>NC_072384.2:2852238-7652238 GCF_028885625.2 Pongo pygmaeus | reverse complement strand
CTTCTCCATTCCACTCCGTCATACTCCATTCCGCTGCTTTCCATTCCACTCCACTCCACTTATTTCCACTCCATTCCATTCCATTCTACTCCATTCCATTCCACTCCACTCCACTCCACTCCTTTCCACTCCATTCCATTCCATTCCACTACACTCCATTTCACTCCACTCTACATTCCACTCCACTACGTTCCATTCCATTCCACTCCATTCCATTCTGTTCCACTCCTATCCTTTCCATTCCACTCCATTCCATTCCATTTCACTCTCTTCCATTCCACTGCACTCCATTCCACTCCACTCCATTCCACTCCACTCTAATCCACTCCACTCTACTCCAGTCCATTCCATTACACTCAACTCCATTCCATTACACTCAACTCCATTCCATTCCTTTCTTTCCACAGGATCTCACTCTGTCACAAAGGCTGGAATGCAGTGGCACAATCTCAGCTCACATTACTTTTCACCATTCCGTTTCATTCCATTCCATCCCATTCCATTCCATTCTATTTCACTCCTCCCCACTCCACTCCACTGCACTCCATTCCATCCTCTTCCATCCTATTCCATTCGTCTCCATTCCCCTCCACTCCACTTCACTCCAATCCACTCCACTCCATTCCATTCCATTCCATTCCATTTCTTTCCATTGCATTCCATTCCTTTCTTTCGACAGCATATCACTGTGTCAAACAGGCTGGAGTGCGGTGGCACCATCTCAGCTCTCATTTCTTGTCAACTTTCCATTGCACTGCATCCTATCGCATTGCGTTCCATTTCATTCCATTCCATTCTATTCTATTCCTTTAAATTCCATTCCATTACACTTCATTCCACTCCACTCCACTCCTCTACATTCCATTACACCCGATTCCATTCCACTCCATTTCTCTCTTCTCCACTCCAATGCACTCCACTCTACTGCTTTCCATTCCAACCCATTATATTCCGCTCCATTCCACTGCACTTCACTCCATCTCCTTCCACTCCACTTCATTCCGAACCATTCCATTCCCTTCCATTCCTCTCCATTTCACTACACTCCACTTCACTCCTCTCCACTCCATTCAATTCCATTCCATTCCATTCCATTCCATTACATTCCACTGCATTCCATTCCATTCCTTTCTTTACAGAGTATCTCACTCTGTCACCCAAACAGGAACGCAGTGGCAGAATCTCAGCTCACATTCCATTCCGTTTTATTCCGTTACATTCCCCTCCGCTATGCTCCAATCTGCTCCATTCCATTCCGTTCCATTTCTTTGCATTCCAATCCATTCCATTCCATTTCATTGCATTCCATTCCATTCCATTGCATTCCATTCCGTTCCATTGCATTCCATTCATTTGCATTCCACTCAATTCCACTCCGTTCCACTCCAATCCATTCCCTTCCCTTCCATTCCATTCTATTCCCTTCCAATCCTTTCTTGGGACAGGATCTCCCTTTATCACACAGGCTGTAGCGCAGTGGCACAGTCTCAGCACACATTTCCCCATTCCTTTCCATTCTGTTCCTTTCTGTTCCGTGTCCTTCCGTTCCATTCCAGTACGTTTCACTGCACTCCACTCCACTCAACTACATTCCATTACATCCGATTGCTTTCCACTCCATTCCATTACTCTCCACTCCACCACACTCCACTCCATTCCATTCCACTCCATCCCATTCCAATCCACTCCATTCCACTGCACTCCAATCCACCCCACTCAACTCACTTCATTTCTTCCTTTCGATCCCATTCCATTCCTCTCCATTCCACTCCAGTCCACTCCACTCCATTCCATTCCATTCCATTGCATTCCCTTCCATTCCTTTCTATCGAGAGGATTTGACTCTGACAGCCAGCCTGGAGCTCAGTGGCACAATCTCAGCTCGCATTTCATTCTTCCATTCCATGGCATTCCAGTACATTGCTTTCCATTCCATTCATTCCATTCCATTGCAATCCAATGCATTCCACTGCATTCTGTTCCATTCCTATCCATTCCATTCCATTACACTCAATTCCACTCCACTTCACTCCACTCCACTCCACTCCATTGCATTCCATTCAACTCCACTAAACTCCACTTCTCTCCATACCATTCCACCCTACTCCAATCCACTCCAATCTAATCCATACCATTCCACTCCACTCCACTCCTCTCCACTCGACTCCACTCCATTCCATTCAATTCCATTCCATTCCACCCCACTCCATTCCACTCCACTCCATTACATTCCAGTGAATTCCATTCCATTCCTCTCCATTGCATCCCATTCCAGGCAACTCCATTGCATTCCTCTCCATTCCATTCAATTCCACTCAATTCCATTCCACTCCACTCTATTTGATTCCATTCCACGACATGTCATTCCACTCCATTCCGTTACATCCCATTGCACTCCATTCCATTCCTCTCCACTCCCTTCCACTCCACTCCACTGTATTCAAATTCATTCCATTCCATTCCAATCCCCTGCATTCCACTCTACTCCACTGCACTCCATTCCACTAGACTCCACTCAATTCCATTCAATCCCATTCCATTCCACCCCACTCCATTCCTCTCAACTCCATTACATTCAATTCCATTCCATTCCACGCCACTCCATTCCACTCCAATCCATTACATTCCAGTCCATTCCATTCCATTCCTCTCCATTCCATTCCATTCCAGTCCATTCCATTCCATTCCTCTCCATTCCATTCCATTCCCGTCCATTCCATTGCATTCCTCTCCATTCCATTCAATTCCACTCCGTTCCATTCCACTTCACCCCATTTCATTCCATTCCACTACATGTCATTCCACTCCACTCCATTACATTCCACTGCACTCCATTCCATTCCATTCCTCTCCACTCCCTTCCACTCCACTCCACTGTATTCAAATTCATTCCATTCCATTCCACTCCCCTGCATTCCACTCTACTACACTGCACTCCATTCCACAGGACTTCACTCAATTCCATTCAATTCCATTCCATTCCAAGCCACTCCATTCCACTCCGCTCCATTACATTCAATTCCATTCCATTCCACCCCACTCCATTCCACTCCACTCCATTACATTCAATTCCATTCCATTCCACCCCACTCCCTTCCATTCCAATCCATTCCATTCCATTCCATTCCTATCCATTCCATTCCACTCCATTCCAGTCCATTCCATTCCACTCCATTCCATTCCACTCCATTCCAGTCCATTCCATTCCACTCCATTCCATTCCACTCCATTCCATTCCACTCCATTCCATTCCGTTCCACTCCACTCCATTCGTTATCTCTCCACTCAACTCCATTCGACTCCACTCCACTGCATTCCACTCCACTCCATTCCCTTCCACTCCACTCCACTCCATTCCACTCCACTCCACTCCATTTCATTCCATCGATTCCATTCCACTCCACTCCATTCCTCTCCACTCCACTCCATGTCATTTCACCCCATTCTACTCCATTCCAATCCACTCAACTCCATTCCACTCCACTCCACTCCATTCCACACCTTTCCATTCCATTAGTCTACACTCCATTCCATTACATTATATTGCATTCCATTACATTCCATTCTAATACATTCAACTCTGCTACATTCCAATCAACTCCATTCCTCTAAAATCCACGCCACTGCACTCCACACCACTGTACTCCATTCAATTCCATTCCACTCCATTCCATTGCATTCCTTTCTTTCCACAGAATCTCACTCTGTCAGAAATGCTGTAGTGCAGTGGACTATCTCAGCACTGATTTCTTTTCACCATTCCATTCCATCCCATTCCATTCCATTCTAATTCACTCCACTCCACTCCATTCCACTCCATCTCATTCCATTCGACAACATTCCACACCACTCCAATCCAATCCACTATAGTCCAGTCTATTCCATTCTATTCCATTCCTTTCCATTTCACTCCATTGCATTCCATTCCTCTCTTTCGACAATATATCACTGTGTCACCCAGGCTGGAATGTAGGGGCACACTCTCAGCTCACATGACGTATCAGCTTTCCATTGCTTTGCATTCTATTCTGTAGCATTCCAAAACATTCCATTCCATTCCCTTCCATTCCACTCCGTTTCACTCCATTCCACTCCACTCCTCTACATTCCATTATATCCTATTCCATTCCACTCCATTCCACTCCTCTCCACTCCACCTCAATACACTCCACTCCATTCCACTCCGTCCAATTCCATTCTGCTGCATCCCACTGCACTCTGCTGCATCCCACTCCACTACACTTCGTTCCACCCAATTCCATTCCTCTCCATTGCAATCCACTCCAATTCATTCCACTCCACTCCACTCCAGTTCAATCCACAACAATCCATTCAATTCCATTCCATTCCACTCCAGTGCATTCAATTCCATTCCTTTGTTTCAAGAGTATGTCACTGTCACCCAGACTGGAGGGCAGTAGCACAATCTTAGCTCATATTTCATTATTCCTTTGCATTGCATTCCATTCCATTATTTTCCATTCCGTTCCATTCCGTTCCACTACACTCCACTCCATTCCATTCCTTTCATTCCATTCAATTCCCTTCCATTCCGTTGCATTCCACTCCACTTTTTTCCAATACACTACACTCCATTCCACTGCACTCCACTCCACTCACCATCACTTATTCCACTCCACTCCATTCCAGTCCAGTAAACTCCACTCCACTCCATTGCATTCAATTCCACTCCACTCCTGTCCAGTCCACTTCTCTCCATTCCCTTCGATTCAACTCCAATCCACTCCACTCCACTCCATTCCATTGCACTTCACTGCACTCCATTCCATTCCACTCCATTGCATTCCAATCCATTTCTATCCATTCCAATCCACTCCACTCCATTCCACTCCACTCCATTCGATTCCACTCCACTTCATTCCCTTACCCCCCACTCCATTCCATTCCACTCCACTCCACTCCATTCCATTCCACTTCACTCAATTCCATTCCATTCCACTCCATTCCTCTCCACTCTACTTCATTCCACTCCACTCCATTCCATTCCACTTCACTCAATTCCATTCCATTCCTCTCCACTCTACTTCATTCCACTCCACTCCATTCCATTCCACTCCACTCCGTTCCATTCCGTTCCACTCCATTCCTTTCCATTCCACTCCACTTCACTACATTCCACTCCATTCCACTCCATTCCATTCCATTCCAATTCTTTCCACTCCTTTCCATTCCATTCTACTCCATACCAGTCCACTCTACTGCACTCCACTCCACTGCACTCCATTCCACTGCACTCCACTCCATTCCATTCCATTCCACTCCACTCCTTTCCATACAATTCCCTCCTTTCCATGCCACTCCATTGCACCCACTCCTTTCCAGTCCACTCCATTCCACTCCACTCCATTCCATTCCATTCAATTCCACTGCACGCCAATCCATTCCACTCCACTCCACTCAATTCCACTCCACGTCTCTCCATTCCATTCCATTTCACTCCATTACATTCCACTTCACTCCATTCCAGTCCATTACACTCCATTCCACTCCACTCCACTCCAGTCTTCTGCATTCCATTCCACTCCAGTCCACTCTACGCCTTTCCATTCCATTCCACTTCATTCTACTCCACTCCACTCCATTCCTGTCCAATATATTCCATTCATTTCCATTAATTTCCACTACATTCCATTGCACTCCATTCCTTTCCACTCCTTTCTTACCCACTCCACTCCATTTCAGTCCTCTCCATTCCATTGCACTGCACTCCACTCCTCTCCACTCCACTCCATTCCATTCCACTCCTCTCCACTCCACTCCACACCATTCCTCTCCACTCCATTTCAGTCCATCCCATTCTACTCCACTATACTACATTCCACTCCACTCCACTCCATTCCACTCTACTGCCCTCGGTTCCGTTCCATTCCATTCCATTCCACTCCATTCCATTCCATTCCAATCCAATCCACTCTACTTCATTACACTCCAATCCATTCAATTCCACTCTACTCCAGTCCTCTCCATGCCATTCCACTCCACTCCATTCCAATCCATTCCACTCCGCTCCACTCCACTCCATTCCACTCCACTGCACTCCATTCCACTCCACTCCACTCCAGTCCATTCCATTCCATTTCTTTCCACTCAATTCAAATCCATTGCACTCCATTGCACTCCACTCCACTCCATTCCACTGCACTACATTCAATTCCTATTCATTCCATTCCACTCCACTCCACTTGCCTGCACGCCATTCCACCCCATTCAATTCCACTTCACTCCTTTCCAATCCACTCCACTCCACCTCACTCCAGTCCGCTCTATTCCATTCCATTCCATTCCACTGCATTCCATTCAATTCTTTTCTTTCGAGATTATCTCACTCTGTCACCCCGCCTGCAGTGCAGTGGCTCATTCTCAGCTCACATTCCATCCCGTTCTGTTCCATTCCATTCCATTCTATTCAGTTACACTCCGCTCTGCTCTACTCAAATCCACTCCGTTCCATTCCATTCCTTTCCCTTCCATTCCATTCCACTCAATTCCCCTCTGCTTCACTCCAATCCATTCCTTTCCATTCCACTCCTTTAGTTCGGGAGGATCTCCCTCTGTCACACAGGCTGTAGTACAGTGACACAATCTCAGCACACATTTCTTCAATCCGTTCTGTTCCATTCTTTTCTGTTCCTTTCTGTTCGATTCCATTCCACTCCACTACGTTCCATGACATCCGATTCCATTCCATTCCATTCCATTCCAGTCCACTCCACCCCACTCCACTCCACTTCATTCCATTCCATTCATTCCCATTCCATTCCTCTCCACTCCACTCCGCTTCACTCCACTGCAGTCTACACCATTCCATTCCGTTAAATTGCGTTCCATTCCAATGCATTTCATTCCATTCCTTTCTTTTGAGAGTATCTCACTCTGTCACCCAGCCTGGAGCACAGTGACGCAATCTCACCTCACATTCCATTCCGTTCCATTCCGTTCCTTTCCATTGTGTTCCACTTCGCTCCTCTCTGCTCTGCTCCAATCTGCACCATTCCATCCCATTCCCTTCCATTCCATTCCATTCCATTCCACTCAATTCCACTCTGCTCCACTCAAATCCATTCCATTCCGCTGCATTCCATTCCATTCCATTCCACTCCTTTCTTTTGAAAGGATCTCCTTCTGTCACACAGGCTCTAGCGCAGAGGCACCATCCCAGCAAATATTTCTTCACTCATTTCCATTCCATTCCGTTCAATTCCATTCCGTTCCGTTCCATTCCTTTTCACTCCCATCGACTCCAATCTGCTCCGTTCCATTCCATTCCATTCCGTTCCATTCCGTTCCATTCCAATAAATTACACTCTGTTCCACTCCAATCCATTCCATTCCATTCCATTCCGTTCCATTCCATTCCATTCCATTCCGTTCCACTCCATTCCATTCCATTCCATTCCACTCCTTTCTTTTGACAGGTTCTCCCTGTGTCACACAGGGTGTAGCACTGTGGCACAATCTCAGCACACATTTCTGCATTTCATTCCTTTCCGTTCCATTCCGTTCAGTTCTGTTCCATTCCGTCACGTTCCGTGTACTCCGTGCCACTCCACTTTACTCCACTCCACTACATTCCATTACATCTGATTCCATTCCACTCCTCTCCACTCGACTCCATTCCATGCCATCCCATTCCATTCTGCGCCATTCCACTGCACTCAACTCCACCCCACTCCACTCCTTTGCTTTCCATTCTGTTCTATCCAATTCCATTCCTCTCCACTCCTCTCCACACCACTTCACTCCACTTCAGTCTGCACCATTCCATTCCACTCCATTCCATTTCACTGCATTTCATTACATTCCTTTCTTTAGAGAGTATCTAACTTTGTCGCCCAGACTGGAGTGCAGTAGCACAATCTCAGCTCACTTTTCATTATTCCATTCCATTCCATTCCATTCCACTGCATTTAATTCCATTCCTTTCTTTCCACAGGATCTCACTCTGTCAGAAAGACTGGCGTGCAGTGGCACAATCTCAGCTCACATTTCTATGCACCTTTCCGTTCCATTCCATTCCATCCCATTCCATTCCATTCTATTTCACTCCACCCCACTCCACTTCATTTCATTCCATTCCACTCCATTCCATTCCATTTCTTTCTTTCCACAGGATAGCACTCTGTCACTAATGCTGGAGTGCAGTGGCACAATCTCAGTTCACATTTCTATTCACCATTGCATTGCATTCCATTCCATCCCATTGCATTCCATTCTAATTCACTCCACTCCACTCCCCTCAACCCCACTCCACTCCAATCCATACCATTGCATTCCAAGGCATTTCACTTCATTGCATTCCATTCCTTTCTTTCTACAGGATATTAGTGTGTCACCCATCTGGAATGCAGTGGCACAATCTCAGCTCACATTACGTTTCAACATTCCATTGCATTGCGTTCTATTCCATTGCATTCCATTCCATTCCATCCGATTCCATTCCACTCCGTTCCACTCCACTCCCTTCCACTCCACTCCACTCCATTCCATTACATCTGATTCCATTCCTCTCCATTCCACTACCCTCCACTCCACAGTACTCCACTCCACTCCATTCCACTCCATCCGATTCCATTCCGTTTCATTCCATGGCACTCCAATCCATCCCACTCCACTGCACTTCATTCTGTTCCATTCCATTCCATTCCTCTCCATTCCACTCCACTCCACTTCACTCCACTCCACTCCAGTTCACTCCATTCCATTCCATTCCATTCCATTCCATTCCATTCCATTCCATTCCATTCCATTCTTTCCTTTCGGGAATATCTCACTCTCTCATCCAGCCAGGAGTGCAGTGGCATTATCTCAGTTCACATTTCATTACTCCATTCCATTCCATTCCATTCCATTCCATTTCATTCCATTATATTACATTACACCAAATTCCACTCCATTCCACTCCAATTTATTTCATTCCATTCCATTTAATTCCACTCCTTTCTTTCGACAGGATCTCCCTCTGTCACACAGGCTGTAGCCTAGTGGCACAATCTCAACACACGTTTCACCATTCGGTTCCCTAACGTTCTGTTCCATTCCGTTCCGTTCCTTTCTATTCCATTCCATTCCGTTTCACTACACTCCACTCCACTACGTTCCATTACAACCGATTCCATTCCACTTCATTCCACTTCTCTCCAATCAAACGCACTCCACTCCACTCCATTCCACGCCATACCATTCCATTCTGCTCCATTCCACTTCAGTCCACACCACACCACTCCACTCCACTTCATTTCATTCCATTCCATCCCATTCCATTGCTTTCCATTCCACTCCACTCCACTTCACTCCACTCCACTACGGTCCGCTCCATTCCATTCCGTTCCACTACATTCAAATGTTTAGAGAGAATGCCACTCTGTCACCCAGCCTGGAGTGCAGTGGCACTATCTCAGCTCATATTTCATTATCCCATTACCTTCCATTGCATTTCATTTCATTGGATTCCGCTCAATTGCATTTCCTTCCATTCCATTCCATTACCTTCCATTACATTCCATTGCTCTCCATTCCATTACGTTCCACTCCACTCCATTCAATTCCATTCCACTCCACTCCAATCCATTAAACTCCACTCCACTCCATTAAACTCCACTCCACTTCATTCCATTCCATTCAATTCCTCTTCATTGCATTAAACTCCAATGCATTCCATTCCACTCAACTGCATTCCATTCCACTCTACTCCATTCCATTCCACTCCAATCCATTCCATTCCATTCCACTCCACAAGATTTCACTCCACTCCACTCCATTGCACTAATTCCCATTCTATTCCACTCCATTCCACTGCACTCCACTACATCCCACTCCACTCCACTTCATTCTATTCTATTCCATTGCATTCCATTCCTCTTCATTCCACTCCACTCCACTCCACTTCACTGCAGTCTAGTCCATTCCATTGCATTCCATTCCATTCCGTTGCATTCCATTCCATTCCTTTCCATTACTTTCCATTCCATTCCATTCCATTCCATTCCACTCCATTCCACTCCACTCAACTCCCCTCCACTCCACGCCATTGCATTCCACGCCACTCTTCTAAACTGCACTCCACTCCACTCCTTTCCACTCCATTCCAATCCACTCCACTCCAATCCATACCATTCCACTCCACTCCACTCCTCTCTACTCCTCTCCACTCCACTCCATTCCATTCCATTCAATTCCATTCCATTCCTCTCCACTCCTTTCCATTCTACTCCACTACATTCAATTTCGTTCCATTACACTGCACTCCGCTGCATTCCACTTCACTCCACTGCACTCCTTTCCACTAGACTCCACTCCATTCCACTCTACTCCATTCCATTCCACTCCACTCTATTCCTTTCAACTCCACTCAACTCCATTCCACTCCACTCCACTGCATTCCACTCCACTCCATTCCACTCCACTCCACTCCATTCCTCTCCACTCCACTCCATTGCATTCCATCCATTCCATTACACTCCTCTCCATTCCACCCCACTCCATTCCATTCCATTCCACCCCACTCCATTCCATTAAACTCCACTCCACTCCATTCCATTCCACCACACTCCACTCCATTCGAATTCACGCCACTCCATTCCACTCCCCTCTACTCCTTTCCACACCATTCCATTCCATTCTTCTCCACTCCGTTCCATTCCGTTACACTCCATTCCATTACATTCCACTCCAATCCGTTCACATCCGCTAAATTCCAATCCACTCCATTCCTCTAAACTCCACTACACTGCACTCCACGCCACTGTACTCCATTCCATTCCATTGCACTCCATTCCATTGCATTCCTTTCTTTACGCAGGATCTCACCCTGTCACAAATGCTGTAGTGCAGTGGCTCTATTTCAGCTCACTTTTCTTTTCACCGTTCCATTGCATTCCATTCCATCACATTCCATTCCATTCTAATTCTCTCCACTCCACTCCACTCCATTCCATTCCACTCCATCCCATTCCATTCGACATCATTCCACTCCACTCCAATCCAATCCATTCCAGTCCACTCCACCCCATTCCATTCCATTCCATTCCGTTTCACTCCATTGCATTCCATTCCTTTCTTTCGACAGGATATCACTGTGTCACCCAGGCTGGAATGAAGGGGCACAATCTCAGCTCACATAACGTATCAGCTTTCTATTGATTTGAATTCTATTACATAACATTCCATAGCATTCCATTCTATTCCATTCCATTCCATTCAATTCCATTCCATTCAACTGCATTCCACTCCATTCCACTCCACTCCTCTACATTCCATTACATGCTATTCCATTCCTCTCCATTCAACTCCACTCCACTCCACCTCACCACACTACACTCTATTCCACTCCATCTCATTCAATTCCTCTGCATTACACTGCACTCCACTGCATCTCACTCCACTCCACTTCATTCCATTGCATTCCATCCCATTCCATTCCTCTCCATTCCAATCCACTCCACTTCATTCCACTCCACTCCACTCCAGACTACTCCATTCCAATCCATTCCATTCCATTCCACTCCACTGCATTCCTTTCCATTCATTTTTTTTGAGAGTATGTCACTCTGTCACCCAGCCTGCAGCGCAGTAGCACAATCTCAGCTCACATTGCATTATTCCATTGCATTGCATTCCATTCCATTACAATCCATTCCACTCCATTCCATTCCATTCCATTTCACTCCATTCCATTCCATTCCATTCCATTCCATTCCATTCCATTCCATTGCATTCTATTCCATTCTTTTAAGTTGTGTACCATTCCGTTCCATTCTCTTCCACTCCACTCCACTCCATTCCATTCCATTCCATTCCATTCCATTCCATTCCATTCCACTGCATTCCACACCAATTTTCCCCACTCCACTACACTTCATTCCACTGCACTCCACTCCACTCAAAACCCCTCCATTCCACTCCACTCCATTCCAATGCAGTAAACTCTACTCCACTCCATTCCATTCCACTCCACTCCACTCCACTCCAGTCCATTCCACTTCACTGCATTCCATTCCATTCCACTTCATTGCCTTCCACTCCAAACCATTTCACTCCATTCCACTCCACTTCATTCCACTCCACTTCACTCTATTCCACTCCATCACACTCCATTTCATTGCTATCCATTCCACTCCACTCCACTTAATTCCACTGCACTCCATTCCATTCCACTCCACTCCATTCCACTCCACTCCTCCTCGTTCCACTCCACTCCATTCCACTCCACTCCACTCCATTCCACTCCACTCCACTTCATTCCACTCCACTACATTCCATTCCACTCCTATCCTATCCATTCCACTCCATTCCATTCCGTTTCACTCTCCTCCATTCCACTGCACTCCATTCAACTCCTCTCCATTCCACTCCACTCCAATCCACTCCACTCTACTCCAGTCCATTCCATTCCACTAAACTCCTTTCCATTCCTTCCTTTCCACAGAATCTCACTCTGTCACAAGGCTGGAATGCAGTGGCACAATCTCAGCTCACCTTACTTTTCACCATTCGGTTACATTCCATTCCATCCCATTCCATTTCATTCCATTCCATCCCATTCCATTCCATTCTATTTCACTCCATTCCACTCCACTGCACTCCATTCGATTCTCTTCCATCCCATTCCATTCGACTCCATTCCCCTCCACTCCACATCACTCCAATCCATTCCACTCCATTCCATTCTATTCCATGCCATTTCATTCCATTGCATTCCATTCCTTTCTTTCGACAGCATATCACTGTTTCAAACAGGCTGGAGTGCGGTGGCACCATCTCAGCTCTCATATCTTGTCAACATTCCATTGCACTGCATCCTATTACATTGCATTCCATTCCATTCTATTCCATTCCATTACATTTCGTTCTACTCCACTCCACTCCACTACATTCCATTACACCCGATTCCATTCCACTCCATTCCTCTCCTCTCCACTCCAATGCACTCGACTCTACTGCTTTCCATTCCAACCCATTATATTCCGCTCCATTCCACTGCACTTCACTCCATCTCCTTCCACTCCGCTTCATTCCAAACCATTCCATTCCCTTCCATTCCTCTCCATTTCACTACACTCCACTTCACTCCTCTCCACTCCAGTCCACTCCGTTCCATTCCATTCCATTCCATTCCATTCCATTCCATTCGTTCCTTTTGAGAGTATCTCACTCTGTCACCCAAACAGGAACGCAGTGGCAGAATCTCAGCTCACATTCCATTCCGTTTTATTCCGTTACATTCCCCTCCGCTATGCTCCAATCTGCTCCATTCCATTCCATTCCATTCCATTTCTTTGCATTCCAATCCATTCCATTCCATTCCATTGGATTCCACTCCATTCCTTTGCATTCCACTCAATTCCACTCCGCTCCACTCCAATCCATTCCTTTCCATTTCATTCCATTCCCTTCCAATCCTTTCTTGCGACAGGATCTTCCTTTGTCACACAGGCTGTAGCGCCGTGGCACAGTCTCAGCACACATGTCTCCATTCCATTCCATTCTGTTCCATTCTGTTCCATTTCATTCCGTTCCATTCCACTCCGTTTCACTGCACTCCACTCCACTCAACTACATTCCTTTACATCCGATTCCATTCCACTCCATTCCAATACTCTCCACTCCACCACACTCCACTCCATTCCATTCCACTCCATCCCATTCCAATCCACTCCTTTCCACTGCACTCCATCCCCCCTACTCACCTCACTTCATTCCATTCCATTCCATCCCATTCCATTCATCTCCATAACACTCCAGTCCACTCCATTCTATTCCATTCCATTTCATTCCAATCCACTCTACTCCACTCCATTCCTTCCCTCTCCATTCCACTCCACTCCACTCCACTTCACTCCACTGCACTCCAGTCCACTCCATTCAATTCCATTGCATTCCATTCCATTCCTTTCTATCGAGAGAATTTGACTCTTACACCCAGCCTGGCGCTCAGTGGCACAATCTCAGCTCATATTTCATTATTCCATTCCATTGCATTCCAATACATTGCATTCCATTCCATTGCATTCCAATACATTGCATTCCATTCCATTCCATTCCATTGCATTCCAATGCATTCCACTGCATTCTGTTCCTTTCCTATCCATTTCATTCCATTCCACTCTATTCCACTCCACTTAACTCCACTCCAATCCACTTCACTCCTCTCCACTTCACTCCACTCCACTCCATTGCATTCCATTCAACTACACTAAACTCCACTTCACTCCAAACCATTCCACTCTGCTCCAATCCACTCCAATCCAATCCATACAATTCCACTCCACTCCACTCCTCTCCACTCCACTCCATTCCATTCAATTCCATTCCATTCCACCCCACTCCATTACATTCCACTCCATTACATTCCAGTCCATTCCATTCCATTGCTCTCCATTCCATTCCATTCAAGTCCATTCCATTCCATTCATCTCCATTCCATTCAATTCCACTCCTTTCCATTCCATTCCATTCCATTTCATTCCATTCCACTACATGTCATTCCACTCCACTCCATTCCATTCCACTGCACTCCATTCCATTCCATTCCTCTCCACTCCCTTCCACTCCACTCAACTGCATTCAAATTCATTCCATTCCATTCCACTCTCCCCCATTCCACTCTAGTCCACTGTAGTCCATGCTACTAGACTCCACTACATTACATCCAATCCCATTCCATTCCAACCCACTCCATTCCACTCCACTCCGTTACATTCAACTCCATTCCATTCCACCCGACTCCATTCCACTCCACTCCATTCTTATCCACTCCACTCCATGTCATTGCACCCCACTCCACTCCATTCCAATCCACTCAACTCCATTCCATTCCACTCCACTCCATTCCACACAATTCCATTCCATTACTCTCCACTCCATTCCATTACATTATATTCCATTCCATTACATTCCATTCTAATTCATTCAACTCTGCTACATTCCAATCAACTGAATTCCTCTAAACTCCACTACACTGCACTCCACGCCACTGCACTCCATTCAATTCCATTCCGCTACATTCCATTGCCTTCCTTTCTTTCCACAGGATCTCACTCTGTCAGAAATGCTGTAGTGCAGAGGACAATCTCAGCTCTCATTTGTTTTCACCATTCGATTGCATTCCATTCCATCCCATCCCATTCCATTCCATTCTAATTCATTCCACTCCGCTCCACTCCATTCCATTCCACTCCATCTCATTCCATTCGATATCATTCCACACCACTCCAATCCAATCAACTGTAGTCCACTCCACTTCGTTCTATTCCATTCCTTTCAATTTCATTCCATTGAATTCCATTCCTTTCTTTCGACAATATATCACTGTGTCACCCAGGCTGGAGTGTAGGGGCACAATCTCAACTCTCATGACGTATCACTCCATTCCATTCCATTCCATTCCATTCCACTCCACTTCATTCCATTCCGTTGCAATCCACTCCACTACATTCCACTCAGTTCGACTCCATTATATTCCATTCCAATTCTTTCCACTCAATTCCATTCCATTCTACTCCATACCAGTCCACTCTACTCCACTCCACTCCACTGCACTCCATACCATTCCATTCCACTCCACTCCTTTCCATGCATTTCCACTCCTTTCCACGACACTCCATTCCACCCACTCCGTTCCAGTCCACTCCATTCCATTCCATTCCATTCCATTCCACTGCACTCCAATCCATTCCACTCCAGTCCACTCGATTCTTTTACACTTCTCTCCATTCCATTCCATTTCACTCCATTCCATTCCATTTCACTCCATTCCATTCCATTTCACTCCATTACATTCCATTTCACTCCATTCAAGTTCATTCCACTCCATTCCACTCCACTCCACTCCAGTCCACTCCATTCCATTCCACTCGAGTCCATTCTATGCCATTCCATTCCATTCCACTCCATTCTACTCCACTCCATTCCTGTCCAATATATTCCATTCATTTCCATTAATTTCCACTCCATTCTACTCCACTCCATTCCTGTCCAATATATTCCATTCATTTCCATTAATTTCCACTCCATACCATTGTGCTCCATTCCTTTCCACCCCTTTCCTCCCCACTCCACTCCATTTCACGCCACTCCATTCCATTCCACTCCACTCCACTCCATTCCATTTCATTCCACTCCACACCGTTCCTCTCCAGTCCATTTCTGTCCATCCCATTCCACTCCACTATACTCCTTTCCATGCCACTCCACTCCATTCCACTCTACTGCACTCGGTTCCATTCCATTCCATTCCGTTCCATTCCACTCCGTTCCATTCCATTCCACTCCAATCCACTCTAATCCATTAAACTCCAATCCAGTCAATTCTACTCTACTCCACTCCTCTCCATGCCATTCCACTCCACTCCATTTCATTCCATTCCATTCCACTCCACTCTACTCCATTCCAGTCCACTCCACTGCACTCCATTCCACTTCACTCCACTGCATTCCACTCCACTACACTCCATTCCACTCCACTCCATTCCATTCCATTCCATTCCATTTCATTCCACTCAATTCCATTCCATTTCACACCATTGCCCTCCACTCCACTCCATTCCACTGCACTCCATTTCATTCCAATTCATTTCGTACCACTCCACTCCACTCGCCTGCATGCCACTCTACCTGATTCAATTCCACTTCACTCCTTTCCAATCCACTCCACTTAATTACACTCCACTCCATTCCTTTCCATTCCATTCCTTGCCACTTCACTCCACTCCATTCCACTGCACTCCATTCCACTCCATTCCAATCCATTCAACTACATTTCCTTCCACTGCATTCCATTCCACTCCATTCCACTCAACTCCATTCCATTACAATCCTCTTCATTCCATTCCATTCCATTCTATTCCACTCCAATCCAAATCATTTCACTCCAATGCACTCCATTCCATTCCACTCCACTCCACTCAATTCTACTCCACTGCATTCGGTCCATTCCATTCCATTCCATTCCACTCTATTCCATTCCACTCCACTCCATTCCACTCCACTCCACTACATTCCATTCCATTCCATTTCTTTCCACACCACTCCATCCCGTTCTATTCCATTCCAGTCCCCTTTACTCCTTCCATTCCACTCCACTACCCTCCAATCCATTCCATTCCATTCTACTCCACTCAATTCCATTCAATTCCACTCCATTCCACTCCTCTCCCTTCCACCGAACTCCATTCAACTCCCCCATTCCATTCCATTCCTTTCCACTTCACTCCAATCCATTCCACTCCAGTCTTCTCCATTCTACTCCACTTCATTTCCTTCCATTCCATTGCATTCCTATCCATTCTATTCCAGTCCATTCCAGTCCATTCCAATCCATTCCATTCCATTCCACTCCATTCCTTCCCACTCCTCTCCATTACACTCCTCTCCTCTCCTCTCCATGTCACTCCATTACACTCTATTCCTTTCTACTCCAATGCACTCTAATCTCTTCCATTCCATTCGAATCCGTTCTACTCCACCCCACTCCTTTCTTCTCCACTCCATTCCTTTCCATTCCATTCAATAGCATTCGATTTCACTCCACTCCACTCAACTCCTCTCCATTCCATTCCACTCTTCTCCCACTCCATTCCACTACAGTACAATCCATTCCATTACACCCAACTCCATTCTACTCCACTCCACTGCTTCCACTCCAATCCATTCCACTCCACTCCCTTCCACTCCACTCCGTTCAACTCCACTCCATTCCATTCCATTCCAGTCCATGCCACTCCACTCACTCAATTCCATTCCACTCCACACCACTCAATGCCATCCATTCAATTTCGTTCCATTCCATTACACTCCACTCCATTCCATTCAACTCCACTCCACTCCTTTCCATTCTACTCCACTCTACTCCTCTCCACGCCATTCCACTTCTCTCCATTCTTTTCCATTCCATTCCACTCCACTCCAGTCCATTCCACACCATTCTAGTCCATTCCCCTCCATTCCATTCCACTGCACGCCACTCCATTCCATTCCATTGCACTCCACTCCATTCCATTCCATTCCTCTCTACTCCATTCCATTCCAGTACAGTCCACTCTACTCCAGTACACTCCACTCCATTCGATTCCACTCCACTCCATTCCATACCACACCATTCCAATCCACTCCATTCCATTCCACTCTACTCCACTCCATTCCACTCCACTCCACTCTATTCCTCTCCACTCCACTCTACTCCACTCTATTCCTCTCCACTCCACTCTACTCCATTCCATTCCATTCCACTCCATTTCATTCCATTCCAGTCCATTCCAGTCCACTCCACTTCATTCCACTCCATTCCTTTCCATTCCATTCCACTCCACTACATTCCATGACACTCCTTTCCACTTCACTTCATTCCACTCCACTTCATTCCACTCCACTCCATTCCATTCCTTTGTATTCCATTCCATGCCACTCCACTACAGTCCACTCCACACCATTCCGTTCCACTTCACTCCACAACACTCCAATCCACTAAATTCCGTTCCATTACATTCCATTCCGTTCCAGTGTATTTGTTACCATTCTTTTCTTTCGAGAGTATCTCACTCTGTCACCCATCTTGGAGCACAGTGGCACAATCTTAGCTCACATTTCATTATGCCATTCAATTCCGTTCCATTCTATTCCATTCCATTCCGCGGCAATCCTTTACATTCCTTTCTTTCTGGAGTACCTCACTCTGTCACCCAACCTGGATCGCAGTGGCACAATCTCAGCTCACATTCCATTCCGTTCCATTCTGTTGAATTGCGTTACGTTCCTTTACCTTTCGGGCTGTTCTGCTCCAATCCACTCCATTCCATTCCACTCCATTGCATTCCGTTCCACTCAGGTCCACTCTGCTGCACTCCCATCCATTCCATTCCATTCCATTCCATTCCATTCCATTCCATTCCATTCCATTCCATTGCATTCCATTCCATTCCATTCCATTCCATTGCATTCCATTCCATTCCATTCCATTCCATTCCATTCCATTCCTTTCTTTTGACAGGATCTGCCTCTGTCACACAGGGTGTAGCGCAGTGGCACAATCTCAGCACACATTTCTCCCCTCCGTTCCGTTCCGTTCCGTTCCGTTCCATTCTGTTCCATTCTGTTCCATTCTGTTCCGTTCCTTTCCACTCCACTACACTACACTACATTCCATTTCATCCGATTCCATTCCACTCTATTCCACTCCTGTCAACCCCACTGCACTCCACTCTGCTCCATTCCACTCCATCCCGTTGCATTCCTCTAATTCCACTGCACTCTACTCCACCCCACTCCACTCCAATTTGTTCCATTCCATTCCATCCCATTCCCTTCTTCTACATTTCACTCCACTGAACGTCAGTCCATTCCTCTCCATTCCATTCCATTCCACTCCATTCCTCTCCATTCCATTCCATTCCATTCCACTCCATGCCACTTCACTACCCTCAAATCCATTCCATTCCCTTCAAAAAACTCCACTGAATTCGATACCATTGAATTCCATTCCATTGGATTCCATTCCAGTCAAATCCACTCCACTCCTCTCCCCTCCACTCCACTCCTTTCCACTCCTATCCACCCCATTCTGCTCCATTCCATTCCACTACATTCCACTCCCATCCCCTCAATTCCATTCAACTCAATTCCACTCAACTCCATTCCTCTCCACTCCAATCTATTACATTCCACTCCACTCCATTCCCCTAATTTCCACTCCATTTCACTCCATTCCACTCCTCTCATTCCATTCCATTCCACTCCATTCCTCTCCAATCCTCTCCATTCCTTTCCAATCCACTCCATTCCATTCCATTCCATTCCTTCCATTCCACTCCATTCCAGTCCACTCCACTCCACTCCACTACCCTCCATTCCTCTCAATTCCACTCGTCTCCATACCATTCCATTCCACTCTATTCTTCAATCCACTCCATTCCTTTACACTCCACTTCATTCCATATAATTCCATTGCACCCCATTGCACTCCACTCCATTCCACTCCACTCTACTCCATTCCACTCCACTCCACTCCATTCCACTCCACTGCATTCCATTAAATTCCATTTCATTCCTCTCCACTCCTTTCCTCTCCACTGCACTCCATTCCACTTCACTTCACTCCTTTCCATTCCATTCCATTACATTACACTCTATTCTTTTCCATTCCACTCCATTACAGTCCATTCCACTCAACTCCTTTCCAACCCATTCCACTAAAATCCACACCATTCCAGCTCACTCCATTCCATTCCATTCCACTCCACACCACTACTATTCATTCCATTCCACTCCATTCCATTCCTTTCCACTCTACTTTCCTCCACTCCATTCCACTCCACTCCACTCCATTGCATCTCATCCCTTTCCATTCCATTGCATTCCACTCCACTCCACTCCACACCACTGCAAACCTCTCCATCCCATTCTGTCCCATTCTTTTCCTCCGCACTCCACTCCACATCAGTCCCATCCTCTTCTATCCTCTCCGTTCCATTCCATTGTAATACATTCCATTCCATTCCATTCCATTCCATTCAACTCCATTGCACTTCCATACAGTACTCTACATTCCATTAAATCCTTTTCCATTCCACTCCTTTCCACCTCTCTCCATTCCACTACCCTCCATTTCACTCCATTCCACCCCACTCCATTCGATTCCATTTCACTACACTCCACTCCACTCCTTAACATTCCACTCCACTCCATCGAATTCGACCCCATTCCATTCCATTCCACTCCACTCCAATCCATTCAACTCCAGTGCACTCGATTCCACTCCACTCCATTCCACTGTTCTCCTCTCTACTCCATTTCCTTCCACTGCACTCTACTCCATTCCATTCCATTCCACTTCATTCTATACCACTCCATTCCATTCCACTCCATTCCATTCCAATACATTCCATTCCACTCCATGCCAGTCCATTCCACTACATTCCACCCCACTCGGCTTCAATGAGCTCCACTCCCTTCCACTACATTATATTCCACTCCATCCCACTCCACTCCATTCCATTTCACTCCATTCCACCTGACTACATTCCATTCCAATCCATTCCTTTTCATTCCATTCCACTCCATTCCATTCCACTCCACTGCACTAAAGTGCACTCCATTCCATTCCACTCCACCTAAGCCATTCCATTCCACTCCATTCCTTTCCATTCTATTCCACTCCTTCCCATTCCTTTCCACTCTACTCCACTATGTTCCCTCTAATTCCACTCCACTCCACTCCATTCCATTCCGCCACACTCTACTCCATTCCATTCCACTCCTTTCCTCTCGACTACACTCCATTCTGCTCCATTCTATTCAGCTCCACTCCTCTGCCTTCCATTCCATTAAATTCTACTCCTATCCACTCCATTCCACTCCATTCGACTCCACTCCATTCCATTCCATGCCATTCCATTCCAATCAACTCCATTGCATTCCACTCCATTCCATTCCACTCTGTTGCATTACATTCCAGTCCACTCCACTCCATTCCATTCCACTCCAATCCACTCCACTCCACTCCACTCCATTTCACTCAACTCCAGTCCACTACACTCTAATCCATTCCATTCCACTCCACTCTACTCCATTCCCTTCCATTCCGTTCCACTCCATTCCATTCCATTCCACTCCTTTCCAGTCCATTCCACTACATTCCATCCCACTACACTCCACTGCATTCCACCTCATTCCATTCCATTCCTTTCCATTTCATTACACTCCATTCCATTCCATTCCACTCCACTCCACTCCATTCCACTCCACTCCACTCCATTCCACACCACTCCACTCAACTCCACTCCACTCCCCTCCATTCCACTCCATTCCTTTCCTCTTCACTTCATTCCCTTCCTCTCCATTCCATTCAATTCCATTTCACTTCATTACATTAAACTCCACTCCATTCCATTCCATTCCACTCCATTCCTCTCCAATACTCTTCAGTACTTTCCACTCCACTCCATTCCATTCCATTCCACTGCATTCCACTCCATTCCATTCCATGCCATTGCACTCCACTCCACTACCCTCCAATCCATTGTATTCCACTCCACTCCATTCCTCTCTAATCCCCTCTATTCCATTCCATTTTTCTCCACTCCGTTCCATTCCATTCCACTCCAATCCACTCCATTCTTCTCCATTCCACTCCACTCCATTCTATTCCATTCCATTCCATTCCACTGCATTCCATTCCATTCCTTTCTGTCGAGAGTATGTAAATCTGTCATTCAGCCTGGAGCACAGTGGCACAATCTCAGATTCCATTCCATTGCATTCCATTCCAATCCATTCCTCTGCACTACATTCGAATCCACTCCACTGCATTCCACTCCATTCCATTCCACTAAATTCCACTCCACTCCATTCCTTTCTATTCCACTCCACTCCACTGCACTCCACTGCATTCCACTCCATTCCATTCCAATCCACTCTTTTCCACTCCACTCCATTCCAGTTCACTCCACTCTACTCCACAGTACTCCATTCCATTCCACTCCATTCCATTCCAATCCATTCTGGTACACTCCACTCCACTCCATTACAATCCATTCTTTTCCATTCCATTGCATTCCATTCAACTCCATTCGATTCCATTCCACTCCAATCCAGTCCATTCCCTTCCACTGCACTCCACTCTATTCGTCTCCACTCCAATCCACTCCAATACACTCGACTCCACTCCAATCCATTCCATTCCATTCCATTCCATTCCATTCCACGCCTTTCTATGCCACTCCATTGCGATCCGTTGCACTCCATTCCAATCCACCCCTTTCCAATGCACTCCGTTCCATTCTATTCAACTGCACTCCACTCCACCACTTTCCATTCCATTCCACTCCACTCCACTCCATTCCATTCCATTCGATTCCATTCCATTCCACTCTAATCCACTCCATTCCTCTCCACTCCACTCCATTCCACTTCACTCCACCCTATTCCATTCCATTCCATTCCATTCCTCTTCATTCCATTCCGTTGCACTCCATTCTAGTCCATTCCCCTCCATTCCACTCTACACCACTCAATTATATTCCACTCAATTCCACTCCATTCCATTCCACACCATTCCATCCGACTCCACTCCATTACACCACATTGCATTTACTTTCATTCCATTCGATTCCACTCCACTCCACTCCACTCCACTCCTCTCTGTACCATTCCACTCTACTGCACTGCACTCCACTCCATTCCATTCCATTCCATTCCGCTCCTTTCTATTCCATTCCACTCCATTCCAGTTAACTACACTCCTTTCCAATCCACTCCACTCCACTCCCCTACACACCACTCCATTCCATGCCATTCCATTCCACTCCCCTCCATTCCATTCCACTGCATTCCATTCTATTCTGTTCCATTCCGCTCCACTCCACTCCTTTCCACTCCATTCCATTCCACTCCTTTCCTCTCCATTTCATTCCATTCCATTTCTTTCCACTCCACTCATCTCCACTCCATTTCACTCCAGTCTATTCCACTCCCCCCATTCCATTCCACTGCATTCCTTTCCATTCCATTCCACTCCATTCCATTCCATTCCACCCCACTCCACTTTATTCTGTTGCTCTGTACTCCATTCTGTTCCAATCCATTCCACTCCATTCCACTCCTCTCCAATCCACTGCATTCCACTCCATTCCAGTTCAACCCACTCCAATCCTCTCAACTCCATTCCATTCCATTCCACTGCACTATAGTCTTCTGCATTCCATTCCATTTAATACCAACCCACTCCATTGCACTCCACTCAACTCCACTCCACTGCATTCTATCCATTCCATTCCACTCCATTCCAATCAAATCCATTCCATTCCACTCCACTCATCTGCATTCCATTGCAATCCATTCAATTCCATTACATTCCTTTCCATTCCAGTCCACTCCACTTATTTCTATTCCATTCCAATCCATTTTATTGCATTCCATTCCATGAACTTCCATTCCATTCCAACCCATTCAAATCCATTCCATTCCGTTCTACTTCACTCCACTCCACTCCATTCTATTTCATTTCATTCCATTTCATTTCACTCCATCCCAAATCACTCAATTTCTCTCCATTTGATTCCACTCCTTTCTACTCCACTCCACTTAATTCCACTCCATTCCATGCCATTCCATTCCACTCCATTCCATTCCATTGCACTCCACTCCACTGCACTTCACTACATTCCATTTCATTCCATTCAGCTGCATTCCATTCCATTCCACTCCATTCCAGTCTACTACACTCCATTCCACTCTACTACACTCCAATGCCATACAATCCAATCCATTCCATCCCATTACATTCCACTCCATTGCATTCCTTTCCAATGCATTTTATGCCATTCCATTACACTCGACTCCACTCCACCACATTCCACTGCATACCATTCCACTCCATTCCTCTCCCTTCCACTCCGTTCCATTCCACTCTGCTCCACTCCACTCCACTCCACTCCATTCATTTCCAGTCCATTCCACTCCACTCCATTCCATTCCACTGCATTCCTTTCCATTCCTTTCCACTCCATTCCATTCCACTCCACTCCCCTCCACTCCATTCCACTTCACTCCACGCAAATCCTCTCCATTCCACTTCTCTCAACTCCACTCCACTCCATTCCACTCTACTCCATTTCATTCCATTCCATTTCATTCCACTCCATTCCACTCCACTCCAATCCACTCCATTCAACTCCACTCCACTCCACTCCATTCCATTCAATTACACTGCACTCCACTCCTCTCCATTCCATTACAATTAATTCCTCTCCACTCAGTTGCACTCCACTCCACTCCACTCTATTCCATTCCATTCCACTCCATTCCATTCCACTCCTTTCTAATCCAATCCACTCCCTTCCACTCCACTCCTCTACAATCCATTGCATTCCACTTCATTCCAGTCCATACCACTCCACTCCACTCTATTCCACTCCACTCCATTATATTTCATTCCACTCCGTTCGAGTCCTTTCCACTCTACTCCATTCAACTCAATTCTATTCCATTCCATTCCATTCCATTCTACTCCATTCCAGTACATTCCACTCCATTCCACTACACTCCACTAGATTCCTCACGATTCCTCTCCATTCCAATCCATTCCTCTCTTCTACATTCCAATTCATTGTATTCCATTCCATTACACTCCACTCCATTTCATTCCATTCCGTTTCACTGCAATCCACTCCATTGCATTCCACTCCGTTCTATTCCACTCCATTCCACTCCACTCCATTCCATTCCATTCCACTACGCTCCACTCCACTCTTTTGCATTTAACTCCATTCCACTCCACTCCATTCCATTCCACTTCATTCCATTCCTTTCTACTCCTCTGAACTCCACTCCATTCCACTAAACTTCACTCCAATCCACTCCATTCCAATCAACTCCATTCCAATCTACTCCACTCCATTCTATTCCACTACATTCCGTTCCATTCAACTCCACTTAACTCCATTCCATTACAGTCCACTCCATTCAACTCCATTCCACTCCTTCCACTCAACTCCAGTCCACTCCACTACATTCCATTCCAATCTGCTGCATTCCATTCCATTCTATTCCATTACATTTTATTTCATTCCACTTCATTCCCTTCAATTCCGTTCCATTCCAGTCCATTACACTACATTTCAACACACTCCACTTCACCCCACTCCACTTCATTCCACTCCATTCCATTCCACTCCATTCTACCCCACTGCTTTCCATTCCTTTCTACTACGCTTCAGTGCACTCCATTCCATTCCACCTCACTTCAATCCATTCCATTCCATTCCTTTCCATTCCATTCCACTCCATTCCATTCCATTTCCCTCCACTCCACTCCATTCCATTCCACTCAACAGAATTCTGCTCCATTCAACTACACTCTACTCCATTCCATTTCACTCCTTTCCACTCGACTCCTCTCTATTCCACTCCAATCCATTCCACTCCACTCCATTCCACTCCACTTCTCTTCATTTCATACCATTCCATTCAATTCCATTCCATTCTATTCCGTTCTACTCCTTTCCACTCCAATCCACTCCATTAACACAACTCCACACTTTCCATGCCATTGCATTCCACTCCAGTCCTTTCCATTCCACTGCATTTCATTCCATTCCACTCCACTCCACTCCATTACATTCCACTACAATCCATTCCAGTCCTTTCCACTCCACACCACTCAACTTCACTCCGCTCCACTCCACTCCACTCCATTCCATGCCACTTAACTCGACTCCACTCCGTTCCACTCCACTCCATTCCACTCCAGTCCTCTGTATTCCTTTCCATTTTATTCCGTTCCATTCCATTGCATTCCATTCCATTCTACTCCTTTCCACTCAACTCCAATCCGTTCAACTCCACTCCACTCCATTCCATTCCACTACACTTCATTCCATTCCACTACACTTCATTCCATTCCACTCCATTCCATTCAACTCCACTCCACATCATTCCGTTCCACACAAATCCACTCCACTCCATTCCACTCCACTCCACTTCACTCCACTCCACTCCACTCCACTCCATTCCATTCCACTCCTTTCCTTTCCATTCCAATCCATTCTACTCCATTCCATGCCACTGCATTCTACTACATTCCTTACTACTGCTCGCCTCTCCATACCTCTATATTCCACCTCTCTCCGTTCCATTCCACTCCCTTCCTTTCCACTCCATTTTTCACCATTCCATTCCATTCCATTCCACTCCATTCCATTCCATTCCTATCCATTCCATTCCAAGCCATTAAAGTCCATTCCAGAACATTCCATCCCACTCCACTTCACTCCATTCCACTCCTTTCCACTCCATTCCATGCCACTCCATTCCACTCCACTCCATTCCATTCCATTCCACTATGCTCCATTCCACTCCTTTCCATTCAAATCCATTCCACTCCACTCCATTCGATTCCACTCCATTCCATTCCACTCCACTCAACTCCATTCCATTCCCCTGCATTCCAGTCCACTCCATTCCCCTCAACTCCACTCCACTCCATTCCATTCCACTCTACTCCATTTCATTCCATTCCATTCCATTCCATTTCATTCCATTCCAGTACATTCCATTCCATTCCAATCCATTGCATTCCACTCCTTTCCAGTCCTTTCCACTGCATTCCACCCACTCCACTTCACTCCACTCCACTCCATTCCACTATGTTACATGCCACTTCATTGGACTCCACTCCATTCCATTCTATTCCACTATGCTCCAGTGCAATCCATTCCATTCCACTCCATTCGACCTCACTCCATTCCATTCTGCTCTATTCCTTTCCATTCCATTCCACTGCATTCCATTACAATCTACTCCACTCCACTCCATTCCATTCCACTCCACTGCACTCCACTCCATTCCTCTCCAGTCTATTCCATTCCATTCCACTCCTTTCTACTCGACTCCACTCCATTGCACTCTACTCCATTTCACTCCACTTCATTCGGTTCCAATCCTCTGCATGACTTTCCTTTCTATTCCATTCCATTCCATTCCATTCTATTACATTCCATTCTATTCCTTTCCACTCCCCTGCACTCCATTCAACTGCTCTCCCCTCCATTCCATGCCATTCCATTCCGTTCCACTCCATTCCCTTCCACTCCATTCCATTCCATTTGACTACACTCCACTCCATTACATTCCACTCCAATCCACTCCACTCCACTCAACTCCACTCCATTCCAATCCAGTTTACTCATTCCAATCCAATTCATTCCATTCTATTCCATTCCATTCCTTTCTATTCCACTCCACTCTATTCCAATGCTTTCCATTCCTCTCCTGTCCAGTCCATTCCACTACATTACATCCCACTTCACTACACTCCATTCCACTCCATTCCATGACACTCCATTCCACTCCATTCAATTCCATTCCATTCCACTCAACTCCACTCCATTCCTTTCCAATCCATTCCACACCATTCCATTCCATTCAACTCCACTCCACTCCATTACATTCCAATCCAAACCACTCCACTCCATTCCACACTGCTCCAATCAACTCCACTTTCCTCCACTCCACACCAATCCATTCCTTTCCTCTACACTCCACTCCACTCCTCTCCATTCCCTTCCTCTCTGTTCCATTCAATTCCATTGCACTCCATTACATTAATCTCCACTCCTTTCCATTCTAGTCCATTCCACGCCAATCCATTCAATTCCACTCCATTCAATTCCATTCCACTCTATTCTACTCCATTCCACTCCACTGCACTCCACTCCACTCCACTTCATTCCACTCCCCTCTACTCCATTCCAGTCGATTCCATTCCATTCCATTCCACTCCCTTCCATTCCATTCCATTCTAATCCATTCGATTCCACTCCATTCCAGTCCATTCCAATAAATTCCACCCCACTCCACTTCACTCCATTCCACTCCATTCCACTACATTCCTTTCCACTCCATTCCCCTCCACTCCATTCCATTCCACTATGCTCCAGGGCACTCCATTCCATTCCACTCCATTCCACCTCACTTCATTCCATTCCACTCCATTACCTTCCATACCATTCCACTCCATTCCATTCCACTTCATTCCATTAAATTCTATTCCATTCCATTTCTTTCCATACCATTCCACTCCATTCCATTCCATTCCATTCCACTTCATTCCATTCAATTCTATTCCATTCCATGACGTTCAACTCCATTTCGTTCCATTCCATTCTATTTCATTCCACTCCATTCCATTTCATTCTGTTCAATTCCATTCCACTCCATTCCCCTCCTTTCCATTCCATTCCATTCTATTCCACTCCATTCCTCTCCAATCCATTCCGTTCCATTCCACTCTGCTCCACTCAACTACACTCAATTCCAATCCAGTCTATTCCACTCCACTCCATTCCAATCCGCTTCATTCCTTTCCATTCCATTCCACTCCTTTCCATTCCATTCCACTCCATTCCACTCCACTCTATTCCATTCCACTCTACTCTATTCCATTGCATTCCTTTCCACTTCATTCCACTCCTCTCCAATCTACTCCATTCCACTCAATTCCACTACATTCCAGGCCAATCCACTCTACTCTACTCAACTCCATTCGATTCCATTCCACTGCGCTCCACTCCTCTCCATTCTATTCCAATTTATACCAGTGCACTCCATTGCACTCCACTCCGCTGCACTCCATTCTTTTCCATTCCTTTCCACTCCATTCCATTCCAATGCATTCCATTCCAATCCCCTCCTCTGCATTCAATTACATTCCATTCCATTCCATTCTACTCCATTCCATTCCAGTCAACTCCACTCATTTCTATTCCATTCCAATTCATTTTATTCCTTTCCTTTCCATTAACTTCCATTCCATTCCAATCCATTCCACTCCATTCCACTTCACTCTACTCCACTCCATTTCACTTCACTCCACTCCACTCCATTCCATTCCATTCCGTTCCACTCCATTCCATTCCAATCTATTCCACACCACTCCATTCCACTCCATTCCATTCCACTCCTTTCTACTCTACTCCACTTATTTCCACTACATTCTATGCCATTCCATTCCATTCCACTCCACTTCAATACATTCCAATACACTACACTCTACTTTACAACATTCCCCTTCACTCCATTCCATTCCATTCCATTCCGCAGCCTTCCATTCCATTCCACTCCTTTCTAGTCCACTACACTCCATTAAACTCCACAAGATTCCACTCGCCTACACTCCACTCCATTCCATGCCATTCCCTTCCAATCCACTACATTACATTACATTCCTCTGCCTTCCCTGTCATTCCAATCCACTCCACTCCATTCCACCCCATTCCACTGCATACCATTCCACTACATTCCTCTCCATTCCATTCTGTTTCATTCCACTTCGCTCCACTCCACTCCACTCCATTCCATTCCAGTCCATTCCACTCCACTCCATTCCATTACACTGCATTCCTTTCCATTCCAGTCCATTCCACACCACTCCACTCCATTCCATTCCACTCCATTCCACACTACTACATTCCACTCCATTCCACTGCATTCCATTCCACTCTTTTCTTCTTTACTCCAATTATTTCCACTCCATTCTATGCCCTTCCTTTCCATTCCACTCCACTTCACTCCATTCCATTACACTCCACAACAATCCTCTCCACTCCACTTCACTGCATTCCATTCCATTCCATTCCGCTGCATTCCATTCCATTCTACTTCCTTCCAGTCCACTACACTCCATCCCACTGCACTCCACTCCACTCCACTCCACTACACTCCATTGCATTCCATGCCATTCCATTCCAATCCACTCCATTCAATTCCATTCTTCTGCATTCCATGCCATTCCTTTCCACTCCACTCCACCCAATTCCACTGCATACCATTCAACTACATTCCTCTCCATTCCATTCCGTTCCATTCCACTCCGCTCCACTCCACTCCACTCCACTCCATTCCATTCCAGTCCATTCCACTCCACTCCATTCCATTCCAATGCATTCCATTCCATTCCACAGCACTCCACTCCATTCCATTCCAATCCACTCCCTCCACTCCATTCCACTCCACTCCACTCCACTCCACTAAACTCCATTTCATTCCACTCTACTCCATTCCATTCCATTCCATTACACTGTATTCCTCTCCACTTCAATCCGCTTCATTCCACTCCATTCCAGTACACTGCACTCAACTCCACTCCACTCCATTCCATTACACTGCACCCCTCTCCTCTCCATTCCATTCCAATTAATTACTCTCCACTCCATTGCACTCCACTTCACTCCACTCCACTCTATTCCATTCCATTCCACTCCATTCAATTCCACTCCATTCTAATCCAATCCACTCCATTCCACTCCACTCCTCTGCATTCCATTCCATTCCTCTCCATTAAAGTCCATTCATTTCCATTCCACTCAATTCCATTCCATTCCATTCAATTCAAATCCATTCCAGTACATTCCACTTCATTCAACTCCACTCCACTCCACTCGATTCCCCTCCATTCCATTCTATCCAATTCCTCTACATTCCACTCCATTCTGTTCCATTCCATTACACTCCCCTCCATTTCATTCCATTCCATTCCACTGCAATGCACTCCACTCTGCTCCACTCTACTGCACTTCATTCAACTGCATTCTATTCCACTCCATTCCACTCCACTCCATTCCATTCTATTCCACTACCCTCCACTCCACTCCTTTCCATTCTACTACATTCCACTCCACTATATTCCATTCCACTCCATTCCATTCCATTCCACTCCACTCAACTCCATTCCATTCCACTCCACTCCACTCCACTGCATTCCACTCCATTCAACTCAACTCCACTCCACTCCACTCCTTTCTACTCTTCTCCATTCCATTTCTTTCCATTCCATTCCATTTTGTTCCATACTACTCCATTCCATACCACTCCAATCCATTCCTTTCCACTCCATTCCAGTCCATTCCACAACATTCCACCCTACTCCATTTTACTACACTCCACTTCACTCCACTCCACTCTATTCCACTCCATTCCACTCCATACCATTCCACTGCATTCCACTCCACTCCATTCCATTCCATTCTACTATACTCCAGTGCACTCCATTCCTTTCCATTCGATTCCACTTCACTCCGTTCAATTCCACTCCATTCCTTTCCATTCCATTCCAGTACATTCCATTCCATTCCACTCCATTCCACTCCATTCGATTCCACTCCACTCCACTCCATTCCACTCAAGTCTACTCCATTCCATTCCACTTCTTTCCACTCGACTCCACTCCATTCCACTCCACTCCATTCCACACCACTCCTCTGCATTCCATTCCATTCCATTCTACTCCTCTCCACTCCACTCCCCTCCTTTCAACTCCACTCCACTCCATTCCATGCCATTCCGTTCCAATCTACTCCATTCCATTACACACTCCATTCCATTCCACTCCACTCCACTCCATTATATTCCAATCCAATCCACTCCACTCCATTCCACTCCACTCCACTCAAATCCACTCCACTCCACTTCAATCCATTCCATTCCACTACCCTCTATTCCATTCCATTCCATTCCACTCCATACAATTCCATCCCAGTCCATTCCATTCCACTACATTCCAGTCCATTCCACTACATTCCGTCCCACTCCACTCCACTCCATTCCGCTACAGTCCATTTAATTCCATGCAATTTATTCCACTCCTATCCATTTCATTTCATTCCTCTCCACCTCACTCCATTACCTTCCATTCCACTCCACTCGACTTCATTCCACACCACTCCACTCAATTTCACTCCACTCCACTCCATTCTGTTCCATTCCACTCCACTCCACTTCTCTCCATTCCATTCCATTCAATTCCATTCCACTCCATTGCATTCAACTCCACTCCACTATATTCCATTCCATTCCATTCCACTCCATTCCTCTCCATTCCATTCCACTCTGCTCCAATCAACTCGACTCCATTCCATTCCAGTCCATTCCGCTCCACTCCACTCCAATTCACTGCATTCCTTTTCAGTCCATTCCATTCCGTTCCATTCAAGTCCAACCCACTCCACTCCATTTCATTCCACTCTACTCCTTTCCATTCCATTCCATTGCACTCCATTCCACTCCATTCCAATCAACGCCATTCCACTCCTTTCCAGTACAATCCACTCCACTCCAGTCAAATCCATTCCCTTCCATTCCACTGCAATCCATTCTTCTCCATTCCATTCCAATTAATAAAACTGCACTCCATTGCTCTCCACTCCACTCCACTCCGTTCAATTCCATTCCAGTCCACTCCATTTCAATTCAATCCATTCCATTCCACTCCACTCCTCTGCATTCAATTGCATTCCATTCCATTTCAATTCACTATATTCCACTCCAGTCCACCCACTCATTTCTATTTCATTCCAATCCATTTCATTCCATTCCATTAACTTCCATTATATTCCAATCCATTCCACTCCATTCCACTTCACTCCACTCCACTCCAATCCATTCCATTCCACTCCATTCCATTCCACTCCATACCACACCACTCCATTCCACTCCGTTCCACTCCATTCCATTCCATTCCTTTCTACTCCACTCCACTTATTTTCACTCCATTCTATGCCATTCCATTCATTCTACTCCACTCCACTCCATTACATTACCCTCCACTCCACTCCACTCCAATTCAATCCATTCCATTCCGTTCCATTCCGCTGCATTCCATTCCATTCAACTCCAGTAAACTCCACTCCAGACCCCTCCATTCCACTGCCCTATATTCCACAACATTCCTTGCCATTCCACTCCTCTCCACTCCATTACATTCCATTCTACTGCGTTCCATGCCATTCAATTACACACCACTCAACTCCACCCCATTCCACTGCATAACATTCCACTCCATTCCTGTCCATTCCTTTCTGTTCCATTCCACTCCACTCCACTCCACTCCACTCCGTTCCTTTGCAGTCCATTCCATTCCACTCCATTCCATTCCACTGCCTTCCTTTCCATTCCATTCCTCTCCATTCCTTTCCACTCCACTCCACTCCACTCTATTCCACTCCACTCCACTCAATTCCACTCCAATCCTCTCCATTCCATTCTCTGTACTCCATTCCATTCCATTCCATTCCATTACACAACATTCCATTACACTCCAATCCTCTCCATTCCACACCATTCCAGTCCACTCAACTCCACTCCACTCCATTCTATTACGTTGTACTGCACACCACACCTCCCCATTCCATTCCAATGAATTCCTCTACACTCCATTGCAGTTCACTCCACTCCACTCTACTCTATTCCATTCCATTCCACTCCATTCCAATCCAATCCACTCCATTCCACTCCACTTCTCTGCATTCCACTCCCTAACACTCCATTCCCGTCCATTCCACTCCACTCTACTCAATTCCATTTCATTCCTTTCCATTTGACTCCATTCCAGTAGAATCCACTCCATTCCACTACACTCCACTCCATTCCACTCGATTCCCCTTCATTCAACTCCATGCCATTCCTCTACAATCCACTCCATTCTATTCCACTCAATTCCACCTCACTCCATTTCATTCCATTCCATTCCACTGCAATCCACTCCAGTACAATCCACTCCATTCCACTCCATTTTATTCCACTCCTGTCCACTCCATTCCATTCCATTCCATTCCACTACGCTCCACTCCACTCCTTTCCATTCCACTCCATTCCACTCCACTCCATTCAATTCCAGTGCATTCCATTCCACTCCATTCCATTCCATAACACTCCACTGCACTGCACTCCACTACACTCCACAGCATTCCATTCCACTCCACTCTGCTCCATTCCATTACATTACATTCCACTCCATTTCATTGCAATGCAATCCATTCCATTCCACTCCATTCCAATCCTTTCCACTACATTCCACTCGAGTCCACTTCACTCCACTCCACTCCATTCCACTATTTTCCATTCCACTCCATTCAACTCCACTCCATTCCATTCCATTCCACTATGCTTCAGTGCACTCCATTCCATTCCACTCCATTCCACCTCATTCCATTCCACCTCACTCCATTCCTATCCATTCCATTCCACTCCATTCCATTCCATTACTCTCCAGACAACACCTTTCAATTCCACTCCACTCTATTCCACTGCATTCCACTCCACTCTACTCCTTTCCATTCCACTCCTTTCCTCTCGACTCCACTCCATTCCACTCCACTCCATTCCCCTCCACTCCTCTGCAATCCATTCCATTTCATTCCATTCCACTCCACTCCAATCCATTCCACCCCATTCCATTCCATTCCATTACACTTCACTCCATTCCATTCCACTCAAATCACCTCCATTCCATTCCACTCCACGCCAGTCATCTCCACTCCACTCCATACCATTTCATTCCATTCCATTCCATTCCACTCCATTACAATCCATTCCTTTCCACTCCATTCGAATCCATTCAGCTACATTCCATCCCACTCCACTCCACTCCATTCCACTATATTCCACTGCATTCACTGCCACTGCTTTCCAATCCAATCCAATCCATTCCATTCCACTCCATTCCACCTCATTCCATTCCACCTCACTCCATTCCTATCCATTCCATTCCACTCCATTCCATTCCATTACTCTCCAGACAACACCTTTCAATTCCACTCCACTCTATTCCACTGCATTCCACTCCACTCTACTCCTTTCAATTCCACTCCTTTCCTCTCGACTCCACTCCATTCCACTCCACTCCATTCCCCTCCACTCCTCTGCAATCCATTCCATTTCATTCCATTCCACTCCACTCCAATCCATTCCACCCCATTCCATTCCATTCCATTACACTTCACTCCATTCCATTCCACTCAAATCACCTCCATTCCATTCCACTCCACGCCAGTCATCTCCACTCCACTCCATACCATTTCATTCCATTCCATTCCATTCCACTCCATTACAATCCATTCCTTTCCACTCCATTCGAATCCATTCAGCTACATTCCATCCCACTCCACTCCACTCCATTCCACTATATTCCACTGCATTCACTGCCACTGCTTTCCAATCCAATCCAATCCATTCCATTCCACTCCACTCCACGCCTCTCCATTTTTCTCCATTCCAACTCTCCATTCATTTCCTCTCCATTACTTTCCATTCCACTCCGTTCCATTCCATTCCATTACACTCTACTCAAATTCACTCCTTTTCAGTCCACTCCATTTCCTTCCATTCCATTACACCACAGTACATTCCATTCCACTCCACTCCACTCCATTCCACACCACTCCACTCCACTCCCCGCCACTCCATTCCATTGCATTCCACTCCACTCGACCATTTTCCATTCAATTATTTCCATTCCATTCAATTCTATTCCCCTAAATCACATTCAACTCCACTCCTTTCTATTCCATTGCATTCCACTACACTCCTCTCCATTCCATTCCACTCCATTCCCTCCATTCCATTCCATTCCATTTCGTTCCACTCCCTACCACTCCACTTCCCTCAATCCATTCTATTCCGTTCCAAACATCCCCACTGCATTCGATACCATTACATGCCATTCCATTCCACTCCACTCCATTCCATTCCACTTCATTCCAGTCAATTCCACTCCATTCCACTCCACTCCACTCCTATCCACCCCATTCCACTCCACTCCATTTCACTACATTCCACTCCAATCCCCTCCATTCCACTCCACTCCATTCCTCTCCACTCCATTCTATTCCATTCCACTCCACTCTACATCGCTTTTTTCCACTCCATTCCACTCCATTCCCCTCCTCTACATTCCATTCCATTCCTCTACATTCCATTCCATTCCACTCCATTCCTCTCCAGTCCTTTCCAATCCACTTCATTTCATTCCATTCCACTCCATTCCACTCAACTCCGTTCCATTCCATTACAATCCACTCCACTACCAACAGTTCCTCTCCATTCCACTCCATTACACTCCTCTCCATTCCATTCCAATCCACTCCATTATCCAATCCACTCCACTCCTTTGCACTCCACTTCATTCCATTCCGTTACACTCCGTTGAACTCCACTCTATTCCACTCCACTCCGTTCCATTCCACTCCTCTGCACTCCATTAAATTACATTTCATCCCTCTCCACTCCATTCCACTCCATTCCACTCCATTCCACTCCACTCTACGCCTTTCCAATCCTTTCCATTAAATTCCACTCCATTCTCTTCCATTCCACTCCATTCCAGTCCAATCCACTCCACTCCATTCCACTCAATTCCACTCCATTACGCTACATTAAAATCCACTCCATTCCAGCTCACTCCATTCCATTCCATTCCACTTCACTCCAGTACCATTCTTTCCATTCCACTGCATTCCACTCCATTCCATTCCTTTCCGTTCTACTCCTCTCCACTCCATTCCACTCCACTCCACTCCATTTTATCTCATCCCTTTCCATTCCATTCTATTCCACTCCACTCCACTCCACTGCAATCCTCTCCATCCCATTTTGTCCCATTCTATTCCTCTGCACTCCAATCCTTTTCATTCCTTTCCATTCCATTCCATTCTATTCCATTTCACTCCACACCAGTCCATTCCATTTCATTCTAATCCTTTCCATTCCATTTCATTCAAGTCCATTCCAGTTCCCTCCGCTACGCTAAATTCCATTAAATCCAATTCCATTCCACTCCTTTCCACTCCTCTCCATTCCACTACCCTCCGTTGCACTCAATTCCACTCCACTCTATTCCATTCCACTCCACTATGCTCCACTCCACTCCTTAACATTCTACTCCATTCCACTCTACTCCATTCAATTCCGCTCCATTCCTTTCCATTCCACTCCACTACACTCCATTCCACTCCACTGCACTCCATTCCACTCGACTCCATTCCAATGTACTCCACTCCAATCCTTCCATTCCACTCCAATCTATTCCATTCCATTTCATTCCATTCCATTCCAGTCCATTCCACTACATTCCACCCCCATGCACTTCACTCCCCCCCACTCCATTCCACTACATTCCACTCCACTGCATTCCTCTCCATTCCATTCCATTGTATTCCACTATGCTCCAGTGCACTCCATTCCATTCCACTCCATTCTACCTAATTCCATTCCATTCTACTCCATTTCTTTCCATTCTATTCCACTCCATTACATTCCATTCCACTCCATTATTTTCCATTCTATTCCACTCCATTCCATTCCATTCCATTCCGCTCCATTCCATTCCACTCCAGTCTACTCCATTCCATTCCACTCCTTTCCACTAGACTCCACTCAATTCCACTCCACTCCATTCTGCTCCACTCCTCTGCATTTCATTCCATTCCATGGCTTTCCATTCCATTCCATTCCATTCTACTCCTTTCCACTCCACTCCACTCCATTGATCTACACTCCACTCCATTCCATACCATTCCATTCGACTCCACTGCATTCCATTCCACTCCATTCCATTCCATTCCACTCCACTCCATTCCATTGAACTCCAATCCTCTTAACTCCATTCGACTCCACTTCACTCAACTCCACTCCACTCCACTCCATTCCATTCCACGCCACTCTATTCCATTCCATTACATTCTACCCCATTCCATTCCATTCCAATCCATTCCATTCCAGTCCATTCCAGTCCATTACACTACACTCCATCCAACTCCACTCCACTCCATTCCACCCCATTCCACTCCATTCCATGCCACTCCATCCCACTCCACTTCATTCCATTCCACTCCACTCCATTCCATTCCACTTCATTCCTTTCAATTCCATATCACTCCATTCCTTTCCATTCCATTCCACTCCACTCCATTCCATTCCACTCCATTCCTTTCCATTCCATTCCTCTCCATTCCTTTCCATTCCATTCCTCTCCACTCCTTTCCACTCCACTCCATTCCACTCCATTACATTCTGATCCTCTCCACTTCACTCTACATCACTCCACTCAACAACACTCCACTCCACTCCATTCCATTCCATTCCACTCCACTCCTCTTCATTCCCTTCCTCTCTATTCCATTCAATTCCATTCCACTCGATTATGTTATACTTCACTCCTTTCCATTCCATTCCATTCAACTCCACTCCATTCCATTCCATTTCATTCCATTCAATTCCACTCCATTGCATTCTATTCCATTCCACTCCATTCCTCTCCAATCCTCTCCACTCCTTTTCACTCCACTCCATTCCATTCCATTCCACTCCTTTACACTCCACTCCCTTCCATTCCATTGCACTGCACTCCACTACCCTCTGATTCGCTGCATTCCACTCGACTCCATTCCTCTCTACTCCCCTCCATTACATTCCATTCCTCTCCAATCCTTTCCATTCCATTCCACTTCAATCCAGTCCATTCACTTCCACTCCACTCCACTACGTTCCTCTCCATTCCCCTCCATTCCACTCCATTCCACTGCATTCCATTCCATTCCTTAATTTCGAGAGTATCTAACTCTGTCATTCAGCCTGGAGCACAGTGGCAGAATCTCAGATTTCATTCCATTGCATTCCATTCCACTCCATTCCTCTCCACTACACTCGAATACACTCCACTCTATTCCACTCCATTCCATTCCACTCCATTCTACTCCATTCCATTCCATTCCAATCTACTCCACTGCACTCCACTACATTCCATTCCACTCGATTCTTTTCCATTCCACTCCATTCCAATGCAATACACTCCACTCCACACCACTCCATTCCATTCCACTCCATTTCATTTCAATCCATTCAGGTCCACTCCACTCCATTCCATTCCACTCCAGTTAATTACACTCCATATTTTTCCATTCCATTGCATTCCATTCGACTCCCTTCTATTCCATTCCACTCCAATCCAGTCCATTCTCTTCCACTCCACTTAATTACACTCCATTTTTTTCCATTCCATTGCATTCCATTCGACTCCCTTCTATTCCATTCCACTCCAATCCAGTCCATTCTCTTCCACTCCACTCCACTCTATTCCTCTCCACTCCACTCCACCAAAATCCACTCTGCTGCATTCCATTCCATTCCATTCCATTCCACGCCTTTCCATGCCACTCCATTTCACTCCATTCCAATCCATTCCAAGCCACTCTTTTCCAATGCACTCTGTTCTACTCTATTTCATTCCTCTCCAGTGCAACACACTCCATTCCATACCACTCTACTTCACTCCACTTCACTCCATTCCATTCCACTCTATTCCATTCCTTTCCACTCCGATCCATTCCTCTCCATTCCACTCCATTCCACTACACTCCACTCTATTCCATTTCATTCAATTCCATTCCGCTCCATTCCACTCCACTCCATTCCAGTCCATTCCCCTCCATTCCATTTTACTCCACTCAATTCTATTCAACTCAGTACCACTGTGTTCCATTCAACACCATTCCACCACACTCCATTCAATTTTCCTTGCCTTCCATTCCACTCCAATCCACAGCTCTCTGTACCATTCCACTATTCTGCACTCCACGGCACTCCACTCCATTCCATTCCATTCCGATCCATTCCACCCCATTCCACTCCATTCCAGTCAACTACACTCCATTCCATTCCAGTCCAATCCACTTCACTCCCCTACATACCACTCCATTCCATGCCATTCCATTGCGCTTCACTCCATTCCATTCCATTCCACTGCATTACATTGCATTCCATTCCACTCCACTCTACTCCACATCCTTTCAACTCCATTCCATTCCACTCCATTCCTCTCCATTCCATTCCATTCCATTCCATTCCACTGTGCTCCAATCAACTCCATTCCATTACGTTCCAGTCCATTTCACTCCCCCCATTCCATTCCACTGCATTTCTTTCCATTCCATTCCATTCCACCCCACTCCACTTCATTTCATTGCACTCTACTCCATTCCATTCCATTCCATTGCTCTCCATTCCACTCCACAACAATCCACTCCATTCCACTCCATTCCAGTCCAATCCACACCATGCCACTCCACTCCACTCCTCTCAGTCCAATCCACTCCACTCCTCTCAACTCCATTCCATTCCATTCCACTGCACTCCACTCTTCTGCATTCCATTCCAATTAATATCAATCTACTCCATCGCACTCCACTCAACTCCACTCCACTCCATTCTATTCCATTCCGTTCCATTCCATTCCACTCCTTTACAATCCTATCCATTCCATTCCACTCCACTCCTCTGCCTTCCATTGCATTCCATTGCATTCCATTCCATTCCACTGCACTTAATTCTATTTCATTCCAATCCATTTTATTCCATTCCATTCCAACCCATTCCAATCTGTTCCACTTCATTCCACTTCACTCCACTCCACTCCATTCCATTCCATTTCATTCCATTCCATTCCACTGTATTCTACACCACTCCATTCCACAGTATTCTACACCATTCCATTCCACTCCTTTCTACTCCACTACACTTAATTCCACTCCATTCCATGCCATTCCATTCCATTCCACTCCACTCCCGTCCCTTCCATTACACTCCACTCCACTCCACTTCACGTCATTCCATGCCATCCAATCCATGCCACTCCACTCCCCTCCATTGCTTTACACTCCATTCCACTTCACTCCATTCCATTCCATTCCATTCCGCTGCATTCCATTCCATTCCACACCATTCCAGTCCACTACACTCCATTCTACTCCATTCCACTCCAATCCCATACACTCCATTCCATTCCATGCCATTCCATTCCACTCCACTCCATTGCATTCCATTCCACTGCATTCCATGCCTTTCCATTCCACTCCACTTCACTCCGCCCCATTCCACTGAATACCATTCTACTCCATTCCTCTCCATTCCATTCCATTCCACTCCGCTCCACTCCACTCCATTCCATTCCAGTCCATTCCACTCCAGTCCAATCCATTCCACTAAATTCCTTTCTATTCCATTCAATTCCACACCACTCCACTCCATTCCATTCCACTCCACTCCCCTCCACTCCACTCAACTTCACTCCACTCCATTCCATTCCACTCTACTCCATTCCATTCAATTCAATTTGATTACACTCCATTCCACTCCACTCCAATCCACTCCATTCCACTCTATTACAGTCCACTCCACGCCATTCCACTCCATTCCATTCCATTTCACTGCACTCCACTCCTCTCCATTCCATTCCAATTAATTCCTCTCCAATACATTGCACTCAAATGCACTCCACTCCACTCTATTCCATTGCCTTCCACTCCATTCCATTCCACTCCATTCCAATCCAATCCACTCCATTCCACTCCACTCATCCACACTCCATTCCAGTCCATTCCAGTCCCACTCCACTACACTCCATTCCACTCCACTCCGCTCCATTAAATTTATTTCCACTCCATTCCAGTCTATTCCACTCCTGTCAACTCAATTCTATTCCATTCCATTCCATTCGACTCCATTCCCGCACATTCCACTCCATTCCACTACACTCCACTCCATTCCACTCGATTCCCCTCCCTTCCACTCCATTCCGTTCTTCTAAATTCCACTCCATTCTATTCCATTCCATTACACTCCACTCCATTTCATTCCATTCCATTCCACTGCAATCCACTCCACTACACTCCACTCCTCTCCATGTCATTCTACTCCAATCCATTCCTCTCCATTTGACAGCACTCCATTCCATTTCAATTAATTCCTATCCACTCCACTACACTCCACTACACTCGACTCCATTCTATTCCATAGCCTTCCCCTCCATTCCATTCCACTCAATTCCAATCCAATCCAATCCATTCCCCTCCACTCCTCTACATTCGATTCTACTCCATTCCAGTCCATTCCACTCCATTCCACTCAATTCCATTCCACTCCATTCCACTCTACTCCACTCCATTCCACTCCACTCCATTCCACTCCATTCCATTAAATGCCATTCCACTGCATTCCAGTCCATTCCACTCCAGTCACGTCAATTCTATTCAATTCCATTCCATTCTACTCCATTCCAGTACATTTCACTCGATTCCACTACACTCCACTCCATTCCACTCGATTGTCCTCCATTCCACTCAATTCTATTCTTCCAAATTCCGCTCCATTCTATTGCATTCCATTACACTCCACTCCATTTCATTCCATTCCATTCCAATGCAAACCACTCCACTCTACTCCACTCCATTCCATTCCACTCCTTTGCACTCCACTCCTTTCCACTCCACTCCATTCAAATCCATCCCACTACTTTCCACTCCACTCCTTTCCATTCAACTCCATTACACTCCACTCGATTCCATTCCACTCCATTCCATTCCATTCAACACCAATCAACTCCATTCCTTTCCACTCCAAACCACTCCACTCCATTCCATTCCACTTCACTCCATTACATTCAAATCCACTCAACTCCATTTCATTCCAAACCATTCGACTCAACTCCTTTAAATGCCATTCCAATCCATTACCGTCCATTCCACTCCAGTCAACTCAATTCTATTCTATTCCATTCCATTCGATTCCATTCCAGTACATTCCACTACATTCCACTACACTCCACTCCATTTCACTCGATTCCCCTTCATTCCACTCCATTCCATTCTTCCAAATTCCACTCCATTCTATTCCATTCCATTACACTCCACTCCATTTCATTCCATTTCATTCCAATGCAATCCACTCCACTGCACTCCACTCCAATCCATTCCATTCCATTCCATCCACTCCACTCCATTCCATTCCATCCCACTACGTTCCACTCCATCCCTTTCCATTCAAGTCCATTACACTACACTCCATTCCATTAAACTCCATTCCATTCCATTCAACTCCATTTCGCTCCATTCCTTTCCACTCCACTCCAATCCACTCCATTCGTCTCCATTCCTCTCTACTCAAATCCAATCCACTCCACTCCATTCCTTTCACTCCATTCCATTACATTCAACTCCACTCAACTCCATTCCATTCCACTCCACACCACTCAACTCCATTCCACTCCATTCCACTCAACTCCAGTCAAATCCACTCCACTCCATTCCATTCAAATCTACTGCATTCCATTCCATTCTATTCCATTCCATTTCATTCCATTTCACTCTATTCCATTCCATTCAATTCCATTGCATTGCATTTGATTCCACTCCATTCCATTCCATTCCAATCCATTCCATTCCACTCCATTCCAGTCCATTTCACTACCTTTCACCACACTCCACTTCACTCCACTGCACGCCTTTCCACCCCATTCCATTACACTCCATTCTACTACCCTCCTTTCCATTCCATTCCACTCTATTCCACCTCACTCCAATGCATTCCATTCCATTCCTTTCCTATCAATTCCATTCTGTTCCCCTCCACTCCACTCCATTCCATTCCACTGAACTGCCCTCCACTCCATTCCACTCCACTCTACTCCATTCTATTCCCCTCCTTTCCCCTCGACTCCACTCCATTCCAATCCAATCCATTCCACTCCACTCCTCTGCATTCCATTCCATTTCATTCCATTCCTTTCCATTCCATTCCACTCCACTCAATTCCACTCCACTCCTCTGAATTCCATTCCATTCCATTCCTTTCCATTCCATTCCACTCCACTCAATTCCACTCCACTCCTCTGAATTCCATTCCATTCCATTCCATTCCATTCCATTCCTTTCCATTCCATTCCATTCCATTCCATTCCATTCCTTTCCATTCCATTCCATTCCATTCCTTTCCATTCCACTCCTCTCCACTCCACTCCATTCAACTCTACTCCACTCCGTTCCATGCCATTTCTTTCCACTACACTCCATTCCATTCCACTCTATTCCATTCCATTCCACTACACTCCACTCCATTGCATTCCACTCCAATCCACTCCACTCCATTCCACTCCACTGCACTCAACTCCACTCCTTTCCACTCCACTCTACTCTATTCCATTCCACTCTACTGCATTCCCTTCCATTCCATTCCATTCCATTCCACTCCTACATTCCACTCTATTCCACTACACTGCCCTGCATTCAACTCCAGTCCACTCCATTCTGCTCCATTCCATTCCACCTCAGTCCACTCCATTCTATTGCATTCCACTCCATTTTACTCCATTCTATTCCATTCAATTAAATTCCCTTTCTTTCCATTCCATTCTGCTCCACTGCATTCCAGTCCACTTCATTCCACTCCACTCCACTCAACTCCAATCCACTCCACTCCACTCCATTCCATTCGGCTCCATTCTACTCCATTCCATTCCATTCCATTCCATACCGTTCCATTCCAATCCATTCCATTCCACGACATTCCAGTCCATTTCACTACATTCAATCCCACCCGTCTCCATTCCATTTCACTCCTTTCCATTCCATTCCATGCCACTGAATTCCACACCAATCCATTCCATTCCACTTAACGCCTCTCCATTGCTCTCCATTCCATTCCACTCTTTTCCACTCCATTCTTTTGCATTCCACTGCACTCCATTCCTTTTCATTCCACTCCACTCCAATCCTTTACATTCCAATCCACTCCACTCCACTCCATTCCACACCACTTCACTCAACTGCACTCCATTCCTCTCCATTCCATTCCATTCCACTCCTCTCTACTTCTCTCCATTCCATTCCTTCCCATTCCGTTCATTTCCTTTCCACTCCATTACATTCAACTCCACTCCTTTCCATTCCATTCCATTCCACTCCATTCCACTCCATTCCATTCCATTCCATTCCTCTCCATTCCATTCCATTCCATTCCACTCCTCTCCACTCAACTCCTATCTATTCCATTCCAGTCCATTCCACTCCACTCCATTCCAATCGACTGCATTTCTTCCCATTCCTTTATATTCCATTCCGTTCCATTCCATTCCATTCCACCCCATGTCATTCCATTCCATTCCACTCTACTCCATTCCATTCCATTCCAATCCATTTCACACCATTCCAATCCAATCCATTGAACTCCATTCCTGTCGAATCCACTCCACTCCTCTCAACTCCATTCCATTCCATTCCACTGCACTCAACTCTTCTCTATTCCATTCCAATTAACACTACTCCACTCTATTTCACTCCACTCCATTCTATTCCATTCCATTCCACTCCATTCCAATCAAATCCATTCCATTCCACTCCACTCCACTGCATTCCATTGCATTCCATTCCATTTCACTCCACTAGTTTCCACTCAAGTCCACTCCACTCATTTCTATTCCATTTTATTCCATTCCATTCCATTAACTTACATTCCATTCCAATCCATTCCAATCCATTCCACTCCATTCGACTTCACTCACTCCACTCCAATCCATTCCATTCCACTCCATTCCTTTACACTCCTTTCTACTCCACTCCACTTATATCCACTCCATTCTATGCCATTCTATTCCATTCCACTCTGCTCCACTCCATTCCATTACCCTGGACTCTATTACACTCCATGCCATTTCAATTCAATCCATTCCATTCCATTCTATTCCATTCCATTTCGCTGCATTCCATTCCATTCCTCCGCATTCCATTCCATTCCATTCCGCTGCATTCCATTCCATTCCTCTGCTTTCCTTTCCATTCCACTCCATTCCAGTCCACTACACTACACTCCCCTATATTCCAAAACATTCCATGCCATTCCATTCCAGTCCACTCCATTGCATTCCATTCCAATGCATTCCAAGCCATTTCACTCCACTCCACCCCACCCCATTCCACTGCATACCATTCCACTCCTCTCCACCCCATTCCACTGCATACTATTCCACTCCACTCCTCTCCATTACATTCCGTTCTATTCCAGTCCATTCCACTCCACTCCATTCCATTCCACTGCATTTCTTTCCACTCCGTTCAATTGCATTCCACACCACCCGATTCCATTCCATTCCATTCCATTCCCTCCTGTCCACTCCATTCCACTCCACTCCACTCAATTCCACTCCACTCCACTCCATTCCATTCTCTCTACTCCATTCCAATCCATTCCATTCCATTACACACCATTGCATTCCACTCCCATCCACTCCATTCCATTCCAGTCCAGTCCACTCCACTACCCTCCACTCCATTCCACCCAACTCCACTCAATTCCACTCCAATCCACTCTATTCCATTCTCTCTACTCCATTCCAATCCATTCCATTCCATTACACACCATTCCATTCCACTCCAATCCACTACTTTCCACTCCATTCCAGTCCACGCCACTCCATTCCACTTCATTCCATTACATTACACTCCACTCCACTCCTCTCCAATCCTTTGCAATTTATTCCTCTCCACTCCATTGCAATCCACTCCACTCCACTCCACTCCATTCCATTCCATTGCACTCCACTCCATTCCACTCTCTTCCAATACAATCCACTCCATTCCACACCACTCCTCTGTATTCCATTTCATTCCACTGCATTCCAGTCCATTCCACTCCACTCCACTCAATTCCATTCCTTTTCATTCTATTCTACTCCATTCCAGTACATTCCGCTCCATTCCACTCCACTCCAATCCACTCGATTCCCCTCCATTCCACCCCATTCCTTTCCTCTACAGTCCAGTCTATTCTATTCCATTCCATTCCACCTCACTCCATTTCGTTCCATTCCATTCCACTGCAAACCACTCCACACCACTCCACTCCAATCCATTCCACTCCATTCCATTCCACTTCTTTCCACTCCACTCCATTCCATTCCATTCCACTACACTCCATTCCTCTCCTTTCCATGCAACTCCATTCCACTCCACTCCATTCCATTCCACTCAGTTCGACTCCACTCAACTCCCTTCCATTCCACTCCACTACACTCCACTTCATTGCCCTCATCTGCACTCCACTTCACTCCTCTTTATTCCATTTCACTTTACTCCATTCCATTCCATTACATTACACCTCACTCCACTTCACTCTGCTCCACTCCATTCAACTCAATCCATTCCACTCCATTCCACTCCACTCCACTCCATTCCATTCCATTCCACTACACTCCAGAACACTCCATTCCATTTTATTCCACACCACTCTACTCCATTCCATTCCACTCCATGGCACTCTACTCCATTCCTCTCCACTTTACTCCAATACATTCCACTCCTTTCCACTCGACTCCACTCCATTCCTCTTCATTCCATTCCACTCCACTCCATTCCACTCCACTCCTCTGCATTCCATTCCATTCCATTCCATTCAGTTCCATTCCATTCCACTCCTTTCCACTCCACTCCACTTCATTGAACTCTACTCCATTCCATTCTAAGCCATTTCATTCCACTCCACTGCATTCCATTCCACTGCAAGGTATCCCATTCCAATCCACTCCACTCCGTTATATTGCACTCCAATCCACTCGCATCCATTCCACTCCACTCCAATAACCTCCACTACACTCCACTACATTCCATTACACTCCTCTCTACTCCATTCCATTCCATTCCATTCCATTCCATTCCACTCCATTCCATTACATTCCAACCCATTCCATTCCAACCTATTCCTTTCCACTCTTTTCCAGTCCATTCCACTATATTCCATCCCAATCCGCTCCACTCCACTCCATTCCATTCCACTCCATTCTTTTCAATTCCTTTCCACTCCATTCCATTCCATTCCACTCCACTCCATTACATACCAATCCAATCCACTCCACTCCATTCCACACTACTTCACTCCACTCCACTCCACTAAATTCCATTCCATTCCACTTCACCCCACTCCTCTCCATTCCCTTCCTCTCCGTTGCATTCAATTCCATTCCATGCATTACATTTAACTCGTCTCCTTTCCATTCCATTACTTTCCACTCCATTCCACTCCATTCCATTCCATTCCATTCCACTAGATTCCTCTCGAATCCTCTCCACTCCTTTCCACTCCACTGCATTCCATTCCGTTCCCCTCCATTCCACTGCACTGCATTCCATTCCATTACACTCCACTCCACTTTCCTCCATTCCACTCCATTCCACTTCACTCCATTCCTTTCCATTCCACTACTCTCCAATCAAATCCTATCCATTCCACTCCATTCTAGTCCATTCCACTACGCTCCAGTGCACTCCATTCCATTCCACTCCATTCCAACTCACTCCATTCCAGTCCATTCCATTGCTTTCCATTCCATTCCACTCTATTCCATTCCATTCAACTACGCTCCACTCTGTTCCATTCCACTTCACTCCATTCCACTCCATTCCACTCGACTCTATTCCATTCCATTCCATTCCTTTCCACTCGACTCCACTTCATTCCCCTTAACTCCATTCCACTGCACTCCTCTGCATTCCATTCCATTCCATTCCATTCTACTCTTTTCCACTCCACTCCACTCCATTCAACTCCACTCCCCTCCATTCCATGCCATTCATTTCCTCTCCACTCCATTCCATTCCACTCCTTTCCGTTCCATTCCACTCCACTCCACTCCATTCCATTCCACGACAATCCACCCCACTCCATTCCACTCCACTCCACTCAATTCCACCCCACTCCACTCAATTCCACCCCACTCCACTCCACTCCACTCCATTCCATTCCACACCACTCTACTCCTTTCCATTCCATTCCATTCCACTCTAATCCAGTACATTCCACTACATTTCATGCCACTCCACTCCACTCCATTCCATTCCATTCCACTGCATTCCAATCCATTCCATTCCATTCCATTCCATTCCACTACACTCTATGCCTCTCCATTCCTCTCAATTCCACCTCTCTCCATTCCAATTCGCTCCATTCCACCCCACACCCCTCGAATCCACTCCACTCCACTCCACTCTGTTCCATTCCCTTCTGTTCCACCCCACTCTCTCCATTCCATTGCTTTCAATTCCATTCAATTCCATTCCACTTCATGCCATTCAATTCCACTGCTTTCCATTCCATTGCATTCCACTCCATTCCATTCCCCTCCATTCCACTCCACTCCAATCCACTTCATTCCACTCCATTCTAGTCCAATCCACTCCATTCCTCTCAACTCTATTCCATCCGATTCCACCATACTCCACTCCTCTCCATTCCATTGCAATTAGTACTACTCCACTCCTTTGCACTCCACTCCACTAAACTCCATTCTATTCTATTCCTTTCCACTCCATTCCAATCCAATCCATTCCATTCGAATCCACTCCTCTGCATTCCAACGCATTCCATTCCATTCCATTCCAATCCATTCCCTTCCAGTCCACTCCACTCATTTCTATTCCATTCCAATCCATTTTATTCCATTCCTTTCCATTAACTTCCATTACATTCCATTCCATTCCATCGCATTCCATTCCATTCCATTCCATAGCATTACATTCACTTCCCTTCCCTTCCCTTCCCTTCCATTCCACTCCACTCCCCTCCTCTCCACTCCACAACATTCCATTTCATTCTTTCCATTCCATTCCATTTCATTCCATGCCACTTCATTTCACTCCACTCCACTACACTCCACTACACTCCATTCCAGTCCGTCTCATACAATTCCACTCCATTCCACTCCACTCCACTCCACTCCAATCCACTGCACTCTACTGCATTCTATTGCATCCCATTCCATGCCACTACATTCCACTCCACTCCATTCCATTCTACCCCACTCCACTTCACTACAGTCTACTGCACTCCACTGCATTTCTTTCCATTCCATTCCATTCCACTGAATTCCATTCCATTCCTTTCTTTGACAGGATCTCACTCTGTCACCCAGGATGGAGTGCAGTGGTACAATCTCAGCTCACATTTCATTTCATCATTCGTTTCCATTCAATTCCATTCCATTCCACTCCCCTCCACTCCTCTTATCTCCATTCCTTTCAAATCCATCTCTTTCCATTCCTCCCCATTCCAATCCACTCCATTCCACTCCACTCCTCTACACTCCAATCCATTGCACTCCATTCAGTTGCATTCCATTCCATTCCATTCCACTCCATTCCACCCCAGTCCACTCAACTCCACGTCATTCCAGTATGTTCTATTGCATCCCATTGTATTCCACTTTATTCCACTCCACTCCACTCCATTAAATTCCATTCCACTCCATCAAATTCCACTCCACACCACTCCAATGCACCCCACTCCACTGCACTGCACTCCACTCCACTCCATTCCATTGCTTTCCATTCAATTCCACTCCATTCCATTCCATTCCTTTCCTTCAACAGGATGTAATTCTGTCACACAGGCTGGATTGCAGTTCACAATCTCAGCTCACATTTCATTTCACCATTGCATTCCACTCCATTCCACTCCTCTCCACTCCACTCCACTCCACTACTCTCCACGCCACTCCACTACTCTCCACGCCACTCCATTCCATTCCTTTCCAATAGTGCAGTGGTACAATTTCTGCTCACATTTCATTTCTGCATTCCATTCTATTCCATTCCAGTCCAGTCCAATTTATTCAACTAAACTGAACTCCACTCCACTCCACTCCGCTCCACTCCAATCCATTCCATTCTGTTCCAATCCATTGAGCTCCACTCCACTCCACTCCACTCAACTCCAATCCATTCCATTCCACCCCATTCCACTCCATTCCACTCCACTCCACTTCACTCCATTACTTTCCTTCCAATTCCATTCCACTTCACTCCACTCCACTCGTCTCCACTCCACTGCAGTCGACTCCACTCCACTCCAATCAATTTCATTCTTTTCCATTCCACTCCATTCCATTACATTCCTTACTTTTGACAGGATCTCACTCTGTCACACAAACTGGAGTGCAGTGGCACAATCTCAGGTCACATTTCATTTCACCATTGCATTGCATTGCATTCCATTCCATTCCATTCCAATCCATTCCATTCCTTTCTATTCCATTCCATTCCATTCCTTTCCATTCCATTCCATTCCATTCCATTCCTTTCCATTTCATTCCATACCAATCCATTCCATTCCATACCAATCCATTCCATTCCATTCCATTCCACTCCACTCCTCTCCACTCCATTCCATTCCATCCCATTACATTCCACTCCATTCCACCCCAGTCCACTCTTCTCTGCACCACTACACTCTATTCCATTCCATCCCATTGTACTCCACTTCATTCCACTCCACTCGACTCCACTCCATTAAATTCCGGCCCACTCCACCCCACTCAACTGCACTCCACTCCACTCCATTCCATTGCATTCCTTTTCTTCAAAAGTATGTCTCTGTAACCGAGGCTAGTGTGCATTGGAACAATTTCAGCTCACATTTCATTTATCCATTGCATTCCATTTCATTCCATTCCATTCCATTCCTTTCCATCCCATCCGATTAAACTCCTTTCCACTCCTCTCCACTCAATTCCACTCAACTACTCTCCACTCCATTCCATTCCATTCCATTCCAATGCATTCCACTCCTTTCTTTAGACAACAACTCACTCTTTCACACAGGCTGGAGTGCAGTGGCACAATCTCTGCTCACATTTCATTTCTGCATTCCATTACAATCCATTCCATGCCATTCCATTCCATTCCATTCCTTTCCATTCCAGTCTAGTCCATTTTATTCAACTCAACTGCACTCCACTCCACTCCACTCCACCTCACTCCACTCCAATCCGTTCCTTTCCATTCCACTCCATTCCACTCCACTCCTCTCCACTCCACTCCACTCCATTCCATTCCATCCCATTACATTCCACTCCATTCCACACCAATGCACTCCAATCCACTCCACTCAATTCGATTAGTTTCCATCCCATTCCATTCAAGTCCATTCAACTCCTCTCGAATCCACTCGACTCCACTTGACTACACTCCACTCGATTCAATTCCATTCTATTCCATTCCACTTCATTCCATTGCATTCCTTTCTTTCGACAGGATCTCACGCTGTCACCCAGGCTGGAGTGGAGTGGCACAATCTCAGCTCACATTTCATTTCACCATTCCATTCCATTTCATTTCATTCCATTTCACTCCACTCCACTCCACTCCTCTAAAATCCATTCCATTCCACTCCACTCCACTGCACTCCACTCCATTCCTCTCCACACCTCTCAATTCTATCCCTTTCCTTTCCACTCCATTCCACTCCACTAAACGTCACTAAATTTCATTCCACTATATTCCATCCACTCCTGTCCACTCCACTCCATTCCATTCCATTGCATCCCATTCCATTCCTCTCCATTCTATTCCACTCCATTCCACTCCATCCCATTCCACTCCACTAAATGCCACTAAATTTCATTCCACTATATTCCATCCACTCCTATCCACTCCACTCCATTCCATTCCATTGCATCCCATTCCATTCCTCTCCATTCTATTCCACTCCATTCCACTCCACTCGAATCCACTCCACTCCATTCCATTCCATTCCATCGCATTCCAATAAACTCCATTGTATTAGATTCCTTTCTTTCAACGGGATCTCACCCTGTCACCTAGACTGGAGTGCAGTGGCACAATATCAGCTTACATTTCATTTCACCATTCTATTTCTATCTGTTACATTACATTACATTACATTACACCCCAGTCTACTACACTACACTCCATTCCACTCCACTCCACACCACTCCACTCCATCCCATTCCATCCCTTTCCATTCCACTGCAATCCACTCTGCTCCATCCACTCGTCTCCTGTCCACAACACTCCATGTCCATACCATCCCATTTCTTGGAAAGGGAAGGAGTGGAAAGCAAGGGAATGGAATGGTGAAATGAAATGTGGCCTGAGATTGTGCCACAGCCCTCCAGCCTGTGTGGCAGGGAGAGATCCTGTCAACACAAAGGAATGCAATGGAATTGAGTGGAATGGAAAAGAATGGAATTGAATGGAATGTAGTGTAGTCCAGTGCAATGGAGTGGAGTCAAATGGAGTGGAATGGAGAGGAATGGAATGGGATGGATTGGAATGGAATGGAATGGAGTAGAGTGGAGTGGAGTTCAGTGGAGTAGACTGGAGGAGAGTGGAGTAGAATGCAGTTTAATGGAATGGAATGGAATTGAGTCTAGTGGATTGAAGTGGAATGGAATGGAATGGAATGCTCCGGAATAGAATGGAATGGTGAAATGAAATGTGAGCTGAGATTGTGTCACTGCACTTCAGCTTTGATGACACAGTGAGATCTGGTCGAAAGAAAGCAATGGAATGGAATGGAGTGGAATAGAATGGAATGGAATGGAATGGAATGGAATGGATTGGAATGGAATGGAATGGACTGGACTGGAGTAGAGTGGGTTGGAATGGAGTAGAGTGGGGCGGAGTGGAGTGGAATCACATGGAGTGGAATGGAATGGAATAGAGTGGAGTGGAGTGAAGGAGAGTGGAATGGAATGGAATGGATTGGAATGGAATGGAATCGAAAGGAATGCAATGGAAAGGAATGGAATGGAATGGAATGGAATGCAATGGAATGGAACGGTGAAAGAAAATATGAGCTGAGATTGTGCCACTACACTCCTTCCTGGGTGACAGTGTGAAATTCTCCAGATTGAAAGGAATGGAAAGGATGGAGTGGAACGGAATGGAATGGAATACAATGGAGTGGACTGGAGAGTAGGGGAGTAGAGTAGAGTGGAGTGGAGTGGAATGGCTAGAGTGGAATGAGATGGAATGGAATGGAATGAATTGGAGTGGAGTTGAGTGAAGTGGAGTGTCGTGGAATGCAGTGGAATGGAATTGGACGGAATGGGACAGAGTGGGGTGGAATGGAGTGCAGCGGATTGGAATTGAAGTGAATTGAATGGAGTGGAGTAGAGTGGAGTGGAGTGTAAGGGACTGCAATGTAATGGAATGGAATGGAATTGAATGGAATGGAATGGAGGGAGGTGGAGTGGAATGGAATCAAATTAACGGAATGGAAGGGAATGGTGAAATGAAATGTGAGCTGAGATTGTTCCACTGCACTCCAGCCTGCATGACAGAGTGAGATACTGTCGAAAGAGAGGAATGGAACGGAATGGAGTGGAATGAAATGGGATACAAAGGAATGGGGTGGAGTGGATTGGGGTGGAATGGAGTGGAATGGAATGGGATGGAATGGAATGGAGTGGAGATGAGTGGTGTGGAGTGGAGTAGAGTGGAGAGGAAAGGAATGGAATGGAATGGAATGGAATGGAATGGAATGGAATGGAATGGAATGGAATAGAATGAAATGGAATGGAGTGGATAGGAGTGGTGTGGAATGGAATGAAATCAATTGGAATGGAATGGAATGGAGAGGAGTGGAGTGGACAGGAATGGAGTGGAATGGAGTGGAATGGAGTGAGATGGTGTGAAATGGAATGGAGCGAAAATGAGCAGAGTGGAGTGGAATGGAGTGTAATTGAATAGAATGGAATGGAAAGGAACGGTGAAAGAAATGTCAGCTGAGATTGTGCCACTGCACTCTACATTGGGTGACAAAATGAGATCCTGTCAAAAGGAAGGAATGGAATGGAATGGAGTGGAATGGAGTGGAATGGAAAGGAAGGCAGTGGAGTGTAGTAGAGTAAAGTGGAGTGGAGTGTAGTAAAGTGTGGAGTGGAGTGGAATAGAGTGGAATGGAGTGGGACAGAATGGAATGGAGCAAAGTTTAGTGGAGAGGAGTGCAGTGAAATGAAGTGGAATGGAATGCAGGGGAAGGGAATGGAATGGAATGGAATCAAATGGAATGGAGTGGAGTGGAGTGGAGTGGAATGTAATGGAATGGAATGGAAAAGAATGGAATGAAATGGAATGGAATATCATGGAATGCAATGGAATGGAATGAAATGGAATGGTATGGTGAAATGAAATATGAGCTGAGGTTGTGCCACTGCACTCCACCCTGTGTCACAGAGTGAGATCCTCTCGATAACAAGCAATGGAAAGAAATGTAGTGGAGTGCATGGAATGGAATGTAATGGAGTGGAGTGGAGTGGAATGGATCATAATGGAACTGGATGGAATGGAATGGAATGGATTGGAGTGGAGTGGTGTGGAGTGGAGTGGAGTGGAGAGGAAAGGAGTGGAATGGAATGGAATGGAATGAAATTGAGTGGAATGGAGTGGATTGAAGTGGAGTGGAGAGGAGTGGAATGGAGTGGAATGTGTCGAGATGGAATGGAATTGCGTTGAGTGGAGTGAAGTGGAATGGAGTGGAATGGAATTGGATGGAATGGAAGGGATTGGAGTGAGGTGGAGTGGAGTGGAGTGTAACGGAATGGAATGAAAGGGAATGTAATGGAAAGGAATGGAGTGTAGGTCAGTGGAGTGGAAGGGAAGGTAATAAAATGGAATTGAATGGTGAAATGAAATGTGAGCTGAGATTGTGCCGCTGCACTCCAGCCTGTGTAACAGACTGAGACTCTTTTGAAAGAAAGGTATGGAATGGAATGGAATCGAATGTAATGGAATGAAATGAAATGAAGTGGAGTGGAGTGCAGTGGAGTCGAATGGAGTGGAAAGAAATGGGATGGAATGGAATGGAATGCAGTGGAGTGGAGTGGAGTGGAGAGGAATAGAGTGAAAAGGAATGGGATTGATTTCAATGGAGTAGAGTGGAGTGGAGTGGTGTGGAATGCAACGGAATGGAAAGGAACGGAATGGAAAGGAATGGAATGGAATGGAGTTGTGAAATGAAATGTGAGCTGCGATTGTGCCACTACACTCCAGCTTGGGTGACAGGGTGAGATCCTGTCGAAAGAAAGGTATGGAATGGAATGGGGTGGAAGGGAATGGACTGCATTGCAGCAGAGTGAAGTGGAGTGCAGTGGAGTGGAGTGGATTGGAGTGGAATGGAGTAGAATGGAATGTGCTGGAGTGGTATAAAGTAGTGTGGACTGGAGTGAAGTAGAGTGGAGTTGAATGGAGTGGAGTGGAGTGGAGTGGAGTGGAAAGGAAAGGAGTGAAATGGAATGGCATGCCATGGAATGGAATGGAGTGGAGTGGAGTGGAATGGAGTGGAATGGAATAGGATGGAATGGAATGGAGTGGAGTGGAGTGTGGTGGAGTGGAGTGGAGGTGATTGAAGTGGAATGGAGTTTAATGGAATGGATTGGAATGAAGTACCGTGGAGTGGAGTGGAGGTGATTGAAGTGGAATGGAGTTTAATGGAATGGATTGGAATGAAGTACAGTGGAGTGGAGTGGCATGGAATGGAATCGAGTGCAGTGGAGTGGAATGGAGTGGAATGGAATGGGATGGAGTGGAATGAAGTGGAGTTGCCTAGAGTCGAATGGAGTTGAGTGGACTGGGGTGGAGTAGAGTGGAATGGTGAAATGAATTGTGAGCTGAGATCTTGCCACTGCACTCCAGCCTGTATGACTGAGTGACATCCCATCGAAAGAAAGGAATGCAATGGAATAGAGTGTACTGGAATGGAATGGAATGGAATGGAGTGGTGTGGAGTGGAGTGGAGTTGATTGGAAAGGAGTGGAATTGATTGGGATGTAATGGAATGGATTGAAGTGGAGTGGAGTGAAATGGAATGGAATGGAATAGGATCGAATAGAGTGAACTGGAGTGGAGAAGAGTGCAGTGGAGTGGAATGGAATGGAATGAAATGGACTGAAGTGGAGTGGAATGGAATGGAATGGAATATAATGGAGTGGAATGGTGAAATGAAATGAGACCTAAGATTGTGCCACAGCACTCCAGCCTGTGTGACAGAGAGAGATCTGTCAAAAGAAAGGATTAGAATGGAATGGAGTGGAATGGAGTGAAATGGAATGGAAAGAAATGGAATGGAATGGAATGGAATGGAATGGAATGGATGGGAGCAGACTAGAGTGGAGTGGAGTGGAGTGGAATGGAATGGAATGGAATGCAATGGAATGGAATGGAAGGGAGTGGAGTGTAGCAGAGTGGAGTGGAATGGAGAGGAATGGAGTGGAATGGAATGGAATGGAATGGAGTGGAATGGAAAGGAATGGAATGGGATGGAGTGGAGGGGAGTGGAGAGGAGTGGAATGGAATGGAGTGGAATTGAAAGGAAAGGAATGGGGTGGAGTGGAGAGGAGTGGAATGGAATGGAGTGGAATGGAATGGCATGGAATGGAGGGGAGTTGATTGGAAGGAGAGGACGTGAGTGGAGTGGAATGGAATGGAACCGAATTGAGCGGAGTGGAGTGGAGTAGCGTGCACTGGACTGGAATGGAATGGAACGGAATTGAATGGTGATACTACATGTGAGCTGAAACTGAAACTGCACTCCAGCCTGCATGAGAGAGTGATATGCTGTCGAAAGTCAGAAATGGAATGGAATGGAGTTGAAAGGAATGGAATGGAATGGAATGGAATGGAATGGAGAGGAGAGGAGTGGAGTGGAGTCGAGTGGAGTGGACAGGAGGGTAATGGAATGGAATGGGATGGGATGGAGTGGAATGGAATGGAGTGGAATGGAAAGGCATGGAATGGAGGGGAGTGGATTGGAGTGGAGTGGAATGGAGTGTATTCTAATAGAATGGAATTAAATTGAGTGGGGTGGAGTGGAATGGTGTGGAATGGAATGGCATGGAATGGAATGGAATGGAATTAAATGAGTGGAGTGGAGTAGAGTGCACTGAACTGGAACGGAATGGAATAGAATGGAATGGTGAAATGAAATGAGAGCTGAGATTATGAAACTGCACTGCATCCTCGGTTACAGAGTAAGATGCTGTCGAAAGATATGAATGGAATGGAATGGAATGGAATGGAATGGAATGGAATGGAATGCAATGGAATGGAATGCAATGGAATGGAATTGAGAGGAGAGGTGTGGAGTGGAGTGGAGTGGAATGGAGTGGAGTGAAGTGGACAGGAGTGTAATAGATTTTAATGGGATGGGTGGAATGGAATGGAAAGGAGTGGAGTGGAATGGAGTGCAATGGAATGGGATAGAGTGGAATGGAGTGAATTGCCGGGGAGTGCAATGGAGTGGAATGAACTATAATGTAATGGAATGGAATGGCGTGGAGTGGAATGGAATGCAGTGTAGTGGAGTGGATTGGAGTGGAATTAAATGGAATAGAATGGAATGAAATGGAACGGTGAAATGAAATGTGAGATGACATTGTCCCACTGCACTCTGGCAGGGGTGACAGAGTTAGATCCAGTCGCAGGAAAGTAATGGAAAGGAATGAGATGGAATGGAACGGAATGGAATAGAGTGCTGTGGAGTGGAGTGGAGTGAAGTGGAGTGAATGGGAGGGAGTGGAGTCTACTAGAATGGATTGGAGTGGAATGAAGTGAAATGGAATGATATGCAAAGGAATGGAATGTAGTGGAGTGGAATAGAGTGGTGTTGTTTGCAGTGGAATGGATTGGAAATTAATGTGATTGAATGGAATGGAGTTGATTGGATTGGAGTGGATTGGAGTGGTAAGGAGTGGAGTGGAGAGGAATGGAGTGGAGTGGAGGAGAGTGGAACGGAATGGAAGGGATTCGAATGGAATTGAATGGAATTGAATGGAATGGAATGCAATGGAATGGAATGGAATAGAATGGAGTGCAATGGAATGAAATGGTAAAATAAAATGTGAGCTGAGATTGTGTCCCTGCACAACATCATGGGTGACAGAGTGAGATCGTGTCAAAAGAAAGGAATGGAATGGAATGGAGTGGAATGGAAATGACTGGAATGGAATGTAGTAGAGTGGACTGGAGTGCTGTGGAGTGGAGTGGAGTGGAGTGGAGTAGTGTGGAGTCCAATGGACTGGAGTAGAATGGAGTGGAATGGAATGGGATGGAATGAAACGGAATGAAGTGGAGTGGTGTGTAGTGGAGTGGCTTGGAGTGTAGTGGAATGGAGTGGAATGGAATGGGATGGAACGGAATGGAAAGGAGTGGATTAGGGTGGAGTGGATTGGAGTGGAAAGGAGTGGAATAGAAAGGAATAGAGTGGAATGGAGTGGAGTGGAGTGCAATTGAATGGAATCGAGTGGAGTGGGGTGGGGTGTAGTAGAGTGGAAAGGAGTGGAAGGAAAAGGGATGGAGTGGAATGAAGTGGAGTGGTCTGGAGTCTAGTGGAGTGGCATGGAATGAAATGGAATGGAACGGAATGGAATGGAGTGGAATGGAATGGAAAGGAATGGAATGGTGAAATGAAATGAGAGCTGAGATTGTGCCACTGCACTCCTGCCTGTGTGACAGAGTGAGATCCTGTCAAAAGTACAGAGTGGAATGAAATGGAGTGGAATGGAATAGAATGGAATGGAGTGGATTGGAGTGGAGTGGATTGCAGGGGAGTGGAGTGGAGTGGAATGGAATGGGATGAGGTGCAATGAATTGGTGTGGAATGCAGTGAAATGGAGTGGAGTGCAATGGAGTGGAGTGAAATGGGATGTAATTAAATGCAGTGGAGTGAACAGCAGTGGGGTGGGATGGAGTGGAATGGATTTGAATGGAATGGAGAGCAGTGTAGTGGACTGGAGTGGAGTGGAATGGAGTGGAATGGATTTGAATAGAATGGAGTAGAGTGTGGTGTAGGGAGTGCAATGGAATTTGATGGAATGGAATGGAATGGAGTAGAGTGGAGTGGAGTGGACTAGAATTTAATGGAATGGAATCAAATAGAGAACTGAAAATCGAGCTGAGATTTTGACACTGCACTTCAACATTTGTGACAGAGTGACATCCTGTCAAAAGGAATGGAACGTAATCAAGTGTTATGGAATGGAATTGAATGGAGTGGAGTGGAGTGTAGTGGAATGGAATGGAATGGAATGGAATGCTATGGAATTGAATGGAATGGAACGGAATGGTGAAATGAAATGTGAACTGAGATTGTGCCACTGCACTCCAGCCTCGGTGGCAGTGTGAGATCCTGTCAAAAGAAAGGAATGGAATGGAAGGGAGTCGAATGGAATGGAATGGAGTCGAATGGAATAGAATGGAACGGAGGGGAGTCGAGTGGAGTGGGGTGCAGTGGAAAGGATGGGAATGGAATTGGATGGAATAGAATGGTGTGGACTGGAGTAGAGTGGAGTGGAATGGAGTTCAGTGAATTGGAATGGAATGGAATGCAATGAAATGGAATGGAAAGGAATGCAACGGAATGGAATGGTGAAATGAAATTTGAGCTGAGATTGTGCCACTGCACTGCAGCCTGGGTGACAGCGTGAGATCCTCTGGAAAGAAAAGAATGGAATAGTATATTGTGGAAAGGAATGAAAAGGAATGGAATGGATTGGAATGGAATGGAATGGAATGGAATAGATGGAGCACAGTGGAGTGGATTGGAGTGGGGTGGAATGGATTTTAATGGAATTGGATGGAATGGGATGGAATGGACTGGAGTGTAGTGGAGGGGAGTGGAATGGATTGGAATGTAATGGGATATAATGGGATCAAATGGAGTGGAGTTGAGTGGAGTGGAATGGAGTGTAATGGAATGATATGAAATGGAATGGGGTGCAGTGCAGTGGAGTGTAGCAGAATTCATAGGAATGGAATTGGATGGAATAGAAGGGAGTGGAGTGGAGTGCAGTGGAATGGAGTGGAGTGGAATGGTGTTGAATGGAATGGAATGGAAAGGATTGCATTACAATGGAATGGAATGGAATGGAATTCAACAGAATGGAATGGTGCAGTGAAATGTGAGCTGAGATTGTGCCATTGCACTGCAGCCTGGGTAACAGCATGAGATCCTGTGAAAAGAAAGGAATGGAATGGTATGGTGTAGAAAGGAATGGAATGGTATGGTGTGGAAAGGAATGGAATGGAATGGAATAGAATGGAATTGAATGGAGTGGAGTGGAGTGGAGTGTTGTGGAATGGGGTTTAATGGAATGGGATGGAATGATATGCAATGGAGTGCAATGGAGTGGAGTAGAATAGAGTGGAAAGGAATGGGGTGGAATGGGATGGAATGGAATAGAGTGGAATCGAATGGGATGGAATGGGATGGAATGGAATAGAGTGGAATCGAATGGGATGGAATGGAATGTATTGGATTGGAGAAGAATGCAGTGGATGGAGTATAGTGGAATGGAGAAGAAAGGAGCGTGATGGTATGGAATGGAGTGGAGTAGAGTGGATTGGAGTGGAGTGGTGTGGAACGGGTGGGATTGAGTGGAGTGGAATGTTGTGGAATGGAGCGAAGTGGAAAGAAAAGGAATGGAATGCAGTGGAATAGAATGGGAAGGAATGGAATGGAATGGTGAAATGAAGTGTTAGCTGAGATTGTGTCACTGCACTCCCGTCTGGATGACAGTGAGATCATGCTGAAAGAAAGGAATGTAATGGCATGAAGTGGAATGGAATGGAATGGAAAGAAACGGAATGTAATGGAGAGAAGTGGAGTGGAGTGAAGTGGATTGGGGTTGAATGGAGTTTAATGGAATAGGATGGAATGGGATGGAATTGGAAGGAATGGAGTGGAGTGGAGTGGACTGGAGAGGAGGGGAACGGAGTGGAAAGGAATGGGATAGAATGCGATTGAGTGGAGTGAAGGCGAGTGGAGTGGAATTGAGTGGAATGGAATGATAGGAAACGGAAAGAAGTGCAGTGGTGTAGTACGGAATGGAATAGAGTGGAATGGAATTAAATGGAATGGAATGGAATGGAATGGAATTGTGAAATGAAATGTGAGCTGAGATTGTGCCACTGCACTTCAGCCTGTGTGACAGAGTTATATAATGTACAAAGAAAGGAATGGAATATAAAGGAGTGTAAAGGAATGGAAAGGAATGGAATGGAGTGGATTGGAAAGGGGTAGAGTGGAGTGGAGTGGAGTGGACAGGAGTGGAATACAATGTGATTGAACGGAATGGATTCAAATGTAGTGGAGTGGAGTGGAGAGGAGTGGAGTGGAATGGTACGGTATGGAGTGGAAGGGGGAGGAGTGCAGTGGAGACAAGTGGAATGGAATGGAGTGGAATGGAGTGGAGTGGAGTAGAGTGGAGTGGAATGGAGTGGAATGGAATGGCATGGAGTGGAATAGAATATAGTGGAGTGGAATTGGATGGAATGGACTGGAGTGGAATGGAAAGATATGAAGTGGAGTGGAGTGGAGTTGAGCGGAGTGCAGTGGAATGGAGTGGAATGTTATAGGATGGAATGGAATGGAATGGTGTAATGAAATGTGAGCTGAGATTGTGCCACTGTACTCCAGCCTTGGTACAGTGTGAGAAGCTGTTGAAAGAAAGAAATCGAATGGAATGTAGTGGAATGTAACGTAATGGAATGGAATGGAGTAGAGTGGAGTGGAGTGGAGTGGAATTGAATGGAGTGGAATGGAGAGGAATAGAATGGAATACAAACTAATAGAGTGGAATGGTGTGGGGTGGATTGAAGTGGAGTGGAGTAGAGTTGAGTGGAATGGAGTTCAAGGGAGTGGAAAGGAATGGAAGGGAATGGAATGCAATTTAATAGAATGGGATGCAATAGAATGGAATGGAATGGAATTGAATGATAAAATGAAATGTGAACTCAGATTGTGCCACTGTACTCCAGGCTGGGTTACAGATTGAGATCCTGTTGAAAGGAAGAATGGAATGAAATGAGTGGAAAGGAATGAAATGGAGTGGAATGGATTAAAATGGATTGGAATGGAGTGGAGTGGAATGGAATGGAGTGGAGTGGAATGGAGTAGAGTGGACTGGACTGGATTTGAGTTGAGTGTACTCGAATGGATAGGAATGGAATGGGATGGAATAGAATGAAATGGATTGGAGTGGACTGGAATGCATTGGAAAGAAATGGAGTCGAGTGGAATGATGTGGAAAGGAATTGGATGGAATGGAATGCAGTGGAGTGAAGCGGAGTTGAGTGAAGAGGAGTGGAGCAGAATGTAGTGTAGTGGACTGGAGTGCAGAGGAATGGAATTTAATGTAGACGAACATAACGGAATGGAATGGAATGGAATGGTGAAATGAAATGTGAAGTAAGATTGTGCCACTGAACCCCAGCCTAGGTGACAAAGTGAAATACTTTTGAAAGAAAGGAACGGAATGGAGGGGAAAGCAATGGAATGGAGTGCAGTGGAGTGGAGTGGAGTGAAATGGAGTAGAAAGGAGTGGAATGGAATGGGATTGAAGGGAGTGTAGTGGAGTGGAGAAGAGTGGAATGGAATGGAGTGGAATGAAATGGAATGCAATGGAAAGGAATGGTGTAATGAAATGTTAGCTGAGATTGTGCCACTGCACTCCAGTCTGGGTGACAGAGTAATATCATGTAGAAAAAAAGGAATGGAATGGAATGGAGTGGAAAGCAATGGAATGGAATGGGATGGGATGGAATGGAGTGGAGTTTAGTGGAGTGGAGTGGATTGGAGTGGATTGGAGTGGAATGGAAGGGAATGGAATGGAGTGGAGTAGAGTGGAGTCGAATGGAGTGTAGTGGAGTGGATTGAATGGGATGGAATACAGTGGATTGTAGTGGAGTGGAGTGGAATGGATTGGAATGTAATGGAGAGGAGTGGAGTGGAGAAAAGTGGAGTGGAATGGAGTGGAAAGGGATTGGATGGAATGTAATGGAGTGGAGTGCACTGGAGTGGAGAGGAGTGGAGTGGCATGGAGTTGAATGGAGTGGAATGGAATGGGATGGAATGTAACCGAATGGAGTGGAGTGGATTGGAGTGGAGCGGAGTGAAGTGGAATGAAATGGAATTTAGTGGAATGGAATGGAATGGAGTTTGTTGGAGTGGAGTGGATTGGAATGTATTGGAGTGTAATGGAAGGGGATGGAATGGAATGGAGTTGAGTCGAGTGCACTCGAATGGAGTGTAGTGGAGTGGATGGAATGGGTTGGAATACAGTGAATTTTAGTGGAGTGGAGGGGAATAGAGTGGAATGTAATGGAGAGGAGTGGAGTGGAGAAGAGCGGAGTGGAATGGAGTGGACAGGGATAGGATAGAATGGAATGGAGTGGAGTGGACTGGAGTGGAGTGGCATGGCGTGGAATGGAGTGGAATGGAATGTCATGGAATGTAATCGGATGGAGTGGAGTGGATTGGAGTGGAGTGGAGTGCAGCGGAATGGAATGGGATGGAATGGAATGGAGTGGAGTGGAGTGGATTGGAGTGGATTGGAGTTGAGTGGAAATGAACAGAATGGAATGGAATGGAGTGGAATGGATTGCAGTGGAGTGGAGTAGAGTGAATGGATTTGAGGGGAATGCAATGGAATGGGGTGGAGTGGAGTAGAGTGGAATGGAAAGTAGTGGAGTGGAATGGAGATTAGTTGAGTTGAATGGAGCGGAATGGATTGCTTTGGAATGGTATGGAGTGGAGTGGAGAGAAGTGGAGTGCATATGAATGGAATAGAGTGGAGTGGAATGAAGTGGAATGGATTTGAATGGAACTGAATGGAATGGCATAGAACGGTGTAATGAAATGTGAGCTGAGATTGTGCCAATGCACTCCAGCCTGGGTGACGGAGTGAGATCCTCCAGAAAGAAAGGAATGGAATGGAGTGGTATGGAATGGAATGTAGTGGAGTGGAGTGGAGTGCAGTGGAGTGGAGTGGAGTGGAGAGGAGTAGAATGGAATGGAAAGGAAAGGGATAGAATTGAAGGGAGTGGAGTGGAGTGGCGTGGAGTGGAGTGGAATGGAGTTGAATGGAATGAGATGAAGTGGAATGGAGAGGAGTGGATTGGAGTGGAATGGAATCGAGAGGAGTGGGATGGAATGGAATGGAATGGAATGAAATAGAATGGTGAAATGAATGTGAACTAAGATTTTGCCACTGCACTCCAGTCTGGGAGATAGAGAGAGATCCTGTCGAAATAATGGAATGGAATGGAATGGAGTGAATAGGAATTCAATGGAATGGAGTGCAGTAGAGTGGAGTGGAGTGGAGTGGTGTGGAGTGGAATGGAGTCTAATGCAATGGAATGGAGTGGGATGGAATGGAACAGAGTGGAGTTGAGTGGAGTGTATTGGATTGGAGTGTAGTAGAGTGGAATGGAATGGAGTGGAGTGGAATGGAATGGAATGGAATGGAATGAAATGAAATGGAATGGAGTAGAGTGGAATGTAATGGAGTGGAGTGTTGTGGAATGGTGTGGAGTGGAATGGAATGAAATGGAATGCAGTGGAGTGTAGTGGAATGCAGTGGAGTTTAGTGGAATGTAGTTGAATGGAATGGAATGGAATGGAGTGGAATGGAGTGGAGTACAATGGAGTAGAGTGGAATGGAATGGAATGGAATGGAGTGGAATGGAATAGAATGGATTGTAATGGAATGGAAAGGAATCGAGTGGGGTGGAGAGGAATGGAGTGCAGTGGAGTGGAATAAAGTGGAGTACACTGGAATGGAGTGGAATAGAGTGGAATGGAGTCGAGTGGAGTTGAATGGAATGGAGTGGATTGGATTGGCATGGTGTGGAGTGCAGTGGAATGGAATGGAAAGGAGTGGAATGGAATGTAGTGGAGTTGAGTGGAATGGAAAGGAATTGAATGGAGTGGAATGGAATGAAGTGGAGTGGAATGGAATTGAGTAGAGTGTAATGGAGTGGAATGAAATGGAGATGAGTGGCATGGGGTGGAGTGGAATGGAATGGAGTTGATTGGACTGGAGTGGAGTGGAGAGGTTTGAAGTGGAGTGGACTGGTATGGAGTGGAGTTTACAGGAATGCAGTGGAATGGAATGGAATGTAATGGATTGGAGTGGATGGATTGAAGTTGAATGGAGTATAGTGGAATGAAATGGAGTGGTATGGAATGGAATGAAATGGAATTGAATGGAATGGAATGGAGTGGAGTGTAGTGGAAAGGAATGCAGTGGAGTGGAATGGAGTGGAGTGGAATGAAATGGAACGGATGGAATGGAATGGAGTGGATTGCAAAGGAGTGAAGTGGAATGGAGTGGAGTGGAGCACAGAAGAGATGAATGGAATGGAGTGGAGTGGAGAGGATTGGAATGAAATGGAATGGAGTGGAGTGGAATGGATTGGAGTGGAATGGAGTGGAATGGAAAGGAATGGAATCGAGTGGAATGGAATGGAGAGGAGTGGAGTGGATTGTAAAGGAGTAGAGTGAATGGAGTGGATGGGAATGGAGTGCCGTGCAGTGGAGTGTAATGGACTGGAATTGGGTCGAGTTGAATATTGTGGAATGTAAGGGAGTGGTGGCAAATGGAGTGTAATGGAGGGTAATGGATTCGAATGGAGTGGAATGGTGGTGAATGGAGTGTAATGGAGGGTAGTGGATTGGAATAGAGTGGAAAGGACTGGAAAGGAATGGAATGGCATGGAAAGGAAAAGAATGGAAAGGAATGGATTGGAATAGAGTGGAATGGAATGGAATGGCATGGAATGGAATGGAACGCATTGTAGTGGAATGGAGTGGAGGGGAAGGGAATGGAATGGAGTGGAGTGGAATGGAGTGGAGTTGAGTGGATTGGAGAGGAATGGAATGGATTGCAATGGAATGGAGTGGACTGGAGTGGAGTGGAATGGAGTGGAGCAGAATGATTTGGAGTGGAATGGAGTGGAGCTGTGTGCAGTGGAATGGAATGGAGTGGGGTTTAGTGGACTGGAGTGGAGAGGAATGGAGTGAAATGGAGTGGAATGGAGTAGAATGGATTGGAGTGGAATGGAGTGGAATGGAATGGAATGCAATGGAATGGAATAGAGTGGAATGGAATGCAGTGGAGTGCAGTGGAGTGGAGTGGAATGGAGTGGAATGTAGTGGAAAGGAGTGGAATGGATTGGAATGCAATAGAGTTGAGTGGAATGGAGTGTAGTAGAATAGAGTGGAATGGAGTGGAATAGATTGGAATGGAGTGCAGTGGAAGGGAATGGAAAGGAATGGAGGGGAGCGGAATGGAATGGAGTGGAGAGGAATGGAATGGAATGGAATGGATTTGAGTGCAGTGAAGTGGAGTGGAATGCAGTGGAGTGGATTGGAATGGAGTGGAATGTAATGGAATGGAGTGGAATGGAACGGATTGCAACGGAGAGGCGGGAAATGGAATGGAATGGATTGGAGTGGAGTGGTATTGAATGGAGTGGTGTGGCGAGGAATGGAGTTAGATGGAATGTAATTTAATGGAGTGGAGTGGATTGGAGTGAAATAGAATGGAGTAGAATGGAATGGAATGGAGTGGAATGGAATAGAATGGAATGGAGTGGAGTGGAATGGCATGGAATGGAGTGCAATGGAGTGGAGTGGAGTGGAATGCAATGGAATGGGATGGAAAGGACTGGAGATGATTGGAATGGAAAGAAATGAAATGGAGTGGATTTCAGTGTAGTGGAGTGGAATGGAATGGAAAGGGATATGGTAGAATGGAATGGAATGGAGTGCAGTGGAATGGAATGGCATGGAGTGTAGTGGAGTGGAGTGGAGTGGAGTAGAGATGAGTGGAATGTATTTCAGTGGACTGGGGTGGAGTACAATGGAATTTAATGCAGTGGAATGGAATGGACTGCAATAGAATGGATTGTAATGGAGTGGAGTGGAGTTGAATGGAATGGAGTGAGGTGGAATGGAATGGAATGCCATGGAATGGAGTGCAGTGGAACGGAAAAGAATGTAATGGAATGGAGTGGAATGGACTGGAGTGGAGTAAACTGGAGATTAAAGGAATGCAGCCGAATGACCTGGAGTGGAGTAGAAAGGAGAGGAAATTAATGGAGCGGAATGGAATGGAGTGGAGTGGAGTTGAGTGGAATAGAACGGAATGGAGAGGAGTGGAATAGACTGGAATAGAATGGAGTGGAATGGAGTGGAATGTAGTGATATTGAGTGAAGTGGAAAGGACTAGAATGGACAGGAATGGAGTGGAATAGAAAGAAATGGAGTGGAAAGTAATGGAATGGAGTGGAGTGGAGTGGAAAGGAATGGAATGGAATTGAATGGATCGGAGTGGAAAAGAGTTTAGTGGAGTGCAGGAGAGTGGAGTGGAACGGAGAGGAGTGGAGTGCAGTGGAATACAATGGAATATATTGGAGTGTGGTGGAATGGAGTGGAGAGGAGTCCAGTGGAAAGGAGAGGAGTAGAATGGAGTCGAATGCAATCGGATGTAAAAGAATGTAGAGGACTATAATGGAGTGGAGTGGAAAACTTTTTAATGGAATGGAGTGGAATGGAATGGACTGGAGTGGAGTGGAGTGGAGTGGAGTAGTGAGGAGTGGAGTGGAATGGAGTGGAATGGAGTGGACTGGAGTGGAATGGTATAGAGTCGAGTGGAATGGAATGGATCGGAATTGAATGGAGCAGAGTGGAATGGAATGGAAAGGAATGGAGTGGATTTGAATGTAGTGGAGTGGAATGGAGTGGATTTGAGTGTAGTCGAGTGGAATGAAATGGAATGGAATAAATGGAATGGAATGGAGTGTAGTGCAGTGGCATATAATGTTCTGGAATGGAGTGGAGAGGAGTGGAGTGGAATGGAATGGAATGGAATCGAGTGTAATGGTTTGGAATGGAATGACGTGGAAAGGATTGGAGTGGAGGGGAGTGGAGTGGAGTGGAGTGCTGAGAATGGAATGGAATGGTGTGTAGTGGAATGGAATGGAGTGAAGGGGAATGGAATGGAATGGAGTTGAGTGGAGTGGAGTGGAGTGGAATGGAGTGGATTGGACTTTAATGGATTGGAGTAGAATGAAATGGAATGGAATGGAGTGGAGTGGAATGGAATGTCATGGAATGCATTGGAAATAAGTGGATTGGAATGGAATGGTGTGCAGTGTAGTGGAATGCAGTCGAGTGGAGTTGAATGAAGTGTAGTGGTGTGGAGTGGAATGGAGGGCAGTGCTGTGTAATGGTGTGGAATGGAGTGGAGTGGAGTGGAGAGGAATGGAGTGGAGTGGAGTGGAGTGGAATGGAATAGTATGGAGTGGAATGGAATGGAGTGGAGTGGAGTGGAATGGTGTTGAATGGAACAGATTGAAATGGAATGCAGTGGATTGGAGTTGTGTGGACTGGATGTGAGTGGAGTGGGATGGTGTGGAATGGACTGGAATAGAGTGTAGAGGAGTGGAATGGAATGGAATGCAGTGGAATGGAGTGGAATTTAGTGGAATCTACCGGAGTGGAGTGGAGTGGAGTTGAATGGACCGGAATGGAGTGGAGTGGAATAGATTGGATAGGAATGGAGTGGAATGGAGTGGAAAGGAGTGGTGTGGAGTGGAGAGCAATGGAATGGATTGGAATGGATAGGAGTGGAGTGTAGTGCAGTGGAATGAAAAGGAAAGGAATGGAGTGGACTGGAGTGGAATGGAGTGGAGTGGAATGGAATTGAATGGAATGGAGTTGAGTGAAGAAGTGTGGGTTGGAGTGGAATGGAGTGGAGTGGACTGGAAAGGAGTGAAGTGGAGTGGAATGCACTGTAATGGAGTAGAATGGAATGGAATGGAGTGTAATAGAATAGATTGGAGTGGAGTGGAATGGAATGACAATGAATGGAGAGTAATGGATTGGATTGCACTGGAGTGGTGTGTAATGAAATGGAATGGAATGGATTGGGGTGCAGTGGAATGGGGTGGAGTGGAATGGAGTGGAATGGAGTGGAGTGGAGTGCAGTGGAAATAAACGGAATGGAATGGAGTGGAGTGGAATGGAGTGGAGAGGAATAGAAAGGAATGCAAAGGAGTTGAGTGCAGTGAAGTGGAGAGGAATGCAGTGGATTGGATTGAAGTGGAGTGTAATGAAATGGATTGGAATGGAATGCAATGCAATGAAGGGGAGTGGAATGGAGTGGAGTGCAATGGGGTGGAGTGGAATGGAATGGAATGGATTGGAGTGGAGTGAAGTTGAATGAAGTGAAGTGGCGAGGAATGGAGATTGATGGAATGTAATGGAATAGAGCAGAGTGGATTGGAGTGTAATGGAATGGAGTAGAGTGGAATGTAATGGAATGGAGTGGAGTGGATTGGAGTGTAATGGAATGGAGTAGAGTGGAATGGAATGGAATGGAGTGTAATGGAATGGAATGGAATGGAGTGGAGTGGAATGGAGTGGAGTGGAGTGGCATGGAGTGGAGTGGAGTGGACTGGAATGGAGTGGAATGGAATGGGATGGAATGGAAGGGAATGGAGATTAGTGTACTGGAGTGGTGTGGAGTGGAATGCCCTTGAGTGTAATGCGATGTGACTGGATACAGTGAAGTGGAGTGGAGTGGAATGTAACGGAATGGAATGGAAAGGAATGGTGAAATGTAAAGTGAGCTGAGATTGTGCCACTGCACTCTATCCTGTGTGACAGAAGGACATACTGGAGAAAGAAAGGAATGGAATGGAATGGAGTGGAATGTTATGGAATGGAAAGGTTTGCCGTGGAGTGCAGTACAACGGAGAGGAGTGAAGTGGAGTAGAGGGGAGTGGTGTGGAGTGGAATGGAGTGGAATGGAATGGGATGCAATGGGATGGAATGGAGTGAAGTGGAGTAGACTGGAGTGGAGTGGAGTGGAAAGGAGTGGAATGGTATAAGATGGAATGGAATGGAGTGAAGTGGAGTGTAGTGGAGTGGAATGGGATGTAATGGAAAAGAATGGCATGGCATGGCATGGAATGCAGTGGAGTGGAGTGGAGTGGAATGGAATGGAATGGAATGCAATGGAGTGGAATGGAATGGAATGGAATGGAATGCAATGGAATGGAATGGAATGGAATGGAAGGCAACTGAATGGAACGGTGAAATGAAATGTGGGCTGAGATTGTGCCACTGCACTCCAGCCTGGGTCACAGAGTTAGATACTGTCGAAAATAAGGAATGGAATGGAATGGATTACAATGGAATGGAAACGAATGCAATGGAGTGTAGTTTAGTGGAGTGGTGTGGAGTGGAGTGGAGTGGAATGGAGTAGAGTGGATTGGAGTGGAATGGACTGGAATGGGAAGGGATGGAATGAAATGGAATGGAATGGAGTAGAGGGGAGTGGAGTGGAGTGGAATGGAGGGGAACGGAATGGGATGGAATGGCATGGAGTGGAGTGTAGTGGAATGAAGGTGAGTGGACTGGATTGGAGTGGAATGTAGTGGAATAGAATGGGATGGAAAGGCACGGAGTGGAGTGGAGTTGAGTGGAGTGGAATGGACTGGATTGGAATGGAATGAAATGGAATGGAAGGCAATGGAGTGGAGTGGAGTGGAGTGCAATGGAATGGAAAGATGAAATGTAGGGTGAGCTGACAGTGTGGTACTGCACTCCATTCTGGGTGACAGAGTGTGATCTTGTGGAAGGAAAGTAATGGAATGGAATGGAGTGGAATGGTACAGAACCGGAATGAATGGAGAGGACTGGAGTGGAGTGCAATGGAATGTGACGCAATAAAATGGAATATAGCTTAGTGGAGTGGAGTTGAGTGGACTGCAGTGGAATGGAGTGGAATGGAAATGGATAGAGTGGAGTGGAATGGAGTGGACTGGAATAAAGTGGAATGGAATTGAATGCAATGGAATGGAGTGGAGTGGATTGGAGTGGAGAAGAGTTGAATTAACTGGAATGGAGTGGAATGGATGGAATCGAAGGGAATGGAAAGGAATGGACGGGAATGGAATGTGGAAATGAAACGAGAGCTGATATTGTGTCACTGCACTCCAGCCTGCGTGAAACAGAGCGATCCTGTTGAAAGAAGGGAATGGAGTGTTATGCAGTGGAATGGAAAGGAATTTAGTGTAATGGAATGCAGTGCGCTGGAGTGGAGTGGATGAGAAAGGAGTGGAATTGAATGCTGAAATTAAATGTGAGCTGAGATTGAGCTACTGCACTCCAGCCTGAGTGAAAGAGTGAGATTGGGTCGAAAGAAGGAATGGAATGGAATGGAGTGGAATGTAATGGAATGGAATGGAATGGGATGGAATGGAATGGAATGGAGAGGAGGGGAGAGGAGTGGTGTGGATTGGAGTGGAATCGAATGTGATGAAATGGAATGTAGTTGAGTGGAGTGGAGAGGAGTGGAGTATAGTGGAGTGGAATGGAATGGAAAGGAATGGAGTACAGTGGAGTGGAGTGCAGTGGAGTTGTATGGAATGGAATGGAATGGAACGGTGAAATGAAATGTGAGCTTTGATTCTGCTACTTCACTCCAGCGTGGGTGACAGAGTGAGATGCTGTAGAAAGAAAGAAATGGAAAGGAATGGAGAGGAAAGGAATGGAATGGATTGGAGAGGAGTGGAATGGAATGGAGTGGAGAGGAGAAGAGTGGAATGGAGTACAATGGGATGGGGTGGAATGGAATGGAATGGAGTGGAGTGGAGTGGAGTTGAGTGGAGTGAAGTAGAATGGGCAGGAATGGAATGGGATAGAAAGGGATGGAGTGGAGGGGAGAGGAATGGAGTGGAATAGACTGGAATATAATGGAATGGTATGGCATGGAGCAGAGTGGAATGGAGTGCAGTGGAATTAAATGGAATGGTATGGAATGCAATGGAAGGTTGAAATAAAATGTGAGCTGATATTGTGCCACTGCACTACAGCATGTGTGACAGAGTGAGATCTTGTTGAAGGAAAGAATGGAATGGAATGCAGTGGAATGGAATGTAGTGGAGTGGAGGGGAGTGGAGTTGAGTGGACTGGAATGGAACGGGATGGAGTGGAATGGAATGTAGTGGAGTGGAGTGCATTGTAGTGGATTTGAGGGGAATGCAGTGGAATGGAATGGTAAGGAACGGAATGGAGTGCAGTGGTGTAGTGTGGAGTGGAGTGGAGTTGAGTGGAATGGAGGGGAATGGAATTGGATGGAATGTAATGGAATAGAGAGGAGTGGAGTGGAGTGGAATAGAATGGAATGGAATGGAAAGGAATGGAATGCAACAGAATGGAATGGTAAAATGAAATGTGAGGTGAGAGCAGCCACTGCACTCCAGCCTGGGTGACAGAGTGAGTTCCTCTCGAAATAATGGAATGGAATGGAATGGAATGGAGTGCAATGGAATGGAATGGAATGGAATGGAGTGGAGTGGAGGAGAGTGGAGTGGAGTGGAGTGAAATGGAATGGGATGTAATGGAATTGAGTGAAGTGGAGGGGAGTGGAGTGGAGTCAATAGGAATGGAATTGGATGGAAAGGAATGGAGTGGAGTGGAGTGGTAAGGAGTGGAGTGGAGTGGAATGTAGTGGAGTGGAGTTGAGTGGAGTGTAATGGAATGGACGGAAATGGAATGGAATGGATTGCAATGCAATGGAATGGAATGGAACGGAGTGCAATGGAATGCAATGGTGAAATGAAATGTGAGTTGAGATTGTGCTACTGCACTCCAGCCTGGGAGACAGAGTGAGATCCTCTCGAAAAAATAGAATGCAATGGAAAGGAGTGCAATGGAATGGAATGGAGTGGAATGGAGTGGAATGGAATGGAATGGAGAGGAGTGGAGTGAAGTCCACTGGAGTGGAGTGGGGTGAAGTGGAATGGAGAGGAATGGATTGGATTGAAATAGGATGGAATGGAATGGAGTGGAGTGAGGTGGAGTGGAGCTGAGTGGAGTGTAGTGGAGAGGAATGGAATGGAATGGAGTGGAGTGGAGTGGAATGGAGTGGAATTGAGTAGAATGGAATGGGATGGAATGGGGTGGAGTGGAATGGATGGCAGTGGAGTGGATTGGAGTGCACTTGAGTGGAATGAGATGGAATGGAATGGATTGAATTAGAGTGGAGTGGAGTGGCGTCGAGTGGAATGGAGCAGAATGAAATGGGATGGAATGGAGTGGAGTGGAGTGGAGTGGAATGGGGTGAAGTGGAATGGAGAGGAATGGAGTGGAATGGAATGGGGTGGAATGGAACGGAGTGGAGTGGGGTGGAGTGGAGCTGAGTGGAATGAAGTGGAGAGGAATGTAATGTAATGGAATGGGATTTAATGGAGTGGAGTGGAGTGGAGTGGAATGGAGTGGAATTGAGTGGAATGGAATGGGATGGAATGGGGTGGAGTGGATTGGACTGGAGTGGAGTGGATTGGAGTGCACTTGAGTGGAATGGGATGGAATTGAATGAATTGGAGTAGAGTGGAGTGGAGTGGAGTGCCGTCGAGTGGAATGGGGCAGAATGAAATGGGATGGAATGGAATGGAGAAGAGAGGAGTGGAAAGGAATGGAATTGAATGGAATGGAATGGAGCGGAGTGGAGTGGAGTGGACTGTAATCGAGTGGAATGGAATGATATGGAATGGGATTGAGTGGAGTGGAGGGGTAAGGTGCGGAGTGGAGTGGAATTTAGTGGAGTGGAGTTGATTGGAGTTTAATGGAATGGACGGGAATGGAATGGAACGGAATGCAATGGTATGGAATGGAACGGAGTGCAATAGAATGGAATGGTGAAATGAAATGTGAGCTGAGATTGTGCTAGCACACTCCAGCCTGGGAGACAGAGTGAGATCCTCTCGAAAGAATAGAATGGAATGGAATGGAGTGCAATGGAATGGAATGGAGTGCAATGGAAGGGAATGGAGTGGAATGGAATGGGGTGGAGTGGAGTGGAGTGGACTGGAGTGCACTTGAGTGAATGGGATGTGATGGAATGGAGTGAAGTGGAGTTGAGAGGAGTGGAGTGTAGTGAAATGGAATGGAAGGGAATAGAAAAGATTGGTGAAATGAAATGTGAGCTGAGATTGTGTCACTGCACTCCATCATGTTTGACAGTGTGAGATGCTGGCAAAAGAAAGGAATGGAATGGAATGGAGTGGAATGTTACGGAATGGAAAGAATTGCAGTGGAGTTCATTAGGGCCAAGTGGAATGGAGAGGAATAGAGTGGAGTGGTGAGGAGTGGAATAGAGTGTAATTGAATGGATGCAATGGAAAGGAATGCAGAGCAGTGTTGTGGAGTGGAGTGGATTGGAGTGGAATGGAGTGGAATGGAATGGGATGGAATGGAATGGACTGAAGTGGAGTGTATTGTAGTGGAGTGGAATGGATTTGAAATGATTGGAATGGAATGGAATGGAATGGCATGGAGTGGAGTGGAGTGGAATGGAATGGAATGGATTGGAATGGAATGGAATGGAATGTTATGGAATGGAATGGAATGCTATGGAATGAAATGGAATGGAATGCAATGGAATAGAATGATGAAAAGAAATGTAAGCTCAGATTGTGCCATTGCACTCCAGTCTGGGTAGCAGAGTGAGATTCTTTCGAAAACAAAGAAAGGAATGGAATGTAGAAGAATGGAATAGAAAGGAATGCAATAGAGTGTAGTGTAGTGTAGTGTAGTAGTGTAGTGTAGTGCAGTGTAGCGTAGTGGAGTGGAGTGGAGTGGAGTGGAATGGGATTGGATGGAATGGAATAGAATGGAGTGGAGTGGAGTGGAATGGAGTGGAAAGGAATGGGATGGAATTGGAAGAAGTGGAGTGGAGTGGAGTGAAGTCTGGGGGTCTGAAGTAGGGTTGAATGGATTGGAATGGAATGAAATGGAAAGGGATGGAGTGGAGCGGAGTTGAATGCAGTGGAATGGAGTGGATTGGAATGGAATGGAATAGAATGGAATGGAGTGGAGTGGATTGGAGTGGAAAAGAATGGGAGGGTGAAATGAATCATGAGCTGATATTGTGCCACTGCACTCCAGCCTAGGTGACAGAGTGAGAGCCCCTAGAAAGAAAGAAATGGAATCATATGGAGTGGAATGGTACGGAATACAAATGAATGGAGAGGAGTGGAGTGGAGTGCAAAGGAATGTGATGGAATGGAATGGAATGTAGCTTAGTGGAGTGGAGTTTATTGGAGTGAACTGGAGTGGAATGAATGGAATGGAAAGTGATGGAGTGGAGTGGAATGGAGTGGAATGGAATGGAATGCAATGGAATGTCATGGAATTGAGTGTTGTGAAGTGGAGTGGATTGGAGTGGAATGAAGTGGAATGGAGTGGAATGAAATGGAATGGAATGGAATGAAATGGACTGGAGTGGATTGGAGTGGAATGAAATGGAATGGAATGGAAAAGAATGGATTGGAATGTAATGGTGAAATGAAATGTAAGCTAATATTTTGTCACTGCAATCCAACCTGGGTGACAGGGTGATATCCGGTCGAAAGAATGGAATGGAATGGAACGGAATGGAATGGAATGGAATGGATTGGAATGGAGTGCAGTCGAGTTGACTGGAGAGGAGTGGAGTGGAGTGTAATGGAGGGAGACGGGATGGAAAGGAATGGAGTGTCATTCATTGGATGGGGTGGACTGGAGTGGAGTGGAGTGGAATGTGATGGGATGGAATGAAATGGAGAAAAGGGGACTGGAGTGGAGTGAAATGGAATGGGAGGAAATTGAATGGAGTGGAGGAGAGTGGAGTGGAGTTTAGTGGAATGGAGTGGAATGGACTGGAACGGAATGGAATGGAATAGAGTGGTGAAAAGAAATGTGAGCTGAGATTGCTCCACTGCACTGCGGCCTGGGTGATGGAGTCAGATCCGGTCAAGAGCAAGTAATGGAATGGGATGGAGTGGAATGCAGTGGAATGGAATGGTGAAATGAAATGGGAACTGAGATTCTGCCACTGCACTGCAGCCAGGGTGATGTAGTGAGATGCTGTCGAAAGCAAGAAATGGAATGGAATGAAATGGAGTGGATTGCAATGGAATGGAATGGAGTGGAGAGGAGTGGAGTTGAGTGTAGTGCAGTGGAGTGGATTGGAGGGGAGTGGAATGGGATGGAATGCACTGGACTGAAGTGGAGTGCAGTGGTGTGGAGTGGAGTGGTGTGGAGTGGAGTGGAGTGGAATGGAGAGGAATCAAATGGGATTCAACAGGATGGAGTGGAGTTCAGTGGAGTGGAGTGTAATGGAATGGAATGGAATGGAAAGGAGTTGAGTGTAATGGAATGCAATGTTACGGAATAGAAGGGAATGGATTGGAATGGTGGAATGAAATGTGTGCTGACATTTTGCAACTGCAATACAGCCTGGGTGACAGAGTAAGATTCTCTCAAAAGAAAGGAATAGAATGGAATAGAGCGGAATGGAATGAAATGGAATGGAGTGGACTGGAGTGGGGTGGAGTGGAGTTTAGTTGAGTGGAATGGAGTGGAATGGAATGCGATGCAGTAGAACGGAAATGTGTAGATAGATTGTAGTAGAGTGGAGTGGAGTGGAATGGAATGGAATGGAATTGAATGGAATGCAATGGAATGGAATGGTGAAATGAAATCTGAGCTGAGATAGTGCCACTGACCTCCAGCCTATATAAAACAGTGAGATATTGTCGAAGTATTGAAATGGAATGGAATGGAATGGAATGGAGAGAAGTGGAGTGGAGTGGAATGAAATGGATTGGAATGGAATGTGTTGTAATAGAATGGAATGGAGTGGAGTAGAGTGGAGTGCAATGGAGTGGAATGGAAAAGGATGGATTGGATAGGAAAGATTGGAGTGGAGTGGGCTGGAGTGGAATGGAGTGGAATGGAATGGGATGAAATGGAATGGAGGAGAGGGGAGTGGAGCAGAAAGGATTGGAATGGAATGGGATGGAAAGGAATGGAGTGTAGTGTACTGGAGTGCAGTGGAGTGGAATGGAATGGATTGGAATGGAGTGCAATGACATGGAATATAATGTAATGGAAAAGAGTGGAATGGAGTGGAGTGGAGTGGAATAGCAAAGAATGGAAAGGAATGGAACGGAATGGAATGCAATGGTGAAACGAAATGTGAGCTGAGATTGTGCCACTTCACTCCTGCCTGGGTGACAGAGGGAGATCCTGTCGAAATTAATGAATGCAATGGAATAGAGTGGAATGGAATGTAATGGAATGGAGTGGAGTGGAGTGGAGTTGCCTGGAAAGGAGTGCAGTGAAATGGAATGGAGTGGAATGGAATGGGATCTAATGGAACGTAATGGAGTGGTGTGGAGTAGAGTTGATCAGAGTGGTATAGAGAGGAATGGAATGGAAGGGAATGGAGTGGACTGGAGTGGACTGGAGTGGAGTAGAGTGGAATGGAGTGGAATGGAATGGAGAGGAGTGGAGTTGAGTTGATTGGAGTGGTGTAGAGTTAAATGGAATGGAATTCAATCGAATGGGATGATGAAATGAAATGTGAGCTGAGATTGTGCCATTGTACTCCAGCCTGTTTGACAGAGGGAGACCCTGTTGAAAGAAAGGTATGGAATGTAACGGAGATGAATAGAAAGTAACGGAATGGAATGGAGTGTAGTGTAGTGGAATGCAGTAGAGTGGAATGGAATTAAATGAAACAGGATTGAAAGGAATAGAATTGAGTGGAATGGAGTGGAATAGAGAGGACTGCAGTGGAGTGAAATGAAGTGAAATGGAATGGGATGGATTTTAATGGAGTGGAGTGGAGTGGAGGGGTGTGTACTGGAATGGAATGGAATGGAACGGAATGGATTGTGAAATAAAATGTGAGCTGAGATTGTGCCGCTGCACTGCAGCCATGGCAACAGAGTGAGATCCGGTCAAAAGAGAGGAATGGAATGTAATGGAGTGGAGTGGCATGGTATGGAGTGTAGTGGAGTGAAGTGGAGTGGAGTGGAGTGGAGTGGATTGGAGTGGAATGGAGTGGTATGGAATGTGATGTAGTGGAAGGAAGTGGAGTGGACTGGTGTGACATGGAGTGGAGTGGAGTGGAGTGGTATGGAATGGAATTTAATGGAAAGAAACGGAATGGAATGGAATGGTGAAATGAAATGTGAGCTAAGATTGTGTCACTGCACTCCAGCCTAGGTGACAGAGTGTGATCCCGTCGAAAGAAAGGAATGGAATGGAATGGAGTGAATTGGAATGCAATGGAAAGGAGTGGAGTGAATTGGAGTGGAGTGGAGTTGAATGGAGTGGAATGGATTGGAATCGAGTGGAGTGGAGTGGAATGGACTGGAATGGAATGTGATGGAAAGGAGAGGAGTGGAGTGGAGTGGAGTGGAGTGGAATGGAATGGAGTGGAGTTGAGTAGATTGGAGTGGAGTGGAATGCAATGGAATGGAATGAAATGCAATGAAATCCTGAAAAGAAATGTGATCTGCAATTGTTTCCCTGTACTGCAGCCTGGGTGACAAAGTTAGATCCTGTTGAAAGAAACGAATGGAAAGGAATGGAGTGGAATAGACTGCAATGGAATGGAAAGGTGTGGAGTGTAGTGGAGTCGACTTCAGTGGAAATGGATTGGAATGGAATGGGATGGAATGCAGTGGAGTGGAGAGGAGTGGAATTGAGTGGAATTTAGTGGAGTGGAGTGGAGTTGAGTGAAGTGGAGAGGTGTGCAGTACAATGGAATGGAATAGAATTTAATGGAATTGAATGGTGAAATGAAATGTGATCTATATTGTGCCATAGCACGCCAACCAGTGTGACAGACGGAGATCCTGTCGAAAGAAATGAATGGAATGGAATGGAGTCGAAAGGAAAAAAATGGAATAGAACGGAGTGGAGTGGAGAGGAATGGAGTGGAGTGGAGAGGAATGGAGTGGAGTAGAGTGGAATGGAATGAGATGGATTGGAATGGAATGGAGTGGAGTGGAGTGGATTTGAGAGGAATGGAGTGGAATGGAGTGGAACGGAGTGGAATGGAATAGGATGGAGTGGAATAGAGTGGAGTGGTTTGAATTGGAGTGGACTGGAGTGGAATGGAGTGGAATGGAATGGGATGAAATGGAATGGAGTGGAGTGGAGTCGAATGGAATGGAGTGGAGTGGAGTAGAATGGAATGGAATGGAATGGAAAGGAATGGATTCGAATGGAATAGAATGGTGAAATGAAATATGACCTGAGATTGTGCCACTACACTCCAGCCTGGGTAACAGAGTGAGATCCTTTCAAAAGAAAGGAATGGAATGGAATGGATTGGTATGTAATGTAATGGATTGGAATGGAATGGAAAGAAGTGGAGTGGAGTGTTGTTGAGTGGAGTGTAAAGGATTGGAATGAAATGCGATGGAATGGAATGCAGTGAAGTGGAGTGGTGTGGAGTGCAGTGGAATAGAGTGCAATGGAATGGGATGGAATAGAATGGAATGGTGACAAGAAATGTGAGCTGATTGTGCAACTGCACACCAGACTGGGGGACAGAGTGAGATTCTGTCAAAAGAAAAGAATGGAATGGAATGGGGTGTAATGGAATGGAAAGGAGTGGAATGGAGTGGAATTCAGTGGAGTGGAGTGGAGTGGACTGGAGTGCAGTGCACTGCAGTGGAGGGGAATGGAGTGGAAGGAAATGTGATGGAGGGGAATAGAGTGAGTTGGAGTGGATTGGAGTGGAGTGGAGTGGAACGTAGTGCAATGCAACGGGATGGAATGCAATAGATTGGAGTAGAGTGGAGTGGAGTGGATTGGAGTGGAAAGAAGTGGAATGGAATGAAACGGAAAAGAATGGAATGAAAAGGAGTGGAGTGTAATGGAGTCGAGTGTAGTGTAGGGGAATGTAATGTAATGTAATGTAATGTAATGTAATGGAATGGAATGGAATGGAATGGAATGGAATGGAATAGAATGGAAGGCAAGGGAATGGAATGAAATGGAATGCAATGGAATGGAGTGCAACTGCACGCCAGCCTGGGTCACAGAGTGAGATCCTGTTGAAAGAAAGGAATGGAATGGAATGGAGTGGAATGGAATGGAATGAAATAGAGTGGAATGGAATTTCATGGAATGGAGTGGAGTGGAATGGAATAGAATTTAAAGGAGTGAAATGGAGTGTAGTGTAATAGAGCGGAGTGAAGTGTAATGGAATGGAATGCAATTCAATAGAATGTAATGGAATACAATGGAATGAAATGGTGAAAGAAAAGTGAGCTGAGATTGTGCCATTGCACTCCAGCCTGTGTGTAATAGTGAGATCCTGTTGAAAGAAAGGAAAGGAAGGGAATGGAATGGAATGGAATGGAATGGAATGAAATGGGATACAATGGATTGGAGTGGATTGGAGTGGAGTGGAGTGGAGTGAATTGGAGTGGAGGCGAATGGAGTGGAATGGAATGTGATGGAATAGAAAGGAGTGGAGTGGACTTGAAAGAAATGGAATAGAATGGAGTGGAAATAAATGGAACGGAGGTGAATTGAAAGGAATGTAGTGGAGTGGAGTGGATTGGAGTGGAATGGAATGGAATGAGATGGGAAGGAATGCAATGGAATGGTGTGTATTGGAATGGAGTGGAATCGAATGGGATAGAATGGGATGGAGTGGATTTGAGAGGATTAGAGTGGAGTGGAATGGAATGGAATGGAATGGAATGGAAGAGAGTGGAATGGAGTGGAATGGAATGTAATCGAATTGAATGGAAAGGAATGCAGTGGAATGGTAAAAAGAAATGTGAGCTGAGATTGTGCCCCTGCACTCCAGCCTGTGCAACAGAGTGAGATCGTGTCTAAAGAAAGGAATAGAATGGAAAGGAGTGGAATGGAATGGAATGGAATGGAATGGAATGGAATGGAATGTGGTGGAGTGAAGTAGAGTGGAGTAGAGTGGAGTGGAGAGGAAAGGACTGGAATGGAATGGGATGGAATGGTGAGGAGAGGAGTGGAGTGGAGTGGTGTGGAGTTGAGTGGAATGGAATGTAGTGTAGGGGAGTGGAGTGGAGTGGAATGAAAGGGAATGGAATGGAATGCAATGCAATCATAAAATAAAATGTGAGCAAAGATTGTGCCACCGCACTCCAGCTTATGTGACAGAGTGAGATCCTGTCGATAGAAATGAATGGAATGGAATTGATTGGAGTGGAGTGGAGTGGAGTGGATTGGCGTGGTCGAAATGGAGTGGAAGTGGAATGGAATGGGATGCAATAGAGCTGAGTGGAGTGGAGTAAAATGGAAGGGAATGGAATGGAATGGAGTGGAGTGGAATGGAATGGAGTGCAATTGAACGGAATGAAGTGGAGTGGAGTGGAGTGGAGCGGAATGGAGTGGAATGGGATAGGAAGGAATGAAATGCAATAGATTGGAAGGGATTGGAATAGAGTGGAGTGGAATGGAGTGCAATGGAATGGGATGAAATGGAATGGAGACGAGTGGAGTGGATTGGAGTGGATTAGAGTGGAGTGGAATGCAGTGGAATGTAATATAATGGAATGGAATGGAAAGGAATGGAGCAGAGTGGAGTGGAGTGGAGTGGAATAGAATGGAATGCAATGGAATGGTGAAATGAAATGTGAGCTGAGATTCTGCCACTGCACTCCTGCTGTGTCACAGAATGAGATCATGTTGAAAGAACGGAATGGAATGGAAACGAGTAGAATGGAATGGAATGGAATGGAGTGGAGTGGAATGGATTGGATTGGAATGTAGTGGGATGTAATCGAAAGGACTGGAGTGGAGTGCAGTGGAATGGAGTGGAATGGAATGGGATGGAATGGAATGGAATGGGGTGGAGAGGAGTGGAGTGAAGTGGAGTGGAGTGGAATGGAAAGGAATGGTATTTATAGGAATGGAATGGAATGGAATGGAATAGACTGGTGAAATGAATTGTGAGCTGAGATTGTTGCACTGTAATCCAACCTGGGTGACAGAGTGAGATCACGTCGAAAGAAAGGAATGCAATGGAATGAAATGGAATGGAGGGTAATGGAATGCAATGGAATGCAATGGAATGGAATGGTGTAATGAAATGGAGCTGAGATTGTGCCACTGCACTGCCGCCAGGGTGACAGAGTGAGATACTGCCAAAAGAAAGGAATGGAATGGAAGGGAGTGGAAAATAAAGGAATGGAGTGTAGTGGAGTGAAGTAGAGTGGAGTGGAGTGGAATGGAGTGGAATGGAATGGGATGGAGTGGAACGGAATGGAGTGGAGTGGAGTGGAGTATAATGGAGTGGAGTGGAATGGAGTGGGAAGGAATGGGATGGAGTCGAGTTGTGTGGAGTGGTGTGGAGTGAAAAAGAATCGAATGGAGTGCAGAGGAGTAGAGTGGAGTAGAGTGGAGCGGAGTGGAATGGAGTGGAATGTATTGGAATGGATTGGAATGTTGAAATGAAATGTTAGCTGAGATTGTGGCAATGCACTCCAACCTGGGTGACAGAATGAGATCCTGTTGAAGAAATGGAATTGAATGGAGTGGAATGGAATGGAGAGGAATGGAATGGAGTGGAATGGCATTGAGTGGAGTGGAGTGGAGTGGAATGGAGTGGAATGGAATGGTGAAATGAAATATGATATGAGATTGTGCTACTGCACTACAGCCTGTTTGACATAGTAAGATGCTGTTGAAAGAAGGGAATGGAATGGAATGGAGTGGAATGAAATTTAATCGAATGGAATGGAATGGAAAGGTGAAATGAAGTGTGAGCTGAGATTCTGCCACTGCACTCCTGCCTGGGTTACAGAGTGAGATCCAGTTGAAAGAATGGAATGGAGTGTATTGGAAAGGAATGGAATGGAGTGCAGTGTAGAGCGGTTGAGTGGATGGGAGTGGAGTGGAGTTGAATGGAGTGGAATGGAATTTGATGTATTGAAGTGGAATGGAGTGGAGTGGAGTAGAGCGGAATGGAGTGGAGTGGAAAGGATTTGAATGGATTGGGATGGAATGGAGAGGGGTGGAGTGGAGTGGACTAGACTGGAGTTGAATGAAATGGAATGGAGTGGAGGGGAGAGGAGTGAAGTGGAATGAAATGGAATGGTAAAATGAAATGAGAGCTGAGACTGTGCCACTGCATTCCAGGCTGTGTGACAGAGTCAGATTCTGTTGAAAGAAAGGAATGGAATGGAATGGAATGGAATGGAATGGAGTGAAATGGAATAGAATGGAATTGAAGGGAGTAGAGTGCAGTGTAGTGGAGTGGATGGAGTGGAATGGACTGGAGTGGAATGGAATAGAAAGCAATGGAATGAAGTGGAATAGAGTGGAGTGGAGTAGAATGCAGTGGAATGGAATGGGATAGAATGGAGTGTAGTGTAGTGGAATGGAGTGGAGTGGAGTGGAATGGAATGTAATGGAATGGAATGGAATGGAATGATAAAATGAAATGTGAGATGAGATTGTGCCACTGAACTCCAGCCTGGGAGACAGAGTGAGATCCTGTCAAAAGAAATGAATTGAATGGTATGAAGTGGAATGGAATGGAATGAAATGGAGTGTAGTAGAGTGGAGTGGAGTTGAGTGGTGTGGAGTTTAGTGGAATGGAGTGGAATGGAATAGGATGAAATGGAATGGAATGGAGTGGAGTTGTGTGGAGTAGTGTGGAGTGGAGTGGAGGGGAATGTAGTAGAATAGAATGGGATGGAATGGAATGGAGTAGAGCGGAATGGAGTGGAAAGGACTGGAAATAAAAAGAGTGGAATGGAGTAGAATGGAGTGGATTGGAGTGGAATGGAGAAGAGGGAAGTGGAGTGGAATGGAATGGAATGGTGAAAGAAAATATGAGCTGAGATTGTGCCACTGCACTCCAGGCAGGGTGACAGAGAGATCTCATCGAAAGGAAGGGAATGGAATGGAGTGTAATAGAATGGAATGGAATGGAGTGGAGTGAAGTGGAGTGGAAAGTAATAGAATGGATTGCAATGGAATGGAATGGAATGGAGATGAGTGGAGGGTAGTGGAATGTAATGGAATGTAATGGAGTGGAATGGAGTGGAGTGGAGTGGAATGGAATGTAATGGAGTGGAATGGAGTGGAGTGAAGTGGAATGGAGTGGACTGTAGTGGAGTGGAATGGAAAGCAATGGAATGGAATGGAATGGAATGCAAGGGAATGCAATGGTGTGGAATGGTGAAATGAAATGTGAGCTGAGATTGTGCAACTTTACTACAGTCTGCGTGACAGACTGAGATCCTGTCAAAAGAAATGAAAGGAATGGAATGGAATGGAATGGAGTGCAACGGATTGTAAAGGAATTGAATGGAGTGGAGTGGAGTGGAGTTGACTGGAGTGGAGTGGAGTGGAATGGTATGGCATGGAATGGGTTGGAGTGGAATGGAATGGAGTGCAGTGGAGTGGAGTGGAACTGAGTGAAATGGAATGGGATGGAATGGAATGGAGTGGAATGGAGTTGAGTGGATTGGAATGTAGTGGAATGGAATGGAATGGAACGGAAAGGAGTGGACTAAGGTGGTGTGGAGTGGAGTGGAGTCGAATGGTATGAAATGGAAAGGAATGCAATAGAATGGAACGAAATGGAATGCAATGGAATCTAACAGTGAAATTAAATGTAAGCTGAGATTGTGCCACTGAACTCCAGACTGTGTCACAGAGTGAGATCCTGTCAAAGAAAGGAATGGAATGGAATGGAATGGAGTGGAAAGGAATGGAGTGGAGTGAAGTGTAGTTTAGTGGAATGGAGTGGAATGGCGGGGAATGGAATGGGATGGAATGGAATGCAGTGGAGTGGAGTGGAATCGAGTGGAATGGAATGGGATTGAGTGGAATGGAGGGGAGGGGTGTGGAATTGATTGGAATGAAATGAATGGAATGGAATGGAATGGAATGGAATGGAATGGAATGGATTGTAGTGCTGTGGAGTGGAAAGGAATGGAATGGAAAGGAATGGAATGGAATGGATAGGAAAGGAATGGAATGGAATTGAATGGAAAGGAATGCTGAAATGAAATGTGACCTTAGATTGTTGTACTACACTCCAGCCTGGGTGACAAAGTGAGAACCTGTCGAAAGAAAGGAAAGGAATGGAATGGAGTGGAATGGAGTGGAATGGAATGGAATGGAATGGAGTGAAGTGGAGTGTAGGGGAGTGGGGTGGAGTGCATTGGAGTGGAATGGAGTGGTATGGAATGGGATGTAATGGAATGGAATGGAGTGGAGTGGAGTTGACTGGAGTACAATGGAGTAGAATGAAATGGGATGGTATGGAGTGGGGTGGAGTGGAGAGGACTCGAGTTGAGTGGAATGGAATGGAATGTAGTGGATTGGAGTGGAGTGGGTTGGAATGGAATGAAAGAGAATGGAATGGAACGGAATGGTGAAAAGAAATGTGAACTGACATTGTGTCACTGCACTGCAGCCTCAGTGACAGAGTGAGATCCTGTCGAAAGAAAGGTATGGAACGGAATGGAGTTGAACAGATTGGAATGGAGTGGAGTGCAGTGGACTGGAGTGCAGTGGATTTGAGTGGAATGGAGTGGAATGGAATCGGACAGAATGAAATGGAATGGAGTGGTGTGCAGTGGAGTGGTGTGGAATAGAGTGGAATGGAATGGGATTGAATCTAATGGAGTGCTGTAGTTGAGTGTAGTGGAGTGGACTGGAATGGAATAGAATGGAATGGAAAGGAGTGGAGTGAGTGGAGTGGAGTGGAGTGGAATGGATTGGAATGGACTGGAATGGAATGGAATGGAATGATGAAATGTAATGTGAACTTAGATTGTTGTACTACACTCCAGCCTGGGTGACAGAGTGAGATCCTGTCTAAAGAAAGGAAAGGAATGAAATGGAGTGGAATGGAATGGAATGGAATGGAGTGGAATGGAATGGAATGGAATGGAGTGGAATGGAATGGAATGGAATGGAATGGAGTGGAATGGAATGGAATGGAATGGAATGGAATGGAATGGAAAGGAATGGAGTGAAGTGGAGTGGAGGGGAGTGGGGTGGAGGGCATTGGAGTGGAATGGAGTGGAATGGAATGGGATGTAATGGAATGGAATGGAGTGGAGTGAAGTGGAGTCGAGTGGAGTAGAATGGGGTAGAATGAAATGGGATGGTATGGAGTGGAGTGGGGTGGACTCGAGTTGAGTGGAATGGAATGGAATATAGAGAAGTGGAGTGTAGTTGAGAGGAGTGGAGTGGGTTGGAATGGAATGAAAGAGAATTGAATGGAATGGAATGGTGAAAAGAAATGTGAGCTGACATTGTGTCAGTGCACTCCAGCCTCAGTGACAGAGTGAGATCCTGCCGAAAGAAAGGTATGCAACGGAATGGAGTTGAATGGAATGGTGTCGACTGGAGTGAACTGGAGTGTAGTGGAGTGGAGTGGAATGGAGTGGAATGTAATGGAAATGAATGGAATGGAATGAAGTGGAGTAGAGTGGAGTGGAGTGGAGTGGTGTGGAATGGAGTAGAATGGAATGTTATTGAATTTAATGGAGTTGACTGTAGTTGAGTGGAGTGGAGTGGACTGGAATGGAGTGGAATGGAATGGAATGGAGTGGAGTGGAGTGAGTGGAGTGGAGTGGAGTGGAATGCAATGGAAGGGACTGGAATGGAATGGAATGGAATGGTGAAACGAAATAGAGCTGAGATTGTGCAGCTGTACTCCAGCTTGGTTGACAGAGTGAGATCCTGTCGAAAGAAAGGAATGGAATGGAATGGAACAGAATGAAATGGAACGGATTGGAATGCAGTGGAGTGGAGTGAAGTGGAGTGGAGAGAGTAGAGTAGAGTGTAATCGAGTGGAATGGGATGGGACGGGTTGGAATGGAATGGAGTGGATTGGAGTGGAATGGAGTGGAATTGAATGGGATTGAATGGGATGGAGCGGATTGTACTGGAGTGCAGTGGAGTGGAATGGACTGGAATAGAATGGAATGGAATGGATTGTAGTTAAGTGGAGTTTAGAGGAGTGGAGTGCAGTGGAGTCGAATGATATGGAATTGAATGGAATGCAATGGAATGCAACAGAATGGTGAAATGAAATGGGAGCTGAGTTTGTTCCACTGCACTCCAGCCTGGGTGATGGAGTGACATCCTATAGAAAGAAAGGAATGCAATGGAATGGAGTGGAATGGAATGGAATATAATGGAATGGAGTGGAGTGAATTGGGTTTGAGTGGAGTGGAGTGGTATGGAGTGGAATTGAATGGGATGGAATGGACTGGTGCGGAGGGGAGTGGAGTGGAGTGGAGAGGAGTGCAATGGAGTGGAATGCAATGGGATGTAATGGACTGGAGTGGAGTGGAGTGGAGTGGAGTGGAATGGAATGGAATGGAAGGGAGTGGAATGGAGTGGAGTGGGGTGGAGAGGAATCTAATGGAATAGATTGGAATGGAATAGAATGCAATGAAATGGAATGATGAATTGAAATGTGAACAGAGATTGTGCCACTGAACGCCAGCCTGGGTGAAAGAGTGAGATCCTCTCGAAAGGAAAGAATGGAATGGAGTGGAGTGAAATGTTATGGAATGGAATTGCATGGAGTGAAGTGGATTGGATTGGAGTGTAGTGGATTGGAATGGAGTGGTGTGGACTGGACTGAAATTAGGTGGAATGAAATGTGATGGATTTCAAAGGAATGGAGTGGAGTGGAGTATGGTGGAGTATAGTGGAATGGAATGGGATGGAATGGAATGGTGTTGAATGGAGTGGAGTGGAGTGAAACGGAATTGAATGGAGTGGAGTGGATAGGAGTGGAGTTAATTGGAGTGAAAAGAAATGGAATGCGATGGAATAGAATGGAATGGAAAGGAGAGCTTAAATGAATTGTGAGCTGTGATTGTGCCACTACACTCCACCCTCCTTGAAAGAGTGAGAGCCTTTCGAAAGAAAGGAATGGAAAGTAATGGAGTGGAATGGAATGGAGTGGGATGGAATGGAGTGGAGTGGAGTGGAGTTGTGCGGAATGGAGTGTAATTGAATGGTGAAATGAAATGTGGGCTGAGTTTGCGCCACTGCAGTCCAGCTTGTGTGATGGAGTGAGATCCTGTGAAAAGAAAGGAATGGAATGGAATGGAATGGAATGGAATGGAATGAAATGGAATGGAATGGAATGGAATGGAATGCAATGGGATGCAATGGAACGGAATTCAGTGGAGTGGAGTGGAATGGCATGTAGTGGAGTGGAATGGAATGGAGTGGTGGAGTGCAGTGGAATGGAATGGGAGGGAGTGGAATGGAATGGAGTGGAGTGGGTGGAGTTGAATGGAATGGAATGGAATGGGATGGATGGAATGGAGTGGAGTCATGTGGAGTGTAGTGGATGGGAGTGGAATGGAGTGGTGTGGAATAGGACGCAATAGAGTGGACTGGAATGGAGTGGAGTGGAGTGGAATGGAAAGCAATAGAATGCAATGGAAAGGAGTGGAAATGAATGGAATGGAATGGAATGGTGAAACGAAATGTGACCTGAGACTGTGCCACTACACTTCAGCCTGGGAGACAGACTGAGATACTGTTAAAAGAAAGGAAATGAATGGAATGGAGTGCAGTGGAGTGGAGTTGAGTGGAGTGGAGTGGAATTTAGTGGAATGGAATGTGTTGGAATGTAATGGGGTGGAGTGGAGTGGTGTGGAGTGGAGTGGACGGGAATGTAGTGGAATGGAATGGGATGGAATTGAATGGAGTGGTGTGGAGTGTAGTGGAGTGGAATGGACTGGAATTGGAAAGACTGGAATGGGCTGGATTGGAGTGGAGTTGAATGGGGTTGATTGGAGTGGAGTTGAATGGAGCGGAGTGGAGTGGAGTGTAATGGAATGGAATTGCATGGAATGTAATGGAAAGGAATGGAGTGGAAAGGAATGGAGTGGAAAGGAATGGTGAAAGGACATTTGAGCTGAGATTGGGCCACTGCACTCCAGCATGGAGACAGAGTGAGATCCTGTCAAAAGAAAGGAATGGAATGGAATGGGGTGCAATAGAATGGAATGGAATGGAATGGTATGGAATGGAATGGAATGCAATGGAAAAGAATAAAATGGAATGCAATGGAATGGAATAGTGAAATTATATGTGAGCTGAGATTGTGCCACTGCACTCCAGCCTTATCAAAGTGTGAGATTCTGTCAAAAGAAAGGAATGGAATGGACTGGAAAGGAATGGCGTGGAAACGAGTGGAGTGGAGTCGAGTTTAATTGAGTGGAGTGGAATGGAGTGGAGTGGAATGGAGTGAAATGGAATGGGCTTGAGTTTAATGGAGTGGAGTAGAGTGGAGTTGAATGGAGTGGAAATGAATGGAGTGGAGTGGAGTTTAATTGAGTGGACTGGAATGGAGTGGAGTGGAATGGAGTGAAATGGAACGGGCTTGAGTTTAATGGAGTGGAGTAGAGTGGAGTGGAACGGATTGGAATGAAATGCATTGGGGTGGAATGGAATGGATTGTAGTGGAGTGGAACGGAATGGAATGGAATGGAATGGAATTGAATGGTGAAATGAAATGTTTGCTGAGATTGTTGTACTACACTCCCGCCTGGGTGACAGAGTGAGATCCTGTCGGAAGAAAGGAATGGAATGGAATGGAATGGAGTGGAATGGAATGGAATGGAATGGATTGAAGTTGAGTGGAGTGGAGGGGAGTGCAGTGGAGTGGAATGAAGTGGAATGGAATGGGTTGTAATGGAATGGAATAGAGTGGAGTGGCATCAAGTGGAGTGGAATGGGGTGGAATGGAATGGGATGGTATGAAGTGGATTGGAGTGGAGTGGACTCGAGTGGCGTGGAATGGAATGGAATGTATTGAGGTGGATTGGAGTTGGGTGGATTTTAATGGAGTGGGTTGGAATGGAATGAAATTGAATGGAATAGAAGGGAATGGTGAAATGAAATGGGAGCTGAGATTGTGTCACTGCACTCTGGACTCTGTGACCGAGTGATATCCTGTTGAAAGAAAAGTATGGAATGGAATAGAGTTGAATGGAATGGAATGTAATCGAATGGAGTGGAGTGGAGTGGATTAGAGTGTAGTGGTGTGAACTGGAATGGAGTGGAAAGGAATGGCATTGAATGGAATTCAATGGAGTGGAGTAGAGTGGAGTGGAGTGGAGAGGAGTGGAATGGAATGGAATGAAATGGAATTGAATCTAATGGGGTGGAGTGGACTGTAGTGGAGTGAACTGGACTGGAATAGAGTGGAATGGAATGCAAGGGAATGGAGTGAAGTGGAGTGGAGTGGAATGGAAAGGAATTGATTGAAATGCAATGCAATGGAATTGAATGGAATGGAATGGAATGGAATGGAATGGTGAAATTACATGTGAGCTGAGATTGTGCCTTTGAACTCCAGCCCAGTGACAGAGTGAGATCCTTTTGAAAGAATGGAATGGAATCGAATTTAGCGGAATGAAGTGGAATGGAGTGGAATGTAGAGGAGTAGAGTGAAATGGACTGGAGTGGAATGGATTAGAGTGGAATGGAGTGGAATGGGATGGGATGGATTAGAATGAAATGGAGTGGAGTGGAATAGAGTGGAATTGAATGGGATGGAATGGGATCGAGTGGATTTTACTGTAATGGAATGGAGTGAAATGGAGTTGAATGGAGTGGAGTGGAGTGGAGGGGAGTCGAATGTTATGGAATGCAATAGAATGCAATAGAATGCAACAGAATGGTGAAATGACATGTGAGCTGAGATTGTTCCACTGCACTCCAGCGTGGGTGATGTAGTGAGATCCTATCAAAAGAAAGGAATGGATAGGAATGGAGTGGAATGTAATGGAATGGAATGGATAGGAATGGAGTGAAGTGGAGTTGAGTGGACAGGATTGGAGTGGAATGGAATGGAATGGAATAGGATGGAATGCAATAGCGTGGAGGGGAGGGGAGTGGAGTGGAGTGCAATGGAGGGTAATGGAAGGGGATGTAATTGAATGGATTGCAGTGGAGTGGAGTTGAGTGGAGTGTAACGGAATGGATTGGAAAGGGGTGGAATGGAGTGGAGTGGAGTGGGATGGAGTGAAATGGAATGAAATGGAATGGAATGGAATGAAATGGAATGAAATGGAATGGTGAAGTGAAATGTGAGCTGAAATTGTGCCACTGCACTCCAGCCTGTGTAACAGATTTAGATAATGTCGAAAGAAAGGAATGGAATGGAAAGGAGTGGAATGGAATAGAAAGGAATGGAATGGAATGCAATGGAATGCAATGGAATGCAATGGATTGGAGTGGAGTGGAGTGGAGTGGTTTGGAGTGGAATGTAATGGGATGTGAAGGAAAGGAGTGGAGTGGAGTGGAATGAAGTTGAGTGGAATGGAGTGCAGTGTAATGGGATGGAATAGAATGGGGTGGAGCAGAGCGGAGTGGAGTGGAATGGAAAGGAATGGAACTTAATGTAATGTAATGGAATGGAATGGGATGGAAAGGAATGGAATTGACTGGTGAAACGAATTGTGAGCTGAGATTGTTGCACTGTAATCCAACCTGGGTGTCAGAGTGAGATCCTGTCGAAAGAAAGGAATGGAATGGAACGGAGTGGAGTGGAATACAGTGGAATGGAATAGAGTGGAGTGGAATACTGTGGAATGGAATGGAGTGGAACAGGATACAGTGGAATGGAATGGAGTGGAATGGAGTGGAGTGGACTGCAGTGCAGTGGAGTGGAGGGGAATGCAGTGGAATAGAATGGGATGCAGTGGAATGGGATGGAGTGGAATGGAGTGCAGTCGAATGGACTGGTGTTTAATGGAGTGGAATGGAATGGGATGGAATGGAATTGAGTGGTGTGCTCTGGAGTGGAGTAAAATGGATGGGAATGGAATGCAATGGAATGGGATGGAATGGAGTGGAATGGAGTGGAGTGGAGTGGAATGGAGTGGAGTTTAGTCGAATGGAATGGAATGGAATGCTATGGAATGCAATGGAATAGAATGGTGAAATGGAATGTGAGGTAAGATTGCACCACTGCACTGCAGCCAGGGTGACAGAGAGTGATCCTGTTGAAAGAAAGGAATGGAATGGAAGGGAGTGGAAAGAATGGAATGGAGTGGAGTGGAGTGGAACAGAGTGGTGTGGAATGGGATGGAGTGGAACGGAATGGAGTACAGGGGAGTGGAGTGGAGTGGAATGGAATGGGATGGAATGCAAGGGAGTGGAGTGGAGTGGAATCGAGTGGAAAGGAATGGGATTGAGTGGAATGGAGTTGAGTGGAATGCAATGGATTGGAATGAGAGAGAATGTAATGGAATGGAATGGATTTTAGTGGAGTGGAGTGGACTGCAATGGAATGGAAAGGAATGCAATGGAATGGAAAGGAATGGTATGGAATGGAATGGAATGGTGAAGTGAAATGTGAGCTGAGATTGTTGTACTGCACTGTAGCCTGGGGGACAGAGTGAGATCCTATCGAAAGAAAGGAATGGAGTTGAATGGAATGGAATGGAATGGAATGTAGTGAAGTGGAGTGGAGTGCAGTGGAGTGGAATGGAGTGGAATGGAATGGAATGTAATATAATGGAATGGAGTGGAGTGGAGTCGAGAGGAGTGGAATGCAGTGGAATGGAATGGGATGGTATGGAGTGGAGTCTAGTGGAGTGGAATGGACTCCAGTTGAGTGGAATGGAATGGAATGTAGTGCAGAGGAGTGGAGTGGAGTGGGTTGGAATGGAATGAAATAGAATGAAATAGAATGAGATAGTGAAATGAAATGTGAGCTAAGATTGTGCCACTGCACTCCAGACTCTGTGAAATAGTGACAAACTGTTGAAAGAAATGTGTGGAATGTAATGGAGTTGAATGGAATGGATTGGAATAGGTTGGAGTTTAGTGGAGTGGACTGTAGTGCAGTGGAGTGGAGTGGAATGGAGTGGAAAGGAATGGGATTGAATGGAATGGAATGGAGCGGAGTGGAGTGGAGTGGAGTGGAATGTAGTGGAATGGAATGGGATTGAATCTAATGGAGTGGAATGTAGTGGAGTGGAGTGGACTGGAATGGAGTGGAATGGAATGAAATGGAATTAAATGGAGTGGAGTAGAGACGAGTGGAGTGGAGTGGTGTGGAACGGAGTGGAATGGAATGGAAAGGCATGGAATGAATGGAATGGCCAAATGAAATGTGAGCTGAGATTGTGCCGCTGCACTCCAGCCTGGGTGAAAGAGTGAGATCCTCTGGAAAATAGTAATGGAATGGAATGGAGTGGAATTGAATGGAATGGAATGGAATGGAGTGAAGTGCAGTGGATTGGAGTGTAGTGGATTGGAGTGGAGTGGTGTGGAGTGGACTGGAATGAGTTGGAATGGAATTTGATTGATTGGAATAGAATGGAGTGGAGTGGAGTAGGGTGAATTAGAGTGGAATGGAATGGGATGGAATGGAACGGTGTTGAATGGAATGGAGTGGAGCGAAACGGAATGGAATGGAGTGGAGTGGATTGGAGTGGAGTCGATTGGAGTGGAAAGGAATGGAATGTGATGGAATGGAATGGAATGGAAAGGAATGCTTAAATGAAATGTGAGCTGTGATTGTGCCACTGCACTCCCACCTGCATGAAAGAGTGAGATACTTTCGAAAGAAAAGACTGGAAAGTAATGAAGTGGAATGGAATGGAGTGGGATGGAATGGAGTGGAGTGGAGTTGTGAGGAATGGAGTGTAATTGAATGGTGAAATGAAATGTGAGCTGAGATTGCGCCACTGCACTGCAGCCTGTGTGACAGAGTGAGATACTGTCAAAAGAAAGGAATGGATTGCAATGGAATGGAACGGAATGGAATGGGATGGAATGGAATGGAATTCAGTGGAGTGGAGTGAAGTGGAGTGGAATGAAATGGGACGGAATGGAGTGGAGTTTAGTGGAGGAAAGTGGAGTGGATTGGAGTGGAATGAGGTAGAATTGAATGGGATGGAATGGCATGGAGTGGAGTGGAACGGAGTGGAATGGAATGGAATGCAATGCAATGGAATGGAATGGTGAAATTAAATGTTTGCTTAGATTGTGCCACTGCACTGCAGCCTGCGTGACAGGGTGAGATCCTCTCAAAAAAAGAAATGGAAGGGAAAAGAGTGGAATGGAATGGAATGGAGTGAAGTGGGGTGGGCTGGAGTGGAGTTGTGTGGGTTGGAATGGAATGGAAAGGAATGGAATGGAATGGGAAGGAATGGGATGGAATGGAATTGAGTGGAGTGGAGCAGAGTAGAGTGGAATGGTGTGGAATGGTATGGGATGGAATGGAAAGGAATGTAGTGTAGAGGAATGAAGTGGAATGGAGGGAAGTGGAGTGAAGTGGAATGGAGTAGAATGGAGTGGGATGGAGTGGAATGGAGTTGATTGGACAGGAGAGGAGTGGAATGCAGAGTAAGGGAATGAAATTTAATGCAATGGAATTTATTGGAATTTAAAGAAAATTAAAGTTCAACTCTGTTAGATGAATGCACACATCACAAAGAAGTTTCCCAGAATGCTTCTGTGTAGTTGTTTTGTGAAGATATTTCCTTTTCCGCCATAGGCATCAAATCACTCCAAATGTCCATTGCAGATAGGACCAAAAGGGTCTTCCAGATCTGCTGAATCAAAAGTAAGGTTAAACTCTGTGAGTTGAATGCACATTTCACAAAGAAAGTTGTCAGAATGCTTCTGTCTATTTTTAATGTGGCGATATATCCTTTTCCACCAAAGGCCTCAAAGCGGAACAAATGTCGACTTGCAGCTTCTACAAAAAGAGTGTTTCAAAGCTTCTCAATCAATAGAAAGGTTCATCTCTGTGAGATGAATGCGCACATCACAAAGAAGTTTGTCAGAATGCCTCTGTATAGTTTTTATGTGAAGATATTTCCTTTTCCACCATAGGTCTGAAAACATCACAAATATCCACTTGCAGATTCTACAAAAAGAGTGTTGTAAAGCTGCTCAATGAAAAGTAGCGTTTAACTCTGTGAGACGAACGCACACATCATAAAGAAGTTTGTAAGAATTCTTCTGTCTCGTTTTTATGTGAAGATATTTCTTTTTCCACCATAGGCCTCAAAGCAATCCAAATGTCCACTCGCAGATTCTACAAAAAGGGTGTTTCTGAGCTGTTCAAAAAAAAAGAAAAATTCAACTCTGTGAGATGAATGCACACGTCACAAAGAAGTTCGTCAGAATGCTTCTGTCTAATTTTATGTGAAGATATTTCCTTTTCCACCATAGGCCACAAAGCGCTCCAAATGTCCACTTGCAGATTCTACAAAAAGAGTGTTTCAAAGCTGCTTAATCAAAAGTAAGGTTCAACTCCGTGAGATGAATGAACACATCACAAAGAAATTTCTCATAATGCTTCTCTCTAGTTCTTATGAGAAGTTATTTCCTTCTCCACCATAGGCATCAAATCACTCCAAACGTTGACTTGCAGATAGTACAAAAAAGGTCTTTCAAAACTGCTCCATCAAAAGTAAGGTTCAACTCTGTGATACGAATGCACACATGACAAAGGAATTTGTCAGAATCTTTCTGTCTCCTTATTATGTTAAGATAATTCCTTTTCCACCATAGGACTAAGAGCGCTCCAAATGTCAACTTGTAGATTCTACAGAAAGAGAGTTTCAAAACTGATCAATGAAAAGTAAGGTTCAACTCTGTGAGATGAATTCACACATCACAAAGAAGTTTGTCAGAATGCTTCTGTATAGTTTTCATGTGAAGATAATTCCTTTTCCACCATAGGACACAAAGCACTCCAAGTGTCCAATTTCAAATTCTACAAAAAGAATGTTTCAAAGCTGCTCAATAAAAAGAAATGTCCAAACCTGTGAGATGATTGCACACATCACAAAATGTTTGTCAGAATGCCTCTGTCTGGTTTTTATGTGAAGATATTTCCTTTTCCACCATAGGCCTCAAAGCGCTCCAAATGGCCACTTGTAGATTCTACAGAAAGTGTTTTTCAAAACTGCTCAATGAAAAGTAAGGTTCAACTCTCTGAGATGAATGTACACATAACAAAGAAGTTTTTCAGAATGCTTCTGTCTAGTTTTTATGATAAGATATTTGCTTTTCCACCATAGGCCACAAAGCGCTCCAAATGTACACTTGAAGATACTACAAAAAGAGTGATTCAAAGCTGCTCAATCAAAAGAAATGTTCAACTCTGTGAGATGAATGCACCCATCACAAAGTAGTTCCTCAGAATGCTTCTGTCTAGTTATTATATGAAGATATTTTCTTTTCCACCATTGGCATCAAGGCACTCCAAATGTCTACTTGCAGATTATATGAAAAGAGTGTTTCAAAACTGCTCAATAAAAAGTAAGGTTCAACTCCAACTCTTTGAGATGAAAGCACACATTACAAAGAAGTTTGTCAGAATGCTTCTCTGTAGTATTTATGTAAATATATTTCCTTTTCCAACACAGGTATCAAAGCGCTCCAAATGTCCACTTGCAGATTCTACAAAAAGAGTGTTTCAAGACTGCTCAATCAACAGAAAGGTTCGACTGTGTGAGATGAATGTACACATCACAAAGAAGTTTGTGAGAATGCTTCTGCCTAGTTTTTATGTGAGGATATTTCCTTTTCCACCATAGACCACAAAGCACTCCAAATGTCCACATGCAGATTCTACAAAAAGAGTGTTTGAAGGCTGCTCAATCAAAAGAAAGTTTGCACTTTGTGAGAAGAATGCACACATCACAAAGAAGATTGTCGGAATGGTTCTGTCTAATTTTCATGTGAAGATATTTCCTTTTCCATCATAGACCTCAAAGCGCTCCAAATGACCACTTGCAGATTCAACAAAAAGAGTGTTTCAAAACAGCTCAATGAAAAGTAAAGTTCAACTCTGTGAGATGAAAGCACACATCACAAAAAAGTGTGTCAGAATGCTTCTCTCTAGTTATTATTTGAAGATACTTCGTTTTCCAACATAGGCCTAAATGCGCTCCAAATATTCATTTCAGATTCTACAAAAATAGTGTTTCAAATCTGCTCAATCAAAAGAAAGGTTCAACTCCGTGAGATGAATGCACACATCACAAAGAACCTTGTCAGAATGCTTCTGGGTGTTTTTTAGGTGAAGATATTTCCTTTTACACAATAGGCCTCAAAGCACTCCAAATGTCCACTTGCAGAGTCTATAAAAAGAGTGTTTCAAACTGCTCAATCAAAAGAAAGGTTCAACTCTGTGCGTTGAATGCATAGATCCCAAAGAAGTTTGTCAGAATGCTTCTGTCTACTTTTTGTGTGAAGAAATTTTCTTTTCCAACATAGGCCTCAAAGCGCTCCAAACGTCCACTTGTAGATTCTACAAAAATAGGGTTTCAAAACTGCACAATGAAAAGTAAGTTTCAACTCTGTGAGATGAATACATGCATCACAAAGGAGTGTGTCAGAATGCTTCTGTCTAGTTATTATCTGAAGATAGTTCCTTTTCCACCATAGGCCTAACATAGGCATAAGTGCACCAAATGTACACTTGCAGATTCTACAAAATTAGTTTTTCAAAGCTGGTCAATCAAAAGAAAGGTTCATCTCTGAGAGACGAATGCACACATCACAAAGAAGTTCGTCGGAATGCTTCTGGCTGGTTTTTATGTGAAGATATTTTCTATCCTACCATAGGCCTCAAAGTGCTCCAAATGTCCACTTGCAGATTCTGCAAAAAGAGTGTTTCAAAGCTGCTCCATCAAAAGAAAGGTTCACATACGTGAGATGAGTACACACATCACAAAGAAGTTTATCAGAATGCTTTTGTCTAGTTATTATATGAAGATACTTTGTTATACACCACAGGCCTCAAGGCGCTCCAAATGTCTACCTGCAGATTCTATAAAAATAGGGTTTCAAAACTGCTCAATGACAACTGAGGTTCAACTCTGTGAGGTGAATGTACACAACACAAAGAAGTTTGTGAAAATGCTTTTGTCTAGTTTTAATGTGAAGATATGTCCTTTTCCACTGCAGGCCTCAAAGAGCTCCAAATATCCACTTGCAGATTCTACAAAAAGAGGGTTTCATAGTATTCCATGGTGTATATGTGCCACATTTTCTTAATCCAGTCTATCATTGTTGGACATTTGGGTTGGTTTCAAGTCTTTGCTATTGTGAATAATGCCGCAATAAACATACGTGTGCATGTGTCTTTATAGTAGCATGATTTATAGTCCTTTGGGTATATACCCAGTAATGGGATGGCTGGGTCGAATGGAATTTCTAGTTCTAGATCCCGGAGGAATCGCCCCACTGACTTCCACAAGGGTTGAACTAGTTTACAGTCCCACCAACAGTGTAAAAGTGTTCCTATTTCTCCACATCTTCCCCAGCACCTGTTGTTTCCTGACTTTTTAATGATTGCCATTCTAACTGGTGTGAGATGGTATCTCATTGTGGTTTTGATTTGCAAAAATGATGAGTTCATGTCCTTTGTAGGGACATGGATGAAATTGGAAATCATCGTTCTCAGTAAACTATCGCAAGAACAAAAAACCAAACACCGCATATTCTCACTCATAGGTGGGAATTGAACAATGAAAACACATGGACACAGGAAGGGAAACATCACACTTTGGGGACTGTTGTGGGGTGGGGGGAGGGGGGAGTGATAGCATTGGGAGATATACCTAATACTAGATGACGAGTTAGTGGGTGCAGAGCACCAGCATGGCACATGTATACATATGTAACTTACCTGAACATTGCTCACATGTACCATAAAACCTAAAGTATAACAATAATAATAATAATAATAAATAAATAAAGAGGGTTTCAAAACTGCTTAATGAAAACTAAGGTTCAACTCTGTAAGATGAATGCACACATCACAAAGAAGATTGTCAGAATGCTTCTGTCTAGTTTTTATATGAAGATATTTCCTTTTCCATGATAGGACTCAAAGCGCTCCAAATGACCCCTTGCAAATTCCACAAAAAGAGGGTTTCCAAACTGCTCAATCAAAAGGAAGCTTCAACTCTGTGGGATGAATGCACACATCACAAAGAAGTTTCTCAGGATTCTTCTGTCCAGTTTTTATGTGAACATACAACCTTTTACACCATAAGCCTCAAAGCGTTCCAAATGTTCTCTTGCAGATTCTACAAAAAGAGTGTTTCGAAACTGTTCAAACAAAAAAAAATGTTTAACTCTGGGAGATGAATGCACACATCAAAAAGAATTTTCTCACAATTATTCTGTGCAGTTTGTAGGTGAAGATATTTACTTTTCCATCATTGGCCTCAAAGCTCTCCATATGTCCAGTTGCAGATTCTACAAAAACAGTGTTTTAAAACTGCTCAATGAAAAGAAAGTTTCAACTCCATGAGATGAATGAACACAACACAAGGAAGTTTGTCATAATTTTTCTGTATACTTTTTATGTGAAAATATTTCCTTTTCCACCATAGGTCTCATAGCGCTGCAAATGTCCACTTGCAGATACTACAAAAAGAGTTTTTCAAACCTGCTCATTCAAAAGAATGTTTAAAATCTATGAGGTGAACGCACACATCACAAGTAAGTTTCTCAGAATGCTTGTGTCTAGTTATTATGTGAAGATATTTCGTTTTCCACCATAGGCCTCATAGCATTCCTGATCTCCGATTGCAGATTCTACAAAAGAGTGTTTCCAACCTATGCAATCAAAAGAAAGGTCAAATCTGTGTGATGAATGCACACGTCACAAAAAGTTTCCCAGAATGCTTGTGTCTATTTCTTGATTGAAGATATTTCCTCTTCCACCATAGGCCTCCAAATATCCACTTGCAGATCCTACAAGAAGAGTGTTTAAAACTGCTCAATCAAAGGAAACTTTCATCTCTGTGAGATGAATGCACCCATCACAAAGAAGTTTCTCAGATTGCTTCTGTCTAGGTTTATATGAACATATTTCCTTTTCCACCATAGGCCTCAAAGCACTCCAAATGTCCACTTGCAGACAGTACAAAAAGGGTGATTCAAAACTGCTCAATCAAAAGTAAGGTTCAACTCTGTGAGACGAATGAACATATCACAAAGAAGTTGGTCTGAATGCTTCTGTCTAGTTTTTATGTGAAGATATTTCCTTTTCCACCATAGGCCTCAAAGCACTCCGAACGTCCACTTCAAGATTCTTCAAAAAGATAGTTTTCAAAATACTCAATCAAAATAAAGTTCAAATCTGTGAGGTAAATGCACACATCACAAAGAAGCTTCTCAGAATACTTCTATCTAGTTATTATGTGAAGATATTTCCTTTCCCACCATAGACCTCAAACGCTCCAGTTGTCCACTTCCAGATTCTGCAAAAAGAGGGTTTCAAAACTGCTCATTCGTAAGTAAGGTTCAACTCTGTGAGATGAATGCATATATCACAAAGAAGTTACTCAGAATGCTTCTGTCTACTTAAGTGAAGATATTTCGATTTCCACCATAGGCCTCAAAGCACTCCAAATGTCCACTTCCAGATTCTACAAAAAGAGCGTTTCAAAACTGCTCAATCAAAAGAAAGGTTCAAATCTGTGAGATAAATGTACACATCACAAAGAAGTTTCTCAGAATGCTTCTGTCAAGTTTGTAAGTAAATATACTTCCTCTTCCACAATAGGCCTCAAAGTGCTCCAAATACCCACTTGCAGATTTTAGAAAAAGAGTTTTTCCAAACTGCTCAATATAAAGAATGTTTCAACTCTCTGAGATGAATGCACCAATCACAAATAATTTTCTCTTAATGATTCTGTCTAGGTTTTAAGTGAAGAAATTTCCTTTTGCACCATGGGCCTCAAAGCGATGCAAATGTACACTTGCAGGTTGTACAAAAAGAGTTTTTCCAAACTGCTCAATCAAAAGAAAGGTTCAATGCTGTGAGATGAATGCAAACATCGCAAAGAAGTTTGTCAGAAAGTTTCTGTATAGTTTTTATTTGAAGATATTTCCTTTTCCACCATCAGCCTCAAAGCACTTCAAATGTCCAATTGCAGATTCTACAAAAAGAGTTTTTCAAAGCTGCTCAATAAAAAGAAAGTTCAAGTGTGTGAGATGAATGCACACATCTTGAAGAAGTTTCTCAGAATCCTTTTGTCTTGCTATTATGTGAAGATATTTCGTTTTACACGTTGGCATCAAAGCATTTGCAGATTCCACAAAAAGAGTGTTTCAAAAGAGCTCAATCGAAAGTAAGGTTCAACACTATGAGATAAATGCACACATCACTCAGAAGTTTCTGAGAATGCTTCTGTCTAGTATTTATGTGAAGATATTTCCTTTTCCAGCATGGGCTGCAAAGCGCTCTAAATGTCCACTTGTAGATTCTGCAAAAAGTCTTTCAAAACTGCTCAATCAAAAGAAAGGTTGAAGTCTGTGAGATGAATGCACACATCATAATGGAGTTTCTCAGAATGCTTCTGTCTAGTTCTTAAGTGAGGATACCTCCTTTTCCACCATAGGCCTCAAAGTGCTCCATACATCCAATTGCAGATTCTACAAAAAGAGAGTTTCCGAACATCTCAGTCAAAGAAAGTTTCAACTCAGTGAGAGGAATGCACAAGTCACAAAGAAATTTGCACAATTCTTCTGTCTAGTTATTATGAGAAGATACTTCCTTTTCCACCATAGGCCTAAAAGCACTCAAAATGTCCACTTGCAGATAGTACAAAAAGGGTGTTGAAAAACTGCTCAATAAAAAGTAAGGTTCTATTTTGTGAGATGAATGCACATATCACAAAGAAGTTTGTCAGAATGCTTCTGTCTAGTTTTTATGTGAAGATATTTCCTTTTCCATCTTAGGACTCAAAACACTCCAAATGTCCCCCTGCACATTCTACAAAAAGAGTGTTTCCAAACTGTTCAATCAAAACAAAAGTTCCACTCTTTGAGAGGAATTCACACATCACAAAGTAGTTTCTCAGAATGTTTCTGTCTAAGTTTTGTGTGAAGATATTTCGTTTTCCACCATAGGCCTCAAAGCCCTCCAAATGTCCACTTGCAGATTCTACAAAAAGAGTGTTTCCAAACTGCTCAATGAAAATAAAGGTAAAACTCTGTGAGATAAATGCACACATCGTAAAGAATTTTCTCAGAATTATTCTGACTAGTTTTTATGTGAAGATATTTCCTTTTCCACCATAGGCCTCAAAGCGCTAAAATTGTCCACTTGCAGATTCTATAAAAAGAGTGTTTCAAAATTTCTCAATCAAAGCTAAGGTTCAACTTCATGAGATGAATCCATCCATCAAAACGAAGTTTGTCAGAATGTTTCTGTATAGTTTTTATGTAAAGATATTTCCTTTTCCGCCACAGACCTCAAAGTGCTCCAAATGTTCGTTTGCAGATTCTACAAAAAGAGTGTTTCAAAGCTGCTCAATCAAAAGAAAAGTTCAACTCCGTGAGATGAATGCACACATCACAAAGAAATTGCTCAGTATGCTCTTGTCTAGATTTTATGTGCAGATATTTCCTTTTGCACCATAGGCCTCAAAGCACTCCAAAAGTCCTCTTGCAGATAGTACAAAAAGGGTGTTTCAAAACTGCTCAATGCAAAGAAAGTTTCAATTCTGTGAGATGAATGCATGCATCACAAAGGAGTTTGTCAGAATTTTTCTGTTTAGTTTTTATGTGACGATATTTCCTTTTCCACCATAGGCCTCAAAGCACTCCAAAAGTCCACTTGCAGATAATAAAAAAAGGGTGTTTCAAAACTGGACAGAAACATTCTGACAAACTTCTTTGTGATATGTGCCTTCATCTCACAGAGTTGAACATATCTTTTGATTGAGCAGTTTTAAAACAGTTTTTTTGTAGAATCTACAAGTGTTCATTTGGAGCACCTTGAGGCCTATGGTGGAAAAGGAAATATCTTAACATAAAAACTAGACAGAAGCATTCTGACAAACTACCTTGTGATATGTGCGTTCATCTCACAGCGTTTAACCTCACTATCAATTGAGTAGCTTTGAAACACTCTTTTTGTAGAATCTGCATGTGGACATTTGGAGCGTTTTGAGAACTATGGTGGAAAAGGAAATATCTTCACATAAAAATTGCACGGAAGCATTCTTAGAAACTTCTTTGTGATGTGTGCATTGATCTCACAGAGTTGAACCTTTCTTGGATTGAGGAGTTTGGAAACACTCTTTTTGTAGAATCTGGAAGTGGACATTTGGAGCACTTTGAGGCCTATGGTGGAAAACGAAATATCTTTACATAATAACTAGACAGAAGCATTCTGAGAAACTTCTTTGTGATGCGTGCATTCATCTCAGAGATTTGAAATTTTCTTTTGATTGAGCAGTTTTGAAACACCCTTTTTGTACTATGTACAAGTGGACATTTATAGGGCTTTGAGGCCTGTGGTGGATAAGGATATATCTTCACATAAAATCTTGACAGAAGCATTCTGTCAGACTTCTTTGTGATATGTGGATTCAACTCACAGAGTTGAACTTGCTTTTGCTTGCACAGTTTTGAAACACCCTTTTTGTACTATCTGCAAGAGGATATTTGAGTGTTTTGACTTCTATGGAGGAAAAGGAAATATCTTCAAATAAAAACTATACAGAAGCATTCTGACAAACGCCTTTGTGATGTGCGCATTCATCTCACAGAGTTGAACATTTCTTTTGATTGAGTAACTTTGAAACTCACTTTTTGCAGAATCTGCAAGTGGACATTTGGAGTGCTTGTAGGCCTATCGTAGAAAAGGAAATATATTAATTAAATAACTAGAGAGAAGCATTCTGAGAAACTTCTTTGTAATGTGTTTTTTCAAAACTTTGAGAAGTTTTGAAACACCCTTTTTGTACAATCTGCAAGTAGACATTTGGAGCACTTTCAGGCCAATAGTGGAAAGGAAATATCTTCACATAAAAACTGTACAGAAGAATTCTGAGAAACTTCTTTCAGAAGTGTGCATTCATCTCACAGAATTGAACCTTGCTTTCGATTGAGCACTTTTGAAACACACTTTTTTTTGTATAATCTCCAAGCAGACAGCTGGAGCGCTTTGAGGCCTATGGTAGAAAATGAAATATCTTCACATAATAACTAGACAGAAGCATTCTGAGAAAGTTCTCTGATATGTGCATCCATCTCACGGAGTTGAACCTTTCTTTTGGTTTAGCAGCTTTAAAACACTCTTTTTGTATAATCTGCAATTCGACATTTGGAGCGCTTTGAATCCTAAGGTGGAAAAGGAAATGTCTTCACATAAAAACTATACAGAAACATTCTGACAAACTTCTTTGTAATGTGTGCATTCGTCTCACAGAGATGAACTTTTCTTTTCATTGAGCAGTTTTGAAACACTCGTTTTGTAGAATCTGCAAGTGTACATTTGGAGTGCTTTGAGGCCTATGGTGGAAAAGGAAATATCTTCACCTATAAACTAGACAGAATCATTCTGAGAAAATTCTTGGTGATGTGTGCATTCATCTCACAGAGTTGAACATTTCTTTTGAATCAGTAGTTTTAACACACTCTTTTTGTAGAATCTGCTAATGGACATTAGGAGCGCTTTGAAGAATAAGGTGGAAAAGGAAATATCTTCATATAAAAATGAGACAGAAGAATTCTGAGAAACTTCATTGTGATGGTTGCATTCAGCTCACCGAGTTGAAACTTTTTTTTGACTGAGCCATTGGGAAACCCTCTTTTTGTAGAATCTGCAAGTGGATATTTGGAGCGCTTTGAGGCCCATGGTGGAAAAGGAAATATCTTCACATAAAAACTAGACAGAAGCATTCTGACAAACTTCTTTGATATGTGCATTCATCTCACAGAGTTCAACCTTACTTTTGATTGAGAAGTTTTGGAACACCCTTTTTGATTTAGGTGTAAGTGGACATTTGGAGTGCTTTTTGGTCTATGGTGGAAAAGGAGATATCTTAACATAAGAACTAGACAGAATCAGTCTGAGAAAACTCTTGGTGTTGTGTGCATTCATCTCTCAGAGTTGAACCTTTCTTTTGGTTGAGCAGTTTGGAAACAGTCTTTTTCCAGAATCTGCAAGTGGACATTTGGAGGGCTTGAGGCCTATGTTGGAAAAGGAAATATCTTCACATAAAAACTAGACAGAAGCATTCTGACAAACTTCTTTTTGATATGTTCATTCACCTCACAGAGTTCAACCTTACTTTTTATTGAGCAGTTTTGAAACACCCTTTTTGAACTAATTGCAAGTGGACATTTGGAGTGCTTTGTGGCCTATGGTGGAAAAGGAGATATCTTTACATAAATACTAGACAGAATCAGTCTGTGAAAATTCTTGGTGATGTGCACATTCATGTCACAGTCGTGAACCTTTCTTTTGATTGAGTAGTTTGGAAACACCCTTTTTCCAGAATCTGCAAGTGGACATTTGGTGAGCTTTGTGTCCTATGGTGGAAAACGAAATATCTTCAAAGAAAACCTAGACAGAAGAATTCGGAGAAACTTCTTTGTGATGTGTGCATTCTTCTCACAGAGTTGAATCTTCCTTTTTATTGAGCAGTTTGGAAACACTTTTTCTGTAGAATCTGTAAGTGGACATTTGGAGCGTTTTGAGGCATATGGTGAAAAAAAAATCTTCACATAAAAACTAGATAGAAGGATTCTGACAAACTTCTTTGTGATATATGCAGTCATCTCATAGAGTTGAACCTTACTTTTGATTGAACAGTTTTGAAACACCCTTTTTGTACTCTCTGCAAGTGGACATTTGGAGTGTTTGAGGCCTATCTTGGAAAAGGAAATCTCTTCCCAAGAACTAGACAGGAGCATTCTGACAAATTTCTTTGTGATGTGTGCATTCATCTCACAGGGTTGAACCTTTCATTTGATTGAACAGCTTTGAAACACTTTGTACAATCTGCATGTGGACATTTGGGGCGCTTTGAAGCCTATGGTGGAAAAGAAAGTATCTTCACAAAAAAACTATACAGAAACATTATGACAAAATTTTTTGTGATGTGTGCATTCATCTTACAGATTTGAACCTTTCTTTTCATTGAGCAGTTTTGAAACACTGTTTTTGTAGAATGTGCAAGTGTATATTTGGAGAGTTTTGAGGCCTATGGTGGAGAAGGAATTATCTTCACATAAAAACTAGACAGAAGCATTTTGAGAAACTACTTTGTGATGTGTGGATTCACCTCAGAGACTTGAACTTTTATTTTTATTGAGAAGTTTAGAAACACTCTTTTTGTAGAATCTGCTAGTGGACATTTGGAGCACTCTGAGGCCTAGTGTGGAAAAGGAAATATGTTCATATAAAAACTAGACAGAATCATTCTGACAAACTTCTTTTGGATGTGTGCATTCATCTCCTAGATTTGAACCTTACTTTCGATTGAGCAGTTTTGAAACACTTTTTTTGGAGAATCTGCAAGTGGACATTTGGAGCACTTTGTGGGGTATGGTGCAAAAGGAAATATATTCACATGTAAACTAGACAGAATCATTCAGACAAACTTCTTTGGGATGTGTGCATTCAATTGACAGAGTTGGACTTTCTTTTGATTGATCAGTTTTGAAACACTCTTTTTTTAGAATCTGCAAGAGGACATTTGGAGCGCTTTGAGGCCTATGGTGGAAAAGGAAATATCTTCACTTCAGAGCTAGACAGAAGTTAGACAGAAGCATTCTGAGAAACTTCTTTGTTATGTGTTCATTCATCTCACAGAATTGAACCTTTTTATTATTATTATTATACTTAAATTTTAGGGTACATGTGCACAATGTGCAGGTTAGTTACATATATGTACATGTGCCATGCTGGTGTGCTGCCCCCATTAACTCGTCATTTAGTATTAGGTATATCTCCTAATGCTATTACTCCCCCCTCCCCCCACCCCACAACAGTCCCCAGAGTGTAATGTTCCCCTTCCTGTGTCCATGTGTTCTCATTTTTCAATTCCCATCTATGAGTGAGAACATGCAGTGATTGGTTTCTTGTCCTTGCGATAGTTTACTGAGAATGATGATTTCCAATTTCATCCATCTCCTTACAAAGACATGAACTCATCATTTTTTGTGGCTACATGGTATTCCATGGTGTATATATGCCACATTTTCTTAATCCACTCTATCATTCATGGACATTTGGGTTGGATCCAAGTCTTTGCTATTGTGAATAGTGTCACAATAAACATACGTGTGCATGTGTCTTTATAGCAGCATGATTTATAGTCCTTTGGGTATGTACTCAGTAATGGGATGGCTGGGTCAAATGGAATTTCTAGTTCTAGATCCCTGAGGAATCGCCACACTGACTTCCACAATGGTTGAACTAGTTTACAGTTCCACCAATAGTGTAAAAGTGTTCCTATTTCTCCACATCCTCTCCAGCACCTGTTGTTTCCTGACTTTTTAATGATTGCCATTCTAACGGTGTGAGATGGTATCTCATTGTGGTTTTGATTTGCATTTCTCTGATAGCCAGTGGTGATGAACATTTTTCATGTGTCTTTTGGATGCATAAATGTCTTCTTTTGAGAGGAGTCTGTTCATATCCTTTGCTCACTTTTTGATGGGGTTGTTTGTTTTTCTTCTTGCAAATTTGTTGGTGTTCATTGTAGATTCTGGATATTAGCCCTTTGTCAGATGAGTAGGTTGTGAAAATTTTCTCCCATTTTTACGTTGCCTGTTCAATCCAATGGTAGTTTATTTTTGCTGTGCAGAAGGTCTTTAGTTTAATTAGATCCCATTTGTCAACTTTGGCTTTTGTTGCCATTGATTTTGGTGTTTTAGACATGAAGTCCTTACCCATGTCTATGTACTGCATGGTAGTGCCTAGGATTTCTAGGGATCAATTCAACCAGAAGAGTTAACTATCCTAAATATATATGCACCCAATACAGGAGCACCCAGATTCGTAAAGCAAGTCCTGAGTGACCTACAATGAGACTTAGACTCCCTCACAATAATAATGGGAGATTTTAACACCCCACTGTCAACATTAGACAGATCAACGAGAAAGAAAGTTAACAAGGATACCCAGGAATTGTACTCAGCTCTGCACCAAGTGAACCTAATACACATCGACAGAACTCTCCACCCCAAATCAACAGAATATACGTTCTTTTCAGCACCACACCACACCTATTCCAAGACTGACCACATAGTTGGAAGTAAAGCTCTCCTCTGCAAATGTAAAAGAACAGAATTTATGACAAACTGTCTCTCAGACCACAATGCAATCAAACTAGAACTCAGGATTAAGAAACTCATTCAGAACCGCTCAACTACATGGAAATTCAACAACCTCCTCCTGAATGACTACTGGGTACATAAAGATTTGAAGGCAAAATTGAACTTTTCTTTTGATTGAGCTGTTTTGAAACACTCTTTTTGTGGAATCTGCAATTGGATATTTGGAGCGCTGTGCGGACTAAGGTGGAAAAACCAATATCTTCATATAAAAACTAGACAGAAGATGTCTGACAAACTTCCTTGTGATGTGTGCATTCATCGCACAGAGTTGAAAACTCACTTGCAATTGAGCAGTTTTGATACAATCTTTTTGTAGAACCTGCAGGTGGACATCTGGAGGGCTTTGAAGCCTATGTTGGAAAATGAAATATCTTTACATAATTAATGGAAGCATTCTGAGAAACTTCTTTGTGATGTGCGCATTCATCTCACAGAGTTGAAACTTTGTTTTGATTGAGCAGCTTTGAAACACTCTTTTGTAGAATCTGCAAATGGACATTATGAGCGCTATGAGGCCTATGTTGGAAAACTAATTGTCTTCACATAAAAACTGTACAGAAACATTCCGACAAACTTCTTTGTGATGTGCGCATTCGCCTCACAGAGTTGAAACTTTCTTTTAATTGATCAGTTTTGAAACATTCTTTTTGAAGTATCTGCAAGTGTCTATTTGGACAGTTTTAAGGACTAGGGTGGAAAGGAAATATCTTCACATTAAAACTAGACATAATCATTCTGAGAAAATTCTTTGTGATATGTGCATTTATCTTAGAAAGTTGAACCTTTCTTTTCATTGAGCAGTTTTGACACAGTCTTTTTGTAGAATCTGCAAATGGTCATATGGAGCGCTTTGAGTCCTATGGTGGAAAAGGAAATGTCTTCTCATAAAAACTAGACGGAAGCATTCTGAGAAACTTCTTTGTGATGTGTCCATTCATATCACAGACTCCAAATTTTCTTTTGATTGAGCAGTTTGGAAACACTCTTTTTGTAGAATCTGCAAGTGGATATTTGGAGTGCTATACTGACTGTAGTGGAAAAGGAAACACCTTCACATAAAAACTGTACAGAATCATACTGAGAAACCTTCCTTTTGATTGAGCAGTTTGGAAACACGCTTTTTGTAGAATGTGCAAGTGGACATTTGGAGAGCTTTGGGACCTCTGATGGAAATGCAAATATCTTCCCATAAAAACTAGGTAGAAGCATTATGACAAACTTCTTTGTGATATGTGCATTCGTCTCACAGAGTTTAACCTTACTTTGGATTGTTCAGTTTTGAAACATCCTGTTTGTTCTATCTGCATGAGGACAGTTGTAGTGTTTGAGGTCTATGGTAGAAAAGGAAATATCTTCACATACAACTAGACAGAAGCATTCTGAAGAATGTCTTTGTGATGTGAGCATTCATGTCACTGAGTTGAATCATTCTTTTGATTGAGTAGTTTGGAAACTATCTTTTTGCAGAATCTGCAAGTGGACATTTGGAGGGCTTTGAGTCCTATGGTGGAAAAGGGAATATCCTCACACAAAAACCAGACAGAAGCATTCTGACAAACTTCTTTGTGATGCATGCATTCATCTCAGAGAGTTGAACTTTTCTTTTCATTGAGCAGTTTTGAAATACTCTTTTTGTAGAATCTGCAAGTGGGCAATTTGTGCATTTTGAGGCCTATGGTGGAAAAGGAAATATTTTCACATAAAAACTAGACAGAAGCCTTCTGAAAAATTTCTTTGTGATGTGTGCATTCATCTTACAAAGTTGAACATTTCTTTTGGTTGAGCTGTTTTGAAACACTGTTTTTGTAGAATCTGCGTGTGGACAATTGAAGTGCTTTGAGTCCTATGGTGGAAAAGGAAATATCTTCACTTAAGAACTAGACAGATGCATTCTGACAAATTTGCTTGTGATGTGTGCATTCATCTCACAGAGTTGAACCTGATTTTCGATTGAGCAATTTTGAAACACACTTTTTATAGAATCTGCAAGTGGACATTTGGAGTGCTTGAGACCAATGCTGGAAAAGGAAATATCTTCACATAAAAACTAGGCAGAAGCATTCTGACAAACTTATTTGTGATGTGTGATTTCATCTCACAGGGTTGAACCTTATTTTTCATTGAGCAGTTTTGAAACACTCTATTTGTAGAATCTGCAATTGGACATTTGGAGTGCTTTGAGGCCTGTGGTGGAAAAGGAAATATCTTCACATACAAACGAGACGGAAGCATTCTGACAAACGTATTTATGATGTGTGCATTCAACTCACAGTGTTGACCATTTCTTTTGATTGACCAGCTTTGAAACACTCTTTTTGTAGAATCTGCAAGTGGGCATTTAGAGTGCTTTGGGGCCTATGGTGGAAAAGGAAATACCTGCACATAAAAACTAGACAGAAGCATTCTCAGAAACTTCTTTGTGATGTGTGCATTCATCTCACAGCGTTGAACCTTACTTTAGATTGAGCAGTTTGAAACACTCGTTTTGTAGAATCTGCAAGTGGACATTTGGAGTGCTTTGAGGTATATGGTGGGAAAGGAAATATCTTCAAATAAAAACCAGACATAAGCATTCTGACAAACTACTTTGTGATGTGTGCATTCATCTAACAGATTTGAAATTTACTTTTCATTGAGCAGTTTTGAAACACTCTTTTTGTAGAATCTGCAAGTGGACGTTGGAGGGATTTGAGGCCTATGGTGGAAAAGGAAATATCTTCACATAAAAACTAGACAGAAGCCTTCTGAAAAATTTATTTGTGATGTGTGCATTCATCTTACAGAGTTGAACGTTTCTTTTGTTTGAGCAGTTTTGAAACACTCTTTTTGTAAAATCTGGAAGTGGACATTTGGATTGCTTTGAATCCTATGGTGAATAACGAAATAACTTCATATAATAACTAGACAGAAGCATTACGAGAAACTTCTTTGTGATGTGTGCATTCATCTCACACGGAGTTGAATCTTTCTTTTGATTGAGCAGCTTTGAAACACTATTTTTGTAAAATATGCAAGTGGACGTTAGGAGTGCTTTGAGGCATATGGTGGAAAAGGAAATATCTTCACATGAGAACTAGACAGAATCATTCTGAGAAAATTCTTTGTGATATGTGCATTCACCTTATAGAGTTGAAACTTTCTTTTCTTTTTTTTTTTTTAGACATGAAGTGTTTATTTTTCTTTATTTCCTGTTTCATTGAGCAATTTTGACAAAGTATTTTTGTAGAATCTTCAACAGGTCATTTTGGGCACTTTGAGGTCTATGGTGGAAAAGGAAATATCTTCGCATAAAAACTAGACAGAAGCATTGTGAGAAACTTCTTTGTTATGTTTGCATTCATCTCATGGACTCGAACCTTTCTTTTGATTGAGCAGTTTGGAAACACTCTTTTTGTAGAATCTGCAAGTGGATATTTGGAGTGCTATACTGCCTCTAGTAGAAAAGGAAATATCTTCACATAAAAACTAGACAGAAGGATTCTGAGAAACTCCTTTGTGATGTGTGCATTCATCTCACAGAATTGAAACTTTCTTTTGATTGAGCAGTTTTGAAACACTCTTTTTGTAGAATCAGCAATTGGACATTGGAGCCCATTGAGGCCTATATTGGAACACGAAATAACTTCACATAGTAGCTAGACAGAAGCATCCTGAGAAACGTCCTTTTGATGTGTGCATTCATCTCATGGAGGTGAAACTTCCTTTGATTGAGCAGTATTGAAACACTCTTTTTGTAGAATATAAAATTTGACATTTTTAGCTCTTTGACGCCTATGGTGGAAAAGGACACATCTTCACTTAAAAACTATATAAAAACATTCTGACAAACTTCTTTGTGATGTGTGCATTCATCTCACAGAGTTGAAATTTCTTTTCATTGAGCAGTTTTGAAACACCCTTTTGTAGAATCTGCAAGTGTACATTTGCAGCGCTTTGAGGCATATGTTGGAATAGGAAATATCTTTACATTAAAACTAGACAGAAGCCTTCTGAAAAACTTCCTTGTGATGTGTGCATTCAACTTTGAGGGTTGAACCTTTCTTTTGATTGAGCAGTTTTGAAACACCCTTTTTGTAGAATCTGCAAGTCAACAATTGGAGTTCTTTGAGGATTATGATGGATAATTTAATGTCTTCGTATTATAACTAGAAAGAAACAGTATGAGAACCTTCTTTGTGTTGTCTGCATTCTTCTCACAGGGTTGAGCCATTCTTTTGGTTGAACAGGTTTGAAAAACTCTTTTTGTAGAATCTGAAAGTGGGCATTTGGAGCACTTTGAGGCCTATGGTGGAAAAGGAAATATCTTCCCATAAAAACTAGACAGAAGCATACTGAAAAACTTCTTTGTAATGTGTGCATTCATCTCACAGTGTTAAACCTTACTTTCAATTGAGCAGTTTTGAAACACTCTTTTTGTAGAATCTGCAAGTGGACATTTGAAGCGCTTTGAGGCCTATAGTGTGTAATGAAATATCTTCATATAATAACTAGACAGATGCATTATGAGAAACTTCTTTGTGATGTGTGCATTCATCTCACACTGAGAAGAACCTTTCTTTTGATTGAGCAGCTTTGAAACACTCTTTTTGTAGATTCTGCATCTGGACATTTGGAGTGATTTGAGGCCTATGGTGGAAAAGGAAATATCTTCACATTAAAACCAGACAGAAGCATTCTGAGAAACTTCTTTGTGATGTGTCCATTCATCTCACAGGGTTGAACCTTCCTTTTTTTGAGCAGTTTTGAAACCCTCTTTTTGTAGAATCTGCAAGTGGAAAATTGGAGCACTTTGAGGCCTACAGTGGAAAAGGAAACATCTTCACATAAAAACTAGACAGAAGCCTTCTGGAAAACTTGTTTGTGATGCGTTCATCCATCTTAGAGTGTTGAAACTTTCTTTTGATTGAGCTGTTTTGAAACTCTATTTTTGTAGAATCTGCAGGTGGACATTTGGAGCACTTTGAGGATTATGGTGGACAACGAAATATCTTCATATAATAACTAGACAGAAGCATAATGAGAAATTTCTTTGTGTTGTGTGTATTCATCTCACACTGAGTTGAATTTTTCTTTTGATTCAGCAGCTTTGAAACACTCTTTTTGTGGAATCAGCAAGTGAACATTTGGAGCGCTTTGACACCTATGGTGGAAAATGAAATATGCTCACATAAAAACCAGACAGAAGCATTCTGACAAATTTCTTTATGATGTGTACATTTGTCTCACAGAGTTAAACCTTACTTTTCATTGAGCAGTTTTGAAACACTCTTTTTGTAGAATCTGCAAGTGGATAATTGGAGCTCTGTGAGGCCAATTGTGGAAAAGGAAATATCTTCACATAAAAACTGGAGAGAAGTATTCTGACAAACTTCTTTCTGATGAGAGCATTCATCTCATAGAGTTGAACCTTTCTTTTGGTTAAGCAGTAGAACCTTTCTTTTTGTAGAATCTGCCAGTGGACATTTGGAGACCTTTGAGGCCTATGATGGGAAAGGACATATCTTCACATGAAAACTTCACAGAAGCATTCTGACAAACTTCTTTGTGATGTGTGCATTCATCTCACAGAGTTGAACCATTCTTTTGTTTGAGCAGCTTTGAAACACTCTTTTTGTACAATCTGCAAGTGGACATTTGTAGTGCTTTGAGGCCTGTAGTGGAAAAGGACTTATCTTCACTGAAAAACTGGACAGAAGCATTCTGACAAACTTCTTTGAGATGTGTGCATTCATCTGAAAGAGTTGAACCTTTCTTTTGATTTGTCAGTTTTGAAACACTCTTTTTATAGAATCTGCAAGTGGAGATTTTGAGTGCTTTGAGGCCTATGGTGGAAAAGAAAATATCTTCACATAAAAACTAGACAGAAGCATTCTGACAAACTTCTACATGAAGTGTGCTTTCATCTCACAGAGTTGAAACTTTGTTTTGCTTAAGCAGTTTTGAAAATCTCTTTTTATGCCACCTGAAAGTGGACATTTGGAGTGCTTTGAGGCCTATGGTGTGAAAGGAAATATCTTCACCTAAAAATCAGACAGAAGAATTCTGACAACCTTCTTTGTGATATGTGCATTCATCTCATAGAGTTGAACTTTACTTTTCACGGAGCAGTTCTGAAATACCCTTTTTGTACTGTTCACAAGTGGATATTTGGAGTTCTTTGGGGCCTATGATGGAAAAGGAAATATCTTCACTTAAAAACTAGACAGAAGCATTCTGACAAATTTGCTTGTCATGTGTTCATTCGCCCACAGAGTTGAACCTTACTTTCAATTGAATAGTTTTGACATACTCTTTTTGTAGAATCTGCAAGTGGACATTGGGAGCGCTTTGAGGCCCATGGAGGAAAAGTTGATATCTTCACATAAAAAATAGACAGAAGAATTCTTATAAACTTCTTTGTGATGTGTGCATCCATCTCACAGATTTGAAGCTTACTTTCCATTGAGCAGTTATGAAACATTGTTTTTGGATAAATTGCAAGTGGACATTTGGAGGGCTTTGAGGCCAATGGTGGAAAAGGAAATATCTTCACATAAAAACTAGACAGAAGAATTCTGACAAACTTCTTTGTGATTTGTGCATTCATCTCACAGGTTTGAACCTTACTTTTGATTGAGCAGTTTTGAAACAACCTTTTTGTACTATCCGCAAGTAGATATTTGGTTTGCTTTGAGACCTATGGTGGAAAGGAAATATCTTCACATAAGATCTAGACAGAAGCATTCTGAGGACTTTCTTTCTGATGTGTGCATTAATCTCACAGAGTTGAACCTTACTTTCGATTGAGTACTTTTGAAACACTCTTTTTGTAGAATCTTCAGGTGGACATTTGGAGCATTCTGAGGCCTATGGTGGATAAAGAAATATCTTCATATAATAAGTAGACAGAAGAATTATGAAAAACTTCTCTGTGATGTGTGCATTTATCTCACAGAGTTGAACTCTACTTTTTATTGAACAGTTTTGAAACACTCTTTTTGTGGTATCTGCAGGTGAACAATTGGAGAGCTTTGGGGATTAGGTTGAAAAGGAAATATCTTCACATAAAAAGTTGACAGAAATTTCTGACACACTTCTGTGATTTGTGCATTCATCTTACAGAGTTCAACCTTTCCTTTGATTCAGCATCTTTGAAACCCTCTTTTTGCAGAATCTTCAAGGGGACGTTTGGAGCGCTTTGAGACCTACGGTGAAAAAGGAAATATCTTCATATACTAACTAGACAGAAGCATTCCAAAAAACTTCTTTGTGATGTGTGCATTCATCTCACAGATTTGAACTTTTCTTTTGATTGAGCACCTTTGAAAAACTCTTTTTGTAGAATCTGCAAGAGGACATTTGGAGCGTTTTGAGGCCTATGGCAGAAAAGGAAATATATTCACATAAAAACAAGACAGAACCATTCTAACAAACTTTTTTGTGATGTGTGCATTCATCTCACAGAGTTGAATCTGTCTTTTGATTGAGCAGTTTGGAAACAGTCTCTTTGGAGGATCTGCAAAGGTATATTTGTGAGCAGTTTTATGCCTAAGGTGAAAAAGGAAATATCCGCAAATAAAATCTAGACAGAAGCTTTCTGTGAAACCTCTTTGTGATGTGTGCATTTATCTCACAGAGTTGAACCTTTGTTTTGATTGAGCAGTGTGGGAGCTGTCTTTTTGTATAATCTGCAAAGTGATATTTGTGAACAATTTGAGGTTTATGGTGAAAAAGGAAATATCTTCACAAAAAAACTAGACAAACATTATGAGAAACATCTTTGTGATGTTTGCATTCATCTCACATAGTCGAAGCTTCCTATTGATTGATCAGTTTGGAAGCGTTCTTTTTGTACAAGCTTCATAGGGATATTTGTGAACCCTTTGAGGTAGGTCTATGGTGAAAAATGAAACATCTTCATATAAAAACTAGACAGAAGCATTCTGAGAAACTTCCTCATGTTGTGTGCTTTAATCTCAGAGTTGAAACTTTCTTTTCATTGAGCAGTTTGGAAACAGTCTTTATGTAGAATCTGCACAGGGACATTTGTGAGCAATTTGAGGCCTATGGTGAAAAAGGAAATATCTTCACATAAAAACTAGACAGAAGCATTCTGAGAAACTTCTTTGTGATGTGTGCATTCGGCTCACAGTGTTGAGCACCTCTTTAGATTGAGTAGTTTGGAAACAGTGCTTTTGTAGAATCTGCAAAGGGATATCTGTGAGCCCTTTGAGGCCTATGGTGAAAAAGGAACTATCCACAAATAATATCTAGACAGAAGCTCTCTGAGAAACTTCTTTGTGATGTGTGCATTCATCTCACAGAGTTGAATCTTCCTTTTGATTGAGTAGTTTGGAAACAGTCTTTTTGTAGAATATGCATAGTGATATTTGTGAGCCCATTGAGGCCTATGTTGAAAAAGGAATTATCTCCACATAAAAACTAGACAGAAGCTTTTTGAGAAACTTCTTTGTGGTGTGTGCACTCATCTCACAATGTTGAACCTTTCTTTTGATTGAGCAGTTTGGAAACAGAACTTTTGTAGAATCTGCAAAGGGATATTTGTGATCCCATTGAGGCGTAAGGCAAAATAAGATTTATCTTGAGATAAAAACTAGACAGAAGATTTCTGAGAAACTTCTTTGTGATGTGTGCATTCATCTCACATAGTTGAACTTTTATTTTGATTGAGCAGTTTTTAAACAGTCTTTTTGTACAAACTGCAAAGTGATATCTGTGAATGCTTTCAGACTTATGGTGAAAAAGGAAATATCTTCACCTAAACCTATAAAGAAGCTTTCTGAGAAACTTCTTTAGGATGTGTGCATTCATCTCACAGAGTTGAACATTTGTTCTGATTCACCAGTTCAAAAAAGTCTTTTTGTAGAATCTGTAAGGAGACATTTTTGAGCTCTTTGAGGCCTATGGTGAAAAAGGAAATATCTTTACATAAAAACTATACAGAAGCTTTCTGAGATACTTCTCTGAGATGTATTCATTCATCTCACAGAGTTGAACCTTTGTTTTGATAGAGAAGTTTGGAAACAGTCTTTTTGTAGGATCTGTAAAGGGATATTTGAAGGCATTTTGAGGCATATGGTGAAAAAGGAAATATCTTCACATAAAAACTAGATAGAAGCTTTCTGAGAAACTTCCTTGTGATGTGTGCATTCATCTCACAGAGTTCAAACTTTCTTTTGACTTATCAGATTGGAAACAGTCTTTTTGTAGAGTACACAAAGGGATATTTATGAGTGGTTTGAGGTCTGCAGTGAAAAAGGAAATATCTTCACATAAAACCTAGAGAGAAGCATTCTGAGAAACTTCTTTGTGATGTGTGCATTCATCTCAGAGAGTTGAACCTTTCTTTTCATTGGGCAGTTTGAAAACCATCTTTTTGTAGAATCTGCAAAACGATATGTTTCAGTGGTTTGAGTCCTATGGTGAAAAAGGAAATATTGAAAAATAAAATGTAGACAGAAACTTTCTGAAAGACTTCTTTGTGATGTGTGCATTCATCCCACAGGATTGAAACTTTCTTTTGATTGAGCAGTTTGGAAACAGCCTTTTCATAGAACCTGCAAGGTGATATTTTTGAAAGCTTTGAGGCTTATGGTGAAAAAGGAAATATCTTCACATAAAAACTAGACTCATGTTTCTGGGAAACTTCTTTGTGATGGGTGTATACATCTCAAAGAGTTGAGTCTTTCTTTTGATTGAGCAGTTTGGAAACAGTCTTTTTGGAGAATCTGCAAAGCAATATTTTTGAGTGGTTTGAGGCATGTGGTGAAAAAGGAAATATATTCACATAAAAACTAGACAGAAGCATTCTGAGAAACCACTTTGTGATTTCTGCATTTATCTCACAGAGTTGAATTTTCTTTCATTGAGTAGTTTGGAAAGAATCTTTTTGTAGAATACGCAAAGGGATATTTGTGAGTTTTTTGAGGCCTATTGTGAAAAAGGAAATATCCACAAATAAGATCTAGACAGAAGCCTTCTGAGAAACTTCTTTGTAATGTGTGCATTCATCACACAGAGTTGAACTTTTCTTTTGATTGAGCAGTTTGGAAACAGTCTTTTCGTAGAATCTGCAAAGGAAAATTTGTGAACGCTTTGAGGCTTATGGTGAAAAAGAAGTTTCTTCACATAAAAACTAGATAGAAACGTTCTGAGAAACTTATTTTTATGTGTGCATTCATCTCACACAGCTGAACTTTCGTTTGAATGACCAGTTTGGAAACAGTCCTTTTGTAGAATCTGCAAAGGGTTATATATCAGCGGTTTGAGGCCTATGGTGAAAAAGGGAGTATCAACAAATAAGAACTAGACAGAAACTTTATGAGAAACTTTCCTGTGACGTGTGCATTCACGTCACATAGTAGAAAGTTTTCTTTGATTGAGCAGTTTGGAAACAGTCTTTTTGTAGTATCTGCAAAGGGATATATGTAGGCGATTTCAGGTCTATGGTGAAAATGGAAATATCTTCACATTAAAAACTAGACAGAAGCTTTCTGAGAAAATCCATTGTGATGTGCTCATTCATCTCACAGATTTCAAGTGTTATTTTCACTGACCAGTTTGGATAGAGTCTTTCTGTAGACTCTGCTTTGTGATATTTGTGAGCCCTTTGAAGCCTATGGTGAAAAAAGAAATATCTTCACACAAAAACTAGACAGAAGCTTTCTGAGAAACTTCGTTTTGATGTGTACATTCATCCCAAAGAGTTGAACCTGTCTTTGGATTGAGCAGTTTGGGAACGTCCTTTTGTAGAATGTACAAAAGGATATTTGCGATCCTTTTTTGGCCTATGGTGAAAAAGGAAATGTCTTCACATAAAAAGTAGACAGAAGCATTCTGTGAAACTTCTTTTAATGTGTGAATTCTTCTCACAGTGTTGAACCTTTCTTTATATAGAGCAGCTTGGAAAATGTCTTTTTGTAGAATCTGCAAAGTGATAATTTGAATGCTTTGAGACTTACGGTGAAAAAGGAAATATCTTCACATAAAAACTGGACAGAATGTTTCTGAGAAACTTCTTTGTGATGTGTGCATTCATCTCAAAGAGTTGAAGCTTTTTTTTGGTTCAGTAGTTTGGGAACAGTCTTTTTGTAATATCTGTAAAGGGACATTTTTGAGCACTTTGAGACCTATATTGAAAAAGGAAACATCTTCAAATAAAAACTAGACAGAAGCTTTCTGAGAAACTTCTTTGTGATGTGTGCATTCACCTCACAGAGTTGAACCTTTCTTTTGATTGAGTAGTTTGGAAACAGTCTTTTTGTAGAATCTGCAAAGGGTTATTTATGAGTGGTTTGAGGCCTATGTTCAGCAAGGGAGTATCAACAAATAAGAACTAGACAGAAACTTTCTGAGAAACTTCTCTATGATGTTTGCATTCATCTCACAGAGTGGAAGCTTTGTTTTAGCCGTTTGGAAACAGTCTTTTTGTAGAATCTACAAAGGGATATATGTAGGCTGTTTGAGGTCTATGGTGAAAACGGAAATATCTTCACATAAAAACTAACTGCTCAATGGGAAGAAACATTTACTTCTGTGTGATGAATGCACATGTCACAAAGGCATTACTCAGAAAATTTCTTTCTACTTTTTATGTGAAGATATTTCCTTTTTCACCATATGCCTCAACGTGCTCCCAGATATCCCTTTGCAGATTCTATGAAAAGACTGTTACCAAACTGCTCAATAAACAGAATGGTTCAACCCTGTGAGGCGAATGTGCACATCACAAAGAAGTTTCTCAGAACACTTCTTTCTCATTTTTATGTGAAGATATTCCCTTTTTGAACATAGGCCTCAATGCACTCCCAAATATACCTTTGCAGAATATACAAAAAGACTGTCTCCAAACTGTTCAATCAAAAGAAAGTTTCAACTCTGTTAGATGAATGCATACATCAGAAAGTAGTTTCTCAGCAAGCTTCTCACTAGTTTTTATGTGAAGATAGTTCCTTTTTCAACCTGGGTCTCAAAGCACTCAAAATATTCCTTTGTAGATTCTAGAATAACAGAGTTTACAAACTGCTCAATGAAAAAAAACGTTTACCTCTGTGAGATGAATACACATATCTTAAAGCAGCTTCTCAGAATGCTTCTTTCTAGTTTTTATGTGAAGATATTTCCTTTTCCACCATAGGCCTCAACGTGCTCCTAAATATCCCTTTGCAGATTGTACAAAAAGACTGTTTCCAAACTGCTCAATCCAAAGAATGTTTCAACTCGGTGAGATGAATGCACACATCACAAAGAAGTTTCTCAGAAACTTTCTTTATAGTTTTTCTGTGAAGATATTTCCTTTTTCACTATAGGCCTCACCTCAAAGCCCTCACAAATATCCCTTTGCAGATTCTACAAAAAGACTGTTTCCAAACCACTCAGTAAAAAGAATTATTGAACACTGTGAGATGGATGCACACATCTCAAAGAAGTTTCTCAGAAACCTTCAGTCTAGTTTTTATGTGAGTATATTTCCTTTTTCACCATAGGTCTCAAAGCGCTCAAAATTGTCCCTTTTCAGATTCTACAAAAAGTCTGTTTCCACACTGCTCATCAAAAGAAAGGTTCAACTCTGTGAGATGAATGCCCATGTCAAAAAGAAGTTTCTCAGAAGGCTTCTATTAAGTTTATATGTGAATATTTCCTTTTTCACCATGAGCCTCAAAGTGCTCACAAATATCCACTTGAAGAATATTAAAAAAGACTGTTTCCAAACTTCTCAATCAAAAGAAAGGTTGAACTTTGTCAGATGAATGTACACATCACAAATAATTTTCTCAGAAACCTTCTTTATTGTTTTTCTGTGAAGATATTTCCTTTTTCACCATAGGTCTCAAAGCCCTCACAAATATCTTTTTGCAGATTCTACAAAAAGGCTGTTTCCAAACTGCTCAATAAAAAGAATTATTGAACTTTGTGAGATGAATGCACAAATCTCAAAGAAGTTTCTCAGAAACCTTCAGTCTAGTTTTTATGTGAATGTATTTTCTTTTTCACCATAGGCCTCAAAGTGCTCCAAATAGCCATTTTCAGGTTCTACAAAAAGACTGATTCCAAATGGCTCAATGAAAAGAAAGTTTCAACTCTGTGAGATAAATGCACATATCACTAAAAAGTTTCGCAGGAAGCTTCTGTCTAATTTTTATATGAAGACATTCCCATTTTCACCATAGGCCTCCATCTGCTCACAAATATCCCTTAGCAGATTCTACAAGAACAGAATTTCCAGACTGATCCAAAAAAACAAAAGTTTTACTCTGTGAGATGAATGCACACATCACAAAACTGTTTCTCAGAAACCTTCTTTATACTTTTTTATGGGATGATGTTTTATTTTCTCCCTAGGACTCAAAGCGCTCAAAAATATCCCTTTGCAGATTCTTCAGAAAGATTATTTCCAAACTGCTCAAACAAAAAAATCATTCAACTCCGTGAGATGAATGCATACATCACAATGAAGTTTATCAGAAACCTTCTTTATAGTTTTTATGTGAAGATATTTCCTTTTTCACCATAGGCCTCAAAGTGCTCAGCAATATCCCTTTGCAGATTCTACAAAAAGATGGCTTCCCAACTGCTCGATCAAATAAATGTTTGAACTCCGTGAGATGGATGCACACAACACAAAGAGGCTTCTCATAAATATTCTGTTCAGTTTTTATGTCAAGATATTTCCTTTTTCACCATAGCACTCAGAATCCTGAAAAATATCCCTTGTAGATTCTACAAAAAGATGGTTTCCAGACTGCTCAATCAAAAAAATGGTTCAACTCTGTGAGATGATTGAACACACCACAAAGAAGCCACTAAGAAAGCTTCTGTCTAGTTTTTATGTGAAGATATTTCCTTTTTCACCATAGGCCTCAAAGCACTCACAAATATCCCTTTGCAGATTGTACAATAACAGAGTTTCCAGACTAATCAGAGAAAATAAACGTTTACCTCTGTGAGATCAATGCACACATCACAAAGCTGTTTCTAAGAAACCTTCTTTATTCTTTTATATGAATACATTTCCTTTTTCACCACTGGCCACAAAGTGGTCATAAATATCCCTTTGCCGATTCCACAAACAGACAGTTTCCATACTGCTCAATCAAAAGTAAGTTTCATCTTTGTGAGATGAATGACCACATCACAAAGAGGTTTCTCAGAAAGCCTCTCTCTAATTTTTATGTGAAGATATTTCCTTTTTCTTTTTTATTTTATTTTATTTTATTTTTATTTATATATTTTTTCTTTTATTATTATTATTATTATCATTATTATACTTTAGGTTTTATGGTACATGTGAGCAATGTGCAGGTAAGTTACATATGTATACATGTGCCATGCTGGTGCGCTGCACCCACCAAATTGTCCTCTAGCATTAGGTATATCTCCCAATGCTATCCCTCCCCCCTCCCCCCACCCCACAACAGTCCCCGAAGTGTGATGTTCCCCTTCCTGTGTCCATGTGTTCTCATTGTTCAATTCCCACCTATGAGTGAGAATATGCGGTGTTTGGTTTTTTGTTCTTGCGATAGTTTACTGAGAATGATGATTTCCAGTTTCATCCATGTCCCTACAAAGGACGTGAACTCATCATTTTTTATGGCTGCATAGTATTCCATGGTGTATATGTGCCACATTTTCTTAATCCAGTCTATCATTGTTGGACATTTGGGTTGGTTCCAAGTCTTTGCTATTATGAATAATGCGGCAATAAACATACGTGTGCATGTGTCTTTATAGCAGCATGATTTATAGTCCTTTGGGTATATATGCAGTAATGGGATGGCTGGGTCGAATGGAATTTCTAGTTGTAGATCCCTGAGGAATCGCCACACTGACTTCCACAAGGGTTGAACTAGTTTACAGTCCCACCAACAGTGTAAAAGTGTTCCTATTTCTCCACATCCTCTCCAGCACCTGTTGTTTCCTGACATTTTAATGATTGCCATTCTAACTGGTGTGAGATGGTATCTCATTGTGGTTTTGATTTGCATTTCTCTGATGGCCAGTGATGTTGAGCATTTTTTCATGTGTTTTTTGGCTGCATAAATGTCTTCTTTTGAGAAGTGTCTGTTCATGTCCTTTGCCCACTTTTTGATGGGGTTGTTTTTTTTTTTCTTGTAAATTTGTTGGAGTTCATTGTAGATTCTGGATATTAGCCCTTTGTCAGATGAGTAGGTTGCGAAAATGTTCTCCCATTTTGTAGGTTGCCTGTTCACTCTGATGGTAGTTTCCTTTGCTGTGCAGAAGCTCTTTAGTTTAGTTAGATCCCATTTGTCAATTTTGGCTTTTGTTGCCATTGTTTTTGGTGTTTTAGACATGAAGTCCTTGCCCATGCCTATGTCCTGAATGGTAATGCCTAGGTTTTCTTCTAGGGTTTTTATGGTTTTAGGTCTAACATTTAAATCTTTAATCCATCTTGAATTGATTTTTGTATAAGGTGTAAGGAAGCGATCCAGTTTCAGCTTTCTACATATGGCTAGCCAGTTTTCCCAGCAAAATTTATTAAATAGGGAATCCTTTCCCCATTTCTTGTTTTTGTCAGGTTTGTCAAAGATCAGATACTTGTACATATGTGGCATTATTTCTGACGGCCTGTTCTTTTCCATTGATCTATGTCTCTGTTTTTGTACCAGTACCATGCTGTTTTGGTTACTGTAGCCTTGTAGTATAGTTTGAAGTCAGGTAGTGTGATGCCTCCAGCTTTGTTCTTTTGGCTTAGGATTGACTTGGCGATGCGGGCTCTTTTTTGGTTCCATATGAACTTTAAGGTAGTTTTTTCCAATTCTGTGAAGAAAGTCATTGGTAGCTTGATAGGAATGGCATTGAATCTGTAAATTACCTTGGGAAGGATGGCCATTTTCATGTTATTGATTCTTCCTACCCATGAGCATGGAATGTTCTTCCATTTGTTTGTATCCTCTTTTATTTCCTTGAGCAATGGTTTGTAGTTCTCCTTGAAGAGGTCTTTCACATCCCTTGTAAGTTGGATTCCTAGGTATTTTATTCTCTTTGAAGCAATTGTGAATGGGAGTTCACTCATGATTTGGCTCTCTGTTTGTCTGTTATTGATCTATAAGAATGCTTGTGATTTTTGCATATTGATTTTGTATCCTGAGACTTTGCTGAAGTTGCTTATCAGCTTAAGGAGATTTTGGGCTGAGACAATGGGGTTTTCTAGATATACTATCATGTCATCTGCAAACTAGGACAATTTGCCTTCCTCTTTTCCTAATTGAATACCCTTGATTTCCTTCTCCTGCCTAATTGCCCTGGCCAGAACTTCCAACACTATGTTGAATAGAAGTGGCGAGAGAGGGCATCCCTGTCTTGTGCCAGTTTTCAAAGGCAATGCTTCCAGTTTTTGCCCATTCAGTACGATATTGGCTGTGGGTTTGTCATAAATAGCTCTTAATATTTTGAGATACGTCCCATCAATTCCTAATTTATTGAGAGTTTTTAGCATGAAGCGTTGTTGAATTTTGTCAAAGGCCTTTTCTGCATCTATTGAGATAATCATGTGGTTTTTGTCTTTGGTTCTGTTTATATGCTGGATTACATATATTGATTTGTGTATATTGAACCAGCCTTGCATTCCATGGATGAAGCCCACTTGATCATGGTGGATAAGCTTTTTGATGTGCTGCTGGATTCTGTTTGCCAGTATCTTATTGAGGATTTTTGCATCAATGTTCATCAAGGATATTGGTCTAAATTTCTCTTTTTTTGTTGTGTCTCTGCCAGGCTTTGGTATCAGGATGATGCTGGCCTCATAAAATGAGTTAGGGAGGATTCCCTCTTGTTCTATTGATTGGAATAGTTTCAGAAGGAATGGTACCAGCTCCTCCTTGTACCTCTGGTAGAATTCGGCTGTGAACCCATCTGGTCCTGGACTTTTTTTGGTTGGTAAGCTATTGATTATTGCCACAATTTCAGCTCCTGTTATTGGTCTATTCAGAGATTCAACTTCTTCCTGGTTTAGTCTTGGGAGGGTGTATGTGTTGAGGAATTTATCCATTTCTTCTAGATTTTCTAGTTTATTTGCATAGAGGTGTTTGTAATATTCTCTGATGGTAGTTTGTATTTCTGTGGGATCGGTGGTGATATCCCCTTTATCATTTTTTATTGCATCTATTTGATTCTTCTCTCTTTTTTTCTTTATTAATCTTGCTAGTGGTCTATCAATTTTGTTGATCCTTTCAAAAAACCAGCTCCTGGATTCATTGATTTTTTGAAGGGTTTTTTGTGTCTCTATTTCCTTCAGTTCTGCTCTGATTTTAGTTATTTCTTGCCTTCTGCTAGCTTTTGAATGTGTTTGCTCTTGCTTTTCTAGTTCTTTTAATTGTGATGTTAGGGTGTCAATTTTGGATCTTTCCTGCTTTCTCTTGTGGGCATTTAGTGCTATAAATTTCCCTCTACACACTGCTTTGAATGCATCCCAGAGATTCTGGTATGTTGTGTCTTGGTTCTCGTTGGTTTCAAAGAACATCTTTATTTCTGCCTTCATTTCGTTATGTACCCAGTAGTCATTCAGGAGCAGGTTGTTCAGTTTCCATGTAGTTGAGCGGTTTTGAGTGAGATTCTTAATCCTGAGTTCTAACTTGATTGCACTGTGATCTGAGAGACAGTTTGTTACAATTTCTGTTCTTTTACATTTATTGAGGGGAGCTTTACTTCCAAGTATATGGTCAATTTTGGAATAAGTGTGGTGTGGTGCTGAAAAAAATGTATATTCTGTTGATTTGGAGTGGAGAGTTCTGTAGATGTCTATTAGGTCTGCTTGGTGCAGAGCTGAGTTCAATTCCTGTGTATCCTTGTTGACTTTCTGTCTCATTGATCTGTCTAATGTTGACAGTGGGGTGTTAATATTTCCTTTTTCACCATAGGCCTCAAAGCACTCACAAATATCCCTTTGCAGACTCTACAAGATCAGTTTCCAGACTGACCAGAGAAAAGAAACGTTTACCTCTGTGAGATGAATGCATACATCACAAAGCTCTTCCTGAGAAACCTTGTTTATACTACTTATGTGAATATATTTCCTTTTTCACCATGGGCCTCAAAGCACTCATAAATATCCCTTTGCAGATTCTACAAATAGACGTTTCCAAACTGTTCAATCAAAAGAATGGCTGAACTCTATGAGATGAATGCACACATCACAAAGAAGTTTCTTGGAAAGCTTCTGTCTAGTTTTTATGTGAAGATATTTCCTATTTCATCATAGGCCTCAAAGCTCTCAAAAATGTGCCTTTACAGAGTCTATCAAAATACTGTATCCACATTACTCAATCCAATGAAAGTTTCAAATCTGTGAGATAAATGCACACATCCAAGGAGGTTTCTCAGAAAGCTTCTCTCTTGTTTTCATGTGAAAATATTTCCTTTTTCACCATAGGCTTCAACGCATCACAAATATCCCTTTGCAGATTCTACCAAAATACTGTTTACAAACTGCTCCATCAAAAGAATGTTTCAACTCTGTGAGATGAATTCTTGCATCTCCAAGATGTTTCACAGAAAGCTTCTGTCTAGTTTTTACGTGAAGATAATTCTTTTTTCACCATATGCCTCAAAGCACTGACAAATATCCCTTTGCAGATGTTACAAGAACAGAATTTCCAATCTGCTCAATGAAAAGAAATGGCTACCTCTGTGAGATGAAAGCACACATCACAAAACAGTTTCTCTGAAATATTCTGTCTAGTATTTATGTAAAGATAATTCCTTTTTCAACATAGGACACAAAGCGCTAAGTAATAAACATTTGGAAATTCTACAAAATATTGTTTCCAAACTGATCATCAAAAGAAAGGTTCACCTCTGTGGGATGAATGCATATATCAAAAAGATGTTTCTCAGAAAGCTTCTATCTTGTTTTTATGTGAGTGTGTTTCCTTTTTCACCATGAGCCTCAAAGTGCTCAAAAGTATCCCTTTGCAGATCCTAAAAAAAGACTGTTTCAAAACTGCTGAGTCAAAGGAATGGTTCAACTCTTTGAGATGAATGCACGCATCATGAAGAAGTTGTTCACAAACCTTCTTTATAGTTTTTATGTGAAGATATTTCCTATTAACCATAGACCTCAAAGCGCTCACAAATATACCTTTGCAGGTTCTACAAAAAGACGGTTTCCCACCTGCTCAATCAAAAGAATTTTTGAATTCTGTGAGATGAATGCATACATCACAAAGCAGTTTCTCAGAATTCTTTAGTCTAGTTTTTATGTGAAGATATTTTCTCTTTCACCATAGGCTTCAAATTGCTCAGAAATATCCCTTTACAGATTACACAAAAAGACGTTTCCAAACTGCTCAATCAAAAGAAAGTTTCAATTCTCTGAGATGAATGCACATATCATGAAGAAGTTTCTCAGTATTCTTCTGTCTAGTTTTTATGTGAAGACAATTCCTTTTTCACCATCGGGCTCTATGCACTGACAAATGTCCCTTAGCAGATTCTAAAACAACAGAGTTTCCCAACTGACTAAAGAAAAGGATTGTTTACCTCTGTGAGATGAACGCAGATATCACAAAACAGTTTCTCAGAAGGCTTCTTTATAGTTTTCTGTGAAGATACTTCTTTTTCTGCATAGACCTCAAATTGCTCACAAATATTCGTTTACTGATTCTGCAAAAATACCATTTCCAAACTGCTGAATCAGAAGAGAGCTTCAACTCTGTGAGATGAATGCACATATCACAAAGAAGTATCTCAGAAAATGTCTTTATACTTTGTAAGTGAAGGTATTTCCTTTGCCAACACAGGCCTCAAATTGCTCAAAAATACCCCTTTTCAGATTGTACAAGAACAGAGTTTCCTGACTGATCAGAGCAAAGAAATGTTTATCTCTGTGAGATGAATGCACACATCACAAGGTTGTTTTTAGGAAAACTGCTTTACAGTTCTTAAGTGAAGATATGTCCTTTTCAAACATAGACCTCACAGTTCTCCAAATATCCACTTGCAGATTCTACAAAAAGAGTGTTTCAAAACTGCTCAATCAAAGGAAAATTTCAACTCTGTGAGATGAATGCAAACAACACAAAGAAGTTTCTCAGAATGCTTCTGTCTAATTTTTATGTAAGGTATTTCCTTTTCCACCATAGGCATTAAAGTGCTCCAAATATCCACTTGCAGATACTACAAAAAGAATGTTTCAAAACTGATCAATCAAAGGAAATGTTCAAATCTGTGAGGTGAAGCACACATCACAAAGAAGTTTCTCAGAGTGCTTCTGTCTAATTTTTATGTGAAGATATTTCCTTTTCTACCATAGGCCTTAAAGCGCTCCAAGTATCAATTTGCAGATACTACAAAAAGACTATTTCTAAAATGCTTCTGTGTAGTTTTTATGTGAAAATATTTCCTTTTCCATTGTAGGCTGCCAATCACTCCAAATATCCAATTGCAGATTCTACAAAAAGAGTGTTTCCAAAACTGGTCAATCAAAAGAAAGTTTGAACTCGGTGAGATGAATGCACACATCACAAAGCAGTTTCTCAGAGTGCTTCTGTCGAGTTTTTATGTGAAGATATTTCCTTTTCCACTGGAATCTGCAAAGCACCCCAAATATCCAATTTCAGATCCTACAAAAATAGTGTTTCAAAACTGTTCAAACAAAAGAAAGGTTCAACTCTGTGAGTTTAATGCACACAGCCCAAAGAAGTTTCTCAGATTGCTTCTATCTAGTTTTTATGTGAAGATATTCCCATTTACACCATAGGTCCCAGGCACACTAAATATCCACTTGCAGATTCTACAAAAAGTGTGTTTCAAAACTGCTTAATCAAAAGAATGGTTCAACTCTGGGAGGTGAATGCACACATCACAACGAAATTTCTCAGAATGCTTCTTTCTAGTTTTTATGTGAAGATATTTCCTTTTCCAGTACAGGCTGCCAAGCACTCCAAATATCCACTTGCAGATACTACAAAAAGAGTGTTTCAAAACTGCTCAATCAAAAGAAATGTTCAAATCTGTGAGGTAAAGCACACATCACAAAGAAGTTTCTCAGAATGTTTCTGTCTAATTTTTATGTGAAGATATTTCCTTTTCTACCATAGGCCTTAAAGCACTCCAAATATCGATTTGCAGATACTACAAAAAGACTATTTCTAAAATGCTCAAACAAAACAGCTGTTCAAATCTGTGAGTTGAATGCACACATCAAAAAGAAGTTTCTCAGAATGATTCTGTCTAGTTTTTATGTGAAGATATTTCCTTTTCCATTGTAGGCTGCCAATCACTCCAAATATCCAATTGCAGATTCTACAAAAAGAGTGTTTCAAAGCTGCTGAATCAAAATAAATGTTCAACTCTGTGTGATGTATGCAAACATCACAAAGAAGTACCTCGGAATGTTTCTGTCTAATTTTTATGTTAAGGTATTTCCTTTTCCACCATAGTCCTCAAAGCATTCCAAATATCCACTTGGAGATTCTATAAAAAGAGTGTTTCAAAACTGCTCAATGAAAAGACAGGTTCAATTCTGTGAGAGAAATGCATACATCACAATGAAGTTTCTCAGAATGCTCTGTCTAGTTTTTATGTGAAGATATTTCCTTTCAAATGTAGGCCTCAAAGCACGCCAAATATCCCTTGCAGATTCTACAAAAAGTGTGCTTCAAAACTGCTCAATCCAAAGAAAGGTTTAACTCTGTGAGTTGAATGCACACATCACAAAAAAGTTTCTCACAATGCTTCTGTCTAGGTTTTATGTGAAGATGTTACGTTTTCTACTTTAGGCGGCAAAGCTCTCCAAATATCCACTTGAAGATTCTACAAAAAGAGTGTTTCAAAACTGTTCAATGAAAAGAAAGGTTCAACTCTGTGATATGAATGCACACATCACAAAGAAGTTTCTCAGAATGCTTCGGTCCAGTTTTTGTGTGAAGATATTTCCTTTTCCACCCGGCTGCAAAGAGCTCCAAATATCCACTTGCAGATACCACAAAAAGACTGTTTCCAAACTGCTCAATCAAAAGAGTGGTTCAACTCTCCCAGATGAATGCACACATCACTAAGAAGTTTCTCAGAATGCTTCTGTCTAGTTTTTATGTGTAGATATTTCCTTTTCAAATATAGGCCTCTAAATGCTCCAAATATACATTTTTAGATGCTACAAAAAGAAGGTTTCCAAACTGCTCAATCAAACGATAGGTTCAACTCTCTGAGTTCAATGCACACATCTCAAAGAAGTTTTTCAGAATGCTTCTCTCTAGTTTTTATGTAAAGATATTTCCTTTTCCACCAGAGGCCACAAGGCACTCCACATATACATTTGTGGATTCTACAAAAAGACTGTTTCCAAACTGCTCAATCAAAAGTAAGTTTCAGCTCTGTAAGAAGAAGGTGCACATCACAAGGAAATTTCTTAGAAAGTTTCTGCCTAGTTTTTATGTGAAATTATTTTCAGTTTCCCTAGAGAACACAAAGGGCTCTGAAATATCCCTTTGCAGATTCTAGAAAACGACTGATTCAAAACTGTTCAATCTAAAGAATGGTTCAACTCTGTGAGATGAATGCACACATCACAAAGAAGTTTCTCAGAATGCTTCTGTCTAGTTTTTACGTGAAGATATTTCCTTTTCAACTATAGGCCACAAAGCACTTCAAATATCCACTTGCAGATTCTATAAAAAGAGTGTTTCAAAACTTCTCAATCAAAAGAAAGTTTTAACTCTGTGAGATTAACACACACAACACAAAGAAGTTTCTCAGAAAGTTTCTTTCTAGTTTTTATGTGAAGATATTTCCTACTGACTCAGAGGCCACAATAGGTTTACAAATATCCCTTTGCAGATTGGGCAAAACGACTGTTTCCAAACTGCTCCATCAAAAGAAAGGTTTATCTCTGTGATATGAATGCACACATCACAAAGAAGTTTCTCAGAATGCTTCTGTCTAGTTTTAATTTGAAGATGTTTCCCTTTCCACTGTAGTCCACAAAACACTCTAAATATCCACTTGCAGATTCTACAAAACGACTGTTTCCAAACTGCTCAATCAAAGGAAAGATTCAAATCTGTGATATGAATGCACAAGAAACAAGAAGTTACTCAGAATGCTTCTGTCTAGTTTTTATGTGAAGTTATTTCCTTTTCCACTCTAGGCCACAAAGAGCTCCAAATATACACGTGCAGATCTTATAAAAAGAGGGTTTCCAAACAGCTCTATGAAAAGAAAGGTTCAATTCTGTGACAGAAATGCATACATCACAACGAAGTTTCTCAGAACACTTCTGTCTAGTTTTTATGTGAAGATATATCCTTTTCCTCTATGGACCACAAAATGCTACAAATATCCACTTGCAGATATTACAAGAAGAGTGTTTCAAAACTATTCAATCAAAGGAAAGGTTCAACTCTGTGAAATGAATGCACACATAAAAATGTCGTTCTCCAGAATGCTTCTGTCAAGTTTTTATGTGAATATATTTCCTTTTTCAATGTATGTCTCAAAGTGCTCCAAATATCCATTTGCAGATAGTACAGAAAGACTGTTTCCAAACTGCTCTATCAAAACAAAGGTTCAACTCTGTGAGATGAATGCACACATCAGAAGGTAGTTTCTCAGAATATTTCTGTCTAGTTATTATCTGAAGATATTTCCTATTTCCCCAGAGACCTCAGTGGTCTGACAAATATCCCTCTACAGAGTCTACAAAACGACTGTTTCCAAACCTTTCCATCAATACAAAGGTTCAAGTCTGTGAAATGAATGCACACATCACAAAGAAGCTTCTCATAATGTTTCTGTCTAGTATTTATGTGAAGATATTTCCTTTTCCACCAAAGGCCTCAAATTACTCCAGTTATCCTCTTGCAGATTGTACAAAAGAGTGTTTCAACACCACTCAATTAAAAAAAAAGGTTCAACACTGTGAGTTGAATGCAAACATCACAAAGAAGTTTCTTAGAATGCTCTTGTTTAATTTTTATATGAAGATATTTCCTTTTCCACCATAGGCCCCAGGGAGCTCCAAACATAAACTTGCAGATTCTACAAAAGGACTGTTTCAAAACTGCTCAATCAAAAGAAGGGTTCAACTCTGTGACATGAATGCACGTATCACAAAGAATTTTCTCAGAATGCTTCTGTCAAGTTTCAATGTGAAGATACTTCCTTTTCCACCATAGGCCTCAATGCACTCCAAGTATCCACTTGAAGATTCTACAAGAAAAGTGTTTCAAAACTGCTTAATCAAAAGAAAGTTTCAACTCTGTGAGTTGAATGCACACATCACAAATAAGTTTCTCAGAATGTTTCTGTCTAGCATTTATGTGAATATATGTCCTTTTCCACCATAGGCCTCAATCTGCTCCAAGTATCCATTTATACATAATACAAAAAGAGTGGTTCAAAACTGCTCAATCAAAAGAAAGTTTCAACTCTGTGAGTTGAATGCACACATCACAACTAAATTTCTCAGATTACTTCTGTGTAGTTTTTATGTGAAGATATTTCATTTTCCACCATAGGCCCCAAAGCGCTCCAAACATCCACATGCAGATTCTACAAAAAGAGTGTTTCAAAACTGATCAAACAAAAGAAAGGTTCAGATCTGTGAGGTGAAAGCAAACATCACAAAGAACCTTCTCAGAATAGTTCCCTCTAATTTTATGTGACGATATTTCCTTTTCCACCATAGGGCTCAATGCGCTCCAAATATCCAATTGAAGAGTCTGCAAAAACAGTGTCTCAAAACTGCGGAATCAATAGAAAGGTTCAGCTCTTCCAGTTGAATGCATACATCAAAAGAAGTTTCTCAGAATGCGTCTGTCTAATATTCATGTGAAGGTATGTCCTTTTCTAGCATTGGCCTCAAATCGCTCCAAATATTCACCTTCAGATTCTATATAAAGAGTGTTTCAAAACTGCTCAATCAAAAGAAATCTTCAACTCTGCGAGATGAATGCACACGTCACTAAGGAGTTTCTCAGAATGCTTCTGTCTAATCTTTATATAAAGATATTTCCTTTTCCACCATTGACTTCAGAGTGCTTCAAATATCCACTTGCAAATTCTATAAATAGCGTTTTTAAAAACTGCTCAATCAAAAGAAAGGTTCAACTCTGTGAGATGAATGCACACATAGCAAAGATGTTTGTCTGAATACTTCTGTCTAGTTTTTATGTGAAGATATTTCCGTTTTCAACATAGGCCACAAAGCTTTCCAAATATCCACTTGCAGATTGTACAAAAAGTGTGTTTCAGAAATGCTAAATCAGAAGAAATTTTCAACTCAGTGAGATGAACGTACACATCAAAAAGAAGTTTCTCAGAATGCTTCTGTCTAGTTATTATATGAATATATTTCTTTTTCCAACTTAGGCCACAAAGCGCTCCAAATACCCATTTGCAGATTCTACAAAGTGTTTCAAAACTGCTGAATCAAAAGAAATGTTCAACTCTGTGAGTTGAATGAAGACATCACAAAGAAGTTTCTCAGAATGTTTCTGTCTAGTTTTTATGAGAAGATATTTCCTTTCCCACAATAGGCCACAAAGCACTTCAAATATCCACTTGCAGATCCTACAAAAGGAGTGATTCAAAACTGTTCAATCAAAAGAAAGTTTCAACTCTGTGAGATGAATGCATACATAACAATGTAGTTTCTCAGAATGCTTCTGTCTAGTATTTATGTGAAGATATTTCCTTTTCTACCATAGGCCACAAAGAGCTCCAAATATCCACATGCAGATTCCCCAAAAAGTGTGTTTCAAAACTGCTCAATCAAAAGAAAGGTTCAAATCTGTGAGCTGAATGCACACATCATAAAGAAGCTACTCAGAATGTTTCTGTCTAGCTTTTATGTGATGATATTTCCTTTTCCACCATAGGCCCCAAACTGCTCCAAATATCTGCTTGCAGATACTACAAAAAGAGTGTTTCAAAACTGCTCAAACAAAATAAAGATTCAACTGTGTGAGATAAACGCACACATCACAAAGACGTTTCTGAGAATGCTTCTGTCTAGTTAATAATTGAAGGTATTTCCTTTTCCACCATAGGCCTCAAGGGGCTCCAAATATCCACTTGCAGATTCCACAAAAAGATAGTTTAAAAACTTCTCAATCAAAAGAAAAGTTCAACTCTGTGCAGTAAATTCACACATCACAAAGAAATTTCTCAGACCTCTTCTGTCTAATTTTTATGTGAAGATATTTCCTTCTCCACTGTAGGCCTCAATGCACTCAAAATATCCACGTGCACACTGTACAAAAAGAGTGTTTCAAAACTTCTCAAACAAAAGAAAGCTTCAACTCTGTGAGATGAATGCACTCATCAGAAAGAAGTTTGTCAGAATGCTTCTGTCTTGTTTTTAAGTGAAGATATTTCCTTTTCCACCATAGGCCTCAAAGTGCTCCAAATATCTATTTGCAGATTCTACAAAAAGAGTGGTTCAAAACTGCTCAATCAAAATAAAGGTTCAACAGTGTGAAATGAATGTGCACATCACAAAGAAGTTCCTCAAAATGCTTCTTCTAGTTTTTATGTGAAGATATTTCCTTTTCCACCATAGGATTCAAAGAACTCTAAATCTCCACTTGCAGACTCTACAAATGGAGTGTTTCAATACTGCTCAATCAAAAGAAAGGTTCAACTCTGCGAGATGAATTCACACATCACAGAGAAGTTTCTCAGAATTCTTCTGTGAAGTTTTTATATGAAGATGTTTCTTTTCCACCATAGCGCTCAAACCACTCCAAATATCCACTTTCAGATTCCACAAAAAGAGTGTTTCTAAACTGTTCAATGAAAAGAAAGGTAGAACTATTTGAGATGAATGCACACATCACAAAGAGGTTTCTCAGAATGCTTCTGCCTAGTTTTTATATGAAGATAGTTCCTTTTCCACCACAGGCCACAAATTGCTCCAAATACACACTTGCAGATTCTACAAAAAGAGTTTTTCAAAACTGCTTATTCAAAAGAATGTTCAACTCTGTGAGATAAATGCACACATCACGAAGAGGTTTGTCAAAAGGCATCTATCTAGTATTTATGTGAAGATATTTCCTTTTCCACCATATGCCGCAGAGCACTTCAAATACCCATTTGCATATTCTACAAAAAGAGTGTTTATAAATTGCTTAATCAAAAGAAAGGTTCAAATCTGTGACTTTAATACACACATCATAAAGAAGTTTCTCAGAATGCTTCTGTGTAGTTTTTATGTGAAGATATTTCTTTTTCCAACATTGGCCCCAAACCAATCCAAATATCCACAGGCAGATCCTACACGAAGAGTGTTTCAAAACTCCTCAATCAACAGAAAGGTTCAACTGTGTGAGAAGAACGCATACATCATGAATTTTCTCAAAATGCTTTTGTCTAGTTTTTATTTGAACATATTTCCTTTTCCTCCATGGGACTCAAAACGCTCCAAATATCGACTTGCAGATTCCAACAAAAGAGTGTTACAAAACTGCTCAATCAAAAGAAAAGTTCAACTCTGTGAGATGAATGTATACATCACAAAGAAGTTTCTCAGAATGCTTCTGTGTAGTTTTTACGTGAAGATATTCCCTTTTCCACCACAGGACGCAAAGTGCTCCTAATATCCACTTGCAGATTCGACAAAGAGTGTTTTCAAGCTGCTCAATCAAAATAAATGTTCAACTCTGTGAGATGAATTCACATCACAAAGAAGTTCCTCAGAATGCTTCTGTCTAGTTTTTATGTGAAATTATTTCCTTTTCCAACTCTGGCCTCAAAGCACTCTAAATATCCACTTGCAGATTTTACAAAAAGAGTGTTTCAAATGTGCTCATTCAAAAGAAAGATTCAACTCTGGGAGATATACACACACATCACAAATAATTTTCTCAGAATGCTTCTGTTTAGCTTTTATTTGAAGATATTTCCTTTTGACCATGGGCTCCAAAGCGCTCCAAACATCCACATACAGATTTCTACAAAAAGAGTGTTTCAAAACTGCTTAATCAAAAGTAAGGCTCAACTAGGAGAGAGCAATGCACACATCACAAATAACTTTCTCAGAATGCTTCTGCCTAATTTTTATGTGAAGATATTTAATTTTCCACCATAGGCCTCCAAGCACTTCAAATATCCACTTGCAGATTCTACAAAAAGAGTGTTTCAAAACTGCTCAATCAAAAGAAAGTTTCAATTCTGTGAGATGAATGCACACATCAGAAAGAACTTTCTCAGAATGCTTCTGCCTTGTTTTTATGTGAAGATATTTAGTTTTCCATAACAGGCCTCAAAGCACTCCAAATATTCATGGGCGGATTCTACAAAAAGAGTGTTTCAAAACTGCCCAATCAAAAGGAAGGTTCAACTCTGTGAGATGAATGAACACATCACAAAGAAGTTTCTCAGAATACTTCTATCTAGTTTTCATGTGAAGATATTTCCTTTTTCACCATAGGCCCCAAATCGCTCCAAATATCCACTTGCAGATTCTACAAAGAGTGTTTCAAAACTGCTTAATGAAAGGAAAGGTTCAACTCTGTGAGATGAATGTACACATCACGAAAAGTTTCTCAGATTGCTTCTGTCAGTTTTGATGGGAAGATATTTCCTTACCCACCACAGGCTGCAAAATGCTCCAAATGCCCATTTACAGATTCAACAAAAAGAGTGTTTCAAAACTGCCCAATCAAAAGGAAGGTTCACCTCTGTGAGGTGAATGCACACATCACAAAGAAGTTTCTCAGAATACTTCTGTGTAGTTTTATGTGAAGATATTTCCCTTTCCACCATAGGACACAAAGTGCTCCAAATACCCACTTTCAGATTCTGCAAAAAGTGTGTATCCAAACTGCTCAATCAATACAGAAGTTCAACGCTGTGAGATGAATGCACACATCACAAAGAAGTTTCTCAGAATGCTTCTGTCGAGTTTTTATGTGTAGATATTTCCTTTTCCACTATAGGCCACAAAATGCTCAAAATATACTCTTTCAGAATATACGAAAAGATTGTTTTGAAACTGCTGAATCAAAATGAAGATTTAGCTCTGTGAGTTGAATGCACATATCACAAAGAAGTTTCCCAGAATGCTTCATTCCAGTTTTTATGTGACGATATTTCCTTTTCCACCATAGGCCCCAAAATGCTTCACATATCCAATTGCAGATACTACAAAAAGAGTATTCCAAAACCACTCAATCAAAAGAAAGCTTCAATTCTGTGTGTTTAATGCACACATCACAAAGAAGTTTCTTAGAACCTTTCTGTGTAGTTTCTATGTGAAGATGTTACCTTTTCCACCATAGGCCCCAAAACGCTCCAAATATCCACATGCAGATTTCTAAAAAAAGAGTGTTTCAAAACTTCTACATCAAAAGAAAGCTTCAACTCGGTTTGAAGAATGCAAACGTCACAAAGAAGTTTCTCAGAATGCTTCTGTCTACTTTTTATGGGAATATATTTAATTTTCCACTAAAGGCCTCAAAGTGCTCCAAGTATCCACTTGCAGATTCTACAAAAGTGTGTTTCAAAACTGCTCAATCAAAAGAAAGATTCAACTCTGTGAGATGAATGCACACATCACAAAGAAGTTTCTCAGAATGCTTCTGTCTAGTTTTTATGCAAAGATATTTCCTTTTCCAAAATAGGCCATAAAGCACTCCAAATATTGACGTGCAGATTCTACAAAAAGAGTGTTTTCAAGCTGCTCAATAAAAATAAAGGTTCAACTCTGTGAGATGAATGCACATATCCAAAGAAGTTCCTCATAAAGCTTCTGTCTATTTTTTATGTGAAGATGTTTCCTTTTACACCATAGGCCACAAAGCGCACAAAATATCCACTTGCAGATTCTACAAAAAGAGTGTTTAAAAATTGCTCAAGCAAAAGAAAGTTTCACCTTTGTTAGATGAATGCACACATCACAAAGTAGTTTCTCAGAATGCTTCTGTATAGTTTTTATGTGAAGATATTTCCTTTTCCACCATAGGCCACAAAGAGCTCCAAATATCCACTTGGAGATTCTACAAAATAGCGTTTCAAAACTGCTCAATCACGACAGGTTCAACTCTGTGAGATGAATGCACACATCACAAAGAAGTTTCTCGGATGCTTCTGTCTAGTTTTTGTGTGAAGATATTTACTTTTCCACCATAGGCCTAAAAGCACTCCAAATGTCCACTTGCAGATTCTACAAAAACTGTTTCAAAACTGCTCAAACAAAAGAAGGGTTCAACTCTGTGAGATGAATGCACACATCAGTCAGAAGTCTCTCAGAATGCTTCTGTCTAGTTTTTGTGTGAAGATTTTTCCTTTTCCACCATAGGCCACAAAGGACACCAAATATCCACTAGCAGATACTAGAAAAAAGAGTTTCAAAAATGCTCAATCAAAAGAAAGGTTCAAGTCTGTGAGTTGAATACACACATCACAAAGTCATTTCTTAGAATGCTTCTGTCTAGTCTTTATGTGAAGATAACTCCTTTTCCATGATAGGCCTCAAAGCACTCCAAATATCCACTTGCAGATTCTACAAAAAGAGTTTCAAAACTGCTCAATCGAAAGAAAGGTTCAACCCTGTGAGATGAATGCACACTAAAAATAGTTTTGTCAGAATGCTTATTTCTAGTATTTATGTGAAGATATTTCTTTTCCACCTTAGGCCTCATAGCACCCCAAATATACACTTGCAGATTCTGCAAAAAGAGTGTTTTGAAACTGCTCAATCTAAAGAAAGTTTCAACTCTGTGAGATTTATGCACACATCAACCAGAAATTTCTCAGAATGCTTCTGTCTAGTTTTTATTTGAGGATATATCCTTTTCCATCATAGGCCGCAAAGCGATCCAAATATCCTCTTGCAGATGCTACAAAAAGAGTGTTTCGAAACTTCTCAATCAAAAAGAAAGTTTCAACTCTGTGAGTTGAATGCACACATGGCAATGACGTTTCTCAGAATGTTTCTGTCTAATTTTTACATGAAGATTTTTCCTTTTCCTCCATAGGCCACAAAGCGCTCCAAATATCCACTTGCTTATTCTACGAAAACAGTGTTTCGAAATTGCTCAATCAAAAGAAAGTTTCCACTCTGTGAGATGAATGCACACACCACAAAGAAGTTTCTCAGAATGCTACTGTCTCTTTATGTGAAAATATTTCTTTACCACCATAGGCCTCAAAGCGCCCCAAATTTCCCTTTACAGATTATACAAAAACAGTGTTTCAAAACTGCTGAATCAAAAGAAAGTTTCAACTCTGTGAGATGTATGCCCACATCAGCAAGGAATTTCTCAGAATGCTTCTCTCTAGTTTGTATGTGAAGATATTTCCTTTTCCACCATAAGCAGCAAAGTACTGCAAATATCCACTTTCGGATTCTACAAAAAGTGTGTTTCAAAACTGCTGAATCAAAAGAAAAGTTCAACTCTTTTAGTTGAATGCACACGTCACAGAGAAGTTTCTCAGAATGCTTCTGTCTAGTTTTTATGTGAAGACATTTCCTTTTCCATCATAGGCCCATAAGCACTCAAATATCCACTTGTAGATGCTATAAAATAGTGTTTCAAAACTACTCAATCAAAAGAAAGTTTCAAGTCTGTGGGATGAATGCACACATCACAAAGAAATTTCTCAGAATGCTTCTGTCCAATTTTTATGTAAAGATATTTCCTTTTCCACCCTAGGCCTTAAAGCACTCCAAATATCCACTTGAAAATTCTGCAAAAAGAGTGTTTCAAAACTCCACAAAGAAAACTTCAACTCTGTGAGATGAATGGAGACATCACAAAGAGGTTTCTCAGAATGCTTCTGTATAGTTTTTATGGGAAGATATTTGTTTTTCCAACATTGACCACAAAGTTCTCCAAATATCCACTTGCAGATTCTACAAAAAGAATGTTTCAAAACTACTCCATCAAAAGAAAGTTCCAACTCTGTGAGATGAATGCACACATCACAAAGAAGTTCCTCAGAATTCTTCTGTCTTGTTTTTATGTCAAGATATTTTCTTTTACACCATAGGCCACAAAGCTCTCCAAATATCCACATGCAGATTCTAAAACAAAGAGTGTTTCAAAACTGCTCAATCAAAAGAAAGTTTCAACTCTGTGACGTGAATGCACACATCACAAAGAAGTTTCTCAGAATGCTTCTGTATAGTTTTTATGTGAAGGTGTTTCCTTTTCCACTGTACACCTCAAATCACTCCAAATATCCACCTGCAGATTTTACAAAAAGAGTGTTGCAAAACTTCTCAATCAAAAGAAAGTTTCAACTGTGTGAAAAGAATCTACACATATCAGAGAAGTTTCTTAGAATACTTCTGTCTAATTTTTATGTGAAGATATTATTTTTCCACCGTCTGCCTCAAAGAGCTCCAAATATCCACCTGCAGATTGTACAAAAAAGTGTTTCAAAACTGCTCAATAAAAAGTTAGGTTCAACACTGTAACATGTATGCACACATCACAAAGAAGTTTCTCAGAATGCTTCTGTCTAATTTTTTTGTGAATATATTTCCTTTTCCACCACATGCCTCAAAGCACTCCAAATATCCAATTGCAGATTGTACAAAAAGAGTGTTTCAAAACTACTAAACCAAAAGAAACATTCAACTCTGTGTGATGAACGCATCCATCACATAGAAGTTTTTCTGAATGCTTCTGTCTAGTTATCATGTGAATATATTTCCTTTTCCACCATAGGCCTTAAAGCGCTCCAAATATCCACTTGCAGATTCTACAAAAAGAGGGTTTCAAATCTTCTCAATCAAAAGAAAGCTTCACCTCTGTGAGATGAAAGCACACATCACAAAGTAGTTTCTCAGAATGCTTCTGTCTTGTTTTTATGTGAAGATATTACCTTTTCCACCATAGGCTGCAAAGCACCCATAATATCCACTTGCAGATTCTACAAAAAGAGTGTTTCCAAACTGTTACATCAAAGAAAGGTTCATCTCTGTGAGATGAATGCACACATCACAAAGAAGTTTCTCTGTATGCTTCTTTCTAGTTTTTATGTGAAGATATTTCCTTTTCCACCATAGTCCACAATGCACTCCAAATATCCACTTGCAGAATCTACAAAAACTGTGTTTCCAAACTCCTGAATCAAAAGAAAGGTTCTCCTCTGTGAGTTGAATGCACACATCACAAAGAAGTTTCTCAGAATGCTTCTGTCTAGCTTTTACATGAAGATATTTCCTTTTCCAATATAGTCCACAAAGCTCTCCAAATATCACCTGCAGATTCTACAAAAATAGTTTTTCAAAACTGCTCAATCAATAGAAAGGTTCAATTCTGTAAGATGAATGTTCCCATCACAAAGAAGTTTCTCAGAGTGCTTCTGTCTAGTTTTTATGTGAAGATATTTCCTTCTACACTTTAGGCCTCAAAGCACTCCAAATATTGATTTGCATATACTGCAAAAAGACTGTTTCCATACTGCTCAATAAAACGAAAGTTTTAACTCTGTGAGTTGAATGCTCACATCAGAAAGGAGTTTCTCAGAATGCTTCCGTCTAGTTTTAATATGAAGATATTTCCTTTTCCACTATAGGCCACAAAGCACTCAAAATAGCCACTTGCAGATGCTATAAAAAGAGTGTATCACAACTGCTCAATCAAACGAAAAGTTCAACCTGTGAGTTGAATGCTCGCATCCTAAAGAAGTTTCTCAGAATGCTTCTGTCTGGTTTTTATGCAAAGATATTTACTTTTCCACCCTAGGCCACACAGCACTCCAAATATTCATTTGCAGATTCTACAAAAGGAGTGTTTCAAATCTGCTGAATCAAAGGGAAGGTTCAACTGTGTGAGATGAATGTAGACATCACAAAGAAGTTTCTCAGAATGCTTCTGTCTAGTTTTTATGTGAAGATATTTCCTTTTCCACCTTAGGCCACAAAGCCCTCCAAATATCCACTTGCAGATACTACAATAAGAGTGTTTCAAAACTGCTAAATCAAAAGAAAGTTTCCTCACTGTGAATTGAATGCACACATCAAAAAGTAGTTTATATGGTTTTAGGTCTAACGTTTAAGTCCTTAATCCATCATGAATTAATTTTTGTATTAGGTGTAAGGAAGGGATCCTGTTTCAGCTTTCTACAAATGGCTAGCCAGGTTTCCCAGCACCATTTATTAAATAGGGAATTCTTAGCCCATTACTTGTTTTTCTCAGGTTTGTCAATGATCAGATACTCTTAGATATGTGATGTTATTTCTGAGGTTTCTGTTCCGTTCCATTGATCTATATCTCTGTTTTGGTACCAGTACCATGCTGTTTTGGTAACTGTAGTCTTGTAGTATAGTTTGAAGTCAGATAGCGTGATGTCTCCAGCTTTGTTCTTTTGGCTTAAAATTGACTTGGCGATGCGTGCCCTTTTTTGGTTCCATGTGAACTTTAAAGTAGATTTTTCCAATGTTGTGAAGAAAGTCATTGGTAGCTTGATGGGGATGGCATTGAATCTGTAAATTACCTTGGACAGTATGGCCATTTTCATGATATTGATTCTTCCTACCCATGAGCATGGAATGTTCTTCCATTTGTTTGTATTCTTTTTTATTTCATTGAGCAGTCGTTTGTAGTTCTCCTTGAAGAGGTCCTTCACGTCCCTTGTAGGTTGGATTCCTAGGAATTTTATTCTCTTTGAAGCAATTGTGAATGGGAGTTCCCTCATGATTTAGCTCTCTGTTTTTCTGTTATTGGTGTATAAGAATGGTTGTTATTTTTGTACATTGATTTTGTATCCTGAGACTTTGCTGAAGTTGCTTATCAGCTTAAGGAGATTTTGGGCTGAGGCAATGGGGTTTTCTAGATATAGAATCATGTCTTCTGCAAACAGGGACAATTTGAATTCCTCTTTTCCTAATTGAATACCCTTTATTTCCTTCTCCTTCTTAATTGCCTTGGCCAGAACTTCTAACACTATGTTGAATAGGAGTGGTGAGAGAGGGCATCCCTGTCTTGTGCCAGTTTTCAAAGGGAATGCTTCCAGTTTTTGCCTATTCAGTATGATATTGGCTGTGGATTGGTCATAGATAGCTCTTATTATTTTGAGATAAGTCCCATCAATACCTAATTTATTGAGAGATTTTAGCATGAAGCACTGTTGAATTTTGTCAAAGGACTTTTCTGCCTCTATTGAGATAATCATGGGGATTTTGTCTGTGTTTCTGTTTATATGCTGGATTACATTTACTGATTTGCATATATTGAACCAGCCTTGCATCCCAGGGATGTAGCCCACTTGATCATGGTGGATAAGCTTTTTGATATGCTGCTGAATTCGGTTTGCCAGTATTTTATTAAGGATTTTTTCATCAATGTTCATCAAGGATATTGGTCTAAAATTCTCTTTTTTTATTGTGTCTCTGCCCAGCTTTGGTATCAGGATTATGCTGGCCTCACAAAATGAGCTGGGGAGGATTTCTTCTTTTTCTATTGATTGGAATAGTTTCAGAAAGAATGGTACCAGTTCCTCCTTGTAGCTCTGGTAGAATTCGGCTGTGAATCCAAACCATAAAAACCTTAGAAGAAAACCTAGGCTTTAGCATTCAGGACATACGCATGGGCAAGGATTTCATGTTTAAAACACTAAAAGCAATAGCAACAAAAACCAAAATTGACAAATGGGATCTAATTAAACTAAAGAGCTTCTGCACAGCAAAAGAAACTATCATCAGAGTGAACAGGCAAGCTACAAAATGGGAGAAAATTTTCGCAACCTACTCATCTGACAAATGGCTAATATCCAGAATCTACAATGAACTCAAACAAATTTACAATGAAAAAACCAAAAACCCCATTCAAAAGTGGGAGAAGGACATGAACAGACACGTCTCAAAAGAAGACATTTATGGAGCCAAAAAACACATGAATAAATGCTCATGATCACTGGTCATCAGAGAAATGCAAATGAAAACCACAATGAGATACCATCTCACACCAGTTAGAACAGCAATCATTAAAAAGTCAAGACACAAGAGGATGTGGAGAAATAGGAACACTTTTACACTGTTGGTGGGACTTTAAACTCGTTCAACCATTGTGGAAGTCAATGTGGCGATTCCTCAGGGATATAGAACTAGAAATACCATTTGACTCAGCCATCCTATTACTGGGTATATACCCAAAGGATTATAAATCATGCTGCTATAAAGACACATGCACAAGTATGTTTCTTGCGACACTATTCACAACAGCAAAGACCTAGAACCAACCCAAATGTGCAACAATGATTGACTGGATTAAGAAAATGTGGCACATATACACCATGAAATACTATGCATCCATGAAAAATGATGACTTCATGTCCTTTGTAGGAACATGGATGAAATTGGAAATCATCATTCTCAGTAAACTATCCCAAGGACAAAAAACCAAACACAGCATGTTCTCACTTATAGGTGGGAATTTAACAATGAGAACAAATGGACACAGGAAGGGGAATATCACACTCTGGGAACATTAGTGGGGTGGTGGGAGGGGGGAGAGATAGCATTAGAAGATATAGCTGATGCTAAATGACGAGTTAATGGGTACAGCACACCAGCATGGCTCATGAATACATATGTAACTAATCTGCATATTGTGCACATGTACCCTAAAACTTAAAGTATAATAATAAAAAAAAAGTAGTTTCTCAGAATGCATCTGTCAAATTTTTATGTGAAGATATTTTCTTTTCCACTCTAGGCTGCAAAGTGCTCCAAATATCCACATGCAGATCCTAGAAAAAGAGTGTGTCAAAACTGCTCAATCTAAAGAAAAGTTCAACTCTGTGAGATGAATGCACACAACACAAAGAAGTTTCTCATAATACTTCTGTCTAGCTCTTATGTGAAGATATTTCTATTTCCACTATAGGCCTCAAAGCACTCCAAATATCCACTTGCAGATTCTACAAAAAGTGTGTTTCAAAACTGCTCAATCAAAAGAAAGGTTCAAATCGATGAGATGAATGCACACATCACAAATATGTTTCTCTGAATGCCTCTGTCTAGTTTTTATGTGAAGATATTTCCTTTCCCAACATAGGCCTCAAATAGCTCCAAATATCCACTTGCAGATTCTACAAAAAGAGTGTTTCAAAACTGCTCAATCAAAAGAAAGTTTTAACTCTGTGAGATGAATGAACACATCACAAAGAACTTTCTCAGAATGCTTCTGTCTAGTTTTTATGTGAAGACACTTCCTCTTTCATCATAGGGCTCAAAGCGCTCCAAATATCCACTTGTAGATTCTACAAAGACTGTTTCAAAACTGGTCAATCAAAAGAAAGGTTTAACTCTGTGAGATGAATGCACACATAACCAAGAAGTTTCTCTGAATGCTTCTGTCTTGTTTTTATGTGAAGATATTTCGTTTTCCAGAATATGCCTCAAAGTGCTCAAAATATCCGACTGCAGATTCTACAAAATGGTCTTTCCAAGCTACTCAACGAAAAGAAAGGTTTAACACTGTGAGTTCAATGCAGACATCACAAATAATTTTCTCAGAATGCTTCTCTGAAGTTTTTATGTGAGGATATTTCCATTTCCACCATAGACCTCAAAAGCACTCCAAATATCCACTTGCAGATCCTGCAAAAAAGTGTTTCCAAACTGCTCAATCAAAAGAAAGTTCCAACTCTGTGAGATGAATGCACAAAAAACAAAGAAGTTTCTCAGAATATTTCTCTGTACTTTTTATGAAAATATATTTCCTTTTAAAATTAGGCCTGTAAGTTCTCAAATATCCGCTTTCAGATTCTACAAAAAGAGATATGCAAAACTGCTCAATCAAAACAATGGTCAACTCTGTGAGATTAATGCACACATCACAAATATGTGTCTCAGAATGCTTCTGTGTAGTTTTTATGTGAAGATATTTCGTTTTCCACAATGGGCCTCAAAGCGCTCACAATATCAACTTGCAGATTCTACAAAAAGTGTATTTCCAAACAGCTCAATCAAAAGAAAGTTTCAACTCTGTGAGATGAATGCACACTTCACAAAGAAGTTTCTGAGAATGCTTCTGTGTAGTTTTTATGTGAAGATATTTCCTTTTTCATAATAGGCCTCAAAGTACTTCAAATATCCAATTGCACTTTCTATAAAAAGAGTGTTATAAAACTGCTCAATCAAAGGAAAGTTTCACCTTTGTGTGATGAATTTACACATCACACAGACGTTTTTCAAAATGCTTCTTTGTAGTTTTTATGTGAAGATATTTTCTTTTCCACAATAAGCCTCAAAGCACTCCAAATATTCACTTGCAGATACTAAAAAAAGAGTGTTTCCAAACTGCTTAATCAAAAGAAAGGTTCAACTGTGTGAGATGAATGCACACATCACAAAGAACTTTCTCATAATGGTTCTGTGTAGTTTTAATGTGAAGATATTTCCTTTTCCAACATAGGCCTCAAAGTGCTACAAATATTCACTTGCATAATCTACAAAAAGGGTGTTTTTCAACTGCTCAATCAAAAGAAATTTTCAACTCTTTGAGATGAATGCACACATCACAAAGAAGTTTCTCAGAATGCTTCTGTGTAGTTTTTATGTGAACATATTTCCCTTTCCAAAATAGGCCGCCAAGGGCTCCAAATATCCAATTGCAGATTCTACAAAAAGAAAGATTCAAAACTGCTCAATCAAAAGATATGTTCAAATCTGTGAGTTGGATGCACACATCACAGAGAAGTTTCTCAGAATGCTTCTGTCTAGTTTTTATGTGAACATATTTAGTTTTCCAACATAGGCCTCAAAGGGCTCCAAATATTCACTTGCAGATTCTACAAAAAGAGTGTTTCCAAACTGCTCAATCATAAGAAAGTTTCAACTCTGTGAGTTGAATGCAAACATCAAAAAGAAGTTTCCCAGAATGCTTCTGTCTACTTTTTATGTGAAGATATATCCTTTTCCACCAAAGGCCTCAAAGAACACCAATATCCACTTGCAGATTCTACAAAAAGAATGTTTCCAAACTGCTCAATCAAAAAATGTTTGAAGTCTGTGAGATGAATGCACATATTACGAAGAAGTTTCTCAGAATGCTCCTGTGTAGTTTTTACGTGAAGTTATTTCCTTTTCCAAAATAGGCCACAAAGGGCTCCAAATATCCACTTGCAGATTCTACAAAAAGAGACATGGAAAACTGCTCAATCAAAAAATAGGTTCAACTCTGTGAGATGAATGCACACATCAAAAAGAAGTTTCTCAGAATGCTTCTGTCGAGTTTTTATATGAAGATATTTCCTTTTCCACCATAGGCCTCAAAGCGCTCCAAATATCCACTTGCAGATTCCACAAAAAGTGTGTTTCAAAAGTGCTCAATCAAAAGAAGGGTTCAACACTTTGAGATGAATGCACACATCAGTAAGAAGTTTCTCAGAATGCTTCTGTGTAGTTTTAATATGAAGATATTTCCCTTTCCAAAATAGGCAGCAAAGGGCTCCAAATGTCCACTTGCAGATTATTCAAAAAGAGAGATTTAAAACTGCTCTATCAAAAGATAGGTTCCACTCTGTGAGTGGAATGCACACATAACAAAGAACTTTCTCAGAATGCTTCTGTGTAGTTTTTATGTGAAGATATTTCCTATACCACCATATGTCTCAAAGCGCTCCAAATATCCACTTGCAGTTTCTGTAAGTAAGAGTCTTTCCAAACTTCTCAATCAAAAGAAACGTTCAACTCTGTAAGATGAATGCACACATCACAGAGAAGTTTCTGGGACTGTTTCAGTGTCCTTTCCATGAAAAGATATTTCCTTTTAAAATTAGTCCGAAAAGGGCTGCAAATATCCACTTGCAGATTCTGCAAAAAGAGAGACGCAAAACTGCTAAATCAAAATAAATGTTCAACTCTGTGAGATTAATGCACACATCACAAATAAGTGTCTCAGAATGCTTCTGTGTAGTTTTTATGTGAAGATACTTCCTTTTCCACTATAGGCCTCAAAGCGCTCCCAATATCAATTTGCAGATTCTACAACAAGGGTATTTCCAAAGGCTCAATCAAAAGAAAGGTTCAACTCCGTGAGATGAATGCACACTTCACAAAGAAGTTTCTGAGCATGGTTCTCTGTAGTTTTTATGTGAAGATATTTCCCTTTCCACAATAGGCCTCAAAGTGCTTAAAATATACAGTTGCAGATTGTATAAAAAGAATGTTATACAACTGCTCAATCAAAGGAAAGGTTCAACTCTGTGTGATGAATGTACACATCACAGAGAAGTTTTTCAGAATGTTTCTGTGTAGTTTTTATGTGAAGATATTTTCTTTTCCACAATAGGCCACAAAGCACTCCAAATATCCACTTGCAGATTCTACAAAAAGAGTGTTTCCAAACTGCTCAATCAAAATAAACGTTTAACTCTGTGAGTTGAATGCACACATAACAAAGGAGTTTCTCAGAATTCTTCTGTATAGTTTTAATGTAAATATATATCCTTTTCCACCAAAGGCCTCAAAGTGCTCCAATATCCACTTGCAGATTCTACAAAAAGAGTGTTTCCAAACTGCTCAATCAAAAGAAAGTTTCAAGTCTGTGAGATGAATGCACAAATCACAAAGAAGTTTCTCCTAATGCTTCTGTCTAATTTTTATGTGAAGATATTTCCTTTTCCACAATAGGCCTCAAAGCACTCTAAATATCCATTGCCAAATTGCACAAAAAGAGTGTTTCAAAACTGCTCAGTCAAATGTAAGTTTCAAGTCTGTGAGATGAATGTATACATCAAAAAGAAGTTTACCAGAATGATTCTGTGTAGTTTTTATATGAATATATTTCCTTTTCCACCATAGGCCACAAAGGGCTCCAAAAAACCATTTGCAGTTTCTACAAAAAGAGAGTTTCAAAACTGCTTTATCAAAAGATAGGTTCAACTCTGTGATTTGAATGCACACTCACAAAGTAGTTTCTCAGAATGATTCTGTGTAGTTTTCATGTGAAGATATATCCTTTTCCACCATAGACTTAAAAGTGCTCCAAATATCCACTTGTAGATTTTACAAAAAGAGTGTTTCCAAACTGCTCAATCAAAACAAAGGTTAAATTCTGTGAGATGAATGCACACATCACAAAGATGTTTCTCAGAATGCTTCTGGGCAGTTTTTATGTGAAGATATTTTCTTTTCCACCACAGGCATCAAAAAGTTCAAAATATCTACTTGCAGATTACACACAAAGAGCGTTTCCAAACTGCTCAATCAAAAGAAAGTTTCAACTCTGTGAGATGAATGCACACATCACAAAGAAGTTTCTCAGAATGCTTCTCTGTATTTATTTTTTATGCGAAGATATTTCCTTTTCCACCATAGACCTCAATGTGCTCAAAATATCCACTTTCAGATTCTACAAAAAGTGTTTCCAAACTGCTCAATCAAAAGAAAATTTCAACTCTGTGTGATGAATGCACATAACACAATTAAGTTTCTCAGAATGCTTCTGTGAAGTTTTTTTGTGAAGATATTTTCTTTTCCACCATAGGCCTCAAAGCACTCTAAATATCCATGGCAGATTGTACAAAAAGAGTTTTCCAAAACTCCTCAATGAAAAGAAAGTTTCAACTCTGTGAGATGAATGCACACATCACAAAAGTGTTTCTCTGATTGCTTCTCTGTAGTTTGTATGTGAAGATATTTCCTTTTCCCCAATTAGCCTCAAAAGGACTCCAAATATCCACTTACAGATTCTGAAAAAAGAGTGTTTCCAAACTGCTCAATCATAAGAAGGGTTCAACTCCGTGAGATGAATGGACACATAACAAAGAAGCTTCTCAAAATGCTTCTGTGTAGTTTTCATGTGAAGATATTTCTTTTTCCTATATAGGCAGCAAAGGGCTACAAATATCCAGTTGCAGATACTACAAAAATAGAGGTTCAAAACTACTCTATCAAAAGATAAATTCAACTGTGTGAGTGGAATGCACACATCACAGAGAAGTTTCTCAGAATACTTCTGTGTAGTTTTTATGTGAAGATATTTCCTTTTCCATCTTAGGCCTCAAACCATTCCAACTATCCACTTGCAGATTCCACAAAAAGAGTGTTTGCAAACTGCTCAATCAAAACAAAGGTTCAACTCTGTGAGATGAATGCACACATCACAAAGAAGTTTCCCAGAATGTTTCTGTGTAGTTTTTATATGAAGATATTTCCTTTTCCACCATAGGCCTCATAGCGATCCAACTATCCACTTGCAGACTCTACAGTGTGTTTCAAAAATGCTCAATCAAAAGAAATTTTCAACTCTGTGAGATGAATGCACACATCAAAAACAAGTTTCTCAGAATGCTTCTGTGTAGTTTTTATATGAAGATATTTCCTTTTCCACCATAGGCTTCAAAGGGCTCCAAATAACAATTTGCAGATTCTACGAAAAGAGAGTTGCAAAAGTGCACATTCAAAAGATAAGTCCAACTCTGTGAGATAAATGCATACATCACAAAGCAGTTTCTCAGAATGATTCTGTGTAGTTTGTATATGAAGATACTTCCTTTTCCACAATAGGACTCAAAGCACTCCAAATATCAGCTTCCAGATTCTAAAAAATGAGTGTTTCACAACTGCTCAAGGAAAATAATGATTCAACTCTATGAAATGAATGCACATATCTACAAGAAGTTTCTCACTATGCTTCTTTGCAGTTTTTATGTGAAGATATATCCTTTTCCACAATAGGCCTCATATCTCTCCAAATATCCACTTGCAGATTCTACAAAAAGAGTGTTTCAAAACTGCTCAATCAAAAGAAAAGTTCAACTATGTGAGATGGATGCACATATCTCAAAGAATTTTCACACAATGCTTCTGTGTAATTTTTATGTGAATATATTTCCTTTTCCACCGTAGGCCTCAAAGCACTCCAAATATCCACTTGCAGATTCTACAAAAAGAGTGTTTTGAAACTGCCCAATCAAATGAAGGGCTCAAATCTGTGAGATGATTGCACACATCACAAAGTAGTTTCTCCGAATGCTTCTGAGTAGTTTTTATGTGAAGATATTTCCTTTTCCTCCTTAGGTCCCAAAGCACTCCAAATATCCACTTGCAGATTCTACAAAAATGGAATTTCAAAACTGCTCAATCAAAAGAATATTTCAACTCTGTGAGATGAAAGCACACATCACAAGGAAGTTTTCCAGTATGCTACTGTGTAGTTTTTATGTGTAGATATTTCCTTTTCCACCATAGGCCACAAAGGGTCAAAATATCAATTGGAGATTCTGCAAAAAGAGAGCTTCAAATCTGCTCTGTCAAAAGATAAGTTCAACACTGTGAGTTCAATGCACACATCCAAAGAGGTTTCTCAGAATGCTTCTGTATAATTTTTATGTGAAGATATTTCCTTTTCCACAGTAGGCTGCAAAGAGCTCCAAATATCCACTTGTAGGTTCTACAAAAAGAGAGTTTAAAACTGCTCATTCAAAAGATGGGTTCAACTCTGTGAGTTGAATGCACACATCACAAAGAAGTTTCTCAGAATGCTTCTGTGTAGTTTTTATGTTAAGATATATCATTTTCCACAGTAGGCCTCAATGCGCTCAAAATACCAACTCGCAGACACTAAAAAAAGAGTGTTTCAAAACTGCTCAATCAAAAGATAGGTTCAACTCTGTGAGAAGAATGCATACATCACAAAGTAGTTTCTCAGAATGCTTCTGTGTAATTTTTATGTGAAGATATTTCCTTTTCCATCATAGGTCTAAAAGCGCTCCAAATATCCACTTGCAGATCCTACAAATATAGAATTCCAAAACTGCTCCATCAAGAAAATATTTCAACCCTGTGAGATGAATGCACACATCACAAAGAAGATTCTCAGAATACTTCTGTATAGTTTTTATGTGAAGATATTTCCTTTTACACCATAGGCTAGAATGCCCTCCAAATGTCCACTTGCAAATTCTACAAAAGAGAGTTTCAAAACTGCTCAATCAAAAAAAAATGTTTAACTCAGTGAGATGGATGCCCACATCACAAAGAAGTTTCTCAGATTGCTTCTTTCTAGATTTTATGTGAAGATATTTCCTTTTCTACCTTAGGCTGCAAAATGCTCTAAATGTCCCCTTGTAGATTCTACAAAAAGAGTATTTCCAAACTGCTCAATCAAAAGAAAGTTTCAAATCTCTGAGATGAACACACGCATCACAAAGAAGTTTCTCAGAATTCTTTTGTCTAGTTTTTATGTGAAGGTATTTCCTTACCACAGTATACCTCAAAGTGCTCAAAATGTCTACTTGCAGATTCTACAAAAAAAGAGTTTCAAAACTGCTCAATCAAAAAAAAGGGTTAATTCTGTGCAATGAATGCACACATCACATAGATATTTCTGAGATTGCTTCTGTCTAGATTTTACATGAAGATATTTCAATTTCTACCATAGGCTGCTAAGCAATACAAATGTCCACTTGCAGATTCTGCCAAAAGAGTGTTTCCAAACTGTTCAATCAAAAGAATGGTTAATATCTGTGAGGTGAACGCACACATTACAAAGAAGTTTCTCAGAATTCTTGTGTCTAGTTTTTATGTGAAGGTATTTCCTTTTCCACCACAGGCCTCAAGGTGCTTGAAATGTCCACTTGCGGATTCCACAAAAAGATTATTTCAAAACTGGTCCTTCAAAAGAAGGATTCAACTCTGGGAGATGAATGCACACATCACAAAGTATTTTCTTAGAATATTTCTATCTAGTTTTTATGTCAAGACATTTCCTTTTCCACCATAGGCCTCAAAACGCTCCAAATTTCCACTTGCAGATTCTACAAAAGCAGAGTTTCAAAACTGCTGAATCAAAAGAAAGGTTTAACTCTGTGAAATGAATGCACATATCACAAAGTAGTTTCTCAGATTGCTTCTGTCTAGGTTTTGTGTGAAGATATTTCCTTTCTAACATAGGCCGCAAAGAGCCCCAAATGTCCACTTGCAGAATCTACAAACAGAGAGTTTCAAAACTGCTAAATCAAAAGAAAGGTTTAACTCTGTGAGATGAATTCACACATCACAAAGTAGTTTCTCAGATTGCTTCTGTGCAGTTTTTATGTAAAGATACTTCCTTTTCCTTCATAGGCCTCAATGCACTCCAAATGTCCACTTGCAGATCCTACAAAAAGAGAGTTTGAATACTGCTCAATCGAAAGAAAAATTTAACTCTGTGAGATGAATGCACACATCACAAAAAGTTTCTCAGATTTCTTCTATCTAGATTTTATGTGAAGACATTTCCATTTCTACCACAGGATGCAAAGTGCTCCAAATGCCCACTTGCAGATTCTACAAAAAGAGTGTTTCCAAACTGCTCAATGAAAAGTGACTTTCAACTCTTTGTGATGAACGCACACATCACAAAGAAGTTTGCCAGAATGCTTCTGTCTAGTTTTTATGTGAAGATATTTCCTTTTCCAACATAGGCCTCAAAGCGCTCCAAATGTGCACTTGCAGATTTTACAAAAGTTTTTCAAAGCTGCTCAATCAAAAGAAAGGTTCAAGTCTGTGAAATGAATGCACACATCCAAAGAAGTTTGTCAGAATGCTTCTGTCTAGTTATTATATGAAGATATTTCGTTATCCACCATAGGACTAAAAGTGCTCCAAACGTCCACATGCAGATTCTACAAAAAGTGTGTTTCAAAGCTGCTCAATCAAAAGAAAGTTTCAAATCTGCGAGATGAATGGACACATCACAAAGTGGTTTCTCAGAATGCTTCTGTCTAGTTTTTATGTGAAGATATTTCCTTTTCAATAACAGGCCACAAAGTGCTTCAAATGTCCACTTCCAGATTCCACAAAAAGAGTGTTTCAAAACTACTCAATGAAAAGTTTCAACGCTGTGAGATGAATACACACATCATAAAGAAGTTTGTCAGAATGCTTCTGTCTAGTTTTTATGTGAAGACATTTCCTTTTCCACCATAGGCCTCAAAGCGCTCCAAATGTCCACTTGTGGATTCTGCAAAAAAAGTGTTTCAAAACTGCTCAATGAAAAGTGAGGTTCAACTCTGTGAAGTTAATGCACACGTAAGAAAGAAGTTTGTCAGAATGCCTCTGTCTAGTTTTTATGTGAATATATTTCCTTTTCCACCATAGATCTTGAGGTTCTCCTAATGTCCACTTGCAGATTCTACACAAAGAGTTTCAAAATTGGTCAACAAAAGAAAGGTTCAACTCTGTGAGATGATTACACACATCACAAAGAAGTTTGTCAGAATGCTTCTGTCTAGTTTTTATGTGAAGCTATTTCCTTTCCCACCATAGGCCTCAAAGTGCTACAAATGTCCACTTGCAGATTCTACAAAAAGGGTGTTTCAAACTGCTCAATCAAAAGTAAAGTTCAATTCGAAGAAATGAATGCACACATCAGGAAGATGTTTGTCAGAATGCTTCTGTTTAGTTATTGTATGATGATATTTCGTTATCCACCATAGGCCCCAAAGCGCTCCAAATGTCCACTTGCAGATTCTACAAAAAGTATGTTTCAAAGCTGCACAATCAAAAGAAAGTTTCAACTGTGTGAGATGAATGCATGCATCACTTAGAAGTTTTTCAGAATGCTTTTGTATAGTTTTTATGTGAAGATATTTCCTTTTTCACAGAGGCCACAAAGCACTTCAAAATTCCATTTGCAGATTCTACAAAAAGAGTGTTTCAAAACTGCTGAATGAAATGTAAGTTTCAAAGCAGAGAGATGAACACAAACTTCCAAAGAAGTTTATCACAATGCTTCTGTCTAGTTTTTATGTGAAGATATTTCATTTTCCACCATAGGCCTCAAAGCTCTCCAAATGTCCACTTGCAGATTCTACAAAAAGAGTTTCTCAAAGCTGCTCAATCAAAAGAATGTTTCAATTCTGTGAGATGAATGCATACATCACAAATAAGTTTGTCAGAATGCTTCTCTCTAGTTTTTATATGAAGATATTTCCTTTTCCACCATAAGCCTTAAAGTACTCCAAATGTCCACTTACGGATTCTACAAAAAGAGCATTTCAAAGCTGGTGAATCGAAAGAAAGGTTCGGCTGTGTAAGATGAATGCACACATCACAAAGGAGTTTGTCAGAATGCTTCTGTCTAGTTTTCATATGAAGATATTTCCTTTTCCACCATAGGCCACAAAGCGCTCCAAATGTCCACTTTCAGATTCTACAAAAAGAGTGTTTCAAAACTGCTCAATGAAAAGTAAGTTTCAACTCTTTGAGATAAATGCACACATCACAAAGAAGTTTGTAAGAATGCTTCTATCTAATTTTTATGTGAATATCTTTCCTTTTCCCCTATGTATAGTGAGGATCAACTCTGTGAGATGAATGCACACATCACAAAGAAGTCTGTCAGAATGCTTCCGTCCAATTTTTATGTGAAGATACATCCTTTTCGAAGATATGCCTCAAAGAGCTCCAAATGTCCACTTGCAGATTCTACAAAAAGAGTCTTTCAAAGCTGCTCAATCAAAAGAAAGTTTGAACTCTGTGAAATTTGGAGAGCTTTGAGGCCTATGGTGGAAAAGGAAATATCTTCACATAAAAACTAGACAAAATGATTCTGAGAAAATTATTTGTGATGTGTGAATTCATCTCACACACTTCAAACTTTCTTTTGATTGAGCAGTTTTGAAATACTCTTTTTGTAGAATCTGCAAGTGGACATTTGGAGCGCTTTGAGGCCTATCGTGGAAAAGGAAATATCTTCACATAAAAACTAGACAGAAGAATTCTGACGAACTTCTTTGTGATAAATGCATTCATCTCACAGAGTTGGACCTTACTTTTGATTGGGCAGTTTTGAAACACCCTTTTTGTACTATCTGAATATGGACATTTAGAGTGCTTTGAGGCCTACGGTGGAAAAGGAAATATCTTCAAATAAGAACTAGACAGAAGCATTCTGAAAAACTTCTTTGTGATATGTGTATTCATGTCACAGAGTTGAACCTTTCTTTTGATTTATCAGCTTTGAAACACATTTTTTCTGGAATCTACAAGTGGACATTTGAAGCACTGTGAGGCCTATGGTGGAAAAGGAAATATCTTCACTTAAGGACTAGACAGAAAGATTCTGAGAAACTTCTTTGTGATTTGTGCATTCATCTCACAAAGTTGAAACTTTCCTTTGATTGAGGTGTTTTGAAACCCTCTTTTTGTAGAATCTGCAATTGGACATTTCGAGGGCTTTGCTGACTATGTTGGAAAAGGAAATATCTTATCATAAAAACTGGACAGAATCATTCTGATAAAATTCTTTGTGATGTGTGCATGCATCCCACAGAGTTGAACCTTTCTTTCAATATACCAGTTTTGAAACAGTCATTTTGTAGAATTTGCAAGTGTACCTTTGGAGCGCCTATTGTCCATTGGTGGAAAAGGAAATATCTTCACAAAAAACTAGACGGAATCATTCTGAGAAAATGCTTTGTGTTATGTGCATTCATCTCACAGAGTTGAACGTTACTTTTGATTGAACAGTTTTGAAGCACCCTTTTTGTACTATCTGCAAGTGGACATTTGGAGTGCTTTGAGGCCTATGGTGGAAAAGGAAATATCTTCATATAAAAACTACACAGAATGACTCCGACAAAATTCTTTGAGATGTTTGCCTTCCTCCTCCTGAATTAAATCTTTCTTTTCATTGGAGTAGTTTGGAAACTCTCTTTTTCTAGAATCTGCAGGAGGACTTAAGGAGCGCTTTGAAGCCTATGGTGGAAAAAGAAATATTTTCACTTAAGAACCAGACAGAAGCATTCTGAGAAGCTTCTTTGTGATGTGTGCAGTCAACTCACAGATTTGAACCTTTCTTTTGTTTGTGGTGTTTAGGAAAACACTTTTTGTAGAACCTGTAAGTGGACATTTGGAGTGCTATGAGGACTTCAGTGGAAAAGGAAATATCTTCGCATAAAAACCGAACATAAGAATTCTGAGAAATCTCTTTCACTGTGTACATTCATCTCACAAACTTGAACCTTTCTTTTTTTTGAGCAGTTTGGAAACACTCTTTTTGTAGAATCTGCAATTCGACATTTGGAGGGCTTTGAGGCCTATGGTGGAAAAGGAAATATCTTCACATAAAAACAAGACAGATGCATCCTGAGAAACTTCTTTGTGATGTGTGCATTCATCTCACAGAATTGAACCTTTCTTTTGATTGAGTAGCTTGGAAACCCTCTTTTTGTAGAATCTGCAAGTGGACATTTGGAGCACTTTGGGGCCTATCGTGGAAAAGGAAATATTTTCACATAAAAACAAGACAGAAGCATTCTGAGAAATTTCTTTGTGATGTGTGCATTCATCACACAAAGCTGAACCGTTCCTTTCATTGAACAGTTTTGAAACACTCCTTTGTAATACATGCAAGTGGATATTTGGAACTCTTCGAGGCCTACTGTGGAAAAGGAATTATCTTCACATAATAACCAGACAAAAGCATTCTGAGTAACTTATTTGTGATGTGTGCATTCACCTAACAGGGTTGAAAATTTCTTTTGATTGAACACTTTGGAAATTGTCCTTTTATAGAATCTGCAGAGGGATCCTTTGATTGCATTGCGGTCCCCTGTGGATACAGAAATATCCTCTCATAAAAAGTGAACAGAAGCATTCTGAGAAATAACTTTGTGATGTGTGTGGAATGGAGTGGAATCGAATGGAATGGAATCAAATGGAATAGAGTGGAGTTTACTGGAGTGGTGTGCAGTGGAATGGAATGGGATGGAATGGAACGGTGACGAGTGGAGTGGAGTGGAGAGGAGAGGAGTGGCATGGAATGCAATGGAATGGACTGGAGTCGAGTGAATTGGAGTGGAATAGAATGGAATATAATGAAAGGAATGGAACGGGATCGAATGTATTGGTATGGAATAGAATGAAATTGAATGGTGAAATGAAATGTGAACTGAGATTGTGCCACAGCACTCTAGCCTATGTGACAGTGTCAGACCCTGTTGAAAGGAAGGAACAGAATGGAATGGAATGGAACGGAATGGAATGGAATGCAATGCAATGGAATCGAAAGAAACGGAATGCTGTGAAGTGCAGTGGAGTGGAGTGGAATGAAGTGGAATGGAATGGGGTGGAATGGAAATGCATGGAGTAGAGTGGAGTGGAGTGGAATGGAGTGGAGTGGAATGGAATGGGACGGAATGGAATTGAATGGAGTGGAGTGGAGCGGAGTGTAATGGAATGCAATGGAATGGAATGGAATGGAACGGTGAAATGAAATGTGAGCTGAGATTGTGCACCACTCTAGAGCCTGGGTGACAGAGTGAGATTCTGTCGAAAGAAAGGAATGGAATGGAATGGTTTTAGAATGTTATGGAATGTATTGGAGTGGAGTGGAGTGGCATGGCGTGGAGTGGAGTGGACTGGAGTGGAATCGAGTGGTATGGATTGTTATGGAATGGAAAGGAATGGAATGGAGTGAAGTGGGATGCAATGGAGTGGAATGAAATGGAATGAAATAGAATGGGCTGGAATGGAATGCAGTGGAATGGAGTGGAGTGGAAAGCTGTAGTATAGAATGGGAAGGAATGGAGTAGAGTAGAGTTTAGTAGAGTTGAGTGGAGTGGATTAGAGTGCAGTGGAATGGAGTGGAACAGGGTGAAGTGGAATGGAGTGCAGTGGAGTGGAGTGGAATGGAATGGAGTGGAATGAAGTGGAGTGGAATGGAGTGAAGTGGAATGGAATGAAGTGGAGTGGAGTGGAATGGAGTGGAGGGGAATGGAATTGAGTGTAGTGCAGTGGAATGGAATGGCATGGAGTGGAATGGACTGGAATGGAGTGTAGTGGAATGGAATGGCATGGCGTGGAATGGAGTGGAATGGAGTGTAGTGGAGTGTAGTGGAGTGGAATGGAATGGAGTGCAGGGGAATGTAATGGACTGGAATGGAATGGAGTGGAATGGAGTGCAGTGGAATGGAATGGAGAAGAGTGGAATGGACCAGAGTGGAGTGGAATGGACTCGAATGGAGAGGAGAGGACTGGAGTGGAATGGAATGGAGTGGAGTGGAGAGGAATGCCATGGAGTGAAGTGGAATGGAGTGGAGTGGAGTGGCGTGGCATGGCATGGCATAGCACGGCCTGGCATGGAATGGAATAGAATGGACTGGCATGGAATGGAATGTACTAAAGAAATGTGTGCTCAGATTGTGCCACTGCACTATGGACTGTGTGCCAGAGGGAAATCTTGTCGAAAGAAAAGAGTGGAATGGAAGGGATTGGAATAGAATGGAATGGAATGGATTGGAGTGGAATTCAGTGGATTGGAATGCAGTGGAATGGTATGGAATGGAATGGAATGGAATGGAATGGAATGGTGAGATGAAATGTGATCTGAGATTGTGCCATTGCACACCAGCCTGGGTGACAGAATGAGATCCTGTCAAAAGAAATGAATGGAATGGAATGGAGTGGAATGGAATGGAATGGAGAGGACTGGAATGGAGTGGATTGGAGTGGAAAGGAGTGAAATGGAATGGAATTTAATGGAATGGAATTGAATGGAATGAAATTGAATGGAATGAAATGGAATGGAAGGGAATGCAATGGAATATAATGGAATAGAATGAATGCAATGGAAAGTTGACATATAACGTGAGCTGAGATTGTTCCACTGCACTCCAGCCTGGGTTACACAGTGACATCCTGTCGAAAGAAAGGAATGTAATGTACTGTAGTGAAATGGAATGCAATGGAATGGAATGCAGTGGAGTGGAGTGGAGTAGAGTCGAGTGGATTGGAATGGAGTCGAATGGAATGGGATGGAGTGGAATGGAACGGAGTGGAGTGGAGTGGAGTGAAATAGAGTGGAATGGAATGTGATGGAATGGAATGCAATGGAATGTTGAAAAGAAATGTGAGCTGAGATTGTGCCACTGCACTACAGCATTTGTGACAGAATGAGATCCTGTGGAAAGACATGAATGGAATGGAATGGATTGGAGTGGAGTAGAGTGGAGTGGAGTGGAGTGGAGTGGAATGGAATGGAATGGAATGGAGTGGAGTGGAGTGGAGTGGAGTGGACTGCAGAGGAGTGCAGTGGAGTGGAATGGAATGGAGTGGAGTGGAGTGGAGTGGAATGGAGTGGAGTGGGGTGGAATGGAATGGAGCGGAGTGGAATTGAATGGAGTGGAGTGGAGTGGAATGGAGAGGAGCTGAGTGGAATGGAGTGAAGAGGAGTGGTTTGGAATGGAATATAATGGAGAAAAGAAATGTGTGCTGCGATTGTGCCACTGCACTACAGGCTGTGTGACATAGGGAGATCCTGTCAACAGAATGGAGTGGAGTGGAATGGAAGGGAATGGAATGCAGAAAAGTAATGTGTGGCGAGATTGTGCCACTGCACTATACCCTGTATGACAGAGGGAGATCCTGTCGAAAGAAAGGATTGTAATGAAAGGGATTGGAATGGAATGGAATGCAATGGATTGGAGTGGAGTGGAGTGGTATTGAGTGGAGTGGAGGGCAGTGGAATGAAATGGAATGGAATGAAGTGGAGTGAAGTGGGGTGGAGTGGAGTGCAGTGAAATGGAGTGGAGTGGAATGGACTGTAGTGAAGTGCAGTGGAGTGGAGAGGAGTGGAATGGAATGGAATGGAATCGGATGTAATGGAATGTTGTGGAATGGAGTCGAGTGAATGGAATGAAATGGAACGCAATGAAAAGGAGTGCAGTGGAGCGGAGCGGAACATAGTGGACCGGAGCAGATCGGAGTGGTACGGGACGGAATGGAACAAATGGAATTGGAGCTGAGATAGTGCTACTGCGTTCCAGGCTGGGTTTCAGAGTGAGATACTCTCAAAAGAAAGGAAGGAATGGAATGCAGGGGGATGCAGTGGAATGGAATGGAATGGAATGGAATGGAATGGAATGGAATGGAATGGAATGGAACGGAATGCAGTGGAGTGGAGTGGAGTGGAGTGATGTGGAGTGGAGTGTAATGGTGAGGAATGGAATGGGATGGAATGGAATTGAATGAAGTGGAGTGGAGTGGGGTGGAGTAGAGTGCAGTTGAATGAACAGGAATGGAATGAAATGGAGTGGAATGGAGTGAAGTGGATTGCAGTGGAGTGCAGAGGAGTGGAATGGAGTGGAGAGGAATCGGATGTAATGGAATGCAGTGGAGTGGAGTGGAGTGAAGTGGAACCGAGTGCAATGGAATGGAATGGAATGGAATGGAATGGAAAGCAATGTAATGCAATGGAATGCAACGGAATAGAATGTAATGCAATGGAATGTTGTCATGTAATGTGAGCAGAGATTTTGCCACTGCACTCCAGCCAAGGTGACACAGTGAAATCCTGTCGAAAGAAAGGAATGGAATGCAATGGAGTGAAATGAAATGGAATTGAATGGAATGGAGTGGAGTGGAGTAAATTGGAGTGGAGTGGAGCTGAGTGGAGTGTAATGAAGTCGAATGGAAAGGGATGGAGTGGAATGGAAAGGAGTTGAGTGGAGTGGAGTGAAATAGAATGGAATGGAATGCAATGGAATGGTGAAAAGAAATGTGAGGTGTGTTTGTGCCACAGCACACCAGCTTTCATGACAGAGTGAGATCCTGTGGAAAGAAAGGAATGGAATGGAACAGAGTAGAGGCAAATGCAATAGAGTAAAGGCAAATGAAGTGGAGTGGAGTGGAAAGGTCTGAAAAAAATGGAATGGAATGGAATGGAGTGGAATGCAATGTAGTAGATTGGAATGAAGTGGAAAGGAATGGAATGGAAAAAGGTAGAGTAGAATGGAGTGGAGTGGAGTGGAATGGAGTTGAAAGGAGTGGATTGGAATGCAGTGGATGGAGTAGAGTGGAAGGGAGTGGAACTATAAGGAATGGAATGGATTGGATTGTAGTGGAAGACAGTGGAGTGGAGTGGAATGTAGAGGAATGGAAAGGAGTGGAAAGGAGTGGACTGGAGTGGATTAGAGTGAATTGGAATGGAATGGAGTTCAGAGGAATGTTTTGGAAATGAATGGAATGGAGGGGAGTGGAATGGAACGGAATGGAATGGAATGTCGTGGAATTGAGAGGGGTGGAGTGGAGTGGAGTGGAATCGAATGGACTGTACTGAAGTGGAATGCATTGGAGTGGAGGAGAATGGACAGGAATTGAGTGGAATGGAGTGGAGAGTAATAATTCAGAATGGAATGGAATTGAATGGAATGGAGTGGAATGGAGTGGAGTGGAGCCGATTGGAGTGGTGAGGAATGGAATGGAGCAGCATGGAGTGCAGTGCGGTGGAATGCAATGGAGTGGAGTGGATTGGAAAGAGATGGAGTGGAGTGACGATGAGTGAAGTGGAATGGAATGGAGTGGAGTAGAGTGGAGTGGAGTGGAGTTCAGAGGTTTCACATGGAATGGAATGAAATGGAATGCAATGGAAGCTGAGATTGTGCCACTGCACTCCAGGATGGGTGACTGAGAGTGATACTCTCAAAAGAAAGTAATGGAATGGAATGGAATGGAATGGAATGGAATGGGGTGCACTGGAGTGGAGTGGAGTGAAGTGAAGTGAATTGGAGTGGAATGGAGAGGAATGGAATGGGACGGAATGGAATGGAATGAAGTGGACTGGAGTAGGGTGGAGTTGAGTGCAATGGAATGGAGCATAATCGAATCGGATGGGGGGGAATGGAGTAGAGTGGAGTGCAGTGGAGTGGAAAGAAGTGCAATGGAGTGGAATGGAATCGGAAGAAATGGAATGTAGTGGAGTGGAGTGGAGTGGAACAGAATGGAATGGAAAGGATCAGAGCGGAGTGGAATGGAATGGAACGGGAGGTGAGATGGCGCCACTGCACTCCAGACTGGGTGACTGAGTGAAATATTCTTGAAATAAAGGAATGGAATGGAATGCAGTAGAATGGAATGGAATGGAATGCAGTAGAATGGAATGGAATGGAGTGGACTGGACAGGAATCCAGTGAACTGGAGTGGAATGGAATGCAGAGGAATGGAATGGGATAGAAGGGAATTGAATGAATTGGAGTGGATTTGGGTGGAGTGCGTTGCAGTGGAATGGAGCAGAATGGAATGGAAAGGAGTGGAATGGAGTGGAGTGGAGTGCAGTGGAGAGGAGAGGATTGGAATGGAGTGTAATGGAACTGGATGTGATGGAATGTAGAGGAATGGAGTGGAATGCAGTGGACAAGAGTGGAATGGAATGGAATGGAATGGAAAGGAATGGAATGGAGTGGAATGGAATGGAATGGAATGGAATGGAATGGAATGGAATGGAATGAAATGCAGTGGAGTGGATTGAAATGAAATGGAGTGGAGTAGAGTGGAGTGGAATGTGATAGAATGGAGAGGAGGGGAATGAAACAGAATGGAATGGAGTGGATTGGAATGGAGTGGAGTCGAATGGAATCAAATGGAGTGGAGTGGAATGGAGTGGAATGGAATGGAGTGCAATAGACTGGAATGGAGTGGAGTGGAGTGGAATTTAGTGGAATGGACTGGAATGGAATGGAATTGAGAGGAATGGAATGGAAGTGAATGGAATGGAATGGAATACAGTGGAATGGAATGGAATGGAAAAGAATGGAATGGAATGGAGTGGAGTGGAGTGGAGAGGATTGGAGAGAAGTGGAATGAAATGGAGTGGAGTGGAGTGGAGTTTCGTGGAGTGGCATGGAATGGATTGGAATGGAATAGAATGGAGTGGAGTGGAATGGAAAGGAATGGAATTGAATGGAATGGAATGGAATGGCATGGACAGGAGAAGAATGTAGTGGAGTGCAGTGGAATGGAGTGGAGTGGAGTGGAGTGGAATGGAATTGAGTGGAATGGAAAGGAATGGAGTAGAGTGGAATGGTATGGAATGGTGTGCATTGGAATGGAGTGGAATGGAATGGAGTGGAATGGAGGGGAGTGGAGTGCAGTGGAGAGGAATGGAGTGGAGTGGAGTGGATTGAAGTGGAGAGAAGTGGAGTATGGTGGATTGGAGTTTACTGGAGGGGATTCTAATGGAATGGAGTGGAATGGAATTGAATGAAATGGAATGGAGTGGAGTGGAGTGGATAGGAATGAACAAGAGTGGAATGGAACTGAATGAAATGGAATGGAGTGGACTGGAGTGGAGAGGAATGGAAAGGAGTAGAATGGAGTGGAGAGGAGTGGAATGCAGTGGATTGCAGTGGTGTGGAGAGGATTGGAGTGGAGTGGAGGGGGTTGAGTGGAGAGATGTTAAGTGAGGTGGAGTGGAATTTACTGGTGTCGAAAATAATTGAAAGGAGTGGAATGGAATGGAGTGGAGTGGAGTGGAATGTAATGTAATGGAGTGGAGTGGAGTGGAGTAAAGACGAATGGAGTGGAGTGGAATGGAGTGTAGTGGAGTGAAATGGAGTGCATTGTATTGGAGTGGAGTGCAGAGGAGTGGCATGGAATGGGATGGAATGGATAGAAGAGGAGTAGAATGGAGTGGAGTGGAATGGAAACAAGTGGAATGGAGTGGAGTGGAGTGAAATGGAAGAGTGGAGTGGAATGGTTTGGAATGGGATGGACTAGAAAGGAATGGAATAAAATGGAATGGAATGTAGTGGAATGGAGAGGAGTGGAAAAGGAGTGGAGTGGAGAGGATTGTTGTAGTGTGGAGAGGGGTTGAGTGGAGAGAAGTGGAGTGGGGTGGAGTGGAGTTTGCAGGAGTGGAAGGTAACGGAATGGAATGGAATGGAATGGAATAGAGTGGAATGAAATGGAGTGGAGTGGAGTGGAATGGAATGGAGTTTAGTGGAGTGGAGTAAAGAGGAATGGAGTGGAGTGGAATGGAGTGCAGTGGAGTGGAATGGAGTGCAGTGGAATGGAGTGGAGTGTATTGGAGTGCAGACGGATGGCATGGAATGAAATGTAATGGATTGTAGTGGAGTGGAGTGGAGTGCAGTGGAGTGTAATGGCGTCGAATGGAAAGGAGTGGAGTGGAATGGAGTGGAGTTGAAAGGAATGGCGTGGAGTGCAATGGTGCGGAATGGAGTGGAGTGGAATGGAGTGGAGTGGAATGGAAAGGAATGGAATGCAGGAGAGTGGAATGGAAGGGAGTGGAGTTCAGTGGAGTGGAGTGGGGTGGAGTTGAGTGCAGTGGAATGGAGCTGAATGGAATGGGATGGAGTGGAATGGAGTGGAATGGAATGGAATGGAGTGGAATGGAGTGGAGTGCAGTGTAAGGGAATGGAATGACATGGATTGGAGTGGAACGGAATGGAATGGAGTGAGGTGGAGTGAAATATAATGGAATGGAATAAGATGCAATTGAATGCAATCGTAGGCTGAAGAGAAATATGAGCTGAGATGGTGACACTGCAATCCAGCATTTGTGACAGAGTGAGATCCTGTGGACAGCAAGGAAATTAATGGAATGGAATTGATGGAATGGAATTGAATGGAGGGCAGTGGAATGAAATGGAATGGAAAGGATTGGAGAGGAGTGGAGTGGAGTGGAATAGGTTTGAGTGGAGAGAACTTAAGTGTGGTGTAGTGGAGTTTACTGTAGCCGAAAGTAATGCTATGGAGTGGAATGGAATGGAACAGAGTGGAAAGGAATGGAGTGGAGTTGACTGTTATGGAATGGATTGGACGCGAGTGGAGTAAAGAGGAATGGAGAGGAGAGGAATGGAGAGTATTGGAGTAGAATTGAGTGGAGTGTATTGGAGTGGTGTGCAGAGGAGTGGCATGGAATGTAATTGAATGGATTGTAGTGGAGTGGAATGGGATGGAACGGAATGGAGTGGGATGGAATGGAATGGAGTGGAGTGGAATGGAATAGAATGGAATGGAGTGGAGTGGAGTGGAGGGGACTGGAATGGAGTGGAATGAGTGGAATGAAGTGGAGACAAATGGAGTGGAGTATAATGGAATGGAATGGAGTAGAGTGGAATGGAAGGGAGTGGAGTAGAGGGGTGGAGTGGAGTGCAGCGGAATGGAACTGAATGTAATGGGATGGAGTGGACAGGAGTGGAATGGAATGGAATGGAGTGGAATGCAGTGGAATGAAATGGAATGAAGCGTAGTGGAGCGGAATGAAGTGTGGTGGAGTGGAATGCGGTAGAACGGAATGGAATGGAATGGAATGGAGAGGAATGGAGAGGAGTGGAATGGAGCAGACCGGAATTGAATGGAATGGAGTGGAATGGAATGGAATGGAATGGAATGCAGAGGAGAGGAGTGGAATAGAATGGAGTGGAGAGGAGTGGAAAGAAGTGTAGTGTAGTGGAATGTAGTGGAGTGGAGTGGAATGTAGTGGAGGGGAGTGGAATGGAATAGAATGGAATGGAGTGCAGTGGTATGGAGTGGAGTGGAATGGAGTGGAGAAGAGTAAAGTGGAGTGGAGTGCAATAAAATAGAATGCATGGAGTGGAGTGTAATGGAGTGGAATGGAGAGGAATGGAATTGAGTGGAATGGAATGGAGTGGAGTGGAGTGGACTTAAGTGGAGTTGAATGTAGTGAAATGGAAAGGAGTAGAGTGGAATTAAGTGGAATGCAATGGAGTGGAATGGAATTGGAGTGGAATGGAAGGGAATGGAGTGGAGTGGACTGAATTGGAGTTGAGTGCAGTGAAATGGAAAGGAGTAGATTGGAATTAAGTGGAATGCAATTGAGTGGAGTGGAATTGGGGTGTAATGGAAGGGAATGGAGTGGAGTGGAATGGAGTTGAATGGAATGGAGTGGAATAATGGGGAATGGAGTGGAATGGAGTGGAGTGGAGTGGAATGGCTTGGAATGGTCTGTAATGGAGTGGAAATGAATGGAATGCAATGAAGTGGAGTGGAGTGGGAAGTACTGGAATGTAGTGAGGGAACTGAGTGGAGTGAAATGGAATGGCATTGAATGGAGTGTGGTTGAGTGGAACGGACTGGAGTGGATAGGAAATGAGAAGAATAGAATGGAATGAAATGGAATGGAGTGGAGAGGAGAGGAAAGGAGTGGAAAGGATTGGAATGGAGTGAAATGGAATGGAAAGGAATGCAATTCAAAACAATGGAATGCAATGGAATATAAAGCAATGCAATGGAAAGTTGACATGTAATGTGAGCTGAGATTTCACCACAGCACTCAAGCCTTGATGACAAAGTGATATCCTGTCAAAAGCAAGGAATGGAATGCTATTGATTGAAATGGAATGGAATGGAGTGGAGTGGAGTGGAGTGGAATGGAGTGCTGTGGAAGGGAGTGGATTAGAGATGAAAAGAATGGAATGGAAAGGAACGCCATGGATTGGAGTGTAGTGGAGGGGAGTGGAGTGGAGGGAACTGGAATAGATGGGAATGGAGTGGAATGGAATGGAAAGGAGTGGAGTGCAGTGGAAGGGAGTGGAGTGGAGTGGAGTAGAGTGGAATGGAGTTGAATGGAATATAATGGAATGGAATGGAATGGAGTGAAGGGGAATAGAGTTTAGTGGAGTGAAATGGAGTGGACTGCAGTGAAATGGAATGGAATGGAAAGGAATGGTGTACAGTTGCATGGAGTGATGTGCAGTGGAGTGGAGTGGAGTGGAATGGAATGGAGTAAAGTCGAGTGGAGTGGAGTAGAGCGGAGTGGAATGGAATGAATGGAATGGAATGGAGTGGAGGGGAATGTAGAAGACTGAAATGGAAAGGAAAGGAGTGGAATGGAGTGGAATGGATTGGAGTGGGGTGGACTGGAATGGAGTGCAGTGCAATGGAAAGGAATGGAAAGGAATGGAGTGGAAATGAATGGAGTGGGATGGAATGGCAGGGAATGGAGTGTAGTGGCGTGGTGTTTAGATGAGTGGAGTGGAGTCGAGTGGAGTGGAAAGAAATGGAATGGAAGGGAATGGAGTGGAGGCGAGTGGAGTGTAATGGAATGGAGTGTAATGAAATGGAATGGAATAGACTGTAATGGAAAGGATTGGAATGGAGTGGAGGGGAGTGGAGTGGAGTGCAGTGCAGTGGAATTTAGTTGAGTTGAATGGAGTGGAATGGAGTGGAGTGGAGTTAAATGGAATGGAGTGGAGGGGAATGGAGTCAAGTGGAATGGAGTGGAATGGAAGGGATTGGAGTGAAGCATAGTGGAGTGGAATGGAATGGAGTGGAATGGATTGGAATGGAGTGGAATGGAATGGAATGGAGTGGAATTGAGTGGAGCGGAGTGGAATGGAGTGGAGGGGAATGGAGTGGAGTGGAGTGGAGTGGAACAGAGTGGCATGGAAAGGAATTTATTGGAAAGGAATGGAATGGAATGGAATTGAATGCAATGAAATGCAATGGAACAGAACGCAGTGTAATGGAAAGTTGACATGTAATGTGAGCTGAGATTGTGCCTCTGCACTACAGCCTGGGGACACAGTGATATCTTGTTGAAAGAAAGGAGTGGAATGCAAGTGTGTGAAATTGAATGGTTTGGAATGCAATGGAGTGGAGTGGAGTGGAGTGAAGTGGAGTGGAGTGGAGTGGAATGGATTCGAATGGAATGAGATGGAGTTCAATGGAATGGAGTGGAATGAAGTGGAATGGAGTCGAATGGAGAGATGTGGTGTGGAGTTGCGTGGAAAAGAGTGGAGTGGAGTGAATAGAGTGCAGTGGAATGGAGTGGAGTGGGGAGGAGTGGAGTGGAGTGGACTGGAGTGGAATAGAGTGGAGTGGATTGGAATGGAGTGCAGTGGAATGGAGTGGATTGGAGTGGAATGGAAAGAAATGAAGCGGAGTGTAGTGGAATGGAGTGGAGTGGAGTGGAATGGAGAGGATTGGAGTGGAGTGGAATGGAATTGCAGGGAATGGAGTAGACTGGAGTGGAGTAGAGTGCAGTGAGGTGGCATGGAATGGAATGGAGAGGACTGGAATAGGACATAATGGAATGGAATGAAGCGGAGTTTACAGGAGTGGAGTGGGGTGCAGTGGAAAGGAGTGAAATGCAATGGGATGGAGTGGAATGCAGTGGAGTGGACTGTAGTGGAGTGGAGAGGAGTGTAATGGAGTGGAATGGAATCAAATGTAATGGAATGTATTCGATTGGAGTGGAGTGGGAAGGAACGGTATGGAATGGAACAGAATGGAACGGCAACTGAGACTGCCACCGTGCTCCAGGATGGGTGACAGAGTGAGATACTCTTGAAAGAAACGAATGCAAAGGAATGCAGTAGAATGAAACGGAATGTAATGGAGTGGAGTGAAGAGTAGTGGAGTGAAGTGGAGTGGAATGCAGACGAATGGAATCGGATGGAATAGAGAGGAATGGAGTGAAGTGGAGTGGGTTGAAGTTGACTGCAGTGTAATGTAATGGAATGGAATAGGATGGGGTGTAATGGAGTGTAGTGGAGTTCAGTGGAGTGGAGTGGGGTGCAGTGGATCAGAGTGGAGTGGAATGCATTGGAATGGAATGGAGTGGAGTGGAGTTCAGTGGAATGCAATGGAATGGATTGGATTGGAGTGGAAAGGACTGGAATGGTGTGGAATGGAGTGGAAAGAAGTGGAATGAAGTGGAATGGAATGTAATGGAAAGGAATGGAATGGAATGGAATGGAGTAGAGTGGGATGGAATAGAGTGGAGTAAAGTGGAGTGGAGTGGAGTGGATTGCAGTGGAGTGGAATGAACTGGAGTGGGGTGGAGAGGAACGGAATGGAATGGAGTGTAGTGGAGTGGAATGGAGTGGATTGGAATGGAGTGGAGAGTTGTGGAGTGTAATGGAATGTAAAGGAGTGGAGTGGAAAGCAACGGAGTGAGGTGGAGTGGATTGGATTGAAATGTAGTGTCGTGGAATGGACTGGAATAGAATGGAGTGGAATGGAGTGGAATGGAATGGAGTGGAATGGAATGGAGAGGAGTGGAGTTGAATGGAGTGGAGTGCAATGGAGGGGAGAGGAATGGAGTGGATTGGAAAGAGTGGAGAGTAGTGAAGTGTAATGGAATGTAATGGAGTGGAGTGGAATGGAACAGAGCGGAATGGAGGGAAAGGAGTGGAATCGATTGGAGTGAGTGGAAGCGAGTGGAATGGACAAGAATGGAGTGAAATGGAATGGAATGGAATGGAGTGCAGTGGAGTGGAATGGACTGGAATGGAGTGGTATGGAAGGTATCCGAGTTTTATGGAATGGGATGGAGTGGAATGGATGGAATGGCGTGGAATGTAATGGAATGTCATGGATCGGAGTGGAATGGAGTGGAAAGAGGGGAACGGAATTGAATGCAAAGGAATGGAGTGGAGTGGAGAGGAATAGAATGGAATGGATTGGAATGAATGGAAGTGGAATGGAGTGGATTTGAGTGGAATGGAGTGGAATGGAATGGATTGTAATGAAACTGAGTGGAGTGGAATGGAGTGGAATGCAATGGAATAGAGTGGAATGGAATGGATTGGAATGGAATAGAGTGGAGTGCAGTGTAATAAAGTGAAGTGTAGTGGAATTGAATAGAGTGAAGTGGAGTGGAAGGGAATGAAGTGGATTGGAATGGAATGTAATGGAATGGAATAGAATGGAATGGAGGGAATGGAGTACAGTGGAATGGAACGGAATGGAGTGGAGTGGAATGGAGTGGAGTGGAATGGAGTGGAATGGAGTGGAGTGGAGGGCAGTGGAATGGAATGGACTGGAATGGAATGGAATAGAGTTCAGCGGAGCGGAGACGACGGGAGTAGAATTGAGTGAAGAGTTCTGGAATGGAGCAGAGTGGAATGGAATGAAGTGGAATGGAATGTAATGGAATGGAGTGGATTGGAGATGAATGAATTGGAGTCGAGTGGAATGGAGTATAGTGGAATGCAATGGAATGGAATGGAGTGTAGTGGAGTGCAATGGAGTGAATTGAAGTTGAATGGAGTTTTATGGAATGGAATGGATTGGAGTGGAGTGGAGAGGAATGGAGTGGAATGGAATGGAATGGAAAGGAGTGGAATGGAATGGAGAGGAGTGGAATGGAACGGAATGGAATGGAATGAAGTTAGGTGGAACGGAGTGGTATGGAATGGAATGGAATGGAGTGGAATGGAATGCATTGGATTGCAGTGGAATGGAGAGGAGTTGAATGGAATGGAATGGAATGGAATAGAGTTGAGTGGAATGGAGTGGAATGGAATGGAGTAGAGTGGAGAGAAGTGGAGTGGCATGGAGTGGAATGGAATGAAATGTAATAGAATGGAATGGATTGGAGTGGAATGGAATGATATGTAATAGAATGGAATGGATTGGAGTGGAATGGAGTGGAGGGAAGTGGAATGGATAGGAAAGGAATGGAGTAGAATGGACTGGAGTGGAGTGGAGTGGTGTGGAATGAAATGTAATAGAATGGAATGGATTGGAATGGAATGGAATGGAGGGAAGTGGAATGGATAGGAAAGGAATGGAGTAGAATGGACTGGAGTGGAGTGGAGTGAAATGAATAGGAATGGAATGGTGTAGAGTGGTATGGAGTTGAATGGAATGGAGTGGAGTGGAATGGAGTGAGATGGAATGGAATGGAGAGGTGTAGAATGGAACGGAAGAGAATGGAGAGGAATGCAGAAGAGTTGAATGGAGTGGAATGGAGTGTAGTGGAGTAGAGTTGAGTGGAGTGGATTGGAGTGCAGTGGAATGGAATGGAATGGAAAGGAATGCAGTGGAGTGAAAACAAATGGAGTGGAATGGATTGGAATGGAATCAATGGAGTTCAGGGGAATGGAATGGAATGGAATGCAGTGGTGAGGAATGGAATGGAGAAGAGTGGAATTCAATGGAATGGAATGGAATTCAGAGGAGTAGAATGGAAAGGAGAGTAGTGGAGTGGAATGGGGTGGAGATGAACGGAATGAAATGGAATGGCGTGGAATGGAGTGGAATGGAGTGGAATGGAGTGGATTGGAGTAGAATGGAGTGGAATGGAATAGAATGGAATGGAATGGATGGAATGGAGTGGAGTGGAATAGAGTAGAGTGTAATGGAATGCAGTGGAATGGAATGAAATGGAGTGGAATGCAGTGGAGTCGAATGGAGAGGAGTGGAGTAGAATGGATTGAAATGCAATTTAGTGGAATGGAATGTAGTGGACTGGAGTGATGTGGAGTAGAGTTCAGTGGAATGGAATGGAATTGAATGGAATGGAATGGAGAGGAATGTTGTGGAGTGGAGGGGAATGGAGTGAGATGGAATGAAGTTAAGTGGAGTGGAATGGAATGGAATGGAGTAGAGTAGAATGGAGTGGAATGGAATAGACTGGAAATGAGAGGAGTGTAGTGGAATAGAGTGGAGCGGAATGGAATGGAATGCAATGGAATGCAGTGGAGTGGAAAGGAATGGAGTGAAGTGGAATGGAATGGAACAGAGTGGAGTGGAGTAGAATAGGGTTTGCTGGAGTCAAATGGAGTTGAATGGAATGGAACGGAATGGAGTGGAGTGGAATGGAGTAGAGTGGAATGAAATGGAATGCAGTGGAATGAAAAGGAATGGAATGGAGTGGAGTGGAGTGGAGTGGAATAGAGTGGAGTGGGCTGGAATTGATTTGAGTGGAGTGCAGTGGAATGTAATGTAATTGAATGGAATGCAGTGGAGTGGAGACGACTGGACTGGAAGAGAATGGTGTGGAGTGTAGTGGAATGGAGTGGGGTGGAGGGGAGGGCAGTGGAGTGGAACGGACTAGAAAGGAAATGAATGGAATGGAATGGAACAGAACGAAATGGAGTTAAATGGCATGGAATGGAATGGAGGGGAGTGGAGTGTAATGCAGTGGAATGGAATGGACTGGAGTGAACTGGAGTGGAATGGAATGGAATGGAATGCAGTGGAATGGAATGGAGTGGAGTGCATTGTAATGGCAAGGAATGGAATGGAGTGGAGTGGAGTGGTGGGCAGTGGAGTGGAATGAAGTGGAATGGAAAGAAATGGAATGGAATGGAACTGATTGCAGTGAAATGGTATGGAATGCAATCGAATGGAGTGGAGTGGAGTGTAATGTAGTGGAATGGAATGGACTGGAGTGTAGTGGAGCGGAATGGAATGGAATGGAATGCAGTGGAATGGAATGGAATGTAGTGGAGTGGACTGGAATGAGAAGGAATGGAATGGAGTGGAGTGGAGTGGAGAGGAATGGAGGGATGTGGACCAGAATGGAGTGGAATGCAATGGAATGGAGAGGAATCGAATGAAATAGAATGGAGAGAAGTGGAGTGGAATGGAATGGAGTGGAATTGAGTGGAGTGGAGTGGAATGCAATGGATAGGAATGGAATGGAATGGAATGGAATGGAGTGGAGTGAAATGGAGTTGAGAGGAGTGGAGTGGAGTGTAATGGAATGGAATTGAATGTAATGTAATGGAGTGGAATGTTGTGGAGTGGAGTGGAGTGGAGTTGAGTAGAATTGAGCGGAATGGAAAGTAATTGAATGGAATTATACAGAGTGGGATTTTGTGGAGTGGAATGGATTTGAGGTCAGTGGACTGGAGTGTAAGGGAGTGGACTGGAGTGGAATGGAATCGAATGTAAAAGAATGGAAGCTGAGATTGGGCCACTGCACCGCAGGCTGTGTGACAGAGTGAGATACTCTCCAAAGAAGGGAATGGAAGGGAATGCGGTGGAATGGAATGGAATGGAATGGAGTGCACTGGAGTGGAGTGGAGCAGATTGAAGTGGAATGGAATGGGCAGGAATGGAATGGGACGTAATGGAATGGAAATAAGTAGAGTGGAGTGGAGTGCAGTGGAATGGAGTGAAATGGAGTGCAATGGAGTGGAAAGGAGTGGAGTGAACAGAAGTGGAGTGGAGAGGAATGGAATGGATTGGAGTGGAGTGGACTGGAATCGAATGTAATATAATGTATTCAATTGAATTAGAGTGGAACAGAACGGCACGGAAGGGATCAGAACGGAAAGGGAGATGACACTGTGAAACCGCCCTCCAGACTGGGTGACAGATTGAGATACTCTCAAAAGAACGGAATTTAAACGAATGCAGTGGAATAAAATGGAATGGAATGGAGTAGAGTGGAGTTGGGTGGAGTGAAGTTGAGTGGAATGGAATGCCGAGGAATGGAATCGGATGGAATGGAGTGGAATGGAGTGAAGTAGGGTGGGATGAAGTGGAGTGCAGAGGAATGGAACGGAATGGATTGGGATGGAGTGGAATGGAGTGTAGTGGAGTACAGTGGAGTGGACAGGATTGTAATGGAGTGGAATGGAATCCGATGTAGTGGAATGTAGTGGAATGGAGTGGAGTGGGGTTGAGTGGAGTGGAATGGAATAGAATGTAACGTAATGGAATGAAATGGAATGGAAAGACTGAAGTGGAGTGGAGTGGAGTCGAATGGAGTGGAGTGGAATGCAGTGGAGTGGAGTGGACTGGAATGGAGTGGAAATAAATGGAACAGAGTGGAATGGAATGGAACGGAATGGAGTGAATTGCGGTGGAATGGAGTGGAGTGGAGTAGAATGGAGTGGAGTGGAATGGAATGGAATGGAGTGGAATAGAGTGGAATGGAATGGAATAGAGTGAAATAGAATGGAAAGGAATGGAATTGAGAAGAGTGGAATGGAGTGGAGTGGAATGGAATGGAATGGAGTGGAATAGAGTGGAATGGAATGGAATAGAGTGAAATAGAATGGAAAGGAATGGAATTGAGAAGAGTGGAATGGAGTGGAGTGGAGTGGAGTGCAAAGGAACGGAATGGATTGGAGTGGATTGGAGTGGAGTGGATTGGAATGGAATGGAATGGAGTGGAGTTGAATGGAGTGGAGTGAAATTTAGTAGAGTGGAATGGAATGGAAAGGAGTGGAAAGAAATGGAATGGAATGGAAAGGAGTGGAGTGGAGAGGAATGGAGTGCAGTGGAGTGAAATGGAGAGGAGTGGACTGGACTGGAATGGAATGGAGTGGAATGGAATGGAATGGAATGGAGTGGAATGGAGTGGAGTGGACTGGAATTCAGTTGAAAGGAATGGAGTGGAGAGGAGTGGAGTGGGGTGCAGTGGAATGAACTGGAATGGAATGGAGTGGAGTGGAGTGGAATGGAGTGGAGTGGAGTGAATAGGAGTGAAATGGGCTAGAATGGAGTGGAATGGAATGCAATGGACGGAATGGAATGGAATGACGTGGAGTGGAGTGGAATGGACTGGAATGGAGTAGAATGGAATGAAACGGAGTTTTATGGAATGGAATGGAGTAGAATTTAATGGAAATTCATGGAACGACTGAAGTGGATTGGAATGGAGTGGAATGGAGTTTAAAGGAGTGGAATGGAATGGAATGGAAAGGAATGGAGTGGAGTGCAGTGGAATGGAGTGGAATGGATTGGAATAGAGTTGAGTGGAATGGAGTGGCATTGTGTGCTATGGAATGGAAAGGAATGGATTGGAATGGAATGGAGGGGATTGGATTTTAATGGAACAGAGAGGAGTGGAATGTATTGCAATGAAATGGAGTGGAGTGCAGGGGAATGGAATGGAATGCAGTGGAGTGCATTGCAGTGGACTGAAAAGGAGTGGAATGGAGTACAGTGGAGTGGAGTAGAGAGTAATGGAATGGAATGGAATGGAATAGAGTGGAATCAAATCGTGTGGAGTGGAGCAGAGGGGAATGAATTGGGGTGGAGGGGAATGAAATAGAATGGAGTGGAATAGATTGGAAAGAATGGAGTGGAATGGAAAGGAGTGGACAGGATTGGAGTGCAATGGAATGAAGTGGAGTGGGGTGGAGTAGAAGGGAATGGAGTGGAGGGGAATGGAGTGGAATGGAATGGAGAGGAATGAAGTGGAGTGGAGTGGAGTGCAGTGCATTGGAATGCAATGGAATGGGATGAAGAGGAGTGGAATGGAATAGAGTTCAGTGAAGCAGGTTGAAGTGGAGTGGAATGGAGTGGAGTGGACAGTAATGGAGCAGAATGGAATGTAACGGAGTGGAATGGAATGGAATGGAATGCAAAGGAGTAGAGTGGAGTGGAATAGATTGGAAAGAATGGAGTGGAATGGAAAGGAGTGGACAGGATTGGAGTACAATGGAATGAAGTGGAGTGGGGTGGAGTAGAAGGGAATGGAGTGGAGGGGAATGGAGTGGAATGGAATGGAGAGGAATGAAGTGGAGTGGAGTGGAGTGCAGTGCATTGGAATGCAATGGAATGGGATGAAGAGGAGTGGAATGGAATAGAGTTCAGTGAAGCAGGGTGAAGTGGAGGAGAATGGAGTGGAGTGGACAGTAATGGAGCAGAATGGAATGTAACGGAGTGGAATAGAATGGAATGGAATGCAAAGGAGTAAAGTGGAGTGCAGTGGAATGGAGTGGAGTGGAGTGAATTGCAGTGAAGAGAAACGAAACGGAGTGGAATGGAGTGGAGTGGAATGGGTTTTAGAGGAGTGGCATGCTATGGTTTGAAACAGAATGCAGTGGAGTGGAAGGGAGTGGAGTGGAATGGAGTGGAGTGGAATGGAATGGCGTCCATTATGCGCAATGCAATGGAATGGAATGCAGTGAAATGGAATGGAGTGGAGTGGAGTGGAGTGGAGTGGAATGGAATGGTATGGAATATAATGGAATGGAGAAGAGTGGAATGGAGTGGACTGGACTAGAATGGAGTGGAATGAAATTGAATGGAATGGAATGGAATGGAGTAGAGTGGATTGGAATGTAGTGGAGTGGAGTGGAGTGCAATGGAGTGGGGTGCAGTGGAATGGAATGGAATGGAGTGGAGTACAGTGGAATGGCATAGAATGAAGTAGAGTTGAATGGAATAGTATGGACGGGAATGGAAAGGAGAGGAGTGGAATGGTGTGGAATGGAATGGAGTGGAGTGGAGTGGAGTGGAATAGAATGTTATGGAGAGGAATGTAATGGAATAGAATGGAATGGAATCGAAAGGAATGTGGTGGAGTGGATTGGAATGTAGAGGAGTGGAGTGGAATGGAGTGGAGTGGAATGGAATGGAATGGAATGGAATGGAGTGGAATGGAATGGAATGGAGTTTGATGGAATGCAATGAAGTGGACTGGCATGGAACGGCATGGAATGGAGTGGAGTGCAGAAGAATGGAGTGGAGTGGAGTGAACAGGATTGGAATGGAGTTGCGTAGAATGGAGAGGAATGGAATGGAATGCAATGGAGTAGAGTGGAATGGAGTAGAGTGTAGTGCAACAGAATGGAATGGAATGGATTGGAATGGAATAGAGTGGAGAGGAATGCAGTGGACTGGAATTGAAAAGAGTGGAGTGAATGAAATGGAATGGAATGGAGTGGAGTGGATTGCAGTGCAATGGAAAGTAATGCATTGGATTGGAGTGGAGTGGATTGGAATGGAGTGGAATGTAGTTGAATGGAGTGGATTGGAACGCAGTGGATTGGAATGGAATGGAGTGGAGTAGAATGGAATGGAATGGAGAGAAGTGGAGTGGAGTGGAGTGAAGTGGAATAGAGTGGTGTGCAGTGGAATGGATTGGAGTGGGATGGAGTGGAATGGAATGGAATGGAGTGGAATAGATTGTAGTGGAGTGGCAGGGAGTGGAATGGAATGGAGTGGAGTGGAATGGCGTGCAATGAAATGTAGTGGAGTGGAAGGGAGTGAAATGGAATGGAATGGAGTGGAGGGGAATGGAGTGGAGATGAGGGGACTTGAGTGGAATAGAATGGAGTGGAGAGGAATGTGGTTGATTGGAATACAGTGGAGACTAGAGGAGTTTAACAGAATGTAGTGGAATGGAGTGGAAAAGAGTGGAATGGAGTGGAATGGAGTGTAATGGAATGGAATGGAGTGGAATGGAATGGAATGGAAAGGAATAGAACGGAATGGAATAGAGTGGAGTGGAGTGGAATGGAATGGAATGCATTGGAATGGAATGGAATGGAGTTTAACGTAATGGAATGGAGTGGAATGTAATGGAATGGCATGGAACGGTGTGGAGTGGAGTGGAATGGTGTGGATTGGAATAGAAAGGAATGGAATGGAAAGGAATGGAAAGGAATGGAGTGGAATGCAGTGAAATGGAGTGGAACTGATTGCAATGGAGTGGAGTGGAATGGAGAGGAGTGGAGTGGAATTTAGTGGAATGGAATGGATTGGAATGGAATGGAGTGTAGTGGAGTGCAGTGGAATGGAAAGGAACGAAGTGGATTGGCATACACTGGACTGGAATGGAGTGGAATGGAGGAGAATTGAGTGGAATGCAGTGGAGTGGAATGGAGTGGAATGCAGTGGAGTAAATCGAGTGGAATGGAGTAGAGGGGAATGGAGTGGAGTGGAGTGGAGTTCAGTGGAATGGAGTGGAACGGAATGGAGTGGAGTGGAATGGAATGGAAAGGAGTAGAATGGAATGGGAAGGAATGGAGTGGAATGGAATGGAGTGGAGTGAAATAGATTGCAAAGGAATGGAGTGGATTGGAGTGGAGTGTAACGGAATAGAGTGGAGTGGAATGGAGAGAAATGGAATGGAGTGGAATGGAGTGGAGTGGAGTGGAGTGCAGTTTAATGGAATGGATTGGAATGGAGTCAAGTTGAATGGAATTAAGTTTACTGGAACAGAGTGGAGTGGAGAGGAATGGAGTGGAGTGGAATGGAATGGAATGGAATGGAGAGCAGTGGATTGTAATTGTATGTAGTGGAGTGGAATGGATTTGAATGGAAGGGAATGGAGCAGAGTGGAACGGAGAAGTGTGCAATGGAAAGGAATGGAGTGGAATTCACAGGAATGGAATGCAAAGGATTGGAGTGGAGTTGAATGCAGTGGAGTGGAATGAAATGGAGTTGAGTGGAGTGGAATGGAGTGGAATGGAATCGAGTGGAGTGGAATGGAGTAGAGTGGAATAGAATGGAAAGGAGTGGAGTTGAGTGGAGTGGAATATAGTGGAGTGGAGTGAAATGGAGTGGAGTGCAGTGGAATGAAATCGAATAGAACGAAAAGCAGAGGAGTGGGAGGTGTGGAGTGGAATGCAGAGGAATGGATTCGAGTGGAATGGACTGGAGTGGAGTGGAATGGAAAAGAATGGAAAGGAGTGGAATCCAGTGGAAAGGAGTGGAATGGAATTGAAAACAATGGAATGGAATGTAATGTAATGGAATGGAATGGAAAGGAATGGAGTGCAGTGGAGTGAAATGGAATGGAATGGAGTTGAATGGAATGCAATGGAGTTTGATGGATTGGAATGGAGAGGAATGCAATAGAACGGCATGGAATAGAATGGAGTGCAGTAGAATGGAGTGGAGAGGAGTGAACAGGATTGTAATGGAGACGTGTGGAACGGAATAGAAAGGAATGGAATGGAATAGAGTAGAATGCAATGGAGAGAAGTGGCGTGCAACGGATTGGAATGGAATGAATTGGAATGGAATGGAGTGGAGTGGAATGCAGTGGAGTGGAATGGAACAGAGTGGAGTTGAATGGATTGGAATGGAATGGAGTTGATTGGATTGCAGTGGAATGGAAAGTAATGGATTGGATTTGAGTGGAGTGGATTGCAATGGAGTGGAATGGAGTGCAGTGGAATGGAGTGGAGTGGAAGGGAGTGGAGTGGAGTGAAGTGGAAAAGATTGGAGTGTAGTGGAATGGTTTTGAGTGTGGTGGAGTGGAATGGAATGGAATTGACTGGAATAGAGATTAGTGGAGTGGCAGGGAGTGGAATGGAATGGAGTGGAGTGGAATGGAGTGCAATGGAATGGAGTGGAGTGGAATGGCGTGCAATGGAATGGAGTGGATTGGAGGGGAGTGGAATGCAATAGAATGGAGAGGAGGGGAATGGAGTGGAGAGGAGTGAAATGAAGTAGAATGGAATGGAGTGGAGACGAATGTAGTGGATTGAAATGTAGTGGAGAGGAGTGGAGTGTAACGGAATGGAATGGAGTGGAATCCAGTGGAATAGACTGGAATGGATTGGAATGGAGTGGAGTGGAGTGGAATGGACTGGAAAGTAATTCAATGGAATGGAATAGAATGGAGTGGAGTGGAGTGGAATGCAATGAAATGGAGTGGAATGGAATTTAATGGAATTTAACGAAATTGAATGGAGTGGAATGGAATGGAATGGCATGGAGCGGTGCGGGGTGGAGTGGAATAGAAGGGCATGGAAAGGAATGGAGTGGAGTGGAATGCAGTGGAACGGATTGGAATGGAGTGGAGTGGAATGGGGTGGAATGGAGTGGAATTTCTTGGAATGTAATAGATTGGAATGAAATGAAGTGGAGTGGAGGGCAGTGGAATGGAATGGAATGGAGTGGAGTGGTGTAGAGTGGACTGGAATGGAGTGAAATGGAGGGGAATGGAGTGGAATGCAGTGGAGTGGGATGGAGTGAAATGGAGTGCAGTGCAGTTGAGTACGATGGAGTTGAATCGGATGGAGTGGAAGGGAGTGGAATGGAATAGAGTCGAGTTGAATGGAGTGGAATGGAATGGAGTGGAATGCAGTGGAGTGGAATGGAGAGGAATTTTCTGGAATGGAGTGGAATGGAATGGAATGGAATGGCATGGAATAGAGTGGAGTGGAGTGGAACGGATTGGAATGGACTGGTATCCAATGTAATGAAGTTTAACGGAATGGAATGGAGTGGAATGCAAAGGAATGGCCTGGAATGGTGTGGGGTGTAGTGGAATGGAGTGGAGTAGAGTGGAATGGAGTGGAACGGATTGGAATGGAGAGGTGTGGAATGGAGTGGAGTGGAGTAGAATTTAGTGGAATGGAATGAATTGGAATGGAATGGAGTGGAGTGGAGTGCAGTGGAATGGAATGGAACGGAGTGGAGTGGTGTACGGTGGACAAGAATGGAGTGGAATGGAGGAGAACGGAGTGGAATGTAGTGGAGTGGAATTGAGTGGAATTGAGTGGAATGCAGTGGAGTGGAATGGGGTGGAATGGAGTGGAATGCAGAGGAGTAGGATGGAGTGGAATGGAATGGAGTCGAGTGGAATGGAATGGAAAGGAAAGGAGTGGAATGGAATGGAAAGGATTGGAGTAGAATGGAATAGAGTGGAGTGGAATGGAATAGAATCAAAAGGACTGGAGTGGAATGGAAAGGAATGGAGTAGAATGGAATGGAGTGGAGTGGAATATAGTGCAACGGAATGGAGTGGATTGGAGTTAAGTGCAATGGAGTGGAGTGGAGAGGAGTGAAGTGCTGTGGAATGGAATGGATTGGAATGCAGTGGAGATGAATGGAATGAAGTTCACTGGAACTGAGTGGAGTGGAGTGGAATGGAGAGGAGTGGACTGCAATAGAGTGGATTGGAATGGAAAGGAATGGAGTGGAATGGAATGGAAAGTAATGGAATGGAGTGGAGTGGAATGGAGTGGAATGGAGTGGAGTGTAGTGGAATGGAGTGGAGTGGAGAGGAATAGAGTTTAGTGGAATGGAATAGAATGGAGTGGAGTGGAGTGGAATGGCATAGAATGAAGTAGAGTTGAATGGAATAGTGTGGACGGGAATGGAAAGGAGAGGAGTGGAATGGTGTGGAATGGAATGGAGTGGAGTGGAGTGGAGTGGAATAGAATGTTATGGAGAGGAATGGAATGGAATAGAATGGAATGGAATCGAAAGGAATGTGGTGGAGTGGATTGGAATGTAGAGGAATGGAGTGGAATGGAGTGCAGTGGAATGGAATGGAATGGAGTGGAGTGGAGAGCATTAGGGTGGACTGGAATGGAGTCGAGTGGAGTGGAGTCGAGTGAAGTGGAATGAGATGGATTAGAATGTAATGGAGTGTAATGGAATGGATAGGAGTGAAGTGGAATGGAGGGGAATGGGATGGAGTGGAATGAAATGGAGTGCAGTGGAGTAGATTGGAAAGGAATGGAAAGGAATGGAGTGGAAGGGAATGGAGTGGAGTGGAAGAGAGTGCAATGAAACTGAGTGGAGTGGCGTGGAGTGGAATAGAATGGAATGGATCGGAGTGGAATGGAGTGAAATGGAATGGATTGGAATTCAGTGGAGTGGAGTGGAGAGCAGTGGAATGGAAAGGAATGGAGTGGAGAGGAGATGAATGGAATGGAGTTCAGTGGAGTGGAGTGGAGTGCATTGGAATGGAGTGGAGTGGACTGGAATGGAGTGGAGTGGAAAGGAAGGAGTGGAATGGAATGGAAAGTAATGGAATGGAGTGGAGTGAAATGGAGTGGAGTTGAGGGGAATGGAGTTTAGTGGAATGGCATGGAATGGGATGGAATGGAGTGGAATGGAGTGAATTGGAGGGAAGAGGGGTGGAATGGTGTTTTATGGAAAGGAAGGGAGTGGAGTGGAGTATAGTGGAATGGATATGATTGGAATGGAATGGAATGGAATGAAATGGAATGGAATAGTGTGGAGTGGACTGGAGTGAGAGTAGAGTGCAGAGCATTGGAGTGGAATGGAATGAAGTGGAGTGGAGTGGAGTTGAGAGCAATAGGGTGGAATGGAAAGGAGTGGAGTGAATTGAAGTAGCGTGAAGTGGAATTGAATGGAGTAGAGTGGAATGCAGAGGAATGGAAGAAGGGGAGTGAAGTTTAGTGGAGTGCAATGGAATGGACTGGATTGCAATGGAGTGGAGTGGAATGGAATGGAGTTACGTTGAGCGGAGTGGAGTGGTGTGGAATGGAGACAGTGAACTGTAATGGACTGGATTGAAATGGAAAGGTGTGGAATGGAATAGAAATTAGTGGAATGGAGTGGAGTGGAGTGGAATGGAGAGGAGAGGAGTGTTATGGAGTTTAGTGGAACGGAATGGAATGGGATGGAATGGAGTGGAGGGGAGTGGAGTGGAATGCAGTGGAGTGGAATGGAGTGGAGTGGAGTGGAATGGAATGGAGTGGATTGGAATGGATTGGATTGTAAAGGAATGTAATATAAAGGTATGGAGTGGAGTGGAGTGGAATGGAGTGGAGTGGAGTGGAATGGAGTGCAGTGGAATGGAGTGGAGAGGAGTGGAATGGAATGGAGTGGAGTGGAATGGAATGGGGTGGAAAGGAATTGAACGGAATGGACTGGAGTGGAGTGGAATGGGGTGGAGTGGAATGCAGTGGAGTTGAATGGAGTAGAGTGGAATGGAATGAAATGGAGTGGAATGGACAGAATAGAATGAACTGGATTGGTTTGGCCTGGAGTGGAGCGAAGTGGAATGGAAAGGAGTGGAGTTGAATGGAATGGAATGGAATAGAGTGAAGTGGAGTGGAATGGAGTGGAGTGCAGTGGAGTTCAATGGAGTGGAGTGGACTGGAATGGAGTTGAGTGGAAAGGAATGGAGTGGAATGGAATGGAATGGAATGGAATGGAATGCAGTGGAGTGGAGTGGAAATGAATGCAGTGGAGTGGAGTGAATTGGAGTCCATTGGAGTGGAATAGAAATGAATGGAGTGGAATTGGATGGAAAGAAAGAGAGGGCAATGGAATGCAGTCGAGTGGAATGGAATGGAATGGACTGGATTGTAGTGGAGTGGAGTGGATGCGAATGGAACGGAGTGGAGAGGAATGGAGTGGAACGGAATGGAGTGGAAAGGAGTGGAGTGGAGTGGAGTGCAGTGGAATGGAATGGAATGGAATGGGAAGGAAATGGAGTGAAGTGGAATGGAATGGAGTCGAGTGGAATGGTACGGAATGGAATGGTGTTCAAGAGGGTGGATTGTAGAGGAGTGGAATAGAGTGGAGTGGAATGGAATGGAGAGGAGTGAAGTTGAGAAGAGTGGAGTGTATTTGAGTAGAGAGGAGTAGAGAGGAGTGGAGTGGAGTGGAATAGGGTGGAGTAGACAGGAATTGAGTGCAGTGGAATGGAATGGAGTGGAATGGAATGAAATGGAATGTAGTAGAATGCAGTGTAGTGGAATGGAGTACAGTGGAATGGAATGGAATGGAGTGTAATGGAATGAAATGGAGTGTAATGGAAAGGAATGGCATGAACTGGAATGGATTGGAATGGAGTGGAGTGGAGTGGAATGGCAATGAATGTATTGGAATGGAATGGAATGGAATAGAGTGGAGTGGAGAGGAATGGAGTGGAGTGGAATGGAATGGAGTGGAGTGGACTGTAGTGGAGTGGAATGGAGTGGAATGTAATGGAAAGCAATGGAATGGAATGGAATGGAATGGAGTTCAGTGGAATGGAATGGAGTAGAGTAGAATGGAGTGAAATGGAATGCAACGGATTGGAATGGTGTGGAGTGGAGTGGAAGGGAATGGAATGCAATGAAGTGGAGAGGAATGGAGTGGAATGAAATGCAGTGGAAGGGAGTGAAATGAAGTGGAGTGGAGTGACGTGTAATTGAATGGAATTGATTGGAATGGAGTGCAAAGGAATGGAATGGAGTGGAATGCAATGGAATGGAATGGAGGGGGATGGAATGGAGTGGAGTGGAACGGAGTGGAGTGCAGTGAGTGGGAGTGAAGTGAAATGAAATTCAATGGAGTGGAGTGGAGTTTAGAGGAGTGGCATGGAATGGATTGGAATGGAATGGAATGGAGTGGAATGCAGTGGAGTGGAATGGAGAGGAGTCGAAAGGAATGACAAGGAATGGAGTGCAATGCAATGCATTAGATTAGAGAGGACTAATATGGAATGGAGAAGAGTGGAGTAGTGTGGGGTGGATAGGAATGGTATGGCTTGCAGGGGACTGGAGTGGAATGGAATGGAATGGAATGGAATATAATGGAATGGAAAGGAGTGGAATGGAGTTTACTGGAGTGGAATGGAGTGGAATGGAATGGAATGGAATGCAGTAGATTGGAATGGAAAGGAGTGGAGTGGAGAGGAGTGGAATTTAGTGGAATGAAATTGAGTGGACTGGAATGGAGTGGAGTGGAATGGATGAAGTGGAGTGGAATGGAAAGGAATGGAGTGCACTGGAATGGAGTACATTGGAGTGGAAAGAATTTTAGTGGAATGGAATGGAATGGGATGCAATGGAGTGGTGTGGTGTGCAATGGAGTGAAGTGTAGTGGATGGATTTGTATGGAATGGAATGGAATGGAGTGGAGAAGAGTGGAATGGAGTGGAATAGAATGGAATGAAATGGAATGGAATGGAGTGGAGTGGAATGGAATGGAGTGGAGTGGAGTGGAACGGAGTGGATTGGAGTGGAATGGAATGAAATGGTGTGGCATGCAGTGGAATGGAGTGGAGTGGGGTGGAGAGGAATGGAGTGGAATGGAATGGCATGGAATGGAATGGAATGGAACGGAATGGAATGGAGTAGAGTGGAATGCAATGGAGTGGAGTTCATTGGAGCTTAGTGGAATGAAGTGGAGTGGAGTAGAGTGGAATGGAATGGAGTGGATTGGAGTGGATTGGAGTGGAATGGAGTAGAATGGAATGGAAAGGAAAGGAATGGAGTGGAATGGAATGGAGTGCAATGCAATGGATTGGATTGGAGTACAGTGGAATAGAATGGAATGGAGTGGAGTGGAATGTAGTGGAGTGGAATGGAGTGGAATGGAATGGAGTCGAGTGGATTGGAGTGGAGTGCAGTGCAGTGTAATACAAGGAATGTTATGGACTGTAGTGGAATGTAATGGAGTTTAGAGGAGAGGAATGGAATGAGGTGGAGTGGAGTGGAATTTAGTGGAAAGCAGTGGAATTAAACGGAGTGGAGTGGAGTGAAATGGAACGGAATTGACTGGAATGGAATGAAAATGAATGGAGTGTAATGGAAGAAATTGAAGTGGAATGGAGTGAAATGAAATGTAGTAGAGAGGAGTGGAGTGGAATGGAAAGGAGAGGAGCAGAGTGGAATGGAGTTGATTGGAACTCAGTGGAGTGAAGTGGACTGGAGAGGAGTGGAGTGGAGTGCAGTGGAATTGAATGGACTGGTAAGGAGCGGAGCAGAATGACATGGAGTTGAGTGGAGTGCAGTGGAGTGGAGTGAAGTGGAATGGAGCTTAGCGAACTGGAAGAGAGTAGAGTGGAATGGAATGGAGTGGAATGGACTGGACTGTAATGAAATGGAGTACAGTGGAGAGGATTGGTGTGTAATGGTAGGGAGTGGAATGAAAAAGAATGGACTGGAGTGAAATGGAATGGAACGGAGTCGATTGGAATGGAGTTTTATGGAATGGAAAGAATGGAATGGAGAGGAATGGAGCACAGTGGAATGGAATGGATTGAGATGCCATAGCCTGGAGTGGAATTTAGTGGAGTGGAGTGTAATAGAGTGAAGTAGAGTGGAATGAAGTGGATTGTAGTGGAATGGAATGGAATGGCTTGGAATGGAATGGAATGGAACGGAATGGAATTGAATGGAATGGAATGGAGAGGAGTGTATTGGAGTGGAATGGAAAGGAATGGTGTGGAGTGGAATGCGGTGGAATGGATTGGAGGGGAGTGGATTGGAGTGGAAAGGAATGGAATGTAGTGGAGTGGAATGGAATGGAAAGGAATGGAGTGGAATGGAGTGGACTGGAATGTAATGGAATGGAATGGAATGGAGGGTAATGGAATGGAATGTAACAGAGTGGAATGGAATGGAGTGGAATGGAATCATATGGTGTGGAGTGGAATGGAGTGGAGTGGAGTGGAGTGGAATGGGATGGAATGTAGTGGAGTGGAGTATAATGAAGTGGAATAGACTGTAATGATATAGAATGGAATGCAATGGACTGGAATGGACTGCAATGATATAGAATGGAATGGAGTGGAGTGGAATGGAATGGAAAGGAATGGAGTGGAGTGGCGTGGAATGGAGTGGAGTACAGTGGAATGGAGTGGTGTGTAATGGAATGGAATAGAATGGAAAGGAATGCAGTGGCGTATAATGGAATGCAGTGGAGTGGAATGGAGTGGAGTGGAGTGGAATCGAATGGAATGGAATGGCATGGAATGGAATGGCATGGAATGGAATGGAGTGGAATAGAATGGAGTGGAGTTGAAAGGAGTGGAATGGAATGAAGTGCAGTGGAAAGGAGTGGAATGGAATAGAATTGAGTGGAGAGGATTGGAGTGGAATTGAATGGTGAAGCATGTAATATATTGGAGTGGAATGGAGTGGAGTGGAACGGAATTGAATGGAATGGAGTAGAATGTAGTAGAATGGAGTGGAATGGAGAGGAGTGGAATGGAGTGAATTGGAATGCATTGAAATGGAGTGGAGTGGAAAGGAATGGAGTGGAATGGAGTGTAATGGAGTGGAATGGAGTGATGTGGAGTGGAATGGAGTGGAGGGGAGTGGAATGGAGTTGAGTGGAATGGAATTGAGTGGAATGGAGTGGAGTTGAGTGGAATGGAGTGCAGTATAATGGAGTGGAGTGGAGTAGAATGGAATGCAAGTGAGCAGAGTGGAGTCGAATGGAGTGGAGTGAAGTGCAGTGGAGTGTATTGGAATGGAATGAAATGGAGTGGAATGGAGTGGAGTGGAGTGGAATGGAGTGGAATGGAATTGAGGGGATTGGCATGGAATGCAATAGAGTGGCATGGAATGGAATGGAGTGGAATGGAATGGAGTGGAGTGGAAAGTAGTGCAATGGAATGGAGTGGAGTGGTATGGAGTGGAATTGAATGGAGTGGAGTGGAGTGAAACGAGGTGGAATGGAGTGGAGTGGAGTGGAATGAAATGGAATGGAGAGTAGTTGAATGGAGTGGAAAGGAATGGAGTTAAAAGGAGTGGAAAGGAGTGGTTTGGAGTTGAGTGTAATGGAATGAAATGTCATGGAATGGAGTGGAATGGAGTAGAGTGGAGTGTAATGAGGTGAAATGGACTTTAATAGAATGGAATGGAATGGAATGGGGTGGAATGGAATTGAATGTAATGTATTGGAATGTAATGGAATGGATTGGAGTGGAATGTAGTGTAGTGGAATGGAGTAGAGTGGAATGGATTGGCGTGGAATGGAAAGGGGTGAAGTGGAGTGAATTGGAGTGGAATGGAGTTGAATGGAATGGAATGGAATGGAATGCAATGGAGTGGACTAGAGTAGAGAGGAATGCAGTGCAGTGGAGTGTAATGGAGTGGATTGGAGTGGATTGGAATGCAGTGGAGTGGAGTGTAATAGAGTGGATTTGAGTGGAATGGAATGGAATGGAGTAGAATGTAATGGAGTGGAATGGAGTGGAGTGAGGTGGAGAGGAGTAGAGGGCAATGGAATGTAGTGGAGTAGAGTTGATAGAATGGAATGGAAGGTAATGTAATGGAATGGAGTGGAGTGGATTGTATTTGTATTTGAGGGGAATAAAGTGGAGTGGAATGGAGTGGAACGGAATGGAATGGACTCGATTATTATGGAATGGAATGGAATGGAATGGAGTAGAGTGGAGTGGAATGGAGGGAAGTGGATTGTAATGGGATGGAGTGGAATGGAAAGAAATGGAATGAAATTGAGTAGAGTGTATTGGAATGGAGTGGAATGTGATGGAATGGAGTGGAGTGGTGTGAAATGGGGTTGAATGAAATGAAGTGGACCGGAGTAGAATGGAAGGGAATGGAGTGTAGTGGAATGGAGTGGACTGGAATGGAGTTGAATGGAGTGGCATGGAGTGGAATGGGGTGGAGTGGAGTGGAGTGGAAAGGAGTGGAATGTACAAGAATGTTATTTAATGGAGTAGAAAGAAGAGGTTTGGAGTGTATTGTAGTGGAGTGGACTGTAATAGAATGGAATGGAATGCAAAGGGGTGGAATAGAATGGAATGTTATGGAGAGGAATGGAATGGAATGGAATGGAGTGTAGTGGAATAGAGTGAAATGGAATGGAGTACCATGGAGTGGAATGGAATGGAGGGGAATGGAATGGAATGGAATGGAATGGAGTGGAGTGGAATGGAGTGGAATGGAGTGGAGTGGAATGGAATGGAGTGGAGTGGAGAGGAGTGGAATTAAATGCAATGGAATGGAATTAAGTGAAGTGGAATGGAGTGGAGTGGAGTATAATGGAGTGGAATGGAATGGAGTGGAGTGGAGAGGATTGGAGTGGAATGGAATGGAAAGGGATGGAATGGAAAGGAATGGAATCGAGTGGAGTGGAATGGAATGGGCTGGAATGGAGTGGAATGCAGTGGAATGGAGTGGAAAGGGTTGGAGTGGAATGGAGTGGATTGGAATGGATTGATATCGAGTGGAGTGCAAAGTAGTGGAGTGGAATGGAATGGAATAGAATGAAGTGGAAAGGAATGGAGTGGAATGGAGTGGAATGGAGTGAAGTGGAGTGGAATGGAGTGACGTGGAGTGGAATGGAGCGGATTGAAGTGGAGTGGAATGGAATGGAGTTGAGTAGAATGGAGTGGAGTGGAATGGAGTGCAATGTAATGGAATGGAGTGCAGTGGAGTAGAATGGAGTGGAATGGATGGAATGGAATGGAATGGAATGGAAAGGGGTGGAGTGGTGTTGAGGGAAGGGGAGTGCCATGGATGGGAGTGGAATGGAGACGAGTGCAGTGAAATGGAACTGAGTGGAGTGGAGAGAATGGTGTGTAATGGAATGGAATGGATTGGAATGGAATGGAGTGTAATGGAATGGATTTGAGTGGAAAGGAGTGGAATGGAATGGAATGGAATGGAGGGGAATGAAGTGAAAATGAATGCAGTGGATTAGAGTGAAATGTATTGGAATGGAGTGGAGTGGAGTAGAAAGGAGTGGAATGAAGTGGAGTAGAGAGGTGTGCAATGGGATGGAGTGGATTTGTGTGGAAAGAAGTGGAATTGAATGGTGTGGAATGGAATGTAGTGGAATGGCATGGAATGGAGGGAATGAAATGGAGTGGAATTGAATGGAATGGAATGCAGTGGAATGGAATGGAGTGGAGTTTAATGGAATAGAATGGACTGGAATGGAATGGAATGGATTTAAATGGAATGGAGTGGAGTGGAGTGGAATGGAATGGAGTGGATTGGAGTGGAATGGAATGGAATGGAATGGAATGCAATGGAATGGAATGGAATGGAACCGAATCTGAGATTGTGCCACTGTGCTCCAGGCTTGGTGACAGAGTGAGATACTCTTGAAAGAAGGAAATGGAATGGAATACAGTGGAATGGAATATAGTGGAATGGGATGGACTGGAGTGGAGAAGAGTGGAGTGAAGTGGAGTTGAGTGGAGTGGTATTTGGAGTAATGTAATGGGATGGAATGGAATGAAATGAAGTGGGGAAGAGTGGGGTGGAATGGAGTGCAGTGGAATGGAGCAGATTGGAATGAGATCAACTGGAATGCAGTGGAGTGGAGTGGTGAAGAGTGGAATGGAGTGGAGTGGAATCAGATGTAATGGAAAGTAGTGGAGTGGAGTGGAATGGAACGGAAAAGAACTAAGCAGAGCATAGCAGAACGGAAGGGAATGCAACGGAACGGAACGGCATCTGAGATTGTGCTACTGCGCTACAGGCTGGATAACAGAGTGAGATAATCTAAAAAGAAAGGAACGGATTGCAATGAAGTTGAATGATTTGGAATGGAGTGGAGAGGAGTGGAGTGGAGTGGAGTGGAATGGAGAAAAATGGAATGGAATAGAATGGAATAGAACGGAATGGATTGAAGTGGAGTGTAGTTCGGTGGAGTGGAGTGCAGTGGACTGGAGAAGAATGGATTTGAATGGAGTGGAATGGAGTGGAGTGGAGTGCAGAGGAATGGAGATAAGTGGAAGGGACTATAATGGAATCAGACGTAATGAAATGTAGTGGAGTGCAGAGGAGTGAAGTGGAATGGAGCGAAATGGAATGGAATTGATTGGAATGGAATGGAATGGATGGAGCGAAGCGGAATGGAGTGGAGTGGATTGTAACGGAATGGAGTGGAGTAGAATGGAGTGGAACGGAATGGAGTGCTATGGAGTGGAACGAAGGGGAATGGAGTGGAATGGAGTGGAATGGAGTGGAATGGAGTGGTGTGGAGCGGAATGGAGTTGAGTGGAGTGAAATGGAATTGAATGAAATGGAGTCGAGTGGATTGGACAGGGGTGCAGTGGAGTGGAATGGAATGGAGTGGAGTGGAGGGGTGGGGAGTGGAGTGGAATGGAATGGAACGGAATGGAATGGAATGGATAGGATTGGAATGGAGTGGAGAGCAATGGAGTGGAGTGGAGTGGAATGGAGAAGAATGGAATGGAAAGGAATGGAGTGGAATGGATTGGAGTGGAGTGGAATGCAGAGGAATGGACAGGAATGGAGTGGAATGGAATGCAATGGAAAGAAATGGAGTGGAGTGGAATGCAGTGGAGTGGAATGAAGTTGAGTGGCATGGAATGTAACGGAATGTAGTGGAGTGGAAATGAGTGAAGTGGAATGCAGTGTAGTGTAATGTAGTGGGATGGAATGTGGTGGAATGGAATGGAAGGTTGTGGAGCTGAATGGAATGGAGTGGAGTGGAGTGGTGTGGAGGGTATTGGAATGGACTGGAGTGGAATGGAATGGAATGGGGTGGATTGGGGTGTAATGGAGTTGAATGGAATGGAGTGGAGTGGAATGGAGTGGAGTGGAGTAGAATGGAATGCAATGGAATTTAAGGGAGAGGAGTGAAATGGATTGGAGTGTAGTCGAGTGGACTGCAATTGAGTGGAGTGGAGTGGAGTGAATTGGAGAGGAATGGAATGGTATGGAATGGAATGGAATGGAATGGAATGGAATGGAGGGGAATGGAGTGGAGTCGGATGGAATGGAGTTGAATGGAATGGATTGGAATAGAATAGAGTGGAATGGAGTTTAATGGAGTGGAGTGGAATGGAGTGGAATGGAGTGGTATGGAAAGGAATAGAATGCAGTGGAGTGGAATGGAGTAGGTTGGAATGGAGTAAAGTAGAATGGAGTGGAGTGGAATGCAATGTAATGGAATGGAGTGGAGTGGAATGGAGTGGAGGGGAGTAGATTGGAGTGGAGTGGAATGGAATGGATTGGAGAGGAAGTGAATGAAATGGAGTTCAGCGGAATGGAGTGAAGTGGAATGGAGTGGAGTGGACAGGAATTGAGTTGAGTGGAAAGAAAAGGAGAGGAATGGAATGGAAAGTAATAGAATGGAGTTTAGTGGAGTGGAATAGAGTTTTGTGGAATGAAATGGAATGGGATGGAATGGAGTGGAATGCAGTGAATTGGAGTTAAGTGAGGAGGAATGGGGTCGGAGTTAAGTGAGGAGGAATGGAGTGGAGTGGAGTTGAGTGGAATGGAATGGAATAGAGTGAGTGGACAGGAAAGGAGTGGATTGGAATGGAATGGAGAGGAATGGAATGGAAATTAGTGGATTGGATTGGAGTGGAGTGGATTGGAATGCAGTGGATCGCAGTGGAATGCAGTGTAGTGGAGTGTAATGTAGTTTAGTGGAATGGAATGGAATGGGATGGAATCGAGTGGAGTTGAGTGGAGTGGAATGGACTGGAGTGGAGTTGAATGAAATGGAGTGACGTGGAATGGAATGGATTGGAAAGGAATGTAATGTAATGGATTGGAGTGGAGTGTAGTGGAATGCTGTGTAGTGGAGTGTAATGGAGTGCAGTGGGATGGAGTAGAGTGGACTGGAAGGGAGTGGAGTGGAATGGAATGAAGTGGAAAGGAATGGAATGGAATGGAATGGAGTGGAATGGAATGGAGTGGAATGCAGTGGAATGGGCTGCAATGGAGTGAAGTGGAGTGGAACGGAATAGAGTGGAGTGGAATGGAATGGATTGGAAAGGAATGTAAATTAATGGAAAGGAGTGGAGTGGATTGGAATGGAGTGGAGTGGATTGGATTGCAGTGGAATACAGTACAATGGACTACAATGGAGTGAAGTGGAATGGAATGGAGAGGAAAGGAATGGAATGGCATGGAGTGGAGTGGAATGGAGTGGAGTGGAATGCTGTGGAGTGGAATGGAGTAGTGTGGAATGGAATGACATGGAGTGGAATGGACAGGAATGGAATGAACTGGAGTGGTATGGAATGGAGTGGAGCGAAGTGGAATGGAAAGGAGTGGAGTTGAACGGAATGGAATGGAAAGGAGTGGAGTTGAACGGAATGGAATGGAATAGAGTGGAGTGGAGTGGAATAGAGTGGAGTGGAATGGAGTGCAGTTGACTGGAATGGAGTGGAGGGGTGTGGCATGGAATGGAGTGGAGTGGAATTGAACGGAAAGAAATAGACTGGAATGGAATGGAGTCGATTGGAATGGAATGGAATGGACTGGATTGGAGTGGAGTGTAGTGGAGGCGAATGGGATGGAGTGGAGGGGAATGGAGTGCAATGGAATGGAGTGGAAAGGAGTGGAGTGGCGTGGAGTGCACTGGAATGAAATGGAATGGGAAGGAATGGAGTGCAGTGGAATGGAATGGAGTCGAGTAAAATGGAATGGAATGGAATGGTGTTGAGAAGGGTGAATTGCAGAGGAGTGGAATAGAGTGGAATGAAATGGAATGGAGTGGAGTGGAATTGAGAGGAGTGGAGTGGATTTGAGTTGAGATGAGTAGAGTGGAGTGTAGTGGAGTGGAATAGAGTGGAGTGGACAGGAATTGAGTGCAGTGGAATGGAATGTAGTGGAATGGATTAGAATGGAAAGGAATGTAATTGAATGGAATGGAGTGGAATGGAGTGCAGTGGAATGGAATGGAACGGAGTGGAATGGAATGGAATTTTGTGGAATGGAAAGGAATGGAACGAACTGGAATGGATTGGAATGGAGTCGAGCGAAGTGGAATGTAAATGAGGCGAGTGTAATGGGATGGAATGGAATAGAGTGGATTGGAGAGGAATGGAGTGGAGTGGAGTGGAATTGACTGCAGTGTAGTGTACTGTAGTGGAGTCAAATGGAATGGAATGGAATGGAGTGGAATGGAGTGATGTGGAGTGGAATGGAGTGGAGGGGAGTGGAATGGAGTTGAGTGGAATGGAATTGAGTGGAATGGAGTGGAGTTGAGTGGAATGGAGTGCAGTATAATGGAGTGGAGTGGAGTAGAATGGAATGCAAGTGAGCAGAGTGGAGTCGAATGGAGTGGAGTGAAGTGCAGTGGAGTGTATTGGAATGGAATGAAATGGAGTGGAATGGAGTGGAGTGGAGTGGAATGGAGTGGAATGGAATTGAGGGGATTGGCATGGAATGCAATAGAGTGGCATGGAATGGAATGGAGTGGAATGGAATGGAGTGGAGTGGAAAGTAGTGCAATGGAATGGAGTGGAGTGGTATGGAGTGGAATTGAATGGAGTGGAGTGGAGTGAAACGAGGTGGAATGGAGTGGAGTGGAGTGGAATGAAATGGAATGGAGAGTAGTTGAATGGAGTGGAAAGGAATGGAGTTAAAAGGAGTGGAAAGGAGTGGTTTGGAGTTGAGTGTAATGGAATGAAATGTCATGGAATGGAGTGGAATGGAGTAGAGTGGAGTGTAATGAGGTGAAATGGACTTTAATAGAATGGAATGGAATGGAATGGGGTGGAATGGAATTGAATGTAATGTATTGGAATGTAATGGAATGGATTGGAGTGGAATGTAGTGTAGTGGAATGGAGTAGAGTGGAATGGATTGGCGTGGAATGGAAAGGGGTGAAGTGGAGTGAATTGGAGTGGAATGGAGTTGAATGGAATGGAATGGAATGGAATGCAATGGAGTGGACTAGAGTAGAGAGGAATGCAGTGCAGTGGAGTGTAATGGAGTGGATTGGAGTGGATTGGAATGCAGTGGAGTGGAGTGTAATAGAGTGGATTTGAGTGGAATGGAATGGAATGGAGTAGAATGTAATGGAGTGGAATGGAGTGGAGTGAGGTGGAGAGGAGTAGAGGGCAATGGAATGTAGTGGAGTAGAGTTGATAGAATGGAATGGAAGGTAATGTAATGGAATGGAGTGGAGTGGATTGTATTTGTATTTGAGGGGAATAAAGTGGAGTGGAATGGAGTGGAACGGAATGGAATGGACTCGATTATTATGGAATGGAATGGAATGGAATGGAGTAGAGTGGAGTGGAATGGAGGGAAGTGGATTGTAATGGGATGGAGTGGAATGGAAAGAAATGGAATGAAATTGAGTAGAGTGTATTGGAATGGAGTGGAATGTGATGGAATGGAGTGGAGTGGTGTGAAATGGGGTTGAATGAAATGAAGTGGACCGGAGTAGAATGGAAGGGAATGGAGTGTAGTGGAATGGAGTGGACTGGAATGGAGTTGAATGGAGTGGCATGGAGTGGAATGGGGTGGAGTGGAGTGGAGTGGAAAGGAGTGGAATGTACAAGAATGTTATTTAATGGAGTAGAAAGAAGAGGTTTGGAGTGTATTGTAGTGGAGTGGACTGTAATAGAATGGAATGGAATGCAAAGGGGTGGAATAGAATGGAATGTTATGGAGAGGAATGGAATGGAATGGAATGGAGTGTAGTGGAATAGAGTGAAATGGAATGGAGTACCATGGAGTGGAATGGAATGGAGGGGAATGGAATGGAATGGAATGGAATGGAGTGGAGTGGAATGGAGTGGAATGGAGTGGAGTGGAATGGAATGGAGTGGAGTGGAGAGGAGTGGAATTAAATGCAATGGAATGGAATTAAGTGAAGTGGAATGGAGTGGAGTGGAGTATAATGGAGTGGAATGGAATGGAGTGGAGTGGAGAGGATTGGAGTGGAATGGAATGGAAAGGGATGGAATGGAAAGGAATGGAATCGAGTGGAGTGGAATGGAATGGGCTGGAATGGAGTGGAATGCAGTGGAATGGAGTGGAAAGGGTTGGAGTGGAATGGAGTGGATTGGAATGGATTGATATCGAGTGGAGTGCAAAGTAGTGGAGTGGAATGGAATGGAATAGAATGAAGTGGAAAGGAATGGAGTGGAATGGAGTGGAATGGAGTGAAGTGGAGTGGAATGGAGTGACGTGGAGTGGAATGGAGCGGATTGAAGTGGAGTGGAATGGAATGGAGTTGAGTAGAATGGAGTGGAGTGGAATGGAGTGCAATGTAATGGAATGGAGTGCAGTGGAGTAGAATGGAGTGGAATGGATGGAATGGAATGGAATGGAATGGAAAGGGGTGGAGTGGTGTTGAGGGAAGGGGAGTGCCATGGATGGGAGTGGAATGGAGACGAGTGCAGTGAAATGGAACTGAGTGGAGTGGAGAGAATGGTGTGTAATGGAATGGAATGGATTGGAATGGAATGGAGTGTAATGGAATGGATTTGAGTGGAAAGGAGTGGAATGGAATGGAATGGAATGGAGGGGAATGAAGTGAAAATGAATGCAGTGGATTAGAGTGAAATGTATTGGAATGGAGTGGAGTGGAGTAGAAAGGAGTGGAATGAAGTGGAGTAGAGAGGTGTGCAATGGGATGGAGTGGATTTGTGTGGAAAGAAGTGGAATTGAATGGTGTGGAATGGAATGTAGTGGAATGGCATGGAATGGAGGGAATGAAATGGAGTGGAATTGAATGGAATGGAATGCAGTGGAATGGAATGGAGTGGAGTTTAATGGAATAGAATGGACTGGAATGGAATGGAATGGATTTAAATGGAATGGAGTGGAGTGGAGTGGAATGGAATGGAGTGGATTGGAGTGGAATGGAATGGAATGGAATGGAATGCAATGGAATGGAATGGAATGGAACCGAATCTGAGATTGTGCCACTGTGCTCCAGGCTTGGTGACAGAGTGAGATACTCTTGAAAGAAGGAAATGGAATGGAATACAGTGGAATGGAATATAGTGGAATGGGATGGACTGGAGTGGAGAAGAGTGGAGTGAAGTGGAGTTGAGTGGAGTGGTATTTGGAGTAATGTAATGGGATGGAATGGAATGAAATGAAGTGGGGAAGAGTGGGGTGGAATGGAGTGCAGTGGAATGGAGCAGATTGGAATGAGATCAACTGGAATGCAGTGGAGTGGAGTGGTGAAGAGTGGAATGGAGTGGAGTGGAATCAGATGTAATGGAAAGTAGTGGAGTGGAGTGGAATGGAACGGAAAAGAACTAAGCAGAGCATAGCAGAACGGAAGGGAATGCAACGGAACGGAACGGCATCTGAGATTGTGCTACTGCGCTACAGGCTGGATAACAGAGTGAGATAATCTAAAAAGAAAGGAACGGATTGCAATGAAGTTGAATGATTTGGAATGGAGTGGAGAGGAGTGGAGTGGAGTGGAGTGGAATGGAGAAAAATGGAATGGAATAGAATGGAATAGAACGGAATGGATTGAAGTGGAGTGTAGTTCGGTGGAGTGGAGTGCAGTGGACTGGAGAAGAATGGATTTGAATGGAGTGGAATGGAGTGGAGTGGAGTGCAGAGGAATGGAGATAAGTGGAAGGGACTATAATGGAATCAGACGTAATGAAATGTAGTGGAGTGCAGAGGAGTGAAGTGGAATGGAGCGAAATGGAATGGAATTGATTGGAATGGAATGGAATGGATGGAGCGAAGCGGAATGGAGTGGAGTGGATTGTAACGGAATGGAGTGGAGTAGAATGGAGTGGAACGGAATGGAGTGCTATGGAGTGGAACGAAGGGGAATGGAGTGGAATGGAGTGGAATGGAGTGGAATGGAGTGGTGTGGAGCGGAATGGAGTTGAGTGGAGTGAAATGGAATTGAATGAAATGGAGTCGAGTGGATTGGACAGGGGTGCAGTGGAGTGGAATGGAATGGAGTGGAGTGGAGGGGTGGGGAGTGGAGTGGAATGGAATGGAACGGAATGGAATGGAATGGATAGGATTGGAATGGAGTGGAGAGCAATGGAGTGGAGTGGAGTGGAATGGAGAAGAATGGAATGGAAAGGAATGGAGTGGAATGGATTGGAGTGGAGTGGAATGCAGAGGAATGGACAGGAATGGAGTGGAATGGAATGCAATGGAAAGAAATGGAGTGGAGTGGAATGCAGTGGAGTGGAATGAAGTTGAGTGGCATGGAATGTAACGGAATGTAGTGGAGTGGAAATGAGTGAAGTGGAATGCAGTGTAGTGTAATGTAGTGGGATGGAATGTGGTGGAATGGAATGGAAGGTTGTGGAGCTGAATGGAATGGAGTGGAGTGGAGTGGTGTGGAGGGTATTGGAATGGACTGGAGTGGAATGGAATGGAATGGGGTGGATTGGGGTGTAATGGAGTTGAATGGAATGGAGTGGAGTGGAATGGAGTGGAGTGGAGTAGAATGGAATGCAATGGAATTTAAGGGAGAGGAGTGAAATGGATTGGAGTGTAGTCGAGTGGACTGCAATTGAGTGGAGTGGAGTGGAGTGAATTGGAGAGGAATGGAATGGTATGGAATGGAATGGAATGGAATGGAATGGAATGGAGGGGAATGGAGTGGAGTCGGATGGAATGGAGTTGAATGGAATGGATTGGAATAGAATAGAGTGGAATGGAGTTTAATGGAGTGGAGTGGAATGGAGTGGAATGGAGTGGTATGGAAAGGAATAGAATGCAGTGGAGTGGAATGGAGTAGGTTGGAATGGAGTAAAGTAGAATGGAGTGGAGTGGAATGCAATGTAATGGAATGGAGTGGAGTGGAATGGAGTGGAGGGGAGTAGATTGGAGTGGAGTGGAATGGAATGGATTGGAGAGGAAGTGAATGAAATGGAGTTCAGCGGAATGGAGTGAAGTGGAATGGAGTGGAGTGGACAGGAATTGAGTTGAGTGGAAAGAAAAGGAGAGGAATGGAATGGAAAGTAATAGAATGGAGTTTAGTGGAGTGGAATAGAGTTTTGTGGAATGAAATGGAATGGGATGGAATGGAGTGGAATGCAGTGAATTGGAGTTAAGTGAGGAGGAATGGGGTCGGAGTTAAGTGAGGAGGAATGGAGTGGAGTGGAGTTGAGTGGAATGGAATGGAATAGAGTGAGTGGACAGGAAAGGAGTGGATTGGAATGGAATGGAGAGGAATGGAATGGAAATTAGTGGATTGGATTGGAGTGGAGTGGATTGGAATGCAGTGGATCGCAGTGGAATGCAGTGTAGTGGAGTGTAATGTAGTTTAGTGGAATGGAATGGAATGGGATGGAATCGAGTGGAGTTGAGTGGAGTGGAATGGACTGGAGTGGAGTTGAATGAAATGGAGTGACGTGGAATGGAATGGATTGGAAAGGAATGTAATGTAATGGATTGGAGTGGAGTGTAGTGGAATGCTGTGTAGTGGAGTGTAATGGAGTGCAGTGGGATGGAGTAGAGTGGACTGGAAGGGAGTGGAGTGGAATGGAATGAAGTGGAAAGGAATGGAATGGAATGGAATGGAGTGGAATGGAATGGAGTGGAATGCAGTGGAATGGGCTGCAATGGAGTGAAGTGGAGTGGAACGGAATAGAGTGGAGTGGAATGGAATGGATTGGAAAGGAATGTAAATTAATGGAAAGGAGTGGAGTGGATTGGAATGGAGTGGAGTGGATTGGATTGCAGTGGAATACAGTACAATGGACTACAATGGAGTGAAGTGGAATGGAATGGAGAGGAAAGGAATGGAATGGCATGGAGTGGAGTGGAATGGAGTGGAGTGGAATGCTGTGGAGTGGAATGGAGTAGTGTGGAATGGAATGACATGGAGTGGAATGGACAGGAATGGAATGAACTGGAGTGGTATGGAATGGAGTGGAGCGAAGTGGAATGGAAAGGAGTGGAGTTGAACGGAATGGAATGGAAAGGAGTGGAGTTGAACGGAATGGAATGGAATAGAGTGGAGTGGAGTGGAATAGAGTGGAGTGGAATGGAGTGCAGTTGACTGGAATGGAGTGGAGGGGTGTGGCATGGAATGGAGTGGAGTGGAATTGAACGGAAAGAAATAGACTGGAATGGAATGGAGTCGATTGGAATGGAATGGAATGGACTGGATTGGAGTGGAGTGTAGTGGAGGCGAATGGGATGGAGTGGAGGGGAATGGAGTGCAATGGAATGGAGTGGAAAGGAGTGGAGTGGCGTGGAGTGCACTGGAATGAAATGGAATGGGAAGGAATGGAGTGCAGTGGAATGGAATGGAGTCGAGTAAAATGGAATGGAATGGAATGGTGTTGAGAAGGGTGAATTGCAGAGGAGTGGAATAGAGTGGAATGAAATGGAATGGAGTGGAGTGGAATTGAGAGGAGTGGAGTGGATTTGAGTTGAGATGAGTAGAGTGGAGTGTAGTGGAGTGGAATAGAGTGGAGTGGACAGGAATTGAGTGCAGTGGAATGGAATGTAGTGGAATGGATTAGAATGGAAAGGAATGTAATTGAATGGAATGGAGTGGAATGGAGTGCAGTGGAATGGAATGGAACGGAGTGGAATGGAATGGAATTTTGTGGAATGGAAAGGAATGGAACGAACTGGAATGGATTGGAATGGAGTCGAGCGAAGTGGAATGTAAATGAGGCGAGTGTAATGGGATGGAATGGAATAGAGTGGATTGGAGAGGAATGGAGTGGAGTGGAGTGGAATTGACTGCAGTGTAGTGTACTGTAGTGGAGTCAAATGGAATGGAATGGAATGGAATGGAAAGGAGTGCAGTGGAATGGAGTGAAGTAGAGTAGAATGGAGTGGAATGGACTCGAACGGAATGCAATGGAGTGGAGTGGAGTGGGGTGGAATGGAAAGGAATGCAATGGAGTTGAGAGGAATGCAGTGGAATGAAATGGACTGTAAGGGAGTGGAATGGAGTGGAGTGGAGTACGGTGGAATCAAGTGGAATGGACTGGAATGGAGTGCAATGAAATGGAATGGAGTGGAATGCAATGGAATGGAATGGAGTTGGATGAAATGGAGAGGAGAGGAATGGAGTGGAGTCGAGTAAGTGTGAGTGAATTGAAATGAAATTCAATGGAGTGGAGTGGAGTTTAGAAGAGTTGCATGGAATGTTTTGGAATAGAATGGAGTGGAGTGGAATGGAGTTGAGTTGAATAGAGAGGAGTGGAAAGGAATGACAAGGAAAAGAGTGCAATGCAATGCAATGGAGTAGAGTGGAATAATATGGAATGGAGTGGAGTGGAGTGGTGTGGAGTGGATTGGAATGATGTTGCATGGAGTAGAGTGGAGTGGATAAGAATGTAATGGAATATTCTGGAATGGAGAGGAGTGGAATGGAGTGGAATGGAGAGGAATAGAGAGAAATGGAACGGAATGGAATGCAGTAGATTGGAATGGAATGGAGTGGAGTGGCGTGGAGTGGAATTTAGTGGAATGAAGTAGAGTGGACTGGAATGGAGTGGAGTGGAGTGGAATGGAGTGGTTTGTAATGGAATGGAGAGGAATGGAGTGGAATGGAATGGAATGGAGTGGAGTGGACAGGAATGGAGTGGAGTGGAATGCAATAGGATGCAATGGAGTGGTTTGGACTGGAATGGAGTGAAGTGTAGTGGATGGAGTTGTAAGGAATGGAATGGAATGGAGTGGAGTAGAGTGGAATGGAGTGGAACAGAAAGGAATGCAATGGAATGGAAAGGAGTGGAGTGGAGTGGAATGGAGTGGAGTGGAATGGAGTGGAGAGGAGTGGAATGGAGTGGAATGGAATGTAATGGACTGGAGTGGAATGCAGTGGAATTGAGTGGAGTGCAGTGGAGTGGAATGGAAAGAAATGAAATGGAATGGAATAGAGTAGAGTGGAATGAAATGGAGTGGATTGGAGTGGAATGTAATGGAATGGAGTGGATTGGAGGGGAATGGAATGGAATGGAGTGGAATAGAAAGGAAGGAATGGAGTGGAATGGAATGGAGTGGAATGGACTGGAGAGCAATGCAATGGAGTGGATTGGAGTAGTGTGGAATGGAATGGAATGGAGTGGAGTGGAATGGAATGGAATGGAATGGGGTGGAATGGAGTGGAGTTGAGTAGAGTGCAGAGGAATGGAAGTAATTTTATGGAGTGTAGTGGAATGGAATGGCATTGAGAGGAATGGATTGAGGTAGAGTGGAGTGGAATTTAGTGGAGAGGAGTGCAATGAAATGGAGCGGAGTGGAGTGAAATGGAAAGGAATAGAGTGGAATGGAATGAAAATGAATGAAGTGGAATGGAATGGATTGGAGTGGAATGGAGTACAATGGAATGTAGTAGAGTGGAGTGGAATGGAACAGAATTGAGCGGGGTGGAATGGAGTAGAATGAAAGGCAGTGGAGTGGAGAGGACTGGAGAGAAGTAGAGTGGATTGCAGTGGAATTGAATGGAATGGTAAAGAGTGGAACAGAATGGAATGGAGTTTAGTGGAGTGTAGTGAAGTGGAGTGGAGTGGAAGGGAGTTTAGTGGTCAGGAATGGAGTAGAGTGGAATGTTGTGGAGTGGAATGGTCTGGACTGTAATCCAGTGGAGTAGAGTGGAGTGGAATGTATTTGATTGGTGTGTAATGGTAGGGAGAGGAATGGAATGGAATGGAGTGGAGTGGAGTGGAATGGAATGGAGTGAAGCGGAATGTAGTTTTATGGAATGGAATGGAATGGAGTGGAGTGCAATGGAGCAGAGTGGAATGGAATGGAATGGGATGGAGTGTTGTGGAGTGAAATGGAGTGGGTTGGAGTAGAATGGAGTGGAGTGGAGTGGAATGGAGTGGATTGGAGTGTAATGGGATAGAATGGAATGAAGGGGAATGGAATAGAATGGAGTGGAGAGGAATGGAATGGCATGTAATGCAGTGGAGTGGAGTGGAGTGGAAAGGAGTGCTGCGGACTGGAATGTAGTGGAATGGAATCTAATGCAGAGGAATGCAGTGGAATGGAATAGAATGGAATGGGATGGACTGGAGTGGAGTGGAATGGAGTGGAGTGGAGTGGAATGAAACTGATTGGAGTGGAATGGAATGGAATGAAAGGAAATGGAGTGCAGTGGAATGGATTGGGGTGGTGTGGAAAGGAATGGCCTCGAACTGAATGGAGCAGAATGAAATGGAATGGATTGCAGTGAAGTGGATTGGAACAGAATGGAATGGAGTCGAGTGGAATAGATTGGAATGGAATGCAGTGGAATGGAGTGGAATATGATTGAGTGGAGTTAGTGGAATGGAGTGGAATGTACGGGAACGGTGTGGAATGGAATTGAATGAAGTGAAATGGAATGGAGTGGAATGGAATGGAATGGAATGGAGTGGAATGGAATGGAATGGAATGGAGTGGACTGTAGTGGAATCTAATGGAGTGGAATGAAAGGAGTGGGGTGTAATGGAGTGGAGTTGAGTGGATTGGTGTAAAGTGGAAAGAAACAGAGTAGACTGGAGCAGAATGGAATGGAGTGGAGTGGATTTGAGTGGAGTGCAGTGGATTGGAGCGAAATGGAATGAAATGGATTGGAATAGAGTGCAGTGGAGATTGGCGGGGTGTCATGGAATGGATTTGATGGAATGGAGTTGAGTGTAATACAGTGGAGTGGAATGGAGTGGAGGGAAAAGGAAAGTCATGGAATGGAGTAGAAGGCAACGGAATGGAGTGGAGTGGAAAGAAATAGAATGGAGTGGAGTGCAGTGCAGTGGAGTGGAGTGGATTGGACTGGAATGGAGTGCAATGGATTGGATTGGAGTGTAACGGAGTAGAGTGTAATGGAATAGAGTGGAATGGAATCGAATGTAATGGAATGGAGTGCAGTTGAATGGAGTGGAGCAGAGTAGAATGGAGTGGAGTGGAACAGAATGGAATGGAATCGAGTGGACTGGAGTTGAATTGAGTGGAGTGGAAAGGAATGAAGTTGAACGGAAAGAAATGGACTGTAGTGGAATGGATTTGACTGGAGTAGAATGGAGAAGAGTATAATGGAATGGAATGGAGTGGAATGGAGTGGAGTGGAGTGGAAAGGATTGGAATGGAATGGAGTTGAACGGAAAGGAATGGAATGGAATGGAGTGGATTTGAGTGGAGTGAAGGGGAATGGAACGGAATGGAATGAAGGGGAAAGGAATAGAATGGAGTGAAGGGGAAAGGAATAGAATGGAGTGGAGTGGAATGGAATGGCATGGAATGGAGTGGAGTGTAGTGGAGTAGAGTGGAAAGGAGTGTTGCAGACTGGAATGTAGTGGAATGGAGTCTAATGCAGAGGAATGGAGTGGAATGGAATAGAATGGAATGGAATGGAGTGGAGTGGAGTGGAATGGAGTGGAGTGGAGTGCAGTTGAGTGAAAATGAGTGGAGTGGAATGGAATGGATGGAAGGGGAATGGAGTGCAGTGGAATGGATTGGAGTGACGTGGAGACAAATGGCATCAAACTGAATGGAGCAGAATGAAATGGAGTGGATTGGAGTCGAGTGGATTCGAATGGAAAGGAACGGAGTCGAGTGGAATGGAGTAGAATGGAATGCAGTGGAATGGAGTGGAATATAATTGAGTGGAGTTAAGTGGAATGGAGTGGAAAGTACGGGAACGGTGTGGAATGGAAATGATTGAAGTGAAATGGAACGGAATGGAATGGAGTGAAACAGAACGGAATTGCATGGAGTGGAATGGAATGGAATGGAGAGGACTGCAGTGGAAACTAATGGAGTGGAATGGAATGGAGCGGGGTGAAATGGAGTGCAGTTGAGTGGATTGGAGTAAAGTGGAAAGAAACGAAGTAGAATGGAGTAGAATGGAATGGAGTGAAGCGGATTTGAGTGGACTGCAGTGGATTGGAGCAAAATGGAATGAAATGGACTGGAATGGAGTGGAGTGGAGATTGGTGGGGTGTCGTGGAATGCATTTGATGGAATGGAATTGAGTGTAATAGAGTGGAGTGGAATGGAGTGGAGTGGAATGGAATGGAGTGGATAGGAATGTCTTGGAGTGGAGTAGAAAGCAATGGAATGGAGTGGAGTGCAAAGGAATAGAATGGAGTGGAGTGCAGTGGAATCGAGTGGAGTGGAGCAGACTGGAATGGAGTGCAATGGAATGGACTGGAGTGGAATGGAGCCGAGTGCAATGGAATGGAATGGAGTTGAGTGGAGAGGACTGGAGTGGAATGGAGTGAAATGGATTGCAGTGGAATGGTATGGAGTGGAGGGTAATGGAATGGAGTGGAATGGAATCGAATGTAATGGAATGGAGTGGAGTTGAATGGAGTGGAGTCGACTAGAATGGAGTGGAGTGGAATATAATGGAATGGAATGGAGTGGAGTGGAGTTGAATTGAGTTGAGTGGAGAGGAATGGAGTTGAATGGAAAGAAATGGAATGTAGTGGAATGGATTTGACTGGAGTAGAATGGAGAAGAGTGGAATGGAATGGAATGGAGTGGAATGGAATGGAGTGGAATGGAGTGGAATGGAGTGGAGTGGAGTGGAAAGGATTGGAATGGAATGGAGTTGGGTGGAAAGGAATGGAATGGAATGGATTGGATTTGAGTGGCGTGAAGTGGAATGGAGCGGAATGGAATGAAGGGGAATGGAATAGAATGGAGTGGAGTGGAATGGTATGGCACGGAATGTAGTGGAGTGTAGTGGAATAGAGTGGAGTAGAGTTGAAAGGAGTGTTGTGGACAGGAATGTAGTGGAATGGAATCTAATGCAGAGGAACGGAGGCGAATGGAATAGAATGGAATGGAATGGACTGGATTGGGGTGGAATGGAGTGGAATGGAGTGGAATGAAACTGAGTGGAGTAGAATGGAAAGGAATGAAAGGGAATGGAGTGCAGTGGAATGGATTGGAGTGGCGTGGAGAAGAATGGCATCGATCTGAATGGAACTGAATGAAATGGAATGGATTGGAGTGTAGTGGATTGGAACGGAATGGAATGGAGTCGAGTGGAATAGAGTGGAATGGAATGCAGTGGAATGGAGTGGAATATAATTGAGTGGAGTTAACTGAAATGGAGTGGAATGTACGGGAATGGTGTGCAATGGAATTGAATGAAGTGAAATGCAATGGAAAGGAATGGAGTGGAATGGAATGGAATGGAGTGGACTGGAGTGGAATCTAATGGAGTGGAATGGAATGGAGTGGGGTGTAATGGAGTGGAGTTGAGTGGATTGGAGTAAAGTGGAAAGAAAGGGAGAAGAAGGGAGTAGAATGGAAAGGAGTGTAGTGGATTTGAGGTGAGTGCAGTGGATTGGAGCGAATTGGAATTATATAGATTGGAATGGAGTGGACTGGAGATTGGTGGGGTGTCATAGAATGGATTTGATGGAATGGAGTTGAGTGTAATAGAGTGGTGTGGAATGGAGGGGAGTGGAATGGAATGGAGTGGAAAGGAATGTCATAGAATGGAGTAGAATGCAATGGAATGGAATGGAGTGGAAAGGAATAGAATGGATTCGAGTGCAGTGGAGTGGAGTGGACTGGAATGGATTGCAATGGAATGGATTGGAGTGGAATGGAGTGGAGTGCAATGGAATGGAATGGAGATGAGTGTAGTGGAGTGGCTTGGAATGTAGTGAAATGGAGTGGAATGGAACGGAGTGCAGTGGAAAGGAATGGAGAGGAATGGAATCGAATGTAATGGAATGGAGTGGAGTGGAGTGGAGAAAAATGGAGTGGAGTGGAATAGAATGGAATGGAATGGTGTGAGTGTAGTGGAGAGGAATGTAGTTGAAAGGAAAGAAATGGAATGTAGTGGAATGGATTTGACAGGAGTAGAATGGAGAAGAGTGGAATGGAGTGGAATGGAGTGGAGTGGAGTGCGAAGGACTGGAATGGAATGGAGTTCACTGGAAATGAATGCAATGGAAAGGAGTGGATTTGAGTGGAGTGAAGTGGAATGGAAAGGATTGGAATGAAGGGGAATGGAATAGAATGGAGTGGAGTGGAATGGAATGGCATTGAATGGAGTGGAGTGGAGTGGAGTAGAGTGGAAAGGAGTGTTGCGGACTGGAATGTAGTGGAATGGAATCTAATGCAGAGGAATGGAGTGGAATGGAATAGAATGGAATGGAATGGACTGGAGTGGAGTGGAATGAAACTGAGTGGAGTGGAATGGAATGGAAGGAAAGGGAACGGATTGCAGTGGAATGGATTGGAGTGGCATGGAGTGGAATGGCATCCAAATGAATGGAGCACAATGAAATGGAATGGATTGGAGTGGAGTGGATTGGAACGGAATGGAATGGAGTCGAGTGGAATAGAGTGGAATGGAAGCAGTGTAATGGAGTGGAATATAATTGAGTGGAGTTAAGTGGAATGGAGTGGAATGTACAGGAACGGTGTGGAATGGAATTGAATGAAGTGAAATGGAATGGAATGGAATGGAGTGGAATGGAATTGAATGGAGTGGACTGGAGTGGAATCTAATGGAGTGGAATGGAATGGAGTGGGGTGTAAGGGAGTGGAGTTGAGTGGATTGGAATAAAGTTTAAAGAAACGGGGTAGAATGGAGTAGAATGGAATGGAGTGGAGTGGATTTGAGTGAAGTGCAGTGGATTGGAGAGAAATGGAATGAAATGGATTGGAATGGAGTGGAGTGGAGATGGGTTGGGTGTCATGGAATGGATTTGATGGAATGGAGTTTAGTGTAATAGAGTGGAGTGGAATGGAGTGGAGTGGAATGGAGTGTATTGGAAAGGAATGTCATGGAATGGAATAGAATGCAATGGAATGGAGTGGAGTGGAAAGGAATAGAATGCAGTGGGGTGCAGTGGAGTGGAGTGGAGTGCAGTGGACTGGAATGGAGTGCAATGAAATGGATTGGAGTGGAATGAAGTGGAATGGAGTCGAGTGGAAAGGAGTGGAGTGGAATGGAGTGAAATGGAATGGAGTGGATTGGAATGGAGTGGAGTGTAATGGAATGGAGTGGAATGGAATTGAATGTAATGTAATGGAGTGGAGTTGAATGGAGTGGAGTCGAGTAGAATGGAATGGAGTGGAATAGAATGGAATGGAATGGAGAGGACAGGAGTTGAATTGAGTGGAGTGGAGAGGAATGGAGTTGAATGGTAAGCAATGGATTGTAGTGGAATGGATTTGACTGGAGTAGAATGGAGAAGAGTGGAATGAAATGCAATGGAGTGGAATGGAATGGAACGGGATGGAGTGGAATGGAGTGGAGTGGAGTGGTAATGATTGGAATGGAGTGGAGATGAATTGAAAGGAATGGAATGGAATGGAGTGGATTTCAGTGGAGTGAAGTTGAATGGAACGGAATGGAGTGAAGGGGAATGGAATAGAATGGAGTGGAGTGGAATGGAATGGCATGGAATGGAGTGGACTGGAGTGGAGTGGAGTAGAGTGGAAAGGAGTGTTGCGGACTGGAGTGTAGTGGAATGGAATCTAATGCAGAGGAATTGAATGGAATGGAATGGAATAGAATGGAATGGAATGGAATGGAGTGGAGTGGAATGGAGTGAATTGGAGTGGAATGAAACTGACTGGAGTGGAATGGAATGGAATGAAAGGGAATGAAGTGCCGTGGAATGGATTAGAGTGGTGTGGAGGACATTGGCATTGAACTGAATGGAGCAGAATGAAATGGAATGGATTGGGGTTGAGTGGATTGGAACGGAGTCTAATGGAGTTGAGTGGAATAGAGTGGAATGGAATGCAGTGGAATGGAGTGCAATATAATTGATTGGAGTTAAGTGGAATGGAGTGGAATGTATCGGAATGGTGTGGAATGAAATTGAATGAAGTGAAATGGAATGGAATGTAATGGAGTGGACTGGAATGGAATGGAGTGGATTGCAGTGGAATCCAGTGGTGTGGAATGGAATGGAGTGGGGTGTAGTGGAGTGCAGTGGAGTGGATTGGAGTAAAGTGGAAAGAAACGAAGTAAAATGGAATGAAGAGGAGTGGATTTGAGTGGAGTGCAGTGGATTGGAGCGAAACAGAAGGAAATGGGTAGGAATGAATTGGAGTGGAGATTGGTGGGGTGTCATGGAATGGATTTGATGGAATGGAGTTGAGTGTAATAGAGTGGAGTGGAATGGAGCGGAGTGGAAATGAATGTCATGGAATGGAGTAGAATGCAATGGAATGGAGAGGAGTGGAAAGGAATAGAATGGAGTGGAGTGGGATGGAATGTTAAGGAATGGAGTAGAATGCAATGGAATGGAGTGGAGTGCAGTAGAGCGGAGTGGAGTGGAGTGGACTGGAATGGAGTGCAATGGAACGGATTGCTGTGGAATGGAGTGGATTGGAATGGAAAGTAATGGAATTGAGTGGAGAGGAGTGGAGTGGAAAGGAATAGAATGGAGTGGAGTGCAGTGTAGTGGAATGGAGTGGAGTGGACTGGAATGGAGTGCAATGGAATGGATTGGATTGGAATGGAGTGCAGTGGAATGGAATGAGGTTGGCTGGAATGGAGTGGAATGGAGTGAAATGGAGTGGAGTGGAATGAAATGGAGTGGAGTGGAGTGGAATGGAATGGAATGGAATCGAATGTCATGGAATGGAGTGGAGTTGAATGGATTGGAGTCGAGTAGAATGGAGGGGAGTGGAATAGAATAGAATGGAATGGAGTAGACTGGAGTTGAATTGAGTGGAGTGGAGAGGAATGGTGTTGAATAGAAAGAAATTGAGTGTAGTGGAATGGATTTGAATAGAGTAGAATGGAGAAGAGTGGAATGGAATGGAATATAGTTGAATGGAATGGAGCGGAATGGAGTGGATTGGAGTGGAAAAGATTGGAATGGAATGGAGTTGAGAGGAAAGGAATGGAATGGAACGGAGTGGATTTGAATGGAGTGAAGTGGAATGGAACGGAATGGAATGAAGGGGAATGGAATAGAATAGAGTGGAGTGGAATGGAATGGCATGGAATGGAGTGGAGTGGAGTGGAGTGGAGTGGATTAGAGTGGTAAGGAGTGTTGCGGACTGGAATGTAGTGGAATGGAATCTAATGAAGAGGAATGGAGTGGAATGGAATACGATGGAATGGAGTGGAGTGGAGTGGAACGATACTGAGTGGAGTGGAATGCAATGGAATGAAAGGGAATGGAGTGCAGTGGAATGGATTGCGATGGCATCGAGAGGAATGGCATCGTACTGAATGGAGCAGAATTATATGGAATGGATTGGAGAGGAGTAGAATGGAACGGAATGGACTGGAGTGGAATCTAATGGAGTGGAAAGGAATGGAGTCGGGTGTAATGGAGTGGAGTTGAGTGGATTGGAGTAAAGTGGAAAGAAACGGAGTAGGAAGGAGTAGAATGAAATGGAGTGGAGTGGATTTGAGTGGAGTGCAGTGGATTGGAGCGAAATGTAATGAAATGGATTGGAATGGACTGGAATGGAGATTGGTGGGGTGTCATGGAAGGGATTTGAAGAAATGGAGTTGAGTGTAATATAGTGGAGTGGAATGGAGTGGAGTGGAAAGGAATGTCATGGAATGGAGTAGAATGCAATGGAATGGAGTGGAGTGGAAAGGAATAGAATGGAGTGGAGGGCAGTGGAGTAAAGTGGAGTGGAGTGGAATGGAATGGAGTGCAATGGAATGGATTGGAGTGGAATGGAGTGTAGTGGAATGGAATGGAATGGAGTTGAGTGGAGAGGATTGGCGTGGAATGGAGTGAAATGGAGTGGAGTGGAATGGAATGGAGTGGAATGGAATAGAATGTAATGGAATGGAGTGGAGTTGAATGGAGTGGAGTCGAGTAGAATGGAATGGAGTGGAATAGAATGGAATGGAATGGAGTGGACTGGAGTTGAATTGAGTGGAGTGGAGAGGAATGGAGTCGAGTGGAAGAAACGGAATGTAGTGAAATGCATATGACTGGAGTAGAATGCAGAAGATGGAGAAGAGTGGAATGGAACGAGGCGGAGTGGATTGCAATGGATTGGGATGGAGTAGAATTGAATGCAGTGGAGTGGAAAGGATTGGAATGAAATGGAGTTGATTGGAAAGGAATGGAATGGAATGGAGTGGATTTGAATGGAGTGTAGTGGAATGGAACGGAATGGAATGAACGGGAATAGAGTAGAATGGAATGGAGTGGAATGGAATAGCACGAAATGGAGTGTAGTGGAGTGGAGTGGAGTGGAGTAGAGTGGAAAGCAGTGTTGCAGACTGGAGTGTAGTGGAATGGAATCTAATGCAGAGGAATGGAGTGGAATCGAATAGAGTGAAATGGAATGGACTGGAGTGGAGTGGAATGGAGTGAAGAGGAGTGGAATGAAAGAGAGTGGAGTGGAATGGAATGGAATGAAAGGGAATGGAGTGCAGTGGAATGGATTGGAGTGACGTGGAGAGGAATGACATCGAAATGAATGGAGCAGAATTAAATGGAATGGATTGGAATGGAGTGGATTGGAACGGAATGGAATGGAGTCTAGTGGAACAGAGTGGAATGGAATGCAGTGGAATGGAGTGGAATATAATTGAGTGGAGTTAATTGGAATGGAGTGGAATGTACAGGAACGGTGTGGAATGAAATTGAATGAAGTGAAATGGAATGGAATGGAGGGGAATGGAGTGGAATGAAGTGTACTGGAGTGGAATCTAATGGAGTGGAATGGAATGGAATGGAGTGGGGTGTAATGAGGTGGAGTTGAGTGGATTGGAGTAAAGTGGAAAGAAACAGAGTAGAATGGAGGAAAATGGAAAGGAGTGTAGTGGATTTGAGTGGAGTGTAATGGATTGGAGTGAAATGGAATGCAATGGAATGGAATGGAGTGGAGTGGAGATTCGTGGAGTGTCATGGAATGGATTTGATGGAATGAAGTTGAGTGTAATAGAGTGGAGTGGAATGGAGTGGAGTGGAATGGAGTCGAGTGGAAAGGAATGTCACAGAATGGAGTAGAATGCAATGGAAGGGATTGGAGTGGAAAGGAATAAAATGGAGTGGAGTGCAGTGTAGTGGAGTCTAGTGGAGTGGACTGGAATGGAGTGCAATGGAATGGATTGGAGTAGAATGGAGTGGAGTGGAATGGAATGGAATGGAGTTGAGTGGAGAGGAGTGGCGTGGAAGGGAGTGAAATGGAGTGGAGTGGAGTGGAGTGGAATGGAATGGAGTGGAATGTAGTTGAATGTAATGGAATGGAGTGGAGTTGAATGGAGTAGAGTCGAGTAGAATGGAGTGGAGTGGAATAGAATGGAATGGAATAGAGTGGACTGGCATTGAATTGAGTGGAGTGGAGAGGAATGGAGTTGAATGGAAAGAAATGGAATGTAGTGGAATGGATTTGACTGGAGTAGAATGGAGAAGAGTGGAATAGAACCGAATGGAATGGAGTGGAATGGAATGGAGTGGAATGGAGGGGAGTGGAGTGGAAAGTATTGGAATGGAATTGCGTTGAGTGGAAAGGAATGGAATGGATTGCAGTGGATTTGAGTGGAGTGAAGTGGAATGGAATGGAATGGAACGAATGGGAATGGAATGCAATGGAGTGGAGTGGAATGGAATGGCATAGAATGGAGTGGAGTGCGGTAGAGTGGAGTGGAGTAGAGTGGAAAGGAGTGTTGCAGACGGGAATGTAGTGGAATGGAATCTAATGTAGATTAATGGAGTGGAGTGGAATACAATGGAATGGAATGGACTGGAGTGGAGTGGAATGGAGTGGAGTGTAGTGTAAGGAAACTGAGTGGAGTGGAACGGAATGGAATGAAGGGGAATGGAGTGCAAAGGAATGGATTGGAGTGGAGTGGAGAGGAATGGCATCGGACTGAATGGAGCAGAATGAAATGGAATGGATTGGAGTGGAGTGTATTGGAACGGAATGGAATGGAGTTGAGTGGAATAGAGTGGAATGGAATGCAGTGGAATGGAGTGGAATGTAATTGAGTGGAGTTAAGTGGAATGGAGTGGAATGTACGGGAACGGTGTGGAATGGAATTGAATGAAGTGAAATGGAATGGAATGGAATGGAGTGGAATGGAATGGAATGGAGTGGACTGGAGTGGAATTTAATGGAGTGGAATGGAATGGAGTGGGGTGTAATGCAGTGGAGTTGAGTGGATTGGAGTAAAGTGGAAAGAAATGGAGTAGAATGGAATGGAGTGGAGTGGATTTGAGTGTAGTGCAGTGGATTGGAGCGAAATTGAATGAAATGGATTGGAATGCAGTGGAGTGGAGATTGGTTGGGTGTCATAGAATGGATTTGATGGAATGGAGTTGAGTGTAACAGAGTGGCGTGGAATGGAGTGGAGTGGAATGGAGTGGAGTGGAAAGGAATGTCATGGGATGGAGTAGAATGCAACGGAATGTAGTGGAGTGGAAAGCGATAGAATGGAGTGGAGTGCAGTGGAGTGGCGTGGAGTGGATTGGACTGGAATGGAGTGCAATGGAATGGATTGGAGTGGAATGGAGTGGAGTGGAATGGAATGGAGTTGAGTGGAGAGGAGTGGAGTGGAATGGAGTGAAATGGAGTTGAGTGGAATGGAATGGAGTGGAGTGGAATGGAATGGAATGGAGTGGAATGGAATGGAATGGAGTGGAATGGAGTGAAGTTGAATGGAGTGTAGTCGTTCAGAACGGAGTGGAGTGGAATAGAATGGAATGGAATGGAGTGGACTGGAGTTGACTTGAGTGGAGTGGGGAGGAATGGAGTTGAATGGAGAGAAATGGAATGTAGTGGAATGGAATTGCCTGGAGTAGAATGGAGAAGAGTGGAATGTAATGGAATAGAGTGGAATGGAATGGAATGGAATGGAGTACAATGGTGTGGAGTGGAAAGGATTGGAATGGAATGGAGTTGAGTGGAAATGAATGGAATGGAACGGAGTGGATTTGAGTGGAGTGAAGTGGAATGGAACGGAATGGAATGAAGAGGAATGGAATATAATGGAGTGGAGTGGAATGGAATGTCATGGAATGGAGTGGAGTGGAGGGGAGTGGAGTGGAGTAGATTGGAAAGGAGTGTTGCGGACTGGAAAGTAGTGGAATGGAATCTAATGCAGGGGAATGGAGTGGAATTGAATAGAATGGAATGGAATGGAATGGAGTAGAGTGGAGTGGAATGAATTGGAGTGTGGTGGAATTAAACTGAGTGGAGTGGAATGGAATGAAATGAAAAGGAATGGAGTGTAGTGGAATGGATTGGAGTGGCATGGAGAGAAATGGCATAGAACTGAATGGAGCAGAATGAAATGGAATGGATTGGTGTGGAGTGGATTGGAGTGGAATGGAATGTAGTCGAGTGGAATAGAGTGGAATGGAATGCAGTGGAATGGAGTGGAATATAATTGAGTGCAGTTAAGTGGAATGGAGTGGAATGTACGGGAATGGTGTGGAATGGAATTGAATGAAGTGAAATGTAATGGAATGGAATGGAGTGGAATGGAATGGAATGGAGTGAACTGGAGTGGAATCTAATGGAGTGGAATGGAATGGAGTGAGGTGTAATGGAGTGGAGTTGAGTGGATTGGAGTAAAGTGGAAAGAGATGGAGTAGAATGGAGTAGAATGGAATGGAATGGAGTGGAGTGGATTTGAGTGGAGTGTAGTGGATTGGAGCGAAACGGAATGAAATGGTTTGGAATGGAGTGGAGTGGAGATTGGTGGGGTGTCATGGAATGGATTTGATGGAATGGAGTTGAGTGTAACAGAGTGGATTGGAATGGAGTGGAGTGGATTGGAGTGGAGTGGAAAGGAATGTCATGGATTGGAGTAGAATGCAAAGGAATGGAGTGGAGTGGAAAGGAATAGAATGGAGTGGACTGCAGTGGAGTGGAGTGGAGTGGACTGGAATGGAGTGTAATGGAATGGTTTGGAGTGGAATGGAGTGGAATGGAACGGAATGGAATGGAGTTGAGTGGAGAGAAGTGGAGTGGAATGGAGTGGAATGCAGTGGTATGGAATGGAATGGAGTGGAGTGGAATGGAATGGAGTGGAATGAAATGGAATGGATGGGAGTGTGGTTGAATGGAGTGGGGTGGCGTACATTGGATTGAGGAGGAGTGGAATGGAGTTGAATGGAATTGGATCTAATAGATTTTAGTGGAGTATTGTGGAGTGGAGTGGAAAAGAGTTTAATGGAATGGAGTGGAAAAGAATATATGGGAGTGGATTGGAGTTGAGAGGCGTGAAGGGGTATACAGTGGAATGGAGTGGAATAGAATGCAGTGGAATTCAATGGAATAGAAAGGATGGGAATGAAGCAGAGTGGAATGGAATGGAATGGAATGGAGGGGATATGAGTTTATTAGAGTCGAAAGGGGTGTAATGGAAAGGAATGGAGAGGAATGAAATTGAATGGAATGGAGTGGAATGCAATGGAATATAATGGAGTGGAATGGAATGGAGTGAAGTGCAATCCAGTGTAATGTAATGGAGTGGAGAGGAGTGGAGTGGAATGGAATGCAATGTTATGCAGTGTATCGGAATTTAATGGAATGGAGTTGAGTGGAGTAGAGTGGAGTCGAGTGAAGTGCATTGGAATAGAGTGGATTCGACTTGAATGGATTCTATTGGAGTGGAGTGGAATAAAATGGAATGGAATCGATTTTAGTGGAGTGAGGTGGAATCGAGTGGAATGCATTGGAATTGAATTGATAGGAATGCAACGCAATGTACTGGAGTGCAGTGGAGTGGAATGCAGTGGAGTGTAGTGGAATGGAGTGGAGTGGTGTGGAATGGAATGGATTGGAATGGAGTTAACAGGAATGGAGAGGAGTGGAGATGAATATAGTGGAATGGAATGGTGTGAAATGGAATGCAGTGGATTGTAGTGGATTGGAGTTCAGTTCAGTGGAATGGTGTGGAATTGAGTGCAGAGGAGTGTAGAGCAGTTTAATGGAATCGAATGGAGTGCAGTGGAGTGGAATGGAGTGGAATGGACTAGACTGGAGTGCAGTGGATTGGAATGGAATGAAATGGAGTGGAGTGCAATGGAGTGGAAAGAAATAGAATGGAGTGGAGTGGAGTGCAAAGGAATGTAGAGGAATGGAGTGGAGTGGAATTGAGTCCAGTGGAATGAAATGGAATGGAATGGACTGGTGTGGACTGGAATGGAATGAAGTAGACTGGAATGGAGTGGAATGGAATGTAATGGATTTGAGTGAAGTGGAGTGGAGTGAATGGAGTGGAATTGAGTGGAGTGGAATGGGAAGGAGTGGAGTGGAATGAAATGGAATAGAATAGAATGGAATGCAGTGGAATGTAATTGAATGGAGTGGAGTGGAGTGGAATAGCACGGAATGGATTGGAGTGGAATGGAATTGAGTGGAGTGGATTGGAATGCATTGGAGTGAAATAGAGTGGAATCGAGAGGAGAGGAATGGAGTGGAGCAGAGTGGATTTTAGTGGAATGGAATGGAGTGCAATGGAATAGAGGGGGTGGAGTAGAGTAGAGTGGAGTGGAATGGAATGGAAGGAATAGAATGCAGTGGAGTGGAGTGGAATTGAATGGAATGGAGTGGAATGGAAGGGAATGGAAATGAGTGTAATGGAATGGAATGGAGTGGAATGGAAAGCAATGTAATAGAATGGAGTGGAGTGGAGAGCAATGAAATACAGTGGAATAGAGTGTACTGCAGTAGAGGGGACTGGATTGCACTGGAATGGAGTGTAACGGAGTGTAATGGAGTGTAATGGAATTGATTGGAACGCAGTGGAATTGAATAGAATGTAATGGAGTATAGTGGAATGGAATGGAGTGGAGTGGAATGGATGGGAATGGAGTGGAGTGGAATGTAATGCAGTCGCCTGGAATGGAATTCAATGGAGTGTAGTGGAATGGAATGGAGAGTAGTGGAATGTAATGGAATGCAGTGGAAAGGAATGGAATGGAATGAAGTGGATTGGAATAGAATGGAATAAAGTGGAATGTAATGGAGTGGACTGGAACGGAATGGGCTTTATTGGAGTGGAGATGAGTTGAATGGAATGGAGTGGAGTGGAGTGCAGTGGAGTGCAGTGCAATTGAATGGAAAGGAGTGGAGTGGAATGGAGAGGAATGGAATGGTGTTGAATGGAATAGGGAGGAGTGGAATGGAATTGAATAGAGTGGAATAGAGTGAAATGGAATGGACAGGAGTGGAGTGGACTTGAGTGGAATGGGATGGAGTTGATTGGAGAGAACTGGCTTTGATTGGAGAGAGTGGAGTGGTATGAAGTGGAGTGTACTGGATTGGAATTGAGTGGAATGAAAGGGAGTGGAAAGGAATGGAATGAATGGAATGGAGTAGAGTGGATGGAGTGGAGCTTAATGGAGTAGAGTGGAATGGAATAGAGTGGAATGGAATGGAATAGATTGAAGTGGAGTGGAATGGAATGGATTTGGATTGGAGTGGAGTGGAGTGGAACGTGTTGGAATGGAATGAAATTGAAAGAAATGGAATGGAATGAAGTGGAATGGAATGGAATGGAATCGAATTGAATGGAATCGAATGGAATGAAATGGAAAGGAATGGAATGGAGTGGAGTGAAGTACAATGGAGTGGCATAGAATGGAATGGAGAGGAGTGGAGTGTAATGGAGTGGAATGGAAAGGAGTGGAGTGGGGTGGAGTGGAATGAAATGGCATGGAGTGGAGTGGAATGGAATGGAATGGAGTGGATTGGAATGGAATGGAATGGAATCCAGTGGAATTGATTGGAGTAGAGTGGAGTGGAACGGAATGGAATGGAATTCAGTGGAATGGAATTGAATGGAACGGAATTGAAGGGAGTGGAGTGGAGTGGAATGGAGTGGAGTGGAGTGGAATGGAGTGGAGTGGAGTGGAGTGGAGTGGAATGGAGTGGAGTGGCGTGGAATGGAATGGAGTGGAGTGGAATGGAATGGAATGGAATGGAGTGGAATGGAATGTAATTTAGTGGTGTGGATTGGAGTGGAACGGAATGGAGTGGAGTGGAATGGAATGCAATGTAGGGGAGTGGAGTGGAGTGGAAAAAATGGAATGCAGCGGAGTTTAATGGATTGAAATGGAAAGGAATTAAATGGAATGTACTTTAATGGAATGTAAAGGAAAGGAAAGGAATGGAGAGGAGAGGAATGAAATAGAATGGAATGGAATTGAGCAGAGTGGATTTGAGAGAAGTGAAGTGGAGAGGAATAGAGTGGAGTGCAGAAGAATGGAATGGAGTGAAGTGAAGTGGAGTGGAATAGAATGGGATGAAGAGGAATGGAATGGAGAATAATGGAATGGAATGGACTGGACTTCAGTTGAATGAAGTGGAGTGGACTCGAATGAACTGGAATGGAATGGGATGTAATGGAAATGAGTGGACTGGAGTGGAGTGGAGCAGAGTGGAGTCGAATGGATTTGAGAGGAATTGAATGGAAAGGAATGGTGTGGAGTGGAATGCAGTGGCATTAATTGGAGTGGAGGGGAGTGGAGAGGAGAGGAGTGTTGTGCAATGGAATGTAGTGGAATGGAAAGGATTGGAAAGGAATGGAATAGAGTTGAATGAAATGGAATGCATTTGAATGGAAAGGAATGCAATGGAATGGAGTGTAGTGGAATGGAGTGGAATGGAATGGAGTGAAGTGGAGTGGAGTGGCGTGCAGTGGAATGGAATGAAGTATAGTGGAATGGAACGAAATGGAGTGGAACTGAATGGAGTTGAGTTGAGTGGAGTGGATTAGAGTGGAGTGGAATGGAGTGGTGTGGACTGGAATGGAGTGGAGTGGAATGGAATGGAGTGGAACAGAATGGAATGGAATGGAATGGAGTGGAGTGGAATTGAGTGGAGTGGGATGGAGTGGAGTGGAGTGGAATAAAGAGGAGTGGAGTGGAATGTAATGGATTGGAGTGGAGTGGAATGAACTGGAGTGGAGTGGAATTGAGTTGAAAGGAAAGAAATGGAATGCAGAGTTGCAGAATGGAGAGGAGTGGAATGGATTTGAGTGGAGGGGAGTGAGGCTGATTGGAGTGGAATGGAGTTGAGTGAAATGGAGTGAATGCAATGGAGTGGAATGGAGTAGAGTGGAGAGCAGTGGAGTGGACTGAGGTGGAATAGAATGGAATTGAGGGAATGGAAAGGAAAAAAATGGAATGGTGTGGAATGAAGTGGAGAGGAATGGAGTACATTGGAATGGAATGGAATGGAGTGGAAAAGAATGGAATGGAATTGAATGGGTGTAGAGGAGTGGTTTGGGGTGGAATGGATTGGAGTGGACTGGATTGGATGGAGTGGAGTACAGAGGAATGGAGTGGAGTGGAATGGTATGGCAGGGAATGGAGAGGATTGGAGTGGAGGGGAGTGGAGTGGAGTGGAATGGAGTGGAGTGGAGTGGAGTGGAATGGAATTGAATGGAGTGGAGTGGAGTGGAACATAGTGGAATCGAGTTGAAGGGAATGGAGTGGAGTGGAGTAGAGTTGAGTGGATGAAGTGGAGTGCAGTGTAATGGAATGGAATGGAGTAGAGTGGAATGGAATGGAGTGGAGTGGAATGAAATGGAGTGGTATGAAATGCATTGAAATTGAATTGAGTGGAGTGAAGTTGAATGGAGTATAATGGACTGGAATGGATTGGAATGGAATGGAATGGAATGGAATGGATTGGAATGGAATAGAATGGAATGGAATGGAATGGAATATAATAAAATGGAGTGGAATGGAATAGAATGGAATGGAGTGGAGTGGAATGCAATGGAGTGGAATGGAATGGAGTGGAGTGGAATGGAGTTAAGTGGGGTGGAATTTGGTGGAGTGGCATGGAATGAATTGGAATAGAATGGAGGGAAGTGGAAAAGAGTGGAGTTGAATGGAGTGGAATGGAATGCAATGGCATGAAATGGAGTGGAATGCAAAGCAATGTAGTGGAGTGGAATGGAGTACAGTGGAATTGAATGGAATGGAGTGGAGTAGATCAGAGTGGATTGTAGTGGAGTGGAGGGGAATGGAGTATAATGGATTGGAATGGAATGTTGTGGAATGGAATGGAGTGGAATGGAATGGAGTGGAGTGGAATGGAGAAGAGTGGAATGGTGTGGAATGGAATGGAATTGAAAGGAGTAGAGTGGAACGTAGTGGATTGGATTGGAATGGAGTGGAGTGGAATTGAATGGAATGGAATGCAACGGCAAGGATTGCAGTGGAATGGAGTAGAATGGAATGGAATGCAATGCAATAGAATGGAGTGGAGTGGATTGAAAGAGAATAGAGTGGATTGGATTGGAATGGAATGGAATGCAATGGAATGGAAAGGAATAAAATCGAGTGGAATGGAATAGAATTTAGTGGAGTAGAGTTGAATGCAATGGAGAGGAATTGAAAGGAGTGGAGTGGAACGGAGTGGAGTGGAGTGGAAAATAGTGGAGTGGCATGTAATAGATTGGAATAGAATGGAGTGGGGTGGATTGGAGTGGAGTGGAATGCAGTGGAGTGGAATGCCATGGCATTGATTGGAGTGGAATGCAGTGGAATGCAATGGTATAGATTGGAGTGGAGTGGAGTGCAATGCAGTGGATTAGAGTGAAAACTAATTGAATGGAATGGAGTAGAGTGGAAGTGAATGAAGCGGAATCGAGGGGAGTGGAATGGAATGCAGTGGAGTGGAGTGGAATGGAATGGAATGGAATGGAATGGAATTGAATGCTATTGAATGGAATTGAATGCAATGGAATGGAGTGGATTGCAGTGGAGTGCAATGGAGCAGAGTGGGGTGGAAAGACAGGAATGAAATGAGGTGGAATGGCATAGAGTGGAGAGGAATGGAATGGAGTAGAGTGGACTGGATTGGAATTGAATGGAATGAAGTAGAGTGGAGTGTAATATAATGGAAGGGAGAGGAGTGGAATGCAGTGAAATGGAATGGAATGCAGGGAAATGGAGTTGATTGGAGCAGAGTGGAGAGGAATGGATTATAATGGACTGGAATGGAATTGAATGGAATGGAATGGAGCGGAGTGGAGAGGAATGGACTGGAATGGAGAGGAATGGAATAGATTGGAGTGGAATGAAATGGAATGGATTGGAATGGAATGAAATGTTATGGAATGGAGTGGATGGAGTGGAATGGAGTGGAGTGGAGTGGAAAACAGTGGAACGGAATGGAATGGGGTGGAATGGAGTGGAAGGGAATGGAATGGAGTGGAGTGAATTGGACGGGAATGCAGTCGAATGGAGTGGAATGGAGTGGAATGGAGTGGAGTGGAATCAAGAGGAATTGAATAGAATGGAATGGAGTAGACTGTAATGGAATGGAGTCTATTGGAATTTATTGGAGCGAAGCGGAGTGGAATGCAGTGGAGTGGAGTGGAATGGAACGGAGTGGAGTGGGATGGATAGTAATGGAATGTAGTGGAGTGCAGAGGAAAGGAATGGAATGGAGTGGAGTGGAATGGAGTGTAATGGAATGCAGAAGAAAAGAATGGAGTGGAATGGAATGGAGTAGAGTGAAGTGAATTGTAATGGAATGGAACGGAGTGGAGTGCAATGGAGTAGAATGGAACGGACTGGAAAGGATTTGATAGGAGAGGAATGGAATGGAATGGACTGGAATGGAGTGGAATGGAATGGAATGGAATGGAATGGAATGGAGTGGAATGCAATGGAATTTAATAGATTGGAGTGGAATGGCCTGAAATGGAGTGGAATGGAATGGAAAGGAATGGAATGTCATGAATGGACTGGAATGGAATGGAATGGCAAGGATTGGAGTAGAGTGGAGTGGAATGGAGTGGAGTGGTGTGGACAGGACTGGAATGGAAAGGAATGGAATGGTACGGAGTGCAGTGGAATGTAGTGAAATGGATTAGAATGGAGTGGAGTGGTTTGGAAAGGAATGGAAGGGACTGGAGTGGATTGGAGTGGAATGGACTGGATTGGAATGGAGTACACTGGAGTGGAAAGGAATGGAATGGAGTGGAGTGGAATGGAGTTGTGTGGAATGGAATGGAGTGGAATTAAATGGAGTGGAATTAAATGGAGTGGATTGAAGTAGAGTGGAGTGGAGGGGTATGTATTGGAGTGTAGTGAATTGGATTGGAGTGGAATGAAGTGAAGTGCATTGGAATGGAAAGCACTGGAGTGGAGTGCAGTGGAGAGGAATGGAATGGAGTGGAATGGAGTGGAATGTAGTGGACTGGAGTGGAGTGGAATGGAGTGTAATGGAATGAATGGAATGGAGTAGTGTCAAATGGAATGGACTGCAGTGGAGTTGAAAACAGTGAAGTGGAGTAGAATGCAATGGAGTGGAGTGCAGAGGAATTGAATGGAATGGAGTGGAATAGAAAGGAAAGGAATGGATTGGAATGGAATGGAGAAGAGTCTAATGGAGGGCAATGTCGTGGAGTGGAGTTGAGTGGAATGTAATGGAAAGGTGTGGAGTAGAATGGAGGGGAATGGAACACAGAGGAATGGAATGGGATGGAGTGGAGTGGAATGGAGAGGAGTCAAGTGGAACGGCGTGGAATGGAATTGAGTGCAATTAAATGGAATGGAGTGGATTGGAGTGGAGCTGACTGGAATTGAATTGAGTAGAATGAATTGGAATGGAGTGGAGTGCACTGGAATGCCATGGAATAAAGTGGAGTGGAGTGAGTGGACTGGAATCGAGTGGAATGGAGTGGAATAGAGTGGAGAGGAATGGAGTGGAATGGAATGGAATGAAATGGAGTAGAATGGAATGGAATGGAGTGGAGTGCAGTGGAATGGAGTGGAGTGGAGTGTAATTATATGGATTGGAGTGGAGTAGAATGGAATGGAATGGAGTGGAATGGTATGAAAGGAATGGCGTGGAATGGAATCGAGTGGAGTGGAATGGAATGCAATGGAGTGGAGTGGAGTGAAGTGGAGTTTAGTGGAATGGAATGGAAGGGAGTGGAGTGGAATGGAATCGAATGGAGTGGAATGGAATGTAGTGGACTGGAATGGAGTGCAGTGAAGTGGAATTTGGTGGAGTGGCATGGAATAGATTGGAATAGTATGGAGTGGAGTGGAATAGATTGGAGTGGAATGGAGTGGAGTAGAATACAATGGCATGGAATGTAGTGGAATGCAATGCAATAGAGTGTAGTGGAATGGAGTGCAGTCGAATGGAATGGAATGGATAGGAGTGCATCAGAGTGGAATGTAGTGGATTGGCGTGGAATGAAATTGAATGGAGTGGAGTGGAAAGGATTGGAGTGGAATGGATCAGAGTGGAATGGAATGGAATGGAGTGGAATGGAATGGAATTGAAAGGAGTGGCGTGGAGTGGAATGGAAGGGATTGCAGTGGGAAGGAGTGGAGTGGAGGGGAATGGAATGGAATGGAATGGAATGGAATGGACTGAAATGCAGTGGAATGGAGAGGAATGGAATGGAGTGGAAAATAGGGGAATGGATTGGAGTGGAGTGATGTGGAATGGAGTGGAATGGATTAGAATGGAATGGAATGCAATGGAATCGAATCGAATAAAATGGAGTGGAATGGAAAGAGTGGAGTGGAGTGGAGTGGAATCGAAAGGGGTGGAATGGAATGAGAGGAGTGGAGTGGAATGGAATAGAGTGGAATGGAAAGCAGTGGAGTGGAACGAAGTGGAGTGGAGTGGAATATAGTGGATAAGCATGGAATGGATTCGAATAGAATGGAGAGCAGTGGAACTGAGTGGAGTAGAAAGGATTAGAGTGGAATGCCACGTCATTTAATGGAGTGGAATGCAATGGAATGAAGAGGAGTGGAATGGAGTGCAGTGGAATGGAATGGAAGAGAATGGAGTACAGTGGATTGGAATGGAGTGGAGTGCAGTGAAATGAAGTGGAGTGGAGTGGAATGGAGTGTTGTGGTTTGGAATGGAGTGCAGCGTAATGGCATGGAGGGTAATGGAATGGAATTAAATGTAATCGAGTGGACTGCAAAGGAATGGAGTGGAGTGGAGTGGAGTGGAATGAAGTGGAATGGAGTGGAGTGGAGTGGAATGGAATGAAGTGGAATAGAATGTAATGAAATGGAGTAGAGTGGAGTGGAATTAAGTGGAGTGTAGTGGAATGGAGTTGAGTGGAATGGAATGGAATGGAGTGGAGAGTAGTGGATTGGAATGGAGTGGAATGGAGTAGATTTGAATGGATTGGAATGGAGAAGAATGAAATGGAATGGAATGCAGTGGAGTGTAGTGGAATGGATTGGATTCGACTGGATGGATTGGAGCGGAATGTACTACAATGAAATGTGCAGGAGTGGAATGGAGTGGACTGGAATGGAGAGGAGTGGAGTGCATTGCAGTGAAATGCAGTTGAGTGGAGAGGAGTGCAAGGAAATGGAATTGAGTGTAATGGATTAGAATGGAGTTGAATTGACAGGAATAAAAAGGTGGAACAGATTAGAATGGACTGGAATGAAGAGGAATGGAATGGAATGGAGTGCAGTGGAGTTCAAAGTCTTGGAATGGGGTAGAATGGAAAGGAATGCAGAGAAATAAAATGCAATAGTTGGAATGGAATGGAATGGTATGGCATGGAATGGAGTGGAGTGGAGTGGAATGGAGTGGATCGGAGTGTAAAGGAGTGGAATGGAATGGAATGGAATGGAATGGAATTCAATGGAATGGAGTGGATAGGAGGGTAATGTAGTGGAATGGATTGTAATGTAGCGGAGTGGTGTGGAATGGAGCGGAGAGGAGTGGAATGGATAGGAATCGAGTGGAATCGGTTGCAGTGGAATGGAATGTTACGGAGTGGAGTGGAGTGGACTGTAATGGAGTGGAATGGAGTGGAATAGAGTGGAATGAAGTGGAGTGGAGTGTATTGGAGAGGAATGAATTGGAATGGAATAGAGCAGAGTGCAGCGGAATGGGGTGGAATGGATTGGAATGTAGTGGAGTGGATTGGAATGTAATGGAGCTGAGTGGTGCAGAAAGCATTGGAGTCACATAGAGTGGAGTGAAGTGGAATTGAATGGAATGGAGTGGAGTGGAATGGAGAGGAATGGCATGCATTGGAACGCAGTGGAGTGGAGTGGAATGGAGAGGAATGGCATGCATTGGAACGCAGTGGAGTGGAGTGGAGGGTAGTGGAAGAACAATGAATGGAATGGAGTGGAGTGGAGTGGAATGGAGTGGCGTGGAATGTAAAGGAATGGCATGGAATGGAGTGGAATACACCAGAGTGGAGTGGAATGGAGTGGAATGGAATGGAGTAGGGTGGAGTGGAATGGAATGGAGTGGAGTGGAATGGATTGGATGGAATGGAATGGAATGGAGTGAATTGTAGTGAAATGCAAAACACTGGAGTGGAGTGGAGTGGATTGAAATGGAGTGTAATGGTGTGGAATCGAGGTGAATGGAGTGGAATGGAATGGAACAGAATGGAGTCGACTGAAGTGGAATGGAATAGAGTGGAGTGGAGCAAAGTGGAGTGGAGTAGAGTGGAGTGAAATGAAGTGGAGTAGTTAGAGTGGAACGGAATGCAGTGGAAAGGAAATGAAAGGAGTGGAATGGAAATGAAAGGAATGGAATGGAATGGAAAGGAGTGAAGTGGAATGGAATGCAGTGGATTGGAGGGGAGTGGAGTGCAGTAGAATGGAATGGAATGGAGTGGAGTGGAGTCTAATGGAGTTGAATGGACTTGAATGGAGTGGAATGTAGTGTAATGGACTATAATGGAGTGGAGTGGAGTCGAGTGGAATGGAATTGAATGCAATGGAATGGAGTAGAGCGAAATGGCATTGAGTGGGGTGGAGTGGAGTGGACTAGAGTGGAGTGGAGTGGACTAGAGTGGAGTGGAAAGGAGTGGTGTAAAGTGGAATGGAACGAAGTGGAGTGGAGTTTTACTGAAAGAAACGGAGTGGAATGGAAAGGAATGGAATGAAGTGGAATGGAATGGAGTGGAGAGGAATGTAGTGGAATGGAACGGAGTGGATGGAGTGGAGTGCAGTGGAGTGGAGTGGAGTGTATGGAATGTATTGGAATGGAATGGAATGGAGTAGGGTGGAATGGAATGGAATGGAGTGGAGTGGAATGGAGTGTAGAGGAATGGCATACAGTGGAGTTGAATGGAATGGAGTGGTATACAATGGAATGTAATTAAATGGAGTGGAGTGGAGCGGACTGGGTGTAACGGATTGGCATGGAATGGATAGGATTGGAATGGGATGGATTTGTGTGAGGTTGAGGGGAAGGACGGAGTGTAGTGGAATGGAAAGGAATGCAAAGGAGTGTAGAGGAATAGAATGGAGTGGAGTGGAATGGAATGTGGTGCAGTGGAGTTGAGTGGAGTGAAATAGAGTGGAATGGAGTGGAATGGAATGGGGGAATATATAATGTAATGAAATGTATTGGAAGGGAGTGGATGGGAGTGGAATGGAGTAGAGTGAAGTGGAATGGAATGGAATTCCAATGCAGTGGAGTGGAGTGGAATGCAGTCGAGTGGAGTGGAACAGAGTGCAGTGGAGTGAAATGGAGTGGAATAGAGTAGAATGGAGTGGAATAGAATGGAGTGAAATGGAACTGAATGGAGTAGAGTGGAATGGAATGGAGAAGAATGGAGTGAAATGGAATGGAATGGAGTAGAGTGTAATGGAATGGAGCGGAGGGGAGAGGAATGGAGTCGAGTGGATTGGAATGCAATGGAGTGGAGTGGAGTGAAATGGAATGGAATGTAGTGGAATGGAACGGAAAAGAATGGAGTGGAAAGGAACGGAGTAGAGTGGAATGGAGTGCGATTGACTGGAGTGGAGTTGAGTAGATTGGAACGGAGTGTAATGGCGTGGATTGCAGTGGATTGCAATAGAGTGGAATGGAATGGAATAGAATGGAGTGCAGTGGAATGGAATGGAGTGGGGTAGATTGGAGTGGAGTGGAGTGGAATTCAATGGAGTGGAATGGAATAGAGTGGAGTGGAACGGAATGGAATGGAAAGGAATGTAATGGAATGGAGTAGAGTGGAATGGAATGGAGTGGAATGGAGTGAAGTGGAGAAGAATGGAAAGGAGTGAAGTGAAATGATACGGACTGGAGTGGATTGGAATGGAATGGAGTGGAATGGAAAGGAATGGAATGGAGTGGAATAGAATGGAGTGGAGCGGAAAGCAGTGCAATTGAATGGATTGGAGTGGAGTGGATTGGAGTGGAATGCAGCGGATTCGAGTGGAATGGAGTGGAATGGAACGGAATGGATTTGACTGAAGTTGAGTGGATTGGAGTGCTGTGCAATGGAATGGAATGGAATGCAGTGGAGTGGAATGGAATGGAGTTTAGTGGAATGGAAAGGGGTGGAGTGGAGAAGACTGGAGTGCATTGAAATGGAGTGGAGTTGACTGGAACGGAGTGTGCTGGAATTGAATGCAGTGGAATGGAATGCATTGGAATGTAATGTAATGGAGTGGTGTGGCATGGAGTGGAGTGGAGTGGAGTGGCGTGGAATAGAATGGAGTGGAAAGTAATGGAATGGATTAGAGTATTGTGGAGTGCAATGCAGTTGAGTGCAGTGGAATGGAGTTGAATGGAATGGAATGGAATGGATTGGAGTGGAATTCAGTGGAACGGAATGGAGTAGAGCAGAATGTAATGGAATGGTGTGGAATGGAATGGAATGGATTGGAGTGGAGTGGAGTGGAATGAGATGGAGTGGAGGGGAAAGGAGAGGAATTGAATGGAGTGGAAAGGAATGGAGTGGCATGGGGTGGAGGTGAGTGGAGTGGAATGAAATGGAGTAGACTGGAATGGATTGGAATGGAATGGAGTGGACTGGATTGGAGTTTAATGGAATGGAGGGGACTGGATTGGAGTTTAATGGAATGGAGTGGGGAGGAGTGGAGTGGAATGGAGTGGAGTGGAATGGAGTGGTGTGGAGTGGATTGGAATTCAGAGGAATGGAGTGAAGTGGAGTGGCATATAGTGGTATGGACTGGAATGGAGTGGAATGGAATGGAATGCAATGGAATGCAATAAAGTGGAGTAGATTGGAATGGAGTGGAATGGATTGGAATGGAGTGGAGTGGACAGAAATAGAATGGTATAGATTAGAGTGGAGTGGAGTGCAATGGAGTGAAGTGGAGGAGAGAGGAGTGGAGTGGAATGGAATGTAATGGAGAGGAGTGGAATGGAGTGGAGTGGAGTGGAATGGAGTGGAAGTAAATGGAATGGAGTGGAGTGGAGTGGAATGGAATGGAGTGGAGTGTAAGGGATTAGAATCAAATGGAATGTATTGAAGTGGGATGGAATGGAATGGAGTGGATGACGTGGAGTGGAATGGAATGGAGTGGACAGCAAGAGATAGGAATCGAATGGATTGGAGTGCAGTGGAATGGAATGAAAGATATTGGATTGGAGTATACTGGAATGGAGTGGAAGGGAGTGCAAGGAGTGGAGCGCAATGGAGTGTAATGGAATGCAATGGAATGGAATGCAGTGGAGTGGAATGGAGTGGAGTGCAATGGAGTGTAAGGAATGGAATGGAATGGAATGGAATGGAATGGAATGGCGTGGAGTGGAGTATAACGGAATGGAATGGAATGGAGTGGAATGCACTAGAAAGGAATGGAATAGAATGGAGGGAAATGGAGTGGAATGGAGCAGAGTGCAGTGGGATTGAGTGGAATGGACTGGAATGGAGTGTAAAGGAATGGAATGGAATGGAATGGAGTGGAGAGGAGTGGAACGGACTGGAATTGATTGGAATGGAATGCAATGGAGTGTAATGGAATGGAATGGAGTGGAATATAATGGAATGACGAGGAATAGGGTGGAATGGAGTTGAAAGGAGGGGATTGGAGTGGAGTGGAGAAGAATGGAGTGGAGTGGAGTGTAATTGTATGGAGTGAAAAGCAATGGAATGGAATGGAATGGAGTGCAGTGTAATGGAGTGGAATGGAAATGAGTGGAGTGGAGTGGAATGGAATGGAGTGGAGTGGAATGGATTGAAATTGAGTGGAGTGGAATGGAGTGTAATGGAATGGAATAGAATGCAGTGGAATGGAATGGAATGGTTTGGGGTGTAATGCAATGGCATGGAATGGATTAGAGTGGAGTGGAGTGAAGTGGAGTGTAATGGAGAGTAGTTTACTGGAATGGATTGGAATGGAATGGAATAATGTGGAATGGAATTAAATGGAATCGAGTGGAGTGGAGTTGAGTGGAGTGGAGTCTAGTTTAGTAGAGTGGTATGGAATGGAGTGGAATGCAGTGGAGTGGAATGGAATGGAGTGGAGTGGAGTGGAATGGAATGGAGTGGATTGGAATGAATTGTAATTGAATGGATTGGAATTGAGTGAAGTGTAATGGAGTGGAATGGAATGCAGTGGAATGGAATGGAACGCTTTGGAGTGGAATTCAATGGCATGGAATGGATTTGAGTGGAGAGGAGTGGAGTGGAGTGGGGTGGAGTGTAATGGAGTGTACTTTATTGAATGGATTGGAATGGAATGGAATGATGTGGAATGGAATGCAATGGAATGGAGTGGAGTGGAATGGAGTGGAGTCTAGTTTAGTAGGGTGGTATCGAATGGAGTGGAGTGCAATGGAGTGGAGTGGAATGGAGTGGAGTGGACTGGTATGGAATGGAGTGGAGTGGAATGGATTGGAATTGAATGGATTGGTATTGAGTGGAGTAGAGAGGAGTGTAATGGAATGGAATGTCGTGGAATGGAATGGAATGGTTTGTAGTGGAATGCAATGGCATGGAATGGATTGGAATGGAGAGGAGTTGAGTGGAGTGGAGTGTAATGGAGTTTACCTTATTGAATGGATTGGAATGGAATCGAATGTTGTGGAATGGAATGGAATGGAATGGAGTGGAGTTAAATGGAGAGGAGTGGAGATGAATCAGGTGGAGTGGAGTGGACTGGAATTGATTGGAATTGAATGGAATGGAGTTTCATGGAATGGAATGGAATGGAATGGAATGGAGCTGCAGTGCAGTAACACAATCTCTGCTCACATTTCATTTCAGCATTCCATTCCATTCCATTCCATTGCATTCCATTCCTCTCCATTCCATTCTGTTCCATGCCACTCCATTCCGTTCCAATCCATTCCATTCTACTCCATTGCATTCCACTCCACTCTAGTCAATTCCATTCCACTCCACTACACACCACTCAACTCCAATACACTCCATTCCATTCTAGTCCATTCCACTCCACTCCATTCCACTGCAATCCATTCCATCTGATTCTATACATCTCCATTCCACTCAACTCCACTCAACTCCACTCCACGTGTCTCAACTCCATTGCATTCCATTCCATCCCATTCCATTCCTCTCCATTCCATTCCACTGCAATCCACTCCCCTCCACTCAGCTCCACTCCATTCCATTGCATTCTATCCCATTCCATTCCACTCCTTTCCACTCAATTCCTCTCCACTCCACTCCTCTCCATTCCATTCCATTCTTTTCTTTCAACAGGGTCTCACTCTGTCACCTAGGCTGAAGTGAAGTGGCAGAATCCCTGATCACATTTCATTTTACCATTCCACTCCATTCCATTCCATTCCATTCCACTCCACTCCACTCCATTGCATTCAATTCCATCCCATTCTATTCCAAAGCATTCAGCTCCGCTCCACTCCACTCCATTCCATTCCATCATGTACCATTCCAATCTATTCCACTCCACTCCACTTCGCTCCACTCCAATCCATTGTATTCCGTTTCATTCCGTTCCACTCCATTATTTTCCATTCCTTTCTTTCAGAAGGATCTCTCTGTCACCCAGGTTGAAGTTCAGTGACACAATCTCAGCTCTGATTAAATATCACCATTCATTCACTTCCCTTCCTTTCCACTACATTCAACCCCACTCCACTTCTCTCCATTCCATTCTTCTCTATTACACTCCACTCCACCTCACGCCACTCCACTTCATTCCATTCCATCCCATTCCCATCCACTCCATTCCACTCCACTCTACTCCAATCCCCTCTACGTCACTCCACTCCATACCTCTCCATTCTAAACCATTCCATTCCACTCCATTCCACTCCACACCACTCCATTCCACTCCACACCACTCCAGTCCACTCCACTCCACTGCATTCTATTCAATTCCATTCCATTCCACTCCTCTCCACTCCATTCCACTCCATTCCGTTTCATTACACTCCAATCCATTACATTCCTTTCTTTCCACAGGATCTCACTCTATCATCCAGGCTGGAGTGCAGTGGCAAAATCTCAGCTCACATTTGATTTCACCATTCCATTCAATTTCATTGCATTGCATTCCATTCCATTCCATGCCACTCCACTCAATTCCGTCCCCCATTCCATTCTATTGCTTTCCATTCCACTCTATTCCATTCCTTACATTTCTTCCGACATGATCTCACTCTGTCACCTAGGCTGGAGTGCAGTGCCACAATTTCAGCTCAGATTTCATTTCACCATTCAATTCCATTCTATTCCTTTCCCTTCCATTCCTTTCCATGCCTTTCCATTCCATTCCTCTACACTCCAACTCACTCTACTCCCCTCCACGCCACTCCACTCCATTCCATTCCAATCCTGTCCACTCCAATCCACTCCACACCACTACCATCAAATCCATTCCATTCCATTCCATCCCATTCCATTCCACTCAATTCCATTCCACACGACTCCACTGCACTGCAATCCATTCCACTGAACTCCATTGCAGTCCAGTACTTTCCATTCCATTCCACTCCATTCCATTCCATTTCTTCTTTCCACAGGATCTCACTCTGTACCCAGGCTGGAGTGCAGTGGCACAACCTCAGCTCACATTTCATTTCACAATTCCATTCCATTCCATTCCATTCCATTCCACTCCATTCCACTCCACTCCTCTTCTCTCCACTGCATTCCATCTCATCCTATCCCATTCCACTCCACTCCACTCCACTCCGTCCCACTCCACTGAACTCCATTCCATTCCACTACATTCTATTCCATTCAATCCCATTCCTTTGCACTCCATTCCACTCTGCTACACTCCACTCTACTCTCCTACACTCCACTGCATTCCATACCATTCCACTACATTCCACTCCACTCAATTGCTTTCCACTCCATTCCATTCCATTCCTTTCCACTCCACTCCACTATACTAAAATGCACTCCATTCCACCCCATTCCACTCCATTCCACTCCACTCCAATCCACTCCTCTCCATTTCACTCCATTAAATTCCATCTCTTTCCATTCCATTCCTTTCTTTCAACACGATTTAACTCCGTCACCCAGGCTGAAGTGGAGTGGCATAATCTCAGCTCACATTGTATTTCACCATTCTATTCCATTCCATTCCATTCCACTCCACTCCACTATACTGCATTCCATTCCATCCCAACCAATTCCAATCCACTCCACCTCACTGACGTCCATTCCACTCCATTCTATCCCATTCCAATCCACTCCATTCTGCTCCACCCCACTCCTCACCACTCCTCTCTGTTCCATTCCATTCCACTCCTTTCCATTCTTTCAACAAGATCTCACTCTGTCACACTAGCTGCAGCACAGTGGCATAATCTCAGGTCAGATTTCTTTTCATCATTCCATTCCAGTCTTTCCATTCTGTTACATCCATTCCACTAAACTCCACTCCACTCCACTCCACTCTACTCCAATCCATTCAATTCCATTCTAGTCAGCTCCTCTCCGCTCTGCTACACTCCATTCCATTCCATCCCTTTCCATTACACTCCATTCAACTCCTCTTCACTCTACTCCACTCCATTCCATTCCACTCCATCCCATTCCACTCCACTCCATTAAAGTCCCCTCCACTCCACTCCACTCCTCTCCACTCCACTCCACTCCTCTCCACTCCACTCCATTCCATTCTATTCCATTCCTTTCTTTCGACAGGATCTCACTCTGTTACCCAGGCTGGAATGCAGTGGCACAATCACAGCTCACATTTCAATTCACCATTCCATTCCATTGCCTTTTGTTGCATTCCATTCCATTGCATTCCATTCCATTACTGTCCATTCCATTCCTTTCCATTCCATTCCATTCCATTTGATTCCACTCAAATACACTCCATTCTACTACATTCCTTTCCATTACATTCCATTCAACTCCACTCCACTCCATTCCATCCCTTTCCATTCTACTCCATTCCACTCCACTCCACTCCATTCCATTCTGTTGAATTCCAATCCACTCCACTCCACTCCATTCCATTCCATTACATTCCATTCCACTTCATTGCACTTCATTCCACTCCACTCCCTTCCATTCCATCCCTTTGAATTACACTCCACTCCACTCCACTCCATTCCACTCCCCTCCATTCCATTACACTCCATTCCATTCGATTTCGCTACATTCCAATCCAATCCACTCCACTCCATTGATCTCCACTCCATTCCGCTGCACTCCAATCCACTCCTTTCCATTCCATTCCACTCCAGTCCATTCCATTGCATCCCATTCCATTCCACTCCATTCCATTCCACTCCACTCCAATCCAATCCACTCCATTTCATTCCACTCTATCCCATTCCATTCTACCATATTCCACTCCAATCCACTCCACTCTGCTCCACCACTCCTTTCCTTTCCATTCCACTCCTTTCTTTCAACAGGAAATCACTCTGTCACACAGGCTGGATTACAGTGGCAAAATCTCCGATCACATTTCATTTCACCATTCCATTGCATTCCATTTCATGCCATTCCATTCCACTGCAGTCCACTCCTCTCCACTGAACTCCACGCTATTCCATTCCATTCCATCCCATTCCTTTCCAATCCATTCTATCAACTCTATTCATCTCCACTCCTCCAATCCACTCCATTCCAATCCATTTCAATCCGTTCCATTCCACTCCTTTCCATTCCACTCCTTTCTTTTGATAGCATCTCACATTGTCACCCAGGCTGCAGTGCAGTGGCACATTATCAGCTCACATTTCATTTACCCATTCCATTCCATTCCTTTCCATTCTATTTCACTCCACTCCACTGCACTCCACTACATTCCATTCGCCTCCACTTCACTGCAGTCCACTCCACTCCATTCCATTTCATCTCATTCCATTCAACTCCATTCCACTTCACTCCGCTCCACTCCAATTCACACCACTCCATTCCTTTCCATTCCATCCCATTCTGTTCTACTCCATTCCACTCCAGTCCAATCCACTCCACTCCAATCCATTCCATTCCATTCCATTTCCATTCCACTCCATTCCACTCCACTACACTCCAATAAACTCCCCTTCCTCCACACAACCCCACTCCATTCCATTAAATTCGACACCATTCCATTCCATTTTTTCGATAGGATCTCACTCTGTCACCCAGACTGCAGTGCAATGGCACAATCTCAGCTCACATTTCATTTCACCATTCCATTCCATTCCAATCCATTGAATTCCACTATATTCCACTCCATTCCATTCCACTCCACTCCACTCCATTCCATTCCGCACCATCTCATTCCATTCCATTCCACTTCATTCCATTCCATTCCTTTCTTCCAACAGGATCCATTTAATTCCACTTGATTCTACTCCACTCCATTCCATTCCATTCCTTTCTTTTTACAGAATGTCACTCTGTCCATTCCACTCCACTCCACTGTATCCCATTCCGTACCATTCCATTCCACTCCACTCTACTCCACTCCACTCCACTCCATTCCCATCCACTCCACTCCACTTCATTCTAATCCATTAAATCCCATTCCTTTGCAATCCATCTGCTCCACTCCACTCCACTCCTCTCCAAACTTCTCCACTTAGCTCCATTCCATGCCATTCCATTCCAGTGCATTCCTTTCCGTTCCATTCCACCTCATTTCATTCCTTTCCTTTCTGTGGACAGGATCTCACACTGTCACCCTGGCTGGAATGCAGTGGCACAATCTCAACTCAAATTTCATTTCACCATTCCATTCCATTCAATTCCATTCCATTCCATTCCACTAAATTCCACTCCACTCCAATCCACTCCACTCCAATCCACTCCATTCCATTCCATTCCATTGCACTCCATTCCACTCCAAACTTCTCCACTCCCCTCCACTCCACTCGATTCCATTTAATTATATTCTTTTCCATTCCACTCCATTCCACTCCACTCCACTCCACTCCAGTCAATTCCACTCCACTCCTATCCACTGCACTGCACTCTTCTCCACTCTATTCCTTTCTATTTCATTCCATTCCACTCCATTCCTTTCCATTCCTTTCTTTCGAAAGAATCTCACTTTGTCACCAAGGCTTGAGTGCAGTGACACAGTCTCAGCTGACATTTCATTTCACCATTCCATTCCATTCCGTTCCACTCCACTCTGCTCCACTTCATTCCATTCCACCCCATTCCACTCCACTCCTCTCCACTCCATTCCAACCCACTCCACTCTATTACACTCCATTCCTTTCCATTCCACTCCCTTCCACTCCACTTCATTCCACTCTACTTCTGCCCACTCCATTCTACTCCAATCCACTCCATTCCATTCCAATCCATTCCAATCCATTCCATGCCATATTTTCTTTCAACAGGATCTCACTCTGTCACCCAGGCTGAAGTGCTGTGGCACAATCTCAGGTCACATTTAATTGCAACATTCCAATCCATTCTTTCCATCCCATTCCATTCCATTCCATTGCTTTCCATTCCATACCATTCCATTCCACTCCATTCCACTCCACTGCATTCCATTCCACTCCCTTCTATTCCTTTCCAATCCATTCCCTTCCATTCCAATCTTTTGACATGATTTCACTCTTTCACCCAGGCTTGAGTGCAGTTGCACAGTCTCACCTCACATTTCATTTCACCATTCCATTCTATTCCATTCCATTCAATTCCATTCCATTTCACTCCACTCTACTCCTTTCCACTCCACTCAACTCCATTCCATTCAATTCCATTACACTTCATTCCACTCCACACCACTCCACTTCAACCTCTTCCATCCCTTTCCATTCCACTCCATTCCACTCCACTCCACGGCATTCCACTCTACTCCACTCTGTTCAATTCCATTCCTTCCCATTACATTCCACCCCATTTGACTCCACTCCACGCCATTCCATTCCATTCTATTGCATTCCAATCCATTCCATTCGAATTTTTTCTTTCAACTGGATCTCATTATGTCAAACAGGCTGGAGTGCAGTGGCACAATGTCAGCTCAAATTTCTTTTCACCATTCCATTCCATTCCATGCTGTTCCACTCCATTCCATTCCATTGAACTGCATTCCTTTGCACTCCACCCTACTGCACTCCACTCCGCTCCACTGCACTCCACTTCACTCCATTCCATTCCACTGCACTCCACTCCACTCCACTCAATCACATTCCATCCCATTGCATTTCAGTCAATTCCACTCCACTCCAGTCCTCTCCACCCCACACCAGTCCACTCCTTTCCACTCCATTAAATCCTACCCCATTCTACTCCTTTACACGTCATTCCACTCAACTCCACTCCACTCAACTCCACTCCATTCCATTCCATTCCATTCCATTCCATTCCATTCCATTCCACTCCATTCCATGCCACTCCACTCCACTACATTCCATTCCATTCTATTACACTCCATGCCACTCCACTCCACTACATTCCATTCCATTCTATTACACTCCATTCCACTCCACTCCAATCCACTCCACTATACTCAACTCAACCCGATTACACTCCATTCCATTGCATTCCACTCCATTCCACTCCACTCAACTCCACTATACTCCACTCCAGTCCACTCCACTCCACTGCATTCCATTCCACTCCATGCTATTCCATAACACTCCATTCCATTCCATTCCTTTGTTTTGACCGGATCTCACTCTGTCACACAGGCTGGAGTCCAGTGGCACAATGTCAGCTCATATTTCATTTCACCCTTCCATTCCACTGCATTCCATTCCATTCCATTCCATTCCACTCCTTTCCTACCCATTCCATTCCACTCCACTTCACTTCACTTCACTCCAGTCCACTCCACTCCATTCCGTTCCACTCCATGCCATTACATTACATTCCACTGCACTCCATTCCTCTCCATTCCACTCCTTTCCATTCCATTCCATTCCGTTCCATTCCACTTCGTTCCATTCCATTCCTTTCTTTGACAGGATTTGACTCTGACACCCAGGCTGGAGTGCAGTGGCACAATCTCAGCTCACATTTCATTTCACCATTCTATTTCCTTCCTTTCCCTTCCATGGCATTCCTTTCCATTCCATTCCCGTCCATTCCACTACACACCAAACGATTCCATTCCACTCCATTCTTTACACTCCATTACACTGCACTCCACTTCACTCCACTAAACTCACCTCTACTCCATTCCATTCCTTTCCATTCCAACCCATTTGATTCCATTCCATCAGTCTCCATTCCACTCCACTCCACTCCACTCCCCTGAATCCCATAACATTCCATTCCATTCTACTCCACTCCACTGCACTCTAGTCCACTCCACTCCTCTGCATTCCAGTGCATTTCAACCCCTTTCTTCCCATTCCATTTCACTCCACTCCACTCCACTCCACTTCACTCCATTCCATTCAAACCCATTGCATTCCACTTCTTTCCACTCCAGTCCTCTCCACTACCCTCCAATCCACTGCACTCCATTCCATTCCATTGCATCCCATTCCTTTACACTCCATTCCACTCCACTCCACTCTACTCCAACCAGGCTGGTGTGCAGTGGCACAATCTCAGGTCACATTTCATTTCACCATTCCATTCTATTCCATTCCACTCCACTCCATTCCATTCCATTCCAACCCATCAATTCCACTACACTCCATTCCATGCCACTCCATTCCATTCCATTCATATCGTTTGACATGATGTCACTGTGACACACAGGCTGGAATGCAGTGGCACAGTCTCAGCATACATTTCATTTCACTGTGCCATTCCATTGCATTCTATTCCATTCCATTGCATTCAATTGCATTCCATTTCATTCAATTGCATTTCATTCCATTCCATTCAGTTCCAACCCATTGCATTCCAGTCCACTCTGTTCCATTCCTCTCCACTCCACTCCATTCCCTTCCATCAAATACCATTCCACTACATTCCACTCCACTCCCCTCCACTCCCCTCCATTCCATTCCATCCCATGCCATTACACTCCATTCCACTCCAATCCACACCACTCCACTCTACTCCACTCCATTCCATTCCATTCTATTCAAATCCATTCCATTCCATTCCTTTCTTTCGACAAGATCTCACTCTGTCACCCAGGCTCTAGTAAAGTGACATAATCCCAGCTCACATTTCATTTCACCATTCCATTCCATTCCATCCACTCCACTCCACTGCACTCCACTCCACTCCACTCCATTCCATTCCATCCCATTCTATTCCACTCTATTCCACTCCATTACACTGCACTCCTCTCCACTCCACTCCATTCCATTCCGTTTCAAACCATTCCTTTCCACTCCATTCCACTCCACTCCACTCCACTCCATTTCATTACACTCCATTCCGTTCCACACCATTCCTATCCATTCCTTTCTTTCCACAGGATCTCACTCTGTCACACAGTCTGGTGTGCAGTGGCACAATCTTCGCTCACATTTCATTTCAGCATTCCATTCCATTCCATTCCATTCCGTTCCATGCCCCTCCATTCCATTCCAATGCATTCCTTTCTACTCCATTGCACTCCACTACACTCTAGTCAATTCCATTCCACTCCACTACACACCACTCAACTCGAGTCCACTCCTTTCCATTCCAGTCCATTCCACTCCACTCCATTCCACTGCAATCCATTCCATCCCATTCCATACATCTCCATTCCACTCAACTCCACTCAACTCCACTCCACGTGTCTCAACTCCATTGCATTCCATTCCATCCCATTCCATTCCTCTACATTCCACTCCACACCACCCCACTCCAATCCACTCCATTCCATTCCATTCTACTCCATTCTAATCCATTCCCTTCTTTCAAAAGGATCTCAATGTGTCACCCAGGCTGGAGTGCCGTGGCTGAATCACAGCTAACATTTCATTTCACCATTCCATTCAGTTGCATCTTTCCATTCCATTCCATTGCATTACATTACATTCCATACCATTCCATGCAATTCCACTCCATTCCAATCCACTCCACTCCACTCCACTCCATTCCATCCCATTCCATTCCTCTCCATTCCACTCCACTGCAATCCACAACACTCCATTCATCTCCACTCCTTTCCATTCCATTCTATCCCATTCCATTCCACTCCTTTCCACTCGATTCCACTCCACTCCTCTCCATTCCATTCCATTCCATTCCATTCCATTCTTTTCTTTCAACAGGATCTCACTCTGTCATCTAGGCTGGAGTGAAGTGGCACAATCCCTGATCGCATTTCATTTTACCATTCCACTCCGTTCCAATCAATTCCATTCCACTCCACTCCGTCCACTCCACTCCATTGCATTCAATTCCATCCCATTTTATTCCACAGCATTCAGCTCCACTCCACTCCACTCCATTCCATTTCATCACATACCATTCCAATCTATTCAACTCAACTCCACTTCACTCCACTCCAATGCATTGCATTCCGTTTCATTCCATTCCGCTACATTCTTTTTCATTCCTTTCTTTTGGAAGGATCTCACTCTGTCAACCAGGTTGGAGTTCAGTGGCACAATCTCAGCTATTATTAAGTTTCACCATTCCATTCCGTTCCCTTCTTTTCCACTCCATGCCACTCCACTCCACTCCACTCAGTTCCATTCTGCTTTTTTCCACTCCACTCCACACCACTCCACTTCATTCCATTCCATCCCATTCAAATCCACTCCATTCCACTCCACTCCACTCCACTCCAATCCCCTCCACATCACTCCACTCCATTCTTCTCCATTCTAACCCATTCCATTACACTTCATTCCAATCCACACCACTCCACTCCACTCCACTCCATTCCATTCCATTCCATGCCATTCCATTCCATTCCATTCCACTCCTCTCCACTCCATTCCAGTCCATCCGTTGCATTCTAGTCCAATCCATTACATTCCTTTCTTTTGATAGGATTTTACTCTATTACCCAGGCTGGAGTGCCGTGGCAAAATCTCAGCTCACATTTCATTTCACCATTCCATTCCATTGCACTGCATTCCATTCCATTCCACTCCATTCAATTCCATCCCATTCCAATACACTCCACTCCACCCCACTCCACTCCACTCCACTCCATTCCATTCCATTCCATTCCATTCCATTCCATTCCACTCTATTCCATTCCCTTCCTTTCTTCCAACATGATCTCACTCTGTCACCCAGGCTGGAGTGCAGTGCCACAATTTCAGCTCAGATTTCATTTCACCATTCCATTCCGTTCTATTCCTTTCCCTTCCATTCCTTTCCATGCCTTTCTATTCCATTCCTGTACACTCCAATTCACTCTACTCCACTCCACGCCACTCCATTCCATTCCAATCGTGTCCACTCCAATCCACTCCACACCAATCCCGTCAAATCCATTCCATTTCATTCCATCCCATTCCATTCCACTCAATTACACTCCACACGACTCCACTCCACTGCATTCCAGTCCACTGGACTCCATTCCATTCCAGTCCATTCCTTTCCATTCCACTGCATTCCATTCTATTTCTTCTTTCCACAGGATCTCACTCTGTACCCCGGCTGGAGTGCAGTGGCACAACCTCAGCTCACATTTCATTTCACCCTTCCATTCCATTCCATTCCTCTCCTTTCCACTCCACTCCATTGCATCTCATCCCATCCCATTCCACCCCACTCCACTCCCATCCACCCCACTCCACTCCATTGCATTCTATTCCTTTCCACTCCATTCCACTCCACGCCACTCCACTCCACTCCTTTCCATTCCCTTCCATTCCATTCCATTCCATTCCATTCCATTCCATTCCATTCCATTCCATTCCACTCCATTCCATTCCATTGCATTCCATTCCATTCCTTTCTACTGCATTCCATTCCATTTCTTTCTTTTGACAGGAACTCACTGTGTCACCCAGGATGGAGTGCAGTACCACAACATCAGCTCACATTTGATTTCACCATTCCGTTCCATTCCATTCCATTTCATACCATTCCATTCCATTCCATTCCATCCCATTCAATTCCACTCCATTCTATTCCACTCCACTCCATTCCACTCCACTCCATTTCATTGCATCCCATTCCATTCCACTCCATTCCACTCCTCTCCTCTCCACTCCACTCCATCCCACTCCACTCCATTCCATTTCACTGCATTCCTTTCCTTTCCACTCCCTTCCACTCCACTTCTCTCCACTCCACTCCTGCCCATTCCACTCCACTCCACTCCAATCCACTCCATTCCATTCCATTGCAAACCATTCCATGCCATTTTTTCGTTTGAAAGGATCTCACTCTGTCAACAAGGCTGGAGTGCTGTGGCACAATCTCGGTTCACATTTAATTTCACCATTCCAATCCATGTAATCCATGGCATTCCATTCCATTGTATTCCATTCCATTCATTCCATTCCGTTCCATTCCACTTCACTCCAATCCACTCCATTTCACTCCATCCCATTCCGTTCCTCTCCACTTACTCCTCTCTGCCCCACTCCACTACATTCCATTCCGTTCCATTCCTTACTTTTGACAGGATCTCACTCTGTCACACATGCTGGAGAGCAGTGGCACAATCCAAGCTCATATTTCATTTTACCAACCCATTCCATTTTATTCCATTCCATTTCATTCCATTCTATTCCATGCCATTCCACTCCACTCCACTCCTCTCCACTCCGTTCCAGTCCACTACAGTGCACAACACTAGACTTCTTTCCATTCTATTCAATTTCATTCTATTCCATTCCACTCCACTACTTTCCACTCCATTGCACTCCACTCCACTCCACTCCATTGAACTCCACTGCACTCCACTCCACTGCACTCCACTCCACACTATTCAATTCTATTCCATTCCAATCCATTCCATTCCGTTCCTTTCTTTCAACAGGATACCACTCTGTCATCCAGGCTGGAGTGCAATGGCACAATCACAGCTCACATTACATTGCACCTTTCCATTCCATTCCATTCCACTCCACTCCATTACACTCCATTCCACTCCACTCCACTCCACTCCACAACATACCATTCCACTCCATTCCACTCCACTCCACTCCACTCCCCTCCATTCCATTCCATTATTTTCCATTCCACTTCATTCCATTCCATTCGATTCTCTCAATAGGATTTCACTCTATCACCCAGGCTGGAGTGCAGTGGCACAATCTCAAGCCATGTTTCCTTTCAACATTCCATTGCATTCCATTCCATTCCATACCATACTACTCCATTCCATTCCATTCCATTACCCTCCATTCCACTCCACTACACTCTTCTCCATTCCTTTCCATTCCACTCCATTCCATTCCATTCCTTTCTTTCAAAAGGATCTCACTCTGTCACACAGGCTGGAGTGCAGCCCATATTGCATTTCAACATTCCTTTCCATTCCATTGCATTCCATTCCATTCCATGCCATTCCACTCCACTCCGTTCTATTCCATTCCATTCCGTTCCACTCCATTCCACTCCACTCCACTCCACTCCACTCAACTCCATTCCACTCCATCTCTTTCCATTCCACTCCATTCCACTCCACTCTTCTCCACTCAACTCGACTACACTCCAGTCCACTCCATTCCATTCCATTACGTTCGTATCTTTCCATTCCACTCCATTCCACTCCAATCCACTCCACTCCACTCCACTCCATTCAACCCCATTCGTTTCCATTCCATTCCATACCACTCAATTTCATTACATTCATTTCTTTCGAGAGTATCTCACTGTGTCACGCAGCCTGGAGTGCAGTGGCACAATCTCAGCTCAATTTTCATTTAACCATTCCTTTCCGTTCCTTTCCACTCCACTCCACTCCCCTCCACTCCTTTCAACTCCACTCATTTCCATTCCAATCCATTCCACTCAATTTCATTCCATTCATTTCTTTCGACAGTATCTCACTCTGTCACGCAGCCTGGAGCGCAGTGGTATAATCTCAGCTCACTTTTCATTTAACCATTCCATTCCATTCCATTCCACTCCACTCCACTCCCCTCCACTCCTTTCAACTCCACTGGTTTCCATTCCATTCCATTCCACTCAATTTCATTCCATTCATTTCTTTCGACAGTATCTCTCTAAGTTACCTGGGCTGGAGTGCAGTGCACAAACTCAGCTCACTTTTCATTTCGCCATTCCATTCTATTCCACTCCACGCCATTACACTCCACTCCATTCCATTCCATCCAATTCCTTTCCACTCCATTCCACTCCACTACATTCCATTACATCCCATTCTATTCCACTCCACTCCACTCCACTCCACTCCATTCCATTCCATTCCATGCCATTCCATTGCACTCTATTCCACTCCAATCCACTCCACTGCACTCCACCCCACTCCATTCCATTCCAATCCACTCTAATCCATTGCATTCATTTCTTTCGACAGGATCTCACACTGTCACCCAGGCTGGAGTGCAGTGGCACAATTTCAGCTCACATTTCATTTCACCATTCAATTGCATTCTATTCCATTCCATTCCATTTAATTTCACTCCACTCCACTCCACTATACTCCACTGCACTCCATTCCATTCCATTCCATTCCACTCCACACCACTCCAATCACCTCCATTCCATTCCATCCCATTCCATTCCACTCCTTTCCACTCCACTCCACTCCACTCTATTTCCCTCCATTCCATTCCATTCCATTCCATTCCATTCCATTCCATTCCATTCCATTCCTTTCCAATACATTCCATTCCAATCCTTGCTTTCGACAGGATTTCGCTCTGTCACCCTGGCTGGAGTGCAGGGGCACAATCTCAGCTCATATTTCTTTTCACCATTCCGTTTCACTGCATTCCATTGCTTTCAATTCCATTCCATTACATTCCACTGCATTTGATTCTATTCTATTCCATTCTATTACATTCCATTCCACTCCACTGCAGTCCACTCCATTCCATTCCTTTCCATTCCATTTCAATACCATACAGTCCACTCCATTCCATTCCTTTCCTTTCCATTTCAATACATACCAGTCCACTCCATTACCTTCCATCCCATTCCCCTCCACTCTATTCCACTCCACTCCAATCCACTCCACTCCACTCCACTCCACTCCATTCCATTCCATTCCATTCCACTCCAATCCACAAACCTCACAAAGTTGTTTCTCAGCATGGTTCTGTTTAGTTTTTATGAGAGGATGTTTCATTTTCCACAGGAGGTCACAATGCACTCCATGGATCACTCTGCAGATTCTATAAACAGACAATCTCCAAACTACTCAATGAATGAAACTTTCAACCCTGTGGGATGAATGCACACATTGCAAAGAAGTTTCTCAGAATGGTTCTGTCTGGTTATTATGAGAAGATTCTTCCCTTTCCACATAGGCCTCAAAGAGCTCCAAATATCGACTTGCAGATTCTACAAAAAGAGTGTTTCAAAACTGTTCAATCAAAAGAAATTTCAATTCTGTGGGAGATGAAGATATTTCTTTTTCCATAATAGGCCTCAAAGGGCTCCAAATGTCCACTTGCAGATAATACAAAAAGATTGTTTTCAAACTGCTCAATCAAAAGAAAGGGTCATTTCTGTCAGATGAATGCACACAGCACAAAGAAGTTTCTCCTAATGCTTCTGTCTAGTTTTTATGTCAAGATATTACCTTTTCCAACTTACGACTCTAAGCGCTCCAAATGTCCACATGCAGTTGCAAAAGAAAAAGAGTGTTTCAGGCCTACTCAATCAAAAGGAAGGTTCATCTCTGTGAGATGAGTGCACACAACACAAAGAATTTTCTCAGAACGCTTCGGTGTAGTTTTTATGTGAAGATGTTTCCTTTTCTTCCATAGGTTGTAAAGCTCACGAAATGTAGTCTTGCAGATTCTTCAAAAAGAATATTTCAAAACTGGTCAATCAATAGAAAGTTTCAAACCAGTGAGATTAATGCACACATCAAAAAGAATTTTATCTTAATGCTTCAGTCTGTGTTTTATATGAAGATACTTCCTTTTCCACCATAGGCCTGAAAGTGCTCCAAATATCAACTTGCACATGCTACAAAAACAGTGTTTCAAAACTGCTCAATCAAAATAAAAGTTCAACCCTGTGAGATGAATGCACATATAACAAAGAAGTTTCTGAGAATGCTTCTGTCTAGATTTTCTGTGAAGATATTTCCTTTTCCATGATAGGCCTCAAAGTGCTCTAAATATCCACTTGCAGATTCTACAAAAAGATTGTTTCAAAACTGCTCAATGAAAATGAAGGTTCAAATCTGTGAGATGAATTCACTCATCACAAAGACGTTTCTCAGAATGCTTCTGTCTTCTTTTTATATGAAGATATTTCCTTTTCCACTATAGGCCTCAAAGTGTTTCAAATGTCCACCTGCAGATCCTACAAAAAGAGTGTTTCAAAACTGCTCAATCAAAAGAAAGGTTCAACTCTATGAGATGAATACACACATAAGAAAGAGATTTCTCAGAATGATTCTGTCTAGTTTTTATGTGAAAATATTTCCTTTTCTACCATAGGCCCCAAAACGCTCCAAATGTCCACTTGCAGATTCTACATAAAGAGTGTTTCAAAACAGCTCAATACAAAGAAAGATTCAACTCTGTGAGATGAATGCACACACCACAAACAAGTTTCTCAGAATGCTTATGTCTAGTTTTTACGTGAAGGTATTTCCTTTTCCACCATAAACTTCAAAGCTGTCCAATAGTCCACTTGCAGATTCTACAAAAATAGAGTTTCAAAACTGCACAAACAAAAGAAAGGTTCAACTCTGTGAGATGAATGCACCCATAACAAAGAGGTTTGGCAGAATTCTTCCATCTAGTTTTCATGTAAAGATATTTCCCTTTCTACCATAATCCCCAAAATGCTCCAAACGTCTACTTGCACATTCTACAAAGGAGGGTTGCCAAACTGCTCAATCAAAAGAAAGGCTCAGCTCTGTGAGAGGAATTCACACATCACAAAGAAGGCTCCCACATTGGTTCTGTGAAGTTTTCATGTGAAGGCATTTCCTTTTCCATCATAGGCCATAAAGCGCTCCAAATATCCTCTTGCAGATTCTTCAAGAAGCGTACTTCAAAACTGCTCTCTCAAAAGAAAGGTTCAACTCAGTGAGAAGAATTCACACATCACAGAGTATTTTCTAAGAATGTTTCTGTCTAGTTTTTATGTGAAGATACTTCTTTTTTCACCATAGACCTCAAAGGGCTCCAAATGTCCACTTGCAGATACTACAAAAAGAGTGTTTCAAAACTGCTCAATCAGAAAAAAGGTTCAACTCTGTGAGACTAATGCACACATCACAAAGAAGTTTGTCAGAATGTTTCTGTCTAGTTTTTATGTGAAGATATTTCGTTTTCCACCATAGGCAACAAAGCACTCCAAATGTCCACTTTCAGATTCTACAAAAAGAGGGTTTCAAAACTATTCAATAAGAAGGAAGGTTCAACTCTGTGAGAAGAGTGCACACGTCACAAAGTAGTTTCTCAGAATGCTTCCGTCTAATTATTGTGAGAGGATATTTATTTTTCCACAAGAGGCTGCAAAGGGATCCAAAGATCCCTTTGCAGATTCTATAAATAGGCAGTTTCCGAACTGCTCATTCAAATTAAAGTTTCAACTCTGTGAGGTGAACACACGGATAACAAAGAATTTTCTCAGAATGCTTCTGTTTAGTTTTATGTGAAGATATTTCCTTTTCCTGCATACGCATAATAGCACTCCAAATATCCACCTGCAGATTCTACAAAAAGAGTGTTTCAAAACAACTCCATCCAAAGAAATGAGCAAGTCTGTGAGATGAATGCACACATCACAAAAACAGTTTCTCAGAATGCTTCTGTCTAGTTTTTATGTGAAGATACTTCCTTTTCCAACATAGGCTTCAAAGCATTCCAAATGTCCACTTGCAGATTCTACAAAAAGAGGGTTTCAAAACAGCTCCATCCAAAGAAACGAGTAACTCTGTGAGATGAATGCACACATCACAAAAAAGTTTCTCAGCATGCTTTTGTCTAGTTTTTATGTGAAGATATTTCCTTTTCCAACATAGACTTCAAAGCGTTCCAAATGTCCACTTGCAGATTCTACAAAAAGAGGGTTTCAAAACACCTCAATCAAAAGAAAGGTTCAACTCTGTGAGATGAGTGCACACATAACAAAGTAGTTTCTCAGCATGCTTCTATCTAGTTTTTATGTGAAGATATTTCCTTTTCCACTGTAGGCCAGAAATCGCCTCAATTGTCCACTTGCAGATCCTACAAAAAGAAGAGTCTTTCAAAACTTCTCAATCAAAAGAAAATTTCAACTCTGAGATGAATGTACACATCAGAAAGGAATTTATCAGAATGGTTCTGTCAAGTTTTTCTGTGAAGGTATTTCCTTTACCCTCATTGGTCACAATGCGCTCCAAATGTTCTCTTGCAGATCCTTAAAGAAGAGTATTTCAAAACTGCTCAATCAAAACAAATGTTCAACTAAGTGAGATGAATGCACACATCACAAATAAGTTTCTCAGAATGCTTCTGTCTAGTTTTCATTTGAACATACTTCCTTTTCCAACATAGGCCACAAAGTGCTCCAACTGTCCACTTTCAGATCCTACAAAAAGAGTTTCAAAACTGCTTAATCAAAAGAAAGGTTCAACTCGTTGAGATGAATCTACATATCTCAAAGAAGTTTCTGAGAATGCTTCTGTCTAGATTTAATGTGACATTATTTCCTTTTCCACCATAAGCCCCAAAGTGCTACGAACGTCCACTTGCAGATTCTACAAAAAGAGTGTTTCAAAACTGCCGAATCCAAAGAAAGGTTCAACACTTTGAGTAGAATGCAGACATCACAAACTAGTTTCTGGGAATGCTTTTGTCTAATTTTTACGTGAAGATATTTCCTTTTCCACTATAGGCCACAAAGCTCTCCAAATATCCACTTGCAGATTCGACAAAAAGGGTGTTTAAAAACTGCTCAACCAAAAGTAAGGTTCAACTATGTTAGTTGAATGCACACATAACAAAGAAGTTTCTCAGAATGCTTTTGTCTAGTTTTTATGTGACGATATTCCCTTTTACATTTTATGCTGCAAAGTGCTCCAAATATACTCTTGCAGATTCTACAAAAAGAGTGTTTCAAAACAAATCCATCCAAAGAAATGAGAAACTCTGTGAAATGAATGTACACATCACAAAAGTTTCTCAGAATGCTTCTGTCTAGTTTTTATGTGAAGATATATCCTTTTCCACCATAGGCTTCAAAGCGTTCCAAATGTCCACTTGCAATATCTACAAAAAGAGGGTTTCAAAACGGCTCAATCAAAAGAAAGGTTCAACTCTGTGAGATGAATGCACACATAAGAAAGAGATTTCTCAGAATGCTTCTGTCTAGTTTTTATGTGAAAATATTTCCTTTTCCACCAAAGGCCTCAAAGTGCTACAAATGTCCTCTTGCAGATCCTACAAAAAGAGTGTTTCAAAACTGCTGAATCTGAAGAAAGGTTCAAAACTTTGAGAAGAATGCACACATCACAAACTGGTTTCTGAGACTGCTTCTGTCTAGTTTTTATGTGAAGATATTTCCTTTTCCACCATAGGCCCCAAAGTGCTACAAATGTCCACTTGCAGATGCTACAAAAGGAGTGTTTCAAAACCGCTCAATCAAAAGAAAGGTTGCACTCTGTGAGTTGAATGCACTAATCAAAGAAGTTTTTCAGAATGCTTTTAAGTAATTTTTACATCAGGATATTTCTCTTTACACAATGGGCCAGGAAGCTCTCCAAATATCCAATTGCAGATTATACAAAAAGATTGTTTTAAAACTGCTGAATCAAAAGGAAATTTCAACTGTGAGAGATGAATGCACACATCTCAAGGAAGTTTCTCAGAATGCTTCTGTGTAGTTTCTATGTGAAGATATTTCCTTTTCCTCAATAGGCCACAAAGCCCTTTTTATATTCTCTTGTTCATTTTACAAAAAGTGTGTTTCAAAGCTGCTCAATCAAAAGAAATGTTGAAGTCTGAGAGATAAATGTACACATCACAAAGAAGTTTTTCATAATGCTTTTGTCTATTTTTTATGTGAAGATATTTCCTTTTCCAGCATAGGCATCAAATGCTCAAAATATCCACTTGCACATTCTACAAAAAGAGTGTTTCAAAACTGCTCAGTCAAAAGAAAGGTTCAACTCCATGAGTTGAATGCACACATCATTAAGAAGTTGTTCAGAATGCTTCTGTCTAGATTTTATGTGAAGATATTTCCTTTACCAGCATAGACACAATTCGTTCCAAATATCCTCTTACAGATTCTACAAAAAGAGTCCTTAAGAACTACTCAATCAAAAGAAAGATTCAATGCTGTGATATGAAAGCACATATCACAAACAAGTTTTTCAGAATGCTTCCGTCTAGTTTTTATGTGAAGATATTTCCCTTTCCACAATAGACCTCAAAACACTCCAAATATACACTTGCAGATTCTACAAAAGGTGTGTTTCAAAACTGCTTAATGAAAGAAAAGTTCTCCTCGGTGAGATGAATGCACACATTACAAAGGAATTTGACGGAATGTTTCTGTATACTTTTTAAGTGAAGATATTCCCTTTTCCCCCATAGGCTTCAAAGTACTCCAAATGTCCACTTGCAGATTCTACAAAAAATGTGTTTCCAAGCTTCTCAATCAAAAGAAATGTTCAACACTTTGAGATGAATGCACATATCACAAAGAAGTTCATCAGAACGCTTCTGTCTAGTTATTATGTGAAGATATTACCTTATCCAACATAGACGTCTAAGCACTCCAAATGTCCACTTGCAGATTCTACAAAAAGAGTGTTTCAAAACCGCTCAATGGAAAGTAAGATTCAACTCTGTGAGATGAATGCACACATCACTAAGAAGTTTCTCAGAATGCTTCCGTCTGGTTTTTATGTGAAGATATTTCCTTTTCCACCATAGGCCTCAAAGCACTCTAATTGTGCAGTTGCAGATTCTACAAAAAGAGTGTTTCAAAACAGCTCAGTGAAAAGAAAGGTTCAACACAGCGAGAAGAATGCACACATAACAAAGAAGTTTCTCAGAATGCTTCTCTATAGTTATTAGGTGAAGATATTTCCTTTTCCACCATAGGCCTCAAAGCGCTCAAAATGTCCACTTGTGGATTCTACAAAGAGTGTGTTTCAAAACTGTTGAATGGAAAGTAAGTTTCAACTCTGTGAGATGAATGCACACATCACAGAGAAGTTTTTCAGAATGCTTCTCTCTAGTTTTTATGTGAAGATATTTCCTTTTCCACCATAGACCTCAGAGCACTACAAATGTCCACTTGCAGATTCTGCAAAAAGAGTGTTTCAAAGCTGGTCAGTCAAAAGAAGGTTTCAACTCTGTGTGAGACGAATGCACACATCTCAAAGAAGTTTCTCATAATGCTTCTGTCTTGTTATTATACGAAGATATTTCATTTTCCACCATTGGCCTCAAGAGCTCCAAATGTCAACTTGCAGATTCTACAAAAAGAGTGATTCAGTCTTTTCATACTAAAGAAAGATTCAACTCTGTGAGATGAATGCACAATCTCAAAAGAATTTTCTCAGAATGTTTCTGTCTAGTTCTCATGTGAAGATATTTCCTTTTACACTATAGGCCACAAAGCACTTCCAATGTCCCCTTGCAGATAGTAGAAAAAGGGTCTTTCAAAACTGCTCAATGAAAACTAACGTTCAATGCTGTGAGATGAATGCACACATCAGAAAGAAGTGGGTCAGAAGCTGCCGTCTAGTTTTTATATGAAGATATTTCCTTTTCCACCTTAGGCCTCAAAGCTTTCCAAATGTCCACATGCAGATACTACATAAAGAGTGTTTCAAATCTGTTCAATCAAAAGAAAGGTTCAACTCTGTAAGATGAATGCACACATCACAAAGACGTTTGTCAGAATGCTTCTGTCTAGTTTTTATGTGAAGATATTTCCAATTCCACCATAGGTCTCAAAGTGCTCCAAATGTCCACTGGCAGATTCTACAAAAAGAGTGTTTCAAAACTGCTCAATGGAAAGTAAGGTTCAACTATGTGAGATGAATGTACCCGTCACTAAGAAGTTTGTCAGAATGCTACTATCTAGTTCTTATGTGAAAATATTTCCTTTTCCACCATGGGCCTAAAAGCGCTCCAAATGTCCACTTGCAGATTCTACAAAGAGAGTGTTTCCAAACTGTTCAATCAAAAGAAATATTCATCTCAGTGAGATGAATGCACACATCACAAATAAATTCCTGAGAATGTATCGGTCTAGTTTTTATGTGAAGTTATTTCTTTTTCTACCATAGCCTTAAAACACTCCTAATGTCCACTTGCAGAGTCTACAAAGACTGTTTCAAAACTGCTCATGGAAAAGTGAGGTTCAACTTTGTGAGATGAATGCACACATCAAAAAGAAGTGGGTCAGAATGCTGCTGTCTAGTTTTTATATGAAGATATTCCCTTTCCCACCATAGGCCTCACAATGCTCCAATTGTCTTCTTGCAGATTCAAGAAAAAGAGTGTCTCAAAGCTGCTCAATTCAAAGAAAGGTTCAACTCCGTGAGATGAATGCACACATTAAAAAGGAGTTTGTCAGAATGCTTCTGTCTAGTTTTTATGAAGATATTTCCATTACCACCTTAGGTCTCAAAGCACTCAAAATGTCTTCTTGCAGATAGTGCAAAAAGGATGTTTCAAAACTGCTCAATAAAAAGTAAGGTTCAACAACATGAGATTAATGCACATGTCACAATGAAGGTTGTCAGAATGTTTCTGTGTAGTTTTTGTGAGAAGTTATTTCCTTTTCTCCCACAGGCATAAAAGCGCTCCAAATACCCAATTGAAGATTCTGCAAAAAGAGTGTTTCCAAACTGCACAATCAAAAGAAAGGTTCAACTCTGTGAGATTAACGCACACATCACAAAGAAGTTTCCCAGAATTCTTCTGTATAGTTGTTTTGTGAAGATATTTCCTTTTCCACCAAAGATCACGAAGCTATCAAAATGTCCACTTGCAGATTCTTCAAAAACTGTTTCCAAACTGCTCAAGCAAAATAAGGGTTCAACTCGGTGAGATGAACGCAAACATCAGAAAGAAGTTTCTCAGAATTCTTCTGTCTTGTTTTCATGTGAAAATATTTCCTTTTCCACCATAGGCCTCAAAGCGCACCCAATGTCCGCTTGCAGATTGTACCAAAAGAGAGTTCCAAAACTGCTCTATCAAAAGATTTATCTCTGTGAGATGAATGCACACATCACAAAGAAGTTTCTCAGATTGCTTCTGTCTAGATTTTATGTGAACATACTTCCTTTTATACCATAGGCCACAAAGCGATCCAAATCTCCACTTACAGATTTTACAAATAGTGTGTTCCCAAACTGCTCAATCAAATCAAAGATTCAACTCTGTGCGATGAAGGCACATATCAAAAAGTAGTTTCTCAGAATTGTTCTGTCTAGCTTTTATGGGAGATATTACCTTTTACACCATAGGCCTCAAAGCGCTCCAAATGTCCACTTGCAGATCCTACAAGAAGAGAGTTTCAAAACTGCCCTATCAAAAGATAGATTTAACTCTGTGAGATGAATGCACACATCACAAAGAAGTTTATCAGATTGCTTCTGTCTAGATTTTATGTGAAGATATTTCCTTTTCCACCCTAGGCCTCAATGTGCTCCAAATGTCCATTTGCATGTTCAACCAAAACAAAAGAATGTTTCAACTCTGTGAGATGAATGCACTCATCACAAGGAAGTTTGTCAGAATGCTTCTGTCTAATTTTTATGTGAAGATATTTCCTTTTCCACCATAGGCCCCAAGGCGCTCCAAACGTCCACTTGCAGATTCTTCAAGAAGAGTGTTTCAAAGCTGCTCAATCAAAAGAAAGTTTCAAGTCTGTGAGATGAATGCACACATCACAAAGAAGGTTGCCAGAATGGTTCTGTCTAGTTTTTATGTGAAGATATTTCCTTTTCCACCATAGTCATCAAAGCACTCCAAATGTCCTCTTGCAGATTCTTCAAAAAGAGCGTTTCAAAACTGCTCAATGAATAGTGAGTTTCAACTCTGTGAGATGAATGCACGCATCACAAAGAAGTTTGTCAGAATGCTTCTCCCTAGTTTTTATACGAAGATATTTCCTTTTCCACCATAGGCCTTAAAGCACTCCAAATGTCCACTTACAGATTCTACAAAAAGAGTGTTTCAAAACTGCACAATCAAAAGAAATGTTCAGCTCTGTGAGATGGATGCACCCATCAAAAAGGTGTGTGTCAGAATGCTTCTGTCTAGTTTTCATATGAAGATATTTCCTTTTCCACCATAGGCCACAAAGCACTCCAAATGTCCACTTTCAGATTCTACAAAAAGAGTGTTTCAAAACTGCTCAATGAAAAATAAGTTTCAACTCTTTGAGATGAAAGCACACATCATAAAGAAGTTTATAAGAATGCTTCTCTCTAATTTTTATGTGAAGATCTTTCCTTTTCCCCTGTGAATAATGAGGTTCAACTCTGTTAGCTGAATGCACACATCACAAAGGAGTTTGTCAGAATGCTTCTAATTTTTATGTGAAGATACTTCTTTTTCCACCGTAGCCTCAAAGCGCTCCAAATTCCACTTGCAGATTCCTCAAAAAGAGTGTTTCATAGCTGCTCAATCAAAAGAAAGTTTCAAGTCTGTGAGATGAATGCACACATCACAAAGAACTTTGTCTGAATGGTTCTGTCTAGCTTTTAGGTGAAGATATTGCCTTTTCCACCATAGGCATCAAAGCACTCCAAATGTCCACTTGCAGATTCTACAAAAAGAGTATTTCAAAGGTACTCAATGAAAAGTAAGTTTCAAAGCTGTGAGATGAATGCACACATCACAAAGAAGTTTGTCAGGATGCCTCTGTCTAGTTTTTATGTGAAGATACTTCCTTTTTGAAGATAGGCCTCAAAGCGCTCCAAATGTCCTCTTGCAGATTCTACAAAAAGAGTGTTTCAAAACTGCTCAATGAAAAGTGAGTTTCAACTCTGAGAGATGAATGCACACATCACAAGGAAGTTTGTCAGAATGATTCTGTCTAGTTTTTATGTGAAGATATTTCCTTTTCCCCAATAGGCCTCAAAGCACTCCAAATGTCCATTTGCAGACGCTGCAAAAGGAGTGTTTCAAAGCTGCTCTATCAAATGAAAATTTCAACTGTGTGAGATGAATGTATACAACTCAAAGAAGCTTGTCCTAACGCTTCTGTCTAGATTTTATGTGAAGATACTTCCTTTTCCACCACATGCCTCAAAGCAGTCCAAATGTCCACTTACAGATTCTACAAAAAGAGTGTTTCAAAGCTGCTCAATCAAAAGAAAGTTTGAACTCTGTGAAATTTGGAGGGCTTTGAAGCCTATGGTGGAAAAGGAAATATCTTCACATAAAATCTAGACAGAAGCATTCTGACAAATTACTATGTGATGTGTGCATTCGTCACACAGAGATGAACCTTTCTTTTGAATGAGGAGTTTTGAAACTCTCTTCTTGTAGAATCTGCCAGTGGACATTTGGAGCGATTTGAGGACTATTGGGGAAAAGGAAATATCTTCACTTCAGAAGTAGACAGAAGCATTCTGATTACCTTCTTACTGATGTGTGCATTCATTTCACAGAGTTGAACATTTTTTTTGCTTTAGCAGTTTTAAAATACTCTTGTTGTAGAATCTGCAATTGGACATTTGGAGGGCTTTGCTACCTATGGTGGAAAAGGAAATATATTCACATAAAAACTATACAAAAACATTCTGAAATACTTCTTTGTGATGTTTGCATTCATCTCACAGAGTTGAACATTTCTTTTCATTGAGCAGTTTTCAAACACTCTTTTTGTAGAATCTGCAAATGTACATTTGGAGCACTTTGAGACCAATGGTGGAAAAGGAAATATCTTCACATGAAAACTAGTCAAAATGATTATGAGAAAATTATTTGTGATGTGTGCATTCATCTCACAGACTTCAAACTTTCTTTTGAGTGAGCAGTTTTGAAACACTCTTTTTGTGGAATCTGCAAGTGGATATTTGGAGCACTTTGAGGCCTATGGTTGAAAAGGAAATATCTTCACATAAAATCTAGACAGAAGAATTCTGATGAACTTTTTTGTGATACATGCATTCATCTCACAGAGTTGGACCTTACATTTGATTGAGTAGTTTTGAAACACCCTTTTTGTACTATCTAAATATGGAAATTTGGAGTAGTTTGAGGCCTTTGATGGAAAACGCAATATCTTCAAATAAAAATTAGACAGAAGCATTCTGACAAACGTCTTTTTGATATGTGTATTCATGTCACAGAGTTGAACCTTTCTTTTGGTTGATCAGCTTTGAAACACATTTTTAGTGGAATCTGCAAGTGGACTTTTGAAGCACTGTTAGACCTATGGTGTAAAAGGAAATATCTTCACTTAAGGATTAGACAGAAGAATTCCGAGAAACTTCTTTGTGATGTGTGCATTCATCTCACATATTTGAAACTTTCTTTTGATTGAGGTGTTTTGAAACCCTCTTTTTTAGAATCTGCAATTGGACATTTCAAGGGCTTTGCCGACTATGTTGGAAAAGGAAATATCTTCACATAAAAATTCGACAGAATCATTCTGAGAAAATTCTTTGTGATGGGTGCATGCATCTCATAGAGTTGAACCTTTCTTTCGATAGAACAGTTTTGAAATACTCTGTTTGTAGAATCTGCAAGTGTACGTTTGGAGCACCAAACATCCATTGGTGGAAGAGGAAATACCTTCACTAAAAAATGAAAGGAATCATTCTGAGAAAATGTTTTGTGTTATGTGCATGCATATTAGAGAGTTGAACCTTACTTTTGATTGAGAAGTTTTGAAGCACTCTTTTTGTACTATCTGCAAATGGACATTTGGTGTGCTTTGAGGCCTATGGTGGAAAAGGAAATATCTTCACATGAAAACTACACAGAAGCATTCTGAGAAACTTCGTTGTGATGTGTGCATTCATCTCACAGAGTTGAACCTCTCTTTTGATTGAGTAGCTCAGAAACACTCTTTGTGTAGAATCTGCAGGTGGACATTTGGAGCACTTTGATGCCTATTGTGGAAAAGGAAATATCTTCAAATAAAAACAAGAAAGAAGCATTCTGAGAAACTACTTTGTGATGTGTGCATTCAACTCCCAGAGCTGAACCATTGTTTTGATTAAACAGCTTTGAAACACTCTTTTTGTAGAATCTGCATGGATATTTGGAGCTCTTTGAGTCTTATTGTGGAAAAGGAAGTATCTTCATATAATAACCAGATAGAAACATTCTGAGAAATTTATTTGTGATGTGCGCATTCATCTAACAGGGTACAAACTTTCTTTTGATTGAGCAGTTTGGAAATTGTCTTTTTATAGAATCTAAAGAAGGATGCTTGGAGTGCATTGCAGCCTCCTGTGGATAAGGAAATATCTTCTCATAAAAACTAAACAGAAGCATTCTGAGAAATAATTTTCTGATGTGTGTGGAATGGAGAGGAATGGAATGGAATGGAATGGAATGGAATGGAATGGAATGGAGTGGAGTGGAGTGGAGTGGCGTGGAGTGGAATAGAATGGAATGGAATGGAATGGAGTGGAGTGGAGAGGAGTGGAGTGGAGTGGAATGGAATGCAATGGAATGATATGGAATGGAATCTAACTGAATGGAATTGAATAGAATGGAATGGAGTGGAGTGGAGTGGAGTAGAGTGGAGAGGAGTGGAATGGAATGGAATGGAATAGCAAGAATGAAATGGAATACAATGGAATGTAAGGCAATGGATAAGAATCCAAAGGAATGCAATAGAATGTAATGGTGAAAAGAAATGTGAGCTGAGATTGTGCCACTGTACTCTAGCATGGTTTACAGAGTGAGATCCTGTCGAAAGAAAGGCATGGAAATAAATGGAGTGGAATGGAATAGAACAGAATGGAATGAACGGGAACGGCTTGGAATGGAGTGCAGTGGAGTGGATTGGAGAGGAGTGGAATGCAGTGGAAAGGAGTGGAATAGAATGGGATGGAATGGAATGAGGACGAGTGGAGTGGAGTGGAGAGGAGTGGAATATAATACAATGGAATGGAGTGGAGTGGAGTCAATTGGAATGGAATAGAATGGAATATAATGGAAAGGAATGGAATGGAATCGAATGCAATGGTATGGAATAGGATGGAATTGAACGGTGAAATGAAATGTGAACTGAGATTGTGCCACTGCACTCCAGGCTGTGTGACAGGGTCAGATCCTGTCGAAAGGAAGGAACATAATGGAATGGAACGGAATGTAATGAAATGGAATGTGGTGAAGTGGAGTGGAGTGGAATAGAGTGGAATGGAATGGGGGGGAATGGAATTGAATGGAGTGGAGTTGAGTGGAGTGGAATGGAGTGGAGTGGAACGGAATGGGAAGGAATGGAATTGAATGGAGTGGAGTGGAGTGGAGTGGCATGGAATGCAATGGAATGGAATGTTGAAATGAAATGTGAGCTAAGACTGTGCACTGCACTACAGTCTGGGTGACAGAGTGAGATCCTGTCAAAACAAAGGAGTGGAATGGAATGGATTTAGAAAGGAATGGAATGGAATGGAGTGGAGTGGAGTGGAGTGGCGTGGAGTGGAGTGGACTGGAGTGGTATGGAGTGGTTTGGATTGTTATGGAATGGAAAGGAATGAAGTGGAGTGGAATGGCATGGAGAGGAGTGGAGTGGAATGGTGTGGAATGGAATGGGTCAGAATCGAATGGAGTGGAGTGGAGTGGAGTGGAAAGCTGTAGAATGGATTGGAATGGATTGGAATGGAATGGAATGGAGTGGAGTGGAGTGGAGCTGAGTGGAGTGGAGTGGAGCTGAGTGGAGTGCATTGGAGTGCAGTGGAATGCAGTGGAATGGAGTGGAGTGAAATGGAATGGAGTGGAGTGGAGTGGAATGGAATGTAACGGAATGGAGTGGATTCGAGTAAAATGGAGTAAAGTGGAACGGAATGGAGTGGAGTGGAGTGGAGTGGAATGGAATGGAGTGGAGTGGAGTGGAATCGAGTGGAGCAGAGTGGAGTGGAGTGGCATGACGTGGCATGGCATGACGTGCCATGGAATGGAATCGAATAGAATGTAATGGATTGCAATGGAGAAAAGAAATGTGTGCTGGGATTGTGCCACTGTGCTACAGCCTGTGTGACAGAGAGAAATCCTGTCAAAAGAAAAGAGTGGAAAGGAAGATATTGGAATAGAATGGAATGGAATGGATTGGAGTGGAATTGAATGGAGTGGAGTGCAGTGGAACGGAATGGAATGGAATGGAATGCAATGGTGAAATGAAATGTGAGCTGAGATTGTGCCACTGCACACCAGCCAGGGTGACAGAGTGAGATCCTGTCAAAAGAAAGGAATGGAATATTGTGGAATGGAATGGAATGGAGAGGAGTGGCGTGGAGTGGAGTGGAGTGGAAAGGAGTGGAATGTAATGGAATGGAATGGAACAGAATGGAATTAAACGAAACGGAACAGAATGGAGAAATTTGTGCTGAGATTGTGCCTTTCCACTACAAACTGTGTGACAGAGGGATATCCTGTCGAAAGAATAGTGTGGAATGTAATGTAATGGAATGGAATGGATTGCAGTGGAGCAGAGTGGAATTGAGTGGAATAGAATGGAAAGGAATGGAATGGAATGGAATGGAATGGAATGGAATAGAATGGAATGGCATGCAATGGAATGCAATGGAATAGAATGCAATGCAATGGAAAGTTGACGTGTAATGTGAGCAGAGATTGTGCAACTGCACTCCAACTTGGGAGACACAGTGATATCCTCTCGAAAGAAAGGAATGGAAAGCAATGGACTGAAATGGAATGGAATGGCATGGAATGGAGTGGAGTGGAGTGGAGTGGAATAGAGTTGAATGGAATGGGATGGAGTGGAATGGAATGCAGTGGAGTGGCGGGCAGTGGAGGGAAACAGAACGGAATGGAATGGGATGGAATGGAATGCAATGGAACAGTGAAAAGAAATGTGAACTGAGATTTTGCCACTGCACTCCAGGCTTTGAGACAGAGTGAGATACCGTGGAAAGAAAGGAATGGAATGGAATGGAATGGAATGGAGTGGAGTGGAGTGGAGTGGAATGGATGGGAGTGAAATGGAATGGAGTGGAATGGAGTGGAGTGGAACGGGATGGACAGGAGTGGAATGGAATGGAATGGAGTGGAATGGAATGCAATGGAGTGGAGTGGAATGGAAATGAATGGAGTGGAATGGAGTGCATTGGAGTGGAATTAAATGGAGTGGAGTGGAGTGGAATGGAATGGAGTGGAGTGGAATGGAGTCGAGGGGAGTGGAATGGAGCTGAAGGAAGTGGAATGGAGTGGAGTGGATTGGAGTGGAATGGAATGTAGTGGAGAGGAATGCAATGGAGTGGAGTGGAGAGGAGTTGAGGGGAGTGGAATGGAATGTAGCGGAGAGGAATGGAATGGATTGGAGTGGAATGGAGTCTAGGGGAGTGGAATGGAGTGGGGTGGTTTGGAGTGGAATGGAATGTCGTGGAGAGAAATGGAATGGAGTGGAGTGGAATGGAGTCGAGGGGAGTGGAAAAGAGTGTAGTGGAGTGGAATGGAGAGGAGTGGAATGAAATGGCGGGGAGTGGAATGGAGTGGAGAGGAGTGCAATGGAGTGGAGTGGATTGAAGTGGAATGGAACTGAGTGGAGTGGAATGGATAGGAGTGGAAAGCAATGGAGTGGAATGGAGTGGAGTGGAATGCAATGCAGCAGAGTGGAATGTAATGGAATGGAAAGGAATGCAGCAGAGTGGAATGCAATGGAATGGAAGGGAGTGGAGTGGAATGGAATGGAGAGGAGTGGAATGAAATGTAATGGAATGGAATGGAAAGGAGTGGAATGGAATTGAGTGGAGTGGAATGGAATGGAGAGGAGTGGAATGGAATGGAATGGAATGGAAAGGAGTGGAAAGGAATTGAGTGGAGTGGAATGGAATAGAGTGGATTGGAGAGGAGAGGTGAGGAGTGGAGTGGAATGAACTGGAGTGGAATGGAGTGGAATGGAGTAGAGTGGAGTGGAGTGGAATGGAATGGAGTGGAATGGAGTGAAATGGAATTTAATGGAGTTGACTGGAATGGACTGGAATGGAATGGAATGGAGTGGAATGGAGTGGAGTTGAGTGGAGTGAAATGGAATGGAGTGGAATGGAGTGGAGTAGAGTGGACTGGAATGGAATGGAGTGGAATGGAATGGAGTGGAGTGGAATGGAATGCAATGGAATGGAATGTAGTGGAATAGAATGGAATGGAATGGAATAGAATGGAATGGAATGGAATGGAATGGAGCGGATTGGATTGGAGCGGAACGGAATGGTACGGAATGGAATGGAACAGAATGGAATGGAACGGAATGGAATGTGAGCAGAGATTGTGCCACTGTGTTACAGGCTGGGTGACAGAGTGAGATACTCCCAAAAGAGAGGAATGCTATGGAATGCAATAGAATGGAATGGAATGGAGTTGAATGGAGTGCAGTGGAGTGGAGTGAAGTGGAGTGGAGTGGAATGGGGAGAAATGTAATGAGATGGAATGGAATAGAATGAGGTTTAGTGGAGTGGGGTGGAGGGCAGTTCAGTGGAATGGAGTGGAATGGAATGGGATCGAGTGGAATGGAGTGGAGTGGAGTGCAGTGGAGTGGAGAGGAGTGGAATGGAGTTGAGTGGAATCGGATGTAATGGAATGCAGTGGAGTGGAGCAGAGTGGAATGGAACGGAATGGAATGCAATGGAATTGAATGAATGGACGAGAATAGAATGCAATGGTATAGAATGCAATGCAATGCAAAGTTGACATATAATGTGAGCTGAGATTGTGCCACTGCACTCCAGCCTGGGTGACACTGTGATATTCTCTCGAAAGAAAGGAGTGGAATGCAATGGAGTGAAATGGAATGGAATAGAATGGAATAGACTGGAGTGGCGTGAAGTTGAGTGTAATGGAATGGGATGGATAGGAATGGAATGGAGTGGAGTGGAGTGGATTAGAATGAAATAGAATGGAATGGATTGGGACGAAAAGGAATGCAATGGAATGGTGAAAAAGTGAGAGCTGAGATTGTGCCACTGCAATCCAGTATTTGTGACAGAGTGAGATCCTGTGGAAAGACATTAATGGAATGGAAAGGAGAGGAATGGAATGGAATGCAGTGGAGTGGAGTGGAGTGGAGTGGAATGGAGTGGAGTGGAACAGAGTGGAGTGGAATTGAATGGAATGTAGTGGAATTGAATGGAATGGAATGGAATAGAATGGAATGGAGTGGAACGGAACGGAATGGAGTGGAGTGGAATGGATTGGAGTGGAGTGGAATGGAGTTGAGTGGAGTGGAGTGGATTCATTGGAGTGGAGTGGAATGGAATGGAGTGGAATTGCGTGGAGTGGAATGGAGTGGAGTGGAGTGGAGTGGAATGAAATGGAGTGGAATGGAGTGGAAAGGAATGGAGTGGAGTGGAGTGGAATGGAATGCGATGGAACAGAAAGGAATGAAGTGGAACATAATGGAATAGAATGGAGTGGAGTGGAATAGAATGGAGTGGAGTGGACTGGAATGGACTAGAGTGTAATGGAAGGGAATGGAATGGAATGGAATGGAATATAGTGGATTGGAATGGAATTGAGTGGAGCGGTATTGAATGGAATGGAGTGGATTGGATTGGAGTTGATTGGAAGTGAGTGGCGTGCAGTGGAGTGGAATGGAGTGAAGTGAAATGGAATGGAGTGGAGTGGAGTGGTGTGGAATGGAATGGAAAAGAGTGGGGTGGAATGGAGTGGACGGGAATTGAATGGAATGGAGTGGAAAGGAGTGGAGTGGAATGGAACAGAATGGAATAGAATGGAATGGAGTGGAGTGGAGTGGAATGGAACGTAATGGAATGGAATGGAATGCAATGGAATGGAATGGAACTGACTGGAATAATTAAATGTGAGCTGAGATTGTGCCACTGCACTCCAGGATGGTTGACAGAGTGTGATCCTCTCAGAAGAATGGAATGGAAATTAGTGGAAAGGAATGAAATGGAATGGAGTGGAATGTAATGGGATGGAGAGGAATTGAGTGCATTCTGGTGGAGTGACAAGGAGTGGAATGTAATGAGATGGAATGGAAATGAGTGGAGTTGACTGGAGTGGAGTGGAGTGCAGTGAAGTGGAATAGATTTGAGTGGAATGGAGTGGACTGTAATGGATTGGAGTGGAGTGGAGTGGAGTGGAGTGGAGTGGAGTGGAGTGGAATGGAATGGAATGGTGAAAGGAAATGTGACCTGAGATTGTGCCACTGCGCTCCACACTGAGTGACAGAGAGATACTCTAGAAAGAAAGGCATGGAATGGATGCTGTGGAATAGAATGGAATGGAATGGAGTTGACTGGAGTGGAGTGGAGTGAAGGGGAGTGGAGTGGAAGGGAGAGGAATGGAAAGGGATTTATTGGAATGGTAAGAAGTGGAGTGGAGTGGATTGAACTGGAATGGAGAGGAATGGAATGTGATAGATTGGAATGGAATGAAGTGGAGCGGAATGGATTGGAGTGGAGTGCATTGGAATGGAGAAGAATTGAATGGGATGGAGTGAAATGGATTGGATTGGAGTGCAGTGGAGTGGAGAGCAGTGGAGTGGAGAGAAGTGGAATGGAGTGGAATGGAATCAGATGTAATGGAATGGAGGGGAGTGGAGTGGAGTGGGATGGAACGGAACGGAACAGAGCAGAACAGAAAGGAACGGAACAGAATGGAATGGAGAAATATGTGATGAGATTGTTCTACTGTGCTGCAGCCTGTGTGACGGGGGAGATCCTGCCAAAAGAAAGGAATGGAATAGAATGGATTGGAGTTGAGCAAAGTGGAATTGAGTGTAATGGAAGGGAATGGAATGGAATGGAATGGAATGGAATGGATTGGAATGGAAGGAAATGGAATGGAATGGAATGGAATGGAATGGAATGGAGTGGATTGGAGAAGAGTGCAATGGAAAGGAACAGAATGGAATGGAATAGAAGGGACTGGAATTTGATCTGAGTTTGTACCACTGTGCTCCAGTGTGGGTGACAGAATGAGATACTCTCCAAATAAAGGAATGGAATGGAATGCAGTGGAATAGAATGGAATGGAATGAAATGGAGTGGAATGGAATAGACTTTAGTGGAGGGAAGTGGAATGGAGTGGAATGGAGAGAACCGGAATGGGATGGAATCTAATGGAATGAAGTGGAATGAAGTGGGGTGGACTGGAGTGGAGTGGAATGGAGCTAAATGGAATAGGAAGGAGTGGAATGGACTGGAGTGGAGGGCAGTGGAGTGGAGTGGAATGGAATGGAATGGAATAGGATGTAATGGAATTTATTGGAGTGGAGTGGAGTGCAGTGGAACTAAGTGGAATGGAATGGTATTGAAAGGAATGGACTGGAATGATATGGAATGCAATGGAAGAAAATGGAATAGAAGGCAATACAAAGGAAAGTTGACATGTATTGGGAGCTGAGATTGTGTCACTGCACTCCAGCATGGGTGACACAGTGATATCATGTCGAAAGAAAGGAATGGAATTCAATGGAGTGAAATGGAATGGAATGGAATGGAGTGGAATGGAGTGGAGAGGAGTGGAGTGGAGTGGAATGGATTCGAATGGAATGGGATGGATTGGAATTGAATGGAGTGGAGTGGAGTGAAACAGAATAGAATGGAATGGGATGGAATGGAATGCAATGGAACAGTGAAAAGAAATGTGAGTTGTGATTTAGCCACTGCACTCCAACGTTTGTGAAAGAGTGAGATTGCGTCAAAAGAAAGGAATGGAATGGAAAGTAGTGGAATGGAACGGACTGGAGTGGAGTGGAGTGGAATGTAGTGTAGTGTAGTGAAGTGGAGTGGAATGGTGTGGAGAAGAATGGAGTGGAATGGAATGGAGTAGAGTGGAATGGAATGGAATAGAGTGGAATAGAATGGAGTGGAGTCGAATGGAGGGGAGTGGAGTAGAAGGGAGTCGAGTGGAGTGGTGTGGATTGGAGTGGAATGGAGTGGAATGGAATGGAATGGAGTGGACTGGAATGGAATGGAATAGAATGGAGAGGAGTGGAGTGGAATGGAGTGGAGTATAATTTACAGGAGTGGAATAGAATTGAGAGGAGTTTAGTGGAATGGACTGGAGTGGAGTGGAATGGAGTAGAATAGAGTGGAAGGGAAGGTAATGGATTGGAACGTAATGGAATGGAATGGAGTGGAATGGAGTGGATTGGAGTGGATTGGAGTGGAGTGGAATGGGATGGAGTGTAGTGGAGTTGAGTGGAGTTGAGTGGAATGCAATGGGATGGAGCTTAGTGGACAGAATTGGTGTGGAGTGTAATGGAATGCAATGGAATGGAATGTATTGGAGTGGAATGGATTGGAGTGGAATGGAATGGAATAGAGTGGAATATGATGGAGTGTTGTAGAGTGGAGTGGAATGGATTGGACTGGAATGGAGTGGAATGGAATGGAATGGAGTAGAGTAGAATGGAATGGAATGGAATGAAATGGACTGGGTTGGAAAGGAGTCGAATGGAATGGAATGGAATGGCGTTTAATGAAGTGGAAGGGAATGGAGTGGAATGGAATGGAATGGAATGGAATGGAGTGGAGGGTAATGGAGTGGAGAGAAGTGGAGTGAAATGGAATGGAACGGAATGGAATGGAATGGAATGGAATGGAATGGAATGGAATGCAATAGAAAGGAATGGAATAGAATAGAATGGAATGGAATGGAATGGAATGCAAAGGAATGGAATGGAATGGAATGGAATGGAATGGAATGGAATGGAATGGAATGGATTGGAATGGAATGGAAGCTGAGATATTACCACTACATTCCAGGCTGGGTGATAGAGTGAGATACCCTCGAAAGAAAGGAATGCAATGGAATGCAGTGCAATGGAATGGAATGGAATGGATTGTAGTGGAGAGGAGAGGAGGGGAGTGAAGTGAAACGGAGTGGAATGGAGAGGAAAGGAATAGGATGGAATGGAATGTTATGAAGTGGAGTTGAGAGGGTTGGAGTGGAGTGCAGTGGAATGGAGTGGAATGGAATGGGATCCAGTGAAATAGAGTGAAGTGGAGTGCAGTGGAGTGTACAGGTGTGGAATGGAATCTGATATAACGGAACATATTGGAGTGGAATGGAATGGAACGGAACAGAAGGGAGCAGAGTGGGACACAATGGAATGGACCGGGAGCTGAGATTGTGCCACTACGCCACAGGCTGGGTGGCAGAGTGAGATACTCTTGAAAGAAAGGAATGAGATGGAATGAAGTGGAATGCAATGGAATGCAATGGAGTGGAGAGGATGGAGTGGAATGGAGTGAAGAGGAGTGGAATTGAATGGAGAGGAATGGAATGGGATGGAATGGAATGGAATGAAGTGGAGTGGAGTGGGGTGCTGTAGAATGCAGTGGAATGGTGTGGAATAGAATGGGATGGAGTGGAATGGAGTGGAGTTGATTGCAGAGGAATGGAGAGGAGTGGAATGGAGTGGAGTGGAATCAGATGTAATGAAATGTAGTGAAGTGGAGTGGAAAATATTGGAGTGGAATGGAGTGGAATGGAATCGAAAAGAATGGAATCTAATTCATTGGAATGCAATGGATTAAAATGCAATGAAATGGAAACTTCACATGTAATGTGAGCTAAGATTGTACCACTGCACTCCAGCCAGGGTGACACAATGATATCCTGTTGAAACAAAGGATTGGAGTGCAATGGAGTGAAATAATGGAATGGAATGGAATGGAATGGAATGGAAAGGAATGGAATGGAATGGAATGGAGTGCAGTAGAGTGGAGTGGAGTGAAGTAGAGTGGAAGGGAGTCGAACAGAATAGGATGGAGTGGAGTGGAATGGAGGGGAGTGAAATGGAGTGCAACAAAATAGGATGGAATGGAATGGGATGGAATGCAAATCAGAGGAATGGTGAAAAGAAATGTGAGATGAGATGGTGCCACTGCACTCCAGCCTTTGTGACAGAGTGAGATCCTGTGGAAAGAAAGTAATGGAAAGGAATGGAGTGGAATGGAATGGAATGCAGTGGAGTGGAGGGGAGTGGAGTGGAATGGAGTGTAGTGGAATGGTGGGGAGTGGAGAGGAGTGGAGAGGAATGTAGTGGAATGGAATGGAGTGAAATGGAAAGGAGTGGAGTGAAATGGAGTGGAGTTCAGTTGAGTGGAGTGGAGTGGACTTGAATGGAGTGGAGTGGAATGGAATGGAATGGAATGGAATGGAATGGAATGGAATGAAGAAATGTGTGCTGAGATTGTGCCACTGCGCTACAGCCTGTGTGACAGAGGGAGATCCGGTAGAAAGAAAGGAGTGGAATGGAAGGGATTGGAATGAAATGGAATAGAAAGAATTGGAGTAGAGTGAAGTGGAATTGAGTGGTGTGGAGTGCAGTAGAATGGAATGGAATGGAATGGAATGGAAAGGAATGGAATGGAATGGAATGGAATGTTGAAATGAAATGTGAGCTGAGATTGTGTCACTGCACACCAGCGTGGGTGATAGAATGAGATCCTTTCAAAATAAAGTAATGGAATGGAATGAAATGGAATGGAGTGGAGTGCAGTGGAATGGAGTGGAGTGGGGTGGAAAGGAGTGGAAAGGAATGGGATGGAATGGAAAGGAGTGGAGTGGACAGGAATGGAATGGAGTATAGCGGAATGGACTGGAGAAGAGTGGAGTGGAATGGATTTGAGTGGAGTGGAGTGGAGTGGAATAGAATGGAAAGGAATGGAATGGAATGGTGAAATGAAATGTGAGCTGAGATTGTGCCACTGCACTCCAGGCTGGGTGATATTGTGATATTCTGTCGAAAGAAAGGAATGGAATGCAATGGACGGAACTGGAATGGAAAGGAATGGTATGGACGGGAGTGGAGAGGAGTGAAGTGGAATGCAGGGGAAAGGAAAGGTATGTAGTGGAATGGAGTGGAGTGGAGGGCAGTGGAGTGGATTGGTGTGGAATGGATTGGAATGGAACAGAATGTAATGGAATTTAGTGGAGTGGAGGGGAGTGGAGTGCAGTGGTACTCAGTGGAATGGAATGGAATGGAATGGAATGGAATGCAATGGAGTAGAATACAATGCAATGGAAAGTTGACAAGTAATGTGAGCTGAGATTGTGCCACTGCATTCCAGGGTGGGTGACACAGTGATATCCTGTCGAATGAAAGGAATGGAATGCAATGGACTGAAATGGAATGGAACGGAGTGGAATGGAGTGCAGTGCAGTGGAGAGGACAGGAATGGAGTGGAGTGGAATGGATTGTAATGGAAAGGGATGGAGTGAAATAGAATGTAGTGGAGTGGAGTGGAGTGAAACAGAATGGAATTGAATGGGATGGAATGGAATGCAATAGAATGGTGAAAAGAAATGTGAGTTGTGATTTCGCCACTGCACTCTAGCCTTTGTGAAAGAGTGAGATCGTGTGGAAAGAAAGGAATGGAATGGAAAGCAGTGGAAAGGGATGGAGTGAAGTGGAGTGGAGTGGAGTGGAGTGGAGTGGAATGAATTGAAGTGGAGTCTAATGAAGTGGAATGGAGTGGAGTGGAAAGGAGTGGAGTGGAATGGAGTGGAATGGAATGGTATAGAGTGGAATGGAATTAAATGGAGTGCAGTCGGGAGGAATGGAGTGGAGTGGAGTGAAATAGAGTGTAATGGAGTGGATTGGAATGGAGTGAAATGGAATGTGGTGGATTCAACTCGAATGTAGTGGAGTGGAATGGAGTGGAGAGGAGTGGAGCAGAGTGGAATGGATTGGAGTGGAGTGGAATGGAGTGGAAAGGAATGGAGTGGAGATGAGTGGAGTGGAGTGCAGTGGAATGGAGCTGAATGGAATGGTATGGAGTGTAATGGAATGGAATGGAATGGTGTGCAGTCGAACGGAATGGAGTGGAGTGGTGTGGAATAGACTGGAGTGGAGTGGAATGGAGTGAAATGGAATGTAGTTGATTGGAGTCGAATGTACTGGAGTGGAATGGGATGGAGTGGATTCGATTGGAAAGGAATGGAATGGAATGGAGTGGATTGGAATGGGGTGGCGTGGATTGGAGTGGATCAGAGCGGAATGGAATGGAATGTAATGAGTGGAGTGGAATGGAGTGGAGTGGAATGTAGTGGAGTGGAGTGGAGTGGAGTGGAATGGAATGAACTGGAGCAGAATGGAGTGGAATGGAATGGAGTGGAGTGGAGAGGAATGGAATGGAGTGGAGTGCAGTGGAATGCAGTGGACTTGAATGGAGTGGAATGGAGTGGAATGCAGTGGAATGGAGTGGAGTGGAATGGAGTGCAAAGGAATGGAATGGAATGGAGTGGATTGTAATGGAACGGAGTGGAAAGTAATGGAAAGGAATGGCATGGAATGAAATGGAATTGAATGTAATGGAGTGGAGTGGGGTGTAGTAGAGTGGAGTGAAACGGAATGGAGTGGAGTGGAATGGAATGGAATGCAGTGAAAGGAATGGAATGGAATAGAGTACTATAGAGTGGAGTGGAGTGTAATGGAGTGGAATGGAATGGAGTAAAGTGCAGTGGAGTGGAATAGAAAGGAATGGAGTGGAAAGGAATGGATTGGAATGGAATGGAGTGGAATGAAGGGGAGTGGAGTGATGCGGAATGACCTGGATTGCAGAGGAATGGAGTAGAGTGGAATGGAGTGGAGGGTAATGGAATGGCATGGGGTAGAGTGGAATGGAGTGGAGTGGAATGGAATGGAGAGGAGTGGAATGCAATCTAATGCAGTGGAATGGAATTTAATGGAATGGAATGGAAGGTGAGACTCTGGCACAGCGCTCCATATTGGATGAGAGTGAGATACTCTCAAAAGCAATGAATGGAATGGAATGCACTGGAATGGAATGGAACGGAATGGAGTTGAGTTGAGAGGAATCGAATTGAGTGCAGTGGAATGAAATGGAATGGAATGGAATGGAATAGAATGAAATGGAATGGAATGGTGAAAAGAACTATGACCTGAGATCTTGCCACTGCACACCAACTTGGGTGATAGAGAGAACCAGTTAAAATAATGGAATTGAATGGAATGGAATGGAATGGCATGGAATGGAATGGATTCGAGTGGAGAGGAGTGGAGTGGATTGCAGTGGAAAGGAGTGAAATGGAATGGGGTGGAATGAAAAGCAGTGAAGTGGACTGGAATGGAGTGGAGTGGAATGGAATGGATTGGAGTGGACTGGAGTGGAGTTCAATGGAGTAGAATGGAATGGAAAGGACTGGAGTGGAGAAGAGAGGAGTGGAGGGTAGTGGAATAGAGTGGAGTGGAATTCAGTGAAGTGGAATGGAGTCGAGTGGAATGGTACGGAATGCAGCGCAAAAGACAGGAATGGAGTGGTATGGAATAGAATGGATTTCAGAGGAATGTAATGAACTGGAGTGGAATGGAATGCAGTGGAGTGGAATAGTTTGGAGGGGAGTGGAATGGAATGGAGTGGTTTGGAATGGAGAGGACAGGAGTGGTATGGATTCGAGTGGAGTGGACAAGAATGGAGTGGAGTAGAATGGAATGGTGTGGAGTAGACTGGAGTGGAGTGGAGTGGAATAGAGTGGAGTGGAGTTGAATAGAGTGGAGTGGAGTGGAATGGAATGGAGTGGAATGGAATGGAATGGAGTGGAATGGAATGGAGAGGAATGGATTGTAGTGGAATGGAATGGAATGGAGTGGAGTGGAGTGGAAAAGAGTGGAATGGAAGGGGATGGAATGGAAAGGAGTGGAGTGGACTAGAATGGAATGCAGTAGACTGGAGTGCAATGGATTGGAATGGAGTGGAATAGATTGGAATTGGAATGAAATTTGAGCTGAGATTCTGCCACTGCACTCCAGGCTGGGTGGCACTGTGAAAACCTGTCAAAAGAAAGGAATGGAATACAGTGGAGTGAAATGGAATGGAATGAAATGGAATTTATCGGAGTGGAGTGGAGTGAATTGGAGTGGAATGGAGGGGAAAGGGATGGGATGGAGGAGTATGGACTGGAGTGGACTGCAGCGGAGTGGAGTGAAGTGGAATGGAGTGGAATGGAATCGGATGTAATGGAATTTAGTGGAGTGGAGTGGAGTGGAGTGGAGGGCAGTGGAACTGAGTTGAATGGAATGGAATTGAATGGAATGGAGTGGAATGGAAGGCAATGGAAAGCAATGGAATACAATGCTATGAAATGGAAAGTTAAGAAGTAAAGTGAGCTGAGATGGTGCCACTGCACTCCAGCCTGGGTGACACAGTGATATCCTGTTGAATGAAAGGAATGGAATGCAATGGAGTGAAATGGCATGTAATGGAATGGAATGGAGTGGAGTGAAGTGGAGGTGAGGGGAGTGGAGTGGAGTGGATTGGAGGTGAATGGAATGAGAAGGAATGGAATGGAATGGGAATGGAGTGAAATAGAATGGAATGCAATGGAACGGAATGGAATGCAAAGGAATGGTGAAAATAAATGTGAGTTGTGATTGTGCCAATGCACTCCAGCCTTTGTGACAGAGTGAGATCCTGTGAAAATAAAGGAATGGGATGGAAAGTAGTGGAATGGAATGTAGTGTAGTGTAGTGTAGTGCAGTGGAGTGGAGTGGAGTGGAGTGGAAAGGAATGGATTGGAATAGTGTGGAGTGCAGTGGAATGGAATGGAATGGAATGCAATGAAATGAAACGGAATGCAGAGGAGTGGAATTGACTGGAGTGTAGTGGAGTGGATTGGAATGGAGGTGAATGGAATGGAATGAAGTTGAAAGGAGTATAAAGGAGTGGAGTGGAGTGTAATAGCGTGTCGTGGAGTGGAATGGAGTGGAATGGAATGGAGTGGAGTGGAATGGAATGGAAAGGAATGGAATGGAATTGACAGGAATGGAGTGGAATGGAATGGAGTGGAGTGGAATGGAGTGGAATGGAATTTCATGGAGTGGAGTAGAGTGGAATGGAATTTTATGGAGTGGAGTGGAATGGAGTGGAATGGAGTGGAGTGGAATGGAGTGGAATGGAGCGGAATGGAATGGAGTGGAATGGAGTGGAGTGGAGTGGAGTGTAATGCATTAAAATGGAAGGGAATGGAATGAAATGGAATGGAGTGGAATGGAGTGGAGTGGAATGGAATGGAATGGAATGGAGTTGAGTGTAGTGGAGTGGAATGGAGTAGAATGCACTGGAGTGGACAGGAATGGATTGGGGTGGAATGGAATGCAGTGGAATGGAATGGAATGGAGATGAGTGCAGTGGAATGGAGTGGAGTGGAGTAGAATGGAGTGTCGTGGAATAGAATGGAATGGGATGGAGTGGAGTAGACTTGAATGGGCTGCAGTGGAGAGGAATAGAGTTTAATTGGTTGGAATGGAATGAAATGGAGAGGATTGGAGTGGAGTGGAATGGAGTAGAGTGGAATGGAACGGAAAGGAGTGGAGGAGAGAGGAGTGGAGTCGAGTGGAATGGAATGGAGTGGAGTGCACAGAATGGAATGGAATGGAATTTAGTGGAATTTAGTGGACGGGAGTGGAATGGAATGGATTGCAGTGGAATGCAATTTAATGGAGTGGAGTGGAATGGAAAGACATGGAATGGAGTGCAGTGTAGTGGTGTGGAGTGGAGTCGAGTGGAATGGAGTGCAGTGGACTGCAAAGGAGTGGAATGGAATGGAAAGTAGTGGAATGTAAGGGAATTGAATGGATTGAAGTGGAGTGTACGGGAACTGAGTGGAGTGGAGTGGAATGGAATGGAAAGGATTGGAATGGAGTGGAGTGGAATTGAATGGAGTGGAGTGGAGAAGAGTGGAATGCAATGGAACGGAATGGAGTGCAGTTGAGTGGAATGGACGGGAGTGCAGTGTAATGCAGTTGAATGCAACTGAATGGAATGGAGTGGAGCGGAATGGACTGGGGGGCAATGGAGAACAGTGGAATGGAATGGAATGTAGTGGAATGGAATGGAAAGAAATTGAATGGAATGGAATGGAATGGAACGGAGTAGAGTGGGGTGGAATGGAATGGAGTGGAGGGGAGTGGAGTGGAGTGAAGTGGAGTGGAGTGGAGTACAATGGAGTAGAGTGGAGTGCAGTGGAATTGAATGGAGTAGAATGGAATGGAATGGAGTGGAATGGAATGGAATTGAGTGGAATGGAAAGGAATTGAGTGGAATGGAATGGAATTGAGTGGAATGGAATGGAATTGAGTGGAATGGAATGGAATGCAGTGGAATGCAATGGAACAAAATAGAGTGGAATGGAAAAGAATGGCGTGGATTTGAGTGGAATGGAGTGGCGTGGAGTGGAATTTACTGGAGTGGCATGGAATTGGAAAATAATGGAGGGAAGTGGAATGGTGTGGAGAGGAAAGGAATGGAGTGGAATGGAGTGGAGTGAAATGCAATGGCATGAAGTGGAGTGGAATGCAATGGAATGGATTGGAGTGGAATGGAATGGAATGGAGTGGAGTGGAGTGGATTGGAATGGAGTAAAATGGAAAAGAATGGAGTTTAATGATATCAAAAGGAATGGAATTGAATGGAGTGGAGTGGAGTGTAATGTAATGGAATGCAGCAGAATGGAGTAGAATGGAATGGAATTGAATGAAATGGACTGGAGTGGAAAGGAGTGAGGTAGAGTGGATTGCAGTGGATTGGAATGGAACGGATAGGAGTGGAGCGGGGTGGAGTAGAGTTGAGTGGAATGTAATGGAATGCAAGGGATTGGAGTGTAGTGGAATGGAGTGGAGTGGGGAGGAATGGTGTGGAATTAAATGGAGAAGAATGGAATGGTGTATAATGGAGTGTAATTGAGTGGAGTGGAGTAGAGTGGAATCCAGTGTAATGTACTGGAATGGAGTGGAACTAAATGGAATGGAGTGAAATGGAATGGAATGAAATGTAATGGAGTGAATTGGAGGGGAATGGAATGGAATGGCAAGCAATGGAGAGGAATGGAATAAAGTGAAGTGCAGGGGGTGGAGTGAAATTTTATAGAAAAGATTGGGATGGAATGGAATGCAATGGAAAGTTGAAAAGAAATGTGAGCTGAGATTGTGCCACTGTACAAAGGAATGGAATGGAATGGAATGAAATGGAATAGAATGGAGTGGAATGGAATGGAATGGAGAGGAGTGGAATGGAGTGGAGTGGAATGGAATGGAATGGAGTGGAATGGAATGGAGTGGAGTGGAATGGAATGGAATGGAATGGAGTGGAGTAGATTTGCATGAAGTGCAGTGGAGAGAAATGGAGTTTAATGGAATGGAAAGGAATGAGGTGGAGTTTATTGAAGTGGAGGGAAATGGAGAGGAGTGGAGTGGAATGGAGTAAAGAGGAATGAAATGGAAGGCAGTGGAGTGGAGGGGGTGGAGAGGAGTCGAATGGAATGGAGTGAAGTGGAAAGGAATGGAATGGAATGGAGAATAATTGATTGTAATGGAGTGGAGTGGAGTGGAGTGGACCACAATGTATGGGAATGGATGGAGTGGAATGGAATGGTGTAGTGTGGAGGGGAGTCGAGTGGATTGGAATGGAGTGGAATGGAATGGAGTGGATTGGAATGGAATGGAATGGAAAGGAATGTATTGGAGTGGTGTGGAATGGAAGGGAATGGATTAGAGTGGAATGGAGTGGAATGGAATGGAGCGGAGTGGAGTGGAGTGCAGTGGAGTACAATGGAGTGGAGACAAGTGGAGTGGAATAGAATGGAGGGGAATGGAATGGAACGGAGAGGAATAGAATGGAATGGAATGGAGTGGAATGGAATGGAACAAAACAGAGTGCAATGGAAAATAATGGGGTGGAGTGGAGTGGAATGGAGTGGCGTGGAGTGGAATTTAGTGAAGTGTCATGGAATGGATTGGAATAGAATGGAGTGAAGTGGAAGGGTGTGGAGTGGAAAGGGAATGGAGTGGAATCAAGTGGCATGGAATGCAATGGCATGGATTGGAGTGGAATGCAATGGAATGGAATGGAGTGGAATGGAGTGAAGTGGAGTGGACTGGAATGGAGTGGAATGGAATGGATTGGATTGTAATGAAATGGAAAGGAATGGAATTGAATGGAGTGCAGAGGAGTGGAATGGAGTGGAATGTAGTGGAGTGCAGTGTAATGGGATGGAATGGGATGGAATGAAATGGAATGGAGATGATTGGAGAGGAGAGGAGTGGAGTGGAGTGTGGACGAATAGAATTGGAAGGAGAGGGATGGAGAGCATTGGAGAGGAGTGGAGTGGAGTGGAGTGATGTGGAATAGAGTTGAATGGAATGGGATGAGATGGAATGGAGTGGAGTGGAGTGGACTGGAGTGGAGTGGAGTAGATTTGAATGGAATGCAATGGAGTAGAATGGAGTGGAATGGAATGGAATGGAATGGAGGTTAGTTGACTGGAGTGGAATGAAATGGAATGGAATGAGATGGAAAGAGCGGAGTGGAATGTAGCAGAATGGAGAGGAATGGACTGGAATGGAGTGGAGTGCAATCGACTGAAATGGAGTGGAATTGAAGGGAATGGAGTGGAATGTAAAGCAATGGAATGCAGAGGAGTGGAGTGGAGTGTAATGGAGTGGAGTGGAGTGGAATGGAGTGGAATTTAAAGGAATGCAATGGAATGGAACGGAACGCAATGGAATGGAATGCAATGGAGTACAGTGGAGAGGAATTGAGTGGAGTGGACTGGAATGGAGGGCAGTGGAATGGAGTGGAATGCAATGGAATGGAATGGAATAGAGCAGAGTGGAAAAAGGGGAGTTGATTGGAATAGAATGGAGTGGAATGGAATGGAAAGTGAGGTGTGTTATAGAGTGGATTGGAGTAGAATGGAGGGGAGTGGAGAGGAGTTTAATGGAATGGAATAGAGTGGAGTGGAATGGAGTGGAGTGGAATGGAATGGAATGGAATTAAGTGGAGTGGAATGGAGTGTAGTGGAATGGAGTGGAATGAAGGGGAGTGGAGTGGATTGGAATCGAATGGAAGGGAGTAGAGTGAACTGGATTGGAGTACACTGAAGTGAAGTGGAATGGAATTGAGAGGAATGGAATAGCGTGGAATGGAATGGAATGAAGTGGAAAGGAGTAGGGTGGAGAGGAGTACAGTGGAATGGAGTGGAATGGAATGAAAGTGAGTGGAATGGAGTGGAGTGGAATGCAGTAGAGCAGTGAAGTGGAGTGGAATGAAATCAGATGTAATGGAATGTAGTGGTATGGTGTGGAGTGAAAGGGAGTTAGATGGAATGGAATGGATTTGAATAGAATGGAATGGAATGGAATGGGATGGAATGGAATGGAGAGGAGAGGAAAGGAGGAGAGAGGAGTGGAATGGAGTGCGGAGGAATATAATTGGATGGAATGCAATGGGGAGGATTGGAGTGGAGTGGAGAGGAGTGGAGTGGAATAGAGTTGGAGGGAATGTGATGGGATGGAAAGGAGTGGAGAGGAGTGGAGTAGAACGGAATGGAATGGATTGGAGTGGAATGGAGTGAAATGGAATGGAGTGGAATGGATTGGACTTAAATGGAATGGAATGGAGTAGAGTTGAAAGGAGTGCAGAGGATTGGAGAGGAATGGAGTGGAATGGAATGGTATGGAGAGGAGTGGAATTCAGGGGAAAGGAGTGGAAACAACAGCAGTGGAGTGGGTTGGAATTGATTGGAATGGAGTGGAGAAGAATAGATTGGAGTGGAATGGAGTGGAGTGGAATGAAGTGGAATGCATTGTAGGGGAGTGGAGTGGAATGTACTGGAATGGAATGGAGCGGAATGGGGAAGATAGGAGTGGAATGGAGTGGAGTGGATTGGAGTGGAATGGAGTGGAGTGGATTGGAGTGGAATGGAGTGAAATTGACTGGAATGGAGTGGAAGGGAATGGAATAGAGTGGAATGGAATGGAATGGAATCAAATGTAGTGGAATTTTGGGGAATGGAATGGAATGGATTGGAGGGAAGTAGAGTGGTATGGAGTGTAATGGAACGGAATGGAATGGAATGGAGGGGAGTGGAGTGGAATGGAATGGAATGAAATGAAATGGAGTGGACTGGAGTGGAATGGAATGGAGTGGAGTGGAGTGGAATGGAGTGGAATTGACTTGAATGGAGTGGAATGGAATGGAATAGATTGGAATGGAATGGAATGGAAAGGAATCGAATGTAATGGAATTTTGGGGAACGGAATGGAACAGATTGCAGTGGAGCGGAGTGCTACGGAGTGTAATGGAATGGAAGAGAATGGAACGGGTGGAGTGGAGTGGAACAGAATGGAATCAAAAGGAATGGAGTGGAATGGAATGGAGAGGAGTGGAGTGGAGTGGAATGGAATGGACTGGTGTGGAGGGGATTGGAGTGGCATGGAATGGACAGGTGTGGAGTAGATTGGAGCGGCATGGGATGGACTGGAATGGAGTGGAATGGAGTGGAGTGGAGTGGATGGGAATGTTGTGGAATGGACAGGAATGGAGGGGAATGGAATGAATTGGAAGAGAATGGAACGGAGTGGAATGGAATGGAAAGGAATGGAATGAGTGGAGTGGAATGGTAAGGAGTTGAGTGGAGTGGAGTGGAATGGAGTGGAGTGGACTGGAATGGAGTGGAGTGGAATGGAATGGAGTGGAATGGAATGAGTGAAGTGGACTGGTGTGGAGTGGAATGAAGTAGAGTGGAATGGAATGGAATGGAAAGGAGAAGATTGGAAGGGAATGGAATGGGATGGAGTGGAGAGGAGTGGATTGGAATTGAGTGCAGTGTAGTGGAATGGACTGGACAAGAGTGGAATGGAATGGAATGGAGTGGAGTGGAATGGAGTGGATTGAAATGCAGAGGAGTGCAATGCAGTGGCGATGAATAGAATGGAGTGGGCTTAAGTGGAGTGTCATGGAGTGGAACTAAATCGAATGGAATAGAATGGAGTGGAGTGGAATGGAGTGGATTGGAATGGAGAAGAATGGAATGGAGTGGAGTGGAGTGGAATTCAGTAGAGTGGCATGGGGTGGAATGGAATGGAGTGGAATGGAGTGGAGTTTAATGGAATGGAATGGAGTGGAGTGTAACGGAGTGTGATGGCATGGAATGGAATGGAGGGGAGTGGAGTGGAATGGAATGGAAGGGAATGTAGTGGAGGGGATGGAGTGGAATAGGAAGGAATAGAGTGTATTGGAATGGAGTGGACAGTAATGGACTGGAATGGAGTGGGATGGAAAGGAGTGGAATGGAAAGGAATGGAATGGAATGGAAGGAAATGGAATGGAGTGGAGTGGAGTGGAGCGGAATGGAGTGGAGTGGAGTGGCATGGAATAGATTGGATGTGAGTGGACCGGAATGGAATGGAGTGGAATTGAATGGAAAGGAATGGAGAGGAATTGCATGTAATGGAGTGCAGTGGAATAGAATGGAGTGGAGTGGACCACAAAGTATTGGAATGAATGGAGTAGAATGGAATGTAGTAGTATGGAGTGGAGTGGAGTGGACTGAAATGAAGTGGAATGGAATGTAGTGGAGTGGAAAGGAATGGAATAAAATGTAGTGCAGTGGTGTGGAGTGGATTGGAAGGGAATGGAGAGGAGTGGAGTGGAATGGAATGGAGTGGAGTGAAATGGAGTGGAACAGAATGAAGTGGAGTGGAGTGGAGTGGAGTGGAGTGGAATGGAATGGAATTGAATGGAAGCTGAGATTATGCCACTGCGCTACAGGCTGAGTGACAGAGTTAGATAGTCTCAAAAGAAAGGAATGGAATGGAATGCAGTACAAAGTAATGGAATGGAATGGAATGGTTGGAGTGGACTGGATTGGAGTGCGCTGAAGGGGAGTGGAATGGAATTGAGAGGAATGGAATAGTATGGAATGTAATGGAATTAAGTGGAATGGAGTAGGGTGAGAGAAGTACAGTGGAATGGAGCGAAATGGAATGAGATTGAGTGGAATGGAGTGGAGAGGAGTGCAGCAGAGTGGAGAGGAGTGGAGTGGAGCGGAATGGAATCAGATGTAATGGAATGTAGTGGAGTGAAGTGGAGTGGAAGGGAGTTGGATGGAATGGATTTGAATGGAATGGAATGGAATGGAATGGAGCGAAGTGTAAAGGAATGGAATGGAATGGAGTGAAGTGTAAAGGAATGGAATGGGATGGAAATGAATGGGATTGAATGGAATACAATGGATAGGAGTGGAAAGGAGGGTAGAGGTGTGGAATGGAGTGTGGAGGAATAGAATAGAACTGAATGGGTTGGAGAGGATTGGAGTGGACTGGAATGGAGTGGAGTGGAATAAAGATGAATGGAGTGGGATGAGATGCAATGGAGGGAGTGGAGTGGAATGGAGGGGAGTGGAGTACAAAGGAAGGGAATGGAATGGAGTGGAATGGGATGGAGGGTAGTGGAGTGTAATGAAATGGAGTGGAATGCAGTGGACTGGAATAGGGTGGAATTGAAAGGAATGGAGTGGAATGGAATGGAATGGAATGGAATGGAATGGAATGGAGTGGAGTGGAGTGGAATGAAATGGAGTGGAGTGGAATGGAGTGGAATGGAAGGGAATGGAATGGAGTGCAGTGGTGTGAAATAGAGTGGAGTGGAGTGGAATGGAGTGGAGTGGAATTGAGTGGAATGGAATCGAAAGGAATGGAGTAGAGTGGAACAGAGTGGAGTGGATTGGAGGAGAATGGAGTGAAATGGAATGGAAAGTGAGGAGTGTAATGGAGGGGAAAGGAGTGGAACGGAGGGGAGAGGAGTGGAGTTAAATGGAATGGAAGAGAGTGGCGTGGAATGGAGTGGAATGGAATGGAGTGGACAGGGAGGGAGACGAAAGGAATGGAATGGAGTGGAGTGGAATTTAGAGGAGTGGAATGGAGTGGAGGGTAATGGAGTTAAATGGAATGGAATGGAGTGGATTGGAAAGGATTGGAGTGGATTAGAGAGCAATGGAGTGGAATGGAATGTTATGAAGTGGAGTGAAAAAGACTGGAATGAAGGGAAGTGTATTGCATTGGAATCGAATGCAATGGAGAGGAGTGGAGTGGAGTCAAGTGGAATGGGGTGGAATATAATGGAGGGGAGTGGAGTGGAATGCAGTGGAATGGAATGGAGTGGAATGGGGTGAATAGGAGTGGAATGCAGAAGAGTGGACTGGAGTGGAATGGAGTGGAACTAACAAGAATGAAGTGGAAAGGAATGGAATAGAGTGGAATGGAATGGCATGGAACGTAAAGGAATGGAATTGAATGCAGTGGAGTTTTGGGGAGTGGAATGGATTGGAGTGGAGTGGAGGGGTATGGATTGTAATGGAATGGAAGGGAATGGAATGGAACGGAGAGGAATGGAGTGGATAAGAATGGAATGGAATGGAATGAAGAGGAGTGGAAAGGAATGTAATGGAATGGAATGGAGTGGAGTGGAGTGGAATGGAATGAAGTGGAATGGGAATGAATAGAATGGAGTGGCATGGAATGGAGAGGAGTGGAGTGGAGTGGAATGGAATGGAATGGAGTGGAGTGGAATGGAGTGGCATGGGAAGGAGTGGAATGCAGTGGAATGAAGTGGAGTAGAGACGTGGAAAATGTAGTGGAATGGACTGGAAAGGAGTGGAGAAGAATGGTTTGGAATGGAATGCAATGGTGTGGAATGGAATGGAATGGAATGAATGGAGTGAAAGGGAATGCAGTTGAGTGGGGTGGAGTGGAGTGGAGAGGAATGGAGTGGACTGGACTGGAATGGAGTGGCGTGGAATGGAGAGGAGTGGAGTGGAGTGGAGTGGCATGGAATGGAGTGGAGTGGTATGGAATGTAATGGAATGGAATGCAGTGGAGTGGAATGCAATGAAGAGGAGAGGAATGGAATGGAATTTAATGGAACGGAATGGAATGACATGGTGTATAGTGGAGTGGAATGGACTGCAGTATAATGTAATGTAATGGAGTGGAGGGGAGTGGAGTAGACAGGAATGGAGTGAAATGGATTGGAATGGAGTGGAACGAAGTTGAGTACAGAGGAGTGGATTGGACTGGAGTGCAGTGGAATGAATTTGAGTGGGGTGGAGTGGAATGCAATCTAATGGAGTTCAATGGAATGGACAGGAATGCAGTGGAATGGAATGGACTGTAGTAGAATGGAGTGGCAGTGGAATGGAATGGAACGGAGTGCAGTGGAATGGAGTGGAACGGAGTGGAGTGGAGTGGAGAGCAGTGGAGTGCAGAGGAATTGAAAAGAATGGAATGCAGAATAGTGGAATGGAATGGAGTGCAGTGGAATGGAAATGAATGGAATGGAGTTGAGTGCAGTGGAGTGGAATGTAGTGGAGTGGACTGGAATGGAGTGGATAGAAATGCAATGGAGTTTAATGGAATGGAATGGAATGGAAAGGAATGGAATGGAGTAGAATGGAGTGGAATGGACTGGAGTGGAGTGGATTTGAGTGGAGTGGAATGGAATGGAAAGGAACGGAATGGAGTGGAGTGGAGGGGAATGAAGGGGAGTAGAGTGGAATGGAGTTGAAGGGAATGGAAGGGATTCGGGTGGAGTTGAAAGAAATGGAATTGAAAGGAGTATAGAGGAAAGGAATGGAAAAAAGTGGAATGGAATAGAATGGAAAGGAATGGAATGGAATGGAATAGAATGGAATGGAGTGGAGTGGAATGGAGTGGAGTGGAGTCGATTGGGATGGAGTGGAATGGAAATGAATGGAATGTTATGGAGGGGTAGGTAGTGGAGTGGAATAGAGTGGAGTGGAGTGGAATGGAGTGGAATGGAAAGGAGTGGAGTGGAAAGAATTCAAGTTCAGTGTAATGGAGAGGAATGTAATGGAGTGGAATGGATTGGAGTGGAATGAAAAGGAATAGAATTGAATGGACTGGATTGGAGTCTTATGCAGTGGAATGGAAAAGAGTGGGGAGGAGTGGAATGGTAAGGAATGGAGTGTAGTGTGATGGAATGGAATGGAATGGAATGGATAGCAATTGAGTGGAGTAGAGTGGAGTGGAGTTGAGAAGAACGGAATGGAATGAAATACAGTGGAATGGAATAGAACGGAGTGGAGAGGAATGCAATGGCATGAAACACAGTGGCGTGGCATGGAATGGAAAGGAATGAGGTTGCATGGAATGGAGTGGAGTGGAATGGAATGGAATGGATTCAAATGGAATGGAGTAGAGTCGAATGCAATTGAGTGGAGTTGAATGGAATGGAGTTTAATGTAAGGGAATGTAATGGAATGAAGTAGAATGGAGTGGAATGGATTGGAGTGGAGTGAAATGGAATAGAGTGGAATGGAGCGGAGTGGAGTGGAATGGAGTGGAGTAGAGTGGAATGGAGTTGAACAGGATGGATTAGAATTGGGTGGAGAGGAATGGAGTGGAGTGGAATGGAGTAGAGTGAAATTGAATGAAATGGAGTGGAATGGAATGGAATGGAATGGAGTGCAGTGGAGTGTAGTGTAGTGGAGTAGAGTGGAATGGAAAAGAATGGAGAGGAGTCGACTGCAATGGAGTACCGTGGAGTGGAGTGGAGTGGATTGGAGTGGAGTGGAATGGTGTGCAGTGGAGTGGAGTGTAGTGAAATGGAGTGGAATGGAATGGAATAGAATGAGGTGGAGTGCAGTGGAGTGGAATGGAATAGAATAGAGTATAGTGGAATGCAGTGAAGTGGAGTGGAATGGACAGGATTGCTATCGAGTGGAATGGAATGGAGTAGAGAGGAGTGGACTGGAGTTGAGTGGAACGGAGTGGAATGGAACGTAATTGAAAGAAATGGAATGGAATGGAGTGGAGTGGAATGGAATGGAAAGCAATGGAGTAGAGTGGAGTGGAGTGCAATGGAGTGGAATGGAGTGGAGTGGAGGGGAGTGGAATGGAATGGAATGGAGTGCACTGGAATGGAATGGAATGGAATTGGCTAGGGTGGAGTGAAGGGGAGTAGAGTGGAATGGAATGGAATCTAATGGTATGCAGTGGAATGGAATGGAATGTTGTGGAGTGTAATGCAATGACACAGAATGGAGTGGAGTGGAGTGGAGTAGTGTGTAGTGGATTGCAGTGTAGTGGACGGCAATGGATTGGAATGGAATGCAAAGGAGTGCAGTGGAGTGCAATGGAGTGGATTGGAATGGAGTGGAGTGGAGTGGAGCAGAATGGAGTGGACTGCAGTGGAATGGAATGTACAGGAGTGGAATGGAGTGGAGTGGAGTGGAATGGTGTGGAGTGGAGTGGAGTGCATTGGTTTGGAATGGAGTTGAATTGAATGGAGTGGAATGGATTGGAGTGCAGTGGAGTGGAGAGGAATGGAGTGGAATGGAATTGAATGGAGTGGAGTGGAATGGAATACAATTTAGTGGATATGAGTGGAGTGGAGTGGAGAGGAATGGAGTGTAGTGGAGTGGAATGGAACAGAGTGGAGTGGAGTGGAATGGAGTGGAATGGGATGGAGTGGAAAGGAGTGGACTGTAGTTGAGTGGAGTGTATTGGAGTGGAGTGGAGTGTATTGGAGTGGAGTGGAGAGGAATGGAGTGTAATGGAGTGGAATGGAGTCCAATTGAATTGAAAGGAATGTAGTGGAGTGAAGTAGATTGGAAAGGAGTGGAATGGAGTGGAATTTAGTGGAGTGGAGTGGATTGGAGTGGATTGCACTGGAATGGAATGGAATGGAGTGGAATGGACTGGAATGGAGTGGAATGGAATGGGATAGAATGGAATGGAGTTGAGTGGAGTGGAATGTACTGGAATGAATTGGAATGGAATGGAGTGGAGTGGAATGGAATGCAGTGGAATGGACTGGAATGGAGTGGAATATAATGTAATGGAATGGAATGGAGTTAAATGGAGTGGATTGTACTGGAAGGGAGTGGAATGGAATGGAATGGCATGGAGTGGATAGGAATGTACTGGAACGAATGGAGTTGAATGGATGGTAATGGAGTGGAGTGAATTGGAAAGGAGTGGAATGGAATTGAATGGAGTGAAGTGCAGTGGAGTGTCCTGGAATGGAGTGGAATGGAGTGGAATGCAGTGGAGCGGAGTGGAGTGGAATGGAATGGAGTGGAATGGAATGGATTAGAATGGAGTGGAGAGGATTAGAGAGGAATGGAACGGAGTGGAGTGAAAACTATTGGAGTGGAGTGCAGCGAAATGGCATGGAGTGGAGTGGAATGAAGTAGAGTGGAGAGGAACGGTTTGGAATGGAATGCAGTGGAATTAAATGGAATGGAGTGTAGTGGAGTGGAATGGAGAGGAATGTAATCAAGTGAAATGGAATGGCGTGGACTGGAGCTGAGTGCAGTGGAAAGGAGTGGAATGGAATAGAATTGAAAGAAAGGGAATGGATTGGAGTGGAATGGAATGGAATGGAATGGAATGGAGTGGAGTAGAGTGGAATGAATTGGAATGGAATGGAATGGATTGGAGTGGAATGGAATGGCGTGGGATTGACTAGAGTGGAGTGAAGTGGATTAGAATGGAATGGAATGGAATGCAGTGTAATGGAATGGAATGGTGCGCAGCAGAATGCAATGGCATGGAATGGAGTGGAGGGGAGTCGAGAGGCGAGTAGTGGAATGGAGTGTAGTGGACTGGAACAGATTGGAATGGAATGGAATGGAATGGTAAGGAGTAGAGTGGAGAGGAGCGGAATGGAGAGGAGCGGATTGGAATGGAATTCAGTGGAGTGGATTTTAATGGAATGGAGAGGAGTGGAAAGGATTGGAGTGGAGAAGAATGCAGCAGAATGGAGTGGAGTGGAGAGAAGTGGAGTGGATTGGAATGGAATTCAATGGAATGGAGTTGAGTAGACTGGAATTTAGTGGAGAGGAAAGGAATGGAGTGCAATTGAACGGAAGGGAATAGCATATAATGGAATGGTTTGGAGTGGAATGGAACTGAATGGAGTGGAGTGGAAAGTAACAGAATGTAGTGGAGTGGAGTAGAGTGGAATAGAGTGGAATGGAGTGGAGTGGGATGGGGAGGACTTGAATGGAGTACAATGGAGTAGAATGGGGTGCCATCGAAAGGAGTGGAATAGAATGGAAAGGAATGGAGTTCAATGGAATGGAGTGGAAGGGAGAGGAGTGGAATGGAGTGGAGTTGAGTGGAATGGAATGGAATCGAATGGAATGGAGAGGAGTCAAAAGGAGTGAAGTGGAGTGCAGTGCAGTGGAGTGGAATGGAACGGAAAGGAGTGAAGTGAGTGGAGAGGAATGGAATGAAATGGAATTGAATGGAGTGTGGTGGATGGAGTGGAGTGGGGTGGAATGGAATTTTATGGAATGGAGAGGAGTGGAATGGAGTGGAATGGAGTGGAATGGAGTGCATTGTAGTCGAGGGGATTGGACTGAAATGGCGTGGAACGGAATGGAATGTAGGGGAATGGAATGAAAAGGAATGGAATAGAGTGGAGTGTAGTGGAATGAAGTGGAGTGGAGAGGAATAGGGTGCAAAGGAAAGCAATGGAATGGAAGGGAATGGAATGGAATGTAATGGAGTGGAATGAGATGGAATGGAGTGGAGTGGACTGGAATGTCATGGAGCGGAATGGATTAGAGTGGACTGGAAGGGAGTGGAAGGGAGAGCAATGGAGTGGCATGGAAAGGAGTGGAATGGAATGGAATGGACTGGATTGCAGTGGATTGGAGTGGAGAGGAGTCGACAGGAATGGAGTGTAGTGGGGTGGAATGCAATGGAGTGGATTCGAGTGGAATGGAATGGAATGGAGAGGAAAGGAAGGGAATGGATTGGAGAGGCATCGAATGTAATGGAGCGGAGTGGAGTGGAATGGAGTGAAGTCGACAGGAATGGATTGGAATGGAGTGGAGTGGAATGGAACTGAGTGGTGTGGAAAGGAGTGGAGTGGACTGGAATGGAGTGGAATGTAATGGAGTGGAGTGGAATGGAATGGAGTGGAATGGACTGGAGTGAAGTGGAAACGAGTGGAATGTAATGGAGAGGAATGGAGTGGAGTGGAGTGGAGTGGAATACGATGGAACGGAATGTAGGGGAGTGGAATGGAATGGAATACATTGGAGTGGATTGGAATGGAATGGAGTGGAGAGGAGTGGAATGGAGTGCAGTGGACTGAAAGGGAATGGAGAGGAATGCAATGGAGTGGAATGGAAAGGAATGGAAGGCAGTGGAGTGGAGTGGAGAGCAGTGGAATGGAGTGGAATACAATGGAGTGGAATGGAGTGGAGTGGAGAAGAATGGAATGGAATGGAGTGGAATGGAATGGAATGGAGTGGAATGGAATGAAATCTCATGGAACGGAGTACAGTGGAGTGGAATGGAATAGTGTGGAGTGGAAAGGAATGGAACGGAATGGAATGGAATGGAATGGAATGGAATGGAACGGAATGCAGAGGAGTGGAGTTGAATGGCGTGGAGTGGACAGGAATGGAGTTGAATGGAATGGAATGGAAAGGAGTGGATTGGACTGCAGTGGAGAGGATTGCAACAGAGAAGAAAGGAATGGAATGGAATGGAACTGAACGGAATGGGGTGGAGTGGAATGGTGTGGAATGGAGTGGAATGGAGTGGAGTGGAGTGGAATGGATTGGAGGGGAGTGGAGAGGAATGAAATGAAATGGAATGGCATGGAATGCAATGGAGTGGAATGGAACGAAATGGCATGGAGTGGAAATGAGTGGAGTGGAGTGGAATGGAATGGAATGGAACATTGTGGAATGGAATGGAATGGAGTGGAGAGTAATGGAATGTCATAGAATGAACTGGAGTGTAGTTGTGTGGAGTGGAGTGGAATGGAATGGAGTCGAGTGGAGTGGAAAGGAGTGACGTGGAGTGGAACGGACTGTAACGGAATGCGGTGGAATGGAATGGAATGCAGTGGAGTGAAATGGAGTGATGTGGAGTGGAATGGAGTGTAATGGAATGTAGTGGAAATCAAAGGAATGTAGTGGAGTCGAGTTGAATGGAATGGAGTGGTGTGGAATGGATTGGAATGGAATGGAGTGGAGTGCAGTGGAATGGAATGGAAAGGAGTGGAGTGGAGTGGGGAGGACTGGAATGGAGTGGAATGGAGTGAAATTGAGTGGAATGGAGTGGAGTGGAATGGAGCGGAATGGAATATAATGGAATGAAATGGAGTGGATTGGAGTGGAATGTTGTGGAATGGATTGGAATGGAGCGCAGTGGAGTTGAATGGAGAGAAGTGGAATAAAGTGGAGTGGAGTGGAATGCAGTGGAATTGAATGGACGGGAATGGAATGGATTGGAGTGGAGGGGAGTGGATTAGAGTGGAATGGAATGGAATTGTGTGGATTGGAATGGACTGAAATGGAATGGAGGGGAGTGGAGTGGACTGGAATGGAGTGAAATGAATTGGAATGGAGTTTAATGGAGTGGAGTGGAATGGAGAGGAATGGAATGGAATGGAACGAATTAGAGTGGAATGCAAAGGAGTGGAGTGGAGTGGAGGGGAATGAAGTGGAGAGGAATGGAGTGGACTGGAATGGAATGAAATGTAATGCAGTGGAGTGGAATGAACTGCGATGGATTGGAATGAAATGGAATGGACTGGAATGAAATGGAATGGGCTGGAGTGGTGTACAAAGAAATGGAATGGAATGGAATGAAGTGGAGTGGAATGGCGTGGCGTGGGTACAATGGAGGGGAATGGAGTGGAGTGGAATAGATTGGAATGGAAAGTAGAGGAGTGGAGTGCAGTGGAATTTAATGGAATGAAGTGGAGTGGTGTGTCCTCGAATGGAGTGGAATGGAGTGGAATGCAGTGGAGCAGAGTGCAATGGAATGAAATGGAGTGGAGTGGAATGGATTGAAATGTAGTGGAGAGTATTAGAGTGGAATGGAAAGGAGTGGAATGGCAAGGAGTGGAGTGGAGTGGAGTGGAATGGAATGGAATGGACTGCAATGGAATCGAGTGGAGTGGAGTGGAACTGCTTCGAATGAAATAGAGTGGAATTAAATGGAATGGAGTGGAGTGGCATGGAGTGGAGTAGAACAGAACAGAGAGGAATGAAATCGAGTGGAATGGAATGGAGTGAAATGGAGTGGAGTGGAGTGGAGTGAAGTGGAGTGGAGTGGGTTGAAGTGGGATGGAGTGTAATGGACTGGAATGGATTGGAATGGAATGGAATAAATTGAAGTGGTATAAAATGGAGTGGAATGGAATAGAATTTAGTGGAGTGGACTGAAAGGGTATGGAGTGGAATTCAATGGAGTGGAGAGAAATTGAATGGAGTTTAGTGGTATTTAGAAGAGTGGCATGGAATGGATTGGAATAGAATGGAGTAGAGTGGAATGGAGTGGAGTGGAGTGGAGTGGAATGAAGTTGAGTGAAGTTGAATGAAATGGGATAGAATGGAGTAGAATGCAATGGAATGGAGGGTAGTGAAATGGAATGGAATGGAGTGGAGTAGAGTGGAGTGGACTGGAATGGAGTGGAATGGAATTTATTGGAGTCGAATGGAATGGAACGGAATGGAATGGAGTGGAGTGGAGTGAAACGGAATGGAATAGAGTGTAGTGGAGAGGAAAGGTGTGGAGTGAGTTGCAGCGGTGTGGAATGGAAAAGAGAGAAGTGGAGAGGAGTGAATTGGAGTGGAATGGAATGGAATAGAATGGAATGCAGTAGAGTGGAAGAGGGGAGTGGAGTGGAGTGCAACAGAGAGAAATGGAATGGCGAGTTATGGAGTGGAGAGCAATGGAATGGAATGGAATGGAATGGAATGGAATGGAATGGAATGAAATGGAGGGTGGTGGAATGGAGAGGAGTGGGGTGGAATGGTGTGGAATGGAATTGAGAGGAATGGAATGGAGTGAAATGGAATGGAGTTGAGTGGAGTAGAGTGGAATGGAGAAGAATGGACTGGAATGGAGTAGAATAGAATGGAATTGAGTGGAATGGAATGGAATTGAATGGAATAGAGTGGAGTGGAGTGGAATGGAGTGGAGTGGAGTGGAATGGAGTGGAGTGGAGAGGAATGAAATGGAATGGAATGAAATGGAATGGATTAGAGTGTGGTGGATGGAATGGAGTGGGGTGGAATGGAATGGACTTGAATGGAATGGAGTGGAGTGGAATTTAGTGGAGTGGGGAGGAATGGAGTGGAAAGGGATGGAATGAAATAGAATGGAATGGAGTGGAATGGGATGGAATGGTTTGGAGTGGAAAGGAATTGAATGAAGTGGAGTTTAATTGAATATAATGTAGTGGAGTGGAGTGGAATGGAATAGAATGGAAAAGTGAGGAATGAAATGCAGAGGACTGGAATGGAGTGTTAAGGAGTGGAATGGAGTGCCAAGGAAAGGAGTGGAATAGAATGGAATGGAATGGAGCAGAGTTGAATAGAAAGGAATGGAACGGAACAGAAGGGAGTGGAGTGGAGTGGAGTGGAATGGAATGGAATTGAATGGAATGGAGTGGATTCGAAAGGAGTGGAGTGGAGTGCAGTGGAGTGGAATAGAATGCAGAGGAGTAGGGTGGAGTGGAATGGAGTGGAGTGGACTGAAATGGATTGGAGAGGAATGCCATGGATGTGGAAAGGAAAGGAATGGAATGTACTGGAGTGGAGTGGAATGGAGTGGAATGGAGAGGAATAGAATGGAAAGGAGTGAAGTGTAGTGGAGTGGAGTGGAATGGAAAGGGATAGAGCGGAAGTGCATGGAATGGCATGGAATAGAGTGGATTGGAGTGGAATGGAGTGGAACAGGGTGGAATAGAGTGGAATGGAATGGAATGAAATGGAATAGAATGCAAGGGATTGCAGAGGAGTGGAGTGGAATGGAGTAGAGTGGAATGCAGTGGAGTGTAGTGGAATGGATTGGAGTGGATAGGAATGGAGTTCAATGGAATGGAATGGAAAGGAGTGGAGTGGATTGAAGTGGAGTGGATTGGAGCTGAGAAGAATGGAATGGAATGAATTGGAATGGAATGGAATGCAACGGAATGTAATGGAGTGGAGTGGAATGGAGAGGAGTGGAGTGGAATGCAGTGGAGGGGAGAGGAATGGAATGGAATGGAATTGAATGGAATTGGATTGATTGGAATGGAATGAAATGGAATGAAATGGAACTGAGTAGAGTGGAGTCGAATGGAATGGAATGGAAGGCAGTGGAATGGAATGGAATTGAGTGGGGAGGAAAGGAATGACATGGAATGCAGTGGAGTGGAGTGGAGTGCAGTGGAGTGGAATGGGGTGAAGTGGACTGGAATGGAGTGAATGGAATGGAATGCAACGTAATGGAATGGAATGAAATGGAATGGAGTGGAGTGGATTGGAGTGTAATTGTATGGTGTGGAGGGAATGGATTTAATTGGAATGGAATGGAGTCGAGTGGAATGGATTGGATTGGACTGCAGTGTAATGGAGTGGAATGGAGTGGAGTGGAATGGAATGGAATGGAATTCAATAGAATGGAATGGAACGGGGTGTAGTGGAATGGAGTGAAGTGGAGTAGAAAGTTGTGTAATGGAATGGAGTGGAATGGAGTCGAAAGGAGTGGAGTGAAATAGAGTGGAAAAGAATGGAGTGGAATGGAGTGGAGTGGATTGAAGTGGAATGGAGTGGAATTGACTGGAATCGATTGGAATGGAATGGAATAAAATGGAATGGAATAAAATGGAGTGGAATGGAACAGAAAGGAGTGGAGTGGACTGGAATGGAATGGAGTGTAATTCAATGGTTTGAAGTGGAACAGGGTGGAATGGAGTTGAAATTACTGGTGTGGCATGGAATGGATTGTAATAGAATGGAGTGGAGTGGGATGGATTGGAGTGGAATGGAGTTGAGTGGAATGGAGTGGAGTGGAATGAAATGGCATTTAATGGATTGGAATGCAATGGAATGGAATGGAATGGAGTGGAGGGGAGTGTACTAGAATGGAGTCGAATGGAATGCAGTGGAGTGGAATGCAATAGAAAGGAATGGAATTGAACGGAGTGCATTGGGTTAGAATGGAATGGAATGGAATGGAACAGAGTGGAGTGGAGTGGAATGGAATGGAAAGGAGTGGAGTGGAAAAGAGTGGAGTGGCGTGCAGTGGAGTGGAATGTAACAGAGAGAAATGGAGTGTGGTGGACTGGAATGGAATGGAATGGAATGGAGTGGAATGGAGGGGAGTGGAGTGGATTTCAATGGAGTGGGATAAAACGGTGAGGAGTGGAGTGGAAGGTAGTGAAATGGAATGGAATGGAATGTAGTGTGGTGGAATGTAGTGGAGTGGGGTGGAATGGTGAAGAATGGAAAAGAGTGGAATGGAATGGAGTGGAATAGATTGGAATCGAGTGGAGTGGAATAGAGTGGAATGGAGTGGAATGGACAGGAATGGAGTGGAATAGAATGGAATGAAGCGGAATGGAACGGAATAGAGTGGAGTGGACTTGAATGGAGTGGAGTGGAGAGGTATGGAGCGGAATGGAATGGAATGGGATGGAGTGGAATGGAACGAAGTGTAGTGGAGTTGAAAGGAATGGAGTGGAGTGGTAAGGAATGGAATATAGAGGAGTGGAGTGGAGTGGAACAGAATGGAATGGAGTGGATTGGAATGGAATTGACTGGAGTGGAGTGGAATGGAGTGCAATGGAGTGGCATGGAAATGAGTGGAATGAAATGAAATTGAATGGAATGAAATAGAGCCTAGTGGTTTGCAGTGGAGTGGAGTGGAGAAGAATGGAGTGGTTTGGACTAGAGTAGAATTGAATGGAATGGAATGGAGATGAATGGAATGCAATGGATTGGAGTGGAGTGGAATGGACTGGTGTGGACCAGCTTGGATTGGAAAAGAATGAAATGGAATGGAATGGAGTAGAGTGGAGAGCAATGGACTGTAATGTTATGGAATGCAGTGTATTGGAATGTAATGGAGTGGAATTGACTACATTGGAGTGGCGTGGAGTGGAGTGGATTAGAATGGAATTTAATGGAATGCAGTGGAATGAAATGGAATGGTGTGCATTGGAATGCAATGGCATGGAATGGAGTGGAGTGCAGTCGAGTGTAGTGTAGTGGATTGGAGTGTAGTGGACTGGAATGAACAGGAATAGAATGGAATGCAGTGAAATGCAAAGGAATGGAACTCAATGGAGTGGAGTGGAGTGAAATTGTGTGAAGTTGATTGGAATGGAATGGAGTGGAGTGGAATAGAATGGAATGGAGTGGAATGCAATGGATTGGAGTGGAGTTGAGTGCAGTGGAATGGAGTGGAGTGGACTGAAGTAGAGTGGATTGGAATGGAATTGAAGGGAATGGAGTTTAGAAGAGTGGAATTTAGTGGAGTGAAGAGGAATGGAATGGAATGGAACGGTGTGAAGTGGAATGGAATTGAATGCAGTGGAGTGGAATGGAAAAGAATGTAGTGGAGTGTAGTGCAGTGGAACAGAATGGAATGGAGTGGATTGGAATGCAATGGACTAGAATGGAGTGGAATGATGCGCAATGGAGTGACAAGGAAATGAGTGAAATGGAGTGGAATTGATTGGAATGGAATAGAGAGTAGTGGTTTGGAGTGGAGTTCAGTGGAGAGGAATCGAGTGGAGTAGAATGGAATGGAGTGCATTGGAATGGAATGGAATGGAATGGAGTGGAATGGAATGGAAGGGAATGGAATGGAGAGAAATGGAATATAATGGAGTGGAGTGGAGTGGAATGCAGTGTAGTGGACTGGAATGGATTGGAATGGAATGGAGTGGAAAGGAATGGAGTGGTGTGGAGTGGAGTGGAGTGGAGTGGAATGGAGTGGAATGGAAAGGAGTGGAGTGGAATGGAATGGGATGTAGTGGAGTGGAATGGAATGGAGTGTAGGGGAGTGGATTGGAATGGAATGCAGTGGAATGGCCTGGAGTGGAGTGGAGTGGAGTGGAGCGGAATGGAGTGGAATGGAAAGGAATGGAATGGAATCTGTGATTGTGCCACTGCGCTCCAGGGTCAGTGACAGAGTTAGATACACTCGAACGAAAGGTATGGAATGCAATGCAGTGGAATGGAACGGAATGGATTGGAGTGGACTGGAGTGGATTGTAGTCGAGAGGACTGGAATTGAGAGGAATGGAATTGCATGGAATGGAATGGAATGAAGTGGAGTGGAGCCTGGTGGAGAGCGGTACAGAGGAATGGAACCTAATTGAATGAGATGGAGTGGAATGGGGGGATTGGAGTGGAGTGCAGTGAAGTGGAGAGGAGTGGAATGCAGTGGAATGGAATCGGAAGTAATGGAATGTGGTAGAGTGGAGTGGAGTGGAATGGTGTTGAATGGAATGCAAAGGATTGGAATGGAATGGAATGGAATGGAGTGGAGTGGAGTGTAATGGAATGGAATGGGAAGGAATGGAATGAAATGGAGAGGACTGCAGAGAAGAGGAGTGGAGTGGAGTGCGGAGGAACAGAATGGGACGGAATGGAATGGAGAGTATTGCAGTGCAGTGCAGTGGAAAGGACAGGAATGGAATGCAAAGGAGTGGAATAGAGTGGAATGGAATGGAGGGTAGTGGAGTGGAGTGAAATTGAATGGAATGAAGTGAGGTGGAATGGGGTGGAGTGGAATGTGGCGGAATGAAGTGGAAAGGAGTGGATTGGAATGGAATGTAATGCAGTGAAATGGAAGGGAATTGAGTGGAAAGGAATGGAATGAAATGGAATGGAGTGCATTAGAGTGGAATGGACTGGAGTGGAGTGGAATGAAATGGAATGGAGTGCAGAGGAGTGGAAAGGACTGGAGTGGAGTGGAATGGAGTGGAGTGGAACGAAGTGGAATGGAATGGAACAGAATGGAATTGTGCGGAATGGAAAGAAGAGGAGGAGATTGGAGAAGAATGGAGTGGAACGCAATGGAATGGAGAGTAGTGGAACGGAGTGGAATGGAGGGGAGTGGACTGGAGTGAAATAGAATGTCATGGAGTGGAGTGCAATGAAGTGGAACGGAATGAAATGGAGTGGAGTGGAATGGAGTGGAGTTGTTTGGAGAAAAATGGAATGGAATGGAATGGAATGGAATAGAATGGAATGGAATGGAATGGAATGGAATGGAATGGAAAGGAATGGAAAGGAATGGAATGGAGTGGAATTGAATGGAATGGAGTGGAGTGGAATGGAGTGGAATGGAATGGAACGGAGTGGAAAGGAATTGAATGGAAAGGAGTGGAATGGAATGGAGAACAGTGTAGTGGACTGGAACGGAATGGAATGGCGTGGAGTGGAATGGGTTGTTATGGAATGGAGTGGAATGGAGCAGAATGGAGTGGAGTGGAGTGGAGTGCAATGTAGTGACATGGACTGGAATGGAGTGGAATGGAATGAATTGGAATGGAATGGAATGGAATGTAGTGGAATGGAATGGAATGGAATGGGATGGAGTAGAGTGGAGGGCAATGGAGTGGAATGGAATGGAGTAGAGTGGAGGGCAATGGAGTGGAATGGAATGGAGTGGAGTGGAATGGAACAGAATGGAGTGGAATTTACTAGAGTGGAGTGGAGTGGAGTGGAAAGGAATGGAATGGAATGCAATTCAGTGGAATGGAATGGAAGGATGTGTAGTAGAAAGCAATGGCTTGGAACGGAGTGGAGTGGAGTCGAGTGGAGTGTAGTGGAATGGAGTGTAGTGTATTGGTATCGATTAAATGGAATTGAATGGAGTGGAAGGGAATTCAATGGAATGGAATGGAATGGAAAGTACTGGAGTAGAGTGTAGTGGAATGCAGAGGCATGGATTGGAATCGAATGGAGTGGAGTGGACTGGAGCGGAATGGATTGGAGTGGAATGGACTGGAGTAGAGTGGATTGCAGTGGAATGGCGTGGAGTGGAGTGGAGTGAATTGGCATGGAAATGAATGGAGTGGAGTGGAGTGGAGTGGAATTTAGTGGAGTGGAGAGGAATGGAGTGGAATGGAATGGAATTCAATGGAATTGAAAGGAATGGTGTGGCGTGGAATGGAATTGATTGGAGTGGATTGCAATGGAATAGAAAGTAGTGGAGTGGAGAGGAGTGTAATAAAATGGAAAGGAGAGGAGTGGAATGGAAAGGAATGGAATGGAGTGCAATGGAGTGGAATGGAGTGGTTCAGAAAGGAGTGGAATAGAAAGGCATGGAATGGAGTGGAGTGGAATGGAATTGAATGGAAAAGAACGCAGAGGAGTGGAGTGGAGTGGAATGGAATGGAATCGAATGGAATGGAGTGGTGCCGAAAGAAGCGGTGTAGAGTGGAGTGCAGTGGAGTGTAATGGAACGGAGAGAAGTGGAGTGGAGTGGAGTGGAATGGAATGAAATGGAATGGAAAGGAGTGTGGTGGATGGAGTAGAATGAGGTGGAATGGAATGGAATGGAATGGAGTGGAGTGGAATTTAGTGGAGTGGAGAGGAACAGAGTGTAATGGAATGGAATGGTGTTGAGTGGAATAGAATTGAATGAAGTGGAGTGGAATGGAATAGAATGTAGTGGAGTGGAGTGGAGTGGAATAGAATGGAAAGGATTGGAATGGAATGGAGAGAACTGGAAAGGAGTGCAAAGGAGTGGAATGGACTGGCAAGGAAAGGAGAGGAATAGAATGGAATGGAACGGAGGTGAGTGGAGCGGAGTGGAATGGAATGGAATTGAATGAAATGGAGTGGAGTAGAAAGAAGTGGAGTGGAGTGCAGTGGAGTGCAATGGAACGGAGAGGAGTGGAGTGGAATGCAGTGGAGTGGACAGAAATGGAGTGGAGAGGAATTCAATGGAGTGGAATGGAAAGGAATGGAATGTAATTGAGTGGAGTGGAATGGAGTGGAATAGAGAGGAATAGAATGAAATGGAATGGAGTAGTGTGGAGTGGAAGGGAATGGAAAGAAGTGGAATGGAATGGAATGGAGTGGAATGGAATGGAATGGAGTGGAATGGAATGGAATGGATTGGAATGGAATGGAATGATAAGGAATGGAGTGGAGTCGAGTGGAATGGAGTGGAAAGGAGTGGAATGGAGTAGAATGGAATGGAATGGAATGGAACTGAATGGAGTGGAGTGGAGTTCAGCGGAATGGAGTGGAGTGAATGGGAACGGAATGGACTGGAGTGGAATGGAATGTAATGGAGGGGAGTGGAATGGATTGGAGTGGAGTGGAGTACAGTGGAATAGAGTGGAGTGGAGTGGATTGGAATGGAATTGAATGAAATGGAGTTTAGTGGAGTGGAATTTAGGGGAGTGAAGAGGAATGCAGTGGAATGGAATGGAATGGAATAGAATGGAATGGAATGCTGTTTAGTGGAGTGGAATTGAATAGAGTGGAGGGGAATGGAATGGCATGTAATGGAGTGGAGTGGAGAAGAACAGAATGGAGTGGAGTGAATTGGAATGAAAGGAACTGGAATGGAGTGGAATAAAATGCAATGGAGTGGCATGGAAATGAGTGAAATGGAATGGAATTGAAAGGAATGGAATGGAACGTAGTGGTTTGGAGTGGAGTGGATTGGAAAGGAATGGAGTGGAGTGGAGTGGAGAGGAATGGAGTGGATCGAAGTGGAATGGAATGGAATGGAGGGGAAAGGAATGGAATATATTGGAATGGAGAGGAATAAAATGTAATGAGTGTAGTGGAGTGGAATGGAGTGGAGTGGACCAGAATGAATTGGAATGGAATGGAGTGGAATGGAGTGGAATTGATTGGAGTTGTGTGCAGTGGAGTGGAGTGGAGTAGAATGGAGTGGAATGCAATGGAGTGTAGTGGAATGGAATGGAATGGGAAGGAGTAGAGTGGAATGGAGTGGAATGGAATGGAGTGTAGTGCAGTGGAGTTGAATGGAATGGAGTGGAATAGCATGGACTGGAATGTAGTGGAGTGGAATGGGGTGGTATGGAACAGAATGGAATGGAGTGGAGAGGAGTGGAGTGGAGTGGAATGGAGAGGAGTGGACTGAAATGAAGTGGAGAGGAATGCAATGGAGTGGAAAGGAAAGGTATGGAATGTAGTGGAGTGGAGTGGAGTGGAATGGAGTGGAAAAGAATAGAAAGTAGTGGAGTGGAATGGAATGGAGTGGAGTGGAGTGGAAAGGAGTGGAATATAATGTAATGTAATGGGATGGAATGGAATGGAATGGAATCGAATGCAGAGGAGTAGAGTAGAATGGAGTGGAGTGGAATGTAATGGAGTGGAGTTGAATGGAGTGGAGTGGATAAGAATGTAGTTGAATCGTATGGAATGGAAAGGAGTGGAATGGATTGCAGTGGAGTGGATTGGAGTAGAGAAGAATGGAATTGAATGGAGTGGAATGGAGTGGAATGGAATGGAATGGAACTGAATGGAATGGAGTGGAGTGCAATGGAGTGCAGGTTAGTGGAATGGAGTGGAGTGGAGTCGAATGGAATGGAATGGAATGGAGTGGAATGGAATGGAATGGAATGGAGTGGAACGGAACGAAATGGAATGAAGAGGTATTGAGTGGAGAGGAGTGGAATGGAATGGAATGGAAGGCAGTGGAATGGAGTGTAATGGAGTTGAAAGGAATGGAATGACATGGAATGGAATGGAGTGGAATGGAGTTGAGAGGAATGAGATGACATGGAATGGAGTGGAGTGTTGTGGAGTGGAGTGGAGTGGAATGGAGTGTAGTGGACTGGAAAGGAGTGGGATGGAATAGAATGCAGCGTAATGGAACTTAATGGAAGGGAATACAGTTTTGTGGAGTGGAATGGAGTGTAGTGGACGGGAATGGAGTGGGATGGAATAGAATGCAGCGTAATGGAACTTAATGGAGTGGAATGGAGTGTAGTGGACGGGAACGGAGTGGGATGGAATAGAATGCAGCGTAATGGAACTTAATGGAATGGAATGCAGTGGATTGGAGTGTAATGTAATGGAGTGAAGTGGAATGGAATGGATTGGAATGAAATACAGTCGAGTGGAATGGATTGGAATGGAGTGCAGTGGAATGGAGCGGAATGGAGTAGAGTGAAGTGGAATGGAGTGGAATGGAATTGAATTCAATGGAATGGAATGTAAGTGAGTGTAGTGGAATGGAGTGGAGTGGAGAAGAAAGGAGTGTAATGGAATGGAGTGGAAAGGAGTCGAATGAAGTGGAGTCGAATGTAGTGGGTTGGAATGGAGTGGAATGGACTGCAGTTGAGTTGAGTGGAGTGAAGTCTAATGGAGTGGAATGGACTGAAATGTATTGGAATGGAATGGATAAGAATGGAATGGAATACAACAGAGTGAAAAGGAATGGAATGGAGTGGAGTTGACTGGAATGGAAAGGAGTGTAATTCAATGGATTAGGGTGGAAAAGAGTGGAGTGGAGTGGAATTTAATTGAGTGGCATGGAATGGATTGGAATAGAATGGCGTGGAGTGGAATGGAGTGGAGTGGAATGTAGTTGAGTGCAATGGAGGGGAGTGGAATGAAATATCATGGAATGGAGTGGAATGCAACGGAATGGAGTGGAGTGGAATGGAAAGGAATGGAGTGGGGTGGAGTGGAGGGGACTGGAATGGAGTCAAATGAAATGGAATGAAGTGGAATGGAATGGAAAGGAATGCAATTGAAAGGACTGGAGTTGGTTGGAATGGAATGGAACGTAATGGAATGAAGTGGAGTAGAATGGAATGGAATGGAATGGAGTGGAAAGGAGTGGAGTGGAGTGCAGTGGAGTGGAATTGAACACAGAAAAGGGGAGTGGCCTGGAGTGGAGTGGTATGGAATGGAAGGGAATGGAGTGGAGTCGAAAGGAGGTGAGTGGAGTGGAGTGCAGTGGAGTGGAATGGAATGGCGACGAGTGGAGTAGAGTGGAGTGGAATGTAATGGAATGCAATGGAGTGTGGTGGAATAGAGTGTAGTGGGTTGTAATGGTGTGGATTGGAATGGAGTGGAATGGAAGACAGTGGAATGGAGAGGAATGGAGTGGAGTGGAGTAGAGTGGAATGGATTGGAAAGGATGGCAATAGAGTGGAATAGAATGGAAAGGATTGGACTGGAATGGAATAGAGTGGAGTGGAATGGATTGGAGTGGAGTGGAGTGGAGAGGAATGGAGTGGAATGGAATGGAATGGAATGAGGTAGAGTGGAGTGGAATGGAATGGAGTGGACTGAAATGGAGTGGAAGGTAGTGGAGAGGAGTGGCATAGAAAGAATGGTATGGAGTGGATTAGGACGGAATGGACTGGAATGGAGTGCAATGGAGTGGCATGGAAATGAGTGGAATAGAATGGAATTGAACGGTATGGAATGGAGCGTAGTGGATTGGAGTGGAGTGGAGAGAAGAGAAACGGTGTGGAGTGGAGTGGAATGAAAGGGAGTGGATTTGAGTGGAATGGAATAGAATGGAGGGGAATGGAATGGAATGAAACTGAAAGGAAAGTAATGGATTGGATTGGAGTGGAATGGAGTAGAATGGAGTGGAATGGAATGGAGTGTTGTGGAGTGGAGTGGAGTGGAGTGGAGTGGAATGGAGTGGAATGGAATGGAGTGGAGTGGAATGGAATAGAATGGAAAGTAGTGCAGTGGAGTTTAGTGGATTGGAATGGAGTGGAGTGGAGTGGAATGGAATGGAGTGTAATGGAAAGGAATGTAAAGGAATCTGAGATTGTGCCAGTGTGCTCCAGGCTGAGTGACAGACTTAGATACTCTCGAAAGAAAAGTATAGAATGTAATGCAGTGGAATGGAATGGAATGGAATAGAATGGATTGGAGTGAAGTGCAGTGTAGTGGACTGAAGAGGAGTGGAGCGGAATTGAGAGGAAAGGAATGGCATGGAATGGAATGGAATGCAGTGGATTTGAGACGGGTGGAGAGGTGTACAGTTGAATGGAGTGGAATGGAATGCGATGGAGTGGAATGGAGTGGAGTGGATTGCAGTGGAGTAGAGAGGAGTGCTATGCTGTGGAAGGGAATCGGATATAATGGAATGTAGTGGAGTGGAGTGGATTGAAATGGTGTTGAATGGAATGGTAAGGATTGGAATGGAATGGAATGGGGTAGAGCAGAGTGTAATGGAATGTAATGGGATGGAATGGAACGGAATGGAGAGGAATGGAGAGGAGAGGAGTGGAGTGGAGTGCAGAGGAACAGAATGGGAAGGAATCAATAGAGAGGATTGGAGTGGAGTGGAGTGGAATAGACTATAATGCAATGGAATGGAGTGGAATGGAGTGTAATGGAATGGAGGGTAGTGGAGTGGAGTGGAATGGAATGGAGTGAGATGGAATGGAGTAGAGTGGAATGCAGTGGAATGGAGCGGAAGGGAGTAGAATGGAGTGGAGTGGAATGGACTGGAATGGAGTGGAATGGAAGGGAATGGAGTGGAATAGAATGGAATGGAATGGAGAGGAATGGAGTGGAGTGGAATGGACTGGAGTGGATTGGAATGGAGTGGAATGCAATGGAATTGTGTGGAGTGGAAAGAAGTGGAGTGGATGGGCGAAGAATGAAGTGGAGTGGAATGGAATGGAGAGGAGAGGAATGGAGTGGAATGGAGTCAAATTGAGGGGAGTGGTGTGGAGTATAATGGAATGGAATGTTGTGGAGTGGAACGGAGTGGAGTGCAATGTACTAGAGTGGAATGGAGTGGAATGGAGTGGAATGGAATGGAATGGAATGGAGTGGATTGGAATGGAATAGAGTGGAGTGGAAAGGAGTGCAGTAGATCAAATATGAATGAAATGGAATGGAATGGAATGGAGTGGAGTGGAGTGGAATGGAGTGGAGTGGAAAGGAGTGGAGTGGAATGGAGTGGAAATGAATGGAGGAGAGTGGAGTGGAATGGAGTGGAATGGGATGGAGCGGATTTGGGTGGATAGGAGTGGAATGGGGTGGAGTGGAGTGGTGTAGAATGGAGTGGAATTGAGTGGAATGGAGTAGCATGGAATCAAATGGAGTTCAATGGAATGGATTGTAATGGAATTGGATGCAGTGGAGTTTTGTGGAATCGAATGGATTGGAGTGGAGTGGAGTGGTTAGGAGTGGAATGGAATGGAATGGAATGGAATGGAATGGAGTGGAATGAACTGGATTGGATTGCATTTGAGTGGAGCGGCATGGAATGGAATGGAAAAGAATGGAGTGGAGTGGAATGGAATGGAGTAGAATGGAACGGAATGGATTGAAGTGTAATTGAATGGAGAGGAGTAGAGTGGTCTGGAATGGAATGAAATGGCGTGAAATGAAATGGAGTGCCATGGAATGGAGTGGAATGATTGGAGTCGGGTGGAGTGGAATGGATTGGAATGGACTAGAATGTGGTGGAAAGGAATAGAATGAAATGAAATGGAATGCAATGGAATGGAGATGAGAGGAGTGGAATGGAGTGGATTGGAGTGTCATGGAATGGAATGGAATGGAGTGGAGTAGAATGGAAAGGAGTTGAGTGGAGTGCACTGGAGTGGACTGGAATGGAAAGGAGTAGAGTGGAATGGAGTGGAATGCAATGGAGTGGGGTGGTGTGGAGGGCAATGTAATGTAATGTAATGGAGTGTAATGGGGTGGAACACAATAGATTGGTGTGGAGTGTAATGTAATGTAAAGAAATGGAGTGCAATGGAGTGGAACAGAATGGAGTGGAATGGAGGGGAATGAAGTGGAGTGCACTGGAATGGAATGGAATGGATTAGAATGGAGTAGATTGGAATGTAACGTAATGGAATGGAATGGAGTGGAGTGGAGTGGACTGTAATGATGTTGAATGGACTGGAATGGATTGGAGTGGAGTGGAATGGATTGGATTGGAGTGGAAAGGCGTGGAATGGAATGGAATAGAATGGAATAGAAAGGATTGGAATGGAGTGGAGTGGAAAGGAGTGGAATGGAGTGGAGTGGAAAGGAGTGGAATGGAGTGGAATGGAGTGGAGTGGAAAGGAATAGAGTCGAGTAGAGTGGAATGAAGTGTAGTGGAGTGCAGTGGAATAGAAAGGAATCAAGTAGAGCAGAGTGGAGTAGCCTGGAATGGAGTGGAATGGAGTGAAGTGGAATGAAGTGGAATGGAATGGATTAGAGTGGAATGGAATGTAGGTCAGTGGAGTGGAATGGAGTGGAGTGCAGTTTAAAGGAGTGCAGTTGAGTGGAATGGAATGGAGTGGTGTGGCGTGCAATGGAATGGAATGGAGTGGATTGGAATGGAATGGAACGCAGTGGAATGGAATGGAGTGGAGTCGAATGGAGTGGGATGGAATGGAATGGAGTGGAATAGAAAGGAGTATACCTGAGTATAATGTAGTGGAATGCAATGGAGCAGAATGGAATGGATTGCTGTATTGTAGTGCAGTGGAAAGGAATGGAATGTGGAGGAATGGAATGCAATGGAGTGGAGTGGAGTGGAATGCAATGGAGTGGAGTGGAGTGGAATGTACTGGAATGGAGTGGAATGGAATGGAATGGAGTGTAATGGAATGGAAGGCGGTGTAATGGAACAGAATGGAATCGAGTGGAGTGGAGTGGAATGTGCTGGAATGGAGTGGATTATAAGGGAATGGAGTGGAAAGGAAAGGAATGGCATGGAAAGGATTGGAGTGGAGTTGAATGGAGTAGAGTGGAGATCAAAGCAGAGGAATGGAATGGAATGGAATGGAGTTGAGTGGAATGGAATGGAGTGGAATGGAGTAGAGTGGAATGAAATGGAATGCATTGGAATGAAATGGAGTGGAGTGCAGTGGAATGGAATGGAATGGAATGCAATGGAGTGGAAGGGAATGCAGTGGAGTGTAATGGAGTGGAGAGGAGTGGGGTGGAATGGAATGGAGTGGAGTGTAGTGGAGTGGAGTGGAAAGAAATGGAATGGAATGGGGTGGAGTGGAGTGGAATGGAGTGGAATGGACAGTAATGGAATGGAGTGGAATGGAACTGAATGGAGTGGAGTGGACTGGATTGGAGTCAAATGGTATGGAGCGGAGAGGTATTGAGTGTCATGGAATGGAATGGAATGGAGTGGAAAGGAGTGTAGTGTAATGGAGTGGAATGGAGGGGAATGGAGTGGAATGGAGTAGAGTGCAGTACAATGGAGTTGAATGGACTGGAATGGAGTGGAATGATTGGAATGGAATGGAGTGTTGTGTAGTGAATTGGAATGGAATGGAGAAGAATGGAATGGAATCGAGTGGAACGGAATGGAATGGAATGGAATGGAATGGAATGGAATGGAATGGAATGGAATGAAATGGAACGGAATGGAACGGAACGGAACGGAACGGAACGGAATGGAATGGAATGGAATGGAATGCCATTGAATGAAGTGGATTGCAGTGGAATGGAGTGGATTGGGGTGGAAAGTAGTGGAATGGAATGGAACGGAGTGTAATGGAAAGGAATGGATTGGAGTGGAATTGAATGTAATGGAATGAAGTGGTATTGAGTGCAGTGGAGTGGAGTGGAAGGGAGTGAAATGGAGTGGAATGGAATGGATTTTAGTGGAGTGGAATGCAATGAAATGCATTGTAGTGTAATGGAGTGGAGTGGAGGGGAGTGGAGTGGAGTGGAATGGAATGGAAGGGAATGCAGTGCAAAGGAATGGAATGGAGTGAAGTGGAATGCAATGGTATGGAATGGAGAAGACTGGAGTGGATTGCAGTGGAATGGCGTGTAGAGGACTGGAATGGATTTCAATTTAATGGAATGGAGTAAAATGTAAACGAATGGAATGCAAGGGAGTGGAGTAGAGTAGAATGGTGTGGAGTGGAGTTGAAAGAAATGCAACGCAATGGAATGGACGGGAGTAGAATGGATTGGAGTTGAGTTGACTGGAGTGGAGTGGATTGGAGTGGAATGGAATGGAATGGAGTGTACTGGCATGGAGTGGAATGGAATGGAGTGGAATGGTGTGGACTGGACTGGACTGGAGTGGAGTGGAACGGAGTGGAATGGACTGGAATGGAGTGGAATGGAATGGAATGGAATGGAGTGGAATGGAATGCAATGGAGTGGAGTGGAATGGAGTCGAATGGAGTGTATTGGATTGAAATGGAATAAAATGGATTGAAGTGGAGTTTTGTCGAGTGTCATGGAATGGATTGGAATAGAATGGAGTGGAGTAGAAGGAGTGGAGAGGAATGGAGGGGGAGTGAAGTGCAGTGCAGAGGAATGTAATGGAAGGAAATGGTGTAGAGTGGAATGGAATGGAGTGGAGTGGAATGCAATGCAATATAGTGGCATCGAATGGAGTGGAATGGAATGGAATGGAGAGGAGTTGTGTGGAGTGGTGTGGTGGGTAGTGGAATGGAATGCAATGGAATGGAGTTGAGTGGAATGTAATGGAGAGGAGTGGAATGGAATGGAGTTGAGCGAAGTGCAGTGGAGTGTAGTTGATTCGAGTGAAGTGGACTGGAATGGAGTGGAGAAGAATTCAATGGAGTGGAATGGAGTAGAATGGAATGGAGTGGAGTGGAGTGGAATGGATTGGAGTGCAATGGAGTGGAGTGGATTTGAATGTACTGGTGTGGAATGAAATGGAATGGAGTGGAGTGGAGTGGAATGGAGTGGAGTGGAGTGGAATGGATTTGAATGGAATGAAATTGAATGGAGTGGAGTCTAATGGAGAGGAGAGGAATGGAGTAGAGTGGAATGGAATGGAATGGGGTGGAGTGGAATGGAATGGAAGGAAATGGAATGGAGTGGAGTGGAATGGAGTGGAGTTAGTGGAATGGAATGAAGAGGATTGGAATGGAATTGAATGGAATAGAATGGAATGGAATGGAATGCAGTGGAATATAGAGGAGTGGAGTGGAATGGAGAGGAATGGAATGGAGTGAAATGGAATGGAGTGGAGTGGAGTTAGTGGAGTGCAGTGGAAAGCAATAGACTGGAGTGTAAGAGAATGTAATGGAATGAACTATAATGGAGGGGAATTGAGTGGAATGGAGTGGAGTGAAATGAAATTTAGTGGAATGTACTGGCATGGTGTGGAATTGAATGCAATGGAGAGGAATGTAATGGAACGGTGTGCAATAGAATGTAATGGTGTGGAACGGAGGGGAGTGGAGTTGAATGGAGTGGATTGAAGTGGAAAGAATTGGAATGGAATGGATTGGAATGGAATTGAATGGAATGGAGTGGAATGGAGTGGAGTGGAATGGAATGGATTAGAGTGGAAGGGAATGGAATTAAGAGGAATGGAATGGAAAGGAAGGGAGTGGAGAGGAGTGGCATGGAATGCAGTGGAGAGGAATGGAAAGGAATGGAATGCATTGGAGTGGAATGGAGTGGAATGGCATGGAATGGAGTGAAATGGAATGGAATGGAATGGAAAGGGGTAGAGTTGAATGGAATGGAGGGAGTGGAGGGGAGTGGACTTGAATGGAGTGGAATAGAATGGAGTGGAATGGAGTCTAATGGAATGGAATGGAGTCGAGTGGAGTGGAATGGAATGGGTTAGAATGGAATGTAGTGGAGTGCAATGGAGTGGAGTGGAGTGGGTTGGAGTGAAGTGGAATGAAATGGAGTGGAGTGGAGTGGAATTTAGTGGAGTGTCATGGAATGGATTGGAACAATATGGAGTGGAGTGGAATGGAGTGGAGTAGAATGTAATGGCGTGCAATGGTGTAGAGTGGAATGGAATGCAGTGAAGTGGAATGGAAACTAATGGAGTGGAGTGGAAAGCAGTGGAATGGAATGCAGTGGAATTGAGTGGAGTGCAGTGCAGTGGAATGGAATGGATTGGAATGGAGTTGTGTGGAATGGAATGGAATGGAGTGGATTAGAGTGTAAAGGAATGGAAATTAGTGTAATGGAATGGAAAGGAATGGAGTGGAGAGGAGTGGAATGGAATGGAGTGGAGAGGAATGAAAAGGAATGGAATGCATTGGAGTGGAATGGAGTGGAGTGGAATGAAAACGAAGGGAGTGGAGTGGAGTGGAAAGGAGTGGAACAGAGTGGAGTGGAATGGAGTGGAATGGAATGGAATGGGATAGAGTAGAATGGAATGGAGTGGAGTGGAGGGTAGTGGACAGGAATGGAGTGGAAGTGAATGAAATGGAATGGAGTCTAATGGAAAGGAATGGAGTGGAGTGGAATGGAATGGGGTGGAATGGAATGCAGTGGAGTGCAATGGAGTGGAGAGGAGTGGATTGGAGTGAAGTGGAATGAAATGGAGTGGAGTGGAGTTCAGTGGAATTAAGAAGAGTGTCATGGAATCGATTAGAATAGTATGTAGTGGAGTGGAATGTAGTGGAGTGGAATGTAGTGGAGTGGAATGTAGTGGAGGAATGGAGTGGATGGAATGTAATGGCTTTGAATGGTGTAGGGTGGAATGGAATGGAATGCAGTGGAATGGAATGTAACGGACTGGAGTGGAATGCAGTGGAATGGAATGGAGTGGAATGGAGTGGAGTGTAGTGCAGTGGAATGGAATGGACTGGAATGGAGTTATGTGGAATGGAATGGAGTGGGGTGGAATGCAATGGCGTTGAGTGGAGTGGACTGGATTGGAGTGGAGTTCAGAGGAATGGAGTGGATTGGAATGGGATGGAGTTGAATGGCATGGAATGCATTGGAATTGAGTGGAGTGGGGTGGAATGTAGTGGAGTGAAATGGAGTGGACTGGAGTAGAAAGGAGTGTAGTGGAATGGAGTGGAGTGGAATGGAGGGGAATGGAGTGTAATGGACTGGAATGGAATGGAATGAAATGAAATGAACCAAAATGGACTGGACTGGAATGGAATGGAATGGAACGGAATGGAATGGAGGAGAGTGAATTTGAATGGACTGGAACGGAGAGGAATGGAATGGAATGGTGTGGAATGGAATAGAATGGCAAGAAATTGAATGGAGTGGACTTGAATGGAGTAGAATGGAATGGAGTGGAATGGAGGGAACAGAGTGGAATGGATTGGAAAGGAGTGGAATGGAGTGAAATTGACAAGAAAGGAGGGGAATGGAATGGAGTGGAATGCATTGGAATGGAATGGGTTGGAATGAAAAGGAATTGATAGGAATTTAATGGTATAGCATGGAATGGAGTAGAGTGGAGAGGAGTGGACTGGAATGGATAGGAATTGAATGGAGTGGAGTGCAGTGGAATGTAATGGAATAGAGTGGAGTGGAGTCGACGGGAATGGAGTGGAATGGAGTGGGATAGAGTGGAGTGGACTCGAGTGGAATGAAATGCAATCGTATGGAATGGAGTGTAATGGAGTGGAATGGAGTGGAATGCATTTGAAAGGAGTGGAGTGGAGTGGAATGGAATGGAATGGAGTGGAGTGGAGTGGAATGCAGTTGAAAGGAATGAAGTGGAGTGGAGTGGAATGGAATGGACTGGAGTGGAGAGGAATGGAGTGGATTGTAGAGGAATGGAGTGTAATGAAATGGAGTGGAATGGAATGGGGTGGAATGGAGTGGAGAAGAGTTGAGTGGAGTAAAATGGAATGGAGTGGAGTGGAATGCTTTGGAATGGAATGGAATGGATTGCAGTGGAGTGGAGTGGACTGGATTGGAGTGGAACAGAGAGGAATCGAGAGCAATGCCGTGGAGTCGAATGGAGTGGAATGGAATGGAATGGAATGGTATGGAGTAGAGTGGACTGAACTGGATTGGAGTGGAATGAAATTGAGTGGAGTGGAGTGGAATTGAATGTAGTGAAGTGGAGTGGAATGGAATGGAGTGGAATGGAATGAAAGGGAGTAGAAAGGAAAGGAGTGGAGTGGAATGGAGTGCAATGGAATGTAGCGGACTGGAGTGCAGTGGAATGGAACGGAATGGAGTGGAGTGGAGTTGAGTGAACTGCAATGGTCTGAAATGGAGTGGAATGAAATGGAATAGAATGTAATGGAGTAGAGTGGAATGGAATGGAGTGGAGTGGAATGGAGTGTAATAGAATGGATTATAGTGCAGTGGAGCAGAATGGAATGGAATGGAGTGCAGTGGAATGTAAAGGAGTGGAGTGGAGTGGAGAGGAGTGAAGTGGAATGGAATGGAATTGTATGGAGTGGAGTAGAGAGGATTGGAGTGGAGTGGAATAGAACGGAATGGAGTGGAGTGGAATGGAGTGGAGAGAAATGAAGTAGAGTGGAATGGAATGGAATGGAGCGGAATGGAATGGAATGCAATGCAATGGAGTGAAGTGGAGTGGAGTGGAGTGAAATGGATTGGAATGTAGTGGAGTGGAGTAGAATGTAATGGAATGGATGGGAGTGGAGGGCATGGAGTGGAGTGGAGTGGAATGGAAGGGAATGAAATGGAATAAAATGCAGTGGAGTGGAGTGTAATGGAGTGGAGTGATTTGTAGTTGAGTGCAGTTGAATTGAAAGAAATGGAGTGGAGTGCAACAAAGTTGAATGGAATGTAATGGAATGAAATGCAGTGGAGGGGAGTGGAATAGAGTGGAGTGGAGTGGAATGGAATGTGGTGAAGTGGATTGGAATCCAATGGAATGGAGTGGAATTGATTGTACTGTAGTGGAATGGAATCCAAGGGAATGGAGTGGCATTGAGTGTAGTGGAGTGTAAAGGAAAAGAATGGAATAGAATGGAATGGAATGGAATGGAGTGGAGTGGAATGGAATGGAATGCAATGGAGTGGAAAGGAGAGGAATGGAGTTGAATGGAGTTGAGTTAAATGGAATGGAGTTCAATGGACAGGAATGTAGTGGAATCGAATGGAATGGAGTGGATTGGAGTGGAATGAACTGTAATGAAGTGTAAAGCAATGATATGGAGTGGAATGAAAAGGAAAGGTTTGGAATGGAATGGAAAGGATTGGAGTGGAGTGGAATGGAGGGGAATGTACTGCTATAGAATGGAGTGGAGTGGAATGGAACAGAGTGGAGTGGAATGGTTTGGAATTGAATGGATTAGATTGCAGTAGAGTGGAATGGAATGGAGTGGAGTAGAGTGGAGTGGATGGAATGCTGTGAAATGGAGTGGAATTGAGTGGAGTGGAATGGAGTGGAATTTAGTGGAATGGAATGGAGTAGACAGCAATGGAATGGAGTAGAGTGGAATGGAGTGTAATGGAATGAAGTGGAGTGGAGTGTAAAATAAAGGAATTTCTTGGAGTGGACTTGACCTGAATGGAATGGAGCGGAATGAAGGGAAATGGAGTTGAATGGAGTCGAGTGGAGAGGAATGGAATGTAAAGCAGTGGAGTGGAGTGGAAAAGATTGAAATGGAGTGGAATGGAATGGAAAGGAGCTGAATGAAATGGAGTGGTATAAATGGAATGGAATTGCCTGGCAAGGCGTGAAATGGATTGGATTGGAATGGATTGGACTAGAGTGGATTGGAATAATGTGGAAGGGAATGGAGTACACTGGAATGGAATGGAGTGGAGTACAGTGGAGTGAAGTTGAGTGGACAGGAATAGAGTGGAGTGGAGTGGAATGGAATGCAGTGGAGAGAAATGGATTGGAATAGAATGGAGTGCAGTACAATGGAATGGAATGGAATTGAGTGGAGTGGAGTGGATTGGAATGGAGTGGCATTGTGTGGAATGGAATGGAATGGAGTGGATTGGAATGGAATGGAATGGAGAGGAATGGAGTATAGTGAAGTGGATTGGAAAGGATTGGAAATGAATGAAACGGAGTGGAGTGGAATAGAATGTCATGGAATGGAGTGGAGTGTGGTGGAGTGCAGGAGAATGAAGTGGAATGGAAGGCAGTGAAATGGAATGTAGTGGAATGGAACGGAATGCAGTGGAATGCAATGGAATGGAATGGAGTGTAGTGGAGTCGAGAGGATTGGAGTGAAATGGAAAGGAGTGAAATGAAACATAATGGAAAGAATGGAGTGGAGTGGAATGGAGTGTAGTATAGTGGATTTGAGAGGAGTGGAGTGGAGTGAAGTTGAGTGGAGAGGATTGGAGTGTAATGGAATGGAATTGAATGGAATGGAATGGAGTTCAGTGGAATGCAAAGGAGTGGAGAGGAGTACAGTGGAATGAATTGGAATGGATGGAGTGGAATGGAATGGAATGGAGTGCAGTGCAGTGAAATGGAATGGAGAGGAAAGGACTGGAAAATATTGGAATTGAATGGAATTTAATAGAATGGAATAAAATGGAGTGGAATGCAATAGAATGTAGTGGAGTGGAGTGGAATGGAGTGGAATAAAGTGGAATGGAGTGGAGTGGAATTGAGTGCAGTAGAGTGGAATTTAGTGGAGTGGAATGGAATGGATTGCAATAGAACGGAGTGAAGTGGAATGGAGAGGAGTGGAACGGAGTGGAGTGGATTGCAATGACTTGGAATGGAGTGGAATACAATGGAATGGAGTGGAGTGGAATGGAGTGGATTTGAGTAGAATGGAATGGAACGGAGTGGGGTGTAGTGTAATGTAGTGGAGTGGAATGGAATCGTGTTGAATGGAATGTTATGTAAAGGAGTGGAGTGGAATGGAATAGAGTGCAATGGAATGGAATGGAGTGGAGTCGAATGGAGTGGATTGTTGTGGGATGGAGTGGAGAGAGGGGAATGGAATGGAATGGAATGGAATACAGTAGAATGGAGTGGAGTGGAATGGAATGGAGTGGAATGCATTGGAGTGGAATGGGATGGAGTGGAGTTGAGTGGACTGGAAAGAAATAAATTGGAATGGAATGGATTGGAGTCAAATGGATTATAGTGGAGTGGAATGGATAGGAAGGGAAAGGGGTGGAAAGGAACGGAGTGGAGTGTAGTGGAGTGTAGTACAGGGAAATGCAATGGAGTGGACTGGAATGGAGTGGAAAGGAATGGAGTGGAGTAGAGTAGAGTGTAATAGAATGGAATGGTGTGGAATGGAATGGAGTGGAATGGAACGGAGTGGAATGGAACAAAGTTGAATGGAGCTGAATGGAGTAGAATGGAGTGGTGTGGAGTGGAATGTAGTGCAATGGAAGGGAATGGAATGGAATGGCATGGATTGGAGTGGAATGCAATGGACCGATGTTGAGTGGAATGGAATGGAATGGAGGGGAATGAAATGGAATGCATTGGAATGGAATGGAATGTCATTAAATGGAGTGGAGAGGAGTGGAATGGTGTGGAGTGGACTGGAGTGGAACGGAGTGAAATGGAGTGGAATGGAATGGAGTGTAGTGGAATGGGTTGGAATGGAATTGAGTGGAGTGCAGTACAGTGGAATGGAATGGAGTTGAGTGGAGTGGATTCAAATGAAGTGAAATGTAGGGGAATGGATTGGAATGGAGTGGAGTGGATTGGACTGGAATGGAATGGAGTGGAGTGGACTGGAATGGATTGGAATGGAATGGAATGTAATTGAGCGGAATGGAGTGGAATGCAGTAGAGTGGAATTGATTGGAGTGGACTGGAATGGATTGTAGTGGAGTGGAAAGGAGTGGAATTGAATGGAGTGCAATGGAATGGAGTGGAGTGGTGTGGAGTAGAGGTGAGTGGTATGGAATGGAGTGCAGTGGAGTGCAATTGAGTGGAATGGAATGAAGTGGAGTACAAAGGTTTGGAATTTAATGGAGTGTAGAGGAGTGCAGTGGGATGACATGGAATTTATTGGAGTGGAGTTGAGTGGACTGGAATGGAGTGGAATGGAGTGGAAACGAGACGAATGTAGTGGATTGGAATAGAGTGGAAAGTAACGCAATGGAATGTAGTATGGTGAACTGGAATAGAGTGGATTGCAGTGGAGTTTTGTGGAAAGCAATGGAGTGGAGTTGAATGGAATTGAGTGCGGGGTTGTATTTTGGAATGGAATTGAGTGGAATGGAATGGAGTGGAGTGAAATTAAGTGCAGTTAAATGGAGTGGAGTGCAGTGGAGTGAACTGCAACGGTTGGATTGGAGTGGAATTTAGTGGAATGGAATGGAATGGAATGGAATTGAATGGAATGGAATGGAGTGGTGTGCAGTCGTGTGCAGTGGAGTGCAGTGGAGTGGAGTGTAGTGGAATGGAATAGAAAAGAGTGGAGTGGGATGGAATTAAGAGGAGTGAAATGGAAAGAAATAGAGTGGAGAGGAATGGAGTGGAGACGAATGGAGTAGGGTGTAATGGAATGGAATGGAGTGGAATGGAATGGAATGTAGCTGAGTGCAGTGGAATGGAGTGGAATGGATTGGAATGGAGTGGAGTGGAGTGGAATGGAATAGAATGGAATGGAATGGATTGGAGTGGAGTGGTTGGAGTGGAGTGCAGTGGAATGGAATGGCATGGAATGGAATAGAATGGAGTGGCTTGCAATGGAATGGAGAGGAATGGAGTGGAATGGAGTGGAGTGAAGTGGATGGAGTGAAGTGCAGTGGAATGGAATGGAATGGAATGGAGTGGAGTGGAGTGCAATGGAATGGGATGGAGGGGAATGGAAAGTAGTGGATTGAAGTTGAGAGGTGTGGAATGCAGTGGAGTGGATTGGAATGCAGAGGAGTGGAATGGTATGCAGAAGAATGCAGTGGAATGTAACGGAATGGATTGGAGTGTAGTGGAATGGAGTGGAGTGGAGTGAAGTGGAATGGAGTGGAGTGGACTGGAATGGAGTAGAGAGGAATGGAGTGGAATGGAATGGAATGCAATGGAATGGAATGAAATGGAGTGGAATGGAGCGAAGTGAAATGAAGTGGATTGCAGTGGAGTGGACTGGAATGAAGTGGAGTGGAATGAAATGGAAAGGAGTGGCATGGCGTGGAATGGAATGGAATGGAGAGGATTGGAGAGGTATGGAGTGGACTGGAGTAGAAAGAGTGGATTGTAGTGGACTGCAGTGGAATGCAGTGGAGTGGATGGGAATGGAGTGGAGGGGAATGGAGTGGAGTGGAATGGAGTCGACTGGAGTTGAATGGAAAGGAATGGAGTGGAGTGCAGTGGAGGGGAACGCAATGCAATGGAATGGAATGGAATGGAGTAGAGTGGAATGGAATGGAGTGGAATGGAGTAGACTGGAGTGGATGGAGTGGAGTGCAGTGGAATTCAATGGAATGGAATGCAGTGGAGTGGAATGGAATGTAGTGGAGTGGAATGGAATGGTATGGACTGGAATGGAGTGGAGTGGAATGGAATTGACTGGAATCGAGTGGAGTGGATTGGAATTTAGTGGATTGGAGAGGAGTGGAATGGAATGGTGTGGAGTGGACTGGAATGGAGTGGAGTGGAATGGAAAGGAATGGAGTGGTATGTCATGGAGTTGTATGTAACGGAGAGGCCTGGAATGGAGTGAATTGGAGTGCAGTAGAGAGGAGTGGAATGTAATGGAAAACAAAGGAATGCCGTGGAGAGGAGGGGAATGGAGTGGAGTGGAATTGAGTGGACTGGAGTTGAATGGAAAGGATTGGTGTGGAGTGCAAAGGAGTGGAACGTAATGGAATGGATTGGAATGGTGTGAAATGGAGTGGAGTGGAGTGAAACTTAATTGAATGGAATGGAAAGGGGTGGAGTGGAATGGAATGCAATGGAATGGAGTGGAATTGAGTGGAATCAAGTGGAATGGAATAGAATGGAATGCAGTTGAATGGAACGGAGTGTTCTGGAATGGAATACAGTGGAATGGGTTGGAGTGGAGCTCACTGGTGTGGAATGAAGTGGAATGGAATGGAAGGAAACGGAGCAGAGTGGAATGGAATCCATTGGAGTTGAGTGGAGCTGAGTGGACTGGAGTGGAATGGAGTGGAGAGGATTGGAGTGGAATTCAATTTAGTTGAGTGGAATGGAGTGCAATAAAATGGAATGGAGTGGAGTTGAACGGAATGGAAAAGTTGAAGCGGAGTTGATTTGAGTGGAATGGAATGGAATGGAGTGAAGTGGAGTGCAGTGGAGTGGAGAGGATTAGAATCTCATGGAATGGAGTGGAGTTTAATGGAATGGAGTGGAGTGGTGTGCAATGGAATGGAATGGAGTGGAAATGAATGGAAAGGAATGGTGTTAAATGCAATGAAGTCGAGCAGAATGGAGTGGAATGCAGTGGAATAGAATGCAGTGGAGTGGAGTGGAGTGGAGTGGAATGGAATGGAATGGAGTGTAGTGGAATGGAGTGTAATGGAATGAAGAGGAATGGAATGAAGAGGAATGGAGTGGAGTGGGGTAGATTGGAGTGTAGTGGATTGCAGTGGAATGGAATGGTATGGAATGGAGTGGAGTGGAATGGAATGGATTGGAGTGGAATGGAATAGAAAGGAATGTAGTTGAGTGCAATGGAGTGGAGTGGACTGGAATGGAGTGGAGTGGAGTGGAAAGAAATGGATTGCAATGGAACTGATTGGAATGGAATTGAGTGGAGTGGAGTGGAATGGAGAGGAAAGGAATGTGGTGGTCTGGAATGGAGTGGAGTGGAGCTGAGAGAAGTGCAGTGGAGAGGAATGGAATGGAGTGGATTAGAATGGATTGGAATGGAATGGATTGTAATGGATTAGATTGGAGTGGAAAGGAGGGGAGTAGAATGGAGTAGATTGGAGTGGAATGGAATGGAATGGAGTGGAGTGGAATGGAATGGAATGGAGTAGAGTGGAATGGGATGAAATTGAATATACTGGAATGGGGTGGAGTGGAGTGGATGGAGTGGAGTGCAAAAGAGTGGAGTGGAATGGAATGGAGTGGAGTGGAATGGAACACAGTGGAGTGAAATGGAATGGAGTGGAGTGGAATGGAATGGAGTGCAGCGGGTTGCGGTGGACTGGAATGGAGTGGAGTGGACTAGAGTGGAGTGGAGTGGAATGGAATAGAATGGAGTGGAAAGGAATGTTATGCAATGGAGTGGGGTTGAGTGGAATGGATAGGATTGGAATACAATGGAATGCAAAAAATGGAGTGGAGTGGAATGGAATGGAATGGACTGGAGTGGAGTGGAGTGGAATGCAGTGAAGTGGAGTGGATTGGAGTGGAACGGAATGGAATTGAATGGAATGGTATGGAATGGAGTGGAGTGGATTGGAGTGGAGTGGATTAGAAAGGAGAGGAATGAAATGGAATTGAGTGGACTGGAATGGAGTGGAGTGGAGTGGAGTGGAGAAGAATGGAATGGAATGTAATGTAGCAGAGTTGAGTGGAATGGAATGGATTGTAATGGAGTGGAGTGCACTGCAGTGGAATGGAATGGAATGGAATAGAGTGGAGTGGAATGGAGTACAGAGGAAAGGAATGGAAAGGAATGGATGGGAGGGGAATGGAGTGGAGGGGAATTGTGTGTAATGGAGTGGAGTGGAATTGAGTGGAGAGGCATAAAGTAGAGTGGAATCGAATAGAATGGAGTGGAATGGACTGGGTAGGAATGGAATGGAGTGGAACGAAATGGAATGGAATGGAGTGGAGGGGGTGCTGTGAAATGAAGTGGAATGGATAGGATTGGAGTTCAGTGGTGTGGAATGCAACGGAATGGATATAAGCAGAGGGGAGTGGATGTAGTGGAGTGTAGTGGAATGAAATGGAATGTAATGGAATGGACTGGACTGGAATGGAATGGAGTGAAATCGAGTGGTGTGCCATGGATTGAGTGGAGTGCAGTGGAATGGAATGGAATGGAATCGAGGGGAGTGGAATGGAATGTATTGGAGAGGGGTGGAATGGAGTGGAATGTAATGGTGTGGACTGGAACGGAGTGCAGAGGACTGGAATGGAGTGGAATGGAATGGAATGGAATGGAGTGGAGTGGAGTGGAATCAAGTGGAGTGTAGTTTAGTGGACAGGAATGGAGTGGATTGGACTGGAATTGAGTGTAGTGGAATGGAATGGAATGGAGAGGAATGGCATCGAATGGCATGGAATTGAATGGAATGAAGTGGAATGGAGTGGAGTGGAGTCCAAATGACTGAAAGGGAATGGAATGTAGTGGAATGCAGTGGAGTGGAGTGGAATGGAGTGTAGTAGAATGGAGTGGAGTGGAGTTGAATTGAAAGGAATTGAGTGGTGTACAATGGAGTGGAAGTGAATGTAATGGAATAGAATGGAGTGAAGTGGAGTGGAATGTAGTGGAGTGGAGTGGAATGGAATGGAAAGGAATGGTATGGAAAGGAATGGAATGTAGTAGAGGATACTAGAAAGGAGTCCAGTGGAATTGAGTATAATGGAGTGAAATGGAATTGAATGGAATGCAATGGAATGGAATAGAATGGAGTGGAGTGGAATGCAATGGCATGGAATGGAGTGGAGAGGAGTGGCGTGGAGTGGAATGGAGTCTAGTGGAATGGAGTGGAATGGGAAGGAGTGGAATGGCATGGAATGGAATGGAATGGAGTGGAGGGGAACGGAGTGGAGGGCAGTGGAGTGGAATAGAGTGGAGTGGAATGCATTGGAATGGAATGGAAAGGAATTGAATGGAATGGAATGGAATGGAATGGAGTTGAGTGGAAAGGAGTGGAGTGGATTAGAAAGGAGTGGAATGGGAAGGAATCGAGTGGAATGGAATGGAATGCAGTAAAGTGCAGTGGAGAGGAGTGGACAGAAATGGAGTCTAGTTAAAAGGAGTGCGATGGAATAGAGTGGAATATAATGGAGTGGAATGGAATGGTGTGGAGCGGAATAGCGTGGAGTGGAATGGAATGGCATGGAATGGAGTGGAGTACAATGGAATGGGGTGGAGTAGAAAGGAGTGGAGAGGAAAAGAATGCAACAAAATGGAGTGGAGAGGAGTGGAATTGGGTGGAGTGAAATGGAGTAGAGTGTAATGGAATGGAATGGAGAGGAATGGAAAGGAATGGAATGCACTGGAATGGAATGGAATGGAATGGAGTGGAGTGGAGCAGAATGGAGTGTTGTGGGGTGGTATGGGGTGGAGTGAAAGGGAACGGAATGGAATGGATTGGGGTGGAATGGAGAGCCGTGGAATATAGAGGATTGAAGTCCATTGCTTAGGAATGGAATGGAAAGGCATGGAGTGGAGCGAAGTGGAGTGGAATGAAATAGATTGGAATGGAATGTATTGGAGTTGAATGGAGTAGAGTGGGGTTGAAATTGAGGGGAATGGAAAGGGGTGGAATGGAATGGATTGGAATGCACTGGAGGGGAGTGTAGGAAAATGGAATGGAGTTGAATGGAATGCAGTGGAATTGAGTGCAGTGTAATAGAATGGAGTGGAGTGGAGTGAAATGCACTGGAATGGAATGGAGTGGAATGGAGAGGAATGGAGTTGAATAGAGATGAGTGAAGTGGAATGGAGTATGATGGACTGGAATATAGTGGAGTGGAATGGAATGGAATGGAGTGTGTTGGAGTGGAAGGGACTGGAACGAAGTGGAATGGAATGGAATGCTGTGGAATGAAAAGGAAAGGTATGGAATGGAAAGGAGTGGAATGTAATGGAGTGAAGTGGACTTAAATGGAGTGGAGTGGAGTGGAATAGAGTGGAATAGAATGGAGAGGAATGGAGTGGAGTGCAGTAGAGTGGAGTGGAGCGCATTGCAGAGGAATGGAATGGAGTGGAGTGGAAAGCAAAGGAGTGGAATGGAATGGTACAGAATGGAATGGAGTTGAGTGGAGTGGAGAGAAGTGGAATGGATTTGTGTGGTCTAGAATGGAGTGGAGTGGAATGGAATAGAGTGGAATGGAATGTACTGCAATGGAATGGAGTGGAGTGGAATGGACTGGAAAGGAATTGAATGGAAATGAGTGCGGTGGATTGGATTTGAATGGAGTGGAATGGATAGGAGTGGAGATGAACGGAATGGAATGCAATGGAGTGGAGTGGGTAGGTGTGTAGAGGATTTGAGAAGAGAAAAATGGAATGGAATGGAGTGGAATGGATTGAAATGGAACGGAATGGAATGGAGTGTAGTGGATTGGAGATGAGTGCAGTGTAACGGATTGGATTGCAGTGGAATGGAATGGAATGGAATGGAATGGATTGAGGTGGAGTGGAATGAAATGGAAAGGAAAGGAGTGGAATTGAGTAGAGTGGAGTGGTGTGGAGTGGAATGGCACGGAAGACAGTGGAATGAAATGGAATGTAAGGCAGTGGACTGTAATGGAATCTTGTAGAATGGAATTGAATGGCGTGGAATAGAGTGGAGTGAAGTGGAGTGGAGTGGAATTTAGAGGAATGGAATGGAAGGGATAGGAGTCTATTGGAGAGGAATAGAATGGAATGGAGTGGAGTGAAATGTAGTAGAGTGCAGTAGAATGGAATTGAAAGGAATGGAGTAGAAAGGAGTGGAAGGGAATGGAATGGAAAGGAAGTGAATGGAATGAAATAGTATGCAGTGGAGTGGAATGGAGTGGATTGGAATGGAATGGAATGGAATGCAGTGGACTGGAGTAGAATGGAGAGGAATGGAGAGGAATGGAATGGATTGGAATGCAATGGAATGGAAAGGAGTGTAATGCAATGGATTGGAGCGGCATGGAGTGCAATTTAATCGAATGCAGTGGAGTGCAGTGGAATGGAGAGGAATGAAGTGGAGTGGAGTGGATTGGACAGGAAAGGATTGGAATGGAGAGGAATGGAGTGGAGGGGAGTTGAGTGGAATAGAATGGAATGGAAGGGAGTAGAGTGGAATGGAATGGAATGGAGTAGAGTGGAATGGAATGGAGTGTGATGCAGTGAACTGGACTGATGTGGAGTGGGAAAAATTGGAACAGAGTGGAATGGAATTGCGTGGAGTGAACTTGAATGGAATGGAATGGAGGGGAATTGCAATGGAATGGAGTACAATGGAAGGCAGTGGGTTGGAATGGAGTGTAATGGAATGGAGTGGAGTGGAGTGGAGTAGAATTGAATGGAATTGTGGGGAGTGGAATTGAATGGAGAGGAATGAAATGGAATGGAGTGGAGTGGATTGGAGAGTAGTGGAATGGACTAGAATGGAATGGAGAGGAGTGGAGTGGAGTGAAGCGGAATGGAATGGAATGGAGGGAGTGGAATGGATTACAATGGAATGGAATGGAATGGAGTGGAGTAGAATGGAGAGCTTTGGACTGGATTGGAATGAAATGGATTGGAGTGGATTGGAATGTTGTGGAGTGGAATGGAATGGAAAGGAGTGGAGTGGAATGGAGCGGAAAAATATGGAGTAGAGTGGAATGGAATGGAATGAAGTGGAATGGAATGGAACGGAATGGAATAGAATGGAATGGAATGGAATGGAGTGGAGTGGAGTGGAATGGAATGGAGTGGAGTGGAATGTAGGTGAATGGAAGGGAATAGAATGGAGTGGATTGGAATGGAGTCGAATGAGAAGAAATGGAATTGAGTGGAGTGTAGGGGAGTGGAATGGAGTGTAGCGGAGTCGAAAGGAGTGGGGTGGAGTAGAATAGAATGGAATGGAATTGAATGGAGTGGAACGGAAGGCAACGGAATGGAGTGGAATGGATTGGAGTGGAGTGAAATGGATTGTAATGGAATGGAGTAAAGTGGATTGGAATGAAAAGAAGTGGAATGGAATGGAATGGAATGTAGTGGAGTAGAGGTGAGTGGAATGCAGTGGAGTGGAATGGACTGGAGTGGAGTGCAGTAGAGTGGAACGGAATGGAGTGAAATGGAGTGAAGTGGAGTGGAATGAAAGGAATGAAGTTCAATGGGATGGAGAGGAAGAGAGTGGACTGGACTTGAATGCAAAGGAATAGAATGGAGAGGAATTGAATGGAGTGGAGTGGAGTGGAATGGAATGGAGGAGAGTGGAATGGAGTGGAATGGAATGGAGTAGAGTGGAATGGAATGGAATGGAGTGAAATGGAAAGGAATGGAATGGAATGGAATGGGGTGGAGTGGAGTGGAATGGAGTGAAATGGAATTGATGGAGTTGAGTGGAGAGGAATGAAATGGAATGGAATGGAATGGAATGGAGTGGAATGGAGTGGAGTGGAACATAGTGGAGTGAAGTGCATTTTAGTGGAATGGAATTGAATGAGGTGGAGTGGATTGGATTGAAGTGGAGTGTAATTAAATGGTTTGGAATGGATTGGAGTGGAATGGAGTAGAGTGAAGTGGAATGGAGGGGAATGGAATAGGACAAAATAGAATGGATTGAAGTGAAGTGGAAGGGAATGGAATGGAGTAGAGTGGAATGGAGTGGAAGGGAATGGAGTGGAGTTGACTGGAGTGTAACAGAATGTTGTGGAGTGGAGTGGAATGGAGTGAAATGGAATGGAGTGGAATGGAGGTGAATGGAGATGAATGGAGTTTAGTGAAGTGCAATGTCTTGGAGTGGAGTGGATAGAGTGCAGTGCAGTGGAGTGGAATGAAATGGAACGGAGTGGAGTGGAATGGAATAGAGTGGATTGGAGTGGAGTGGAATGGATTGGAGAAGACTACAAAGGAGTGGAGTGGAATGGGATGGATTGGAATGGAATAGAACGGAATGGAATGGAAAGAAATGGAATGGAGAGGTGTGGAGTGGAGTGGAACGGAGTGGACTGGAATGGAATGGAATAGAACATAGTGGACTGTTTTGGAATGCAGATGAAAGGAGAGGAATGGAATGCAAAGGAGGGGAATGAAATGAAATGGAATGGAGTGGAATGGAAAGGAGTGGAGTAAAATTGATTTCAATGGAACGGAATGGAGTGAAGTGCAGTGGAATGGAATGGAATGGAGAGGAGTGGAGTCTATTGGACTGAAAAGGAGCAGAATAGAGTTTAATGGAAAGGAGAGGAGTGGAATGGAGTGCAATAGAATGGAACGGAGTGGAGTGAAGTGGAATGGAATGGAATGGAATGGAGAGGAATGGAGTGGAATAGAATGGAATGGAGTGGAGTGAAGTGGAATGGAATGGAATGGAATGGAGTGGAGTGGAGTGGATTGGCCTGGAATGGAGTGGAATGGAGTGGAATGGAGAGGACTGGAGTGGAGTCAAGTAGAATGCAATGGAATGGAGTAGAGTGGAAACGAAATGAGTGCGGTGGAGTGGAGTGGACTGGTGTGGAGTGGAAAGGAGTAGAGTGGAGTGGAATGGAATGGAGTGGAGTGGAATGGAATTTAGTGGAGTGTAAGCGAGTGGAGTGTAATAGAGTGGAGTGGAGTGGAGTGGAATGGAGTTGAAAGGAATGGATTAGAATGGAGTGGAATGGAATGGAAGGGAATGGAAAGGAATGCAATTGAATGGAGTGTATTGGATTGGAATGGAGCGGAGTGGAGTGGAGTGGAGTGGAGTGGAGTAGAATGGAATGGAATAGAATGGAATGGAGTGGAGTGGTGTGCAATGGAGTGCAGTGGAGTGGAATGGACGGGAGTGGAGTGGAATATAGTTGAATGGAATGGAATGGAATGCATTGGAGTGGAATGGATTGTACTGAAATGAGTAGAGTGTAATGGAAATGTATGATGTGGAAGGGAATGGAATGGAATGGAATGGAATAGAATAAAGTAGAGTGGAATGGAATGGAGTGGAGTGGAAAGGACTAGAGTGGAGTGCAGTGGAGTGGAAAAGAATGGAGTGGAGTGGAGTGGAGAGGAATGAAATGGAATGGAATGAAAAGGGATGGAGTGGAATGGAGAGAACTGGAATGGAATGCAGATGAATAGAATGAAGTGGAATGGAACTGATCAGAGGGGAGTGGAGTAGTCTGAAATGCAATGGAACAGAGTGGAATAGAGTGGAATGGAATGGAGTGGATTGCAGTGCAGTGCAATGAAATGGGAAGGAGTGGATTTCAAAGGAGGGGAATGGAATGGTTTGGAGAGGAGGGGAATACAGAAGAATGGAGTATAGTATAGTGGAATGGAGCGGAATGGACTGGAATGGGGTGGAATCGTGTGGAATGGAGTGGAGTGTAACGAAGTGGAATGGATTGTAATGGAGTGGAGTGGAGTGGAATGAAACAGAAAGGAGCGGAGTGGAGTGAAATGCAGTGGAGTGGAATGGATTGTAGAGGAATGAGTAGAGTGGAATGCAATGGTATGAAGTGGAAAGGAATGGAAAGGAATCGAATGAAATGCAATCGAATCGAGTAGAGTAGAGTGGAGTGGAATGGAGTGGAGTGGAAAGGACTGGAGTGAAGTGCAGTGGAGTGGAAAAGAATGGAGTGGAGTGGAGTGGAATGAATTGGAATCGAGTGGAATGGGATGGAGTGGAACGCAGTGGACTGGACTGGAATGCAAAGAAATAGAATGGATTGGAATTGAACGGAGTGGAGTGGAGTGTTGTGTAATGGAATGGAGGACAATGGAATGGTGTGGAATGGAATGGAGCAAAATGGAGGTGAATGGAGTGAAATGGAGTGCGTGTAGTTGAATGAAGTGGAATGGAATGGAATGGAATGGAGTGGAATGGAATGGAATGGAATGGAATCGAATGGAATGGAGTGGAATCGAATGGAATGGAGTGGAATGGAGTTTAATGGAATGCGGTGGAATTAAACGGAATAGATTGGAATGGAATGGAATGGCATGGATTGGAGAGGAGTGGACCGGAATGGATTGGAATGGAATGGAGTGGAGTGCACTGGAATGGAAAGGAATAGAGTGGAGTGCAGTGGAGTGGATTGCAATGTACTGTAAGGGAGTGGAATGGATTGGAGTGCAGTGGAATGGAAAGGAATAGAGTGGAGTGCAGTGGAGTGGACTGCAATGTACTGTAAGGGAGTGGAATGGAGTGGAGTGGACTGGAGTAGAACAGAATGTATTGATATGTAATGGAGTGGAATGGAGTGGAGAGGAATATCTTGGAATGGATTGGAATGGAGTGGAGTTGAGTGAAATGGAATGAAATGGAACGGAGTGAAGTAGAAGACAGCGGAGTGGAATACAGTGGAGTTGAGTGGAATGGAATGGACAGGAGCGGAGTGGAATGGAGTGGATTGGATTTGAATGGAGTGGAATGGAATGGGGTGGAGTGGAGTGGAGTAGAATGGGGGAGAGTGGAACGGAATGGAGTGGAGCGGAAAGGTTTGTAAAGGAATAGAATGGATTGGAGTGGAGTGGAGTGGATTGGAATGGAGTGGAAAGGGGTGGAATCGAGTGGAATGCAGTGGAGTGTAATGGAGTGGAATCGAAAGGAATGGAATGGAGTAGAGTTGACTGGAATGGAGTGGGGTGGAATGGAGTGGAATGGAGTGTAGTGGAGTGGAAGGAAATTGAGTGGAGTAGAGCGGAAGGCAATGGAGTGGAAAGGGATAGAATTCAGTGGAATGGAAAGGAGTGGAGTGGAATGGAGTGAAATGGAATGGAGTGGAGTAGAGTGCAGTGGAATGGAATCGAATACAGTGGAGTGCATTTGATTGTACTGGAATGGACTGAAATGGAGTGGAATGGAAAGGAATGGAATGGAATGGAATAGAGTGAAACGGAATAGAGTGGAGTGGAATAGAGTGCAATGGAATGGAATGGAATGACATGGAGTGGAGTACAATTTAATGGAATGGAGTGCAGTGAAATTGAGTGAAATATAGTGGAGTGGAATGGAGTGGAGTGGAATGGATTAGAGTGAAATGGAATGGAAAGCAGTGGGATGGAATGGAACGTATTGCAGTGGGGTAGATTTTACTGGAATGGAGTGGAATGGATTGGAATATAGTGGAGTAGAGTGGAATAGAATGGAATGGAGCAGAGTGGAGTGGAATGGAATGAAGTTGAATGGAGTGGAGTCGAGAGGATGAAGAGCAGTGCAGTGGAATGGAATGAAATGGAATGGAATGAAGCGGAGTGGAATGGAATGTACTGGTTTGGAGTTGAATGGAGTGGAATGGAGTGGAATCGACTAGAAAGGAGTGGAGTGGAATGGAATGGAATGGAGTTGAATGGCATCGAATGGCATGGAATGGAGTAGAGTGAAGTGGAATGGAGTGGAGTGGAGTTGGAAGGAGTGAAATGGAATCTAATCGAAAAGAATGGAATGTAGTGGAGTGAAATGGAAAGGAGTGGAGTGGATTGCAGTGGAGTGGAGTTGAATTGGAAGAAATGGAGTGGATTGCAGCAGAGAGGAATAGAATGGAACGGAACGGAATGGAGTGGAGTGCAGTGGAATAGAGTGCCGTGGAGTGGATTAGAATGTGAAGAATGGAATAGGGTGTAGTGGGATGAAATGGAATGGAATGGAATGCTGAGAAATTGAGTGAAGTGGAGTGGAATGGAGTAGAATGGAATGCAGTGGAATGAAATGGAATGGAGTGGAGAAGAACGGAAAAGCATGGAATGGAGTGGAGTGGAGTGGAGTGGAGTGGAGTGGAGAGGAGTGGAATTGAATGGCGTGGAGTGAATTGCAGTGGAATATTATGGAATTGAATCGAATGGAATGGAGTAGAGTGGAATGGAGTTGAGTGGATTAGAACGGAGTGGAATGGAAAGGAATGGAGTGGAATGGAATGGAGTGCAGCGGAGTGGAGTGAAGACTGATGGAATGCAACAGAGAGGATTGGAATTGATTGGAATGGAATGGAGTGGAAAGCAGCGGAGTGCAGACAAGCTCAATTGAGCGGAATGGCATGGAATGGATTGGAATGGAATGGAATGGAATGGAATGGAATGGAATAAAATGGAGTGGAATGGAATAGATTGGAGTGGAGTGGAGTGGAATAGAATACATTGGATTGGAGTGTAATGGAATTGAATGGAGTGGCAAGGAATGGATTGGAATATAAAGGAGTGGAGTGAAATGCAGTGGAGTTGAATGGAATGGCATGCAATGCAGTGGAATGCAAGTGAATGGAGTGGATTGGAATGGAGAGGATTGTAATAGAATGGATTAAAATGGAGTAGAGTGGAGTGGAATGTAGTAGATTAGATTGGAAAGGAGTTATATGGAAAAGAATAGAATCGAGTGGAGTGGGATGGAATGGAGTGGATTTGAGCAGAGTGGGATGGAATGGAATGTATTGGAATGGAAAGGAATGTAATCGAATGGAAAGGAATGGAGAGGAGTGGAGTAGGATGGAGTGTAAGTGAATTCACAGAGTTGAGTAGAGAGGAATGTAATGGAATGGAATGGATTGGAGTGTAATGCAAAGGAGTGGAGTGGAATGGATTGCAAAGGATTGGAATGGAGTGGAGTGCAGTGGAATGTAATGGAATGGAGAGGAGTGGAGTCTATTGGACTGGAAAGGAGTGGAATTGAGTTATTGGAAAGGAGTGGAGTGGAATGGAGTGCAATAAAATGGAATGGAGTGGAGTGCAAGGGAATGTAATAGAATGGAGTGGAGTGGAGAGGATTGGACTGAAATGCAGTGAAATGGAGTGGAAGGGAGAAGAGTGGAGTGGTGAGGAGTCAAGTGGAATGGAATGGAACGTCATGGAATGGAATGGAGTAGAGTGGAAAGGAATTGAGTGGGGTGGAGTAGAGTGGACTGGTGTGGAGTGGAAAGGAGTAGAGTGGAGTGGAATGGAATGCAGTGGAGTGGAATAGAACATAGTGGAGTGGAAGGGAGTGGAGTGTAATGGAGTAAAGCAGAGTGGAATGGAGTTGAAAGGAATGGAATAGAATGGAAAGGAATGGAATGGACGAGAATGGAAAGGAATGGAATGGAATGGAGGAGAGTGGAGTGGAATGGAGAGGAGTGGAGTAGAATGCAATGGAATAGAAGGGAATGGAGTGGAGTGGTGTGGAACGGAGTGAACTGGAGTGGAATGCAGGGGAGTGGAGTGGAATATAGTGGAATGGAATGGAATGGAGTGGAATGTATTGCAGTGGAATGAGTAGAGTTGAAAGGAATGGTATGAAGTGGAAGGAAATGGAATGGAATGGCAAGGAAAGGAATCGATTGGAATCTAATAAAGCAGAGTGGAGTGGAAAGAAGTGGAGTGGAAAAGACTGAAGCAGAGTGCTGTGGAGTGGAAAAGAATAGAGTGGAGTGGAGTGGAGAGGAATGAAATGAAATAGAAAGAAAGGGATGGAGTGGGATGGAGTGAACTGGAGTTAAATTCAGAGGAAAAGACTGGAGTGAAATGGAATTGAGCAGAGTGGAGGGGAGTAGAGTTGATTGGAATGGAACAGAGTGCAATGGAGTGGAATAGAATGGAGTGGACTGGAGTGCAGTGCAATGAAATGGAAAGGAGTGGACTGCAAAGGAGTGGAACAGAAAGGTGTGGAGAGGAGGGGAATGGAGTGGAAGGGAGAATAGTATAGTGGAATGGAGTGGAATGGACTGGAATGGAGTGGGATGGTGTGGAATAGAGTGGAGTTGACTGGAGTGGAATGGAATGGAAGGGTGTGGAATGGAGTGGAGTGGAGTGGAATGGAGTGGAGAGGATTGGAATGGAGTGAAAAGGATGGGAATGGAGTGAAGTTAGTGGAATGGAATGGAACAGAGTGGAGTGGATTGAAATGAAGTGGAGAGGAATGATGAGGAGTACAGTGGAAGGGAAAGGACTGAAGATGAATGGAGGGAAGTGGAATGGAAAGTAGTTGAAAGGAATGGAATGGAATGGATTGGAGTGGAATGCATGGTAGTGGAATGAGTACAGTGGAATGGAATTTTATGAAGTGGAAGGGAATGAAAAGGAATGGAATGGAATGGAATGGAATCGAATCAAATGGAGTAGAGTGGAGTGGAATGGATTGCAGTGCAAAGTAATGCACTGAAGTGCACTGGAGTGGAAAATAATGGAGGGGAGAGGAGTGGAGTGGAATGAAAAGAAACGGAGTGAAATGGGATGTAGAGGAAAGGGGAGGACAGGACTGGAATGCAAAGGAATAGAATGGATTGGAATTGAATGGAGTGGAGTGGAGTGGAGTGGAGTGTTGTGGAATGGAATGGAGGAGAAAGGAATGGAATGGAATGGAATGGAATGCAATAGAATGGAGTGGAGTGGAATGCAGTGGAAAGGAATGGAACGTCGAATGGAATGGAAAGGAATGTGGAATGCAATCTGCAATGGACGGGGAATGCAGTGGAATGGAATATGGAAAGGAATGTGGAATGAAATGGAATCTGGAATGGAATGGAATGGACTGGAATGTGAAATGGAATGGAATGGAATGTGGAATGGAAGGTGGAATGGAAATGAATGTAATGGAATGGAAAGTAATGGAAAGAGGAATGGAATGGAATGGAATGTGGAATGGAATGGAATGGAATGTGGAATGGAATGTGGAATGGAATGTGGAATGGAATGTAATAAAAAGTTTAATGGAACGAAATGGAATGGAATGGAATGTGGAAAGGAATGTAGAATGGAATAGAATGGAAAGTGGAATGGAATCTGGAATGGAATGCAATGGAATCAGGAATGGAATGTGGAATGCAACGTGGAATGCAATGAAGTGGAAGATGGAATGCAACATGGAATGGAATGCAATGGAACGTGGAAAGGAATGGAATGCAAAGTGGAATGGAATGTGGAATTGAATTTGGAATGGAACGTTAAATGGAATGTGGAAAGGAAAGTGGAATGGAACGTGGAATGTAAAAGAAGGAAATGTGGAATGCAATGGAAGGCAATGTGGTATGGAATGGAATGGAAGGGAATGGAATGTGAAAAGGAATGTGGAATGGAATGTGAGATGGAATGTAGAATCGAATGTGGAATTGAATGAAATTTAACGTGGAATAGAATGGAATGGAAAGTGGAATGGAATGAAATGGGAAGTGGAATGGAAGGTGGAATTGAACGTGGAATGGAATGTGCAATGGAATGCGGAATGGAAAGTGGAATGGAATGGAATGGAACGTGGAATGGATCGTTGAATGGAATGGAATGGAAAGTGTAATGGAATGTCGAAATGGTCGTGGAATGGAACGTAGAATGGAATGGAATGGAATGTGGAATTGAATGTGGAATGGAATGGAGTGGAATGTGGAATGGAATGAGCAAAGGAATCGAATGTAATGTGGAAGGAAATGTGGATTGGAATGAAGTAGAATGTGGAATGGAATGGAATGGAAAGTGGAATGGAATGTTGAAGTTATGCAATGGAATTTGGAATGGAATGTGGAATGGAATGGAATGTTGAATGGAATGTGGATCGAAAGTAGCATGGAATGGAATGTAACGTGCAATGTAATGTGGAATGGAACGGAAAGGTATGTGGAATGGAATGTTGAATGCAAACTGGAATGTAAATTGGAATGGAATGGAATGGAACGTGGAGAGCAATGCGGAATGGAATGTGGAATGGAATGGAATGGAATGGAATGGAATGTGGAATGGAATGTGTAATGGAATGGAAAGTGGAATGGAATGTGGTATGGAATGTTGAATGGAATGGAATGGAATGCGGAATGAAATGTGGAATAGAATGTGGAATGCAATGTGGAATGGAATGGAATGGAATATGGAGTGGAACGTGGAATGAAACGTGGAATGGAACGTGGAATGGAACGTAAAATGGAATGTGGAAAGGAGCGTGGAAAGCAATGTAGAATGGAAAGTGGAATGGAATGTGGAATGGAATTTGGAATGGAATGGAATGGAATACAGAATGGAACAAGGAATGGAATGGAATGGAATTTCGAATGGAAACTGGAATTCAGTGCGGAATGGAATGTGGAATGGAAAGTGGAATGGAATGGAGTGGAATGGAAAAGAACCTGGAATGGAATGTGGAATTGAATTTGGTATGGAACGTTAAATGGAATGTGGAATGCCACGTGGAATGGAAAGAATGGAATGTGGAAGGGAATGGAAAGGAATGGAGTGGAATTTGGAATGGAATGGAGTGGAATGTGGAATGGAATGGAATGTGGAATGGAATATGGAATGGAATGTGGAATGCAATGGAATGGAATTTGGAATGAAATGGAATGGAAAGAGGAATGGGATGGAATGGAATGTGGAATGGAATGGAACGTGGAATTGAATGGAATGGAATGTGGATTCGAATTGAATGCAATATGCAAGAGAATGGAATTAAATGGAATGTGAAAAGGAAAGTGTAATGGAATGTGGAAACGAATGTGGAATGGAATGAATTGTAACGTGGAATGGAGTGTAGTGGAAACTGGAATGGAATGCAATGGAACATAGATAGGAACGTGGAATTGAATGTGGAATGGAATGTGGAATGGAATGGAATGGAATGTGAAATGGAATGTGGAGTGGAATGGAACGGAATGTCGAATGGAATGTGGAATGGAATGGAATGGAATGTGGAATGGAATGTGGAATGGAATGGAATAAAACATGGAATGCAACGGGGAATGGAAACGAATGCAACGTAGAATGGAATGGAATGTGGAATGGAACGTGGAGTGCAATGTGGAGTGGAATGTTGTATGGAATGGAATTGTATGTGGGATGGAAAGTGGAATGGAATGGAATGGAATGTGAAACGTAATTGAATGGAAAGTGGAATAGAATGGAATGGAATGGAACGGAATGTGGAATGGAATGGAAAGGAATTGAATGGGATGTGGAATGAAATGGAAGGGAATGTGGAATGTAATGGAATTGAATGTAGAATGGAATTGTACGGTATGTGGAATGGAATGTGGAATGAAATTGAATGGAACGTGGAATGGAATAGAATAAAATGAAATGGCATGTGAAATGGAATGTGGAATGGAATGTGAAATGGAATGTGGAGTAGAATTTGGAATTGAATGAAGTCGAACGTGAAATGATATGGAATGGAACGTGGAAGTGAATGGAATGGAATGTGGAATGGAACGTGGAATGAAACGTGGCATGGAACATAGAATGGAATGTGGAAAGGAATGGAATGGAATGTGGAATGGAATGGAATGGAAAGTGAAATGGAAAGGGGAATGGAATGCAATGGAATGTAGAATGGAAACTAGAATGGAATGGAAGGGAAAGTGGAATGCAATGTGGGATGGAATGGAATGGAATGTGGAAAGGAAAGTGGAATGCAATGGAATGTGGAATGGAATGTGGAAAGCAATGTGGAATGGAATGGATTAGCATGTGGAATGGGAAGTGGAATAGAATGTAATCGAATGTGGAATGGAATGGAATTGGTTTGCATGGAATGAGGAAAGGAATAGAATTGAATGTGTAGTGGAATGTGGAATGGAATGGAATGGAACGTGAAATGGAAAGTGGAATGGAAAGTGGAATAGAAAGTGGAATGATTTGGGGAATGGAATGTGGAATGTAATGGAAGGGAATGTGTATTGTAATGGAATGGAATGTGGAAAGGAAAGGAATGGAATGGAATGTGCAGAGGAATGGGGAATGCAATGTGAAATGGAATGTAGAAAGCAATGTGAAATTGAATGAAATGGAACGTGGAATGGAATGGAATGGAATGGAACATGCAATGGAATGAAATGGGACTTGGAACGGAAGGTGGAATGGAACGTGGAATGGAAGGTGTAATGGAATGCCGAATGGAACATGGAATGGAACGGAAAGGAACGTGGAATGGTATTTGGAATTTATCGTGGAATTGAACGTGGAATGGAATGTGGAATTGAATGCGGAATTGAATGGAATGGAAAGATTAATGGAAAGTGCAATGAAATCGAATGGAATGTGGAATGGAATGTGAATTGGAATGGAGTGGAATGTTGAATGGAATGGAATGGAGAGTGGAATGGAATGTGGACAGGAATGCAATGGAATTTGGAATGGAATGAGGAATGGAATGGAAAGTGGAATGGAATGTGGTATCAAAAGTGGAATGGAATGGAATGGAACGCAGAAGGTAATGTGAAATGGAAAGGAATGGCATGTGGAATGGAATGTGGAATCGAAAGTGGAATGGAAATTGTAATGGCATGGAATGGAATGGAATATGGAGTGCAATGTGGAATGGAATGTGGAATCGATTGGAATGGAAAGTGGAATGGAATATGGAATGGAATGGAATGTGGAATAGAATGTTGAATGGAATGGAATGGAATGTGGAATGGAATTTGGAATAGAATATCGAATGGAACGCAGAATGGAATGGAATGGAATGTGGAAGGAAACGTGGAATGGAACGTGGAATGGAACGTGTAATGGAACGTGAAAAGGAACGTGGAATGGAATGTGGAATGGAAAGAGGAATGGAATATGGAATGGAATCTGGAATGGAATGGAATGGAATGGAAGATGGAATGGAACGTGGAATGCAATGTGAAATGGAATTTGGAATGAAATGTGGAATGGAATGAAATGAAAAGTGGAATGGAATGCAATGGAACGTGGAATGGAATGGAATGATACTTGGAATGGAAAATGGAATATAACGTGGAATGGAATTGAACGGAAAGTGGAATGCAATGGAATGAAATGTGGAATGGAATGGAAAGGAATGGAATGTGGAATGGAAAGGAATGGATTGTGGAACGGAATGTGGAATGGAATGGAAGGGAATGTGGAACGGAATGGAATTTGGAATGGAATGGAATGTGGAATAGAAAGTGGAATGGAAAGGAATGGAATGCAATGGAATGAGAAATGGAATGGAATGTAATGGAATGTGGAATCAAATAGATTATGGAATGGAATGGAATGCATTCGAGTATGGAATGGATTGTAATGGAATGGAATGGAAAGTTGAATAGAATGCGGAATGCAAGGTGGAATGGAAAGTGGAATGGAACATGGAATGGATTGGAACGGAAGGTGGAATAAAAAGTGGAATGTAATGTGGAATGGAACGTGGAATGGAATGTTTAAAGGAATGTGGAATGGAATTGAACGTGGAATGGAATGAGTAATGGAATTGAATGGAATGTGGAATGGAAGGGAATGGAATGAGGAATGGAAAGTTGAATGGAACGTGGAATGGAATGTGAAATGTAATGCAATGGAACGTGGAATGGAATGGTATGAAAAGTGGAATGTAACGGAATGGAATGTGGAATGGGAAGGACAGGAATGCGGAATGCAATGTGGAATGGAATATGGAATGGAATGTGGAATGAAATGGAATGGAACGTGGAATAGAATGGAATGGAATGTGGAATGGAATGGAATGAAAGGTAGAATTGAATGGAATGTGTTGGAATGTGGAATGGAATGGAATGGAAATTGGAATGGAATGGAATGGAATGTGGAATTGAATGGAATGGAATTGAATACTTAATGGAATGGAATGTGGAATGGAATGGAATGTGAAATCAATGCAATGGAATGTGGAATGTATTGTGGAATGGAATGTGGAATGGAAAGGAATGTGTAATGGAATGGAATGAAATGCGTAATGGAATGGAAGGGAATGTGGAAGCGAGCAGAATGGAATGTATAATGGAATGGAAAAGAATGTGGAATTGAGAGGAATGCAATGTGGAAAGAATGGAGTGGAACGAAATGTAGAATGGAATGTGGAATGGAATGGAAGGGAATGTGGAATGCAATGGAATGGAATCAAGTGTGGAATGGAATGGAATGGAATATAATGTGGAATGGAATTGAATGGAATGTAGAATGGAAAGGAATGTGTTGGAATGTTAAAAGAAATGGAGTGGAATGTGGAATTTAATGGAATGGAATTGAATATTTAATGGAATGGAATGGAATGCTGAATGGAATGGAATGGAAAGCAATGCAATGCAATGGAATGTGGAATGCAATGGAATGTGAAATGGAATGGAATGGAAAGTGTAATAGACTGTGGAATGGAATGTGGAATGGAATAGAATGTGTAATGGAATGGAATGGAATGTGTGAAGGAATGGAAGGGAATGTGGAATCGAGCGGAATGGAATGTGTAATGGAATGGAATGGAATGTGGAATCGAGAGGAATGAAATGTGGAAAGAATGGAATGGAATGGAAAGTGAGATGGAATGTGGAAAGGAATGGATTGGAACGTGGAATGGAATGTGGAATGGAATGGAATGGAATGTGGAATGGAATGTGAAATTGAATGGAAAGGAATGGAATGTGGAATGGAATGTGTACTGGGTTGCAAAGGAATGGAATGAAATGTCGAATGGAATGGAATGGAATGTATTAAAATGTGGAATGGAATGGAATGGAATGAAGAATGGAATGGATTGTGTTGGAATGTGGAATGAAATGGAATGGAATGTGGAATTTAATGGGATGAAATTAAATATTAAATGGAATGGAATGGAATGGAATGCTGAATGGAATGGAATGGAATGCAATGGAATGTGTAATGGAATGGAATGTGAAATGGAATGGAATGGAATGTGGAATAGATTGAGGAATGGAATGTGGAATGGAATGGAATGGGCAATGGAACGGAATGTAATGTGTAAAGGAATGGAAGGGAATCTGGAATCGAGCAGAATGCAATGTGTTATGGAATGTAATGGAATGTGGAATTGAGAAGACTGCAATGTGGAAAGAATGGAATGGAATGGAATGTGGAATGGAATGTGGAAAGGAATGGATTGGAATGTGGAATGGAATGTGGAATGGAATGGAATGTGGAATTCAATGGAACGGAACGTAATGTGGAATGGAATGAGAAGGAAAGTGGAATGCAATATGTACTGGATTGCAATGGAATGGAATGGAAAGTGGAATGGAATGCAATGGATTGGAATGTGGAATGGAATGGAATGGAAAGTGGAATTCAATGGAACACAATGGAATGTGGAATTGAACGGAATGGAATGGCATCGAAAGGAATGTGGAATGGAACGGAATGTGGATTGGAACATGGAAGAGAATGGGACGGATAGTTGAATTGAATGCTCAATAGAATGGAAAGATAATTGAAATGGAATGTGGAATGGAATGGAATGTGGAACTCAATGGAATCGAATGTGGAATGGAATAGAATGGATTGGAATGGAAAGTGGAATGGAATGAAATGGAATGGAATGCAATGCAATGTGGAACGGAATGGAATGGAATGCGGAATGGAATGTGGAATGGAATGTGGAATGGAATGTGATGGAATGTGGAATGGAATGGAATGGAATGGAATTTGGAATGGAATTAAATGGTATGGAATGTGGAATGGAATGGAAAGTCGAATGAAATGGAATGGAATGTGGAATGGAATGTTGAATGGAATGTGGAGTAGAACGGAATTGAATGTGGAATGGAAGGTGGAATGGAATTTATTGGAATGTGGAATGGAATGTGGAATTGAATGGAACGGAATGTGGAATGGAATGGAAGGGAATGTGAAATAGAAAGGAATGGAATGTGGAATGGAATGCTTTGGAATGTGGAATGCAATTGAACGGAATGGAATGTTTTGTAATTTGGAATGCAATTGAACGGAATCTAATGAAATGTGGAATGGAATTGAATGGAATGCGGAATGGAATGTGGAATGAAATTGAATGGAATGTGGAATGGACTATGGAATGGAATGTGAAATGTAAAGTGAAATGGAATGTGGAATAGAATGGAATGGAATGAGCAATGGAAAGTGGAATGGAACACGGAATGGAAAGTGGAATGGAATGTGGAATGGAATGGAATGAAATGTGGAATGGAATGGAATCGAATGTGGAAAGGAATGGAATCGAATGTGTAATGGAATGTGGAATGGAATGTGAAATGGAATTTGGAATGCAATGTGAAATAGAATGTGGAAAGGATTGTCGAATGGAAAGAATTGGAACGTGGAGTGGAGTGGAATGGAGAGTGGAATGGAACGTAGAATGCAACGTGCAATGTAATGGAATGGAATGTGCGATGGAATTGAATGGAATGTGGAAAGGAATGGAATGGAATGTGGAATGGAATGGAATGGAATTTGGAATGGATGAAACGTAGAATGGAAAGAATGGAATGTGGAATGGAATGTGTAATGAAATGGAATGGAACGAGGACTGGAACGTGGAATGAAACGTGGAATGGAACGTGGAATGGAATGAGTAATACAATGGAATGGAATGTGGAATGGAAGTGAATGGAATGATGAATGGAATGTGGAATGAAATTTGGAATGGAGTGTGGAATGGAAGGGACTGGAATGAGGAATGGAATGTGGAATGGAATATGGAATGGATTGTGAAAAGGAGTGGAAAGGAACCTGCAATGGAATGGAATGGAACGTGGAATGGAATGGAAAGGAATGTGGAATGGAATGGAATGAAATGGAATGTGGAATGGAATGGAATGAAATCAAATGTGGAATTAAATGGAACCAAATGTGGAATAGAATGGCATGGAGTGGAATGTGGAACAGAATTGAAAGAAATGTGGAATTGAATGGAATGGAATGTGGAATGCAATGGAATGAAACGTGGATTGGAATCTGGAATGGAATGTGGAATGGAATGTTTACTGTAATGTGGAATGGACTGTGGAATGGAAAGAAATGGAACGTGGAATGGAATGGAATGGAACAAGGAATCGTATGGAATGGAACGTGGAATGGAATGTGGAATGGAACGTGGAATGGAAAGTGGAATAGAATGTGGAATGGAATGGAATGGAATGTGAAATGGATTGTGGAATGGAACGGAAGGTTGATTGCAGAGTGGAATGCCGGGGTTTGGAATGTGGAATGGAATGGATTGGAATATGGAATGGAATTGAAAGGAATGTGGAATGGAATGGAAAGAGATGGAATGGAATGTGGAATGGAAAGGAATAGCATGTGGAATGCAATGGAATGGAATATGGAATGGAATGGAATGACGAATGGAATTGAACGGAATTCAATTGAATGGAAAGTGGAATGGAATGGAATGGAATGGAATGTGGAATGGAATGTGGAATAGAAATTGGAATGGAATGGAATGGAATGTGCAATGGAATGCGGAATGAAATTGAATGGAATGGAATGTTTAATGGAATGGAAAGGAATGGATTGTGGAATGGTATGTGGAATGGATTGTAAAGGAAAGTGGAATGGAAAGTGGAATGGCATGTGGAATGGAATGGAATGGAATGTGGAATGGTAGGAAATGGAATGTGGAATGGAATGGAATGGAATGTTTAATTGAATTAAATGGAATGGAATGCGGAATGGAATGGAATGGAATATGGAATGGAATGTAGAATAGAAGGGAAGGAAATGGGGAATGAAACGTGGAAAGGAAAGGAATGGAATGTGGAATGCAATGTGGAATGAAATGTGGAATGCAAAGTTATGGAATGTTTAATGGAATGGAATGGAATGTGGAAGGGAATGGAATGGAATGGGAAATGGAATGGAATGGAAAGTGGAATCGAAAGGAGTGGAATGGAATGGAAACTGGAAAGGAATGTGGAATGGAAAGTGGAGTGGAATGGAATGGAATGCAATGGAATGTGGAATGGAATATGGAATGGAAGGTGTAATGGAATGTGGAATGGAATGGAATGGAATGTGGAATAAAATGTGGAATGGAATGTGGAATGGATAGTGAAATGGAATGGAATGCAGTGTGGAATGCAACGTGCAATGGAATGGAAGGGAACGTGTAATGGAACTTGGAATAGAACCTGGAATGGAATGTGGAATGGAATGTGGAATGGAGCGTGGAATGGAATGCAGAATGGAGTGTGGAATGGAACGTGGAATGGAATGGCATAGAACGTGGAATGGAACGTGGAATTGAATGGTTTGGATCGTGGAATGGAATGTGGAAAGTAATGTGAAATGGAACGTGGAATGGAAAGACGAATGGAATGGAATGTACTGTGGAATGGAACGTGGAAAGGAATGTGGAATGGATTGCGGAATGGAATGTGGAATGAAATATGGAATGGAGAGGAATGGAATATGGAATGGAATGGAATGGAAATTGGAATGGAATGCAATTTACTATGGATTGGAATTTGGAATGGAATGGAATGGTAAGATTAATAGAATGAGGAATGGAATGGAATGGATTCCAGTACGGAATGGAATGGAATGGTATGGAATGAGGAATCGAATAGAATAGATCTTGGAATGGAATGTGGAATAGAACGTAGAATGGAATGTGGAATGGAATGTGCAATGCAATTTGGAATGGAATGGAATGGAATGTGGACTGGAATGGAATGTTGAATGGAACGTGGAATGGGGTGCAAAGGAATTTAATGAAATGTGAAATTGAATGGAATGGAATGTGGAATTGAATGTGGAATGGAATAGAATGGAATGTGGAACGGAATGTGGAATGGAATGGAATGGAATGTGGAATGGAATGTGGAAGGGAATGTGGAATGGAACAGAATGTAATGTGGAATGGAATCTGGAATGGAATTTGGAATGGAACGTGGAATTGAATGCTATAGAATGTGGAATGAAACGGAATGGAATGTGGAATGGTATGTGGAATGGAACGGAATGGAGTGTTGAATGGAATGTGGAATGGAATGTGGAATGGAATGGAATGGATTTTGGAATGGAATGGAATGGCATTGAATGTGGAATGGAATGGAATGGAATGTGAAATGGAAAGTGGAATGGAAAATGGAATGGAATGTGGAATGGATCATGGAATGGAAAGTGGAATGGAATGGAATGGAACCTCTAATGGAATGTGGAATGGAATGGAACGGAATGTAGAATCGAATGGTATGGTATGTGGAATGGAATGTGGAAAGGAATGTTGAATGTCATGGAATGGAATGTGGAAAGGAATGTGGAAGGGAATTTGGAATAGAATGTGGAATGGAATGAAATGGAACTTGGAATGAAATGGAATGAAATATGGAATGGAACGTGGAATGGAATGGAAAGGAAAGTGGAATGGAACGCGTAATGGAACGCACAATGGAACGTGGAATAGGATGGAATGGAACGTGGGATGGAATGTGGAATGGAGCATGGAATGGAATGGAATGGAAGGTGGAAAGGAAGGTGGAAAGGATTGTGGAATGGAAAGTGGAATGGAACGAAAATGGAATGGAAATGAACGTGGAATGGAACGTGGAATGGAACGTGGAATGGAACGTGGAATAGAACATGGAAAGGAATGTGGAATGTAATGTGGAATGAAAAGGAATGGAATGTGGAATACAATGTGGATTGGCACGGAATGGAATCCGGAATGGAATGTAAAGGAATGGTATGGAATGTGGAATGGAATTGAAGGGAAAATGGAATGGTATGTGGAATGGACCATGGAATGTAATGTGGAAGGGAATGGAATGGAATGTGGAATGGAATGGAATGGAATGTGGCATGGAAGGGAATGGAATGTGAAATGGAATGTGGAATGGAATGGAGTGGAATGGAATGTGGAATGGAATGGAGTTTAATGGAATGAGGAATGAAAAGGAATGGAATGTGGAATGAAATGGAATGGAATGTGGAATGGAAAGTAATGGAATGCGGAATGAAATGGAATTTATGCAATGTGGAATGGAATGGAATGGAATGGAATGTGGGCTGGAAAGGAATGGAATGTGTAATGGAAAGGAATGGAATGAGGAATGTAATGTAATGGAATGGAATGGAATGTGGAATGGAATGCAATGGAAGGGAATGGAATGCAGAATGGAAAGGAAAGGAATGTGGAATTGAAAGGAATGGAAGGTGGAATGGAACGTGGACGGAAATGGAATGCAATGTGGATTGGAATGTGGAATGGAATGTGGAAAGGAATGGAACGGAATATGGAATGGAATGGAATGTGGAATGGAATGTGGACTGCAACGGAATGCAATGTGGAATGTATTGTGGAACGTAATGGAATGGAAAGTGAAATGGAATGTGGAGTGGAATGGAATGGAATGTGGAATGGAATGTGGAAAGGAATGTGGAATGGAAAGTGGAATGCAACGGAGCGGAATGTGCAATGCAATGTGGAATGCAATGTGGAATTGAAAGTGGAAGGTAATGTAATGCAACCTAAAATGGAAGGTGCAATGGAATGGAATGGAACTTGGAATGGAACTTGGAATAGAACATGGAATGGAACGTGGAATGGAAAGTGGAATGGAGGATGGAATGTAATGTGGAATGGATTGTGGAAAAGAACGTGGAATGGAATGGAATGGAACGTGGAATAGAACGTCGAATTGATTGGAATGGAACGTGGAATGGAATGTGGAAAGCAATGTGGAATGGAACGTGGAATTGAATGTGGAATGGAATGGAATGGAACGTGGAACGGAACGTGGAACAGGATGTGAAATGGAACGTGGAATGGAAGGTGGAATGGAATGTGGAATAGAGAGGAATGGAATGTGGAATGCACTGGAATTGAATCTGGAATGGAATGCAATTTAATGGGGAATGGAATGTGGAATCGAACGGAAAGGTATGATTAATAGAATGTGGAATGCAATGGAATGGAATACAGTATGGATTGGAATGGAATGGTATGGAATGAGTATTCGAATGGAAAGGTTCGTGGAATGGAACGTGGAATGGAAAGTAGAATGGACAGTGGAATGGAAAGTGTAATGCAATTTGGAATGGAATGGAATGGAATGTGGACTGGAATGGAATGCAATGTGCAATGCAGTTTGGAATGGAATGGAAAGGAATGCGCAATGGAATGGAATGTGGAATGGAATATGCAATGGAATGTTCAAAAGAATGCAAAGTGGAATGCAATGTGGAATGGAGTGGAATGGAATGTGGAATGGAACGTTTAATGGAAGGTGGAATGAAACATGGAATGGAATGGAATAGAACGTGGAACGGAAAGTGGAATGGAATGGAAAGGAATGTGCAAAAGAATGTAATCGAATCTGGAATGGAATGTGGAATGGAATGGATTGGAATGTGGAATGGAATGGAATGGAATGTGGAATGCAATGTAGAATGGAATGGAATGGAATGTGGAAGGGAATGTACAATGCAATGTAGAATGTGATGTAGAATGGAATGCAATGGAATGGAATGTGGAATGCAATGTGGAATGGAATGGTATGGAATGTGGAAGGGAATGTGAAATGGAAGCAGGAATGGAATGCGGAATGGAGTGGAATGGAATGGAATGTGGAAGAGAATGTGGAATGGAATGTGGAATGGATGGTGGAAAGGAATGGAATGGAATGTGGAAGAGAATGTGGAATGCAATCAGGAATGAAATGTGGAATGGAATGGAATGGAACGTGGAAGGGAACGTAGAATGGAATGTGGAATATAATGTTGAATGGAATGGAATGAAATGTGGAATGCAATGTGGAATTGAATGGAATGGAATGTGGAAGGGAATGTGGAATGTTAGGAGGAATGGAATGTGGAATGGAGTTGAATGGAATGGAATGTGGAAGGGAATGTGGAACGGAATGTGGAATGGAATGGAAGGGAATGTGGAAGAGAATGTGGAATGCAATCTGGAATGGAATGTGGAATGGAATGGAAAGGAATGTGGAATACACTGCGGAATGGAAAGGAATGGAATGGAATGGAATGTGGAAAGCAATGTGAAATGGAATGGAATGGAATGCAGAATGTAATGTGGTATGCATTGGAATTGAATGTGGAATGAAATGTGGAATGCAATGGAATGGAAAGTTTAATTTAATGTGGAATGGAATGGAATGCAATGAGGAATGGAATGTGGAATCGAAAGTGGAATGGAAGATGGAACAGAATGGAATGGAATGTGGAATGGAAGATGGAACAGAATGGAATGGAATGTGTAATAGAATAGAATGTGGAATGGAAGGTGCAATGGAATGGAATGGAATTTGGAATAGAATAGAATGTGTAATGGAATATGGAATGGAATGTTTAAAAAGAATTGAATGGAATGTGCAATGGAATGTGGACTGGAATGGAATGCTATGTGGAAAACAATGTGTAATGGAATGGAATGGAAAGTTGAATGGAATGTTCAATGGAAAGTGGAATAGAATGGGGAATGGAATGTGGAATGGAATGGAATGGAATTGAATGCGGATTGGAATGGAATGTGGAAAGGAATGGAATGGAATGGAATGTGGAATGGAATGGAATGTGGAATGGAATAGAACAGAATGCGGAATGAATGGAGTGGAATGTGGAATGGAATGTTGAATGAAATGTGGAATCTTATGTGTCTTGCAATGTAATGGAAAGTGGAATGGAAAGTTGAATTGAATGTGTAATGGAATGTGGAATGGAATGAAATGGAATGGGGTATCAAATAGAATGGAATGTTGAACGGAATGTGGAATGTAATGCAATAGATTATGGAAAGGATTTTGGAATGGAATCTGGAATGGAATGGAACAGAATGTGGAATGGATTGTGCAATGGAGTAGAATGGAATGCGGAATGGAATGTGGAATGGAAAGGAATGTGGAAAGGAATGGAATGCAACGTGGAATGGAATGGAATGGAATGTGGAATGGAATGGAATGGAATGTGGATTGGAATGTTGAATGGAATGTGGAATGATATGTGGAATGGAATTTAATGGATTCTGCAATGGAATGTGGAATGGAATGTGGAATGGAATGGAATGGAATGTGGAATAGAGTGAATGCAATGTTGAATGGAATGTGGAATGTAATGAAAGGGAATGTGGAATGGATTTTGTAATGGAATGTGGAATGAAATGGAATAGAATGTGGGATGGAATGGAATGTGGAATGGAATGTTAAAAGGAATGGAATGTGGAATGGAAATGAATGGAATGGAATGGAATGTGAAATGGAATGGAATGGAAAGTGGAATAGAATGGAGTGGAATGGAATGTGGAACGGAAAGTGCAATAGAATGGAGTGGTATGTAATGTGGAATGGAATGTGGAGTGGAATGTGGAATGGAAACTTATGGGATGTGGAATAGAATGGAATGCAATGTGGAATGGAATGGAATGAAATGCAGAATGGAATTTGAAATGAAATGCAATGGAATGTGGAATGGAATGTGGAATGGAATGGAATTTAATGGTATGGAATGTGTAATTTAATGTAATGCGGAATGGAATGTGGAATGGAATGTGGAATGGAATTCAGTGGAACATGGAATGGAACGTGGAATTGAACGTGGAATGGAACATGGAATGCAACGTAAAATGAAACATGGAATGAAATATAATGGAATGTAATGGAATGTGGAATGGAAGGGAATGGAATGAAATGGAATGTGGAATGCAATGTATTGGAATGTGTAATGGAAAGGAATGGAATGTGGAATGGAATGGAATCATAGGGAAAGTGGAATGCAATAGAATGGAATGAAATGTGGAATGGAAAGTAATGGAATGTGGAATAGAATGGAATGGAAAGTGGAATGAATTTCAATGAAATGTGGAATGAAACGTGAAATGATATTGAAAGGAACTTGGAATAGAATGCAGAATGGAAAGTGGGATGGAATGTGGAATGGAATGGAATGGAATGTGAAATGGAATGGAATCAAAAGTGGTATGAAATGGCATGGAATATGGCATGGAATGTGGAATGGAATGTGGAATGGAATGGACTGGAATGCGGAATGAAACATGGAATGGAATGTGGAATGCAATGTGGAGTGGAACGGAATGGAATGTGGAATGGAATGTGGAGTGTAGTGTGGAGTGGAATGTGGAATGGAAAGGAATAGAAAGTAGAATGGAATATGGAATGGAATGTGGAATGGAACTTTAAATGGAATGGAAAGCAATGTGGAATTGAACGTGGAATGGAATGTGGAAAGGATTGGAATGCGGAAAGTAATGGAATGGAAATTGGAATTTAATGGAATATAATGGAATGTGAAATGGAAAGTGAAATGGAACGGAATGGAATGTGGAATGGAATGGAATGGAAAGTTGATTGGAACCCCGAATGGAATGTGGAATGGAAAGTGGAATGCAAAGTCGAATGGAATGGAATGGAATGTGGAAAGGAATGTAATGGAATGTGCAATGGAATGTGGAAGGGAAAGGAATGCAATGTGGAATGGAATGTGAAATGCTATGTGGAAGGTAATGTGGAATGGAATGTGAAATGGAATGTGAATTGGAATGGAATGCAATGTGGAATGGAATTGCATGGAATGTGGATTAGAATGTAATGGAATGGAACTTAATGTGGAAAGGAACGTGGAATGGAATGTGGAATGGAACGGAATGGAATGTGGACTGGAATGGAATATGGAATAGAATGGAATGGAATGGAATGTGGAATAGAATGGGAAGAAAAGGAATGGAATTCGGAATGCAATGGAAAGGAATTAGGAATGGAATGGAATGGAATTCCGAACGTAATGGAATGGAATGTGGAATGCAATTTAATGTAATCTAATGTTAAATTGTATGGAATGGAATGTGGAAAGGAATGGAATGGAATGTGGAAAGAAATGGAATAGAACGTGGAATGAAAGTGGAATGGAGTGTGGAATGGAATGTGCAAAGGAATGGAATGGAATGGAATGTGGAATAGAATAGAATGGAATCAAAGGTGGAATGGAATGTGGAATAGAATGGAATGGAACGTGGAATGGAATGCAATGGAATGTGTAATGGAATGGAATGGAATGGAATGGAGAATGAAATGGACTGCAGAATTAAATGTGGAATGGAATGTGGAATGGAATGGAAAGTGGAATGGAACGTGGAAGGGAATGGAAAGGAACGTGGAATGGAACCTGGAAGGGAATGGAAAGGAACGTGTAATGGAACGTGGAATGGAACGTGGAATGTAAAGTGGAGTGGAAGGTGGAATGTAATGGAATGGAATGCAAACTGGAATGGAATGTAATGGAATGTGGAATGGAATCGAATGGAATGTGGATTGGAGTGGAATGGAATGCAATGTGGAATAAAATGGAATGCTCTACAATGTGGAATGGAATGGTATTGAATGTGGAATGGAAAGAAATGGAATGTAGAATGGAATGGAATGGAATGGCATAGAATGTGGAATGGAATGGAATGGAAAGTTGAATGGAATGGATTTGAATCTGGAATGCAATGGAATGGAATGGAATTCAATTTGCTATGGAATAGAATGCAACGTTGAATGGAATGCAATCGAATGTGGAATGGAATGGAATGGAATGGAATGAAATGTGGAATGGAATGGAATGGAGTGCAATCTGGAATGGAGTAGAATGGAATGTGGAATGCAATGGAATGGAATTTGGAATGGAACGGAATGAAATGTGGAATAGAATGGAATGGAATGTAGAATGGAAAGTGGAATGGAATGGAATGGAATGAAATGAGGAATGGAATGGAATGGAATGCAATGTGGAATGGAATGCAATGTGGAATGGAATGGAATGGAATGTGGAAAGGAATGGAATGACATGGAATGGAATATGGAACGGAATGGATCGTGGAGTGGAATGTGGAATGGAATGGAATGGAAAGTGGAATGGAATGTGGAATGGAATGGGATGGAATGTGGAATGGAATCTGGAATGGAATAGAATGGAATGGAATATGGAACGGAATGTAATGGAATGGAATAAAATGTGGAACGCAATGTCATGGAATGTGGAATGTAACGGAATGTGCAATGGCATGGAATACAATGTTTACTGGAATGTGAAATGGAATTAAATGGAATGTGGAATGGAATGGAATGGAACGTGGAAAGAAAATGAATGGAATGTGGAATGGAATGGAATGGAATGAGGAATGCAATTGAATGGAATGGAATAAAATGTGGAATAGAATTGAATGGAATGTGGAATGGAATGTCGTATGGAATGGAATGGAAAGTGGAATGAAATGTAGAATCGAACGTAATGGAAGGTGGAATGGAACATGGAATGGAATGTGGGATGGAACGTGGAATGGAATGCAATGGAATGTGGAATGGAATGTGAAATGCAATGTGGAATGGAAAGTGGAATGGAATGTCTACTTTAATGTGGAATGGAATGTGAAGTGGTAGGGAATGGAAAGTGGAATGGAATGTGGAATGCAATGTGGAATGGAATGTGGAAAGGAATGTCAACTTTAATGTGGAATGGAATGTGGAATGGAATGGAACGGAATGTGGAATCGAATGGAATGGAATTCTTTAGAATGTGGAATGGAATGGAATGGAAAGTGGAATGGAATGGAATGGAATGGATTGGAATGCAAAGTGGGATGGAATGTAATGGATTGTGGAATGGAATCGAATGGAATGTGGAATGGAGAGGAATGAAAGTGGAATGGAAAGCGGAATGGAATGAAATGGAATTCAATGCGGAATGGAATGGAATGGAATGGCATGGAATGGAATGTGAAATTGAATGTAATGGAATGTGGAATGGAATATGAAATGCAATGGGATGCAATGTGGAATGGAAAGTGGAAAACAATGGGATGGAATGTGGAATGAAATGTGGAATGGAATGCAATGTGGAATGGAATGGAAAGGAATGTGGAATGGAATGTAGAATGAAATGGAATGGAACGTGGAATGGAACCTGCAAAGAATGGGATGGAATGTGGAATGAAATCTGGAATGGAATGGAATGGAATGGAGTATGGAATGCAATGTACTGGAATGGAAAGGAATGTGGAACGGAATGTTTTGGAATGTGGAATGGAATGGAATGTGGATTGCATGAAATGGAATGTGCAATGGAATGTGTAATGGAATGGAATGGAATGTATAATCAAAATGGAATGGAATGTGGAAAGGAATGGAACGGAATGTGAAATGGAAAGGAATGGAATGTGGAATGGAATGCTTTGGAATGTGGAATGCAATTGAACGGAATGGAATGGTTTGGAATTTGGAATGCAATTGAACGGAATTTAATGAAATGTGGAATGGAATTGAATGGAATGCGGAATGGAATGTGGAATGAAATTGAATGGAATGTGGAATGGAATGTGGAATGGAATGTGGAAAGGAAAGTGGAATGGAATGGAATGGAATGGAATTTGGAATATAATGTGGAATGGAATGCAATGGGATGTGAATGGAATTTAATGGAAAGTGGAATGGAATGGAGTGGAAAGTGGAATGGAATGTAGAATGAAATGTAATGTAATGTGGAATGGAATGTGGAATGGAATGGGGAGGAATGTGGAATGGAAAGTGGAATGTAATGTAATGGAATGTGGAATGGAATGTGGAATGGAGGGTGGGGTTGATTTGAATGTGGAGTGGAAGGTGGAATGGAATGGAATGGAATGTGGAATGGAATGTGGAAAGGAAAGTGGAAGGGAATGTGGAAGGGAACGTGGAAATGAAAGTGTAATGGAATGTGGAATGGAATGTGGAATGTGGAATGGAAAGTGGAATGAAATTTGGAATGGAAGTGAAGGGAATGTGGAAAGGAATGTGGAACGGAATGGCATGAATCGTGGAATGGAATGGAATGGAATGTGGAATGGAATGTGGAATGCAATGGAATGGAATGTAGAGTGGAATGTGGAATGGAACGTGGAATATAATGCAACGTGGAATTGAATGGAATGAAATGGAATGAGGAATGGAATTGAATGGAATGGAAAGGAATGTGGAATGGAATGTGGAACAAATGGAATGGAATGTGAAATGGATTGTGGAATGGAATGTGGAATGAAAAGGAATGGAAAGTGGAGTGGAATGTGCAATGAAAAGGAATGGAAAGTGGAGTGGAATGCGGAATGGAACGTGGAATAGAATGTAACGTGGAATGGATTGGAATGTAGAAAGTAATGTGGAACGGAATGGAATGAAATGGAATGTGGAATGGAATGGAATGGAATGTGGAATTCAAAGGAACGAAATGAAATGTGGAATGGAATCCAATGGAATGGCATGGAATGGAATGCGGAATGAAATGGAATGTGGAACAGAATGGAATCAAATGTGGAATGGAAAAGACTGGATTGGCATGGAAAGTGGAATGGAATGGAATGACATGGAATGTGGAACGGAATGGAATGGAGTTTGGAATGGAATGTGGAATGGAATGCTATGGAATGTGGAATGGAATGGAATGGAATGGAATGGAATGGAATGTGGAATTAAATGCTATGGAATGTGGAATGGAATTGAATGGCATATGGAATGGAAAGTCGAATGTAATGGAATGGAATGTGGAATGGAATGTGGAATGGAATGTGGAGTAGAATGGAAAAGAATGTGGAATGGAAGGTTGAAGGGAATTTATTGCAATGTGGAAAGGAATGTGGAATGGAATCAAATGGAATGGGGAATATATTGTGCAATGGAATGGAATAGATAGTGAATGGAATGGCATGGAAAGTGGAATGGAATGGAGTGGAATGTGGAATGGAATATGGAATGTAATGTAATGTAATGTGGAATGGAATGTGGAATGGAATATGGGATGGATTTGAATGTGGAATGGAATGTCAAGTGGAATGCAATGTAATGTGGAATGGACTGTGGAATGTTATGTAATGTAATGTGGAATGGAATATGGAATGGAATGTGGAAGAGAATGTGGAATGCAATCTGGAATGGAATGTGGAATGGAATGGAAAGGAATGTGGAATACACTGCGGAATGGAAAGGAATGGAATGGAATGGAATGTGGAAAGCAATGTGAAATGGAATGGAATGGAATGCAGAATGTAATGTGGTATGCATTGGAATTGAATGTGGAATGAAATGTGGAATGCAATGGAATGGAAAGTTTAATTTAATGTGGAATGGAATGGAATGCAATGAGGAATGGAATGTGGAATGGAACGTGGAATGGAAGATGGAACAGAATGGAATGGAATGTGGAATGGAAGCTGGAACAGAATGGAATGGAATGTGTAATAGAATAGAATGTGGAATGGAAGGTGCAATGGAATGGAATGGAATTTGGAATAGAATAGAATGTGTAATGGAATATGGAATGGAATGTTTAAAAAGAATTGAATGGAATGTGCAATGGAATGTGGACTGGAATGGAATGCTATGTGGAAAACAATGTGTAATGGAATGGAATGGAAAGTTGAATGGAATGTTCAATGGAACGTGGAATAGAATGGGGAATGGAATGTGGAATGGAATGTGGAATGGAACGTGGAATGGAACCTAATGGAATGTTGAATTCAATATGGAATGGAATGTGGAAAGGAACAGGGAATGGAATGTGGAATGGAAAGCAGAATGGAACGGAATGGAAAGTGGAATTTAATGTGGAATGGAATAGAGTGTGGACCGGAACGTGGAATGGAAATTGGACGGAATGGAATGGAACGTAGCATGGAATGTGGAGTGGAATGGAATGGAACGTGGAATGGAATGGAATGGAAAGTGGAATGGAAAGGAATGGAACGAGGAATGGAACATAGAATAGAACGTGCAAAGCAACATGGAATGGAACGTGGAATGGAATGTGAAATGGAATGGAATGGAATGTGGAATGGAATAGAATGGAATGCGGAATCGAGTGGAATGGAATGTTGAATGGAATGTGGAATGCAGAGGGGAATGGAATGTGGAATGGAACAAAATGGAATGTGCAATGGTATGTGGAATGGAGTGTGGAATGCAATGTAGAGTGGAAAAGAATGGAATGTGGAATGGAATGTGGAAGGGAGTGTGGAATGGAATGGGGAGTAGAACGGAATGGAATATGGAATGGAATATGGAATGAAATGTGGAATGGAATGGAAGAGAGTGTGGAATGGAATGGAATGTAAAGGTACGGAACATGGAATGGAACAGAATGGAATGTGGAATGGAACGTGGAAACGAACGTGGAAGGGAACTTGGAATGGAACGAGGAATGGAAGATGGAACAGAATGGAATGGTACATGGAATGGAATATGGAATGGAATAAAAAGGAACATGTAATGGAATGTGGAATGTAAGGTGGAATGGAACGTGCAATGGAACGGAATAGAATGTGGAAAGGAATGTGGAACGGAATGGCATGAAACGTGGAATGGAATGGAATGGAATGTGGAATGGAATGTGGAATGCAATGGAATGGAATGTAGAGTGGAATGTGGAATGGAACGTGGAATATAATGCAACGTGGAATTGAATGGAATGAAATGGAATGAGGAATGGAATTGAATGGAATGGAAAGGAATGTGGAATGGAATGTGGAACAAATGGAATGGAATGTGAAATGGATTGTGGAATGGAATGTGGAATGAAAAGGAATGGAAAGTGGAGTGGAATGTGCAATGAAAAGGAATGGAAAGTGGAGTGGAATGCGGAATGGAACGTGGAATAGAATGTAACGTGGAATGGATTGGAATGTAGAAAGTAATGTGGAACGGAATGGAATGAAATGGAATGTGGAATGGAATGGAATGGAATGTGGAATTCAAAGGAACGAAATGAAATGTGGAATGGAATCCAATGGAATGGCATGGAATGGAATGCGGAATGAAATGGAATGTGGAACGGAATGGAATCAAATGTGGAATGGAAAAGACTGGATTGGCATGGAAAGTGGAATGGAATGGAATGACATGGAATGTGGAACGGAATGGAATGGAGTTTGGAATGGAATGTGGAATGGAATGCTATGGAATGTGGAATGGAATGGAATGGAATGGAATGGAATGGAATGGAATGTGGAATTAAATGCTATGGAATGTGGAATGGAATTGAATGGCATATGGAATGGAAAGTCGAATGTAATGGAATGGAATGTGGAATGGAATGTGGAATGGAATGTGGAGTAGAATGGAAAGGAATGTGGAATGGAAGGTTGAAGGGAATTTATTGCAATGTGGAAAGGAATGTGGAATGGAATCAAATGGAATGGGGAATATATTGTGCAATGGAATGGAATAGATAGTGAATGGAATGGCATGGAAAGTGGAATGGAATGGAGTGGAATGTGGAATGGAATATGGAATGGAATGTAATGTAATGTGGAATGGAATGTGGAATGGAATATGGGATGGATTTGAATGTGGAATGGAATGTCAAGTGGAATGCAAAGTAATGTGGAATGGACTGTGGAATGTTATGTAATGTAATGTGGAATGGAATACGGAATGGAATGTGGGATGGATTTGAATGCGGAATGGAAGGTGGAATGTAAAGGAATGGAATGGGAATGGAATGGAGTGGAATGTGGAATGGAATGTGGAATGTAATGTAATGGAATGTGGAATGGAATGTGAGGTGGATTTGAATGTGGAATGGAAGGTGGAATGGAATGGAATGGAATGTGGAATGGAAAGTGGAATGGAATGGAATGGAATGTGGAATGGAATGTGGAAAGTAACGTGGAATGAAATGTGGAATGCAATATGGAATGGAATGGAATTGAATGTGTAATGGAATGAGGAATGGAACGTTGAATTGAATGTGGAATGAAATTTGGAATGGAAAGAAAGGAATGTGGACAGGAATGTGAAATGGAATGGCATGCAATGTGGAATGGATTGGAGTGCAATGTGGAATGGAATGTGGAATGCAATTGAATGAAATGTAGAGTGGAATGTGGAATGGAACGTGGAATAGATTGTAAATTGGAATGGAATGGAATTAAATGGAATGTGGAATAGAATTGAATTGAATGGAATGGAATGTGAAATGGAAACGTATGGATTGGAATGTGGAAAGGAATGTGTAATGGAATGGAACGTGGAATGGATTGTGGAAAGGAAGGTGGAATGCAAAGGATTGGAAAGTGGAGTGGAATGTGGAATGTAAAGGAATGGAAAGTGGAGCGGAATGTGGAATGGAACGTGGAATAGAATGTAACGTGGAATGGATTGGAATGTGGAAAGTATTGCGGAATGGAATGGAATGGAATGTAATGAGGAATGGAATGGCATGGAATGGGTAATTCAGTGGAACGGAATGGAATGTGGAATGGAATTGAATTGAATGGCATGGAATGGAATGTGGAATGGAATGTAATGGAATGTGGAATGGAATGTGGAATGGAATGTGAAATAGAATGGAATGGAATGTGGAATGAAAAGTGTAAGGGAATGGAATGTGGAATGGAATGGAATGGAAAGAGGAATGCAATGGAAAACAATGTGGAATGGAATGAACTGGAAAGTGGAATGGAATAGAATGGAATGTGGAATAGAATGGAATGGAATGTGGAATGGAACGGAAAGAAATGTGTAATGAAATTGATTGGAATGGAAAGGAATGTGGAATGGATTTGAATGGAATGTGTAATGGAATGTGGAATGAAATGTGGAATGGAATGTGGAATTCAATGTGGGATGGAATGTGGAATACAAAGGTATGGAATGTTTAATGGAAAGGAATGGAATGTGGAATGGAATGGAATGGAATGTGAAATGCAATGGAATTGAACGTGGAATGGAATGGTAGGGAATAGAATGTGGAATGGAATGCAGAATGGAATGGAATGGAATGTGCAATGGATTTTGGAATGGAATGTGGAATGGAATGTGGAAAGAAATGGAAAGGAATGTGGAATGGAATGTTGAATAGAATGTGGAATGGACTGTGGAATGGAATGTGAAATGGAAAGTGAAATGGAATGTGGAATAGAATGGAATGGAATGAGCAAAGAAAAGTGGAATGGAACACGGAATTGAACGTGGAATGGAATGTGGAATGGAATGGAATGAAATGTGGAATGGAATGGAATGGAATGGAATCGAATGTGAAATGGAATGTGGAATGGAATGTGAAAAGGAATGTGGTATGCAATGTGAAATGGAATGTGTAAAGGATTGTCGAATGGAAAGAACTGGAAAGTGGAGTGGTGTGGAATGGAGAGTGGAATGGAATGGAATAGAAAGTAGAATGCAACGTGCAATGGAATGGAATGAAATGTGGGATGGAATTGAATGGAATGTGGAAAGGAATGGAATGGAATGTGGAAAGGAATGCAATGGAATGTGGAATGGAATGGAATGGAATTTGGAATGGAATGGTATGAAATGTAGAATGGAAAGGAATGGAATGTAGAATGGAATGTTGAATGAAATGGAATGGAATGAGGAATGGAACGTGGAATGAAACGTGGAATGGAATGAGTAACGCAATGGAATGGAATGTGGAATGGAAGTGAATGGAATGTGGAATGAAATTTGGAATGGAAAGTGGAATGGAACGGACAGGGAAGTGGAAAGGAGTGGAATGGAAAGTTGAATGGAATGGAATGGAGTGTGGAATGGTAGGGACTGGAATGTGGAATGGAATGTGGAATGGAATGTGGAATGGAATATGGAATGGATTGTGAAACGGAGTGGAAAGAACGTGCAATGGAATGGAATGGAACGTGGAATGGAATGGAAAGGAATTTGGAATGGAATGGAATGAAATGGAATGTGGAATAGAATGGAATGGAATGTGGAATTGAATGGAACCAAATGTGGAATAGAATGGCATGGAGTGGAATGTGGAACGGAATTGAATGGAATGTGGAATTGAATGGAAAGGAACGTGGAATGGAATGGAATGGAACGTGGATTGGAATGTGCAATGGAATCTGGAATGGAATGTGAAATGTAATGTGGAATGGACTGTGGAATGGAATGAAATGGAACGTGGAAAGGAATGGAATGGAAAAAGGAATGGTAAGGAATGGAACGTGGAATGGAATGTGGAATGGAACGTGGAATGTAACGTGGAATAGAATGTGGAATGGAATGGAATGGAATATGGAATGGATTGTGGAATGGAATGGAAGATTGATTGGATAGTGGAATAAAAGTGATTGGAATGTGGAATGGAATGGATTGGAATATGGAATGGAATTGAAAGGAATGTGGAATGGAATGGAAAGGGATCGAATGGAATGTGCGATGGAAAGGAATAGTATGTCGAATGCAATGGAATATAATATGGAATGGAATGGAATGTGGAATGGAATTGAACGGAATTGAATTGAATGGAAAGTGGAAGAGAATGGAATGGAATGGAATGTGGAATTGAATGTGGAATGGAATGTGGAATACAACGTGGAATGGAATGGAATGCAATGTGCAATGGAATGCGGAATGAAATTGAATGGAATGGAATGCGGAATGGAATGGAAAGGAATGGATTGTGGAATGGTATGTGGAAAGGAATGTAATGGAAGGTGGAATGGAAAGTGGAATGGCGTGTGGAATGGAATGGAATGGAATGTGGAATGGTAGGAAATGGAATGTGGAATGGAATGGAATGGAATGTTTAAATGAATTGAATGGAATGGAAAGTGGAATGGAATGGAATGTGAAATGGAATGGAATGGAATATGGAATGGAATGTAGAATAGAAGGGAATGGAATGTGGAATTAAACGTGGAAAGGAAAGGAATGGAATGTGGAATTAAACGTGGAAAGGAAAAGAATGGAATGTGGAATGCAATGTGGAATGAAATGTGGAATGCAAAGTTATGGAATGTTTAATGAAATGGAATGGAATGTGGAAGGGAATGGAATGGAATGAGAAATGGAATGGAATGGAATGTGAAATGGAATGGAATGGAATGTGGAATAGAAAGGAGTGGAATGGAATGGAAAGTGGAGAGGACTGTGGAATGGAAAGTGGAATGGAATGTGGAGTGGAGTGGAATGGAATGCAATGGAATGTGGAATGGTATATGGAATGGAATGTGTAACGGAATGTGGCATGGAACGGAATGGAATGTGGAATGCAATGTGGAATGGAATGTGGAATGGAAAGTGAAATGGAATGGAATGCAGTGTGGAATGCAACGTGCAATGGAATGGAATGGAACGTGTATTGGAACTTGGAATAGAACCTGGAATGGAATGTGGAATGGAGCGTGGAATGGAATGCGGAATGGAGTGTGGAATGGAACGTGGAATGGAATGGAATAGAACGTGGAATGGAAAGTGGAATTGAATGGTTTGGATCGTGGAATGGAATGTGGAATGTAATGTGAAATGGAACGTGGAATGGAAAGACGACTGGAATGGAATGTACTGTGGAATGGAACGTGGAAAGGAATGTGGAATGGATTGCGGAATGGAATGTGGAATGAAATGTGGAATGGAGAGGAATGGAATGTGGAATGGAATGGAATGGAATTTGGAATGGAATGCAATTTAATATGGATTGGAATGTGGAATGGAATGGAATGGTAAGATTAACAGAATGAGGAATGGAATGGAATGGAATCCAATATGGAATGGAATTGAATGGTATGGAATGAGGAATCAAATGGAATAGGTCTTGGAATGGAATGTGGAATGGAACGTAGAATGGAACGTGGAATGGGGTGCAACGGAATTGGGGTGCAATGTGGAATGGAATGGAATGCAATGTGGCATGCAATGTGGAATGAAATGGAATTGAAAGTTTAATGGAATGGAATGGAATGGAATGTGGAACGCAATGGACCGTGGAATTGAATGGAATTGAATGTGGATTGCAATGGAATGGAAAGGGCAATGCAAAGGAATGGAATGGAATGTGAAATGGAATGTGGAATGGAATGTGAAATGGAGTGAAATGGAAGTTGCAATGGAATGAAATGGAACGTGGAATGGAATGGAATGGAACGTGGATTGGAAAGGAAAGCAACGTGGAATGGAACGTGGAAAGTAACGTGGAAAGGAATATAATGTAATATGGAATGGAATGTGGAATGGAATGGATTGTATGTGGAATGGAATGTGGAATGGAAAGGAATGGATTCAGTAAGGGAATGTGGAAGGCAAAGTGGAATGGAATAGAATGGAATTTGCAATGGAACGTGGAATTGAACATAGAATGGAATGGAATGGTAAGTGGAATGGAACGTGGAATGGAAAGGAATGGAAAATGGAATGGAATGTGGAATGGAAAGTGGATTGGAAAGTGGAAAGGAATGGAATGGAATGTGGAAAGAAATGTGGAATGGAATGTGGAATGGAATGGAATGGAAGGTGGAATGGAATGTGGAAAGGAATGGAATGTAATCTAGAAAAGAATGGAAAAGAACGTGCAATGCAATGGAATGGAATTTGGAATGGAATAGAATGGAATGTGGAATGGAAAGTGGAAAGCAATTTAATGGAAAGTGGAATGGAATGTGGAATAGAATGGAATGGAATGTGGAATGGAATGGAATGTGGAATGGAATGTGGAATGGAATGAAAAGGAATGTTTAAATGGAATGGAATGGAAAGTGGAAACGTATGAGGACTGGAATAGAATGCAATGTGTAAAGAAATGTGTAATGGACTGGAATTGAATGTGGAATGGAAATTTCAATGGAATGTGGAAAGGAATGTGGAATGGAATATATAGGAATGTGCAATGGAAAGTGGAATGGAATGTGGAATTGAAAGTTGAATGGAAAGTAAAGGAATGTGGAATGGAATGTTGAATGGAAAGTGGAGTGGAATGGAATGGAATGTGGAATAGAACACGGAATGAAATATAACGGAACATGGAATGGAACTTGGAATGGATTGTGGAAAGGAACGTGGAAAGGAACGTGCAAAGAAATGGAATGGAACGTGGAATGGATTGGAATGGAAAGTGGAATGGAAAGTGGAATGGAATGGAATGGAACATGGAATGGAAAGGGTAATGTATCATGGAGTGGAACATGCAATGCTATGTGGAATGGAATGTGGAACGGAATATGGAATAGAACGTGAAATGGAATTCTATGAAACGTTGAATGGATTGTGGGATATAATGGAATGGAACGTGGAATGGAATGTGGAATGGAATGTAGAATGGAACGTGGAATTAAACGTGGAAAGGAATGGAATGGAATGTGGAATAGAATGTGCAATGGAATGGAATGGAATTTGGAATGCAATATGGAATGCAATGTGGAATGGAATGGAATGGAACGTAATGGAATAAGGAATGGAATGTGGAATGGAAAGTGGAATGGAATGTGGAATGGAAAGTGGAAGGGAATGGAATGGAATGTCGAATGGAACGTGGAATGGAACGGAATGGAATGTCGAATGCAAGGTGGAATGGAATGGAATGGAACGTGGAATGGAACTTGCCATGGAACATGGAATGGAGTGTGGAATGGAATGGAATGGAACATGGAATGGAACTTGCCATGGATCATGGAATGGAGTGTGGAATGGAATGTGGAATGGAGCGGGGAATGGAATGGAATGGAATGTGGAAAGGAAGGTGGAATGGATTGTGGAATGGAAAGTGGAATGGAACGTAAAATGGAATGGAAATTAACGTGGAATGGAACGTGGAATGGAATGTGGAATGGAACGTAGAATGGAACATGGAAAAGAATGTGGAATATAATGTGGAATTAAAAGGAATGGAATGTGGAATAGAATGTGGATTGGTACGGAATGGAATCCGGAATGGAATGTAAAGGAATGGTATGGAATGTGGAATGGAATGGAAGGGAACATGGAATGGTACGTGGAATGGACCGTGGAATGGAATGTGGAAGGGAATGGAATGGAATGTAGAGTGGAACGGAATGGAATGTGGCATGGAAGGGAATGGAATGTGGAACGGAATGTGGAATGGAATGGAGTGGAATGGAATGTGGAATGAAATGGAATGGAATGTGGAATGGAAAGTAATGGAATGCAGAATGAAATGGAATTTATGGAATGTGGAACGGAATGGAATGGAATGGAATGTGGAATGGAAAGGAATGGAATGTGTAATGGAATGGAATGGAATAGAATGAGGAATGTAAAGTAATGGAATGTAATGGAATGTGGAATGGAATGCAATGGAATGGAATGGAATGTAGAATGGAAAGGAAAGGAATGTGGAATTGAAAGGAATGGAATGTGGAATGGAATGTGGACGGAAGTGGAATGCAATGTGGATTGGAATGTGGAATGGAATGTGGAAACGAATGGAATGGAATATGGAATGGAAAGGAATGGAATGTGGAATGGAATGTGGACTGCAACGGAATGCAATGTGGAATGAAATGTGGAACGTAATGGAATGGAAAGTGAAATGGAATGTGGAATGGAATGGAATGGAATGTGGAATGGAATGTGGAAAGGAATGTGGAATGGAATGTGGAATGGAACGGAGAGGAATGTGGAATGCAATGTGGAATGCAATGTGGAATTGAAAGTGGAAGGTAATGGAATGCAATGTAAAATGGAAGGTGCAATGGAATGGAATGGAACTTGGAATGGAACTTGGAATAGAACATGGAATGGAACGTGGAATGGAAAGTGGAATGGAGGATGGAATGGAATGTGGAATGGAGTGTGGAAAAGAACATGGGATGGAATGGAAGGGAACTTCGAATAGAGCGTCGAATTGATTGGAATGGAATGTGGAATGGAATGTGGAAAGGAATTTGGAATGGAACATGGAATTGAATGTGGAATGGAATGGAATGGAACGTGGAATGGAACGTGGAACAGCATGTGAAATGGAACTTGGAATGGAAGGTGGAACGGAATGTGGAATAGAGAAGAATGGAAAGTGGAATGGAATGGAATGGAATCTGGAATGGAATGCAATTTAATGGGGAATGGAATGTGGAATCAAAGGGAAAGGTATGATCAATAGAATGTGGAATGCAATGGAACGGAATACAGTATGGATTGGAATTGAATGGTATGGAATGAGTACTCGAATGGAATGGATCGTGGAATGGAACATGGAAGGGAACACAGAATGGAAAGTGGAATGGAATGTGGAATGCAATGTGGAATGGAATGGAATGGAATGTGGAAGGGAATGTAGAATGCAATGTGGAATGTGATGTAGAATGGAATGGAATGGAATGTGGAATGCAATGTGGAATGGAATGGAATGGAATGTGGAAGGGAATGTGAAATGGAAGCTGGAATGGAATGGAATGGAATGTGGAAGGGAATGTGAAATGGAAGCTGGAATGGAATGTGGAATGCAGTGGAATGGAATGGAATGTGGAAGAGAATGTGGAATGGAATGTGGAATGGACTGTGGAGAGGAATGGAATGGAATGTGGAAGGGAATGTGGAATTCAATCTGGAATGGAATGTGGAATGGAATGGAATGGAACGTGGAAGGGAACGTAGAATGGAATGTGGAATATAATGTAGAATGGAATGGAATGAAATGTGGAATGCAATGTGGAATTGAATGGAATGGAATGTGGAAGGGAATGTGGAATCTAAGGAGAAATGGAATGTGGAATGGAGTGGAATGGAAAGGAATGTGGAAGGGAATGTGGAACGGAATGTGCAATGGAATGGAATGGAATTTGGAAGAGAATGTGGAATGCAATCTGGAATGGAATGTGGAATGGAATAGAAAGCAATGTGGAATAGACTGCGGAATAGAAAGGAAAGGAATGTGGAATAGAAGGTGGAATGCAATGGAATTGTATTGGAATGGAATGTGGAATGGAATGGAATGGAATGTGGAAAGCAATGTGAAATGGAATGGAACGGAATGTGGAATGGAATGTGGTATGCATTGGAAATGAATGTGGAATGAAATGTGGAATGCAATGGAATGGAAAGTTTAATTTAATGTGGAATGGAATGGAATGCATTGAGGAATGGAATGTGGAATGGAATGTGGAATGGAACGTGGAATGGAAGATGGTACAGAATGGAATGGAATGTGGAATGGAAGGTGCAATGGAATGGAATGGAATGGAATGTGGAAGAGAATAGAATGTGGAATGGAAGGTGCAATGGAATGGAATGGAATGGGGAATAGAATAGAATGTGTAATGGAATATGGAATGGAATGTTTAAAGAGAATTGAATGGAATGTGCAATGGAATGTGGACTGGAATGGAATGCTATGTGGAGTACAATGTGTAATGGAATGGAATGAAAAGTTGAATGGAATATTCAATGGAACGTGGAATAGAATGTGGAATGAAATGTAATGGAAAGTGGAATGGAATGTGGAATGGAACGTGGAATGGAACGTAATGGAATGTTGAATGGATTATGGAATGGAATGTGGAAAGGAACAGGGAATGGAATGTGGAATGGAAAGCGGAATGGAACGTAATGGAAAGTGGAATTTAATGTGGAATGGAATAGAGTGTGGACTGGAACGTGGAATGGAAATTGGAATGGAATGGAATGGAACGTAGAATGGAATGTGGAGTGGAATGGAATGGAATGTGGAATGGAATGGAATGGAAAGTGGAATTGAATGGAATTGAGTGGAATGTGGAATGGAATGGAATGGAATGGAATGGAATGCGTAATCCAATGGAATGAAATGTGGAATTGAATGGAATGGAATGGAATTTAATGTGGAATCTAATGGAATGGAATCTAATGGAAATTGGAATTCAATGTATTTGAATGTGGAATGGAATGGAATGGAATGTGGAATGGAATGAGGAATGGAGCAGAATGCAATGTGGAATGGAATGTGGAATGGAATGTGCAAAGGAAAGTGGAATGGAAAAAAATGGAATATGGAATGGAACGTGGAATTGAATGGAATGGAACCTGCAATGGAACGTGGAATGGAACGTGGAATGTAACGAGAAATGTAATGAGGAATGGAATGTGGAATGGAAAGTGCAATGGAACAGAAAGGAATGTGGAATCGAATGTGCAATGGAATGTGGAATGGAATGTGGAATGGAGCAGAATGCAATGTGGAATGGAATGTGGAATGGAATTTGCAAAGGACAGTGGAATGGAAAGGAATGGAATATGGAATGGAACGTGGAACTGAATGGAATGGAATCTGCAATGGAACGTGAAATGGAACTTGGAATGTAACGAGAAATGTAATGAGGAATGGAAGGTGGAATGGAAAGTACAATGGAACGGAAAGGAATGTGGAATGGAATGGGCAATGGAATGTTCAATGGAACATGGAATGTAATGGAACGTAACATGGAATCGAACATGGAATGGAATGGAATGTAACGTGGAATGGAACATGGAATGGAACGTGCAATGGAACGTGGAATGGAATGTGGAATTGAAAGGGCAATGGAATGTGAAATGTAACGTGTAATGTAATGGAATGGAAAGTAAAATGGAACGTGGGATGGAAAGGAATGTAACGTGAAGTTTAATCTGTAATGGAATGTGGAATGGAATCTGTAATGTAACGTGGAATGAAACGGAATGGAATGTGGAATAGATGTGGAATGGTATGGAATGGGATGTGGAATGAAAAGTTTAATGGAATGTGAAATGGAATGGAATGGAATGTGGAAAGAAATGGAACGGAATGTGGAATGGGATGTGGACTGGAATGGAATGGAATTTGGAATGGAATGTGGAAAGGAATGGAATGGAATGTGGAATGGAAGGGAATGGAAGGTAGAATGGAATGTGGAATGGAATGTGGAATGGAATGGAATGGAACGTAGAATGGATTGAGGAATGGAACGTGGAATGGAATGCAATGGATCGTGGAATGAAACATTGAATGGAATGTGGAATGGAACAAGGAATGGAACGTGGAGTGGAATGAGTTATGGAATGTGGAATGGAACAAGGAATGGAACGTGGAGTGGAATGAGTTATGGAATTTGGAATGGAATGGAATGGAATGTGGAAAGGAAGGGAATTGAATGTGGAAAGGCATGTAATGGAATGTAGAAGGGAATGTGGAATGGAATGTGCAATGGAATGTGGAATGGAAAGGAATGGAATATGGAATGGAAAGTGGAATGGAATGTGGAATTGAAATTGGAATGAAATGGAATGGAATGTCGAATGGAACGTGGAATTGAACGGAATGGATTGTGGAATGGAAAGTGCAATTGAATGGAATGGAACGTAGAATGGAATATGGAATGAAATGGAATGGAACGTGGAATGCAACTTGGAATGGAACTTGGAATGCAACTTGCAATGGAACGTGGAATGGAACGTGGAATGTAATGTGGAATGGAGCGTGTAATGGAAGGTGGAAAGGAATGTGGAATGGAACGTGGGGTGGAATGGTATGGAAGATAGAATTGAACGTGGAATGGAATGGAATGGAACGTGGAGTGGAACGTGGAATGGAATGGAATGCAACATGGAATGGAATGTGGAATGGAAAGTGGAATGGAACGTGGAATTGAATCAAAAGGAACGTGGCATAGAATGGAATGGAACGTGGAATGCAATTTGGAATGGAATGAGGAATGGGACGTGGAATGGAATGGAATGCAACCTGGAATGGAATGTGGAATGTAATGGAATACAATGTGGAGTGGATTGTGGAAAGGAATGTGGAATGGAATATAGAATGGAATGGAATGGAATGTGGAATGGAATATAGAATGGAATGGAATGGAATGTGGAATGGAATGTGGAATGGATTGTGTAATGGAATGGAATGGAATGTGGAATAGAATGGAATGGAAGGGAATGTTGAATGGAATGGAATGGAATGTGAAATGGAATTGAATGGAATGGAATAGAATGGAAAGTGAAAGAGAATGTGGAAAGGAATGTGAAATGGAATGTTGAATGGAATGTGGAACAGAATGAAATTGAACGTAGAATGGAATGGAATGGAATGTAGAATAGAATGGAATGAAATGTGTTATGGAACTTGGAATGGAACATGGTATGAAAAGTGGAATGGAATGCGGAATGGAATGTAGAATGGAATGGAATGGAAGGTAGTAAGAAATGTGGAGTGGAATGGAATGGAACGTGGAATGGAATATGGAATGGAATGGGGAATGGAATGTGGAATGGAATGTGGAATGGAATGTGTAATGAAAATTACTGGATTGTGGTATGGATTGTGGAATGGAATGTGGAGTGGAAAGTGGAATGGAATGGAATAGAAAGTGCAATGGAAAGTGGAATGGAATGGAATGGAATGGAAAGTGGAATGGAATTTGGCAAGAAAGGACTGAAACGTGGATTGGAATGTGGAATGGAATGTGGAATAGAACGTTGAATGGGACGTGTAATGCAATGGAATGGAATGTGGATTGGAATGGAATGTAACTAGTAATGGAATGTGGAATGAAATGGATTGGAATGTGGAAAGGAATGGAATGGAAAGTGTAGTGGAATGCGGAATGGATTGTGTCATGGAATGGAATGAAATGTGGAAAAGAATGGAATGGAAGGGAATGTTGAATGGAATGTAATGGAATGTGATATGGAATTGAATGGAATGGAATAGAATGGAAAGGGAAATAGAATGTGGAACGGAATGTTAAACGGAATGTTGAATGGAATGTGGAACGGAATGAAATGGAAAGTAGAATGGAATGGAATAGAACGTGGAATAGAATGGAATGGAATGTGGAATGGAACATGGAATGAAAAGTGGAAAGGAATGTGGAATGGAATGTAGAATGGAATGGAATGGAATCTGGTAAGAAAAGTCGAATGGAATGGAATGGATAGTGGAATAGAATATGGAATGGAATGGAATGGAATGGGGAATGGAATGTGAAATGGACTGTGGAATGGAAAGCGTAATGGAAAGTACTGGATTGTGGAATGGATTGTGGAATGGAATGTGTAGTGGAAAGTGGAATGGAAAGGAATGGAATGTGGAATGAAACGTGGAATGGAATGGAACGTGGAATGGAATGAGGAATGGAACTTTGAATGGAATGTGGAATCGAAAGTAGAATTCAGTGTGGAATAGAGCATGGAATGGAATGGGGAATGGAATGTGGAATACAATCGAATGGAACGTAGAATGGAATGTGGAATAGAATTGACCGGAACGTAGAATGGAATGTGTAATGGAATGGAATGGAACGTGGAATGGAATGTCGCATGGAATGTGGAAAGAAACGTGCAATGGAACGAAGGATGGAATGGAATGGAACGTGGAATGGAACGTGGAATGGAATGTCGAATGGACAGGTATATAATGTGGAATGGAAGGGAATGGATGTGGAATGGAATGGAATGGAATGTGTAATGGAATGGAATGAAATGTGCAATAGAATGTGGAGTGGAAAGGAATGCAATCCGGAATGGAATGCATTGGAATGGTATGGAATTTGGAATGGAACATGGAATGGAACATGGAATGGAATATTGAATGGAATGGAATGGAATGTGGAAAGCAGGGGACTGGAAAGTGGAATGGAAAGGAACGGAATGGAAGGTGGAATATAATGAAATGGAATGTGGAATGGAAATGAATGGAATGTGGAATGGAATGGAATGGAATGGAATGGAATGCGGAAGGGAATGGAATGGAATGTGAAAGGGAATGGAATGGAATGGAATGCGGAATGGTATGGAATGGAATGTGGAATGGAATGTATTTTAATGGAATGGAATGTGGAATTGAATGGAATGGGAAGTGAAATGGAATGGAATGCAATGTGGAATGGAATAGAATAGAATGGAATGGAATGGAACGGAAGATGGAATGGAAAGTAAAGCGAAAAGTGGAATGCAATGTCGAATAGACTGGAATGGAACGTGGAATGGAATGGAATGGTAAGAATAATGGAATGGAATGGAGTCTGTAATGGAACGTCGAATGGAACGTGGAATGGAATGGCATGGAATGTGGAATGGAATGGAATGGAATGTGGAGTGGAATGGAATGGAATGTGGACAGGAATGGAATGGCATATGGAATGGAACGTGGAATGGAGTGGAATAGAAAGTGGAATGGAACATCTAATGGAATGTGGAATGGAACATGGAATTGAATGGAATGGAATGTTGTATAGAATGTGGAATGAAATGGAATGGAATGTTGAATGGAATGTGGAATGGAATGGAATGGAATGTGGAAGGGAATGTGGAATGCAATTTGGAATGGAATGGAATGGATCATGGAACGGAACGTGGAAAGCAAAGTGGAAGGGAACGCGGAATGGAATGGAATGGAACGTGGAAAGGAATGTATTGGAATGAGGAACGGAATGGAATGGAATGTTGAATGGAATTGGTTGGATCATGGAATGGAATATGGAATGGAATGGAATGGAACGTGGAACGGAACGTGAAATGGAACGTCCAATGCAATATGGAATGGAAAGTGGAATGGAGTGGAATTGAAAGTGGAATGGAATGTAGAATAGTATGTGGAAAGTAATAGAATGTATTGTGGAATGCAACGGAATGGAATGTGGTACGGAATGTGGAATTTAATGTGGAAAGGAATGTGCAATGCAATGTTATGGAATGCGGAATGGAATGTGAAGTGGAATGAGGAATGGAATGGAATGGAATGTGGAATGGAATGTGGAATAGAATGGAAAGGAATGGAATGTGGAATGTGGAATGGAATGGAATGGAATAGAATGTGGAATAGAAAGGTATGGAAGGAAAGGGAATGGAAAGTGGAATGAAATGGAATGGAATGTGGAATGGAATGGAATGTGGAACTGAATATGGAATGGAATGGAATGTGGAGTGGAATGGTATAGAATGGAATTTGGAATGGAATATGGAATGGAATGGAATGTGGAGTGGAATGGAATAGAATGGAATGCGGTATGGAATGGATTGGAATGGAACGGAATGTGGAATGGAAAAGAATGGAATGTGGAATGGAATGTGCAATTGAATGGAATGGATTGTGGAATGGAATGTACAGCTGAATGGAATGGACAGGAATGTCGAATGGAACGGAATGGAATGTGGAATCGAATGGAATATGGAGTGGAATGGAATGGAATGTGGATTGGAATGGAATGGAATGTGGAATGGAATGCAATGCAATGTGCAATGGAATGGATGTGGAGTGGAGTATGGAATGGAATGGAATGGAATGGAATGGAATGTGGAATTGAATAGAATGTGCAATGGAAAGTGGAATGGAATGTGGAATGGAACGAAATGGAATATGGAATGGAATGAGGAATGAAATGATGAATGGAATGTGGAATGAAATGTGGAATGGAATGTGGAATGGAACTTGGAATTCAATGGAATTCAAAGTGGAATGGATCATGGAATGCAACCTGGAATGTGAAGTGGAATGGAATGGAATCAGGAATGGAATGGAAAGGAAAGTGGAATGGAATGTGGAATGGAATGGAATGTGGAATGGAATGTGGAATGGATAGTGGAATGGAATGTGGAATGGTATGGAAAGAAAGTCGAGTGGAATGGAATGGAGTGTGTAATGGAATGAAGTGGAATGTGAAACAGAATGGAATGGAATGGAATGTGGAATAGAAATGATTGGAATGGAAGGTGCAATGGAATGTGGAATGGAATGTTTTGGAATGTGGAATGCAATGGAATGGAATGTGGAATGGAATGGAATGAAATGTGGAATGGAATGGAACGTAGAATGGAATGGAATCGAATGTGGAAAGGAATGGAATGGAATGTGGACTGTAATGTGGAATGCAATGAAGTGGAATGTTGAATGGAATGTGAAATGGACTGCTTGGAATGTGGAATAGAATTTAATGGAATGTAAGTTGGAATGGAATGTGGAATGGAATGGAATGGAATATGGAATGGAATGGAATGGAATGTGGAATGCAATGGAATGGAACGGAATGGAATGTGAAATGGAATGCAGAGTGGAATTTGAAATGGAATGAAATGGAACGTGGAATGGAATGGAATGGAACATGATTAGGAATGTAATGGAATGTGGAATGGTACGTGGAAATTAACGTGGAATGGAAAAGAATGGAATGTGAAATGGCTTGGAATGGAATGTGGACTAGACTGGAATGAAAAAGATTGGAATGTAATGTGGAATGGAATGTGGAATGGAATGGACTGGAATGTGGAACAGAATGTGGAATGGAACGGAATGGAATGTGGAAGGGAAGGAGGAATGGAATGTGGAAAGCAATGTCGAATTGAATGGAATGGAACGTTGAATGGAATGTGGAATGAAATGGAATGGAATGTGGAACGGAATGAAGAATGGAATGCAGAATGAAATGTGGAATGGAATGGAATTAAATGTGGAGTGCAATGTGAAATGGAATGTAATGGAATGTAAAAGGTAATGTGTAGTGGAATGTGGAATGCAATGTGGAATGGAATGGAATGTGGAAAGGAATGTAATCGAATGTGGAATGCAAGGTGGAATGGAATAGATTAGGTTGCGGAATGGAATGTGGAAAGGAATGGAATGGAATGTGGAAGGGAATGACGAATGGAATGTGGACTGTAATGTGAAATGGAATGCAATTGATTGTGGAATGGAATGTTGAATGGAATGGAATGCAATCTGAAAGTGAATGTGGAATGCAATGTGGAATGGTATGGAATGGAATGTCGAAGGGAATGAGGACTGGAATGTGGAATATAAGGTCGAATGGAATGGAATGGAAAGTGGAATAGAATGTGGAATGGAATGGAATGGAATGTGGAATAGAATGTGGAATGGAATGGAATGGAATGTGGAAGGGAATGTGCAATGGAATATGAAATGGAATGTGGAATGGAATGGAACGCAATGTGTAATGTGTAATAGAATGTGGAATGGAATGGAATGTGGAAGGGGATGTGGAAGGGAATGGGGAATGGAATGTTGAAAGGAAGGGAATGGAATGTGGAATGGATTGTGGAATGGAATGCAATGTAATGAGGAAGGGAATGTGGAATGGAATGCGGAACGGAATGTGGAATGGAATGTGGAAGGGAATGTGGAATGGAATGCAATGGGATGTGGAAGAGAATGTGGAATGGAATGTGGAATGGAATGTGGAATGGAATGGAATGGAACATGGAATGGAACGTGGAATGGAATGTGGAATGGAATGGAATGGAATGTGGAATGGAATAGAATGGAATGAGGAATGAAATGTGGAATGGAATGGAATGGAAGGAGGAATGAAATGTGGAATGGAATGGAATGGAATGGAATGTCTAATGGAATGTGGAATGGAATGAAATGGATTGTGGAATGCAATGTGGAAAAGAATGTGGAATTGAATGGAATGGAAATTTGAATGGAATGTGTAATGGATTGGAATGGAATGTGGAAGGGAATGTGGAATGCAATGTGGAATTGAATGTAGAATGCAAAGGGGAATTCAATGTGGAATGGAATGGAATGGACTGGGGAATGGATTGTGGAATGGAATGGAACGGAATGTGGGCTGGAAAGTGGAACAGAATGTGGAATGGTATGTGGAATGGAAAGTGGAGGGGCATGTGGGATAGAATGGAATGGAATGTGGACTGGAATGTGGAACAGAATGTGAAAGGCAAAGTGGAATGGAAAGTGGAGTGGCCTGTGGGTTAGAACTGAATGGAATGTGGAATGGAATGTGGAATGGTACGTGTTATGGAAAGGAATGTAATGTGGAATGGAATGTGGAATGGAATGTTGAATGGATCGTGGAATGGAATGGAATGGAAAGTGGAATGGAACGTGTAATGGAAAGGAATTTAAAGTGGAATGGAACATGGAAAGGAAAGTGGAATGGAATGTGGAATGGAATGTGGAATGGAACGTGTTATAGAACGGAATGGAATGTGGAATAGAATGTGGAATGGAATGTGGAATGGATCGTGGAATGGAATGGAATTGAATGTGGAATGGAACATGTAATGGAAAGGAATTCAAAGTGGAATGGAACATGGAATGGAAAGTGGAATTAAATGTGGATGGAACATGGAATGGAAGGTGCAATGGATTGTGGAACGGAACGTGGGATGGAATGGAATGGAAAGTGGAATGGAGCATGGAATGGAATGTAAAGGAACGTCGAATGGAATGTGGAATGTAATGTGGAATGGAACGTGGAATGGAATGTAATACAAAGGAATGTGGAATGGTATGTGGAATGGAATGTGGAATGGAACGTGGAATGGAGTGGATTGGAATGTGGAATGGAATGTGGAAAGGAATGTGGAAAGGAATGGGGAATGGAATGTGGAATAGAATGTAATGGAATGTGGAATGGAATGTGGAATGGAATGTGGAATGGAAAGGAAAGTAATGTGGAATAGAATGTGGAATGGAAAGTTCAATGGAAAGTGGAATGGAATGGAAAGGAGTGTGGAATGGAAAGTGGAATGTAATGGAATGGAAAGTGGAATGGAACGTGGAATATAACGTTTAATGGAACGTGCAATGGAATGTGAAATACACTGGAATGGAATGTGGAATAGAATGGAATGGAAAGTGGAATGGAATATGAAATGGAATGCGGAATGGAATGTGGAATGGGATGGAATGAAATGTGAAATGAAATGTTTAATGGAATGCAGTGGAATGTGGAATGGAATGGAATGAAATGTGGAATGGAATGTTGAATGGAACGTGGAATGGAATGGAATGGAATGTGGAAAGGAACGTGGAATTGAATGTGAAATAGAACGGAATGGAATGTTGAATGGAATATGGAAAGGAAAGTGGAATGGAAAGGAAAGTTATGTGGAATGAAAGGTGTAATGGAACGTGCAATAGAAAGTACAATGGAATGGAAATGATTGTGGAATGGAAAGTGGAATGTAAAGGAAGGCAACATGCAATGGAACTTGGAATGTAACGTTTAATGGAACGTGGAATGGAATGTGGAATGGAATGGAATGGAATGAAGAATGGAATGGAATGCAATGTGGAATGGAATGTGAAAAGGAATGTGGAATGGAATGTGGAATGGAATGGAATGGAATGCGAAATGGAATGTTTAATGTAACACAATGGAATGTGGAATGGAATGGAATGAAGTGTGGAATTGAATGTTGAATGGAACGTGGAATGGAATGTATAATGGAATGGCATGGAATGTGGAATTCAACACGGAATGGAATGCAATGGAACGTGGAATGCAACGTGAAATTGAATGTGGAATAAAATGGAATGAAATGTGGAATGGAATGGAATGGAATGTGGAGAAAATGTGCAATAGAATGTGGAATCGAATGAGGAGTGGAATGGAATGAAATGTGGAATGGAGTGGAATGGAATGGAATGGAATGTGGAATGGAATGTGGAATAGAATGTGGAATGGAATGTGGAATTCAATGGAAAGGAATGTGGAATGGAATGGATCGGAAAGAGGAAAGGAAAGTGGAATGAAACGCAATGGATGTGGAATGGAACGGAATGGAATGTGGAATGGAATTTGAAATGGAATGTGGAATGGAACGGAATGGTATGTGGAATGAAATGTGGAATCGGAAGTGGAATGGAACGGATTGGAATGTGGAATGGAATATAGAATGGAAAGTGGAATGGAACGTGGAATGGAAGGTGGCATGGAACGTGGAATTGAATGGAAAGGAAAGTGGAATGGAATGTGGAATGGAATGAAATGGAATGTGGAACGGAACGTGAAATGGAATGTGGAATGGAATGTGGTTTGGAATGGAATGTAATGTGGAATGGAATGGAATGGAACAAGGAATCGGATATGGAATGAAATGCAAAGGAATGTGGAATAGAATGTGGAATGGAAAGGAATGGTATGTGGAATGAAATTTCGAATGGAATGTGGACAGCAATGCAATGGAATCTGGAATGGAATTTGTAATGGAATGGAATCGAATGTGGAATGGAATGCGGAAAGGAATGCAGAATGGAATGTAGAATTGAGTGGAATGGAATGTGGAATGCGGAAAGAAATGCAGAATGGAATGTAGAATTGAGTGGAATGGAATGTGGAATGCAAAGTAGAATGGAAAGGAAAGGAATTTGGAATTGAATGGAATGGAATGTGGAATGGAATGTAGAATGGATTGGAATGGAATGTGGAATGGAAAGTGGAATTGAATGGAATCGCATGCTGTATGGAAAAAAATGGATTGGAATGTGGAATGAAATTGAACGGAACATGGAAAAGAATATGCAAAGGAATGTGGAATGGAATCCATTGGAATGTGGAATAGAATGGAATGGAATTGAATGGAATGGGAATGGAAAGGAATGGAATGTGGAAAGCGATGGAATGTAAGAAATGAGGAATTGAATGGAAAGGAATGTGGAATGGAATGGAATGGAATGGAATACCGAATGGAATGGAACATAGAATGGAATGTCGAATGGAATGTAATAGAATGTGGAAAGAAATGGAATGGAATGTGGAATAGAATGTGGAATGGCATGTGGAATGGAATGGAATGGAATGTGGAATGAAATGTAATGGAATGTGGAATAGAATGGAATGTAATGCAATGGTATGTGGAATGGAATGGAGTGGAAAGGGGAATGCAATGCAAAGGAATGAAAAGTGGAATTTAATGGAATGGAATGTGGAATGGAATGGAATGTGGAATGGAATGGATCGTGGAATGGAATGTGGAATGGAATGTGGAATGGAATGTGGAATCGAATGGAATGGAATGTGGAATAGAACGGAATGGATTGTGGAATAGAATGGAATGGAATGGAATGTGGAATGCAATGTGGAATTTAACAGAATATGGAATGAAATGTGGAATGGAATGTGGAATGGAATGCAATGGAAGGTGGAATGGAATGGAATGGAATGTGGATTGGAATGGAATGGAAAATGGAAAGGAATGGAAAGTGAAGTTGAATGTGGATAGGAATCGGAAATGGAATGTGGATTCGAATGTGGACTGGAATGGGCAATGGAGTGAAATGAAAGGTTGAAAAGAATGGAATGGAACAAGGAATGGAATAGAATGGAAAGTGGAATGCAACATGGAATGGAACGTGGAATGGAAAGTTGAATTCAAAGTGGAATAGAATGGAACTTGGAATGGAATAGAATGGAAAGTGGAATGCAGCATGGAATGGAACGTGTAATGGAAAGCTGAATTCAAAGTGGAACGGAATGGAACGGAATGTGGAATGGAATGTGGAAAGGAATGTGGAATGGAACGTGGAATGGAACGTGGAAATGAATGTGGAATGGAATGGAATGGAATGTGGAATGAAATCTGTAATCGAATTTGTTATGGAATGGAATGGACTGTGGAAAGGAAAGTGGAGCGGAATGAAAAGGAATATGGAATGGAATGGAAAGGAGTGTGGAATGGAATGTGGAATGGAATGTGGAATGGAATGTTGAATGGAAAGGAAGGTAATGTGGGATGGAATGTGGAATGGAAAGTGCAACGGAAAGTGCAATAGAATGGAAAGGAATGTGGAATGGAACGTGTAATGTAATGGAATGGAATGTGGAAAGTAACGTTTAATGGAACATGGAATAGAATTTCGAATGGAATATGGAATGGAATGGAATGGAATGTGGAATAGAATGGAATGGAATGTGGAATGGAATGTGAAATGGAATGTGGAATGGAATATGGAAAGGAATGGAAAGGAATGTGGAATCGAATGTGGAAGGGAACATGCAATGGAATGCAATGGAAATTGTAATGGAAGGGAATGGAAAGTGGAAAGGTATGTGGAATGGAATACAATGGAATATGGTAGGGAACATGGAATGGAAGGGAATGGAATGAGTAATGAAAGGGAATGGAACGTAGAAAGGAATGTGGAATGGAATTCAATGGAATGTGGAATGGAACGGAATGGAATGTGGAGTGGAATGTGGAATGGAACGGAATGACATGTAGAATGGAATGTGGAATGCAATGTGGAATGGATTGGAATGGATTGTGGAATGCAATGGAATGGAATGTTATGGAAAGTGGAATGGAATGAATGGAATATGGAATGGAACATGGAATGGAAGGTAGAATGGAATGTGGAATGGAAAGTGGAATGCCACGTTCAAGGGAATGGAATGGAATGTGCAGCGGAATGTGGGATGGAATGGAATGGATAGTGGAAAGAAATGTGGAATGGAATCTGTCATGTAATTGAATGGAATGTGAAATGGAATGGAATGGAATGTGAAATGGATTGTGGAGTGGAACGCGGAATGGGATGTGGAATGGATCGTGGAATGGAACGTGGAACGAAATGGAATGAAACCTGTAACTGAATGTGCAATGGAATGGAATTGAATGTGAAATGGAATTGAATGTTATGTGGAATGGAATGTGGGAAAGAATGATGAGTGTAATGGAATGGAATGTGGAATGGAATGTGGAAGGGAATTTGGAATGGAATACAATGGAATGTGGAAGCAATGTGGAATGGAATGGAAAGGAATGTGGAATGCAACTTGTAAAGGAATAGGTAATGGTACGGAATGGAATGTGAAATGGAATGTAATGGAATGTGGAATGGAATGTGGAAAAGGATGAGGAATGGAAAGGAAAGGATTGTGGAATGGAAAGTGGAATGGAGTGTGGAATGGAAAGTGGCATAGAAAAGAATGGAATGTCGAATGGAATTTGGAATGGAACGTGGAATCGTATGGAACGGAAAATGGAATGGAATGGATTGAAACGTGTAATAGAATGGAATGGAAAGGAATGCGGAATGGAATCTGGAATGGAATGGAATGGAATCTGGAATGGACTGGAAAGGAGTGGAATGTGGAATGGAATGTTGAATGGAATGGAAAGTAAGGTGGAATGGAATGTGGAATGCAATTGGAATGGAATGGAATGCAATGAGGAATGGAATGTGGAATGGAATGGAAGGGAATATGGAATGCAATGTGGAATGGTGTGGAATAGAATGTGGAATGGAATGTAGAATTGTATGTGGAATGAAATGTGGAATGGAATGAAATGGCATGTGGAATGGAGTGCAATGGAATGTGGAATGATATGGAATGGAACATGGAATTGAATGTGGACTGGAATGTGTAATGGAATGTGGAAAGGTAAGGAATGGAATGTGCAATGGAATGGAATGGAATGTGCAATGGAATGGAATGGAATGTGGAATAGAATGGAATGGAATGGAATGGAAAGGAAAAGGAATTGAATGGAATGTGGAATGCAAGGGAATGGAATGAAATAAGGATTTGAATGGAACGGAATGTGGAATGGAATGCTATAGAACGCGGAATGCAATGTGGAACGGAATGGAATGGAATGTGGAATGGTATGTGGAAAGGAAAGTGGAATGGAATGGAATGTGGAACGGAATGGAAAGGAATGTGGAATAGAATGGAATGGTTTGGAATGTGGAATGGAATGCGGAATGGCATGTGGAATGGAATTTAATGGAATGTGGAATTGAATGGAATTTTATGTGGAATGGAATGTGGAATGGAATGGAATGGAATGTGAAATGGAATGGTGAATGGAATGGAATGGAATGTGGAAGGGAATGTGGGAAGGAACGGAATGGAATGTGAAATGGAATGTGGAATGGAAAGTGGAAATCTAAGTGGAATGGAATGGAATGGAATGCAATGGAATGAGGAATGGAACGGAATGGAATGTTGAATGGAATGTGGAATGGAAAGCAGAATGGAATGTGGAATGCAACGGAATGGAATGTGGAATGGAAAGTGGAATGGCCTGGAATGGACTGTGGCATGGAATGTGGAATAGAATGTAATGGAATGTGGTTGGGAATGTGGAATGGAATGTGGAATGGAAAGGAAAGTAATGTGGAATGGAATGTGGTAATGAAAGTGGAATGGAATGGAATGGAATGTGGAATGGACAGTTGAAAGGAATGGAATGGAATTTGGAATGGAATGTTTGATGGAATGTGGTAAGGAATGTAGAATCGAATGGAATGGCATGTGGAACCGAATGGAACGGCATGTGGAATGGAATGGAATGAATGTGGTATGAAATGGAATGTAACATGGAATAGAATGTCGAATGGAATGTGGAATGGAATGTGGAATGGAATGGAATGGAATGTGGAATGGAATGGAATGGAATTGGAATTGACTGGAATGGAATGTGGAATGCAGTGGAATGGAATGAAGTAAGCAATTGAATGGAATGGAATGTTGAATGGAATGGAACGGAATATGGAACGAAATGGAATAGAAAGTGGAATGGAATGTGGAATGGAATGGAATGGAATGTGTAAAGAAATGGATTGGAACGTGGAATAGAATGTGGAATGGAATGGAATGGAAAGTGGAATCAAACGGAATGGAATATGGAATGTAATGTAATGGAATGTGGAATGGAATATAATGGAAAATGGAATGGAATGGAAGGTGGGATGGTAAGGAATGAAATGTGGATTGGAATGGAATGGAATGTGGAATAGAATGTGGAATGGAATGGAATGGAATGGAATGGAATGTGGAATGGAATGTGGAATGGAATGGAATGGAATGGAATGGAATGTGGAATGGAATGTGGAATGGAATGGAATGGAATTTGGAATGGAATGTGGAATGGATTGGAATGGAATATGGAATAGAATTTGGAATTTAATGGAGTGGAATGTGGAATGGAATGCAATGGAATGGTATGGAATGTGGAAGGGAATGGAATGCAATATGTAATGGAATGTGGAATGAAACATAGATTGAAAAGTGGAAAGGAAAGTGGAATGAAACGTGGAATGGAATGTGGAATGGAATGGAAAGGGATGTGGAATGGAATGTGGAATCCAATGGAAAGGAATTCCGAATGGGAAGTAATAGAAGGTGGAAACGAATGGAATCTTATGGAGTGTGGAATGGAACGGAATAGAATGAAATGGGATGTGGAATGGAATGGAATGCAATTTGGAAGGAACGGAAAAAATTGTGGAATGGAATGAAATGCAATCTGGAATGGAATGGAATGGAATGTGGAATGAAATGGAAGGCAAGGAATGGAATGCGGAATGGAATGGAATGAAATGTGGAATGCAATGCAATGGAATGGAAAGTGGAATGGAATGGAAAGGAATGTGGAATAGAATGGAGTGGAATGTAGATTGGAATGTGGAATGCAATGGAGTGGAACGTGGAATGTAATGTGGAATGTAATGGAATGGAATGTGTAATGGAATGTGGTATGGAATGTGGAATGGAATGGAATGGAATGTGGAATGGAATGGAATGCCATGTGGAATGGAATGCAATGCAATGTAGAATGGAATAGAATTTGGAATGGAACAAAATGGAATGGAAAGTGGAATGGAAAGGAAATGAACGTGTAATGGAAAGGAATGCAATGAGGAATGAAATGGAATGGAATGGAATGTGGAATTGAATACGGAATGGAATGGAGTGGAATGGAATGTGGAATGGAATCTAATGGATTGTGTATTGGAATGTTTAATGGAATGTGTACTGCAAAGTGGAATGGAATGGAATGGAACGTGGAATGGAATGGAATGGAATGTGGAATGCAATGGAATGGAATGTGGAAAGGAACGTGGAATGGAAACTAAGGCATGTGGAATGGAGTGTGGAATGGAACGTGGAATGGAAAGTGCAATGGAAAGTGGAATGGAATGGAATCGAATGCGTAATGGAATGTGGAATGGAACGTGGAATGGAACGTGGAGTGGTACATGGAATGGAATAGAATGGCGTGGAACGTTGAATGGATTCTGCAATGGAATGGAATAGAACGTGGAATGAATTTGGTATGGAATGGAATGGAAAGTGGAATGGAATGTGGAATGGAATGGAGTGGAACGTGTAATAGAATGTGTAATGGAACGTGTAATGGAAAGTGGAATGCAATGGAAAAGAAAGTGGAATGGAATGTGGAACGGAATGTTTAAAGGAACGTACAAGGGAATGTTAAATGTAATGTGGAATCGAAAGGAATGTAATGTGGAATAGAATGTGAAATGGAATGGAATGGAATCCGAAATGAAATAGAATGGAATGGCATAGATTATGGAATGGAATGGAATGAAACGTGGAATGGAACTTGGAAAGGAACGTGGAATGGAATGTGGAGTGGAATTGAATGGAATGTGGAATGGATGGGAATGGAATGGGGAATGGATTGTGGAATGGAATGGAATGGAATTGAATGGAATGGAAAGCAATGGAAAGGAATGGAATGTGGAATGGAATGTGCAATGGAATTGAATGTGGAATGGAATGTGGAATGGAGTGGAATGGAATGTGGAATTGAAAGTGGAATGGAAGGTGGAGTGAAACATGGAATGGAATGGAATAGAACTTGGAATGGAATGTGGAATTGAATGGAATGGAATGTGTAAAAGTATGTAATCGAATGTGGAATGGAAAGTGGAATGGAATGGATTGCAATGTGGAATGGAATGTGCACTGAAATGGAATGGAAAGTGGAAGGGAATGATGAATGGAATGTGAAATGTAATGCAGAATGGAATGGAATGGAATGTGGAATGCAATATGGAATGGAAAGTAATGGAATGTGGAAGGGAAAGTGGAATGGAATCTGGAATGGAATGTGGAAAGGAATGAAATGGAATGTGGAAGGTAATGTGGAATCCAATGTGGAATGGAATGTGGAATGGAATGGAATGGAATATGGAAATGATTGTGGAATGGAATGGAATGGAATGTGGAATGGAATGTGGAATGCAATGGAATGGAATGTGCAATGGAATGTGGAATAGAATGGAATGGAATGTGGAAAGCAATGTGGAATGGAATGGAATGGAATGTGGAATGCAATAGAATGGAAAGTGGAATGAAATGTGGAATGCAATGGAATGGAATTTGGAATGGAATATGGAATGGATTGAAATGCAATGAGGAATGAAATATGGAATGGAATGTGGAAAGAAACGTGGAATGGAAGATGGAATGGAACGGAATGGAATGTGGAATGAAAGGTGGAATGGAATTGAATGGAATGGAAGGTGGAATGGAATGGAAGGTTTAAATACAATGGAATGGAATGTGGAATGGAATGTGGACTGGAATAGAATGCTATGCGGAATGGAATGTGGAATTGAATGGAATGGAATGTGGAATGGAACGTTCAATGGAATGTGGAATGGAATGTGGAATGGAATATAATGGAATGTGGAATGGAATGTGGCACGGAACGTGCAATGGAAAGGAACGGAAAGTGGAATGGATGTTGAATGGCACGGAATGGAATGGAATGTGGAATGGAACGTGGAATGGAAAGTGGAATGGAATGGAATGGAACGTGGAATGGAATGTGGAGTAGAATGGAATGGAATGTGGAATGGAATGGAATGGAACGTGGAATGGAATGTGGAGTAGAATGGAATGGAATGTGGAATGGAATGGAATGTAATGTGGAATGGAAAGGAATGGAACTAGGAATGGAACATGGAATAGAACGTGGAATGCAACGTGGAATGGAACGTGGAATGGAATGTGAAATGGAATGGAATGGAAAGTGGAATGGAATGGAATGGGATGTGAAATGGAATGAAATGGAATGGAATATGGAATTGTAGGGAATGGAACGGAATGGAACGCAGAATGCAATGGAAAGAAATGAGAAATGTAATGGAATGGAATGAAATGGAATGTGGAATGGAATGGAATGGAATGGAATGGAAATTGGAATTGTATGGAATGGAATGTGGAATGGGATGAAATGGAATGTAGAATGGAATGTGGAATGAAACAGAATGCAATCTGGAATAGAATGTGGAATGGAATGCACAGAGGAAAGTGGAATGCAATGGAATGGAATGTGGAATGGAATGTGGAATTGAATGGAATGGAACGTAGAATGGAAAGTATAATGGAAAGGAACAGAACATGGAATGGAACGCTGAATGGAACATGGAATGGAATGGGCAATTGAAAGTGGAATAGAACATGGAATGTAATGGAATGGAAAGCGGAATGTTACCTGGAAGGTAATGTAATGGAAGGGAATGGAATGTGCAATGGATTGTGGAAGGGAATGTGGAACGGAACAGAATGCAATGTGGAATGGAATGCGGAATGGAAAGTGCAAAGGAAAGTGGAATGTAATGGAATGGAATGTGGAATGGAACGAGGAATTTAACGGAATGGAGCGTGGAATGGAATGGAATATAACGTGGAATGGAACGTGGAATGGAACGGAATGGAATGTGGAATGGATGTGGAATGGAATGGAATGGGATGTGGAAAGAAATGTGGAATGGAATGTGTAAAAGAATGTAATGGAATGGAATGTGGAAAGGAATGGAATGGAATGTGGAATGGGATGTGGAATGGGATGTGGAATGGAATGGAATGCAAGGTGGAATGGAATGTGGAATGGAATGGACTGGAATGTGGAACGCAATGTGGAATGGAATGAAATGGAATGTGGAAAGAAATGTAATGGAAAGTGGAATGGAATGTGGAATGGAATGTGGAATGGAATGGAATGTGGAATGGAATGTGGAACGGTAAATGGAATGGAATGTCGAATGGAAAGTAGCATGGAACGGAAAGGAATGTGGAGTGGAATCTGGAATGGAATGTGGAATGGAAAATGGAATGGAATGTCAAATGGAACGAAGAATGAAATGGAATGGAACGTGAAACGGATCTTGCAATGGAACGTGGAAAGGAACGTGGAATGGAATGTGGAATGGAGCATGGAATGTCAGGTGGAATGTAATGTGGAATGGAACGTGTGATGCAATGGAATGGAAGGTGGAATGGAACGTGGAATGGAATGGAATGGAACGTGGAACGGAATGTGGAATGGAATGTGGAATGGAACTTGGAATGGAATATGGAATGGAACGTGGAATGGGAAGTGGAATGAAATGTGGAATGGAAAGGAATGAAATGTGGAATGGAAAGGAATGAAATGTGGAACAGAATGTGGACTGGAATGGAATGGAATCCGGAATGGAATGGTGTGGACTGTGGAAAGGAATGGAATGGAAAGTGGAATAGAACGTGGAATGGAACATAAAATGGACTGTGGAATGGAATGCAATGGAATGTGGAATGGAAGGGAATGGAATGTGTAATGGAATGTGGAATAGAATGGAATGGAATGGAATGGAAAGGAATGTTGAATGAAATGGAATGAAATGTGGAATGGAAATGAATGGAATGCGGAATGGAATGGAATTTTATGGAATGTGGAATGGAATGGAATGGAATGTGGAATGAAATGGAAAGGAATGTGGAATGGAATGGAATCCAGAATGCTATGTAATGGAATGAGGAATGGAAAATAATGGAATGGAATGGAATGTGGAAAGGAATGTAATGGAATCGAATGGAATGTGGAATGTAATGTAAAGGAATGGCATGGAATGAGTAATTGAATGGAACGGGAAATGAAATAGAATGGAATGGAATGTGGAATGGAATGGAATGGAATGGAATTGAAGTTGGAGTGGAATGTGAAATGGAAAGCGGAATGGAACGTGGAATGGAATGAAATGGATGTTGGAATGGAGTGGAATGGAACGTGGAATGGAATGGAATGGAACGTTGAAAGGGACGTTGAATGGAACGTGGAATGGAAAGCGGAATGGAACTTATAATGGAATGGAAAGGAATGTGGAATGGAATGGAATGGAATGGAAGGTGGAATGGAATAGAATGGAATGGAATGGAATGTGAAATGGAATGTGGAATGCAATGTGGAATGGAATGGAATGGAATGTGAAATAGAATGTGGAATGGAAAGTGGAATGGAATGGAATGGAACGTGGAATGGAATGGAATGGAACGTGGAATGGAAAGGAATGGAGCTTTGAAAGTAACGTGGAATGGAATGGAATGGAACGTGGAATGGAAAGGAATGGAGCTTTGAAAGTAACGTGGAATGGAATGGAATGGAACGTGGAGTGCAACGTGGAATGGAACGTGGAGTGGAACGTGGAATGGAATGTGGAATGGAACTTGGAATGGAACGTGGAACGGGAGGGAATGGAATGTGGAATGGAATGTGGAATTGAATGTGGAATGGAAAGTGGAATACCATTTAATGGTTTGTGGAATGGAATGTGGAATGCAATGGAATGAAATGAGACTTGGAATGTGGCATGGAATGAGGAATTGAAATTGGAATGGAATGGAATGGAATGGAATGTGGAATGTAATGCAATGGAATGGAATGTGGAATGTAATGGAATGGAATGGAAGGCGGAATGGAATGTGGAAAGGAATGTGGGATGGAAAGTGGAATGGAAAGGAATGGAATGTTTTAATGGAATGGAATGGAATGAGGAATGGTTTGTGGACTGGAATCGAATGCACTGTGGAATGGAATGTGGAATGGAATACAATGGAATATGGAATGGAATGCTCAATGGAATGAGGAATGCAATGCACTGGAATGTGGAATGGAATGTGGAATGGAGTGTTGAATGGAACGGAATGGAATGTGGAATGGAATGTGGAATGGAATGTAGAATGGAATGTGGAATGGAAAGTGGAATGGAAAGGAATGGAATGTGGAATGAAATGTGGAATAGAATGTGGAATAAAATGTGGAATGGAACGTGGAATGGAACATGGAATGTAATGGATCGAATGTGGAATGGAGTGTGGAATGGAATGGAATGGAGTGTGCAATGCAATTTGCAATGGAATGGAATGGAATGTGGAATGGAATGGAAAGTGGAATGGAATGTGGAATGCAATGTAATGGAATGTGGAATTAAAAGTGGAATGCAATAGCATGAAATCTGGAACGGAATGTGGAATGGAATGGAAAGCAATGAGGAATGGAATGTGCAATGGAATGTGCAGTGGAGCGTGGAATGGAAGATGGAATGGAATGGGATGGAATGTGGAATGGAGTGTGGAATGGAATGTGGAATGGAATGGAATGGAATGCTGAATGGAATGTAGAATGCAAAATGAAATGGAATGGAATGGAATGTGGAATGGAACGTGGAATGCAATGGGATGGAACATGGAAGGGAACGTGGAATGGATCGTGGTTTGCAATGGAATAGAACATGGAATGAAATGTGGAAAGGAATGCGGAATGGAACGTGAAATGGAATGGAATGGAACGTGAAATATAACATGGAATGGAACATAGAATGGAATGTGGAATTGAATGCTGCATGGAATGTGGAATGGAATGTGGAATGGAAAGGAATGGAATGTGGAATGGAATGTGGAATTGAGTGTGGAATGAATCGTGGAATGGAATGGAATGGAAGGTGGAAAGGAACGTGGAATGGAACTTGGAATTGAATGGAATGGAATGTGGAATTGAAGGTGGAATGGAATGGAATGGAATTGAATGTGGAATGGAATGTGCAATAGAATGGAATGGAATGTGGAATATAATGTGGAATGGAATGGAATGGAATGTTGAAGGGAATGTGGAATGGAATGTGGAATGTAATGAGCAATGGAATGGAATGAAATGTGGAATGAAATGTGGATTGTTATGTAATGGAATGTGGAATGCTGTGGACTGGAATGTGGAATGGAATGTGTAATCGAATTTAATGGAAAGTGGAATGGAACGTGGAATGCAATGGAATGGAATGGAATCTGGAATGGAATGAAATGGAATGTGGAATGAAATGTGGAATGGAATGTGGAATGGAATGGAAAGAAATGTGGAATGCAATGTTGATTGGAATGCAATGGAATGTGGAATGGAATGCAGATTATAATGGAAGGTAACTTAGAATACAATGCTGAATGGCATGTGAATTGGAATGAAATGGAATGTGGAATGGAATATGGAATGAAATGCAATGCAATGAGAATGGAATGCGGAATGGAATGTAGAATGGAATGAGGAATGGACTGCGGAATGGAATTGTGGAATGGAATGTGGCATGGAATGTGGAATGGAATGGAATTTAATGTGGAATAGAATGGAATGGAATGTTGAATGGAATGTGAATTGGAATGCAACTGAATGTGGAATGGAATGTGGAATGGAAAGCAAAGGAATGAGAATGGAATGTGGAATTGAATGTGCAACAGAATGGAATGGAATGTGGAATGGAATGTAGAATGGAAAGTGGAATGGAACGGAATGGAATGTGTAATGGAATGTGGAATGGAATGTGGAAGGGAATGGAATGGAATATGGAATGGAATGTGCAATGGAATGTGGTAGGAACGGAATTGAATGTGCAATGGAAAGTGGAATGGTATGTAGAATGTAAAGTGGAAAGTAATGGAATGGAAAGCGGAATGGAATGGAATGGAATGTGGAAAAGAATATCGAATGGAACGTGAAATGCAATGTGGAATGGAATGTGGAATGGAATATCGAATTTAACGTGAAATTGAATGGAACGGAATGTTGAATGGAACGTGGAATGGAATGCAATGGAATGTGGAATGGAAGGTGGAATGGAATGGAATGCAATGTGGAATGGAATTTTTAAGGAAAGTGGAATGTAATGGAATGGAATGTGGAACGGAACGTGGAATGGAATAGAATGGAATGTAGAATGGAATGTGAAATTGTAAATGGAATGGAAAGAGGATAGTAAAGTGGAATGGAATGGGCAATGGAATGTGGACCGCAACGTGGAACGGAATGGAAAGTGGAAAGGAACTTGGAAAGAATGGAGTGGATCTTGGATTGGAATTTGGAATTGGATTTGGAATGGAAAGTGGAATGGAACGTGGAATGGAATGGAATGGAATGTGGAAAGCAATGGAAGGCCACTAGGAATGCAATGTGGAATGGAATGTGGAATGGAAGGTGGAATTGAACGTGGAAAGAAATGGAATGGAAAGTGGAATGGAATGTGGAATGGAATGGAAAGGAATGTGGAATGGAATGGAATGGAATGTGGAATATAAAGGAATGGAATGTGGAATCGGACGTGGAATGGAACATGGAAGGCAACATGGAATGGAACGTGAAATGGAATGTGGAATGCAATAGAATTTAATGTGGAATTGAATGGAATGGAATGTGGAATGGAAAGGAATGGAACGTGAAATGGAACGTGGAATGGAATGGTATGGAACTTGGAATGGAATGTGGAATGGAATGGAACGGAACTTGGAATGCAGTGTGGAAAGGAATGTGGAATGGAACGTGGAATGGAACGTTGAATGGAGTGGAAAGGAACATTGAATGAAATGGAATGGAACGTGGAATGGAATGTGGAATGGAATGGAATGGAATTTAGAATGGAATGGAATCCAACGTGGAATGGAATGGGATGAAGTGGAATGTGCAATGGAATGGAAAGGAATGTGGAATTCAATTGAATGGAATGTGGAATGGAATGGATCGGAATGTGGAATGGAATGGAATGGAACGTGGAATGGGATGAGGAATGGAATGTGGAATGGATTGTTTAATGGAATGGAATGGAATGATAAATAGAATGGAACGGAATGGAATGTGGAATGGAATGTGGAAAGGATCGTAGAATGGAATGGAATGGAATGTGCAATGGAATGGAATGGAATGTGTAATGGAATAGAATGGAATGGAATGGAAAGTGAAATAGAATGTGGAACGAATGTGAAATGTAGTGTAATGGAATGGAAAGGAGTGTGGAATCTAATGCAATGGAATGTGGAATGGAATGGAATGGAATGTGCAACGGAATGGATGGAATGTGCAATGGAATGGAATGGAATGTGGAATAGAATGAAATGGAATGTGGAATCAAATGGAATGGAATGTTGAATAGAATTGAATGGAATGCTGAATGGAATTTGAAGTGGAAAGGAATGGAGTAGAATGGAATGTGGAATGCAATGGAATTGAATGGAATATGAAATGGAATGGAATGTGGAATGGAATATGAAACGGAATGGAATGGAATGGGGAATGTGATGTAATGGAATGGAATGTGGAATGGAATGGAATGAAACGTGGAATTGAATGGAATGGAATGGAATATGCAATGGAATGGAATGGAATGGAATGCAGAATAGTGTGGAATGGAATATGGAATTTAAAGTAGAGGAAAGGAATGTAATGGAATAGTATGCAATGTGGAACTGAATGGAATGGGAAGTGGATTGCAAGGGAATGGAATGTGGAATGGACAGGAATGGAATGGAATGTAAGCTGGAAAGGAATGGGAAATGAAATGTGGAAGGGAAAGAGGAATGGAATGAAAACGAACATGGAATGGAATGGAATGGAATGGAATGGAACGTGGAATGGAACGTGGAATGGAAGGTTAATTGTATTGGAATGGAATGCAATGCAATGGAATGGAATGCATTGGAATGCAATGGAAAGGAATGTAGAAAGAAAAGTGGAATGCAATGAAATGGAACTGGGAATAGAAAGTAGAATGGAATGTCCAATGGAAAGTGGAATTGAACGTGGGATGGAATGGAATGGAACATAGAATGGAATGTGGAATGGAATCTGGAATGGAATGGAATGGAATGTGGTCTCGAAAGTGGAATGGAATGGAATGGAATGTGGAAGGGAATTTGGAATGGAATGTGGAATGGAATGTGGAATGGAACATGGATTGGAATGTGGAATGAAATTTGGATTGGAATCGAAAGTAATGTGGAATGGAATGCAATGGAATGTGCAATGGAATTGAATGGAATGTGGAACAGAATGTGCAATGGAATGGAATGAAATCCAGAATGCAATGGAATGGAATGGTATGGAACGTGGAATGGATTGGACTGAATCATGGAAAGGAACGTGGAATGGAAAGTGGAATAAATGTGGAATGGAATGGAATGGAATGTGGAATGGAAACGAATGGAAAGTGGAATGTGGACTGGAATGTGGAATGTAATGGAATTGAATGTGGAATGGAATGGAATAGAATTTGTTACGGAATGTGGAATGGAATGGAATAGATTGTGGATGTAATGTGAAATGGAATGGATACGAATGGAATGTGGAATAGAATGGAATGGAAAGGAATGTGCAATGGAATGGAATGGAATGGAAAGTGATATGCAATGGATTGTCATGGAATGGAATGTGGAATGGAAGTGTATGAAATTTGGAATTATTGTGCCATTGAATGGAATGGAATGTGTAATTGAATGAAATGGAATTGAATGGGATGTGGAATGGAATGGAACAGAACGTTGAATGGAATAGAACGGATTCTGGAATGGAATGGAATATGGATTGGAATGGAACGGAATGTGGAATGCAATGAGGAATGGAATGGAATGTGCAAAGGAATGTGGAATGTAACGGAATGGAATGTGGAATTGAACGTGGAACGGAAAGTGTAATGGAACGAAATGGAATATGGAATGGAATGTGGAATGGAATGATGAATGGAATGTGGAAGGTTATGTGGAATGGAAGGTGAAAAGGAATGGAATGGAATGTGGAATGGAACGTGGAATGGAGTGCAATGGAACGTGGAATCGAACGTGGAATGGAAAGTGGAATGTGGAATGCAATGGAATGGACTGTGGAAAGGAATGGAATGGAATGTGGAATGGAATGTGGAATCGAATGGAATGGAATGTGGAATGGAATGGTGTGGAGTGTGGAATGGAAGGGTATGGAATGTGGAATGGAATGTGGAGTGGAATGGAATGTAATGGAATGTGGAATGGAATGCAATGGATCGTGAATTGGAACATGGAATGGAATGTGGAATGGAATGTAATGAAACCTGTAATAGAATGGAATGGAACGTGGAATAGAATCGAATGGAATGGAATATGAAATAGAGTGGAATGGAATAGAATGAGAATGGAATGCAATGAAATGTGGAATAGAAGGAGGAACGGAATGGAATGGAAGAGTATGTAATGGGGAATGCAGCGGAATGTAATGCGGAATTGAATGTGGAATGGAATGGAATGCAACGTGAAATGGAATCACGAATAGAATTTGCAATGGAATGGAATGGAATGTGGAATGGAATGCATTGGAATGTGGAGTGGAATTTGGAAAGGAATGGAATGGAATGGGAATGGAATTTCGAACAGAATGGAATGGAAAGTGGAATGGAATGTGGACTGGACTGGAATGGAATGTGGAATGGAATGGAATGGAATGTGGAATGGAATGGAATGGAATGGGAATGGAATGTGGAATAGAATGGAATGGAAAGTGTAATGGAGTGTGGACTGGAATGGAATGGAATGTGGAATGGAATGGAATGGAAGGTGCAATGGAATGTGGTGTGGCATGTGCAATTGAATGGAGTGCAATGTGGAATGGAATGTGGAATGGAATGTGAAATGGAAAGTGGAATGGAATGCAATTTGGAATGGAACGTGAAATGAAATGGAATGCAACGTGGAATGGAACGTGGAATGGAACGTGAAATGTAATGTGGAAAGGAAAGTGGAATGGACTGGAATGGAATGAGGAATGGAATGCGGAATGGAATGGAATGGAACGTGGAGTGGAATGTGCAATGGAATGTGGAACGGAACGTGGAATGGAATAGAATGGAAAGTGGAAAGAAACGTGGAATGGAAAGTAATGGAATGTGGAATGGAATGTGGAATGGACAGTGGAATGAAATGGAATGGAATCTGGAATGGAATGTGGAATGGAAAGGAATGGAATGTGGAATGGAACATGGAATGGAATGGAATGGAATGTGGAATGAAACGTGGAATGGAATGGAATGGTATGTGGAATAGAATGTGGAATGGAACGTGCAATGGAATGGAATGGAACCTGGAATGGAATGTGGAATGGAAAGTAATGGAATGGAGTGGAATGTGGAATGGAATGGAATGGAATGGAAAGGAAAGTGGAATGGAATGTGGAAAAGAATGTGGAATGGAATGTAGAATGGAACGGAATGGAATGTAGAATGGAATGTGGAAAGAATGTGAAACGGTATGGAATGGAATGTGGAATGGAATGTGGAAAGAAATGTGGAATGGTATGTGGAATAGAATGGAATGGAATGTGGAATGGAATGTGGAATTGAATGTGGAATGGAACGTGGAATGGAATGGAATGGAACAGAATGGATTGCGGAATGGAAGGGGGAATGGAATATGGAATGGAATGTGGAATGGAATGTGGAATGGAATATGGAATGGAAGGTGGAATGGCATGGAATGGAACGTGGAATGGAACGTGGAATTGAACGTGGAATGGAAAGTGGAAAGGAACATGGAATAGAATGTGCAAAGCAATGTGGAATGGAACATGGAATGGAAAGGAATGGAAACTCAAGTGGAATGTGGAATGGAATGGAATGGAAAGTGGAATGGAATGTAGAATGGACTGTGGAATGGACCGTGAAATGGAACGTGGAATGCATTTGAATTTAATGTGGAATGGAATGTGGACTGGAAAGGAATGGAAAGTGGAATCGAATTTAATAGAATGTTGAATGGAATTTGGAATGAAATGCGGTGTGTCACGTGTAATGGAATGGCGTGCAATGTGGAATGGAACGTGGAATGAAATGGAATGGAAAGTCGAATGGAACGTGGAATGGAATGTGGAAAGAAAAGTTGAATGGAATGTAATGGAATGTGGAATGGAACGCGGAATGTAATAGAATGGACTGTGGAATGGAAAGGAATGGAATGTGGAACGGAATGTGGAATGGAACGTGGAATATAATAGAATGGAATGTGGAATGCAATGTGGAATGGAATTTGGAATGGAATGTGGATTGGAATGGAATGGAATGTGGAATGGAATGTGGAATGGAATGTGGAATGGAATGGAATGGAATGGAGTAGAATGTGGAAAGAATTGGAATTGAAAAGAATGGATTGTAGAATGGAATGTGGAAAGGAATGTGGAATGGAATGTGGAATGGAACGGAATGGAATGTACAATGGAATGTGGAAAGGAATGTGGAATGGAATGGAATGGAATGTGGAATGGAATGTGGAAAGGAATGTTGAATGGAATGTGGAATGGAACGGAATGGAATGGAATGGAATGTGGAATGTAATGTGGAATGGAACGTGGAACGGAAAGGAATGGAATGGAATGGATTGTGGAATTGAATGTGGAATGGAATATGGAATGGAACGTGGAATGGAATGGAATGGAACGTGGAATGGGAGGAAATGGTATGTGGAATGGAACGTGAAATGGAATGGAATGGAACGTGGAATAGAATGTGGAATGGAATGTGGAATGGAACGTGGAATGGAATGTGGAATGGAATGTGGAATGTAACGTGGAAAGGAAAGGAATGAAAACTCGAGTAGAACGTGGAATGGAATGCAACGTGGAATGGAAAGTGGAATGGAATGTGGAATGGAACGTGAAATGGAAAGTGGAATGCACTGGAATGGAATGTGGAATGGAGTGTGGAATGGAATGTGGAATGGATGGCAAGGCAATGTGCAGTGGAATGTGGAATCGAATGGAATGGATTGTGGAATGGAATGGAATGCAATCTGGAATAGAATGTGAAATGGAATAGAAAGGAATCAGGAATGGAATGGAATGGAATGGTGTGGAATGCGGAACGCAATGGAATGGAACGTGGAATGGAAAGTGGAATGGAACATGGAATGGAATCTGGAATGTAATGGAATTGAATGTGGAATGAAAGGGAATGGAATGTGGAATGGGATGTGGAATGGAATGTGGAATGGAATGGAATGGTATGGAATGTGGATATGGAATGGAAATGAATAGAATGGAATGTGGAATGCAATGCATTGGAAGATGCAATGGAATGGAATGGAATGGAATATGGAATGGATTGGAATGTAATGGAATGAGGAATTGTATGGAATGTAATATGGAATTTAATGTAGATGAATGGAATATAATGGAATAGTATTTAATGTGAAATTGAATGGAAAGGGAAGTGGATTGGAATGGAATGGAAAGTGGAATGGATAGGAATGTAATGAATAGAAGGTGGAATGGAATGTGCAATGGAATGTGGAATGGAACGAGGAATGGAATGCAATGGAACGTGGAATGGAATGGAATGGAAAGTGGAATGAAATGGAATGGAACATGGAAAAGAACGTGGAGTGGAACGTGGAATGGAATGGAATGGAATGGGGAATAGAAAGTGGAATGGAATGTCCAATGGAAAGTGGAATTGAACGTGGAATGGAATGGAATGGAACATGGAATGGAATGTGGAATGTAACGTGGAAAGGAAAGGAATGAAAAGTCGAGTAGAACGTGGAATGGAATGGAATGGAACGTGGAATGGAATGTGGAATGGACTGTGGAATGGAACGTGAAATGGAACGTGGAATGCATTGGAATGGAATGTGGAATGGAGTGTGGAATGGAATGTGGAATGGATGGCAAGGCAATGTGCAGTGGAATGTGGAATCGAATGGAATGGGTTGTTGAATGGAATGGAATGCAATCTGGAATAGAATGTGAAATGGAATAGAAAGGAATCAGGAATGGAATGGAATGGAATGGTGTGGAATGCGGAATGCAATGGAATGGAACGTGGAATGGAAAGTGGAATGGAACGTGGAATGGAAATTGGAATGGAACACGGAATGGAATCGGAAATGTAATGGAATGGAATGTGGAATGAAAGGGAATGGAATGTGGAATGGGATGTGGAATGGAATGTGGAATGGAATGGCATGGTATTGAATGTGGAATGGAATGGAAAGGAAAAGAATGGAATGTAGAATGCAATGCAATGGATGATGGAATGGATTGGTATGGAATGTGGAATGGAATGGAAAGGAATAGAATGGAATGTGGAATGCAATGCAATGGAAGATGGAATTGAATGGAAAGGAATGGAATATGGAAAGAACTGGAATGTAATGGAATGTGGAATTTTATGGAATGTAATATGGAATTTAATGTAGAGGAATGGAATGTAATGGAATAGTATTTAATGTGGAATTGAATGGAAAGGGAAGTGGATTGGAATGGAATGGAAAGTGGAATGGATAGGAATGGAATGGAATAGAAGGTGGAATGGAATGTTCAATGGAATGTGGAATGGAATGAGGAATGGAATGGAATGGAACGTGGAAAGGAATGGAATGGAAAGTGGAATGAAATGGAATGGAACGTGGAATGGAACGTGGAGTGAAACGTGGAATGGAATGGAATGGGGAATAGAAAGTGGAATGGAATGTCCAATGGAAAGTGGAAATGAACGTTGAATGGAATGGAATGGAACACGGAATGTAATGTGGAATGGAATGTGGAATGGAATGGAATGGAATGTGGTCTCGAAAGTGGAATGGAATGGAAGGCAATGTGGAATGGAATGTGGAATGGAAAGTGGAATGGAACGTGGAATGGAATGTGGAATGGAACGTGGAGTGGAATGTGGAATGAAATGTGGAATGGAAACGAATGGAATGTGGAATGGAATGAAACGTAATGTGCAATGGAATGGAATGGAATGTGGAATAGAATATGGAATGGAATGGAATGGAATCCAGAATGGAAGGGAATGAAATGGTATGGAATGTGGAATGCAACGTGGAATTGAAAGTGTAGGGAATGTGGAATGAAACGTGGAATGGAATCCATTCCTCGTTCCATTCTACATTCCATTGCCCATTCCATGTAGAATGGAACGAGGAATGGAATGGAATGGAAAGGGGAATGGAACGCGGAATGGAATGAAATTGAACGTGCAATGGAATGTGGAATGCAATGTGGAATGGAACGTGTGATGGAACGTGGAAAGGAATGGATTGGAATGTGGAATGGAAAGTAGAATGGAATGGAATGGAAGGTGGAATGGAATGTGGAATGGATTGTGAAATGGAATTGATTGCAATGTGGAATGGAATTGAATGGAATGTGGAATGGAATGTGGACTGGAATGGCATGCAATCTGGAAAGGAATGTGGAATGGAATGGAATGGAATGTGGAATGGATTGTTTAATGCAATGTGCAATGGAATGTAATAGAATGTGGAATGGAATGTAGAATGGAATGCGGAATGGAATGTGGAATGGAACGTGGAATGGAATGGAAAGGAACGTGGAATGGAACTTGTAAAGGAACGTGGAATGGAACGTGCCATGGAATGTGGAATGGAGGGTGGAATGGTATGTGGAATGCAACGTGGAATGGAAAGCGGAATGAAATGTGGAATGGAATGTGGGAAGGATCATGGAATGGAATGTGGAATGGAACGGAATTTAATGTGTAATGGAATGTGGAATGGAAAGTAGAATGGAATGGAATGGAATCTGCAATGGAAAGTGGAATGGAACATGTAATCTAAAGTGGAATGGAACATGGAATGGAACATGGAATGGGATGTTCAATGGAATATGGAATGGAAAGTTGAATGGAATGCAATGGAAAGTGCAATTGAACGTGGAATGGAATGGAAAGGAATGGGGAATGGAACGTAGACTGGAACATGGAAACGAATGTGAAATGGAATGTGGAAGGGACTGTGGAGTGGAAAGGAATGGGATGGAATGGAATGTGGAATGGAATGTGCAATGTACTGTGCAATAGAATGTGGAATGGATCATGGAATGGAACGTGAAATGGAATGTGGAATGGAATGTGGAATGGAATAGGGAATGGAAAGTGAAATTGAATGGAATGGAATGTTAAATGGAACGTGGAATGGAATGGAAAGGAATGTGGAATGGAATGTGGAATGGAACATTGAACGTAATGGAATGGATTGTGGAATGGAATCTGGAAAGGAAAGTGGAATGGAATGGAATGGAAAGTGGAAAGGAACATGGAATGCAATGGAATGCAATGTGGAATGGAACCTGGAATTGAAACTGGAATTGAACGAGGAATGGAATGTGGAATGGAATGGGCAATGTAATGTGAAATGGAATGTGGAAGGGAATGGAATGGAAAGTGGTATGCAACTTGGAAAAAATGGAACGTGCATTGGAATGTGGAATGGAACGTGGAATGGAACGTGGAAAGGAATGGTTTGGAATGTGGAATGGAAAGGAATGGAACTTGGAATGCAATGTGGGATGGAATGTGGAATGGAACGGGGAATGGAATGTGGAATAGAATGGAATGGAATGGGGAATGGAATGGAATGGAATGTGGCATGGAAAGTAATGGAAAGTGAAATGGGACGTGGAATGGAACATAGAATGCAACGTGGATTGGAAAGTGGAATGAAATGTGGAATGCAATGGAATGGAATGTGGAATGGAATGGAATGGAATGTGGAATGGTATTGAATGGAGTGGAATCTGGAAGGGAATCGAATGGAATGGAATGGAAATCGGAAAGAAATGGAATGGAATGTGGAAAGGAATGGAATGGAAAGGATTGGAATGTGGAATGCAATGGAATGGAACTTGGAATGGAATGTGGAATGGACTGTGCAATGGAAAGGAATGGAATGGAATGCGGAATTGAATGGAATGGAATGAGGAATGGAAAGAATTGGAATGTGGAATGCAATGGAATGGAACTTGGAATGGAATGTGGAATGGACTGTGCAATGGAATGGAATGGAATGTGGAATAGAATGGAAACGAATGGAATGGAAAGCGAAATAGAATGTGGAATGGAATGTGAAATGGAATGTGGAATGGAATGGAATGGAAGGTGGAATGGAATGGAATGGAACATGTAATGGAACGTGGAATGGATCATGGAATGGAAAGTGGAATGGAATGTGGAATGCAATGGAATGGAACGTGGTATGAAATGTGAAATGGAATGGAATGGAGTGTGGAATGGAATGTGGAACGTAATGCAATGGAATGAGTATGAAAAGTGGAATGGAATGGAATGCAATGTGGAATGGAATGTGAAATGGAATGGATTGGAATGTGGAAAGGAATGTGGAATAGATTGCGGAATGGAACGGAATGGAATATGGAATGGAATGTGGAATGGAATGTGGAATGAAACTTGGAATGGAACGTGGAATTGAATGGAATGGAACTAGTAATAGAATATGGAATGGAATGGAAGGGAATGTGGAATGAAATGTCGAGTGTAATGGAATGGAACGTGGAAAGGAATGGAATGGAGTATAGAATGGAATGTGGAATGGAAAGGAATGTAATGTGAAATAGAATGTGGAAAGGAACGTGGAATGGAATGGAATTGAATGTGGAATGGAACGTGAAATGGAATGCAATGGAACGTGGAATGTAACATGGAATGGAACGTGGAATGGAATGTGGAATTGAATGCGGCATGGATTGTGGAATGCAATGTGGAATGGAACGGAATGGAATGTGGAATTGAGTGTGGAATGGAACGTGGAATGGAATGTAATGGAACGTGGAATTGAATGGAATGGAATGTGGAATGGAATGGAATGGAATGGAATGTGGAATGGAATGGAATGGAATGTGGAAGGGAACGTCGAATGGAAAGTGGAATGGAATGTGGAATGCAATGGAATGAAATGTGGAATGAAATGTGGATTATAATGCAACGGAATGTGAAATAGTATGGACTGGAATGTGGAATGGAAAGTTTAATAGAATTTAATGGAAAGGGGAATGGAAAGTGGAATGGAATGTAGTGGAATGGAAAGTGGAATGGAATGAAATTGAATGTGGAGTGGAATGCGGAATGGAATGAGGAATGGAATGGAATGAAACGTTGAATGGAATGTTGACTGGAATGGAATGCAATGTGGAATGGAATGCCGATTATAATGGAACGTAAATGGGAATACAATGTCGAATGGCATGTGAATAGGAATGCAATGGAATGTGGAATGGAATATGGAATGTAATGCAATGGAATGAGAATGGAATGTGGAATGGAATGTGGAATGGAATGTGGAGTGGACTGCGGAATGGAATTGTGGAATGGAATGTGGCATGGAATGTGGAATACAATGGAATGGAATGGAATGTGGAATGGAATGTGAATTGGAATGCAGCTGAATGTGGAATGGAATGTGGAATAAAACTCAATGGAATGAGAATGGAATGTGGAATGGAATGTGGAATGGAATGGAATGGAAAGTGGAATGGAATGTGGAATGGAAAGTGGAATAGAATGAAATGGAATGTGGAAAAGAATGTGGAATGGGTTCTTTAATGGAATGGAATGGAATGTGTAATGGAATTTACAATGGAATGTGGAATGGATTGTTGAATGGAATGTTATGGAATGTGGTATGGAATGTGAAATGGAATTTGGAATGGAACGGAATGAAATGTGCAATGGAATGTGGAATGTTATGTGGAATGTAAAGTGGAATGGAATGGAATGGAATGTGGAATGGAACGGGGAATGGAACATGGAATGCAACGTGAAATGGAACATGGAATGGAACCTGAAATGGGATTAGCAATGGGATGTGGAATGGAAAGTTGAATGGAATGGAATGGAACGTTGAATTGAACGTGGAATGGAATGCAATGCAAAGTGGAATGGAACGTCGAATGGAACGTGTAAAGGAATGTGGAATAGAACGTAGAATGGAATGTGGAATGGAATGTGGAAGGGAATGTGGAATGGAATGGAATGGAATGGAATGAGGAGTGTAACGTGCAATATATCGTGGAATTGAATGTGGAATGTTGAATGGAAGGGAATGGAATGTGGAAGGTAATGTGGAATGGAATGTGGAACGGAATGTGGAGTGGAACGCGGAATGGAATGTCGAATGGAAAGAGGAGTGGAATGTGGAATGGAATATGGAATGGAACGTGAAATTGAATGGAATGGAATGTTGAATGGAACGTGGAATGGAATGGAATGGAATGTGGAATGGAATGTGGAATGCAATGTGGAATGTAAGGGAGTGAAATGTGGAATGGATTCTGGAAAGGAAAGTGTAATGCAATGGAATGGAAAGTGGAACGTAACATGGAATGGAATGGAATGGAATGTAGAAAGGAACGTGGAATTGAAAATGGAATGGAAAGGGTATTGTAATGTGGAAGGGAATGGGCAATGGAATGTGGAATGCAACGTGGAATGGAATGGAATGGAAAGTGGAATGGAACTTGGAAAGAATGGAATGGAACTTGGATTGGAATGTGTAATGGAATTTGGAATGGAAGGTGGAATGGAAAGTGGAAAGGAATGGAATGGAATGTGGAAAGGAATGGAAGGGAACTTGGAATGCAATGTGAAATAGAATGTGGAATGGAATGTGGAACGGAATGTAATGGAAAGTTGAATGGACTGCAATGGAATATGGAATGGAATGGAATGGAATGTGGAAAGGTATGGATTGTAATGGGATGGATTGTGTATGGAATCGAAAGAAATGTGCAATGAAATGGAATAGAATATGGAATGCAAAGTGGAATGGAACGTGGAAAGGAATGGAAAGCAAAGAGGAATGGAATGTGGAATGGAAAGAGGAATGCAAGGTGGAATGGAATATGGAATATGGAATGGAATGCAATGGAATGTGGATTGGAATGGAATTGAATATTGAATGGAATGGAATGCAGAATGGCATAGAATGGAATGTGGAATGGAATGGAATGGAATGGAAAGTGGAAAGTAATTGAATGGAGCAAGGAATGGAATGGCATGCAATGTGGAATGGAATGTGGAATGGAATTGAATGGAATGGAATGTGGAATGGAATTGAACGAAATGTGGAATGGAATGGAATGGAAAGGAATGTGGAATGGAATGCAATGTAATGGAATGGAAAGTGGAATGGAATGGAATGAAATGTGGAATGACATGGAATGGAATTGGGAATGGAATGGAATGGAATGGAATGGAATATGAACTGGAATGGAATTGAATGTGGAATGGAATGGAATGGAAAGTGGAATAGACTGGAATTGAATAGAATGTGGAATGGAATGGAATAGAATGAAATGTGAAATGGAATAGAATGTGGAATGGAATCTGTAATGGATTCGAATGGAATGGAAATTGGAATGGAATGGAATGGAAATTTGAATGGAATGGAATGAAATGTGGAATGGAATGGAATGGAATGTGGAATTGAATGGAAAGGAATATGGAATGGAATGGAATAGAATTTGGAATGGAATGGAATGGAATGTGGAATGGAATGGAAGGTGGAATGGAATGGGTAATGGAGTGGAACAGAATGGAATGTGGAATGAAATGGAAAGTGGAATGCAATAGAATGTAATGTGGAATGGATTTGAATGGAATGTGGAATGGTATGCAATGAAATATGGAGCGGAACTGAATGCAAAGGGAAATGGAATGGAATGGAATGCAATGGAATGAGGAAAGGAGAGGAATGGAATGTGGAACGGATCGGAATGAAAAGGAATATGGAATGGAAAGGAACATGGAATGGAATGGAATGGTACGGAATGGAACGGAATGTAGAAAGAATGGAATGGAATGTGGAATGGAATGGAATGTAACGGAATGTGGAATGGAATTGAATGGAAACTGGAATGGAATGGAATGGAATGTGGAATGGAACGAAATGGAATGGAATGGAATGTGTAATGGAATGGAATGTGTAATGGAATATGGAAAGGAATGGAATGGAATGGAATGTGGAATGGAATGAAGGGGATTGCATAATGTAATGTAATGGAATGGAATGGAATGGGGAATGTAATGTAATTTGGAATGTAATGGAACGGAAAGGAATGGAATGTAGAATGGAATGGAATAGATTGTGTAAAGGAAAGGAATGCAATGGAATGGAATGTGGAATGGAATGGAATGGAATGGAATGTAGAAAGAGATGGAATGGAATGTGAAATGGAATGGAATGTGGAACGGGATGGAATGGAATGTGGAATGGAATGAAATGGAATGGAATGCAATTTGAAATGGAATATGTAATGGAATGTGGAATGGAATGGAATATGTAATGGAATGTGGAATGGAATGGAATGGAATGGAATGGAATGGAATGTGGAAAGGAATGGAATGGAATGGAATATGCAATGGAATGGACAGGAATGGGGAAAGTAACGGAGTGTACTGTGGAATGGAATGTAATGGAATGTGGAAAGGAATGGAAAGAAATGTGGAAAGTAACGGAATGGAATATGGAATGGAATATAATGGAATGTGGAATAGAATCGAATGGAATGGAAAGGAATGGAATGGAATGTGGAATGTAATGGAAAGGAACGTGGAAAGAAATGCAGTGGACTGTGGAATGTAATGGAATGTAATGTGGAATGCAATGGAATGGAATGTGGAATGGAATGGAATGTGGAATGGAATGGTATGGAATGTGGAATGGAATGGAATGGAATATGTAAATGAATGTGCAATGGAATAGAATGAAATGGAATAGAATATGGAATAGAATGGAACGGAATGTGGAATGGAATTTAATGTGGAATGGAATGATATGGAATGTGGAATAGAATGGAATGGAATATGTAAAGGAATGTGCAGTGGAATGGAATGAAATAGAATGGAATGTGGATTGGAATGGAATGGAATTTGGAATGGAAAGTAATTTGCAATGTAACGTGGAATGGAATGGAATAGAATGGAATGGAATGTGGAATGGAATGGAATGGAATGGATTGGAATGGAATGGAATGGAATGTGGAATGGAATGGAATGCAATGTGGAATGTAATGAAATGTGGAATGGAATGTGGAAAGGAATGTAATGGAATGGAATGGAATCGCAAATGGAATGGAATGGAATGGAATGAGGATTGGAATGGAATGTGGAATGGAATGGAAAGGAATGGAATGTGGAATGGAAAGGAATGGAATGTTGAATGAAATGGAATGGAATGCGGAATGGAATGGAACGGTATGTGGAATAGAATGGAACGCAATGGAATGGAATGTGGAATGGATTGGAATGGAAAGGAATGTGGAATGCAATGGAATGGAAAGGAATGGAATGTGGAATGTAATGGAATGGAATGTGGAATGTAATGGAATGAAATGTGCAATGGAATGAATGGAAAGTGGAATGGAATGAATGGAAAGTGGAATGGAATGTGGAATGGAACGTGGAATTGAATGAAATGGAACGTGGAATTGAATGAAATGGAACATGGAATGGAAAGTGGAATGGAATGTGGAATGAAATGTGGAATGTGGAAAGGAATTCAATGGAATGTGTAATGGAATGGAATACAATGGGGAACGGAATGGAATGGAATGCGGAATTTCATGGAATGTAATGTGGAATGGAATGGAATGCGGAATGGCACGGAATGGAACGTGGAAAGGAATGGAATGGAAGCGAATGTGGAATGGAATGGAACGGAATGGTATGTTATGTGGAATGGAAGGGAATGGAATGTGGAATGGAATTGAATGGAAAGTGGAATGGAATGAAATGTTATGTGGAATGGAATGGAATATGGATAGAAATGAGGTATGGAATGGAATGGAATGGAATGGAAAGTGGAATTCAAAGGAATGGAATGTGGAATAGAATTGAATGTAATGGGGAAAGCAATGGAATGGAATGCAATGTGGAATGGAATGTAACAGAATGCAATGGAATGGAATGGAATGGAATGGAATGGAAATTGGAAAGGAATGGAATGTGTGATGGAATAGAATGGAATGGAATGGAATGTGGAATGGAACAGAATGGAATGGAATGTGAAACTGAATGGAAAGAGGAAAGGAATGTGTAACGAATTAAATGGAATGGAATGGTATCTGGAATGGAATGGAATTGAATGTGGAATGGAATGGAATGAAATGTGGAGTGGAATGGAATTTAATGTGGAATGGAATGGAGAGGAAAGTGGAATGGAATGGAAAGTGGAATGGAAAGGAATGTAATGAAATGGAAAGTGGAATGGAATTTGGAATGGAAAGGAATGTGAAATGCAATGTGTAATGGAAAGAATGGAATGGAATGTGGAATGGAATGAAATGTGGAATGGAATAGAATGGAATGTGGAAAGGAATGGAATGAAATGTTGAATGGAGTGTAATGAAATGTGGAATGTAATGGAATGTGTAATGGAATGGAATGGAATGTGGAATGGAATGGACTGTAATATAGAATGGAATGGAGTGGAATGTGGCATGGAATGTGGAATGGAAGGGATTGTAATATGGAATGGAATGGAGTGTAATGTGGCATGGAATGTAATGGAGTTTGGAATTAAATGAATTGGAATGCGGAATGGAATGGAATGGAATGTGGAACGTATTGGAATGGAATTTGGAAAAGAATGGAATGGAATTTGGAATGGAATGGAAAGTAATGTGGAACAGATTGGAATGAAATGCGGAATGGAATTTGAATTGGAATGAAATGGAACAGAATGGAATTTGGAGTGCAATGGAATGGAATGGAATGTGGAATGGAATGGAATGTGGAGTGGAATGTGAAATGGATTGGAATGGATTGGGGAAAGTAATGTAATGCAATGGAATGTGAAAAAGAATGGAATGGAAATTGGAATGGAATGGAATGGAATGGATCGTGGAATGGAATGGAATGGAACGTGGAATGAAATGTAATGGAATGTAGAAAGGAACGTGGAATGAAATGGAATGGAATGGGTAATAGAAAGTGGAATGGAACGTCCAACGGAAAGTGGAATTAAACGTGGAATGGAATGGATTGGAACGTGGAACAGAATGTGGAATGGAATGTGGAATGTAATGGAATGGAATGTGGAATGGAATGGAATGGAATGTGGTCTGGAATGTGGAATGGAATGGAAAGGAATGTGGAAAGGAATGTGGAATTCAATGAGGAATGGAATGTGGAATGGAACTTGGAATGGAATGAGGAATGGAACGTGGAGTGGAAAGTGGAATGAAATTTGTAACGGAAACGAATGAAATGTGGAATGGAATGGAATGGAATGTGCAATGGAATGGAATTTAATGTGGAATAGAATGTTTAATGGAATGGAATAGAATCCAGAATTGAATGGAATTGAATGGTACGGAATGTGGAATGGAATGGATTGGATCGTTTAATGGAACATGGAATGGAAAGTGGAATGGATTGGAATGGAAAGTGGAATTGAATGTGGAATGTAATGTAATGGATTGTGGAATGGAATGCAATGAAACGTGGTACGGAATGTGGAAAGGAATGTAGAATGGAATGGAATGGAATGCGGAAAGGAATGTGAAATGGAATGCAATGGAATGTGGAATGGAATGTGCAGTGGAATGTGGAATGGTATGTGATGGAATGTTGAATAGAATGTGGAATGTGGAATGGAATGGAATGGAATGGCACGGAATGTGGAATGGAATGGTATGGAATGAAATGGAACAGAAAGTGGAATGGAATGTAATGGAATGAGGGATTGAATATGGAATGGAATGGAATGGATTGGAATGTGGAATGGAAGGGTTTGGAATAAAAAGGAATGGAAAGTGGAATGGAATGGAATGGATTGTGGAATGGAATGGAATGTGGAATTGAATATGGAATGGAATGTGGAATGGAATGCAATGGAATGTGGAATGGAAAGTGGAGTGCAATGGAATGGAATGTTGAATGGAATGTGGAATGGAATGGAATTGGTTGTGGAAAGCGAAGTGGAATGCAATGGAATGGAATGTGGAATGGAGTGTGGTATGCAATGGAATGGAATATGTAATGAAATGTGGAATGCAACGGAATGGAATGTGGAATGGAATGTGGAATGCAATGGAATGCAATGAGGAACGGAATGTGGAATGGAATTTGGAATGGAACACGGAATGGAAGATGGAACGGAATGGAAAGGAATGTGGAATGAAAGGTGTAATGGAATGGAATGGAATGAGGAATAGAATGGAATGTGGAATGCAATGTGGAACGGAATGGAATATTTAAATAGAATGGAGTTGAATGTGCAATGGAATGTGGTCTGGAATGGAATGCTATGTGGAATGGAATGTGGAATGGAATGGAATGGAATGTGGAATGGAATGTTCAATGGAATGTGGAATGGAATGGAATGGAATGTGGAACGGAATGTGGAATGGAATGTGGAATGGAATGGAATGGAAAGTGGAAAAGTATGTGGAATGGAATGGAAAGCACTGTGAAATGGAATGTGGAATGGACTGGAATGGAATGTGAAATGGAATGGAATGGAATGTTTAAATAGAATGGAATGGAAAGTTGAAATGTATGTGGACTGGAATGGAATGCACTGTGAAATGGAATGTGGAATGGGCTGGAATGGAATGTGGAATGGAATTGTTAAAGGAATGTGCAAAGGAATGTTTAATGGAATTTACACGAATGTGGAATGGAACGTGGAATGGAATGTAGAATGGAATGGAATATAATGTGGAATGGAATGTGGAATGGAACAGAATGCAATGTGGAATGGAATGTGGAATGGAATGTGCAGAGGAAAGCAGAATGGAATGCAATGGAATGCTGAACGGAAAGTGGTATTTAATGGAATGGGACGTGGAATTTAACGTAGAATGGAATGGAAAGGAATGTGGAATGGAATGTGGAATGGACGGTGGAATGGAACGGGTAATGGAATGTGGAATGGGACGTGGAATGGAATGGAATGGAAATTGAAATGGGACATGAAATGGAATGGAATGGAACGTGGAATGGAATCTGTAATGGAATGTGGCATGGAAAGAGGAATGAAACATCGAATGGAATGGAATAGAAAGTGGAATGGAATGTGGAATGGAATGGAATGGAATATGGAATGGAATGGAATGGAATGTGGAATAGAATGAAATGGAATGGAATGGAATGCAGAATGGAATGGAATGGAATGTGGAATGCAATGGAATGGAATGCAAAGTGGAATTGAATGAAATAGAACGGGGAATGGAATGTGGAATGGAATGTGGAATAGATTGTGGAATGCAATGGGATGGAATGTGGAATGGGATGGAATGTTGAATGGAATGGAATGGAACGTGGAATAGAATGGAATGGAATGGAATGTGCAATGGAAAGTTGAATTGAATGTGAAATGGAATGGATAGGAATGTGGAATGGAAAGGAATTTGGAATGGAATGGAATGGAATGTGGATTGGAATGGAATAAATTGTGGAATGGAATGGAATGGAATGGAAAGTGAAATAGAATTTGGAATGGAATGTGGAATAGAATGAAATGGATTGTGGAATGCAATGTGGAATGGAATGGAAGGTGTGATGGTATGGAATGGAATGTGGAATTGAATGTTGAATACAATGTGGAATGGAAAGTGGAATGGAAAGGAATGGAACGGGGAATGGAACGTGGATTGGAAAGTGTAATGGAACGTGGAATGCAATGTGGAATGGAACGTGGAATGAAATGTGCAATTGAATGTGGAATATAACGTGGAATGGAACGGAATGGAAAGTGGAAAGGAACGCAGAATGGAATGGAATGCAAGGTGGAATGGAATGTGGAATATAATGTGGAATGGAAAGTTTAATGGAACGTGGAATGGAATTGAAAGGAACGTGGAATAGAAAGGAGTGGAACATGGAATGCAATGTGGAATGGAATGTATAATAGCACGTGGAATAGAATGGAATGCAACTTGGAATGGAATGTGGAATGGAATGGTGAATGGAATGTGCAATGGAATGTGGTTTGGAATGGAATGGTATGTGGAAAGGAATGGAATGGAATGAGGCTTGGAATGTGGACAGGAATGCAAAGCAATGTGGTATGTAATGTGGAATGGAAAGGAACGGAAAGTGGAATGGAATGCGGAAAGGAATGTGGACAGGAATGCAATGCAATGTAGAATGGAATGTGGAATGGAAGGCAAAGGAATGTGCAATGGAATGAGAAAAGTAATGTTGAATGGAATGCAGAATTGAATGGAATGGAATGTGGAATGCAATGTAGAATGGAAAGGAATGGAATGTGGAATTGAATGGAATGGAATGAGGAATGGAATGGAATGGAAAGTGGAATCGAATATATAATGGAATGGAATGGAATGTGGAATGGAATGGATTGGAATATGGTATAGAATGGAATGGAATGTGGAATGGAATGGAAAGGAATGTGGATTGGAATGGATTGGAATGTGGTATAGAATGGAATGGAATTGAATTGATTGGGAATGGAATGGTATGGAATGTGGAATGCAATGGAAACTAAAGAAATGAGTAATTGAATGGAAAGGAATGTGGAATGGAATGGAATGTAACATAGAATGGAATGTCAAAAGGAATGGAATAGAACGTGGAATGAAATGGAATGGAATGTGGAATACAATGTGGAATGGAATGTGGAATGGAAGGGAATGAAATGGGGAATGGAATGTGGAATGGAATGGAATGAAATGTGGAATGCAATAAGATGGAATGTGGAATAGTATGGAATGAAATGGAATGGAATATGGAATAGAATGGAATATAATGTGGAATGCAATACAATGGAATGAAAGGTGGAATTGGATTGAATGGAATTTTCAATGAAATGGAAAGGAATGTGGAATGGAATGGAACGTGGAATGGAATGTGGAATGGAATGTGGAATGGAATGGAATCGAATGGAATGTGGAATACAATGGAATGGAACGGAAAGTGGAATGGAATGTGAAATGGAATGGAATGTGCAATGCAAGATGGAATGGAAGGTGGAATGGAATGGAATGGAATATGGATTGGAATGGAATGGAAAGTAGAATCGAATGGAAAGTGAAGTGGAATGTGGACTGGAATGTGAAATGGAATGTGGAATGGAATACGGAATGTAATGTGGAATGGAGTGAAATGAAACATGGAAAGTAATGGAATGGAACGTGGAATGGCATAGAATGGAATGTGGAATGTAACGTCGAATGGAACGTGGAATGGAAAGAGGAATTGAAAGTGGAATGAAATGGAATGCAATGTGGAATGGAATGCGGAATGGAATGGAATTTTATGGAATTTGGAAGGAAATGGAATGGAATGGAATGTGGAATGAAATGGAGCGGAATGTGGAATGGAAAGGAATGGAATGAGGAATGGAATGGAATTTTATGGAAAGTGGAATGCAATGGAATGGAATGGAACGGAATGTGGAATGGAATGGAATGGAATGGAATGCAGAATGTTATGGAAAGAAATGTGGAACGGAATGTAATGGAATGGAATGGAATGTGGAATGGAATGCAATGGAATGGAATGTAGAATGGAAAGGAAAGGAATGCGGAATTGAATGGAATGGAATGTGGAATGAAATGTGACGGAAATGGAATGCAATGTGGAATGGAACGTGGAATGGAATGGAAAGGAATATGATATGTAATGGAATGGAAAGTGGAATGGAATGTGGACTGTAATGGAATGCAATGTGGAATGGAATGTGGAATGTAATGGAATGGAAAGTGAAATGGAATGTGGAATGCAAAGGTATGGAATGTGGAAAGGAATGTAGAATGGAATGTGGAATAGAACGGAACGAAATGTGGAATGCAATGTGGAATGGAATGTGGAATTGAAAGTGGAATGGAATGCAAGGCAATGTGGAATGGAAAGTGCAATGGAATGGAATGGAAATTGGAATGGAACGTGGAATTGAAAGGAATGGAACTTGGAATGGATTGTGGAAAGGAATGTGGTATGGAACGTGGAATGGAACGTGGAATGGAATGGAATGGAACGTGGAATGGAAAGTGGAATTTAACGTGGAATGGGATGTGGAATGGAACATTAAATGGAAGGTGGAATGGAAAGTGGAATGGAGAGGAATGGAATGTGGAATGGAATGGAATTGAATGTGGAATGGAATGCAATTTAATGTGGAATGGAAAGTGGAATTGAATGGAACGCTATGATTAATAGAATGTGGAATAGAATGGAATGGAATCCAGTATGGATTGGAATGGAATGGTTTGGAATGAGGAATTGAATGGAATGGAATGTGGAATGGAACGGACTGTGGAATGGAACGTGGAATGGAACGTTTAATGTAGCATGGAATGGAATGTGTAATGCAATTTGGAGTGGAATGGAATGGAATGTGGACGGGAATTGAATGCAATGTGCAAAGCAGTTTGGAAGGGAATGGAATGGAAAATGCAATGGAATGGAATGTGGAATGGAATGTTCAAAGGAATGCAATGTGGAATAGAATGTGAAATGGAGTGGAATTGAATGTGGAATGGAATGTGTAATGGAAGGTGGAATGAAACATGGAATGGAATGGAATAGAACGTGGAATGGAAGGTGAAACGGAATGGAATGGAATATGCAAAAGAATGTAATCGAATGTGGAATGGAATGAGGAAAGGAATGGATTGCAGTGTGGAATGGAATGTGGAATGGAATGAAATGGAACGTGGAATGCAATGTGGAATGGAATGGAATGGAATGTGGAGGGGAATGTAGAATGGAATGCGGAATGTGATGTAGAATGGAATGGAATGGAATGAGGAACGCAATGTGGAATGTAATGGAATGGAATGTGGAAGGGAATGTGAAATGGAAGGTAGAATGGAATGTGGTATGGAGTGGAATGGAATGGAATGTGGAAGGGAATGTGGAATGCAATCTGGAATGGAATGTGGAATGGAATGGAATGGAATGTGTTATGGAGTGGAATGGAATGGAATGTGGAAGGGAATGTGGAATGCAATCTGGAATGGAATGTGGAATGGAATGGAATGGAATGTGGAAAGGAATGCAGAATGGAATGTGGAAAATAAGGTACAATGTAATGGAATGGAATGTGGAATGCAATGTCGAATGGAATGGAATGTGGAAGGGAATCTGGAAGGGAAAGTGCAATGGAATGGAATGGAATGTGGAATGGAACATCGAAAGGAAAGGAATGGAATGTGGAATTGAAAATGGAAGGGAACGAGGAATGTAAAGTAGAATGGAAAGGGCAATGGAATGTGGAATGGAATGTGGAATGGAATGGAATGGAAACTGGAATGGGACTTGGAAATTATGGAATGGAACAAGGATTGGAATGTGGAATGGAATGTGGAAAGGAACGTAGAATGGAACGTGGAATGGAATGGAATGTGGAAAGGAATGGAATAGAAGTTGGAATGCAATGTAGAATGGAATGTGGAATTGAACGTGGAATGAAATGGAATGGAAAGTGGAATGGAATGGAATGGAATCTGGAATGGAAATTAATTGATCGTGAAATGGGTCGTGGAATGGAACATGGAATTCAACGTGGAATGGAGCGTGGGATGGAATGTGGAATGCAATGGAATGGAATGTGGAATTGAATGGAATGGAATGTGGAATGGAAAGGAATGCAATGTGGAATGGAACGTGGAATGGAATGGAATGGAACTTGGAATAGACTGTGGAATGGAATGAAAGGGAATGTGGAATGAAATGTGGAGTGTAATGGAATGGAATGTGGAATGGAATGGAATGGTATGTGGAATCGAATGTAGATTGGAACCGAATGTAATGTGGAATGGACTTTAATGGAACATGGAATGGAATGGATTGGAATGTGGTAAGGAATGTGGAATCGAATTTGGAAACGAACGGAATGGAATGGAATGGAATGTGGAATGGAATGTGGAATGGAATGTGGAATAGAATGGAATGGAATTTGTAATGGAATGTGTAATGGAATGGAATGGAATGAGGAATGGAATGTGGAATGGAATGCAGTGGAATGTTTAATGGACTGGAATGGAATGTACACTGGAATGTTAAATGGAATGTGGAGTGGCATGTGGAATGGAAAGGAGTGCAATGTGTAATGGAAAGTGGAATGGAAAGTGAAATGGAAAGAGGAATAAAATGCAATGTGGAATGGAACGTGGATTGCAATGGAAAGGAACGCGGAATAAAACGTGGAATGGAAAGAGGAATGGAATGGAGTGGATTGTGGAATGGATCGTGCAATGGAATGGAATGGAACGTGGAATGGAAAGTGGAATGGAATGTGGAATGGAACATGGAATAGAATGTGCATTGGAATGTAGAATGGAATGTGGAATGGAATGGAATGGAATGTGGAATGGAATGTGGAAGGAAAGTGTAATGTAATATAATGGAATAAAATGGAATGTGGAATGGAATGTGGAAAGATAGTGGAATGGAATGTGGAACGGAATGGAATGAAATGTGGAGTGGAATGTGGAATGGAATGTGGAATGTAATGGAATGGAACGGAATGGAAAGTGGAATGGAATGTGGAATAAAACTTGCAATGGAAAGTGGAATGGAACATGGAATGGAACGTGGAATGGGATGTGCAATGCAATCTGGAATGGAAAGTTGAATGGAATGGAATGGAACGTGGAATTGAACGTGGAATGGAATAATGGAATGTGGAATTGAACGTGGAATGGAATGGAATGGAACGTGGAATGGAACATAGAAAGGAATGTGAAGTGGAACGTAGAATGGAATGTGGAATGGAATGTGGAAGGGAATGTGGAATGGAATTGAATGGAATGGAATGTGGAATGCAACGCGCAGTTTATCATGGAATTGAATGTGGAATTGATCGTGGAATGGAAGATGAAATGGAATGTGGAATCGAATATGGAATGGAACGTGAAATTGAAAGAAAAGGAATGTTGAATGGAACGTGGAATAGAATGGATTGAGGAATGGAACGTGGAATGGAAAGTGGAATGTAATGGAATGGAATGTGGAAAGGAATGTGGAACGGAAAGTGGAATGGAATGGAATGGAATGTGGAATGGAACATGGAAAGGAATGGAATGGAATGTGGAATGGAATGGAATGGAAACTGGAATGGAACTTGGAAATTATGGAATGGAACAAGGATTGGAATGTGGAATGGAATGTGCAATGGAACGTGGAATGGAACGTGGAATGGAATGGAATGGAAAGTGGAAAGGAATGGAATAGAACTTGGAGTGCAATGTAGAATGGAATGTGGAATTCAACGTGGAATGAAATGGAATGGAATGTGGAATGGAATGGAATGGAATCTGGAATGGAAATTAATTGAACGTGGAATGGGGCGTGGAATGGAACATGGAATTAAATGTGGAATAGAGTGTGGAATGGAATGAGGAATGCAATGGAATGGAATGTGGAATTGAAAGTAATAGAATGAGGAATGGAAAGGAATGCAATGGAATGGAATGTGGAATTGAAAGTAATAGAATGAGGAATGGAAAGGAATGCAATGTGGAATGGAACGTGGAATGGAATGGAATGGAAATTGGAATAGAATGTGGAATGGAATGAAAGGGAATGTGGAATGAAATGTGGAGTGTAATGGAATGGAATGTGGAACGGAATGAAATGGTATGTGGAATGGACTTTAATGAAACGTGGAATTGAATGGAATGGAATGTGGTAAAGAAAGTGGAATGGAATTTGGAATGTAATGGAATGGAATGTTGAATGGAATGTGCTATTGATTGTGGAATGGAATGTGGAATGGAACGGAATGGAAGGTGGAATGGAATGTGGAATGTAGTGTGGAATGGAACTTGGAATGGAATGCAATGGAATGTCGAATGGAATGTGGAATAGAATGGAATGCAAAGTGGAATGGAACGTGGAATGGAACGTGGAATGGAATGGAATGGAATGTGGAATGGAAAGAGAATTGGAATGTGGAATGAAACTTGAAATGGAATGGAATGCAATGTGAAATGGAATGGAAAGGAACATGGAATGCTACCTGGAAAGGAATGAGGAATTGAACATGGCATGGAATGTGGAATGCAAAGTGCAATGGAACTGAATGGAATGTGGAATGGAATGAGGAATTGAGTGTGGAATGGAACGTGGAAAGGAATGGAATTGATTGTGGAATGGAACTTGCAATGGAATGTGGAATGGAATGGAATGGAAAGTGGAATGGAAGTTAAAATGGAATGGAATGGAATGGAATGTGGATTGGAATGTGGAATGGAATGTGGAATCGAATGGAATGAACTGTGGAATGAAATGTGGATTGGAATGGAATGGAATGTGCAATGGAATGGACTGGAATGTGCAATGGAATGTGGAATAGAATTTACTGGGAAGTGGAATGGAACGTCGAATGGAATGGAATGGAATGCAATGGAATGTGGAATGGAAAGGAATGGAATTTGGAATGGAATGTGAAACGGAAAGGAATGAACTGCGGAATGGAATGTGGAATGGAATGTGGAATAAAATGGAATTGAATGGATTGAAATTTGGAATGGCATGTGAATTTGAATGTAGTGGAATGTGGAATGGAAAGTGGAAAGAAATGCAATGGTACGAAATTGGAATGTGGAAGGGAATGTGGAATGGAATGTGGAATGTAATGTAGAATATAATGGAATGGAATGTGAAATGAAATGTGGAATTTAATGGAATGGAATCTGGGAGAGAATGTGGAATGGAATGGAATGGAATGTGGAATGGAATGCGGAATGAAATGTGGAATGGAATGGAAAGGAAAGGAATGGGATTTGGAATGGAACATGGAATGGAACGTCGAAAGGAATGGAATGGAACGTTCAACGGAATATGGAATGGAATGGAATGGAATGTGGAATGGAATGGAACGGAATGTGGAATTGAATGGAATGGAATTGAATGGAATCGGAATGGAATGGAATGGTATGTGGAATGCAATGGAATGCAAAGAAATGAGGAATTGAATGGAAAGGAATGTGGAATGGAATGGAACGGAACGTATAACGGAATGTCAAATGGAAGGGAATAGAACGTGGAATGAAACGGAATGGAATGTGGAATAGAATGTGGAATGAAATGTGGAATTGGATGTGGAATGTAATGGAAAGGAATGTGGAGTGGAATGTAATGGAATGGAATGTGGAATGGAATATAATGGAATGTGGAATAAAATGGAATGGAATGGAATGGAATGGAATGCGTAATGGAACAGAGTGGAATGTGGAATGCAGTGCAATGGAATGAAATGTTGAATGGAGTGCAATGGAATGTGGAAGGGAATGGAATGGAATGTGGAATGGATTGTGGAATGGAATGTGGAATAGAATGGAATGGAATGTGGAATGGAATGGAATAGAATGTCGAATAGAATGGAATGGAATGGAATGTGGAATGGAATGTGGAAAGGAATGGAATGTGGAATGCAATGCGGAATGGAAAGAGGAATGGAATGGAATGGAATGTGGAATGGAATGGAAAGTGAAGTGGAATGTGGACTGGAATGTGAAATGGAATGTGGAATGGAAAGTGGACTGGAATGTGAAATGGAGTGAAATGAATCGTGGAAAGGAATGGAATGGAACGTGGACTAGAACGTGGAATGGAAAGTGGAATGGAATTTGGAATTCAATGGGAAAGAATATAGAATGGAATGTTGAATGGAATGGAAAGGAATGTGTGATGGAATGCCGAAAGGAACGTGGAATGTAACGTGGACATGAATGTGGAAAGGAATGGAATGGAATGTGGAATGGAATGTGCAATGGAATTTGTTATGGAATGGAATGGAATATGGAATAGAATGTGGAGTAGAATGGAATGGTATAAGGAATGGAATGCAATGGAATGTGGAATGGATTGTGGAATGGAATGTGGAATGGAATGAGGAATGGAAAGGAACGTTACGTGGAATGGAATGTGGAATGGAAATTGCAGTGGAAAGTGGAATGGAATGTGAAATGGAATGTGGAATGGAATGTGGAATGGAAAGGAATGGAATGTGGAATTGAATGTGGAATGGAATGGAATGGAATGTGGAACTGAATGTGAAATGGAATGTGGAATGGAATGTGGAATGGAATGGAATGGATTGCGGAATGGAATGGAATGGATTGCGGAATGGAATGTGGAATGAAATTTGGAAGGGAACCTGTAATGGAATGGAATGTGGAACGGAAGAGAATGGAAAGTGGAAAGGAATGTGGAATCGAATGAAATGGAATGTGGAAAGTAACGGAATGGAATGTGGAGTGGAATGTGGAATGGAATGTGGAATGGAATGGAATGGACTGTGGAATGAAAAGTCATGGAATGATATAGAATGCGGAATGGAATGTGGAATGGAATGTGGAATTGAATGTGGAATGGAATGCAATGGATTGTGGAATGGAATGGAATGGAATGGAATGGAATGTGGAATGGAAGTTGGAATGGAACGTGGAATGGAACTCGGAATACCAGGTGGAAGGGGATAGAATGGAATGTGGTATAGACTGTGGGATGGAAAGGAATGCAAATTGGAAAGGAACGTGGAATGTAATGGTATGGAATGTGGAATGGAACGTGAAATGTAACGGAATGTGAAACGGAATGAGTAATGGAATGCGGAATGGAATCTGGAATGGATCGTGGAATGGAATGGAACGTGCAATGGAATGTGGAATGGCATGTGGAATCGAATGTGGAATTTATCGTGGAATGGAAAGTTGAATGGAATGGAAAGGAAGGTGCAATGGAATGTGGAATGGAATGGAATGGAATGTGGAATGGAATGTGGAATGGAATGTGAAATGGAATGAAATCGAACGGAAAGTGGTATGGAAGGGATTGGAATGGAATGGAATGTGGAATGGAAGGGAATGGAATGTGGAATGGAATGTGCAATTGAATGAAATGTAATGTGGATTGCAATGTGCAAATGAATGGAATGGAATGGAATGGAATGTGGAATGGAATGGAATGGAAGGTGGAATGGAATGGAAATGGATTTTAATGAAATGGAATGTGAAATGGAATGGAATGTTGAATGGAATGGAATATGGAATAGAAAGGAATGGAATGCGGAATGGAATGGTATGTGAAATGAAAGATGGAATGGAATGGAATGGACTGTGGAATGGAATAGAATGTGCAATGTAATGTGGAATGGAATGGAATGGAACGTGGAATGGATTGGAATGCGGAATGGAATTTAGAATGGAAGGAAATGGAACATGGAATGGAATGAGGAATGGAATGTGAAATGGAATGTGGAATGGAACGTGAAATAGAAAGGAATGGATTGTGGAATGGAACGTGGAATTGAATGAAATGGAACGTGGAATGGAATGTGGAATGGAACATGGAATGTGGAACGGAATGTAATGCAATGACTAATTGAATGGAAGCAAAGTGGAATGGAATATGGAATGGAATAGAATGGAATGTGGAATGGAATGGAAAGGAATGTCGAATGGAATGGAATGGAATATGGAAAGGAAAGTTGAATGGAATGGACTGGAATGTGGAATGGAATGGAATGGAATGTGGAACGGAAAGCAATGGATTGTGGAGCGGAACGTGGAATGGAATGTGGAATGGAATATGGAATGGAATGGAATGGAAAGTGGAATGGAATGTGGAATGGAATGCAATGCAAATTGTGGTGGAACGTGGAAAGGAACGGAGAGGAACATGGAAAGGAATGTGGAATGAAATTTGGAACGGAACGTGGAATGAAATTTGGAACGGAACGTGGAATGAAATGGAAAGGAACTTGTAATGGAAATCGAAATGGAATGCGGAATGGAACGTGGAATGGAATGGAGTGGAATGTGGAATGCAATGTGGAATGGAATGTGGAATGGAATGGAATGGAATGTGGAAAGGAATGTGGAATGGAATGTGGAATAGATCGGAATGGAATGTTTAATGGAATGTGGAATAGAATGTGAAATGTAATGTGGAATGTAATGTGGAATGGAACGTAATGGAATGTGGAATGGAATGTGGTATGGAATGTGGAATGGAAAGTTTAATGGAATGAAATGGAATGTAGAATGGAAGGTGGAATGGAATGGAAAGGAACGTGGTATGGAACTTGGAATGAAACATGGAATGGAAAGTGGAATGGAATGTGGAATGGAACGTGGAATGGAATGTGGAATGGAATGTAGAATGCAACGTGGAAAGGAATGGAATGGATCGTGGAATGAAACATGGAATGGAATGGAATGGAACGTGGAATGGAATGTGGAATGGATCGTTGAATGGTAAGTGGAATGGAATGGAATGAAACGTGGATTTGAATGTGGAATGGAATGTGGAATAGAAAGTGGAATCGAATGTGGAATGGAATGTTCAATGGAAAGGAATGGAATATGGAAAGTAATGGAATGGAATGTGGAATGGGATGGAATGTGCACTGGAATGGTATGGAAAGGAATGGAAAGTGGAATGGAATTTGGAATGGAAAGTGGAATGTAATGGAATGGAACGTCAAATGGAAAGTGGAAAGGAACGTGGAATGGAAGGTGGAATGGATGGTGGAATGAAACGTGGAATGGAATGGAATAGAAGGTGCAATATAATGTGAAATGGAATTGAACAGAATGTGGAAAGGAATGTAATCGAATGGGGAATGGAATGCATTGGAATGTCGAATGGAATGTGGAATGGAATAGAATGGAATGGATTGGAACGTGGTATGGAATGCAATGGGATGTGGAATTGAATGTGTAAAAGAATGGGCAATAGAATAGAAAGGAATGTGGAATGGAATGTGAATTGGAATGTAATGGAATGTTGCATGGAATGGAATGGAATGTGGAATGGAATGCAGACTGGAATTCAATGGGAAATGGAATGGAATGTGGACAGGAATGGAATAGAATGTGGAATGGAATGATAAGGAATGTGGAATGGAATGAAATGGAATGAAATGGAATGTGGAATGGAATGGAACGGAATGTGGAATAGAATGGCATGGAACGTGGAACGGAATGTGAAATGGAATGTGAAATGGAAGGTGGAATGGAAGGTGGAATGGAATGTTGAATGGAAATTTATGGGATGTGGAATGGAATGGAATGGAATGTGGAAGAGCAGGGAATGGAATGTGGAATGGAATGTGGAATGGAATGCAACAGAATGTGGAATGGAATGTGGATTGGTATGGAGTGGAACGTGGAAAGGAAAGGAATTTAATGGTATGGAATGGGGAAAGGAATGGAATGAAATGTGGAATGTAATGTGGAATGGAATGCAATGGAACGTGGAATGGAACGTTTAATTGAACGTGGAATGGAACATGCAGTGGAACATAGAATGGAACATGGAATGAAATGTGGAATGGAATGGAATGGAAAGTGGAATGGATGGGAATGGAATGGAATGGGATGCGGAATGGAATGTGGAATGGAATGTGGAATTGAATAGAATGGAAAGTTGAATAGACTGTGCAAAGGAATGTAGAATGGAACATGGAATGGAACGTGGAATGGAATGGAAAGGAACGTGGAATGGAATTGGAATGGAATGTGGAATGGAATGTTTAATGGAATGTCGAATGTAGTGTGGAATGGAAAGGAATGGAATGTGGAATGGAATGAAAAGGAATGTGGAATGTAATGGAATGGAATGTGGAATGGAATGTAATGGAAGTTGAAATGGAAGGGAATGAAAGGTAGAATGGAATGTGGAAAGGAACGTGGAGTTCAATGTTGAATGGTATGTGGAATGGAAAGTAATGGAATGTGGAATGGAATGTGGAATGGAACGTGGAATGGAAAGTGGAAAGGAACGTGGATTGGAACGTGCAATGAAACGTGGAATGGAATGTGGAATGGAATGTGGTTTGGTATGCAATTGAATGTAGAATGGAACATGGAATGGAACAGAATGGAACGTGGAATGGACTAGAATGGGTTGTGGAATGGAAGGGAATGCAACGCTTAATGGAATGGAATAGTATGGAATTTGGAATGCAATGGAAGGGAAAGTGGAATGGAATGTGAAATGGAATGGAATATGTAATGGAATGGAATGGAGTGAGGAATGGAATGGAAAGTGGAATGCGGAATGTAATGGAAAGGAATGTGGAATTTAATGGAATGGAATGCAACATGGAATGGAATACAGAATGGAATGTGGAATGGAATGTGGAACAGAATGTGGAATAGAATGGAATGGAATGGAATGTGGAATGGAATGTGGAATGGAATCCAATGGAATGTCGAATGGAATGGAATGGTATGTGGAATGCAATGGCATGTGGATTTCAATGGAAAGTGGAATACAATGCAACGTGGAATGGAATGGAATTGAATATGGATTGGAATGGAACGGAATGTGGAATGGAGTGGAATAGAATGGAAAATGGAATGGAATGTGGAATGGAATGGAATTTGTGATGGAATGGAATGGAATGTGGAATGCAATGGAATGTGAAATGCGGAATGTAATGTAATGGAATGTGGAATGGAATGGAATGCAACGTGGAATGGAATATGGAAAGAAATTTGGAATGGAATGTGGAATACAATGTTGAATAGAATTGAATGGAATGGCATGTGGAATGGAATGTGGAATGGAAAGGAATGGAATGTGGAATGGAAAGGAATGGAATGTGGAATGGAATGGAATGGGTTGTGGAATTCAATGGAATGTGGAATGGAGTGCAACGTGGAATGGAATGGAATGGAATATGGATTGGAATGGAATGGAATGTGGAATTGAATGGAATTGAATGGACCGCGAAATGGAATGTGAAACAGAATGGGAAATGGAATGTTGAATGCAATGTGGAATGGAATGCAATGGAGGGTGGAAAGCAAAGGAGTGGAACGTGGAATGCAATGGAATGGAACGTCAAATGGAAAGTGGAATGGAATGTGGAATGGAACGTGGAAAGGAATGTGGAATGGAATGCAATGGAATGTGGAATGGAAAGGAAGGAAATCTGGAACAGAATGTGGAATGGAATGGAATCGAATGTGGAATGGAAAGGGAGGGAATGTGGAATGGAATGTGGAATGGAATGGATTGGAACGTTTAATGAAATGGAATGGAACGTGGTATTGCATGTGGAAAGCAATGGAATGGAAACTGGAATGGAATGTGCAATGGAATGAGGAATGGAATGTGGAATGGAACGTGGAATGCAATGGAATTGAATGTGCAATGGAACGTGGAATGGGATGGAATGGAACATGGTATTGAACGTGGAATGTAACGAGGAACGGTAAGTGGAATGGAACGTGGAATGGAATGTGTAATGGAATGTGGAATGGAACATGGAATTGAATGTGGAATGGAATGCGTAATGGAACGTGGAATGGAATGGAATGGAATGTGGAATGGATTCTGGAATGGAATGGAATGGAACGTAGAAGGGAACGTGGAAAGGAACGTGGAATGGAATGAGGAATACAACTTGGAATTCAATGTATAATGGAATGTGGAATGGAATGGAATGGAAATTGTAATGGAACGTGGAACGGAATGGACTGGAACGTGGAATGGAACGTGGAATGGAATGGAATGGTATGTGGAATGGAATGTAGAAGGCAATGGAATGGAAAGTGGAATGGAATGTGGAATGGAGTGGAATGGAATATGGAATGGAATAAGGAATTGAATGTTGAATGAAACGTGGAAGGGAAAGTGGAATGGAATGGAACGGAATCTGGAATTGAATGTGCAGTAGTATGGAATGAAGTGTGGAATGGAATGTGGAATGGAATCCGGAATGGAATGGAAGGTTGAATGGAATGTGGAATGGAATGGAATGGAAAGTTTAAATGGAATGGAATGGAATGTGGAATGGAATGTGGACTGTAATGGAATGCACTGTGTAATGGAATGGATTGGAAAGTGGAATGGAATGTTTAATGAAATGAGGAATGAAATGGGGAGAGGAACGTGGAATGGAACATGGAATCGAATGCAATGGAAGGTGTCATGGAGTGTGGAATGGAATGGAATGGAACGTAGAAGGGAATGTGGAATGGAATGTGGAATGGAATGAAATGGAATGTCGAATGGAATGGATTGGAATGTGGAATGGAATTGTGGAATGGAATGGAAGCTGGAATGGAATGGAATGGAATGTGGAATGGAATGTGTAATGTTAAGAGGAATGGAATGGAATGAAAACTGGAATGGGACGTGGAATGTAATGTAATGGAAAGTGTAATGGAAACTGGAATGGAATGTGAAATTGAACGTGGAATGGAACGTAAAATGGAACCCAATGGGATGTGGAATGGAATGTGGAATGGAATGTGGAAAGCAATCTGGAATGTAATGAAATGGAATGTGGAAAGGTAATTGCAATGGAATGTAAAATGGAACAGAATGCAATGTGAAATGTAATGTGGAATGGAATGTGCAAAGGAAAGTGGAAAGAAATGGAATGGATTGTGGAATGGAGCATGGAATGGAGCGGAATGGAAAGTGGAATGGATCATGTACTGGAATGTAGAATGGAACCAGAAATGGAATGTGGAAAGGAATGTGGAATGCAATGTGGGAAGGAATGGAATGGAAGGAGGAATGGAATGTGTAATGGAACATTTAATGTAATGGAACGGAACGTGGAATGGAATGCAATGGACCGTCAAAGGAAGGTGGAATGGAACGTGGAATGGAATGTAGAATGAAATGGGCAATGGAATGTGGAAAGTAATGTGCAATGTAATGGAATGGAAAGTGGAATGGAAACTGGAATGGAATGGAATGGATAGCAGAATGGAGTCCGGAATGGAATGTGGAATGCAACCTGGAATGGAACGTGGAATGGAACGGAATGAAATGTGGAAAGGAATGCGGAAGGGAAGGGAAAGGGATGTGGAATGAAATGTAGAATAGAATGTGTAATGGAATGGAATGGAATGTGGAAAGGAATGGAATGGAATGAGGAATGGGATGTGGACAGGAAAGGAATGGAATGTGGAATGGATTGTGGAATGGAATGGAATGTGGAATGGAATATTGAATGGAATGTGTAATGGAATGTGGAATGGAATAGATTGGAATGGAATGCAATGTGGAATGGAATGTGGAATGGAATGAGGAATGGAAAGTGTAATGGTATGTGGAACGTAATGGAATTGAACGTGTAATGGAATGCAATGGAATATGGAATAGGATGGAATGGAATGGAAGGTGGATTGGAAAGTGGAATGCAATGTGGAATGGAATGGAATGGAAAGTGCAATGGAATGGATCGTGAAATGAAATGGAATGGAATGTGGATTGGTATGGAATGGAATGTGGAATGGATCCTGGAATGGAACGTGGAATGGAATGTCAAATGGAACACGGAATGGAACGGATTGGAATGTGGAAGAAAAAGTGGAATGGATTGTGGAAAGTAACATGGAATGTAATGGAAAGGAACAGTGGAATGTAATGGAATGGGAGGTGGAATGGAATATGGAATGGAATGTTGAATGGAACCTGAAATGGAACGTGGAATGGAATGGAATGGAATGTGGAATGGAATGTGGAAACGAATTGAATGGAATGTGGAATTGGATGTGGAATGTAATGGAATGCATTGTGGAATGGAATGTCCAATGGGACGTGGAAACAAACAGAAAGGAATGTGGAATGGAATGTGGAATGGAATGTGGAATGGAAAGTGGAATGGATTGGAAAGGAATGACGAATGGAACGTTGAATGAAATGCAATGGAACGTGGAAAGGAACTTGTTATGGAACGTGGAATGGAACATGGAATGGAACGTGGAATGGAGCATGGAATGGAATGTGGAATGGAACGGGAAATAGAATGGAATGGAAGGTGGAATGAAACGTGGAATGGAATGGAATGGAACGTGGAACGGAATGTGGAATGGAATGAGGAATGGAACGTGGAATGGAACGGAAAGGAACTTGGAATGGAAAGTGGAATGGAACATGGAATGGGATGTGGAACGTAATGTGGAATGGAAAGGAATGGAACGTGGAATAGAATGTGGATTGAAATGGAATGGAATCCAGAATGGATTGGAATGGAATTGTATGCAATGTGGAATGCAACGGAATGGAAGTTTGAATGGGACGTGGAATGGAATGTGGAATGGAAAGTGGAATGGGATGGTGTGGAATGTAGAAAGGAAGGAAATGGAATGTAGAATGGAAGGGAATGGAATTTGGAATGGAATGTGGAATGATATGGAATCGAATGGAATGGAATGTGGAATTGAATGGAATGGGAAGTGGAGTGGAATGGAATGGAATGTGGAATGGAAAGTAAGGGAATGGAAAGGAAGGTGGAATGAAACGTGTGAATGGAATGTGGAATGTAACTTGGAATGGAATGAAATGGATCATGGAATGGAGTGGAATGGAACGTGGAATAGAATGGAATGGAACTTTGAATTGAACGTGGAATGGAACATGGAATGGAACGTGGAATGGCACGTATAATGGAACGGAATGCAATGTGGAATGGAATGGAATATAATGTGGAAGGGAATGGAATGTAATATGGAAAGGAACTTGGAATGTAATGGAATGGAACGTGGAATGGAAAGCCGAAAGGAAAGTGGAATGCAATGTGCAATGGAATGGAATAGAACGTGGGATGGAATGTGGGATGGAATGTGGAATGGAATGTGGTATGTAATGGAATGGAATGTGAAATGGAATGGAATGGAATATGGAATAGAATGGAATGGAATGGAAGGTGGAATGGAAAGTGGAATGGAATGTGTAATGGAATGGAATGGAATGTGCAATGGAATGGACCGTGGAATGGAAAGGAATGGCATGTGGATTGCAATGGAATGGAATGTGAAATGCAATGAAATGTAATCGAATGGTATGTGAAATGGAATGTGGAATGAAATGTGAAATGGAATAAAATGGAATGTGTAATGGAATGGAACGGAAAGTGGAATGGAATGGAACATGGATTGGAATGGAATGGAATGTGGAATGGAACGTGAAATGTAACGAGGAATCGAATTGAATGGAATGTGGAATGGAATGGAATGGAATGTCTAATGGAATAGATTAGAATGTGGAATGGAATGGAATGCAATGTGGAAGGTAAGGTTTAAGGGAATGTGGAATGTAATGTAAAGGAATTCGCAATGCAATGTGGAACGGAAAGTGCAATGGAATGGAATGGAATGTAACGTGGAATGGATTGGAAAGGAATGCAGAATGGAATGTAGCATGGAACGGAATGGAACGTGGAAAGGAACGTGCAATGCATCGCAGAATGGAACGTGGAAAGAAACGTGGAATGTTATGTGGAATGGAACGTGGAATGGAATATGGAATGGAACGTGAATTGGAATTGAATGCAACGTTGAATGGAAATTGGAATGTAATGGAATGGAAAATGGAATGGAATGTGGAATGGAAAGTGGAATGGAACGTGGAATGGAATGTAGAAATGAATGGAATGGAATGTGGAATGGAATGTGCAATGGAAAGGAATGGTATGTTTAATGGAATGTTGAATGCAATTTGGAATGGAATGAAATAGTATGTGGAATGGAATGTGGAATGGAATGGAATGGAATGTGTTATGGATTGTTGAATGGAATGTGGAATGGAATTTAGAATGGAAGGTGGAATGGAAGAGAAAGCAATGTGGAATGGAATGTGGAATGCAATGGAATGGAATGTGGAATGGAGTGGAATGGAACATGAAATGCGTTGTGGAATGGATTGGAATGCAAAGTGGACTGGAATCGATTGGAATATGGAATGGAATGGAATGAAATGCGTAATGGAATGGAATGGAATGTGGAATGGAATGGAATGGAAAGCGGAATGGAGTGGAATGATATGTGGAATGCAATGGAATGGAATGGAATGTGGAATTGAATGTAATGGAAAGTGGAATGGAATGGAATCGAACGTAGAACGGAAAGGAACGGAGTGTGGATTGGAATGGAATGGTATGGAACATGAAATGGAATGGAATGGAATTGAGTGGAATGTGGAATGAAATGGAATGGAATGGAATGGAATGTGAAATGGAATGGAATGCAATGTGGAATAGAACGGAATGGAACGTGGAATAGAATGTGGAATGGAAAGTGGAATGGAATGTGGAATAGAATGGAATGGAATGTGGAATTGAATGGAATGGAATGGAATGGATTTCGGAATGAAAGGGAATGGAATGGAACGTGTAACAAAATGGAATAGAATGGAATGTACAATGGAATGTGGAATGGAACGTGTAATGAAACGGAATAGAATTTAACTTGGAATGGAATGGAATGGAAAGTGGATTGGAATGAAATGGAATGTAGAAGGCAATGGAATGGAATGGAAATTGAAATGGAATTTGGAATGGTGTTTAATGGAATGAAACGGAATGTGGAATGGAATGGAATGGAACGTGGAATGCAATGTGGAATGGAATGGATTGGAATTCAATGTGGAATGGAATGGATGGGAATGTGGAATGGAATGGCATGGAATGAGTAATGGAATGGAATGGAATGTGGAATGGAATGGAAAGGAACGTGGAATAGAATATGGAAAGTAATGTGGAATGGAATGAGGAATGGAATGGAATGGAATGCGGAATAGAATGGAATGGAATGGAATGGAATGCGGAATGGAGTGGAATGAAATATGGAATTGAATGGAAAGGAAAGCGGAATGGAATGGAATCGAATGGAGAACAGAAATGAATGGAATGTGGATTGGAATGGAATGGTATGGAATGTGGAATGGAATGGAATGGAATCGAATGGAATTTGGAATGGAGTGAAAGGGAATGGAATGTGGAATGGAATGAAATGCAATGTGGAATGGAATGGAATGGAACGTGGAATAGAATGTGGAATGGAAAGTGGAATAGAATGTGGAATGGAATGGAATGTAATGTGGTATTGATTTGAATGGAATGGAATGGAATGCGGAATGCAATGGAATGGAATGGAAAGGAACGTGGACTTGAAGGTAATGGAACGGGGAATGGAATATAATGTACAGTGGAATGTAACGGAATGGAATGTGGAATGGAATGGAATGGAATGTAGAATAGAATAGAATGGAATGCAATGGAATGGGAATGGAATGCGGAATGCAATGGAATGGAAGGATATGACGAATGGAATGGAATGGAATATGGAATGCAATGCCATGGAATGAAATGAGGAATTCAAAAGAATGAATGTGGAATGGACTGGAATGGAATGTGGGATGGAATGGAATAGAACGTGGAATGGAATGCCGAATGGAATGCAATGAAATGTGGAAAGAAATGGAATGGAAAGTGGAATAGAATGTGGAACGGAATGTGTAATTGAAAGTGCAATGGAATTGAATGGAATGAGGAATGGAATGCAATGCAAGGTGGAATAGAATGGAATGGAAAAGAGTGGAATGGAATAGAATGTGGAATGCAATGGAACGGAATGAAATATGTAATTGAATGGAAGGGAATATGGAACGGAATGGAATGGAATGTGGAATGGAATGGAATGGAACGTGGAATGGAATGGAATGGAACATGGAATGGAATGTGGAATGGAATGTGGAATGATATGTGGAATGGAATGTGGAATGCAATAAATGGAATTTTGAATGTAATGGAAAGGAATATGGAATAGAATGGAATGGAATGCAATATGGAATGGAATGTGGAAATAAATGGAATGGAATGGAATGGAATGTGGAATGCAATGTGGAACGGAATGGAATTGGATGTAGAATGGAATGGAATGTGGAATGGAATGTTGAATGGAATGGAAGGTAGGAAAGAAAGGAATGGAATGTGGAATGGAATGTTGAATAGAAAGTGGAATGGAACGTGGAATGGAATGTAATGTAATGGAACTTGGAATGGAACGTGTAATGCAATGTGGACTGGAACGTGCAATGGAAAGCACAATGGAATGTGGAATGCAATGTGGAATTTAATGCAATGGAATGTGGAATGGAATGTGGAATGGAATGGAATGCAATGTGGAATGGAATGTGGAGTGCAATGGAATGGCATGTGGAATGGAATGTGGAATGGAATGTTGAATAGTATGTGGAATGGAATGGAATTTAATATGGAATGGAATGTGGAATGGAATGGAATGTTGAATAATATGTGGAATGGAATGGAATTTAATGTAGAATGGAACGTGGAATGGAATGGAATGGAAAGTGGAATGGAACGTGGAATGGAACGTGTAATGGAACGTTGAATGGAATGTGGAATGGAACGTGGAATGAAATGTGCAGTGGTATGTGGAATGGAACGTTGAATGGAATGTGGAATGGAACGTGGAATGAAATGTGCAGTGGTATGTGGAATGGAACATGGAATGGAATGGAATGGAAGGTGGAATGGAACGTCGAATTGATTGGAATGGAAAGTGGAATAGAACGTGGAGTGGAATGAGGAATGGAAGGTGGAATGGAATGGAATGGAACGTGGAATGGAACGTGGAATGGAATGTTGATTGGAAAGGAAAAGAAAATAGAATGAAATGGAATGGAACGTGGAAAAGAATGTGGAATGGAATGTGGAATGGAAAGTGGAATGGAATGGATTGGAATGTGGAATGGAATGTAATGAAAAGTGAAATATAATGGAATGGAATGGCATGGAATGCGGAATGGAATGGAGGGGAATGTGGAATGCAATGCAATGGAATGAAATGTGGAATTAAGTGGAATGGAATGTGGAACGGAATGGAATGGAATGTGGAATGTACTGGAATGGCACGTGAAATGGAACGTGGAATGGAATGGAACGCAATGTGGAGTGAATCGTGGAATGGAATGTGGAATGGAAAGTGGAATGGAACGTAGAATGGAATGGACAGCATCGTGGAATAGAATGGAATGGAAAGTGGAATGCAATGTGCAATTGAATGTGAAATGGGAGGTGGAATGGAATGTGGAATGTAATGCAATGGAATGTGGAATGGAATGTGGAATGGAATGTGGAATGGAAAGTGGAATGGAATGTGGAAGGGAATGTGGTTTAGAAGGTAATGGAATGTGGAATGGAATGGAATGGAACTTGGAATGGAATGTGGAATGGAATGCAAAGGAATGTGGAATGGAATGTGGAATGGAATGGAATCGAATGTGGAATGGAATGTGAAATGGAATGTGTAATGGATTGTGGACAGGAATGCAATGGAATGTGGAATGGAATGTGGAATGGAATGGAATGTGGAATGGAATGGAATGATATGTGGAATGGAATGCAGAATGGAATGTGGAAAGGAATGTGGAATGGAATGGAATGGAATGTGGAATGCAATGTTTAAAGGAATGGAATGGAATGTGGAATGGTATGGAATGGAATGTGGAATGCAATGAAATGGAGTGTGTAATGGGATGTAGAATGGAATGGAATGACGTGTGGAAAGGATTGGAATGAAATCTGGAGTGAAATGGAATGGAACGTAGAAAAGAATATGGAATGGAATGTGGAATGGATAGTGCAATGGATTGGAATGGAAGGAGGAACAGAATGGAATAGGATGTGGAATAGAATGTAATGGAATTGAATGGAATGGGAATGGAATGGAATGTGGAATGAAATGGAATGGAAAGAAATTATGAATTGAATGGAAAGGAATGTGGAATGGAATGGAATGGAAAGTAGAATGGAATATCGAATGGAAAGGAATACCACTTGGAAAGAAATGGAATGGAATGTGGAATAGACTGTGGAATGGAACATGGAATGGAATATGGAATGGAATGGATTGGAAAGTGGAATGGAATGTAATGGAATGTGGAATAGAATGGAATGGAATGGCATGGAATTCGGAATGGAATGGAGTGTAATGTGCAATTCAATGCAATGGAAAGAAATGTAGAATTGGGTGGAATAGAATGTAGAATGGAATGGAATGGAGTGGAATATGGAATGGAAGGGAATGGAACGTGGAATGGAATGTGGAATGGAATGGAATGGAATGTGGAACGGAATGGAATGGAATGTGGAATGGAATGTGGAATGGAATGGAATGGAATGTGGAATGGAATGGAATGGAATGTGGAATGGAATGGAATGGAAGGTGGAATGGAATGGAATGCAATGTGGATTGGAATGAAATGGAATGTGGAATGGAATGGAAAGTGAAGTGGAATGTGGGATGAAGTGAAATGAAACGTGGAAAGGAAGGGAATGGAAAGTGGAATGGAAGAGAATGGAACATGGAATGGAACGTAGAATAGAACGTGGAATGGAATGTGGAATGCAATGTGGAATTGAATGGGATGGAATATGGAATGTAAAGTGGAATGGAATGGAAAGGAATGTGCAATGGAATGTGGAATGGAACGGAATGTAATTTGGAATTGAACGTGGAAATTAATGTGGAATGGAACGTGGAATGGAATGGAATGGAATGGATTGGAATTCTGAATGGCATGTGAATTGGAATGCAATGGAATGTGGAATGGAAACTAGAAACAAAGTCAATGGAATGAGAATGGAATATGGAATGGAAAGTGGAATGGAATTTGGAATGGACTGACGAATGGAATGTGGAAAGGACTGTGCAATGGAATGTGGAATGGAATGGAATTGAATGGAATGTGGAATGGATTGTGAATTGGAATGAAATGGAATGTGTAATGGAATGTGGAATGAAATGCAATGGAATGTGGAATGGAAAGTGGAATGGAAGGAATGGAATGTGGAATGGAATGTGGAATGAAATGTGGAATGGAAAGTGGAATGGAATGTAATGTGGAATGGAATGTGGAATGGAATGTGGAATGGAACATGGAATGGAACGTGGAATGGAACGTGGAATGGAACAAGGAAAGGAACGTGGAGTGGGATGTGCAACGGAATATGGAATGGAAAGTTGAATGGAGTGGAATGGAACGTCGAATTGAACGTGGAATGGAATGGAATGGATTGTGGAATGTAACATAGCATGGAAAGTGGAAAGGAATGTGGAATGGAAAGTGGAATGGAATCTGGAATGAAATTTGGAGTGGAATGGAATGGAATGGAATGGAATGTGGAGTGGAACGTGCAATGTATCGTGGAATTGAATGTAGAGTGGATCGTGGAATAGAACGTGAAATGGAATGTTGAATGGAATGTGGAATGCAATATGGAATGGAACGTGATATTGAATGGAATGGAATGGTGAATGGAACGTGGAATGGAATGGAATGGAAGGTGGAATGGACTGTGGAATGGAATGGGGAATGGAATGTAATGGAATGTGGAACGGAATCTGGAAATGAAAATGGGATGGAATGGAATGGAATGTGGAAAGGAACGTGGTATGTAATGGAATATAATATGAAATGGAACATGGAATTGAAACTGGAATGGAACGAGGAATGGAATGTGGAATGTAATGGGCCTTGGAATGTGGAATGGAACGTGGAAGGGAATGGAATGGAAAGTGGAATGGAACTTGGAAAGAATAGAATGGAAGGTGTATTTGAATGTGGGTTGGTATGTGGAATGGAATGTGGAATGGAACGTTGAATGGAAAGGAATGGACTGTGGAATGGAATGTTTAATGGAAAGAGGAATGAAATGTGGAGTGGAACGCGGAATGGAACGTGGAAAGCAGTGGAATGGAACGTGGAATGGAAGGTAGAATGGAGTGTTGAATGGAATGGAACAGAATGTGGAATGGAATGTGGAATGGAACGTGGAATGGAACGTGGAATGGAATGGAATGGAACGTGGAATGGAATGTGGAATGGAATGGAATTAAGTATGGAATGGAATGGAATGGAATGTGGAATGGAAAGGAATGGAACTTTAAATGGGATGTGGAATGGAACATGGAATGTAAAGTGGATTGGAGCGTGGAATGGAATGTGGAATGCAATGGAATGGAATGTGGAATGCAATGGAATGGAATGTGGAATGGAATGGTATGGAATGTGGAATGGAATTGAATGGATTGGAATGTGGAATGCAATGCAATGGAACGTGGAATGGGATGTGGAATGGAATGTGGAATGGTTTGTGCCACGCAATGGAATGGAATGTGGAATAGAATGAAATGTGGAGTAGAACGTGGAATGGAACGTGGAAAGCAGTGGAATGGAACGTGGAATGCAACGTGGAAGGGAAGGTGGAATGGAGTATTGAATGGAATGGAAAAGAATGTGAAATGGAGTATTGAATGGAATGGAACAGAATGTGAAATGGAATGAGGAATGGAACGTGGAATGGAACGTGGAATGGAATGGAATGGAACGTGGAATGGAATGTGGAATGGAATGGAATTAAATATGGAACGGAATGGAATGGAATGTGGAATGGAAAGGAATTGAACATTAAATGGGACGTGGAATGGAACATGGAATGCAACGTGGATTGGAGCGTGGAATGGAATGTGGAATGCAATGGAATGGAATGTGGAATGGAATGGTATGGAATGTGGAATGGAATTGAATGGAGTGGAATGTGGAATGGAATGGAATTGAATGGAATGTGGAATGCAATGGAATGGAATGTGGAATGGAATGGAACAGAATGAAATGGAAAATGGAATGGAATGGAATGTGGAATTAAACGGAATTGAAGGAGGAATGGAATGGATTGGAATGTGGAATGCACTGCAATGGAACGTGGAATGGGATATGGAATGAAATGTGGAATGGTTTGTGCAACGGAATGGAATGGAATGTGGAATAGAATGGAATGGAATGGAATGTGGAATGGAATGTGGACAGGAATGTGGAATGGGATGGAATGGAATGTGGAATGGAATGGAATGCGGAATAGAATGGAATGGAATGGAATTGCATGTGAAATAGAATGTGGAACGGAATGTGAAATGTAATGTGGAATGGAATGTGGAACGGAATGAAATGGAACGTGGAATGGAATGAAATGGAAAGTGCAAAGGAATGGAGTGGAACCTGGAATGGAAAGTGGAATGGAATGGGGAATGGAATGTGGAATACAATGGAAGGAAATGTGGTATGAAATGTGAAATGGAATGGAATGGAATGTGGAATGGAATGTGGAATGTAATGCAATGGAATGAGAATGGAATGTGGAGTGGAATGAAATGGAATGTAGAAAGGAATGTGGAATAGATTGGATTGGAATGTGGAATGGAATGTGGAATGGAATGCGGAATAGAACGGAATGGAATGTGGAATGCAATGAGGAATGGAATGTGGAATGGAACATGGAATGTAATAGAATGGAACGTGAAATGGAAAGTGGAATCGAATGTGGAATGGAATGTGGACTGGAATGGAATGGAATCTGGAATGGAATGTGGAATGGAGTGTGGAATGGAATGGAATGGAATCTGGAATGGAATGTGGCACGGAATTTCATGGAATGTGGATTGGAATATGGAATGGATTGCGGAATGTAATGTGAAATGGAACGGAAAAGAATGTGGAATGGAATGTGGAATGGAGTGTGGATGGAACTTGGAATGGAATGCGATGGAATGTGGAATGGAACGTGGAATGGAATGGAATTGAATGTGCAATTGTAGGTGGAATGGAATTGAATGGAAAGACGAATGGAATCTGGAATGGAATTTGGAATGGAAGGGAATGCAATATGGAATGGAACGTGAAATGTAATGGAATTGAACAAGGAATGGAAAGTGGAATGGAAAGTGGAATGAAATGTGGAATTGAACTTGGGATAGAAAGTGGAAAGAAATGTGTAATGGAACGGAAAGGAATGTGGAATGTAACGGAAAGGAATGTGGAACGGAATGTGGAATTGAGTGTGGAATGGAACGTGGAATGGAATGTGTTTTAATGAGGAGTGGAATGTGGAATGGAATGTGGAATGGAATGGAAAGAAAAGTGGAATGGAATTTAATGGAAATTGGAATGGAAATTGGAATGGAATGTAATGGAACGTGGAATGGAATGGAACGTGGAATGGAATGGAATGGAATATGGAATGGAATGTGGAGTAGAATGTGGAATGTAATGTGGAATTGAATGGAATGGAATCTGGAATGGAATGGAATGGAATGTGGAAAGGAATGTGGAATGGAATGCAATGGAGTTTGAAAAGAAACCGAATGGAATGCGGAATGGGATCTGGAATGGAAAGTGGAATGGAATGGAATGGTATGTGGAATGGAATGTGGAATGGAGTGGGGAATGGAATATGGAATGGAACAGAATGCAATGTGGAATGGAATGTGGAATCAAAAGTGGAATGGAATGGAATGGATTGCAGAATGGAATGGTATGGAATGGAATGGAATGTGGAATGGAATGGAATGGAATGTGAAATGAAACGTGGAATGGAACATGGAATGGAATGTGGAATGCATCATGGTATGGAATGGAATGGAATGTGGAATGGAATGTGGTATGGAATGGAATGGACCGAGCAATGGAATGTGGAATGGAATGTGGAATAGAATGTAATGCAATGCGGCATGAAATGTGGAATGCAATGTGGAATGAAATGGAATGGAATGTGGAATGTAATGTGAAATGGAATGGAAAGGAATATCAAATGGAATGTGGATTGGAATGTGAAATGGAATGTGGAATGAAATGTGGAATGCAATGTGGAATGTGGCGTGGAATTTAACGTGGAATAGAAAGGAATGCAACGTGTAACGGAATGTGGAAAGGAATGGAATGGAATGTGGAAGGGAATGTTTAATGGAATGTGGAATGGAATGGAGGGGAATGTGGAATGGAATGTGGAATCAACAGGAATGGACTGTGGAATGGAATTTTGAATGGAATGTGCGATGGAATATAGAATGGAATGGAATGGATTGTGGAATGGAATGTGGAACGGAATGTGGAAAGGAACGGAATGTAATGTGGAATGGAATGTGGAATGGAATGTGGAATGGAAAGTGGAATGTGATGGAAAGGAATGTGGAGTGAAAGGAGGAAGAGAATGGAATTGAAGGTGGAATGAAACGTGTAATGGAACTTGGAAAGGAATCTGGAATAGAATGTGGAATGGAATGTGGAATGGAATGTCGAGTGGAGTGTGGAATGGAATGTGGAATGGAACGCAATGGAAAGTGGAATGGAATGTGGAATGGAAAGTGGAAGGGAACATGAAATGGAATGGAATGGAATGTGAAATGCAACGTGAAGTGGAATGGAGTGGAGCATGGAATGGAACGTGGAATGTAACGTGGAATGGAATGGAATGGAACATCAAATATAATGTGGAGTGGAATGTGGAAAGGATTGGAACGTGGAAAGGAATGGAAAGGAATGTGGAATGGAATGCAAAGGAATGTGGAATGGAATGGAAAGATGTGTGAAATGGAATGTGGAATGGAATGTGGAATGAAATGGAATGCAAAGTGGAATAGAATGGAATGGAACGATGAATGGAATGTGGAATGGAATGGAATGGAACGTGGAATGGAATGTGGAATGGAATGGAATGGAACGTGGAATGGAACGTGGAATGGAAGGGAATGGAATACGGAAAGGAATGTGGAATGGAATGGAATGGAATGTGGAATGGGATGTGGAATGGAATGTGGAATGGAATGGAATGTAATGTGGAATGGAATGTTGAAAATAACTAGAATGGAATGGAATGTAACGAGGAGTGGAACTTGGAATTCAATGGAATGTAATGTAGAATAGAAAGGAATGGAATGTGGAATGGAATGGAATGGAATGTGGAACGGAATGTGGAATGGAATGGAATGAATTGTGGAATGGAACGTGCAAAGGAACCTGGAACGGAATGGAATGAAAGGTGAAATGGAATGTGCAACAGAATGTGGAATGTAATATGGAATGGAATGGAAAGTAACGTGGAATGGAATGGGGTAGTATGTGGAAAGGAATGTGGAAAGGAATGCAATGGAATGAGGAATGCAACGGAATGGAATGTGGAATGGGATGTGGAATGGGATGTGGAATGGGAGGTGGAATGGAACGGAATGGAATGTGGAAAGGATTGTGGATAGGAATGGATAGGAATGTAGAATGGAATGGAATGGAATGTGGAAAGGAATGTTGAAAGGAAAGTGGAATGGAATGGAATGAAATGTGGAAAGAAATGTGGAATGGAATCAAATAGAATGTGGAATGTAAAGTGGAATGGAACGTGGAAAGCAATGCGGAATCGAATGGAATGGGTTGTGGAATGGAAAGGAATGGAACGTGGAATGAAATGGAACGGAACGTGGAAAAGAATGTGGAATGGAATGTGGAATGGAAAGCGGAATGGAATGGAATGGAATGTGGAATGAAATGGAATGGAATGTGGAATGGATTGTGAAATGGAATGGAATGGAATGTCAAATGGAATGTGGAATGTAATGTCAAATGGAATTTGGAATGGAATGTGAAAAGGAATGTGGAATGGAATTTGGAATGGAATGTGGAATGGAAAGTGGAATGTATCGTGGCATGGAACGTGGAATAGAATTGAATGAAAAGTGTAATGGAATGTGCAAAGTAATGGAATGGAATCTGGAATGGAATTTTTAATAGAATGTGGAATGGAATGGAGTGGAATTTGGAATGTAGTGTGGAATCGAAAGGAAAGGAGTGTGGAATGGTATGTTGAATGGAACGTGCAACGGAATGTGGAATGGAATGGATTAGAAAGTGGAATGGATTGTGAAATGGAATGTGGAATGGAACGGAATGTAATGTGGAATCGAATGTGAAATGGATTGTGGAAAAGAAAGTGGAAAGTAATGGAATGGAATGTGGAATGAAACGAGGAATGGAATGGAATGGAAGGTGGAATGGAACGTGGAATGGAATGTGGAATGGAACGTGTAATGGAAAGTGGAATTGAATGTTGAATGGGATGGAATGGAATCTGGACTGGACTGTGGAATGGAATGCGGAATGGAATGCAATGGAAAGTCGAAAGGAATGTGGAATGGATTGTTGAGTGGAGTGTGGAATGGAATGTGGAATGGAACGCAATGGATAGTTGAATGGAATGTGGAATGGAATGTGGACGGGAACTTGAAATGCAATGGAATATAATTTGGAATGAAACGTGGAATGGAATGGAGTGGATGATGGAATGGAATGTGGAATGGAACGTGGAATGGAATGGAATGGAACATGGAATGTAATCTGGAATGGAATGTGGTAAGGAATGGAACGTGGAAAGGAATGGAATGGAATGTGGAATGGAATGCAATGGAATGAGGAATGGAATGGAATGTGGAATCGAATGGAATGGAACGGAATGTGGAACGGAATGGAATGGAAAGTGGAACGGAATGGAATGGAAAGTGGAATGGAATGGAATGAAAGGTGGAATGGAATGTGGAATGGAATGGAATGGAATGTGGAATGGAATGGAAGGGAATGTGGAATGGAATGTGGAAAGGTAAGTGGAATGGAATGGAATGAAAGGTGGAATGGAATGTGGAATGGAATGGAATGGAATGTGGAATGGAATGTGGAATGGAATGGAAGGGAATGTGGAATGGAACGTGAAATGGAAAGTGGAATGGAATGGAAAGGAATGTAGAATGGAATGGAATGGAAAGGAATGGAATTGAAACGGAATGGAATGCAAAGTGGTATGCTATGGGATGGAAAGAAATAAGCAAAGGAATAGAATGGAATGTGGAGTGGAAAGGAATGGAAAGTGAAATGGAATGGAATAGAACGTCGAATGGAATGTGGAATGGAATGAAGTGTAGTGTGGAACGAAATGGAGTAGAAAGCGGAGGAGAATGGGGAATGGAATGTGGAAAGGAATGGAATGGATATTGGAGCGAAATGGAATGGAAAGCGGAATATAATGTGGAATGGAATGTGGAATGGAATGTTTTGGAATGTGGAATAGAATGGAATGGAGTGCAATTTAAGGCGGAATGGTATGGAATGGAATATGGAATGCAATGGAATTGAATGATATGCGGAATTCGATGGAATGGAATGTAGAATGCAATGGAAAGGAATGTGGAATGGAATGGAATGGAACGTGGAATCGAATGTGGAAATGAATGTGGAATGGAATCTGGAATGGAATGGAATGGAATGTGGAATGGAATGGAATGTGTAATAGAATGCAGTGGAAAGGAATGTGGAATGGAATGTGGAATGGAATGGAATGGAATGGAATTTGGAATGGAATGGAAAGGAATGTGGAATGGAATGGAAGCTTGGATGGAATGGAATGGAATGTGGATTGGAAAGGTGTTGAATGTGGAATGGAATGTGGAATGGAATGACATGGCATTTGGAATGGAATGTGGAATGGAATGGAATGGAATGTGGAATGGAATGCAATGGAACTGTATGGAATGTGGAAAGGAATGGAATGGAATATGTAATGGAATGTGGAATGGAACGTACAATGGAATGTGGAATGGAACGTACAATGGAATGTGGAAAGGAATGGAATGGGATGTGGAATGGAATGCGGAAAGGAAAGTAATGGAATGTGGAAAGGAATGGAATGCTATGGAATGTGGAATGGAATGCAATAGAATGGAATTGAATGTGGAATGGAATGCAATGGAATTTGGAATGGAACAGAATGAAATGTGGAATGTAATGAAATTCAATTTGGAATAGAATGGAATGGAAAGGAATGTGGAATGAAACGGAATGGAATGGAATGGAATGCGGAATTGAATGGAATGAAATGTGGATTGCAATGGAATGGAAAGGAACATGGAATGGAATGGAAGGGAATGTGGAGTAGAATGGAATGTAATGTGCAATACAAAGGAAGAGAATATGGATTGGATTGTGGAATCCAATGGAATGGAATGTGGAATGGAATGTGGAATGGAATGTAGAATGTGGAATGTGGAATGGAATTTAGAATGTAGAATGTAGAATGCAGAATGTGGAATGGAGAATGTAGAATGTAGAATGTAGAATGTAGAATGTAGAATGTAGAATGTAGAATGTAGAATGTGGAATGGAATTGTGGAATGGAATGTGTAATGGAATGTAGAATGGAATGGAATGTGGAAGGGAACGCGGAATGCAACGTGGAATGGAACGGAATGTAATGTGGAACGGAATGTGGAATGGAAAGTGTAATGGAATGGAATGGAATGTGGAATGGAAGGTGTAACGGAATGGAATGGAATGTGGAATGGAATGCGTAGTGAAATGGAATGGAACGTGGAATGGAAAATGGAATGGAAAGTCGAAAAGAACGTGGAATGGAAAGGAATGGAATGGAATGGAATAAACAACGGAAGGGAATGGAAAGTGGAATGGAATTTGTAACGGAATGGAATGCAATGGAATGTGGAATGGAATGGAATGGAATGTGGAATGGAAATAATGGAATGCAGAATGGAGTGGAATGGTATGGAATGTGGAATGGAACGAAATGGTATGGAACGTGCAATGGAAAGGAATGGAATGGAATGTGGAATGGAATGGAATTGAATGTGGAATGGAATGGAATGGAATGTGAAATGAAATGTGTAATGGAATGTGAAATGCAATGTGGAATGGAAAGTGGAAAGGAATGGAATCGAATGTGGAATGGAAGTGGAATGGAATGTTATGGAACGTGGAATGGAACGTGGAATGGAAAGTGGAATGGAACGTGCAATTTTAGGTTGAATGGAATGGAATGGAATGTGGAATGGAATGTGGAATTCAATGTGGAATGGGATGCGGAATGCAATGGAATGGTATGTGGAATGGAAAGTTGAATGGAATGGAATGGAATGGAATGGAATGTGGAATAGAATGTGGAATTGAACGTGGAATGGAAAGTGGAATAGAACATGCAAGGTAATGTAACGGAATGTGGAATGGAATGTGGAATGGTATGGAATCAAGTTTGGAATGGAATGTGGAATGGAATTTGGAATAGTATGGATCCGTTTTGGAATGGAATGTGGAATGGAATGTGGAGTGTAATGGAATGTGGAATAGAATGTGGAATGGCACGGAATGGAATGTTTAAATGGAATGGAATGGAAAGTGGAATGCAATGTGGACAGCAATGGAATGCAATGTGGAATGGAATGGAATGGAATGTGGAATTGAATATTTAATGAAATGTGGAATGAAATGAGGAGTGGAACGTGTAATGAAACGTGGAATGGAAAGGAATGGATCGTGGAATGGAATGTGGAATGGAACCGGGATTGGAAGTTGGAATGGAACGTGGAATGGAATGTGGAATGGAATGGAACTGAATGGAATGTAGAAGGGAAAGTGGAATGGAATGGAATGTGGAATGGAATGGACTGGAATGTGAAATGGACTGTAAAGGAATGTGGAATGGAATGGAATTGAACGGAATGTGGAATAGAATGCGGAATGGAATGTGGAATGGAATGCAAAGGAATGTGGAATGTAACGGAATGGAATGTGGAATGGAATAGAATGGAAGGTGAAATGGAATGTGGAATAGAATGTGGAATGGAATGAAGTGGAACGAGGAATGGAATGGAATGGAAGTTGGAGTGGAATGGAATGAAACGTTTAATGGAAGCTGGAATGGAACATGTAAAGGAACGTGGAATGGAATGTGGAAAGGAATGTGGAAAGGAACGGAATGGAACGTGGAATGAAATGTGGAGCAGAATGGAATGGAATGTGGAATGGAATGCAATGGTTTGTGGAGTGGAATGTGGAATGGAATGGAATGTGCAATGGAATGAAATGCAATACGGAATGGAACGTAAAATTTAATGGAATGGCACGTGGAAGGAACGTCTAATGGATCGTGGAAGGGAACGTGGAATGGAAAGGAATGAAACGTGGAATGGAATGTGGAATGGAATGTGGAATGGAACGTGGAATGGAGTGGAATCGAATGTGGAATGGAATGTGAAATGGAATGGAATGAAATGTATTACGCAATATGGAACGGAATGGAAAGGAAAGTGGAATGGAACGGAATGGAATGTGGAATGGAATGTGGGAAGGAATGGAATGGATTGAGGAATGGAATGGAATCCAATGGTATGGAATGTGGTATGGAATGGAATTGAATGTGTAATAGAGTGTGGAATGGAATGGAATTGAAAGTGGAATGGAACGTGGAATGGAACGTGGAATGGAACGTGGAATGGAATAAGGAAAGGAACGTGGAATGGAATGGAATAGAATGGAATGTGGAATGCAATGGATTGGAATGTGGAATGGAATGGAATGGAATGTGGAAGGGAATGGAAAGGAAGGTGGAATTGAATGGAAAGGAATGTGGAATGGAATGGAATAGAATGTCGAATGGAACGTAGATTGGAAAGTGGAAAAGAATAAGCAAAGGAATGCAATGGAATGGGATGTGGAATGGAATGGAATGTGGAATCGAATGGAATGGAACGGAATGTGGAATGGAATGGAATGGAATGGAATGTGGAATGGAATGGAAAGTGTAATGGATTGGAATGTCTAAAGGAATGGAATGGAATGTGTAATGGAATGTTGAATGGAATGGAATGGAATATGGAATGGAATGGAATGGAATGTGTAATGGAATGGAACGTGAAATGGAATGGAGTGGAATTGAATGGAATATGTAATGGAATGGAATGTGTAATGGAATAGAATGGAATGTGGAATGGAAAGGAAAAGAATATGGAATGGAATGGAATGGAATGGAATGTGGAATGGAATGGAATGGAATGGAATGTGAAATGGAATGTGGAATGGAATTTGAAATGGAAGGTGGAATGGAATGTGGAATGGAATGTGGAATGGAATGTGGAATAAAATGGAATGGAATGTGGATAGGAATGTGGAAAGGAATGCGGAATGGAATGCAATGGAATGTGGAATGGAATGCGGAATGCAATGGAATGCAATGTGGAATGGAATGTGGAATGAAATGTGGAATGGAACTTGGAAATGAATGGAATGGAAGGTGCAATGGAACGTGGAATGGAATGGAATGGAACATGGAATGGAACGTGGAATGGAATGTGAAATGGAATGTGAAATGGAACGTATAACGGAATGTGCAATGGAATGTGGAATGGTACGTGGAATGAAATGTGAAATGGAATTTGGAATGGAATGGAATGGAATGTGAAATGGAACTTGAATGGAATGGAAATTGGAAGGGAATGCTGAAAGGAACTTGGAGTGGAATGTGTAATAGAATGTGGAATGGAAAGTGGAATGGCATGGAATGGAAAGTTGAATGGAATGTGGAATGGAATGGAATGGAACTTCGAATGGAAAGTGGAACAGAATATGGAATGGATCATGGAATGGAAGCTGGAATGGAATGGAATGGGTTGTGCAATGGAATGTGGATTTGAAGGTGGAATAGAATGAGGAATGCAATGGAATGTAATGTGGAATGTAATGTGGAATGGATTGTGGAATTGAATGTGGAATGGATAGTGGAATGCAACGAGGAATGGAATGGAACGGAATGTGGAATGGAATATGGAATGGTAAGCAATGGAGTGAGGAATGGAGTGTCGAATGGAATGTGGAATGGAATGGAAAGTGGAATAGAATGTGGAATGGAATAGATTGGAACGTTTAAATGAAATGGAATGGACTGTGGAATGGAATGTGGACTACAATGTAACGCAATGTGAAATGGAATGGAATGGAATGCGGAATGTAATGTTTAACGTAATGTGGCATGAAATCTGGAGTGGAACGTGGAATGCAAAGTGGAATGGAATGGAATTGTTCGTTGAATGGTACGTGGAATGGAACATGGAACAGAAGGGGGAATGGAGCGTGGAATGGAATGCAAAGGAAAGTGGAATGGAATGCGGAATAGAATGTGGTATGGAATGGAATGGATTGGAATGTGGAATGGAAGGGATTGGAATGTGGAATGGAATGTGAAATGGAACGGAATGGAATGTGGAATGGAATGTGGAAAGTAATGGGATGGAATGTGGAATGGAATGTGGAATGGAATGCAATGGAATGTGGAATGGAATGGAATGCAATGTGGAAAGGAATGCAATGGATCGTGGAATGGAATGTGGAATGGAATGTGGAGTGGCACGTGGAATGGAACTGAGTGCAATGTGGAATGGAATGTGAAATGGAATGTGAAATGGAACGTGGAATGGAATGCAATGTAGTTTGGAACGTGGATTGGAATGGACTGGAATGGGGAATGGAACGTAGAATGGAATGTGGAATGGTAAGCGGAATGGAATGGAATGGAATGTGGAAAGGATCGTGGAAAGGAATGGAATGGAACGTGGAATGGAATGTGGAATGGCACGCGGAATGGAATGTGGAATGGAACATGGAATGGAATGTGCAATGGAACGTGGAAAGGAATGGAATGCAAAGTGGAACGGTACGTGAAATGGAATGGAAAGGAAAGTGGAATACAACATGGAATGGAATGTGGAATGGAACCCAGAATGGAATGGAAAGCAATGTGGAATGGAATGAGGAATGGATTGTGTAATGAAATGTGGAATGGAATGTGGAAAGGAATATGGAAAGGAATGTGGAATGGAAAGGAATGAAATGTCGAATGAAATGCGGAATGGAACGTGGAATGGAATGGAATGGAATGGAATGGATTGTGGAATGTAATGTGGAATGGAATGTGGAAAGAAAGTGGAATGCAATGATATGGAACGTGGAAAGGGATGTACTGGAACGTGGAATGGAAAGTGGAATGGAATGTGGAATGGAACGTCGAATGGAAAGTGGAATGGAATGCAATGTGCAATGCAATGGAATGGAATGTGGAATGGACTGTGGAATGAAATCTGGAATGGAATGGAATGGAATTTGGAACGGAGTGGAATCGATTGTCGAAGGAAAGATGGAATGGAATGTGTAATGTAACATGGAATGGAAAGGAATGGAATGTGGAATTGAAAGGAATGGAACGTGGAATGGAAAGGAATGGAATGTGGAATGGAATAGAATATAATGTGGAATGGAATGTGGAATGGAATGGAATGGAATGTGGAATAAAATGTGAAATAGAATGGAGTGGAATCAGGAATGGAATGGAATGGAATGGAATGCAATGTGAAATGGAATGTGGAATGGAAGGCGGAATGGAAAGTGGAATGGAAAGTGGAATGGAATGTGGAATGGAATGTGGGATGGAATGTGCAATGGAAAGTGGAAGGGAACGTGGAATGGAATGGAATGGAATGTGGAATGGTATGTGGAATTGAATGTGGAAAGTAATGGAATGGAATGTGGAAAGGAATGTGGAATGGAATGGAATGGAATGGAATGCGGAATGGAATGTGGAAAGGAATTTGGAATGGATTGTGGAATGGATTGGAAAGGAATTTGGAATTTAAAGTGGAATGTAAAGTGGAATGGAAAGTGGAATGGAATGCAGTGGAATGGAATGGATTGTGGAATGGAATGTGGAATGGAATGTTGAATGGAACGTGGAATGGTATGTATTGGAAAGTGGAATGCAATATGGAAAGGAACGTGGAATGGAAAGTGGAATGGAAAGTGGAATGGAACGTACAATGGAATGCGGAAAGGAAAGTGGAATGGTAAGGAACGGAAATGGAAGGAATGCGGAATGGAATTGAATGGAAAGTGGAATGGAATGTGGAATGGACTGTGAAAGGAACTTGACATGGAACGTGGAATGTATTGTAATGGAATGTGGAATGGAATGTGGAATTAAATGTGGAATGGAATGCAAGGCAATGTGTATTGGAATGTGGAATGGAACGGAATGGAATGTCTAATGGAACGTGGAAAGGAAAGTTGAATAGAAAGTGGAATGGTATGGAATGAAATGTGCAATGGAACGTGGAATGGAATGGAACGGAACACGGAATGGAACTTTGAAGGGAGAGTGGAATGGAACGTGGAAAGGAATGTGGAATGCAGCATGGAATGGAATGTGGAATGGAATGCAATGGAATGTGGAATGGAATGGAATGGAATGTGGAATGGAATTTCGAAAGGAATGGAATGGAATGTGGAATAGAATGTGGAATGGAAGGGAATGGAATATGGATAGGAATGAAATGAATTGGAATGAAACGTGGAATGGAACTTGGAATGGTATATGGAATAGAACGTGGAATAGAATGTGCAATGGAATGTGAAATGGAACGTGGAAAGCAAAGGAATGGAAAGTGGAGTGGAAGGTGGAATGTAATGGAATGGAACGTGGAGTGGAATGTGTAATGGACTTTGGAATAGAACGTGAAATGGAACGTGGAATGTATTGGAATGGAATGCGGAATGGAATGTGGAATGGAATGTGCAATAGAAAGGGGAATGGAATGTGCAATGGAATGTGGAATGGAATGGAATGAAACGTGGAATGGAACTTGGAATGGAAAGTGGAATGGAAAGTGGAATGGAACGTGAAATGCAGTGTAGAATGGAATGTGGAATGGAATGTGGAATGGAATGGAATAGAATGTGGAATGGAATGGAATGGAATGTGGAATGGAATGTGGAATGGAATGGAATGAATAACGGAATGTGGAATGGAATACAATGGAATGAGGAGTGGAATGAAATGGAATGGTATGGAATGTGGAATGCAATGGAATGTAATGTGGAATGGAACGTGGAATGGAATGGAATGGAAGGTGGAATGGAATGTGGAATGGAATATGGAATGGAACGTGGAATAGAACGTGTAATGGAATGGAATGGAATGTGGAATGGAATGAGGAATGGAATGTGGAATGGAAAGTGGAATGGAATTGAATGGAATGTGGAATGCAATAGAATGGAATGGAATGTGGAATGGAATGTGGAAAGGAATGGAATGGATTGTTTAAATGGAATGGAATGGAATGTGGAATGGAATGTGGACTGGAATGGAATGCAATGTGGAATGGAATGTGAAGTGGAATGGAATGGAATGTGAAAAGGAATGTTTAATGGAAAGTTGAAAGGAATGTGGAATGGAATGCAATGGAATGTGGAATGGAATGTGAAATGGAAAGTGGAATGGAATGTGGAATGTAACGCAATGAAATGTGGAAAGGAAAGTGGAATGGAATGTGGAATGAAACGCAATGGCATGTGGAATGGATTGTGGAATGGAATGTGTAATCGAAAGTATAATGCAATGTAATGTTATGCGGAATGGAATGTGGAATGGAATGGAATGGAACGTGGAATCAAACTTGGAATGAAACCTCTAATGGAACGTGGAATGGATTGTGTAGTGTAATGTGGAATGGAAAGGAATGGAAAAGAATGTGGAAAGGAATGGAATGGAATGGAATGCAGACTGGAATTGAATGGAATGTGGAATGGAAGGGAATGGAATGGAATGGAATGTGGAAAGGAATGGAATGGAATGGAATGTGAAACAGATTGTGGAACGTAATGTGAAATCGAATGTGGAATGGAATGTGGAACGGAATGAAATGGAACGTGGACTGGAATGGAATGGAACGTGGAATGGAACATGGAATGGAAAAAGGAATGGAACGTGGAATGTAAAGTGGAATTGAATGAGGAATGGAATGGAATGGAATGTGGGATGAAATGTGGAATAGAATGCAATTGAATGATAATGGAATGTGGAATGGAATGGAATGGAATTGAATGTGGAATGTATGTGGAATGGAATGGATCGGAATGTGGAATGGAATGTGGAATGGAACTGAATGGATTGCGGAATGGAAAGTGGATTAGAATGTGGGATGGAATGTGGAATGGAATGGAAAGAAATGTGGAATGGAACTTGGTATTAAATCTACTGGAACGTGGAATGGAAAGTGGAATGGAATGTGGAATGGAATGTGGAAAGGAATGGAATGGAATGTTGAATGCAATGTGAAATGGAATGTGGAATGGAAACTAATGGAATGTGGAATGGATAGTGGAATGGAATGTGGAATGGATTGTGTAATGGAATGTGGAATGGAGTGGAATGCAATGCAATGGAATGTGGAATGGAAGGTGGAATGGAATGGAATGGAACATGGAATGCGATGTGGAATGGAAAGTGGAATTCAATGGAATGGACATGGAATGGAATGTGGAATGGAACTTGGAACCGAATGGAATGCAATGGAATGTGGAATGGAACTTGAAATGGAATGGAAAAGAACATGGAATGTAACGTGGAAAGGAACGTGGAATGGAATGTGGATTTGAACTGGGATGGAATGTGGAATGGAATGTTGAATGGTATGGAATTGAATGTGGAATGGAATGTGGAATTGAGTGTGGAACGGAACATGGAATTGAATGGAATGGAATTTGGGAAGGAACGTGGAATGGAATGAAATGGAATGGAATGGAATGAAATGTGGAATGAAATGGAAAGAAATGGAATGGAATGTGGAATTGAAAGGAATGGAAAGTGGAATGGAATGTGGAATGGACTGAAATGAAATGTGGGATGAAATGTGGATTGGAATGGAACGCAATGTGGAATGGAATGGAATGGAATATGGATTGGAATTTAATGGAAAATGGAATGGAACGTGGAATGCAATTGAATGCAATGGAATGTGGTATAGAATGGAATGGAATGTGGAATGGAAAGGAATGCAATGTTCAATAGAATTTAATGGAAGGAGGAATGGAGCGTGGAATGGAATGGAATGGAATGGAAAGAATGGAATGTGGTATGGAATCGAATGGAATGTGGAATGGAATTCAGAATGGAATGTGGAAAAGAATGGAATGAAACATGGAAAGGAATGTGGATTGGAATGGAATGGAATGTGGAATGGAATGGTATGGACTGCGGAATGGAATGTGGAATGGAATGTAGAATGGAATCTGGAATGGAATGTAATGGAAAGTGTACTGGCATGTGAATTGGAATGCAATGGAACGTGGAATGGAATGTGAAATGAAATGCAATGGAATGAGACTGCAACGTGGAATGGAATGCGGAATGGAATGTGGAATGTACTGCGAAATCGAATGTGGAATTGAATGTGGAATGGAATGGAATGCAATGGAATTTGGAATGTAATGTGAATTGGAATGCAAAGGAATGTGTAAAAGAATGTGGAATGAAATGCAACGAAATGAGAATGGAATGTGGAATGGAATGTTGAATGGAATGGAATGGAATGTGGAATATAATGTGGAATGGAATGGAATGGAATGTGGAATGGAATGGTATGCAATGTGGAATGGAACGTGGAATGGAACGTGGAATCGAACATGGAACGGAAGATGGAATGGGACATGCAATGGAATGTGGAATAGAAAGTGGAATGGAATGGAGTGGAATGGAACGGAATGTGGAATGCAATGTGTAATGGAATGTTGAATGAAATGGAATGCAATGTGGAATGGAATATGGAATTGAATGTGGAGAGGAACGTTGATTTGAATGGAAAGGAATATGGAATGGAAAGTGGAATGGAATGGAATGGACAGTGGAAAGGAAAGTGGAATGAAATGGAAAGGAACTTGGTTTGGAACGTGGAATGGAGGATGGAATTGATTGGAATCAAACATGGAATGGAATGTGGAATAGAACGATTAATAGAAAGTGGAATGGAATGTGGAATGGAATGCAATGCGGAATGGAATGGAATGGAATGTGGTATGGAATGGAATGGAAGGTGGAATGGAATGTGGAAAGGAATGTGCAATGGAATGGAATGCAATGTGGAGAGGTATGTGAAATGGAATGTGGAATGAAATGGAATGGAAAGTCGAACGGAATGGAATGGAATGTGGAATGGAATGGAATAGAATGTATAATGGAAAGGAATGGAATGTGGAATGGAATGGAATGGTATGGAATGTGGAATGGAAAGGAATGGAATGTGGAATAGAATGAAACGGTATGGAATGTGGAATGGAATGGAATGGAATGGAATGGAAGGTGGAGTGGAATGGAATGGAATGTGTAATGGAGTTGATGGAATGTGGAATTTAACGGAATGGAATGAAATGTGGAAAGAAATGGAATGGAATTGAATGCAGAATGGAATGTAATGGAATGTGGAATGGAAGGGAATGGAATAGAATGGAATGTGGAATGGAACGGAGTGGACTGTGGAATGGAATGTGGAATGGAATGTGGAATGGAATGGAATGGAACGGAATGGATTCTGGAATGGAATGTGCAATGGACTGTGGAATGGAACGTTTAATGGAATGGAATGGAACGTGGAATGGGATGGAATGGAATGAGGAATGGAACATGGAATGCAACGTGGAATGGAATATTTAATGGAACATGCAACGGAATGTGCAATGGAATGAGGAATGGAACGTGGAATGGAAAGAATGGAAGGCAAAGGATCGTGGAATGGAAAGTGAAATGGACTGTGGAATGGAAAGTGAAATGGAAAGTGGAATGTTTTGGAAGGGAATGTGGAATGGAATGTGGAATGTAATGCCAGGCAATGTGGAATGGAATGTGGAATGGAATGGAATGGAACGTGGGATGGAATGTGGAATGGAATATGGAATGGAACGTGGAATGGAATGGAATGCAACATTCAATGGGATGTGGAATGGAACGGAATGGAATGTGGAATAGAATGTGGTATGGAATTGAATGGAATGCAGAAGGGAATGGAATGGAATGGTTTGGAATTTGGATTTGAATGGAATGGAATGTGGAATGGAATGTTATATAATGTGGAATGGAACGTGGAATGGAAAGTATTGGAAAGACGAATGTAATGTGGAATGGAATGTGGAATGGAATCGAATGCAATGTGGAATAGAATGGATTGGAATGTGGAATGGAAAGTGGAATGGAATGGAATGGAATGTGGAATGGAATGGAATGGAATGTGGAATGGAATGGAATGGAATGTGGAATGGAATGGAATGTAGAATGGAATATGAAATGGAATGGAATGGATTGTGGAATGGAATGTGGAATGGAACGGAATGGAATGTGGAATGTAATGGATTGGAATGTGGAATGTAATGTGATGTGGCACGTGGAATGGAATGGAGAGCAATGTGGAATGGAATGTGGAATGGAATCTGGAAATTAAAGTTCAATGGAATAGAATGGAACGGAATGGAACGTGGAATGGAATGTGGAATGGAATATGGAATGGAATGTGGAATGGAATGTGGAATGGAATGTGGCATGGAATGTGGAATGGAATGTGGAATGGATGGTGGAATCGAACGGAATGGATTATGGTATAGAATGTGGAAAGGAATGTGGAATAGACAGTGGAATGAAACTGAATGGAATGTGCAATGGAAAGTGGAATGGAATGTAAAGGAACGTGGAATGAAACTTGTAACGGAAAGTGGAATGGAACGTAGAATTGAATGTGAAATGCAGCATGGAATGTAATTTAGAACGGAACGTGCTATGGAATGCAATGGAATGTGGAAAGGAAAGTGGAATGGAATGGAATGTGGAATGGAATGGAATATAATGTGGAATGGGATGGAATGGAATGTGGAATGGAAAGTGGAATGGAATGGAAAAGAATGTGGAATGGAATGGAAGGGATTGTCGAATGGAATGTGGAATGGAATGTGCAACGGAATCTGGAATGAAAAGGAATGCAATGTAGAATGGAATGTGGAAAGGAATGGACTGGAATTCCATATGGAATGGACTGGAATTCCATATGCAATGGAATGGAATGTGGAATGGAATGGAATGGAATCTAATGAGGAATGGAATGGAATGCAATGGAATGGAAAGGCAATGTGGAATGAAAAGGAATGGAATGTGGAACAGAATGTGGAATGCAATGGAAATGAATGTGGAATGGAATGTGGAATGAAATGCAATGGAATTTGAAATGGGCTGTGGAATGAAATGGAATGGAATGAGGAATGGAATGGGTAATGCAATGAAATGGAATGTAGAATGGAATGTGGAATGGAATGGAATATGGATTGGAACGTGGAATGGAATGGAATGGAATTTGGAATGGAATGGAAAGTAATAGAACGTGGAATGGAATGTGGAATCGAACGTGGAATGGAATGTAATGGAAAGTGGAATGGAATGGAATAGAATGTGGAATGCAATGTGGAATGGAATGGAATGGAATGCAATCGAATGGAATGGAATGTGGAATGAAACGGAATGGAATGTGAAATGGAATGTGGAATGAAACCTGGAATGGGAGGTGGAATTGAGCATGGAATTGAATGTGCAATGGAATGCGGAATGGAATGTGGAATGGAATAGAATGGAAATTGGAATGGAACGTTCCAGAACAGAATGTGGAATGGAACGTGGAATGGAATGTCGAATGGTAAGTGCATTGGAAAGTGGAATGTAATGTGGAATGGAAAGGAATGGAATGTGGAATGGAAAGTAATAGAATGTGGAATCAAATGCAATGGAATGTGGAATGGAATGTGGAATGCAATGGAATGGAATGTGGAATAGAATGTGGAATGGAATGGACTGTAATGTGGATTGGAATGTGGAATGGAACTTGGAATGGAATGGAATGTGGAATGGGAATTGGAATAGAATGGAATGGAACTTGGAATGGAATGTAGAATGGAACGTGAAATGGAATGTGGGATGGAACTTGGAATGGCATGAGCAATGTAAGGTGGAATGGAAAGTGGAATGTAATGGAATGGAAAGTGGTATGGAATGTCTCATGGAAAGTGGAATGGAATATGGAATGGTATGGAATGGAACGTGGAATGGAATATGGTATGGTATGGTATGGAACGTGGAATGGAATGTGGAATGGAATGTGGAAGGGAAAGCAGAATAGAACGTGGAATAGAATGGAATGAAATGTGTAACAGAATGCAGAGGAATGTGGAATGGAATGTGGAATGGAATGTGGATTGTAATGGAATGGAATTTGGAATGGAAAGGAATGGATTGTGGAATGGAAGGTGGAATGGAATGTGGAATGGAAAGTGGATTGTAATGGAATGGAATTTGGAATGGAATGCAATGGATTGTGGAATGGAAGGTGGAATGGAATGTGGAATGTGACGTGGAATGGAAAGGAATGTAATGTGGAATGGAAGGGAGTGGAACGTGGAATGGAATGGAATGGAATGTGTAATGGAACGTGGAATGGAATGGAAAGGAATGTGGAACAGAATGTGGAATGGTCTAAAATGGAATCCGGAATGGAATGGAATTTAATGGAATGCAATGTGAAATGGAACATGGAATGGAACGTGGAATAGAATGTGGAATGGAACGGAAAAGAATGAGAATGGAAGGTAACAGAATGTGGAATGGAAAGTGGAATGGAATGGAAGGGAATGTGGAATGCAATGGAAAATAATGAGGAATGTAAGGTAACAGAATGTGGAATGGAATATGGAATGGAATGGAAAAAATGTGGAATGGAAGGTAATGGAATGAGGAATGGAATGGAATGGAACGGAATGGAATGTGGAATGTAATGGAATGGTATGGGGAATGGAAAGGAATGATATGTGGAATGGAACGGAACGGTAAGGAATGTGGAATGGAATGGAATGGAAAGGTTTGGAATGTGGAAGGGAATGGAATGTAATGGAATGGAATGGAATGGATTCTCGAATGGAATGGAATGGAATGTGAAATGGAATGGAATCGAATGTGGAATGGAAGTGGAATGGAATGGTATGGAAGGTGGAATGGAACGTGGAATGGAAAGTGGAAGGGAACGTGCAATTTTAGGTTGAATGGAATGGAATGGAATGTGGAATGGAATGTGGAATTTAATGTGGAATGGAATGTGGAATGCAATGGAATGGAATGTGGAATGGAAAGTTGAATGGAAAGGAATGGAATGGAATGGAATGGAATGTGGAAAATAATGTGGAATTGAACGTGGAATGGAAAGCGGAATAGAACATGCAAGGTAACGTAACGGAATGTGGAATGGAATGTGGAATGGTATGGAATCCAGTTTGGAATGGAATGTGGAATGGAATTTGGAATAGTATGGAATCCATTTTGGAATGGAATGTGGAATGGAATGTGGAATGGCATGGAATGGAATTTTTAAATGGAATGGAATGCAATGTGGAATGCAATGTGGACAGCTATGGAATGCAATGTGGAATGGAATGGAATGGAATGGGGAATTGAATATTTAATGAAATGTGGAATGAAATGAGGAGTGGAACGTGTAATGAAACGTGGAATGGAAAGGAATGGATCGTGGAATGGAACGTGGAATGGAACCTGGATTGGAAGTTGGAATGGAGCGAGGAATGGAATGGAATGGAACGTGGAATGGAATGTGGAATGGAATGGAACTGAATGGAATGTGGAATGGAATGGAACTGAATGGAATGTAGAAGGGAAAGTGGAATGGAATGGAATGTGGAATGTAGAAGGGAAAGTGGAATGGAATGGAATGTGGAATGGAATGGACTGGAATGTGAAATGGACAGTAAAGGAATGTGGAATGGAATGGAATTGAATGGAATGTGGAATAGAATGCGGAATGGAATGTGGAATGGAATGCAAAGGAATGTGGAATGTAATGGAATGGAAAGTGGAATGGAAAAGAATGGACGGTGAAATGGAATGTGGAATGGAATGTGGAATGGAATGAAATGGAACGAGGAATGGAATGGAATGGAAGTTGGAGTGGAATGGAATGAAACATTTAATGGAACCTGGAATGCAACATGTAAAGGAACGTGGAATGGAATGTGGAAAGGAATGGAATGGAACGTGGAATGAAATGTGGAGCAGAATGGAATGGAATGTGGAATGGAATGCAATGGTTTGTGGAGTGGAATGTGGAATGGAATGGAATGTGCAATGGAATGGAATGCAATATGGAATGGAACGTAGAATGTAATGGAATGGCACGTGGAAGGAACGTCTAATGGATCGTGGAAGGGAACGTGGAATGGAACGGAATGTAACGTGGAATGGAATGTGGAATGGAACGTGGAATGGAGTGGAATCGAATGTGGAATGGAATGTGAAATGGAATGGAATGAAATGTATTATGCAATATGGAACGGAATGGAAAGGAATGTGGAATGGAACGGAATGGAATGTGGAATGGAATGTGGGAAGGAATGGAATGGATTGTGGAATGAAATAGAATGCAATGTTATGGAATGTGGTATGGAATGGAATTTAATGTGTAATAGAGTGTGGAATGGAATGGAATTTAAAGTGGAATGGAACGTGGAATGGAACGTGGAATGGAACATGGAATGGAACGTGGAATGGAACATGGAATGGAATATGGAAAGGAACGTGGAATGGAATGGAATAGAATGGAATGTGGAATGCAATGGATTGGAATGTGGAATGGAATGGAATGGAATGTGGAAGGGAATGGAAAGGAAGGTGGAATTGAATGGAATGGAATGTGGAATGGAATGGAATAGAATGTCGAATGGAACGTAGATTGGAAAGTGGAAAAGAATAAGCAAAGGAATGCAATGGAATGGGATGTGGAATGGAATGGAATGTGGAATGGAATGGAATGGAATGGAATGTGGAATGGAATGGAATGGAATGGAATGTGGAATGGAATGGAAAGTGTAATGGATTGGAATGTCTAAAGGAATGGAATGGAATGTGTAATGGAATGTTGAATGGAATGGAATGGAATATGGAATGAAATGGAATGGAATGGAATATGTAATGGAATGGAACGTGAAATGGAATGGAGCGGAATGGAATGGAATATGTAATGGAATGGAATGTGTAATGGAATAGAATGGAATGTGGAATGGAAAGGAAAAGAATACGGAATGGAATGGAATGGAATGGAAAGTGAAATGGAATGTGGAATGGAATTTGAAATGGAAGGTGGAATGGATCGTTGAATGGTACGTGGAATGGAACATGGAATAGAAGGGGGAATGGAGGGTGGAATGGAATGCAATGGAATGTGGAATGCAATGTGGAATAGAATGTGGTATGGAATGGAATGGAATGTGGAATGGAAGGGATTGGAATGTGGAATGGAATGTGAAATGGAATGGAATGGAATGTGGAATGGAATGTGGAATGGAATGCAGTGGAATGTGGAATGGAATGGAATGCAATGTGGAAAGGAATACAATGGATCGTGGAATGGAATGTGGAATGGAATGTGGAGTGGCACGTGGAATGGAACGGAGTGCAATGTGGAATGGAATGTGAAATGGAATGTGAAATGGAACGCGGAATGGAATGAAATGGAATGTGGAAAGGATCGTGGAAAGGAACGGAATGGAACGTGGAATGTAATGTGGAATGGCACGCGGAATGGAATGTGGAATGGAACATGGAATGGAATGTGCAATGGAACGTGGAAAGGAATGGAATGCAAAGTGGAACGGTACGTGCAATGGAATGGAAAGGAAAGTGGAATACAACATGGAATGGAATGTGGAATGGAACCCAGAATGGAATGGAAAGCAATGTAGAATGGAATGAGGAACAGATTGTGTAATGGAATGTGGAATGGAATGTGGAAAGGAATATGGAAAGGAATGTGGAATGGAAAGAAATGAAATGTCGAATGAAATGTGGAATGGAACGTGGAATGAAATGGAATGGAAGGGAATGGATTGTGGAATGGAATGTGGAATGGAATGTGGAAAGAAAGTGGAATGCAATGGTATGGAACGTGGAAAGGGATGTACTGGAACGTGGAATGGAAAGTGGAATGGAATGTGGAATGCAACATCGAATGCAAAGTGGAATGGAATGGAATGTGCAATGCAATGGAATTGAATGTGGAATGGACTGTGGAATGAAATCTGGAATGGAATGGAATGGAATTTGCAACAGAGTGGAATCGATTGTTGAAGGAAAGAAGGAATGGAATGTGTACTGTAACATGGAATGGAAAGGAATGGAATGTGGAATGGAAAGGAATGGAATGTGGAATGGAATAGAATATAATGTGGAATGGAATGTGGAATGGAATGGAATGGAATGTGGAATAGAATGTGAAATAGAATGGAATGGAATCCGGAATGGAATGGAATGGAATGCAATGCGAAATGGAACATGGAATGGAAGGTGGAATGGAACGTGGAATGGAACGTGGAATGGAATGTGGAATGGAACGTGGAATGGAATGTGCAATGGAAAGTGCAATGGAACGAGGAATGGAATGGAACGGAACACGGAAGGGAACTTGGAAGGGAGAGTGGAATGGAACGTGGAAAGGAATGTGGAATGTAGCATTGAATGGAATGTGGAATGGAATGCAATGGAATGTGGAATGGAATGGAATGGAATATGGAATGGAATTTGGAAAGGAATGGAATGGAATGTGGAAAAGAATGTGGAATGGAATGGAATGGAATATGGATAGGAATGAAATGGATTGGAATGAAATGTGGAATGGAACTTGGAATGGTATATGGAATGGAAAGTGGAATGGAATGTGCAATGGAATGTGAAATGGAACGTGGAATGCAAAGGAATGGAAAGTGGAGTGGAATGTGAAATGGAATGGAATGGAACGTGGAGTGGAATGTGGAATGGACTTTGGAATAGAACGTGAAATGGAACGTGGAATGTATTGGAATGGAATGTGGAATGGAATCTGGAATGGAATGTGCAATAGAAAGGGGAATGGAATGGAATGGAAAGTGCAATGGAACGTGGAATGGAATGGAATGAAACGTGGAATGGAACTTGGAATGGAACGTGGAATGGAAAGTGGAATGGAACGTGAAATGCAGCATAGAATGAAATGTGGAATGGAATGGAATAGAATGTGGAATGGAATGGAATGGAATGTGGAATGGAATGGAATGAGGAACGGAATGTGGAATGGAATACAATGGAATGCGGAGTGGAATGAAATGGAATGGTATGGAATGTGGAATGGAATGGAATATAATGTGGAATGGAACGTGGAATGGAATGGAATGGAAGTTGGAATGGAATGTGGAATGGAATATGGAATGGAACGTGGAGTAGAACGCGGAATGGAATGGAATGGAATGTGGAATGGAATGAGGAATGGAATGTGGAAAGGAATGGAATGGAATGTGGAATGGAATAGAATGGAATGGAATGTGGAATGGAATGTGGAAAGGAATGGAATGGATTGTTTAAATGGAATGGAATGGAATGTGGAATGAAATGTGGACTGGAATGGAATGCAATGTAGAATGGAATGTGAAATGGAATGGAATGGAATGTCAAAAGGAATGTTTAATGGAAAGTTGAAAGGAATGTGGAATGGAATGGAATGGAATGTGGAATGGAATGTGAAATGGAATGCGGAATGGAATGGGCAATGTAACGCAATGAAATGTGGAAAGGAAAGTGGAATGGAATGTGGAATGAAATGCAATGGCATGTGGAATGGATTGTGGAATGGAATGTGTAATGGAAATTATAATGCAAAGTAATGTTATGCGGAATGGAACATGGAATGTAATGGAATGGAAAGTGGAATCGAACTTGGAATGAAACCTCTAATGGAACGTAGAATGGATTGTGTAATGTAATGTGGAATGGAAAGGAATGCAATGTGGAATGGAATGGAATGGAATGGAATGGACACTGGAATGGTGTGGAATGTAATTTGGAACTGAATGTGGAATGGAATGAAATGGAATGACGATAGAATGCTGAATGGAATGTAATGGAATGCGGAATGGAAAGGAATGGAACGGTATGGAATGTGGAACGGAGTGGAATGCAATGTGGAATGGAATGGAATGGAACGTGGAATGGAAAGTTCAATGGAATGTAGAATGGAATGGAAAGGAATGTGGAATGGAAGTGAATGGAATGTGGAATGGAATGGAATGGAACGGATTGGAATGTGTGATGGAATTGAATAGAATGTAGAATGGAAAGGAATGCAATGAGGAATGGAATGGAATGGTTTTGAATGTGGAATGGAAAGCAATGGAAGGGGGAATAGAATGGAAAGGTGTGGAACGTAGAATGGAATGGAGTGGAATGGAATGGAATGTGTAATGGATTGGCATGGAAAGTGTAATGGAATGGAATCGAATGTGTAATTTAATGGAATGCAATGGAATGTGGAATGGAATGGAATGTGGAATGGAATGTGGAATAAAATGTAGAGGACTGAAGGATGGAAGGGAATGGAATGTGGGAAGGAATACAATGGAATGGAATATTTAATGGAAAGAAATGGAATGTGGAATAGAAAGGAATTGTTTGGAATGTGGAAGGGAATGGAATGGAATGGAATGGGGAAAGGAATGTGAAATGGAATGGAATGGAATGTGGATTGTAATGTGGAATGGAATGGAATGGAATGGAATGGACACTGGAATAGTGTGGAATGTTATTTGGAACTGAATGTGGAATGGAATGAAATGGAATGACAATAGAATGCTGAATGGAATGTAATGGAATGCGGAATGGAAAGCAATGGAAAGGTATGGAATGTGGAACAGAGTGGAATGCAATGTGGAATGGAATGGAATGGAACGTGGAATGGAAAGTTCAATGGAATGTAGAATGGAATGGAAAGGAATGTGGAATGGAAGGGAATGGAATGTGGAATGGAATGGAATGGAACGGATTGGAATGAGTGATGGAATTGAATAGAATGTAGAATGGAAAGGAATGCAATGAGGAATGGAATGGAATGGTTTCGAATGTGGAATGGAAAGCAATGGAAGGGGGAATAGAATGGAAAGGTGTGGAACGTAGAATGGAATGGAGTGGAATGGAATGGAATGTGTAATGGATTGGCATGGAAAGTGTAATGGAATGGAATCGAATGTGTAATTTAATGGAATGCAATGGAATGTGGAATGGAATGGAATGTGGAATGGAATGTGGAATACAATGTAAAGGAATGAAGAATGGAAGGGAATGGAATGTGGGATGGAATACAATGGAATGGAATATTTAATGGAAAGAAATGGAATGTGGAATAGAAAGGAACTGTTTGGAATGTGGAAGGGAATGGAATGGAATGGAATGTGGAAAGGAATGTGAAATGGAATGGAATGGAATGTGGATTGTAATGTGGAATGCAATGGAAAGGAATGTGGAATTTAATGGAATGGAATGGCAGGTGGAATGGAATGGAATGGAAAAGAATGTGGAAAGGAATGGAATGGAATGGAATGCGGACTGGAATGGAATGGAATGGAATGCGGACTGGAATTGAATGGAATGTGGAATGGAAAGGAATTGAATGGAATGGAACGTGGAAAGGAATGGATTGGAATGGAATGTGAAACAGAATGTGGAATGTAATGTGAAATCGAATGTGGATTGTAATGTGGAACGGAATGAAATGGAACGTGGACTGGAATGGAATGGAACGTGGAATGGAATGGAATGGAACGTGGAATGGAACGTGGAATGGAACAAGGAATGGAACGTGGAATGTAAAGTGGAATTGAATGAGGAATGGAATGGAATGGAATGTGGGATGAAATGTGGAATAGAGTGCAATTGAATGATAATGGAATGTGGAATGGAATGGAATGGAATTGAAGGTGGAATGTATGTGGAATGGAATGGATCGGAATGTGGAATGGAATGTGGAATGGAATGTGGAATGGAACTGAGTGGATTGCGGAATGCAATGTGGATTAGAATGTGGGATGGAATGTGGAATGTAGTGCAAAGGAATGTGGAATGGAACATGGTATTAAATCGACTGCAACGTGGAATGGAAAGTGGAATGGAATGTGGAATGGAATGTGGAAAGGAATGGAATGGAATGTGGAATGCAATGTGAAATGGAATGTGGAATGGAAATTAATGGAATGTGGAATGGATAGTGGAATGGAATGTGGAATGGATTGTGTAATGGAATGTGGAATGCAGCGGAATGCAATGCAATGGTATGTGGAATGGAAGGTGGAATGGAATGGAATGGAACGTGGAGTGCGATGTAGAATGGAAAGTGGAATTCAATGGAATGGACATGGAGTGGAATGTGGAAAGGAACTTGGAACCGAATGCAATGCAATGGAATGTGGAATGGAACTTGAAATGGAATGGAAAAGAACATGCAATGTAACGTGGAAAGGAACGTGGAATGGAATTTGGAATTGAACGTGGGATGGAATGTGGAATGGAATGTTGAATGGAACGGAATTGAATGTGGAATGGAATGTGGAATTGAGTGTGGAACGGAACATGTAATTGAATGGAATGGAATTTGGGAAGGAACGTGGACTGGAATGAAATGGAATGGAATGCAATGAAATGTGGAATGGAATGGAAAGAAATGGAATGGGATGTGGAATTGAAAGGAATGGAAAGTGGAATGGAAAGTGGAATGGAATGAAATGAAATGTGGAATGAAATGTGGATTGGAATGGAATGGAATGTGGAATGGAATGGAATGGAATGTGGAATGGAATGGAATGGAATGTGGATTAGAATTTAATGGAAAGTGGAATGGAACGTGGAATGGAATGTAATTAAATGGAAAGAATGGAATGTGGTATGGAATGGAATGGAATGTGGAATTGAATATGGAATGGAATGTGGAAAAGAATGGAATGAAATATGGAATGGAATGTGGATTGGAATGGAATGCAGTGTGGAATGGAATGGTATGGACTGCAGAATGGAATGTGGAATGGAATGTAGAATGGAGTCTGGAATGGAATAGAATGGAAAATGTATTGGCATGTGAATTGGAATGCAATGGAACGTGGAATGGAATATGAAATGAAATGCAATGGAATCAGAATGCAACGTGGAATGGAAGGCGGAATGGAATGTGGAATGTACTGCGGAATCGAATGTGGAATTGAATGTGGAATGGAATGGAATGAAATGGATTTTGGAATGGAATGTGAATTGGAATGCAAAGGAATGTGTAAAGGAATGTGGAATGAAATGCAATGAAATGAGAATGGAATGTGGAATGGAATGTGGAATGGAATGTTGAATGGAATGGAATGGAATGTGGAATATCATGTGGAATGGAATGGAATGGAATGTGGAATGGAATGGAATGCAATGTGGAATGGAACGTGCAATGGAACGTGGAATGGAACGTGGAATCGATCATGGAACGGAACGTGGAATGGGACATGCAATGGAATGTGGAATGGAAAGTGGAATGGAATGGAGTGGAATGGAAAGGAATGGGGAATGGAAAGTGTAATGGAATGTTGAATGAAATGGAATGCAAAGTGGAATGGAATATGGAATTGAATGCAGAGAGGAACGTTGAATGGAATGGAAAGGAATATGGAATGGAAAGTGGAATGGAATGGAATGGACAGTGGTAAGGAAAGTGGAATGAAATGGAAAGGAACGTGGTTGGAACGTGGAATGGAACATGGAATGGATTGGAATCAAACGTGGAATGGAATGTGGAATAGAACGATTAATAGAAAGTGGAATGGAATATGGAATGGAATGGAATGTTGAATGGAATGGAACGGAATGTGGTATGGAATGGAATGGAAGTTGGAATGGAATGTGGAATGGAATGGAATGCAACGTGGAGAGGTATGTGAAATGGAATGTGGAATGAAATGGAATGGAATGTGGAATGGAATGGAATGGAATGTGGAATGGAATGGAATAGAATGTATAATGGAAAGGAATGGAATGTGGAATGTAATGGAATTGTATGGAATGTGGAATGGAAAGGAATGGAATGTGGAATAGAATGAAAAGGTATGGAATGTGGAATGGAATGGAATGGGATGGAATGGAATGTGGAGTGGAATGGAATGTGTAATGGAGTTGATGGAATGTGGAATTTAACGGAATGGAATGAAATGTGGAATGAAACGGAATGGAATTGAATGCGGAATGGAATGTAATGGAATGTGGAATGGAACGGAATGGAATAGAATGGAATGTGGAATGGAACGGAGTGAACTGTGGAATGGAATGTGGAATGGAATGGAATGAAAAGAAATGGATTGTGGAATGGAATGAGGAATGGACTGTGGAATGGAACCTTTAATGGAATGGAATGGAACGTGGAATGGGATGGAATAGAATGAGGAATGGAACATGGAATGCAACGTGGAATGTAATATTGAATGGAACGTGCAATGGAATGTGCAATGAAACGAGGAATGGAACGTGGAATGGAAAGAATGAAAGGCAAAGAATCGTGGAATGGAAAGTGAAATGGACTGTGGAATGGAACGTGAAATGGAAAGTGGAATGTTTTGGAAGGCAATGTGGAATGGAATGTGGAATGTAATGCCAGGCAATGTGGAATGGAATGTGGAATGGAATGGAATGGAACGTGGGATGGAATGTGGAATGGAATATGGAATGGAACGTGCAATGGAATGGAATGCAACATTCAATGGGATGTGGAATGGAATGGAATGGAATGTGGAATAGAATGTGATATGGAATTGAATGGAATGCAGAATGGAATGGAATGGAATGGTTTGGAATTTGGATTGGAATGGAATGGAATGTGGAATGGATTGTTATATAATGTGGAATGATACGTGGAATGGAAAGTATTGGAAAGACGAATGTAATGTGGAATGTAATGTGGAATGGAATAGAATGCAATGTGGAATAGAATGGATTGGAATGTGGAATGGAAAGTGGAATGGAATGGAATGGAATGTGGAATGGAATGGAATGGAATGTGGAGTGGAATGTGGAATGGAATGGAATGGATTGTGGAATGGAATGTGGAAAGGAATGGAATGGAATGTGGAATGTAATGGAATGGAATGTGGAATGTAATGTGGTGTGGCACGTGGAATGGAATGGAGTGCAATGTGGAATGGAATGTGGATTGGAATCTGGAAAGGAAAGTGCAATGGAATAGAATGGAACGGAATGGAACGTGGAATGGAATGTGGAATGGAATATGGAATGGAACGTGGAATGGAATATGGAATGGAACGTGGAATGGAATGGAATCGAACATGGAATGGAATGTGGAATGGAATATGGAATGGAACGTGCAATGGAATGGAAAGGAACATGGAATGAAACGTGCAATGGAATGTGGAATGCAAAGTGAAATGGAAAGGAATTGAAAGTGGAGTGGAACGTGGAATGGAATGGAATGAAATCTGGAATGGAACGTGGAATGGAATGTGGAATGGAATGTGGAATGGATGGTGGAATCGAACGGAATGGATTATGGTACAGAATGTGGAAAGGAATGTGGAATGGATAGTGGAATGAAACTGAATGGAATGTGCAATGGAAAGTGGAATGGAATGTAAAGGAACGTGGAATGAAACTTGTAATGGAAAGTGGAATGGAACGTAGAATTGAATGTGAAATGCAGCATGGAATGTAATTTAGAACGGAACGTGCTATGGAATGCACTGGAATGTGGAAAGGAAAGTGGAATGGAATGGAATGTGGAATGGAATGGAATATAATCTGGAATGGGATGGAATGGAATGTGGAATGGAAAGTGGAAAGGAATGGAAAGGAATGTGGAATGGAATGGAAGGGATTGTCGAATGGTATGTGGAATGGAATGTGCAACGGAATCTGGAATGGAAAGGAATGCAATGTAGAATGGAATGTGGAATGGAATGGACTGGAATTCCATATGCAATGGAATGGAATGTGGAATGGAAGGGAATGGAATCTAATGAGGAATGGAATGGAATGAAATGGAATGCAATGGAATGGAAAGCAATGTGGAATGAAATGGAATGGAATGTGGAACAGAATGTGGAATGCAACGGAAAGGAAAGTGGAACGGAATGTGGAATGAAATGCAATGGAATTTGAAATGGACTGTGGAATGAAATGGAATGGAATAAGGAATGGAATGTTTAATGGAATGGAATGGAATGTAGAATGGAATGTGGAATGGAATAGAAAGTGGATTGGAATGTGGAATGGAATGGAATGTAATTTGGAATGGAATGGAAAGTAATAGAACGTGGAATGGAATGTGGAATCGAACGTGGAATGGAATGTAATGGAAAGTGGAATGGAATGGAATGGAATGTGGAATGGAAAGTGGAATGGAATGGAATGGAATTCAATGGAATGGAATGGAATGTGGAATGAAACGAAATGCAATGTGAAATGGAATGTGGAATGAAACCTGGAATGGGAGGTGGAATTGAGCATGGAAATGAATGTGCAATGGAATGCCGAATGGAACGTGGAATGGAATAGAATGGAAATTGGAATGGAACGTTCCAGAACAGAATATGGAATGGAACGTGGAATGGAACGTGGAATGGAATGTGCAATGGTAAGTGGATTGGAAAGTGGAAAGTAATGTGGAATGGAAAGGAATGGAATGTGGAATGGAAAGTAATAGAATGTGGAATCAAATGCAATGGAATGTGGAATGGAATGTGGAATGCAATGGAATGGAATGTGGAATAGAATGTGGAATGGAATGGAATGGAATGTGGATTGGAATGAGGAATGGAACATGGAATGGAATGGAATGTGGAATGGGAATTGGAATAGAATGGAATGGAACTTGGAATGGAACGTAGAATAGAACGTGAAATGGAATGTGGGATGGATCTTGGAATGACATGGGCAATGGAAGGTGGAATGGAAAGTGGAATGTAATGGAATGGAAAGTGGTATGGAATGTCTCATGGAAAGTGGAATGAAATATGGAATGGTATGGAATGGAACGTGGAATGGAATATGGAATGGTATGGTATGGAACGTGTAATGGAATATGGAAAGGAATGTGGAAGGGAAAGCGGAATAGAACGTGGAATAGAATGGAATGAAATGTGTAACGGAATGCAGAGGATTGTGGAATGGAATGTGGAATGTAATGTGGAATGGAATGTGGATTGTAATGGAATTGAATTTGGAATGGAATGGAATGGATTGTGGAATGGAAGGTGGAATGGAATGTGGAATGGAATGTGGAATGGAAAGTGGATGGTAATGGAATGGAATTTGGAATGGAATGGAATGGATTGTGGAATGGAAGGTGGAATGGAATGTGGAATGTGACGTGGAATGGAAAGGAATGTAATGTGGAATGGAAGGGAGTGGAATGTGGAATAGAATGGAATGGAATGTGTAATGGAATGTGGAATGGAATGGAATGGAATGTGTAATGGAATGTGGAATGGAATGGAATGGAATGTGGAACAGAATGTGGAATGGTCTAAAATGGAATACGGAATGGAATGGAATTTAATGGAATGCAATGTGAAATGGAACATGGAATGGAACGTGGAATGGAATGTGGAATGGAACGGAAAAGAATGAGAATGGAAGGTAACAGAAGGTGGAATGGAATGTGGAATGGAATGGAAGGGAATGTGGAATGCAATGGAAAATAATGTGGAATGGAAGGTAACAGAATGTGGAATGGAATTTGGAATGGAATGGAAAAAATGTGGAATGGAAGGTAATGGAATGAGGAATGGAATGGAATGGAACGGAATGGAATGTGGAATGGAATGGAATGGAACGGAATGGAATGTGGAATGGAATGGAATGGAATGATATGGGGAATGCAAAGGAATGATATGTGGAATGGAACGGAATGGTAAGGAATGTGGAATGGAAAGGTTTGGAATGTGGAATGGAATGGAATGGAATGGAATGGAATGGAGTGGAATGGAATGGATTCTGGAATGGAATGGAATGTGGAATGGAATGGAATCGAATGTGGAATGGAAGTGGAATGGAATGGTATGGAACGTGGAATGGAACGTGGAATGGAAAGTGGAATGGAACGTGCAATTTTAGGTTGAATGGAATGGAATGGAATGTGGAATGGAATGTGGAATTCAATGTGGAATGGAATGTGGAATGCAATGGAATGGTATGTGGAATGGAAACTTGAATGGAATGGAATGGAATGGAATGTGGAATAGAATGTGGAATTGAACGTGGAATGGAAAGCGGAATAGAACACGCAAGGTAATGTAACGGAATGTGGAATGGAATGTGGAATGCTATGGAATCCAGTTTGGAATGGAATGTGGAATGGAATGTGGAGTGGAATGGAATGTGGAATGGAATGTGGAATGGCATGGAATGGAATGTTTAAATGGAATGGAATGGAATGTGGAATGCAATGTGGACAGCAATGGAATGCAATGTGGAATGGAATGGAATGGAATGTGGAATTGAATATTTAATGAATTGTGGAATGAAATGAGGAGTGAAACGTGTAATGAAACGTGGAATGGAAAGGAATGGATTGTGGAATGGAACGTGGAATGGAACCTGGATTGGAAGTTGGAATGGAGCAAGGAATGGAATGGAATGGAACGTGGAATTGAATGTGGAATGGAATGGAACTGAATGGAATGTAGAAGGGAAAGTGGAATGGAATGGAATGTGGAATGGAATGGACTGGAATGTGAAATGGACGGTAAAGGAATGTGGAATGGAATGGAATTGAATGGACTGTGGAATAGAATGCGGAATGGAATGTGGAATGGAATGCAAAGGAATGTGGAATGGAATGGAATGGAATGTGGAATGGAATAGAATGGAATGTGAAATGGAATGTGGAATGGAATGTGGAATGGAATGAAATGGAACGAGGAATGGAATGGAATGGAAGTTGGAGTGGAATGGAATGAAACATTTAATGGAACCTGGAATGGAACATGTAAAGTAACGTGGAATGGAATGTGGAAAGGAATGGAATGGAACGTGGAATGAAATGTGGAGCAGAATGGAATGCAATGTGGAATGGAATGCAATGGTTTGTGGAGTGGAATGTGGAATGGAATGGAATGTGCAATGGAATGGAAGGCAATATGGAATGGAACGTAGAATGTAAAGGAATGGCACGTGGAAGGAACGTCTAATGGATCGTGGAAGGGAACGTGGAATGAAACGGAATGTAACGTGGAATGGAATGTGGAATAGAAAGTGGAATGGAGTGGAATCGAATGTGGATTGGAATGTGAAATGGAATGGAATGAAATGTATTACGCAATATGGAACGGAATGGAAAGGAACGTGGAATGGAATGGAATGGAATGTGGAATGGAATGTGGGAAGGAATGGAATGGATTGTGGAATGGAATGGAATGCAATGGTATGGAATGTGGTATGGAATTGAATTGAATGTGTAATAGAGTGTGGAATGGAATGGAATTGAAAGTGGAATGGAACGTGGAATGGAAGGTGGAATGGAACGTGGAATGGAATATGGACAGGAAAGTGGAATGAAATGGAATAGAATGGAATGTGGAATGCAATGGATTGGAATGTGGAATGGAATGGAAAGGAATTTGGAACGGAATGGAATGGAATGTGGAACGGAATGGAAAGGAAGGTGGAATTGAATGGAATGGAATGTTGAATGGAATGGAATAGAATGTCGAATGGAACGTAGATTGGAAAGTGGAAAAGAATAAGCAAAGGAATGCAATGGAATGGGATGTGGAATGGAATGGAATGTGGAATGGAATGGAATGGAATGGAATGTGGAATGGAATGGAAAGTGTAATGGATTGGAATGTCTAAAGGAATGGAATGGAATGTGTAATGGAATGTTGAATGGAATGGAATGGAATATGGAATGGAATGGAATGGAATGGAATGTGTAATGGAATGGAACGTGAAATGGAATGGAGTGGAATGGAATGGAATATGTAATGGAATGGAATGTGTAATGGAATGGAATGGAATGTGGAATGGAAAGGAAAAGAATATGGAATGGAATGGAAAGGAATGGAATGTGAAATGGAATGTGGAATGGAATTTGAAATGGAAGGTGGAATGGAATGTGGAATGGAAAGTGGAATGGAATGTTGAATAAAATGGAATGGAATGTGGATAGGAATGTGGAATGGAATGTGCAAAGGAATGCGGAATGGAATGCAATGGAATGTGGAATGGAATGTGGAATGCAATGGAAAGCAATGTGGAATGGAACGTGGAATGAAATGTGGAATGGAACTTGGAAATGAATGGAATGGAAGCTGGAATGGAACGTGGAATGGAATGGAATGGACCATGGAATGGAACGTGGAATGGAATGTGAAATGGAACGTATAACGGAATGTGCAATGGAATGTGGAATGGAACGCGGAATGAAATGTGGAATGGAATTTGGAATGGAATTTGGAATGGAATGGAATGGAATGTGAAATGGAACTTGAATGGAATGGAAATTGGAAGGGAATGTTGAATGGAACTTGGAGTGGAATGTATAATAGAATGTGGAATGGAAAGTGGAATGGAATGGAATGGAAAGTTGAATGGAATGTGGAATGGCATGGAATGGAACTTCGAATGGAAAGTGGAATGGAATATCGAATGGAACATGGAATGGAAGGTGGAATGGAATGGAATGGGTTGTGCAATGGAATGTGGATTTGAAGGTGGAATAGAATGAGGAATGCAATGGAATGTAATGAGGAAAGAAATGTGGAATGGAATGGAATGTGGAATGGATTGTGGAATTGAATGTGGAATGGATCGTGGAATGCAACGTGGAATGGAATGGAACGGAATGTGGAATGGAATATGGAATGTTAAGCAATGGAGTGAGGAATGGAGTGTCGAATGGAATGTGGAATGGAATGGAAAGTGGAATAGAATGTGGAATGGAGTAGATTGGAATGTTTAAATGAAATGGAATGGAATATGGAATGGAATGTGGACTACAATGGAACGCAATGTGGAATGGAATGGAATGGAATGTGGAATGTAATGTTTAACGTAATGTGGCATGAAATCTGGAGTGGAACGTGGAATGCAAAGTGGAATGGAATGGAATGGATCGTTGAATTGTACGTGGAATGAAACATGGAATAGAAGGGGGAATGGAGCGTGGAATGGAATGCAATGGAACGTGGAATGGAATGTGGAATAGAATGTGGTATGGAATGGAATGGAATGTGGAATGGAAGGGATTGGAATGTGGAATGGAATGTGAAATGGAACGGAATGGAATGTGGAATGGAATGTGGAATGTAATGGGATGGAACGTGGAATGGAATGTGGAATGGAATGTGGAGTGGCACGTGGAATGGCACGGAGTGCAATGTGGAATGGAATGTGAAATGGAATGTGAAATGGAACGTGTAATGGAACGCAAAGTGGATTGGAACGTGGATTGGAATGGATTGGAACGTGGAATGGAACGTGGAATGGAATGTGGAATGGAAAGGGGAATGGAATGGAATTGAATGTGGAAAGGATCGTGGAAAGGAATGGAATGGAACGTGGAATGGATTGTGGAATGACACGCGGAATGGAATGTGGAATGGAACATGGAATGGAATGTGCAATGGAACGTGGAAAGGAATGGAATGCAAAGTGGAAAGGTATGTGCAATGGAATGGAAAGGAAAGTGGAATACAACATGGAATAGAATGTGGAATGGAACCCAGAATGGAAAGGAAAGCAATGTGGAATGGAATGAGGAATGGATTGTGTAATGGAATGTGGAATGGAATGTGGAAAGGAATATGGAAAGGAATGTGGAATGGAAAGGAATGAAATGTGGAATGAAATGTGGAATGGAACGTGGAATGGAATGGAATGGAATGGAATGGATTGTGGAATGGAATGTGGAATGGAATGTGGAAAGAAAGTGGAATGCAATGGTATGGAACGTGGAAATGGATGTACTGGAACGTGGAATGGAAAGTGGAATGGAAAGTGGAATGGAACGTCGAATGGAAAGTGGAATAGAATGGAATGTGCAATGCAATGGAATGGAATGTGGAATGGACTGTGGAATGAAATCTGAAATGGAATGGAATGGAATTTGGAACAGAGTGGAATCGATTGTTGAAGGAAAGATGGAATGGAATGTGTAATGTAACATGGAATGGAAAGGAATGGAATGTGGAATGGAAAGGAATGGAATGTGGAATGGAAAGGAATGGAATGTGGAATGGAAAGGAATGGAATGTGGAATGGAATAGAATATAATGTGGAATGCAATGTGGAATGGAATGGAATGGAATGTGGAATAGAATGTGAAATAGAATGGAATGGAATCCGGAATGGAATGGAATGGAATGCAAAGCAATGCGAAATGGAACGTGGAATGGAAGGTGGAATGGAACGTAGAATGGAACGTGGAATGGAATGTGGAATGGTATGTGGGGTGGAATGTTCAATGGAAAGTGGAATGGAACGTGGAATGGAATGGAATGGAAAGTGGAAGGGAATGTGGAATGGAATGGAATGGAATGTGGAATGGTATGTGGAATTGAATTTGGAAAATAATGGAATGGAATGTGGAAAGCAATGTGGAATGAAATGGAATGGAATGGAATGCGGAATGGAATGTGGAAAGGAATTTGGAATGGATTGTGGAATGGAATGGAAAGGAATTTGGAATTTAAAGTGTAATGGAAAGTGGAATGGAAAGTGGAATGGAATGGAGTGGAATGGAATGGATTGTGGAATGGAATGTGGAATGGAATGTTGAATGGAACGTGGAATGGAATGGATTGGAACGTGGAATAGAACACGGAAAGGAACGTGGAATGGAAAGTGGAATGGAAAGTGGAATGGAACGTACAATGGAATGTGGAATGGAAAGTGGAATGGTAATGAATGGAAAGTGGAAGGAATGCGGAATGGAATTGAATGGAAAGTGGAATGGAATGTGGAATGGACTGTGAAAGGAACTTGACATGGAACGTGGAATATATTGTAATGGAATTTGGAATGGAATGTCGAATTAAATGTGGAATGCAATGCAAGGCAATGTGTTTTGGAATGTGGAATGGAACGGAATGGAATGTCTAATGGAACGTGGAAAGGAAAGTTGAATAGAAAGTGGAATGGTATGGAATGAAATGTGCAATGGAACGTGGAATGGAATGGAACGGAAGACGGATTGGAACTTGGAAGGGAGAGTGGAATGGAACATGGAATAGAATGTGGAATGCAGCATGGAATGGAATGTGGAATGGAATGTGGAATGGAATGCAATGGAATGTGGAATGGAATGGAATGGAAAGTGAAATGGAATTTGGAAAGGAATGGAATGGAATGTGGAATAGAATGTTGAATGGAATGGAATGGAATATGGATAGGAATGAAATGGATTAGAATGAAACGTGGAATGGAACTTGGAATGATATATGGAAAGGAACGTGGAATGGAATGTGCAATGGAATGTGAAATGGAACGTGGAATGCAAAGGAATGGAAAGTGGAGTGGAATGTGGAATGGAATGGAATGGAACGTGGAGTGGAATGTGGAATGGATTTTGGAATAGAACGTGAAATGGAACGTGGAATGTATTGGAATGGAATGTGGAATGGAATGTGCAATAGAAAGGGGAATGGAATGGAATGGAATGTGCAAAGGAACGTGGAATGGAATGTGGAATGAAACGCAATGGCATGTGGAATGGATTGTGGAATGGAATGTGTAATGGAAAGTATAATGCAATGTAATGTTATGCGGAATGTAACGTGGAATGGAATGGAATGGAACGTGGAATCGAACTTGGAATGAAACCTGTAATGGAACGTGGAATGGATTGTGTAATGTAATGTGGAATGGAAAGGAATGCAATGTGGAATGGAATGGAATGGAATGGAATGGAATCTGGAATGGTGTGGAATGTAATTTGGAACTGAATGTGGAATGGAATGAAATGGAATGACAATAGAATGCTGAATGGAATGTAATGGAATGGGGAATGGAAAGGAATGGAAAGGAATGGAACGGTATGGAATGTGGAACGGAGTGGAATGCAATGTGGAATGGAATGGAATGGAACGTGGAATGGAAAGTTCAAAGGAATGTAGAATGGAATGGAAAGGAATGTGGAATGGAAGGGAATGGAATGTGGAATGGAATGGAATGGAATGGATTGGAATGTGGGATGGAATGGAATAGAATGTAGAATCGAAAGGAACGCAATGAGGAATGGAATGGAATGGTTTCGAAAGTGGAATGGAAAGCAATGGAAGGTGGAATAGAATGGAAAGGTGTGGAACGTAGAATGGAATGGAATGGAGTGGAATGGAATGTGGAATGGATTGGCATAGAAAGTGTAATGGAATGGAATCGAATCTGTAATTTAGTGGAATGCAATGGAATGTGGAATGGAATGGAATGTGGAATGGAATGTGGAATACAATGTAGAGGCATGTGGAATGGAAGGGAATGGAATGTGGAATGGAATACAATGGAATGGAATGTTTAATGGAAAGAATTGGAATGTGGAATAGAAAGGAATTGTTTGGAATTTGGAAGGGAATGGAATGGAATGGAATGTGGAAAGGAATGTGAAATGGAATGGAATGGAATGTGGATTCTAATGTGGAATGGAATGCAAAGGAAAGTGGAATTTAATGGAATGGAATGGCAGGTGGAAAGGAATGGAATGGAAAAGAATGTGGAAAGGAATGGAATGGAATGGAATGCGGACTGGAATTGAATGGAATGTGGAATGGAAGGGAATGGAATGAAATGGAATGTGCAAAGGAATGGAATGGAATGGAATGTGGGATGAAATGTGGAATAGAGTGCAATTGAATGATAATGGAATGTGGAATGGAATGGAATGGAATTGAATGTGGAATGTATATGGAATGGAATGGATCAGAATGTGGAATGGAATGTGGAATGGAATGTGGAATGGAACTGAGTGGATTGCGGAATGGAATGTGGATTAGAATGTGGGATGGAATGTGGAATGGAATGGAAAGGAATGTGGAATGGAACATGGTATTAAATCGACTGGAACGATTTAATACCATACATGGAATGGAAAGTGGAATGAAATGTGGAATGGAATGTGGAAAGGAATGGAATGGAATGTGGAATGCAATGTGAAATGGAATGTGGAATGGAAATTAATGGAATTTGGAACGGATAGTGGAATGGAATGTGGAATGGATTGTGTAGTGGAATGTGGAATGGAGCGGAATGCAATGCAATGGAATGTGGAATGGAAGGTGGAATGGAATGGAATGGAACGTGGAATCCGATGTGGAATGGAAAGTGGAATTCAATGGAATGGACATGGAATGGAATGTGGAATGGAACTTGGAACCGAATGGAATGCAATGGAATGTGGAATGGAACTTGAAATGGAATGGAAAAGAACATGGAATGTAACGTGCAAAGGAACGTGGAATGGAATGTGGAATTGAACGTGGGATGGAATGTGGAATGGAATGTTGAATGGAACGGAATTGAATGTGGAATGGAATGTGGAATGGAATGTGGAATTGAGTGTGGAACGGAACATGGAATTGAATGGAATGGAATTTGGGAAGGAACGTGGAATGGAATGAAATAGAATGGAATGGAATGAAACGTGGAATGAAATGGAAAGAAATGGAATGGAATGTGGAATTGAAAGGAATGGAAAGTGGAATGGAATGTGGAATGGAATGAAATGAAATGTGGAATGAAATGTGAATTGGAATGGAATGGAATGTGGAATGGAATGGAATGGAATGTGGATTAGAATTTAATGGAAAGTGGAATGGAACGTGGAATGGAATTGAATGCAATTGAATGTGGTATAGAATGGAATGGAATATGGAATGGAAAGGAATGCAATGTTCAATAGAATTTAATGCAAAGAGGAATGGATCGTGGAATGGAATGGAATGGAATGGAAAGAATGGAATGTGTTATGGAATGGAATGGAATGTGGAATGGAATTTGGAATGGAATGTGGAAAAGAATGGAATGAAACATGGAATGGAATGTGGATTGGAATGGAATGGAATGTGGAATGGAATGGTATGGACTGCGGAATGGAATGTGGAATGGAATGTAGAATGGAGTCTGGAATGGAATGGAATGGAAAATGTATTGGCATGTGAATTGGAATGCAATGGAACGTGGAATGGAATGTGAAATGAAATGCAATGGAATCAGAATGCAATGTGGAATGGAATGCGGAATGGAATGTGGAATGTACTGCGGAATCGAATGTGGAATTGAATGTGGAATGGAATGGAATTTAATGCAATGGATTTTGGAATGGAATGTGAATTGGAATGCAAAGGAATGTGTAAAGGAATGTGGAATGAAATGCAACGAAATGAGAATGGAATGTGGAATGGAATGTGGAATGGAATGTTGAATGGAATGGAATGGAATGTGGAATATAATGTGGAATGGAATGGAATGGAATGTGGAATGGAATGGAATGCAAAGTGGAATGGAACGCGGAATGGAAAGTGGAATGGAACGTGGAATCGAACATGGAACGGAACGTGGAATGGGACATGCAATGGAATGTGGAATGGAAAGTGGAATGGAATGGAGTGGAATGGAATGGAATGTGGAATGGAATGTGTAATGGAATGTTGAATGAAATGGAATGCAATGTGGAATGGAATATGGAATTGAATGTGGAGAGGAATGTTGAATGGAATGGAAAGGAATATGGAATGGAAAGTGGAATGGAATGCAATGGACAGTGGAAAGGAAAGTGGAATGAAATGGAAAGGAACGTGGTTTGGAACGTGGAATATAACATGGAATGGATTGGAATCAAACGTGGAATGGAATGTGGAATAGAACGATTAATAGAAAGTGGAATGGAATACGGAATGGAATGGAATGTGGAATGGAATGGAAAGGAATGGAATGGAATGTGGAATATCATGGAATGGAAGGTGGAATGGAATATGGAATGGAATGTGGAATTGATTGTAAGGGAATGTGGAATCGAATGGAATGGAATATGGAATGGAATGGAATGGAATGGAAGGAATGGAATGGAATGGAAGGTGAAACGTCATGTGGAATGGAATGTTAAAAGTAATGTGGAATGGAATGTTAAAAGTAATGTGGAATGAAATGTGGAATGGGATGAAATGGAACGTGGAATGCAATGGAATGGAACGGGGAAAGGAATGGAATATAACGTGGAATGGAATGTGGAATGGAACATATAATGGAACGTGGAATGGAATGTGGAATGGAATGCAAAGGAATGTGGAATGGAATGGAATGGAAAGTGGAATGGAAAGTGGAATAGAATGTGGAATGGAACGGATTGGAATGTGGAATGGGATGTGGAGTGGAACGTGGAATGGAACGTGGAATGGAACAAGGAATGGAACGTGGAATGTAAAGTGGAATTGAATGAGGAATGGAAAGGAATGGAATGTGGGATGAAATGTGGAATAGAATGCAATTGAATGATAATGGCATGTGGAAAGGAATGGAATGGAATGGAATGTGGAATGTATGTGGAATGGAATGGATCGGAATGTGGAATGGAATGTGGAATGTATGTGGAATGGAATGGATCGGAATGTGGAATGGAATGTGGAATGGAATGTGGAATGGAACTGAGTGGATTGCGGAATGGAATGTGGATTAGAATGTGGGATGGAATGTGGAATGGAATGGAAAGGAATGTGGAATGGAACATGGTATTAAATCGACAGGAACATGGAATGGAAAGTGGAATGGAATGTGGAATGGAATGTGGAAAGGAATGGAATGGAATATGGAATGCAATGTGAAATGGAATGTGGAATGGAAATTAATGGAATGTGGAATGGATAGTGGAATGGAATGTGGAATGGATTGTGTAGTGGAATGTGGAATGGAGCGGAATGCAATGTAATGGAATGTGGAATGGAAGGTTGAATGGAATGGAATGGAATGGAACGTGCAATGCGATGTGGAATGGAAAGTGGAATTCAATGGAATGGACATGGAATGGAATGTGGAATGGAACTTGGAACCGAATGGAATGCAATGGAATGTGGAATGGAACTTGAAATGGAATGGAAAAGAACATGGAATGTAACGTGGAAAGGAACGTGGAATGGAATGTGGAATTGAACGTGGGATGTAATGTGGAATGGAATGTAGAATGGAACGGAATTGAATGTGGAATGGAATGTGGAATTGAGTGTGGAACGGAACATGTAATTGAGTGGAATGGAATTTGGGAAGGAAGGTGGAATAGAATGAAATGGAATGGAATGGAATGAAATGTGGAATGAAATGGAAAGAAATGGAATGTAATGTGGAATTGAAAGGAATGGAAAGTGGAATGGAATGTGGAATGGAATGAAATGAAATGTGGAATGAAATGTGGATTGGAATGGAATGGAATGTGGAATGGAATGGAATGGAATGTGGATTAGAATTCAATGGAAAGTGGAATGGAACGTGGAATGGAATTGAATGCAATGGAATGTGGTATAGAATGGAATGGAATGTGGAATGGAAAGGAATGCAATGTTCAATAGAATTTAATGCAAAGAGGAATGGATCGTGGAATGGAATGGAATGCAATGGAAAGAATGGTATGTGTTATGGAATGGAATGGAATGTGGAATGGAATTTGGAATGGAATGTGGAAAAGAATGGAATGAAACATGGAATGGAATGTGGATTGGAATGGAATGGAATGTGGAATGGAATGGTATGGACTGCGGAATGGAATGTGGAATGGAATGTAGAATGGAGTCTGGAATGGAATGGAATGGAAAATGTATTGGCATGTGAATTGGAATGCAATGGAACATGGAATGGAATGTGAAATGAAATGCAATGGAATCAGAATGCAACGTGGAATGGAATGCGGAATGGAATGTGGAATGTACTGCGGAATCGAATGTGGAATTGAATGTGGAATGGAATGGAATGCAATGGATTTTGGAATGGAATGTGAATTGGAATGCAAAGGAATGTGTAAAGGAACGTGGAATGAAATGCAACGAAATGAGAATGGAATGTGGAATGGAATGTGGAATGGAATGTTGAATGGAATGGAATGGAATGGAATGGAATGTGGAATATAATGTGGAATGGAATGGAATGGAATGTGGAATGGAATGGAAAGCAATGTGGAATGGAACGCAATGTGGAATGGAACGTGGAATGGAACGTGGAATGGAACGTGGAATGGAACGTGGAATCGAACATGGAACGGAACGTGGAATGGGACATGCAATGGAATGTGGAATGGAAAGTGGAATGGAATGGAGTGGAATGGAACGAAATGTGGAATGGAATGTGGAATGGAATGTTGAATGAAATGGAATGCAATGTGGAATGGAATATGGAATTGAATGTGGAGAGGAACGTTGAATGGAATGGAAAGGAATATGGAATGGAAAGTGGAATGGAATAGAATGGACAATGGAAAGGAAAGTGGAATGAAATGGAAAGGAACGTGGTTTCGAACGTGGAATATAACATGCAATGGACTGGAATCAAACGTGGAATGGAATGTGGAATAGAACGATTAATAGAAAGTGGAATGGAATGTGGAATGGAATGGAATGCGGAATGGAATAAAACGGAATGTGGTATGGAATGGAATGGAAGGTGGAATGGAATGTGGAAAGGAATGTGGAATGGAATGGAATGCAATGTGGAGAGGTATGTGAAATGGAATGTGGAATGAAATGGAATGGAAAGTCGAATGGAATGGAATGGAATGTGGAATGGAATGGAATAGAATGTATAATGGAAAGGAATGGAATGTGGAATGGAATGGAATGGTATGGAATGTGGAATGGAAAGGAATGGAATGTGGCATAGAATGAAACGGTATGGAATGTGGAATGGAAGGGAATGGAATGGAATGGAATGTAGAGTGGAATGGAATGGAATGTGTAATGGAGTTGATGGAAAGTGGAATTTAACGGAATGGAATGAAATTTGGAAAGAAATGGAATGGAATTGCGTGCGGAATGGAATGTAATGGAATGTGGAATGGAAGAGAATGGACTGTGGAATGGAATGTGGAATGGAATGTGGAATGGAATGGAATGGAACGAAATGGATTGTGGAATGGAATGTGGAATGGACTGTGGAATGGAACGTTTAATGGAATGGAATGGAACGTGGAATGGGATGGAATGGAATGAAGAATGGAACATGGAATGCAACGTGGAATGGAATATTGAATGGAACGTGCAATGGAATGTGCAATGGAAGGAGGAATGGAACGTGGAATGGAAAGAATGGAAGGCAAAGGATCGTGGAATGGAAAGTGAAATGGACTGTGGAATGGAACGTGAAATGGAAAGTGGAATGTATTGGAAGTTAATGTGGAGTGGAATGTGGAATGGAATGCCAGGCAATGTGGAATGGAATGTGGAATGGAATGGAATGGAAAGTGGGATGGAATGTGGAATGGAAAATGGAATGGAAAGTGGAATGGAATGGAATCCAACATTCAATGGGATGTGGAATGGAATGGAATGGAATGTGGAATAGAATGTGGCATGGAATTCAATGGAATGCAGAAGGGAATGGAATGGAATGGTTTGGAATTTGGATTGGAATGGAATGGAATGTTTAAGCGGAAAGGAATGGAATGTGGAATGGAATGTTGGCTACAATGGAATGCAATGTGGAATGGAATGGAATGGAATGTGAAATGGAATGTAATGGAATGTGAAATGGAGTGTTTAATGGAATGTGAAATGGAATGTTTAATGGAATGTGGAATGAAACATGGAATGGAACATGGAATGGTTCGTGAAATGGAATGGAATGGATAGTTGAATGCAACGTGAAATGGAACGTGGAATTGAAGGTGGAATGGAGCGTGTAATGGAATAGAAAGGAACGTGGAATGGAATGAGGAATGGAATGTGGAATGCAATGGAATGGAATGTGTAATGGAACGTGGAATAGAAAGGAATGGAATGTGGAATGGAATGCAATGGGATATGGAATGGAATGCAATGGAAATTGTAATGGAATGGAATGGAATGTGGAATTGAATGGAATGTAAAGTGGAAAGGAATGTGGAAGTTATGTGCAATGGAATGTGGAATGCAAAGGGGAATGGAATGTAATGGAATGTGGAATTGAATGTGGAATGGAATGGAAAGGAACGTGGAATGGAATGTGGAATTGAATTTGGAATGGAATGGAAAGGAATGTGGAATGGAATGTGGAATGGACTGTGGAATGGAATGGAATGGAATGTTTTAAGGAATGTGGAATGGAAAGTGGAAAGGAATGGAATGGAATGTGGAATGGAATGTGGAATGGAATCGAGTGGAATGTGTAACGGAAAGTGGATTGGAAGGGAATGTGGAATGGAATGTGGAATGGATTGCAATGGAATGTGGAATGGAATGGAATGGAAAGTGGAATGCACTGGAATGGAATGTGGAATGGAATGTGGAATGGAATGTCCAGTGGCGCGTGGAATGGAACGGAGTGCAATGTTGTATGGAATGTGGAATGGAATGTGAAATGGAACGTGGAATGGAATGCAATGTGGAATGGAAAGTGGATTGCAATTGAATGGAAAGCGGAATGTAATGTAGAGGAATGTGGAATGGATCGTGGAATGGAATGGAATGGAATGTGGAATGGAATGTGGAATTTAATGGAATGGAATGTGCAATGAAATGTGGAATGGAGTGCAATGCAATCTGGAGTGGAAACTGGAATTGATCTTGGAATGGAAAGTGGAATGGAATGGAAAAGACTGAGAATGGAATGGACTGAAATGTGGAATAGAATGTTGTATGGAATAGAATGGAATGTGGAATGGAATAGAATGGAATGGTATGTAATGTGGAATGGAATGGAATGGAAAGTGAAATAGAAAGTGGAATGGAATGGAATGGAATGTGGAATGCAATGTGGAAAGGATAATTGAATGGAACGTAGAATGGAATGGAGTGGATTGTGGAATTGAATGAGGAATTGAATGGAATGAATTGGAATGGAATGGAATGTGGAATGGAATGGAATAGAATGTGCAATGGAATGGAATGGTATGGAATGTGGAAAGGAATGGAATGGAATGGATTGTGTAATGCAATGGATTCTAGTCTGGAGTGGAAATTAATGGAATGTGGAATGGAATGGAACAGAATGGAAAGAGGAATGGAACATAATGTAGTGTGGAATGGAATGTAATGGAATGGAAAGGAATGTGGAATTGAATGGAATTGGAAGTAGAATTGAATGGAATGGAATGGAGAATAGAATGGGCAACGGAAAAGAATGGAAGATGGAATGGAATGTGAAATGGAATGTGGAGTGAAAATGGAATAGAATGAAATGGAAAGTGGAATGGAAGGAAATGGAACGTGGAATGGAATGGTATGGAACGTGGAATGGAAAGTGGAAAGGAATGTGGAAAGGAATATGGAATATAACGTGGAATTGAATGTGGAATGCAATATGGAATGTAATGTGGAATGCAATTTAAAGGAATATGGAATGGAAGGTGGAATGGAATGGAATGGAACGGAATATGCAATGGAATGTGGAATGGAATGGAATGGAATGTGGAATGGAATGGAATGTTGAATGGAATGTTATGGAATGTGGAATGCAGTGGAATGGAATGGAACATGGAATGGAATGTGGAATGGAATGTGGAATCTAACGTGGAATGGAATGTAATGGAATGTGAAATGAAAATTACTGGAATGCGGAATAAAATGAAATGGAATGTGGAATGGAATGGAATGGAAGGTGAAACGGAATGTGGAATGGAATGTCAAATGGAATGTTGAATGGAATGTCAAATGGAATGAAATGTAACGTGGAATGGAATGGAAGGAAAGGTGGAATGGAATGGAATGGAATGTGGAAGAGAATGTGGAATTGAATGAGCAATGGAATGTGGAATGAAATGGAATATAAAGTGGAATGGAATGGAATATAACGTGGAATGGAATGGAACGGAATGTGGAATGGAATGGAATGGAATGTGGAAGGGAATGTGCAATGGAATGTGGAATGGAGTGGAAGGCAATGGGGTATGGAATGTGGAAAGGAATGTGGAATGTATACTGGAATAGAACTTGGAATGGAAAGTGGAATGGAATTGAATGGAATGTGGAATGGAACTTTGAATGGAACCTGGAATGGAATGTGGACTGGATTGGATGGTATGGAACGTGGAATTGAATGTGCAATGGAATGTGGAATCTAAAGTGGAATGGAATGGAATGGAAAGTGAAATGGAAGGTGGAATGGAATGGAATGTAACATGGAATGGAATGTGGAATGGAATGTGGAATGCAATGAAATAGAATGTGGAATGGAATGGAATGTGGAAAGGAATGGAATGTCATTTGAAATGGAATGGAATGGAATGGGATATGGACTGGAATGCGGAATGGAAAGTGGACTGCAATGTGAAATGTATTGGAGTAGAATGTGTAATGGAGCGTGGAATGGAAAGGATTGGCAGAGTAATAGAAAGTGGAATGGAACATGGAATGGAACGTGGAATGGATTATTCTGGAAAGCAGAATGCAATGGAAAGCAATGTGGAATGGAATGGAATGGAAAAGTGTATGGAATGCAGAATGTAATGGAATGCAGAACGGAATGTGGAATGGAATGCAATGGAATGTGGAATGGATGGGATTGGATTGGAATGTGGAATGGAACACAATGTGAAATGGAATGGAAAGGAATGGAGTGTGGAATGTTATGGAATGGAATGTGGAATGCAATGGAATGGAATGGAATGTGGAATTGAGTGGAATGGAGTGTGGAATGGAATGGAATGGAATGGAATGTAGAATGGAATGTGGTTTGGAATGCAATGGAATGTAGAATGGAGAGTGGAATGGAATGGAATGTGGAACGGAAGGGAATAGAATGTGGAATGGAATGGAATGGAATGTGGAATGGAAAGTAGAATGGAATGCAAAGGAATGCGGAATGGAACAGAAGGGATTGTGGAATGGAATGTGGAATGCAATGGGCAATGGAATATGGAATGGAAAGGAATGCAGTGAGGAATGGAGTGGAATGTAGATTGAAAGGAATGGAATCTAATGTGGAATGTAATGGAAAGGAATGGAATGCAATGGAATGGAAAGCAATGTGGAATGAAATGGAATGGAATGTGGAATGGAATGTGGAATGCAATGGAATGGAATGTGGAATAGTATGCAATGGAATTTGAAATGGACTGTGGAATGAAATGGAATGGGATGTGGAATGGAATGTGGAATGGAATGGAATGGAATGTAGAATGGAATGTGGAATGGAATGGAATGTGGAATGGAATGGAATGGAATGTGGAATAGAATGCAATGGAATTTGAAACGGACTGCGGAATGAAATGGAATGGAATGTGGAATGGAATGGAATGGAATGTGGAATGGAATGTAATGGAATGTAGAATGGAATGTGGAATGGAATGGAATGAAATGGAATTTGGAAAAGAATGGATAGTAATAGAACATGGAATGGAATGTGGAATCGAATGTGGAATGGAATGGAATGGAGAGTGGAATGGAATGGAATGGATTGTGGAATGGTATGTGGAATGGAATGTGAAATGGAATGGAATGGAATGTGCATTGGAATGGAATGCAATAGAACGTGAAATGGAATGTGGAATGGAATGGAATGGAATGTGGAATGGAAAGTGCAATTGAATGGAATGGAAAGTGGAATGGATTGGAATGGAATGTAGAATGGAATGTGGAATGTAATGGAATGGAATCTGGAAAGGAATGTGTAATGGATTGGAATGGAACATGGAATGGAATGGAATGGAATGGATTGTAAGGTGGAGTGGAATGTCGATTGGAACGTGGAATTCAACGTGAAATGGAACGCGGAATGGAATGTAATGTAATGTATAGTATAAGGGAATGGAATGGAAAGGAATGTGGAATGGAATGGAATGGAAAGTGGAATGGAATGGAACGGAATATGGAATGGAAAGTTGAAAGGAACGTGGAAAGGAATGTGGAATGGAATGTGGAATGGAAAAGAATGTGGAATGGAATGGAAATTGGAATGTAATGGAATTGACTGGAATGTGGAATGGAATGCAATGGAATGTGGAATGGAAACGAATTTGGAATGGAATGGAATGGAAAGGAATGGAATGGAATGGAATGGAATGGAAAGGAATGGAATGGAATGGAATGGAATGGTGAATGGAATAGAAAGCCGAATGGAGTGGAACGGAATGTAATGGAAAGGGAATGGAATGGAATGGAATGGAAAGTGGAATGGAATTGAATGGAATGTAGAAAGGAATTGTATGGAATGTGGAATGGAATGGAGTGGAAAATAGTATGGAATTGAAAGGAATGTGAAATGGAATTGAATGGAATGTAATTTGGAATGGAAGGCAAGCAAAGTGGAATTGAAAGCAAAGGAATGAGGAACGGAATGTGTAATTTAAAGGAATGGTATATGGAATGAAATGTGGAATGGAGTGGAATGGAATGGGAATGGAATCTGGAATAAAATGGAATGGAATGTGGAATGGAATGTGGAATGGAATGCTGAATAGAATGGAATGGAATTGGAATGGACTGTGGATTAGAATGTGGATTGGAATGGAGTGCAATGCGGAATGGAAGGTGGAATGGAATGGAATGAAACAGGAATGGAATGTGGAATGGAATGTGCAATGGAATGGAATGGAATGTGGAATGGAAGGAGGAATGTAATGGAATATCATGTGGAATGGAATGGAACGGAATGGAATGTGGAATGCAATGGAATGGAATAGGAAAGGAATGTGGAATGGTATGGAATGGAATGTGGAATGGAGTGGAATAGAATTGAATGTGGAATGGTATGGAATGGAATGTGGAATCAAAAGTAATGGAATTGAGTGGAATGTGGAATTGAAAGGAATTGGAAGCGGAATGGAATGGAATAGAATGGGCAGTGGAATGGAATGGAATGGAATGAAATGTGGAATGGAAAGAATTGAATGTAACGGAAGGTGGAATGGAATGTGAAACTGAATGTGGAATGGAATACTGAATGAAATGTGGAATGGAATGTGGATTGGAATGGAGTACAATGCGGAATGGAAGGTGGAAAGGAACGGAATGCAATAGGAATGGAATGTGGAATGGAATGTGGAAAGGAATGGAATGGAATGTGGAATGGAAGGTGGAATGTAATGGAATGGAATGTGGAATGGAATGGAATGTGGAATAGAATGGAATGGAATAGGAATGGAATGTGGAATGGAATGGAATGTGGAATGGAATGGAATGGAATGGAATGGAAAAGGAATGGAATGTGGAATGGAATGTTATGGAATATGGAATGGAATGGAATGGAATTGAATGCGGAATGGTATGGAATTGAATGTGGAATGCAACGTGGAGTGGAATGCAATGGGGAATGGAATGTGGAATTTTAGGTGGAATCAAACTTCGAATGGAAAGGAATGGAATGTGGAATGGAATGGAATGGAATACGGAATGGAACGTGAAATGTATTGGAGCGGAATGTGGAATAGAACATCAAATGAAACATCTAATGGAAAGTGGAATCAAACGTGGATTGGGATGGAATGAAACGTGGAATGGAATGTGCAATTAAATGTGGAATATAATGGGTTTTACTTTCGAATGGAATGGAATGGAATGTGGTATGGAATGTGGAATGGAATGGAATGGAACGTGGAATAGAATGTGGAATCGAATATGGAACGGAATGTGGAATGGAATGTGGAAGGGAAAGTAGAATGGAATGTGGAAGGGAATGTGGAATGCAATGTGGAATGGAATTTGGAAAGGAATGGAATGCCATGTGCAATGGAATGGAAGGGAATGTGGAAAGGAATGCGTAATGGAATGGAATGAAAAGAGTAATAGAATTTGGAATGCAATTGAATGTAATCCACAATGGAATGGAATGCAATTCTATGGAATGTGGAATGGAATGGAATGCAACGTGGAATGGAAGGTGGAATGGAACGTGGAATGGAATATGGAATGGAAGGGAATGGAATGTGGAATTCAATGGAACTGAATGGAATGCAACGTTGAATGGAAGGTGGAATGGAACGTGAAATGGAATGTGAAGTGGACGGGAATGGAATTTGGAATGGAAGGGAATGGAATGTGGAATTCAAGGGAATGGAATGTGGAATTGAACGTGGAATGGAATTTGGAATGGAAGGGAAGGGAATGTGGAATTCAAGGGAACTGAATGGAATGCAACGTTGAATGGAAGTTGGAATGGAACGTGAAAAGGAATGTGTAATGGACGGGAATGGAATTTGGAATGGAAGGGAATGGAATGTGGAATTCAAGGGAATGAAATGTGGAATTGAATGTGGAATGGAATGGAATGGAATGTGGAATGGAAAGAAATGCAATGTGGAATGGAATGGAATGGCATGGAATGTGGAATGGAATAGAATTTAACGTGGATTTGAATGGAATGGAATGTGGAACGGAATGGAATGGCATGGAATGTGGAATGGTATTTAATGCAATGTGGAATGGAAAGGATTTGAATGGAATGGAATGTGGAATTGAATGGAATGGGAAGAGGAATGAAATGGAATGGAATGTGGAATGGAAAGGAATGGAATAGAATGGAATGTGGAATTGAACGTGAAATGGAAAGTGGAATGGAATGTGAAACGGAATGAAATGGAATGTTGAATGGAATGGAATTGAACTTGGAATGGGATGGAATGGAAAGTGGAAAGGAACATGTAATGGAACCTGGAATCAAACGTGGAATGCAATGGAAGGGAACATGGAAAGGAATGGAATGGAATGGCGAATGGAAGGAAATGGAATGTGGAATGGAATGAAATGGAATATGCAATGGAACGTGGAATGGAACTTGGTATGGAACGTGGAATGGAACATGGAATGGAACGTGGAATGGAGCGTGGAATGGAATGTAGAATGGAATGTGGAATGGAACGTGGAATGGAATGAAACAGAACGTGGAAAGGAAAGTGGAATGGAATGTGCAATTGAATGGAATAGAATGTGGAACCGAAAGTAGAATGCAATGGAATGGAATGTGGAATGAATGTGGAATCAAATGGAATGGAATGTGGAAAGGAATTGAATGGCGAGAGGAATGCAATGTGGAAAGGAATGTGGAATGGAATGGAATGGAATGAGGAATGGAACGTGGAATGGAACGTGGAAATGAACGTGGAATGGAATGTGGAATGGAACGTGGAATGAAATGTGCAATGGAATGTGGAATGGAACGTGGAGTGGAATGGAATGGATTCTGAAATGGATTGTGGAGTGGAATGTGGAATGTAAAGGAATGGAATGGGGAACGGAATGTGTAATGGAATGGGGAATTGAATGCGGAATTGAATGGAATGGAACGTGGAATTGATTGTAGATTGGAATGTGGAATGGAAAGGAATGGAATGTGGAATGGAAAGGAATGGAATGTGGAATAGAACGTGCAATGAAATGCAACGGAATATGAAAAGGAACGTGGAATGGAATGAAATGGAATGCAATGGAATTTGGAATGGAATGTGGAATTTAATCTGTAATGGAATGCGGAAAGCAATGGAATGGAATGTTGAATGGATTGTGGAATGGAATGGCATGAAATGTGGAATGGAATGTAGAATGGAACGTGCAATGGAGTGCAATGGAATGTGAGATGGTACGTGGAATGCAATGAAATATAAAACAATGGAATTTGGAATGGAATGTGGAATTTAATCTGGAATGGAATGTGGAAAGCAATGGAATGGATTGTTGAATGGATTGTGGAATGGAATGGCATGAATTATGGAATGGAATGTGGAATGGAATCTGGAATGGAACGTGGAATGGAACGTGGAATTCAATGGATTGGAATGTGGAACGGAATTTGTAATGGAGTGTGAAATGGAATGTAATGTGGAATGCAATGTGGAATGGAATGGAATGGAATGTTTAAATTGAATGGTATGCAGTGTGTAACGGAATATGGACTGGAATGGAATGCAATGTGGGATGGAATGTGGAATGGAATGGAATGGAACATGGAATGGAACGTGGAATGGAACGTCGAATGGAATGTGGAATGGAATGAAATGGAATCTGTAATGCAAGGGGATGGAATGCGGAATGGAATGTGGAATGGAATGGAATGGAAAGGAATGAAATGTGGAATGCAATGGAATGGAATGTGGAGTGGAAAGGAATGGAACATGGAATGCAATGTGGAATGGAACATGGAATGGAATGTGGAATGGAACTTAATGGAATGTGGAATGGAAGGGAATGGAAAGTAGAATGGAATGAGGAATGGAACGTGGAATGCCATGTGGTGTGGAACGTGGAATGGACTGTGGAATTGAATGGAATGTAATGTGGAATTCAATGCAATGGACTGTGGAATGGAATTGAATTTGGAATATAATGGAATGTAGTGGAATGTGGAATGGAATGGAATGGAATGTGGAATATAATGGAATGGAATGTGGAATGGAAAGGAATGGAATGTGGAAGAGAAAGGAATGGTATGGAATGTGGAATGGAATGGAAAGGAATGGAATGGAATGTGGAATATCATGGAATGGAAGGTGGAATGGAATATGGAATGGAATGTGGAATTGAATGTAACGGAATGTGGAATCGAATGGAATGGAATATGGAATGGAATGGAATGGAATGGAATGGAATGGAATGGAAGGTGAAACGTCATGTGGAATGGAATGTTAAAAGTAATGTGGAATGAAATGTGGAACGGGATGAAATGGAACGTGGAATGCAATGGAATGGAACGGGGAATGGAATGGAATATAACGTGGAATGGAATGTGGAATGGAACATATAATGGAACGTAGAATGTAATGTGGAATGGAATACCTAGGAATGTGGAATGGAATGGAATGGAAAGTGGAATGGAAAGCGGAATGGAATGTGGAAAGGAACGGATTGGAATGTGGAATGGGATGTGGAGTGGAACGTGGAATGGAAAGTGGAATGGAAGGTAATGGAACGGAATGGATTGTGGAATGGAATGTGGAATGGAATGTGGAATGCAACATGGAATAGAATGGAACGGAACGTGCAATGGAATGGAATGGAAAGTGGAATGGTATGGAATGCAATTCAGAATGGAATGTGAAATGGAATGGAATGGAATGTGGAATTGACTGTAGAATGGAACGTGAAAGGGAATGTGGAATGCAATGTGGAATGGAATGTGGACTTTAATGTGGAATGAAATGGAATGGAATGCGGAATGGAATGTGGAATGGAATAGAATGGTATGTGGAATTGACTGTGGAATGCAATGGAATGGAATGTGGAATGGAATGTGGAATTGAATGGAATGGAATGTGGAATGGAATGTCAAATGGAATGTGGAATGGAATGGAATGGAATGTGGAATGGAATGTCAAATGTAATGGAAAGGAATGGAATTGAATGTGGAGTAGAATGAAATAGAATGCAATGTGGAATGTAATGGAATTCAATGTGGAATAAATAAAGTGGAATTTGGAATGAAATGGAATGGAAAGGAATGTGGAATGGTATAGAATGTGGAATGTAATCAAATGGAATGGAATGGGAAACGGAAAGGAAAGAATGTGAAATGGAATGGAATGCCATGTGGAATGGAATGGAATGTAATCGAAAGTGGACTGAAATGTGGAATGGAACATGGACAGCAATGTGGAGTGGATTGGTATTGAATGTGTAATGCAAAGTGCAATGGAACAGAATGGCATGTGAAATATAACCCTGAATGGAACGAGGAATGGAACGTGGAATGGAACGTGGAATGGAATGGATTGGAATGTGGAATGGAATGTGGAATGGAATGGAATGCAATCTGGAATGGAAAGTGGAATGGAATGGAATTGAATGTGGAAAGGAATGTGGAAAGCAATATGGAAGAGAATGTAATTCAATTTGGAATGGAATATGGAATGGAATGTGGAATAGAATGGAATGCAATGTGGAATGGAACGTGGAATGCAATGGATTGCAAAATGGAATGGAACTAGTAATGGAATGGAACTTGTACTGGAATGTACAATGGAAAGAGGAATAGAACGTGGAATGGAATGTGAAATGGAATGGAATGGATCGTGGAATGGACTGTGGAATGGAACACGGAATGTTATGTGGAATATAATGTGGATTGGAAAGGAATGGAATGCGGAAAGGAATGGAATGGAATGTGGAGTGGAATGGAACGGTGTTTGGAATAGAATGAGGAATGGAATGGAATGGAATCTGGAATGAAATGGAATGCATTGGTGTGGAATGTGGAATGGAATGGAATGGAACGTGGAATGGAATGTGGAATGGAACATGGAATGAAATGTGGAACGCAATGAAATGGAATGTAGAATGGAAGGGAATGGAATGTGGAATGGAATGTGGAATGGAATAGAATGGATTGGAAAAGAATGGAATGTGGAATGGAAGAGAATGGAAAGTGGAATGGAACTTAATGGAAGGTGGAATGGAATGGAATGGAATGTGGAATGGAATGTAATCGAATGGAAAGAATGTGGAATTGAATAGAATGGGAGGTGAAATGGAATGGAATGGAATGGGGAACAGAATGGGTAATGGAAAGGAATGGAAGGTGGAATGGAATGTGAAATGGCATCTGGAATGGAACATGGAATGGAATGAAATAAAACGTGGAATGCAATGGAATGGAAAGTGGAATGGAATGGTATGGAAGGTAGAATGGAACGTGGAATAGAATGGAATGGATTCTGGAATGGAAATTGGAATGGAATGTGGAGTGGCATGTGGAATGCATCGTACAATGCAATGTGGAATTTAATTTGGAAGGGAATGTGGAATGGAATGTGGAATGCAATGGAATGGAAAGTGGAATGGAATGTGGAAAGGAATGGAGTGGAATGGAATGAACAATGGAATGTAGAAAGGAGTGGAATGGAATTTGTAATGGAATGGTATGAAATGTGGAATGGAATGTGGAATGGAACGTGGAATGCAATGTGGAATGGAATGAAATAGAAAGTGGATGGAAAGGAATGGAATGTAAAGTGGAATGGAATGTGGAATGGAACGTGTAATGAAATATAAAGTGGAATGGAAGATGCAATGGAATGTGGAAAGGAACGTGGAATGGAACGCAGAATGGAGTGGAATGAAATGTGGAATGCAATGTGAAATGGAATGGAATGGGATGTGGAATGCAATGTGGAATGGAATGGAATGGAATGTGGAATGGAATGTGGAATGGAATGGAATAGATAGATTGTGGAATGGAATGTGAAGTGGAATGGAACGGAATGTGAAATGGAATGTGTAATGGAATGTGGAATGGAATGGAATGTGGAATATAATGTAATCGAATGTGGAATGGAATGTGGAATGGAAAGTGGAAATGAATGGAATGGAAAGAGGAATGGAATGGAACGAAATGACGAATGGAATGTGGAATGGAATGGAATGGCATGTGGAATGGAATGGAATGGAATGTGGAATGGAATGGAATGGAAAGTGGAATGGAATGGAATGGAATGCCATGTGGAATGGAATGGAATGGAATGCAAAATGAAATTTAATGGAAAGTGGAATAGAATGTGGAATGGAATGTGGAATGGAATGTAATGGAATGCCTAATGGCATGGAATGGAATGTGGAAAAGAATGGAATGGAATGGAATGGAATGGGAATGGAACAGAAAGAAATGTGAAATGCAATGCAGTGCAATGAAATGAAGAATTGAATGGAATGTTATATGAAATGGAATGGAATGGAATGTAGAAGGGAAGGTGGAGTAGAATGTGGATGGAATGTTGAATGGAAAGTGAAATGGAATGGAATGGAAAGTGGAACAGAAGGGAACGTAATGTGTAAAGGAATGGAATGGAATGTGGAATGCAATGGAATGGATAGTTGAATGGAATAGAATGAAATGTGGAATGGAATGAGGAATGGAATGGAAAGGAATACAATGTGGGATGCAATGGAATGGAACGTGGAATTGAATGTGGAACGGAATGTGGAATGGTATGTGGAATGGAATGTGGAATGCAATGGAATGGATAGTTGAATGGAATAGAATGAAATGTGGAATGGAATGGGGAATGGAATGGAATGGAATGTGGAATGGAATGCAATGCAATGTGTAATGGAATGGAATGGAACATGGAATAGAATGTGGAATGGAATTTGGAAGGGAATTTGGAATGGAATGGAATGGAAGGTGAATAAGAATGGAATGGGATGGAATGGAATGCGGAACATAATGGAAGGGTATGTGGAATGGAATGGAAGGGTATGTGGAATAGAATGTGGAATGAAATGTAGAATGGAATGTGGAATGGAATGGAATGGAAAGTGGAATGGAATGGAATGGAATGTGAAATGGAATGGAACTTGGAATACAATGGAATTCAATGTTGATTGGAAATGAATGAAACATGGAAAGGAATGGAATTTAATTGAATGGAAAGTGAAATGCAATTTGGAATGGAATGTGGAATAGAATGAAATGGAATGTGGAATGCAATGGAATGGAATGTGGAATGGAATGTGGAATGAATTGTGGAATGGAGGGTGGAATGGAAACCAATGGAATGTGGAATGGAATGTGGAATGGAATGTGGAATGGAATACTGAATGAAATGTGGAACGGAAAGTGGAATGTTAAGGAATGGAATGTTGCATTGAACGTAATGGAATGTGGAATGGAATGTGTAATGGTATGTGGAATGAAACGTGGAATGGAACGTAGAATGGAATGGAATGGAACGTGGAAGGAATGGATTGGAACTTGGAATGAAATGTGGCATGGAATGGAAAGGAATGAGGAATGGAAAGTGCAATGGAGTGTGCAAAGGAATGGAATGGAATGTGGAATGTAACTTGAAGTGGAAAGGAATAGAATGTGGTATGGAATGGAATGGAATGTGAAATTAAATTGGGAATGGAAGGGAATGTTATGTGGAATGGTATGTTGAATGGAATGTGGAATGTAATGTGGAATGGAATGGAATGGAATGTGGTATAGAATGTGGAATGGAACGGAATGGAATGGGGAATGCAATGTGGAAAGGAAAGGAATGCAATGTGGAAAGGAATTGAATGGAACGAGGAATGGAATGTGGAATGGATTGGAATGCCAGGTGGAATGGAATGGAAATGAATGTGGAATGGAATGGAAATGAATGTGGAATGAAATGGAATAAAAAGTGCAATAGAATGTGGAATGGAATGTGAAATGGAATGTGGAATGGAATGCAATAGAATGTGGAAAGGAATGAAATGGAATGTGGAACAAAATGGAAAAGAATGGAATGGAATGGGAATGGAATGTATTGGAATGTGGAATGCAATGGAATAGAATGAAATGCGGAATTGAATTTAATGCAATGTGTAATGGAATGGAATGGAATGTGGAATGCAATGGAATGGAATGAAATGAGGAATTGAATGGAATGTAATGTGGAATGGAATGGAATGGAATGCGGAATGGAATGGAATAGAACGTGGTATGGAATGTGGAAAGGACTGGAATGGAATATTGAATGAAATGGAATGGAAATTGGAATAGCATGTGGAATGAAATGTGCAATGGAAAGTGGAATGGAACAGAATGGAATGTGGAATGGAATTAAATGGAATGCGGAATGAAATGGAATAGAATGGAATGGAATGCGGAATAGAATGGAATGGAATGTGGATTGCAATGGAAAGGAATGAAATGTGGAATTGAATGGAATGAAATGTGGAATGGAATGTGGAATGGAATGTAAGGTGGGAAGGAATTTGATGGAATATTGAATGGAATGTTGAATAAAATGTAGAATGGAATAGAATGGAATGCAGAATGGATCGTGGAATGGAATGCAATGGAACGTGGAATGGAACTTGGAATGGAACGTGTAATGGAACGTGGAGTGGAACGTGGAATGGAAACTGGAATGAAATGTGCAATGGAATGTGGAATGGAAAGTGGAATGTAATGGAATGGAAGTGGAAAGGAAAGTCGAATAGAATGGATAGGAACGTCGAATGGAAGGTGGAATAGAATGTGGAATGGAATGTGGAATGGAAAGTGGAATGCAATTTGGAATGGAACGTGGAATGGGACATGGAATGGAATGGAATGCAATTTGGAATGGTATGTGGAATGGAATGTCGAATGGAATGGAATGGAATGGAATGTGGAATGGAATGGAATGGAATGAGGAATGGAATTTGGACTGGAATGCAAACGAATGTGCATGGAATGTGGAAGGGAAAGGAATGGAATGTGAATTGGAAAGTGGAAAGGAATGTGGAGAGGAATGCAATGGAATGTTGAATGGAATGTAATGGAATGTGGAATGGAATGCGGAAGGGAATGTGGAATGTCATGGAAAGGAATGTGGAATGGCATGGAAAGGAATGTGGAATGGAATGTTGAATGGAAACGAATGGCATGTGGAGTGGAATGGAATGGAATATGGAATGGAATGTGGAATTGAAAATGGAATGGAACAAGGAATGTAATGTGGAGTGGAATGAGCAATGGAATATGGAATGGAACGTGGAATGGAACGGAATGGAAAGTGGAATGGAATTTGGAAATTGTGGAATGCAACATTGAAATTATGGAAAGGAATAAGGGTTTGAATGTAGAATGGAATGTGGAATGGAACGTGGAATGGAACCTAGAATGGAATGGAATGGAATGTGGAAAGAAATGGAATAGAACTTGGAAAACAATGTAGAATGGAAAGTGGAATGGAAGGTGTAATTCAACGTGGAATGAAATGGAATGGAATGTTGAATGAAATGGAATGGAATCTGTAAAGGAAATTAATTGATCATGGAATGGGACGTGGAATGGAACATGGAACTCAACGTGGAATGGTTCGTGGAATGGAATGTGAAATGCAATGGAATGCAATGTGGAATGAAATGGAAAGGAATGTGGAATGGAAAGGAATGCAATGTGGAATGGAACGTGGAATGGAAATTTGAAAGGAATGGAATGGAACGATGAATGGAATGGAATGGAACACGGAATGGAATGTGGAATGGATTGGAATGGAATTTGTAATGGAATGGAATGGAATGTGGAATAGAAAGGAATGGAATGTGGGACATGGAATGAGACGTGGAATGAAACATCGAATGCGACGTGGAATGGAAAGTGGATTGGAATGTGGAATGGAATGGAATCGAATGGAATGGAATGGATTGTGGAATGGAATGGAATGGAATGTTAAATGCAATGGAATGGACAGGAATGTGGAATTGGATGGAATGGAATAGAAAGAATATGGAATGCAATGGAATATAATGTGGAACGGAATGGAATGGAGTGGAATGGAATGGAATGGAATGGAATGCAAAGGAATGGATTGTGGATTTGAATGGAATGGAATGTGGAATGGAATGGATTGGAATGTGGAATGCAACGGAATGGAACATGGAATGGAATGTGGAATGGAATGTTGAATGGATTGTTTAATGGAATGGAACGGAATGTGGAATGGAATGGAATGGAAGGTGAAATGCAAAGGAATGGACTGGATTGTGGAATTGAAAGGAATCGAATGGAATGCAGAATGCAATGGAATGGATTGTGTATTTGAGTGGAATGGAATGGAATGGAATGTGGAATGGAATGGAATGGAATGTGCAATGGAATGGACTGGAATGTGTAACAAAATGGAATGGAATGGAATGTACAATGGAATGTGGAATGGAATATGTAATGGAATAGAATGGAATGTAGAATAGAACAGAATGAACTGCAATGGAATGGGAATTGAATGTGGAATGCAATGGAATGGAATGATATGACGAAGGGAATTTAATGGAATATGGAATGCAATGCCATGGAATGAAATGAGGAATTGAAAGGAATGGAATGTGGAATGGAGTGGAATGGAATGTGGGATGGAATGGAATAGAACGTGGAATGGACTGTCGAATGGAATGCAATGGAATGAGGAATGAAATGGAATGGAAAGTGGAATAGAATGTGGATCGGAATTTGGAATGGAAAGTGGAATGGAATGGAATGGAATGAGGAATGAAATGGAATGCAAGATGGAATAGAATGGAATGGAAATGAATGGAATGCGGAATAGAATGGAATAGAATGTGGAATGCAATGCAATGGAATGAAATATGGAATTGAATGGAATGGAAAGTGGAACGGAATGGAAGGGAATGTGGAATGGAATGGAATGGAACATGGAAGGGAATTTGGAATGGAAAGTGGAATGCTATGTGGAATGGAATGTGGAATGCAATGGAATGGAATTTTGAATCTAATGGAATGGAATATGGAATAGAATAGAATGGAATGCAATGTGGAATGGAATGTGGAATGGAATGTGGAAAAAATCGGATGGAATGGAATGGAATGTGGATAGCAATGTGGAATGGAATGGAATTGGATGTAGAATGGAATGCAATGTGGAATGGAATGTTGAATGGAATGGAAGGAAGGACGGAAAGGAATGGAATGTGGAAAGGAATGTTGAATAGAAAGCGGAATGGAACGTGGAATGGAATGGAACTTGGAATGGAACGTGTAATGCAACGTGGAATGGAACGCGCAATGGAATGTGGAATGCAATGTGGAATTTAATGTAATGGAATGTGAAATGGAAAGTGGAATGGACTGGAATGCAATGTAGAATGGAATGTGCAGTGCAATGGAATGGCATGTGGAATGCAATGTGGAATGGAATGTTGAATTGTATGTGGAATGCAATGGAATTTAATGTGAAATGCAACGTGGAATGGAATGGAATGTTGAATATTATGTGGAATGGAATGGAATTTAATGTGGAATGGAATGTGGAATGGAAAGTAATGGAAAGCGGAATGGAACGTGGAATGGAACGTGTATTTGAACGTGGAATGGTATGTGGAATGGAACGCGGAATGAAATGTGCAATGGTATGTGGAATGGAACGTGGAATGGAATGGAATGGAATGTGGAATGGAATGGAATGGAATGTGGAATAGAATGGAATGGAAATGATTATGGAATGGAATGTGGAAACAATGGAATGTGGAATGCAATTTGGAATGGAATTTGGAATGGAATGGAATGGAAACTGGACTGGAATGGAATGCAATGTGGATTGGAATGAAATGGAATGTGGAATGGAATGAAAAGTGGAGTGGGATGTGGGATGAAGTGAAAAGAAACGTGGAAAGGATTGGAATGTAATGTGGAATGGAATAGAATGGAACATGGAATGGAACGTGGAATAGAAAGTGGAATGGAATGTGGAATGGAATGTGGAATTGAATGGGATGGAACATGGAATGGAATGTGGAATGGAATGGAAAGGAATGTGCAATGGAATGTGGAATGGAACGGAATGTAATTTGTAATTGAATGTGGAATTTAATGAGGAATGGAACGTGTAATGGAACGTGGAATTGAATGTGGAATGGAATGGAATGGAATGTGGAATGGAACGTGGAATGGAACATGAATGGAATGGAATGGAATATGGAATGGAATGGAATGGAATGGAATGGAATGTTGAATTAAATGGAATGGAATGAGGAATGGAATGGATTGGAATATGGAATGAAATGCAATGGAACGTAAAATGGAATGTGGAATGAATTGTGCAACGGAATTGAATGGAATGTGGAATAGAATGGAATGGAATGGAATATGGAATGGAATGTGGATAGGAATGTGGAATGGGATGGAATTGAATGTGGAATGGAATGGAATGGAATGTGGAATGGAATGGAATAGAATGGAATGGAAAGTGAAATGGAATGTGGAATGGAACATGAAATGTAATGTGGAATGGAATGTGGAATGGAATGAAATGGAACGTGGAATGGAATGGAATGGAATGTGCAATGGAATGGAGTGGAACGTGGAATGGAACATGGAATGGAAAGTGGAATGGAATGAGGAACGGAGTGTGGAATGCAATGGAATGGAATGTGGTGTGAAATGTGAAATGGAATGGCATGGAATGTGGAATGGAATGTGGAATGGAATGGAAAGGAATGTGGTATGGAAAGTGGAAAGGAATGTGGAATAGAAAGGAATATAGTGTCGTATGTAATGCAATAGAATATGGAATGTATTGGAATGGAATTGAATGTGGAATGGAATGGAATGGAATGGAATGTGGAATGGAATCTAATGGAATGAAATGGAATGTGGAATGTAATGGAATGTGGAATAGAATGGAATGGAATGGAATAATGAATGGAATGTTAAATGGAATGGGATGGAATGTGGAATGGAATGTAGATGTAATGGAATGGAATGGAATGTGGAATGGAATGGAATGGGATGGAATTGAATGTGGGTCTCAATGGAATGGAATGTGGAACTGAATGGAATGGAATGTGTTATGGAATGGTATGTGGAATGGAATCCAATGGAATGTGCAGTGGAATGTGGAATGGAATAGAATGGGATGTGGAAAGTAATGGAATTGAATGTGGAATAGAATGGAATAGAAAGTGGAATGGAAAGGAATGGAATATTGAATGGAATGGAATAGAATACGGAATGGAATGTAGAATGGAATGGAATGGAATGTGGAATGAAACCTGGAATGGTATTGAAAGGAACTTGGAAAAGAATGTAGAATGGAAAGTGGAATGGAATGTGGAATGGAACTGAATGGAATGAGGAATGGAATGGAATGGAAAGTGGAATGGAATGGCATGGAATATGGAATGGAATGTGGAATGGATTGTGGAGTGGAAAGGTATGGAATGTGGAATGAAATGAGGAATGGAGCGTTGAATGGATTGTGGAATGGAAAAGAATGGAAAGTGGAATGGAATGTGGAATGGAACGTACAATGGAATGGAATGGAATGTGGAATGGAACGTGGAATGGAATGTGGAAAGGATTGGAATGTGGAAAGTAATGGAATGAAAGGTGGAATGGAATGGAATGCAATGTGGAATGGAATGTGGAATGGAATGTGGAAGGGAATGGAATGCAATGTGCAATGGAATGTCAAATGAAATTGGGAATGTCATGTGGAACGGAATGTGAAATATAATGGAATGCAATTTGGAATGCAATGTGGAATGGAATGGAATGGAATGTGGAATGGAAAGGAATGGAATGTGGAATACAAAGTGTTAGAATGGAATTTAATGTGGAATGGAATGTGGAATGGAATGTTGAATGGAACAGAATGGAATGTGGAATGGAATGTGGAATAGAGGGGAATGGAATGGAATGTGGAATTAAATGGGATGGAATGGAATGGAATGCGGAATGAAATGTAATGGCATGTGGAATGCAAAGTAGTGTAATGGAAAGTGAAATTGAATGGAATGGAATGTGGAATGGAATGGAAATGAATATGTAATGGAATGGAAAGGAAAGTGGACTGGAAAGTGGAATGGAATGTGGAATGGAATGTGCTGTGGAATGGAATAGAATGTGGAATGTAATGGAACTCAATGTGGAATAGAACGGAGTGGAAATAAATGTGGAATGGAACGAAATGTGGAATGGGACGTGGAATGGAATGGAATGGAATGTGGAATGGAATGTTGAATGAAATGCGATACGAAAAGGAAGGGATCGTGGAATGAAATGGAATGGAACGTGGAATGGAACGTGGAATGGATCGTGGACAGGAACAATGAATGCGCAACAGAATGGAAAGGAATGTGTAACGGAATGGAACATGGAATGGAATGTGGAATGGAATGGAATCTTGAATGGAATGTGGAATGGAATAGAATGGAAGGTGGAATCGAATGTGGAACGGAATGGGGAAAGGAATGTGGAATGTAATGTGGAAAGGAATGTGGAATGGAACGGAATGGAATGTGAAATGAAATGGAATGGACTGTGGAATGGGTTTCAATGGAATGTGGAATGGAATGTGGTAGGGAATGTGGAAGGGAATGTGGAATGGAATGTGGAAAGAATGTGGGATGGAACGCAATGGAATGTGAAATGCAACGGAATGCAATGTGGAATGATATGAGGAATGGAATGGAATGGAATGTGGAATGGAATGTGGAAAGGAAAGTGGAATGGAATGGAATGGAATGTGGAATTCAATGTGGAATGGAGTGTGGAATGGAATGTGGACGAGAATGTGGTATGGAATGTTGAATGGAATGTGAAACGAACATGGAATGGAAAGGAATGGAATGTGAAATGGAATGGAATGGAATGTGCAATGGAATGTGGAATGGAATGGAATGGAATGTGGTATGGAATGTGGAAAGGAATGTGGAATGAAACGGAATATAGTGTGGTATGTAATGGAATAGAATACGGAATGGAATGGACTCGAACGTGGAAGAGAATGTGAAATGGAAAGTGGAAAGTAATTAAATGTAATGTGGAATGGAATGGAATGGAATGTGGAATAAAATGAAAAGGAATGGAATGTGGAATAGAATGGAAAGGAACAGAATGGAATGTGGAATCTAATGAAATGTAATGTGGAATGCAATGTAATGGAATGGAACGTGAATTTGAATGGAACGTAATGTGGAATGGAATGGAATGGAATGTGTAATGGAAAGGAATGGAATGTGGAAAGGAATGGAATGGAATGGAATGTGAAACGGAATGGAAAGTGGAATGGAATGGAATGTTGATTGCAATTGAATGAAATGTGTAACGGAATGGAATGGAATGGAAAGGAAAGTGAAACGGAATGTGGAATGGAATGTGAATTGGAATGTGGAATGGAAAGTGAAATTCAAAGTGGAATGAAATGAAATGGAACGTGGAATGGAATGGAATGGAATGTGGAACGGAATGAGGAATGGAATGGAATGGAATACCGTCGGAATGTGGAATGGAATGTAGAATGGATAGTGGAATAAATTGAGCAATTAAATGCGTAATGGAAGGTAATGGAATGTGGAATGGAATGTGGAATTTGAAGTGAAATGGAAAGTGGAATGGAATGGAATGGAACGTGGAATGGAATGTGGAATGGAACAGAACGTGGAATGGAATGTGGAAAGGAATGCAATGGAATGCGGAATGGAATGTGCAATGGAATGTGGAGTAGAATGGAATGGATTGTGGAATGGAATGTGGTGTGGAATGGAATGGAATGTGGAATGGAATGCAATGGAATGTGGAAGGGAATGAGCAATGGAATGGAATGTGGAATGGAATGCTGAGTGGAATGTTGAATGGAATGGGGAATGGAATGGAACATAATGTGGAATGGAATGTGGAGTGGAATGGAATGTAATGTGGAATGGCAGGCAATGAAATGTGGAAAGGAATGTGGAATGGAATGGAATGGAATGTGGAATGAAATGTTGCGTGGAATGTGGAACGGAATGTGGATAGAAACGGAATGGAATGTGGAACGGAGTGTGGAGTGCAATGGAATGGAATGTGGTATCGAATGCATTGGAATGTTGAATGGAATGTGGAATGGAATGGAATCATATGTGGAATGGAAAGGAATGTAATTTGGAATGTATTGTGGAATGGAATGTGGAATGTAAAGTGTAACGGAATGGAGTGGAATGTGGAATGGAAAGTGGAATGGAATGGAATGGAACGTGGAGTGGATCATGGAATGGAACATGGAAGGGAACATGGAATGTAATGAAAAGTTGAATGGAATGTATGGGAATTTGGAATGGAATGTGAAATTGAATGTGGAATGGATTGTTGAATGGATTGGAAAGGAATGTGGAATGGAATGTGGAAAGGATTGTGGAATGGAACGTGGAATGGAATGTAGAATCGAATGTGGAATGGAATGGAATGGAATGAGGAATGGAATGGAATGTGGAATGGAATGTGGAATGGAATGTGGAATGGAATGTGAAATGTAATGGAATGGGATGTGGAATGGAATGGAATGGAATAGAACGTAGAATGGAATGTGGAATGGAATGGAAAGGAATGTGGAATTGAACGTGGAATGGAATGGAATGTAAAGAGGAATGGATAGGAATGGAATGTGGAAAGGGACGTGGAATGCAGTGGAATGGAATGTGGAATGGAATGTGGAATCGATAGGAATGGAACGTGGCATGAAATGGAATGGAATGCGGAATTGAACCTGGAAAGAAATGGATTGGAAGGTGGATTGGAATGTCGATTGGAACGTGGAATGGAACGTTTAATGCAAAGTGGAATGGAATGGAATGTATTGGAAAGTGGAATGCAATGGAATAGAAAGGAATGTGGAATAGAATGGAATGGAATGTGGAATGGAAATAATGGAATATGGAAAGAAACATGGAATGGAACGTGGAATGGAATGTGGAATGGAATGTGGAATGGAAAGGAATGTGAAACGGAATGGAAAGGGGAAAGTAATGGAATTGAATGCAATGTGGAATTGAATGGAATGGAATGTGGAATGGAAAGGAATTTGGAATGGAATAGAATGGAAAGGGATTGGAATGGAATGGATTGGAATGAGGAATGTAATGGAATGTGATATGGAGTGGAATGGAATGTAATTGAAAGGGAATGGAATGTAACGGAATGGAGTGTTGAATGGAATGGAATGTGGAAAGGAAAGGAAAGGAATGGAATGTGGAAAGGAATTGAATGCAATGTGGAATGGAATGGAATGGAAAGTGGAATGGCCTTTAGTGGGATGTGGAATGGAAAGTGGAATGGATTGTGGAATGGATTGTGGAATGAAATGTGGAATGGATCTTGGAGTTGAATGGGAAGGAATGTGGTCTGGAATGTGGATGGAATGTGGAATGGAATGGAATCGAATGGAAAGTGGTATGGAATGGATTGTAATTTAATGGAGTGTGGAATGGAAGGGAATGGAATGTGGAATGGAATGTGCCATTGAAAGGAACGTAATGCGGATTGGAATGTGCAACAGAATGGAATAGAATGGATGGAATGTGGAATGGAATGGAATGTGGAAAGGAATGGAATATGGAGTGGAATGGAATGGTATGTGGAATGGAATGGAATGGAATGTGGAATGGAATGGAACATGGAATCGAATGATACGGAATGTGAAATGGAATGGTACGTGAAATGGAATACGGGATGGAATGGAAGGGAATGTCGAATAGAATGGAATGAGCAATGTAATGTCGAATGGAATGGAATGGAATGTGGAATGGATTGGAATGTGGAATGGAATGTAGAATGGAACAAAATGGAATATGGAATGGAATGAGGAATGGAATGATGAATGGAACGTGGAACGGAATGTGGAATTGAATGTGGAATGGAAAGTGAAATAGAATGGTATGGATTCTGGAATGGAACGTGGAATTGAATGGAATGGAACCTGGAATGGAATGTGGAATGGAAAGAGGAATGTGGAACGGAATGTAATAGAATGAGTAACGGAATGGAAGGGAAACTGGAGTGGAATATGGAATGGAATGGAATGGAATGTGGAATGGAATGGAAAGGAATGTCGAATGGAATCGAATGGAATATGGAATGGAACGTGGAATGGAATGAAATGGAATGTGGAATGGAAAGCAATGGATCATGGAGTGGAACGTGGAATGGAATGTGGAATGGAATATGGAATGGAATGGAATGGAATGCGTAATGGATTGGAATGGAATGTGGAATAGAAAGGAGTGGAATGGAAATAGGAATAGAATGGAATGAAATAGAAGGTGGAATGGAATGTGGAATGGAATGTTTTGGAATGTGGAACGGAATGGAATGTGGAATGGAATGGAATGGAAGGTGGAATAGAGTGTGGAATGGAGAGTGGAATGGAGCGTGGAATGGAATGGAATGCAAATTGTCGTGGAACGTGGAATGGAATGTGGAATGGAATGTGGAACGGAATGTGGAATGAAATGGAAAGGAACGTGGAAAGGAACGTGGAATGTAATGTGGAATGGAACGTGGAATGGAAAGGATTGGAATGTGCAATGCAATGTGGAATAGAATGTGGAATGGAATGGAATGGAATGGAATGGAGTGGAATGTGGAATGGAATGTGGAAAGGAATGTGGAATGGAATGGAATGGAATGTGGAAGGGAATGTGGAATGGAATGGGAAATGTAATGTGGAATGTAATGTGGAATGGAATGTAGAATGGAATGTGGAATGGAATGGAATGGAATTTGGAATGTCTTGTGGACTGGAATGCAATGGAATGTGGAATAGAATGTGGAATTGAATGGAATGGAATGTGGAATTGAACGTGGAGTGGAAACGAATGGAATGAGGAATAGAATGTGGAATGCAATGGAATGGAAAGGAATGGAATGGAATGTGGAAAGGAATGCAATGGAATGTGGAATTGAGTGTGGAGATGAATGGAATGGAATCTGGAATAGAATGCGGAATGCAATGGAATGGAATGTGGAATTGAATGGTATGGAAAGGGGAAAGGAATGGAATGCAATTTGGAATGGAATGCAATGGAACATGGAATGGAACGTGCAATGGAATGTGGAATGTGAAACTTAATGTGGAATGGACAGGAATGCAAGGGAATGGAATATGGAATGGAATGCAGAATGTAATGGAAATGAATGGAATGTGGAATGTATTGGAATGGAATGTGGAATGCAATGGAGTGGAATGGAATGGAATGCGGAATGGAACGTGGAATGGAATGTGGAATGAAATGTGGAATGGAACGTGGAATGTGATATGGAATGGAACGGAATGGAATGTGGAATGGAAGTTGGAATGGAAAGTGCAATGGAATGGAATGGAATGTCGAATGGAACATGGAACGGAAAGTGGAATGCAAGGTGAAATGAAACGTGGAATGGAATGGAATAGAAGATGGAATGGAATGGAATGGAATGTGAAAGGGAATGTGCAATGGAATCTGGATTGGAATGTAATGAAATGTTGAATGGAAGGCAATGGAATGTGGAATGGAATGCAGACTGGTATTCAATGTGATGTGGAATGCAATGTGGACAGGAATGGAATGGAATGTAGAATGGAATGAAATGCAATGTGGAATTGAATGACATGGAACGTGGAACGGAATGTGAAATGGAATTTGAAATGGAACGTGGAATGGAATGTGGAATGGAATGTTGAATGGAAATTTATAGGATGTGGAATGGAATGGAATGGAATGTGGAGTAGAAGAAAATGGAATGCGGAATGGAATGTGGAATGGAATGCAACGGAATGTGGAATGGAATGTGGAATGGAATGGAATGGAACGTGGAATGGAATGGAATTTAATGGTATGGAATGAGGAGAGGAATTTAATGGAATGTAATGTGGAAAGTTATGTGGAATGGAATTCAATGGAACGTGGAATGGAACTTTTAATTGAACGTGGAATGCAACGTGGAATGGAATGTGGAGTGGATTGTGCAATGGAACGTGGAATGGAACGTGGAATGGAATGGATTGTAATGAGGAATGGAATCTGGAATGGAATTTAATGGAAAGTGGAATGGAATGTGGAACGGAATGGAATGTGGAATGGATTGTGAAATGGAACGTTGAGTGGATTGTGGAATGGAACGCGAAATGGAATGGAAATCAACATGGAACCGAATGTGGAATGGATCATGGAATGGAACGTGGAATGGTATGTGTAATGGAATTTGGAATGTAGTATGGAATGGAACTTCAAATTGAATGGAATGGAATATTGAATGTAACCTGGAATGGCATGGATTCGAACATGGAAAGGAATGTGGAAGAGAAAGTGGAATGGAAAGCGGAAAGGAATGGAATCGATTGTGTAATGGAGTGTAGAATGGAACAGAAAGGAACGTGCAATGCAATTTCGAATGGAATGGAATGGAATGTGGAATGTGACGTGGAATGGAATGCAATGGAATGTGGAATGGAATGTGGAATGGAATGGAATGGAATGTGGAATGGAATGTGGAGTGGAATGGAATGGAACGTGGAAGGGAATGTGGAATGGAATGGAATGGAATGGAAAGTAATGTGGAATGGAATGCAATGGAATGGAATGTGAAATGGAATGTGTAATGGAATGTGAAAGGGAACGTGGAATGTAATGTGGAATGGAATGAAATGGAAAGTGGAATGGAACATAGAATGGAATGTAGAATGGAATGGTTTGAAATATGGAATGGAAGGTGGAATGAAATGTGCGATGGAATGGATTGGAATGTGGAATGGAATGTGGAAGGGAATATAACGGTATGTGAAATGTAATTTGGAATGGAATGTGAAATGGAATGTGGAAAGCAATGTCAAAAGAAATGGAATTTAACATACATTGTAATGGAATGGAACGTGGAACGGAATGTGGAATGGAATGTGGAAAGGAAAGTGGAATGGAACGTGGAAAGGAACGTGGAATGGAATTGAATGCAATGTAGAATGGAATGTGGAATGGAATGGAATGAAATGTGGAAAGGAATGTGAAATGGAATGTGGAATGGAACGTGGAAAGGAATGGGAAATGGAAAATGGAATGGAACGGAATGCAATGCGGAATAAAATGTGGAATAGAATGGAATGGAAGGTGGAATGAAATGGAAAGGAATGAGGAATGGAATGTGAAATGGAATATCATACGGAATGTGAAATGGAATGGAAAGGAATGTGGAATGGAATGTGGCATGGAATGCAATGGAATTGGGAACGCTATGAAATGGAATGTGAAATGTAATGTAGAATGGAATGTGAAATGGAAAGTGGAATGAAACGTGGAATGGAATGGAATGGAATGTGGAATATAATGGAATGGAAGGCAGAATGGAATATGGAACGGAATGTGAAATGCAATGGAATAGAATGTGGAATGTAATATGGAACGCAATGTGGAATGGAATGGAATCATATGTGGAATGGAATGTGGAATGGAATGTGGAACATAATGGAATGCAATGTGTAATGGAATGTGGAATGGAATGTGGAATGGAATGGAATGGAATGCGGAATGGAATGTGGAATGGAATGGAATGGAACGTGGAATGGAATGTAAAATGGAATGTGGAATAGAATGGAATGGAATGTGGAATGGAATGTGGAACGGAATGTAATGGAATGTGAAAAGGAAAGTGGAATGGAATGGAATGTAATGGAATGGAAAGTAATGTGGAATGGAATGGAAAGTAATATGGAATGGAATGTGGAATGGAGTGTGGAATGGACTGGAATGGAATGGAATGTGAAATGGAATGTGGAATGGAATGTGAAATGGAACGTGGAATGTAAAGTGGAATGGAATGAAATGGAAAGTGGAATGGAACGTAGAATTGAATGTGGAATGGAATGGTATGAAATATGGAATGGAATGTGGAATGGAATGGAATGGAATGTGGAATGAATTGTGGAATGGAATGGATAGCAATGTGGAATGGAATGTGGAAGGGTATACAAGGGTATGTGAAATGTAATTTAGAATGGAATGTGAAATTGAATGCGGAAAGATATGTCGAAAGGAATGGAATGCAATGGAATGCAACATGGAACGGACCGTGGAATGGAACGTAGAAAGGAACGTGGAATGGAATGGAAAGGAATGTAGAATGGAATGTGGAATGGAATGGAATGGATTGTGGAATGGAATGTGAAATGGAATGTGGAATGGAACGTGGAATGGAAAGGGAAGTGGAACATGTAATGGAACAGAATGCAATGCGGAATGGAATGTGGAATGGAATGGAATGGAAGGTGGAATGAAATTGAATGGAATGAGGAATAGAATGTGAAATGGACTATGATATGGAATGTGGAATGGAATGGAAAGGAATGTGGAATGGAATGTGGAATGGAATGGAATGTGGAATGGAATGTGGAATGGAAGGTTGAATAGAATTATATCGTATGTGGAATGGAATGTGGAATGGATTGGAAAGGAATGTGGAATGGAATGTAGAAAGGAATGTGAAATGGAACACAATGGAATGTGAAATGGAATGAAATGGAATATGGAATGCAATGTAGAATGGAATGTGTAATGGAGTGTGGAATGAAATGTGGAGTGTAAAGGAATGGAATGTGGAAAGGAATGTGGAATGGAATGGGGAATGGAATGGAATGGAATTTGGATTGGAATGGAATGGAATGTGGATTGGAATAGAATGCAAAATGGAATGTGGAAAGGAAAGTGGAACGGCATGTAATGGAACGTGGAATGCAATGGAATGCAACTTGAAATGGAATGGAATGTAACATGGAATGGAACGTGGAATGGAACGTGGAATGTAATGTGGAATAGAATGTGGAATGGAATGGAAAGGAATGGAATGTGAAATGGAATGTTGAATGGAATGTGAAATGGAACATGGAATGTAATGTGGAAAGGAAGGAAATGGAAAGTGGAATGGAACGTAGAATGGAATGTGGAATGGAATGGTATGAAATATGGAATGGAATGTGAAATGGAATGGAGTGGCATGTGGAATGAAATGTGTAATAGAATGGACTGTAAAGTGGAATGGAATGTGGAAGGGAATATAACGGTATGTGAAATGTAATATGGAATGGAATGTGAAATGGAATGTGGAAAGAAATGTTGAAAGGAATGGAATTTAACATGGAATGTAATGGAATGGAAAGTGGAATGGAACGTGGAATGGAAAGTGGAAAGGAACGTGGAAAGGAAAGGAATGAAATGTAGAATGGAATGTGGAATGGAATGGACTGGAATGTGGAATGGAATGTGAAATGGAATGTGGATTGGTACGTGGAATGGATTGGGAAATGGAATATGGAATGGAACGGAATGCCAAGTGGAATGGAATGTGGAATGGAATGGAATGGAAGTTGGAATGAAATGGAAGGGGGTCAGGAAGGAATGTGAAATGGAATATGATATGGAATGTGGAATGGAATGGAATGGAACGTGGAATGGAATGTGGAATGGAATAGAATGGAATGGAATGAAATGTGGAATGGAATGTGGCATGGAATATGGAAACGAATGGATTGGAATGTGGAATGCATGGTGGAATGAAATGTGGAATGGAACGCGGAATGGAATGGAGTGGAATGTGAAATGGAACATGGAATACAATGTGGAATGGAACGTGGAATGTAACGGAATGGAACATGGAATGGAACATGGAATGGAATGTGGAATGGAAAGTGGAATGGAACATGGAATGGAACGTGGAATGGAATGTGGAAAGGAAAGTGGAATGGAATGTGGAGTGGAATGGAATGGAATGTGGAATTGAATGAAAGGATTGTGGAATGTAATGTGGAATGGAATGGATGGGAACATGGAAGGGAAATTGGAATCGAATGCAATGGATAGCGGAATGGAATGGAATGAAACTTGGAATGCAATAAGGAATGGAACGTGCAGGGCAATGTGGAATGGAATGTGGAATGGAAAGGAATGGAATGTGGAATGGAATCTAAAGGAAAGTGGAATGGAATGTTGTATGGAATGAGGAATGGAACCAGCAATGGAACATGGAATGAAATGTGGAATTGAATGTGGTATGGAATGGAATTGAATGTGGAATGGAATGTGTAATGGAATGGAATGAAATGAGGAATGGAATGGAATGGAATGTGGAAAAGAATGAAATGGAATGTGGAATGGAATGTGGAGCAGAAAGTAGAATGCAATGGAATGGAATGTGGAATGGAATATGGAATGGAATGTGGAAGGGAAGGCATTGGAATGTGGAATGGAATGTGTAATGGAAGAGAATGCAATGTGGAATGGAATGTGGAATGGAATGGAATGGAAGGTGGAATGAAATGGGGTGGAATGAGGAATGGAATGTGAAATGGAATATGATGTGGAATGCGGAATGGAATGCAATGGAATGTGAAATGGATTGCGGATTGGAATGTGGAATGGAATGGAATGCAATGGTATGAAATGTGGAATGGAATGGAATGCAATGGTATGAAATGTGGAATGGAATGTGGAATGGAATGGAATGGAACAGAATGGGAAATGGAATGGAATGTGTAGTGGAACGTGGAAAGGAATGCAATGCAATGTGGAATGTAAGCTGGAATTCAATATGGAATGGAACGTGGAATGGAATGGAGTGGAATGTTGAATGGAACGTGGAATGGAACGTGGAATGGAATGGAGTGGAATGTGGAAGGGAGCGTGGAATTGAATGTGGAATGGAACGTGGAATGGAATGTGGAATGAAATGGAATGCAATGTGGAATGTTATGGATTGGACCATGAAATGGAAAGCCGAATGGAATGCAATGGAAGGCGGAATGGAAGGGAATGAAACGTGGAATGGAATGTGGAATGGAACGTGAAGTGCAGTGTGGAATAGAATGTGGAATGGAAAGAAGTGGAATGTGGAATGGAATGGAATGGAAAGTGTAATGGATTGTGGAATGGATCATGGAATGGAACATGCAATGGAACGTGGAATGGATTGTGGAATGGAATGTGGTATGGAATGGTATTGAATGTGGAAGGCAATGTGGAATGGAATGGAATGGAATGTGGAATGGAATGGAATGGAATGGAATGTGGAATGGAATGTGTAATGGAATTTGGAAAGGAATGGAATGGAATGTGGAATGTAAAGTGGAATGGAATATGGAATGGAACGTGGAATGGAATGGAGTGGAATGTGGAATAGAAAGTGGAATGGAACGTGGAATGGAAAGTGGAATGGACTGGAGTGGAACGTGGAATGGAGTGTGGAATGGAATGTGGAATGGAACGTGCAATGGAATGTGGAATGGAATGGAATGGAATGGAAAGTGGAATGGAATGGATTGGACCATGGAATGCAAAGTGGAATGGAATGCAATGGATGGCGGAATGGAAGGAAATGATACGTGGAATGGAAAGTGGAATGGAACGTGGAGTGCATTTTGCAATGTAATGTGGAATGGAAAGACATGGAATGTGGAATGGAATGCGGAATGGAACGTGGAATGGAACGTGCAATGGAACATGGAATGGAATGTGGAATGGAATGTGGTATGGAATGCAATGGAATGTGGAATGGAATGTGAAATGGAATGGAATGGAATGTATAATGGAAAGGAATGGAATGTGGAATGGAAAATAATGGAGTTTGGAATGGAATAGAATGTTGTGGAATGTGGAATGGAATGGAATGGAATGTGGAATGGAATGGAATGGAATGAAATGGAATGTGAAATTGAATGGAACAGAAATTTGAATGGAATGTGGAATGGAATGGAATGGAATGGTATGGCATGGAATGTGGAATGGAATGGAATGGAATGTGGAATGCAAAATGTAATGGAATGTGGAATGGAATGTGGAATGGAATGCAATGTAATGGAATTTGGAATGGAATGTGAAATGGAAAGCGGAATGGAATGTGGAATGGAATGTGGAATGGAATGTGGAATGGAATGCGAAATGGAATGTGGACTAGAACGCAGTGGACTGGAAGGGAAGTTGGAATGGAATGAAATGCAATGTGGAATGCCAAGGAATGGAATAGTATGGAAAGGAATGAAGTATAATGGAATGGAATGGAATGTGGAATGGAATGTTGAAAGGGATGTGGAATGGAATGTGTAATGGAATGGAACGTGGAATGTAATGGAATGGAATGATTAATGGAATGGAACGGATTGGAATGGAATGTGGAAAGGAAAGTGGAAAAGATTATGGAATGGAACATGGAATGGAACGTGTAGTGGAACTTGGAATAGAACGTGGAATGGAATGGAATGGAATAAGGAATGGAATGCAATGGAATGTGGAATGGAATGGAAGGGAATGTAAAATATAATGGTATGGAATGTGGAATGGAATGGAATGGAATATGGAATGGAATGCAATGGAATGGAATATGGAATGTAATGGAATGGAATGTTGAATGGAATGGAATGAAATGGAATGTGCAATGTAATGGAATTGAATGTAATGTGGACTGGAATTGAATGGAATGGAATGGAATGTGGAACGGTGTGGAATGGAATGTGGAGTGAAATGAGGATTGGAATGAAATGGAATATGTAATGGAATTGAAAGGAATGAGGAATGGAATGTAATTGTATGTGGAATGGAACGTGTAATGGAATGTGCAATGGAATGTGGAATGGAATGGAATGGAATGTGGAATGTAGTGTGGAATTGAATGGAATGGATTGTGGAATGGAATGGAATGGAATGTGGAATGGAATGAAATGGAACTTGGAATGCAAAGTGGAATGAAACGTGGAATGCAATATGGAAAGGAATGTGGAATGGAATGGAATGGAATGTGGAAAGGAATGGAATGGAATGGAAAGGAATATGGAATGGAATGTGTAATGGAATGAGGAAAGGAATGAGAAATGTAACGGAAAGGAATGTGGAATGGAATGTGGAATGGAGTGTGGAATGCAATGTGGAATGGAACAGAACGGAATGTGTAATTGAATGTGGAATGGAATGTGGAATGGAGTTTGGAATGCAATGTGGAATGGAACGGATTGGAGTCTGGGATGAAATGTGGAATGGAACGGAATGGAATGTGGAATGAAATGCAGAATTGAAAGTGAAATGAAATGGAATTGAATGTGGAATTGATCGTGGAATGGAAAGTAATGGGACGTGGAATGGAACGTTTAATAGAACGTGGAATGTGATGAAATGGAAATTGAAATGGAATGTGGAATGGAATGTGGAAAGGAAAGGAATGGAATGTGGAATGGATTGTGGAATGCAATGGAATGGAATGGGGAATGGAATGGAATGGAATTTGAAATGTAATGTGGAATGGAATGTGAAATGGAAAGCGGAATGGAATGTGGAACGAAATGTGGAACAGAATGTGGAATGGAACGGAAAGGAAAGTGGAATGGAATGTGGAATGAAGTGTGTAGTGAAATGTGGAATGCAACGGAATGGAATGTGGAATGGAATGCGGAATGGAATGTGGAATGGAAAGGAATGGAATGGAATGGAATGCAATGCACAATGGAATGGAATTGAATGCGGAAAGGAATGGAATGGAATGGAATGTGGAATGGAATGGAATGGAATGTGGAATGGAATGGAATGGAATGTGCAATGAAATGGATGCAACCTAGAATGCAATGAGGAATGGAATTCGGAATGGAATGGAATGGAAAGGAATGTGGAATTTAATAGAATGGAATGTGTAATGGAATGGAATGGAATGTGGAATGGAATATGGAAAGGAATGTGGAATGGAATGGAACGGAATGTGGAATGGAATAGAATGGAATTGAATGTGGAATTGAATGGAATGGAATGTGGAATGGAATGGAATGGAATGTGGAATGAAATGGAAGGGAAAGTAGAATGGAATGTGAAATAGAATTCGGAAAGGAATGGGATGGAAAGGAATGTGGAGTTTAATAGAATGGAATTTGTAATGGAATGGAATGTTATGTAGAATGGAATAGAAAGGATCGTGGAAAGTAATGTGGAATGGAATGTGGAAAGGAATGTGGAATGGAATGGAATGGAATGGAATGTGGAATGGAATTGAATGGAAAGTGAAATGGAATGTAAAGTGTAATGGAAAGGAATGCAATGTAGATTAGAATGTAAGGAATGTGGATTGTAATGCAATGTAATGGAATGGAATGTGTAAGGGAATGCGAAATGTAATTTGGAATGGAATGTAAAACGGAATGTGCAATGCAATGTGGAATGGAAAGAAGTGCAACGTGGAATGGAATTTAATGGAACGTGGAATGGAATGGAATTCAACGTGTAATGGAACATAGAATGGAATGTGGAATTTAATGTGGAAAGGAAAGTGGAATGGAACGTGGAATGGAATGTGGAATGGAATGGAATGGAATCGAATGTGAAATGGAATGTGGACAGGAATGTGAAATTTAATGTGGAATGGAATGTGGAATGGAATGGAATGGAATGTGGAAAGTAATGTGAAATTTAATGTAGAATGGAATGTGGAATTGAATGGAATGGATTGTTGAATGGAATGTGGAATGGAATGGAATTGAATGTGGAATGGAATGTGTAATGGAATGGAACAGAATGTGAAATGGAATTGAATGGAATGTGAAATGGAATTTAATGGAATGTTGAATGGAATGTGGAAAGGAATGGAATTGAATGTGGAACGGAATGTGGAATGGAATGGAACGGAATGTGAAATGGAATTGAATGGAATGTAGAATAGAAGGTGGTATGGAATGTGGAATTGAATGTAATGGAATGTGGAAAGGAACGTGGAATGGAACGATGAATGGAAAGCGGAATGGAAAGTGGAACGGAATGTGGAAGGAATGTGGAATGGAATGGAATGGAATGTGGAATGGAATCAAATGCAATGGAATGGAATGCAGAATGCAATGGAATGGAATGAGGAATTGAAAGGAATGGAATGGACTGGAATGTGGAATTGAATGGAATGGAATGTAGAATTGAATGGAATGGAACGTGGAATGCAAAGTGAAAATGAATGTGGAATGGAATTCCGAATAGAATGGAATGGAAATTGGAATGGTATGGAATGGAAAATGGTACAGAATGAAATGGAATGGAATGTGGAATGCAATGTGGAATGGAATGTGGAATGGAAAGTGGAATGGAATGGATTGGAATGTGGAATGCAATGTAATGGAATGTGGAATGTAATAGAACGTGGAATGGAATGGAATGGAATGTGGATTGGAATTGAATGCAATGTGGAGTAGAATGGAATGTAATGGAATGGAGTGTGAAATGGAATGCGTAATGGAATGTGGAAACGAATGTGGAATGGAATCAATTGTAACGTGGAATGGAGTGTAGTGGAACGTGGAATGAAATGCAGAGGATCATGGATTGGAATGTGGAATGGAATGTGGAATGGAAGGTGGAATAGAATGGAAAGTAGTGTGAAAAGGAATGTGGAGTGGAATGGAATGGAATGTCGAATGGAATGAAGAATGGAATGGAATGGAATGTGGAATGCAATGTGGAATGGAATGGAATAGAATATGGAATGGAAGGTGGAATGGAATGTGGAATGGAATGGAATGGAAAGTTGAATGGAATGTGAAATGGAAAGGAATTGAATGTGGAATGGAATGAGGAATGGAATGGAATGGAATGTGAAATGGAATTGAATGGAATGTGAAATGGAATGTAGAATAGAAGGTGGTATGGAATGTGGAATGGAATGGATTGGAATGTGGAAAGGAACATGGAATGGAACGAGGAATGGAAAGCGGAATGGAAAGTGGAATGGAATGTGGAATGGAACATGGAAAGGAATGGAATGGAATGTGGAATGGAATCAAATGCAATGGAATGGAATGCAGAATGCAATGGAATGGAATGATGAATTGAATGGAATGGAATGTGGAATTGAATGGAATGGAATGTAGAATTTAATGGAATCGAAAGTGGAATGCAAAGTGAAACGGAATGTGGAATGGAATTTGGAATAGAATGGAATGGAAATTGGCATGGAATGGAATGGAAAGTGGTACAGAATGAAATGGAATGGAATCTGGAATGGAATGTGGAATGGAATGTGGAATGGAAAGTGGAATGGAATGGATTGGAAAGTGGAATGGAATGTAAAGGAATGTGGAATGAAATAGAATGTGGAAAGGAATGGAATGGAATGTGGATTGGAATGGAATGCAATGTGGAATAGAATGGAATGGAATGGAAAGGAGTGTGAAATGGAATGCGTAATGGAATGTGGAAACGAATGTGGAGTGGAATCAATTTTAACGTGGAATGGAGTGTAGTGGAACGTGGAATGGAATGCAAATGAACGTGGATTGGAAAGTGGAATGGAATGTGGAATGGAAGGTGGAATAGAATGGAAAGTAGTGTGAAATGGAATGTGGAGTGGAATGGAATGGAATGTGGAATGGAATGGAATGGGATGTGGAATGGTATTGAACGGAATGTGAAATGGAATGCAGAATAGAAGGTGGAATGTAATGTGGAATGGAATGGAATGGAAGCAAGAATGGAATACGGAATGGAATGGCATGGAATCTGGAATGGAATGTATAATGGAAAGGAATGGAATGTGGAATGGATTTGAATGGAATGTGAAATGGAATGTGGAAAGGAAGGTGGAATTGAACGTGGAATGGAATGGAATGGAATGTGGAATGGACTATGGAATGGAATGGTATGAAATGTGGAAGGGAATGGAATGGAATGTGGAATGGAACGTGGAATGGAATGGAATGGAACGTGAAATGGAATGTGGAATGGAATGGAACGTGGAAAGGAATGAAATGGAATGTGGATTGGAATTGAATGCAATGTGTAATAGAATGGAATGGAATGGAATGTGAAGTGGAATGTCTAATTAAATGTGAAAACGAATGTGCAAAGGAATGAATTGGAACGTGGTATGGAATGTACTGGAACATGGAAAGGAATGCAAGGCAACGTGGATTGGAACGTGGAATGGAATCTGAAATGGAATGTGGAATGGAAAGGAATGGAATGGAATGTGAAATGGAATGTGGAGTGGAATGAAATGCAATGTCGAATGGAACGTTGAATCGAAGGGAATGGAATGTGGAATAGAATGTGGAAAGGAATGGAATAGAACATGGAATGGAACGTGGTATGGAATGGAATGGAACGTGGAATGGAATGGAATGAAACGTGGAATGGAATGTGGAATGGAACGTGGAGTGCAATGTGGAAGGGAATGTGGTATGGAATGGAATTGAATGTGGAATGGAAAGTGGAATGGAATGGAAAGTAATCTGGAACAGAATGGAATGGAATGGAATTTGGATTGGAATGGAATGGAATGTGGAATGTAGTGCAATGGAATGTGGAATGGAATTGAATGGTATTTGGAATGGAATGTGGAATGGAATTGAATTAAATGTGCAATGAAACAGAATGGAATGAAATGGCATGCGAAATGAAATGTGGAATGGAATGTGTAATGGAATGTGGATTGGAATGTTGAATTGAATGAAGTGGAACGTGGAATGGTATGGAAAGAAACGTGGAACTGGATGGAATTGATTGTGGAATGTAACATGGAATGGAACGCAGAATAGAACGTGGAAAGGAATGGAATGGAAGGTGGATTGGAATGGAATGGAATGTGGAATGGAAAGTGGAATGGAATGCAATGGAATGTGGAATGGAAAGTGGAATAGAATGAAACACAATGTGGAAAGGAATGGAACGGAATGTGGAATGCAATGTGGGACAGAATGGAATGGAATGGGAAAAGGAAATTGGAATGCAAAGGAATTTGTAATGTAAATTGGAATGCAATGTGGAATGGAATGGATTGGAATGTCGAATTGAATGGAATTTCTTTGTATGGAATGTGGAATGGAATGGATTAGAATGTGGAATGGAATGGAATGGAAAGTGAAATGGAACGTGGAATGGAAAGGGGAATGGAAAGTGGAATGGAACGTGGAATGGAATGTGGAATGTAATGGAAGGGAGTGTGGATTGGAATGCAATGGAATGTCGAATGGAATGGAATGGAATTGAATGGAATGTGAAATGGGATGTGGAATGGAATGTGAAATGGAAAGTAGAATGGAATGTGAAATTGAAAGAAACCAAACGTAGAATGGAAAGGAAAGAAAAGTGGAATGGAATGAAATGGGAGGTGGAATGGAATGAAATGAGACCTGGAATGGAAGGTGGAATGGAACGAGGAATGCAATGTGCAATGGAATGCGGAATGGAAGGTGGAATGGAATGGAACGTGGAATGTATCGTGGAATGGAATGGAAAGGAACGTGTAATGGAATGTGGAATTGGTTGTGAAATGGAAAGTGAAATTGAATGGAATGGAATGTGGAATTTAATGTGGAAAGGAATGGAGTGGAATGCGGAACTGAATGTGTAATGGAATGGAATGGAATGGAATGTGGAATAGACTGAGTAATGTAATCGAATGGAATGGGGAATGGAATGTGGATTGGAAAGGAGGGGAATGTGGAATAGAATGGAATGGAAAGTGCAATGGAATGTGGACAGGAATGCAATGGAATTTGGAATGGAATGTGGAATGGAAAGCATTGTTTAGTGGAATGTGGAATCGAAATTGGAATGGAATAGAATGGAACATGGAATGTAATGTGGAATGGAACCGAATGGTATGAGGAAAGGAATGTGCAATGGAAAGTGGAATGGAAAATGGAATGGAATGGAATGTGGAGTGCAATGTGGAATGGAATGTGGAGTGCAATGTGGAATGGAATGTGGAATGGAATTGAATGGAATGGGGAATGGAATGTGGAATGGAATGTTGAATGGAAAGTAATGGAATGTGGAATGTTATGTGGCATGGAATGGAATGGAATGTGAAATGAAATGTGGAATGGAACGTGGAATAGAACGTGGAAAAGAACGTGGAATGGAATGTGGAATGGAACGTTGTATGGAAAATGGAATGGAATCTGGAATGGAATGAAATGGAAAGGAAGATGGAATGGAACATGGAATGGAATGAAATGGAACGTGGAATGCAAATTGGAATTTAATGCGGAATGGAACGTTGAAGGGAACATGGAATGGAATGGATTTGTACGTGGAATGGAATGTAATGGAACTTGGAATGGAATGTGGAATGGAATTTGGAATGGAACATTAAATGGAATGTGGAATGGAATGTGAAATGATAAGGAACAGAATGTGGAATGGAATGGAATGGAATGGAATGGAATTTGGAATGGAATGGAAAGGAATGGAATGTGGAATGGAATGGAATGGAATTTGGAATGGAATGGAATGGAATGGAATGTGGAATGGCATGGAATGGAATGGTATGCAATGTGGAATGGAATGGAATACAACGCAGAATGGAACGTGGAATGGATAGTGCAATGGAATGTGGAAAGGAAAGTGGAATGTAAAGTGCAGTGGATTTGAAAGGTATGTGGAATGGAATGGAATGGATTGTGGACTGGAAAGGAATGGAATATGCAATGGAATGGAATGGTATGGAATGTAAAATAGAATTAAATGAAATGGAATGGAATGGTGAATGGAATTTGGAATGAAATGTAATCGATGGTGGAATGGAATGGAATTTAATGTGGAATGGAATGGGATGGACCCTGTAATGTAATGGAATGGAATGGAATCTAGAATGGAATGGAATGGAATGAAATGGAGTGCAGAATGGAACAGAATGGAATGGAAAGAAAGGGAATGCAATGTGGAATATAATGCAAAGGAATGTGGAGTGGAATGGAATGGAATGGAATGTGGAATGGAATGGAATGGAATGGAATGGAATTTGGATTGGAATGGAATGGAATGGAATGGAATGTGGAATTGAATTGACTGGAATGTGGAATAGACTGCATTGGAATGTGGAATGAAATGGAATGGAAAGTGGAATGGAATCTGGAATGGAATTCGGATTGGAATGGAATGGAATGGAATGGAATGTGGAATTGAATAGAATGGGATGTGGAATGGAATGGAGTGGAATGTGGAATGGAATAGAAAGGAACGCGGAATGGAATGTGGAAAGGAATGTGGAATGTAATGGAATGGAATGTGGAATGAAATGGAATGCAATGTGCAATGGAATGTAACGTGGAATGGAAAGGAATGGAATGTGCATTGGAATGTAATGGAATGTGGATTGTAGTGGAATATAATGGAACGGAATGTGAAATGGAATGTGAAATGGAATTTGGAATGGAATGTGAAATGCAATGTGGAATGCAATGTGGAATGGAATGAAATGCAACGTGGAATGGAATGGAACGGAATGTGGAATGGAATGGAGTACAACGTGTAATGGAACATAGAAGGGAACGTGGAATGGGATGTGGAATGAAATGGAATGGAATGTCCTCTGGAATGTGGAATGGAATGGAATGTAAAGTCGAGTGGAATTTGGAATGGAATGGAATGGAATCGAATGTGAAATGGAAGCTGGAATGGAAAGTGGAATGGAAATTGGAATGGAATGGAATGGAATGGAATGTGGAGTGTAATGTGGAAAGGAATGTGGAATGGAATGAAAAGGAATGAGGAATGGAATGTGGAATGGAATGGAATGTGGAATAGAATGTGGAATGCAATGTTGAATGGAATGGAATGGAATGTGGAATGAAATGCGGAATAGAATGTGGAATGGAATGTGGAATGGAAAGGAATGTGGAATGGATCGTGGAACGGAACGTGGAATGGAATGTGGAATGGAATCTGGAATGGAACGTGGAATGGAATGTGGAATGGAATCTGGAATGGAATGGAATGGAATGGAAGATGGAATGGAATGTGAAATGGAATGGAATGCAACGTGGAATGGAAACTGGAATTCGATGCGGAATGGAACGTGGAATGGAACGTAAAATGGAATGGAATGGAACGTGGAATGGAATGGAATGGAAATTGGAACGTAATGTGGAATGGAGTTTGGAATGTAACTTTAAATGGAATGTGGAATGGAATGTGGAATGGAAAGGAATGGAATGTGGAATGCAATGAAATGGAATGAAATGGAAATTGGAATGGAATGCAATGTGGAATGGAAGGGAATGTAATGATATGGAATATGAAATGGAATTTAATAGAACGTGGAATGGAACTTGGAAATTGCTATGGAATGTGGAAAGGAACGTGGAATGGAATGTGAAGTGGATTGGAATGGAATGTGGAATGGAATGCAATTTAATGTGGAATGGAATGGAATATGGAATGGAATGGAATGGTCTGGAACGTAGAATTGAATTAAATGGAATGGAAGGGAATGTGTAATAAAATGGAATGGATTGTGGAATGGAATGTAATGGAATGTGGAAAGGGATGGAATAGACTGTGGAATCGAATGGAATGGAATGGAATTTGGAATGGAATGGAATGGAATGCAGAATGGAATAGAATGGAATGCGGAATGGAATGGAATGGAAGGGAATGCAATGTGGAATTGAATGGAATGGAATGTGGAATTGAACGAAATGGAATGGAATGGAATGGAATAGAATTTGTAATGGAATGGAATGGAATGGAATGGAAATGAATGCGTAATGGAATGGAAGGGAATAGAATGGATAGTGGAATTGAATGGAATGGAATGTGGAATGCAATGTAATGGAATGTAGAATGGAATGTAATGGAATGTGGCATGAAATGGAATCGAACGTGGAATGGAACCTGGAATGGAATTCGGAATGGAATGGAGTGGAATGGAATGTGGAATTGAATATAATGGAATGTGGAATGGAATGGAGTGAGACGTGGAATGGAATAGAATGGAACGTGGAATGAAATGTGGAAAGGAATGTGGAAAGTAATGTGGAATGTCATGGAATGGAATGTGGAATGGGATTTAATGGAATGTGGAATGGAATGTAACGTGGAAAGGAAAGGAATGGAATGCGCATTGGAGTGTAAGGGAATGTGGATTGTAATGGAATGTAATGGAATGGAATGTGAAATGGAATTTGATATGGAATGTGAATGGGAATGTGGAATGCAATGTGGAATGGATTGAAAGGCAACGTGGAATGGAATGGAACGGAACATGGAATGGAATGGAATGCAAAGTGTAATGGAACATAGAATGAAACTTGGAATGGATGTGGAATGGAATTTGGAATGCAACATGGAATGGAAAGTGGAATGGAATGGAATTGAACGTGGTGTAGAATTTGGAATGAAATGGAATGGAAAGTGGAATGGAATGTGGAATGGAATGGAATGGAGTCGAACGTGAAATGGAATGTGGAAAGGAATGTGAAACGGAATGTGATATGGAATGTTGAATGGAATGTGTAATGGAATGGAATGGAATGTGAAATGGAATGTGGAAAGGAATGTGAAATGGAATGTGGAATGGAATGTGGAACGGAATGAAATGGAAAGTGGAATGGAATGGAAAGGAATGGAATTTAACGTGGAATGGAATGTGGAATGGAATGTGGAATGGAATCGAATGTGGAATGGACTTGAATGGAATGTGAAATGGAATATGGAAAGAAGGTGGAATGGAAAGTGGAATGAAATGCAATGGATTATGGAATGGAAAGTGGAATGGAATGGAATGGAAAGTGGAAAGGAATGGAATGGAATGTGGAATGCAATCTGGGATGGAATGGAATGGAATATGGAATGGAAACAGGAGTGCAATGTAAAGTGGAATAGAATGTGGAATAGAATGTAATGGAAAGTGGAATGGATTGGAATTGTTTTGTAAGGAGTGTGGAATGGAACGGAATTCAATGTGGAATGAAATGTGGAACGGAATGGAAAGGAACATGAAATGGAACGTGGAATGCAACATAGAAGGGAACGAGGAAAGGAACGTGGAATGGAATGTGGGATGTAATGGAAGGGAATGCGTATTGGAAAGGAATGGAACACCGAATGGAATCTGTAATGTAATGGAATGGAATGTAATGGAATGTGGATTGGAATGGAATGGAATGTGGAATGGAAAGGAAAGGAATGTGGAATGGAATGGTATGGAATTTGGAATGGAATGCAATTGAAAGGAATGTTAAATGGAAAGGAGTGGGATGTGGAATGGAACAGAATGGAATGTGGAATGGAATATGGAATGGAATGGAAAGGATTCTGAAATGAAACGGAATGGAATGTGGAATGGAGTCTGGAATGGAATGTGGAATGGAATCTGGAATGGAATGTGGAAAGGAATGGAATGGAACTAGGAATGGAATGTGGAAAGGAATGCAATAGACCGTAGAATGGAAAGTGTAATGGAATGGAATGGAATGAACAATGGAATGTGGAATGGAACTGAAAGAGGAATGGAATGGAAAGGAATGTGGAATGGAATGTGGAATGGAATGGAATGGAATGTAGAATGGATTGAAATGGAATGGAATTTCAAATGGAATGTGGAATTGAATGTGGAATGAAATGGAATGGAATGTGGAAAGGAATGGAATGGAATGGAAAGTGGAATGGAATGTGGAATGGAAGGGAAAGGTATGGAATAGAATGTGGAATGGAATGGAATGGAATCTGGAATTGAATGGTATGGAATCTGGAGTGAAATGAAATGGAATGGAATGGAATGTGAAATGGAATGGAATGGAATGGAATGTGGAAAGGAATGGAATGGAATGGAATGGAATGGAATGTGGAATGAAATGGAATGGAATGGAATTTAATTTAATGTGGAATGGAATGGAATGGAATTTGGAATGGAAGGTGGAATGGCATGGAATGGAATGGAATATGCTATGGAATGTGGAATGGAATGGAATGGAATGTCGAATGGAATGGAATGAATTGTGGAATGGAGTGTGCAATGGAGTGGTAAGCAATGTGGATTGGAATGTGGAAAGTAATGTGGAATGATATGTGGACAATAACGTGGAATTGAATGTGGAATGGAATGTGGAATGGAACGTAGAATGGAATGGAATGGAAGGTGGAATGTAATTGAAAGGAAAGTAAAATGGAATGGAATGGAATGAGGAGTTGAATGTGGAATGGGTTGGAATGTGGACAGGAATGGAACGGAATGGAAAGTGGAATGGAATGAAATGGAATGGAATGGAATTTGGAATGGAGTGGAATGGAATGTGGAATATAGTGGTAACGAATGTTGAGTGGAATGGAATGGAATGGAATGGAATGGAATTTGGAATGGAATGTGGAATGGAATGGAATGGAATGTGGAATGGATTGGAAAGAAATGTGGAATGGAATGGAATAGAATGGAATGGAATTCAATGGAGAGTGGAATGCAATGGAATATGGAATGGAATGGAATGGAATGACGAATGGAATGTAAAGGAGTGTGGAATGAAATGGAATGGAATGTAGAATGAAATGGAATGGAACGTGGAGTGGAATGGAATGTGAAATGGAACGTAATGGAAATAGGAATGGAATGGAATGGAATGTGGAAAGGAATGTGGAATAGAAGGGAATGGCATATGGAATGGAATGGATTGTTGAATGGAATGGAACGGAAAGTGGAATGGCATGTGGAGTGGAATGGAATGGAATGTGGAATGGAATGGAATGGACTGAGGAATGAAAGGAATGGAATGGCATTTATTGTGGAATGCAATGTGTAATGGAATGGAATGGAATGTTGACTGGAATGCAATGGAATATGGAATGAATTGGAATGGAATGTAGAATGGAATGGAATGAAATATGGAATGGAATGTAGAATGGAATGGAAAGGAATTTGGAATGGAATGCGGAATGAAATGGAATGGAATTCGGAATGGAATATGGAATGGATTGGAATGGAATATTTAATGGAATGCCATGGAATGTGGTAAGGAATTGAATGGAATGTGTAATGGAATGGAGTGGAATGTGGAATGGAATGTAACGGAATAGAATGGAGTGTGGAATGGAAAGTGGAATAGAAAGTGGAATGGAATGGAATGGAATGTGGATTGGGATGGAATGGAATGTGAAACGGAATGGAATGAAATGGAAAGGGGAATGAAATGGAATGGAATGTGGCATGGAATGGAGTGGAATATGGAATTGAACGGAATGGAATGGAATGGGGAATAGAATGGAACGGAATGGAATGTGGAATTTAATGGAAATTAATGTGGAATGAAATGTATTGGAAAGTTGAATGGAATTTGGAATGGAATGAGATGGAATATGGAATGGAATGTGGAATTTAATCGAATGCAATGGAATGTTTAATGGAATGGAAAGCAATGTGGAATGGAACAGAATGGAATATGGAAAGTAATAGAATGGAATGTGGCATTGAATGTGGAAGGGAATGTGGCACGGAATGGAAGGGAATGTTAAAAGAATGGAATGGAATGTGGAATGGAATGGAATGTAACGGAATGTGGAATGCAGTTGAATGGAATATGGAATGAAATGCATACGTGAAACGAAATGTGGAATGAAATTGAACGGAATGTAATGGAATGCATAATGGAATGTGGAATGGAATGGAATGGAATGTGGAATGGATTGTGGAATGGAATGGAATGGAAAGTGGAATGGAATTTGGAATTCAACGTGGAATGGAATGTGGAATGCAAAGCAATGGAATGTGGAATGGAACATGGAATGCAATGCAGTGGAACGTGGAATGGATCGGGGAAAGGAGTAGAATGGAACTTTCAGTGCAACGTGTAATGGAATGTGGAATGGAATGTGGAATGGAACGTGGAATGGAACGTGGAATGGATAGGAATGGAACGTGGAATGAAACAGAATGTAATGTGGAATGGAAAGTGGAATGTAATGGAATGGAAGGTGGACAGGAATGGAATGGAATGTGGAATGGATTGTTGAATGGAATGGAACGGAATGTGGTATGCAATGGAATGTGGAATGGAATGGATTGGACTGAGGAATGGAATGGAATGGAAAGGAAATTATTGTGGAATGCAATGTGGAATGGAATGGAATGGAAAGTGGAATGGAATGGAATGAAATGCAATGGACTGGAAAGGAAACTCGAATGGAATGGAAAGAAATGTAGAATGGAATGAAATGGAATATGGAATGGAATGTTGAATGGAATGAAATGGAAAGTGGAAGGGAATGCGGAATGGAATGGAATGGAAAGCAGAATGGAAAGTGAAATGGATTGGAATGGAATGTTTAAAGGAATGCCGTAGAATGTGGAAAGGAATTGAATGGAATATGTAATGGAAAGGAGTGCAATGTGGAATGGAATGGAATGGAATAGAAAGGAATGTGGAATGGATTGTGGAATGGAAAGTGGAATGCAATGCAATGAAATGTGGAATGGAATGGAACCGAACGTGCAGGGAATAGAATGGAATGGATTGGAATGTGGAATGGAATGGAATGGAATGTGGAATGAAATGGAGTAGAATATGGAATGGAATCGGATAGAATGTAATGTGGAATAGAATGGAACGGAATGGAATGGAATGAAATGTGGAATGGAATGGAAATTAATGTGGAATGTAATGGAATGTAATGTTGAATGGAATTTGGAATGGAATGGGATGTAATGTCGAATGGAATGTCGAATAGAATCCAACAGAATTGAATGTGGAATGGAATGGAATATAATGGAATATGGAACCGAATGGAACGGAATTTGGAACGGAATGGAATGGAATGTGAAATGGAATGTAGAAGGTAATGGAATGGAATGTGGAATGGAATTTGGAAAGGAATAGAATGGAATGCAGAATGGAATGTGGAAAGGAATGGAATGGAATGTGGAATGGAATGTAACGGAATGTGGAAAGGAATGGAATGGAATGTGGAATGGAATGGAATGGAACGTAGAAAGGAATGGAATTTTTTGTGGAATGGAATGGAATGGAATGCGGAATGCAATTGAATGGAATGTGCAATGAAATGGAAAGGAATGTTTAATTGAATGTGGAATGGAATGGAATGGAATGAGGAATGGAATGTGGAATGGAATGGAATGGAATGTTGAATGGATTGTGGAATGGAATGAAATGGAATGTGACATGGAATGCGGAATGGAAAGGAATGGAATGTGGAATTGAATGTGGAAAGAATGTGGAATGGAATGGTATGGAATTTGGAAAGGAATGGAATTGAACGTGGAATGGAACGTGAAATGGAATGTGGAATGGAATGGAACGGAATGTAGAAAATAATGTGGAACGCCATTGAAAGGAATGGAATGGAATGAGGAATGGAACAGAATGGAATGTGGAATGAAAACTGGAATGGAATGGAATGGAATGTGGAAAGGAATGTGGACAGGAATGGAAAGGAATGTTGAATGGATTGTTGAATGGAATGGAACGGAATGTGGAATGGCATGCGGAGTGGAGTGGAATGGAATGTGGAGTGGAATGGAATGTGGAATGGAATGGATCGGACTGAGGAATTGAAAAGAATGGAATGGCCTTTAATGTGGAATGCAATGTGGAATGGAATGGAATGGAATGGAATGTTGAAAGGAATGCAATGGAATGTGGAATGAAATGAAATGGAATGTAGAATGGAATGGAATGGAATATGGATTGGAAAGTAGAATGCAATGGAAAGGAATTTGGAATGGAATGGGGAATGCAATGTGGAATGGAATATGTTATGTATTGGAATGGAATATTTAATGCAATGCCATGGAATGTGGTAAGGATTTGAATGGAATGTATAATGGAATGGAGTGGAATGTGGAATGTAATGTAATGGAATGGTATGGAATGCGGAATGGAAAGTGGAATGGAAAGTGAAATGGAATGGAATGGAAAGCGGAATGGAATGCAATGGAATGTGAAATATAATGGAATGAAATGGAAATTGGAATGAAATGGAATGGAATGTGGTATGGAATGGAATGGAATACGGAATGGAACCGAATGGAATGGATTGTGGAATAGAATGCAATGGAATGTGGAATGGAATGGAAATTAAGGTGGAATGAAATAGCTTGGAATGTTGAAAGGAATTTGGAATGGAATGAGATGGAACTTGGAATGGAATGTGGAATTTAATCGAATGAAACACAATGTGGAATGGAATGGAATGGAATGTGGAATTAAATAGAATGGAATGTGGAAAGTAATAGAATGGAATGTGGCATTGAATGTGGAATGGAATGTGGCATGGAATGCAATGGAATGTGGAAAGAATGGAATGGAATGGAATGGAAGGTGGAATGGAATTGAATGGAATATGGAATGAAATGCAAATGTGAAATGAAATGTGGAATGAAATTGAATGGAATGTAATGGAATGCGGAACGGAATTTGGAATGGAATGGAATGGAATGTGGAATGGATAGTGGAATGGAATGGAATGGAAAGTGGAATGGAATTTGGAATTGAATGTGGAATGGAATGTGGAATGCAAAGGAATGGAATGTGGAATGGAACATGAAATGCAATGGAGTGGAACATGGAATGGGTCGTGGAATGGAATGGAATGTAACTTTGAGTGCAATGTGGAATGGAATGTGGAAAGGAATGTGGAATGGAACGTGGAATTAATTGGAATGGAACGTGGAATGAAATGTGGAATGCAACGTGGAATGGAATGTGAAAAGAAACAGAATGTAATGTGGAATGGAAAGTGGAATGTAATGGAATGGAATGTGGAAAGGAATGGAATGGAAGATGGAATGGATTGTTGAATGGAATGGAACAGAAGGTGGAATGGAATGGAATGTGGAATGGAATGGAATTCACTGAGGAATGGAATGGAATGGAATGGAATTTACTGTGGAATAAAATGTGGAATGGAAAGGAATGGAATGTGGAATGGAATGGAATGGAAGGGAATGGAATGGAATGCAATTTACTAGAATGGAATGTGGAATGGAATGGAAAGGAATGTAGAATGTAATGGAATGGAATACGGAATGGAATGTTGATTGGAATGGAATGGAATTTGGAAGGGAAAGCGGAAAGGAATGGAATGGAAACAGAATGGAAAGTGGAATGGATTGGAATGGAATGTTTATTGTAATGCCATGGAGTGTGGAAAGGAATTGAATGGAATGTGTAATGGAATGGAGTGGAATGTGGAATGGAATGCAATGGAATGGAATGCAATGTGGAATGGAATGTGGAATGCAAAGTGGAATGGAAAGGAATGGAATGTGGAATGGAATGGAACCGAATGTGCAATGGAATGGAATGGAGTGGATTGAAATGTGGAACGGAATGGAATGGAATGTGGAATGAAATGGAGTGGAATATGGAATGGAATCTAATGGAATGGAATGTGGAATAGAATGGAATGGAATGGAATGGAACAAAATGTGGAATGGAACGGAAATTAATGTGGAATGTAATGGAATGTAATGTTGAATGGAATTTGGAAGGGAATGGGATGGAATGTCGAATGGAACGTGGAATGCAATCAAATGGAATTGAATGTGGAATGCAATGGAATATAATGGAATATGGAACCGAATGGAATTGAATGTGGAACGGAATGGAATGGAATGTGAAATGGAATGTAGAAGGTAAGGGAATGGAATGTGGAATGGAGTGTGGAAAGGAATAGAATGGAATGCAGAATGGAATGTGGAAAGGAATGGAATGGAATGTGTAATTGAATGGAATGGAATATGGAAAGGAATGGAATGGAATGTGGAATGGAATGGAATGGAATGTGGAAAGGAGTGGAATTTAACGTGAAATGCAACAGAATGCAATGTGGAAAGGAATTGAATGGAATGTGGAATGAAATGGAAAGGAATGTGGAATGGAATGTGGAATGGAATGGAATGGAATGAGGAATGGAATGTGGAATGGAATGGAATGGAATGTGGAATGGAATGTGGAATGGAATGGAATGGAATGTAGTGTGGAATATGCAATGGAATGGAATGGAATGTGGAACGGAATGCGGAATTGAATGTGGAACGGAAAGTGGAATGCAAAGGAATGGAATCTGCAATGGAACGTTGAATGGAATCGAGTGGAACGTGGAATGGAACGCGGAATGTAATGGAATGGAAGAATGAGTGCAATGTGGAATAGAATGTGGAATGGAACCTGGAATGGAACGGGGAATGTTTTAGAATGGAACGCAGATGTAATGTGGAATGGGATTTGGAATGAAATGTTGAATGTAATGTGGAATGGAATAGAATGGAACGTGGAATGTAATGTTGAATGGAACGTGGAACGGAACGTGGAATGCAATGTAAAGGAATGTGGAATGGAGTGGGAAATGGAATTGGATGGAATACGGAATTGAATGTGGAATGGAATGGAATGGAATGTGGAACGGAATAGAATGGAAAGTGAAATGGAATTTGGAATGGAATGTTACATGGAATGTGGAATGGAATGGAATGGAATGTGGAATGGAATGGAATGGAAAGTAGAATGGAATATGGAACGGAATGAAATGGAATGTAGAAAGGAATGTGGAATACAATATGGAATGGAATTGAATGGAATGTGGAAAGGAAAGTGGAATGGAATGGAATAGAATGGAAGGGAATATTTAATGGAATGTGGAATAGAATTTGGAATGGAATGTGGAACGTAACGGAAAGGAATGTGGAATGCAATGCAATGGAATTGAATGGAATGTGGAATGCAATGGAATAGAATGGAATGGAATGTGGAATGCAATGTAATGGAATGGAATGTGGAATGGAATGGAATGGAATGTGGAATGGAATGGAATGTGGAATGGAATGTGAATGTGGAATAGTAGTTGGAATGGAACGTGGAATAGAAAGTGGAATGGAATGAGGAATGGAATTTGGAATGGTATGGAATGGAATGTGGAATAGAATGGAATGTGGCATGGAATGGAATGTAAGGGAATGTAATTAAATAGGACGTGGAATTGAATGGAATGTGAACTAGAATGGAAAGAAATAAGGAATGGAAAGTAATGGTATGTCGTATGGAATGGAATGAAAGGTAGAATGGAATGTGGAATAGAACGGAATGGGATGTAGAATGGGATGTGGAATGGAATGTGGAATGGAATGGAATGCAATGTGAAATGGAATGGAATGGAATGTGAAATGGAATGTAGAATGGAATGCAATGGAATGAAATGTGGAATGGAATGGAATGGAATGTGGAATGAAATAGAATGGAATGCGGAATGGAATGAATGGAATGTGTAATGGAATGGAATGGAATGGAATGAATGCAATGTGTAATGGAATGTGGAGTGGAATGTGGAATGCACTTGAATGGAATATGGAATGGAATAGAATGAAATGTGGAATGGAAATGTATGGAATGCAATGCAATCTGGAATGGAATGTGGAATGGAATGGGGAATTAAATGGAATGGAATGCAGAGTGGAATACGGAATGTACTGGAATGGAATGTGGAACGCAATGTGGAATGCAATGTGGAATGGAAAGGAATGCAATGTGGAATGCAATGTGGAATGGAAAGTGGAATGGATTGTGGAATGGGATGTGGAAAGGAATGGAATGGAATGTGAAATTGAATGTGGAATGAAATTGAATGAAATGTGGAATGAAACGTGGATTGCAATGGAATGGAAAGTGTAATGGAATGGAATGGACTGCAGAATGGAATGTGGAATGGAATGTGTAATGGAATGTGTAATGGTATGGAAGGGAATGGAATGGAATGTGAAATGGCATGTGATTTGGAATGAAATCAATTGTGGAATGGAGTATGGAACGCAGTGCAATGGAATGTGGAAGGAAATTCAGTGGAAAGCGAATGGAACGTGGAATGGAATGTGGAATGGATTGTGGAATGGACTGCGCAATGGACTGCGGAATGGAATGTGGAATGGAAAGTGGAATGGAATGGAATGGAACGGAATGGAATTGAATGGAATGGAATGTGTATTGTAATGCAATGGAATGTGGAATGGAATGTGGAATGAAACTCAATGGATGAGAATGGAATGTTGAATGGAATGTGGAATGCAATGTGGAAAGGAATGAAATGGAATGTTTAACGGAAAGTGGAAAGGAATGGAATGGAATGAGGAATGGACTGTGAAATGGAATGTGGAATGTAATGGAATGGAATGTGGAATGGAATGTGGAATGGAATGTGGAATGCAATATGGAATGGAATGGAATGGGATGTGGAAAGAAATGTGGAATGAGATGTGGAATTAAATGTGATATGGAATGTGTAATGGAATGGAAGGGAATGTGGAAAGAAATTGAATGGAATGTAGAAAGGGATGTGGAATGGAACGGAATGCAATGTGGAGTGGAATGTGGAGTGGAATGCAATGGAATGTGGAATGGAATGTGGAATGAAACGCAATGGATGAGAATCGAATGTTGAATGAAATGTGGAATGCAATGTGGAAAGAAAAGAAATGGAATGTGGAATGGAAAGTGGAATGGAATGGAATGGAAAGAGGAATGGAATGTGAAATGGAATGTGGAATGTAATGGAATGGATTGTGGGATGGAATGTGGAATGGAATGTGGAATGGAATCTCGAATGGAACGGAATGGGTTGTGGAATGAAATGTGGAATGAGATGTGGAATTAAATGTGGAATGGAATGTGTAATGGAATGGAAAGGAATGTGGAAAGAAATGGAATGGAATGTGGAAAGGGATGTGGAATGGAATGGAATGCAATGTGGAGTGGAATGTGGAGTGGAATGGGATGGAATGTGGAATGGAATGTGGAATGGAATGCGGAATGGAATATGGAAAGGAATGTGGACTGGAATGGAATGCAATGTGGAATGGAATGTGGAATGGAATGGGATGTTATGTGGAAAGGAATGGAAAGGAATGTGGAATGCAATGTGGAATGGAATATAATGAAACGTAGAATGGAATGTGGAATGGAATGAGGAGTTGAACGCTATGGAATGTGGAATGGAATGTGGAATTGAATATGGAATAGAAAGGAATGGAAAGAGTAATGGAAAGAGTAATGGAATGTGGAATGGAATGTGGAATGGAAAGTGGAATGCAATGGAAAGGAACGTGGTATGGAACGTGGAATGGAATGATATGGAACGTGGAATGGCAAGGTATGGAATGTGGAATGGAATGGAAAGGAATGTAGGATGGAATGTGGAATATAATTTTGAATGGAAAGTGGAATAGAATGGAATGGAATGTGGAATGGAATGGAATGGAATGTGGAAACAAATGTGGAATGGAATGGAATGGAATGTGGAAAGAAACGTGGAATGGAATGGAATGGAATGTGGAATGGAATGTGCAATGAAATGGAATGGAATGTGTAATGGAATGTGGAATTGAATGTGGAATGCAATGTAGAATGGAATGTGCAATGAAATGGAATGGAATGTGGAATGGAATGTGGAATGGAATGTGGAATGGAATGTGGAATGGAATGTGGAATGGAATGTAGAATGGAATGTGCAATGAAATGGAATGGAATGTGGAATGGAATGTGGAATTGACTGTGGAATGGAATGTAGAATGGAATGTGGAATGCAATGGAATGGGATGTTGAATGAAACGTGGAATGGAATGTGTAATGGAATGGAAGGGAATGTGGAAAGGAATGGAATGGAATGTGGAAAGGGATGTGGACTGGAATGGAAAGCAATGTGGAATGGAATGTGGAATGGAATGGGATGGAATGTGGAATGGAATGTGGAATGGAATGGATTGGAATGTGGAATGGAATGTGGAATGGAATGTAATGGAATGTGGAAGGGAAGGTGGAATGGAATGTGGAATGTAACGTGGAATTGAATGTGGAATGAACGTGGAATGGAATGTGGAAAGGAAACGAATGGAATCTGGAATGGAATGTGGAATGGAATGGATTGGAATGTGCAATGGAATTTGTAATGGAATGGAATGGAATGTGGAATAGAATGTGGAATGGAATGGAATGGAATCCGTAATGGAATGGAATGGAATCCGTAATGGAATGTAATGGAATGGTGTGGAATGTGGAATGGAATGGAATGGAATGGAATGGATCATGAAATGGAAGGTGGAATGGAAAGCGGAAATGAATGTGGAAAGTAATGGAATGGAATGTGGAATACAAGGGAATAGAATGTGGAATGGAATGTGGAATGGGATGGAATGGAATGGAATGGGAAGTGCAATGGAATGGAATCGAATGTGGAATGGAAAGGAATGCAATGTGGAATGGAATGGAGTGAAACGTGGAATGGAAAAGAATGCAATGTGGAATGGAATGGAATGTTATGGAAAGTGGATTGAAAAGGAATGGAATGTGGAATTGAATAGAATGGAACGTGGAATGGAATGGAATGGAATGTGGAATGGAATGGAATGGAATGTGGAATGGAATTGAATGGAATGTAATGCGGAATGGTGTGGAACAGGATTTGGAATGGAATGTCATGGAATGGACTCGAATGTGGAATAGAATGGAAAGGGAAGATGAACGGAAAGACATGGAATGTGGAATGGAATGTGATGGAATGGAATGTGGAATGGAATGTGGAATGGAATGTGGAATGGAACTTGGAATGGCATGAAATGTAACGTGGAATGGAATGGAATGGAAGGTGGAATGGAATGGAATTTAATGGAACGTGGAATGGAACATGTAATGCAAAGTTGAAGGGAACGTGGAATGGAATAGAATCGAACGTGGAAAGGAAGGGAGTGGAACGTGGAAAGGAATGGCATGGAATGGGGAATGGAATGGAATGGATCATGGAATGCAACATGGAAAGGAATGGAATGGAACGTGGCATGGAACGTGTAATGCAAAGTGGAAGGGAACGTGGAATGGAATGGAATGGAATGTGGAATGGAATGGAATGGAATATGGAATGGAATCGAATGGATCATGGAATGCAACGTGGAATGGAATGGAATGGAACATGAAATGGAACGTGGAATGGAACGTCCAATGGAACGAGGAATGGAAGGTGCAATGGAATGTGGAATGGAATGGAATGTGGTACGGAATGTGGAATGGAAAGTGGAATTGGATGGAATGGAAGGTGCAAAGGAATGTGGAATAGAATGGAATGGAAAGTGGAATGGAATGTGTAGTGGAACGTGGAATGGAATAGAATTTAATGTGGAATTGAATGGAATGGAATGCAGAATGTAACGGAAAGAAATGGAATGTGTAATGTAATGGAATGGAATGGAATGTGGAAAGGAAAGCTATGGAATGAAATTGAATCGAAAGTGGAGTGGAATGGAATGGAACATGGAATGGAATGGAATGGAACATGGAATTGAATGGAATGTGGAATTGAATATGGAATGGAATGCAATGTGGAATGGAATGGAATAGAATGGAATGTGGTAAGTAATGGATTGGAATGGAATAGAATGTGGAATGGAAGGTAATGGAAAGTGGAATGGAATGTGCAATTGAATGGAATGGAATGTGGATTGGAAAGTGCAACTGAATGTAATGCAATGGAATGGAATGTGGAATGGAGGGGACTGGAATGTGGAATGGAATGGAATATGGAGTGGCATGGAATGGAATGTGGAATGGAATGGTTTGGAATGTGTAATAGAATGGAATATGGAGTGGAATGTGAAATGGAATGTGGAATGTAATGTGGAATGGAATAAAATGTGGAGTGGAATGTGGAATGGAACATTGAATGGAATGGAAAAGTATGCAAAATGGAATGGAATGGAATATGGAATGGAACGTAGAATGGAATGGAATGGAATGTGGTATGGAAAGCAATGGATCGTGGAGAGGAACGTGGAATGGAATGTAGAATGGAATATGGAATGGAGTGTAATGGAATGAATAATGGATTGGAATGGAATGTGGAACAGAATGGAATGGAACGTGAAATGTAATGTGCAATGGAATGTGAAATGGAACTTAGAAAGGAACGTGGAATGGAATAAAATGGAAAGTGGAAAGTAATGCAATGGAATTTAATGTAATGTGGAAATGAAAGTGGAATGGAATGTGGAATGGAATGGAATGGAATATGGAATGGAAAGTGAAACGGAATGGAATGGTGTGTAAAATGGAATGGAATGAAATGCGGAATGGAATGTGGAATGGAATGGAATGGAATGTGCAAAGGATTGTGGAATGGAAAGAGGAATGGGATGTGGAATGGAATGCAATGGAATGTGGAACGGAATGTGGAATGGAACGGAATGGAATGTGGAATGGATTGTGGAGTGGAATTTAGAATAGAATGTGGAATGGAATGGAATGTGTAATGGAATGTGGAATGGAATGTGGAATGGAATGGAATGGAATGTGATATGCATGGAATGGAATGTGGAATGGAATGTGGTATCGAATGGAATGGAGTGTGGAATATTATGTATAATGGAATGGAATGGAATGTAGAATGGAATGGAATGTTGAATCGAATGTGGAATGGAATGTTGAATGGAATGTAGAATGGAATGCTGTGGAATGTGGAATGCAGTGGAATGTGGAATGCAGTATGGAATGGAATGGAATGTGGAATGGAACGTGGAATTGAACGTGGAATGGAACGTGGAATAGAATGAAATGGAATGGAATAGAATGTGGAATGGAACGTGGAATGGAATGGAATCGAACGTGGAATGGAATGGAATGGTATGTGGAATGTAACGTGGAATGGAAAGTGGAATAGAATGGAATGGAAAGGAATGAGGAATGGAGTGGAATGGAATGTGGAATGGAATGGAATGGAATGGAATGAAACGGAATGGAATGGAATTAGAAATGGAATGGAATGGAATGTTGAATGGAATGTTTAATGGAAAGACATGGAGTGGAATGTGGAATGGAATGGAATGGAATGTGCATTGGACTGTGGAATGGAATGTGCAATGGAATGTGGAATAGAATGGAATGGAGTGGTATGTGGAATGGAATGGAATGGAACGTGGAATGGACTGTGGAATGGAATGTGCAATGGAATGTGGAATGGAATCTGCAATGGAATGTGGAATGGAATAGAGTGAAATGTGGAATAGAATGTGGAATGCAATGGAGTTGGATGTGGCATTGAATGAAGTGGAATGTGGAATGCAATGGAATGGAATGTTGAATGGAATGTGGAATGGAATGGAGTGGGATGTGGAATTGAATGGAGTGGAATGTGGAATGGGATGTGGAGTGGAACGTGGACTGGAATGTGAAAAGGAACGTGGAATGTACAGGAATGGAATGTGGAATGAAATGGAATGGAATGAGAAATGGAACGGAATGAAACGTGGAATGGAATGTTCAATGGAATGTAGAATGGAACGTGGAATTTAACGTGTAATGGAAAGTGGAATGGAATGTGGAATGGAATGTGCAATGGAATGTGCAATGGAATGTGGAATGGAATGGAATGGAATGGAACGTGGAATGGAACATGGAATAGAATGAGGAATGGAATGTGGAATGTATCACGGAATGGAATGTGAAATGGAATGTGAAGTGGAAGGTAGAATGGAATGTAATGCAATGTTGAATGGAACGTGGAATTTAATGGAACGGAACGTGGAATGGAACGTGAAATGTAATGTCGAATCGAATGTGGGATGGAATGTGAAATACAATGGAACGGAACATGGAATGAAACGTGGAATGGAATGCAATGGAACGTGGTATGGAAGGTGGAATGGAATGTGGAATGGAAAGTGGAATGCAAAGTGGAATGGAATAGAATGGAAAGAGCAATGGAATGGAATGGAACTTGCATTGGGATGTGCAATGGAACGTTTAATGGAATGTGGAATCAAATGTGGAATGGAAAGGAATGGAATGTGGAATAGAATGGAATGAATGTGGAATGCAATGGATTGGAAAGTGGAATGGAATGGAATGGAATACGGAATAGAATTGAATGGATTTTCGAATGGAATGTGGATTGGAATTTAATGGAATGTGGACTAGAATGTAATGGAATGGTTTGGAATGTGGAAAGGAATCGAATGGAATATGAAGTGGAATGTAGAATGGAATGAAATGGAATGAGGAATGGAATGTGGAACGGAATGGAATGGAATGTGGAATGGAATGTTGAATGGAATGTGGAATGGAAAGTGGAATGGAATGGAATGGAAGGTGGAATGAAATTTTAAATGGAAAGTAGAGTGGAATGGAATGGAATGTGGAATGGGAAGTGCAAAGGAATGGAATGAAAAGTGCAATGAAACGTCGAATGGAATGCGGAATGGAACACGGAATGGAATTTGGAATGGATTGCAATGGAATGTGGAATGGAAAGGAATAGAAAGTGGAATGGAATGTGGAAAGGAATGGAATGGAAAGTGGAATGGAAAGGAATGGAACGTGGAAAGTAATGTGGAATGGAATGTGTAATGGAATGTGGAATAGAACGGAATGGAATTTGGAATGCAATGTGAAATGGAATGTGGAGTGGAATGGAATGGATAGTGGAATGGAATATGGAATGGAATGTGGAATGTAATGGAATGGAATGGGGAATGGAATGTGTAATGGAATGGGGAATAGAATGTGGAATTGAGTGGAATGGATTGTGGACTGGAATGTGGAAAGGAATGGAATGGAATGGTTAATGGAATGTGGAATGGAAAGGGGAATGGAATGCGGTATTGAATGGAATGGGGAATGTAATGTATAATTGATTGGAATGCAATGTGGAAAGGAATGCTGAATGCAATGTGGAATGGAATGGAATGAATAAAATGCGGAATGGAATGGAATGTTGTATGGAATGAATTGGAATGAGGAAGGGAATGTGGAATGGAATGGAATGTGGAATGGAATGGAATGTTGAACGGAATGGAATGGAATGAAGAATGGAATGGGGAATGGAATGTAATATGGAATGGAATTTAATGGAATAGAATGTAATGGAATGGAATGTGGAATGGAATGTGGTATGCAATGGAATGGAATGTGGAATTATATGTATAATTGAATGGAATGGAATGTGGAATGGAATGGAATGGAATGCGGAATGGAATGTTGAATGGAGTGTAGAAAGGAATGCAGTGGAATGTGGAATGGAACGCGGAATAGAATGAAATGGAACGTGGAATGGAACGTGTACTGGAAAGTGGAATGGAACGTGGAATGGAATGTGCAATGGAATGTGGAATGGAACATGCAATGGAAAGGAATGGAACGTGGAATGGAACGTGGAATAAAATTTTTAATAGAATGTGGAATGGAACGCGGAATGGAATGCGCAATGGAATGTGGAGTGGAACGTAGAATGGAATGTAATGGAATGTTGAATGGAACGTGGAATTGACTGGAATGTAACTTGGAATGGAACGTTAATTGGAATGTGGAATGGAATGTGGAATGGAATGTGGAATACAATGGAATGGAACATGGAATGAAACGTGGAATGGAATGGAACGTGGAATTGAATGTGGAATGGAAAGAGGAATGCAACGTGGAATGGAATAGAATGGAATGAGGAGTGGAATGCAATGGAACTTGAAATGGAATGTGGAATGGAATGTGGAATGGAACGTTTAATGGAATGTGGAATCAAATGTGGAATGGAAAGGAATGGAATGTGGAATAGAATGGAATGAATGTGGAATGGAAGGGAATGGAATGTGGAATAGAATGGAATCGAATTTGGAATGGAATGTGGAATGGAATTTAATGGAATGTGGAATAGAATGTAATGGAATGGTATTGAATGTGGAAAGGAATGGAATGGAATATGAAATGGAATGTGGAATGGAAAGTAGAAAGGAATGTGGAATGCAATGTGGAATGGAATGGAAAGGGACTTGGAATGGAATGTGGAATGCAGTGGAATGGAATGGGGAATGGAATGCAATAGAATGCAGAACGGAAAGTAATGAAATGTGGAAAGGAATGGAATGCTTTGGAATGTGGAAGGAAATGGAAGGGAATGGCATGGAATGTGGAATGGAATGGAATGGAATGGAACTTGGAATGGAATGGAATGTAAGGTGGAATGGAATCAAACGAAATGAAATGTGGAATGGAATGGAACGGAATGGAATGTGGAATGGAATGGAAAGGAATCTAATGTAATGTGAAAGGGAATGGAATGAAATGTGGAATGCAATGGAATGGAATGGAACGTGGAATGGAATGGAATAGTATGTGGAATGGAAGGGAATTGAATGGTATGTGGAATGCAATGGAATGGAATGTGGAATGCAAAGTGTAATGCAATGGAATGGCATGTGAAATTGAATGTGGAATGCAACGGAATGGAATGTGGAATGGATTATGGAATGGAATGTGGAAAGGAGTGGAATGGAATGTGGAATGGAATATGGAATGCAAAGGGGAAAGCAACGAAATGTAATGTGGAAAGGAATGTGGAATGGAAGGTGTAAGGGAATGGAATGGAACTTGGAATGCAATGTAGAATGCAACGTGCAATGGAAAGTGGAATGGAACATGGAATGGAAACCGGAATGGTATCTAATGGAATGGAATGGAATCTGTAATGGAAGGGAAAGGAATGTGGAATGGAATGTGGAATGGAAAGAAATGCAATGGAATGTGGAATGGAATGGAATGGAATGTGGAAAGGAATGGAATGGAATGGTGAATGGAATGTGGAGTGGAAAGGGGAATGGAATGCGGTATTGAATGGAATGGAATGGGGAATGTAATGTGGAATTGATTGCAATGGAATGTGGAAAGGAATGCTGAATGCAGTGTGGAATGGAATGGAATGGAATGAAATGCGGAATGGAATGGAATGTTGTATAGAATGGATTGGAATGAGGAACAGAATGTCGAATGGAATGGAATGTGGAATGGAATGGAATGTTGAAAGGAATGGAATGGAATGAGGAATGGAATGTGGATTGGAATGGAATGTGGAATGGAATTTAATGGAATAGAATGGAATGGAATGGAATGTGGAATGGAATGTGGTATGGAATGGAATGGAAAGTGGAATTATATGTATAATTGAATGGAATGGAATGTGGAATGGAATGGAATGGAATGGAATGCGGAATGGAATGTGGAATGGAATGTTGAATGGAATGTGGAATGGAATGTTGAATGGAATGTAGAATGGAATGCAGTGGAATGTGGAATGGAACGCGGAATAGAATGAAATGGAACGTGGAATGGAACGTGTAATAGAAAGTGGAATGGAACATGGAATGGAATGTGCAATGGAATGTGGAATGGAACGTGCAGTGGAATTGAATGGAATGGAACGTGGAATGGAACGTGGAATAAAATTTTAAATAGAATCTGGAATGGAACGTGGAATGGAATGTGCAATGGAATGTGGAGTGGAACGTGGAATGGAATGTAATGGAATCTTGAATGGAACGTGGAATTGAATGGAATGGAACTTGGAATGGAACATGAAATGCAATGTAGAATGGAATGTGGAATGGAATGTGGAATACAATGGAATGGAACTTGGAATGGAACATGAAATGGAATGTAGAATGGAATGTGGAATGGAATGTGGAATACAATGGAATGGAACATGGAATGAAACGTGGAATGGAATGGAACATGGAATTGAATGTGGAATGGAAAGAACAATGCAACGTGGAAAGGAATAGAATGGAACGAGGAGTGGAATGGAATGGAACTTGGAATGGAATGTGGAATGGAATGTGGAATGGAACGTTTAATGGAATGTGGATTCAAATGTGGAATGAAAAGGAATGGAATGTGGAAAAGAATGGAATGAATGTGGAATGGAAGGGAATGGAATGTGGAATAGAATGGAATGGAATTTGGAATGGAATGTGGAATGGAATTTAATGGAATGTGGAATAGAATGTAATGGAATGGTATTGAATGTGGAAAGGAATGGAATGGAATATGAAATGGAATGTGGACTGAAAAGTAGAATGGAATATGGAATGCAATGTGGAATGGAATGGAAAGGGATGTGCAATGGAATGTGGAATGCAGTGGAATGGAATGGAGAATGGAATGGAATGGAATGCAGAACGGAAAGTAATGAAATGTGGAAAGGAATGGAATGCTTTGGAATGTGGAAGGAAATGGAATGGAATGGCATGGAATGTGAAATGGAATGGAATGGAACTTGGAATGGAATGGAATGTAAGGTGGAATGGAATGAAATGAAATGAAATGTGGAATGGAATGGAATTTAACGGAATGTGGAATGGAATGGAATGGAATCGAATGTAATGGGAAAGGGAATTGAATGTAATGGGAAAGGGAATTGAATGAAATGTGGAATGCAATGGAATGGAATGGAAAGTGGAATGGAATGGAATGGTATGTGGAATGGAATGGAATGGAATGGAATGCTATGTGGAATGCAATGGAATGGAATGTGGAATGCAATGTGGAATGCAATGGAATGGAATGTGGAATGGAATGTGGAAGGCAATGGAAAGGAATGTGGAATGGATTATGGAATGGAATGTGGAAAGGAGTGGAATGGAATGTGGAATGGAATATGGAATCCAAAGTGGAAAACAACGAAATGAAGTGTGGAAAGGAATGTGGAATGGAAGGTGTAAGGGAATGGAATGGAACTTGGAATGCAATGTGGAATGCAACGTGCAACGGAACGTGGAATGGAACGTGGAATGGAAAGCAGAATGGAATCCAATGGAATGTAATGGAATCTGGAATGGAAGGGAAAGGAATGTGGAATGGAATGTGGAATGGAATGAAATGCAATGGAATGTGGAATGGAATGGAATGGAATGTGGAAAGGAATGGAAGGGAATGTGGATTGGAATGCAATGGAATGTGGAATGCAATGGAATAGAATGGAATGGAATGTGAAATGGTATGTGGAATGGAATGTGAAATGCAATGTGGAATGGAATGTGAATCGGAATGAAAAGTAGCGTGGAATGGGCTGGAATGGAACGTGGAATGGAATTGAATGGAACATGGAATGCAGTGGAATAGAACGTATAATGGAACGTGGAATGGAACTTGGAATGGAACGTGGAATGTAATGTGGAAGGATTGTCAAAAGGAATGGAATGGAATGAGGAATAGAATGTGGAAATGAATGTAATGGACTGGAATGGAATGAGGAATGGAATGGAATGGAATGTGGAATGGAATGTGGAATAGATCGGAATGGAATGTGGAATGGAACGTGAAATGGAACGTGGTAAAAAATGGAATGAACCGTGGAATGGAATGTGGAATGCAATGGAATGAAATTTGGAATGGATTTTGAAATGGAATGTCGAATGGAATGCAATGGAATGTGAAATAGAATGTGCAGTGAAATGGAACAGAATATGGAGTGGAATGAAATGGAATGAGGAATGAAATGTGGAATGGAATGGAATAGAATGTGGAATGTAATGTTAAAAGGAGTGTGGAATGGAATGCGGAATGCAATGGAATGGAAGTTGAAAGGGAATGTTAAATGGAAACTGGAGTTGAATGGAATGGAATGTGAAATGGAAAGTGGAATGGAATGCAATAAAAAGTGCAATGGAAAATCGAAAGGAATGCGGAGTGGAATGTGGAATTGAATGTGGAGTGGAATTGAATGGAAAGTGGAATGGAAAGGAATGGATAGTGGAATCGTATGTGGAATGGAATGGAAAATAATGTGGAATGGAAAGAATGGTATGAGGAATGGAATGTGGAATGGAATGCGGAATGGAATGTGAAAGAGAAGGGAATGGAATGTGGAATGCAATGTGGAATTGAACGTGTCGCGGAATGGAATGGATTGTGGAATGGAACGTGGAAAGTAACGGAATGGAATGGGGAATGGAATGTGTAATGGAATGGCGAATGGAATGTGGAATTTAATGGAACAGACAGTGGAATGGAATGTGGAATGGAATGGAATGGAATGGGGAATGGAATGTGAATTAGAATGGGGAATGGAATGTGTAATTGAATGGAATGTAATGGGGAAAGTAATGTGGAACTGAATGGAATGGAATGTGGAAAGGAAGGTTGAATACAATGTGAAGTGGAATGGAAGGGAATGTGGAACGGAATGTGGAAAGGAATGGAATGTTGAATGGAATGGAATGGAATGAGGAAGGGAATGTGGAAAGGAATGGAATGTGGAATGGAATGGAACGTTCAATGGAATTTAATGGAATGGAATGGAATGGAATTGAATGGACTGGAACGTGGAATGGAATGGGTTGGAATGGAATGTCGAATGGAACGGAACATGGAATGGAATGGAATGGAACATGGAATGGAATGGAAAGGAACGTGTATTGGAATGAAACGGAACATGGAATGGAATGGAATGGAACGTGGAATGAAATGGAAAGGAATGGAATGTGGAATGGTATGCGGAATACAACGCGGAAAGCAATGGAATGGAAAGGAATAGAATGTGGAATGGAACGTGGAATGGAATGGAAAGGAATGGAATGGAATGCAAAGTGGAATGGAATGGAATTTAATATGGAATGGAATGAAATGCAATGGAATGGAATGTGGAATGGAATGGAATTGAACGTGGAATAGAATGGAATGAAATGCAATGTGCAATGTAACCGAATGCAATGTGGAATAAACGCAATGGAATGTGGAATGTAATGCAATGGAATGGAACAAGCAATGGAAGAGAATGGAATGTGGAATGGAATGGAATGGAAAGTGGAATGGAATGGAATGGAATGTTGAATGGAATATGGATTTGAATGGAAAGAATGGAAGGGAATGTGGAATAGAATATAATGTGGCATTGAATGGAATGGAATGCGGAATGGAATGGAATGGAATGTGGAATTGAATGGAATGGAATGTGGAATGGTATGGAATGGAATGTGGAATAGAATGGAATGGAATGTCGATTGGAATGGAATGGATAGTGGAATAGAACACAATGGAATGGTATGTAGTGTGGAATGGAATGGAATGGAATAGAATACAAAATGGAATCTGGAATGGAACGTGCAATGGAAAGTAGAGTGGAACGCAGAATGGAATGTGGAATGGAATGGAAAGGGATGTGGAATGGAATGTGGAATGCAATGGAATGGAATGCGGAATGGAATGGAATGGAATGCAGAACGGAAAGTAAAGGAATGTGGAATGGAATGCAATGCTATGGAATGTGGATAGGAATGGAATGGAATGGAATGGACTGTGGAATGGAAGGGAAAGCAACGTGGAATGGAATGTGGAATGGAATGGAATGCAATTGAATTTGGAATTTAATGGAAAGGACTGTGGAATTGAAAAAATGGAATGTGGAATGGAATGGAATGCTTTGAAATGTGGAATGGAATGGAAAGTTATGGAATGTGGAATGGAAGGGAATGGAACGAAATAGAATGTTGAAGGGAATGGAATGGAATGTGGAATGGAATGGAATGGAATGTGGATCGGAATGGAATGGAATGTGGAATGGAATAGAATGGAATTGAATGAAATGTGCAATGGAATGTGGAATGGAATGTGAAATGGAATGTGGAATGTAATGGGAAATGGACTGTGGAAAGGAATGTGCAACGGAATGGAATGGAATATGGAATTGAATGGAATGGAATAAGGAATTCAATGGAATGGAACATGGAATGCAAAGGAATGTAAAATGTAATGGAACGTGGGTTGGAACTTGGAATGGAACGTGGAATGTAATGTGGAAGCAATAGGGAATGGAATGGCATGGAAAGTCGAACGGAATGTTGAATGGAAAGGAATGGACTTCAGAATGGAATGAGGAATGGAATGGAATGGAATGTGGAATAGAATGTGGAATGGGCTGTGGAATGGAAGGTGGAATAGAACGTAATGGAAAGTGGAATGGAATGTGGAAAGGAACGTGGAATGGAACGTGAAAAGGAATGGAAAGGAAAGTGGAATGGAATGTGGAATGGAATGGAATGGAATGTGGAAAGCAATTTGGAATGGAATGTGGAATGGAATGGAACGGAATGTGGAATCCAATGTGGAGTGGAAAGGAATGGAATGTGGAATGAAATGAAATGAAATGGGGAATGGAATGTGGAACGGAATGAAATGAAATGTGGAATGAAATATTGAATGGAAAGTGGAATGGAATGTGGAATGTAAAGGAACGGAAGGTGGAATGGAATGTTGAATGGAAAGTGGAATGGAATGTAATGAAATGTGGAATGGAACGTGGAATGGAATGGAATGGAACGTGCAATGGAAAGTGGAAAGGAAGGCGGAATGGAACGTGGAATGGAATGTGGAATGGAATGGAATGGAATGGAAAGTAGAATGGAATGTGGAATGGAATGGAATGGAAAGTGGAATGGAATGGAGTGGAATGAGGAATGGAATGGAATGGAATGTGGAATAGAGTGGAATGGAATGGGGAATGGATTGTGGAGGGGAATTTGGAATGCAATGGAATGGAATTGTGAATGGAATGTGGAATGGAATGGGGAATGAATTTGGAATTGAATGGAATGGAATGTGGAATGGAAAGCAATGGAATGGAATGGAATGTAGAATGGAATGTTGGATGGAATTTGGAATTCAATGGAAAGGAATGAAATGTAATGAGGAATAGAATGGAATGTGGAATGGAATGGAATGGAATGTAGAATGGAATGGAATGGAATGTGGAATAGAAAGTGCAATGGAATGAAATTGGATGGAATAAAATGAGGAATGTAATTGAATTGAATGCAATGAGGAATGGAATGCAATTTAATGTGGAATGGAATGGAATGTAATGTGGAATGGAATGGAATTGAATTTGGAATGTAATGGAATGGAATGTGCATGGAATGGAATGCAATGTGGAATGAGATGGAATGGAATGGAATGTGGAATGGAATGGAATGAAATGTGGATGGAATGGTATGCAATGTGGAATGGAATGGAATGGAATATAATGTGGAATGGAATGGAATGGAATGAGGAATGGAATGGAATGGAATGGAATGTTTAATGGAATGGAGTTGAATGTGGAATTGGATGGAATGAAATGTGGAATGGAATGGAATGGAAAGGAAATTGGAATGGAATGAAATGGAAAGTGGAATGGACAGTGGAATGGAATGGAAAGGTTTGTAGAATGGAATGTGGAATCGAATGGATCATGGAATAGAATGTGGAACGGAATGGGATGGAATATGGATTTCAATCTGGCATGAAATGGATTGGAATGTGCAGTGGAATCTGGAATGGAATGGAAATGAATGTGGAATGGAAGGTGGAATGGAATGTGAAATAGAATGGAAATGAATGTGGAAAGGAATGTGTAATGGAATGGAATGGAAAGCAATGTGGAAAGAAATGGAAAGGAAAGTGGAATGGAATGGAACGGAATGCGGAATGGACTGGAATGAACTGAAATGTAAAATGGAAAGGAATGGCATTCAAAGTGGAATGGAATGGAATGGAATGTGGAATGGAATCCAATGGAATGTGGAATGGAATGAAATGGAATGTGGAATGGAATGTGGAGTGGAATGGAATGGTATGGAACAGAATGTGGAATGGAACGGAATGTAATATGGAATGGAATGGAATGGAAAAGAAAGCGGAATGGAATGGAATTGAATATGGAATGCAATGGAATTGAGTGTGGAATAGAATGGAATGGAATGCAAAGTGGAATGTAATGGAATGCAGTGTGGAATAAATAGAGTGGAATTTGGAATGGAATGGAGTGGAATGGAATGTGGAATGGAATGGAATGCAATGGAATGTGGAATGAAATGGAATGGAATGAGGAATGGAATGGAATCAAATGTGGAATGGAATGCAAAGGAAAGGAATGTGGAATGGAATGGAATGTGGAATTGAATGGAATGGAAAGTGGAATGAAATGGAATGGAATGTGAAATGGAATGTAATATGAATAGTGGAATGGAATGAAATTGAATGTGGAAAGGAATGGAATGGAAGGTGGAATGGAATGGAACGGAACGTGGAATGGAACGTGGAATGGAATTGAATGGAACGTGGAATGGAACATGAAATGGAACGCAAAATGGAACGTGGAATGGAACGTGGAATGGAATGAAATGGAATGTTGAATGGAATGGAATGTGGAATGGACTGGAATGGAATATGAAATGTTATGTGGAATAGAATGGAATGGAATGTGGAATGGGACGTGGAACGGAACACCTAATGGAATGTAGAATGGAACGTGGAATGGAATGGAATGCAACTTCCAATGGACAGTAGAATGGAATGTGGAATGGAATGGAATGGAACGAGGAATGGAGTGTGGAATGGAATGTTTAATGTAATGGAATGGAACTTAGAATTTAATGGAATGGAATGGAATGGAATGGAATGTGGTATGGAATGTGGAATGGAATGGAATGGAATGTGGAATGGAATGTGGTATGAGAAGTGGAATGGAATGCGATGGAATGTAGAATGGAATGTGGAATGGAATGGAATGGAATGTGAAAGGTAATGTGGAATGCAATGTGGAATGGAATGTGGAATGGAATGGAATGGAAAGTGGAATAAAATGGAATGGAATGTGGATAGGAATGTGGGATGAATAGTGGAATGGAATGAAATTGAATGTGGAATGGAATGGAATGGAATGTGGAATGGAACGGAACATGGAATGGAATTGAATGGAATGTGGAATGGAACATGGAATGGAATGCAGAATGGAACGTGGAATGGAACGTGGAATGGAATGAAATGGAATGTTGAATGGAATGGAATGGAATGTGGAATGTACTGGAATGGAATATGAAATGTAATGTGGAATAGAGTGGAATGGAACGTGGAATGGGACGTGGAACGGATCTCCTAATGGAATGTAGAATGGAACGTGGAATGAAATGGAATGCAACTTCCAATGGAAAGTAGAATGGAACGTGGAATGGAATGGAATGGAACATGGAATGCAGTGTGGAATCGAATGTGGAATGTAATGGAATGGAACTTAGAATGGAATGGAATGGAATGTGGTATGGAATGTGGAATGGAATGGAATGGAATGTGGAATGGAATGTGGTATGAGAAGTGGAATGGAATGCGATGGAATGTAGAATGGAATGTGGAATGGAATGGAATGGAATGTGAAAGGGAATGTGGAATGCAATGTGGAATGGAATTTGGAATGGAAAGTGGAATAAAATGGAATGGAATGTGGATAGGAATGTGGAATGGAATGGAATGGAGTGTGCAATGTAATCTGGAATGGAATGGAATTGAATGTGGTATGGAATGGAATTGAATGTGTAATGGAATGTGGAATGCAATGGAAAGGAATGTCGAGTGGAACGTGGAATGGAAATTGGAATGGAATGGAATGGAAGGTGGAATGGATTGGAATGGAACATGGAATGCAACGTGGAATGGAACATGGAATGGAATGTGAAATGGAACGTGTAATGGAATGGGCCAAGGAATGTGGAATGGAACTTGGAATGGAATGTGGAATGGAATTTGGAATGCAATGTGGAATGGAATGGAATAAAATGGAATGTGAAATGGAACTTGAATGTAATGGAAAGTGGAATGGAATGTGGAATGGAATGTTGAATTGAACATGGAATGGAATGTACAATGGAATGTGGAATGGAAAGTGGAATGGAATGGAATGCGATGTTGAATGGAAAGTGGAATGGAATGGGGAATGGAACGTAGAATGGCACGTTGAATGGAATGGAATGGAATTGCACGTGGAAAGGAATTGAATGGAATGTGCAATGGAATGTGGATTTGAATGTGGAATGGAATATGGAATGCAATGGAATGGAATGTGGAACGGAATGTGGAACTGAATGGAATGTGGAATGGAATGTGGAATTGAAAGTGGAATGGAACGTGGAATGGAATGGAACAGAATGTGGAATGGAATATGGAATGATATGGAATGGAGTGTGGAATGGAGTGTGGAATGGAAAGTGGAATGGAATGGAAGTTGGAATGGAATTTGGAATGGAATAGATTGGAATGTTTGAATGAAATGGAAACGATTGTGGAATGGAATGTGGACTGCAGTGGAATGCAATGTGGAATGGAATGAAATGGAATGTGGAATGGAATGGAATGTGGAACGGAATGTTTAATGGAATGTGGCAAGAAACCTGGAGTGGAACGTGGAATAGAACATGGAATGGTTCATGGAATGGAACGTGGAATGGAACATGGAATGCAAGATGGAATGGAGCATGGAATGGAATGGAATGGAACTTGGAAGGGAATGTGGACTAGAATGTGGAATGGAATGGATTGGAATGTGGAATGGAATGTGGAATGGAACAGAATGGATTGGATTGTGGAATGGAATGTGGAATGGAACAGAATGGAATGTGGAATGGAATGTGGAACACAATGGAATGGAATGTGAAATGAAATGTGGAATGGAATGCAATAGAATGTGGACTGGAATGTGGAATGGAATGGGGACTGGCACGGGAAATGGAACGAAGTGCAATGTGGAATGGAATGTGGAATGCAATGTGTAATGGAACGTGGAATGGAATGCAATGTAGAATAGAACGTGGATTGGAATGGAATGGAAAGCGGAATGGAACGTGCAATGGAATATGGAATGGAAAGCGGAATGGAATGGAATTGAATATGGAATGCATCGTGGAAAGGAATGGAATGGAACGTGGAATGGAATGTGAAATGGAAGGTGGAATGGAATGTGTCATGGAACGTGGCATGGAATGTGCAATGGAACGTGGAAAGGATTGGAATGCTAAGTGGAATGGTACGTGGAATTGAATGGAAAGGAAAGTGGAATAGAAAGTGGAATGGAATGTGGAATAGAATGTGGAATGGAATGAAATGGAATGTGGAATGGAATGTGGAATTGAATTGAATGGAATGTGGAAGGGAACACTGAATAGAACGTAGAATGGAACGTGGTATCAAACATGGAATGGAATGTGGAATGGGATGTGCAATGGAATGTGGAAAGGAAAGTGGAATGCAATGGAGTGGAATGGAACGGAATGTGGAATGGAATGTGGAATGGAATGTTGAATGAAATGGAATGCAATGTGGAATGGAAAATGCAATTGAATGTGGAATGGAATGTCGAAGGGAATGGAAAGGAATGTGGAATGGAAAGTGGAATGGAATGCAATGGACAGTGGAACAGAAAGTGGAAAGAAATGGAATGGAATGTGGATTGGAACGTGGAAAGGAACATTGAATGGATTGGAACGGAACGTGGAATGGAATGAGGAAAGGAACTAGAATTAGAAAGTGGAATGGAATGTGGAATGTAATGGAATGTGGAATGGAATGTGGAATGGAATGGAATGGAATGTGCAATGGAATGGAATGAAATGTGGAATGAAATGTGGATAGGAATGTGGAATGGAATGGAATGCAATGTGGAATAGTATGTGAAATGGAATGTGGAATGGAATGGAATGGAAAGTGGAATGAAATGGAATGGAAGGTGTAATGGAATGTGGAATGAAATGTGGAATTGAATGGAATGTTACGTGGAAAGGAATGGAATTGAATTTGGAATGGAATTGAATGGAATGTGGAATGGAATAGAATGGAATGGAATGGCATGTGAAATGGAATGTGGAAGGGAATGTGGAATGGAATGTGTAATGGAACGTGGAATGGAATCTGGAATGGAACGTGGAATGGAATGGAATGGAAATTGGAATGTAATTGAATGGAATGGAACGTGGAATGGAACCTGGAATGGAAATTGGAATGTATTTGAATGGAATGGAACGTGGAATGGAACCTGGAATGGAAAGTGGAATGGAATGCGGAATGGAAATTGGAATGGAAAGTACAACGGAATGTGGAAGGGAACGTGGAATGGAACGTGGAATGGAAAGTGGAATGGAAAGTGGAATGGGATGGAATGGAACTTGGAATGTAACGTGGAATGGAAAGTGAAATGTCATGTTGCATGGAACTTGGAATGGCATGGACAATGGAATTTGGAACGTGGAATGTAATGGAATGGAAAAAGGAATGGAATGTGGAATGGAATGGAATGAAAAGTGGAATGTAATGTGGAATAGAGTGGGGAATGGAACGTGGAATGGAATCTGGAATGAAATGGAATGGAAAGTGCAATGGAATGTAATGCAATGTGGAATGGAATGTGGAATGTAATGTGTAATGGAAGGCGGAATGTAATGTGGAATGGAATGGAATGGAATGGAATGTGGAATGGAATGTGGAAAGGAATGTGGAATGGTATGTGGAATGGAACGGAATGAAATGTGGAATGGAATGTGGAATGGAACTTGGAATTGAATGAAATGGAAAGGAATGGATTGTGGAATGTAATGTGGAATGGAAAGTGGAATAGAAAGTGGAATGCAAGGGAATGGAACGTGGAATGGGATGGACTGGGACGTGGAATGGAAAGTGGAATGGAATGTGGAATGGAAAGTCGAATGAAAAATGGAATGGAATGGAATGGAATGTGAAATCGAATGGAATGGAATGGAATGTGGAATGGAGTGTGGAATGGAGCGTGGAATGGAATGGAATGGAATTTGGAACGGAGTGGAATCGAATGATGAATGGAAGGTGGAATGGAAAGTGGAATGTAACGAGGAATGGAAAGGATAGGAATGTGGAAAGGAAAGAGTGGAATGTGGAATGAAATAGAATATAATGTTGAATGGAATGTCGAATCGAATGGAATGGAATAGAAAGTAATGTGGAATGGAATGTCGAATGGAATGGAATGGAATGTGGTATAGAATGTGTAATGGAATGTAATGGAATCCGGAATGGAATGGAATGAAATGAAATGCAATGCAATGTGAAATGGAACGTGGAAAGGAACGTGGCATGGAAAGTGGAATGGAACATGGAATGTAATGTGTAATGGAAGGAAAAAGAATGAGAATGGAATGGATTGGATTGCGGAATAGAATGTGGTATGCAATGGCATGGAAGGCGGAAAGGAATAGAACAGAATGGTATGGAATGTGGAATGGAACGTGGATGCAAGGTGGAATGGAGTGGAATTGAACGTGAAATTGAAAGTGGAATGGAAGGTCGAACGGAGCGTTGAATGGAATGGAATGGAACGTGGAATAGAATGCGGAATGGAACATGAAGGCAATGGAATGGATTGTGAAATGGAATGGATTGTAATGTTAGATGGAATATGGAATGGAATGAAATGGAATGTGGAATGGAATCTGGAATGGAAAGGAATTGAATGTGCAATGGAATGTGGAATGGCATGGAACGTAATGTGGAATTGAATGGAAAGGAATATGGAATGGTATGTGGAATGGAATGTGGAGTGGCATGTGGAAAGGAATGGAGTGCAATGTGGAATGGAATGTGCAATGGAATGTGGAATTGAACGTGGAATGGAAAGCAAAGTGGAATGGAATGGAATGGAATGTGGAATGGAACGTGGAATGGAACGTGGGATGGAATGTGCAATGGAATGTGCAATGGAACGGGGGATGGAATGGAATGGAAAGTGGAAAGGAACGTGGAATGGAATGGAATAGAATGTGGAATGGTATTTGGAATGGAATGTGGAAAGTAATGGATTGGAATGTGGAATGTAATGTGGAATGGAATGTAGAATGGAATGGAATGGAATGTAGAATGGAATGTGGAAAGGAATGTGGAATGGATTGTGGAATGGAACGGAATGGAATGTGGAAATCAATGTGGAATGGAATGTGGAATGGAAAGTGGAATGGAATGGAGTGGAAAGGAACGGATTGTGAAATAGAATGTGGAATGGAATGTGGAATGCAACGGGAAATGGAATGGATTGGAACGTGGAATGGGATGCAATGCAATGTGGAATGGAAGGTGGAATGGAATGGAATGGAACGTGGAATAGAACATGGAATGGAACGTGGAATGGAATGTGTAACAGAAAGTGGAATGGAACATGCAATGGAATGTGGAATTGAAAGTGGAATGGAAAGCAATGGAAAGTGGATGGAATGTGGAATGCAATGGAATGGAAAGTGGAATGGAATGTGGAATGGACTGTGAAAGGAACGTGACATGGAACGTGGAAAGTATTGTAATGTAATGTGGAATGGAATATGGAATGGAATATGGAATGCAATGCAAATCAATGTGGAATGGAATGTGGAATGGAACGGAATGGAATGTGGAATGGAATGTGGAATAGAAAGTTGAATGGTATGGAAAGAAATGCGCAATGTAATCTGGAATGGAATGGAATGTAGCATGGAATGGAACTTGTAATAGAACATGTAATGGAATGTGGAATGCAGCACGTTATGGAATTTGCAATGAAATGTGGAATGGAATGTTGAATTGAATGAAATGGAATCTGGAATGGAATAGAATGGAATGTGGAATGGAATTTGGAATGGAATGGAATGTGGAATAGAATGTCGAATGGTATGGAATTGAATACGGAATGGAATGAAATGGAATGGAAGGGAAGGCGGAGTGGAATGGAATGGAATGTGGAATGGAACGTGGAATGTGATGGAATGGAAAGTGGAATGGAACATGGAATGGATTATGTAATGGAACGTGGAATGGAATGTGCAATGGAATGAGGAATGGAACGTGCAATGAAAAGGAAAGAAAGTGGAGTGGAATGTGGAATGTAATGGAATGGAACGTGGAATGGAATGTGGAATGGACTGTGGAATGGAACGTGAAATGGAACGTGGAACGTGTTGCAATGGAATGTGGAACGGAATGTGGAAAAGAATGTGCAACAGAAAGGGGAATAGAAAAGAATGCAATGTGCAATGGAACTTGGAATGGAATGGAATGAAACGTGGAATAGAATTTGGAAAGGAATGTGGAATGGAAAGTGCAATGGAATGCGGAATGCAGAGTGGAATAGAATGTGGAATGGAATGTGGATTGGAATGGAATAGAATGTGGAATGGAATGGAATGAAATGGAATGTGGAAAGGAATGTGGAATGGAATGGAATGTAATCTGGAATAGAATGTGGAATGGAATAAAATGGAATGTGGAGTGGAATAAAATGGAATGTGGAGTGGAATGAAATGGAATGGTATGGAATGTGGAATGCAATGGAATGGAATGTGGAATGGAACGTGGAATGGAAAGGAATGGATGGTAGAATGGAATGTGGAATGAAATGGAATGTAATGGAATGTGGAATGGAATATGGGTTGGAATGGAAAGCAATGTGAAATGGAATGTGGAAAGGAATGGAATGGAATGTGAAAAGGAAAGTTTAATGGAAAGGGGAAAGGAATGTGGAATGGAATGTAATGGAAGGTGGAATGGAATGTGAAATGGAATGTGGAATGGAATGGGCAATGTAACTCAAGGAAATGTGGAAAAATATGTGGAATGGTACGCAATGGAATGAGGAATGGATTGTCGAATGGAATGGAATGGAATGTGGAATGCAATGGAATGGAATGGAATGGAAATTGAAATGGAATGGAATGTGTTATGGAATGGAATGAATTGGAATGGAATGGAATGTGGAATGGAATGGAATAGAATGTGGAATTGAATGCAATGTTATCGAATGTGGACTGGAATGGAATGGAATGGAATGGAATGTGAAATGCTATGGAGAGTAATGTGGCATGAAACGTAATGGAATGTGGAATGGAATGGAATAGAATTGAATGTGGAATGGAATGTAATGGAATGTAGAATGGAATGTAATGGAATGGAAAGTAATGTGGAAGTGAATGGAATTGGAAGTGGAATGGAACGGAATGGAAAGGGGTTTACAATGGGGAAATGAAATGTGGAATGGAACCTGGAATAGAATGAAATGCAACGTGGAATGCAATGGAATGAAACGTGGAAAGGAATGGTATGGAACGCGGAATGGAACGTGGAATGGAATGTGGAATGTAATGTGGAATATTACAGGGAATGAAATGTGAAATGCAATGTGGAATGGAATATGGAATGGAATGTGGAATGCAATGGAAAGGAATGTGGAATGAAAGGTGGAATGGAATGGAATGGAAAGAATATGCAATGGAATGTGGAATGGAATGGAATGGAATGTGGAATGGAATGTTATGGAATGTGAAATGGAATGGAAAGGAATGGAACATCGAATGGAATGTGGAATGGAATGTGGAATGGAATGTGGAAGGGAATGTGGAATGGAATGCAATGTAAAGTGGAATGGAATGGAATGGAATGCGGAATAGAAAGGAATGGAATCTGGAATGGAATGGAATGGAATTAAAGGGAATGTGAAACGGAATGTGGAATAGAATGTGCAACGGAATGAAATGTAACGTGGAATGGAATGGAATGAAAGGTAAAATGGAATGGAATATAAAGTGGAATGGAACCTGGAATGGAACATGGAATGAAACGTGGAATGGAATGTGGAAAGGAATGTGGAATGGAATGGAATGGAACCTGGAATGAAATGTGGAATGGAATGGAATGGAATGTGGAATGAAATGGAATAGAATGTGGAATGGAATGCAATGGATTGTGGAATGGGATGTGGAATGGTATTTAATAGAATGAGAAATGGAATGGAATGGAATGTGGAATGGAAGGGAACGGAATGTGGAACAGAATGGAATTTAATGGAATGTGGAATTGAATGGAATGGAATGGATTGGGATGCGCAATGGAAGGGAATGGAATGTGGAATGGAATGTGAAATGGAGTGTGGAATGCAATGAGGAATGGAAAGGAATGGAATGTGGAATACAATCTGGAATGGAGTGTGGAATAGAATGTGGAATGGAACGAAATGGAATGTGGAATTGAATGTGAATGGAATGTCAAATGGAATGGAATGTATTGTGGAATGGAATCGAATGTAATGGTATGGAATATAGGATGGAATGGAATGGAATGTGGAATCGAACATGGAAAGGAACATGGCTTGGACCTCGCAATGGAACAAGGAATGGAAAGTGGCATGGAATGGAATGTAACGGGGAATGGAAAGTGGAATGGAATGGAATTGAACGTGTAAGGAAATGTGGGATGAAATGGAATGGAATGAGGAATGCAATAGAGTGGAATGTGGAATGGAATGCAATGGAATGTGGAACGGAAGGGAATGCAATGGAATGGAATGTGGAACTGAATGTAATGGAAAGGGGAAAGGAATATTGAAAGGAATGTGGAATGGTATATGGAATGGAATGTGGAATGGAATGTAATGGAACGTGGAATGGAATATAACGGAATGTGGAATAGAATGTAATGGAATGTGGAATGCAATTGAATGGAATGGAATGGAAGGTGAAACGGAATGTGGAATGGAATGTGCAATGGAATGAAATGTAACGTGGAATGGAATGGAATGAAAGGTGAAATGGAATGGAATGGAAAGTGGAATGGAACCTGAAATGGAACATGGAATGGAATGGGGAATGGAATGTGGAAAGGAATGCGGAATGGAATGGAATGGAACCTGGAATGAAATGTGGAATGGATTGGAATGGAAAGTCGAATTAAATGTGGAATGGAATGGAATATAATGTGGAATGGAAGGCAATGGATTGTGGAATGGAATGTGGAATGGAATTTAATAGAATGTGAAATGGAATGGAATGGAATGTGTAATAGAATAGAATTTAATGGAATGTGGAACTGAATGGAATGGAATGGAATAGGATGCTCAATGGAAGGGATTGGACTATGGAATGGATTGTGCAATTGAATAGAATGCAATTGAATGTAAATTAGAATAGAGTGGAATGCAATGTGGAATGGAATGGAATGGAATGTGGAATGGAATGGAATGAATTCTGGAATGGAATGGAATGGAATGGAATAATTAATGGAATGGAATGTGTAATGGAATTTGGAATGGAATGGAATGGAAAGTGGAATGGAACATGGAATGAAACGTCTAATGAAAGGTGGAATGGAACTAGGAATGGAATGGAATGGAAAGTGGAATGGAATGTGGAATGGAATGTGAAATGGAATGGAAAGTAACGTGGAGTACAATGGAATCGATTGTGGTATGGAATGTGTAACGGAATGGAATAGAATGTGGAATGGAAAGTGGAATGCAATGTAAAGGAATGTGGAAGGGAATGTGCAATTGAATGAGGAATGGACTGTGGAATGAAATGAAATATAATGTGGAATGGAATGGAATGGAATGTGGAATGCAATGGAATGTTATGTGGAAGGGAATCTGGAATGTAATGTGGAATGTAATGTGGAATGGAATGGAATGGGAAGTGCAATTCATTGGAATGTGGAATGGAATGGAATGGAATGGGAAGTGCAATGCATTGGAATGTGGAATGGAATGCAATATTGATTGGTATGGAATGGAATGTGCAATGAAATGGAATGGAATGGAATGCAATGCGAAATGGAATCTCGAAAGGAATGTGGAATGGAGTGTGGAATGCAATCGGGAATGGAATGTGGAATGGAATGTGGAATGGAGTGTGGAATGGAATGTGGAATGGAACGAAATGGAATGTGGAGTTGAATGCGAATGGAATGTCAAATGGAATGGAATGGATTGTGGAATGGAGTCGAATGGAATGGTGTGGAATATAGGATGGAATGGAATGGAATGTGGAATCGAACGTGGAAAGGAACATGGCTTGGAACTTGCAATGGAACGGGGAATGGAAAGTGGCATGGAATGGAATGTAACGTGGAATGGAATGTGGAATGGAATGGAATGGAAAGTTTAATGAAATGTGGGATGAAATGGAATGGAATGCGCAATGGAATAGAATGGAATGTGGAATGGAATGGAATGGAATGTGGAATGGAATGTAATGCAATCGAATGGAATGTGGAACTGAATTGAATGCAAAGGGGAATGGAATATTGAATGGAATGAGGAATGGTATGTGGAATGGAATGGAATGGAATGTGGAATGAAATGTGGAATTGAATGTGTAATGGAATGTGGAATGGAATGCAATGCAACGGGGAAAGAAATGTGGAATGGAAAGTGGAATGGAATGTGGAATGGAATGGAAACGAATGTGGAATCGAGTGGAATGGAATGTTGAATGGAATGTGGAATGGAATGGCCTGGAATGTGGAATGGATTTTGGAATGCAATGTGGAAGGGAATGGATTACAAAGTGGCATGGAATGTGAAATGTAATGGAATGGAAAGTGGAATGGAATGTGGAATGGAAAGTGGAGTGCAATGTAGAATAGAACACGATGGAATGTGGAATGGAATGTGGAATGGAATGTGGAATGGAACGAGGAATGGAATGTAAATTGGAATGGAATGGAACGTGGAATGGAATGGAAAGGAATGTGGAATGGAAAGTGGAGTGGGATGGAATGGAATGTGGAGTGGAAGAAACGGAATGTGGAATGGAATGGGGAATGGAATTGAATGGAACCAGGAAAGGAATGTAGAATGGAACGTGGAATGTAACGTGGAATGGAATGGAATGGAATGTGGAATGGAATGTTCAATGGAATGGAATGGAATGTAGAATGGAATGTGAAATAGAATGGGCAATACAATGGAATGGAATGGAATGTAGAATGGAATGTGAAATAGAATGGGCAATACAATGGAATGGAACGTGGAAAGGAATGTGGATTGGAATGTATTTGAATGTGGAGTGGAATGGAATGGAATGAGGAATGGAATGTAGACTGGTATTAAATGGGATGTGGAATGGCAAGTGGAATGCAATGGAATGGAATGTGCAATGGAATGACATGGAGTGTGCAATGGAATGGAATGGAATGGAATAGAATGTGGAATAGAATTGAATGGAACGTGGAATGGAATGTGATATGGGATGTGAAATGGATTGTGGAATGGAATGCAATGGAATTTGAAATGGACTGTGGAATGAGATGGAATGGAATGTGTAATGGGAAGTGGAATGGAATGTGGAATGGAACGGAAGGGATTGTAGAAAGGAATGTGGAATGGAATGTTCAACGGAATCTGGAATACAACGGAATGCAATGTGGAAAGGAATGTGGAATGAAATGGAAAGGACCGTTGATTGGAACGTGGAATGGAACATGCTATGGATTGCAATCAAACGTGGAATGGAATGTGGAATAGAACGAGGAATAGAAAGTGGAATGGAAGGTGGAATGGAATGGAATGTGGAATGGAATGGAATGAAATGTGGAATGGAATGGAATGGAAGGTGGAATGGAATGTTGAAAGGAATGTGGAATGGAATGGAATGAAATGTGAAATGGTATGTGAAATGGAATGTGGAATGGAATGGAATGGAAAGTCGAATGGAATGGAAGGGAATGTGGAATGGAATGGAATAGAATATATAATGGAAAGGAATGGAATGTGGAATGGAATGGAATGGTATGGAATGTGGAATGGAAAGGAATGGAATGTGGAATACAATGAAATGGTATGGAATGTGGAATGGAAAGGAATGGAATGAAATGAAATGTGGAATGTAATGGAATGGAATGTGGAATGGAATTGATGGAATGTGGAATTTAAACAATGGAATGGAATGTGGAAAGGAATGGAATGGAATTGAATGCAGAATGGAATGTAATGGAATATGGAATGGAAGGGAATAGAATAGAATGGAATGTGGAATGGAACGGAATAGACTGTGGAATCGAATGCGGAATGCAATGTGGAATGAAATGTGGAATGGAAAGGAATGGAACGGAATGGATTGTGGAATGGAATGTGGAATGGAAAGTGGATTGGAACATGCAAAGGAATGGAGTGGAACGTGGAATGGGATGTAATGGAACGTGGAATGGAACATGGAATGGAACGTGCAATGGAATGTGCAATGGAATGTATAATGGAACGTGGAATGGAAAGGAATGGAAGGGAAAGTATCGTGGAATGGAAAGTGAAATGGACTGTGGAATGGAAAGTGAAATGGAAAGTGGAATGTATTTGAATGGAATGTGGAAGGGAATGTGGAATGGACTGTGGAATATAATGCCAGAGAATGTGGAATGGAATGGAATGGAATGTGGAATGCAACATAATGTAATATGGAATGAAATCTGGAATAGAATGGAAAGTGGACTGGAAAGGAATGTAATGTGGAATGGAAAGTGGAATGGAATGTGGAATAGAAAGTGGAATGGAATGGAATGGATTGTGCAATGGAACATGGAATGGAATGGAAAGTAACGTAGAATGGATCTTGGAATGCAACGTGGAATGAAACGTGGAATGGAATGTGGAATGCAGTGTGGAATGGAATACGAAATGGAATGGGGAATGGAATGGAATGGAATGTGGAAAGGAATGGAATGGAATGTGGAATGGAATGTGGAATTGAATGGAATGAAATGTGGAAGAGAATGTGTGATGGAATGGAATGGAATGTGGAATGGAATGTGGAATGGAATGGAATGGAAACTGGAATGGAATGTTATGGAATGTGGAATGGAAAGTGTAATGGAATGTGGAAAGGAATATAGAATGGGACGTGGAATGGAAAGGAATGGAACGTGCAATGGGAAGTCGAATGGAATGGAATGGAATGTGGAATACAATGTGGTAAGGAATGGAATGGAATGCACATTGGAATGGAATGGAATGGTTTGGAATATGGATTGGAATGGAATGGAATGTGGAATGGAATGTTATGGATTGTGGAATAGAATGTGGGATGGAAAGTATTGGAAAGTAGAATGTAATGTGGAATGGAATGTGGAATGGAATTGAATAGAATGTGGAATGTAATGGATTGCAATGTGGAATGGAATGTGAAATGGAATGGAATGGAAAGTGGAATGGAATGGAATGGAATGTGGAATGGAATGGAATGGAATGTGGAATGTAATGTGGTGTGGCACGTGGAATGGAATGGAGTGCAATATGGAATGGAATGTGGAATGTAATCTGGAATGAATGTGCAATGGAACAGATTGGAACAGAATGGAACGTGGAAAGAAATGTGGAATGTAATATGGAATGGAACGTGCAATGTAACGGAATAGAACGTAGAATGGAATCTGCAATGGAATGTGGAATGGAATGTGAAGTGGAAAGGAATTGAAAGTAGAGTGGAACGTGGAAATGAATGGAATGGAATCTGGAAAGGAATGTGGCATGGACTGTATAATGGAACGTGAAATGGAACGTGCAATGGTTTGGAATGGAATGTGGAAAGTAGTGTGGAATGGAATGTGGAATTAAATGCAAGGCAATGTGGAATGGAATGTGGAATGGAATGGAATGGAACGTGGAATGCAATGTGCTGGAATGTGGAATGGAATGGAATGGAATGTGGAATAGAAAGTGGAATGGAATGGAATGCAACATGGAATGGAACGTGGAATGGAATGGAATGGAATGGAAGGAGGAATGGAAGGGAATGAAACGTGTAATGGAATGTGGAATGGAATGGAATGGAAGGCAATGTGAAATGGAATGGAATGGAATGTGGAACGGAATGGAATGGAATATGGAATGGAATGGAATGGAATGGAATGTGGAATGGAATGGAATTCAATGTGGAGTGGAATCTAATGGAATGGGGAATGGAATGGAATGGAATGTGGAAGGGAATTTGGAATTAAATGGAAAGGAATGGAAAGGAATGGGGAATGGAATGGAATGTGGAATGGAATGGAATGGAATGTGGAATGGAATGGAATGGAATGTGGAATGGAATGGAATGTATAATCGAATGGAATGTGGAATGCAATGGAATGTGGAATGGAATGGAAAGGAATGTGGAATGGAATGTAATGGAAGGCAATGTGGAATCCAATGGAAAGAAATGTGGAAGGGAATGGAATGGAATGTGGAATGGAATGGAATGGAAAGTGGAATGGAATGGAATGGATTATGGAATGGAATTGAAAGGAAAGTGGAATGGAATTGAATTGAATGTGCAATTGAATGTAATGGAATATAGAATGGAATGCAATGGAATGTGGAACTGAATGGAATTGAATGTGGAATGGAATGGCATGGAATGTGAAATTCACTGGAAATGATCGGGGATTGGAACGTTCAATGGAATGTGGAATGGAAAGGAAAGGAACATGGAATAGATCATGGAATGCAACGTGGAATGGAATGGAATGGATTGGAATGGAATGGAATGGAATGTGGAATGGAATGGAGTGGAACTTGGAATTGAACTTAGAATGGAATGAAATGGAATTGAACGGAATGGAATCGAATGGAATGTGGAACGCGATGGAATGGGATGTGGAGTGGAATGGAATGGAAAGTTAACTGGAATTTAAAATTTAATGGAAAGAATGGAATGGAATGTGGAATCGAATGGAATGTAGAATGGAATGGAATGCAATGTGGAATAGATTGGAATGGAATGTGGAATGGAATGGAATGGAATATGGAATGGAAAGAAATGGAAGGTGGAATGGAATGTGGAATGGAAAGGAATGTGGATTGGAATTGAATGGAATTTGAAATGGAATGGAATAGAATTCGGAATGGAATGGAATGGAATGCGGAATGGAATGGGATGGAACGTGGAATAGAATGTAGAATGGATTGGAATGGAATCTGGAATGGAATATGGAATGGAATCGAACGGAATGTGGAATGGATGTGAAATGTATTGGAATGGAATGGAAAGTAATGTGGAATAGATTGTGCAAAGGTGTGGAATGGAATGTGGAATGGAATGTGAAACGGAATAGAATGGAATGGAATGGAATGGAATTGAAAGTGGAATGGAATGGAAGGGAATACAATGTGGAATGGATTGCAACGGAATGGAATGGAATGGAATGCGGAATGGAATGGAATGTAATGGAATCTGGAATGGATTGGAACGGAATATAATGGAATGGAATGCGGAGTGGTAAGGAATGGAATGTGGAATGGAATGAAATGAAATGTGAAATGGAATGGAATTGAATGGAATGCATCGTGGAATGGAATGGAATGGAATGTAGAATGAAATGTGGAATGGAATGGAATGGAATGGAATGGAGTGGAAAGAAACATGGAATGGAACGGAATGTGGAATGGAATGCAATGCAATGTGGAATGGAATGGAATGGAATCTGGAATGGAATGGAATGGAATGTGGAATGGAATGTGGAAAGGAATGGAATGGAATGTGGAAGGGAATGTGGAATTGAATGGAATGGAATGTGGAATGGAATTGCATGGAATGTGAATTGGAATGTGGAATGGAACATGGAATGGAATGTGGAATGGAATGGAATGAGGAAAGGAATATGGAATGGAATGGAATGGAATGTGGAATGGAATGAATAATTGAAAGGAATGGAATGTGGAATGGAATTGCATGGAATGTGAAGTGGAATGTGGAATGGACGTTGGAATGGAAAACGGAATGGAATGGAACGTGGAATGGAATATGGAATTGAATGGGATGGAATGTGCAATGGAATGGAAAGCAATGTGGAATGTAACGTGGAATGAAACGTGGAATGGAATGTCAAATGGAATTGCATGGAAGATGGAATGAATTGCAATGGAACGTGGAAGGGAATGGAATGGAACGTGAAATGGAACGTGAAATTGAATGTGGAATGGAACGTGGAATAGAACGAGGAATGGAACGGAATGCAATGCGGAATAGAAGGGAATGTGATGTGGAATGGAATGTAGAATGGAATGGAAAGGAATGTTTAATGGAATACAATGGAATGTGGAATGGAATGGAATCGAATGTGGAATGGAACGGAATGCAATACAATGTGGAATGAAATGGAAAGGAATGGAAAGGAATGTGGAATTCAATGGAAAGGAATATGGAAAAGATTGGAAATTGATGGGCAATGGGACGTGGAATGGAACATGGAATGGAAAGTGGAATGGAATGGGCAATGGAAATTGGAAAAGAACGGGCAATGGAAATTGGAATGGAACGTGGAATGGAATGTGGAATGGAAGGGAATGGTATGGGAAATGGAATGGGACGAGGAATGGAAAGTGAAATGGAACGTCGAATGGAACGTGCAGTTGAACGTGGAATGGAATGTGGAATGGAATTGAATGAAAAGTTTAATGGAATGAAATGGAATGGAATGTGGAATTGAATGTTGACTGGAATAGAATGAAATGTGGAATGGAATGTGGAATGGAATGGAATGGAATGTGGAATGAAATGTGGAATGGAACGGATCGTGTAATGGAATGGAACGGCATGTGGAAAGGAATAGAATTGAATGTGGAATGGAATGTGGAATGGAATGGAATGGAATGTGGAATGGAAAGTGGAACGGAATGGAGTGTAAATTGTAATGGAATAGAATGGAATATGGAACGGAATGGAACTGAAAGTGGAACGAAATGGAATTGAATGTGGAATGGAATGGAATGGAATGTGGAATTCAATGGAAAAGATGGTGGAATGCAACATGCAATGGAACGTGGAATGTAATGGAAAGGAAAGTGGAATGGAACATGGATTGGAACGTGGAATATAATGGAATGGAAAGGAAATTGGAATGGAACATGGATTGGAACACGGAATAGAATGGAATGGAATGGAATGGAATGGAAGGTGTAATGGACTGTAATGCAATGTGGAATTGAATAGAATGGAATGTGGAGTGGAATGCAATGGAATGTGGAATGGAATGGAATGGAACGTGGAATGGAATGTGGAATGTATTGGAACGGAAGGTGGAATGGAAAGGAATGGAATGTGGAATGGAATGTAACGTGGAATGGAAAGGAATGGAATGTGGATTGGAATGGAATGGTATGTGGAATGTAATAGAATGTAATGGAATGGAATATGAAATGGCAGGTGACATGGACTTTGGAAAGGAATGTGAAACGGAATGTGAAATGCAATGTAGAAAGGAATGAAATGCAATGTGGAATGGAATTGAATGGAATCGAATGTCGTATGGAACATGGAAAGGAATGTGAAATGGAACGTTGAATGGAATGTGGAAAGGAATGTGAAATGGAATGCTGAATGGAATGCAGAATGGAATGAAATGGAAAGTGGAAAGGTATGGAATGGAATGGAATTTAACGGGTACTGGAACATGGAATGGAATGTGGAGTGGAATGGAATAGAATGTGAAATGGAATCTGAAAACGAATGTGAAATGCAATGTGGAATGGAATGAACTGGAAAGTGGAATGGCATATAATGGAATAGAATTTAACGTGGAATGGAACATGGAATGGAATGTGGAATGCAATCAAAAGGAATGTGGAATGGAATGTGTAATGTAATGGAATGGAATGTGGAATGCAATCGAAAGGAATGTGGAATGGAATGTGTAATGTAATGGAATGGAATGTGGAAAGGAATGTGGAATGGAATGGAATGTGGGAAACAATGTGGAATGGAAAGTGGAATGGAACGTGGAATGGAATGGAAAGAGGAATGGAATATGTAATGGAATTTAATGGAATGTGGAATGGAATGAATAATGGAAAGGAATGGAATATGGAATGGATTTGAATGGAATGTGAAATGGAATGTGGAATGGAACGTGGAATGGAATGTGGAATGGACTGGAAAGGAACGTGGAATGGAATATGGAATGGAATGGTATGGAATGTGGAATGGAAAGGAATTGAATGTGGAATAGAATGTGGAATGGAAGGTGGAATGGAACATCGAACGGAATGGCACGGAAGATGGAATGGAATGCAATGGAAAGTGGAATGGAATGGAATGGAACATGCAATGGAACGTGCAATTGAACGTGGAATGGAACGGGAAATAGATCCTTGGAATGGAATGGCATGGAATGTGGAATAGAAGGGAATGTTATGTGGAATGGAATGTGGAATCGAACAGAATGGAATATTTAATGGATTGCAACGGAATGTGGAATGGAATGGAATGCAATACAATGTGGAAAGGAATGGAAAGAAATGGAAAGGAATGTGGAATTGAATGGAATGGAATATGGAATGGATTGGAATTGGATGTGAAATGGGACGTGGAATGCAAGGTGGAATGGAATGTGGAATGGAATGGTAAGGGACGTGGAATGGGACATGGAAAGGAAAGTGAAATGGAAGGTGAATCGAACGTGCAACGAAACCTGGAATGGAAAGTGGAATGGAATGTGGAATGGAATGAAATGGAATGTGGAATGGAACTTGGAATGGAACGTGGAATGGAACGTCAAATGGAACGTAGAATGGAACGTGGAATGGAACCTGGAATGGAATGTGGAATGGAAAGGAATGAAAAGTTTAATGGAATGAAATGGAATGGAACGTGGAATGGAATGTATAATGGAATAGAATGGAATGTGGAATGGAATGTGGAATGGAATGTGGAATGGAATAGAATGGAATAGAATTTGAATGCGGGATGGAATGTGGAATGGAAAGTGGAATGGAACGAATTGGAATGTGGTATGGAATGTGGAATGGAATGTGTAATGGAATGAAATGGAACATGGATTGGAATGAAATGGAGAGTGGAATGGAATGGAATGGAACGTGGAATGGAACGTGGAATGGAATGGACTGGAATGTGAAATGGAATGTGGAGTGAAATGGAATGGAATGTTAAATGGAATGTGGAATGGAATGTTGAATGGAATGGACTGGAATGTGAAATGTAATGTGAAGTTAAATGGAATGGAATGTTAAATGGAATGTGGAGTGGAATGGAATGGAACGTTTAATGGAATGTGAAATGGAATGTGAAAGGGATTGGAATGGAATGTGAAATGGAATGTGGAATGGAATGCGGAATGGAGTGTGGAATGGAACGTGGAATGGAATGGAGTGGAATGTGGAATGGAGCATGGATTGGTATGGAATGAAACGTGTAATGGAACTTGGAATGCAATGTGGAACGGTACGTGGAATGGAAAGTGCAATGGATTTTGGAATGGGACGTGGAATGGAATGGAATAGAACGTGGAAAGGAACGTGGAATGTTAGGAATGGAACGTAGAATGGAACGTGGAATGGATTGTGGAATGATATGTGGAATGGAACGTGGAATATAACGTGGAAGGGAAAGTGCAACGGAAAGGAATGGAAAGTGGAGTATAATGGAATGGAATGGAATGTAGATTTGAATGTGGAATGGAATGGAATGCAATGTGCAATGAAATGGAATGGAATGGTATGGAATGCGGAATGGAATGGAATGGAATGCGGAATGAAATTGAATGCAATGGTATGGAATGTGAAATCGAATGGAATGGAATCTGGAATGGAAAGTGGAATGGAACATGGAAGGTAATGTGGAATATAAAGTGGAATGGAATGTGGACTGGAATCTCAAATGGAATGGAAAACCATGTGGATTAGAATGGAATGCAATGTAATGCAATGTGGAATGGAATAGAATGGAATGAGGAACGGAATGGAATGGAATGGAATGGAATGTGGAATTGAATGGAATGGAATGTGAAAGGGAATGGAATGGAATGTGGAATGGAATTAAATGGAACACTGAAAGGAATGCGGAATGGAATGTGGAATGGAATGTGGAATAGAATGGAATGGAATGTGGAATGGAATGGAATAGAATGTGGAATAGAATGAAATGGAAAGAAATGTGGAATGGAATGGAATAGAATGTGGAATAGAATGAAATGGAAAGAAATGTGGAATGGAATGTGGAATGGAATGTGGAATGGAATGGAATGTGGAAAGGAATTGAATGGAATGTGGAATGGAATGGAATGGAATGTGGAATGTAATAGAATGGAGTGTGGAATGAAATGGAAAGGAATGTGGAATAATATTGAATGGAAAAGTATGGTATGTGGAATGGAATGTGGAATGAAGTGGAATGCAATGTGGAATGGATTGTAGAATGGAATGGAATGGAATGTGACATGGAATGTGGAATGGAAAGGAATGGAATGTGGAAAGCAATGTGGAATGGAATGGAATGGAATGTTGAATGGAATGAAATGGAATATCGAATGGAAGGTGGAATGCAACGTGGATTGGAAAGTGGAATGGAATGTGGAATGGAAAGGAATGTGGAATGGAATGGAAATAGGAATGTAATGGAATTAAATGGAATGTAGAATTGAATGGAATGGAATGTGGAATGGAATGGAATGTGAAATGGAATGGAATGGAAAGGGAATGCAATGGAATGGAATGGAATATGGAATGGAATGGAAAGTGGAATGGAGTGGAACGGAATGCAATGGAAAGGGAATGGAATGGAATGGAATGGAATGTGGAATGGAATGGAAAGTGGAATGGAATGGAATGGAATGTGGAAAGGAATTGTATGGAATGTGGAATGGAATGGAACGGAAAGTGGTATGGAATTGAAAGGAATGTAGATTGGAATGTGGAATGGAATGGAATGGAATATACAATGGTATGGAATGTGGAATGGAATGGAATGGAATGTGGAATGGAATGGAAAAGAATGTGGAATGGAAGTAAATGGATTGTGGAATGGAATGTGGAATGGAATGGAATGGAATGGAACGGAATTGAATGTGGAATGTTATGGAATGGAACGTGGAATGGAATTTGCAATAGAAAGGAATGGAATGTGGAATGGAACATGGAATGGAATGTGTAATGGAACGTGAAATGGAACGTGGAATGGAATGGATTGGAACGCAGAATGAAACGTGGAATGGAATGTGGAATGGAATATGGAAAGGAAAGTGGAATGTATTCTGGAAGTTAAAGGAATGCAATGTGAAATGGAATTGAATGGAATGTGGAATGGAATGGAATGGAATGTGGAATGGAATAGAATGGAATGTCGAATATAATGTGGAATAGAATGGAAAGAAATCCAGAATGGAATGGAAGGGAAAGTAATGAAATTGGAAGTGGAATGGACAGTGGAATGGTAAGTGGAATGGAAAGTGGAATGGAATGGAATGGAATGTGGAAAGGAAGGGATTGGAATGTGGAATGGAATGTGTATTGGAAAGTAATGGAATGCAATGGAATGGAATTTCATGGAATACGGAATGAAACGGAATGGATTGTGAAATGGCATGTGGAATGAAAAATGGAATGGGAGGTGGAATTGAGCGTGAAATTGAATGACCAATGGAATGCGGAATGGAACGTGGAATGGAAGGGAATGGAACTTGGAATTGAACGTGGAATGGAATGGAATGGAACGCGGAATGGAACATGGAATAGAATGTGGAATGGAACGTGGAATGGAATGTGGAGTGGTAAGTGGATTGGAATGTGGAATGTAATGTGGAATGGAAACGAACGGAACGTGGAATGGAAAGGAATAGAATGTGGAATGCAATGCAATGGAATGTGGAATGGAATGTGGAATGCAATGGAATGGAATGTGGAAAAAAATTTGGAATGGAATGGAATGGAACACGGAATGGAATGGAGTGGAATGCTATGGAATGTGGAAAGGAAAGTAGAATGGAAAGTGGAATGGAATGTGGAATGCAATGGAATGGATTCTGGAATGAAATGAGAAATGGAATTAAATGTGAAATGCAAAGTGGAATTGATTGTGGAATGGAAAGTGGAGTGGATTGTGGAATGGAAAGGAAAGGAATGTGGAGTGGAATGTGGAATGGAATAGAATGGAATGTAGAATGGAATGTGGAATGGAATGGAATGTAATTGCTAAAGGTAATGTAATAGAATGTGTAATGGAATGTGGAGTGCAGTGGAATGCAATGTGGACTGCAATGTGGAATGGAATATAATGAAATGTGGAATGGAAAGTTAATGGAATGTAGTGGAACATGGAATGGAACGTGGAAAGGAATGGAATGGAACGTGGAAGGGAACGTGGAATTATAGGTGGAACGGGGCATGGAATGGAATGGAATGGAACGTGGAATTGAATGGCATGGAACGTGGAATGGAATGGAATGGATCGTGGAATGGAACGTAGAATGCAACATGGAATGGAATGAGGAATGGAACGTGGAATGGAATGCAATGGAACGTTGAGTGGAATGCGGATTGGAAAGTGAAATGGAATGGAATGGAATGAGGAATGCAACGTGAAATGGATTAGAATGGAATGTGGACTGGAATGTGGAATGGAATAGTATAGAAAGTTGAAAGGAGTGGAAAGGAATGTGGAATGGAATGGAATGGAATATGGAATAGAATGTGGAATGGAATCGACTGGAATATGGAATGGAATGTGGAATAGAATGTGTAATGAAATGTGGAATGGAATGGAATGGAATGAATTGTGGAATGGAATGTGGAATGGAAATTGGAATGCCATGTGGAATGGAAAAGAATGGAATGTGGAATGGAATGTTTCAAGAAACATGGAATGGAATGGAATGGAATGTGGAATAGAATGGATTGGAATGTGGAATGGAATGTGGAAAGGAATGGAATGTAGAGTGGAATGTGGAATGGAATGGATCGTGGAATGGAAAGTGGAATGGAATGTAGTGGAATGTGGAATGCGGAATGAAATGTGGAATGGAATGGAATGCAGTGTGGAATGGAATGTGGAATGGAACGTAGTGGAACGCAATGAGGAGTGAAATGGAATGGAATGTGGAATGGAAATTAATAGAATGCGGAATGGAATGGAATGGAAGGGAATGTGGAAATGAATGGAATGGAATGTGGAATGGAACGGAATGGAATATGGATTAGAATGGAATGGAATGGAATGGAATGTGGAAGGGAATGGAATGGAATGTGGAGTGGAATCTAATGGAAAGGGGAATGGAATGGAATGGAATGTGTAATGTAATTTGGAATAGAATGGAAAGGAATGGAATAGAATGTGGAATAGAATGGAATGTGGAATGGGATGGAATGTGGAATGGAAAGTGGCATGGAATGGAATGAAACGTGCAATGGAATGTCGAATGGAACATGGAATGGAACATGGAATGGAATGTGGAATGCAAAGGAATGGAAAGTCAAAACGAATGTGGAATGGAAAGTGGAATGGAATGGAATGAAACGTGCAATGGAATATCCAATGGAACGTGGAACGGAACGTGGAATGGAATATGGAATGCAAAGGAATGGAAAGTCAAATTGAATGTGGAATGGAATGGAATGGAATGTGGAATGGAATGGAATGGAATGTGGAATTGAATGGAATGGAATGTGAAATGCAATGTGAAATGGAATGTGAAATGGAACGTGGAATGGAAGGTGGAATGGAACGGAATGGAACATGGAATGGAAAGGAATGGAACTTGGAATGGATTGTGCAGTGGAACATGGAATGGAACGTGGAGTGGAATGGCATGGAAAGTGGAATGGAACGTGAAATGTAATGTGGAATGACACGTGGCATGGAATTTGGAATGGAATGGAATGTAGTGTGGAATGCAAAGTGGAATGGAATGGAATGCAACATGGAATGCAACGTGAAATGGAATGGAATGGAATGGAAGGTGGAATGGAAGGGAATGAAACGTGTAATGGAATATGGAATGGAACGTGGAGTGCAATGTGTAATGGAATGTCGAATGGAAAGGAATGGAATGTGGAATGGAATGGAATGGAATTTGGAATGGAAGGTGGAATGTAACATGGAATGGAAAGTGGAATGGAATGGAATGGAATGTGGAATGGAAACTGCAATGGAATGGAATTGAACATGGAATGGAACGTAGAATGGAATAGAATGGAATTTGGAATGGAAGGGAATGAAATGTGGAATGGAATGTGGAATGGAAGGTGGAATGCAATTTGGAATGTAATGTGGAATGGAAAGGAATGGAATGTGGAATGGAATGGAATGGTATGTGGAATGGATCATGGAATTGAACGTGAAATGGAACGTGGAATGGAATGTCGAATGAAATGTGGTATGGAATGGAATTGAATATGGAATGGAATGTGGAATGGAATGGAATGAATGTGGAATGGAATTGAATGGAATGTGGAATGGAATGGAATGGAATCGAATGTCGAATGGAAAGGAATGGAATTTGTAATTTAATGGAATGGTATGGAATATGGAATGGAATGGAATGGAATGTGGAATGGAATGTAATGGAATGTGTAATGGAATGGAATTGAATGGAATGTGGAATGCGGAATGGAATGGAATGGAATGTGGAATGGAATGGAATAGAATGGAACGTGGAATGGAATATGTAATGGAACCTGGAATGAAATATGGAATGGAATGTGGAATGGAATGAGGAATAGAATGTGGAATAGAATGGAATGCAATGGAATGTGGAATGGAATGTGGAAAGGAACGGAATGGAATGCGGAATTGAACGGAATGGGATGTGGAATGCAATGGAAAGTGAAATGGAATGCAACGTGGAATGGAACGGAATGGAATATGGAATGGGTTGGAATGGAATTTGGAAGGGATTGTTTAATGGAATGTGGAATTTATTGTGGAATGGAATGTGGAATGGAATGGTTAGTAGAGCGTGGAATTGAATGGAATGGAATGTGGAATGGATAGTGGAGTGGAATGTGGAATGCGATGGAATGCAATAGGGAATGGAAAGTGGGATGGAATTGGGAATTGAATTTGGAATTAAATGGAGTGAAATATGAAATGGAATCGAATGGAATGGTGCGGAATTTAGAATGGAATGTGTAACTCAATGGAAATGAATGAAATGGAATGTGGAATGGAATGGAAGTTGGAATGGAATGGAATGTGGAATGGAATTTAATGTGGAATGGAATGGAATGGAATGTAGAATGGAATGTAATGGAATGTGGAAAGGAATGTGCAATGGAATTGAATTGGACGGAATGAAATGAGGAATGGAATGGAATGAATACAATGTGGAATGGAATGCAATGGAATGTGGAATGGAATGGAATAGAATGTGGAGTGGAATGTGGCATGAAATGGAATGGAATGTGGAATGGAACATGGAATGGAATGGAATAAAATGTGGAATGCATTGCGGAATGGAAAGCAATGGAATGAGGCATGAAATGGAATGGAATGTAGAATGGAACGTGGAATGGAATTGAATGGAATGCTGAATGGAATGTGGAAAGGAAAGGAATGGAATGGAATGGAATGTGGAATAGAATGGTATTGAAAGCGGAATGGAATGGAAAGGAATGGGGACGGAATGGAATGCAATGCGGAATGGAAGGGAATGGAATGGAATGTCGAATGGAATGAAATGTAATGTGGAATGGATTGCAATGGAATGGAATGTGGAATGGAATGGAGTGGAATGTGGAATGGAATGGAATGGGATGTGGAATGGAACGGAATGGAATGAAGAATGAAATGGAATGGAATGGAATGTGGAATGCAATGGAATGGAATATGGAAAGGAATGGAATGGGGTGGAATGTGGAATGGAATGGAACTGAATGAAGAATGGAATGAAATGGAATGTTTAATGGAATTAAGATTTCAATGGAAAGGAATGGAATGGAATGTGGAACTGAATGTAATGTGGAATGGCATGGAATATGTAATGGAATGGACTGGAATTTGGAATTGAAATTAATGGTACGTGGAATGGAATGTGCAGTGGAATGGAATGGAATGGGTAATGGAATGAAATGAAATGCAATTTGGAATGGAAAGCAATGGAATACGGAAAGGAATGGATAGGAATGTGGAAAGAAATGGAATGGAATGCAATGTGGAAGGAACACAGTGAAATGTGGAATGGAATGGAATGGAATGGAAGGTGGAATGGAATGGAATTAATGTGGAATGGAATGTGGCATGGAGTGGAAAGGAATGGAATGTGGTATGGAATGGAGTGGAATGTGGAATGGAATGTGGAATGGAATGGAAAGAAATGTGGAATGGAATGGATCGCAAATTGGAATGTGGAATGGAAAGTGGAATGGAATGGAATCGAATGCAATGTGGAATGGAATGGAATGGAATATGGAATGGAATGGAATGGAACGGAATGTGGAATAGAATGGATTGGAATGTGGAATGGAATGTGGAAAGGAATGGAATGTAGAGTGGAACGTGGAATGGAATGGATCATGGAATGGAAAGTGTAATGGAATGTAAGGCAATGTGGAATGCGGAAAGCATTGTGGAATGGAATGAAATTGAATGTGAAATTCACTGGAAATGATCGTGGATAGGAACGCTCAATGGAATGTGGAATGGAAAGGAAAGGAACATGGAATGGATTATGGAATGCAACGTGGAATGGAATGGAATGGATTGGAAAGGAATGGAATGGAATGGAAAGTGGAATGGAATGGAATGGAACTTGGAATGGAACTTAGAATGGAATGGAATGGAATTGAACGGAATGGAATGGAATGGAATGTGGAACGCGACGGAATGGAATGTGGAGTGGAATGGAATGGAACGTTAACTGGAATTTAAAATTTAATGGAAAGGAATGGAATGGAATGTGGAATCGAATGGAATGTAGAATGGAATGGAATGCAGTGTGGAATAGATTGGAATGCAATGTGGAATGGAATGGAATGGAAAAGGGAATGGAAAGAAATGGAAGGTGGAATGGAATGTGGAATGGAATGGAATCTGGAATGGAATTGAATGGAATTTGAAATGGAATGGAATAGAATTCGGAATGGAATGGAATGGAATGCGGAATGGAATGGGATGGAACCTGGAATAGAATGTAGAATGGATTGGAATGGAATCTGGAATGGAATATGGAATGGAATCGAACGGAATGTGGAATGGATGTGAAATGGATTGGAATGGAATGGAAAGTAATGTGGAATAGATTGTGCAATGGTTTGGAATGGAATGTGGAATGGAATGTGAAACGGAACAGAATGGAATGGAATGGAATTGAATTGAAAGTGGAATGGAATGGAAATGAATGCAATGTGGAACGGATTGCCACGAAATGGAATGGAATGGAATGCGGAATGTAATGGAAAGTGATGGAATCTGGAATGGATTGGAACGGAATATAATGGAATGGAATGCAGAATGGTAAGGAATGGAATGTGGAATGGAATGAAATGAAATGTGAAATGGAATGGAATTGAATGGAATGGATCGTGGAATGGAATGTGGAATGAAATCTGGCATGGAATGGAATGGAATGGACAGGAATATGGAATGGAATGGAATGTGGAATGGAATGCAATGCAATGTGGAATGGAATGGAATGGAATGTGGAATGGAATGGAATCTGGAATGGAATGGAATGGAATGTGGAATGGAATGGAATGGAATCTGGAATGGAATTGATGCGTATCTGAAATGGAATGGAATGTGGAATGGAATGGAATGGAATGTGGAAAGGAATGGCATGGAATGTGGAAATGAATGTGGAATTGAAAGGAATGGAATGTGGAATGGAATTGGATGGAATGTGAATTGGAATGTGGAATGGAACATGGAATGGAATGTGGAATGGAATGCAATGAGGAAAGGAATATGAAATGGAATGGAATGGAATGTGGAATGGAATGACTAATGGAAAGGAATGGAATGTGGAATGGAATTGCATGGAATGAGAAGTGGAATATGGAATGGACATTGGAATGGAAAATGGAATGGAATGGAGTATGGAATTGAATGGTATGGAATGTGGAATGGAATGGAAAGCAATGTGGAATGGAACGTGGAAAGAAACGTGGAATGGAATGTCGAATGGAATCGCATGGAAGATGGAATGAAATGCAATGGAACGTGGAATGGAATGGAATGGAACGTGAAATGGAACGTGCAATTGAACGTGGAATGGAACGTGCAATTGAACGTGGAATGGAACTTGGAATAGAACGTGGAATGGAATGGAATGGAATGCGGAATAGAAGGGAATGTGATGTGGAATGGAATGTGGAATGGAATGGAATCGAATGTGGAATGGAATGGAATGCAATACAATGTGGAATGAAATGGAAAGGAATGGAAAGGAATGTGGAATTCAATGGAAAGGAATATGGAAAAGATTGGAATTGGATGGGCAAAGGGATATGGAATGAAACGTGGAATGGAAAGTGGAATGGAATGGGCAATGGAAATTGGAAAGGAACAGGCAATGGAAAGTGGAATGGAACGTGGAATTGAAACTGGTATGGAACGGGCAATGGAAAGTGGAATGGAAAGTGGAATGAAATGTGGAATGGAATGGAATGGTATGGGAAATGGAATGGGACGAGGAATGGAAAGTGAAATGAAACGTGGAATCCAACGTGCAATGGAACCTTGAAAGGAAATTGGAATGGAAGTTGGAATGGAATGGAATGGAATGTGGAATGGAAAGTGGAATTGAAGGAGGAATGGAATGGAATGGAATGTGGAATGGAAATTCAGTGGAACATGGAATGGAAGGTAAAATGGAACGTCGAATGGAACCTGCAATGGAACGTGGAATGGAATGTGGAATGGAATTGAATGAAAAGTTTAATGGAATGACATGGAATGGAATGTGGCATTGAATATTGACTGGAATACAATGAAATGTGGAATGGAATGTGGAATGGAATGGAATGGAATGTGGAATGAAATGTGGAATGGAATGGATCGTGTAATGGAATGGAACGGAATGTGGAAAGGAATAGAATGGAATGTGGAATGGAATGTGGAATGGAACGGAATGGAATGTGGAATGGAAAGTGGAACGAAATGGAGTGTAAAGTGGAATGGAATAGAATGGAATATGGAATGGAATGGAACGGAAAGTGGAACGAAATGGAATTGAATGTGGAATGGAATGGAATGCAATATGGAATTCAATGGAAAGGATCGTGGAATGGAACATGCAATGGAACGTGGAATGGAATGGAAAGGAAAGTGGAATGGAACATGGATTGTAATGCGGAATAGAATGGAATGGAAAGGAAATTGGAATGGAACATGGATTGGAACACGGAATAGAATAGAATGGAATGGAATGGAATGGAAGGTGGAATGGATTGTAATGGAATGTGGAATTGAATAGAATGGAATGTGGAGTGGAATGCAATGGAATGTGGAATGGAATGGAATGCAACGTGGAATGGAATGTGGAATGTAATGCAATGTAATGTGGAATGGAACGTGGAATGGTATGTAACGGATAGTGGATTGGAACGTGGAATAGATTGTGGAATGGAACATGGAATGGAACGTGGAATGAAATGTGGAATGGAGTGGAATGGAACGTGGAATGGAACGTGGAATGGAATGTGGAAAGGAATGTGGAATGGAACATGTAATGGAATGCAATGTGGAATGGAAAGATTTGGAATGGAATGTGGAATGGTATGAAATGATATGGAATGGAATTGAATGGAATGAGGAATGGAATGGAATGGAATGTGGAATGTAAAGAATGGAATGGAATGTGGAATGGAATGCAAAGGAACATGAAATGGAATGTTTAATGGAATGGAACGGAATGGAATGAAATGTGGAAAAGAATGGAATGGAATGTGGAATGGAATGGAATGGAATGTGGAACAGAAAGGAATGGAATGTGTAATGGAATGGAATGCAATGGAATGTGGAATAGAACGGAATGGAATGGAATGGAATGTGGAATGGAATGGAATGGAATGTGGAATGGAATCGAATGTGGAATGGAATGAAATGGAATGGAATGTGAAATGAAATGGAATGGAAAGAGGAATGGAGTGGAATTGAATGTGGAATAAAATGAAATGGAAATGAATGTGGAATGGAATGGAATGGAATGTGGAATGGAATTTGGAATGGAATAGAATTGAAGTTGGACTGTAATTTGGAATGGAATGGAATGAAATGTGCAATGCAATGGAATGGAATGTGGAGTGGAAAGGAATGGAACGTGGAATGGAACACTGAATGAAACGTGGAATGCAACGTGGAATGCAACGTGGAATGGAAAGTGGAATGGAATGTAATGGAATAAAATGTGGAATGGAATGGAATGGAATGGAATGTGGAATGGAAAGGAATGGAAAGGAATGGAATGGAATGGAATGTGGAATGGAATGGAATGGAATGTGGAATGGAATGGAATGGAATGGAATGTGGAATACAATGTGGAATGGAATGCAATGGAACATGAAATGGAATGTTTAATGGAATGGAATGGAATGCAATGAAATGTGGAAATGAATGGAATGGAAAGTGGAATGTAATGGAATGCAATGGAATGTGGAATCGAATGGAATGTAATGTGGAACGAGATGGAATGGAATGTGGAATGGAAGAGAATGTGGAATGGAATGAAATAGAATAGAATATAGAATGGAATGGAATGGAATGTGGAATGGAATGGAATGGAAAGTGGAAGGTAATGGAATGGAATGTGGAATGGAATGTGGAATGGAATGGAATTGAGTGGAATGCAGAATGGCATGTGGAATGGAATGAATTGCCGAATGGAATGTGGAATGGAATGGAAAGGAATGTTGAATGGAATCGAATGTGGAATGGAATAAAATGGAATGGAATGTGAAATGGAATGGAACGGAATGTGGAATGGAATGGAATGGAATGTTGAATAAAATGAAATGGAATGGAATGTGGAATGGAATGGAATGGAATGTTGAATAAAATGAAATGGAATGGAATGTTGAATGGAATGGAATGGAATGGAATGTGTAATGGAATGCAGAATGGAATGGAACGTGGACTGTAATGTGCAATTTAATGCAATGAAATGTGGAATGCAATGGAATGGAACGTGGAGTGGAAAGGAATGGAACGTGGAATGGAACGCTGAATGAAACGTGGAATGCAACGTGGAATGCAACGTGCAATGGAAAGTGGAATGGAATGGAATGGAATGTGGAATGTAAGGGAATGCAACGTGGAATGCAACATGGAATGGAACGTGAAATTCAACGAGGTATGGAATGTAGAATGGAATGTGGAATCAAATTGAATGGAATGTGGAATGGAACGTGGAATGGAATGGAATGGAACGTGGAAGGGAACGTGGAAATGAACGTGGACTGGAACGTGGAATAGAATGTGCGATAGAATGTGGAATGGAATGTTGAAACAAAGACAATGGAAAGTGGAATGGAACGTGGAATGGAATGTAATGGAAAGAGGATTGGAACGTGGAATTGATTGTGGAATGGAACGTGGAATGAAACGTGGAATGGAATGGAATGGAATGTGGAATGGAATGTGGAATGTAATGTGGAATGAAATGGAATGGAATGTTGAATGGAATGTGGAATGGAATGGAATGAAATGTGGAATGGAAAGCGGAATGGAATGTGGAATGGAACGTGGAATGCAATGTTGTATGCAATGGAATGGAATGTCGAACGGAATGGAATGGAATGTGGAATAGAACGGAATGTAGTGGAATTTGGAATGGAATGGAATCGAATGGAATGGAATGCGGAATATAATGGAATGGAATGTGGAATGTAATGGAATATGTAATGGAATGAAATGGAGTGGTATGGAATGGAATGCGGAATATAATGGAATGGAATGTGGAATGGAATGAAATGGAATAGAATGTGGAATAGAAAGGAATGGAGGGGAATGTGGAATGGAATGTGGAATGGAATGGAAAAGAATGTGGAATGGAATGCAATGGAATGTGGAATGGAATGGAATGGAATGGAAGGTGATATGTAATGTGGAATGGAATGTTAAAAATAATGCGGAATGGAATGTGGAATGGAATGAAATGCAACGTGTAATGCAATGGAATGGAATTTGGAATGGAACGTGAAGTGGAACATAGAATGGAACGAGGAATGGAATATGTAATGGAATGTGGAATGGAATGCAATTGAATGTGGAATGGATTGTGGAATAGAATGTGTAATAGAATGGAAAGGAATGTGAAATGGAATGCGGAATGGAATGGAATGGAAAGTGGAATGGAACGTGGAATGGAATGTGGAATGGAATGGAATGAAAAGTGGAATGGAATGCGGAATGGAACGCGAAATGGAATGGAATACCACGTGGAGTGGAACGTGGTTTGTATCGTGGAATAGAATGTGGAAAGGTATGAGGAGTAGAATATGGAATGGAATATGGAAGGGAAAGTGATATTGAATGGAATGGAATGTTGAATGGAACGTGGAATGGAATGGAATGGAAGGTGCAATGGAATTTGGAATGGAATGTGGAAAGGAACGTGGAATAGAACGTGGAATGGAATTTAATTCAATTTGAAATGGAGTGTGGAAAGGAATGGATTGGTATGTAGAATGCAATGTGGAATGGAATGGAACAGAAAGTGGAATGCAATGCGGAATGGAATGGAATGGAATGTGTAATGGAAAGTGGAGTGGAATGTTGAATGGAATATGGAATGGAATGGAATCGAATGTGCTATGGAATTTGTAATGGAATGTGGAACTGCAATAGGATGTAATGTGTAATGAAAGGTGGAATGGAAGGTTGAAAGGAAAGTGGAATGTAACGGAATGGAAGGTGGAATGGAACATGGAATTGAGTGGAATCGAACGTGGACAGGAACGTGGAATGGAAAGTAGAATGGAACGAGGAATGGAATGTGAAATGGAATGTGGAAAGGAATGCTGAATGGAATGTGGAAAGGAAGGTAGAATGGAATGTGGAATGGAAAGTGGAATGGTATGTGGAATGGAATGGAATGGAATGGAATGTACAATGGAATGTGTAATAAAATGGAATGGAATGTGGAATGCAATCGAACGTGGAATGGAATGTTGAATGGAATGTGGATTGGAATATAATGCAATGTGGAATGGAATGTAATGGAATGTGGTATAGAATGTAATGGAATGGAATATGGAATAGAATGGAGAATACAATGTGGAATGGAATGGAATGGATAGTGGAATTGAATGGAATTGGACGTGAAATGTAACTTTTAAAGGAATGTGGAATGGAACGTGTTATGGAACATGAAATGGAATATGGAATGCAATGTGGAATGGAAAGTGGAATGCTACGTGGAACGGAACGTGGAATGGAATAGAATGTGATGTGGAATGCAATGGAAAGGAATGTGGAATGGATTGTAATGGAATGTGGAATGGGATGTGGAATGGAATGGAATTGAGTGCAATGGAATGTGGAATTGAATGGAATGCAATGGAATGTGGAATGGAATGGAATGGAATGTGGAGCTAAACGGAATGGAATGTGGAATGGAATAGAATATGGAATGGAATGAAAGAGAATGGAATACAGAATGGAATGGAATGGAATTTGGAATGGAATGGAATGTGGAATGGAATGGAATGGAATGGAATGTGGAATGGAATGGAATGTGGAAAGGAATGGAATGGAATGTGGATTGGAATGAAATGGAATGGAACGTGAAGTGGAATGGAACGGAATGTGGAATGGATTGGAATGGAATGTGGAATGGAATGGAACGGAATGTTGAATAGTATGGAATGGAATGGAATGTGGAATGGAATGGAATGTTGAATGGAATATGGAATGGAAAGGAATGGAATTGAATATGGACTGCAATATGGAATGGAATGGAATGAAATGTGGAATGGAATAGAGTGGAATGAGGAATGAAACATGAAACGGAATGGAATGGCATGTGGAATGGAAAGTGGAATGGTACGTGGAACGGAACTTGGAATGGAATAGAATGTAATGTGGAATGCAATGGAATGGAATGTGGAATGGAATGTAATGGAATGTGGAATGGAATGTGAAATGGAATGGAATTGAGTGGAATGCAGAATGGCATGTGGAATGGAATGAACTGCCGAATGGAATGGGGAATGGAATGGAATGGAATGGAATGTGGAATGTAATGTGGAATGTAATGGAATGGAATGTAAAGTGGAATTTGGAATGGAATGGAATGGAATGTGGAATCCAATGTAATGGAATGTGTAATGGAATGAAATGGAATGTGGAATGCAATGGAATGGAACATGGAATGGAAAGTGGAACGGAATGTGAAATGTTATGTGGAATGGAATGGAATGGAATGTATAACGGAATAGAATGGAATGGAATTTGGAATGAAGTGGAATGGAATGGAATATATAATGGATTGGAATATAATGTGGAATGGAATGCAATGGAAAATGAAATGGTATGTGGAATGCAATGGAATGGAATGCAATGAAATGTGGAAAAGAATGGAGTGGAATGTGGAATGGAATGGAATAGAATGGATTGTGGAATGGAAAGGAAAGGAATGTGGAATGGAATGTGGAATACAATGAGGATTCGTAGAATCTGCAAGTCGACACTTGGAACGCTTTGAGGCCTATGCTGGAAAAGGAAATATCTTCCCAGAAAAACTAGATAGAAGAATTCCTAGAAACTTGCTTGTGATTTGCGCATTCAACTCACAGAGTTGAAGCTTCCTTTTGATATAGCTGTTCTGAAACACTCTTTTAGTAGAATCTTTAAGTGGATATTTGGAGTGTTAGAAGGTCAAAACTGGAAAAGAAAATATCTTCATATAAAAACTAGACGGAAGCATTCTCAGAAACATCCCTGTGCTTTATGCATTCAAGTCACAGAGAGGAATCTTCCTTTTGAAAGCGCAGTATTGAAACACTCTTTTTGTAGAATTTGCTAGTGGATGTTTGGAGCGATTTGAGGCCTATGCTGCAAAACGAAATATCTTCCCATAAAAACTAGACAGAAGCATTCTCAGAAACTACTTTGTGATGAGTGCATTCAACTCACAGACTTCAACCTTCATTTTGAAAGAGCAGTTTTGAAACACTCTTTTTGTAGAATCTGCAAGTGGATATTTGGAGCGTTTTGAGGCCTTTGCTGGGAAATGAAATATCTTCACCTACAAATTACGCAGAAGCATTCTCAGAAACTACTCTGCAATGTGTGCATTCACCTCACAGAGTTGAACCTGCTTTTTGATAGAGCAGTTTGGAAACAGCCTTTTTGTAAAATCTGCAAGTGGATATTTGGAGCGATTTGAGGCCTATGCTGCAAAAGGAAATATCTTCACAGAAACCCTAGACCGAAGCATTCTCAGGAATTTCTGTGTGATGAGTGCATTCAACTCACGGATTTGTACCATGCTTTTGATAGAACAGTTTTGAAACCCTCCTTTTGTAGAATCTGCAGGTGTTTATTTGGAGCGTTCTGATGCCTATGATGGAAAACGAAATATCTTCACATTAAAACGAGACAGAAGCATTCTCAGAACCTTCTGTGTGATGAGTGCATTCAACTCACACACTTGAACTTTCCTTTTGATAGAGCAGTTTTGAAACACCCTTTTAGTAGGATCTGTAAGTGGATATTTGAAGGGTTTTTATGGCAATGCTGGAAAAGGAATTATCGTCACATAAAAACTAGGCAGATGCATTCTCAGAAACTTCTTCATGATGAGTGCATTCAACTCACAGAGTTGAAAGTTCCTTTTGATAGAACAGTTTAGAAACACTTTTTCAGTAGAATCTGCAAGTGGATATTTGGAGTGCTAAGAGGCCAACACTGGAAAAGGAAATATCTTCACATAAAAACTAGACAGAAGCATTCTCAGAAACTTCTCTGTGCTTTCTGCATTCAACCCATAGTTGAACTTTCCTTTTGATAGAAAAGTTTTGAAAATCTCTTTTCGTAGAATCTGCAAGTCGACATTTGGATTGCTTTGAGGCCTATGCTGGAAAAGGAAATATTTCACATAAAAACTAGATAGAAGCATTCTCAGAAACCTGTTTGTGATGTGCGCATTGAACCCACAGAGTTGAACCTGCCTTGTGATATAGCTGTTTTGAAACACACTTTCAGTTGAATTTTCAAGTGGATATTTGGAATGTTAAGAGGCCAACACTGGAAAAGGAATTATCTTCACATAAAAACTAGATGGAAGCATTCTCAGAAACTTCCCTGTGCTTTATGCATTGAAGTCACAGAGAGGATCCTTCCTTTTGAAAGCGCAGTTTTGAAACACTCTTTTTGTAGAATATGCTGATGGATATTTGGAGCGATTTCAGGCCTATGCTGGAAAACGAAATATCTTCCCATAAAAACTAGACAGAAGCATTCTCAGAAACTTCTTTGTGCTGTGTGCATTCAACTCACAGAGTTGAACCTGCCTTTTGATAGAGTAGTTTGGAAACAGCAATTTTGTAATATCTGCAAGTGGATATTTGGAGCGATTTGAGACCAATGCTGCAAAAAGAAATATCTCCACATAAAACCTAGACATAAGCATTCTCAGAAACTTCTTTGTTATTTGGGGATTGACCTCACAGAGTTGAACCTTTCTTTTCATAGAGCAGTTCTGGAACACTTTTGTTGTGGAAACTGCAAATGGATATTTGGTGTGATTGCGGCATATAGTGGAAAAGGAAATACATTCTGATGAAAACCGGATAGAACCGTTCTCAGAAACTTCTTTGTGCTCTGTGCATTCAACTCACAGACTTCAACTTTCCTTTTTAAAGAGCAGTTTGGAAAACACTCTTTTTGTAGAATCTGCAAGTGGATGTTTTGAGTGTTTTGAGGCCTTTGCTGGGAAATGAAATATCTTCACCTGAAAACTAGACAGAAGCATTCTCAGAAATTTCTTTGTGATGTGGAATTCAACTCACAGAGTTGAAACTTCCTTTTGAGATAGCTGTTTTGAAACACTCTTTCAGTAGAATCTGCAAGTGGATATTTGGAGGGCTAAGAAGCCAACACTGGAAATGGAAATATCTTCACATAAAAACAAGATGGAAGCATTCTCAGAAACTTCCCTGTGCTTTATGCATTCAAGTAACAGAGAGAAACCTTCCTTTTGAAAGCACAGTTTTGAAACACTCTTTTGTAGAATTTGCTAGTGGATGTTTGGAGCGATTTTATTTATATTTATGGGAAATATATTCCCATAAAAACTAGACAGAAGCATTCTCAGAAACTTCTTTGGGCTGTGTGCATCCAACTCACAGACTTTAACTTTCCTTTTGAAAGAGCAGTTTTGAAAACATTCTTTTTGTAGAATCTGCAAGTGGATATTTTGAGCGTTTTGAGGCCTTTGCTGAGAAATGAAATATCTTCACCTGAAAACAAGACAGAAGCATTCTCAGAAACTTCTTTGTGATTTGGCATTCAACTCACAGAGTTGAAGCTTCCTTTTGATATAGCTGTTTTGAAACACTCTTTCAGTAGAATATGCAAGTGGATATTTGGAGGGCTAAGAGGCCAACACTGGAAAAGGAAATATCTTCACATAAAAACTAGACGGAAGCATTCTCAGAAACTTCCCTGTGCTTTATGCATTCAAGTCACGGAGAGGAACCTTCCTTTTGAAAGTGCAGTTTTGAAACACTCTTTTTGTAGAATTTGTTAGTGGATGTTTGGAGCGGTTTGAAGCCTATGCTGGAAAACGAAATATCTTTCCATAAAAACTAGACAGAAGCATTCTCAGAAACTTCTTTGTGCTGTGTGCATTCAACTCATAGAGTTGAACCTGCCTTTTGATAGAGTAGTTTGGAAACAGCCTTTTTGTAAAATCTGCAAGTGGATATTTGGAGCGATTTGAGACCTATGCTGCAAAAAGAAATATCTCCACATAAACCCTAGAAAGAAGCATTCTCAGAAACTTCTTAGTCATTTGGGGATTGAACTCACAGAGTTGAACCTTCCTTTTCATAGAGCAGTTCCGCAACATTCTTGTTGTAGAAACTGCAAGTGGATATTTGGTGCGCTGAGGCATCTAGTGGAAAGGGAAATACATTCAGATGAAAACTAGATAAAACCGTTCTCAGAAACTCCTTTATGATGTGTGCATTCTACTCACAGAGTTGAACATTCCTTTTGATAGAACAGTTTTGAAACACTCTTTTTGTGGAATCTGCAAGTGGATATTTGGAGCGCTTTGTAGACTATGCTGGAAAAGGAAACATCTTCACATAAAAAGTAGATAGAAGCATTCTCAGAAACTTCTTTGTGATGTGTGCATTCAACTCACAGAGTTGAAGCTTCCTTTTGATATAGCTGTTTTGAAACACTCTTTCAGAAGAAGCTGCAAGTGGATATTTGGAGTGCTAAGAGGCCAACACTGGAAAAGGAAATATCTTCATATAAAAACTAGACAGAAGCATTCTCAGAAACTTCCCTGTGCTTTATGCATTCAAGTCAAAGAGAGGAAACTTCTTTTTGAAAGCGCAGTTTTGAAACTATATTTTTGTAGGATTTGCTAGCGGATGTTTGGAGCGATTTGAGGCCTATGCTGGAAAACGAAATATATTAAAGTAAAAACTAGACAGAATCATTCTCAGAAACTTCTTTGTGATGAGCACATTCAACTCACACACTTGAACCTTCATTTTGAAAGAGCAATTTTGAAACACTCTTTTTGTAGAATATGCAAGTGGATATTTTGAGTGTTTTGAGGCCTTTGCTGGGAAATGAAATATCTTCAACTGAAAACTACACAGAATCATTCTCAGAAACTTCTTTGTGATGTGTGCATTTAACTCACAGGCTTGAACCTGCCTTTTGATAGAGCAGTTTGGAAACAGCCTTTTGTAAAATCTGCAGGTGGATATTTGGAGCGATTTTAGTCCTATGCTGCCAAAGGAAATATCTTCACAGAAACCCTAGACAGAAGCATTCTCAGGAACTTCTTTGTGATGAGTGCATTCAACTCACAGACTTGAACCTTCCTTTAGATAGAACAGTTTAGAAACACTCCTTTTGTAGGATCTGCAAGTGTTTATTTGGAGCACTTTGAGGCCTATGATGGAAAAGGAAACATCTTCACATAAAAAAGAGATAGAAGCATTCTCAGAACCTTCTGTGTGATGTGTGCATTCAACTCACACACTTGAACTTTCCTTTTGATACAGCAGTTTTGAAACACTCTTTTAGTAGCATCTGTAAGTCGAAATTTGGAGGGGTCTTATGCCAATGCTGGAAAACGAAATGTGATCACATAAAAACTAGGCAGAAGCATTCTCAGAAACGACTTCATGATGAGTGCATTCAACTCACAGAGTTGAACGTTCCTTTTGATAGAACAGTTTTGAAACATTCCTTTTGTAGGATCTGCAACTGTTTATTTGGAGGGCTTTGAGGTCTATGTTGGAAAAGGAAATATCTTCACATAAAAACTAGACAGAAGCATTCTCAGAGACTTCCCCGTGCTTTCTGCATTCAACTCACATAGCTGAACCTTCCTTTTGATAGAACAGTTTTGAAAAACTCTTTTCATAAAATCTGCACGTCGACATTAGGAACGTTTTGAGGCCTATGCTGGAAAAGGAAATATCTTCACATAAAAACTGGATAGAAGCATTCTCAGAAACTTGCTTGTGATGTGCACATTCAACTCACAGAGTTTAAGCTTCCTTTTTATATAGCTGTTTTGAAACACTGTTTTAGTAGAATCTTAAATTGGATATTTGGAGTGTTAAGAGGTCAACACTGGAAAAGAAAATATCATCACATAAAAACTACACGGAAGCATTCTGAGAAACTTCCCTGTGCATTATGCATTCAAGTCACAGAGAGGAAGCTTCCTTTTGAAAGTGCAGTTTTGAAACACTCTTTTTGTAGAATTTGCTAGTGGATGTTTGGAGCGATTTGAGGCCTATGCTGGAAAACGAAATATCTTCCCATAAAAACTAGCCAGAAGCATTCTCAGAAACTTCTTTGTGATGAGTGCATTCAACTCACAGACTTGAACCTTCATTTTGAAGAGCAGTTTTGAAACACTCTTTTTGTAGAATCTGCAAGTGGATATTTGGAGCGTTTTGAGGCCTTTGCTGGGAAATGAAATATCTTCACCTGCAAACTACACAGAAGCATTCTCAGAAACTACTTTGCAATGTGTGCATTCAACACACAGAGTTGAACCTGCTTTTTGATAGAGCAGTTTGGAAACATCCTTTTTGTAAAATCTGCAAGTGGATATTTGGAGCAATTTGAGGCCTTCACTGCAAAAGGAAATATCTTCACAGGAACCCTAGACAGAAGCATTCTCAGTAACTTGTGTGTGGTGAGTGCATTCAACTCACGCACTTTAACCTCCCTTTTGATAGAACAGTTTTGAAACACTCCTTTTGTAGAATCTGCAGGTGTTTATTTGGAGCGCTTTGAGGCCTGTGATGGAAAACGAAATATCTTCACATAAAAGTGAGACAGAAGCATTCTCAGAAACTTCTGCGTGATGAGTGCATTCAACTCACACACTTGGACTTTCCTTTTGATAGAGCAGTTTTGAAACACTCTTTTAATAGCATCTGTAAGTGGATATTTGAAGGGATTTTATGGCAATGCTGGAAAAGGAAATATCATCACATGAAAACTAGGCAGAAGCATTCTCAGAAACTTCTTCGTGATGAGTGCTTTCAGCTCACAGAGTTGAACGTTCCTTTTCATAGAGAAGTTTTGAAACATTCTTTCAGTAGAATCTGCAAGGGGATATTTGGAGTGCGAAGAGGCCAACACTGGAAAAGGAAATATCTTCACATAAAAACTAGACAGAGGCATTCTCAGAAGCATCCCTGTGCTTTCTGCATTCAATCCACATAGATGAACCTTCCTTTTGATAGAAAAGTTTTGAAAATCTCTTTTCGTAGGATCTGCAAGTCGACATTTGGAATGCTTTGAGGCCTATGCTGGAAAAGGAAATATCTTCACATAAAAACAAGATAGAAGCATTCTCAGAAACTTCCCTGTGCTTTATGCATTCAAGTCACAAAGAGAAACCTTAATTTTGAAAGCACAGTTTTGAGACACTCTTTTTGTAGTATTTGCTAGTGGATATTTGGAGCAATTTGAGGGCTATGCTGGAAAACGAAATATCTTCCCATAAAAACTAGACAGAAGCGTTCTCAGAAACTTCTTTGTGATGAGTGCATTCAATTCACACACTTTAACTTTCGTTTTGAAAGAGCAGTTTTGAAAACACTCTTTTTGTAGAATCTGCAAGTGGATATTTTGAGCGTTTTGACACTTTTGCTGGGAAATGAAATATCTTCACCTGAACACTACAGAGAAGCATTCTCAGAAACTTCTTTGTGATGTGCACATTCAACTGACAGAGTTCAAGCTTCCTTTTGATATAGCTGTTTTGAAACACTCTTTCAGTAGGATCTGCAAGTGGGTATATGGAGTGTTAAGAGGCCAACACTGGAAAAGGAAATATCTTCACATAAAAACTAGATGGAAGCATTCTCAGAAACTTCCCTGTGCTTTATGCATTCAAGTCATAGAGAGGAACCTTCCTTTTGAAAGCGCAGTTTTGAAACACTCCTTTTCCAACATAGGCCTCAAAGCGCTCTAAATAAACACTTGCAGATTCTACGAAAACTGTGTAGAGTGCATTGGAGATTCCAATCCATTCCATTCCATTGCATTCTACTCACAGAGTTGAACCTTCCTTTTGATAGAACAGTTTTGAAACACTCTTTTTGAAGAATGTGCAAGTGTTTATTTGAAGCGCTTTGAGGCCTAAGTTGGAAAAGGAAATATCTTCCCATAAAAATTAGATCGAAGCATTCTCAGAAACTTCTTTGTGATGAGTGCATTCTACTCACAGAGTTGAACCTTCCTTTGATAGAATAGTTTTGAAACACTCTTTTTGTAGAATCTGCAAGTGGATATTTGTGCGCTTTGAGGCCTATGTTGGAAAAGGAAATTTCTTCCCATAAAAACTAGACCGAAACGTTCTCAGAAACTTCTTTGTGATAAGTGTATTCTACTCACAGAGTTGAACCTTCCTTTTGACAGAACAGTTTTGAAACACTCTTTTTGGAGATTCTGCAAGTGTTTATTTGCAGCACTTTGAGGCCTATGCTGGAAAAGGAATTATCTTCACATAAAAACGAGACAGAAGCATTCTGAGAAACTTTTTCTGATGTGTGCATTCAACTCACCGAGTTGAACCTTCCTTTTTGTAGAGCAGTTTTGAAACACTCTTTTTCTAGAATGTGCAAGTGGATATTTGGATTGTTAGGGGGCCAACACTGGAAAAGGAAATACCTTCCCATAAAAACTAGACAGTAGCATTCTCAGAAACTTCTTTGTGATGAGTGCATTCAACTCACAGACTTTAACTTTTCTTTTTTGGAAGAGCAGTTTTGAAACACTCTTTTTGTAGAATCTGCAGGTGGATATTTTGTGTGCTTTGAGGCCTAAGCAGCAAAAGGAAATATCTTCACGTAAAAACTAGACAGAAACATTCTCCAAAACCTCTTTGTGATGTGTGCATTCAAATAGCAGAGTAGAACATTCCTTTTCATAGTGCAGTTTTGAAACACCCTTTTTGTAGAATCTGCAAGTGGATATTTGGAGAGATTTGAGGCCTATGCTGAAAAAGGGGATATCTTCACATAAAAACTAGATAGAAGCATTCTCAGAAACTTCTCTCTGCTTTATGAATTCAACTTACAGACTTGAAACTTCCTTCTGAAAGAGCAGATTTGAAACACTGTTTTTGTAGAAACTGCAAGTGGATATTTGGAGCGCTTTGAGGCCTCTTCTGGAAAAGGAAATATCCTCACATAAAAACTAGACAAAAGCATTCTCTGAAACTCGTTATGATGAATGCATTCAGCTCACGGAGTTGAACCTTCCTTTTGATGGAACAGTTTTCAAACACTCTTTTTGTGGAATCTGCAAGTGGATATTTGGAGCGCTTTGAGGCCTGTGCTGCAAAAGGAAATATCTTCACATAAAAACTAGATGGAAGCATTGTCAGACACTTCTCTGTGATGAGTGCATTCAACTCACAGAGTTCAACCTTCCTTTTTGTAGAACAGTTATGGAACACTCTCTTTGTAGAATCTACAAGGGATCATTTGGAGCACATTGAGGCCTATGCTGGAAAAGGAAGTATATTCCCATAAAAAAATAAGCAGAATCATTCTGGGATAATTTTTTGTGATGAGTGCATTCGACTCACAGACTTGAACCTTCCTTTTCATAGAGCAGTTTTGAAACACTTTTTTTGTAGAATCTGCAAGTGGATATTTGGAGCACTTTGAGGCCTATGCTGGAAAAGGAAGTATCTTCCCATAAAAACTAAGCAGAATCATTCTCAGAAACATTTTGGTGATGAGCGCATTCATCTCACAGACTTGAACATTTCTTTTGATAGAACAGTTTGGAAACACTCTTTTTGTCAAATCTGCAAGTGGATATTTGGAGCGCTTTGAGGCCTATGCTGGAAAAGAAAATATCTTCATATAAAAACAAGATGGAAGCATTCTCAGACACTTCTTTGTAATGAGTGCAATCAACTCACAGAGTCCAACCTTCCTTTTGGTAGAACAGTTTTGAATCACTCTCTTTGTGGAATCTACAAGAGATTATTTGGAGTGCATTGAGGCCTATGCTGGAAAAGGAAGTATCTTCCCATAAAAACTAAGCAGAATCATTCTCAGAAACATTTTTGTGATGAGTGCATTCAACTCACAGACTTGAACATTCCTTTTGGTAGAGCAGTTTTTAAACACTCCTTTTGTAGATTCTGCAAGTGGGTATTTCGAGTGCTTTGAGGTCAAAGATGGAAAAGGAAATATCTTCATATAAAAACTAGACAGAAGCATTCTCAGAAATTACTTTGGGATGAGTGCATTCAACTCAAAGAGTTGAACCTTCCTTTTGATAGAACAGTATTGAAACACTTTTTTTGTAGAATCTGGAAGTGGATATTTGGGACAATTTGAGGCCTATGCTGGAAAAGGAAATATCTTCACATAAAAACTAGACGGAAGCATTCTCAGAAATTTCTTGGTGATGAGTGCATTCAACTCACGGGTTTGAACTTGCCTTTTGATAGAACAGTTTTGAAACACTCTGTTTATAGAATTTGCAAGTGGATATTTGGAGAGATTTGTGGCCTGTGCTGCATAAAGCGAATATCTTAACTTAAGAACCAGACAGAAGCATTCTCAGAGACTTCCCTGTGCTTTATGCATTCAAACCACAGGCTTGAACCTTCCTTTTGATAGAGCAGTATTGAACCACTCTTTTTGTATAATCTGCAAGTGGATATTGTGAGCGATTTGAGGCCTATGATGAAAAAGGTAATATCTTCACCTAAAAACTAGACAGAAACATTCTCAGAAACTTCTCTGGGATGAGTACATTCAACCAACAGAGTTGAACATTCCTTTTGATAGACTAGTTTTGAAACGCACTTTTTGTAAAATCTGCAAGTGGATATTTGGAGGGCTTTGAGGCCTATGCTGGAAAAGAAAATATCTTCACCTAAAAACTAGACAGAAGCATTCTCAGAAATTCCTTTGTGATGAGTGCATTCAACCCACAGGGTTGAAATTTCCTTTTGATACAACAATTCTGACACAATCTTCTTGTAGAATCTGCAAGTGGATATTTGGATTGCTTGAGGCCTATGCTGGAGTAAGAAATAATTTCACATAAAACTACATTGAAGCATTCTCAAAAACGTCTTTGTGATGTGTGCCTTCAACTCACAGAATTGAAACTTCCTTTTGATAAAACAGTTTTGAAACACCATATTGTAGAATCTGCAAGTGGATAGTTTTAGCACTTTGAGGCCTAGCCTGGAAAAGGTTATATCTTCACATAAAAACCGGACAGAAGCATTCTCAGAAACTTCCCTGTGCCTTATGAATTCAACTCACAGACTTGAAACTTCCTTTTGATAGAACAGTTTGGAAACACACTTTTTGTAGAACCTGGAAGTGGATATTTGGAGCGCTTTGAGGTCTATGCAGGAAAAGGAAATACCATCACATAAAAACTAGACAGAAGTATTCTCAGAAACTTCTTTGTGATGTGTGCATTCAACTCACAGAGTTGAACCCTGCTTTTGAAAGAGCAGTTATGAAACACCCTTTTTGTAGGATCTGCAGGTGGATATTTTTGGCACTTTGAAGCCAATGCTGGAAATGGAAATATGTATTCATAAAAACTAGACAGAAGCATTCTCAGAAACTTCTCTATGTTTTATGATTTCAACTCACAGAGTTGAACCTTCCTTTTGATAGCGCAGTTTGAAACGCTCTTTTTGTAGAATCTGCAAGTGGATTTTTGGAGCTCTTTGAAGACTATGCTGCAAAAGGAAACATCTTCATATAAAATTTGGACAGAGGCCTTTTCAGAAACCACTTTGTGATGAACGCATTCAGGTCACAGGGTTGAACCTTCCTTTTGATAGAACAGTTGTGAAGCACTCTTTTAGTAGAATCTGAAAGTGGATATTTGGAGCTCTTTGAAGCTTACGATGGAAAAGGAAATCTCTTCACAAAAAACCCAGACGGAAGTATTCTCAGAAACTTCATTGTGATGAGTGAGTTCAACTCACAGAGTTGAACCAACCTTTTGATTGAACAGTTTTGAAACACTCTTTTTGTAGAATCTGCAAGTGGATATTTGGAATGCTTTGAGGCCTATGCTCGAAAAGGAAATTTCTTCATATAAATACTAGACAGAAGCATGCTCAGAAACTTCTTTGTGATGAGTGCATTGTACTCACAGACTTTAAATTTCCTTTTGATAGACCAGTTTTGAAACAGTCTTTTTGTAGAATATGCAAGTTTATATTTGGTGCGATTTGAGGGCTAAGCTAGAAAAGAAAATATCTTCACGTAAAAACTGGACAGAAGTATTCTCCTATCTTCTTTGTGATGTGTGCATTAAACTAACAGAGTAGAACCTTACTTTTGATAGAGCAGTTTTGAAACACCTTTTTTGTAGAATCTGCAAGTGCATATTTGGAGCGATTTTAGGCCTATGGTGAAAAGGGGGATATCTTCGCATAAAAACTAGATAGAAGCATTCTCAGAAACTTCCCTGTGCCTTATGCATTCAACTCACAGCCTTAAAACTTCCTTTTGAAAGAGCAGATTTGAAACACTTTTTTTGGAGAAACTGCAAGTGGATATTTGGAGCGCTTTGAAGCCTACGCAGGAAAAGGAAATATCCCCACATTAAAAGTAGACAAAAGCATTCTCCGAAACTACTTTGTGATGAAGGCATTCACCTCACAGAGTTGAACCTTCCCTTTGATGGAACAGTTTTGAAACACTCTTTTTGTAGAATCTGCAAGTGGATATTTGGAGGGCTTTGAGGCCTATGCTGGAAAAGGAAATATCTTCACATAATAACTAGACGGAAGCATTCACAGAAACTTCTCTGAGATGAGTGCATTCAACTCACAGAGTTCAACCTTCCCTTTCGTAGAACAGTTATGAAACACTCTCTTTGTAGAATCTACAAGAGATTATTTGGAGCTCATTGAGGCCTATGCTGGAAAAGAAAGTATCTTCCCATAAAAACTAAGCAGAATCATCCTCAGAAATATTTTTGTAATGAGGGCATTCAACTCACAGACTTGAACCTTCCTTTTGATAGAGTAGTTTTGAAACACTCATTTTGTAGAATCTGCAAGTGGATATTTGGAGTGCTTTGAGGTTTATGCTGGAAAAGGAAATATCTTCACATCAAAACTAGACAGAAGCATTCTCAGAAATTTCTGTGTGATGAGTGCATTCAACTGACAGACTTGAACATTCCTTTTGATAGAACAGTTTTGAAACATTCTTTTTGTAGAATCTGCAAGTGGGTATTTTGAGCGATTTGAGGCCTATGCTGCAAAAAGAGAAATCTTCACATAAAAACTAGACAGAAGCAGTCCCAGAAACTTCCCCATGCTTCATGCATTCAACTCACAGACTTAAACCTTCCGTTTGATAGAACAGTTTTGAAACACTCTTTTTGTAGAATCTGCTATTGGATATTTGGAGCGATTTGAGGCCTATGATGAAAAAGCAAATATCTTCACCTAAAAACTAGATAGAAGCATTCTCAGAAACTTCTTTGTGATGAGTGCATTCAACCCACAGAGTTGAAACTTCCTTTTTTTAGAACAGTTTTGTAACACTCTCTTTGTAGAATCTGAATGTGGATACTTGGTGCGCTTTGAGGCCTATGCAGGAAATAGAAATATGTTCTCATAAAAACTAAGCAGAAGCATACTCACAAAGTTCTTAGTGATGAGTGCATTCAACTCAGAGACTTAAATCTTCCTTTTGATATAGCAGTTTTAACACTCTCTTTTTGTAGAATCTGCAAGTGGATATTTGGAGCGCTATGAGGCCTACGCTGTAAAAGGAAATATCTTCACATAAAAACTATACAGAAGCATTCTCAGAAACATCTCTATGATGAGCGCATTGTACATACAGACTTGAACATTCTTTTTGATAGAGCAGTTTTGAAACACTCCTTTTGTAGAATTTGCAAGTGGATATTTGGTGTGCTTTGAGGCCTAATCTGGAAAAGGAAATATCTTCACATAAAAACTAGACAGAAGCATTCTCTGAAACTTCTTTGTGATGCGTGCATTCATCCAACAGAGTAGAAACTTCCTTTGATAGACTAGTTTTGAAACACCCTTTTTGTAGAATCTGCAAGTGGCTATTTGGAACGATTTGAGGCCTGTGGTGTAAAAGGGAATATCTTCACATAAAAACCAGATGGAAGCATTCTCAGAAACTTCAGTGTGCTTTATGCATTCAACTCACAGACTTGAACCTTACTTTTGAAAGAGCAGGTTTGAAAAACTCTTTTTGTAGAAATTGCAAGTGGATATTTGGAGCGCTTTGAGGCCTATGCTGGGAAAGTATATATCCTCACATAAAAACTAAACAAAACCATTCTCCGAAACTTCTTTGTGATGAATGCATTCAGCTTACAGAGTTGAACCTTCCTTTTGATAGAACAGTTTTGAAACACTCTTTTGCAGAATCTGCAAGTGGATATTTGGAGTGCTTTGAGACCTATGCTGGAAAAAGAAATATCTTCACATAAAAATTAGACAGAAGCATTCTCAGACACTTCTCTATGATGAGTGCATTCAACTCACAGAGTTCAACCTTCCTTTTGGTAGAAGAGTTTTGAATCACTCTCTTTGTAGAATCTACAATAGATTATTTGGAGTGCATTGAGGCCTATGACGGAAAAGGGAATATCTTCCCATACAAACTAAGCAGAATCATTCTCAGTAACATTTTTGTGATGAGTGCATTCAACTCAGAGACTTGAACATTCCTTTTGATAGAGCAGTTTTGAAACACTCTTTTTATAGAATCTACAAGTGGATATCTGGAGCAATTTGAGGCCTATGCTGGAAAAGGGAATATCTTCACATAAAAACTAGACAGAAGCATTCCCAGAAATTTCTTTGTTACGAGTGCATTCAACTCACAGGGTTGAACTTTCCTTTTGATAGAACAATTTTGAAACACTCTGTTTGTAAAATTTGCAAGTGGATATTTGGAGCAATTTGAGGCCTATGCTGCAAAAAGTGAATATCTGAACATAAGAACTAGACAGAATCATTCTCAGAGACTTCCTTGTGCCTTATGCATTCATCTCACAGGCTTGAACCTTCCTTTTGATAGGGCAGTTTTGAAACACCCTTTTTGTAGACTCTGCAAGTGGATATTTAGAGCGATTTGAGGCCTATGGTGAAAAAGGGGATATCTTCACATAAAAACTAGATAGAAGCATTCTCAGAAACGTCCCTGTGCTTTATACAGTCAACTCACAGACTCGAAACTTCCTTTTGAAAGAGCAGATTTTAAATAGTCTTTTTGTAGAATCTGCAAGTGGATATTTGGAGCACTTTGTGGCCTATGCTGGAAAAGGAAATATCCTCACATAAAAACGAGACAAAAGCATTCTCTGAAACTTCTTTGGGATGAATGCATTCAGCTCACAGAGTTGAACCTTTCCTTTGATGGAACAGTTTTGAAACACTCTTTTTTTAGAATCTGCAAGTGGATATTTGGAGCGAATTGGGTCCTATGCTGGAAAAGGAAATATCTTCACATAATATCTAGACGGAAGCATTCTCAGAAACTTCTCTGTGATGAGTCAGTTATGAAACACTCTCTTTGAAGAATCTACAAGAGATTGTTTGGAGCTCATTGAGGCCTATGCTGGAAAAAGGAATATCTTCATATAAAAAGTAGACAGAAGCATTCTGAGAAACTTCCCTGCACTTTGTGCATTCAACTCACACTCTTGAACCTTCTTTTTGAAAGAGCAGATTTGAAACACTCTTTTTGTAGAAACTGCAAGTGCATATTTGGAGCGCTTTGAGGCCTATGATGGAAAAGGAAATATCCTCACAGAAAAATTAGACAAAAGCATTCTCAGAAATTTCTTTGTGATGTGTGCATTTAACTCACCGAGTTGAACTTTCCTTTTGATAGAACAGTATTGAAACAGTCTTTTTGTAGAATCTGCAAGTGGATATTTGGAGCATTTTGAGGTCTATGCTGTAAAAGGAAATATCTTCACATAAAAGCTAGACAGAAGCATTCTCAGAAATTTCTTTGTGATGAGTGCATTCAATTCACAGGGTTGAACTTTCCTTTTGATAGAATAGTTTTGAAACACTCTGTTTGTAGAATTTGCAAGTGTATATTTGGAGCGATTTGAGGCCTATGCTGCAAAAAGGGAATATCTGAACATAAGAACTAGACAGAAGAATTCTCAGAGACTTCCCTGTGCTTTATGCATTCAACTCACATCCTTGAACCTTCCTTTTGATAGAACAGTTTTGAAACACTCTTTTTGTAGAATCTGCAATTGGATATTTGGAGCGATTTGAGGCCTATGATGAAAAAGGAAATAGCTTCACCTAAAAACTAGACAGAAAGATTCTCAGAAACTTCTGTGGGATGAGTGCATTCAACCAACAGAGTTGATCCTTCATTTTGATAGACTCGTTTAGAAACACACTTTTTGTAGAATCTGCAAGTGGATGTTTGGAGGGCTTTGAGGCCTATGCTGGAAAAGGAAATATCTTCACCTGAAAACTAGACAGAAGCATTCTCAGAAACTACTTTGTGATGAGTGCATCCAACTCACAGGGTTGAAACTTCCTTTTGATAGAACAGTTTGGAAACAATCTTTTTGTGGATTCTGCAAGTGGATATTTGGAGTGCTTAAGGCCTATGCTGCATTAAGAAATAACTTCACATAAAAACTATATTGAAGCATTCTGAAAAACATCTTTGTGATGTGTGTCTTCAACTCACAGACTTGAAACTTCCTTTTGATAAAGCATTTTTGAAACACCATTTTGTAGAATCTGCAGCTGGATAATTTTAGCACTTTGAGGCCCAGGCTGGAAAACGGAATATCTTCACATAAAAACTGGACAGAAGCATTCTCAGAAACTCCCATGTGCTTTAGGAATTCAACACACAGACTTGAACCTTCCTTTTGACTGAGCAGTTTTGAAACTGTTTTTGTAGTACCTGCAATTGGATATTTGTATCGCTTTGAGGCCTATGCTGGAAAAGGAAATACCATCATATAAAAACAAGACAGAAGCATTCTCAGAAACTTCTTTGTGATGTGTGTATTCAACTCACAGAGTTGAACCTTCCTTTTGAAAGAGCAGTTATGAAACACCCTTTTTTTAGAATCTGCACGTGGATATTTTTGAATCTTTGAGGCCAGTGCTGGAAAGGAAATATCTACACATAAAAACTAGACAGAAGAATTCTCAGAAACTTCTCTGTGTTTTATGATTTCAACTCACAGAGTAGAACCTTCCTTTTGATAGAGCAGTTTTGAAACACACTTTTTATGGAATCTGCATGTGGACATATGGAGCGATTTGAGGCCTATGCTGGAAAAAGGAATATCTTCATATAAAAACCAGACAGAAGCATTCTGAGAAACTTCCCTGCGCTTTGTGCATTCAACTCACACTCTTGAACCTTCTTTTTGAAAGATCAGATTTGAAACACTCTTTTTGTAGAAACTACAAGTGCATATTTGGAGCGCTTTGAGGCCTATGATGGAAAAGGAAATATCCTCACAGAAATATTAGACAAAAGCATTCTCAGAAATTTCTTTGTGATGAGTGCATTTAACTCACCGAGTTGAACTTTCCTTTTGATAGAACAGTTTTGAAACGTCTTTTTGTAGAATCTGCATCTGGATATTTGGAGCATTTTGAGGTCTATGCTGGAAAAGGAAATATCTTCACATAAAAACTAGACAGAAGCATTCTCAGAAATTTCTTTGTGATGAGTGCATTCAACTCACAGGGTTGAACTTTCCTTTTGATAGAAGAGTTTTGAAACACTCTTTTTGTAGAATCTGCAAGTGCATATTTGGAGCAATTTGAGGCCTATGCTGCAAAAAGGGAATATCTTCACATAAAACCTAGAGAGAAGAATTCTCAGAAACTACCCCATGCTTTATGCATTCAACTCACAGACTTGAACCTTCCTTTTGATTGAGCAGTTTTGAAACACTCTTTTTGTAGTATCTGCAAGTGGATATTTGAAGAGATTTGAGGCCTATGATGAAAAAGGAAATATCTTCACCTAAAAACTAGACAGAAGCATTCTCAGAAACTTCTTTGAGATAAGTGCATTGAACTCACAGAGTTAAAACTTCCTTTTGATGGAACAGTTTTGTAACACTCTTTTTGTAGAATTTGCAAGTGGATATTTGTAGTGTTTTGATGCCAATGCTGGAAAAGGAAATATCTTCACATAAAAACTACAGAGAAGCATTCTCAGAAACTTCTCTGTGATGAGTGCATTCAATTCACAGAGGTGAACCTTCCTTTTGATAGACTGGTTTTGAAACACTCTCTTTATAGTATCTGAAAGTGGATACTTGGAGCGCTTTGAGGCCTATGCTGGAAATGGAAATATGTTCTCATAAAAACTAAGCAGAAGCATTCTCACAAAGTTCTTATTGATGAGTGAATTCAACTCACAATCTTAAACCTTCCTTTTGATAGAGCAGTTTTGACACACTCTTTTTGTAGAATCTGCAAGTGGATATTTGGAGCGCTATGGGGCCTACACTGGAAAAGGAAATATTTTCGCCTAAAAACTATACAGAAGCATTCTCTGAAACATCTCTATGATGAGTGCATTGTACTCACAGACTTGAACCTTCCTTTTGACAGAGAAGTTTTGAAACACACTTTTTGTACATCCGCAAGTGGATATTTTGTGTGCTTTGAGGCCTAAGAAGTTGGAAAAGGAAATATCTTCAGATAAAAACTAGACAGAAGCATTCTCTGAAACTTCTTTGTGATGCGTGCATTCATCTAACAGAGCAGAACTTTCCTTTTGATAGCACAGTTTTGAAACACCCTTTTTGTAGAATCTTCAAGTGGATATTTGGAGCGATTTGAGGCCTATGCTGTAAAAGGGAATATCTTCACATAAAAACTAGATGGAAGCATTCTCAGAAACTTCCCTGGGCTTTATGCATTCAACCCACAGACTTGAACCTTCCTTTTGAAAGAGCAGATTAAAAACACTCTTTTTGTAGAAACTGCATGTGGATATTTGGAGTGCTTTGAAAAACTGGACAGAGGCCTTCTCAGAAACTTCTTTGTGATGAATGCATTCAGCTCACAGTGTTGAACCTTCCTTTTGATAGAACAGTTGTGAAACACTATTTTTGTAGAATCTTAAAGTGGATATTTGGAGCTCTTTGAGGCTTATGATGGAAAAGGAAATATCTACACATAAAATCTAAATGGAAGTTTACTCAGAAATTTTTGTGATAAGTGCATTCAATTCACAGAGTTGAACCACCCTTTGATTGAACAGTTTTGAAACACTCTTTTTGTAGAATCTGCAAGTCGATATTTGGAAGGCTTTGAGGCCTATGCTCGAAAAGGAAATATCTTCATATAAAAACTAGACGGAAGCATCCTCAGCAACTACTTTGTGATGACTGCATTAAACTAACAGAGTAGAACCTTCTTTTTGATAGAGCAGTTTTGAAACACCTTTTTTATAGAATCCGCAAGTGGACATTTGGAGAGATTTGAGGCCTATGCTGGAAAAAGGAATGTCTTCACATAAAAACTAGACAGAAGCATTCTGAGAAACTTCCCTGCACTTTATGCATTCAACTCACAGGCTTGAACCTTCGTTTTGAAAGAGCAGATTTGAAACACTCTTTTTGCAGTATCTGCAAGTAGATATTTGGAGGGCTTTGAAGCCTATGCTGGAAAAGAAAATATCCTCACGTAAAAACTAGACAAAAGCATTCTCAGAAACTTCTTTGTGATGAGTGCATTCAACTCACAGAGATGAACTTTCCTTTTGATAGAACAGTTTTGAAACACTCTTTTTGTAGAATCTGCAAGTGGATATTTGAGTGCTTTGAGGCCTATGCTGGAAAAGGAAATATCTTCACATAAAAACTAGAAGGAAGCATTCTCAGACACTTCTCTGTGATGATTGCATTCAACTCACAGGGAGCAACATACTTTTTCATAGAACAGTTTTGAAGTACTTTCCTTGTAGAGTCTACAAGAGATTATTTGGAGTGCTTTGAGGCCTGTGCTGGAAAAGAAAATATCTTCCCATAAAAACTAAGCAGAACCATTCTCAGAAACCTTTTGTGATGAGTGGATTCACCTCACGGACTTGAACCTTCCTTTTGAAAGAGCAGTTTTGAAACACTCTTTTTGTAGAATCTGCAAGGGGATATTTGGAGAGCTTTGAGGCCTATGATGGAAAAGAAAATATCTTTACATAAAAACTAGACAGAACCATGCTCAGAAACTTCTCTGTGATGAGTGCATTGAAGTCAAAGAGTTGAACCTTCCTTTTGTTAGAGCAGTTTTGAAACACCCTTTTTGTAGAATGTGCAAGTGAATATTCGGAGCTCATTGAGGCCTATGCTGGAAAAGGAAATACCTTCACATAAAAACTAAACAAAAGGATTCTCAGAAAATTCTTTGTGATGTGTACATTAAATTCACAGAGTTGAACAGTATTTTTGATGGAGCAGTTTTGAAACACCCTTTTTTCAGAATCAGCAAGTGGATATTTTGAGCGCTTTGAGGCCTATGCTGGAAAAGAAAATATCTTCACATAAAAACTAGACTGAAGCATTCTCAGAAACTTCTTAGTGATGAGTGCATTCAACTCATGGATTTGAACCTTTGTTTTGATAAAGCGGTTTTGAAGCACACTTTTTGTAAAATCTGCAGGTGTATATTTGGAGTGCTTTGAGGCCTACACTGGAAAAAGGAATATCTTCACAGAAGAACTTGACAGAAGCATTCTGAGAAACTTCCCCGTGCTTTATGCATTCAAATCAAAGAGTAGAACCTTACCTTTGATAGCGCAGGTTTGAAACACCCTTTTTGTAGAATCTACAGCTGGATATTTTGAGCGCTTTGAGGTCTATCCTGGAAAAGGAAATAACTTCACATAAAAACTAGACTGATGCATTCTCAGAAACTTCTTTGTAATGTGAGCATTCAACTCACAGAATCGAACATTCCTTTTGACAGAGCAGTTTTGAAACACCCTTTTTGTAGAAACTGCAAGTGGATATTTGTAGCCCTTTGAGGCCTATGCTGGAAAAGGAAATATCTTCACATAAAAACTAGACAGAAGCATTCTCAGAACCTTCTTTGTGATGATTGCATTGAACTCACTGAGTTGAAACTTTCTTTTGATAGGACAGTTTTGAAACACTCTTTTTTGTAGAATCTGCAAGTGGATTTTTGGAGCACTTTGAGGCCTACCCTGGAAAAGGAAATATCTTCACATAAAAACTAGACAGAAGAATTCTCAAAAACATCTTTATGATGAGTGCATTCAATTCACGGAATTGAACTTTCCTTTTTATAGAGCAGTTTGAAATACTCTTTTAGTGGAATCTGAAAGTGGATATTTGGAGTGCTATGAGGCATTTGCTGGAAAAGGAAATATCTTCACATAAAAACGAAACAGAAGCTTTCTCAGAAACTGGTTTATGATGGGCGCATTCAAATCACAGAGTTGAAACTTCCTTTTGAAACAGCAGTTTTGAAACACACTTTTAGTAGAATCTGCAAGTGGATATTTGGAATGCTTTGAGGCCTATGCTGGAAAAGGAAACGTCTTCACAGAAAAACTAAATAGAAGCATTCTCAGAAACTTCTTTATGATGTGGGCATCAAACTCTCAGATTTGGACCTTCCTATTGATAGAACAGTTTTGCATCACTGTTTTTACAGAATCTGCAAGTGTATATTTGGAGTGCTTTGAGGCTTATGCGGTAAAAGGAAATAACTTCACATAAAAACGAAACAGAGGCATCCTCACCAACTTCTTTGTGATGTGTGCATTCAACTCACAGAGTGGAACCATACTTTTGATAGAGCAGTTTTGAAACACCCTTTTGGTAGGCTCTGCAAGTCGATATTTTCAGGGCTTTGAGGCCTATACTGGAAAAGTAAATATCTTCACATAAAAACTAGACGGAAGCATTGTCAGAAACTTCTTTGTGATGAGTGAGTTGAACTCACAGAGTTTAACTTTGTTTTTTAAGAGCAGTTTTGAAACACCCCTTTTATAAAATCTGCAAGTGGATATTTAGAGTGCTTTGATGCCAATGATGGAAAAGGAAATATCTTCACATAAAAATTAGACAGAAGCATTCTGATAAACTTCTATGTGATGAGTGCATTCAAATCTCAGAGTTGAACCTTCCTTTTGAAAGAACAGTTTTGAAACACTCTTTTTGTAGAATCTGCAGTTGGATATTTGGAGCGATATGAGGTCTATCCTGGAAAGGGTTATATCTTTATATAAAAACTAGACAGTAGCATGCTCAGAAACTTCTTTGTTATGAGCACATTTATCTCACAGAGGTGAGACATCCTTTAAATAGAGCAGTTGTGAAACATTCTTTTTGTAGAATCTACAAGTGTATATTTGGAGTGCTTTGAGGCCTATGCTGGTTAAGGAAATATCTTCACACAAAAATTAGACAGAATCATTCTCAGAAATTTCTTTGTGATGAGCACATTCACCTCACAGAGTTAAGCCTTCCTTTTGATAGAGAAATTTTGAAACACTCTTTTTGTCAGATCTGCAAGTGGATATTTGGGGCACTATGAGGCCTACGCTGGAAAAGGAAATATCTTCACATAGAAACAAGACAGAAGCATTCACGAAAATTTCTTTTTTATGAGTGCATTCAACTCACAGAGTTGAACCTTCCTTTTCATAGAACAGTTTTGAAACACTCTTTTCGTAGAATCTGCTAGTGGATATTTGGAGCGTTTTGAGGCCTATGATGGAAAAGGAAATATCTTCACATAATAACTAGACAGAAGTATTCTCAGAAACTTCTCTGTGATGAGTGCACTGAACACCCTGAGATGAAACTTTCTTTTTATAGAACAGTTTTGAAACATTCTTTTTGTAGAATCTACAAGTGGATATTTGGAGCCCTTTGAGGCCTATGCTGGAAAAGGAAATATCTTCACATAAAAATTAGACAGAAGAATTCTCAGAAATGTTTTTGTGTTGAGTGCATTCAACTCACAGACTTGAACTTTCCTTTGGATAGAGCAGTTTTGAAAAATTCTTTTGGTAGCATCTCAAAGTGGATATTTGGAGTGCTATGAGGCTTATGCCATAAAATTGAATATCTTCACATAAAAACTAGACAGAAGCATTCTCAGAAACTTCTTTTGGATGTGTGCGTTCAACTCACAGAGTTGAACCTTACTTTTGAAACAGCAGTTTTGAAACACACTTTTAGTAGAATCTGCAAGTGGATGTAAGGAATGCTTTGAGGCCAATGCTCAAAAAGTAAATATCTTCTCATAAAAAATAGACAGATGAATTCTCAGAAAGTTCTCTGTGATGAGTGCTTTCAACCCACAGAGCTGAGCTTTCCTTTTGATAGAACAGTTTTCAAACACACTTTTTGTAGAATCTGCAGGTGGATATTTGGAGCGGTTTGAGGCCTATGATGGAAAAGGAAATATTTTCTCATGAAAACAAAACAGAAGCATTTCAGAAACTTCTTTGTTATATGTGCATTCAACTCACAGAGGTGAACCATACTTTTGATAGAGCAGTTTTGAAACACCCTATTTGTAGTATCTGCTAGTGGATATTTGGAGCGCTTGGAGGCCTATACTGGAAAATTAAATATCTTCAAATAAAAACTAGACAGAAGCATTATGAGTAACTTCTTTGTGATGAATGCATTCAACTCACAGAGTTTAAAATTCCTTTTCATAGAGCAGCTTTGAAACACCCTTTCTGTAAAATCTGCATGTGGGTATTTGGAGCTCTTTGAGGCCTATGATGGAAATGGTAATATCTTCACATAAAAACCAGACAGAAACATTCTCAGAAACTTCTCTGCGATGAGTTCATTCAACTCACAGAGTTGAACCTTCCTTTTGATGTAATAGATTTGAAACACTCTCTTTGTAGAATCTGCAAGTGGATATTTGGAGCACTTTCAGGTGTACACTTTAAAAGGATATATCTTCACATAAAAAATAGACAGAAGCATTCTCCAAAATTCCTTTGTGATGAGCTCATTCAACTCACAGACTTGAACCTTCCTTTTGACAGAGCAGTTTTGAAACACTCTTTTTGTAGAATCTGCAAGTGGATATTTGGAGCGCTTTGAGGCCTATGCTGGAAATGGAAACATCTTCACATTAAAAATAGTCAGAAGAATTCTCAGAAACTACCTTGTGATGAGTGCATTTCACTCACAAATTTGAACCTTCCTTTTGATAGAACAGTTCTGAAGCACTCTTTTTCTAGAATCTCCAAGTGGATATTTTGAGCACTTTGAGGCCTATGCTGGAAAAGGAAATATCTTCACATAAAGACTAGTCTGAAGCATTCTCACAAAATTCTTTGTGATGAGTGCATTCAACTCACAGAGTTGAAACTTCCTTTTGATAGAAAAGTTTTGAAACACTCTTTTTGTAGAATCTGGAAGTAGATATTTGGAGCACTTTGGGGCCTACAATGGAAAAGGAAATATCTTCACATAAAAACTAGACAGAAGCATTCTCAGAAACTTCTCTGTGATAAATGCATTCAACTCACAGAGCTGAACCTTCCTTTTGAAAGAACAGTTTTGAAACACTGTTTTTGGACAATCTGCAAGTGGATATTTGGAGCACTCTGAGGCCTATGCTGGAAATGGAAATATCTTCACATGAAAAATAAGCAGAAGCATTCTCAGAAACTTCTTTGTGATGAGTGCTTTCAACTCCCAGACTTGAACCTTCCTTTTGTTAGAGCAGTTTTGTAACACTGTTTTTGTAGAGTCTGCAAGTGGACATTTGGAGCACTTTGAGGCCTTTGCTGGAAAATTAAATATCTTCACATAAAAACTAGACAGAAGTACTCTCATCAAATTCTTTGTTGTGAGTGCTTTCAACTCACAGAGTTGAACCCTCTTTTTAATAGAACAGTTTTGAAACCCTCTTTTTAAAGAATCTGCAGGTGGATATATAGAGTGCTTTGAGGTCTATGATGGAAAAGGAAGTATCTGTGATGTGTCCATTCAACTCACAGACTTAAACCTAACTTTTCATAGAGCAGTTTTGAAACAATCCTTTTGTAGAATCTGCAAGTGCATGTTTGGGGTGCTTTGAGGCCTATGCTGGAGAAGGAAACATCTTCTTACAAAAATTAACTAGAAGCTTTCTCCGAAACTTCTTTGTGATGTGTGCATTCAACTCACAGGGTTGAACTTTCGTTTTGGTAGAACAGTTTTGGAAAACTCTCTTTGTAGGATCTGCAAGTGGATATTTGGAGCGCTTTGAGGCCGATGCTGGAAAAGGAAATATCTTCACATAGAAACTAGACAGAAGCATTCTCAGAAACATCTTTTGATGAGTGCATTAAACTCACAGACTTCGACCTTCCTTTCCATAGAGCAGTTTTGAAATGCTCTTTTTGTAGAATCTGCAAGTGGATATGTGGAGCACTTAGAGGCCGATGTTGGAAAAGGAAATATTATCACATAAAAACTACACAGAAACATTCTCAGAAAATTTTCTGCAATGAGTGCATTCAACTCACAGAGTTGAACCTTCCTTTTGAGAGAACAGTTTTGAAACATTCTCTTTGTAGAATCTGCAAGTGTATATTTGGAGAGCTTTGGGGCTATGATGGAAAAGGAAATATCTTCACATAAAAACTAGACAGAAGCATTCTCAGAAACTTCTTTGTGATGTGCGTATTCAACTAACAGTATTGAACCTTCCTTTTGATAGAGCAGTTTTGAAACACCCTTTTTATTGGATCTGCAAGTGTATATTTGGAGAGCTTTGAGGCCTATGTTGGAAAAGGAATTATCTTCACATAAGAACTAGACAGAAACATTCTCAGAAACTACCCTGTGCTTTATGAATTCAACTCACAGACTTGAACCTTCCTTTTGATAGAGCAGTTTTGAAACACTCTTTTTGTAGAATCTGCAAGTGGATATTTGGAGCGCTTTGAGGCCTATGCAGGAAAAGGGAATATCTTCACATAAAATCAAGACAGAAGCATTATCAGAAACTTCCTGTGTGTTATGCATTTATCTCGCAGACTTGAACTTTCCCTTTGATAGAGCAGTTTTGAAACACTCTTACTGAAGAAACTGCAAGTGGATATTTGGACAGCTTTGAGGTCTATGCTGGAAAAGGTAATATCTTCACATAAAAATTAAGCTGAAGCATTCTCAGAAACTTCTTCATGATGAGTGCATTCAACTGACAGACTTGAACTTTCCTTTTGATAGAGTCGTTTTGAAACACTCTTTTTGTTGGATCTGCAATTGGATATTTGGAGCACTTTGAGGCCTATGCTGGAAAAGGGAGTGTCTTCACATAAAAACTAGACAGAAGCATTCTCAGAAACTTCTTTGTGATGTGTGCACTCAACTCACAGAGTTGAACCTTCCTTTAGATAGAGAAGTTTTGAAACACCCTTTTTGTAGAATCTGAAAGTGGATATTTGGATCACTTTGAGGCCTATGATGGAAAAGGAAATATCTTCACATAAAAACTTGACAGAAGCATTCTAAGAAATTTCCCTGTGCTTTATGACTTCAACTCACGGACTTGAACTTTCCTTTTGATTGAGTAGTTTTGAAACACACTTTTTATAGGATCTGCAAGTGGATATTTGGAGCATTTTCTGGCCTATGCTGGAAAAGGGAATGTCTTCACATAAAAACTAGACAGAAGAATTCTAAGAAACTTCCCTGTGCTTTATGAATTCAACTCACAGACTTCAATTTTCCTTTGATAGAGCAGTTTTGAAGCACACATTTTGTAGAACCTGCAAGTGGATATTTGGAGCGCTTTCTGACCTATGCTGGAAAAGGGAATATCTTCACAGAAAATGTAGACAGAAGCATTCTCAAAAATTTCACTTTGTTTTAGGCATTTAACTCACAGACTTGAACCTTCCTTTTGATAGAGCAGTTTCGAAAAACTCTTATTGTAGAATCTGCATGTGGATATTTGGAGCGATTTGAGGCCTATGCTGGAAAAGGAAATATCTTCACATAAAAACTAGACAGAAACATTCTCAGAAACTTCTTTATGATGAGTGCATTCATCTCACAGAGTTGAACATTACTTTTGATAGAACAGTTCTGAAACACTCTTTTTGTAGAATCTGCAAGTGGATATTTGGAGCGTTTTGAGGCCTATGATGGAAAAGGAAATATCTTCATATAAAAACTAGACAGAAGCATTCTCAGAAATTTCTCTGTGATGAGAGCATTGAACTCACAGAGTTGAACTTTCCCTTTTATACAACAGTTTTGAAACACTCTTTTTGTACAATCTGCAAGTGGATATTTTGAGCGCTTATAGGCCTATGCAGGAAAAGGAAACATCTTCACATAACAGCTAAGCAGAAGCATTCTCAGAAAGTTCTTTGATTTGAGTGCATTCAACTCACAGACTTGAACCTTCCTTTTGATAGAGCAGTTTTGAAACACTCGTTTTGTAGTATCTGCAAGTGGATATTTGGAGCGCTTTGTGGCCTATGCTGGAAAAGGTAATATCTTCACATAAAAATTAAGCTGAAGCATTCTCAGAAACTTCTTCATGATGAGTGCCTGCAACTGACAGACTTGAACTTTCCTTTTGATAGAGCTGTTTTGAAACACTCCTTTTGTGGAGTCTGCAATTGGATATTTGGAGCGCTTTGAGGCTTATGTTGGAAAGGGAAATATCTTCACATAAAAAATAGACAAAAGCATTCTCAGACAGTACTTTGTGATGAGTGCATTGAACTCGCAGAGTTGAACCTTTATTTTCATAGAACAGTTTTGAAACACTCCCTTTGTAGAATCTGCAAGTGGATACTTGGGCGTGTTTAAGCCTATGATGGAAAAGGAAATATCTTCATATGAAAACTAGACAGAAGCATTCTCAGAAATTTCTTTGTTGTGAGTGCGTTCAACTCACAGACTTGAACCTTCCTTTTCATAGAGCTGTTTTGTAAGGCACTTTTTGTAGAATCTGCAAGTGGATATTTGGAGCGCTTTGAGGCCTATGCTGGAAAGGGAAATATCTTCAAATAAAAACTAGACCGAAGTATTCTCAGAAACTTCTCTGTGATCATTTCATTGAACTCACAGAGATGACCCTTCCTTTTGATAGAAGAGTTTTGAAAAATTCTCTTTGTAGAATCTTAAAGGGTATATTTGGAGTCCTTTGAGACCCATGCTGTAAAAGGAAATATCCTCACATAAAAACTAGACAGAAGCATTCTCAGAAACTTCTTTGTAATGTGTGCATTCAACTCACAGAGTTGAACATTCGTTTTGATAGAGCAGTTTTGAAACACACTTTTTGTAGAATCTGCCAGTGGATATTTGGAGATATTTGAGGACTATGCTGGAAAAGGGAAAATCTTCACATAAAAATATTAAAGAAGCATTCACAGAAACTTCCCTGTGATTTATGCATTCAACTCACAGACTTGAACCTTTCTTTTGATAGAGCAGTTTTGAAATACTGTTATTGTAGAATCTACAAGTGGATATTTGGACTGCTTTGTGTTCTATGCTGAAAAAGGAAATATCATCACATAGAAACTAGACAGAAGCATTCTCAGAAACTTCTTGGTGATGAGTGCATTCAAATCACAGAGTTGAAACTTCCATTTGACAGAACATGTTTGAAACACTCTTTTTATGGCATCTGCAAGTGGATATTTGGAGCGCTTTGAGGTCTACAATGGAAAAGGGAATATCCGTGATGAGTGCCTTCAACTCACAGACTTGAACCTTCCTTTTGATAGAGCAGTTTTGGAACACTCCTTTTATAGAATCTGCAAGTGGATATTTGGAGCGCTATGAGTCCTACACTGGAAAAGGGAATATCTTCACATAAAAAGTAGACAGAAGTACTCTCAGAAACTTCTTTGTGATGAATGCATTCAACTCACAGAATTGAACCTTCCTTTTGATAGAACAGTTCTGAAACATTCTTTTTATAGAATCTGCAAGTGGATGTTTTGAGGGCTTTGAGGCCTATGCTGGAAAAGGAAATATCTTCACATAAAAAAATAGACAGAAATAATCTCAGAAAATTCTTTGTGATGAGTGCATTCAACTCAAAGACTTGAACCTTCTTTTGATAGAGCAATTTTGAAACACTTTTTGTGGAATCTGCAAGTCGATGTTTGGAGCAATTTGAGGCCTATGCTGGAAAAGGAAATATATCCACATAAAAAGTAGACAGAAGCATTCTCAGAAACTTCGTTGTGATGTATGCATTCAACTATCAGAGTTGAACCTTCCTTTTGATAGAGAAGTTTTGAAACACCCTTTCTGTAGAATCTGCAAGTGGATATTTGGAGCGCTTGAGGCCTATGCTGGAAAAGGAAATATCTTCACATAAAAATTAGACTGAAGCATTATCAGAAACTTCCCTGTGCTTTATGAATTCATCTCACAGACTTGAACATTCCTTTTGATAGCTCAGGTTTGAAACACTCTTTTTATAGTGTCTGCCAGTTGATATTTGGGGCGCCTTGAGCGCTATGCTGGAAAAGGAAATATCTTCACAGAAAAACTAGACAGAAGCAATTTCAGAAACTTCTTTGTGATGAGTGCATTCAACTCAAAGACTTGAACCTTCTTTTGATTGAGCAATTTTGGAACACTCTTTTTGTAGAATCTGCAAGTGGATCTTTGGAACAGTTTGAGGCCTATGCTGGAAAAGGAAATATCTTCACATAAAAAGTAGACAGAAGCATTCTCAGAAACTTCTTTGTGATGTATGCATTCAACTCACCATGTGGAACCTTCCTTTTGATACAGCAGTTTTGAAACACCCATTCTGTAGTATCGGCAAGTGGATATTTGGAGCGCTTGAGGCCTATGCTGGAAAAGGAGATATTTTCCCATAATAATTAGACAGAAGCATTGTCAGAAACTTCCCTGTGCTTTATGAATTCAACTCACAGTCTTGAACATTCCTTTTGATAGTTCAGGTTTGAAACACTCTTTTTGTAGTATCTGCAATTTGATATTTGGGGCGTTTGAGCGCTGTGCTGGAAAAGGAAATATCTTCACATAAAAACTAGACAGAAGAATTCTCAGAGACTTCTTAGTGATGAGTGCATTCAACTCACACAGTTGAACCTTCCTGTTGATAGAACAGTTTTGAAACACTATTTTTGTAGAATCTGCAAGTGGATATTTGGAGCGATTTCAGGCCTATGATGGAAAAGGAAATATCTTCACTTATAAATTAGACAAAAGCATTCCCCGCAACTTCTCTGTGATGAGTGCATTCAACTGATAGTGTTGAACTTTCCTTTTGATAGAACAGTTTTGAAACTCTCTCTTTGTAGATTGTGGAAGTGGATACTTGGAGCGCTTTGATGCCTATGCTGGAAAAGGAAATATCTTCACATAAAAAATAGACAGAAGCATTCTCAGAAACTTCTTTGTGATGAGAGTATTTAACTCACGGATGTGAACCTTCCTTTTGATAGAACAGTTTTGAAGCATTCTTTTTGTAGGATCTGCAAGTGGATATTTGGAGTGCTTTGAAGCCTATGCCGGAAAAGGAAATATCTTCACGTGATAAGTAGACAGAAGCATTCTCAGAAAGTTCTTTGTGATGTGTGCATTCAACTTACAGAGTTGAAGATTCCTTTTGATAGAGCTGTTTTGAAACACCCTTTCTGTACAATCTACAATTGGATATTTGGAGCGATTTGAGGCTTATGATGGAAATAGAAATATCTTCACATACAAACAAGACTGAAGCATTCTCAGAAACTTCTTTTTGATGAGTGCATTCAACTCACAAAGTTGAACCTTCCTTTTGATAGAAGAGTTTTGAAACACTCTTTGTGTTGAATCTGCAGTGGATATTTGGAGTGCTTTGAGGCCTATGCTGGAAAAGGAAATAAATTCACATAAAAACTAGATTGAAGCATTCTCAGAAACTTCTTTCTTATTTGTGCATTCAACTCACAGACGTGAACCTTCCTTTTCATAGAGCAGTTTTGAAACACTCTTTTTGTAGTATTTGCAAGGGTATATGTGGAGCGCTTTGAGGCCTATGCAGGAAAATGAAATATCTTCACATAAAAACAAGACAGAAGCATTCTCAGAAACTTGTTTGTGATGTGTGCATTCAACTCACAGTGTTGAACCTTACTTTTGATAGAGCAGTTTTGAAACACGCTTTTTGTAGGATCTGCAAGTGGATATTTGGAGCGATGTGAGGCCAATGCTGGAAAAGGGAATATCTTCACATAAAAACTAGACAGCAGCATTCTCAGAAACTTCTCTTTGCCTCATAAATTCAGCTCACAGGATTGAAACTTCCTTTTGATAGAATAGTTTTGAAACACTCTTTTTGTAGAATCTGCAAGTGGATATTTGGAGCGATTTGAGGCCTATGCTTGAAAACGAAATATCTTCACATGATAAGCAGACAGAAGCATTCTCAGAAAGTACTTTGTGATGTATGCATTCAACTTACAGAGTTGGACATTCCTTTTGATAGAGCTGTTTTGAAACACCCTTTCTGTACAATCTGCAACTGGATATTTGGAGCGATTTGAGGCCTGTGATGGAAATAGAAATATCTTCACATACAAACAAGACAGAAACGTTCTCAGAAACCTCTTTGTGATGAGTGCATTCAACTCACAGTGTTGAACCTTCCTTTTGGTAGAACAGATTTGAAACACTCTCTTAGTAGAATCTGCAAGTGGATATTTGGAGCGTTTTGAGGCCTATGCTGGAATAGGAAATATCTTCACAAAAAAACTAGACAGAAGCATTCTCAGAAACTTTTTGTGAAGATTGCATTCAACTCACAGATTTGAACTTTCCCTTTTTATCCAACAGTTTTAAAAAAACCCTTTTGGAGAATCTACAAGTGGATATTTGTAGCGCTTTCAGACCTATGCTGGAAAAGGAAATCTCATCACATAAAAACTAGACAGAAGCATTATCAGAAACTACTTTGTGATGGGTGCATTCAACTCACAGTGTTGAACCTTCCTTTTGATAGGACAGCTTTGAAACACTCTTTTTATAGAGTCTGCAAGTGGATGTTAGGAGTGCATTGAGGCCAAAGGTGAAAAAGGCAATACCTTCACATTAAAAGTAGACAGAAGCATTCTCAGAAACTTCTTTGTGATGAGTGCATTCAGCTCACAGAGTTGAACTTTATTTTTGATAGAGCAGTTTTGAAACACTCTTTTTGTAGAATCTGCAGGTAGATATTTGGAGCACTTTGAGGCGTTTGCTGAAAAAGGAAATATCTTCACATAAAAACTGGACAGAAGAATTCTCGGAAACTTCTTTATGGTGAATGCATTCAATTCACAGAGCTGAACCTTCCTTTCGATAGAGCTGTTTTGAAACACCCTTTCTGTACAATCTGCTATTGGATATTTGGAGCGATTTGAGGCCTATGCTGGAAAAGGGAATATCTTCATATAAAAATTAGACAGAAGCATTCTCAGAAACATCTTTGCGATGTGTTCATTCAACTCACATAATTGAACATAACTTTTCATACAGCAGTTTTGAAACACTCTTTTTGTAGAATCTGCAAGGGGAGAAGTGGACCAATTTGAGGCTTTCATTGGAAAAGGGAATATCTTCACATAAAAACTTGACAGAAGCATTCTCAGAAACTTCTTTTTTGATGTGTGCATTTAGCTCAGAGTTGATCCATCCTTTTGGTAAAGCAGTATTGAAACACTCTTTTTGTACAATCTGCAATTGGATATTTGACCTATTTGAGGCCTTCATTGTAAACGGGAATGTCTTCACATAAAAACCAGACTGAAGCATTCTCAGAAACTTCATTGTGATGTGGGCGTTTAACTCACAGTGTTGAACCTTTATTCTGATTGAAGAGTTTTGAAACACTCTTTTTGTAGAATCTGCAACTGGATATATGGACTGCTTTGAGGCCTTCATTAGTAATGAGAATAATTTCGAATAAAAACTAGATGGAAGTAGTCTCAGAAACTAATTTGTGATGTGTGCATTCTACTTGCATAATTGAACCTTCCTTTCAATAGAGTAGTTTTGAACACTCTTTTCGTAGAACCTGCAAGGGGATATTTGGAGCGTTTTGAGGCCTTCATTGGAAATGGGAATATCTTCACATAAAAATTGGACAGAAGCATTCTCAGAAAATTCTTTGTGATGTGTGAATTGATCTCACAGATTTGAACCTTCCTTTGGATAGACCAGTTTTGAAACACCTTTTTTGTAGAATCTACAAGAGTACATTTGGAGTGCTTTGAGGCCTACATTGGAAAAGGAAATATCTTCACATAAAAGCTAGACAGAAACTTCTTTGTGATGTGTGCATTCAACTCACAGAGTTCAACTTTCCTCTTGATATAGCAGTTTTGGAACACTCTTTTTGTGAAATCTGCAATTGGATATTTGAAGCAATTTGAAGCTTTAGTTGGAGAAGGGAATATCTTCAAATAAAAGCTAGACAGAACAATTCTCAGAAACTACTGTGTGATGTGTGTATTGAACTCACAGAGATGAACCTTTCTTTTGAGAGAGTAGTTTTGAAACACTCTTTTTGTGGAATCTGCAAGTGGACATTTGTAGTGCTTTGAGGGCTATGGTGGAAAGGAAATGTCTTCAAAATAAATCTAGACAGAAGCATTCTCAGAAACTTCTTTGTGATGTTTGCATTCAACTCACAGAGTTGAACATACCTTTTCACAGAGCAGTTCTGAAACACTCTTTTTGAAGAACGTGCAAGTGGATATTTAGACCGAATTGACACCATCTCTGGAAACGGGAATATCTTCACATAAAAACTACACAGAAGCATTCTCAGAAATGACTTTGTGATGTTTGCATTCAACTCACGGAGTTGAACCTTCCTTTTGATAGAGCGGTTTTGAAACCCTCTTTTTGTATAATCTGCAAGGGGATATTTGAACCGTGAAGAGGCGTTCGTTGGAAATGGGAATATCTTCACATAAAAATTGCACAGAAGCATTCTCAGAAACTACTTTGTGATGTGTGCATTCTACTCACAGAGTTGAAAATTCCTTTCGATAGAGCAGTTTCGAACCACTCTTTTTGTAGAATCTGCAAGGGGATATTTGTAGCGTTTTGAGGTCTTTGTTGGAAACGGGAATATCTTCACATAAAAACTGGACAGAAGAATTCTCAGAAATTCCTTTTGATGTGTGCATTCAACTCACAGACTTGAACATTCCTTTTGATACAGCAGTTTTGAAACAACTCTTTTTTAGAACCTGAAAGAGGACATTTTAGGCCCTTTGAGGCCTTTGGTGGAAAAGGAAATATCTTCTCATAAAAACTAGACAGAAGCATTCTCAGAAACTTCTTTCCAATGTGCACATTCAACTCACAAAGTTGAACCTTCCTTTTGATAGAGCAGTTTTGAAACACTCCTTTTGTAGAATCTGCAAGGGGATATTTAGACCTATTTGAGGCCTTTGTTGGAAATGGGAATATCTTCACATAAAAACTGTACAGAAGCTTTCTCAGAAACTTCTTTGAGATGTGTGCATTCAGCTCTCAGAGTTGAAGCTTCCTTTTTATAGAGCAGATTTTAAACTCTCTTTTTGTACAATTTGCAATGGGATATTTGGACAGTTTTGGGAGTTCTTTGGAAACGTGTATGTCTTCAAATAGAAACTAGACAGAAGCGTTCTCAGAAGCTTCTTCATGATGAGTGCATTCAACTCACAGAGTTGAGCCGTCCTTTTGATAGCGCAGTTTTGAAACACTCTTTTTGTAGAAACTGCAGGTGGTTATTTGGAGCACTTTGAGACCATCGGTACAAAAGGAAATATCTTCACATAAAAACTAGACAGAAGCATTCTCATAACTTCTTTTTGATGTGTCCATTCAACTCACTGAGTTGAACCTTCCTTTTGATAGACCGGTTTTGAAACACTCTTTTTGTAGAAGCAGTAAGTGTATATTTTGAGCGCTTCAAAGCCTTCACTGGAAATGACAATATCTTCAAATAAAAACGAGATAGAAGCATTCTCAGAAACTACTTTGTGATGTGTGCATGCAACTCAAAGAGTAGACTATTTCTTTTGATAGAACAAATTTGAAACACTCTGCTTTTAGAATCTGCAAGTGGTCATTTGTAGAGCTTTGAGGGCTGTGGTGGAAAATGAAATAACTTCAAATAAAAACTAGAAAGAAGAATTCTGAGAAACTTCTTTGTGATATTTGCATTCATCTCACAGACTTGAACTTTCCTTTTGATAGAGCAGTTTTGAAACACTTTTTGTAGAATCTGCAAGTGGACCTTTCGGGCACTTTGAGGCCTTTGGTGGAAAAAGAAATATCTTTACATAAAAACTAGACAGAAGCATTCTCAGAAGCTACTTGGCAATGTGTTCATTCAGCACACAGAGTTGAATCTTCCTTTTGATGGAGCAGTTTTGGAACACTCTTTTTCTAGAATCTGCAAGTGGATATTTGGAGCACTATGATGCATTTGCTGGAAACGGGAATATCTTCAAATAAAAAGTAGATAGAAGTATCCTCAGAAAGTACCTTGTGATGTGTGCATTCAAGTCACTGAGATGAACCTTTGTTTGATAGAGCAGTTTTGAAACCCTCTTTTTATAGAATCTGCAAGTGCATATTTGGAGTGAATATGCCTATGTGGAAAAGGAAATATCTGCCTATAAAAAGTAGAGAGAAGCATTCTCAGAAAATTCTTTGTGATATGTGTAATCAACTTTCACTTTTGAAACCTCCTTTTGATAGAGCAGTTTTGAAACACTGTTTTTGCAGAATCTGCAAGAGGATATTTGGAGCGGTTTGAGGCCTATGCTGGAAAAGGTTATATCTTCCCATAAAAAGTAGAGAGATGTATTCTCAGAAACTTCATTTTGCTGCGTGCCTTCAACTCACAGAGTTGTACCTTCCTTTTGATAGAACAGTTTTGAAACACTCTTTTTGCATAATCTGCAACTGGATATTTGAAGTCCTTGAAAGCCTATGCTGGAAAAAGAAATATCTTCACATAAAAACTATACAGAAATATTATCAGAAACTTCTTTGTGATGTGTGCATTAAATTCACAGAGTTGAACTTTCTTTCTGATAGAGCAGTTTTGAAATTCTCTTTTTGTAGAATCTACAAGTGGATATTTGTAGCGACTGTGGCCTCTGGGGGAAAAATAAATATCTTCATATAAAAACTAGACAGAAGCGTTCTCAGAAACTAATTAGTGATATGTGCTTTCAAATCACAGACTTGTACCTTCCTTTTGATAGAGCTGTTTTGAAAGACTCTTTTTGTAGAATTTGCAGTTGGTTATTTGCAGCACTTTGAGGCCTATGCAAGAAAAAGAAATTTCTTCACATAAAAACTAGACAGAAGCGTTTTCAGAAACTTCTTTGTGATGTGTGCCTTCAGCTCACAGAGTTGAACATTCCTTTTGATAGAGCAGTTTTGAGACACTCTTTTTTAGATTCTGCAATTGGATATTTGGATCTCTTTGATGCCTATGCTGGAAAAGGAAATATCTTCACATAAAAACTAAAGAGAAGTGGTTTCAGAATCTTCTTTGTGATGTATGCATTCAACTCTCAAAGTTGAATCATCCTTTGTATAGTGAGGTTTTGAAACACTCTTTTTGTATTATCTGCAAGTGGATAGTTGGAGTGCTTTGAATCCTAAGCTGGAAAAGGCAATATCTTCACATAAAAACAAGAGAGAAGCATTCTCAGAAACTTCTTTGTGATGTGTGCATTCAACTCACAGAGTTGAACCTTCCTTTTGATAGTGCAGTTTGGAAGCACTCTTTTTGTAGAATCTGCTACTGGATACTAGGGGCATCTTGAGGCCTATGCGGTAAAAGGAAATATTTTTCCACAAGAACTAGACAGAAGTATACTCAGAAACTTCTTTGTGGTGTGTGCATTCAAATCACAGAGATGAAATTTCCTTTTGATAGACCAGTTTTGAAATACTATTTTTGAAGAATCTGCAAGTGGATATTTGGAAGGCTATGAGGCCTGTGCTTGGAAAAGGAAATATCTTCACGTAGAAACTAGAAAGAGGCATTCTCAGAAACTTATTTGTGATGTGTGTGTGCTTTCAACACACAGAGTTGAACCTTCCTTTTGATAGAGCAGTTTTGAAACACTCTTTTTGTAGAATCTGCAAGAGGATATTTTCAACGCCTTGAGGCCTGTGCTGGAAAAGGAAATATCTTCACGTAAAAACTAGACAGAATCATTCTCAGAAACTTCTTTGTGATGTCTGAATTCAACTCATTGAGTTGAACATTCCTTTTGATAGTGCAGTTTTGAAACACTCTTTTTATAGAATCTGCAAGTGGACATTTGGAGTCCCTTAAGGACAATGCTTGAAAAGGAAATATCTTCACCTAAAAACTAGACAGAAGCGTTCTCAGAAACTTCTTTGTGATGTGTGCCTACAGCTCACAGAGTTGAACCTTCCTTTTGATAGGGCAGTTTCAAAACACTCTTTTTTTTTCGAATATGCAAGGGAATATTTGGAGTGATTACAGATTTTGGGGGAAAAGGAAATATGTTCATTTAAAAACTAAACAGAAGTTTTCTCAGAAACTAATTTGTGATGCATGCTTTCAACTTCCAGATTTGTACCTTCCTTTTGATAGAGCAGTTTAGAAAGACTCTTTTTGTAGAAGTTGCAAGCGGTTGTTTGCAGTGCTTTAAGGCATATGCTGGAAAAGGAAATATCTTCACATAAAAATTATACAGAAGCATTCTCAGAAACTTCTTTGTGATATGTGGCTTCAACTCACCGAGTTGAACAATCCTTTTGATAGAGCAGTTTTGGAACACTCTTTTTGTAGATTATCCAAGTGGATACTTTGATCCCTTAGATGCCAATGATGGAAAAGGAAATATCTTCACATAAAAATTAGAGAGAAGTATTTTCAGAAACATCCTTGAGTTGTGTTCATTCAACTCACAGAGTTGAACTTTCCTTTTGATAGAGCAGTTTTGGAACACTATTTTTGGAGAATCTGCAAGTGCATATACGGAACGCTTTGAGGTCAATGCTGAAAAAGGAAATATCTTCACAAAAACTAGACAGAAGCATTCTCACGAACTTCTTTGTTATGTGTGCTTTCAACACACTGAGTTGAATGTTCCTTTTGATAGAGCAGTTTGAAACACTCTTTTTGTAAAATCTCCATGTGAATATTGCAAGCAGTTTAAGGTCTAAGCTGGAAAAGGAAATATCTTCACATAAAAAGTAGATAGTAGCATTCTCAGAAACTTCTTTGTGATATATGCATTCAACTCAAGGAGTTGAACCCTTTTATTGATAGAGCAGTTTTGAAACACTCATTTTGTGGAATCTGCAAGGGGATATTTGGAGCACTTTGAGTTCTAAGCTGGAAAAGGGAATATCTTCACATAAAAACTAGACAGAAGCATTCTCAGAAACTTCTTTTTGATGTGTGCATTCAACTCACAGAGTTGAACATTCAATTTGATAGAGCAGTTTTGAAACAGTCTTTTTGTAAAATCTGCAAGTGGATATCTGGAGCGCTTTGAGGCCTATGCTGGAAAAATAATTATTTCCTATAAAAAGTAGAGAGAAACATTCTCAGAAACTTCTTTGTGACGTTCACATAGAAACTAGACAGAAGCATTCTCATAAACATCTTTGTGATGTGTGCATTCAATTCACAGAGCTGAAACATCATTTTGATAGAGCAGGTTTGAAGCACTCTTTTTGCAAAATCTGCAAGTGGTTATTTTGAGCGCTTTGAGGCCAATGCTGTAAAAGGAAATGTCTTCAACTAAAAACTAGACAGAAGCATTATCAGAAACATCCATGAGATGTGTGCATTCAATTCACAGAGTTGAACCTTCGTTTTGATAGAATAGTTTTGAAACACTCTTTTTGTAGAATCTGTAAGTGGATATTTGGATCGCTTTGTGGCCAATGCTGGAAAAGGAATTATATTCAAATAAAAACTAGACAGCAGCATTCTCACAAACTTCTTTGTTCTGTGCCCATTCAACACACAGAGTTGAACCTTCTTTTTGATACAGCAGTTTTGAAACAATCATTTTTCAGAATCTCCAAGTCAATATTTTGAGCGCTTAGAGGTCTATTCTGGAAAAGGTAACAGCTTCACTTAAAAACTAGACAGAAGCATTCTCAGAAACTTCTTTGTGATGTCTACATTCAAGTTATAGAGTTGAAACTTCGTTTGATAGAGCAGTTTTGAAACACTCTTTTTTATAATCTGCAAGTGGATATTTGGAGCAATTTGAGGCCAAACCTGGAAAAGGAAATATCTTCACATAAAAACTAGACAGAAGCATTCTCAGAAACTTCTTTGTGATGCATGCATTCAACTCACAGAGTTGAACCTTCCTTTTGATAGAGCAGTTTTGAAACACTCTTTTTGTAGAATCGGCAAATGAATATTTGAAGCCCTTTAAGGCCTATGCTATAAAAGGAAACATCTTCACATAAAAAACTAGACAGAAGCAGTCTCAGAAACTTCTTTGTGATATGTGCAGTCAATTCATAGAGTTGAACCTTCCTTTTGATAGAGCAGTTTTCAAACACTCTTTTTGTAGAATCTGCAAGTGGATATTAGGAGCGATTGCGGCCTCTGGTAGAAAAGGAAATATCTTCATGTAGAAACTAGACGGAAGCCGTCTCAGAAACTAATTTGTGGTGTGTGCTTTCAACTCACAGACTTGTACCTTCTGTTTTGTAGAGCAGTTTTGAAACACCTTTTTTGTAGAATTTTCAATTGGTTATTTACAGCGCTTTGAGGCCTATGCTGGAAAAGGAAATATCTTCACATAAAAACAAGAGAGAAATGTTTTCACAAACTTCTTTGTGTTGTGTGCATTCAACTCCCAGAGTTGAACTTTTCTTTTGATAGAGCAGTTTTGAAACACTGATTTTAGAGGATCTGCAAGTGTATACATGGAGCGCTTTGAGGACTATGCTGGAAAAGGAAATATCTTCACATAAAACAAGACAGAAGCATTCGCAAAAATTTCTTTGTGACATGTGCATTCAACTTATAGAGTTAAACCGTCCTTCTGATACAGCAGCTTTGAAACACTCTTTTTGAAGAAGTTGCATGTGAATACTTAGAGCACTTTGATGCCTAAGCTGGAAAAGGAAATATCTTCACATAAAAACTAGACAGCTGCATTTTCAGAAACTTCTTTGTGATGTACGCATTCAACTCACAGAGCTGAACCACCCTATTTATACAGCAGTTTTGAAACACTCTTTTTGCAGAATCTGCAAGTGAATATTTGGAGCGCTTTGAGGCCTAAGCTGGGAAAGGGAATATTCTCACATACAAACAAGAGAGAAGCATTCTCAGAAACTTCTTTGTGATGTGTGCATTCAATTCACAGTGCTGAACATTCCTTTTGATAGAGCAGTTTTGAAACACTCTTTTTCTAGAATCTGCAGGTGGATATTTGGAGCACTTCGAGGACTATGCTGGAAAAGGAAATATCTTCACTTAAAAACTATACAGAAGGATTCTGAGAAATTGCTTTGTGATGACTTCATTCAATTCACAGAGTTGAATCTTCCTTTTGATAGAGCAATTTAGAATCACTATTTTTGTAGAATCTGCAAGTCAATATTTGGAGCGCTTTGAGGCCTATTCTGGAAAAGGGAATATCTTCACCTTAAAACTAGACTGAAGCATTCTAAGAAATTCTTTTTGATGTGTGCATTCAACTAACAAAGTTAAAACTTTGTTTTTATAGAGCAGTTTTGAAACACTCTTTTTGTAGAATCTGCAAGTGGATATTTGGAGTGTTTCGAGGCCAATGCTGGAAAAGGAATTATATTAACATAAAAACTAGACAGCAGCATTCTCACAAACTTCTTTGTTCTGTGTGCATTCAACATGCAGAGTTGAATCTTTCTTTTGATAGAGCAGTTTTGAAACAATCTTTTTGCAAAATCTCCAAGTCAATATTGGGAGCGCTTGGAGGCCCATGCTGGAAAAGGAAACATCTTCATAAAAAAACTAGACAGAAGCATTCTCAGAAACTTCTTTGTGATGTCTACATTCAAGTCATAGAGCTGAACCGTCCTTTTGATAGAGCAGTTTTGAAACACTCTTTTTGCAGAATCTGCAAGTGGATATTTGGAGCGATTGTGCCTCTGGTGGAAAAGGAAATATCTTCATATAGAAACTAGACGGAAGCCTTCTCAGAAACTAATTTTTGGTGTGTGTTTTCAACTCACAGACTTGTACATTCTGTTTTATAGAGCAGTTTTGAAACACCTTTTTGGTAGAATTTTCAATTGGTTATTTGCAGTGCTTTGAGGCCTATGCTGGAAAAGGAAATATCTTCACTTAAAAACTAGAGAGAAGCGTTTTCTCAAACTTCTTTGTGATGGGTGCATTCAACTCCCTGAGTGGAACTTTTCTTTTGATAGAGCAGTTTTGAAACACTGTTTTTAGAGGATCTGCACGTGTATATATGGAGTGCTTTGAAGACTATGCTGGAAAAGGAAATATCTTCACATAAAAACAAGATAGAAACATTCTCAAAAATTTATTTGTGACGTGTGCATTCAACATGTAGAGTTAAACCATCCTTTTGATACAGCAGCTTTGAAACACTCTTTTTGTAGTATTTGTGTGTGAATACTTAGAGCACTTTGAGGCCTAAGCTGGAAAAGGGAATATCCTCACATAAAAACAATAGAGAAGCATTCTCAGAAACTTCTTTGTGATGAGTGCATTCAATTCACAGTGCTGAACATTCCTTTTGCTAGAGAAGTTGTGAAGCACTCTTTTTCTAGAATCTGTAAGTGGATATTTGGAGCACTTTGAGGCCTATGCTGGAAAAGGAAATATCTTCACTTAAAAACTAGACAGAAGCATTCTCAGAAACTTCTTTGTGATGTCTGCATTGAATTCACAGAGTTGAACCTTCCTTTTGATAGAGCAGTTTTGAAACAGTATTTTTGTAGAATCTGCAAGTGAATATTTGGAGCGCTTTGAGGCCAATGCTCTAAAAGTAAATATCTTCACCTAAAAACTAGACAGACGCATTCTAAGAAACTTCTTTTTGATGAGTGCATTCAACTAACAAATTTGAACTTTTTTTGATAGAGCAGTTTTGAAACACTCTTTTAATAGAATCTGCAGGTCAATATTTGGGGTACTTTGAGGCCAGTGCTCCAAAAGTTAATATCATCAAATAAAAACTAGACAGAAGAATTGTCAGAAACACTTTTATGATGTGTGCATTCAACTCACAGAGTTGAAGCTCCTTTTTGATAGATTAGTTTTGAAACACTCTTTTTGTAGAATCTGCAAGGGGATATTTGGACTGATTTGAGGCATTCGTTGGAAACGGGAATATCTTCACTTAAAACTAGACAGAAGCCTTCTCAGAAACTTCTTTGTGATGTGTGCAATCAACTCACCTAGTTGAACCTTCCTTTTTTGATAGAGCAGTTTTGAAATACTCTTTTTTAGAATATGCAAGTGGATATTGGGAGCACTTTGAGGCCTTCTGAGGAAAAGGAAATGTCTTCACATAAAAAGTAGACAGAAGCGTTTTCAGAAACTGGTTTGTGATGTGTGCATTCAATTCACTGAGTTGAACTTTCCTGTTGATCAGCTGTTTTGAAACACTATTTTTGTAAAATCTGCAAGTGGATATTTGGAGTGCTTTGAATCCTTCATTGGAAAAGAGAATATCTTAAAATTAAAACAAGACTGAAGCATTCTCAGAAACTTCTTTGTGATGTGCACATTCAACTCACAGAGTTGAACCTTCCTTTTGATAGAGCAGATATAAAACACTGTTTTTCTAGGATCTGCAAAGGACATTTGTAGTACTTTGAGGACAATATTGGAAAATGAAATATCTTCAAATAAAAACTAGACAGAAGCATTCTCAGAAATATCCTTGTGATGTTTGCATTCAACTGACAGAGTTGAACACACCTTTTAATAGAGGAGTTGTGAAACACTCTTTTTGAGAAACCTGCAAGGGAAATTTGAAATGATTTCAGGCCTTTGTTGGAAACGGAATATCTTCACATAAAAACTAGACAGAAGCATTCTCATAAACGTCTTTGTGATGTGTTCATTCAATTCACAGAATTGAACTTTTCTTTTGATAGAGCAGTTTTGAAACAATGTTTTTGTAGGATCTGCAATGGGATATTTGGACATATTTGAGGCCTTCTTTGGAAACTGGATTATCTTCACATAAAAGCTGGACAGAAACATTCTTAGAAACTTCTTGTGCTATGTGCACTCAACTCACAGAGTTGAACCTTCCTTTTGCTATATCAGTTTTGAAACCCACTTTCTGTAGATTCTGCAAGAGGACATTTGGAGCGCTTCAAGGCCTTTGGTGGAAAAGGAAATATCTTCACATACAAACTAGACAGAAACATTATCAGAAACATCTCTGTGATGTGTGCATTCAACTCAATGATTTGAGTCTTCCTTTTGATAGAACAGTTTTGAAACACTCTTTTTGCAGAATCTGCAAGTGGATATTTGGAGCTCTTTGAATCCTTCTTTGGAAACGGGATTATCTTCAAATAAAAACAAGACAGAAGCATTCTCAGAAACTACTTTGTGATATGTATATTCAACTCACAGAGTTCAACCCTTCTTATGATAGAGTAGTTTTGAAACGCTCTTTTTGTAGAATCTGCAAGTGGACATTTACAGCTCTTTGAGGGCTCTGGTGTAAAAAGAAATATCTTCAAATAAAAACTAGACAGAATCATTCTCAGAAACTTCTTTGTGATGTTTTCATGCAACGCACAGTGTTGAACATATCTTTTCATAGAGCAGTAGTAAAACACTCTTTTTTAAGGACCTGCAAGTGGTTATTTGGACAGATTTGAGGCCTTCATTTGAAACAGGAATATCTTCACAGAAAAACTTGACAGAAGCATTCTCAAAAACTTCTTTCAGATGTGTGCATTCCCCTCACAGAGGTCAATGTAACTTTTCATAGAGCAGTTTTGAAACACTCTTTCTGTGGAATCTGCAAGTGGATATTTAGACCTCTTTGACACCTTCGTTGGAAACGGGAATATCTTCACATAAAAACTAGACAGAAGCATTCTCAGAAACTTCTTTTTCATGTGTGACTTCAGCTGACAGATTTGAAACTTCCTTTTGATAGAGCAGTTTTGAAACATTTTGTGTAGAATCGGCAATTGGACAGTTTGAGGCCTTCGGTGGAAAGGGAAATATCTTCACATAAAACTAGACAGAAGCAATCTCAGAAACTTCTCTGTGATCTGTGCATTCAACTCACAGAGTTGAACCATCCTTTTCATAGAGCAGTTTTGAAACACTCTTTTTGTAGAATCTGAAAGAGGACAATTTGTAGGACTTTGAGGGCTGTGGTGGAAAAGGAAATATCTTCCAATAAAAACCAGACAGAAGCATTCTCAGAAACTTCTTTGAGAAGTTTGCATTCAACTCACAGAGTTGAACATTCCTTTTGATAGAGCAGTAGGGAAACACTGTTTTTGAAGAACCTGCAAGTGGATATTTGGACAGATTTGGGGCCTTCATTAAAAACAGGAATATCTTCACATAAAAAGTGGACAGAAGTGTTATCAGTAATTTCTTTGTGATGTATGCTTTCAATTCACGGAGCAGAACATAAGTTTTCATGGAGCAGTTTTGAAACACTCTTTTTGTATAATCCACAAGTGGATATTTGGACCGTTTCAGGGCTTCATTAGAAACGGAATTATCTTCCCATAAAAACTACACAGAAGCATTCTCAGCAACTTCTTTGTGATGGGTGCATTCAACTCACAGATTTGAACATAACTTTTCATAGAGCAGTTTTGAAAAAGTCTTTTTGTAGAATCTGTAAGGGGATATTTGGACCGATTTGAGGCCTTTGTTGGAAACTTGAATATCGTCACATAAAAACTAGACAAAAGCATGGTCAGAAACTTCTTTGTGATGTGTGCATTCAACTCAAAGAGTTAAACCTTCATTTTGATAGAGCAGTTTTGAAACCTTTTTTTGTGGAATGTGAATGTGGACAATTGGAGCGCTTTGAGGCCTTCAGTGGAAAAGGAAATATCTTCACATAAAATCTAGACCGAGCATTCTCAGAAAGTTCTTTCTTTTGTGTGCATTCAACTTACAGAGTTGAACCTTCCTTTTGATAGAGCCATTTAGATACAGTTTTTTTGAGGTATCTGAAAGTGGACATTTGGAGCACTTTGAGTTCTCCAGTGGAAAAGGATATATCTTCACATGAAAACTAGACCGAAGCACTCTCAGAAACAACTTTGTGATATGGCCATTCAACTCACAGAGTTGAACCTTTCTTTTGATAAAGCAGTTTAGAAACTCTCTTTTTTGTAGAATATGAAAGAGGGCATTTGCAGCACCTTGAGGGCTATCGTGGAAAAGGAAATATCTTCAACCAAAAACTACACAGAAAAATTCTCAGAAACAACTTTGGAATGTTTGCATTCAACTCACGGAGTTGAACATACAATTTCTTAGTGCAGTTGTTGAACACTCTTTTTGAAGGACCTGCAAGTGGATATTTGGAATGATTTGAGGTCTTCATTGAAAAAGGGAACATCTTCACATATAAACTAGACAGAAGGATTCTCAGAAACTACTTTGTGATGTGTGCATTCAACTCATGGAGTTGAACATAACTATTCATAGGGCAGTTTTGAAACACTCTTTTTGTAGAATCTGCGAGAGCATATTTGGACAGTGTGAAGCCTTCTTTGGAAACGGGAATATCTTCACATAAAATCTAGACAGAAGCATTCTCAGAAACTAATTTGTGATGTGTGCATTCGACTCACAGATTTGAACATAACTTTTCATAGAGCAGCTTTGAAACACTCTTTTTGTAGAATCTGAAAGGGGATATTTGGACCGATTGGAGGCTTTCGTTGCAAACGGGAATATCTTCAGATAAAAACAAGACCTGAGCACTGTCAGAAACTTCTTTGTGATGGGTGCATTCAGCTCACAGAGCTGAAACTTCCTTTTGATAGAGCAGTTTGAAACCTTTTTTTATGGAATTTGCAAGTGGACATTTGCAGTGCTTTGAGGTCTTTGGTGGAAAAGGCAACATCTTCACATAAAACTAGACAGAAGCAATCTCAGAAACTTCTCTTTGATCTGTGCATTCAACTCACAGAGTTGAACCATCCTTTTCATAGAGCAGTTTTGAAACACATTTTTTTGCAGAATCTGGAAGTAGACAATTGGAGTGCTTAGAGGACTTCATTGGAAAAGGAAATCTCTTCACATAAACACTAGACAGAAGCATTATGAGAAACTTCTTTGTGTTGTGTGCATTCAACTCCCAGAGTTGAATCTTCCTTTTGATAGAGCAGTTTTGAAACACTCTTTTTGTAGTATCTGCAATTGGATACTTGGAGAGCTTTGAAGCCTTCATTGGAAACGGGAATGTGTTCAAATAAAATCAGAAGCATTCTCAGAAACTACTTTGTGATGTGTGCATTCAACTCACAGAGATGAACATTTCCTTTGATAGAGCAGCTTTGAAACACTCTTTTTGTAGAATCTGCAAATGGACATTTGTATCGCTTTGAGGGCTATGGTGGAAATTGAAATATCTTCAAATAAAAACTAGACGGAAGCATTCACAGAAACTTCTTTGTGATATTTGCATTCACCTCACAGAGTTGAACATGCCTTTTCATAGAGCAGTTGTGAAACAGTCTTTTTGAAATCCTGCAAGTGGATAATTTTACCAATTTGAGGCCTTCATTTTAATCGGGAAAATCTTCACATAAAAACTACACAGAAACATTCTCAGAAACTTCTTCATGATGTGTGCATTCAACTCACAGAGTAGAACATAAGTTTTCATAGGACAGTTTTGAAACACTCTTTGTGTAGAATCTGCAAGTGGATATTTGGACTGTTTGATTCATTCATTGGAAACGGGAATATCTTCCCATAAAAATTAGACAGAAACATTCCCAGAAACTTCTTTGTGATGTGTGCATTCAACTCACAGAATTGAACATACCTTTTCATAGAGCAGTTTTGAAACACTCTTTTTGTAGAATCTGCAAGGGGATATTTGGACCAATTTGAGGCCTTCTTTGGAAACAGGAATATCTCCACATAAAAACTAGACAGAAGCATTGTCAGCAACTACTTTTTGATGTGTGCATTCAACTTAAACAGTTCAACCTTCCTTTTGCTAGAGTAGCTTTGAAAACTTTTTTTTTTTTTTTGGAACGTGCAAGTGGACATTTGGAGTGATTTCAGGCCTTCGGTGGAAAAGGAAATATCTTCACATAAAAACTAGAGAGAAGCATTCTCAGAAACTTCTTTGTGACGTGTGCATTCAACTCACAGAGTTGAACATAACTTTTCATAGAACAGTTTTGAAACCCTCTTTTTTTAGAATCTGCAAGTGGATAATGGGAACGCTTTTAGGCCTTCATTGGAAACAGGAATATCTGCATATTTTTTATGTGTAGATATAGACAGAAGCATTCTCAGAAATTACTTTGTGATCTATGCATTCATCTCACAGAGTTCAACATTCCTTTTGATGGAGCAGTTTTGAAACACTCTTTTTGTAGAATCTGCAAGGGTATATTTCACCGATTTGAGGCTTTCGTTCAAAACGGGAATTTCTTCGCATAAAAACTAGACAGAAGCATTTTCAGAAAATTCTTGAAGATGTGTGCATTCAACTCACAGAGGTAAACCTTCCCTTTTATAGAGCAGTCTTGAAGCACTCTTTTTCTAGAATCTGTAAGGGGACATTTGGACCGTTTTGAGGCCTAAGGTAAAAAGGAACAGTCTTCACTGAAAAACCAGACAAACACATTCTCAGAAACATCTTTGTGATGTGTGCATTCAAATCACAGAGTTGAAACTTTGTTTTGATGGAGCAGTTTTGAATCACTCTTTTTGTATTATCTGAAATTGGATATTTGGAGCACTTGGAGGCCTATGGTAGAAAAGGAAATATCTTCACTTAAAAACTAGACAGAAACAATCTCAGAAACTCCTTTGTGATGTGTGCATTCAACTAACAGTGTTGAAATTTCCTTTTGATACAGCAGTTTTGAAACACTCTTTTGTAGAATCTGCAAGTGGATATTTGGAGCGCTTTGAAGACTTCATTGGGAACGGGAATATCTTCAAATGAAAACTAGACAGAAGCATTCTCAGAAACTACTTTGTGATGTGTGCATTCAACTCACAGAGTTGAGCCTTCCTTTTGATAGGATAGTTTTGAAACACTTTTTTTGAAGTATCTACTGGTGGATATTTGGAGCACATTCTGGCCTATGGTACAAAAGGAAATGTCTTCACATAATAACTAGACAGATGCATTCTCCTAAACTTCTTTGTGATGTTTGAATTCAACTCACAGAGTTGAACATAATTTTTCATAGAGCTGTTTTGAAACACTCTTTTTCTATCTTCTGCAAGTGGAATTTTGGAACGATTTGAGGCCTTCATTTGAAACCAGAATTTCTTCACATAAAAAGTAGACAGCAGCATTCTCAGAAACTTCTTTGTGATGTGTGCATTCAGCTCAAGGAGTTGAACTATCTTTTTAAAGAGCATTTTTGAAACACTCTTTTTTAGGATCTGCAAATGGACACTTTTAGTGATTTTGGGCTATGGTGGAAAAGGAAATATCGTAAAATAAAAACTACACAGAAGCATACTCAGAAACTTCTTTGTGATGTGTGCATTCAACTCATAGAATTGTACATATCTTTTCATAGAACAGTTTTGAAACTGTCTTTTTGTGGAATCTGCAAGTGAATAGTTGGAATGCTTTGTGGCCTTCTTTGGCAATGGGAGTACCTGCACATAAAAACAAGAAAGAAGAATTCTCAGAATTTTTTTGCGATGTGTGCATTCAACTGACAGTGTTGATCCTTCGTTTTGATAGAGGAGTTTTGAGACACTGTTTTTGTAGATTCTGCAAGGGGATAGACCGATTTGAGGCCTTCATTGGAATCCGGAATAGCTTCGCATAAAAACTAGACAGAAGGATTCTGAGAAAAGATTTTGTGATGTGTGCATTCAACTCACAGAGGTGAACCTTCCTTTTCATAGAGCAGTTTTGAAACACTCTTTTTGTAGAATCTGCAAGTGGAAATTTGGTCCGTTTTGAGGCCTTTGTTGGAAACGGGAATATCTTCACATAAAAATTAGACAGAAGCATTCTCAGAGATTTCTTTGTGATGTGTGCTTTTAACTCACAGAGTTGAACCTTCCTCTTGATAGAACACTTTTGAAACACTCTTTTCCTAGAATCTGCAATGGGATATTTGGACCGTTTTGAAGACTTCATCAGAAACAGGAATATCTTCACATAAAAGTACACAGAAGCATTCTCAGAAACTATTTTGTTATGTGAGCATTCAACTCACCGAGTTGAATCTTCCTTTTCATAGAACAGTTTTGAAAAACTTTTTGCAGAATCTGCAAGAGGACATTTGGAGCGCCTTGAGGCCTTCAGTTTAAAAGGAAATATCTTCATATAAAAACTACACAGAAGTATCCTAAGAAACTTCTTTGTGATGTGTGCATTCGACTCACAGAGTTGAACATAACGATTCATCGAGCCATTTTGAAACACTCTTTTTGTAAAATCTGCAAGGGGATATGTGGAGTCCTTTGAAGCTTTCATTGGAAAAGGGTATATCTTGAAATAAAATCTAGATAGAAGAATTTTCAGAAACTAATTTTTGGTGTGTGCATTCAACTCATGGAGTTGAGCCTTCCTTTTGATAGAGCAGTTTTGAAACACCCTTTTCGTAGAATCTTCAAGTGGGTATTTGCAGTGCTTTGAGGCGTATGGTAGAAAAGGAAATATCTTCACATAAAAACTAGACAAAGCATTCTCAGAAACTTCTTTGTGATGTTTGCATTGAACTCACAGAGGTGAAAAAATCTTTTCATACAGCAGTTGTGAAACATGCTTTCTAAGAACCTGCAAGTGGATAATTGGACCGAATTGAGGCCTTCTTTGGAAACGGGTATATCTTCACATAAAAACTAGACAGAAGCAGTCTCAGAAACATCTTTGAGATGTGTGCATTCCACTCACAGAATTGAACATAATGTTTCATAGAGCAGTTTTGGAACACTCTTTTTCTAGAATCTGCAAGTGTATATTTGGAGTGCTTTGAGGCCTATCGAAGAAAAGGAAATATCTTCTCATAAAAACCAGACGGAAGCATTCTCAGAAACTTCTTTTTGATGTGTGCATTCAACTCACAGAATTGAACCTTCCTTTTGATAGAACAGTTTTGAAACGCTCTTTTTGTGTAATCTGCAAGTGGATATTTGGAGCGCTTTGAGGCCTGTGGTAGAAAAGGAAATAACTTCACTTAAAAACTACACAACAGCATTCTCAGCAACTTCTTCTTGATGTGTGCATTCTACTCACAGAGTTGAAACTTCCTTCTGATAGAGCACTTTTAAAGCACTCTTTTTGTAGAATCTGCAAGTGGATATTTGGAGTGCTTTGAAGCATTCTTTGGAATCGTGAGTATTTTCAAATAAAAACTAGACAGATTCATTTTCCGAAACTACTTTGTGATGTGTGCATTCAACTCACAGTGTACAGCCTTCTTTTTGATAGAACAGTTTCAAGCAATCTTTTTGTGGAATTTACAAGTGGATATTCAGAGCGTTTCGAGGATTATGGTGGAAAAGGAAATGTCTCCAAATAAAAACAAGACAGAAGCGTTCTCAGAAACTTCTTTGTGATGTGTGCATTCAACTCACAGTGTTGAACCTTCCTTTAGATACAGCAGTTTTGAAAAACTCTTTTGGTAGATTCTGCAAGGGGATACTTAGACCTATTTGAGGCCTTCCTTGGAAACGAGTAGATCTTCACATAAAAACTAGACAGAAACATTCTCAGAAACTGCTTTGTGATGTGTGCATTCAACTCATAGATTTGAACATAACTTTTCATAGAGCAGTTTTGAAACAGTCTTTTTGTAGAATCTGTAAGTGGACAATTGGAGCACTTTTAGGAATTCGGTGGAATATGAAATATCCACATAAAAAGTAGACAGAAGCATTATCAGAAACTTCTTTGTGATGTGTGCATTTAACTCACAGAGTTCAACATAATTTTTAATAGAGCAGCTTTTAAACACTCTTTTTGTAGAATCTGCAAGTGGACATTTGGAGCACTTTGAGGCGTTCAGTGGAACAGGAAATATCTTCACATAAACACTAGACAGAAGCATTCTCAGAAACTTCTTTGTGATGTGTGCATTCAATTTACTGAGCTACAACTTCCTTTTGATAGAGCAGGCTTGAAAATCTCTTTTTGTAGAATCTGCAAGTGGATATTTGGAGCACTTTGGATCCTTCCTTGGAAACGGGAATATCTTCAAATATAAACTAGACAGAAGCATTCTCAAAAGCTGCATTGTGATGTGTGCATTCGTCTCACAGAGTTAAACTTTCCTTTTGATAGAGCTGTTATGAAACACTCTTTTTGTATAAACTGCAGGATGATGTTTGCACCATTTTGAGGCCTTCATTCGAAACGCATATACATTCACATAAAAACTAGACAGAAGCATTCTCAGAAACTTTTTTGTGATGTGTGCATTCAACTCACAGATTTTAGCATTCCTTTTGATAGAGCAGTTTCAAAACACTTCGTTTGTTGAATCTTCAAGTGGACATTTGGAGGGCTTTGAGGCCTTCTCTGGAAAAGGAAATATCTTCACATAAGAACTAGACAGAAGCATTCTCAGAAACTTATTTGTGATGTGTGCATTCTGCTCACAGAGTTGAACATACCTTTTCATAGAGCAGTTTTGAAACACTCTTTTTGTAGAGTCCGCAAGGGGATATGTGGACTGATTTGAGGCCTTTTTTGGTAAAGATAATTTCTTCACATAAAAAATTGAGGGAAGCATTCTCAGAAACTGCTGTGTGAAATGTGTATTCTACTCACAGTGATTTACCTTCCTTTTGATAGAGCAGTTTTGAAACCCCCTTTTTGTAGAATCTGCAAGTGGATATTTTGAACGCTATGGTTCCTTCATTGGAATCCGGAATATCTTCAAATAAAAAATAGACAGAAGCATTCTCATAAACTACTTTGTGATGTCTGCATTCAACTCACAGAGTTGAACCTTTCTTTTGATAGAGCACTTTCGAAAAACTCTTTTTACAGAATGTGCATGTGAACAATTGTACTGCTTTGAGGGCTATGGTGGGATAGGAAATATCTTCAAATTAAAACTAGACAGAAATATTCTAAGAAACTTCTTTGTGATTTTTGCATTGAATTCACAGAGTTGAACATTCCTCTTCATAGAGCAGTTGTGAAACACTGTTTTTGAAGAACCTGCAACTGTATACTTGGACCAATTTGAGGCCCTCATTGGAAACGCGAATATCTTCACATAAAAACTGACAGAAGCATTCTCAGAAATGTCTTTGTGATGTGTGCATTCAACTCACAGAGTTGAACCTGCCTTTTGATAGAGCAGTTTTGAGACACTGTTTTTGTAGAATCTGCAAAGCGATATTTGGACCGATTGTGTTCCTTCATTGGAAAGGGGAATATCTTCACAAAAATGTAAGCAGAAACATTCTCACAAAGTCCTTTGTGATGTGTGCATTCAACTCACAGAGTTGAGAATACCTTTTCGTGGAGCAGTTGTGAAACACGCTTTTTGAAGAACCTGAAAGTGGATATTTGGGCCAATTTGAGGCCCTCCTTGGAAACGGGAATATCTTCAAACAAATACTAGACAGAAGCATTCTCAGAAATGTCTTTGGGATGTGTGCATTCAACTCACAGAGTTGAACCTTCCTTTTGATAAAGAAGTTTTGAGACACTGTTTTTGTAGAATCTGCAAAGTGATATTTGGACCGGTTGCATTCCTTCATTGGAAAGGGGAATATCTTCATAAAAATCTAAGTAGAAACATTCTCACAAACTCCTTTGTGATGTGTGCATTCAACTCACAGAATTGAGAATACCTTTTCATAGAGCAGTTGTGAAACACGCTTTTTGAAGAACCTGCAAGTGGATATTTGGGCCTATTTGAGGACTTCATTGGAAACGGGTATATCTTCACATAAAAACTAGACAGAAGCATTCTGAGAAACTTCTTTTCAATATGTGCATTCAACTCACAGAGTTGAAACTTCCGTTTGATAGAGCAGTTTTTAAACACTCTTTTTGTAGAATCTGCAAGGGGATATTTGAACTGATTTGAGCCCTTCGTTGAAAATGGGAATATCTGCACATAAAAACTGAACAGAAATATTCTCAGAAACTTCTTTCTGATGACGTCATTCAACTCACCGATTTGAACCTTCCTTTTGATAGAGCAGTTTTGAAACAATTTTTTGTAGAACCTGCCAGTGGACATTCGGAGTGCTTTGAGGACTTCAGTGGAAAAAGAAATATCTTCATATAAAAATTAGACAGAAGCATTCTTTGAAACTACCTTTTGATGTGTGCATTCAACTCACAGAGTTGAACATTACTTTTGTTACAGCAGTTTTGAAACACTCCTTTTGTACAATCTGTCAGTGGACATTTGGAACGGTTTGAAGCCTTCTTTGGTATCGTGAATATCTTCAAATAAAAACTAGACAGAAGCATTCTCAGAAAGCCCTTTGTGGTTTGTACATTCAACTAACAGAGTTGAGCTTTCCTTTTGATAGAGCAGTTTTGAAACAATGTTTTTGTAGAATGTACAAGTGGATATTTGGAGCGCTTTGAGGCCTGTGTTAGTAAAGGAAATAACTTTACGTAAAAACTAGACAGAAACATTCTCAGAAACTTCGTTGAGATGAGTGCATTCAACTCACAGGGTTAAATATAACTTTTCATAGAACATTTGTGAAACACTGTTTTTGAAGGACCTGCGAGTGGATATTTGGACCGATTTGAGGCTTTCATTGGAAACGGAAATATCTTCACCTAAACATTCCCCAAAAGCATTCTCAGAATCTTCTTTGTGATGTGTGCATTCAACTCACAGAGTTGAACATAGGTTTTCATAAAGCAGTTTTGAAACACTCTTTTTGTAGAATCTGCAAGTGGATATTTGCACTCCTTTGAGGCCTTCATTGGAGACGGGAATATCTGCACATAAAAACTAGAGAGACACATTCTCAGAAACTTCTTTGTGGTGTGTGCATTCAATTCACAGAGTTCAACCTTACCTTTGATAGAGCAGATTGAAACACTCTTTTTGTACAATCTGCAAGGGGATATTAGGATCGTTTTGAGGCCTTTGTTGGAAAGGGGAATATCTTCACATAAGAACTAGACAGAAGCATTCTCAGAAACCTCTTTGTGATGTGTGCATTCAACTCACAGAATTGAACCTTCCATTTTATAGAGCAGTTTTGAAACACTTTTTGTGTAGAATCTGCTAGTGGATGTTTGCAGCGCTTAGAGACATTCGGTTGAAAAGGAAATATCTCCACATAAAAACTAGACAATAGCATTCTCAGAAATTTCTTTGTGATGGGTGCTTTGAACTCACAGAGTTGAATCTTCCTTTTGATAGAGCAGCTTCGAAACTTTCTTTTTGTAGAATCTGCAATTGGACATTTGCAGCACTTTGAAACCTTCATTGGAAACGGGAATATCTTCCACTAAAAACAAGACAGAACCATTCTCAAAAACTACTTTTTGATGTGTTCATTCAACTTACATAGCTGAACATTACCTTTCATAGATCAGTTTTGATACACTCTTTTTGTCAAATCTGCAAATGGACATTTGTAGCGCTTCATGGGCTATGGTGGAAAATGAAATATCTTCAAAGAAAATTAAACAGAAATATTCTCAGAAACTTCTTTGTGATATGTGCATTCAGCTCACAGAGTTGAACATAACTTTTCATAGAGCAGCTTTGAAACAATTTTTTGTAGAATCTGCAAGTGTACATTTGATCACTTTGAGGCCTTCAGTGGAAAAGGAAATATCTTCACATAAAAACTAGACTGAAGCAGTCACAGAAACTTCTTTGTGTTGTGGGCATTCAACTGACAGAGTTGAACCTTCCTTTAGATAGAGCTGTTTTGAAACACTGTTATTGTAGAATCTGCATGTGGATATTTGGAGGGCTTTGAGTCCTATGCTGGAAAAGGAAATATCCTCACATAAAAACTAGACAGAAACATTCTCAGAAACTGGTTTGTGATGTGTGCATTCAACTCACAGAGTTGAATCTTCCTTTTGATAGAGCAGTTTTGAAACACTCTTTTTGTAGAATCTGAAAGTGGATATTTGGAGAGCTTTGTGGCCTATGCTAGAAAAGGAAATATCTTCACATAAAAACTAGACAGAAGTGTTCTCAGAAACTTATTTGTGATGTGTGCATTCAACTTACAGAGTTGAACTTTCCTCTAGGGTAGTTTTGAAACACTGTTTTTGTAAAATCTGCAACTGGATATTTGGCAGGCTTTGAGGCCTTTCCTGGAAAAAGAAATATCTTCACATAAAAACTGAACAGAAGCGTTCTCAGAAACTTCTTTCTGATGTGTGCATTCAACTCACAGAGTTGAATCTTACTTTTGATAGAGCAGTATCGAAACACACTTTTGGTAGAATCTGCAAGTGGATTCTTAGAGCACTTTGAGTCCTATGATAGAAAAGGAAATATCCTCCCATAAAAACTAGACAGAAGCATTCTCAGAAACTTCTTTGTGATGTGTGCATTAAACTCATTGAGTTGAAATTAACGTTTCATAGAGCAGTTTTGAATCACTCTTTTTGTAGAATCTTCAAGTGGACATTTTGAGTGCATTGACACCTTAGGTGGAAAAGGAAATATTTTTACATAAAAACTACAGAGTAGCATTCTCAGAAATTTATTTATGATGCGTGCATTGAACTCATGGGATTGAACATTCGCTTTCATGTAGCAGTTTTGAAACTCTCTTTTTGTAGAATTTGCAAGTGGATATTTGGAGTGCTTTGAGGCCTAAGGTAGAAAAGGAAACATCTTCATATAAAAACTACACAGAATCTTTCTCAGAAACTTCTTTGTGATGTGTGCATCCAACTGACATGGTATAATCTTCCTTTTTATAGAGCAGTTTTGAAACACTCTTTTTGTAGAATCTGCAAGTGGTTATTTGGAGTGGTTTGAAGCCTTCGTTGGAAACGGTAATATCTTCAAATAAAAACTAGACAGAAGCATTCTCAGAAACTACCTTGTAATGTGTGCTTTCAACTCACCAAATTGAGCATTTCTTTTGATAGAGCAGTTTTGAATCTCACTTTTTGTAGAATCTGCCAGTGGATATTTGGAGTGCTTTGAGGCCTACATTAGAAAAGGAAATATCTTCACATAAAATCTAAAGAGATGCATTCTCAGGAACTTCTTTGAGATGTGTGCATTCAACTCGCAGGGTTGAACCTTCCTTTTTATAGAGCAGTTTTGAAACACACTTTTTGTAGAATCTGCAATTGGCTATTTGGAGAGATTTGAAGCCTTCGTTGGAAACGGGAATTTCTTCAAATAAAGAAGAGACAGAAGCATTCCCAGAAACTGTTTTGTGATGTGTACATTCAACTCACAGAGTTGAACCTTTCTTTTGATAGATCAGTTTTGAAACACTCTTTTTGCAGCATCTTCAAATGGTTGCTTGTAGAGCTTTGTGAGCTGTGGTGGAAAAGGAAATATCTTCAAATAAAAACTACACAGAAGTATTCTCAGAATCTTCTTTGTTATGTGCACATTCAACTCACAGAGTTGAACACACCTTTACATAGATCAGTTGTGAAACACTCTTTTTGAAGGACCTGCAAGTGGCTATTAGGACCCATTTGAGGCCTTCATTGGAAATGGGAATGTCTTCACATAAAAACTAGACAGAACCATTTTCAGAAACTACTTTGTGATGTGTGAATTCAATTCACATTGTTGTGCATAACTTTTCATAGAGCAGTTTTGATACACTCTTTTTGTAGAATCTGCAAGTGGATATTTAGACGACTTTGAGGCCTTCGTTGGAAAAGGGAATATCTGCAGATAAAAACTTGACAGAAGCATTTTCAGAAACTTCTTTGTGATGTGTGCATTCAACTCACAGGGTTGAAGCTTCCTTTTGATAAAGCAGTTTTGAAACACTCTTTTTGTCGAATCTGCACGGGGATATTTTGACCGTTTTGAGGCTTTCGATTTAAACGGGAATACCTTCACATAAAAACTAGAGAGAAGCATTCTTAGAAACATCTTTGTGATGTGTGTATTCAACTCACAGAGTTGAACCTTTGTTTTGATAGAGCAATTTTGTAACACATTTTTGGTAGAATCTGCAAGAGGACATTTCGAGCCCTTTGAGACCTTTGGTACAAAAGGAAATATCTTCATATAAATACTAGACAGAAGCATTGTCAGAAACTTTTTTGTGATGTGTGCATTCAAACTCACAGTGATGAGCCTTCCTTTTGATAGAGCAGCTTTGAAAGACTCTTATTGTAGAATCTCCAAGTGGATATTTGGAGCACTTTGAATCCCTCGTTGGAAACGGGAATATCTTCAAATAAAAACTAGACAGAAGCATTCTCCAAAACTACTTTGAGATGCACGCATTCAATTCATGGAGTTGAGCCTTTCTTTTGATAGAGCAGTTTTGAAAACTCTTTTTGTAGAATCTGCAAATGGATATTTGGACTGCTTTGGGGCCTATGGTAGAAAAGGGAATACCTTCACATACAAACTAGACAGAAGCAGTCTCAGAACATTTTTGTGATGTCTGCCTTCAACTTATAGAGTTGAAGATTTGTTTTGATACAGCACGTTTGAAACACTTTTTTTGCAGAATCTGCATTTGGACATTTGGAGTGCTTTGTGACCATTGGTGGAAAAGGAAACATCTTCACATAAAAAGTAGATAGAAGCATTCTCAGAAACTTCTTTGTTATGTGTATATTCAACTCACAGAGTTGAACCTTCCTTTTGATAGAGCAGTTTTTAAACACTTTTTTTTTAGAATCTGCCAGTGGACATTTGGAGTGCTTTGAGTCCCTCGGTGGTAAGGGAAATCTCTTCACATAAAAACTACTCAGAAGCATTCTCAGAAACTTCTTTGTGATGTGTGCATCCAACTCACAGAGTTGAACTTTCCTTCTGGTGGAGCAGTTTTGAAACACTCTTTTTGTACAATCTGCAAATGGCTATTTTGAGTGCTTTGAAGCCTTCGTTGGAAACGGGAATTTCTTCAAATAAAAACTCGACAGAAGCATTCTCAGAAACTGTTTTGTGTTGTGTGCATTCAACTCACAGTGTTGAATATTTCTTTTGACAGGGAAGTTTTGAAACACTGTTTTTGTAGAATCTGCATATAGACATTTGTAACGCTTTGAGAGCTATGGTGGAAAAGTAAATATCTTCAAATAAAAACTAGAGAGAAGCATTATCTGAAACTTCATTGTGATGTGTGTATTCAACTCACGGAGTTTAAACTTTCTTTTGATGGAGCAGGTTTGAAACACTCATTCTGTGGTATCTGCAAGTGTATATTTGGAGTGCTTTGAAGACTTCGTTGGAAATGGGAATATCTTCAAATAAAAACTAGACAGAAGCATTCTCAGCAACAAGTTTGTGATGTGTGTATTCAACTCACAGAGTTGAACATAACTTTTTATAGAGGAGATTTGAAAATCTCTATTTGCACTATCTGAAAGGGGATATTTGGACCATATTGAGACCCTCATTGGAAACAGGAATATCTTCCCATAAAAACTAGACAGAAGCATTCTCAGAAACTACTTCGTGATGTGTACATTCAACTCACACAGTTGAAGCTTCCTTTTGATACAGCAGTTTTGAAACCGTCTTTTTGAAGAATCGGCAAGTGGATATTTAGAGCACTTTGAATCCTTCATTGGAAACGGGAATATCTTCAAATAAAAACTAGACAGAAGCATTCTCAGAAACTTCTTGTGATGGGTGCATTCAACTCACAGAATTGAACTTTCCTTTTGATAGAGCAGTTTAGAAACACTCTTTTTGTAGAATCCAAAGGTAGATATTTGAACCGATTTGAGACCTTGGTTGGAAACGAGATTAAATTCACATAAAAACTAGACAGAAGCATTCTCAGAAACTTCTTTAGGATGAGTGGATTCAACTCACAGAGATGAAACTTCCTTTTGGTAGAGCAGTATTGAAACACTCTTTTGTAGAATCTGCAAGTGGACATTTGGAGCACTTTGAGGCCTTCGGCAAAAAAGGAAATATCTTCACATAAAAACAAGACAGAAACATTCTCAGAAACTTCTTTGAGATGTGTACATTCAACTCAAAGAGTTAAACTTTCCTTTTGATAGAGCAGATTTGAAACACTCTTTTTGTAGGATCTGCAAGTGGATAATTGGAGTGCTTTGAAGCATTTGTTGGAAACGGGAATACCTTCAACTAAAAATTAGACAGTAGCATTCCCAGAATCTACTTTGTGATGCGTGCATCCAACTCATAGAGTTGAATATACCTTTTCATAGAGAAGTTGTGAATCATTCTATTTGAAAAACATACAAGTGCATATTCATGGAATAAAATGTGGAATGCATTGGAATGTAGAATGGAATGTGTAATGCAATGGAATGGACCGAGGAAAGGAATGCGGAATGGAAAGTGGAATGGAACGTGGAACAGTATGGATTGGAGTGTGGATTGGAAAGGAATGGAACATGGAATGGAATGGAATGGAATATTGAATGGAATGGAATGGAATGTAAAATGGAATGGAATGGAACTTGGAATGGAATGGAATGGAATTTAATGTGGACTGGAAAGGAATCGAATGGAATGGAAAGTGGAATGGAATGGAATAGAATGTGGAAGGAAATGTGGAAAGGCATGGAATGCAATATGGAATGGAGTGGAATGGAATGTGGAATGCAAAGCAAAGGAACGTGGAATGAATCGGAAGGGAATATGGGAAAGGAAGGTGGAATGGAATGGAACATAATGGAATGTGGAATGGAATGGAATGGAATGTGCAACGGAATGGAATGGAATGGAACATGGAATATAATGGAATGGAACACAGAATGGAATGAAATGGAACGTGGAATGCAATGGAATGGAATGTGGAATAGAATGTAATGGAATGTGGAATGGAATGGAATGGAATGAGGAATGGTATGCAAGGGAATGTGGAATGGAATAGGGAATGGAATGGAAAGGAATGTGAAATGGAATGGAATGGAATGGAAGGAGGAATACAATGGAATGGAATGGAAGGAGGAATACAATGGAATGGAATGTGGAATGGAAAGGAATGGAAAGTGGAATGTAATGGAATGGTATTTGGACAGGAATGCAATGGAATGTGGAATAGACTGGAATGGAAAGTGGAATGGAATGGAATGGAATGTGGAGTGGAATGGAATGTAATGTGGAATGGAATGGAATGGAATAGAATTTGGAATGGAAAGGAACGGGTAATGGAATGGAACAGTATGTGTAATGAAATGGAATGGAAGGAAATGTGGAATGGAACAGAATGGAATGCTGTGTGGACTGGAATTGAATGGAATGAAATGTGGAATGGAATTTTGAATGGAACGGAGAGGAAAGGGTAATGGAATGTGGAATGAAATGGAATGGAATGTGGAATGGAATGGAATGGAAAGAGATATGGAATGGAATGGATGGTGGAAAGGAATGGAATGGAACGTGGAATGGAATGGAATGGAACGTGGAATGGAACGTGGCATGCAACGTGGATTGGCACGTGGAAGGGAACGCAATGTAAAGTGGAAGAGAATGGAATGGAAAGTGGAATGGAATGGAATGGAACGTGAAATGGAATGGAGTGTCATGTGGAATGGAATGGAAAAGAATGGAATGGAATGTGGATTGGAATGGAATAGAATGTGGAATGGAATGTGAAATAGCATGGAATGGAATGTGGAATGGAATGTGGAAAGAAATGTCCAAAGGAATGGAAAGGAATGTGAAATGGAATGTCATGTGGAATGGAATGAGGAATGGAATGTGGAATGGAATGGAATGTGGAATGAAAGGAATGGAGTGTGGAATAGAATGTGGAAAGGAATAGAATGTAACATTGAATGGATTGTGTAATGGAATGGAAAGTAATGTGGAATGGAAAGTGGAATGGAATGTGGAATGGAAAGCAATGTAATGTGGAGCGGAATGGAGTGGAAATGGAATGGAATTGAATGGATTATGCAATGGAATTGAATGGATTTTGGAATGGAATTGAATCGAATGGGAATGGAATGAGGAATGCAATAAAATGGATTGTAGAATAGAATGTGGAAAGGAAAGGAATCGAATGGAATGCAATGGAATGTGAATGGAGTGGAATGGAATGGAATGGGGAATGGAATGGAATGGAATGTGGAATGCAATGGAATGGAATGTGGAATGGAATGGAATGGAATGTGGAATGCAATGGAATGAAAGGTGGAATGGAATGGGATGGAATGAAATTTGGAATGGAATGGAATGGAATGTGGAATGGAATGGAATGAAAGGTGGAATGTAATGGGATTGAATGAAAGTTGGAATGGAATGGAGTGGAATGTGGAATGGAATGTGGAATGGAGTGGAATGGAATCTGGAATGGAATGGAAGAGAATGCAATGGAATGCAATGTGGAATGGAATGGAATGGAATGGAATGTGGAATGGAATGTATTGGAATTTGGAACGGAATTTTGATTGGAATGGAATGGAATCTGGAATGGAATGGAATGGAATGGAATGGATTGTGTAATAGAACGTGGAATGGCACGTGGAATTGAATGTGGTATGCAAAGTGGAAGAGAAAGTGAAATGGAATGTGGAATGGAATGTGGAATGGAATGGAATGGAATGTGGAATGGAATGGAATGGAATTTGCAATGGAATGGAATGTGTAATGGAATTGAATAGTACTTGTAATGAAATGGATTGGAAGGAAATGTGGAATGGAATGGAATGGAATGCTGTGTGGACTGAAATGGAATGGAAAGGAATGTGGAATGGAATTTAGAATGGAAAGGAAAGGAAAGGGGAATGGAATGTGGAAAGGAAAGGAAAGGGGAATGGAATGTGGAATGAAATGGAATGGAATGTGGAATGGAATGTGGAATAGAATGCAGTGGAAAGTGGAATGGAAAGGAATGGAATGTGGAATGGAATGTCGAATGGATTGGAATGGAGAGTGGAATGGAACGTGGAATGGAATGGAATGGAAAGTGGAATGGAATGGAATGGAACGTGGAATGGAATGGAATGGAAGGTGGAATGGAATGGAATGCAATGTCGAATGAATTGGAAGGGAAAGTGGGAATGGAACGTGGAGTGGAATGGATTGGAATGGAATGGAATGTGGAATGGAATGGAATCTGGAATGGAATAGAATGTGGAAAGGAAAGGAATGGAATGTGGAATGCAATGTGGAACGGAATCGAACGGAATGTGTAATGGAATGTGGAATGGAATGCAATGGAATTGAATGGAATGTGGAATGGAAAGGAATGGAATGTGGAAAACAGTAGAATTGAAAGGAGTATGAAATCGAATGGAAAGGAATGTGGAATGGAATGGAATGGAATTTATAATGCAATAGAATGTGGAATGGAATGGAATGGAATTTGGAATGCAATGCAGAATGGTGTGGAACGGAAAGTCGAATGGAAGGGAATAGAATGTGCAATGGAAATGGAAAGGAATGGAACGGAATGGGAACGGAATGTGGAAGAGAATACAATAGCATGTGGAATGCAACGGAATGGAATGGAACGTGGAATGGAATGGAATGGAAGGTAACAGCATGTGGCACGGAATGGAATGAAATGGAATGTGGAATGGAATGGAATGGAATTGAAAGTGGAATTGAAAGGAAAGGATGGTGGAAAGCAATGGATTGGAATGTGGAACTCAATGTGGAATGGAATGGAATGGAATATGGAATGGAATGTGGAATGGAATTGAACGTGGAATTGAATGGAACAGCATGTGGAATAGAATGGAATGGAATGGAATGTGAAATGGAAATAGAAAGGAATGTTTAAAGGAATGGAATGGAATGTGGAATGGAATGGAACGGAATGTGGAAGGGAATGGAATGGAATCTGGAATAGAATGTGGAATGTAAAGGAATGGAATGTGGAATGGATTAGAATGGAATGAGGAATGTAAAGTGAAATGGATTCTGTAATTCAATGGAATGTGGAATGGAATATGGAATGGAATGTGGAATGGAATGGAATTGAAGGGAATGGAATGTAGAATTGAATGGAATGGAATGTGGATTGGAATGTAATGTAATGTTGAATGTAATGGAACACGGAATCGAATGGAAAGGTATTTGGATTGAGATGGATTTCAATGCGGAATGGAATGGAATGGAATGTGGAATGGAATTGTATGGAATGTGGAATAGAATGTGGAATGGAATGGAATGGAATATGGAAAAGAAGTTGGATTGGAATGTGGGATGGAATTTTGAATGGAACGTGATATGGAATGGAATGTGGAATGGAATTGAATGGAATGTGGATTGGTATGTGAATGAATTGGAATGGAATGTGGAATGGAATGTGGAATGGAATGGAATGGAATGGAATCGAATGGAATGTGGAATGGAATGGATTAAAATATGGAATGGAAAGGAATGGAATGGAAAGTGGAACGGAATGTGGAATGGAAAGTAATGGAACATGGAATGGAATGTGGAATGGAATGGAAAGAAATGAGGAATGGAACGTGGTATGGAATGGAATGTGGAATGGAATGTGGACTGGAATGGAAAGGAATGTGGTACGGAATGTGGAATGGACTGCAATGGAATGTGGAATGGAGTTGACTGGAATGTGGAAAGGAAAGTGTAACGGAATGGAATGGAATGTGGAATGGAACATGGAATGGAATGTGGAATGGAATGTGGAATGGAAATTGTAATGGAATGGAATGGAATGTGGAATGGAACGAGGAATGGAATGTGGAATGGAATGCGGAATGGAACGTGGTACGGAATGGAATGTGGAATGGAATGTGGAATGGAGTGGAATGGAATGCAATGTGTAATGGAATGGAAAGCAACGTGGGAATGGAATGGAATGGAATAGAATGGAATGTGGAATGGAATGGAATGGAATGTGGAATGTAACGTGGAATGGAACGGAATGGAATGTGGAAGGGAATGGAATGGAATGCGGAATTGAATGGTATCGAATGTGGAATGGAATGGAATGAAATATGGAATGCAATGGAATGCAATGTGGAATGGAATGTAGAATGGAATGCAATGTGGAATGGAATCTGCAATGGAAAGGAATGGAATGTGAAATGGAATGTGGAATGGAATGGAATATGGAATGGAATGGAATGGAATGTGGAATGGAATGTGGAATGCAATGGAATGGAATGTGGAACAGAATGGAATGGAATGGAATAGAATGTGGAATAGAAATGAATGTGGAATGGAATGTAGAATGGATTGGAGTGGAATGTGGAATGGAAGGTGTAGTGGAATGGAATGCATTGTGCAAAGGAATGGAATGTAATGGTAAGCAACGTGGAATGGAATGGAATGGAATGTGAAATGGAATGGAATGCTGTGTGGAAAGTAAATTGGAATGGAATTGAATGGAATGTGGAATGGAATGTGGAATGGAAAGGAATGGAATGTGAAATGGAATGTGGAATGGAATGGAATATAATGTGGAATGGAATGGAAGGGAAAGTGGAATGGAATGGAACGGAATGTGCAATGGAAAGTGGAAATTAATGGAATGGAATGTGCAATGGAATGTGGAATTGAATGGAATGTAATGTTTAATGGAAAGTGGAATGGAACGTGGAATGAAATTTAATGCAAAGTGGAATGGAAAGCGCAATGGAACGTAGAAGGTAATGGAATGTAACATGGAATAGAAAGTGCAATGTAACGTATAATTTAATTGAATGGAAATTGGAATGGCATGGAATGTAGAATAAACTGAGGAATGGAATGGAATGGAATGGATTGGAATGGAATGTGGAATGGAATGGAATGGAATGTGCAATGGTATAGAATGGAACGTGGAATGGAATGTGGAATGGAATGTGGAATGGAATGGAATGGAATGGAATGAAATGGAATGTGGAATGCAATGGAAAGGAATATGGAATGGAATGTGGAATGGACTAGAATAGAATGTGGAATGCAATGGAATGGAATGTGGAATGGAATGACTAATGCAATGTGGAATGGAACGTGGAATGGAATGGAATGGAATGTGGAATGGAATGGAATGAAATGTAGAATGGAATGTTGAATGGAATGTGGAATGGAATGTCGAATGGAGTTTGCAATGGAAAGTGGAATGGAATGTGGAATTTAATGGAAAGGAATATGGAATGGAATGTGGAAAGGCTTGGAATGTAATGTGGAACGGAATTTGGAATGGAATGCAATGGAATGTGGAAAGCAATGCAATGCAATGATGTGGAATGGAATGGAATGGCATATGGAATTGAATGGAATGGAACGTGGAATTGACTGGAATTTAACATGCAATGGAACGTGGGTTGAAACGCGGAATGGAATGTGGAATGGAAAATGGAATGGAACTTGGAATGGAAAGTGGGATGGAACGTGGAATGGAACGTCGAATAGAACGTTGAAGGAATTGGAATGGAATGTGGAATGGAATGGAACGGAATGTGGAATGGAATGGAATTGAATGGAATGGAATGTGGAATGGAATGGATTGGAATAGAGGGTGGAATGTGGAATGGAAAGGAATAGAATGTGGAATGGAATGTGGAATTGAAAGTGGAATGGAATGGAGTGGTATGGAATGGAATGTGTAATGGAATGAAATGGAATGTGGAAAGGAATGGAATGGAAAGGAAAGTGGAATGGAATGGAATTGAATTCAGAATGGATTGGAAAGGAATGTGGAAAAGAATTGAATGGATTGAGGAATGGAATGGAATGGAAAGGAACGAGAAATGGAATGGAATGGAATGTGGAACAGAATGTGGAATGTAATGAAGTGGACTTAAATGGAATGTGAAATGGAATGGAATGGAATGCAGAATGGTATGGAATGGAATGTGGAATGGAATGGAAAGTGGAATGGAATGGATTGTGGAATGGAATGAAATGGAATAGAATTTGAAATGGAATGGAATATAATGTGGATCGGAATGGAACGGAATGTGGAATGGAAAGTGAAATGGAATATAATGGAATGTGGAATGGAATACGAAATGGAATGGAATGAATGCAATCTGGAATGGAATGTGGAATAGAATTTGGAATGGAATGTGGAATGGAATGTGGAATGGAATGGAATGGAATGTGGAATGGATTGGAATGGAATGTGGAATTGAATGTGGAATGGAATGGAATGGAATGTGGAATGGAATGTGGAATGGAATGGAATGGAATGGAATGTGGAAAGCAAAGCAATACAATGTGGAATGGAGTGGAATGTGGAATGGACTGGAATTGAACATGGAATGGATCAAGGGATGGAACTTGGAATGGAATGGCGAAAGGAAAATGGAATGGAACGTGGAATGGAAGGTAGGATGGAACGTGGAAAGGAACATAGAATGGAACGTGGAAGGGAATGGAATGGAAGGTGGAATGGAATGGAATGGAATGTGGAATGAAATGGAAATGAATGTAATGGAAATTGGAATGGAATGGACTGGAATGTAGGGTGGAATGTGGAATGGAATGTGGAATGAAATGTGGAATGGAATCTGGAATGGAATGGAATGGTATGGAATGGAATGTGGAAGGGAATGAATGTAATCTGGAATGGAATATGGAATGGAATTTGGAATAGAATGTGGAATGGAATGTGGAATGGAATGGAATGGAATGTGGAATGGAATGTGGAATGGACTGGAATGGAATGGAATGTGGAAAGCAATGAAATGCTATGTGGAATGGAGTGGAATGGAATATGGAATGGAACGGAATGTAATGTGGAATGGACTGCATTTGAACATGGAATGGAAAATGGGATGGAACGTGGAATGGAATGGGGAAAGGGAAATGGAATGCAACGTGGAATGGAAAGTGGGATGCGAAGTGGAATGGAACGTGGAATGGAACGTGGAAGGGAATGGAATGGATGGTGGAATGGAATGGAAAGGAATGTGGAATGGAATGGAAATGAATGGAATGGAAATTGGAATGGAATGGACTGTAGTGTAGGGAGGAATGTGGAATGGAATGGAAAGGAATGTGGAATGGAATGTGGAATGGAATCTGGAATGGAATGGAATGGTATGGAATGGAATGAGGAATGGAATGAAATGGAATGTGGAAAGGAATGGCATAGAATGGAATGCGGAATCGAATGTAATGGAATTCGTAACAGAGTGGAATGGAATGTGGAATAGAATGGAATGGATTTTGGAATGGAATGGAATGGAATTAGGAATGGAAGGTGGAATGCAATGTGATACGGAATGTGATGGAATTTGTTACGGAATGTGGAATGTAATAGAATGGAATGTGGTATGCAATGGAATGGAATGCGGAGTGGAATGAGTAATGGAATGTGGAATAGAATGGAATGGAATTGAATGTGGAATGGAATGGAATGGAATGTAGAATGGAATGTGGAATGGAAATTGGAATGGAATGCGGAATGGAATTTGCAATGGAATGTGGAATGGAATGGAATGGAATTTGGAATGGAATCTTCAACGGAATGGAATGGAATGTGGAATGGAATGGGGTATGGAATGTAATGGAAGGTGGAAAGCAATGCAATGCAATGCGGAATGGAATGGAATGGGATATGGAATGGAATAGAGCGGAATGTGGAATGGACTGGAATTGAACTTGGAATGGAACGTGGGATGTAACGTGGAAAGGAATGTGGAATGGAAAATGGAATGGAACGTGGAATGGAAAGTGGGATGGAACATGGCATGGTACGTGTAATGGAACATCGAAGGGGATGGAATGGAAGGTGGAATTGAATGGAATGGAATGTGGAATGGAATGGAAATGAATGTAATGGAATGTGGAATGGAATGGATTGGAATATAGGGTGTAATGTGTAATGCAACAGAATGCAATGTGGAAAAGAATGTGGATTGGAAAGTGGAATTGAATGGACTGGTATGGAATGGAATGTGGAATGGAATGAAATGGAATGTGTAAAGTAATGGAATGGAATATAACGTGGAATGCAAAGGAAATGAATTCGGAATGGAATGGAATGGAATGTGGAATAGAATGGAATGGATTGTGGAATGGAACGGAATGGAAAGGAACGTGAAATTGAAAGGAATGGGATGTGTGGAATGTAATGAAATGGAATGAAATGGAATGTGGAATGGAATGGAATGGAATGTGGAATGGTATGGAATGGAATGTGGAATGGAATGGAAAGTGAAATGGAATGAAATGTGGAATGGAATGAAATGGAACGGAATTTAAAATGGAATAGAATAGAAAGTGGAAAGGAATGGAATGGAATGTGGAATGGAAAGTGGAATGGAATATAATGGAATGTGGAATGGAATATGAAATGGAATGGAATGAACGTATTCTGAAATGGAATGTGGAATGGAATTTGGACTGGAATGTTGAATGGAATGTGGAATGAAATGGAATGGAATTTGGAATGGAATGTGGAATGGAATGGAATGAAATGTGGAATGGAATGTGGAATGGAATGCAATGGAATGGAAGGTAGAAGGCAATGCAATGCAATGTGGAATGGAGTGGAATGGGATATGGAATGGAATGGAATGGAATGTGGAATAGACTGGAATTGAACATGGAATGGGACGTGTGATGGAACGTACAATGCAATGGGGAATGGGAAATTGAATGGAAAGTAGAATGGAAAGTGGGATGGAACATGGAATGAAACATGGAATGGAATGGAAAGGAAAGTGAAATTGAAAGGAATGGAATGTGGAACGGATTGTGGAATGTAATGAAATGGAATGGAATGGAATGTGGAATGGTATGGAATGGAATGTGGAATGGAATGGAAAGTGGAATGGAATGGAAATTGAAATGGAATGAAATGTGGAATGGAATGAAATGGAACGGAATTTGAAATGGAATAGAATAGAACGTGGAAAGGAATGGAATGGAATGTGGAATGGAAAGTGGAATGGAATATAATGGAATGTGAAATGGAATATGAAATGGAATGGAATGAACGTATTCTGAAATGGAATGTGGAATGGAATTTGGAATGGAATGTTGAATGGAATGTGGAATGGAATGGAATGGAATTTGGAATGGAATGTGGAATGGAATGAAATGAAATGTGGAATGGAATGCAATGGAATGGAAGGTAGAAGGCAATGCAATGCAATGTGGAATGGAGTGGAATGGAATATGGAATGGAATGGAATGGAATGTGGAATAGACTGGAATTGAACATGGAATGGGACGTGTGATGGAACGTAGAATGCAATGGGGAATGGGAAATTGAATGGAACATAGAATGGAAAGTGGGATGGAACATGGAATGGAACATCGAATGGAATGGAAAGGAAAGTGAAATTGAAAGGAATGGAATGTGGAACGGATTGTGGAATGTAATGAAATGGAATGGAATGGAATGTGGAATGGAATGGAAAGGGAAATGGAATGAAATGTGGAATGGAATGAAATGGAACGGAATTTGAAATGGAATAGAATAGAACGTGGAAAGGAATGGAATGGAATGTGGAATGGAAATTGGAATGGAATATAATGGAATGTGGAATGGAATATGAAATGGAATGGAATGAATGTATTCTGAAATGGAATGTGGAATGGAATTTGGAATGGAATGTTGAATGGAATGTGGAATGGAATGGAATGGAATTTGGAATGGAATGGAATGAAATGTGGAATGGAATGTGGAATGGAATGGAATTTGGAATGGAATGCAATGGAATGGAAGGTAGAAGGCAATGCAATGCAATGTGGAATGGAGTGGAATGGAATATGGAATGGAATGGAATGGAATGTGGAATAGACTGAAACTGAATATGGAACGGGACGTGTGATGGAACGTGGAATGCAATGGGGAATGGAAAATTGAATGGAAAGTGGAATGGAAAGTGGGATGGAACATGGAATGCAACGTGGAATTGAACGTGGAAGGGAATGTAATGAAAGGTGCAATGGAATGGAATGGAATGTGGAAAGGAATGGAATTGAATGAAATGGAATGTGGAATGGAATGGACTGGAATGTAGGGGGGAATGTTGAATGGAATGTAATGGAATGTGGAATGGAATGTGGAATGCAATGTCAAATGGAATGTGGAGTGCAATGGAATGGTATGCAATAGAATGAGGAATGGAATGAAATGGAATGTGAAAGGAATGTCATAGAAATGAATGTGGAATGGAATGGAATGGAATTTGGAATAGAATGGAACGGAATGTGGAATAGAATGGAATGGATTGTGGAATGGAAAGGAATGGAATGGAACTTGGAATGGAATGGAATGGAACGTGAAAGTGAATGGAATGGAAATTGGAATGGAATAGAAAGGAACGTGGGTTCAACCCTTGTGGAAGTCAGTGTGGCGATTCCTCAGGGATCTAGAACTAGAAATTCCATTCGACCCAGCCATCCCATTACTGGGTATATACCCAAAGGACTATAAATCATGCTGCTATAAAGACACATGCACACGTATGTTTATTGCCGCATTATTCACAATAGCAAAGACTTGGAACCAACCCAAATGTCCAACAATGATAGACTGGATTAAGAAAATGTGGCACATCTACACCATGGAATACTATGCAGCCATAAGAAATGATGAGTTCATGTCCTTTGTAGGGACATGGATGAAATTGGAAATCATCATTCTCAGTAAACTATCGCAAGAACAAAAAACCAAACACCGCATATTCTCACTCATAGGTGGGAATTGAACAATGAGAACACATGGACACAGGAAGGGGAACATCACAATTCAGGGACTGTTGTGGGTTGGGGGTAGGGGGGAGGGATAACATTGGGAGATATACCTAATGCTAGATGACGAGTTGGTGGGTGCAGTGCACCAGCATGGCACATGTATACATATGTAACTTACCTGCACATTGGGCACATGTACCATAAAACCTAAAGTATAATAATAATAATTACAATAAAAGAAAAAAAAAGAAAAAAAAAAAAAAAAAAAAAAAAAAGAATGGAACGTGGAATGGAATGGAAAGGAAGGGAATATGGAATGTGATGGAATTGAAAGAGGAATTCAAGGGAATGGAATGTGGTATGGAATGGAATGGCATGGAATCTGAAATGGAATGTGCAATGGATTGGCATGCAATGAGGAATGGAAAGGAATGGAATTTGGAATGGAATGGAAAGGATTGTGGAATCAAATATGGAATGGAATGGAATGGAATGGAAAGTTGAATGGAAGGTGGAATGCAATGCAATGGAATGTAGAATGGAATACAAAGGAATTTGGAATGGAAAGTGCATTGGAATGGAATGAAATGAGGAATAGAATGGAATGGAATGTTGAATGGAATGGAACGGAACGTGAAATGGAATGTGGAATTTAACGTGGAATGGAAAGTGTAATGGAATGTGCAATGGAAAGCGGAATGGAATGGAATGGAATGTGGAATTAAATGTGGAATAGAATGGATTGGAATGTGGAATGCAATGTGGAATATAATGGAATGGAACGTGGAATGGAACAGAAAGGAATGTGGAATGGAAAGGAATGGAATGTGGAATGGAATTTGGAATGGAAAGGAATGGAATGTGGAATTGAATGTGCAATGGAAAGAAATGTAATGTGGAATGCAGTGAAATGGAATGTGTAATGAGATGGAATGGAATGTGTAATGGAATGTGGAAAGGAATGGAATGGTATGTGGAATGGAATGTGGAATGGAATGTGGAATGGAATGGAAGGGAATGGAATGGAATTTGAAACGGAATCGAATGGAATGTTAAATGCAATGAAATGGAATGTGGAATGGAATTCTATGGAATGTGGAATGGAATAGAAGGGAATACGGGATGGAACGTGGAAAGGAATGGAATGTGGAATGGAATAGAATGGAATGGAATACGGAATGGAATTGAATGTGGAATGGAAAGGAATGGAATGTGGAATGGAATGTGAAATAGAATGGAATGGAAGGTGAACTGCAATGGAATGGAATGTCGAAAGGAATCGAATGCAATGTGGAATGGAACATGGAATGGAATGTAAAGGATTGTGGAATGGAATGGAATGGAATGTGGAATGGAATGTGGAATGGAATTGAATGGAATGTGGAATGGAATGGGAAGGAATCTGGAATGGAATGGAATGGAATGTGGAATGGAACGTGGAATGAAATCGAATGGAATGTGGAATGAAATTTGGAATGGAAAAGAATGGAAAGTGGAATTGAATGTGGAATGGAAAGGAATGGTATGTGGAATGGAATGTGGAATGCAATGAAATGGAATGTGGAATGAGATGGAGTGGAATGTGGAATGGAATGTGGAACGGAATGCAATGGCATGTGGAATGGAATGTGGAATGCTTGGAATTTAATGTGGAATGGAAAGGAATGAAATTAGAATGGAATGTGAAATGCAACGTAATGGAAAGTGTAATGGAATATGGAATGGGATGGAATGGAATGTGTAATGGAATGTGGAATGGAATGGAATGGAATGCAGAATGGAACGTGGAATTGAATGGAATGGAATGTGGAATGGAATGTGTAATGGAATGGAATGGAATGTGGAATGGTATGTGGAAAGGAATGTGAAATGCAACGGAATGGAACGTGGAATGGAATGGAATGGAATGTGTAATGGTATAGAATGGAATGTGGAATGGAACGTGTACTGGAATGGATTGTGGAATGGAATGGAACGGAATTGAATGGTATAAGGAATGGAATTGAATGTGGAATGGAATAGAATGGAATGTGGAATGGAATGTGGAATGGAATCGAATGCAATATGTACTGCAATGGAATGGAATGTCAAAAGGAATGGAATGTAAAGTGGAATGGAATGTGAAATAGGATGGAATGGAATGTGTAATGGAATGCTGAATGGAATGGAATTGACTACAGAATGGAATGTGGAATTGAATGTAATGGAATGTGGAATGGAATGTGGAATGGAATGGAATGGAATGTGGAATGGTATGTGGAAGGGAACGTGGAAAGAAATGGAATGGAACGTGGAATGGAATGGACTGGAAAGCTGAATGGAATGTGGAATGGAATGGAATGGAAAGGAATGGAATGTGAATTGCAACGTGGAATGGAATGGAATGGAACATGGAATAGAATGGAATGGAAGGTGAAATGGAATGGAATGGAACTTCGAATGCAATGCAACGGAGTGTGGAATTGAATGGAATGGAATGTGGAATGTAATGGAAATGAAAGTGGAATTCAAAGGAATAGAATGTGGAATGCAATTGAATGGAATATCGAATGGAAATTATTGGAATACAGAATGGAATGTGGAATGAAAAGGAATGGAATGTTGATGCAATGGAAAGAATGAGGAATGGAATGTGGAATGCAGTGAAATGGAATGTGGAATGGAATGGAATGGAATGTGGAATGGAATGTGGAAAGGAAAGGAATAGAATATGGAATGGAATGTGTAAAGCTTGGAATGGAATGTGGAATGGAATGGAATGGAATGTGGAATGGAATGTGGAATGGAATGGAATATAGTGTAGAATACAATCTCGAATGCAATGGAATGGAATGTGGAATGGAATATGGAATGGTATGGAGTGGAATGGAAAGGAATGTGGAATGGAATGGAGTGGAATGGATTGGAAGCAAATGTGGAATGGAACGTGGAATGGAATGGAGTCGAATGGAATGGAATCAAATGTGGAATGGAACGTGGAATGGAATGGAGTGGAATAGAAAGCAATGTCGAATGGAATGGAATGTACTGTGGAATGGAATATAATGTGAAATGCGATGTGGAATACAATGGAATGGAATGTGGAATGGAAGGTTGAATGGAATGTGGAATGGAATGTGGAATGGAATGGAATGAAATGTGGAATGGAATGTGGAATGACAAGTGGAATGGAATGGAATGAAATGTGGAATGGAATGTGGAATCGAATGTGGAATGGAATGGAATGGAATGTGGATTGGAATATGGAATGGAATGGAATGTGGAATGGAATGGAATGGAATGCAATGTGGAATGGAATGGAATGGAATGTGGAAAGGAATGGAATTTAATGTGGAATGGAATGGAAAGGAACATAGAATGGAATGGAATGGAAAGTGGAATGGAATTGAATGGAATCGAATGTGGAATAGAATGGTGTGGAAGGTGGAATGGAAGGGAATGGAAGTGAATGGAATGTGAAATGGAATTAAATTGAATGTGGAATGGAAGAGAATGGAATGGAATGATATGTGGAAAGGAACGGAATGGAATATGGAATGTAAACTGGAAACGAACGGAATGGTATTAGGAATGGAATGTGGAATGGAATGGAAAGTCATGTGGAATGAAATGGAACAGAAAGTGTAATGAAATGAGGAATGTAACGTGGAATAGAATGGAATGGAACATGGAATGGAATGGAATGGAATGGAATGGAATGGAATGGAATGTGGAATGGAATGGAATGGAATGGAATGTGGAATGGAAGGGAATGTAATTTGGAATGGTATGGAATGCAATGTGGAATGGAATGGAATGAGGAATGGAATTGAATGGAATGGAATGTGAAATGGAATGGAATGGAATGTGAAATGGAATGGAATGGAATACAATGTGGAATGGAATAGAATGGAATGTAATGGAATGTGGAAAGGAATGGAATGTAAAGTGGAATGGAATGTGGAACGGAAAGTGGAATGGAATAGAATGGAATGTGGAATTGAAGGTGGAATGGAATGGAGTGGAATCTGGAGTGAAATTTAATGGCTTCTGGAATGGAATGGAATGGAAAGGAATGTGGAATGGAAAGCAGAATTAAATAGAATGGAATCTAGATTCGAATGGAATGGAATGCGGAATTGAACATGGAATGGAAGGGAAAGGAAACGAATGGAATGTGGAATGGAATGTGGAATGCATTGTAATGGAATTGAATAGAATCTGGAAAGGAAAGTGGAATGGAATGGAATGGAATGTGCAATGGAATGTGGAATGGAATGCGGAATGGAATGGAATGGAATGTGGAATGGAATGGAATGGAACGTGGAATGGAACTTGGAATGGAATGTAGAATTTAATGTGCAATGAAATGGAATGTGGAATGGAATGGAATGGAATCTGCAATGTAACGTGGAATGGAATGGAATGGAATGGAAAGGAATGGAATGGAATTGAATGTGGAATGGAATGTGGAACGGAATGTGGAATGGAATGGAATGGAAAGTGTATTGGAATGTGGAATGATACGGAATGAAATGGAATGTAGAATGGAATTTGGGAAGGAATGGAATGGAATGGAATGGAAATTGAAATGAACTGTGGAATGGAATGAAAAGAAATGTGAAAAGGAATGGAATGGAAAGGAATGTGGAATGGAATGAAATGGAATGTGAAAGGAATGGCATAGAAATTAATGTGGAATGGAATGGAATGGAATTTGGAATAGAATGGAATGGAATCTGGAATAGGATGTAATGGATTGTGGAATGGAATGGAATGGAATGGAACTTGGAATGGAAGGGAATGGAACGTGAAAGCGAATGGAATGGAAATTGGAATGGAATAGAATGGAACGTGGAATGGAATGGAATATAATGGAACGTGGAATGGAATGGAATATAATGGAACATGGAATGGAATGGAAGGGAATGGAATGTGGAATGTGATGGAATTGAAAGAGGAATGCAAGGGAATGGAATGTGGTATGGAATGGAATGGCATGGAACCTGAAATGGAATGTGCAATGGATTGGCATGCAATGCGGAATGGAATGGAAAGGATTGTGGAATCAAATGAGGAATGGAATGGAATGGAATGTTGAATGGAAAGTGGAATGGAATGCAATGGAATGTAGAATGGAATAGATTGGAATTTGGAATGGAAAGTGCATTGGAATGGAATGGAATGTGGAATGGAATGGAATGGAATGTTGAATGGAATGGAACGGAACGTGAAATGGAATGTGGAATTTAACGTGGAATGAAAGTGAAATGCAATGTGCAATGGAAAGCGGAATGGAATGGAATGGAATGTGGAATGAAATGTGGAATAGAATGGATTGGAATGTGGAATGCAATGTGGAATGGAATGGAATGGAACATGAAATGGAACGGAAAGGAATGTGGAATGGAATGGAATGGAATGTGGAATGGAATTTCGAATGGAAAGGAATGGAATGTGGAATTGAATGTGGAATGGAAAGGAATGGAATGTGGAATGCAATGAAATGGAATGTGGAATGAGATGGAATGGAATGTGGAACGGAATGGAATGGTATGTGGAATTGAATGTGGAATGGAATGGAATGGAACGGATTGGAATTTGTAACGGAATCGAATGGAATGTTAAATGCAATGGAATGGAATGTGGAATGGAAGTGTATGGAATGTGGAATGGAAGAGAATGGAATATGGGATGAAACGTGAAAAGGAATGGAATGTGGAACGGAAAGGAATGGAATGGAATACGGAATGGAATTGAATGTGGAATGGAAGGGAATGGAATGTGGAATGGAATGTGGAATAGAATGGAATGGAAAGTGAACTGCAATGGAATGGAATGTCGAAAGGAATCGAATGCAATGTGGAATGGAATGTGGAATGGAATGTAAAGGATTGTGGAATGGAATGGAATGGAATGTGGAATGGAATGTGGAATGGAATGGAATGGAATGTGGAATGGAATGGAATGGAATGTGGAATGGAATGGAAAGGAATCTGCAATGGAATGGAATGGAATGTGCAAAGGAACGTGGAATGAAACTGAATGGAATGTGGAATGGAATTTGGAATGGAAAAGAATGGAATGTGGAATACAATTTGGAATGGAAAGGAATGGTATGTGGAATGGAATGTGGAATGCAATGAAATGGAATGTGGAAAGAGATGGGGTGGAATGTGGAATGGAATGTGAAACGGAATGCAATGGCATATGGAATGGAATGAGGAATGCTTGGAATTTAATGTGAAATGGAAAGGAATGGAATTAGAATGGAATGTGTAATGCAACGTAATGGAAAGTGTAATGGAATATGGAGTGGGATGGAATGGAATGTGTAATGGAATGTGGAATGGAACGTGTAATCGAATGGAATGGAATGTGGATTGGTAAGGGGAATGGAATGTGAAATGCAACGGAATGGAATGTGGAATGGAATGGAATGTGGAATGGAATGGAATGGAATTGAATGGTATACGGAATGGAATTGAATGTGGAATGGAATGGAATGGAATGTGGAATGGAATGTGGAATGGAATGGAATGCAATGTGTACTGCAATGGAATGGAATGTCAAAAGGAATGGAATGGAATGTGGAATGGAATGTGAAATGTGATGGAATGGAATGTGTAATGGAATGTTGAACGGAATGGAATGGACTGCAGAATGGAATGTGGAAATGAATGTAATGGAATGTGGAATGGAATGTGGAATGTAATGGAATGGAATGTGGAATTGTATGTGGAAGGGAACGTGGAATGAAATGGAATGGAATGTGGAATGGAATGGAATGGAAAGCTTAATGGAATGTGGAATGGAATGGAATGGAATGCAAGGTGGAATGGAAGGGAATGGAGTAGAATGGAATGTGAAATGGAACGTGGAATGGAATGGAATGGAACATGGAATAGAATGGAATCCAAGGTGAAATTGAATGGAATGGAACTTCGAATGGAATGGAACGGAATGTGGAATTGAATGGAATGGAATGTCGAATGTAATGGAAATGAAAGTGGAATTCAAAGGAATGAAATGTAGAATGGAATTGAATGGAATGGCGAATGGAACGTATTGGAATGAGGAATGGAATGTGGAATGAAATGGAATGGAATGTTAATGCAATGGAAAGAATGTGGAATGGAATGTGGAATGCAGTGAAATGGAATGTGGAATGGAATGGAATGGAATGTGGAATGGAATGGAATGGAATGTGTAATGGAATGTGGAAAGGAAAGGAATGGAATATGGAATGGAATGTGTAAAGCTTGGAATGAAATGTGGAATGGAATGGAATGGAATGTGGAATGGAATGTGGAATGGAATGGAATGTAGTGTAGAATGGAATCAAGAATGCAATGGAATGGAATGTGGAATGGAATATGGAATGGAATGGAGTGGAATGGAATGGAATGTGGAATGGAATGGAGAGTAATGGAATGGAAGCAAATGTGGAATGGAACGTGGAATGGAATGGAGTCGAATGGAATGGAATCAAATGTGGAATAGAACATAGAATGGAATGGAGTGGAAGGGAACGCAATGTGGAATGGAATGGAATGGACTGTGGAATTGAATATAATGTGAAATGCGATGTGGAATGCAATGAAATGGAATGTGGAATGGAATGTTGAATGGAATGTGGAATGGAATGCGGAATGGAATGGAATGGAATGTGGAATGGAATATGGAATTGAATGGAGTAGAATGGAATGGAATGTGGAATGGAATGGAATGGAATGGAATGGAAGCAAATGTGGAGTGGAACGTGGAATGGAATGGAGTGGAATGGAATGGAATCAAATATGGAATGGAACGTGGAATGGAATGGAGTGGAATGGAACGCAATCTGGAGTGGAATGGAACGCAATGTGGAATGGAATGGAATGGACTGTGGAATGGAATATAATGTGAAATGCGATGTGGAATGCAATGGAATGGAATGTGGAATGGAATGTTGAATGGAATGTGGAATGGAAATGCGGAATGGAATGGAATGGAATGTGGAAAGGAAAGGAATGTAAAGTGGAATGGAATGTGGAATGGAAAGTGGAATGGAATAGAATGGAATGTGGAATGGAAAGTGGAATGGAATGGAGTGGAATCTGGAGTGGAATTGAATGGCTTGTGGAATGGAATGGAATGGAAAGGAATGTGGAATGGAAAGAGGAATTAAATGGAATGGAATGTGGATTCGAATGGAATGGAATCTGGAATTGAACGTGGAATGGAATGGAAAGGAAATGAATGGAATGTGGAATGGAATGTTGAATGCAATGGAATGGAATTGAATGGAATCTGGAAAGGAAGGTGGAATGGAATGGAATGGAATATGGAATGGAATGTGGAATGGAATGTGGAATGGAATGGAATAGAATGTGGAATGGAATGGAATGGAACGTGGAATGGAACTTGGAATGGAAGGTAGAATGAAATGTGCAATTGAATGGAATCTGGAATGTAACGTGGAATGGAATGGAATGGAATGGAAAGGAATGGAATGGAATGGAATGTGTAATGGAATGTGGAATAGAATGGAAAGGAAAGTGTATTGGAATGTGGAATGATATGGAATGAAATGGAATGTAGATTGGAATTTCGGAAGGAATGGAATGGAATGGAATGGAATGGAAATTGAAATGAATTGTGGAATGGAATGGAATTGAATGTGAAAAGCATTGTAATGGAATGGAATGTGGAATGGAATGGAACGGAATGGAATGTGCAATGGAAAGCGGAATGGAATGGAATGTAACATGGAATGAATCATGGAATGCTTCGTGGAATGGAATGTACTGGTATTGAATGGAATTTCGAAAGGATTGGAATGGAATGGAATGTGGAATTGAATGGAATGGAATGTGGTATGGTATATCAAATGGAATGGAATGAAATTTGGAGTGGTATATGAAATGGAAGGGAATGAAATTTGGAATGGAACATGGAATGGAAATTCAAATGAATCATGAAATGGATTGTGGAATGGAGAGGACTGGAACGTGGAATGGAACGTCAAATGGAACGTGGAATAGAAGGTGGACAGGAATGGAATGCAATGTGGAATTGAATTGAATGTGGATTGGAATGGAATGTAGAATCGATTGGAATGGAATGTGAAATGGTTTGGAATCTGGAATGGTATGTGGAATGGAATTCAATGGACTTTGGAATGGAATGTGGAATGGAATGGAATGTGGAATGGAATGGAATGGAATGTGGAATGGAATGTTATGGAATGTGGAATGGAATGGAATGTAATGGAATGTGGAATGGAATGGAATGTGGAATGGAATTTGCAATGGATTGTGGAATGGAATTCAATGGAATTTGGAATGGATTGCAATGGAATGTGGAATGGAATGTGTTATGAAATGGAATAGAATATGAAATGGAGTGGAATGGAAAGTGGGATGGAATGCAGAATGGAATGGAGTGGAATGTGGAATGCAATGGAATGTATTGGACTGTGAAATGGAAATAGAATGGAATGTTTAATTGAATGGAATAGAACGTGGAATGGAATGTGGAAAGGAATGGAATGGAATGTGGAATGGATGGTGGAATGGAACGTGGGATGGAACGTGGAATGGAAAGTGGAAAGGAATGTGGAATGGAAAGTGGAATGGAATGGAAAGGAATGGAATGGAATGGAATGGAATGGAATGTGTAATGGAATCGAAAGGAATGGAACTTGGAATAGAATGGAATGGAATGGAATGTGGAATGGAATGGAAAGGAACCTGGGATTGAAAGTGGAATAGAATGGAATGGAACGCAGAATGGTATATGAAACGGAATGGAATAAAATGTGGAATAGAACGTGGAATGGAATGTGGAATGGAAAGTGGAATGGAAAGTGGAGTGGCACGTGGAATGGAATGTGGAATGGAATGGAATGGAATGTTTAATGGAATGTGGAATGGAATTGAATGGAAGGTGGAATGGAATTGAATGGAATGTGGAATGGAATGGAATGGAACGTTCAATCGAATGTGGATAGGAATGGAGTGGACTGTGGAATTGATTGGAGTTGAATGTGGAATGGAATGTGGAATTGTTCGGAATGTGGGATGGTATGTAGAATGGAATGCAATGGAATGTGGAATGGAATGGAATGGAATGGAATGTGGAATGGAAAGTTGAATGGAATGGAATGGAAAGGAATGCGGAATGGAATGGAATGGAATGTGGAATGGAATGTTATGGAATGTGGAATGGAATGGAATGTAATGGAATGTGGAATGGAATGGAATGTGGAATGGAATTTGCAATGGATTGTGGAATGGAATTGAATGGAATTTCGAATGGATTGCAATGGAATGTGGAAAGGAATGTGTTATGTAATGGAATAGAATATGAAATGGAGTGGAATGGAAAGTGGGATGGAATGCAGAATGGAATGGAGTGGAATGTGGAATGCAATGGAATGTATTGGACTGTGAAATGGAAATAGAATGGAATGTTTAATTGAATGGAATAGAACGTGGAATGGAATGTGGAAAGGAATGGAATGGAATGTGGAATGGATGGTGGAATGGAACGTGGGATGGAACGTGGAATGGAATGTGGAAAGGAATGTGGAATGGAAAGTGGAATGGAATGGAAAGGAATGGAATGGAATGGAATGGAATGTGTAATGGAATCGAAAGTAATGGAACTTGGAATAGAATGGAATGGAATGGAATGTGGACTGGAAATTTGAATGGAATGGAATGGAATGGAATGTGGAATGGTATGTGGAATGGAATGGAATGGAATGTGGAATTGTACGTGGAATGGAATGGAAAGGAATGTCCAATGGAATGTGGAATGGAATGGAATGGAATGGAATGTGGAATGGAATGGAATGGAATGGAATGTGGAATGGAATGGAATGGAATGGAATGGAATGTGGAATGGAATGGAATGGAATGGAATGTGGAATGGAATGGAATGTAACTTGGAATGGAATGTGGAATGTAATAGAATGGAATGTGGAATGAAAAGCAAAGGAATGTTTAATGGAATGGAAAGAAATGTGGAATGCACTCAGGAATGGAATGGAATGGAAAGTGGAATGAAACGTGGAATGGAACGGAATGGAATGTGGATTTGAATGTGGAACGGAAAGGAATGGAATGAGGAAAGGAATGGAATGGAATCGTATAGAATTTGAAATCGAATGGAATGGAATGTGGAATGGAATCAATGGAATGTGGAATATAATGTGGAATGGAATGGAGTGGAATGTGGAATGGTATACGAAATGGAATGGAATGGAATGTGGAATGGAAAGGAATTTGGAATGGAATGGAATGGAATGTGGAATGCAATGTGGAATGCAATGTAGTGGAACGTGGAATGGAATGTGTAATGGAATGGAGTGGAATGTGGAAAGGAACGTGTAATGGAACCTGGAATGGAACAGGGAACGGAATGTGTAATGGAATGGAATGGAATGTGAAATGGAACGTTAAATCGAACGTGGAATGGAACCTGGAATGGAATGAAATGTGGAATGGAACGTGGAATGGAACGTGGAATGGATGGTGTAATGAATCGTTGGATGGAACTTGGAATGGAATGTGGAATGGAATGTGGAATGGAATGTAATGGAATGTGGAATGTAACGGAATGGAATATGGAATGGAATGTGGAAAGGAGTGGAATGGAATGTGGTATTGATTGGAAAGGAATGGAATGTGGAATGGAATGGAATATAATGTGTAACGGAGTTTGGAATGGAATGGAATGGAACGTGGAATGGAGTGTGGAATGGAATGGGAACCGGAACGTGGAAAGGATCGTGGAATGGAAAGTGGAATGGAACATGGAATGGAATGTTGAATGGAATGTGGAATGGAATGCAATGGATAGTGGAATGGAATGGAATGGAATGTGCAGTGGAATGTGCAAAGGAATGGAATGGAATGTGCAATGCTATGTGGAATGGAGTGGAATGGAACCTGGAAAGGAACGTGGAACAGCACGTGGAAAGGAATGCAATGGCATGGAATGGAATGTGGAATGGAATAATATGGAATGGAACGAGGAATGGAATGGAATGGAATGTGGAATGGAATGGAATGGAACCTGGTATTGAAAGTGGAATGGAACAGAATGGAACGTGGAAAGGTATGTGAAATGGAATGGAATAAAATGTGGAATAGAACGTGGAATGGAACGTGGAAAGGAAAGCGGAATGGAACGTGGAGTAGCACGTGGAATGGAATGTTTAATGGAATGGAATGGATCGTGGAATGGAATGTGGAATGGAAAGTGTAATAGAATAGAATGGAATGTGGAATGGAATGTGGAATGGAATGGAATGGAGTTTGGAGTGGAATTGAATGGCTTGTGGAAAGGAATTGAATGGAAAGGAAGGTGGAATGGAAAGCGGAATGAAATGGAATGGAATGTGGAATCGAAAAGAATGGATGGTGGAATAGAACGTGGAATGGAATGGAACGGAATATGGAATGGAACTTGGAATGGAATGGCGAATGTGTCGTGGAATGGAATGGAATGTGGAATGGAATGTGTAAAGGCATGGAATGGAATGTGAAATGGAATGTGTAATGGAATGAGGAATGGAAAGTGAAATGAAATTGAATGTGGACTGGAATGTAAAGTGGAATGGAATCGAGTGGAATGTGGCAAGCAATTGAATGGAATGTGGAATGTAATGGAATGGAATGGAAGGTGGAATGGAACGGAATGTGGAATGGAATGGAATGTGGAATGGAAGGGAATGGAATGTGGAAGCAATGTATTGGAATTTGGAACCTAATGTGGAATGGAATGGAATGTGGAATGGAATGGAATGTGGAATGGAGTGGAATGGAATGGAATGAAATGTGGAATGGAGTGGACTGGAATGGAATATGAAATGGAAATTGAATGGAATGTTTAATGGAATGGAATGGAATGTGGAATGAAATGGAATGGGATGTGGAATGGAATGGAATGTGGAATGGAATGTGGAATGGATTGTGGAATAGAATGGAATGGAATTTGGAATGAATTGTAATGGAATGTATAATGGAATGTGTCATGTAATGGAATGGAATGTGAAATGGAATAGAATGGAAAGTGGGATGGAATGCAAAAAGGAATGGAACGGAATGGAGGGAATGTGGAATGCAATGGAATGTAATGGAATGTGAAATGGAAATAGAATGAAATGTTTAATGAAATGGAATGGAACGTGGAATGGAATGTGGAAAGGAATGGAATGGAATGTGGAATGGAATGGAATGGAATGGAATGAGGAATTCAAAGGAATGGAACGGAATGCGGAATGCAATGGAATGGAACCGAATGGAATGTGGAATGCAATGGAATGTGGAATGTAATGTAATGAAACGTGGAATGGAGTGGAATGGAATGTGGAATGGAACGTGGAATGGAATGGAATGGAAGGGAATGTGGAATGGAATGTGGAATGGAAGGTGAAATGGAATGTAGTGGAATGGAATGTGGAATGCAATGCAATGGAATGGAAGGTTTAATAGAATGGAATGGAATGGAATGGAATACGGTAGGGAATGGAATGTGGAATGAAATGGAATGGAATGTATAATGGAACGTGGAATGGAATGGAAAGGACTGTGGAATGGAATGGAATGGAATGTGAAATGGAACGTGGAATGGAATGGAATGGAACGCAAAATGGAATGGAATGGAACTTGGAATGGATTGGAATGGAAAGTGGAATGGATTGGAAAGGAACGTGGAATGGAGTGGAATGGAATGGAATGCGAATGGAATGGAACTGACTCTGGATTCCATGGAATGGAATGTGGAATGGAATGTAATGGCACAGAATGTGGAATGGAATGCAGAATGGAATGGCATGGAATGTGCAATGCATTGTGGAAAGGAATGGAATGGAACGTGGAATTGAATGTGTAAGGGAAGGGAATGGAATATGGAATGCAATGGAATGGAATGGAATGTGGAATGGAAGCAAATGGAATGGAATGGAATGTGGAATGGAGTGCAATGGAATGTAATGAGGAATGTAATGGAATGGAATGTGAAATGAAATGCACTGGAAAGTGGGATGGAATGTGGAATGGAATGGAAGGGAATGGAGTGGAATGGGGAATGGAATGGAATATAATGGAATTTGAAATGGTAATAGAATGGAATGTTTATTAGAATGGAAAGGAATATTTATTAGAATGGAATGCAATGGAATGTTTTTTAGAATGGAAAGGAATGGAATGTGGAATCGAATGGAATGGAATGTGGAATGGAATGGAATGGAACATTGTAATGAAGGTGGAATGTAATGGAATGGAAAGTGGAATGGAATGTGGAATGGAATGGAATGCAACGTGGAATGGAATGGAATGTGGAATGGAATGAAAATTAATGGATTATGGAATAGAATGGAATGGAATTTGGAATGGATTGTAATGGAATGTATAATGGAATGTGTCATGTAATGGAATGGAATGTGAAATTGAATAGAATGGAAAGTGGAATGGAATGCAGAAAGGAATGGAACAGAATGGAGTGGAATATGGAATGCAATGGAATGGAATGGAATGTGAAATGGAAATACAATGAAATGTTTAATGAAATGGAATGGAACGTGGAATGGAATGTGGAAAGGAATGGAATGGAATGTGGAATGGAATGGAATGGAATGGAATGCGGAATGCAAAGAAATGGAACGGAATGCTGAATGCAATGGAATGGAACCGAATGGAATGTGGAATGCAATGGAATGTGGAATGTAATGTAATGAAACGTGGAATGGAGTGGAATGGAATGTGGAATGGAACGTGGAATGGAATGGAATGGAAGGGAATGTGGAATGGAATGAGGAATGGAAGGTGAAATGGAATGTAGTGGAGTGGAATGTGGAATGCAATGCAATGGAATGGAAGGTTTAATAGAATGGAATGGAATGGAATGGAATACGGTATGGAATGGAATGTAATGGAATGTGGAATGAAATGGAATGGAATGTATAATGGAACACGGAATGCAATAGAAACACTGTGGAATGTAATGGAATGGAATGTGAAATAGAACGTGGAATGGAATGTAATGGAACGTGAAATGGAATGGAATGGAACTTGGAATGGATTGGAATGGAAAGTGTAATGGATTCAAAAGGAACGTGGAATGGAATGGAATGGAATGCGGAATGGAATGGAACTGACTCTAGAATTCCATGGAATGGCATGTGGAATGGAATGTAATGGCACAGAATGTGGAATGGAATGCAGAATGGAATGGCATGGAATGTGCAATGCATTGTATAAAGGAATGGAATGGAACGTGGAATAGAATGTGTAAGGGAAGGGAATGGAATATGGAATGCAATGGAATGGAATGGAATGTGGAATGGAAGCAAATCGAATGGAATGGAACGTGTAATGGAATGCAATGGAATGGAATGAGGAATGGAATGGAATGGAGTGTGAAATGGAATGGACTGGAAAGTGGGATGGAATGTGGAATGGAATGGAAGGGAATGGAATGGAATATAATGGAATGTGAAATGGTAATAGAATGGAATGTTTACTAGAATGGAAAGGAATATTTATTAGAATGGAACGCAATGGAATGTTTATTAGAATGGAAAGGAATGGAATGTGGAATCGAATGGAATGGAATGTGGAATGGAATGGAATGGAACATTGTAATGAAGGTGGAATGTAATGGAATGGAAAGTGGAATGGAATGTGGAATGGAATGGAATGCAACGTGGAATGGAATGGAGTGGAATGGAATGTGGAATGGAATGAAGAGTAATGGATTGTGGAATAGAATGGAATGTAATTGAAAATGGAATGTTACTGAATGTAATGGAACGAGGAATGGAATGGAATGGAAGGTGAAATCTAACGTGGAATGGAATGGAATGGAACGTAGAATGGAATGGAACGGGACATGAAATGGAAGCAATGGAACTTGGAATGGAATGGAACAGAACGTGGAGTGGAATGGAATGGAATGTGGAAAGTAAGGGAACTGAAACTGGAATGCAATGTAATGGAATGTAGAATAGAATGGAATGGCATGGAATGTGGAAAGGAATGGCATTCAATGTGGAATGGAATGGAATGGAATGCCGAATGGAAAGTGGAATGGAATGGAATGAAACGTAGAATGGAATGGAATGTGGAATGGAAGGGAATGGAATCTGGAATGGAATGCGGAATGTTATGGAATGGTATGTGGAATGGAAGAGAATGGTATATGGAATAGAATGTTGAATGGAATGGAATGAAAATTGGAATGGAATGTAATAGAACGTAGATTGGAACGTGTAATGGAACGTGCAATGGAACGTGAAATGGAACATACAATGGAATGTGGAATGGAATGGAATGGAATGTGGAGTGGAATGTGGAATGGAATGGAATTGAATGGAATGGAATTCGGAATGGAATGTGGAATGCAATGGAATTGAATGGAATTTGAATTGGAATAGAATGGAATGTAGAATTGATTGGAATGGAATGGAATGGAATGTGGAATGGATACGAATGGAATGTGGAATGGAATATGAAATGGAACGTAATGGATCGTGGAATGGAACGTGGAATGGAACGTGGATTGGAAAGTGAAATGGAACTTTTAAGGGAATGCAATGCAAGGTGGAATGAAATGGAATTGAAAGTGGAGTGGAATGGAATGGAAAGTGCAATGGAGTTGAACAGAATATGGAATGGAATGTGGAATGGAATGGAATGGAATTTCGAATGGGATGTGTAATGGAATGGAATGGAAAGTGCAATGCAATATGGAAAGTAATGGAATGGAATGTGGACTGGAAAGTGAAAGGGAATGGAATGGAATCTGGAATGTAATGGAATGGAATGGAATGGAATGCGGAATGGAATGGAATGGAAAGGAACAGAATGTGTAATGGAATGGAATGGAATGGAATGTGGAATTGAATGAAATGGAATGTGGAATGGAATGGAATGGGATATGGAAAGCAATGGATTGGAATATGGGAAGCAATGTGGAATAGAATGGAATGGAATGCGGAAAGGAATGGAATGGAATGGAACGGAATGCAGAATGGTATGGAATGGAATGGAATGTGAAGTGGAAATAGAATGGAATATTTAATGGAATGGAATTGAATGTGGACTGGAATGGAATGTGGAATGCAATGGGATGGAATGAGGAATGGAATGGAATTGAATGTGGATTGGGATGTGGAATGCATTGTGTAACGGAATGGAATGGAATGTGGAATGGAAAGAGGAATGGAACGTGGAATGGAATGGAAGGGAACGTGGAATGGAACGTGGAATGGAACGTGGAATGTAATGCGGAAAGGAATGTGTAATGCAATGGAATGCAAAGGAATGTGGAATGGAAAGTGGAATGAAATGGAATGGAAAGCAATATGGAGTGCAATGTGGAATGGAAAGGAATGGAATAGAATATGGAGTGCAATGTGGAATGGAATGTGGAATGGAATGAGATGGAATGTGGAATGGAATGTGGAATGGAATGTGGAATGGAATGAAATGTGGAATGGAATATGGAATAAAATGTGGAATGGAATCTGGAATGGAATGGAATGGAACGGAAGATGGAAAGGATCGTGGAATGGAATGGAAAGGAATGTGGAATGGAATGTGGAATGGAATGGAATGGAATGTGGAATGGAATGGAATGGAATGTGGAATCGGATGGAACGTAATGTGTGATGGAATGTAGAATGGAACGGAATGGAATGTGGAATGGAATGTGATGGAATGTGGAATGGAATGGAATTGAATGTGGATTGGGATGTGGAATGCATTGTGTAACGGAAAGGAATGGAACGTGGAATGGAAAGAGAAATGGAAAGTGGAATGGAATGGAATGGAATTTGGAAAGGATCGTGGAATGTAATGTGGAAAGGAATGTGAAATGGAATGAAATGTGGAATGAAATGCAAAGGAATGTGGAATGGAAAGTGGAACGGAATGGAATGGAATGGAATATGGAGTGCAATGTGGAATAGAATGAAATGGAATGTGGAATGGAAAGTGGAAAAGAAAGTTTGGAATGTGGAATGGAATATGTAATAAAACGTGGAATGGAATCTAGAATGGAATGGAATGGAACAGAAGATGGAATGAATAGTGGAATGGAATTTAAAGGAATGTGGAATGGAATGTGGAATGGAATGGAATGTAACTGGTAATGGAATGTTTGTAATGAGAATGGGATGGAACCTAATGTGGAATGCAATGTGGAATGGAACGGAGTGGAATGTGGAATGGAATGTGGAATGGAATGTAACGTAATTTGGAAAGGGATGTGTAATGGAATGGAATGGAACGAGGAATGGAACGTGGAATGTAACATGTAATGGAATTTGCAATGGAAAGTGGAATGGAACGTGGAATGGAAAGACTAATGGAATGGAATAGAATGGAACGTGTAATGGAATGGAGTTTTATGGAATGTGTAATGGAATGTTCTGGAAAGTGGAATAGAATGGAATGGAATATGGAATGGAATGGAATGAATGGAATGTGCAATGGAAAGGAATGGAATGTGGAATTGAATGGATTGGAATGTGGAATGGAATGGAATGGAATGGAGTGTTTAAATGAATGGAATGGAAAGTGGAAAGGAATGTGGAATGGAATTTGTAGTGGAATGTGGAATGGAATGGAATGGAATGCGGAATGGAATGGAATGGAATGTGGAATCGATTGGAATGGAATTGAATGAGGAAAGGAATGTGGAATGAAATGTGGAATGTAAAGTAATGGAATGTGGAATGGAACGGAATGGAATGTGGAATGGAACCTGGAAAGGAATGTGGAATGGAATGTGGAAATGAAAGGAATGGAATGTGGAATGGAATGGAATGGAATGTGAAATAGAATGTGTTGGAATGGAATGTGGAATGGAATGTGGAATGCAATGGAATAGAATGTGGAATAGAAGGGAATGGAATTTAATCTGGAGTGGAATGTCGAATGGAATGGAATAGAATGTGGAATAGAATGGAAAGGATTGGAATGTGGAATGGAATGTCAAAAGCAGTGGAATAGAATGTGAAATGGAATGGGGATTGGAATTTGGAAGTGTAAGTGGAATGCAACGTGGAATGGAAAGTGGAATGGAATGGAATTGAACGTGTAATGGAATGTGGAATGGAATGGAAAGGATTGTGGAATGGAATGGAATGTAATGCGGAATGGAATGGAATTTAATGTGCAATGCAATGTGGAAAGGAAACTGGAATGGAATGCAACGGAATGTGGAATGGAGCGTGGAATGTAATTGAATGGAGCTTGGAATGGATCGTAGAATCGAACGTAGAATGGAATGCAATCGAATGGGGAATGGAATGGACTGGAATGTGGAATGGAATGGAACGGAATGTGTAATGGAATGGAATGAGGAATGGAATGGAATGGAATGTGAAATGGAATGTGTAACGGAATGCGAAATGGATTGGAATGGAATGAAATGTGGAATGGAACGTGGAATGAAATGTGGAATGGAATGGAATGTGCAATGCAATGTGGAATGGAATGGAATGGAATGTAGAAAGGAATGGAATGGAATGTGGAATGGAATGGAATTGAATGTGGATTGGGATGTGGAATGCATAGTGTAATGGAATGGAACGGAATGTGGAATGGAAAGAGGAATGGAACTTGGAATTGAATGGAATGGAACGTGGAAGGGAATGTGGAATGTAATGTGGAAAGGAATGTGTAATGGATTGGAATGTGGAATGGAATGCAAATTAATGTGGAATGGAAAGTGGAATGGAATGGAATATGGAGTGCAATGTGGAATGGAATGTGGAATGGAATGCAATGGAATGAGGAATGGAATGTGGAATGGAATGGAATGTGGAATGGAATATGTAATAGAATGTGGAATGAAATCTGGAATGGAATGGAATGGAACAGAAGATGGAATGGATCGTGGAGTGGAATGGAAAGGAATGTGGAATGGAACGTAATGGAATGTGGAATTGGATGGAACGTAATGTGGAATGGAATGTAGAATGGAATGGAATGGAATGTGGAATGGAATGTAACGTAATGTGGAATGGGATGTGTAATGGAATGGAATGGAACGTGGAATGGAACGTGGAATGGAATGACTAATGGAATGGAATGTGGAATTGAATGGAATTTTGTGGAAAGTGGAATGAAATGTGCAATGGAATGTTGAATGGAATGTGGAATGGAATGGACTGGAAAGTGGAATAGAAAGGAATGGAACGTGGAATGGAATGGAATGGAATGGAATGTGCAATGGAAAGGAATGGAATGGGGAATTGAATGGAATGGAATGTGGAATTGAATGAAATGGAATGGAATGTTTAATACAATGGAACGGAATGTGGAGTGGAATGGAATATGCAATGGAATTTGGAGTGGAATGTGGAATGGAATGGAATGCAATGCGGAATGGAATGGAATGGAATGCGGAATGGAATGTAATGGAATGTGGAATCGATTGGAATGGAAATGAATGAGGAAACGAATGTGGAATGAAATGCGGAATGTAATGTAATGGAATGTGGAATGGAACGGAATGGAATGTTGAATGGAACGTGGAATGGAATGTGGAATGGAATGTGGAATGGGATGTCGAATGGAAAGGAATGGAATGTTGAATGGAATGCATTGGAATGTGGAATAGAATGAATTGGAATGGAATGTGGAATGGAATGTGGAATGGAATGGAGTAGAATGTGGAACAGAAAGGAATGGAATGGAATGTGGAAGGGAATGTCGAATGGAATGGAATACAATGTGGAATACAACAGAATGGAGTGGAATGAGGAATTGAATGTGAATTAGGTGGAATAGAATGTGAAATGGAATGTGGATTGGAATTTGAAAGGGTAAGTGGAATGGAACGTGGAATGGGAAGTGGAACGGAATGGAATGGAAGGTGTAATGGAATGTGGAATGGAATGGAAAGGAATGTGGAATGGAATGGAATGCAATTCGGAATGGTATGGAATTTAATGTGGAATGGAATGTGGAAAGGAAACTGGAATGGAATGTGGAATGGAACGTGGAATGTAATTGAATGGACTTTGGAATGGATCGTAGAATTGAACGTGGAATGGAATGGAAAGTATTGGGGAATGGAATGGAATGGAATGTGGAATGGAACGGATCGGAATGTGGAATGGAATGGAATGAGGACTGGAATGGAATGGAATGAGAAATGTAATGTGGAACGGAATGTAAAACTGAATGGAATGGAATGTGGAATGGAATGTTGAACGGAATGAGGAATGGAATATGGAAAGGAATGTGGAAAGGAAAGTGGAATGGAACGGAATGAATGTGAAATGGAATGTGGAATGCAATGGAATGGAATGTGAGATGGATTGGAATGGAATGTGGAACGGAATGTAGAACCGAATGTGAAAAGGAATGTTGAATAGAATGTGGAAAGGAATCTGGAATTTAACGGAATGGAATGTGAAATGGAATGGAATGGAATGTTTAATGGAAAGTGGAATGAAATGGAATGGAATGTGAAATGGAATGTGAATAGGAATGCGGAACGCAACCAAAAGGAATGTGGAATCGGATGTGGAATGGAGTGTGGAAAGGAATGTGTAACGGAATGTCGAATGGAATGCAGAATGGAATGTGGAAAGGAATGTGGAATGGAACGGAATGGAATGTGGAAAGGTATGTGGAATGGAGTGTGGAATGGAATGTGGAATGCAACGGAATGGAACGTTGAATGGAATGTGGAATGGAATTTGGAATGTATTGTGGAATATAATGTGGAATGGAATGGAAAGGAAGGTGGAATGGAAAGTTGAATGGAATGTGGAATGGAGAGTGGAATGGAATGTGTAATGGAACGGAATGGAATGTGAAATGGAATTTGGAATGGTATGTGGAATGGAATCTCAAATGTAATGGAATGGAAAGTGGAATTGAACGTGGTATGGAATGGAATGGAACGTGGAATAGAATTTGGCATGGAATGGAATGGAATATGGAACGGAATGTGGAATGGAATGTGGAGTGAAATGTGGAATGGAATGTAGACTGGAATGTGGAATGGAACATAGAATGGAACGTGGAATGGAAAGGAATGGACCGTGTAATGGAAGGGGGAATGCAATGGAATGTGGAATGAAATGTGGAATGGAACATGGAATGCAATGTGGAATGTAATGGAATGTGGAATGGAATGGAATGGAATGTGGAATGGAATGGAATGAAATGTAGAACGGAAAGTGGAATGGAATGTGGAATGGAACAGAATGTAATGTGGAATGGAATGCTGAAAGGAAATTGGAATGGAAAGGAATGGAATGCAGAATGTAATGTGAAATGATTTTGAATGGAATTTGGAATAGAACGTTGAATGGAACGTGGAATGGAATGTGGAATGGAATGGAATGCAATGTGGAATGGAATTTAAAGGAATGTGGAATGGAATGTCGAATGGAATGCAGAATGGAATGTGCAAAGGAATATGGAATGGAATGGAATGGAATGTGGAATGCAATGCGGAACAGAATGTGCAATGGAATGTGCAATGGAATATGGAAACGAATGTGGAATGGAACGGAATGGAATGTGAAATGGAATGTGGAATTGAATGGAATGGAATGTGGAATGGAATACGGAACGGAAGGTGGAATGCAATGTGGAATGGAATGTGGAAAGGAATCTGGAATGGAAGGGAATGGAATGTGAAATTGAATGGAAAGGAATGTGGAATGGAATGTGTAATGGAATGGAATGGAATGTGGAATAGAACGCAATTTAATATGGAATGGAAAGTAGAATGAAATAGAATGGAATGTGGAAAGGAATGGAATGGAATGGTATGGAATGTGGAATGGAATGGAAAAGAATGTGGAATGGACTGGAATGGAATGTGGAATGCAATGTGGAATGGAAGGGAATGGAATGTGGAATGGAATGGAATGGAATGGTATGGAAAATGGAGTGGAATGTAATGGAATGTGGAATGGGATGTGGAATGGAATGGAATGGAATGTGGAATAGAACGTGTAATGAATCATGTAATGGAACGTGAAATGGAAACTGGTATGGAACGTGGAATGGAATGACTAATGGAATAGAATGGAATGTGGAATGGAATGGAATTTTATGGAATGTTGAATGGAATGTGGAATGTAATGTGGAATGGAATGGACTGGAACGTGGGATAGAATGGAATGGAACGTGGAATGGAATGGAATGGAATGGAATGTGCAATGGAAAGGAATGGAATGTGGAATTGAATGGAATTTAATGTGGCATGGATTGGAATGGAACATGGTATGGAATGTAAAGGTATTTGGAAGGAATGGAAAGGAATGTGGAAGTGAATGGAATTGAAAGTGGAATGGAATGGAACAGAAAGTATAATTGAATGGAATTGAATGCGGAATGGAATGGAATGTAATGTAGAATGGAATGGAACGGAATGTTATGAAATGTGGAATGGAATGCAATGGAAGATGGAATGGAATGTTGAATGGAATGTAATGGAAAATGGAATGAAAAGTGGAATGGAACGTGTAATGGAATGTGGAAAGGAACGTGGACTGGAACGTGGAATGGAATGAGTAATGGAATGGAATGTAACATGGAATGGAATGGAATGGAATGTGGAATGGAAGGGAAAGGAATGTGAAAAGGAATGTGGAACGGAATGTGGAATGTAAAGCAGAATGGAATGCAATGGAAGGTCTAAAGGAATGGAATGGAACGTGGAATGTAATGCAATGTAAAGTGGAATGGAAGGGACTGGAATGAGGAATGGAATGTAGAATGGATGATGAAATGGAATGTGGAACAGAATGGAATGGAACGTGGAATGGAATGGAATGGAATGTGGAATGGAATGAAATTGAATGTGGAATGGAATGGAATGGATTGTGGAATGCAATATGGAACGCAATGTGCAATGGAATGTGAAATCCAATGTGGAATGGAATGTGGAATAGAATAGAATGGAATGGAATGAGGAAAGGAATGTGGAATGAAATGTGGAATGTACTGTAATGGAATGTGTAATGGAATGGAGTAGAACGTGGAATGTAACGTGGAATGGAATGTGGAATGGAAAGTGGAATGGCATGGAATGGAATGTGTAATGGAGTGGAATGGAATGTGAAATGGAATGTGGAATGGAATGGAATAGAATGTGGAATAGAATGGAATGGAATGGAATGTGGAATGGAATGTCGAATGGAATGGAATAGAATGTGGAATCGAACGGAACGGAATGGAATGTGGAATGGAATGTGGAATGGAGGGGAATGGAAAGTGGAATGCAATTGAATGGAATGTGGAATGGATTGGCATGGAATGTGGAATCGAATGGAATGTTGAATGGAAAGGAATCGAATGTGGAATGGAATGGAACATCTAATGGAATGGAATAGAATGTGGATTGGAAGGGAATGGAATGTGTAGTGGAATGGAATGGAATGGAATTGAAACTGGAATGGAATGTGAAATGAAATGTGGAATGCAATCTGGAACGGCATGAAATGGAAAGTTGAATGGAATGGAATGGCACGTGGAATGGAATGAAATGGAATGGAATGGAAGGTGGAACGGAACGTGAAATGGAACGTGGAATGGATTGTGGAAAGTAATGTGGAATGGAACAGAATGGAATGTGGAATGGAATGTGGAATTGATTGTGGAATGGAAAGTGTAATGGAACGGCATGGACTGTGTAATTGAATGTGGAATAGAATGTGGAATGGAATGTACAATGATGCATGGAATGGAAAGTGGAATAGAATGCAATGGAATCTGGGAAGGAATCTGGAATGGAATGGAATGGATTTTGGAATGGAATGTAGAATTTAAGGTGAAATGGATATGAATTGAATGTAGAATTTAAACTGCCGTGGAATGTAATGGGACATGGAATGGAAAGTGGAATGGAACGTGGAATGGAATGAAATGGAACGTGAAATGGAATACGGAATGGAATGTGGAAAGGAATGGAATGGAATCTGGAATGGAATGTGGAATGGAATGGGCAATGGAATGGAAAAGAAAGTGAAATGGAATGTGGAATGGAATGCGAAAGGGAAAATGGAATTGAATGTGGAATGGAATGGATTGGAACGTGGAATGTAATGGAATGTAACGTGCAGTGGAACGTGGAATGGAAAGTGGGCAGCAAAGTGGAATGGAATATGGAATGGAATGAAATGGAATGTGGAATCTAGCGGAATACAATCTGGAATAATATGTGGAATGGAATGGAATGGAATACGGAATGGAATGTGGAACAGAAAGTGGAATGGAATGGAATGGAATGTGGAATGGAATGGAATGGTATGTGGAATGGTATATGGAATGGAATGTAGAATGGAATGGAACGGAATGTGGAATGGAATGGAATATAATGTGGAATGGAATGGGGAATGGAATGGAATGGAATGTGGAATGGAATATGGAAAGGAATGTGAAATGGAACGGAATGGAATGTGGAATGGAATGTGGAATGGAGTGTGGAATGGAATGTTGAAAGGAATGGAATGGATTGTGGAACAGAAGGTGGAATGGAATGCGGAATGGAATGGAATGGAATGCGGAATGGAATGGAATGGAATGCGGGATGGAATTGAATGGAATGGTGAATAGAATGGAATGGAAAGGAGTGTGGAATAGAATGGAATGGAATGTGGAATGGAACAGAAAGGAGGGTGGAATGGAATGGAATGGAACGTGGAATGGAACGTAGAATGGAATGGAGTGTAATGTGGAATATAACATGGAATGGACTGGAATGGAACGTGGAATGAACGTGGAATGGAACTTGGAATGGAATGGAATGGAACGTGGAATGGAACGTGGAATAGTATGGAATGGAACGTGGATTGGAACGTGGAATGGAACAGTTATTGGAAAGTGCAATGGAACGGAATGGAATGTGGAATCCAATGTAGAATGAAATGGAATGGAATGTTGAATGGATGGTGTAATGGAATGGAATGGAATGTGGCATGAAATTTGGAATGGACTGTTGAATAGAATGTGGAATGAAATGAATGTAACGTGGAATGCAATGTGAAATGAAACGTGGAACGGAATGGAATGGAATGTAGAATGGAATGGAATGGAAGGGAATGTGGAATGGAATATGGAATGGATTGGGATGAAAAGTGGAATGGAATGTTGAATGGAATGGAATGTCGAATGTAAGGTAACGTAACGGGGAATGGATTCTTGAATGGAATGGAATGGAATGTGGAATGGGATGGTATGGAAAGTGGAATGGACTGCAATGGAATTGAATGGAATGTGAAATGCAATATGGAATGGAATGGAATGGAATGCAGAATGGAATGGAATGGAAAGTGGTATTGAAAGGAATGGAATGGAAAGCAATTTGGCATTGAATGTAATGGAATGTAGAAAGGAATGGAATGGAAAATGGAACGGAATGTATAATGGAATGGAATGGAATGTGGAATGGAATGTGGAGTGGAATGGAATGGAACGCAGAATGGAATGTGTAATGGAATGGAATGGAATGTTTAATGGCGTGGAATGGAATGTGGTATGGAAGTGAATGAAATGTGTAATGGAATGGAGTGGAATTTGGAATTTAAAGTAATGGAAGGGAATGGAATGTGGAATGGAATGTGGAATAGAAAGCGGAATGGAATGGAATGGAATGTGGAATGCAATGGGATGGAATGTGGAATGGAATGTGGAATGGAACGGAATTGAATGGAATATGGAATGGAAAGTGGAATGGAATGGAATGGAATGTGGTATGGAATGCAATGGAATGTGAAATGAGACGGAATGGAATGGAATGGAAAGTGAAATTGAATGGAATGCAATGCGGAATGGAATGGAATATGGAATGGAATGGAAGGGAATATGGAATGGAATGGAATATGGAATGAAATGGAAAGGAACTGTGGAGTAGAATGGAATGGAATGTGGAATCCAATGGGATGGAATGTGGAGTGGACTGTGGAATGGAATGGAATTGAATGGAACGTGGAATGGAATGGAATGGAATGGAATATGGAACGAAATTGAATTGAATGTGGAACAGATTGGAAAGGAATGTGGAATTCAATGTAGAAGGTAATGGAACGGAATGTGGAATGGAATGTGGAATGGAATGGAATGGAATGTGTAATGGAATGTGCAATGGAATTTAACGGAATGTGGAATGGAATGGAAAGGAAAGTGGAACGGAATAAAATGGAATTTGGAATGCAATGGAATGGAATGTGGAACGGAAGGGATTGGACCATGGAACGGAATGGAATGGAAAGTGGAAATTAATGGAATGGAATATGGACTGACATGGAATGAAATGGAATGTGGAATGGAATGGAATGGAATGTGGAATTGAATGGAATGGAATGTCGAGTATAATTTGGAATGGAATGGAAAGGAATTCAGAACGGAATGGAAAGGAATGGAATGGAATGTTGTGGAAAAGAACGTGGAATAGAACCTGCACAGGAATGTGGAATGGAATGTGGAATAGAATCGTATGCAATGTGGAATGAAATGTAGAATGGAATGGAATGGAATTTGGAATGGAATGTGGAATGGAACTGAATGGAACGTGGAATGGAATGGAATGCAATGGAATGTGGGATGGAATGGAGTGGAATGGAATGAAATGGAATGTGCAATGGAATGGAATGGAATAGAATGGAATGTGGAATGGAATGGAATGGAATGTAGAATGGAATGTGGAATGGAATGGGATGTAGAATGGAATGTCGAATGGAATGGGATGGAAAGTGGAATGGAATCTGAATGTAATGTAATGGAATGGAATGTGGAATGGAATGGAATGGAATTGAATTTGGGTCGGAATGGAATGGAATTTGGAATGGAATGGAATGAAATGTGGAATGTAATATAATGGAATGTGGAATGGAATGGAATGGAATGTGGAATGGTAAGGAATGGAATATGGAATGGAATGGAATGCAATGTGGAATGCAATTGAATGGGATGAAATGGAAAGAGGAATGGAATTGAATGGAATGTGGAATTGAATGTGGCATGGAAAGTGGAACAATATTGAATGGAATGTGGAATGGAATGTGGTAAACAATGGAGTGGAATGTGGAATGGCATGGAATGGAATGTGAAATGGAATGGAATTGAAGGGAATGAAATGTGGAATGGAGTGGGATGGAATGTGGAATGGAATGGAATGCAATATGGAATGGAATGAAAAGGAATGGAATGTGGAATAAATTGGAATGGAATGGAATGGACTGGAATGGGGAATGGAATGGAAATTAATGCGGAATGGAATGGAATGGAATGTTGATGAAATTTGGATTGGAAAGTGATGGAATGTGGAATGGAATGTGGAATGGAAACGAATGGTATGGAATGTGGAACGGAATGGAATACAATGGAATATGGAACCGAATTGAATTGAATGTGGAATGGAATGGAATGGAATGTGGAATGGAATTGAATGTGGAACGGAATGGAATGGAATGTGGAAGTGAATGCAATCTGGATTGGAACGTGGAATGGAATGTGTAATTGAATGGAATGGAATGGAGTGTGGAATGGAATGGAATGTGGAATGCAATGGAATGGAATGCGGAATGGAGTTGAATGGAATGTGGAGTGGAATGGAATTCATTGTTAAATGGAAAGGAATGCGGAATGCAATGGAATGGAATGGAATGGAATGTGGAATGGAATGGAAGGAATGTGGAATGGAATATGGAACAGAATGTGGAATGGAATGTGGAATGGAATATGGAAAGGAATGTGGAATGTAATGGAATGGAATGTGAAATGGAATGCAATGAAATGTGGAATGGAATGTGGAATGGAATGGAATCGAATGTGGAATAGAATGGAATCGAATGTTGAATAGAATGGAATATGGAATGTTATGGAATGGAATGTGGAATGAAATATGGAAAGGAATGTGGAATGGAATGAGGAAAGGAATGTGGAATGTAACTTAATGGAATGTGAAATGGAATGGAATGGAATGTGCAATGAAACGTGGAGTTTAACGGAATGGAATGTGGAAGGGAATGTGGAGTAAAAAGTGGAATGGATTGTGGAAAGGAACGGAATGGAAAGTGCAATGGAAAGTGGAATGTATTGTGGAATGGAACGTAAAATGGAAAGTATTGTGGAATGGAACGTAAAATGGAAAGTATTGTGGAATGGAACGTAAAATGGAACATTCCATTCCTTTCCATTCCATTCCATTACACATTCCATTCCAGATTCCATTCTCTTCCATTCCTCATTGCATTATATTCTATTCCACATTAAATTCTATTCCATTCCATTGCACTTGCCATTCCAAACCATTCCAAGTTCCATTCCATTCCATTCCACATTCCTTTCCATTCCATTCCACATTCCATTCCACATTCCAGTCCTCTCCATTCCACATTATATTCCATTCCATTCCTCTTTCAATTCCACTTTATATTCCACGTTCAATTGCACGTTCCATACACGATGCATTCAACATTCCATGCCACGTTCCATTCCAGGTTCCATTCCATTCCATTCCACATTCCATTCCATTCCATTCCACATTCCATTCCATTCCTTTCCAATCCATTCCACATTACATACCATTCCATTCCACATTGTATTACACATTAAATTCCACATTCCATTCCCTACCATTGCACATTCCATTCCATTCTACGTTCCATTCAAAATTACGTTACATACCATTCCACATTCCATTCCACATTGCATTCCATTCCATACCACACTCCATTCAACATTCAATCCAATTCCATTCCATATTCCGTTTCATTCCATTCCACATTCCATTCCATTCCAGTCCATATTCCATCCCATTGCATTACACATTGCATTTCATATTCCATCCCATACCATTACATATTCCATTCCATTCCATTCCACATTCCATTCCATTCCATTACATATTCCATTCCATTCCACATTCCGCTCCCTCCCATTCCACCTTCCCTTCCATTCCGTTTCACATGGCATTCTATTCCATTCCATTCCACATTCCATTCTAATCCATTCCACTTTCTATTCCATTCAACTCCAGTCTATTCCAGTCCACATTCCATTCCATTCCATTCCATTCCATTCCATATTCCATTCAATTACATTTCACATTCCATTCCAATCCATTCTCCATTCCATTATATTCCATTCCACATACCATTACATTCCATTCCACATTCCATTCCACGTTCAATTCCACGTTCCATTCCATTCCACGTTCCGTTCCATTCCATTCCACATTCCATTCCACATTCCATTCCATTCCGTTCCACATTCAATTCCTTTCCATTCCACGTTCCATTTCATTCCATTTCAAAATCCATTCCACATAACATTACATTCCATTCCACATTCCATTCCAATCCATACAATTTCACTCCACTTTCCTTTAAATTCCATTCCATTCCATTCCAAATTCCATTCCACATTCAATTCCATTCCATTCCACATTCAATTCCATTCCATTCCACATTCCATTCCACATTCCATTCCATTCCATTCCATTTCACTTTGCATTCCATTCCATTCCATGCCATTTCACATACCATTCCATTCCATACCACATTCCATTCCATTCTATTCCTCTTTCCATTCCATATTCCATTCAGTTCCATTGCATTTCACACTCCATTCCATTTTCCATCCGATTGCATTCCACATTCCATTCCATTTCATTCCGTTCCATTCCATATTCCTTTACACATTCCATTCCTTTCCATTCCATTCCATTCCACATTCTCTTCCATTCTTTTGCACTTTCCATTCCAGATTCCACTCCACATTCCATTCCATTCCATTGCATTCCATTCTATTCCATTGCATTCCATTCCACATTCCTCTCCATTCCATTACAAATTCCATTCAATTCCTTTCCACAATCCATGGCATTCCATTAAACTTTCCTTTAAAATCAATTCCACATGCCATTTCGCATTCCATTCCATTCCATTCCGCTTTCCATTCCACATTCCTTTCCATTCCATTCTACATTCCATTCCACATTCCATTACATTCCTTTCTACATTCCATTACATTCCTTTCCACATTGCATTCCACATTAAGTTCCATTCCATTCCATTCCATTCCTCAGTCCATTCCATTCCATTCCATATTCCATTCCATTCCACTCCACATTCCATTCCACATTGCGATCCATTCAATTAAACAATCCATTCTACCTTCCATTCCATTCCATTCCACATTCCATTCCACATTCCATTCCATTTTATTTCACTTTCCTTTCCATATTCCATTCCACATTCCATACAATTCCATTCCACTTTCCTTTCCATTCCATTCAATAGCATTCCACATTCCATTCCATTCTATTCCATATTACATTCCTTTCCATTCCACATTCCATTCCTTTCCATTCCACATTCGATTCCATTACATTCCACATTCCATTCCATTCCATTCCACATTCCATTCCATTCCATTCCACATTCCATTCCATTCCATTCCACATTCCATTCCATTCCATTTCACATTCCATTCCATTTCACTTTCCATTACATTCCGTTCCACATTCCATTCCATTCCGACCCACATTCCATTGCATTCCATTCCACATTCCATTCCATTCCTTTCCATTCCATTCCACATTCCACTCCATTCCATTCCATTCCATTCCACATTCCATTCCATTCCATGTTCCATTCCATTCCATTCCACATTCCATTCCACATTGCATTCCACATTCCATTCCACATTGCATCCCATTCCATTCCATATTCCATTCCACGTTCCTTTGAACTGTCCATTCGACGTTCTTTTCCACTACATTCCATTCCATTCCATTCCATTCCATTATGAATTCCTTTCCATTCCATTCCAAATTATATTCGAAGTTCCATTCCATTCAATTCCATATTCATTCCATTCCATTCCACATTCCATTTCATTCCATTATAGTCCATATTCCATTCCATTAAATTACACTTTCCATTCCATTCCTTTCCACGGTACATTCCATTCCATTCCACATTCCATTCCATATTCCATTCCACATTCCATTCCGCATTCCAGTCCCTTCCATTCCACATTTCTTTCTTTCCATTCCACTTTCCATTCCATTACATTAATGGTTCCATTCCATTCCTGATTGCATTCACAATCATTTTGCATTCCATTCCATTCCGTCCCAAATTCCATTCCAATCCATTCCACGTTACATTTCATTCCATTCCACTTTCCACTTCAATCCATTCCACATTCCACTTCACATTCTATTCTACTTTCCATTCCACAATCCATTACATATTCCATTCCACACACCATGCCATAATCCATTCCACATTCCATTCCACATTCCACTCCACATTCCATTTCACATTCCACATTCCATTCCATTCCATTTCAGGTTCCATTCCATTCCACATTCCACTCCATTCTTTCCGTATTCCATTCCATTCCATTCCGCAATCCATTCCACGTTCCATTTCATTCCATTCCACATTCCATTCCATTCCTTTCATTTTCATTCCTCATTTATTTAAGTTACATTCCACATTCCATTCCATTCCATTCCAAATTCCATTTCAATCCATTACACATTCCTTTCCATTCCATTCCACGTTCCATTCCATTCAATTCCACATTCCATTCCACATTCCATTCCATTCCATTCTACATTCCTTTGCTTTCCATTCCACATTGCATTCCACATTCCATTCCATTATGTTCTACATTGAATTCCACATTCCTTTGCAATCCGTTCCATATTCATTTCCATTTCGTTCTATATTTCATTACATTCCATTCCATTCCACATTCCATTCAATTCTCTTCCATTCCAAATTCCATTCCACTTTCCATCCCATTGCATTCCACATTCCATTCCATTCTATACCACATTTCCTTTCCGTTCAATTCCACATTCCATTCCATTCCAAATTTCATTCCATTCCATTGCATTCCATGTTCCATTCAACTCCATTCAACATTCCATTCCATTCCATTTCACTTTCCATTCCATTGCGTTCCATGCCATTTCACATTCTATTACATTGCATACCACATTCCACTACATTCCATTCCACAATCCATTCCACATTCCATTCCACAATCCCTTCCACATTCCATCTCACATTCCATTACACATTCCTTTCCATTCCGTTCCACGTGCAAATCCGCGTTCCATTGCATTACATTTCACATTCCACTGAACATTCCTTTCCACATTCCATTTCACTTTGCATCCCTTTGCATTACATATTCCATTCCACACTCCATTCCATAATCCATTCCACATTCCATTCCACATTCCATTCCGTTCCATTCCACATTCCATTCCACACTCTGTTCCACATTCCATTCCATATTCCATTCCCTTCCATTCCACATTGCTTTCCACATTCCTTTCCGCGTTCCTTTCCACATTCCATTCCACATTCCATTCCACATTTCTTTCCACATTCCATTTCACATTCCATTCCATTCCATTCCACATTCCTATCCACATCCCATTCCATTCCATTTCACATTCAATTCCATTCCATTCCACGTTCCTTTCCACATTCCATTCCACATTAAATTCCATTCCATTACACATTCCATTTCACATTTCATTCCGTTCCATTCCACTTTCATTCCACATTCCATTCCACATTCCATTCCAGATTCCGTTTCACATTCCATTCCACATTCCATTCCATTCCTTTCCACATTCCATTCCACATTCCTTTTAACGTTCCATTCCATTATATTCCACTTTCCATTCCACGTTCCATTTCATGTCCCTTTCCATTTCATTCCACTTTCAGTTCCACAGTCAATTCCACTCTTTTTCACGTTCCATCCTACATTTCATTCCACATTCCATTCTAAGTTCCATTCCTTTTCACGTTCCATTCCATTCCATTCCATTCCACATTCCTTTATATTGCATTCCACATTCCATACCATTCCTTTCCATTCCTTTTTCCAATGCACATTCCATTCCATTCCATTCCACATTCCATTGATCATCCAGTTCCACATTCCATTCCATTCCATTCCATTTCAAATTCCATTCCATTCTATTCAATTTCACATTCCATTCTGTTCCATTCCACATTCCATTCCATTCCATTCCATTCCACATTCCATTATATTCCATTCTGTTCCATTCCACATTCCATTCCTTTCCACATTCAATTACACCTTCCATTCCATTCCATTCCACTTTCCATTCCACAATCCGTTACATTCCATTCCACATTCCATTCCATTCCACTCCATTCCACATTCCATTCCATTCCATTCCACTTTCCATTCCACAATCCGTTACATTCCATTCCACATTCCATTCCATTCCACTCAATTCCACATTCCAACCCATTCCATTCCGCATTCCATTTCACATTCCATTCCATTCCATGCCACATTGCATTCCATTCCTTTTCACATTCCATTGCATTCCATTTCACATTCCATTGCATTCCATTTTACCTTCCATTCTTTTCCACATTACATTCCATTCCATTTGACATTGCATTCCATTCCATTACTTTCCACATTCCATTCCACATTCCATTACATTCCATTCCACATTCCATTCCACATTCCATGACATTCCATTGCACTTTCCATTACATTCCATTCCAAATTCCCTTCCATTCCATTCCACACTCCATTCCATATCGCATTCCACATTCCATTAACGTCCATACCATTCTACATGCCATTCCATTCCACATTCCACGTTCCATTGCATTCCACATTCCACATTGCATTCCATTCCATTCCACATTCCGTTCCATTCCACTCCACATTCCATTCCGCATTCCATTCCATTCCATTCCATTCCATATTTCATTATATTCCATTCTATTCTACATTCCATCCCGATCCATTCCATTCCACATTCCATTCCATTCCATTCCATTCCAAGTTCCATTCCTGAATCCATTCCACATTCCATTCCATTCAATTAAATTCCACGTTCCATTACACATTCCATTCCATTACATTCAAAATTCCATTACATTCCATTCTACATTTCATTCCGTTCCATTCCTCTTTCAATTCCTTTCAATTCCATTGTATTCCACATTCAATTCCATTCCATTAAATTCCATTACACATTCCATTCCATTCCATTCCACATTCCATTCCAGTCCATTGCGCATTCCATTCCATTCCATTCCACATTCTGTTCCACATTCTATTCAATCCCTTTCCACATTCCATTCCATTCCATTAAACATTCCATTCTGTTTGCATTTCAAATTCCATTCCATTCCATTCAATTCCACATTCTGTTCCATTCCATTCCATTCCATTCCATTCCACATTCCATTCCATTCCACATTCCATTCCTTTCCATTCCATTGTATTCCACATTCTCTTCCATTCCATTCCATTCCATTCCATTCCATTCCACGTTTCATTCCATTCCATTCCACAATCCAATACACTTTCCGTTCCATTACATTCCACATTCCGTTCCACATTCCATTCCATTGCATTCCACATTCCATTCCATTCCATTCCACATTCCATTTCACATTCCATTCCATTCCATTCCACATTGCATTGCACATTCCATTCCATTCCATTCCACTTTCCATTCCACTCTATTCCACAATACATTCCACGTTCTCTTCGACTCCATTCCACGTCCCATTCCATTCCATGTTCCATTCCATTCCATTCCACTTTCCATTCTACTCCATTCCACATTCCAATATATTCCATTTCACAGTATATTACATTCCATAACCCATTTCATTCCACATTCCGCTGCATTCCATTCCATTCCAAATTCCTTTCCATTCCGTTCAATTCCACGATTCATTGCATTCAATTGCACTTTCCTTTCCCTTTCTTCCACATTCCATTCCATTCCATTCCAAATTCCTTTAAATTCCATTCCACATTCTATTCCATTCCATTCCACATTACATTCCACATTCCATTACATTCCATATCACGTTGTATTCCACATTCCATTCCATTCCACTCCACAATCCATTCCATTCCATTCCATAATCCATTGCACGTAACATTGCATTCCATTCCACATTGCATTCCACATTGCATTCCATTCCTTTCCTTTCCAAATTCCATTCCTTTCAATTTCACATTCCATTCCATTACATTGCATTCCACATTCAATTCCATTCCATTCAACATTCCGTTCAATTACATTTCATTGCATTCCACATTCCATTCCACATTCCATTTCACATTCCATTCCATTTCACGTTCCATTCCCTTCCATTCCATTCCACATTTGTTTATATTCCATTCTACATTCCATACCATTCCTTTCCATTCCATTTTCCATTGCACATTCCATTCCATTCCATTCCACATTCCATTGAACATCCAGTTCCACATTTAATTCCATTCAATTCCATTTCAAATTCCATTCCATTCTATTCCATTCCACACTCCATTCTATTCCATGCCACATTCCATTCCATTCCACATTCCATTCCACATTCCATTCAATTTCATTCCAATTTCCATTCCACAATAGATTACTTTCCATTCTACATTCCATTCCATTCCATTCCATTCCACTTTCCATTGCACTTTCCATTCCACATTCTATTCCATTCCATCCCATTCCATCCCATTCCATTGCATTCCATTCCATTCCACGTTCCATTCACTTCCATTCCACATTCCATTCCATTGCATTCCACATTCCATTCCATTCCATCCCATATTCCATTCCATTGCTCTCCAAATTCCATTCCATTGCAATCCACATTCATTTCCACATTTCACTCCATTCCATTCCACATTCCATTCCATTCCGATTCACATTCCATTCCATTCCATTTCACATTCCATTCCATTCCACAATCCATTCCATTCCATTTAACAATCCATCCCATTCCATTTCAAATTCCTTTCCATTCCATTCCATTCCACACTCAATTCCATTCCATTTGACATTGCATTCCATTCCATTCCTTTCCACATTCCATTCCATTCCATTCCATTCCACATTCCATTCCATTGCATTCCACATTCCACTCCATTCCCTTCCACATTCTTTCCATTCCATTCCATTGCATTCCACATTCCATTCCGTTTCATTCCATACCATTCTACATTCCTTTCCATTCCATTCCATGTTCCATTCCATTCCATTTCACATTCCTTTCCACATTCAATTCTATTCCATTCCACATTCCTTTGTATTCCATTAAACATTCCATTCTATTTCCATTTCACATTCCATTCCATTCCATTCCATGCCACATTAAACTCCTTTCCGTTACATTAAATTCCACATTCCATCCCACTTTCCATTCCATTCCATTTCACATTCATATCCAATCCATTCCACATTCCATTCCACATTCCTTTCCATTCCATTCCACATTCCATTACATTCCATTGAACATTCCATTCAATTTCCATTTCACATTCCATTCCATTCCATTCCATTCCATTCCACATTCCGTTAAATTCCATTCCATTCCATTCCTCATTCCATTCCATTCCAGAATACGTTCCAAATTCCATTCCATTCCACTGCATTCCACATTGCATTCCACATTCCAATCCATTAATTTCCACATTCCATTCCCCTCCAATCCACATTCCATTCCATTCCATTCCACATTCAATTCCATTCCATTCCATTCCACATTCCATTCAATTCCATTCCATTCCATTCCACATTGCATTCCAAATTCCATTCCACTTTGTATTCCACATTCCATTCCATTCCATTCCACATTCCATTCCATTCCATTTCACCTTCCATTCTACGTTCCGTTCCATTCCCTTCCACATTGCATTCCACATTGCATTGCATTCCTTTTCACATTCCATTCCTGTCCATTCCACCTTGCATTCCATTCAACTTCACATTCCTTTCCATTCCATTGCATGCCACATTCAATTCCATTCCATTCAACATTCCATTCAATTCCATTTCATTGCATTCCACATTCCAATACACATTCCATTCCATTTCACATTCCATTCCATTCCACATTCCTTTATATTCCATTTAACATTCCATTCCATTACTTTACATTCCATCTGCTATTGCACATTCCATTCCATTCCACATTCCATTGATCATCCCATTCCACATTCCATTCCATTCCATTCCATTCCACATTCCATTCTATTCCATTCCGCATTACATTCCCTTCCATTCCATTGCAGATTCCATTCTATTCCATTCCACATTCCATTCCGTTCAATTCCATTCCACATTCCATTCCATTCCATTCCATTTTCCATTCCACAATCCATTCCATTCCATTCCAGTTTCCATTCCATTCCATTCCACTTCACATTCCATTCCACATTCCATTCCATTCCATTACATTGTATTCCATTCCATTCCATTCCATTCCACGTTCCTTTCCTTCCATACCATGGTCCTTTCCATTCCATTCCATTCCATTCCATTCCTCATTTCATTCCATTGCATTCCACATTGCATTCCATTCCATTCCATATTCCTTTCCATTGCACTCCAAATTCCATTCCATTCCATTCCACTTTTGTTTCCCCTTTCCATTCCATTCCATTCCACATTCCATTCCATTCCATTCCATTCCACATTCCATTCCCTTCCATTTCACATTCGATTCCATTCAATTTCACATTCCATTCCATTCCATTCCATTTCACAATCCATTCCATTCCATTTCACAATCCATACCATTCCATTTCACATTCCATTCCATTCCATTCCAAATTCCATTGCATTCCACATTCCACATGTCATTCCATTCCATTCCACATTCCATTCTATTCCATTCCAATTTCCATTCCATTCCTTTCCACATTCCATTCCATTCCGCATTCCACATTCCATTCCATTCCACATTCCTTTCCATTCAATTCCTTTCCACATTCCATTCCATTCCAATTCATTTCATATTCCATTACATTCCGTTCTATTCCGCACTCCATTTCATTGCATTCCATTCCACATTCCATTCCACATTCCATTCCATTCTATTCCATTCCACGTTTCATTCCCCTTTCCATTACAACTTCCATTAAACATTCCATTCAATTCCATTCCACACTCCTTTCCACATTCCCATCCACATTCCATTCCACATTCCCTTCCACATTCCATTCCATTCCATTCCACATTCCATTCCACATTCCAGGCCATTCCATTCCACAATCCATACCACATTCCATTCCATTCCATTCCAAGGTCCATTCCACCTACCATTGCACGTTCCATTCCACGTTCCATTCCACTATCTATTCCATTCCATTCCACGTTCCATTCCACGTTCCACTCCAAATTGCATTCCACATTCCATTAAACATTCCATTCCACATTCCATTCCATTCCATTCCACATTGCATTTCTTTGCAGTCCTCATTCCATTACACTTTCAATTCCATTCCATTTAAATATTCCATTCCACATACCATTCCACCTTCCATTCCATTCCACATTCCATTCCATATTCCATTCCACTTTCCCTTCCACATTCCATTCCATTCCATTCCACCTTCCCTTTCACATTCCATTCCACATTCCCTTCCACATTCCATTCCATTCCATTCCATTCCACATTCCATTCCATTCCATTCCACATTCCATTCCACATTCCATTCCACACTCCACTCGATAGCATTCGACATTCCATTCCACATTCCTTTCCTTTCGATTCCACTTTCCATTCCATGTTCCATTCCACATTCAATAAGACATTCCATTCCACAATCCATTCCACATACCATTCCATTCCATTCCACGTTCCATTCCACGTCCCATTCCATTCCATTCCACGTTCCATTCCATTCAAGTTCCCTTCCACATTCCACTCCATTCCATTCCACATTACATTCCACATTCCATTCCAGTACATTCCACTTTCAATTCCACATTCCATTCCAATTTCCATTACATTCTACTCCACTTTCCATTACTCGTTCCTTTAGAACTTCCATTCCACCTACCATTCCACATTCCATTCCATTCCATTCTGCTTTCCGTTCCTTATTCCATTAAATTCCATTCCATTTTCCATTCCGTACCATTCAATGTTCCATTCCACGTTCCATTCCACGTTCCTTTCCACGTTCCATTCCACATTCCATTCCATGTTCCATTCCACATTCCATTCCATTCCATTCCACGTTACATTCCTCATTCCTTTCCAAGATCCTTTGCAAGTTCCATTCCACGTTCTACTCCACGTTCCATTTCTTTCCATTCCACGATAAATTCCACGTTCCATTCTACTTTCCATTCATTTCCGTTCCACCTTCCTTTCCACATTCCATTCCATTCCATCACACTTTCCATTCCATTCCATTCCAGGTTCCATTCCACATTCCAATACATATTCCATTCAACATTCCATTCCAAATTCCATACCATTAGATTCTGCATTCCATTCCATTCCATTCCACTTTCCATTCCACATTCCAATCAATTCCATTCCATTCCATATTCCATTCCACATTCCATTTCATTCCATTACACATTCCATTCCACGTTCCACTCCATTCCATTCCTCGCTCCATTCCACCTTACATTCTAAGTTCCTTTCCACCTTCCATTCCACGATCCATTCCATTCCATTCCACGTTCCATTCCACGTTCCACTCCTCATTTCATTCCACATTCGACTAAACATTCAATTCCACATTCCATTCCACATTGAATTTCATTGCAGTCCCCCTTCCTTTTAACATTCCATTCCATTCCATTTAAACGTTCCATTCCATGCCATTCTACATTCCATTCCAACTTCCATTCCATTCAACTTTCCCTTTAAGCATTCTATTCCATGCCATTCCACATTCCATTCCATCTTCCGTTCCATTCCACATTCCATTCCACATTCAATTTCACCCTCGATTCCATACCATTCCACATTCCATTCCATATTCAGTTACATTCCATTGTACGTTCCATTCCACTTTCCATTCCACCTTCAATTCCACATTCTATTCTACATTCCATACCATTCCTTTCCATTCCAGATTCCATTCCACATTCGATTCCATTACATTCCACATTCCATTCCACTTTCAATTCCACATTCCATTCCACATTCCGTTCCATTCCATTACACGTTCCATTCCACGATACATTCCACATTCCATTCCACATTCCATTCCACGTTCCATACCATTTCTTTCCACGATCCATTCCACTTTCCATTCCATTCCATTCCACTTTCAATTCCACATTCCATTGCACATTCCATTCCACGTTCCATTCCACATTCCCTTACACGTTTCATTAAACGTGCTATTCCATTTTCCATTCCATTCAATTCCAAGTTCCATTCCACATTCCTTTCCAATCCATTCCATGTTCCATTCCATGTTCCATTCTTCATTCCGTTCCACGTTGCATTCCGTTGCATTCCACATTCCACTCCACATTTCATCCCATTCCATTCCACATTCCGTTCCACATTCCATTCCACATTCCATTCCACATCCCATTGCATTGCCTTCCAAATTCTATTCCACATTCCATTCCATTCCATTCCCCATTCCATTCCTTTCATTTCCACATTCCATTCCACATTGCATTCCATTGCATTCCACATTAAATTCCACATTCCAATCCATTTTATTCCACATTCCATTCCACATTTAATTCCACATTTTATTCCAAATTCCCTTTCACATTCCATTCCGTTCCATTCCACATTCCATTCCACATTCCATTCCATTCCATTCCACATCCAATACCACATTACGTTACACATTCCATTTCATTCCATTCCACATTGAATACCACATTCGATTCCATTCCATTCCATGTTCCATTCCATTTCATTCCGCATTCCATTCCACTTTACATTCCACGTTCCATTCCATTCCATTCCACGTTCCATTGCACTTTCCATTCCACATTCCATTCCATTCCATTCCACGTTCCCTTCCACATTCCATTCCTTTTTCCAGTCCAAGTTCCATTCCACATTCCATCCCACGTTCCATTCCTTTCCATTCCACGTTAAATTCTACTTTCCAGTCCACATTCCATTCCATTTCATTCCACCTTCCATTCCACATTTCATTCCAATCCATTACACTTTAAATTCCATTCCATTCCAGGTTCCATTCCACATTCCTTTCAACATTCCATTCTACATTCCATTCCACATTCCATTCCATTCCATTCCACTTTCCATTCTACATTCAATTCAATTCCATTCCATTCCACATTCCATTCCATATTCCATTAAATTCCACTCCACATTCCTTTCCACGTTCCATTCAATTCCATTCCTCTCTCCATTCCAACTTCCTTTCCACGTTCCATTCCACGTTCCATTCCACGATCCCTTCCATTCCATTCAACGTTCCATTAAATGTTTCACTCCGCATTTCATTCCACATTCCATTAAACATTCAATTCCACATTCCCTTACCTTCCATTCCACTTTGCATTCCATTGCAGTCCACTTTCCATTACACATTCCATTCCATTCCATTTACACCTTCCATTCCATGCCATTCCACCTCCCATTCCACATTCCATTCCATTCCACATTCCATTGAACATTCCATTCCAAACTCTATTCCACACCATTCGACATTCCATTCCACATTCCTTTACATTGTATTTCACGTTCCATTCCACTTTCCATTCCACCTTCAATTCCACATTCTATTCCACATTCCAATCCATTCCATTCCATTCTACATTCCAATCCACATACCATTCCATTGCATTCCACATTCCATTCCACATTCAATTCCACATTCCCATCCACATTCCATTCCATTCCATTCCAAGTTCCATTCCGTGATCCATTCCACATTCCATTCCATGTTCCATTCCACTTTCCATTGCATTTCATTCCAAGATCCATTCCACTTTCCATTGCATTCCATTTCACGTTCCATTCCACATTCCATTGCACATTCCATTCCACGGTCCATTCCACATTCCATTACACGTTTCATTCCACATAGCATTCCATGTTCCATTCTGTTCCATTCCATGTTCCATTCCACATTCCATGCCATTTCATTCCAAATTCCATTCCACATTTCATTCCACATTGCATTCCACATTCCCTTTTACATTCCATTCCAGTCCATTCCACATTCCATTCCATTCCAGTCCACATTCCATTCCATTCCATTCCACATCCCCTACCACATTCCATTCCACATTCCATTCCATTCCATTCCACATTACATACCACATTCCATTCCATTCCATTTGACGTTCCATTTCATTACATTCCACATTCTTTCCACATTCCATTCCATTCCATTCCACATTACATACCACATTCCATTCCATTCCATTTGACGTTCCATTTCATTACATTCCACATTCCTTTCCACATTCCATTTCACATTCTATTCCACATTCCATTCCACATTCCATTTCACATTCCTTTCCACATTCCATTTGACATTCGATTACATTCCATTCCATTCCACTTTCCATTCCACTTTCCATTCCATTCCATTCCATATTCCCCACCAGTTTCCATTCCATTCCATTCCAAGTTCTGTTACGCATTGCAATCCACATTCCATTCCACGTTCCATTCTACGTTCCATTGCACGTTGCCTTCCATTCCATTCCACATTCCATTCCATTCCATTCCACGTTGCATTTCATTCCATTCTACATTGCACTCCACATTCCGTTTCACATTCCAATCCAAATTCCATGTCACATTCCATTTCATATTCCATTCCATTCCATTCCATTCCAATCCACATTACATTCCATTCCAATCCACATTCCATTCCTTTCCATTCCACGTTACATTCCGTTCCACATTCCATTTCTTTCCATTCCACATTGCGTTCCTTTACATTCCACATTTCTTTCCACATTTCATTCCACATTCTCTTCCACGTTCCATTCCATTCCATTCCACACTCCATTCCATTCCATTCCACATTCCATTGTATTCAATTCCACATTCCATTCCATTCAATTCCACTTTCCATTAAATTCCGCGTTCCATTCCATCTTCCATTCCACTTTCCTTTCCATTCCGTTCCACGTTCCATTCCATGTTCCATTCCACGATCCTTTCCATTGAATTCCATGTTCCATTCCATTCCATTCCACATTCATTTCCATTTCGTTCCACATTCCTTTCCATTCCATTCCATATTCCATTCCATTCCATTCCTCATTACACTCCATTCCATTCCACTTTCCATTCCACATTCCATTCCCTTCCGTTCCACATTCCATTCCACATTCCATTCTATTCCATTCCAAATTCCGTTCCATTCAACTACACGATCTGTTCCATTCCACATTTCATTGCATATTCCATTCAATTTCATTCCATTAAACTTTTCATTCCATTCCATTCCACGTTCCATTCCACGTTCCATTCCACGTTACATTCGACTTTTCATTCCACGTTCCATTCCACGTTCCATTTCAATTTCCATTCCACATTCCATTCCATTCCAATCCAGATTCCATTCCACGTTCCATTCCATGTTCCATTGCACGTTCGATTCCAGGTTCCATTTCGCTTTCCATTCCACGTGCCTTTCCACTTCCCATAACATTCCATTCAACATTGCATTCCACGTTCCATTCCACTTTCCATTCCACGTTTCATTCCACTTTCCTTTGCCCATTCCATTTCACTTTCCATTCCATGTTCCATTCCACGTCCCATTCCACATCCAATTCCAATCTATTTCATAATCCATTCTATTCAATCCATTCCACGTTCCACTCCATTGTATTCAATGTTCCATTCCATTCCATTCCGTGTTCCATTCATTCCTTTTCTCATTCCATTCCACATTCCATTTCAATTTCCATTCCACATTCCATTGCACATTCCATTCCATTCCACTCCATCCATTCCACATTCCGTTCCATTCCAATCCAAATTCCATTCCATTCCATTCCTCATTCCATTCGATTCCATTCCACATTCCATTCCATTCCATTATACTTTCCATTCCATTCCCGTCCACATTTCATTCCATGCCATTCCATTCCATTCTACATTCCATAACTTTCCATTCGATTCTACATTCCATACGATTCCATTCCATTCCACATTCCATTTTTTCAACTCCACATTCCATTCCATTACACGATCCATTGCATTCCATTGCATTCCATATTCTATTCCACATTCCTTTCCCTTCCATTACACATTCTATTCCATTCCATTCCATTCCATTCCATGTTCCATTCCATTCCATTCCACATTCTATTCCGCATTCCATTCCATTCCATTACACTTTCCATTCCACATTCCATTCCGCATTACACTCTGTTCCATTCCACATTGCATTCCACATTCCATTCCACATTCCATTCCATTCCATTCCACATTCCATTCCATAATCCATTCCACATTCCATTCCATTGCTTTCCACATTCCATTCCACAGTCCATTCCATTGGATTCCCCATTCCATTCCACATTCCATTTCATTTTATTCCACATTCCATTCCATTCCACTCCACGTTCCATTCCATTCAATTGCACTCCACATATCATTCCTTTCCATTCCGCATTCCATTCCATTGCATTCCATTCCATTCCACATTCCGTCCCAATCCATCCCACGTTCCATTTCATTCCACACCACATTCCATACCATTCCATTCCAAGTTCCATTCCATCCCATTCCACATTCCACTCCATTCCATTCCAATCCATTCCACAATCCATTCCACATTCCATTCCTTTCCACTCCACATTCCATTCCACATTCCGTTCCACATCCCATTCCATTCCAGTCCACATTCCATTCCATTCCATTCAACATTCTATTCCACTTTCCATTGATTTCCTTTCCCTATTTCATTCCACATTCCATTCCACGTTGTATTCCACCTTCCATTCCACGTTCCGTTCCATACCATTCCACTTTCCATTCCATTCCATTCCATGTTCCATTTCATTCTATTCCACTTTCCATTCCACCTTCCATTCCACATTCCGTTTCGCATTCCATTTCTCATTCCATTGCATTCCATTCCATTCCATTCCACATTCCATTCCTTTCCAATCCTCATTCCATTCTATTCCATTCTACATTCCTTTCCATTCCACATTCCATTCAACATTCCATTCCATTCCATTTCACAATACATTCCACATTTTAATCCATTGCTTTCCACATTCCATTCCAAAATACTTTCCACAATCCATTGCATTACATTCCAAATTCCATTCAACATTCCATTCCACTCGATTCCACATTCCATCCCATTCTATTCCACATTGCATTCCACATTCCATTCCACATTCCTTTCCCCATTCCATTTCATTCCATTACACATTCCATTACACATTCCATTCCGCATTCCAATCAACATTCCATTCCATTCCATTCCACATAGGATTCCACATTCCTATCAGCATAACATTCCACACTCCATTCCATACAACTCCGCATTCCATTCCTTTCCATTCCATTGCATTCCATATTCCATTCCATTCCCTTCCATATTCCATTCCATTCAACTCCATCTTCCATTCCATTCCCTTCCACATTCCATTCCATTCCAATCCACATTCCATTCCATTCCACATTCCATTGCATTCCATTCCATTCCACATTCCGTTTTATTTCATTCCTCATTCCATTTCACATTCCATTCCATTCCATTCCACATTTCTTTAAAATCCATTCCATTTCAAATTCCATTCTATTCCATTCCACATTGCGGTCTACATTCCATTCCATTGCATTTCACATTCCATTCCACATTCCATTCCATTGCATTCCACATTCCATTCCACATTCCATTCCATTCCAATCCACATTGCATTCCATTCCATTCTACTTTCCTTTCCAGATTGCACTCTACGTTCCATTGCACGTACCGTTCCACGTTCCATTAGATGTTCCCTTCCACGTTCCATTCCATTCCATTGCACATTCCATTCCACATTCCATTCCACTGCATTCCACATTCAATTCCACATTCCATTCCATCTTCCACACCATTTCATTCCACAATCCATTCCATTCAATTCAACATTCCATTCCACATTCCATTCGACATTCCATTCCGTTCCATTCCACATTCCTTTCCACACTACATTCTACAATCCATTCCACATTCCATTCCGTTCCATTCACTTTCCATTCCACTTTCCACTCCGTTCCATTCCACATTCCATTCGACACTCCATTCTACATTCCATTCCACAATCCATTCCATTCCATTCAACATTCCATTCCACACTCCATTCCATATTCCATTCCATAATCCATTCCAGATCCCATTCCTCATTCCATTACGTTCCATTCCACATTCCATTCCATAACCCATTCCGCTTTCTATTCCACATTCCATTAAATTCCGCATACCATTACATTCCATTACGCATTCCTTTCCATTCCACATTCCTTTCTATTCCATTCCATTCCATTCCATTCCAAATTCAATTTCATTCCCTTCCATTCCATTCAACATTCCATTCCACTTTCTTTCCATTCCAGTCCACATTCCATTCCACTTTCCATACCATTCAATTCCTCATTTCATTCCACATTGCATTCCATACCATTCCACATTCCATTTCATTCCATTGCACATTCAATTCCACATTCCATTCCATTCCATTCCATTTCACATACCCATCAATTCCAGTCCACATTCTATTCCATTCCATTGCACATTCCATTCCATTCCATTGCACATTCCATTCCATTCCAATCCACATGGCATTGCATTCCATTCCATTCCACATTATATTTGACATTCCATTGCAATCCATTCCATATTCCATTCCATATTACAATCCATTACATTCCACATTCCATTCCATTCCATTCCCCATTCCTTCCACATTATATTCCAAGTTCCATTCCAAGTTCCATTCCACACTCCATTCCACGTTCCATTCCATTGCCTTCCCTATTCCATTACACATTCCATTCCCCATTCCATTCCATTAGAATCCACATTCCTCTCCACAATCCAATCCAGAACCCATTCCATTCCATTCCAAGTTCATTTCCACATTCCATTGCACATTCCATTCCACGTTTCATTCCACATTCCATTCCACGTTCATTTCCAAGTTACATTCCACGTTCATTTCCATTCCATTCCACGTTCCATTCCACATTCCATTCCATTCCGTTCCACATTCCATTCCACATTGCATTCCTCTCTCCATTCCATTCCATTCCGCAATCCATTCCACATTCCATTCCATTCCATTCCATATTCCATTCCACATTCCATTCCATTCCTTTCTACATTCCATTCCATTCCATTCTACATTCCGTTACACATTCCATTCCATTCCTTTCCACTTTCCATTACACTTTCCTTTCCACGTTCCATTACATTCCATTCCACGATCCATTTCACATTCCATTCCTTTCCACTCCACATTCCATTGCACATTCCATTCCTCATTCCGTTCCATTCCATTCCATTCCATTCCATTCCACGTTACATTCCACATTCCATTCCATTTAATTGCACTTTCCATTCCACAATCCATTCCATTCTATTCCACATTCTATTCCAAATTCCATTACAAGTTCCTTTCCAAATTCTGTTCCCCGTTTCATTCCATTCCATTTCAGATTCCTTTCACATTCCATTCCACATTGCATTCCATTCTATATTCCATTCCACATTCCATTCCACATTCCTTTTCACATTGTATTCGATTTCATTCCACATGCCATTCCATTCCATTCCACATTCTATTCCATATTCCATTCATTTTCTTTCCACATTCTTTTCCACATTACATTCCACGTTCAATTCCATTCCAATACAGGATCCATTACACATTCCCTTCCATGTTCCATCCGATTTCATTCCAAGTTCCATTCCACATTCCTTTCCATGCCATTTCACTATGCATTCCACATACCCTTCCACATTCCATTCTGTTCCTTTAGAAATTACATTCCACATTCCATTCCATTCTATTCCACATTCCATTCCACATTCCATTCCACATTCCATTCCACATTCCATTCTTTTCCATTTCACGTTACATTTGACATTCCATTCCACATTCCATTCCATTCCCTTCCACATTCCTTTCCACAATCCATTACACATTCCATTCCACATTCCGTTCCATTCCATTCCACATTCTATTCCACTTTCCATTGCACATTGCATTCCACTTTCCATTGCATTCCATTCCTTTCCACCTTCCATTACACATTCCATTCCATTCCGTTCCACTTTCCTTCCCACATTCCATTCCACATTCCTTTCCACATTCCATTCCATTCCATTCCACATTCCTTTCCATTCCATTCCACATTCCATTCCACGTTCCATTCCTTTCCATTCCACGTTCCATTCCAAGTACCATTCCACGATCCATTCCTTATTCCATTCGATTCCATTCCACATTCCATACCATTCCATTCCATTCCGTTTCACAATCCATTCCATTCCATTCCACACTCCATTCCACATTCCATTCCACATTCCATTCCGTTACATTCCACATTCCATTTCACATTCCATTCCACTTTCCATTCCGTTCCATTCCACATTGCTTTGCATTCCATTCCCCATTCCTTTTGACATTCAAATCCATCCCATTCCACATTCCATTCCATTTCATTCCACATTCCATTTCATTCCATTCCATTCCATTCGACATTGTATTCCACATTTCTTTCCATTCCATTCCATATTCCATTCCATTCCATTCCACATTGCATTCCACATTCCATTCCACCTTCCATTCCATTCCCTTCCAATTTCAATTCTATTTTCCATTCCACATTCCATTCCACGTAGCATTCCGTTCCTTTCCACATTCCATTCCACATTTCATTCCATGCTATTCCTCTTTCAATTCCACATTCCATTCCATATTCCATTCCATTACACATTCCATTCCTAATTTCACTGCATTCCCGTGTACATTCTATTCCACTTTCCATTTCACAATCCATTACACGTTTCATTCCATTCCATTCCATGATCCATTCCACGTTCCATTCCATTCCATTCCACGATACATTCGACTTTCTGTTCCATTCCATTCCACGTTCCATTCCGCATTGCATTGCACATTCCATCCTACGTTCCATTCCACCTTCCATTCCAAGCCCCATTCCATTCCTTTCCATGTCCTATTCCATCCCATTAGACCTTTCATTTCATTCCATTCCACTTTCAATTCTATATTCCATTTCACTTTCCATTGCGCATTCCATTCCACATTCCATTCCATTCCATTCTATTCCACATTCCATTCCAATCCATATTCCTTTCCATCTTCCATTCCACGTTCAATTCCATTGCATTTCACATTCCATTCCATTCCATTCCACACTCCATTAAATTCTGTCCCATTCCATTCCACATTCCCCTATATTCCATTCCATCCCATATTCCTTTCCAAATTCCATTCCTCATTCCATTCCACATTCCATTCCACATTCCTTTCTACTCCATTCCATTCCACATTCCATTCCATTCCATTCCACATTCCATTCCATTCCATTCCACATTCCATTCCATTGCGTCCCATTCCACTCCACATTCCACTACATTCAATTCCATTCTACATTCCATTCCACATTCCGTTCCACATTCCATTTCATTCCATTCCACATTCCATTGTATTCCATTGCCTACCACATTCCATTCCATTCCCATCCACATTCTATTCCATTCCGTCCCTTTCCACTCTGCATTCCACTATGTTCAATTCCATTCAACATTCCATTCCTTTCCATACCACATTCCATTCCATTCCATTCCACTTTGCCCTCCATTCCATTCAACTTTCCTTTCCATTCCATTCCATTCAACTTTCCATACCATTCCATTCCACACTCCATTCCTTTCCATTCCACATTCCACTCCATTCCTTTCCATTCCACATTCCATTCCATTCCATTCCACATTCATTTACATTCCAATCCATTCCATTACACATTCCATTCCGCATTCCATTTCCTTCCAATCCACGTTCCATTCCATTCCATTCCACGTTCCATTACACTTTCTGTTCCACGTTCCCTTCCTCTTTCCATTTCAAGTTCCATTCCATTCCAATCCATCTTCCATTCAACTTTCAATTCCATTCCATTCCACATTCCATACAATTCAATTACATTACATTCCACATTCCATTACATTCCATTTCACATTCCAATCCATGGCATTCCACATTGCATTCCACATTCCATTCCACATTGCATTGCATTCCACTTCCGATTCCACATTCCATTCCATTCCATCCCACATTGCTTTCCACATTCCATTCCATTCCTTTTCACATTCTATTCCATTCCATTCCACATTCCATACCATTCCATTCCTTTCCATTCCACAATCCATTCCATTCCATTCCAGATTCCATTCCACTTTCCATTCTGTTCCATTCCACATTCCATTCCACATTTCATTCCGTTCCATTCCACATTCCATCGCATTACATTCCACATTATTTCCACTTTCCATTCACTTCCATTCCACATTACATTCCATTCCATTCCATGTTCCTTTCCCCATTCCATTTCACATTCCATTCCACATTTCATTCCACATTCCATTCCACGTTCCATTCCATTCCATTCCACATTCCATTTCACATTCAATTCCACATTCCATTCCATTCCATTCCATTTTCCATTCCATTCCAATCCACATTCCATTCCATTCCATTCCACATTCTATTCCACTTTCCATTAAATTTTACATTCTACTTTCCATTCCACATTCCATTCCATTCAATTCCACGTTCTATTCCACATTCCTTTCCATTCCATTCCACTTTCCTTTGCGCTTTCCATTCCATGTTCAATGCCACATTCCAATCCACAATCCATTGCACGTTCCATTCCACATTCCATTCCACATTCTAACCATTCCATTCCACATTCCATTCCACATTGCATTGCATTCCATTCCATATTCCATTTCATTCCACTCCATATTCCATTCCACATTCCATTCTATAACAAATTCCACTGCACATTACATTCCACATTCAATTCCATTCCATTCCACATACATTTCCACGTTCAATTCCACGTTCCATTCCACATTCCACTGCACATTCCATTCCACTTTCCATTCCATTCCATTCCACTTTCAATTGTACTTTTCATTCCACGCTCCATTAAACGTTCCATTCTATTCCTTTCCACGTTTCATTACACTCCATTCTACATTCCAATCCACATTCCTTTCCACATTCCATTTCACATTCCAGTTCACATTCCTCTTCACTTTCCATTCCATTCCACTTTAAATTCCATTCCAATCCACATTCCATTCCATTCCATTCCACCTTCCATTCCATTCCATTTCACAATCCATTCCACATTGCATTCCACATTCCATTCCATTCCACATTCCATTCCATTCCTTTCTATTCCACATTCCATTCCGTTCAATTCCAGATTCCATTCCATTCCATTCCATATTCCCTTCCACATCCCATTTCACATTCCATTCCACATTCCATTCCACGTTCCATTCCATTCCACATTCCATTCCATTCCATTCCACATTCTATTCCACGTTCCATCAATTTTCATTCCATATTCTATTCCATTCCATTTGATATTCCATTCTACGTTCCATTCCATTTCATTCCCCATTCCTTTCCATTCAATTCCTCATTTCCTTACATTCCATTGCATTCCACATTCCATTCCATTCCATTCCCATTCCGCTCAATTCCATTCCATTCTATTCTACATTCCATTCCATTTTACATTCCATTCCATTCCATTCCATATTCCATTCCACATTCCATTCCATATTCTAATCCATGTTCTATTCCATTTCATTCCACATTCCCTTCCATTCCACTCCACATGCCATTCGTTTCCATTCCACATTCCATTCCACATTCCATTCCATTCCATTCCACATTCCATTCCTTTCCATTCTACATTGCATTCCACATTCCTTTTCGCATTCCGTTCCACATTCAATTCCGTTACATTCCACATTCCATTCCACATTCCATTGCATTCCTCTCCACATTCCATTCCTCATTCCATTCCTCTTTCCAATTCACATTCCATTCCTTTCCATTCCACATTCCATGGACATTCGTTTGCATTCCATTCCGTATTCCATTCCTCGTTCCATTCCGTTCCTTTCCACATTCCATTCCATTCCAAACCTCATTACATTCCACATTCCATTATACATTCCATTCCAGATTCCATTCCATTACATTCTATATTCCATTCCCTTTTCCATTCCAAATTGCATTCAATTCCATTCCACGTCCCATTCCACATTCCATTCCAAATTGCATTCCACGTTCCATTCCATTCTATGCCACGTTCCTTTCCATTACATTCCACGTTCCATTCCACTTTCCATTCCACATTCCATTCCATATTTCATTAAATTTTGCATTCCATTCCATTCCACGTTAGATTCCACAATCCATTCCATTCCTTTCCACTTTCCATTCCACATTCCATTCCACATTCTATTCCACCTTCCATTCGACGTGCCATTCCATTCAATTCGACTGTGATTTCCACTTCCATTTCATTCCATTCTACGTTCCATTCCACATTCCGTTGCACTTTTCATTCCACGTTCCATTCCACTTTCCATTCCACGTTCCATTACAAGTTCCATTCCAAATTCCATTCCACGTTCCATTGCATTCCATTCCATGTTCCATTCCGCATTCCTTTCTATTCCATTCTACATTTTATTCAACATTCCGTTCAACATTTGATTCCACATTCCAATCCATTCCATCCCACCTTCTTTTCCATTCCACATTCCATTCCACATTCCATTCCATTCAATTCCACCTTTCATTCCATTCCATTGCAATCCACATTCCATTACATTCTATTCCGCATTCCATTCCATTCTATTCCATTTCATTCCGCATTCCATTCCATTCCATTCCACGTTCCATTCCATCCCATTCCACTTTCCATTCAACATTTCATTCCACATGCTATTCCAAGATCCATTTGATTTCATTCAATATTCCATTCCAGTCCATTCCACATTCCATTCCACGTTCTATTCCATTCCATTCCACATTCCATTACATTCCATTCCACATTCCATTACATTCCATTCCACATTCCATTCCATTCCATTCCTCATTTCATTCCATTCCATTGCATTCCACATTTCATTCATTTCCTTTACATATTCCATTCCATTCAATTCCTCATTTGTTTCCATTCCATTGCATTCCACATTCCATTCCATTCCATTCCCATTCCATTCCATTCCATTCCATTCCATTTTGTACCACATTCCATTTCATTCCATTCCACATTCCATTCCTTTCAATTCCTCATTTCATTCCATTCCATTGCATTCCACATTCCATTCCATTCCATTCCTGTTCCACTGCATTCCATTCCATTTTATTCCACATTCCATTTCATTCCATTCCACATTCCATTCCATTACATTCCACATTCCATTCCACGTTCCATTCCACATTCTGTTGCAGTTTGCATTCCATTTCATTCCACATTCCATTCCATTCAATTCCACATGCCATTCCATTCCATTCCACAATGCATTCCTCGTTCCATTCCATTCCATTCCACATTGCATTCCTTTCCATTCCACATTGCATTCCTTTCCATTCCACTTTGCTGTACACATTCCTTTCCATTGCATTCCACATTCCATTCCACGTTACATTACATTCCATTCCACATTAAATTCAACATTCCATTCAACATTTCATTCCACATAACATTCCTTTCCATTCCAAATTTAATTTCACATTCCATTCCATTCCATACCACATTCAATTCATTTCCACTTCAACATACTTTCCACATTCCATTCCATTGCACACTCCATTGCACATTCCATTCCTCATTCCATTCCATTCCATGCAACATTTCGTTCCAAGTTCCAATCCATTCCTTTCCCCGTTCCATTCTATTCCATTCCACTTCCATTCCACGTTTCATTCCACATTCCATTCCATATTCCATTCCACATTCCATTCCGTTAAATTCAACATTCCATTCCGTTCCTTACCACATTCCATTCCACATTTCATTCAGTCTTCCATTTCACATTCCATTCCACATTACATTCCACATTCCATTCATTTCCATTCCACATTGCATTCCACAATTCATTCCACATTCCATTCCACATTCCAATCCACATTCCCTTCCATTCGATTCCACATTCCATTTCATTCCATTCCACATTCCATTCCAAATTCCATTTCACTTTCCATTCCATTAAATTCCATTCCATTCCATATTTCATTCCTTTCCAATCAACATTCAATTCCATTGCATTCCAAGTTCCATTCCATTTCACATTCCATTCCATTCCATTCCACTTTCCATTCCATTCCATTCCCCATTCCATTTTACATTCCATTCCATATTCTATTCCACGTTCCATTCCATTCCATTCCACATTCCTTTCCATTCTATTCCACATTCCATTCCATTCCATTCCACATAACTTTCCATTGTATCCCGCATTCCATTCCATCCCATTCCGTTCTTTTCCACATTCCATCCCATTCCATTCCACATTCCCTTCCAAATTCCAGTCCACATTCTATTAAACGTTCCATTCCATTCCATTCCACATTCCATTGCTTTCCATTCCACATTCCTTTCCATTCCATTCCACATTCCATTGCACATTTCATTCCATTCCATTCAACATTCCGTTCCATTGCATTCCACATTGCATTCTACATAAAATTCCACATTCCATTCCACATTTCATTCCACGTTCCATTCCATTGCATACCACATTGTATTCCATTCCATTCCGCATTCGATTCCATTCGATTCCACATTTCTTTTCATTCCAACAATCCACATTCCTTTCCATTGCATTCCCCATTCCATTCCATTCCATTCTATTCCAAATTCCATTCCATTCCATTCCATTCCATTCCACTTACCATTCCATTCCATTCCACATTCCATTCCACATTCAATTCCACATTCTACTCCACCTTCCATTCTACATTCCATTCCATTCCATTTCACAATACATTGCATTCAATTCTTCATTTCATTTCATTCCACTGCATTTCACATTTCATTCTATTCCATTCCCATTCCATTCCGTTCCATTCCATTCTATTCCACATTCCATTCCATGCCATTAGACATTCCATTCCATTCTATTCCACATTCCATTCCACATTCCATTCCACATTCTATTCCACTTTACATTAAATTTCATTCCGCATTCCATTCCCTTCCGTTCCACACGGCATTCCTTTCCATTCCATATCCCATTCCATTCCTTTCCAAATGCCATTCCATTCCATTCTACATTCCATTCCTCATTCCATTCCATTCCATTCCACTTTCCATTCCATTCCTTTCCACTTTGAATTCCACATTCCATTCCACATTCCATTTCACATTTCATTCCATTCCAGTTCACATTCCATTCCACAATCCATTCCATTCCATTCCAAATTCCATTCCATTCCATTCCACATTCCATTCCACATCCCATTCCTTTCTATTACACATTTCATTCCACATTTTATTCTATTCCATTTCACATTCCATTCCACATTGGGTTCCACTCCATTCCGCGTTCCATTCAATGTTAATTTCCAAATTCCATTCCACCTTCCATTCCACTTTACATTCCATTCCACGTTCCATTCCACATTCCATTCCACTTTACATTCCATTCCATTCCATTCCACGTTCTATTTCATTCGATTCCACATTCCATTCCACGTTCCATTCCACATTCCTTTCCACATTTCTTACCATTCCATTACAAAGAAAATTCCATTCTTTTCTACAATCCACTGTTCATTCCATTCCACTCCATTCCATTCCACATTCCATTCCACATTCCATTCCATTGCATTCCACATTCCATTCCACATTCCATTCCAAATTAAATTCCACATTCTATTGTACGATCCATTCCAAATGCCATTCCACATTCCATTCCAATTTCCATTCCAGGTTCCATTCCATTCCATTCCACGTTCCATTCTTCGTTCGATACCATTCCATTCCACTTTCCATTCCATTGCATTCCACGTTCAATTTCATTACATTTCATATTCCATTCCAGATTCCATTTCACATTCCATTCCACCTTCCATTCCTTTCCATTACCCATTCTGTTCCCCATTCGATTCCATTCCATTCCACTTCCCATTCCATTCAATTCCACATTCTTTCCATTCGATTACATTCCATTCCACATTCCGTTCCATTCCATTCCGCATTCCATTCCATTCCACATTCAGTTAAGTTCCATTCCACATTCCATTCCATTCCATTCCACATTCCATTCCTTTCCAATCCAGTCCATTCCATTCCACATTCCATTCCACATTCCATTCCCTTCCATTCTACATTCGATTTCATGGCATTCCACATTTCATTGCATGTTCCATTCCACGTTCCATTCCATGTTCCATTCCATTCCATTCCATTCCACATTCCACCCCATTCCATTCCATTTCATTCCCGTTTCCATTCCATTCAATTCCACATTCTATTCCACACACCATTCCGTTCCACTCCACATTCCATTCCATTCATTTCCACATTCCATTCGTATCCAATCAACATTACATTCCATAGAAAATTCCGTGTTCCATTCCACAATCCATTCCATGATCCATTCCATTCCATTCCACGTTCCGGTCCCCGTTTCATTACTCTTCCATTCCACATTCCATTACACGTTCTATTCCATTCAATTCCAAGTTCCATTCCACTCTCCAATCCATTGCTTTCCACGTTCCATTCCACATTGCATTCCATTCCATTTCACATTCCATTCCACATTCCATTCCCTTCCATTCTACATTGTATTCCATTTCACTCCATTCCGCATTTTATTCCATTTCACAATGCATTCCATTCCACATTGCTTTCCACATTCCATTCCACCTTCCATTCCATTCCACATTCCATTTCATTCCATTAAATATTCCACTCCACATTCCATTCCATTGCATTTCACTCTATTCCACATTCCATTCCATTGCATTCCACATTCCATTTCACATTTAATTCCATGTTCCTTTCCACATTCCATTCCTTGTTCCACCACATGTTGCATTTCACATTCCATTCCATTTTCCTTTCCATTCAATTCCACGTTCCATTCCACTTCCCATTCCATTCCATTCCACTTTCTTTTCCATATTCCATTCCACATTCCATTTCGCATTACATTCTGTTAATTTCCACAATCCATTACACAATCCAGTCCATTCCATCCCACTTTCCATTCCACATGCCATTCAACATTCCATTCCACATTAAATTAAATTCCATTCCACATTCCTTTCCTCATTCCATTCCATTCCATTCCGTTCCACATTGCATTCCACGTTCCATTCCACACCATTCATTTCCACATTGCATTCCACATTTCATTCCATTCCATTTCACATTCCATTCCACATTTGTTTCCACTCCATTCCACTTAACAGTCCACGTTCCATTCCACATTGTGTTCCACGTTCCATTCCACTTTCCATTCCTTTCCATTGCACGTTCCATTCCACGTTCCGTTAGACGTTCCATTCCACATTCCATTCCATGTTCCATTCCATTACATTCCACTTTCCATTTCATTCCACATTCCATTCCACAAACCATTGTATTCCATTCCACATTTCATTCCGTATTCCATTTCATTCCATTCCACATTTCTTTCCACATTCAATTGCATTCCATTCCACTTTCCATTGCACGTTCCTTTCCATGTTCTGTTCCATGTTCCATTACCAGGTTCCATTACACGATCCATTCCACGCCATTCCGCCTTTCATTCCATTCCATTCCACTTTCCGTTTCATTCCGTTCCACATTCCATTCCACCTTCCATTCCACTTTCCATTTCATTCTGTTCCATATTCCGTTCCACATTCCATTTCACATTCCATTCCACATTCCATTTAACCTTTTATTCCATTCCATTCCATTCCACTTTCCTTTCCATTACATTCCACATTCCATTCCATTACACCACACATTCCATTCCACATTGTATTCCACATTCCACTCCTTTCAATTATATTCCACGTTCCATTCCATTCCATTCCATTCAACATTGCATGCTTTTCCATTCCACATTCCAATCCATTCCACCTTCTATTCCATTGCATTCCACATTCAATTCCACATTCCATTCCACATTCCATTCCATGTTCCATTCCATTCCATTCCACGTTTCATTCCATTCCATTCCACGTTCCATTCCATTCCATTAAACGTTCCATTCCACTTTCCATTCCATTCCATTCCACTTTCCATTCCACATTGCATTGCACGTTCAATTCCACGTTCCATTGCACAATCCATTCCAGGTTCCATTCCACATTCCTTTCAATTCCATTCCACTTTCTATTCGGCGTTCTATTCCAGTATATATTCAACATTCCATTCCACATTCCAAACCCCATTGCATTCCATTCCATTCCACATTCCAAAGCACATTCCATTCTACATTCCATTCCATTCCATTCCACATTCCATTCCATTCCATTCGACATTATATTCCATTTCATTCAACATTCCATTGCTCATTCAATTCCGCATTCCCTTCCACATTCCATTCCATTCCATTCCACCATTGATTCCATTCCATTCCACGTTACATTTAATTCCGTTCCACAATCCATTCGACATTCCATTTCACATTCCATTCCACATTCCGTTTCACCTACCATTCCATTCCATTTCATTCCATTCCATATTCCATTCCATTCTATTCCGCATTCCATTACTTTCCATTTCACATTCCATTAAATTCCATTCCACATTCCATTCAACATTCCATTCCACGTTCCATTCCAAATTCCATTTCATGTTCCATCCAATTCCATTCCACTCCACATTCCATACCATTCCATTCCACATTCCATACCATTCCATTCCACCTTCCATTGTATATTCCGTTGCATTCCATTCCCTTCCACCTGCCATTCCAAATTCCTTTCCGTTGCATTCCACATTCAATTCCATATTCCATTCTACGTTATATTCCACATTACATTCCACATTCCATTCCACGTTCCATTCCACGTTCCATACCATTCCATTCCACGTTCCATTCCCTTCCATTCCACGTTCCATTTCATTCTATTCCATTTCCATTCCACATTCCTTTACACATTCCATTTCACCTTCCATTCTCCATTCCATTCCACTTTCCATTCCATTCCATTCCACTTCCAATTCCATTCAATTCCACATTCCTTTCCATTCCATAACATTCCATTCCACATTCCTTTACATTCCATTCCTCATTCCATTCTATTTCATTCCATTCCACTTTCCATTAAATTCCATACCATATTACAATCCATTGCATTACACATTCCATTCCATTCCACATTCCATAACATTCCATTCCATTCCACATTCTATTCCATTCCATTCCACTTTCCATTCCATTCCAATTCATTCCATTCCATTCCACATTCCATTCCACAATACATTCCATTCCATTCCATGTTCCATTCTATTTTCCTTTCCACATTGCATTCTACATTCCATTCCACGTTCCACTCCATTCCATTCCACGTTCTATTCCACATTGCATTCCATTCCATTCCACATTCCATACCATTCCATTCTATTCCATTCCCCATTCCATTCCATTGCATACTACATTGTATTCCACATTCCAATCCATTCCATTCCCATACTTTTCCATTCCATTCCACATTCCATTAAACGTTCCATTCCACGTTCCATTCCACTTTCCATTCCACTTTCCATTTCGCTTTGCATTCCATTAAATTCCATTTCATTCCGGATTCCGTTCCAGTCCATTACAGGTTCTATTCCATATTTCATTCATCATTCTATTCCACATTCCATTCCACATTCCGTTCCATTCCATTCCACGTTCCATTCCACATTTAATTCCACATTCCATTCCATTCCACTCCATGTTCCTTTGCACTTTCCATACCAAATTCCATTCCACGTTACTTTCCACGTTCCAATCCATTCCATTCCACTTTCCATTCCACTTTCCATTCCATTCCATTCCTCGTTCCTTTCCACATTCCGTTGTACATTCCATTCCAAGTTCCATTCTACATTCCAATCTACATTCCATTTCATGTTTCATTCCACATTCCATGCCATTCAAGTTCCATTCCACATTTCATTTCACATTCCATTGCACGTTCCATTCCACATTCCATTGCACATTACATTTCACGTTCTTTTCCACATTCCATTCCAAGTTCCATTTCACTTTCCAATTCACGTTCCATTTCATTCCATTTCATGATCCAGTCCTCATTCCATTCCATTCCATTCCACTTTACATTCCACATTCCATTCAACGTCCCATTCCACGTTCCATTGCATTACATTCCACGCTCCATTCCACGTTCCCTTCCACATTCCTTTCCACGTTCCATTTCACTTTCCATTGCACGTTCCATTTCATTCCATTTCACGATCCTATCCTCATTCCATTCCATTCCATTCCACTTTCCATTCCACGTTTCATTCCACGTTCCTTTCCACGTTCCATTCCATTCCATTCCGTGTTCCATTCCACATTGCATTCCATTACACGTTCCATTGTACTTTCCATTCCACATTCCATTCCATTGCATTCCACGTTCCATTCCACACTCCATTCCACATTCCTTTCCAATTTCCATTCAACGTTCCATTCCACATTCCATTCCATTCCCTTCCACTCCATTCCATTCCACATGCCATTTCTCATTCCATTCCATTCCATTCCACATTTCATTCCATTCCATTCCATTCCACGTTTTATTCCACACTGCATTCCACATTGCATTCGACATTCCCTTTCACATTCCATTAAACATCCCATTCCACATTCAATTCCACATTCCGTTCCACGTTCCATTGCATTCCATTCCACGTTCCAGTCTACATTCCATTAGACGTTTCAATCCATTCCACGTTCCATTCCATTAAATTCCACGTTACATTCCATATTCTATTCCCTTCCATTCCACATTCCAATCCACTCCATTCAACATTCCATTCCATTGCATTCGACGTTCCATTCTACTTTCCATTCCATGTTCCATTCCAGGTTCCATCCTTTTCCATTCCACGTTCCATTCTATTCCATTCCACGTTCAATTTCATTGCATTCCAGGTTCCATTCCACATTATATTTCACATTCCATTCCACCTTACATTCCAATAGATTCCGTTCCACATTCTATTCCTCTCCATTCCACATTCCATTCCATTCCATTACACATTCCATTCCACATTCCATTCCCTTCCAATCCATATTCCATTCCATTCCATTCCACATTCCATTCCACATTCCATTCCACTTTCCATTCCACGTTCCATTCCATTCAATTCCATTCTATTCCGTTCTGGATTCTTTACATTCCATTCCAAATTATATTCGACATTCCATTCCATTCCATTCCACATTCTGTTCCCTTCCATTCCACATTCCATTCCTTTCCATTCCACATTACATTCCACTTTACATTCTACGCTCCATTCCACATTCCACTCCTCGTTTCATTCTACGTTCCATTCCATTCCATTCCACGATCCGTTACTTTCCATTCCATTTCCATTACCTTCCATTCCACAATTTTTCCGTTCCATTCCACATTCCATTCCACATTCCCTGACCATCCATTCCACATTATTTTCCATTCCATTACACATTGCATTCCATTCCATTCCACTTTCCATTCCACATTCCATTACCTTCCCTTCTCATTCTTTTGCATTCCATTTCACTTTCCATTCCACATGCCATTCCAAGTTCCATTTCGCGTTGCATTCCATTCCATTCCATTCCACATTGTATTCCACATTCCACTCCATTCCATTCCACATTCCATTCCACATTCCATTCAATTCCATTCCATATACCACTGCATTCCATTCCACATTCCATTCCATTCCATTCCACATTGCATTCCACATCCCATTGCATTCAATTCCACATTGCATTCACATTTCGTTGAATTCCATTACACATTCCATTGCACATAGTATTCCTTCCCATTCCACGTTCCATTCCACGTTCCATTCCACATTCCATTCCACTTTCCACTCCATTCCATTCCATTCCACGTTCAATTTCTTTCCGTTCCACATTCCATTCCACATTCCATTTCACATTCCAATCCACATTCAATTTCACATTCGATTCCATTCCATTCCACAATCCATTCCATTCCATTCCACCTTCCATTCCACATTCTATTCCAAAATCCATTCCATTGCATTCTATTCTACATATCATTCCACTGCATTCCACATTGCATTGTATTCCATTCCAAATTCCACTTTCCATTCCATTCTATTTCACTTTCCATTTCACATTCCATTCCACATTCCTTTGCACATTCCATTCCATTCCATTCCATTACATTCCTTTACATTCCACATTCCATTCCATTCCAATCCACATTCCATTCCATTCCATTCCACATTCCTTTCCAATCCATTCCATATTCCATTCCATATACCATTCCATTCCATTCTACATTCCGTTCCATTTCAGCCCATATTCCATTGCATTCCATTCAACATTCCATTCCATTCCATTCCACATTGCATTCCACATTAAATGCCATTCCATTCCTATCCATTCCAAAGTCCATTCCATTCCATTCCACATTCCATCCCATTCCACTCCACATATCATTACACATTCCGTTCCATTCAATTCAACAATCCATTAAGCATTCCATTCCATTCATGTCCACATTCCATTCCACATTCCATTCCATTACATTCCAGTTTCCATTCCACATTCCATTCAACATTCCATTCAGTTCCATTCCACATTCCATTCCATTCCATTCAATTGCCTTCCACAATATTTTGTAGATTACGTTCCATTCCATTCCACGTTCCATTTCACATTCCATTCCACGTTCAATTCCATTCCATTCCACATTCCATACCATTCCATTCCACATTTTTTCCACATTACATTCCACATTCCATTCCAAATTTCATTCCACGTTCCATTCCAATCTATTCCATGTTCCTTTCCGCGTTTCATTCCACATTCCATTCCACATTGCACTCAAACTTCCATTCCTTTCCATTCGTCGTTCCATTAAACTTTCCACTCCATTCCATTCCACATTCCATTCCACATTCCATTCGTTGGCATTCCACATTCCATTCCACATTAAATTCCACATTCCATTCCACATTCCATTCCAATCCATTGCATAATCCATTCTACATTCCATTCTATTCCATTCCACTTTCAATTCCACATTCCATTCCTTTCTATTCCAAATTCCAAGCCACATTCCATTCCATTCCATTACACTATCCATTCCACATTCCATTCCATTGCACTATCCATTCCACATTCCATTCCATTCCATTCAATTTCTTTCCACATTCCTTTCCATTTCATACCATATTCCATTCTATTCCATTCCACATTCCATTCCGTTCCATTCCACATTCCATTCTATTCCTTTCCACATTCCATTCCATTCCATTCCACATACAATTCCATTCCATTCCACATACCATTCCATTCCATTCCACGTTCCATGCCACATTCCATTCAATTCAATTCCTCATTCCCTTCCATTCCATTCCACATTCCATTCCATATTCCATTCCACTACTTTCTACAATGCATTCTCATTCCCTTCCTTTCCGTTCCACATTCAATTGCATTCGGTTCCATATTCCATTATAATCCATTCTATTCCACATTCCATTACATTCGATTCCATTCCACATTCCAATCCACATTCCATCGCATTGCATTCCAAATTCCATTCCATTTCATGTCACAGAAATTTCCATTCTTTTCCACATTCCATTCCGTTCCATTCCATTCCATATTCCATTCTGTTTCATTCCACATTCTATTCCATTCCATTCCATATTAAATTCCATTCCATTCCATTTCACATTCCATTTCATTCCATTCCACATTCCATTCCATTCCATTCCACTTTCCATTCCACATTCCATTCCACATTCCATTCCACATTCCATTCCATTCCATTGCATTCCATTCCACATTCCACTCCATTCCATTACACATTCCATTCAATTCCTTTCCACTTTCCATGGCATTCCATCAAACATTCCATTCCAATCCATTCCACATTCCATTCCGCATTCCATTCCATTCCATTCCGAATTCCATTCCACATTCCATTCCTTTCCATTCTACATTCCGTTCCATATTCCATTCCATTCCATTCTACATTCGTTTCCATTCCATTCCACATTCCATTCCATTCAATTCCAAATTCCTTTCGACATTAAATTCCTTTCCATTCCATTCCATTTGTCAGGCCATTCCGTTGCATTTCACATTCCATCCAATTCCACTCCACATTCCATTCCACATTCCGTTCCATTATATCCAACCATCAATTCGACTTTCCCTTCCATTCCTTTCCACTTTCCATTCCACTTTCCATTCCGTTCCATTCCACTTTCCTTTGCACATTCCATTCCACATTCCATTCAATTACATTCCACATTCGATTCCATTATATTCAGTTGCATTCCACATTCCATTCCATTCCATTCCAAGTTCCATTCGTTTCCATTCCATATTCCAATCCATTCCTTTCCACATTCAATTCCATTACTTTCCACATTCCATTCAATTCCATTCCACATTCCATTGCACCTTCCTTTCCACATTCCTTTCCATTCCATTCCATCCACATTCCATTCCACATTCCATCCCATTCCATTCCACATTCCATTCTACATTCCATTACATTCCATTCCACATTCCATTCCATTCCATTCCATTCCATTCCATTCCACATACTTTTCCATTCCATTCTATTCCAAATTCCATTCCATTCCAATCCATTCCACATTCCATTCCATTACATTCCACATTCCATTCCATTTCATTCAACCTTCCATTCCACATGGCATGCCTTTCCATTCCATATCCCATTCTGCAATCCTTTCCATTCCATTGCACATTCCATTCTTTTCCATTCCATTCCACATTCCATTCCATTCCATCGAATTCCACATTCCAATCCATTTCATTCCACATTCCATTCCATTCCATTCCACATTCCATTCCACATCCCAATCCATTTCATTCCACCTTCCATTCCACATTCCATTCAATTCTATTTCTCATTCTATTCCACATTCCATTCCACATTCAAATCCATTCCATTACACATTCCACTCCACTTTGCATCCCTTTCCATTCCATATTCCATTCGACAATACTTTCCTTTCCATTCCACATTCCATTCCACTCCATTCCATTCCACATTCCATTCAATTCCACTGCACATTCCATTCCACATTCCGTTTCATTCCATTCAACAATCCATTCCGCATTCCATTCCATTCCTCTCAACAATCCATTCCACAATCCATTCCATTGCATTCCACTCCACATTCCTTTCCATCCCATTCCATTCCACATTCCATTCCATTCCATTCTATTCCACTTTCCATTCCATTCCATTCCATTCCACATTCAATTCCAAATTCCATTCCATTGCATTGCACATTCCATTCCACATTGTATCCCATTCCATTCCATATTCCTTTCCACAATCCTTTCCACTCCATTACAGATCCCTTTCCATTCCATTCCATTCCATACCACATACCATTCCATTCCATTCCACAATCCATACCATTACATTCCATTCCACATTCCATTCCACATTCCAATCAATTTCTTTCCATTCCATTCCACTTTCCATTCCTCATTCCAATCCATTTCATTCCACATTCCATTCCACATTCCATTCAATTCTGTTTCTCATTCTTTTCCTCATTCCATTCCACATTCCAATCCATTCCATTCCACAATCCATTCCACATTGCATCCCATTCCATTCAATACACCATTCGACAATCCTTTCCATTCCATTCCACATTCCATTCAACACCATTGCATTTGACATTCCATTCCATTCCACTGAACATTCCTATCCACATTCCTTTCCACTGAATTCAGCAATCCATTACACATTCCATTAAAGTCTTGTCCACATTCCATTCCACATTCTATTCCACATTCCATTCCACATTCAAATCCATTCCATTACACATTCCACTCCACTTTGCATCCCTTTCCATTCCATATTCCATTCGACAATACTTTCCTTTCCATTCCACATTCCATTCCACTCCATTCCATTCCACATTCCATTCAATTCCACTGCACATTCCATTCCACATTCCGTTTCATTCCATTCAACAATCCATTCCGCATTCCATTCCATTCCTCTCAACAATCCATTCCACAATCCATTCCATTGCATTCCACTCCACATTCCTTTCCATCCCATTCCATTCCACATTCCATTCCATTCCATTCTATTCCACTTTCCATTCCATTCCATTCCATTCCACATTCAATTCCAAATTCCATTCCATTGCATTGCACATTCCATTCCACATTGTATCCCATTCCATTCCATATTCCTTTCCACAATCCTTTCCACTCCATTACAGATCCCATTCCATTCCATTCCATTCCATACCACATACCATTCCATTCCATTCCACAATCCATACCATTACATTCCATTCCACATTCCATTCCACATTCCAATCAATTTCTTTCCATTCCATTCCACTTTCCATTCCTCATTCCAATCCATTTCATTCCACATTCCATTCCACATTCCATTCAATTCTGTTTCTCATTCTTTTCCTCATTCCATTCCACATTCCAATCCATTCCATTCCACAATCCATTCCACATTGCATCCCATTCCATTCAATACACCATTCGACAATCCTTTCCATTCCATTCCACATTCCATTCAACACCATTGCATTTGACATTCCATTCCATTCCACTGAACATTCCTATCCACATTCCTTTCCACTGAATTCAGCAATCCATTACACATTCCATTAAAGTCTTGTCCACATTCCATTCCACATTCCATTCCACATTCCATTCAATTCCATTACACATTGCTTTCCATTCCATTTGATTGCATTCCACATTACATTCTACATTCCGTTCCATTACATTCCACGTTCCATTCTACGTTCCACTCCATTCCGTTGCACATTCCGTTCCATTCCATTCCACTTTCCTTTCCACATTCCATTCCATAATCCATTCCACACTGAACTCAAAGTTCCAATCCATTCCATTCCGTGTTGAATATTACGTTCCAATCAATTCCATTACACGTTCCATTCCACATTCCATTCCTTTGAATTCCACATTCCATTTAACATTTAATTTCTCATTCCATTCCACAGTGCATTCCATTCCATTGCATTTTCCATTCTTCAATCCATTCCATTCCATTCCACATTACATTCCACATTCCATTCCTTTCCATTCTGTATTTCATGTCATATTCCATTCCATTCCATTCCACAATCCACTGCACATTCCATTACATTCCATTCCACATTCCATTCCACATTCCATTTCACATTCCATTACACATTCCAATTCTCATGCCATTTCATTCCATTCTCTTCCATTGCACATTACATTCAATTCTATTGCACATTCCATTCCACATACCATTCAATTCCATTCCACATTCCATTCCATTTCATTCCACATTTCATTCCATTCCATTCCACATTTCATTCCATTCCATTCCAAATTCCATTCCATTCCATTCCACATTCCATTTCATTCCATTCTATTCCACATTCCATTCCATTCCGTTCCACATTCCACTCCATTCCATTCCACTTTCCATTCCACATTCAATTCCATTCCATACCATATTCCATTCCACATTGCACTCCACGTTCCATTCCACTTTCCATTCCACGTTGCATTCCATTCCATTCCACGTTCCATTCCATTTTCTATTCCATTCCATTCCACATTCGATTCCACATTCTATTCCATTCCATTCAACATTCCATTCGACATTCCTTTCCATTCCACTCCACATTCCATTCCACATACCATTCAATTCCATTCCACATTCCATTCCACTTCATTCCACATTTCATTCCATTCCATTCCACATTCCATTCCACGTTCCAATCCACATTCCATTGCATTCCTTTCCACGTTCCACTACCCTCCATTCCACGTTCCAATTCATTCCATTGCATATTCGTTTCCACATTCCATTACACATTCCATTTCACATTCCATTCCATTCCATTCTAATCCACATTGCATTCAATTCCAATCCACATTCCATTCAATTCCATTCCACATTCCGTTCCATTCCACATTCCATTCCATTCCACATTCCATTCCATTCCATATTCCATTCCGTTACATTCCACATTCCATTCATTTCCATTCCACATTCCATTCCAAATTCCAATCCACATTCCATTCCATTCCATTTTATTCCACATTCCATTCCATTCCATTTCACTTTCCATTCCATCCTATTCCACATTACATTCCATATTCCATTTCACATTCCATTCCACGTTCCATTCCTTTCCATTCTACATTGCATTCCATTCAATTCCACATTGATTTCCCTTCCATTCCATTCCTCGTTCCATTCCATTCCATTCCATTGCATTCCATTCTATTCTATTCCACGTTCCATTCCACATTCCTTTCCACGTTACATTCCACGTTCCATTCCACGTTCCATTTCAAGTTCCATTCCACATTCCATTCCATTCCATTCCACATTACATACCATTCCATTCCATAGTCCATTCCACGTTTCATTCCATTACATTCCACGATCCATTCCATCTTCCTTTCCACATTCAATTTCACATTCCATTCAATTCCATTCCACTTTCCATTCCTTTCCATTATTCATTCCATTTCACTTTCCATTCCATTCCATTCAATATTCCATTCCTCGTTCCATTCCATTAAATTCCACATTCCATTCCACCTTCCATTCCACATTCCATTTCACATTCCATTCCACTCCACTACACATTCCATTCCATTCCGTTCCACATTCCATTCCACATTTCATTCCACACTCCATTCAACATTCCATTTCATTCCATTCCACATTCCATTGCACATTCCATTAAATTCCATTCAGCATTCCATTCCACCTTCCATTCCACGTTAAATTCCATTCCGTTCCATTACATTCCACTTTCCATTTCATTCCATTCCACATTCCATTCCACATTCCATTTCACATTCCATTCCATTCCATTACACACTCCATTTATCATTGCATTCCACATTCCCTTTCACGTTCCTTTCCAGCTTCCATTTCACATTCGATTCCATTCATTTCTATTCCACATTCCATTCCACTTTCGATTCCATTCCATACCACATTCGAGAAGACATTCCTTTCCATTTCATTCCACATTGCAGTTCACGTTCCCTTTTATGTTCCATTACCTGCTGTAGTCCATTCCATTCCACATTCCATTCCTTTCCATTCCACATTGCATTTCATTCCATTCCACATTGCATTCCACATTACGTTTCACATTGCATTCCAAATTCCATTTCACATTCCATTTCACATTCCATTACATTATATTCCATTACAATTCACATTCCTTTACATTCCAATGCACTTTCCATTCCTTTCCATTCCATGTTACATTTCATTTCACATTCCATTCCATTTCATTCTACATTCCATTCCATTACATTCCACATTCCTTTCCACATTCCATTCCACGTTATATTCTATGCCATTCCACATTCCACTCCATTCCATACCACATCCTATTCTATTCAATTCCACATTCCATTCCATTCCATTCAAATCCGAATTCCATTCTAGATTCCATTCCACGTTCCATTCCATTTCATTCCACATTCTAATGCAGTCCATTTAACATTCCAGTCAATTCAATTCCACATTCCATTCCATTCCATTCCATTCTATTCCATTCCGCAATCCATTCCACTCCATTGCACATTGCATTCGATTCCATTCCATTCTATTCCATTCCAAATTCCATTCCATTCCATTCTATTCTATTCCATTCCACATTCCATTCCATTCCATTCCACATTGCATTCCATTCCATTCCACATTCCATTCCATTCCATTCCACGTTGTATATCATTCCACCTTCCATTGAATTCCACATCCCATTACATTCCATTCCACGTTCCATTCCATTCCATTCCACATTACATTCCACATTCATTTCCATTTCATTCTATTCCACATTCTATTCCACATTCCATTCCACATTCCATTCCATATTCGATTCCATGTTCCACTCCATATTTCATTGCACGTTCCAATCCGTTCCATTCCATTCCACATTCTATTCCATTACATTCCGCATTCCACATTCCATTCCATTCCATTCCACATTCTATTCCACACACCATTCAATTCTATTCTACTTTCCATTCCACATTCCGTTCCATTCCATTCCACATTCCACACCATTGCATTCCACATTCCATTCCATTCCATTCCACGTTCCATTCCATATTCCATTTCACTTTCCCTTCCAACTTCCATTCCCATCCATTCCATTCCATTACAAATTCCATTCCATTCCATTCCACGTTCCATTCCATGTTCCATTCCACTTTCCCTTCCACCTTCCATTCCAATCCATTCCATTCCATTACACATTCCATTCCATTCCATTCCATTCCACATTCCATCCCATATTCGAATCCCTTCCATTCCACATTCCATTCCATTGCTTTCTACATTCCATTCAACGTTCCATTCCACGTTCCATTCCATATTCCAGTCCACGTTCAATTCCATTCCATTCCACACTCTATTCCACATGCCATACCACCCGATTCCACATTCCATATCATTCGATTCCATTCCATTCCACAATCCATTCCATTCCATTCCACAGTCCATTCCATATTCCATTCCATTAAATTCCACATTCCATTCCACATTCCATTCCATTCCATTCCACATTGCATTCCAAATCCCTTTGCATTCCATTCCACATTGCTTTCCACATCCCCTTCCATTGCATTCCACATTGCATTCCACATCCCATTCCATTCCATTTCACTTTACATTCCACATTTCATTCCATTCCATTTCACATTCCATTCCACATTGGATTCCACTCCATTCCGTGTTGCATTCCACGTTCCATTCCAAATTCCACTTCACATTCCATTCCACTTTATATTCCATTCCATTCTATTCTACATTCCACTCCATTCCATTCCACATTGCATTATATTCCATTCCACATTCCATTGGACATTCCATTCCACATTCCAAAACTTTCCATTCCACATTCCATTCCACATTCCATACCATTCCATTACAAATTCCATTCCATTCCAATCCACATTCCATTATACATTTCATTCCACTCCATTCCATTCCACATTCCATTCCATTGCATTCCACATTCCATTCCACATTCCATTCCATATTCAATTCCACATTCCATTGTACGATCCATTCCACATGCCATTCCACATTCCATTCTAAGTTCCATTCCACTTTCCATTCCATTCCATTCCACGTTCCATTCTATGTTCCATACCACTCCATTCCACTTTCCATTCCATTGCATTCCACGTTCCATTTCTTTCCATTCCATGTTACATTCCAGATTCCATTTCACATTCCATTCCACCTTCCATTGCTTTCCTTTCCCCATTCTCTTCCCCTTTTCATTCCACTCCATTCCACTTACCACTCCATTAAATTCCACATTCTTTCCATTTGATTACATTCCATTCCACATTCCATTCCATTCCATTCAGCAATCCATTCCATTCTACTTTCCATTAAGTTCCCTTCCAGATTCCATTCCATTCCATTCCACATTCCATTCCATTCCATTCCACATTCCATTCCATTCTATTTCATTTCACATTCCATACCATTCCATTCATTTCCACATTCTATTCCATTCAATTCCACATTCCATTCCATTCCAATCCATTCCATTCCATTCGACATTCCATTCCACATTCCATTCCCTTCCATTATACATTCTATTTCATTCCATTCCATATTCCATTGCAAGTTCCATTCCACGTTTCATTCCACGTTCCGTTACATTCCATTCCACATTCTATACCATTCCATTCCATTTCATTCCAGATTCGATTCCATTCCATTCCACATTCTATTGCATACACAATTCCTTTCCACTCCACATTCCATTCCATTCATTTCCACATTCCATTACGTTCCAATACACATTATATTCCACGTAACATTCCGTTTTCCATTCCATTCCATTCCACATTCCTTTCCATTGCATTCCACGATCCATTCCACATTCCATTCCTTTCCATTCCACATTACATAACCTACCATTCCATTCCTTTCCATATTCCATTGCATTAAATTCCACAATTTATTATACATTAAATTCCATTCCATTCCACATTCCATTCCACATTACATTCAATTCCAATTCACATTCCATTCCATTCCATATTCCATTCCACATTACATTCCATTCCTATCCACATTCCATTCCATTCCGCATTCCATTCCACATTCTATTCCACGCCGCATTCCACATTGCATTCTACATTCCATTGCACTTACCTTTCCAAGTTCCATTCCATGTTCCATTACATTCCATTTCACGTTGAATTAGACATTCCATTGCATTTCATATTCCATTCAATTGCATTCCATTCCACATTCCATTCCATTCCATTCCACATTCCGTTCCCTTCCCTTCCATTCCATTCCATTCCACATTCCATCCCATATTCGTATCCCTTCCATTCCACGTTCCATTCCATTCCTTTCTACGTTCCATTCAAATTTCCATTCCACGTTCCATTCCATATTCCCTTCCACGTTCAATTCCATTCCATTCCACACTGTATTCCACATGCCATTCCAACCGATTCCACATTCCATATAATTCCATTCAATTCCATTCCACAATCCATTCCATTCCATTCCACAGTCCATTCCATATTCCATTCCATTCCATTCCACATTCCATTCCACATTCCATTCCATTCCATTCCACATTGCATTCCACATCCCTTTCCATTCCATTCCACATTACTTTCCACATCCCATTCCATTGCATTCCACATTGCATTCCACATCCCATTCCATTCCATTCCACCTTACATTTCAAATTTCATTCCATTCCATTTCACATTCCATTCCACATTGGATTCCACTCCATTCCGTGTTGCATTCCACGTTCCATTCCAAATTCCATTCCACATTCCATTCCACTTTACATTCCATTCCATTCCATTCAACGTTCCATTTCATTCCGTTCCACATTCCATTCCACATTCCATTCCACTTTATATTCCATTCCATTACATTTAGCATTCCATTTCATTCCCTTCCACATTCCATTCCACATTCCATTTCACATTCCGTTCCACATTCCAGTTCATTCCATTCCATTCCGTTCCACATTTCGTTCCATTCCATTCCATGTTCCATTCTGCATTCTATTCCACATTTCATTCCATTCCATTCTATTCTACATTCCATTCCATTCCATTCCACATTTCTTTCCATTCCATTCCACGTTCCATTCAACATTCTATTCCACATTCCATTCCATTCCATTCCAGTGTACATTCCTTTCCATTCCTTTCCACATTGCATTGCATTCCATTTCACATTCCATTGGACATTCCATTCAGCTTTTCATTCCACGTTCCATTCCACATTCCATTCCACATTCCATACCGTTGCATTACAAATTCCATTCCATTCCATTCCATATTCCATTGTACATTCCATTCCACTCCACATTCCATTCCACATTCCATTCCTTTGCATTCCACATTCCATTCCACATGGCATTCCATATTCAATTCTACATTCCATTGTACGATCCATTCCACATGGCATTCCACATTCCATTCCAAGTTCCATTCCACGTTCCATTCCATTCCAATCCACGTTCCTTTCTACTCGCCATACCATTCAATTCCATTTTTCATTCCACTGCATTCCACGTTCCATTTCATTAAATTCCATGTTCCATTCCAGATTCCATTTGACATTCCATTCCACCTTCCATTCTTTTCCATTCCCCATTCTATTCCTCATTCCATTCCATTCCTTTCCACTTCCCATTCCATTGAATTCCACATTCTTTCCATTCGATTACATTCCATTCCATATTCGTTTCCATTCCATTCCACATTCCATTCCATTCCACTTTCCATTAAGTTCCATTCCACATTACATTCCATTCCGTTAGACATTCCATTCCATTCCATTCCATTGCACATTCCATACCATTCCATTCAATTCCACATTCTTGCCATTCCAATCCACATTTCATTCAATTCCACATTCCATTCCATTCCAATCCATTCCATTCCACTCCACATTCCATTCCGCATTCCATTGACTTCCATTATACATTCAATTTCATTCCATTCCACAGTCCATTCCACGTTCCATTCCACGTTACATTCCAGTCCATTCCACATTCCATACAATTCCATTCTATTTCATTCCAGATTCCATTCCATTCCACGTTCTGTTCCACACACCGTTCCATTCTACTCCTCATTCCTTTCCATTCATTTCCACATTCCATTCCTTTCCAATCCACATTATATTCCACATAATATTCCATGTTCCATTGCATATTCCATTCCACTTTCCATTCCATTCCATTCCACGTTCCATTCTACGTTCAATTCCACTTTCCATTCCACATTCCATTACACTTTCCATTCCATTCATTTCTAAGATCCATTCCACCTTCCATTCCATTCCATTCCACGTTCCATTCCACTTTGCATTCCACGATCATTTCTATTCCATTCCACTTTCCATTCCACATTGAATTCCACATTCCATTCCATTCCATTCCACATTCCAATCCATTCCATTCCACGTTCCATTAAACATTCCATTCCACAATCCATTCCAGATTGCATTCCACGTTGTATTCCATTCCATTCCACGTTCCATTCCACTTTCCATTCCATTCCATTCCATTCCAAATTCCATTCCATTCCATTCCACATTCCATTCCATTCCATTCTACATTCCTTTCAATGTTCCATTCCACGTTCCATTCCATATTCCAGTCCACGTTCAATTCTATTCCCTTCCACCCTCTATTCCACATGCCATTCCATCAGAATCCACATTCCATATCATTCCATTCCATTCCTTTCCACAATCCATTCCATTCCATTCCACGTTCTGGTCCACATTGCATTCCATTCCATTCCACATTCCATTCCATTTCCTTCCACATTCCATTCCATTTCATTCCACATTCCATTCCACCTTCAATTCCATTCCATCCCACATTGCATTCCACATCCCATTCCATTCCATTCCACATTGCATTCCACATCCAATTCCATTATATTCCACATTGCATTCCACATCCCATTCCATTCCATTCCACATTACGTTCCACATTCTATTCCATTCCATTCCACATTGCATTCCACTTCCAATTCCATTGCATTCCACATTGCATTCCACATCCCATTCCATTCCATTCCACATTACGTTCCAGATTCCATTCCATTCCATTCCACATTGCATTCCACATCCCATTGCATTCCATTGCACATTCCATTCCACATTCTATTCCACGCCGCATTCCACATTGCATTCCACATTCCATTGCATGTACCATTCCAAGTTCCATTCCATGTTCCATTACATTCCATTCCGCGTTGTATTAGACATTCTGTTGCATTTCATATTCCATTCAATTGCATTACATTCCACATTCCATTCCATTTTATTCCGCATTCCATTCCATTCCATTCCACATTCCATTCCCTTCCCTTCCATTCCATTCCACATTCCATCCCATATTCGAATCCCTTCCGTTCCACTTTCCATTCCTTTCCTTTCTACATTCCATTCAACTTTCCATTCCACGTTCCATTCCATATTCCATTCCACATTCAATTCCATTCCATTCCACACTCTATTCCACGTGCCATTCCACCCGATTCCACATTCCATATCATTCCATTCCATTCCATTCCACAATCCATTCCATTCCATTCCACATTCCATTCCATATTTGATTCCATTCCATTCCACATTCCATTCCACATTCCACTGCATCCATTCCACATTGCATTCCACATCCCTTTCCATTCCATTCCACATTACTTTCCACATCCCATTCCATTCCATTCCACATTACATTCCACATTTCATTCCATTCCATTTCACATTCCATTCCACATTGGATTCCACTCCATTCCTTGTTGCATTCCACGTTCCATTCCAAATTCCATTCCACATTTCATTCCACTTTACATTCCATTCCATTCCATTCAACGTTCCGTTTCATTCTATTCCACATTCCATTCCACATTCCATTCCACTTTCCATTCCATTCCATTACATTCAACATTCCATTTCATTCCCTTCCACATTCCATTCCACATTCCATCTCATTCCATTCCATTCCATTCCACATTCCTTTCCATTCCTTTCCACATTTCGTTCCATTCCATTCCATGTTCCATTCCTCATTCTATTCCACATTTCATTCCATTCCATTCTATTCTACAATCCATTCCATTCCATTCCACATTCCATTCCATTCCATTCCACATTTCTTTCCATTCCATTCCACGTTCCATTCAACATTCTATTCCACATTCCATTCCATTCCATTCCAGTGTACATTCCTTTCCATTCCATGCCACATTGAATTGCATTCCATTTCACATTCCGTTGGACATTCCATTCCACTTTCCATTCCACGTTCCATTCCACATTCCATTCCACATTCCATACCATTGCATTACAAATTCCATTCCATTCCATTCGATATTCCATTGTACATTCCATTCCACTCCATTCCATTCCATGTTCCATTCCACATTCCATTCCTTTGCATTCCACATTCCATTCCACATTGCATTCCATATTCAATTCTGCATTCCATTGTACGATCCATTCCACATGGCATTCCACATTCCATTCCAAGTTCCATTCCACATTCCAATCCATTCCAATCCACGTTCCTTTCTACTCGCCATACCATTCAATTCCATTTTTCATTCCACTGCATTCCACGTTCCATTTCATTAAATTCCATGTTGCATTGCAGATTCCATTTGACATTCCATTCCACCTTCCATTCTTTTCCATTCCCCTTTCCACTCCTCATTCCATTCCATTCCTTTCCACTTCCCATTCCATTCAATTCCACATTCTTTCCATTCGATTACATTCCATTCCATATTCCTTTCCATTCCATTCCACATTCCATTCCATTCCACTTTCCATTAAGTTCCATTCCACATTCCATTCCATTCCGTTAGACATTCCATTACATTCCATTCCATTGCACATTCCATACCATTCCATTCAATTCCACATTCTTGCCATTCCAATCCACATTTCATTCAATTCCAAATTCCAATCAACTCCATTCCATTCCACATTCTATTCCATTCCAATCCATTCCATTCCATTCCACATTCCATTCCACATCCCATTGACTTCCATTATACATTCAATTTCATTCCATTCCACAGTCCATTCCATGTTCCATTCCATATTCCATTCCATTCCATTCCACATTCCATACCATTCCATTCTATTTCATTCCAGATTCCATTCCATTCCATTCCACGTTCTGTTCCACACACCATTCCATTCTACTCCACATTCCTTTCCATTCATTTCCACATTTCATTCCTTTCTAATCCACATTATATTCCACATACTATTCCATGTTCCATTGCATATTCCATTCCACTTTCCATTCCATTACATTCCACATTCCATTCCACGTTGGATTCCACTTTCCATTCCACAATCCGTTACACTTTCCATTCCACAATCTGTTACACTTTCCATTCCATTCCATTCTAAGATCAATTCCACCTTCCATTCCATTCCACGCCACGTTCCATTCCACTTTGCATTCCACGTTCATTTCTATTCCATTCCACTTTCCATTCCACATTGCCTTCAACATTCCATTCCACATTCAATTCCATTCCATTTCACTTTCCATTCCACATTGCATTCCATTTCATACCACATTCCATTCCACATTCCATTTCATTCCATTCCACATTCCATTCCACATTCCAATCCATTCCACAGTCCATTCCAGATTCCATTCCATGTTGTATTCCATTCCATTCCATGTTCCATTCCACTTTCCATTCCATTCCATTCCATTCCATATTCCATTCCATTCCATTCTACATTCCATTCAACGTTCCATTCCACGTTCCGTTCCATATACCATTCCAAGTTCAGTTCTATTCCCTTCCACACTCTATTCCACATGCCATTCCATCCGATTCCACATTCCATATCATTCCATTCCATTCCATTCCACAATCAATTCCATTCCATTCCACGTTCCGGTCCACATTGCATTCCATTCCATTCCACATTCCATTACATTTCATTCCACATTCCACTCCATTCCATTCCACCTTCAATTACATTCCATCCCACATTGCATTCCACATCCCATTCCATTCCATTCCACATTGCATTCTACATACAATTCCATTACATTCCACATTGCATTCCACAGCCCATTCCATTCCATTCTTTTTACGTTCCCTTCCACATTCCATTACATATTCCATTGCATTCCTTTCCACACTACATACCATTGCATTGCGTTCTGTCCCACATTCCATTCCATTTCAATCCACATTCCATTCCATATTCCATTCAATTCTATTCTACATTCAATTACATTCCATTCCACATTCCATTCCATTCAATTCCACATTCCATTCCATTCCATTCCAAATTCCATTCCATTCCATTTCGCATTCCATTCTATTCCACATTCCCTTCCATTCCTTTTCATTCAAATCCAATTTCCATTCCACCTTCCAATCCATTCCATTCCACATTCCATTCCATTCCTTTCCACTTTCAATTCTATTCTATTGCTCATTCCATTCCATTCCATTCCACATTCTATTTCATTTAATCCAGATTGCATTCCATTACATTCCACATTGCATTCCATTCCATTCTATTCCACATTCAATTCCATTCCATTACAAATTCCATTCCATTGCATGCCATTCCAGTCCGTATTACATTCCATTCCATTCCACATTCCATTCCATTCTATTCCATTCCATTCCACATTCCATTCCACATTTCATTGCTTTCCATTCCATTCCTTTCCACGTTCCATTCCACATACCATTCCACATTCCATTCCATTCTGATCCACATTCCATTCCTCATTCCATTTCATTCCATTCCACATTCCGTTCCATTTAACTCCCGATTCCATTCCACATTCCATTCCATTCCACTCCACATTCCATTCCAAAATCTATTCTAAATTCCATTCCATTCCATTCCACATTCACCCCATTTCTTTCCACGTTCCATTTCACGTTCCATTCCACATTCCATTCCACATTCCATTACGTCATATTCCACATTCCATTCCACATTCCATTCCATTCCATTCCTCATCCCATTCCGCATTCCATTCCATTCCATTCCACATTCCTCGGACATTACATTCCACGTTCCATTCTAAGTTCCATTCCACGTTTCCTTATATGTTCTATTCCCTTGCATTCCATGTTCCATTCCATTCCATTGCACGTTGCATTCCAGTCCGTTCCACGTTCCTTTTCATTCCGAATCACATTCCATTCGACTTTGCTTTTCACATTCCATTCCACATTCCATTTCACATTCCATTCCATTCCTTTCCATTCCATTCCACATTCCATTGCATTCCAATCCACATTCCATTCCATTCCTTTCCACATTCCATTCCATTCACTTTCACATTTCATTCCATTCCAATCCATTACGTTCCATATTCCATACCATACCATTCCATTCCACATTCCATACTGTTCCATTACATTCCACATTCCTATCTTTCCATTCCAGTTTCCATTCCATTGCATTCCACATTCCATTGCATTCCATTCCATTCCACATTCCATTCCACATTCCTTTCCCTTCCATTCCAGATTCCATTCCATCCCATTAGCTTCCATTCCGCTTTCCATTCCAATTTCCATTTCACCTTCCATTCCATGTTGCATTCCACATTTTATTCCTAGTTCCATTCCATTCCATTACACTTTCCTTTCCACATTCCATTCCACATTACATTCCGTTGATATCCACTTTGCTTTATATATTCCATTCCACATTCCATTCAATTCCATTGCACATTCCATTCCATATTCCATTCCACATTCCATTGCATTGAATTCCACATTCCTATCCAAATTCCGTTCCATTGCATTCCACATTCCATTCCACATTCAAATCCATTCTATTCCACATTATATTCCGTTCCATTCCACGTTCTATTCCATTCCATTGCATTCCACATTTCATTCCTTTCCATTCCGCATTCCATTCCATTCCGATCCATTCCATTCCACGTTCCATTCTATTCCATTCCATTCCACATTTCATTTAATTTCATTCCATTCTACATTCCATTCCATGTTCCATTCCATTCCATTTCACGTTCCATTCCTTTCCATTCCTCGTTCCATTTCACAGTCCATTCCATTGCATTCCACATTCCATTTCATTCCATTCCCCATTCCTTCCACATGTAATTCCACGTTCCATTCCACGTTCCTTTCCAAGTTCCAATCCACGTTCCATTCCATTTTCCATTCCATTATATTCCATGTTCCATTCCAGTCAATTCCATATTCCGTTCCATTCCGTTTCACGTTCCATTTCACGTTGTATTCCACATTCCATTGCACATTCCATTCCATTCCACATTCCATTCATTTCCAATCCTCATTCCATTCGTTTCCAATCCACTTTCCATTCCATTACATTCCACACTCCACTCCATTGCATTCCACATTCCGTTCCACATCCCTTTCCATTCCATTCCACATTCCATTCCACGTTCCACTCTACGTTCCATTACACGTTACATTGTACGTTGCATTCCACATTCCATTACATATTCCATTCCATTCCTTTCCACACTACATACCATTCCATTGCGTTCTATTCCACTTTCCATTCCATTCCAATAGACATTCCATTCGAAGTTCCATTCCATTCTATTCCATATTCCATTCAATTCCATTCCACATTCCATTCCATTCAATTCCACATTCCATTCCATTCCATTCCACATTCCATTCTATTCCATTCCACATTCGATTCTATTCCACATTCCCTTCCATTTCTTTCCATTCAAATCCAAATTCCATTACACGTTACATTCCATTCCATTCCACATTAAATTCTGTTCCATTCCGCATTCTATTCCATTCCATTCGACATTCAATTCTGTTCCATTGCCCATTCCATTCCATTCCATTACTTTCCACATTCCATTTCATTTATTCCACATTGCATTCCATTACCTTGCACATTGCATTTCAGTCCATTCTACTGCACATTCAATTCCACAACATTCCACATTCGATTCCATTGAATTCCATTCCATTCCATATTACATTCTGTTCCATTCTTCTTTCCTTTCGATTCCATTCCATTCTATTCCACATTCCATTCCACATTCCATTCCTTTCCATTCCATTCCTTTCTGCCTTCCATTCCACGTACCATTCCACATTCCATTCCAGTCCACGTTCCATTGCATTCCATTCCACATTACATTCCAACCCATTCCATTATAAGTTCCATTACATTGCATTCCATTATATTTCATTCCATATTCCATTCTAATCCACATTCCATTCCTCATTCCATTCCGTCCTACATTCCATTCCATTCCATTCCACATTCCATTCCATTCCACATTCCATTCCATTCCACATTCCCTTCCGAATTCCATTCCATTCCATTAAACTTTCCATTCCATTCCACATTCCATTCCACTTTCCATTCCATTCCATTCCACATTGCATTCTACATTGCTTTCCACATTCCATTCCATTCAATTCCGCAGTCCTTTCCCCATTCCATTCCATTCAATTCCACGTTGCATTCCCCAATCCATTCCACATTCCATTCCATTCTGTTCCACATTCTATTCCTCATTGTGTTTCATTCCATTCCACATTCCGTTCCATTTCACTCCACATTCCATTCCACATTCCTTTCCATTCCATTCCACATTCCATTCCACTTTCCATACCATTCCATTCAATATCATTACACATTCCTTTCTATTTCATTCCACACTCTATTCAATTCCCTTCCACATTCCATTCCATTCCATTCCACATTCCATTCCATTCCGTTCCACATTCTGTTCCTCATTCTACTTCATTCCATTCCACATTCCGTTCCATTTCACTCCACATTCCATTCCAGATTCCTTTCCTTTCCATTCCACATTCCATTCCACTTTCCATACCATTCCATTCAATATCATTCCACATTCCTTTCTATTTCATTCCACACTCCATTCAATTCCCTTCCACATTCTATTCCATTCCATTCCACATTCCCTTCCATTCTTTTCCACATTCCTTTCCATTCCATTCCACATTCCATTCCACATTCCTTTCTATACCATTCCTCATTCCATTCCATTCCATTACAAATTCCATTCCCCATCCGATTCCATTACATTCAACATTGCATCACACATTCTATTACACAATCCATTCCATTCCACTCGACGTTCCATTCCACATTGCATTCCACTTTCCCTTCCATTCTGTTCCGGATTCCATTCCACGTTCCATTCCACATTCCTTTCCACATTGCATTTCTTTCCATTCCACATTCCATTAAACTTCATTCCACGTTCGATTCCACTCTCCATTCCTTTCCATTCCACATTCCATTCCATTCCATTCCTCATTCCATTCCTCGTTGCAATCTGCCTTCTATTTGACTTTCCACTGCACGTTTCATTCCATTCCATTCCACTTTCCATTCCACATTCCATTCCATTCCACTCCAATTTCCATTTAACATTCCATTCCATTCTATTCCACATTCCATTCAACATTCCATTCCACACTCCATTCCATTCTGTTCCACAATGTATTCGTCATTCTATTTCATTCCATTCCACATTCCGTTCCATTTCACTCCACATTCCATTCCACATTCCATTCCATTCCATTCCACATTCCATTCCAAAATCCATTCCAAATTCCATTCCATTCCATTCCACATTGCATTAAACATTCCATTCTGTTTCTTTCCACGTTCCATTTCACGTTCCCTTCCACATTCCATTCCACATTCCATTCCATTCTATTCCACATTCCATTCCACATTCTATTCCAGATTCCCTTCCATTCCCTTCCTCATTCCATTCTACAGTCCATTCCATTCCTTTGCACATTCCATTCCACATTACTTTCCATTCCATTCCACATTCCTCCCACATTACATTCCACGTTACATTCCAAGTTCCATTCCACGTTCCATGATATGTTCTATTCCCTTGCATTCCGTGTTCCATTACATTGCATTGCAAGTTCCATTCCAGTCCATTCTACGTTCCTTTTCATTGCAATTTACATTCCATTCCACATTGCATTTCACATTCCATTCCACAATCCATTCCACATTCCATTCCACATTCCATTCCATTCCATTCCATTCCATTCCATTCCATTCCACATTCCATTCCATTCCATTCCATTCCACATTCCATTCCATTCCACTTTGCATTCCATTCCAATCCTTTACATTCCTCTTTCCATACCATTCCATACTGTTCCATTACATTCCACATTGCAATATTTCCATTCCACTTTCCATTCCACTGCATTCCACATTCCTTTGCATTCAATTCCATTCCACATTCCATTCCACGTCCCTTTCCCTTCCATTCCAGATTCCATTCCATTCCATTAGATTCCATTCTGCTTTCCATTCCATGTTCCATTCTACCTTCCATTCCACATTGCATTCCACATTGTATTCCAAGTTCCTTTCCAATCCATTACACCTTCTTTTCACATTCCATTAAACATTACATTCCGTTGCTTTCCACTTTGCATTCCATAGTTCATTCCACATTCCATTCCGTTCCATTCCACATTCCATTCCATTTCATATTCCATTCCATATTGCATTCTATTGCTTGCCACATTCCATTCCGAATTCCATTCCATTGCTTTCCACATTGCATTCCACATTCCATTCCATTATATTCCACATTGCATTCCATTCCATTCCACGTTCCATTCAATTAAATTGCATTCCACATTTCATTCCTTTCCATTCCACGTCCAATTCCATTCCATTCCATTCCATTCCATTCCATTCCATTCCATTCCATTCCATTCCATTCCACATTCCATTCTCTTCCATTGCTTTCCACATTTCATTTCATTTCATTCCATTCCACATTCCATTCCATTCCATTCCATGTTCCATTCCATTCCATTCCACATTCCATTCCATTCCATTCCTTTCAACATTCCATAGCATTCCATTTCATTCCACATTTCATTAATTTCCGTTCTGCATTCCATTCCATTCCATTCCCCATTCCATTCCGTTGCATTCCACATTCCATTCCACATCCGTTTCCATTCCATTCCACATTCCTTTACACGTTCCGTTCTACGTTCCATTCCACATTTCATTTCATATTCCATTCCATTCCTTTCCACGTTCCTTACCATTCCATTACATTCTATTCCACATTCTATTAAATTCCATTCCACATTCCATTTCAAATTCCATTCCATTCTATTCCACATTCCATTCCATTCCATTCCACATTGATTCCATTCTATTTCACATTCCATTCCTTTCCATTTTACATTTGATTCCACATTCCATTAAACGTTCCATTCCACATTCCATTCCCCATTCCATTAGAAGTTCCATTCCTTTCCATTCCTCGTTCCATTCTATTCCATTCCAAGTTCCATTCCATTCCATTCCACGTCCCATTCTATATTCCTTTCCACATTCCATTACACTTTCCATTACACATTCCATTCCACATTCCATTCCACGTTCCATTCCATTCCACTTTCCATTCCACATTCCATTCCACATTCCATTCCACGTTCCATTCCATTCCATTCCACGTTTCATTCCATGTTCTGTTCCATTGTATTCCACATTCCATTCCACATTGCATTCTACATTCCATTTCACGTTCCATTCCAAGGTCCATTCCATTCAATTCCATGTTACATTCAACATTCCATTACATTCCATTCTACGTTCCACTTCACATTTCATTGCAGGATCCATTCCACGTTCCATTCCACATTCCATTCCACATTCTATTCCACGTTCCATTCCACGTTCCATTCCATTCCATTCCATTCAACGTTCCATTACCCATTCCATTACACATTCCATTCCACTTTCCTTTCCACTTTCCATTACACGTTCCATTGATTGTTCCATTCCATTCTATTCCACGTTCCATTCCACATTCCACTGCATTCCATTCTACATTCCATTCCACATTCCAGTCCACATTCCATTCCATTCCATTCCACTTTACATTCCACATTCCATTCCATTCCTTTATACATACAATTCCACATTCCATTCCATTCCATACCACATTCCATTCCACTCCATACCACATTCCATTCCACATTCCATTCCATTCCATTCCATTCCATTAAATTTCATTCCTCATTCCATTCCATTCCACATTCCCTTCCTCTTTCCATTCCATTCCATTCTACATTCCATTCCATTCCATTCCACACTCCATTCCATTCCACATTCCCTTCCTCTTTCCATTCCATTCCGTTCAACTTTCCATTCCATTCCACATTGCATCCAACATTCCATTCCATTCCATTCCATATTGCATTCAACATTACTTTCCATATTCCATTCCACTGAATTCCACATTACATTCCCCATTCCATTCGATTCAGTTTCACATTCAATTCCCCATTCCATTCCACATTCCATTACCAATTCCATTCCATTCCATTCCACATTCCATTCCAAAATCCATTCCAAATTCCATCCCATTCCACTCAAATTTCCATTCCTCACTCCATTCCACATTCCATTACATTCCATTCCACATTACATTCCATATTCCATTCCATTCCGTTATTCATACACCTCGACATTCCATTCCATTCAATACCACATTCCATTCCACATTCCATTCCACATTCCATTCCATTCCATTCCACATTACATTCCATATTCCATTCCATTCCGTTATTCATACACCTCGACATTCCATTCCATTCCATACCACATTCCATTCCACATTCCATTCCTTTCCATTCCATTCCATTCCATTCAATGTTCCATTCCATTCCCTTGCATTCCACATTTCATTCCACTCCATTCCGAATTCCATTCCATTCCATTCGTTTCCATATTTCTTTCCATTCTATTCCATTCCACATTTCATTTCATTTCATTCAATTCCACATTACACTCCAGATTGCATTCCATTCCATTGCAAGATCCATTCCATTCAATTCCACATTCCATTCCATTCCATTTCATTCCTTTCCACATTCCATAGCATTCCATTCCATTCCACATTTCATTACTATCCATTCCGCCTCCCATTACATTCCATTCCCCATTCCATTCCATTGCATTGCACATTCCATTCCACATCCCTTTCCATTCCATTCCACATTCCATTCCACGTTCCACTCTACGTTCCATTCCACTTTCCATTTCATATTACATTCCATTCCTTTTCACATTCCATACCATTCCATTACATCCGATCATACATTCCATTAAATTCCGTTCCACATTCCATTCCAAATTCCATTGCACTGTATTCCACATTCCATTCATTCCATTCCACGTTCATTCCATTCTGTTCCAGATTTCATTCCTTTCCTTTCCACATTTGATTCCACATTCCATTAAACGTTCCATTCCTCATACCACTCTAATTTCCATTCCATTCCATTCCTCGTTCCATTCTATTCCATTCCACGTTGCATTCCACATTACATTCCACATTGCATTCCACGTTCCATACCACGTTCCATTAAATTCCATTCCACGTTTCATTCCATGATCCGCTTCATTTTATTCCACATTCCATTCCACACTCCATTGGACATTCAATTTCATGTTCCATTCCACGTTCCAATCCATTCAACTCCACGTTCCATTCAACATTCCATTACTTTCCATTATACGTTCCAATACACATTCCATTGCACTTTCCATTCTGCTTTTCATTCCGCATTCCATTCCACATTCTATTCCACGTTCCATTCCATTCCACTTTCCATTCCACATTCCATTGCAGATTCCATTCCATGTACCATTCCACTTTCCATTCACGTTCCATTCCACGTTCCATTCCACATTCCATTGCACATTCCATTCCACGTTTCATTCCACTTACCATTACACGTTCCATTCCACATTCCATTCCATTCTATTCCGCATTCCATTCCACATTCCACTGCATTCCATTCTACATTCCATTCATCATTCCTTTCCACATTCCATTCCACATGCCATTCCATTCCATTCCACATTCCATTGCCTTCAATTCTACATTCCGTTCAACATTCCTTTCCACATTCCATTACACATTCCATTCCATTCCATTCCACATTCCATTCCACATTCCATTGCCTTCCATTCTACTTTAACTTCCACATTCCATTCCACGATCCATTTCATAACCTTCCACATTCTGTTCCATTCACTTCCACGTTTCTTTTCATTCTATTCCACATTGCATTCCACATTCCATTCCACATTCCAATACTCATTCCATTTCGCAGTCCATTGCATTCCATTCCATTCCATTCCAAATTCCATTCCACATTCCTTTCCGCATTCCACTTCGCATTCTATTTCGGATTGCATTGCATTCCTTTCCATTCCATTCCACATTCCATTCCTTTCCAACCAACATTCCATTGCATTCCATTCCACTTTACTTTCCATACCACAATCCATTCCATTCCATTCCACGTTCCTTTCCATACCACAATCCATTCCTTTCCATTCCACATTACATTCCACATTCCCTTCCTTTCCATTCCATGTTCCATTCTATTTCATTCTGCATTCTGTTCCATATTCCCTTCCTTTCCATTCCACATTCCCTTCCTTTCCATTCCACATTGCATTCCATTCCATTCCACATTCCATTCCACATTCACTTCCTTTCCAGTCCATGTTCCACTGCATTCCATTCCACATTCCTTTCCACGTTCCATTCCATATTCCATTCCACTTTCCACTTGACGGTCCATTCCATTCCATTCCATGTTGCACTCCTTTGCTTTCCACACTCCATTTCATTCCATTCCACGTTCCTTTGCACATTCCATTTCCCATTCCATTCCACATTCCATTTTGCATTCCATTCCATTTCATAACATTCCACATTCCATTCCATTCCTTCCACATTCCATTCCATTCCAATCCATATTCCATTCCATTCCATTCCACGTTGCATTCCATTCCACATTCCATTGAATTCCACATCCCATTGCATTGCACTTCGTTTTCCATTCCATTCCACATTCCATTCCATTCCATTCCACATTCCATTCCATTTTATTCTATTCAACATTCTATTCCACATTCCATTCCAAATTCCATTCCACATTCCTTTCCACGTTGCATTCCATTCCATTCCATTCCACATTACATTCCATTACATTCCGCATTCCACATTCCATTCCTTTCCACATTCCATTCCATTCCATTACAAATTCCATTGCATTCCACATTCCATTCCACATTCCCTTCCATTCCATTCTATTCCACATTCCATTCCATTTCAATCCATATTCCATTCCATACCATTCCATGTTGCATTCCATTCCACATTCCATTCCATTCCAATCCATATTCCATTCCATTCCATTCCATGTTGCTTTCCATTCCGCATTCCATTGAATTCCACATGCCATTCATTCCACATCCCTTTCCATTCCAATGCACATTCCATTGCATTCCATTCCATATTCCATTGGATTGCATTCAACATTCCATTCCACATTCCATTCCATTCCAGTCTATTCCACATTCTATTCCACATTCCATTCCACATTCCTTTCCGTATTCCATTCCACATTCCATTCCATTCCATTCCGCATTCCACTTTCCATTCCATTCCACATGCCATTCCATTCCATTACAAATTCCATTGCATTCCGCATTCCATTCAACATTCCATTCCATTCCATTCCAAATTCCATACTATTCCATTCCATTAAGAGTTCCATTCCTTTCCTTTCCACACCCCATTCTATTCCATTCCACTTTCCATTCCATTCCATTCCATACCACATTCCATTCCACATTCCATTCCGCAGTACATTCCAAATTCCATTCCACATTCCATTCCCCATTCCATTTTCCTTTTGTTGCATTTCTTTCCACTTTCTATTCCATATTCCACTGCTTTCCAATTCACATGCCATTCTACATTTCAGTCCATTCAATTCCATTCCATTCCATTCCATATTCCATTCCACATTCCATTCCACATTCTATTCCGCAGTTTATTCCATTTCATTCCACATTCCATTCCATTCCAACCAACACTGCATTTCAGATTTCATTCCATTCCATTCCACTTTCCATTCCACATTCTATTCCACATTCCATTCCACATTCCATTCCTTTCCATTCCACATTCCATTGCATTCCATTCCATTCCATTCCATTCGCCGTTCCATTCCACTTCCAAGTAAATTCAATTCCACATTCCATTCCACATTTGAGTCCATTCCACTGCACATTCCATTCCATTCCAATCCACATTTCATTCCACAATTCATTCCATTCGATTCCACATTCCATTCCGCATTCCATTCTACATTCCATTCCATTCCATTCCACCTTCCATTCCACATTCCATTCCATTCCATGCCACGTTCCATTGCACGTTACATTCCACTATGCATTCCATTACTTTCCACGTTCCATTCCACACTCAATTCCACATTCCATTCCACATTCCATTCCGTTGCATTGCACATTCCGTTCCACATTCCATGCCACGTTCCATTGCTCATTCCTTTTCAGGTTCAATTCCTCGTTCCTTTCCATTCCATTTCACTTTCCATTCCATTCCGTTTAAAGTTCCATTCCACATTCCAATTTATTTCCATTCCACATAACATTCCATTCCATTCCACGTTCCATTCCACGTTCCATTCCATGTTCCTTTCGACATTCCATTGCATTCCATTCCAAGTTCCATTCCGCACTCCATTCCACATTCCATTCCACCTTCCATTCCGTTCCATTCCACATTCCATTCCATAATCAATTGCACTTTCCATTCCACATTCCATTAAAGTCCATTCCACATTACATTCGGTTCCATTCTACATTCCTTTCCACATTCCGTTCCATTCCATTCCACATTCCATTCCATTACACTCCACATTTCATTCCGCATTCCCTTCCATTCTTTTCCACATTCCATTTCAAGTTCCATTCCATTCCATTCCACGTTCCATTCCACATTGCATTCCTTTCCATTCCGCATTCCATTACATTCCATTCCACATTTCATTCCATTGCATTCCACTTTGCATTCCAGGATCCATTCCACGTTGAATTCCATGTTCCATTCCACGTCCCATTCCACGTTCAATTAATTTCCATTCCAGATTCCATTCCATTCCACTTTCCATTCCATTTCATTCCACGTTCAATTCCACCTTCCATTCCACATTTTATTCTACATTTCATTCCATGTTCTATTCCATTCCTTTCCACATTCCATTCCATTCCATTCCACGTTCCATTCCTCGTTATATTCCACATTCCATTCCACATTGCAATCCTTGTTCCATTCCATACTTTCAAAGTTCCATTCCACTTTCCATTTCATTCCATTCCACGTTCCATTCCACATTCCATTGCCCTTTCCATTCCACATTCCATTCCATTCTATTCCACGTTCCATTCCACATTCCATTCCATTCCATTCCACGTTCCATTCCATTTCATTTCAGGTTCCATTACATTCCTTTTCACGTTTGATTTCATTCCATTTCACGTTCCATTCCAGATTCAATATCACATTCCTTTCCACCTTCGATTCCATTCCATTCCATTCCATTCCACATTCCATTTCAATCCTTTCCAGTTTCCATTCCATTCAATTCCACATTCCATTCAATTCCATTCCATTCCATTCCACATTCCATTGCATACCATTCTGCATTCCATTGCATTCCACTCCATTCCACATTCGATTCCATTCTTTTCCAGATTCCATTCCATTCCATTTCGTATTCTATTCCAAATTCCATTCCACTTTCCATTCCATTCCATTCCGCATTCCATTCCACATTCCATTGCCTTGCATTCCTCATTACATTCCATTCCCTTCCACATTCCATTCCACGTTCCATTCAACGTTCCATTCCACGTTCCATTCCATTCCATTCCATTGCATTCCATTCTGGATTCCTTTCCATTCCATTCCACATTATATTAGCATTCCATTCCATTCCATTCCACATTCCATTCCATTCCATTCCACGTTCCTTTCCATTACGTTCCACATTCCATTCCTTTCCATTCCACATAGCATTCCACTTTCCATTACACATTACATACCACATTATAATCTACGTTCCATACTGCGTTCCACTCCATTCCATTCCACGTTCCATTCCGCGTTCCATTCCACGTTCCATTCCACGTTCCATTCCGTTCCATTCCATTCCGATCAACTTTGCATTGCACGTTCCATTCCATAACTTTCCACATTCCATTCAATTCAATTCCGTTCCATTCCATTCCACATTCCATTGCCTTCCAGTACGCATTTTTTCCATTCCATTCCACTGTCCATTCGACGTTCCAATCCACGTTCAAGTTCGCGTTTCATTCCACTTTCCATTTCGTTCCATTCTACTTTCCATTGTACGTTTCATTCCACATTCCGTTCCGTTCCATTCCATTCCATTCCTTGTTGCATTCCACATATCTTTCCACATTTCATTCCTATCCTTTTCACATTCCATTCCACATTCGTTTCCACATTCCATTCCACATTCCATTCCATTCCATTCCATTCCATTACACATTCCATTCCGCATTCCTTTCCACATTCCATTCCACATTCCATTCCATTCCATTACCCATTCTATTATACATTCCATTGCACATTCCATTCCACGTTCCATTCCATATTCCATTCCACGTTCCATTCCACATTCCATTGCACGTTCCATTCCATTCCATTCCATGATCCATTACACATTCCTCTACATTCCATTCCGCTTCCCATTCCACATTCCATTCCATGTTCCATTCCGCATTCCATTCCATTGCAATCCACGTTCCATTCCACATTGCATTTTATTCTACCTTCCATTTCACATTCCATTCCACATTCCATTCCACATTGCACTCCGCTCCATTCCACGTGCCACTCCACATTCTATTCCACATTCCATTCCACATTCCATTCCAGTCCATTCCACATTCCACCGCATTCCATTCCACATTAGATTCCTCTTTCCATTCCCTTCCATTCCACATTCCATTACATATTCCATTCCATTTCATTCCACTTTCCACTTCTCATTCCAGTCCATTCCATTCCATTCAAAATTCCATTCCGCATTCCTTATCACATTCCATTCCATTCCATTCCACGTTCCATTCCACATTCCATTCCACATTCTATTCCACGTTCCTTTCCATTCCATTCCACTTTCAATTCCACTTTCCATTCCATTATATTCCACGTTACATTCCACATTCCACTGCGCATACCATTCCATATTCCATTCCAAATTCCATTCCATTCCATTCCACATTCCATTCCATTCCATTCCACATTCCATTGCATTCCATTCCACATTTCATTCCACATTCCATTCCATTCCATTCCACATGCCATTACACATTCCGTTCCATTCCATTCCACATTCCGTTCCAAATTCTATTCCACTTTCCGTTCCATTCCATTCCACAATCCATTCCACCTCCCATTCCTCGTTCCATTCCACGTTCCATTCCCCGATCCATTCCACGTTCCAGTCTACATTTCATTCCACATTCCATTAAACATTCCATTCCACATTCCATTACATTCCATTCCACATTCCACTGGATTCCATTCCACATTGCATTCCATTGCAGCCCACATTCCATTCCACATTCCATTCCATTCCATTTAAACATTCCATTCCATTCCATTCCACATTCCATTCCACCATCCATTCCATTCAACATTCCATTCAACTTTCCATTCCACATTCCATTCCACACTCCATTCCATGCATTCCACAATCCATTCCACACTCGATTCCATAACATTCAACATTCAATTCTACATTCCATTCCACATTCCATTCCATTCCATTCCATTCCACATTCCATTCCACATTCCATTCCACATTCCACTCCACATTTCATTCCATTCCACTCCAAGTTCCATTCCACATTCCATTCCACATTGATCCCACGTTCCATTCCACGTTACATTCCAATCCATTCCACGTTCCATTACACTTTCCATTCCATTCCATTCCACTTTCCATTCCACATTCCATTGTACTTTCCATTCCAACTTCCATTTCAAATTCCATTCCACGTTCCATTCCACATTACATTCCATGTTCCTTTCCATGCAGGTTCCATTCCACATTCTGTTCCATTCCATTCCACGTTGCATTCAACATTGCATTCCACATTCCATTCCACGATCCATTCCACATTCCATTGCACATTGCATGCCACGTGACATTCCACATTCCATTCCACGTTCCATTCCACAATCCATTCCATGTTCCATTCCATTCAATTCCACGTTCCATTCCACATTCCATTCCACTCCATTCCACGTTCCATTCCACATCCCATTCCCCCTTCCATTCCACATTCCAGTCCATTCCACATTCCTTTCCATTCCATTCCATTCCACATTTCTTTCCACATTCCATTCCATTTCATTCCACATTCCACTCCACATTCCATTCCTTTTCATTCCACGTAACACTCCACATTCCATTCCATTCCATTCCAGATATCATTCCACAATCCGTTTCATTCCATTCCGCATTCCTTTCCACATTCCTTTCCAGTCCATTCCACCTTCCATTCCACATTCCATTCCATTTCATTCCACATTCCAATCCGCATTCCATTCCACGTTGCATTTCACGTTCCCTTTCACATTCCATTCGACATCCCATACCACATTCCATTCCACATTCCATTCCATTCCATTCTATTCCACATTCCATAACACATTCCATTCCATTCCATTCCATGCTACATTCCATTACATTCCACATTCCTTTCCACATTGCATTCCACGTTCCATTCCATTCCCTTCCACGTTCCATTCTACTTTCCCTTATACGTTCCATTCCTTTCCATTTCACTTTCTCTTCTGCATTCCATTAGAAGTTCCATTCGTCTTTCCATTCCACGTCTCATTCCAGTCCATTCCACGTTACATTCCATATTCCTTTCCATTCCATTCCATTCCACATTCCATTCCTTTCCATTCAACATTCCATTCCATTCCATTCCTCGTTCCATTCGACGTCCCATTCCACATTCCATTCCATTCCATTGCACGTTCCATTCCATTCCTTTTCATGTTCCATTTTATTCCATTTCATGTTACATTCCAGATTCAATTTCACATTCCATTCCACCTTCCATTCCATTCCATTCCATTCCACATTCCATTTCAATCCATTCCACTTTACATTCCATTCAATTCCACATTCAATTCCATTACATTCCATTCCATTCCACATTCCATTCCATTCCATTCCATTCCACCTTCCATTCCATTCCATATTGAATACCATTCCATTCCATTCCACATTCCATTACACATTGGATTCCGTTCCATTCCACATTCCGTTGCACATTCCATTCCACATTCCTTTCCAGAATGCTTTCCGTTCCATTACACTTTCCTTTCCATTCCATTCCACTTTGCATTCCGCATTCCATTCCATTCCGTCTTCCATTCCATTCCAGTCCACATTCCATTCCACATTCCATTCCATACCATTCCACATTCCATTCCACTTTCGATTCCATTCCATTCCAGATTGCATTCCATTCCATTCCACATTCCATTCCATTGCTTTCCATTTCACATTCCATTCCACATTCCATTCCATTCCATTCCACTTTGCATTCCATTCCATTCCATTCTACTTTCCAATCCATTTTCCATTCCATTTCTTTCCACATTCCATTCCACATTTCATTCCGTTCCATTCCACATTCGATTCCACATTCAATTCCATCTTCTATTCCGTTGCATTCCACATTCCATTCCACGCTCCATTCCATTCCATTCCACCCTCTGTTGCATTCCATTCAACATTCCATTCCACTCAATTCCACATTCCATTCCATTCCATTCCATTTCATTCGACATTCTATTCCATTCCAATCCACATTGCGTTCCGTTCCTTTCCACATACCGTTCAATTCCATTTCACATTCCTTTCCATTCTGTTCCACATTCCAGTGCATTGCGTTTCACATTCCATTCCAATCCATTCCATTACAGTTTCGATACCTTTCCATTCCATTCCATATTCCATTCATTCCATTACACAATCCATTCCATTCCATTCCATATTCCATTCCATTCCATTCCACATTCCATTCCATTCCATTCCCTTCCATTCCACATTCCATTCCATTCCATTCCATTCTACATATCTTTCCATGTTCCATTCTTCGTTCCATTCCATGTTCCATTCCACGTTTAATTGCACGTTCCAATCCACGTTCCATTGCATTCCATTCCACATTCCATTCCACATTCCATTCCATGGCATTCCACTTTCCATTCCAGTTTGAATTCCATTCAATGCCACATTCTATTCCATTGCTTTGCATTCAAGTCCACACTTCATTCCATCCCATTCCGTTCCACTTTCCATGCCATCCCATCCCATTCCACATTCCATTCCATTCTATTCCACATTCCCTTCCATTTCATTCCACATTCCATTCTATTGCATTCCACATTCCATTCCATTCCATTCCACAATCCATTCCATGCTCTTCCACATTCCATTCCACATTCCGTTCCATTCCTTTCCACTTTCCTTTCCACATTCCGTTCCATTCCTTTCCACTTTCCTTTCCATTCCTTTTCATTCCAGTCCACCTTCCATTCCATTCCATTCCATTCCATTCCACATTCCATTCTACTGCATGGCACATTCCATTCCATTCCATTCAATATTACATTCCATTCCATTCAGCATGGCATTCCAATGCAATCTTCATTCCTTTCCATGTTCTATTCGATGTTCCATCCCACGTTCCGTTCTGTTCTATTCCACATTACTTTCTACATTCCATTGAATTCCATTCCACTTTCCATGCCACATTCCATTCCATTGCATTTCATTCCACATTTCATTCCACATTCAATTAAATTCCATTCGAATCCATATAGCATTCCATTCCATTCCATTCCCTTTCCATTCCATTCGATTCTACATCCCGTTCCATTCCAATCCAAATTGCATTCTGTACGATTCCACATTCCATTCCATTCCACATTCCATTCCATTTCATTCCACATTCCATTCCATTTCATTCCATTCCACGTTCCATTCCATTCCACAGTCCATTCCATTCCATTCCACATTTCTTTCCATTCCATGCCGTTACACTTTCCATTCCATTCCATTCAATTCCAGTCTACTTTCCATTCCATTCCATTGAACATTCCATTGTACTTTCCATTCCACGTTCCATTCCAATTTCCTTTCCAATCCATTGCATATTCCGTGCACATTCCACTCCATTCCGTTCCATATTCCATTCCATTCCACATTCCATTCCTCATTCCATTCCATTCCATTCCATTGCACATTGCATTCCACTTAGCACTCCGTTGCATTCCACATTCCATTCCATTCCATTCCAAGTTCCGTTCCATTCCACATTCCATTCCTCATTCCATTCCATTCCATTGCATTGCACATTGCATTCCACTTAGCACTCCATTGCATTCCACATTCCATTCCATTCCATTCCAAGTTCCATTCCATTCCATTCCCCATTCCATTCCATTCCATTCCACATTGCATTCCATTCCATTACTTTCCACATTTCATTGCAAATTCCATTCCACATTCCATTCGATTCCATTCCACATTCCATTCCATTCCATTTCACATTTCATTCCACTCGACATTCCATTCCATTCCACTCCACATTCAATTCCATTCCATTCCACATTCCTTTCCATTTCATTCCATTCCATTTCACATTCCATTCCACATTGCATTCCATTCCATTCCACATTCAATTCCACATTCCATTCCATTACATTCCACCTTCCATTCCACTTTCACTTTCATTCCATTCGATGTTCCATTCCATTCTATTCCACAGTCCATTCTATTCGATGTTCCATTCCGTTGTATTCCGCAGTCCATTCCATTCCACGTTCCATTTCACATTGCATTCCATTCTATTCCACATTCCATTCCACATTCCATTCCATTCCGTGACACATTCCATTCCATTCAATTACACTTTCCTTTGCATTCCAATCCTCATTCCACATTCCATTCCACTTTCCATTCCACGTTTGATTCCACTTTCCATTCCATTCCACATTCCATTCCACTTTGCATTCCATTCCGTCTTACCTTCAATTCCACATTCCATTCGAAATTCCTTTCCACATTTCATTCCATTCCATAACACATTCCTTTCCATTCCATTCCACATTCAATTCCTTTCCATTCCACATTCCACATTCCATTCCATTCCATTCCATATTCCACATTCCATTCCACTTTCCATTCCACGTTAGATTCCACATTCCTTTCCACATTCATTCCATTCCATTCTGTGTTCCATTTAACTTTCCATTCCATTCCATTCCACTTTCCATTCCATTCTATTCCATGTTCCAATTCACATTCTGTTCCATTCCATTCCATATTCCATTCCATTCCATTCCACATTCCATTCCATTCCACATTCCATTCCATTCCACATTCCATTCCACATTGCTTTCCATTCCATTCCACATTCCATTCCACATTCCGTTCGATTCCATTCCTCATTCCATTCCATTCCATTCCCTTCCACAATCCATTCCACATTCCTTTCCATGCCATTCCAGTTTCCATTCCACATTCCATTCAATTCCAATCCACATTCTGTTCCAATCCATTACATTCCATTCCAGTCCTCATTCCATTCCATTCAATTCCATTCCACATTCCATTCCATTCCATTCCACATTCCATTCCATTCAATTCAACTTTCCATTCAATTCCATTCCACATTCCATTCCATTCCATTCCATTCCACGTTACATTCTATTCCATTCCACATTCCATTAAATTCCATTCCACGTTGCATTCCATTCAATTCCACGTTTCATTCCATTTCATTCCATGTTCCATTCCACGTTCCATTCCAGTTTCCATTCAACGTTCCATTCCACATTCCATTCCATTCCATTCCACATTTTATTCCATCCCATTCCACATTCCATTTCGCAGTAAATTCCATTCCATTCCACATTCCATTCCACATTCTCTTCCCCTCCCTTCCACATTGCATTCCACATAGAATTATATTCCATTCAACATTCCTGTCCATTCCATTCCACATTCTATTCCATTCCATTCTATTCCACATTTAATTCCATTTCATTCCACATTCTTTTCCATGCCACTCCACATTGCATTCCCTTCCTTTCATTCCACATTCCATTCAAAATTCCTTTCCGCATTCCATTTGATTGCATTCCACATTGCATTCAATTCCGTTCCACATTCCATTCCATTCTATTCCACAATCCTTTCCATTCCATTCCATTCCATTCCACATTCCATTCCAAATGAATTTCCATTCCACTTTCCATTCCTCATTCCATTCCACAGTCCATTCCTTTTCATTCCACATTCCATTCTACATTCCATTTCATTCCGTTCCAGTATCCATACCAAATTCCAGTCCACAATCCATTCCACCTTACTTTCCAGTCCGGAATCCATTCCACATTCCATTGAACCCTCCATTCCATTTCACGTTGCATTCCACATTCCATGTCATCCCATTCCACATTCCATTCCATTCTATTCCACATTCGATTCCATCGCATTCCACTTTACATTCCATTCCATTCCACTTTCCATTCCTCATTCTACTTCATTTCATTTCACATTCATTCCATTCCATTCCATTCCTCATTCCATTCCATTCCACGTTCCATTCCACTCCATTACATATTCCATTCCACATTCCATTCCACTCCATTTCACATTACATTATATTCCCTTCCATTCCATTCTACATTTGATTCCCATTCCATTTCACGTTCGAATGCAGTTTCCATTCCACGTTCCATTCCACGTTCCATTCCACATTCCATGCCACATTTCATTCCAATCCATTTCATATTCCATTCCACATTCGATTCCATTCCATTCCACATTCAATTCCATTCCATTCCACGTTGTATTCCACATTCCACCCCATTGCACTCCACATTCCATTCCATTCCATTCCATTCCACATTTCATACCATTCCATTCCGTATTCCATTCCATTCCACATTTCATTCAACGTTCCTTCCCATTCCATTCCACATTCCATTCCATTTCATTCCACGTTCCATTCCACATTCCATTCTATTCCATTCCACATTCCATTCCATATCATTCAACATTCCATTCCACATTCCATTCCCTTCCATTCCCAATTCCATTCCACATTCCATTACACAATGCATTCCACACGCAATTAAATTCCGCAATCCATTCCACGTTCCTTTCCATGATCCATTACATTTCATTCCATTCCACATTCCATTATATTCAATTCCATTCCACAATACATTTCATTCCATTCCACGTTCCATTCCATTCCATTCCATTCCAATCCACATTCCACTCCACATTGCATTCCTTTCCATTCCACTTTTCATTCCACATTCAATTCCATTGAATTCCACATTCCATTCCATTCCTTTCCACATGGCATTCCATTCCATTCCACATTCCATTCCATTCCGTTCCACTTTCCATTCCATTTCATTCCACATTCCATTTCATCTTCCATTCCATTGCAATCCATTCCACATTCCATTCCATTCCATTCCACTATCCATTCCATTCCATTCCACATTCCATTCCATTCCATTCCACAATCCATTCCAATTTCCATTCCATTCCACGTTCCATTCCACATTCCATTCCACATTCCATTCCGTTCCACTTTCCGTTCCACATTCCATTCTCGTTCCATTCAAGTTTACAATCCATTCCATTCCACGTTACTTTCCACATGATATTGAATTCCATTAATCCTTCCACTACATTCCGTTCCATCCCACATTCCATTCTTTTCCATTCCACATTCCATTCCATTCCATTAAACATTGCCTTCCATTGTGTTCCATTCCACATTGCATTCTATTCCACATTCCATTCCATTCCATTCCACCTTCCGATCCATTCCATTCCGTACCAGTCCTTGTTCCATTCCATTCCATGTCATTCCACATTCCATTCCATTCCATTCCACATTCCTTTCATGTTCCATTCCACGTTCAATTCCGCGTTCCATTCTACATTCCATTCCGCGTTCAGTTCCAAGTTCCAATCTCTTACATTCTATGTTCTGTTCCACTTTCCATTCCACGTTCCACATTCCATTACACTTTCCATTTCATGTTCAATTCCACGTTCCATTCCATTCCATTCCACCGTCCATTCAATGTTCCATTCCGCATTCTTTTCCATTCCATTCCACATTCCATTACACATTCCTTTCCTTTCCATTCCACATTCCCTTCCACATTTCATTCCATTATTTTCCACTTTGCATTCCACCTATCATTCCATTCCATTTCACACTCCATTGCATTCCATTCCACGTTCCTTTCCATTACATTCCCATCCATTCTACATTGCATTCTATTCCACTACACCTTCCATTCCACATTCCACTCCAATCCATTCCACATTCCATTCCACATTCGATTTCTTTCCATTCCATACCACATTCCATTCCATTCCATTCCACATTTTATTCGATTCCACATTCCATTCCACATTGCATTCTATATTCCATTCCGTGCCATTCCACACTGCATTCCAGTCCATTCAACATTCCATTCCATTCCATTCCACAATCCATTCCATTCCACATTTCATTCCATTCCACATTCCATTCCACATTGCATTCCATTCCATTCCACATTTCCTTCTACATTCCATTCCATTCCCTTCAGCATTCCATTCCATTCCTTTCAACATTCCATTCCATTACTTTCCTTTCCACCTTCCATTCCATTTCATACTGCATTTCATTCCATTCCATCATTGCGTTCCACATTCCATTCCACTCCATTCGACATTGCATTTCACATTCCTTTCATTTCCATTCCACATTGCATTCCATTCCACATTCCATGCCACATTCCATTCCATTCCATTCCACATTCCATTCCACATTCCATTCGATTCCATTCCACATTGCATTCCATTCCATTCCACATTCCATTCCATTCCATTCCACCTTCCATACCATTCCAATCCACATTCCATTCCATTCCCTTCCATATTCCATTCCATTTCATTCCATTCCACATTCAATTCCCTTTCACCTTCCATTCCATTCCATTCCCCATTCCATTCCACTTTCAATTTCACGATCCTTTCCATTCAATTCCACTTTGCTTTTAACGTTCCATTCCACGATCCATTACACTTTCAATTCCAGGTTCCATTCCTTTCCATTCCAGTTTCCATTCCATGTTCCATTCCACGTTCCATGACACATGCCATTCAACATTCCATTGCACATTCCATTCCACATTCTATTCCACGTTCCATTCCATTCAATTCCCCTTAACATTACACGGTCCATTCCTTTCCATTCCACATTCCATTCCACATTTCAATCCATTCCATTTCGCATTCCATTCCGCATTTCATTCCAGATTCCATTCCACATTCCATTTCATTCCACGTTCCTTTCCACATTCCTTTCAACATTCGATTCCTTTCCACATACCATTCCACATTCCATTCCATTCCATTCCACATTGCATTCCAAATTCCATTTCATTCCACTTTGCATTCCACATTCCATTCCATTCCATTCCACTTTCCACTCCATTTCATTCCTCATTCCATTCGACCTTCAATTCGATTCAATTCCACATTTCATTCCACTTTCCATTACACATTCCATTCCACGTTCCATTCAACATTGCATTGCATTCCATTATGCATTCCATTCCACATTCCATTCCACATTCCATTTATTCTATTCCAGATTCCATTCCATTCCTTTCCATTCCGCATTTCATTCAGTTTCATTCCACATTCCATTCCATTTCATTCCTCTTTGCATTCCATTTCATTCCAAATTCCATTCCACATTCCATTCCTCTACATTCCACATTCCATTCCATTCAATTCCACATTCCATTCTATTCCATATTCCAACAATTCCATTCTATGCCACATTCCATTCCTTTCAATTCCATTGCACTTTCCATTCCATATTCTGTTCCATGACATTCCACATTCCATTCCCTTTCACTTTTAATTCCCCGTTCAATTCCACGTTCCTCTGCTTTCAATTCCACTTTGCATTCCACTTCCATTCCACGTTCCATTCCAAGTAACATGCCACGGTCTATTCCAGGTTCCAATCATTTCCATTCCACATTTCATTCCACGTTCCATTCCACATTCCATTCCACATTCCATTACACATTCCATTCCATTCCATTCTGCATTCCATTGCACATTCCATTGCACATTCCATTCCATTGAATTCCACATTCCATTCCACATTCCATTCCATTCCATTCCACATTCCATTCCATATTCCACTCTATTCCATTCCACTTTCCATTCCACATTCCATTACACAATCCATTCCACAATCCATTCCATTCCACATTCCATTAAACAATCCATTCCACATTCCATTCCATTCCACGTTCCCTTCAACATTGCATTCCACATTCTATTCCGTTTCACATTCCATTGCACATTCCATTCCAAGTTCCATTCCACATTAGATTCCGTTCCATTCCACATTGCATTCCACGTTCCATTCCATTCCACAATCCATTCCAATTCATTCCACATTCTATTCCATTTCATTTCACATTCCATTCGACCTTCCGTTGCACTCCATTCCACATTCCATTCCAGATTCCATTAAATTCCATTCCGCACTCCATTGCACATTGCTTTCCATGTTCCATTCCAATCCATTCCACATTGCATTCCGCATTCCATTACATTCCACATTGCATTCCACATTCCATTCCATTCCATTGCAGTTTCCATTCTATTTCATTACACATTCCATTCGACCTTCAATTCCATTCCTTTCCACATTCCATTCCATTCCATTCCACATTCCATTCCACGTTCCATTCCACATTTCATTCCATTCCATTCTACATTCCATTCCACATTTCATTCATTCTATGCCACATTCCATTCCACATTCCATTCCATTCCATTCCACTTTCCATTCCATTCCATTCCATTCCACTTTCCATTCCATTCCACTTTGCATCCCATTCCATTCCACCTTCCATTCCACTTTCCATTCCACGTTCCAATCCACGTTCCATACGACATTCCATTCCACGTTCCATTTCACATTCCATTCCACGTTCCATTCCACGTTCCATACCACTTTGCATTCCTCATATCTTTCCACGTTCCATTCGATGTTCCAATCCATGTTCCATTCCACATTCCATTCCACGTTCCATTTCATTCCATTCCACATTCCATTCCACGTTTCATTCCGTTCCATTCCTCATACTCTTCCACGTTCCATTCCACATTCCACTCATTCCATTTCAAATTCCATTCCATTCTTTTCTAATCCATTCCATTCCACGTTCCATTCCACATTGCTTTCCATTCCATTCAACATTCCATTCCATTCCATTCCATTCCACATTCCATACCATTCCATTGCATCACATATTCCATTCAATTCCATTCCACATTCCAATCCTTTCCATTCCACATTACATTCCATTCCACTCCACATTCCATTCCACATTCCATTCCACATTCCAATCCATTCCACTCCACGTTCCATTCCTTTCCATTGCATTCCTTTCCGCATTCAATTCAATTTCATTCCATTCCACATTCCAATCCATTCCCTTTCACATTCCGTTGCATTCCACTCCACCTTCCATTGCATTCATTTGAATTCCATTCCATTCCACCTTCCACTCCTTTCAATTCCATTCCGCAATACATTCCATTCCCTTCCACATTCCATTCCATTCCATTCCACTTTCCTTTCCAAATTCCTTTCCATTGCGTTCCTCATTCCATTCCATTCCATTCCAAATTCCATTGAATTCCATTCCAGATTCCATTCCTTTCCACTTTCCATTCCACGTTCCATTCCATTTTCCATCCCATGTTCCATTCCATGTTCAATTCCAGTTCCTTCCACATTCCATTCCATTTCATGCCACATTGCATTCCAATTTCTAATTCCATTCCACATTCAATTCGATTTTTCATTCTGCTTTTCTTTCATTTCGCATTCCATTCCACATTCCATTCCATTCCATCTCACTTTCAATTCCACTCTATTCCATTCAATTCCACATTCCATTCCATTCCACTTTCCACTCTACATTCCAATCCATTCCATTCCATACTCCATTCAATTCCGTTCCATTGCATTCCACATTCCAATCCTTTTCATTCTTCTTCCCACTCAATTCCCGTCCATTGCATTCCACATTCCAATCCATTCCATTCCACCTTCCATTCCATTAACTTCCACATTCCATTCCACGTTACATTCCACGTTCCAACCCACGTTACATTCCACGTTCCATTCCACTTTCAATTCCACGTTCCATCCCATGTTCCATTCCTTGTTCAATTCCAGTCCATTCCACATTCCATTCCATTCCATTCCATATTCCATTCCATTCCATTCCACATTGCATTGCATTGCATTGCATTCCGCATTCCATTGCATTCCATTCCACTTCCCATTCCACTTTCCATGCCATTCCATTTCACATTCCATTCCAAATTCCATTCCATTATATTCCACGTTGCATTCCAAATTTCATAACCTTCCTTTCCACATACCATTCCACAATGTATTTCACATTCCATTCCACTCAATACCACATTCCACTATATTCCGTTCGACATTCCATTCCACATTCCATTCAATTCCATTCCACATCCCATTCCATTCCACTTTCCATTCCATTCCATTCCACATTACATTCCTTTAAATTCCATTCCATTCCACATTGCATTCCACATTCCATTCCATTCCATTCCACATTGCATTCCATTGCATTGCACTCCACATTCCATTCCACATTCATATAAATTCCATTTGAGTCCATATGCATTCCATTCCATTCCATTCAGTCTCCATTGCATTTGATTGAACATCCTATTCCAATCCATTACAAATTGCATTCCATTCGATTCCACATTCCATTCCATTCCACCTCCCATTCCATTCCATTCCATTCCACGTTCCATTCCATTCCACATTCCATTCCTCATTCCATTCCATTTCATTCCACATTCCATTCCTCATTCCATTCCATTCCATTCCATTGCACATTACAGTCCACATAACAATCCATTCCATTCCACATTCTATTCCATTCCATTCCACATTCCATTCCATTCCATTCCACATTCCACATTGAATTCCACTTTCCATTCAACGTTACATTCCACATTCCATTCCACGTTCCATTGCATTCCATTCTACCTTCCATTACACGTTCCATTCCATTCCATTCCACTTTCCATTCCACGTTCCATTGCATTTCATTCCACGTTCCATTCCACAATCTGTTTCTTTCCATTCCACATTCCATTCGGTTCCATTCGGCATTCCTTTCCATTCCACATTCCATTCCACGTTGCTTTCCATTCCATTCTGCATTGCATTCCACATTCCATTCAATTCCTTTCCACTTTCCATTCCATTCCATTCAACATTCCATTCCACATTCCATTCTTTGCCATTCCAGTTTCCATTACACTTTCCATTTCATTCAAATCCACATTCCATTCCCTTCAATTCCATTCCACTACACATTCCATTCCATTCAATTCCATTACACATTCCACTCCATTCCATTCTACATTCCATTCCATTCCATTCCACATTCCATTCCATTCCATTCCACATTCCATTCCATTCCATTCCATAACACTCCAAATAACATTCCATTCCATTCCATTACTAATTCCATCCCATTCCACTCCACATTCCATTCCATTCCATTCAACGTTATATTCCATTACATTCCACGTTCCATTCCACGTTCCATTCCAGTTTCCATTCCTCTTTCCATTCCATTACATTCCACTTTCAATTCTGTGTTCCATTCCACGTTCCATTCCAGGTTACCTTCCATTCCAATCCACTTTCCATTCCACGTTCTATTCCACGTTCCATTCCATTCCATTCCAACTTCCATTCCACGTTCCATTCCATGTTCCATTCCATGCCATTCCACATTTCATTCCATCTCATACCACATTCCATTTCACATTCCATTCCATTCCATTCCATCCCACATTCCATTACACATTCCATTCCACTCCCTACCACATTGCATTCCAGATAGCATTCCATTGCTTTCCACATTCCATTCCATTCTATTCCAGATTGCATTCCATTCCATTCCACATTCCTTTCCATTCCATTCCACATTGCATTCCGTTCCTCTGCATTACACTTTCCATTCCAAATACCATTCCACATTCCATTTGATTCCATTCCACATTCCATTCCATTCCATTCCACATTCCAGTGGATTCCATTCCATTCCATTCCATTCCACATTACTTTCTATTCCATTCCACATTCCTTTCATTGTATTCCATTCTATTACACATTCCATTCCACATTCCATTACATTCCATTTCACATTCCATTCGATTCCATTCCATTCCATTACATTACATTACATTCCGCATTCCTTTCCATTCCGTTCCATATTCCTTTCCATTCCATTCCACATTCCTTTCCGTTCTATTCCATTCCATTCCACATTCCATTCCACTTTGCTTTCCATTCCATTACATGTTCCATTCCACATTGCATTCCATTCCATTCCACATTACTTTTCATTCCATTCCACATTCCATTCCATTCCATTCCACATCCCATTCCACTCCATTCTACATTCCATTCCATTCGATTAAAAGTTCCATTCCACATTCCATTTCATTTCATTCCATTCCATTCCATTCCACATTCCATTCCAATCCATTCCACATTTCATTAATTTCCATTTCATTCTACATTCCATTCGACATTCCATTCCACATTACATTCCATACCACGTTCCATTCCACACTACATTCCACATTCCATTCCATACCATTACACTTTCCATTCCACATTCCAATCAATTTCATTCCACATTCCATTCCATTCAATTCTACATTGCATACCTCTTTCCTTTCCATTCCATTCTATATTCCATTCCACTTTCCATTCCATTCCACATTCCATTGCACATTGCATTCCATTCCATTACACATTCCATTCCATTCCATATTCCCTTCCATTCCGGTCCACATATCATTCCATTCCATTCCATTCCAAATTCCATTCCACATTCCAATCAATTCCACTTTCCATTCCACTCTCCATTCCATTCCATTCCACAATCCATTCCACATTCGGTTCCATTCCATTCTTTTCCAGATTGCATTCCATTCCATTCCACTTTCCTTTCCATTCCATTCCACATTGCTTTCCGTTCCTCTGCATTACACTTTCCATTCCAAATTCCATTCCACATTCCGTTTGATTCTATTCGACATTCCATTCCATTCCATTCCACATTCCATTCGATTCGATTCCATTCCATTCCATTCCATTCAATTCCATTCCATTCCACATTCCTTTCCATTCCATTCCACATTCTTTTCCGTTCTATTCCATTCCATTCCGCATTCCATTCCACATTCCATTCCATTCCATTCCACATTCCATTCGATTCCATTCCATTCCATTCCATTCCATTCAATTCCATTCCATTGCACATTCCTTTCCATTCCATTCCACATCCCTTTCCATTCCATTCCACATTCCTTTCCATTCCATTCCACATTCCTTTCCGTTCTATTCAATTCCATTCCACATTCCATTGCACTTTGCTTTCCTTTCCATTACTTGTTCCATTCCACATTGCATTCCATTCCATACCACATTAAATTTCATTCCATTCCACATTCCATTCCACATTCCATTCCATTCCATTCCACATCCCATTCCACTCCATTCTACATTCCATTCCATTCCATTAAAAGTTCCATTCCACTTTCCATTTCATTTCATTCCATTCCATTCCATTCCACATTCCATTCCAATCCATTCCACATTGCATTAAATTCCATTTCATTCTACATTCCATTCGACATTCCATTCCACATTCAATTCCATACCACGTTCCATTCCACATTACATTCCATACCATTACACTTTCCATTCCACATTCCAATCAATTTCATTCCACATTCCATTCCATTCCATTCAACATTCCATCCCACTTTCCTTTCCATTGCATTCTATATTCCATTCCACTTTCCATTCCATTCCACATTCCATTGCACATTGCATTCCATTCCATTACACATTCCATTCCATTCCATATTCCCTTCCATTCCCGTCCACATGGCATTCCATTCCATTCCATTCAAAATTCCATTCCACATTCCAATCAATTCCACTTTCCATTCCACTCTTCATTCCATTCCACAATCCATTCCGCATTCCTTTCCATTCCTTTCCCTTCCATATTCCATTCCATTCCATATTCCACACCATTTCATTCCGCTTTCCATTCCATTCCATTCTTTTCCATTCCATATTTCATTCCTTGTTGTATTCCACTGTATTCCACATTCCATTGCACATTCCATTCCAAGTTCCATTCCATATTCCAGTCCATTCCATTCCATTCCACATTATATTCCACATTCTATTCCATTCCATTTCACATTCCATTGCTCATTCCATTCCACGTTCCATTCCACATTCCATTCTAATTCATTCCACATACCATTCCACGTTCCATTCGATTCCGTTTCACATGGCATTCCAGATTCCATTCCATTTCACGTTCTATTCCACATTCCATTCCACATTCAATTCCACATTCCTTTCCATTCCATATTCCATTTTACATTTCACTACATTCCATTCCACATTTCATTTCACATTCCATTCCATTCCATTCCACATTCCATTCCACATTCCATTCCAGTCCTTTCCAAATTCCTTTCAATTCCATTACACATTCCATTCCACATTTCATTCCACATCCCATTACTTTCCATTCCACATTCCATTCCACATTCCATTCCACATTCCATTTCATTCCATTCCACATTCCATTCCATATTCCATTCCGCATTCCAATCCACTTTCCATTCCATTCCATTCCACATTCCATTCCACCTTCTATTCCACATTCCAGGCTCATTGCTTTGTATTTCATTCCACATTCCATTCCACATTCCATTGCACTCCAATTTACATTCCATTCCACATTCCATTCCTTTCAATTCCACATTCCATTCCACATTCCATTCCGAAGACCGTTCCACATTCCATTGCACATTCCATTCCACGTTCCATTCAAGTTCCTTTGCATTTCGTTCCACATTCCATTACACAATCCATTGCATTCCAATTCACATGCCATTCCACATTCCATTCCATTCCACATTCCATTACCCATTCCATTGCACATTCCATTATGCAGTCCATTCCATTCCATTTCTGTTTCCATTTCTTTCCAATCCACTTTCCATTCCACATTTCATTCCATTCCATTCCACATTCCATTCCAGATTCCCTTGCATTCCATTCCACATTCTATTGCATTCCACTCCATGTTCCATTCCAATTTCCATTAAATTCCACTCCACATTCCATTCCATTCCATTCCACATTCTATTCCTTTCCAATCCTCATTTCATTCCATATTTCAATCCATTCCATTCCATTACACATTCCTTTCAATATTCCATTCCACATTCCATTCCATTCCATTCCACATTCCATTCCATTCCATTCAATTCCACGTTCCATTCCACACTCAATTTCACATTCCATTCCACATTCCATTCCGTTCCATTCCACATTTCATTCCACATTGTATACCACGTTCAATACCATATTCCATTCCATGTTCCATTCCACGTTCAATTCTATTGCATTTCACGTTCCATTCCACATTCCATTCCATTCCTTTCCAAGTTCCATTCCACATTCAATTCCACTTTGCATTCCATTCCATTCAACGTTCCTCTCCACATTCCATTGCATTTCATCCTAATATCCATTCCACACTCCATTCCACATTACATTCAACATTCTATTCCGTTCCATTCCACATTCCATTCCACAATCCATTCCACATTCCAGTCCACTTTGCTTTAAACGTTCCATTAAATTCCCTGTCACATTCCATTCCACAATCCATTCAATTCCATTCCACACTCCATTCCACATTCCATTCCACATTCCATTCTGTTACATTCCACATTCCATTTCACATTCCATTCCACTTTCCATTCCACGTTCCATTCGATTTCATTCCATGTTCCATTGCACATTCAATTCCATTTCATTCCACATTCCATTCCACATTCCATTCCACATTCCATTTTCCTTGCATTGCATTTCATTCCACATTCCATTCCACATTCCATTGCATACCATTTCACAATCCATTCCAAATTCCATTCCATTCCATTCCATTCCACATTCCATACCCTTTCCATTCCATATTCCATTACGCTGTCCATTCCAATTTCCATTCCACGTTCCAGTGCACAATCCATTCCACATTCCATTCCATATTCCAATACGCTGTCCATTCCAAATTCCATTCCACATTCCAGTCCACATTCCATTCTCATTCCATTGAATTTCTTTCCACTTTCCATTCCACATTCCGTTGCATTCCAATTCACATTCCATTCGACATTCCAATAAATTCCATTCCATTCCTTTCCACATTCTATTCCACATTCCATTCCACATTCTTTTCCGCTGACCATTCCATTCCATTCCACGTTCCATTCCATTCCAATCAACATTCCATGTCACATTTCATTCCATTCCATTCCACATTCAATTCCACTTTCCATTCCGCGTTCCATTCCACATTTCATTCCATTCCACTTCATATTCCATTCCACATTCCATTCCATTCTGTTCCACATTCTCTTCCATTCCATTTCAAATTCCATTCCACTTCATTCCAATCCACTTTTCATTCCATTCCATTCCATATTTCATTCCATTCCTTTCAACATTGCATTCCATTGCATTCCACATTCCATTCCATTCCATTCCGCATTCAACCCCATATTCCATTCCACATTTCATTCCACATTCCATTCCATTCCATTCGAGATTCCATTCCCTTCCATTCCATTCCATTGCACGTTCCATTCCACTTTGAATTGAACTCTGTTCCACATTCCATTTCTCATTCCAGTCCATTCCATTGCACATTCCATTCCATTCCAATCCACATTTCATTCCACATTCCATTCCACAATGCATTCCACATTCCATTCCACTTTCCATAACACATTCCGTTAAAGTCCATTCAATATTACATTCTGTTCCTTTCTAAATGCCATTCCACATTCCATTCCATTGTGTTCGACATTCCATTCCATTACACTCCTCATTTCATTCCACTTTCCCTTCTATTCCATGCCACATTCTATTCCATGTTCCATTCCATTCAATTACACTTTCCATTCCACCTTTCGTTCCCCATTCCATTACACATTCCTTTCCATATTTCATTCTGTTCCATTCTGCATTCCATTCCTCATTCCATTCCATGTACCAATCCATTCCATTCCACATTCCATTCCATATTCCATTTAATACCATTCCACATTCCATTCTCATTCCACTGCATTACATTAAAGATTCCATTCCACTTTCAGTTCAGTTTCATTTCACATTTCATACCACATTCCATTCCATTGCATTCCACATTCCATTCCAGATTCCATTCCACTTACCATTCCATGTTCCATTCCACATTTCATTCCACGTTACATTCCATTCCATTCCACCTTCCATTTGATTACATTCCACGTTCCATTTCATTTCGTTCCTCATTCCATTCCACATTCCATTTCAGATTCCAATCCACATTCTATTTCACTTTCCATTCCATTCCACAGTCCATTCCATTCCATTCCGCATTCCATTCCATTCCATTCCACATTCCTTTCCACTTTCCATTACACATTCCATTCCACTTTCCATTCCACGTTCCATTCCATTGCATTCCACATTCCAATCCTTTCCATTCCATATTCCATTCCATTAAATTCCACACTCCATTGCATTGCATTCCATTCCATTCCACATTCCATTCCATTCCATTCCATTCCAAATTCCATTCTATTGAATTCCGCATTCCATTCCACTCCATTCTATTTCATTCCACATTCGACTCCATTCCATTGCTTTCCACATTCCATTCCATTCCATTTCACATTTCGTTCCACGTTACATTCCATTCCATTCCACCTTCCATTCCATTACATTCCACGTTCCATTTCATTTCGTTCCTCATTGCATTCCACATTCCATTTCACATTCCAATCCACATTCTATTTCACTTTCCATTTCATTCCACATTCCATTCCATTCCATTCCGCATTCCATTCCATTCCATTCCACATTCTTTCCACATTCCATTGCACATTCCATTCCACTTTCCATTCCATGTTCCATTCCATTGCATTCCACATTCCAATCCTTTCCATTCCATATTCCATTCCATTAAATTCCACACTCCATTCCATTGCATTCCATTCCATTCCACATTCCATTCCATTCCATTCCATTCCATTCCATTCCAAATTCCATTCTATTGAATTCCGCATTCCATTCCACTCCATTCCATTTCATTCCACATTCGACTCCATTCCATTGCTTTCCACATTCCATTCCTTTCCATTCCACATTCCATTTCATTCCATTCCACATTCCATTCCATTCCATTCCACATTCCATTCCACTTTCCATTCCAGGTCGCATTCCATGTTCCATTCCATATCCCATTCCACGTTCCATTCCTTTCCATTCCACATTCCATTCCACATTCTCATTCCATTTCACATTCTCATTCCATTCCACATTTCATTCCACATTCCATTCCATTCTATTCCACATTCCATTCCACATTCCATTACATTCCTTTCCAAATTCCATTCCACATTCCATTGTATTCCATTCCACATTCCATTGTATTCCATTCCACTTTCCGCTCCAATTTCCATTCCATTCCACGTTACATTCCTCGTTCCATTCCATTCCATTCCACGTTACATTCCACGCTCCATTCCTAATTCCATTGCACGTTCCATTCCACCTTCCACTGCAAGTTCCATTCCATGTTCCAATCCATTTCATTCGACGATCCATTCGAAATTCCACTACATTCCATTCCACTTTCAATTCCAAATTACCTTCTACATTCCTTTCCACATTCCGTTCTTTTCCATTCCACATTCCATTCGACATTCCATTCCATTCCAATCCAATTTCCATTCCACATTCCATTCCACATACCATTCCACATTCCATTCCATTCCATTCCACATTTCATTCCACATTCCATTCCACATTCCACTCTACATTCCATTCCATTCCATTCCACATTCCATTCCATTCCATTCTGCATTCCATTCCACATTGCATTCCATTCCATTCCACATTCCATTCCACATTGCTTTCCATTCCAGTCCACATCCCATTCTACATTCCGTTCCATTCTTTCCACATTCCGTTCCATTCTTTCCACATTCCATTCCATTCCATTACACATTCCATTCCGCATTTCATTCTACATCCCATTCCATTCCATACCACATTCCATTATAAATTCCATTCCATTCCATTCCACGTTCCATTCCAGGTTCCATTCCACATTCCATTCCAGATTCCATTCCACGTTCTACTCCATTACATTCCAAGTTCCATTCCACTTTCCATTGCATTACATTCCACTTTACATTCCACATTCCATTGCCCTTTCCATTCCACCTTTCATTCAATCTTCCATTCCACGTTCCATTCCGTTTCATTCCAGTTTCCATTCCACGTTCAATTCCATTACATTCCACGTTCCATTCCACATTCCACTGCACATTCCATTCCCCATAACTTTCCGTTCCATTCCACATTCCATTCCACATTCCATTCTTCATTACCTTGCTCGGTCCATTCCACGTTCCATTACAACTTCCATTCCACGTTCTATTCCATAAAATTTCACGTTACATTCCACAATCCATTCCATTCCATTCCACTTTCCTTTGCAAATTCCATTCCACATTCCATTCTGTTAAATTCCACATTCCATTCCATAGTCCATTCCACATTCCATTCCATATTCCATTCCGTTCCATTACATTACATTCCACGTCCCATTCCACTTTCCATTCCATTACATTCCACGTTCAATTCCACATCCCATTGCCCATTCCATTCCAAGTTCCATTCCACGTTCCATTACACGTTCCATTCCATTCCATTCTACTTTCCATTCCACGTTCCATTCGATTCCACTCCGCTTTCCATTCCACATGCCATTCCATTCCATTCCACTTTCCTTTGCACTTTCTCTTCCACATTCCATTCGATTCTATTCCAAATTCCATTAGATTCCATTCCATTCCGTTCCACTTCCCATTCCATTCCATTCCATTCCACATTTCATTCCATTGCATTCCGCATTCCATTCCATTCCATTCTATTCCATTCCACATTCCACTCCATTCCATTGCATTCCACATTCCGTTCCATTGTATTCCACATTCCGTTCCATTCCATTCCATTTTACATTACATTCCCGGTTCCATCCCACGTTGGTTTCCACGTTCCATTCCATGTTCCATTCCTTGTTCCATTCCTTTCCATTACACATTCCTTTCCTTTCCATTCCACATTCCATTCCATTCCACTCAACATTCCATTCCACGTTCCATTCCATTCCACTTCACATTCCATTCCACGTTCCATTCCATTCCATTCCACCTTCCATTCCACGTTCCATTCCATTCCATTGTACGTTGCATTCCACATTCCTTTCCACGTTCTGTTCCATGTTCCATTTCACTTTGCATTCCATTCAATTGGAGGCTAAATTCCACTTTCCTTTCCATTCCATTCCACGTTCCATTCCACATTCCTTTGCACATTTCATTCCACGTTCCATTACACATTCCATTCTACCTTCCATTACACGTTCCATACCACTTTCCATTCCACATTCCATTGCATTCCATCCTGCATTCCATTTCACATTCCATTCCATTCCATTCCACATTCTATTCAACGTTCAATTCCACATTCTGTTCCATTCCATCCCACCTTCCATTCCATCCCACCTTCCATTCCATTCCACATTCCATTCCACATTCCATTCCACATTCCATTCCATTCCATTCTACATACAATTCCATTCCATTCCACATTCCATTCCACATTCCATTCCATTCCATTCCAACTTCCATTCCATTCCATTCCACATTTCCATTCCATTCCGTTACACATTCTCTTCCACATTCCATTCTACATTCCATTCCATTTCATTCTATTCCATATTCCATTACATTTCATTCAACATTCCATTCTATTCCATTCCACATTCCATTCCATTCCTTTCCAGTTTACAATCCACGTTCAATTCCACTTTCCATTCCATTCCAATCCACGTTCCATTCCACATTCCCTACCATTCCATACCATTGCATTTCACAATCCATTCCATTCAATTTCACTTTTGATTGCACATTCCATTGCACATTCCATTCTGTTCTGTGCCACATTCCATCTTCCGTTCCACATTCTATTCCGTTCCATTCTATATGCAATTCCACATTGCATTCCACATTCCATTCCATTCAATTCCACATTCCATTACACATTCTATTCCACATTCCTTTCCACATTCCTTTCCATTCCATTCTACTTTCCATTCCTTTCCATTCCACTTTCCTTTCCATTCCATTCCACGTTCCATTACACGTTCCATTCCATTAAATTCCAGGTTCCATTTCACATTCCATTCCACTTTCTATTCCACATTCCATTCCGTTCCATCCCATATTTAATTCCACATTCCATACCACATTCCATTGCGTTCCATTCCACATTCCATTTCACATTCCATTCCACATTCCACTGAACATTCCATTCCACATTCCATTCCATTGCATTCCTCATTTGATTCCACATTCCATTCCATTCCATTACACATTTCATTCCACTTTTCATTCCATTCCCTTCCGCATCCCATTCCACATTCCATTCCATTACTCATTTCATTCCACTTTTCATTCCATTCCCGTCTGCATCCCATTCCACATTCCATTCAATTCCTTTCCACATTCCATTACATATCATTACTCATTCCGTTCCACATGTCATTCCACATCCAATTCCATTTCATTCCACATTCCATTCCACATTCCATTCCATTCCACATTCCATTCCACATTCTATTCCACATTCCATTCCATTCCATATTCCATTCCACATTCCATTACATTCCATTCCACATTCCATTCTCATTCCATTCCACTTTCCATTCCTTTCCATTCCACATTCCATTCCACATTTCATTCCATTCCATTCCACATTCCTTTCCACATTCCATTCCACATTCCATTCCGTTCCATTCCACATTCCATTTCATTCCATTCCATTCCATTCCATGTTCCAATGTCCATTAAATTCCATTTCACATTCCATTCCTTTCCATTCCTCATTCCCTTCCATTCCAATCCACATTTCATTCCACCTTTCGTTCCGTTTCCTTGCACATTCCATTCCACAGTCCATTCGACATTCAATTTCTTTCAAATTCCACATTCCATTCCATTCCAGTCCATTCCACATTCCATTCCACATTCCATTGCATTCCATTCCACATTCTATTTCACATTACATATTCCTTTCAATTACATTCCACATTCAATTCCAAGTTCCATTCCAAATTCCATTCCATTCCACTACACATTCCATTACACGTTCCATTCCATTCCATTTGACTTTCCATTCCACGATCCATTCCATATTTCTTTCTATACCATTCTACATTACATTCCACATTCCTCATTCCATTCCACAATCCATTGCACTTTCTATTCCATTCCATTCCACATTCCATTACATGTTCCATCCCATTCCATTCAACGTTCCATTCTAGGTTGCATTGCACATTCCATTCCACATTGCATTCCACATTCCATTTCACATTCCATTACATTCCATTCCACATTCCATTCCAATCCATTCCACTTTTCATTCAAGATTGCATTCCACATTGCATTCCACATTCCCTTCCATTCCATCCCACTTTCCATTGCAAGTTCCCTTCCATTCCATTCCACATTCCATTCCACTTTCCATTCCATTACTTTCCACTTTCCATTCCACGTTCCTCTCCACGGTCCATTACACATTCCATTCCATTCCATTCCATATTCTATACCAATCCATTCCATTCCACAATACTTTCAGCATTCCATTCCACATTCCATTTCACATTCCATTGCAGATTCCCTTCAATTCAATTCCACATTTCATTCCATTCCATTCCACATTGCATTCCATTCCATTCCACATTCCATTCCATTCCATTCCACATACCATTCCACTTATTTCACATTCCATTCCATTACTTTGCATTCTGCATTCCATTCTATTTGATTCCGCATTCAATTCAATTCCATTCCTCATTCCATTCCATTCCATTCTATTCCAGATTCCATTCCATTCCATTACACTTTCAATTCCATTCCATTCCAGATACCATTCCACATTCCATTTCACATTCCATTCCACTTTCCATTCCATTCAATTCCACATTCCACTGCATTCCATTCCTCATTCCATACCATTCCATTTCACATTCCACTCAATTATATGGCTTTCCATATTCCATTCCATTCTATTCCGGATTCCATTACATTCCATTCTTTTTTATTCCACTTTCCATTCCATTCCCTTCTATTCCACTTTCCATTCCATTCCATTCTATTCCACTTTCCATTCAACTACATTCCACATTCCTTTCCACATTCCATTCGAAATTCTATTCCACGTTCCATTTCACATTCCATTCCACATTCCATTCCATTGCATCCCACAATCCATTATAATTTCCATTCCATTCCATTCCACATTCCATTTCACTTTTCATTCCATTCCATTCCACCTTGCTTTCCTTGTTCCATTTCACGTTCCATTTGACATTTCACATTCCATTCCACATTGCACTCCATTCCATTCCACACTCCATTCTACATTCATTCAATATTCCATTCCTTTCCATTCCACATTCCTTTCCACATTCCATTCCGCATTCCATTCCACATTCCTTTCCACATTCCATTCCAAACTCTATTCCACATTCCGTTCCACATTCCATTCAATTTCAGTACACATTCCATTTCATATTCCATTCCGTTCCATTCCACATTCCTTTCCACGTTCCATTCCACATTCCATTCCACATTCCATTCCATTGCATTCCATATTCCATTCCACGTTCCATTCCATTCCATTCCAAATTCCATTCCATTCCATTCCATTCCGCATTCTATTCCACATTCCATTCCACAAACCATTCCACGTTCCTTTACACATTGCATTCCACATTTCATTCCGTTCCATTCCACCTTCCATTCCACAATTCATTCCACAGTCCATTGGACATTCCAATCCACATTCCTAACACATTCCATTCCATTCCGTTTCTCATTCCATTCCACGTTTAATTCCAATCCATTCCACATTCCATTCCACATTTCATGATATTCCATTCCACATTCCATTCCCTAGTCCATTCCACGTTCCATTCCATTCCACTCCACGGTCCATTTCATTCCATTACACATTCCATTTCACTCCATTACACTTTCCATTCCACGTTGCATTCCACATCCCATTTCAAATTCCATTTCACATTCAATTTTGCTTTCCATTCCATTAGATTCTATTACATTACACATTGCATTCCATTCCAATACACTTTCAATTCCATTCCATTTCACGTTCCATTCCGTTTCACATTCCATTCCATTCCATTCCATATTCCATTCCATTCCATTCCACATTCCATTCCACATTCCATTCCTCATTCCGTTCCATTCCATTCTATTCCACTTTCCATTCCATATTCCATTCCACATTGCATTCCATTCCATTCCACATTCCATTCCATGCGATTCCAAATTCCATTTCATTCAATTTCACCTTCCATTCCATTATTTAATTCCACATTCCATTACATTCCATTCTGTATTCTTTCGACTGCATTCCATTCTATTCCACATTTCATTCCTTTCCGTTCTATTCTACATTACATTCCATTTCATTCCACATTCCATTCAAATACATTCCACATTCCATTCCACATTCTATTCTACGATCTGTTCCATGACGTTCCACATTCTATTCCATTCCCTTCCACATTCCATTCCATTCCATTCCACATTCCATTCCATTCAATTCCTCATTCCATTCCTTTCCATTGCATTCCACATTCCATTCCATTCCATTCCGCATTCCAATATTTTCCTTTCAATTCTATACTACTTTCCATTCCATTCTATTCCACATTCCATTCCATTACATTCCACATTCCATTCTGCTTTTCGTTCCACGTTCTCTTCAAAGTTCCAATCCATTCCATTCCATATTCCATTCCATTCCATTCCACATTCCATTCCATTCCATTCCACGTTCCATTCCACATTCCATTACACATTCCATTCCACGTTGCATTGCATTCCGTTCCACGTTCAATTCCATGTTCCATTCCATTCCATTCCACGTTCCATTCCACATTGCATTGCACTTTGCCTTCCATTTTCCATTGCACATTCCATTCTACGTTACATTCCACGTTCCATTCCACGTTCCATTGCTCTTTGTATTTCGTACCATTCCAAGTTCCATTCCATATTCCATTCCATTCTATTCCACATAAAATTCCACATTCCATTCTGTTCCATTACACTTTCCATTCCACATTGCATTCCACAGTCCATTCCACAATAAATTAGAATCAATTACGTTCTATTTCACATTCCATTCCACATTCCATTCCTCATTTCATTCCATTCCATTCTGCATTCCATTCAACATTCAATTTCAAATTCCATTACACATTACATTCCAGATTGCATTTCATATTCCATTCCAGATTGCATTCCAGTCCATTCCACATTCCATTCCACATTCCCTTCCATTACATTCCTCATTCCATTCCATTCCATTCGAAATTCCTTTCCACTTTCCATTCCACTTTCTAGTCCACGTTCCAATCCAGTTTCCATTCCATTCTATTCCACATTCCATTCCGTTCCATTACACATTTCTTTTCACATTCCATTCCACATTCCGTTCCTCATTCCTTAACACATTCCATTCCATTGCATTCCCCATTCCTTTCCATTCCATCCCACGTTCCATTCCACATTCCATTCCACTCCTTTCCACATTCCATTCCACATTCCTTTCCACGTTCCATTGCATTCCATTGCAAGTTCCGTTCCATGTTGCTTTCCACGTCCCATTGCATTCCATTACACGTTCAATTCCACGTTGAATTCCATTCCATTTCACGTTCCATTCCACAATCCAGTCCATTTCATTTCAGATTCCATTTTACATTCCATTTCACCATCCATTCCATATTCCATTCCAGAGTCCATTCCGCATTCCATTCAACATTCCATTCCGTTCCATTCCACATTCCATTCCACATTGTACTGCATTGCATTCCACATTCCATTCCACATTCCATTTCATTTCATTACCATTCCATTCCACTCCTTTCCACGTTACATTCCGCTTTAGTGTCCACGTTCCACTCTATGTTCCAATACACATTCCATTCCTTTCCATTCCACGTTCCATTCCATTCCGTTTCACATTCCATTGCACATTCCATTCTGCATTCCATTCCACACTCCATTCCACATTCATTTCCACATTCCATTCCGTTCCAATCCACATTCCTTTGCACATTCCATTCCACATTCCATTCCATTCCAATCGTCTCCACATTCCATTCCATTCCTTTCCTCATTCTATTCTATTCCATTCCACATTCCAATCTATTCCATTGCCCATTCCATTTCATTCCATTCCATTCCATTCGACATTTCATACCACTCCATTGCATTACACTTTCCATTCCTTTCCATTGCACGTACCATTCCATTCCATTCCACAATCCATTCCATTCCATGCCACCTTTCATTCCTCGTTCCATTCCAAATTCAATTCCACGTTCCATTCCAGGTTTCATTGCACGTATCATTCCACTCCATTGCACATTCCATTCCATTCCACTCCACCTTCCATTCCACATTTCACTCCACTCCTTTCCACATTCCTTTCCACATTCCATTGCATTCCATTGCAATTTCAATTCCACATTCCATTCCATTCCACATTCCATTCCATTATGTAACATATAGCCACTCCGTTCCATTCCACATTCCATTCCATTCCACTCCATTCCATTCCATTCCACATTCCATTCAATTCCATTCCATTTCATTCCACAATCCATTCGATTCCATTCCACATTCCACTCCATTTATTTCCACATTCCATTTCATTCCATTCCACATTCCATTCCATTTCAATCCTCTCCATATTCCATTCCATTCCATTCTGCATTCTATTCTATTCCATTCCACTTTCCAATGCATTCCATTGCACATTCCATTCCATTCCATTCCATTCCACAATCCATTCCATTCCATTCCAACTTCCATTCCGCCTTTCTTTCCACATTCCATTACATTTCATTCTATTCCATTGCATTCCATTCCACATTCCATTCGATAATATTCGTCTCCACTTTCCGTTCCTTTGCATTGCATGTTGCATTTTCTTCGATTCCACATTCCATTCCATACCATTCCCTTCCATTCCACACTCCATTCAATTCCATTCCATTCCATTCCACATTTCATTCCATTCCATTCCACATTCGTTTCCATTCCATTCCGCATTCCATTCCAAATCCCATTCCATGTTCCATTCCATATTCCATTCCACGTTCCATTCCACGTTCCATTCCAGAATCCATTGCATTCCATTCCACAATCCATTCCAATCCACATTCCATTCCATTCCATTCCAGTTTCCATTCCACATTCCACTCGACTCTTTTCCACATTCATTTCCACATTCTATTCCATTCCATTTCAACTTCATTTGCACATTCCATTCCACTCCATTCCACTTACCATTCCATTCCATTCCACATTTCATTCTATTCCATTGCAATCCACTCCAAATTCCATTCAAATCCATTCCATTCCATTCCACATTCCATTCGATTCCATTCCATTCCATTCCTTTCCTCATTCGATTCCATTCCATTCCATTCATCATTCCATTCCATTCCATTCCACATTCTATTCCACTTTCCATTCCATTCAATTGAACTTTCCGTTCCACATTCCATTAAATTCCATTCCATTACACATTCCATTCCACTCCATTCCACAAACCATTCCATTCCATTCGAGATTCCATTCCACATTCCATTCCATTCCATTCCACATACCATTCCATTCCACTCCACATTCCATTCCATTCCATACCATTCCACTCCACATTCCATTCCATTTCATTCCATTGCATTCCACATTCCATTACACAATCCATTTCATTCCATTCCCCATTCCGTTCAATTCCATTCCATTCCATTCCACATTCCATTGGATTCCATTCCACTTACCATTCCATTCAATACCATATTCCTTTCCATTCCATTACAGATTCCATTCCACTTTCCATTCCATTCAATTCAACCTTTCATTCCACATTCCATTCCATTCCATATCATTCCACATTCCATTCCATTCCATATCATTCCACATTCCATTCCATTCCATTTCACAATCCTTTCCACATGCCATTCCACGTTCCATTCCCTTCCATTTCATCTTCAATTTCACATTCCCTCCCATTCCTTTCCATTCAGCATTCCATTCCACATTCCACTCCATTCCATTCCATTCTTTTCCATTCTGTTCCACATTCCATTCTAAATTGTATTCCTCTTTCCATTCCACTTTCCTTTCCACTTTCTATTCCACGTTACATTCCACATTGCATTCCACATTAAATTCAACATTCCAATCCAAATTCTATTCCATTCCATTCCAGATTTCATTCCATAAACCTTTTCATTCTATTCCACAATCCATTCCATTGCACTCCACGTTCCATTCCACATTCCATTCCATTCCATTCCACATTCCATTCCACGTTCCATTACATTCCAATCCACGTTCCATTCCACGTTCCATTCCACAATCCCTTCCACATTCAATTCCACATTCCATTCCGTTCCATTCCACATTCCATTCCACATTCCATTCCATTCAATTGCTCATTGCTTTCCACGTTCTATTCCTTGGCATTCCACATTCCATTTGACATTCCATTCCTTTCCATTCCACATTCCATTCAACATTCCATTCCATTCGATTAAAAATTCCATTCCATTCCAATCCTCATTCCATTACCCATTCCATTCCACATACCATTACCCATTGAATTCCGTTAAATTCCACATTACATTTCACATTCCATTGCACGTTTCATTCCATTCTATTCCACATTCCATTGCATTCCATTCCACATTCCATTCAACATTCCATTCCATTCCATTCCACATTTCATTCCACATTTCATTCCACATTCCATTCCATTCCACATTCCATTAAACGTTCCATTAGATTCTATTCCGCATTCCATTCCACATTCCTTTGCACATTCCATTCCACTCCATTGAACATTCCATTCCATTCCATTGCACATTCCATTCCACATACCGTTCCATTCCATTCCACATTCTATTCCACGTTCCACTTCACATTCCACTCCACATTCCATTCCACGTTACATGCTACATTCCATTCCCTTCATTCTATTGCTTTGCATTCCATTGCACATTCCTTTCCATTCCTTTCGATTCCACATTCCACTCCATTCCATTGCACATTCCATTCCATTCCATTCCATTCCATTGCATTCTACATTCCATACCATTCCATTCCATTCCACCTTCCAATCATTTCCATTCCACATTCCATTCCTTTCCTTTCCACTTTCCATTACATACCACACTCCATTCCATTTCATTCCATTCCATTCCACATTTTATTCCATTGCAATCCACAATTCATTGCACATTCCTTTCTGTTCCATTCCACATTCCATTCCACATTCCATTCTATTCCATTTCACATTCCATTCCACATTCCATTCCATTCAATTCCACCTTCCATTCGACATTCCATTCCATTCCATTCCATTCCACTTTCCACTCCATTCCATTTCACAATGTATTCCAGGTTCCATTCCACATACATCTCCACATTCCATTCCAACTTCAATTCCACATTCCATTCCATGAGTTTCCATTCCACACTCCATACCATTAGTTTTCATTCCACGTTGCTTTCCATTCAATTCCATTCAGCATTCCATTCCACATCTATTCTATTCCATTCCATATTCCATTCCATATTCCATTCTGTTATATTCCACTTTCCATTCCACATTCCATTCCACATTGCATTCCATACTCCATTCTACATTCCATTCCTTTCCACATTCCATTTCGTTCCATTCCCCATTACTTTCCATTCCATACCACATTCCATTCCATTCCATTAAACATTCCATTACACATTGCTTTCCACGTTCCATTCCACGTTCCATTCCAATCCATTCCACCTTCCATTAAATTCCGTTCCACTTTCCTTTCCACATTCCATTACACATACCTATCCTCATTACTGCCGGTCTGTTCCACCTTCCATTCCGCATTCCATTCCACATTCCATTCCATTCCAGTCCACCTTCCATTCAAAATTGCATTCCACATTCCATTCAAAATTCCATTCCACATTCCATTCCATTCCATTCCACATTCCCTTCCATTACATTCCACATTCCAGTCCACATTCCATTCCACGTTCCATTTCATTCCATTCCACATTCCATTATACGTTGCATTCCATTACATTTGACGTTCCATTCCACGATCCATTCCATATTCCATTCCATTCCATTCCCCATTCCATTTCACATTCCATTCCACATTGCATTCCATTCCTTTCCACACTGCATTCCAAATTCCATTCCAAATTCCATTCCATTCCATTCCACGTGACATTCCACGTTCCATTCCTCGTCCCATTCCATTCCATTCCAGATAGAATTCCACATTCAATTCCATTCAATTTCACGTTGCATTCCAACATTCCATTCAATTACATTCAAGATTCCATTCCATTCCTCCTTCCTTTCCACTTTCCATTCCACATTCCATTCTACCATCCATTCAAAATTCCATTCCACATTCCATTCCATTCCATTCCACATTCCATTCCATTCCATTCCACACAACTTTCCATTTCATAGCACATTCCCTTCCACGTTCCATTCCATTCAAATCCACATTCAGTTTTATTCCATTCCATTCTTGTCCACATTCTTTTCCATTCCATTCCATTCCACATTCCATTCCAATTTATTGCACATTCCTTTTCAATCCATTCAACATAAATTTCCACGTTTCATTCCGTATTCCATCCCACATTCCATTACATTCTGTTCCATAAGTCATTCCATTGCATTCTACATTCCACTCCATTCCATTCCACATTCCGTTCCATTCCTTTCCATTCCAGTCCACATTCTATTCAATTTCACTCCATTCCTATCCATATTCCATTCCATTCCAGTGCACATTCAATTCCATTCAATTCCTCATTCCATTCCATTCCATTCCTCATTCCATTCCATTCCATTCCATATTCCATTCCATTCAATTCCACATTCCATTCCATTCCATTGCACATTCCATTCCTTTCCATTCCATTCCACGTTCTATTCCATTCTATTCCACTTTCCAATCCATTCCATTCCACATTCAATTAAATTCCCTTCCATTCCCCTTTCCATTCCATTCTATTATTCATTCAATTCCACGTTCCATTCCATCTTCCTTTTCATGTTACATTACACGTTCCATTCCACTTTCCATTGCACGTTCTCTTACACCTTCCATTCCACGTTCCATTCCACGTTCCATTCCATTCCATTCCACATCCCATTCCATTCCGTTCCACGTTGCATACCATTCCATTCCATTCCATTCCACATTCCATTCCGCTCCATTCCACATTCCATTCCATATTCCATTCCATTCCATTCCACATTCCATTCCATTCCAATCCACATTCCATACCACTCCATTCCCTTTCTTTCCACATTCCATTCCATTCCATTCCACATTCCATTCCACATTCCATTCCATTCCATTAAACATTCCATTCCACATTCCATTCAATACAATTTCACATTCCATTCCGTTCCATTACAGATTACTTTCCACAGTCCATTCCACATTCCATTCGTCATTCCATTCCTCATTGCATTCCATATTCCAATCCATTCCACTACACGTTGCATTCCATTGCATTCTACATTCCATTTAACATTCCATTCCATTCCAATCCCCATTCCATTCCGTTCCATTGCACTTTCCATTACACATTCCATTCCATTCCATTTCACATTCCATTCCATTCTATTACACATTCTATTTCATTCCATTCCACATTCCATTCTACGTTCCATTCCAAGGTCCATTCACATATTTCACATTCCCTTCCGTTTCATTCCAAAATACTTTCGACATTCCATTCCACATTACATTTCACATTCCGTTCCACATTCTCTTCCACATTCCATTCCATTCAATTCCACATTCCATTCCATTCCATTTCACATTCCATTCCACATTCCACTCCACATTGCATTCCACATTCCATTCCACATTCCATTCCATGTTACATTCCACGTTCCATTTCACGTTTCATTCCATTCCTTTCCATGTTCCATTCCACTTTCCACTCCATTCAATTCCACGTTCCGTTACACATTCCATTCTATTCAATTCCACATTGCACTTCACGTTCCTTTCCACATCCCATTCCACATTCCTTTCCATTGCATTCCTCATTCCCTTTCACGTTCCATTCCACCTACCATTCCACGTTCCATTCCACGTTCCATTCCATTCCATTCCACGTTTCATTCCACGTTCCATTCCACAATCCATTCCACATTCCTTTTCCATTCCATTCCATTGCATTCCATTCCACATTCCATTCAACATTCCATTCCACATCACATTCCATTCCATTCCACGTTCCATTCCATTCCATTCGACATTTCTTTCCATATTCCATTTCACATTCCATTCCATTCCACGTTCCATTCCATTCCATTCCATTTGACATTTCTTTCCATATTCCATTTCACATTCCATTCTACATTCCATTTGGCATACCATTGCATTCCCTTCCAGATTCCTTTCCACATTCCTTTGCACAATCCATTCCATTCCATTGCACATTCCATTCCACATTCAATTCCATTCCATTCCACATTCCATTCCACATTCTATTCCATTCGATTCCACATTCCATTCCACGTACCATTACGCATTCCATTTCATTCCATTCCACATTCCATTCCATGTTCCATTTCACATTAAAATCCACATTCCATTTCACATTCCATTCCATTTTGCATTCTACATTGCATTCCACCTTCCTTTCCATTCCATTCCACTTTCCATTCCAGTTTCCATTCCATTCCATTCCACTTTCCATTCCACATTCTGTTTCACATTCCATTCCGCTTTCCATTCTATTCCATTCCTCTTTTCATTCCACGTTCCGTTCCACAGTCCATTCCACATTCCATTCCACATTCCACTGCGTTCCATTCCACATTGCATTCCAAATTCCATTCCATATTCCTTGGCACAGTCCTTTCCATTCCATTGCAGATTCTATAGCAAATTCCATTCCATTCCATTCAACATTCCATTCCACATTCCATTACACGTTCCATTCCATGTTCCATTCCAAGTTCCATTCCATTCCATTACACATTCCATTCCATTCGATTCCACGTTCCATTTCATGCCACTCCACGTTCCATTCCACATTCCATTCCACAATCCACTGCGTTCCATTCCACATTCCATTGCTCAGTGCATTCCATATTCCTTTAGCATTCCTTTCCATTCCATTCCACATTCCGTTCCACATTCCATCCCACATTCCATTCCACGTTTCATTCCATTCCATTCCACCTTAAATTCCACATTCCGTTGCATTATATTTGACATTCCTTTACACATTCCATTCCACATTCCATTTCACATTGCATTCCGTTCCATTACACATTCCATTCCACACTAAATTAGACATTCCATTCCGTTCCATTCCACATTCCTTTCCAAATTCCTTTCCGCATTGCTTTCCACATTCCATTCAAAATTCCAATCCACGCTCCATTCCACATTACATTCCACATTCCATTCCTTATCATTTGACATTCCTTTCCATATTCCATTCCACATTCCATTCCACTATATTCCACATTCCATTCCACATTCCACTCCATTGCATTTCACATTCCATTCCGTTCCATTCCACATTACTTTCCACATTTCGTTCCACATTCCATTCCACAATCCATTCCACATTCCATTCCATTCCATTCCACTGTCCACTTCACATTGCATTCTCTTCCATTCCACCTTCATTCCACATTCCGTTCCACATACCATTCCATTCCATTCCACATTCCATTCCATTCCATTCCACACTCCTTTTCACATTCCATTGCACATTCCATTCCATTCCTTTCCACATTCCATTCCGCATTCCATTAAACGTTCCTTTACTCTCCATTCCACGTTCCATTCCACTTTTCATTGTACGTCCAATTCCATTTCATTCCACGTTCAATTTCACAGTCAATTCCTTTCCATTTCACGTTCCATGCTTCTTTCCATTCCACATTCTATTCCACTTACCATTCCATCCATTCCACATTCATTCCACACTCCATTCCACATTCCATTCCACATTCCATTCCGTTCCATTCCTCATTCCATTCCACAGTCCACTCCACATTCCATTACACATTCCTTTCCGTTCCATTCCAAATTCCTTTCCATATTCCATTACACATCCCATTCCACATTCCATTCCATTCCATTCCACGTTCCATTCCCTTCAATTCCATATTCCATTCCACACCATTCCATATTCCATTCCACTTTCCATTCAACGTTCCATTTCATATTCTATTCCACATTCCATTCCATTCCATTCCACAATCCATTCTACATTCCATACCATTCCATTCCACATTCCTTAGCACATTTTGTTTCACATTCCATTCTACATTCCATTCCATTCCATTCCAAATTCCATTGCACATTCCATTCTATTGCATTCAACTTTCCATTCCATTCCATCTGACATTCCATTCCATGTTTCATTTCTTTCCATTCCACATTCCATTCCATTCCGTTCCACATTCCATTCCACATTCCATTTCATTCCATTCCACATTCCATTTCTTTCCACTCCACGTTCCACTCAACATTCCATTGCTTTCAATTCCACAATCTATTCCACGTTCCATTCCATTCCAATCCACGTCCCATTCCACGTTCCATTCCACATTGCATTCCACATTCAATTCCACATTCCATTCCGTTCTATTCCACATTCCATTCCACATTCCACTCCATTCCATTGCACATTCCTTTCCTCATTCTTTTCCTACCCATTCTACTTTCCATTCCACAATCCATACCACATTCCATTCCATTCCATTCCACATCCAATTCAACATTCCATTCCATTTGATGCTGCTTTCCTTTCCTTTCCCTTTCACATTCCATTATCCATTCCATTCCACATTCCATTCCACATTCCATTCCATTCCACATTCCATTCCACGTTCCATTCCACATTCCATTTCACATTACATTCCTCGTTTCATTTCATTCTATTCGACATTCCATTCTTTCCTTTCAATTCCTTTCCACATTCCATAACATTCCATTCCATTCCACATTTCATTTCTTTCAATTTCACATTTCATTCCATTCCATTCCGCATTCCATTCCATTTCATTCCAATGCATTCCACATTCCATTACACATTACATTCCCTTCCATTCCACATTCTGTTACATTCCATTCCACAATTTATTCCACTTTCCATTCCACGTTCAATGCCATGTTCCATTCCATTCCATTCCACGTTCCATTCCATTCCATTCCACGTTCCATTCCACGTTGCATTCCACATTCCATTCCATTCCATTCCATCTTCCATTCCACGTTCCATTCCACATTCCATTCCACATTCCATTCCTCATTCTTTTCCATTCCATTCCAAGTTCCATTCCATGATCCAATACTTTCCATTCCACATTCCATTCCACTATCAATTCCGCATTCCATTCCATTGCATTTCTCGTTCCATTGCACGATCCATTCTATTCTATTCCACGTTCCATTTCACATTGCATTCCATGTTCCATTCCACGTTTCATTCCTCCATTCCACATTCCATTTCATCCCACCTTCCATTCCACATTCCACTCCTTTACATCCAGTTTCCTTTCCACATTCCATTCCATTCCATTCCAACTTCAATTCCACATTCCATTCCATTATATTCCATTCCACATGCCAAACGTTTCCACATACCATTGCATTCAATTCCACATTCCGTTCCACGTTCCATTGCATTCCATTCCAACTTTGATTCCATGTTCCATTCCATGTTCCATTCCACGTTCTTTCCTCGGTCCAGTCCACATTCCATTTCACTCAATTCCAAATTCCATACTATTCCATTCCATTCCATTCCAAAATCCATTCCTTTCCATTGCTCATTCCATTCCACATTCCATTGCACATTCAATTCCTTTCCATTCCACATTCCATTCCACACTCCATTCGTCTTTGCAATCCACATTCCATTCCGTTCCATTCCACATTACATCCCACATTTCATTCCACATTCCATTCCGTTCCATGCCACATTCCATTGCATTGCATTCAACATTCGTTTCCACATTCCAATCTGTTCCATTCCACATTCCATCTCACTGCACATTCCATTTCACATTCTATACCGCATTCCATTACTCATTCCCTTACATTCCATTCCACATTCCATTCTTCATTCTATTCCACATTCCATTCCACATTCCATTGCATTCCATTAAATGTGCCCTTCCACATTCCATTCCATTCCCCTTTCCATTCCCTGATGCTTTCCGCTTTAAACTCCATGTTCCACTTCATGCCATACCACGTTCCATTCCACATTGCATTCTATTCCATTCCATTTTCCATTCCACATTTTATTCCACATACCATTCCATGTTACATTCCTTTCCTTTCCACATTACATTCCTCATTCCATTCCACATTCCATTTCGTTTCATTCCACATTCCCTTCCACATTCCACTCAACATTCCATTCCACTTTCCATTCCATTCCATTACACATTCCATTCCATTTTCCATTCCATTCCATTCCACTTTCCATTCCACTTTCCATTCCATGATCCATTCCACTTTCCATTCCATGATCCATTCCACTTTCCATTCCATTCCATTCCACGATCCATTCTATTTCATTCCACGTTCCATTTCATGCCATTCCAGTTTCCGTTGAACACTCCATTCCACATATCATTCCACATTCCATTTCACAGTCCATTCGACATTCCATTTCACTTTCCATTCCGTTCCATTCCATTCCATTACACATTCCACTCCATTCCATTCCACGTTCGAATCCGTTTCACATTCCATTCCATTCCACTCCACATGCGATTCCATTCCAATCCACATTCCATTCCATTTCATTCCACAATCAATTCCACTTTTCATTCCACATTCCTTTCCATTCCATTCTAATCCACATTCCTTTCCTTTCAATTCCACATTCAATTCCACTTTCTATTCCAAATTCCTTTCCATTCCATTATAATCAACATTCCATTCCATTCCATTCCACATTCCATTCCATCTAATTTCACATTCCATTCCATTACATTGCATTCCACATTCCATTCTATTCGATTCCGCATTCCATTCAATTCCATTCCACATTCCATTCCATTCCATTCTATTCCAGATTCCATTCAATTCCATTCCACATTCCATTCCATTCCATTCCACATTCCATTACACATTCCATTACACATTCCATTCCACTTTCCATTCTATTCAATTCCACATTCCTCTCCAGTACATTCCGCATTCCATTTCATACCGTTTCACATTCCATTCCATTACATGGCTTTCCACATTCCATTTCAATCCATTCTGCATTCGATTCCATTCCATTTATTTCTATTCTGCGTTCCATTCCATTCCATTCAATTCCACATTCCATTCCATTCCATTCCATTCCAAATTCCATTCAACTGCGTTCGTCATTCCATTACACATTCCATTCCAAATTCTATTCCACGTTCCATTCCACATTCCATTGCATTCAATTCCATATTCCATACCATTCCATTCAATTCCATTCCACAACCCACTCCATTCTATTGCACATTCCATTCCACATTCCATTCCACATTCCTTTCCATTCCTTTCCCCATTCCTTTCAACACTCCATTCAACATTCCATTCCACATTTTTTTCCTTTCCATTCCATATTCCATTCCACATTCCATTCCACATGCCGTTCCACATTCCATTCCACATTTTTTCCTTTCCATTCCACATTCCATTCCACATTCCATTCCACATGCCGTTCCACATTCCATTTCGTTCCACATTGCCTTCCATTCAATTGCACATTCTATTCCATTACATTCCACATTCCATTCCAATTAATTCCACATTTCATTCCATTCCGTTGCATTCCACATTCCATTACATTCCATTCCGCATAACATTCCATTCTATTCTATTCCACATTCCATTCTATTACATTCCACATTTCATTCAATTACTTTCCACATTCCATTCCAAATTCCATTCCACATTCTATTCCATGTTGTATTCCATTCTATTCCATATTCTATTCCATTACATTCCACGTTCCATTCCATTCAATTCTACACTCCATTCCATTCCATTGCATTCCACATTCCATTCAATTCAATTCCGCATTCCAAAATATTCCATTCCATTATATTACACATTCCTTTCCATTCCACTCCACATTCCATTCCCTTCAATTCCACATTCCCTTCCACATTCCATTCCATATTCTTTTCCACATTCCATTCCATTCCATTCAGCATTCCATTCCATTCCATTCCACATTCCATTCCACATTCTATTCCGTTCCTTTCAACTTTCTATTCCACATTCCATTCCATTCCATTCCACATTTCTTTCCACGTTCCATTCCATTTTCCATTGCACGATCCATTCCACATTCCGTTCGACATTCCATTCAACGTTGAATTGCATTCCAATCCACGTTCCATTGCATTCCATTCCACATTCCACTGCACATTCTAATCCATTCCATTCCACATTGCCTTCCACATTTCATTTCACATTCCATTCCACATTCCAGTCCATTCCATTCCACATTCCATTCCAATTTCCATTCCATGTTCCATTCCACGTTCCATTCCACTCCATTCCATGATCCACTTCATTCCATTCCACTTTCCATTTCACATTACATTCCACATTCCTTTTCACATTGCATTCCACATTCCATTTCACTTTCCATTCCATTCCACTCCATTACACTACAAATTCCATTCCATTCTAACACACATTCCATTCCATTCCACTCCACATTCCATTCCTTTCCACATTCCATTCCATTCCGTTCCAGTTTCCATTCCATTCTATTCCACATTCCATTCCATTATATTCCACATTCCATTCCACATATCATTCCATTCCATACTATTCCACATTCCATTCCATTCCATTCCATTCCACTTTACATTCCATTTCATGCCACATTCCTTTCCTCTTTCCATTTCACATTCCAATCCAATCCATTCCCCATTCCTTTCCACATTGCATTCCACATTGCATTCCATTCTCCATTACATTCCATTCCACATTCCATTCCATTCCATTCCACATTCAATTCCATTCCATTCAATTTCACATTCCATTACATTACATTGCATTTCACTTTCCATTTAATTCCATTCCGCATTAAATTCCATTGCATTCCATTTTATTCCCCATTCCATTCCATTCCACTCTATTCCACAAACCTTTCCATTCTATTCCGCACTCCATTCAATTACATTCCATGTTCCATTCCACATTACATTCCCCATTCAATTCCACATTCCATTCCACATTCTTTCCACTTTCCTTTCCATTCCATCCCACATTCCATTACAAGGTCCATTCCGTGCCATTCAACATTCCATTCCACGTTCCTTTCCATTAAATTCCACATTCCATTCCACTTTCTATTCCATTGCATTCCACCTTCCTTTCCACGTTCCATTCCACGTTCCATTCCACAATCCTTTCCACGTTCAATTCCACATTCCATTCCATTCCATTCCATATTCCATACCTTTCCATTCCATTCCATTCCACAATCCATTCCATTCCATTCCATATTTCATTCCACATTCCGTTCCACATTCCATTCCACATTCTACTCCACTCCTTTCCACATTCCTTTGCACATTCCTTTCCATTCCATTCCACATACCATTCCATTCCATTCCACATTCCATTACATTCCATTCCATTCCACATCCCATCCCACATTCCATTCCATTGAATTCCACCATCCATTCCACATTCCATTCCTTTCCATTCCATTCCACATTCTATTAAATTCCATTTCAAAATCCATTCAGAATTTCCATTCCACATTCCTATCCACATTCTATTCCACGTTCCATTCCATTCCATTCCATCTTCAATTCCACATTCCATTCCATTCCATTCTATTCAACATTCCATTCGAGATTCCATTATATTCCATTCGATAATCCATTCCATTCCCTTCCTCATTCCATTCTATTCCATTCCATTGAATTCCATTCCATTCCACATTCCATTCTATTCCATTCCACATTCTATTCCACGCTCCATTGCGTGTTCCATTCCACTTTCCATTCCACGTTCCTTTCCACCTACCATTCCACATTAAATTCAACATTCCATTCCAAATTCCTTTCCATTCCTTTCCAGATTCCTTTCCACATTCCATTTCATTCCATTCCACATTACATTCCTTTCCACTTCACGTTCCATTCCACATTCCATTCCACTCCATTCCACATTCCATTCCACATTCCATTATATTCCAATCCACGTTCCATTCCACGTTCCATTTCACATTCCATTCCACATTCTATTCCACATTCTATTCCGTTCAATTCCTGGTTACATTCGACATTCCATTCCACATGCCCTTCCACATTCCATTGCATTCCATTCCACATTCCATTCCATTCCATTCCACGTTCCATTCCACATTCCATTCCTATCCATTCCACGTTCCATTCCATTCCATTCCATTACAGATTCCATTCCATTCCATTCCACATTCTATTCCACATTCCATTCCTCGTTCCATTCCACTTTCTATTCCACTTTCCATTCCACTTTCCATTCCACGTCCCATTCTACATTACATTCCACATTAAATTCAGCATTCCATTCCACATTCCATTGCATTTCATTCCACATTCCATTCCACATTCCATTCCATTCCTTTCCACATACCATTCCATTCCATTTCACATTCCATTCCGTTTAATTACACATTCTTTTCCACATTCCATTCCAGATTGCATTCCACATTCTCTTCCACATTCCATTCCACGTTACATTCCATATTCCTGTCCACATTCCATTCCAAGGCCAATTCAACATTCCTGTCCACATTCCATTCCACGTTCCATTTCACGTTCCGTTCCATTCCACGTTCTATTCCACATTCTAATCCACATTCCATTACAGTTTCCATTGCATTCCATTCCACGGTCGAATCCACGTTGCATCCCATTCCATTCCACTTTCCATTCCACATACCATTGCACATTCCATTCCGAGTTCCGTTCCATGTTCCATTCCGCGTTCCATTCCACGTTCCATTCCATTCCATTCCACGTTCCATTCCACGTTCCATTCCACATTCCAATCCACATTTCATTAGACATTCCATTCCATTCATTTCCACGGTCCATTCTGCATTCCATTCTGCATACCTTTGCACATTCCATTCCACATTCCATTCCACGCTCCATTCCGTGTTCCAATCCACGTCCCATTCCATTCTTTTCCAGATTCCACTGCACATTACATTCCATTCCATTCCACATTTCATACCATTAAATTCTATTCTATTCCAAATTTCATTCCATTCCACCTTCCATTCCACATTCCATTCCATTCCATTCCACATTCCATTTTGCATTCCATTAAATTCCTTTCCACGTTCCATTCCATTCCATTCCACATTCCATAACTTTCTATTCCACATTCCATTACACATTCCATTCCATGTTCTATTCCATTACATTCCACGTTCCATTCCACGTTCCATTCCACATTCCATTCCACATTCCATTCCACGTTCCTTTCCAATGCATTCCACGTTCCATTCCATGATCCATTCCTTTCCATTCCACGTTCCATTCCACATTCAATTCCGCATTCCATTCCATTCCATTCCTCGTTCCATTCCATGTTCCATTCCATTGTATTCCACGTTCCATTTCACATTGAATTGTACATTCCATTTGACGATCCATTCCTCATTCCATTTCACATTCCATTCCACGTTCCATTCCACTTTCCATTCCACGTTCCATGGCACGCTGCATTCCATGTTCCATTAAATGCTCCATTCCTTTCCATTCAACATTCCATTCCACATTCCATTCCACATTACTTTATGTTGCATTCCATATTCCATTCCACATTCCATTCTGCATTCCATAGAACATTCCATTCCACATTCCTTTCCTCATTATATTCCATTCCATTCCACATTCCATTCCACATTCCATTCCACATTAAATTCCATTTCACTTCATATTCCATTCCACATCTCATTGCATTCCATTCAACATTCGATTCCACGTTCCATTCCATTCCAATCCACTTTCCATTCCACATTCCATTCCATTCTATTCCACATTCTTTTCCACATTCCATTCCACTTTCCATTCTATTCCATTGCACATTCCATTCCACAATCCCTTCCATACCATTCTATTCCGTTGCACATTCCATTCCACAATAGATTCCTTTCCATTCCTCTTTCCATTCCACGTTCCATTCCACATTCCATTCCGCATTCCATTCCATTCCATTCCAGGTTCCATTCCACCTTCCATTCCAAATTCCATTTCACATTCGAATCCACGATCCATTCCACCTTCCATTCCACGTTCCATTCCACGTTCCATTCTATGTTCCATTCCATTCCACATTACGTTGCATTCCATTCCATTGCACATTCCATTCCACATTCCATTCCATTTCATTCTTTTCCATTGTATTCCTTTTCACATAACATTCCATTCCATTCCAAACTTCTCCACATTCCATTCCATTCCAATCTTCTCCACATTCCATTCCGTTCCTTTCCTCATTCTATTCTATTCTATTCCACCTTACAATCCATTCCATTACACCTTCCTTTCCATTGCACATTACATACCGTTCCATTGCATTACACATTCAATTCCTTTCCATTGCACTTTCCAATACGTTCCATTCCACAATCCATTCCATTCCATTCCACCTCCCATTCCACGGTGCATTCCACATTCCATTACATTTCATTCTATTTCATTGCATTCAATTCCATATTCCTTTCCATTCAATTCCACTCCACATTCCATTCCATTCCATTCCAAATTCAATTTCACATTCCATTGCATTCCATTCCATTCCATAATCCATTCCATTTCATTCCACATACAATTCCATTCCATTCCACATTCCATTCCATTCCATTCCACATTCTATTCCACATTCCATTCTATTCAATTTCACTTTCCATTTCACGTTCCATTGCATTCCATTCGAATCCACATTCCATTCCATTCCATTCCACAATCCATTCCAAATTCCATTCCACATTCCATTCCACATTCCATTCCACATTCCATTCCATTCCATTCCATCTTCAGTTCCACATTCCATTCCATTCCACTACATTCAATATTCCATTCCACATTCCATTCCATTCCATTCCATTCCACATTCCATTCCATTCCATTCCATTCCATTCCATTCCATTCCATTCCACATTGCATTCTATTCCATTCCACATTCTATTGCACGTTCCATTGCACGTTCCTTTCCACTTTCCATTCCACGTTCCATTCCACATTCCATTCCACATTAAATTCATCATTCCTTTCAAATTCCATTCCATTCCGTTCCAGATTCTATACCACATTCCATTTCATTCCATTCCACATTTCATTCCATTCAACTCAACGTTCCATTCCACTTTACATTCGATTCCATTCCACATTCCATTCCATTCCATTCCACATTCCATTCCACGTTCCATTCCATTCCAATCCACGTTCCATTCCACATTCCATTCCACATTCCATTCCACATTCAATTCCACATTCCATTCCGTTCCATTCCACATTTCATTCCACTTTCCATTCCACATTCCATTCCACATTCCATTCCATTCCATTCCACATTGAATTCCACATTCCATTCCGTTCCATTCCACATTTCATTTCACCTTCCATTCCATTGCATTCCACATTCCAATCCATTCAATTCCGCATTCCTTTCCACATTCCATTCCATTCCATTCTATTCCACTTTCAATTCCATTCCATTCCACATTTCATTCCATTAAATTAGACATTCCATTCCACACTCCATTCCACATTTCATTCCCTTCCTTTCCACAATCCATTCCACACTCCATTCCACATTGCTTTCCACGTTCAATTCCGTTCCATTCCACTTTCCTTTCCAAATTCCATTCCGCATTCCATTCCATTCCATTCCACATTCCATTCCAAAATCAATTCCACAATCCATTCCATTACAATCCACATTCCTTTCAACATTCGATTCCATTCGATTCCACATTCTTTTCCATTCCATTCCACATTCCATACTATTCCACTGCATTCCACATTCCATTCGTTTCCATTACACATTCCTATCCTTTCCAGTGTACGTTCCATTCCATTTCATTCCACATTGTTTTCCATTCCATTCCACATTCCATTCCACATCCCATTCCATGTTCCATTCCACTTTCCAATCCACATTCCATTCGACGTTCAGTGCCATTCCATTCCACATTCCATTCCACAATATATTACATCGTATTCCACATTCCATTCCACATTCCATTCCATTCCATTCCACATTCCATTCCACATTATATTCAATTGCATTCCACATTCCATTCCACATTCCATTCCACGTTGCATTTAACGTTCCAGTCGAGTTTCCATTCCATCCCATTCCACGTTGCATTCCAAATTCCATTCCATTACGTTCCACTTTCCTTTCCACGTTCCATTCCGCATTGCATTCCACATTACTTCGGTTCCATTCCACATTCCAATCCATGTTCCATTCCACCTTTCATTCCATTCCATTCCACATTCCATTCCACATTACATTCAACATTCCATTCCATGTTCCATTCCATTCCACTCCACATTCCCTTCCACATTCCATTTCCACATTCCATTCCATTTCTTTCCACATTTCATTCCTTTCCATTCCACGTTCAATTCCACATTTCATTCCATTTCGTTCCAGATTCCACTGCACATTCCATTCCATTCCATTTCACATTCCATACCATTAAATTCTATTCCATTCCACATTCCATTCCATTCAACATTCCATTCCACATTCCGTTCCATTCCGTTCCACTTTCCATTCCGCACTCCATTAAATTCCATTCCACATTCCATTCCATTCCTTTCCAAATTCCACAACTTTCCATTGCAGATTCCATTCCACATTCAATTCCACTTTGCATTCCACATTTCATTCCACTTTCCATTCCACATTCCTTTCCATTCCATTTCACATTCATACCATTCCACGTTCCATTCCACATTCAATTCCATGTTCTATTCCATTCCATTCCACTTTACCTTCCACGTTCCATTCCATTCTATTCCACGTTACACTTCACATTGCATTGCACATTCCATTCCACGATCCATTCCACATTTCATTGCGCATTCCATTTCACTTTCTTTTCCACTTTCCATTCCACGTTCCGTTCCACGTTGCATTCCATGTTCCATTTCACGTTCCGTTCCATTCCATTCCACTTTCCATTCCACATTCCATTCTACATTCAATTCCACATTACGTTATGTTCCATTTCACATTCCATTCCACATACCATTCCACAATCCATTCCACAGTACATTCCATTTCATTCCACATTGCATTTCACATTATATTCCATTACAATCCACATTCCATTCAACTTTCTATTCCACATTCCATTCCATTTCAGTCCACATTCCATTCCACATCCCTTGGCATTCCGGTCCACATTTCATTCCACATTCCAGTCACTTCAATTCCACATTCCATTGCATTCCAATCCACTTCCCATTCCACAATCCTTTCCATTCTATTCCACATTCTATTCCACATTCTCTTCCACATTCCATTCCATTCTATTGCACATTCCATTCCACAGTCGTTCCATTCCATTCTTCTTTGTTTTCCACGTTCCATTCCACATTCCATTCCACATTCCTTTCCATTCCATTCCAGTTTCCATTCCACGTTCCATTCCACAATCCATTCCACATTCCATTCCACATTCCATTCCGTTCCATTCCACGTTCCATTCCAAATTCCATTTCACATTTCATTCCACTTTCCATTCCACATTGCATTCCACGTTCCATTCCACCTTCCATTCCATTCCAAATTCCATTGCATTCCATTCCACATTCCATTGCATTCCATTCCATTCCACCTTCCATTCCACATTGCATTCCATTTCATTCTATTCCATTGTATTCCATTCCAAATTCCATTCCATTCCAATCCTCCCCACATTACATTCCATTCAATTCCACATTGTATTCTATTCCATTCCACATTCCAATCCATTACATTACAGATTCCTTTTCATTCAATTCCACATTCCATACCGTTCCAATGCATTCCACTTTAAATTCCTTTCCATTACACATTTTTTTCCTTTCCATTCCACATTCCATTCTACATTCCATTCCATTCCTTTCCACATTGCATTGCATTCCCTTCCACATTCCTTTCCACATTAAAATCCTTTCCATTCCACATTCAATTACTTTCCATTCCACATTCCATTCCACATTCATTTTCACATTCCATTCCTCATTCCATTCTATTCTATTGCATTCCACATTCCATTCTACATTTTATTCCACATTCTATTCCACATTCCTTTCCATTCCATTCCATGTTCCCTTCCACATTCAATTCCACATTCCATTCCACATTGCATTCAACATTCCATTCCACATTCCATTCTATTCCACTCAACATTGCATTCAACCTTCCATTTCACATTCCATTACAATTACCTTTCAATTCCATTCTACATTCAATTCCATTCCATTCCATTCCACATTCAATTCCATTCCTTTCCTTTCCACATTCCATTCCACGTTCCATTCCATTCCATTCCACATTCCGTTCCTCATTCCATTCCACATTCTCTTTCACATTCCATTCCACATTCGCTTTCACATTCCACTCCACATTACATTTCACATTCCACTCCATTCCGTTTTACATTCCATTCCACATTCCATTCCATTCCGATCCACATTCCATTACACATTGCATGTCATATTCCTTTCCATTCCATTCCACATTCCATTCCACACGTTGCATTACACATTCCATTCCATTCCATTCCGCGTTGCATTCCTCGTTTGATTCTACGTTCCATTCCACGCTCCATTCCATATTCCATTCCATTCCATTCCACATTCCTTTCCATTCCACATTCTCTTCCACATATCTTTCCACATTCCATTACATTCCATTCCACATTCCTTTCCATTTCACATTCTCTTCCACATATCTTTCCACATTCCATTTCATTCCATTCCACATTCCTTTCCAAATTTCATTTCACTTTCCATTCCATTCGAATCCATTCCAGATTCCATTCCATTCTTTTCCAATCCACATTCCGTTCCATTCCGTTCCATGTTCAATTCCATTCAACATTCCATTCCACATTCCAATGCACATTCCATTCCATTCGATTCTATTCCACATTCCATTCCATTCAATTCCACATTCCATTCCACTTTCCATTCCACTTTCCTTTCCCCGTTCAATTCCATTCAATTGCACATTCCACTCCATTCAATTGCATTAAACTTTCCATTCCATTCCATTCAATTCCACCTTCCATTCCATTCCATTGCATTCCACATTCCAATCCATTCCATTCCACATTCCTTTCCATTCCGTTCCATTCCGCATTCCATTCCATTCCTTCCACATTCCATTCCACATTCCGTTTCACATTACAGTTCTTTCCGTTCCACATTCCATTCCATTGCATTCCATTCCATATAACATTCCATTCCATTCCATTCCAAATACCATTACACATTCCATTACATTCCATTCCACATTCTTTTCCATTCCATTCCACATTCCATTGAACATTCAATTCCACATTCTATTCCGTTCCATTCCACATTTCATTGCATATTCCATTCCACATTACATTCCACATTCCATTCCATTCCATTCGAGATTCAATTCTGTTCCATTCCACATTCCAAGCTACATTTCATTCCATATTCCATTCCACATTCAATTCCACATTCCATTACACATTCCATTCCACATTCCATTCCACGTTCTATTCCATTCCACTTTGCATTCCACATTCCATTTCATTCCTTTCCACATTCCATTCCAAATTCCATTTCAATTTCCTTTACATTCCATTCCTTTCCACATTCCGTTCCATTCCATTCCAATCCACTTTCCATTCCATTCCATTGCAAGTTCATTTCCATTCCACATTCCCTTCCATTCCATTCCATTCCACATTCAATTCCACATTCCTTTGCACATTCCATTCCATTCCATTGTATTCCACATTTAATTCCATTCCATTCCACATTCCTTACCATTCCATTCCACATTCCATTCCTCTTTCCATTCCACATTACTTTCCCCGTTCAATTCCATTCAATTCCACATTCCATTCCATTCCATTTAATTCAACGTTCCGTTCCATTCCACTCAATTCCACATTGCATTCCTTTCCATTGCATTCCACTTTCCATTCCATTCCATTCCATTCTATTCCATTCCACATTCCATTCCATTTCCCTTTGAATTCCATTCCACTTCACTTTGCATTCCATTCCACTCCACATTTCATTCCATTCCATTCCACATTCCATTCAATTGCATTCCTCATTCCGTTCCATTGCTTTCCACATTCCATTCCATTCCTTTCCATTCCATTACACACTGCTATCCACATTCCATGAAATTCCGCATTCCATTCCATTCCATTCCAAATTCTATTCCATTCCATTCCATATTCCATTCCATTTCATTCCACATTCCATTCCATTCCATTCCACATTCCATTACATTCAGCTTTCCATTCCATTCCATTGCGTTCCACATTCCATTCCATTCCATTCCTTTACATTTCACATTCCATTCCAAATTCCGTTCCATTCCACATTCCGTTCCATTCCACATTCCATTCCATTCCATTGTTTTCCACATTCCATTCCATTCCAATCCGTTAAACTCCAAATTCCATTCGGAATTCCATTCCTTTCTATTCCACATTCTAATCCATTCCATTCCACATTCCATTCCATTCCATTCCACATTCCATTGCATTAAATTCCACACTTCATTACACCCCATGCCACATTCCACTCCATTCCATTAGACATTCCATTCCATTACATGCAGTATTGCATTCCATCCATTAGACATTCCATTCCATTCTGTTCCAGATTCCATTCCATTCCACATTCCTTTACTTTCCATTGAATATTTCTTTCCTTTCCATTCCACATTCCATTCAATTAAATTCTACATTTCTTTGCGTTCCACATTCCGTTCCATTCCATCCATTACACATTCCATTCCACTTTCCATTCCATTCCACATTCCATTCAATTCCATTCCACATTCCATTCCACTGCTTTCCACATTCCATTCCATTCCACATTCCCTTCCATTTCATTCCATTCTGTTAAACATTCCATTCCTCTTTCCATTCAATTTGAAATTCCATTCCATTACATTCCACATTCCATTCCATCCCATCCGACTCCATCCCACATTCCATTCTGTTCCATTTCACATTCCATTCCATTCCATTTCACTTTCCATTCCAATCCATTCCACTTTCCATTCCATTCCGTTACATTGCTTTCCACATTTCATTCCATTCCATTTTATTCCACATTCCATTCAAATCTATTCCGCATTCCATTCTATTCCATTCCATTCCTCATTTCATTCCATCTTCCTTTCCATTCCATTCCATATACCATTCCATTCCATTCCACTTTCCATTCAATTCCAGTCCACATTATATTCACTTCCATTCCACATAATTTTCTATTCCATTCCATTCAATTCCACATTCCATTCCATTCCATTCCACATTCCATTCCATGTGATTCCGCATTCCATTCCATTCCATTTCACATTCCATTCAATCCCATTCCGCATTCCACATTTCATTCCACCTTCCTTTCCACGTTCCATTCCACGTTCCATTCCATCTTCCATACCATTCCATTCCGCGTTCAATTCCACATTTCATTCCACATTCCATTCATTCTATTGCATATTTCCTTCCATTCCATCCCACATTCCATTCCTTTCCATTCCATTCCATTCCACTTTCCTTTCCATTCCATTCCATTCCATTCCATTCCACATTCCATTCTTCTCCATTCCATTCAGCATTCGATTCCATTCCACATTCCATTCCATTCCATTACATTCCCGATTCCATTCCTTTCCATTCCATTACACTTTCCTTTCCATTCCATTCCTTTCCACATTCCATTCCATTCCAATCCACATTCTATTCCATTCCACTCCACATTCCACGTTCCATTCCAGGTTCCATTCCACTTTCCATTCCACGTTCCATTCCACTTTCCATTCCACTCCATTCCACGTGCCATTCCACTTTCCTTTTCTTTCCATTTCACATTCCTTTCCATTCCATTCCACATTCCATTCCGCATTGAATTCCATTCCATTCCACTTTATATTCCATTCCATTCCACATTCCAAGTCCCATTCCATTGCATTCCACCTTCCATTCCACGATCCATTCCACATTCCATTCCACATTCTATTTCATTCCATTTCTCATTCCATTCCACATTCCTTTCCATTAAAGTCCACATTTCATAACACGTTCCATTCCATTGCATTCCACCTTCCATTCCACGATCCATTCCACATTCCATTACACATGCCATTTCACATTCTGTTCCATTCCATTTCTCATTCCATTCCACAATACATTCCATTCCATTCCTCGTTTCATTTCATGTTCCATTCCATTTCATTCAACGATACATTCCACATTACACTCCACATTCCATTTCACATTCCATTCCATTGCATTCCAAATTCAATTCCCTTCCAATCCACTTTCTATTCCTTTCCACTCCACATTCCACGTTCCTTTCCAAGTTCCATTCCACTTTCCATTCCACGTTCCATTCCACTTTCCATTCCATTCCATTCCACGTTCCATTCCACTTTACATTTCTTTCCATTTCACATTCCTTTCCATTCCATTCCACATTCCTTTCTGCATTCAATTCCATTCCATTCCACATTCCATTCCATTCCATTCCACATTCCATTACATGTTCCGTTCCATTGCATTCCACCTTCCAGTCCACGCTCCATTCCACATTCCATTCCACATTCCATTTCACATTCTATTCCATTCCATTTCTCATTCCATTCCACATTCCATTCCATTCCATTCCACATTTCATTACATGTTCAATTCCATTCCATTTCATTAAACGATACTTTCCACATTCCATTCCACATTCCATTCCACATTCCATTTCACATTGCATTCATTCCATTTTACATTCCTTTCCACATTCCATTGCATTCCATTCCATTTCCCATTCCACATTCCATTTCACTTTCCGTTCCATTCCATGGCACATTGCATTCCACATTTCATTGCATTCCCTTCCACGGGGCAGTCCACGTTCCATTCCTGGTGCATCCCACGATCCATTCCACGTTCCATTCCACTTTCCATTCCATTCCATTCCACATTAAAAACCATTCCTTTCCCTTGAACAATCCATGCCATTCCGTTCCACATTCCATTCTGCATTCCATTCTAGATTCCTTTCCGTTCCATTTCACACTCCATTACACAATCCATTCTACATTCCTTTCCGTTCCATTCCGCATTCCTTTTCCTTCCATTCCACATAACCTTCCATTCCAAATTGCATTCCACTGCATTCCATTCCATTCCACATTCCTTTCCATTCCATTCCAAATTCCATTCTCATTCCATTGCATTTCATTTCACATTCCTTTCCATATTCCATTCTATTCCATTCAACAATTCATACCACATTCCATTCCATTCCATTCCACATTCCATTCCACTTTCCATTCCGTGATCCATTACACGTTCCATTCCAAGTTCCATTCCATTCCTTTCCAGATTCCATTGCATTCCTTTCCACTTTCCATTTCATTCAGTTACACATTCCATTCCACATTGCATTTCACATGTTTTTCCACATTCTAATTCACTTTCCATTCTATTACATTACACATTCGATTCCGTTCAATTCCACATTCCATTCCATTCCATTCCACATTCCATTCCATTCCATTCCACATTTAATTCCACATTCCATTCCATTCCATTCCATGTGCCATTTTGCGTTCCATTCCTTTCCATTCCACATCCCATTCCATTCCGTTGTACATTCCATTCCATTCTACTATCCATTCCATTCTATTCGACATTCCATTCCACGTTCCATGCCATGTTGAAATCCGTGTTCTATTCCACGTCCCATTCCACGTTCCATGCCTTTCAATTCCACATTCTGTTAAATTCCATTCCACATCCCATTCTTTTCCATTAGACGTACATTTTGACATTCCATTCCACTGTCCATTCCATTGCATTCCACGTTCCATTCCACTTTCCATTCCATTCCATTCCACGTTCCATTCCACATTCCATTCCATTCCATTCTACGCTGCTTTCCACATTCCATTGCTCACTGCATTCCACATTCCTTTCCGTTCCATAATGCATTCCATTCCACATTCCATTCTGTTGTATTCCACATGCCACCCCACATTCCAATACACATTCCATTCCATACCATTCCACTTTCCATTCCAGATTCCATTCCATTCCATTCCACATTCCATTCCGCATTAACTTCCACATTCCATTCCATTCCATTCCACATTCCATTCAAAATTCCATTCCACTCAATTCCACATGCTATTCCCCTTTGCATTCCACATTCCATTCCATTGCACATTTCATTAGACAATCCATTCCATTCCATTCCGTATTCCATTCTACATTCCATTCCATTTCATTCCACGTTGCAATCCACATTCCATTCCACATTCCCTTCCTTATTCCATTCCATTCCATTCCACATTCCATTCTACATTCCATTCCATTCCATTCCACATTCATTTTCACTTTTCCTTCCACATTCCAATCCATTCCATTCCAGATTGCTTTACACATTCCATTCCATTTCATTCCACATTCCTTTCAACATTCCATTCTATTCCATTCCACTTTCCGTTCCACTTTCCATTCCACATTCCTTTCCACGTTCCATTCCGTTGCATTCCACATTCCATTCCACATTCCATTCCATAGTCCATTCCATTCCACATTCCTTTCCACATTCCATTCCATATTCCATACCATTCCATTCCATGTTCCATTCCACTTTCCGTTCCATTCCATTCCACGTTCCATTCCGCATTACATTGTGCATTCTGTTCCACTTTCCATTCCACTTTCCATACAACGTTCCATTCCATTCCATTCCACTTTCCATTCCATTCCATTCCACGTTCTTTCCATGTTCCATTCCACGTTCCATTCCATTCCTTTACACGTTCCATTTCACTTTGCATTCCATTCTGCGTACAATTTCACATTCCATTCCACATTACACTCCATTCCATTCCAAGTGCCACTCCACATTCCATTCCACATTCCCTTCCATATTCCATTCTATGCCATTCCACATTCCATTCCATTCCATTCCACATTCCTTTCCATTACATTCCAGATTCCATTCCGCATTCCATTCCATTCTGTTCCACATTCCATTCAACGTTCAATTCCATGTTCCATTCCATTGAATTCAACGATCTATTCCGCCTTCCAATTTACTTTCCATTCCATGTTGAATTCCACTACATTCCATGATCCATTCCACATTCCACTCCACATTTCATTCCACATTCCATTAAAATCTCCATTGCTCATTCCATTCAATTCCATTCTACGTTCCATTCCACGTTCCATACCACATTACATTCCACATTCCTTTCCACGTTCCATTCCTTTCCATTCCATGTACCAGTCCACATTCCATTCCATTCCATTCCATAGTCCATTCCAAACCACATCACATTCTATTCCACATTTCATTCCGTACCATTCCACATTCCATTCAACATTCCATTCCTTTGCATTCAACATACCATTCCATTTCATCTCACATTACATTCCACGCTACATTCCATATGGCATTCCACATTCCATTCCATTCCATTCCAAGTTCCATTGCACTACCCATACCCTTCCATTCCATTCAACATTCTATACCACATTCCATTCCACATTCCATTCTAAATTCCATTACATTCCATTCCAAATTCCTTTACATTTCATTGCACATTCCATTCCACATTCCATTACATTCCATTACACATTCTATTCTATATTCCATTACATTCCATTCCACATTCCATTTCACATTACTTTACATTTCATTTCACATACCATTCCACATTTCATTCCACATTCCATTCCCCATTGCCTTCCATTCCATTCCACATTCCCTTCCACATTCCATTATAATCCATTCCACATTCCAATTCTCATGCCATTCCACAGTGCATTCCACGTTCCATTTCACATGCCATTCCACAGTCCATTCCACAATCCATTAAACGTTCCATTCCATTCCATTCCGCGTTCCATTACATTCCAGTCCACATTCCATTCTATTCCTCATTCCATTCCACATTGCCTTGCATTCCGTTTCACATTCCAAACCAAATTGCATTACACATTGAATTCCAGTCCATTCCACATTCCATTTCACGTTCCATTCCTCAGTCCATTCCACTTTCCATTAAAATTCCATTCCATTCCATTCCACATTCCCGTCCAGTTTACATTGCTTTCCATTCCACGTTCCATTCCACTTTCCATTGCACATTCCATTCCAAGTTCCATTCCAATTTCAATTCCACGTTCCATTCCAGGTAGTATTCCAAGTTCCATTCCATTCCGTTCCACGTTACATTCATCATTCCATTCCATCCCATTCCACGTTCCATTCTGTTCCATTCCACTTTCCATTCCACATTCCATTCCACCTTCCATTCTACCATCCATTCCGTTCCATTCCATTCCATTCCACGTTCCATTTCACATTCCATTCCACATTCCATTCCGTTCCATTCCACATTCCTTTCCACATTCCTTTCCACATTGCACTCCATTCCATTCCATTCCACATTCCATTCCACATTCCATTCCACATTCCATTCAATTCCATTCCACGTTTCATTCCACATTCCATGTGACATTTCATTTCATTCCTTTCCTGTTTCCATTCCACTATCCATTCCATTCAATTCCACGCTAAATTCCACATTGCATTCTACTTTCCATTCCACTTTGCATTCCATTGCATTAAACGTTCCATTTTACAGTCCATTGCGTATTCCTTTCCACATTCCATTTCTTTGCATTCCACGTTCCATTCCAAATTCCATTGTACTTTACATTCCAAGTTCCATTCCACATTACTTTCCACTTTCTATTCCAATTTCCATTCCATTCCTTTCCAAGTTCCATTCCAAATTCAAGTCGATTCCATTCCACGTTCCATTCCACATAGCATTCCACATTCCATTCCTTATTCCATTCCACATTCCATTGCACATTCCGTTTCACGTTCCATTCCACATTCTATTCCAGTTTCCATTCCACGTTCCATGCCATGTTCCATTCCATTCCATTACACGTTCCATTCCACATTCTATTCCATTCCATTCCAAGATCCATTCCACATTCCATTCCACATTCCATTGCAGATTCCATTCCACATTCTCTTCCACTTTCCATTCCATATTACATTCCACATTCCATTTAACATTCCATTCCATTCCATTCCAGTGTGCATTCCACATTCCGTTTCGTTCCATTCCACATCCTATACCACACTGCATTCCATATTCCATTCCATTCCATTCCACATTCCATACTGCATTCCATTCCATTCCATTCCACGTTCCATTCTACCTTACAATAGTCATTCCATTCCATTCCATTCCACATTCCATTCTACATTACATTAGAGGTTCCATTCCGCGTTCCATTCCACGTTCCATTCCATTCCATTACACCTTACATTCCATGTTCCATTCCATTCTTCTCCATGGAATGGAAAGTGGAATATAATGTGGAATGGAATGGAATGGAATGGAATGTGGAATCGAAGTGAATGTAATATGGAATGAAATCGAATGTTGAATGGATTCCATTCCATTTCACATTCCTTTCCACATTCCATTCCGTGGAATGGAATGGAATATGGAGTGGAATAGAATGGAATGGAATGTGGAAAGGAATGTGGAATGGAAAGTTATGGAACGTGGAATGGAAAGCAGAATGGAATGCAATGGAATGTGGAAAGGAAGGTGGAATGGAATGGAATGTGGAATGCAATGTGAAATGAAAAGGAATGGAATGCATTGAAATGTGGAATGGAATGGAATGGAACGCGGAATGGAATGGAATGGTATGGAATGGAATGGCATGGAATGGAATGGAATGGAATGTGGAATGGAAGGCAGAATGAAATGGAATGGAATGTGGAATGGAATGTAATGGAATGTGGAATGGAATAGAATGGAATATGGAATGAGTTATACAATGGAAAGAATGTGGAGTGGAATGTGAAATGGAATGGAATGAAAAGTGGAATGGAATATTGAATGGATTGGAATGTGGATTAGAATGGAATGGGATGTGGAATGGATTGGATTGGAATGTTGAATGGAAAGTGGAATTTAATGAGGAATGGAATTGAATGGAATGTGGAATGGTTTGTGGAATGGAACGGAATGTAATGTAGAATGGAAGGTGGAATGTAATGTGGAATGGAATGTGGAATGCAACGTGGTTTGTTATGGAATATGGAATGGATTGGAATGCAATGAAACGGAATGAGGAATGGAATGGAAAGGAATGTGGAGTGGAATAGAATGGAAAGTGGAATGGAATGGAATAGAACGTGGAAAGGAATGTGGAATGGAACGCAGAATGGAATGGAAAGGAATGTGGAATGGAATGGAATGGAATGTGGAAAAGAATGGAATGGAATTTGGAATGGAATGGAATGCAGTGTGGAATGGAATGGAATGTGGAAAGGAATGCAATGGATATTGGAATCGAATGGAATGGAATGGAATGTGGAATAGAATGCAATGTAACATGGAAAGGAAAGGAATGGAATGTGGAATGGAATGGAAGGGAATGAAATGTGGAACGGAATGGAATGGTATGTGCAATGGAATGGAATATAATATAGAATGGAATGGAATGCCATGTGGATTGGAATGTGAATGGAATAGAATGTGGAATGGAATGTCTAATGGAATGGAATGGAATGTGGATTGGAAAGGAAGGGCATAGAATTTTAAATAGATTGGAATGGAATGTTGAATGGAATGGAAAGGAATGTGGAATGCAATGGAATGGAATGGAATGTGGAATGGAATTTGAAATGGAATATGAAATGCAATGTGGAACTGAATGGAATGGAATGTGGAAATGAATGAGGAATTGAATGGAATGCGATGTGGAATGGAATGATGAATGGAATCGGATATTATTTGGAATAGAATGTGGAATGGAATGGAATGTGGAATGGAATGGAAGGGAATGTGGAATGGAATGTGGAATGCAATGGAATGGAATGTGGAATGGAATGGAATGGAATGGAATAGAATGTGGAATAAATCGCAATGTGGAATGTAATAAGGAGTGGAATCAAATGTAATGTGAATGGAATGGAATGGAAGGTGGAATGGAGGAATGGAATGGAGTGTGGAATGGAGGAATGGAATGGAATGTGGAATGGAGGAATGGAATGGAATGTGGAATTGAATGGAATGTAATGTGGAATGGAATGGAAAGGAATGTGGAATTGAATCGAATGGAATATGGAATAGAATGCGGAGTGTAATGGAAGGTGGAATGGAATGTGGAATGGAATGTATTGAAATTTGGAATGGAATGGACTGGAATGTGGAAAGAAATGTGGAAAGGAATGTGGAATGGGATGGAATGGAATGTGGAATTGAATCAAATGAAATGTGGAATGGAATGTGGAATGGAATGGAATGGCATGTGGAATGGAATGGAATGGAATGTGGAATGGAACGGAATGGAATGTGGAATGCAATGGAATGGAATTTGGAATGGAATGGAATGGAATGGAATGTGGAGGGGATCGGAATGCAATTAAATGGAATGTGGAATGCTATGTCGAATGGAAAGGGTTGGAATATGGAACAGAACGTGGAATAGAAAGTGGAATGGAATGTGAAATGATACGTGGAATGGAATGGAATGTGGAATTGAATGGAATGGATTGTGGAATGGATTGAAATAGAACGTGGAACAGAAAGTGGAATGGAACATGGAATGGAACGTGGAGTGGAACATGGAATGGAATGTGTAATTGAATGGAATGGAATGTGAAATGAAATGTGGAAAGTAAAGTGGAATGGAATAGAATGGAATGTGTAATGGAATGTGGAATGAAATGGAATGGAATAGAATGGAATGTTGAATGGAATGTGGAATGGCATGGAATGGAATCTGGATTGGATTTAAATGGCTCGTGGAAATGAATGGAATGGAAAGTAATGTGGAATGGAAAGTGGAAAGAAATGGAATGGAATTTGGAATCGAATGGAATGGAATGTGGAATGGAACGTGGAATGGAATGGAATGGAAAGGAATGGAATGTGGAAAGGAATGTGAAATGCAATGGAATGGAAATGAATGGAATCTGGAAAGGAAGGTGGAATGAAGTGGAATGGAATGTGGAATGGAATGTGGAATGGAATGGAATGGAATGTGGAAAGGAATTGTATGGAACCTGGAATGTAACATGGAAAGAAATGAAATGGAATGGAAAGGAAAGGAATGGAAGGGAATGTGGAATGGAATTCAGAATGGAATGGAATGTGGATTAGAATGTGGAATGGAATTTGGAAAGGAATGGAATGAAATGGATTTGAATTTGAAATTAAATGTGGAATGGAATGGAATGGAATGTGGAAGGGAAAGGAATTGATTGGAATGTGCAATGGAATGTGGAAAGGAATGGAATGAAACGTCGAATGTATCGTGGAATGCTACGTGGAATGGAATGGAATGGAATGGAATGCAATGTGGAATGGAATGTGGAATGGAATGTGGAATGGAATGTGGAATGGAAGGAAATGGAATGTAATGTGGAATGCTATAAGAAATGGAATGGAATGAAATGGTTAATGGAACGTGGAATGGAACATCAAATGGAACGTTAAATTGATTGTGAAATGGAATGCAATGGAACGTGGAATGGAAAGTTTAATGGAACTTGGAATTGAAGGTGGAAAGGAATGAAAGGCAATGTGGAATGGAATGGAATGTTTAAAGGAAGGGAATGGAATGTGGAATCGAATGGAATGGAATGCTGAAAGGAATGTGGAATGGATTGGAATGTGGAATGGTATGTGGAATGGAATGGAATGGAATGTGGAATGGAATGGAATTTAATGGAATGTGGAAAGGAATGTGGAATGTAATGGAATGGAATGTGGAATGGAATGTGGATTGGAAGGGAATGGAATGCGGAATGGAACGCAATGGAATGCGGGATGCAATGGAAAGGAATGTGGAATGCACTCTGTAATGGAATGGAATGGAATGCGGAATGCAACATGGAATAGAATGGAATGGAATGGAATATGGAATGGAATGGAATATGGAATGGAATGGAATGGAATGTGGAATGGAATGGAATGGAACGTGGAATTGAATGTGGAATGGAATGGATTGGAATGTGGAATGGTATGTGAAATGGAATGGAATGGAATGTGCAATGGAGTGTGGAATGGAATAGAAAGGAACGTTGAATGGTATGTGGAATGGAATGGAATGGAATGCGGAATGCAATGAGCAATGGAATGGAATGGAAAGTGGAATGGAAAGTGGAATGGAATGGAATGGAATATGGAATGGAACGCTGAATGGAACGTGGAATGGAACTGGGAATGGAATGTGGAATGGAGCCTGGAATGGAATGTGGAATGGAATGTGGAATGGAATGTGGAATGGATGGTGAAATGGAACGTGGGATGGAACGTGTAATGGAATGTGGAAAGGAATGTGGAATGGAATGTGGAATATAAGGTAATGGAATGTGGAATTCAATGGAATGGAAAGTGGAATGGAATGAAATGGAATGTGAAATGGAATGGAAAGGAATGTGAAAAGCGATGAAATGGAATGTGGAATGGAAGGTGGAATGGAATGGAATGAAATGTTGAATTCTTTGGAACGGAATGGAATGTGGAATGGAATGGATTATAATGTGTAACGTAATGTGGAATGGAGTAGAATGGAACGTGGAATGGAAGGAGGAATGGAACGTGGACTGGAACATGGAATGGACCGTGGAATGGAGAGTGGAATGGAACATGGAATGGAATGTTTAATGGAATGTGGAATGGAATGCAATGGATAGTGGAATGGAATGGAATGGAATGTGGGGTGGAATGTGGAATGGAATGGAAAGGAAAGTGAGATGGAAAGTGAAATGGAATGGAATGGAACCTGGAATGGAACACTGAATGGTATGTGGAATGGAATGGAACGGAATGGAATGGAATGTGGAATGGAATGGAATGGAATGAAATGGAAAGTGGAATGCAATGCAATGGAATGGAATGTGGAATGGAATGGAATGGAACTTGGTATTTAATGTGGAATGGGATGGAATGGATCGTGGAATTGTATATGAAATGGAATGGAATAAAATGTGGAATGGAACGTGGAATGGAACGTGGAATGTAAAGTGGAATGGAATGTGGAGTGGAACGTGGAATGGAATGTGGAATGGAAAGAAATGGAAAGTGGAATTGAATGGAATGGAATGTTTAATGGAATGGAATGGAATGGTTTGTAATGTGGAACGGAAAGGAAAGGAATGTGGAATGGAATGTGGAATGGAAAATGGAATGAAACAGAATGGAATGTGGAATGGAATATGAAATGGAATGTGGAATGGAATATTAAATGGAATGGAAGAGTATGTGGAGTGGAATGGAAGGGAACGGAATGGAATGTGGAATGGAATGAGGATTGGAACGGGTAATGGAATGGAATAGAACATGGAATGGAACACGGAAAGCAACGTGGAGTGGAGTAAGGAATGGAAAGTGGAATCGAATGGAATGGAACGTGGAGTGAATGGAACGTGAAATCTAAAGAAATGGAACGTGGAATGGAAAGGAATGGAAAGTGGAATGGAATTGAAAGGAAAGTGGAAAGAAATGGAACTTGGAATAGAATGGAATGGAACGTGGAATGGAAAGTGGTACGGAATGGAATGGAAAGTGGAATGGAATGGAATGGAAGGTGGAATGGAATGTGGATTGGAAAGGACTGGAATGCGGAATGTAGTGTGGAATGCAATGGAATGGAAAGTGGAATGGAATTTAATGGAATGTGCAATGCAATGTGGAATGGGATGGAATGGAATGTGGAATGGAAAGTGGAATGGAATGGAATGGAATATGGAAGGAAGTGGAATGGAATGCAATGTGGAAAGGAAACTGCAATGGAATGGAATGGAACATGGAATTGAACGTGGAATGGAATGGAAAGGAATGTGGAATGGAATGGAATGGAATGTGGAATGGAATGGAATGGAATGTGGAATGGAAAGGAATGGGAATTTGAATGGAAGGGAATGCAATGGAAAGGAATGTGGAATGGAATTGAATGTGGAATGGATTGGAATCTGGTATGAGTTGGAATGGAATGTGGAATATAATGGAATGGTATGTGGAAAGGAATGGAAAGTAATGTGGAATGGAATGAAATGGAATATGGAAAGAAACTTAGAATGGAATGGAACATTATGGACTGGAATATGGAATGCAATGGAATAGAATGTGGAAAGGAATGGAATTCAATGGAATGTGAAACGGAAATTGAAAGGAATGTGGAATGGAATGCAAAGGAATGTGGAATAGAATGGAATGGAATGTGGTATGGAATTTGGAATGGAATGGAATGGAATGTGGAATGGAATGGAATGTGGAATGGAATGGAATGGAATATGGAACGTAATGGAGTAGAATGGAATGGAATGTGAAATGCAATTAAATGGAATGAAATGGAAGGTGTAATAGAGTGGAATGGAATGTGTAATGGAATGTGTAAAGGAATGGAATGCAATGTGGAATGGAATGGAATGGAATGTCGAATGGAAAGTGGAATGGGATATGGAATGGAAAGCAATGGAATGTGGAATGCAATGGAATTGAATGGCGTGTGAAATGGAATGGAAAGGAATATGGAATGGAATGGAATGGAATTTGGAATGCAATGGAATGGAATATGGAATGAAATGTGGATTGGTATGGAATGGAATATGGAATGGAATGTGGAATGGAATGGAATGGGAAGCGGAAGGCAATGTGGAATGGAATGCAATGGAATGAAATGTGGAATGGTATGGAATGGAACGGAATGGAATGTAGAACGGAATAGAATGGGATGTGGAAGGCAATGTGGAATGGAATGGAACCGAACGGAATGCATTGTGGAGTGGAATGGAATGTAATGGAATGGAATGTGGAATGGTATGTAATGGGATGTGGAATAGAAAGGAAAGGAATGTAGAATGGAATTTAATGGAATTTGGAACGGAATGGAATGGAATTGGGAATGGAATGTAATGGAATGGAATGTGGAACTGAATGGAATGGAATTTGCAATGGAAGGCAAATGAATGGAATGGAATGTGAAGTGGAATGCAATGGAATGCAGAATGCAAGAGAATGGAATGGAATGATAAGTGGAATGGTATGGAATGCAACATGTAATGGAATGTGGAAAGGAAGGGAATGCTATGTGGAATGGAAAGTGGAATGCAATGGAATGGAATGTGCACTGGAATGGAACGGAATTTTTAATGGAATGAGGAATGGAACTTGGAACAGAATGAAATGGAGTTTGTAATGTAAACGAATAGAATGTGGAGAGAAATGGAATGGAATTGCATGTGGAATGGAATGGAATGCAATCTAGAATTGAATGGAATGTGGAATGGAATCGAATGGAATGGAATGTGAAATGGAATGGAATGGAATGCAATGTGGAAAGGAATGGAATGAAGAGTTATGAAATGTGCAATGAAATGGGATGCAATGTGGAATGGAATGGTATGGAATGTGGAATGGAATGTGGAATGGAATGGAATGGAATGTAGAAAGGATTGTAATGGAATGTGGAATGGAATGCAATGGAATGTGTAATGAAACGGAATGGAATGGAATGGAATGTGGAATGCAAAGGAATGGAATGGAATGGAATGTGGAATGCAATGGAGTTGAATGCAATGAATTGTGGAATGTAATGGAATGGAATGTGGAATGGAATTTGTAATGGAATATGGAATGGAATGTGGAATGAAATGGAATGTACTGTGGTATGGAATGGAATGCAAAGGAATGTGAAAAGGAATGGAATGGAATGTGGAATGGAATGGAATGGACTGTGGAATGCAATGAAATGTAATAGAATGGAATGTAGAATGGAATGGAATGCAATGTGGAATGCAATGGAAAGGAATGGAATGTGAAACGGATTGGATAGGAATGTGGGATGGAATTGAATGGAATGTGGAATGGAATGGAATGAGGAATTCAAGGTGGAATGGAATTGAATGGAATTTGGAATGGAAAGGAATGGAATGTGAAATGCAATCTGCAATGGAATGGAATGAAATGTGGAATGGAATGTGGAATGGAATGGAATGGAATGTGGAATGGAAAGAAATAGAATGGAATGTGGAATGGAATGGAATTTAATGGAATGAAATGGAGTGTGAAATGGAATGGAATGCAATGTGGAATGGAATGGAAAGTAATGTGGAATGGAATGTGGAATGCAATCTGGAATGGAATGGAATGAATGTGGAATGGAATATTGAATGGAATGGAATGGAATGTGGAATGGAATGGAATGGAATGTGTAATGGAATATTTTAGGGAACGTGGAATGAAATTGAAAGATGTATGGAATGGAATGGAATGGAAAGGAAGGTGGAATGGAATGGAATGCAATGTGGAATGGGATGAAATGGAAAGTGGGATGGAATGTGCAATGGAATGGATCGGATTTGAATGGAATGTGGAACAGAATAGAATGGAATGGAATTTCAAATGGAAACAGAATGGAATGTTTAATGGAATGGAATGCAACGTGGACTGGAATGGAATGGAATGTGGAATGGAATGGAATGGAATGTGGAATGGAATGGAATGCAATGCGGAATGGAAGGTGGAATGGAATGGAATGGAATGTGGAATGGAATGGAATGGAATGTGGAATGGATTCGAATGGAATGTGGAAAGGAATGGAATGGAATGGAATGTGGAATGCAATGGAATGGAATGGAATGGAATGCTTATTGGAATTTAATGGAAAGTGGAATGGAATTGAATGGAATGTGAAATGGAATGTGGAATGGAACGTGGAATGGAATGGAATGGAATGTATAATGGAATTTGTAATGCAATGTGGAATGGTATGGAATGGACTGTGGAAAGGAATGAAATGTAATTGAATAGAATGTGGAATGGAATGGAATGGAATGTGGAATGCAATGGAAAGGAATGGAATGTGAAACGGAATGGATAGGAATGTGGAATGGAATTGAATGGAATGTGGAATGGAATGGGATGGAATGGAATGTGGAATGCAATATGGAAAGGAAAGGAATCAAATGTGGAATGGAATGGATTGGAATGTGGAACAGAATGGAATAAAACTTGGAATGGAACGTGGAATGGTTCATGGAATGGAACGTGGAGTGGAACGTGGAATGGAATGTGGAATGGAATGGAAAGGAAGCTGAAATGGAATGAGGAACGAAACGGAATAGAATTGAATGGAATGTGGAATGGAATGGAATGAAATGTGCAATGGAATGGAATCGAATATGGATAGGGATGTGGAAAGCATTGTGTAACGGAATGGAAACGAATGTGGAATGGAATGAGGAAAGGAACGTGGAATGGAATGGAATGGAACGTGGAATGTAAAGTGGAGTGGAACGTGGAATGGAACGTCGATGTGAATGGCATGGAAAGTGGAATGGAATGGAACGTGGAATGGAATGGAACGTGGAATGGAATGGAACGTGGAATGGAATGGAATGGAACGTGGAATGGAATGGAACGTGGAATGGAATCGAACGTGGAATGGAATGGAACGTGGAATGGAATGGAATGGAACGTGGAATGGAATGGAACGTGGAATGGAATGGAATGGAAATTGGAATGGAATGGAACGTTCAATGGAGTGGAATGGAATGTGGAATGGAATGTGGAAACGAAGGGAATGGAAAGTGGAATGGAAGGGAATGCAATGTGGAATGGAATGGAATGGAATTTGGAATGGAATGGAATGTGAAATGCAATTCAAAGGAATGGAATGGAAGTTAGAATAGGATGGAATGGAAGGTGGAATATAATGGAATGGAATGTAGAATGGAATGTGAAATGGAATGGAATGGAACGTGGAATGGAATGGAATGCAATATAGAATGTAATGGCACGGAAGGTGGAATGGAATGTGGAATGGAATGGCAGGGAATGTGCAATGCAATGTGGAAATTAATGGAACGAAGTGTGGAATAGAATATTTAATAGAAGGGAATGGAATATGGAATGAAATGGAATGGAATGGAATGTGGAATGGAAGCGAAAGGAATGGAACGGAATGTGCAATGGAATGCAATGCCTTGGAATGAGGAATGGATTGGAATGGAATGAGGAATGGAATGTGGAATGGAATGGAATGGGATGTGAAATGGAATGGACTGGAAATTGGGATGGAATGAGGAATGGAATGGAAGGGAATGGAGTGGAATTGGGAATGGAATGGAATGGAATGGAATGTGAAATGGAAATAGAATGGAATGTTTATTAGAATGTAATGGAATATTTATTAGAATGGAAGGGAATGGAATGTGGAATCGAATGGAATGGAATGTGGATTGGAATGGAATGGAACTTTGTATTGAAAGTGGAAAGTAATGTAATGGAATGTGGAATGGAAGGAATGGAATGTGGAATTGAAAGGAAAGCAATGGAATGGAATGTGGAATGGAATGGAAAGGAATGTGGAATGGAATGGAATGGAATGCAACATGGAATGGAATGGATTGGAATGCGGAATGGAATGAAAAGAAATGGAATGAGGAATAGAATGGAATGTCATGCCAAATGGAATGGAATGGAATGGAATGGAATGGAATGTGGAATGGTAAGTGGAATGCAATAGAATGCAATGTGGAATGGAACGCGGAAAGCAATGTACTGGAATGTGGAATGTACGGGAATTGAAACTGCAATGCAATGGAATGGAATGTGGAATGGAATGGAATGGCATGTAATGTGAAAAGGAATATGGAATGGAACGGAATGGAAAGTGTAATGGAATGGAATGGAGTGGAATGTGGAATGGAATTGAATGGAATATGGAATGGAATGGATTGGAATGTGGGAAGCAATGTGGAATTGAAAGGAACAGAATGTGTAAAGGAATGGAATGGAATGGAATGGAAGGTGGAATTGTATGGAATGGAATGGAATGTGAAGTGGAAATAGAATGGAATATTTTTTGGAATGGAATGGAATGTGGAATGGAATGGAATGGAATGTAGATTGGAATGAAATGGAACGTAGAATGGAATGGAATGGAATCGGGAAAGGAATGGAATGTTGGATGGAATGGAATGGCATGTGGAATGGAATGGAATGGAATGTAGAATGGAAAGTGGAATGGAATGGAATAGAATGTGAAATGGAATGGAATGGAAAGTAGGATGGAATGTGGAATGGAATAGAAGGTTATGGAGTGGAAAGTGGAATGGAATGGAATGCAATGGAATGTTATACGGAAATTGAATGGAATGGTTAATGGAATGGAATGCAATGTGGATTGGAATGGAATGAAATGTGGAATGGAATGGAATGGAATGTGGAAAGGAATGGAGTCGAAAGTGGAAAGGAATGGAATGGAATGCAATGGAATGTGGAATGCAATGGAATGAAATGTAATGGAATGTGGAATGGAATGGAATGGAATGTGGAACGAAATGTGGAATGGAAAGGAACGGAATGGAATGCGGATTGGAAGGCAATGGAATGGAATGTGGAATAGAGTGCAATGTAATGGAATATGGAATGGAATGCAATTGAATGGAATGGAATGGAATGTGGAATGGAACGTAGAATGGAATGGAATGGAAATTGGAATGGAATGAAATGGAACGTGAAATTGATAGTGGAATGGAATGGAATTGAATTTGGAATGGAATGGAATGGAACGTGAAAGGGAATGGAATGGAAATTGGAATGGAATGGAACGGAATGTGGAATGGAATGGAATGGAATGTGGAAATGTGATGGAATTGAAAGCAGAATGCCATGGAATGGAATGTGGAATGGAATGGAATGGCATGGAATGTGGAATGGAATGTGGAATGGATTGGCATGCAATGCGGAATGGTATGGAAAGGAATGTAGAATGGTATGGAAAGGATTGTGAAATCTAATGCGGAATGGAATGGAATGGTATGGAATGGAATGTAGAATGGTATGGAAAGGATTGTGAAATCTAATGTGGAATGGAAGGGAATGTGGAATGGAAACTGGAACGAAGGGCATTGGAATGTGGAATGGAATGGATTTGAATGAGGAATGGAAGGTGGAATGGAATGGAATGGAATGTGGAAAGGAATGGAATGGAATGTTGAATGTAATGGAACGGAAAGTGGAATGGAATGTGGAATTTAACGTGGAATAGAAAGTGAAATGGAATGTGCAATGGAATGCAGAATGGAATGGAATGGAATGTGGAATGAAATGTGGAATAGAATGGATTGGAATGTGGAATGGAATGTGGAATGGAATGGAATGGAAAGTGGAATGGAATGAGGAATGGAATGTTGAATGGAAAGTGAATGGAACGTGGAATGGAACGAGGGATGGAATGGAACATGGAAAGAAGAGGAATGGAATGAGGAATGGCATGTGGAATGCAATGGAATGGAATGTTGAATGGAATGGAATGGAATATGAAATGGAATGTGGAATGGAACGTGGAATGGAATTGAATGTAATAGAACGGAATGTGGAATGGAATGGAATGTTGAAATTAATGGAAAGGAATGTGAAATGGAATGTGGAATGGAACGTGGAATGGAATGGAATGGAATAGAAAGGAATGTTGAATGGAATGGAATGAAATGGAAAGTAATCTGGATTGGAATTGAGTGGAATGGAAAGGATTGTGGAATGGAATGGAATGAGGCATGGAATGGAATGGAATGTGGAATGGAATGGAATGGGATGTGGAATGGAATGGAATGGAATAGAAAGGAATGTGGAATGGGATGGAATACGGAATGGATTGGAATTGAATGTGGAATGTAATGGAATTCAATGTGGAATTGAATGGAATGTCTCAAGGAATGGAATGAAATATGTAAAGCAATCTGGAATGGAATGGAACGTTATGGAATGGAATGTGGAAAGGAATGGAATGAAACGTAATGTGAAATGGAAATAGAATGGAAAGTGAAATGGAATGCAATGGAATGTGGAATGGAATGCAATGGAATGTGGAATGGAATGCAATGGAATGTGGAATGGAATGGAATGGAATGTGGAATGGAATGTGGAAAGGAAAGGAATGGAATGTGGAATGGAATGGCAGGGAATCAGGAATGTAGTGGAATAGAATGTAATGTGAAATGTAATTTAACGGAATCCAATGGAAAGTAGAATAGAATGGAATGCAAGGTGGAATATAATGAAATGGAATGTGGAATGCAATGTGGAATGGAATGGAATGGAATGTGGAATGGAATGAAATGGAATGTAGAATGGAATGTAGAATGGAATATGGAATGGAATGGAATGGAATGTGGCATTCAATGGAATTGAATGGAGTGTGAAATGGAATGGAAAAGAATGTGGAATGGAATGGAATGCAACGTGGAATGGAATGTAATGGAATGTAGAATACAACGTGGAATGGTATGGAAAGGAATGTGCAATGGAAAGCAATGGAATGTGCAATGCCATGTGGAAAGGAAAAGAATGGAATGTGGAACGGAATGTGGAAGGAAATGGAATGGAAAGTGGAATGCAATGAAATGGAATGGAATATGGATTGGAATGGAACGGAATGGAACGGAAAGTGGAATGGAATGGAATGGAATGTGGAATGGTATACGAAATGGAATGGAACGAAAAGTGGAATGGAGTGGAATGGAATGGAATATGAAATGGTAATAGAATGGAATGTTTAATGGAATGGAATGGAACGTGGAATGGAATGTGGAAAGGAATGGAATGGAATGTAGAATGGAATAGATTGGAATGGAATGAAATGGAATTAAATGGAATGCGGAATGCAATGGAATGGAACTGAATGGAATGTGGAATGGAATGGAATGTAGAATGGAACGTGCAATGGAATGGAATGGAATGGAATGAGGAATGGAATGAGGAATGGAACGTGGAAAGGAATGTAGTGGAATGGATGGTAGAATGCCATGCAACGGAATGGAAGGTTTGATGAAAAGAATATAATGGAATGCGGTATGGAATGGAATGGAATGGAATGTAGAATGGAATGTGGATTGGAACGGAATGGAATGTATAATGGAATGTGGAATGGAATGGAAAGGACTGTGGAATGGATTAGAATGGAATGTGAAACGGAAAGTGGAATGGAATGGAATGAAACGCGAAATGGAATGGAATGGAACTTGGAATGGAATGGAACGGAACGTGGAATGCAATGGAATGGAATGTGTAATGGAATGGTGTTGACTCTGGAATTCATTGGAATGGAATGTGGAATGGAATGGAATGGCACGTAATGTGGAACGGTATGTGGAATGGAATGGCATGGATTCTGCAATGCATTGTGGAAAGGAATGCAATGTAATGTGGAATAGAATGTGTAAGGGAAGGGAATAGAATATGGAATGCAATGGATGGAATGGAATGTGGAATGGAATGGACTGGAAATTTGGATGCATTGTGGAATGGAATGGAAGGGAATGGTGTGGAATCGGGAATGGAATGGAATGAATGGAATGTGAAATGGAAAAAAAAATAGAAAGTTTATTAGAATAGAAGGGAACATTTATTAGAATGGAATGGAATGGAATGTTTATTACAATGGAATGGAATGGTATGTGGAATCGAATGGAATGGAATGTGGAATGGAATAGAATGTAACATTGTAATGAAGGTGGAATGTAATGGAAAGGAATGCGGAATGGTATGTGGAATGGAATGGAATGCAACGTGGAATGGAATGGAATGGAATGGAATGTGGAATGGAATGAAAAGAAATGGAATGTGGAATAAAATAGAATGTAATGGCAAATGGAATGGAATGGGATGGATTGGAATGTGGAATGGAATGTGGAATGCAGTACAATGGAATGTGGAAAGGAACGTGGAATTGAATGTAATGGAACGTGGAATGGAAAGGAATGGAAGGTGAAATCTAACGTGGAATGGAATGCAATGGAATGTGAAATGGAATGGAATGGAACGTGGAATGGAATGCAACGGAACGTGGAATGGAATGTAATGGAATGTGGAATGGAATGAAATGGCATGGAATGTGGAATGGAATGTGGAATGTAATGGCATGGAATGTGGAATGGAATGGAATGCCAAATGGAAAGAGGAATGAAATGGAGTAGAACGTAGAATGGAATGGAATGTGGAATGGAAGGGAATGAAATATGGAAGGGAATGTGGAATGTTATGGAAAGGAATGTGGAATGGAATAGAATGGTATCTGGAATAGAATGTTGAATGGAATGGTATGGAATGCGGAATGGAACGGAATAGAACGTAGATTGGAAAGTGTAAAGGAACGTGGAATGGAACGTGAAATGGAACCTGCAATGAAATGCGGAATGGAATGGAATGGAATGTGGAATATAATGTGGAATGGATAGGAATTGAATGGAATGGAATGCAGAATGGAAACCGGAATGGAAGGGAATGGAACGGAATTATAAATGGAATGGAATTGAATGTGGTATGCATTGGAATGGAATGGAATGGAATGTGGAATGGAAACGAATGGAATGTGGAATGGAATATGAAATGGAATGTAATGGATCGAGGAATGCAACATGGAAAGGAATGTGGACTGGAAGGTGCAATGGTACTTGGAAAGGAATGCAATGCAACGTGGAATGAAATGGAATTGAAAGTGGAATGGAATCGAATGGAATGTGCAATGGAATTGAAAAGAATGTGGAATGGAATGTGGCATGGAATGGAATGGAATTTGGAATGGAATTTGGATTGGAATGGAATGGAATGTGGAATGGAATGGAATGGAATTTGTAATAGGATGTGGAATGGAATGGAATGGAACGTGCAATGCAATGAGGAAAGGAATGGAATGGAATGTGGACTGGAATGTGGAAGGGAATGGAATGGAATCTGCAATGCAATGGAATGGAATGGAATGTGGAATGGAATGGAATGGAAAGGAACAGAATGTGGAATGGAATGGAATGGAATGGAATGTGGAATGGAATGGAATGGAATGGAAAGGAATGTGGAAAGGAATAGAATGGGATGTGGAAAGCAATGGATTGGAATGTGGGAAGCAATGTGGAATGCAACGGAATGGAATGCAGAAAGGAATGGAATGGCATGGAAAGGAATGTGGAATGGTATGGAACGGAATGGAATTTGAAGTGGAAATAGAATGTAATGTTTAATGGAATGGAAAGGAATGTGGACTGGAATGGAATGGAATGTGGAATGGAATGGGATGGAACGTGGAATGGAATGGAAATGAATGTGGATTGGGATGTGGAAAGCACTGTGTAACGGAATGGAATGGAACGTGTACTCGAATGAGGAATGAAACGTCGAATGTAATGGAATGCAACGTGGAATGGAACTTGGAATGTAATGTGGAAAGGAATGTGGAATGGAATGGAATGTGGAATGGAAAGCAAAGGAATGTGGAATGGAAAGTGGAATGGAATGGAATGGAATGGAATATGGAATAGAATGCGGAATTTAATCTGGGATAGAATCGATCGGAACGGAAGATGGAATGGATCGTGGAATGGAATGGAATGGAATGTGGAATTGGATGGAACGTAATGTGGAATGGAATGTGGAATGGAGTGGAATGGAATGTGGAATGGGATGGAACATAATGTGGAATGGGATGTGGAATGGAATGGAATGGAACGTGGAATGGAACATGTAATGGAATGCGCAATGGAAAGTGGAATGGAATGAGGAACGGAATGACTAATGGAATGGAATGTAATGTGGAATGGAATGCAATTTTCTGGAATGTGGAATGGAATGTGGAATGGAATGTGGAATGGAAGGAACGGAAAGTGGAACAGTACGGAATGGAACCTGGAATGGAATGGAATGTGCAATGGAAAAGAATGGAAAGTGGAATTGAATTGAATGGAATGTGGAATGGAATGGAGTGGAATGGAATGTTTAATGGCATGGAATGCAACGTGGAATGGAATGTGGAATGGAATTTGGAATGGAATGTGTAATGGAATGGAATGCGGAATGGAATGTAATGGAATGTGGAATCGAATGGAGTGGAATGGAATGAGGAAAGGAATGTGGAATGAAATGTGGAATTGAATGGAATGGAATGTGGAATGGAATGGAATGGAATGTGGAATGTAAGTTGGAATGGAATGTGGAAGGGGATGTGGATTGGAATGGAATGGAATTTGGAATGGAATGGAATGGAATGTGGAATAGAATTTATTGGAATGGAATGTAGAATGTGATGTGGAATGGAATGGAATAGAATATGGAATAGAACGGAATGGAGTGGAATGTGGAAAGGATTGTGAAATGGAGTGGAATAGAAAGTGAAATGAAATGTGTATTGGAATTTGGAAGGGAAAGTCGAATGCAATGTAGAATGGAAATTGCAATAGAATGCAATGGAACATGTAATGGAATGTGGAATGGAATGGAATGGAATGGAATGTGGAATGGAATCAAATGGAATGCGGAATGGAATGGAATGGAACGTGGAAAGGAAACTGGAATGGAATGGAATGGAATACGGAATGGAATGTGGAATGTAATTGAATGGACATTGGAATGGATCGTAGAATGGAATGTAGAATGGAATGGAATGGAATGGGGAATGGAATTGAATGAAATGTGGAATGGAAAGGAATGGAATGTGGAATGGAATGGAATGAGGAATGGAATGGAATGGAATATGAAATGCAATGTGGAACGAAATGTGAAACGGAGTGGAATGCAATGTGGAATGGAATATTGAACGGAATGAGGAATGGAATATGGAATGGAATGTGGAAAGAAATGTGGAATGGAAAGGAATGGAATGTGAAATTGAATGTGGAATGCAATGGAATGAAATGTGAAATGGAATGCAAAGGAATGTGGAACGTAAGGTAGAAACGAATGTGAAATGGAATGTGGAATGGAATATGGAAAGGAATCTGGAATTTAACGGAATGGAATGTGAAATGGAATGGAATGGAATATTTAATGGAATGTGGAATGAAATGGAATGGAATGTGGAATGGAATGTGGAAAGGAATGTGGAACGTAACCGAATAGAATGTGGAATGGAATGTGGAATGGAGTGAGGAATTTAATGTGGAATGGAATGTGGAATGGTATGCAGAATGGAATGTGGAAAGGAATGTGCAGTGGAACAGAATGGAATGTTGAATGCAAGGTGGAATGGAGTGTGGAATGGAATGTGGTATGGAACGGAATGGAATGTGGAATGGAATGTGGAATTCAATGTGGAATGTAACGTGGAATGCAAATGAACGGAATATAAAATGGAACGTGCAATGGAATGGAATGGAACGTGGAATGGAATGGAACGGAACGATGAATGGAACGTGAAATGGAATATGGAATGGAATGTCGAGTGGAAAGCTGAATGGAATGTGCAATGGAATGTGGAATGGAATGTGGAATGGAATAGAATGGAACGTGGCATGGGATTGGGAATGCAATGTGGAACATATTATGGAATGGAATGGAATGGATTGTGGAATGGATTGTGGAATGGAAAGTCAAATGGAATGGAATACAACGTGGAATGGAATGCGGAATTCAATGGAATGGAACTTTGAGTGCAATGTGGAATGTAATGTGGAATGGAACATGGAATGTATCGTGCAATGGATTGGAATGGAACGTGGAATGGAATGTGGAATGGAACGTTTAATGGAATGGGGAATTGAACTGAATGGAATATGGAATGGAATGTGGAATGGAATGGAAAGGAATGTGGAGTGGAATGTGGAATAGAATGTGAAATGGAAGGGAATGGAATGTGTCGTCGAATGTGGAATGGAATGTGGAATAGAATGTGGAATGGAAAGGAACGGAATGTGGAATGGAATGGAATGGAATGTAGAATGGAAAATTGAATGGAATGGAATGGAATGTGGAATGGAATTTTTAATGGAATGTGGAAAGCAATGTGTAATGTAATGGAATGGATTGTGGAATGGAATGTGGAATGGAATGGAATGTGGAATGGAATTTTTAATGGAATGTGGAAAGCAATGTGTAATGTAATGGAATGGATTGTGGAATGGAATGTGGAATGGAATGTGGAATGGAACGGAATGAGTTGTGGAATGGAATGTGGAATGGAACGGAATGAGTTGTGGAATGGAATGTGGAATTCAATGAGGAATGGAACGCGGAATGCAAAGGAATGGAATGTGAAATGCAAAGTTGAATGGGTGAGAATGGAAAGTGGAATGGAATGGAATGGAACGATGAATGGAATGAGGAAAGGAATGCGGATTGGAAAGTAGAATGGAAAGTGGAATGGGTTGGAATGGAACATGGAATGGAATGTGGAATTTAATAGAATGGAACGTGAAATAGAATGGAATGGAATGTGAAATGGAATGGAATGGAATGAGGAATGGAATGTGGAATGGAAAGGAATTGATTGTGGCCTGGAATTTGGAGTGGAATGTGGAATGGAATGGAATGGAATGGAATTCAATGTAGAAAGGAATGGAATGGAAAGTGGAATGGAATGTACAAGGTAATGGAATAGAATGTGGAATTGAATGTGGAATGGAATTGAACGGAATGAAAAGTGGAATGGAATAGAGTGGAATGTGGAATTGTATGTGGAATGGAATGGAATGGAATGTGGAATGAAATGGAATGGAATGTGGTAAGGAATGGAATGGAATCTGGAATGGAATGTAATGGAATGTGGAATGATATTGAATGGAATGTGGAATGAAGTGGAAAGGAATGTGGTATGAAATTGAATGGAATTGATTGGAATGTGGAATGGAATGTGGAATGGAATGGAATGGAATATGGAATGGATTGTGGAATGGAATGGAATGGAATGTGGCATGGAATGTGGAATGGAAATTAATGGATTGTGGAATGGAATGTGGAATGGAATGTGGAATGGAGTGGAATGGAATGTAGAATAGAATATGCAATGGAATGGAAAGTAATGTCAATGGAATGTGGAATTGAAAATGGAATGGAAGGTGGAAAGCACAGGAATGGAATGTGGAATGGAAAGGGTAATGGAATGGAGTGGAACGTGGAATGGAACACGTAATGGAATGGAATGGAACTTTGAGGGCAATGTGGAATGGAATGTGGAATGGAACGTGGAGTGGAACGTGGAATGGATTGGAGTGGAACGTGGAATGGATTGGAATGGAACGTGGAATGAAATGTGGATTGGAATGTGGAAGGGAATATGGAATGGAATGTGGAAAGGAATGTGGAATGGAATGTGCATTGGAACGAGGAATGGAACCTGGAATGGAATGGAATGGAACGTAGAATGCAAGGTGGAATGGAATTGAATGGAATGTGGAATGGAGTGCAACGGAATGTGGAATGGAATGGAAGGGAACGTGGAATGGAATATGGAATGGAACGTGGAATGGAATACGGAACTGAATGAAGTGGAATGTGGAATGGCAAGGGGCATGGAATTGAATGGAATATGGAATTGAATGTGGAATGGTATGGAATTGAATGTGGAATGGAAGAGAATGGAATGTGGAATGGAATGGGGAAAGGAATGGGAAATGGAATCTGAAATGGAATGGAATGGAATGTAGAATGAAATATGTAATGTAATGTAATGGAATGTTGAGTGGAATGTGGAATGGAATGGAATGGAAAGGAATGGAATTTTTAATGGAATGTGGAAAGGAATATGGAACGGAATGTGGAATGAAACGGAATGGAATGTGGAATGGAAGGTGGAATTCAAAGTGGAGTGGAACATGGAATGCAAATGAATGGAATGTGGAATGGAACGTGCAATGTAATGGAATGGAACGTGGAATGGAATGTCACGGAACGATGAATGGAATGTGAAATGGAATGTGCAATGGAATGCGAATGGAAAGCGGAATGGATTGGAATGCAACGTGGAATGGAATGTGGAATGGAATGGAATGGAATGTGGAATGCAATGGAATGGAATGTGCAATGTAATGTGAAATGGAATGTGGAATGGAATGGAATGGAACGTGGCATGGGATTTGGGATGGAATGTGGAATATAATATGGAATGGAATGGAATGGAATGTAGATTGGAATGGAATGGATCGTGGAGTACAGTGGAATGGAAGGTTGAATGGAATGGAATTTAATGGAATGTAGAATGCAATGGAATGGAAAGTGGAATGGAATGTGGAATGGAATGAAATGGAATGGAATGTGGAAAGGAATGGAATGGAATGTGGAATGGAATGTAATGTAATGTGGAATGGAATTGAAATGAAAGTGGATTGAAATTGAAAGGAATTTGGATTGAAATTGAATGGATTGGAATGGAATGTGGAATGGAATGTGGAATGGAATGGAATGGAATGTGGAATGGAAAGGAATGGAATGTGGAATGGAATGGAATTGAATTAGGAGTAGAATGGAATGAAATGGAATGTGGAATAGAATGTGGAGAGGAATGGAATGGAATGGAATGGAATGTGGAATGCAAAGCAATGGAATGGAATGAGGAATGGAATGGCATGCGGAATGGAATGTGAAAAGGAATGCAATGGATTGGAATGGGAATGCAATGGAATGGAATGAAATGTGGAATGGAATGGAATGGAATGTGGAATGGAATGGAATGTGATGTGGAAGGGAATAGAATGGAATGGAATGGAATGGAATGTGGAAAGGAATGGAATGGAATGGAATGAAATGTGCAATTGAATGGAATGAAATGTGGAACGGAATGGAACGGAATGTGGATTTTAATGGAATTGAATGTGGAATGGAAAGGAATGGAATGGAATGCGGAATTGTATGAAATGCAATGTGGAATGCAATGGAATGGAATGGAATGGAAAGCGGAATGGAATGGAATAGAATGTGGAATGGAATGGAATGCATCGCGGAATGTAATCTGGAATGGAATTGAATTAAATGGAGCGTGGAATGGAAAGCAATGGAATATGGAATGTTATGGAATGGAATGGAATGTGGAATGGAATGCAATGGAATGGAGAGGAATGTGTAATAGAATGGAATTGAATGTGGAATGGAATGGAATGGAATGGGGAATGGAATGGAATGGAATGGAATGAGGAATGGAATGGAATGGAATTTGGAATGGAACGGAATTGAATGGAAATTGGAATGGAATAGAATTGAATGAATGGTGAAATGGAATGGAATGTGGATTGGAATGTATGATGGAATAGAATGGAATTGAAAGAGGAATGAAATGGAATGTGGAATGGAATTGAATGGAAAGTGGAGTGAAATGGAATGAAAAGTGGAATGGAATGGAATGGAAAGTGGAATGGAATGGAATGGAATATGGAATGGAAAGGAATAGAATTTGGAATGGAATGGAATGGAATGTGGAATGGATTGCAATGTGGATTGGAATGTGGAATGGAATGTGTAATTGAATGGAATGGAATGGAGTGTGGAATGGAATGGAATGTGGAATGCAATGGAATGGAAGGTGGAATTGAGTTGAATGGAATGTGGAATTCAATGGAATGAAATGTGGGGTGGAATGGAATTCAGTGTGAAATGGAATGGAATGCGGAATGCAATGGAATGGAATGTAATGGAATACGGAATGGAATGGAACGGAATGTGGAATGGAATGGAAGGGAAAGTCGAATATAATTTGGAATGGAATGGAAAGGAATTCAGAATGGAATGGAAAGGAATGTGGTGGAAAAGAACGTGGAATGGAACGTGCAAAATAACGTGGAATGGAATGCGGAATGGAATGGGTTGCAATGTGAAATGGAATGTGAAAAGGAATGGAATGGAATGTAGAATGGAATGTGAAATGGAATGGAATGGATCGTGGAATGAGATGGAATGGAATGTGGAATGGAATGGAATGGAATCGAATGCAATGTGGAATGGAATGGAATGGAATGGAATGGAACGTGGAATGCAATGGAATGGAATGTAGAATGGAATGTGGAATGGAATGTAGGATGGAATGTGGAGTGGAATGGGGTGGAATGTGGAATGGAATCTGGTTGTAATGGAACGGAATGGAATTAAGAATGGAATGGAACGGAATGGAATTTGGAATGGAATGGAATGGAATGGAATGGAATGGAATGGAATGTGGGTCGGAATGGAATGAAATGTGGAATAGAATGGAAAGAAATGCAATGAGTAATGAAATGTGGAATGTAATGGAATGGAATGTGGATTGGAATGGAAAGGAATGTGGAATGGAATGTGCAATGGAATGTGGAATGGAATAGAATGGAATGTATAATGCAATGTGGAATAGAATGTGGAATGGAATTGAATGTGGAATGGAATTGAATGTGGAATGGAATGTGGAATGGCATGTAATGGAAAGTTTAAATGGAATGGAATGGAATGCGGAGAGGAATGGCATGTAATGTAGGATGGAGTGGAATGGAACGTGGAAAGGAATGGGATCCAATGTGGAATGGAATGGATTGGAATGTGGAATGGAATGGAATGGAATGTGGAATGTAACGCAAGGCAAATTGGAATGGAAAGTGGAATGGAATGGAATGTAATATGGAATTGAATGGAATGGAATGTGGAATGTAATGTGGAATGTAATGGAATGGAATGTGCAATGGAACGGAATTGAATGTGGAATAGAATGTGCATTTGATTGTGGAATAGAATGTGGAATGGAATGGAATGGATTTTGCAATGGAACGTGGAATGGAATTGAATGCAACGTGGAATGGAACTTTTAATGGAACGTGGAATGGAAAATGGAATGTAATGTGGAATGGAAAGAAATGGAATGTGGAATAGAATGAAATGGAATGTGGAATGAAATGGATTCGAATGTGGCATGGAATGGAATGGAATGTCGAATATAATTTGGAATGGAATGGAATGGAAAAGAATTCAGAATGGAATAGAATGGAATGGAATGGAATTGAAAGTGGAATGGAATGGAATGGAATTGAAAGTGGAATGTAATGGAATGGAATATGGAATGGAACGTGGAATGGAATGTGGAATGGAATGGAAAGGAATCTGGAATGGAAGGAAATGGAAACTGGAATGGAATAGAATGGAAAAGATTGGAATGTGGAATGGAATGGAATGGAATGGAATGTAGAATGTAAAGGATTGGAATGTGGAATGGAAAGGAATTTTATGGAATGTGGAATGAAAGGAATGGAATGTGGAATCGAATGGAATGTTATGTAATATAGAATGGAATAGAATGGAATGGAATGTGGAATGCATTGGCATGCAATGACGAATGGAATGGTATTGTATGTGGAATTCAATGGAATGCAATGGAATGTGGAATGGAATGGAATGGAATGGATTGTGGAATGGCAGAGAATGGAATGGAATCGAATGTGGAATTGAATGGAATGGTAAGTGGAATGCAATGGAATGGAATGTGGAATGGAACGTGGAATGGAATGTAATGTGAAATGGATTGTGGAATGGAATGGAAAGGAATGTGGAAAGGAAGGGATTGGAATGTGGAATGGAATGGAATGGAACGGATTTGAATGTGGAATGGAACGGAATGGAATGGAAAATGGAAAGGAATGGAATGTGGAATGGAATGGAATGTTATTGAATGTGCAATGGAAAGGAATGGAAGGTGGGATGGAATGGAATGGATTGGAATGTGGAATGGAAAGGAATGGAATGTGGAATAGAATGGAATGGTATGGAATGTGGAATGGAATGTAATGGAATGGAATGTGGAAGGGAATGGAATGGAAGGAGGAACGGAATGCAAAGGAATGTGGAATTTAATGGAGTGGAATGGAATGTGGAATGGAATGGAATGGAATGGAATGTGGAATAGAATGGAATGGTATGGAATGTGGAATGGACTGGAATGGAATGGCATGGTATGTGGAATGTAATAGAATGGAATGTGGAACGGAAGGGATTGGATTGTGGAATTGTGGAATGGAATGGAATGGAATGTGGATTGGAATGGAATGGAACATGAATGCGGAATGGAATGGAATATAATGTGGAATGGAATGGAATGGAATGGAATGTGGAATTGAACGGAATGGAATGTGGAATGGAATGGAATGTGGAATGAAATGTGGAATGGAATGTGGAATGAAATTTGGAATGGAATGTGGAATGAAAACGAACGGAATGTGGAATGGAAAGGAATGGAATGTGGAATGGAATGTGGAATGGAATGGAATGTGGAATGGAATGTGGAAGGAAATATGGAACGGAATGCAGACTGGAATGTGAAATGGAAAGTGTAAGGAAATGTGCAATGGAATGTGGAATGGGACGGAATGTAATGTGGAATTGAACGGAATGGAATGCCACATTCCTTTCCGTTCCATTTCACACTGCGTTCCATTCCATTCCAAATTCCATTCCATTCCATTCCACAGAGCATTCCACACTCCATTCCATTACACATTCCATTCCATTCCATTACACTTTCCATTCCACATCACATACCATTGAATTCCACATTCTATTCCACATTCCATTTCACATTCCATTCCTTTCCATTCCGTTCCACATTCCATTCCTTTCCAGTCCACATTCCATTTCATTCCATTCACAATTGCGTTATAATCCATTCCAGATGCCATTCCATTCCATTCCACATTCCAAAATATTCCATTCCACATTCCAACCACATCGCATTCCTTTCCATAACACATTCCATTCCATTCCACATTCCTTTCCATGTCACATTCCTTTCAATTCCACATTCCATTACACATTCCATTACATTTTCCTTGACTCATTCCATTCCATTCCATTTCACATTCCATTCAATTCCATTCCACATTCTATTCCACTCCATTCCACGTTCTATTCCAGATTGCATGCCATTCCATTCCACCTACCATTCCATTCCACATTGCATTCCGTTGCATTCCGCATTCCATTCCATACCACGTTCCATTCCATATTCCATTCCACATTCCATTCCACGTTCCGTTCCACATTCCATTCCATTCCATTCCAGATACCATTCCACATTCCATTCAATTCCACTCCACATTCGATTCCACGTTCCATTCCACATTCCATTCGATTCCATTCCATTCCACATTCCATTTAATTCCTTTCCAATCCATTCCACATTCCATTAAACATTCCATTCCATTCTATTCCACATTCCGTTACATTCTATTACACATTCCATTCCATTCCATTCCAATCCATTCCACTTTCCATTGCATTCCTTTCCACATTCCATTCCATTCCATTCCACAATGAATTCCATTCCATTCCACATGCCATTCCATTCCATTCCACTTTCCATTCCATTCCAGTCCACATTCCATTCCTTTCAATTTTACATTCCATTTCATTGCATACCTTTCCATTCCACATTCGTTTCCACGTACCATTCTACATTCCGTTCCATTCCATTCAACATACCATTCCACATTCCATTGAATTCCATTCCACATTCCATTCCACGTTCCATTCCAAATACCAATCCATTCCATTCCACATCCCATTCCATTCCAATCCACATTCCATTCCCTTCCATTCCACGTTTCATTCCACATTCCATTCAATTCCATTCAACATTCCATTCCATTCCACATTCCATTCAATTCTATTCCACATTCCATACCACTTTAAATTCCATTCCATTACACATTCCATTCCACAATCCATTCCATTCCACATTCTTTCCATTCCATTACACATTCCATTCCAAATTCCATTTCATTCCATTCCATTCCACATTCCATTCCATTCCATTCCACATTCCGTTCCACATTCCATTCCATTTAATTCCACATTCCATTCCACATTCCATTCCATTCCACATTCCATTCCATTCCATTCCACGTTCAATTCCATTCCATTCCACATTCCCTTACATTCCATTCCAAATAGCATTCCATTCTTTTCTACAATCTATTGCATCCATTCCACATTCCATTCCATTCCACATTCCATTTCATTCCATTAAACGTTACATTCCACTTTCCGTTCCTCGTTCCGTAGAATTCCATTCTGCATTCCATTCCATTCCATCCCACATTCCAGTCCATTTCATTCCACATTCCATTCCATTCCACATTCCATTCCATTCCACATTCCATTCCATTCCATTCCACTTTGCGTTCCATTCCATTCCACATGCCATTCCACCTTCCATTCAATTGCACGTACAATTCCGCGTTACATTCCACTTTCCATTCCAGGTTCCGTTCCACATTCCATTGCATTCCATTCCATTCCTCATACTATTCCACATTCCATTCCACATTCCATTCCATATTGCATTTCATTTTTCATTCCGTTCCATACCACATACCAATCCATTCCATTCCACCTTAAGTTACAAATCCATTCGAAATTCCATTCCACATTCCATTCCATTCCATTCCATTCCACATTTCATTCCACATTCCATTCCACATTCCATTTTTCACTCCATTCCATTTCATTCCACATTCCATTCCACATTCCATTCCATTCCACATTCCATTCCATTCCATTCCACATTCAATTCCATTCCATTCCACCATCCCTTACATTCCATTCCAGACAGCATTCCACTCTCTTCCATATTAAATTGCATTCCATTCCACATTCCATTCCATTCCGCATTCCATTTCATTCCATTAAACGTTACATTACACTTTCCATTCCTCGTTCCATAGCATTCCATTCCGCATTCCATTCCATTCCATTCCACATTCCATTCCATTTCATTCCACATTCCATTCCTTTCCACATTGCGTTCTGTTCCATTCCATATATCATTGCACATTCCATTCCATTGCACGTAGCATTCCACTTTACATTCCACTTTCCATTCCACGTTCCCTTCCACATTCCATTCCATTCCATTAAACATACCATTCCACACTCCACTCCATTGAATTCCACTCCACTCCAAATTCCATTCCATTCCATTCCACAATCCATTCCAATCCATTCCATTCCACATTCCAGTCTATTTCATTCCACATTCCATTCCATTCCATTCCATTCCACATTCCGTTCGACTCAATTCCACATTCCATTCTGTTCCATTCCACATTTCATTACACATTCCATTAGATTCAACTCCACATTCCATTCCATTTCATTCCACATTCCATTCCATTCCATTCCACGTTCCAGTCCATTCCATTACAAATTCCATTCCATTCTATTCCACTTTCCATTACACATTCCATTCGATTCAGTTCCACATTCCATTCCATTCAATTTCACATACCATTCCACATTGCATTCCACATTCCATTCCATTCCATTCCACATTCAATTCCATTCCTCCATTCCACCTTCCATTCCATTCCTCCATTCCACCTTCCATTCCATTCCATTTCACTTTCCGTTCCACATTCCCTTCCATTCCATTCCTGATTCCATTCCACATTACATTTTATTCCACGTTCTATTCTTTTCCATGCCATTCAATTCCGCATTCCATTCCATTGCATTCCACATTCCCTTCCACATTCCATTCCTGTCCATTCCACATTCCATTCCAAATTGCATTCCATTCCATTCCACTTTCCATTGCATTCCATTCCACATTCCATTCCATTCAATTCCACTTTCCATTTCATTGCATACCATTCCATTCCACATTCCATTCCACATTTCATTCCACGTTCCATTCTACATTCCATTCCATTCCATTCCACACACCATTCCACATTCCATTCAATTCCATTCCGCATTTCATTCCACGTTCCATTCCACATACCAATCCATTCCATTCCCCAGACCATTCCATTCCAATCCACATTCCATTCCATTCCATTACACATTTCATTCAACATTCCATTCAATTCCATTCCAAATTCCATTCCATTCCATTCCACATTCCAATCCATTCCACATTCTTTCCATTCCATTCCATTCCACATTTTTTCCATTCCATTACACATTCCATATTCCATTCCATTCCATTCTACATTCCATTACTTTCCATTCCACAATTCATTCCATTCTATTACCCCTTCCATTCCACATTCCATTCATTCCATTCCATTCCATTCTACTTTCCATTCCATTCCATTCCACATTCCATTCCATTCCATTCCACATTGCATTGCATTCCATTCCTTTGCGTTCCACATTTCATTCCACATTCCTTTCCATTTCACGTTGCATTCCACATTCCATTCCATTCCATTCCACCTTCCATTCCACATTTCATTCCATTCCATTCAACTTTCCATATCACGTTCCATTCCATTCCATTCCACATTCCATTGCACATTCCATTCCATTCTATTCCATTCCATATGCCATTCCATTCCATTCCACATTCCATTCCTTTCCATTCCACATTATATTCTTCGTTCCATTCTACTTTCCCTTCCACTTTCCATTCCACTTTCCATTTCACGTTCCATTCCATTCCATTCCATTCCACATTCAATTTCATTCCATTCCACATTCCATTCCTCATTCCATTGCATATTCCATTCCATATTTCATTCCATTCCACACCGCAATCCAATCCTTTCCATTCCACAATAAATTCCATTCCACGTTCCATAACACATTGCTTTCCGCATTCCATTCCAAATTCCTTTCCGAATTCCAGTCCACATTCCAATCCTCATTCGATTCCACATTCCACTCCATATTCCATTCCATTCCACTCCATTCCACATTCCATTCCATACTTCATTCCACATTGCATTCCTCATTCCGTTCCATTCCATTCCAGATTCCATTACATAATCCGTTGCATTCCTTTCCATTCCACATTCCAGTCCACATTCTATTCCACATTCCATTCCACTTTCCATTCCATTCCAATCCACTTTCCATTCCATTCCATTCTACATTCGATTCCACATTCCATTCCATTCCATTCCACATTCCATTCCATTCCATTCCACATTGCATTCCATTCCATTCCACGTTGCATTCCACATTCCATTCCACATTCCATTACGTTCCATTCCACATTCCGTTCCATATTCCATTCCACAGTCCATTCCGCATTCCAACACATTCCATTCTACATTTCATATAAAGGAATGGGATCGAAAGGAAAGGAGTGAAGTGGAGTGGAATTAACTGGAGTGGAGTGGAGTGCAGTAGAGTGGAGTGGAAAGGAGTGGAATGGAATAGAATGGAATGGGATTTAATGGAATGCAATGGAATGGAATGGAATGGAATGCAATGGAATGGAATGGAATCGAGTGGAGTGGAGTGGAGTGGAGTTGAATGGAGAGGAATGGATTGGAGTGGAAGAGAGTGGACTGGAGTGGTGTGGAATGGAGTGGAATGTAGTGAAGTGGAGTGGAATGGAATAGAGTGGATTGGAATTGATTCAAATTGAATGGAGTGGAGTGGAGTGCATTGCAAAGGAATGCAATGGGGTCAAATGGAAAGCAGTGTACTGAATAGAGTGGAATAGAGTGGAGCTGAGTGGAATGGAATGGAATGGAGTGGAATGGAATGGAATGGAATGGAGTGGAGAGGAGTGGAATCGAGTGGAGTGGAGTGGAACGTAGTGTAATGGAATGAAATGTAATGCCGTGGTGTGGAAAGGAGAGGAGTGGAATGGAATAGAGTGGAATGGAATGGAATAGAGTGGAATGGAATGGAATGGAATGGAATGGAATGTAGAGGAATGGAGTGGAATGAAATGGTATGGAATAAAATGGAATGGAGTGGAGTGGAATGGAGTAGAGTGGAGTGGAATGGAGTAGAGTGGAGTGGAATGGAGTGGAGTGCAGTGGAGAGCAATGGATTGTGGTCGAGTGTAGTGGATTTGAGTGGAGTGAAATGAAATGGAATGGAGTGGAGTGGAATGCAGTGTAGTGGAGTGGAAAGGAGAGGAATGGAATGGAGTGGAATGAAGGGGAGGGAATGGAGTCGAGTGGAGTGTAGTGGAATGGAATGGAATGGAATGGAGTGTAGTGGAGTGGAATGCACTGGTATGTAGTGGAGTGGTATGTATTTTAATGGAATGGAGTGGAGTGGAGTTGAATGCAGAGGAGTGGAATGGAAAGAGTGGAATGTAAGGGCATGGAATGGAGTGGAATGGAGTGGAGATGAAAGGAATAGAGTGGAATGGAATGGAATGGAGTGGAATGGAATGGAATGGAGTGGAATGGAATGGAATGGAGTGGAGTGGAATGTAGTGGAGTGGAATAGAGTGGAGTGGAGTGGGCTGGAATGGAATGGAGTGGAGTAGATTGGACTGGAGTTCAGTAGATTGGAATGAAATCGAATGGAATGCAATGGATTTAAGTGAAACGGAGTGTAGTGGGGTGGAATGGAAATGAAGGGAATGGAGTGCAATGGATTGGAGTAGAATTGAGTGGACTGGAGTGGAGTGGAATGGAATTGAGTAGAGTGGAATGGAGTTGAATGGAATGAAACGGAATGTAATGGAGTGGAATGGAGTAGAATTGAACGGAATGGAATGGAGTGCAATGGAATGGAATGGAATGGAATTGAACGGGGAGTAGTGGATTGGAATCGATTGGAGTGGAGTGGAAAGGATTGGATTGGAATGGAGCGGAATGGAATGGAATGGAGTGGAGTGGAATGTAGTGGAGTGGAATGGACTGGAGTGGAGTGGGCTGGAATGGAATGGAGTGGAGTGGATTGCAGTGGGGTGCAGTAGATTGGAATGAAATAGAATGGAATGCAATGGATTGGAATGAAACGGAGTGTAGTGGGGTGGAATGGAAATGAAGGGAATGGAGTGGAATGGATTGGTGTAGAATTGAGTGGACTGGAGTGGAGTGGAATGGAATTGAGTAGAGTGGAATGGAGTTGAATGGAATGAAACGGAATGGAATGGAGTGGAATGGAGAGGAGTGGAATGGAGTAGAAATGAACGGAATGGAATGGATTGCAATGGAATGGAATGGAATGAAATTGAATGCGGAGGAGTGGATTGGAATGGACTGGAGTGGAGTGGAATGGATTGGAGTGGAGTGGAGTGTATTGGAATGGAATGGAATGAAGTGGGTTGTAATGCAGTGGAGTGGAATGCAGTGGATTAGATTGTAGTGGAGAGCAATGGAATGTGGTGGAGTGGGGTGGAGTGGAGTGGAATGGAATGAAATTGAATGGAATAGAATGGACTGGAGCTGAAATGAGTGGAGTGGAGTGGAATGGAGAGGAATGGATTGAAGTGGAATAAAGTGGATCTGAGTGGATTGGAGTGGAATGCAGTGGAATATAATGGAATGGAAAGTAGTGGAGTGGAGTGGAATGCAGTGGAATTGAGTGGAATAGAATGGAATGGAGTGGAATGGAATGGAATGGCATGAAATCAAGGGGAGTAGAGTTGAATGGAGGGGAATGCAGTGTAAATGATTGGAATGGAATGGAATGGAGTAGAGTGGAATGAAGGGGTGACGAGTGGTGTAGAGTGGAATGGAAAGGAATGCAGTGGAATGGAATTTAATGGATTGGAATGGAGCGGAGTGGAATGTAGTGGAGTGGAATGGAGTGGAGTGGAGTGGGTTGGAATGGAATGTAGTGGAGTTTAGTGAAGTGGAGTAGACTGGAATGAAATGGAATGGAATGGAATGAAGTGGAGTGAAATGGAGTGCATAGGGTTCGAATGGAGAGAAATAGAATGGAGTGGAGTGAACTGGAGTGGAGTGGATTGTACTGGAGTAGAGTGGAATGGAATGGAGTGGAGTGGAATCGAGTGGAATGGAAAGGAGTAGAGTGTTGTGGAGTTTAATGGAATGGAGTGGAATGGAATGGAATGAAGTGTAATGGAGTGGAACGGAATGGAGTGGAATGGAGTGGAATGTAGAAGAATGCATTGGAGTACAGTAGAATGGAGTGGAATGGTCTGGAATGTAGTGGAATGGAATTTAACGGAATGGAATGGAATGGAATGGAGTGGAGTGGAATGGAATAGAATGGAGTGGAATGGAATGGAATGGAGTGTCATACAATGGAATGGAATGGAATGGAATGGAATGGAATGGAATGGAATGGAGTGGAGAGGGATGGAGTGGAGTGGAGTGGAATTGAGTGGAAAGCCGCCGAGTAGAGTGGAAAGGAGTGGAATGGAATGCACTGGAGTGGAATGGAATGGAGTGGAGTGGAGTGGAATGGAGTGAAATGGAGTGAAATGGAATGGAGAGGATTGGAATGAAGAGGAGTGGAATGGAGTATACTGGAATGGCATGGTATGCAGTGAAATGGAATGGAATGAAATGAAATGGAATAGAGTGGAGTGGAGTGGAATGGAGAGGAGTGGAGTGGAATGGAGTGGAGTGAAGTGGAATGGAAGGAATGGAATGGATTGGGTTGGAATGCAGTGGAGTGTAATGGAGTCCAGTGCAGTGCAGTGGACAGCAATGGAATGTGATGGAGTGGAGTGCCGGGGAGTGGAGTGGAATGAAATGGAATGGAATGGAATGGATTGGAGTGGAATGGAGTGGAGTGGAATGGGTTGGAATGAAACGGAGGGAGTTGAGTGGAGTGGAGTAGACTGTAATGAAATGGAATGGAATAGAATGGAGAGGAGTGAAATGGAGTGCATTTGGGTGGAATGGAGAGGAATGTAATGAAGTCGAATGAAATGGAGTGAAGTGGAGTGGACTGGATTGAAGTGGAATGGAATGCAGTAGAGTGGAATGGAGTGGTATGTAATGGAGTGGAGTGTTCTCTAGCTGAATGGAATGGAATGGAGAGGAATGGAGGGGAACAGAATGGAGTGAAATGAAGTGGAATTGAGTAGAATTGAGAGGAGTACAGAAGAATGGAGTGGAGTACAGAAGAATGGAGTAGAATGGACTGGAATGTAGTGGAATGGAATATGATGTAATGGAATAGAATGGAGTGGAGTGGAAAGGACTGGAATGGAGTGGAATGGAATGGAGTGGAATGGAAAGGAATGTAGTGGAGTTGAGTGCAGTAAAATGGAGGACAGTGGAGTGGAATGGAGTGGAAAGAAGAGGAGTGGAGTGGAATGGAATGGAATGGAATGGAGTGGATTAGAGTGGAATGGAGTGTAGTGGAGTGGAATGGAGTGTAATGGAATGAAATTGAATGGAGTGGAGTGGAATTCAGAGGAGTGGAATGGAGTACAGTGGAATGCAGTGGAATGGAGTGGAATGGAATGAAATGGAATGGAGTGGAGTGGAATGGAATGGAATTGAGTGGAATGAAATGGAATTGAGTGGAGTGAAACGGAATGCAATGGAGTGGAGTAGAATGCAGTGGAGTGGAGTGAAATGGAATGGAGTGGATTGGAATGGAATGAAATGGTACGGAGTGGGTTGGATTGCAGTGGAGTGGAATGAGTTGAATGGAGTGCAGTGGAGAGCAATGGAATGTGGTGGAGTGTAGGGGTAGTAGAGTGGAGTGGAATGAAATGGAATGGAATGAAATGGAGTGGAGTGGATATGAGTGGAGTGGAGTGGAAAGGAGAGGAATGGAATGGAGTGGAATGAATTGGAGTGGAGTGCAGTGGATTTTAGTGGATTGGAATGGAATCGAATTGAGTGTTGTGGAGTGGAGTGGAATGCACTGGAATGAAGTGGAATGGAATGGAAAGGCATGAAATGGAGTGGAGTGGAGTTGAATAGTGTGGAGTGCAGTGGAAAGGAGTGGAATGGAGTGGAATGGAGTGGATTGGAATGCAGTGGATATGAAAGGAGTAGAGTGGAATGGAATGAAATGAAATTGAATGGAATAGAGTGGAGTGCAGGGGATTGGAGTGGATTGGAATGGAATGGGGAGGAAAAGAATGGTGTGGAATGAAATGGATTTGAGTGGAATGGAGTGGAGTACAGAGGAATGGAATGAAATGGAAGGGAGTCGAGTGGAGTGGAATGCACTGGAATGGAGTGGAAAGGAATGCAACGGAGTGGAAAGGAACGGAATGGCATGAAATCTAGTGGAGTGGAGTTGAATGGAGTGCAGTGGTTTGGGAAGGAGTGGAATGTAATGAAATGGAGTGGAATGGAGTGTTGGCGAATGGAGTAGAGTGTAATGGAGTGGAATGGAGTGGAATGGAATGGAAAGGAGTGGAGTGGTATGTAGTGGAGTGTAATGTAGCAAATGATTGGAATTAAACGGAACGGAGTGGAATGGAATGGAGTGGAGAGGAATGGAAGGGAATAGAGTTGAATGTAGTGGAATGGAATGGAGTGGAATGGACTGGAATTTAGTGGAATGGAATTTGATGGAATGGAATGGAGTCGAGTGGAATGGAATGGAATGGATTGGAATGGAAAGGAATGGAGATAAATGGAATGGAATGGAATGGTATGGAATGTAGTGGTGTGGAGTGGAGTGGAATGTAGTGGAGTGCAGTGGAATGGAGTGGAAAAAAGTGGACAGTAGTGGCATAGGATGGAATGGAATGGAGTGGACTGAAGTGGAATGGAGTGGAAAGGAGTGGAATGGAATGGAATGGAGTGAAATGCAATGAAATGGAATGGAGTGGAGAGGAATGGTGAGGAGTGGAATGGAGTATAGTGGAATGCAATGGAATAAAGTGTAATGGAATGCAATGGAATGCAGTGGAATGGAATGGAATGGAATGGAATGAAACGGAATGGAGAGGAGTGGAGTGGAATGGAGTGGATTGGATTTGAATGGAGTGGAGTGAAGTGGAATGGAATGTAGTTGGTTGGAATGCAGTAGAATGGAATGGAGTGGAATGGAGTGCAGGAGAGAGCAATGGAATGTGGTGGAGTTTAGTGGAGAGGAGTGGAGTGGAAAGAAATGGAATGAAATGAAATGGAGTGGAGTGGAATGGAATGGCATGGATTGGAATTGAGTGGAACGGAATGGAATGGAATGGAACGGAGTGGAATGGAATGGAATGTAGTGGAGTGGAGTGGAATGGATTGGAATGGAGTGGAGTGGAGTGGAATGGAATGGATTGGAATGGAGTGGAGTGGAGTGGAAGGGAGTGGAAAGAAGTGGAATGGAGTGGAATTGAATGGAATGGAATGAAGTGGCGTGGAGCGCAATGTAGTGGAGTGGATTGGCATGGAGAGTAATGGAATGAAATGGAATGCAATGGAGTGTAATGAAGAGGAGTGGAATGGAGTACAGTGGAATGGAAAGGAATGGAGTGGAATGGAATGGAATGAAACGAAATGGAATGCAGTGGAGGGGAGTGGAGAGGAAGGGAGTGGAGTGGAGTGGAATGGAGGGGAGTGGAGTAGAGTGGAATGGAATGGAATGGAATGGAGTGGATTGGAATGGATTATAGGGCAATGTAGTGCAGTGGAGTGCAGTGGAGAGCAATGGAATATGGTGGAGTGGAGTGGAGTGTATTGACATGAAATGCAATGGAACGGAGTGGAGTGAAATGGAGTGGAGTAGAGTGGGTGGGAATGGAATGGAGTGGAGTTGAGTGGAGTGAAATAGACTGGAAAGAAATTTAATGGAATGGAATGGATTAGAGAAAAATGGAGTGTAGTTGGGGGGAATGGAGAGGAATGGAATGGAGAAGAATGAAATGGAGCGGTGTGGAGTGGACTGGAGTGGAGTGAAATGGTATGGAGTAGAGTGGAATGTAGTGAAATGGAATGAAATGGAATGGAATGGAGTGGAATGGAATGGGATGAAATGGAATGGAGTGGAGTGGAGTGTAATGGAGTGGAGTGGATTTGAAAGGAGTGGAGTGGATTGGAATGGAATGGAATGGAATGGAGTGGGTTGGAAAGCAGTGGAGTGGAATGGAGTGGAATGGAGTGCAGTGGAGAGCAATGGAACGTGGTGTAGTGGAGTAGAGTGGAGTCGAATTAAATGGAATGGAATGAAAAAGAATGGAGTGGAATGGAGTGGCATGGATTGGAATCGAATTGAACTGAGTGGAATGGAATGGAACAGTATGGAATGGAATGGAATGTAGTGGAGTGGAATGGAATGGAGTGGAGTGGAAAAAAGTGAAGTGGAGTGGAATGGAATGGAAAGGAATGGAGTGGAATAAAGTGAAGTGGAGTGGAATGGAAAGGAATCGAGTGGAGTGGAGTGGAGTGGAATGTAGTGTAATGGAAAGAAATGGAATTGAGTGGAGTGGAACAGAGAGGAGGGGAATGGAATGGAATGGAGTAGAATGGAATGGAATAAAATGGAATGGAATGGAATGGAATGGAATGGAATGGAATGGAGTGTAGGGGAAGGGTGTGGAGTGGAGTGGAATGGAGTGGAGTGGAATGGAGTAGAATGGAATGGATTGGAATGGAGTGGGTTGGAATGCAGTGGAGTGCAATGTAGTGCCATGGAGTGCAGTGGAGAGCAATGGAATGTGGTGGAGTGGAGTCGAGTGGAGTGGAGAATAATGAAATAGAATGTAATGTCATGGAGTGGAGTAGATTGGGTTGGAATGGAATGGAGTGGAGTTCAGTGGAGTGAAGTAGACTGGAATGAAATTGAATGGAATGGAATGGATTGGAGTGAAACTAAGTGTAGTGGGGTGGATTGGAGAGGAATGGAATGGAGTGGAATGAAATGGAGCGGAGTGGAGTGGATTGGAGCAGAGTGAAAAGGAATGGAGTAGAGTGGAATGGAGTGGAATTGAATGGACTCGAGTGATGTGGAGCTTAATGGAGTAGGATGGAGTGGAATGGAGTGGAACGGAATGGAGTGAAATGGAGTGGAATGGAGTAGAATGGAGTGGAGTACAGAAGAATGGAGTGGAATGTAGTGGAATGGAATTTGATGGAATGGAATGGAATAGAATGGAGTGGAGTGGAATGTACTGGAATGGAGTGCAATGGAATGGAACAGAGTGGTATGAAATTGAATGCAGTGGAATGGAATGGAACGGAGTGGAATCGAAGGGAATGTTGTGGAAAGGAGTTGAGTGGAATATAGTAGAGTGGCGTGGAATGGAGTGGAAAGAAGTGGAGTAGAATGGAATGGAATGGGGAGGAGGGGAGTGGAATGGAGAGGAGTGGAAAGGAATGGAGTGTAAAGAAATGGAATGGAGTGGAGAGGAATGGAGAGTACTGGAATGGTATATAGTGGAATGAAATGGAATGGATTGGACTGGAATGGAATGGAATGGAGTGGAATGGAACAGAATGCAATGGAAAGGAATGCAATGGAATGGAATGAAATCAAATGGATTGGAGTAAGTGGAGTGGAAGAGAGAGCAGTGGATTGGAAAGGAGTGCAGTGGACTGGAATGGAATGGAGTGGGAAGGAATGCAGTGGAGTGGAATGGAGTGGAATGGAGTGCAGTGAAGAGCAATGGAATGTGGTGGAGTGTAGTGGAGTGCAGTGGAGTGAAGTGGAATGAAATCGAATGGAATGAAATGGAGTGTAGTGGAATGGAGTGGAACGGAGTGGAATGGAATGGAACGGAGTGGAATGGAGTGGAATGGAATGGAATGTAGCGAATTGGAGTGGAGTGTAATGGAGTGGAGTGGAGTGGAATGGAACGCAATGAAGAGGAACGGAAGGTAATGGAGAGGAATGGAATGGAATATACTGGTATGAAGTGGAGTGGAATGGAGTGGAGTGAAGTGGAGTGGAAAGGAGTGGGAAAAAGTGGAGTGGAATGGAATGGAATGGAGTGAAGTGGAGTGTAATGGAGTGGATAGGAGTGGAATGAAGTGTAATAGAATGAAATGGAATGGAGTGGAGTGAAATGGTGAGGAGTGGAATGGAGTATAGTGGAATGGAATGGAATAGAAGGGAATGGAATGGAATGGAGGAGAATGGAACGGAATGGAATGGAGTGGAAAGGAATGGAAAGGAATGGGATGAAATGGAATGGAGTGGAGTGGAATGGAATGCAGTGGAGTGGAGTGGAATGTAGTGGAGGGGAGTGGAATGGACAGGATTGGAATGGAGTGGGTTGGAATGCAGTGGATTGGAATCGAGTGGAGTGCAGTGGAGAGCAATGGAATGCTGTGGAGTGTAGTGGAGGGGATCGTAGTGAAACGAATTGGAATGGAATGAAATGGAAAGGAGTGGAATGGAGTGGAGTGGAGTGGAACGGAGAGGAATGGAATGGAGTGGAACGGAGTGGAGTTGAGTGGAGTGGAGTATAGTGGAATGGAGAGGAATGGAATGGAGTGTAATGAAAAGGAGTGGAGTGGAGTGGAGTGGATTGGAGTTGAATGGAATGGATACGAGTATAGTGAAATCCACTGGAATGAAGTGGAATGGAATGGAAAGGCATGAAATGGAGTGGAGTGGAGTTGAATGGAGTGGAATAGAGAGGAGAGGAGTGGAATGTAACGGAATAGAGTGGAGTGGAATGCAGTGGAGATGAAAGGAGTAGAGTGGAGGAGGAGCCAAGATGGCTGAATAGAAACAGCTCCGGTCTACAGCTCCCAGCGTGAGCGACGCAGGAGACAGGTGATTTCTGCATTTCCATCTGAGGTACCTTGTTCATCTCACTAGGGAGTGCCAGACAGTGGGCGCAGGTCAGTGGGTGAGTGCACCGTGGGTCAGCCGAAGCAGGGGCGAGGCATTACCTCACTCGGGAAGCGCAAGGGGTAAGGGAATTCCCTTTCCAGGGGTGACAGACGGTACCTGGAAAATAGGACCACTCCCACCCAAATACTGTGCTTTTCCGACAGGCTTAGGAAACGGTGCCCCAGGAGATTACAGACCGCACCTGGCTCATAGGGTCCTACAACCACGGAGTCTCGCTGATTGCTAGCACACAGTCTAAGATCAAACAGCAAGTTGGCAGCGAGGCTGGGGGAGGGGTGCCCGCCATTGCCCAGGTTCACTTATGTAAACAAAGCAGCTGGGAAGCTTGAACTGGGTGGAGCCCACCACAGCTCACGGAGGCCTGCCTGCCTCTGTAGGCTCCACCTCTGGGGGCAGGGCATAGACAAAAAAAAGACAGCAGTAACCTCTGCAGACTTAAATGTCCCTGTCTGACAGCTTTGAGGAGAGCAGTGGTTCTCCCAGCATGCAGCTGGAGATCTGAGAATGGGCAGACTGCCTCGTCAAGTGGGTCCCTGACCCCTGAACCCCGAGCAGCCTAACTGCGAGGCACCCCCAAGCAGGGGCAGACTGACACCTCACACGGCTGGCCAGGTAATCCAACAGACTTGCAGCTGAGGGTCCTGTCTGTTAGAAGGAAAACTAATAGAAAGGACATCCACACCAAAAACCCATCTGTACATCACCATCATCAAAGACCAAAAGTGGATAAAACCACAAAGATGGGGAAAAAACAGAGCAGAAAAACTGGAAACTCTAAAAAGCAGAGTACCTCTCCTCCTCCAAAGGAATGCAGTTCCTCACCAGCAACGGAACAAAGCTGGACGGAGAATGACTTTGACGAGCTGAGAGAAGAAGGCTTCAGACGATCAAATTATTCCGAGCTACGGGAGGATATTCAAAACAAAGGCAAAGAAGATGAAAACTTTGAAAAAAATTTAGAAGAATGTATAACTAGAATAACCAATACAGAGAAGTGCTTAAAGGAGCTGATGGAGCTGAAAACCAAGGCTCGAGAACTACGTGAAGAATGCAGAAGCCTCAGGAGCCGATGTGATCAAATGGAAGAAAGGGTATCAGCCCTGGAAGATGAAATGAATGAAATGAAGTGAGAAGGGAAGTTTAGAGAAAAAAGAATAAAAAGAAACGAGCAAAGCCTCCAAGAAATGTGGGACTATGTGAAAAGACCAAATCTACGTCTGATTGGTGTACCTGAAAGTGACGGGGAGAATGGAAACAAGTTGGAAAACACTCTGCAGGATATTATCCAGGAGAACTTCCCCAGTCTAGCAAGGCAGGCAAACATTCAGATTCAGGAAATACAGAGAAGGCCACAAAGATATTCTTCAAGAAGATCAACTCCAAGACACATAATTGTCAGATTCACCAAAGTTGAAATGAAGGAAAAAATGTTAAGGGCAGCCAGAGAGAAAGGTCGGGTTACCATCAAAGGGAAGCCCATCAGACTAACAGCGGATCTCTCGGCAGAAACTCTACAAGCCAGAAGAGAGTGGGGGCCAATATTCAACATTCTTAAAGAAAAGAATTTTCAACCCAGAATTTCATATCCAGCCAAACTAAGCTTCATAAGTGAAGGAGAAATAAAATACTTTACAGACAAGCAAATGCTGAGAGATTATGACACCACCAGGCCTGCCATAAAAGAGCTCCTGAAGGAAGCGCTAAACATGGAAAGGCACAACCGGTACCAGCCACTGCAAAATCATGCCAAAATGTAAAGACCATCGAGACTAGGAAGACACTGCATCAAGTAACGAGCAAAATAACCAGCTAACATCATAATAACAGGATCAAATTCACACATGACAATATTAACTTTAAATGTAAATGGACTAAACGCTAAAATTAAAAGACACAGACTGGAAAACTGGATAAAGACTCAAGACCCATCAATATGCTGTATTCAGGAAACCCATCTCACATGCAGAGACACATATAGGCTCAAAATAAAAGGATGGAGGAAGATCTACCAAGCAAATGGAAAACAAAAAAGACAGGGGTTGCAATCCTAGTCTCTGATAAAACAGACTTTAAACCAACAAGGATCAAAAGAGACAAAGAAGGCCATTACATAATGGTAAAGGGATTAATTCAACAAGAAGAGCTAACTATCCTAAATATATATGCATCCAAAACAGGAGCACCCAGATTCATAAAGCAAGTCCTGAGTGACCTATAAAGAGACTTAGACTCCCACACATTAATAATGGGAGACTTTAACACCCCACTGTCTACATTAGACAGATCAATGAGACAGAAAGTCAACAAGGATACCCAGGAATTGAACTCAGCTCTGCACCAACTGGACCTAATAGACATCTACAGAACTCTCCACCCCAGATCAACAGAATATACATTTTTTTCAGCACCACACCACACCTATTCCAAAATTGACCACATACTTGGAAGTAAAGCTCTCCTCAATAAATGTAAAAGAATAGAAATGATAACCAACTATCTCTCAGATCACAGTGCAATCAAGCTAGAACTCAGGATTAAGAATCTCACTCAAAACCGCTCAACTACATGGAAACTGAACAACCTGCTCCTGAATGACTACTGGGTACATAACGAAATGAAGGCAGAAATAAAGATGTTATTTGAAACAAACGAAAACCAAGACAAAACATACCAGAATCTCTGGGATGCATTCAAAGCAGTGTGTAGAGGGAAATTTATAGCACTAAATGCCCACAAGAGAAAGCAGAAAAGATCCAAAATTGACACCCTAACATCACAATTAAAAGAACTAGAAAAGCAAGAGCAAACACATTCAAAAGCTAGCAAAAGGCAAGAAATAACTAAAATCAGAGCAGAACTGAAGGAAATGGAGACACAAAAAACTCTTCAAAAAATTAATGAATCCAGGAGCTGGTTTTTTGAAAGGATCAACAAAATTGATAGACCACTAGCAAGATTAATAAAGAAAAAAAGAGAGAAGAATCAAATAGATGCAATAAAAAATGATAAAGGGGATATCACCACCAATCCCACAGAAATACAAACTAACATCAGAGAATACTGCAAACACCTCTACGCAAATAAACTAGAAAATCTAGAAGAAATGGATAAATTCCTCAAAACATACACCCTCCCAAGACTAAACCAGGAAGAGGTTGAATCTCCAAATAGACCAATAACAGGAACTGAAATTGTGGCAATAATCAATAGCTTACCAACCAAAAAAAGTCTAGAAACAGATGGGTTCACAGCCGAATTCTACCAGAGGTACAAGGAGGAACTGGTACCATTCCTTCTGAAACTATTCCAATCAGTAGAAAAAGAGGGAATCCTCCCTAACTCATTTTATGAGGCCGGCATCATCCTGACACCAAAGCCTGACAGAGACACAACAAAAAAAGAGAATTTTAGACCAATATCCTTAATGAACATTGATGCAAAAATCCTCAATAAAATACTGGCAAACAGAATCCAGCAGCACATCAAAAAGCTTATCCACCATGATCAAGTGGGCTTCATCCCTGGGATGCAAGGATGGTACAATATACGCAAATCAATAAATGTAATCCAGCATATAAACGGAACCAAAGACAAAAACCACATGATTGTCTCAATAGATGCAGAAAAGGCCTTTGACAAAATTCAACAACCCTTCATGCTAAAAACTCTCAATAAATTAGTTATTGATGGGAAGTATCTCAAAATAATAAGAGCTATCTATGAAAAACCCACAGCCAATATCATACTGAATGGGCAAAAAGTGGAAGCATTCCCTTTGAAAACTGGCACAAGACAGGGATGCCCTCTCTCACCACTTCTATTCAACATAGTGTTGGAAGTTGTGGCCAGGGCAATTAGGAAGGGGAATGAAATCAATTGTATTCAATTAGGAAAAGAGGAAGTCAAATTGTCCCTGTTTGCAGACGACATGATTGTATATCTAGAAAACCCCGTTGTCTCAGCCCAAAGTCTCCTTAAGCTGATAAGCAACTTCAGCAAGGTCTCAGGATACAAAATCAATGTACAAAAATCACAAGCATTCTTATACATCAATAACAGACAGAGAGCCAAATCATGAGTGAACTCCCATTCACAAATGCTTCAAAGATAATAAAATACCGAGGAATCCAACTTACAAGGGATGTGAAGGACCTCTTCAAAGAGAACTACAAACCACTGCTCAAGGAAATAAAAGAGGATAAAAAGAAATGGAAAAACATTCCATGCTCATGGGTAGGAAGAATCAATATCATGAAAATGGCCATCCTTCCCAAGGTAATTTACAGTTTCAATGCCATCCCCTTCAAGCTACCAATGACTTTCTTTGCAGAATTGGAAAAAAACTACTTTAAAGTTCATATGGAATCAAAAAAGAGCCCGCATCACCAAGTCAATCCTAAGCCAAAAGAACAAAGCTGGAAGCATCACACTACCTGACTTCAAACTATACTACAAGGCTACAGTAACCAAAACAGCATGGTACTGGTACCAAAACAGAGATATAGATCAACGGAACAGAACAGAGCCATCAGAAATAATGCCACATATCTACAACTATCTGATCTTTGAAAAACCTGAGAAAAACAAGCAATGGGGAAAGGATTCCCTATTTAATAAATGGTGCTGGGAAAACTGGCCAGCCATATGTAGAAAGCTGAAACTGGATCCCTTCTTTACACCTTATACAAAAGTCAATTTAAGGTGGATTAAAGACTTAAATGTTAGACCTAAAACCATAAACACCCTAGAAGAAAACCTAGGCATTACCATTCAGGACGTAGGCATGGGCAAGGAATTCATGTCTAAAACACCAAAAGCAATGGCAATAAAAGCCAAAATTGACAAATGGGATCCACTTATACTCAAGAGCTTCTGCACAGCAAAAGAAACTACCATCAGAGTGAACAAGCAACCAACAAAATGGGAGAAAATTTTCACAACCTACTCATCTGACAAAGGGCGAATATCCAGAATCTACAATGAACTCCAACAAATTTACAAGAAAAAAACAAACAACCCCATCAAAAAGTGGGCGAAGGACATGAACAGACACTTATCAAAAGAAGACTTTTATGCAGTCAAAAAACACATGAAAAAATGCTCACCATCCCTGGCCATCAGAGAAATGCAAATCAGAACCACAATGAGATACCATCTCACACCAGTTAGAATGGCAATCATTAAAAAGTCAGGAAACAACAGGTGCTGGAGAGGATGTGGAGAAATAGGAACACTTTTACATTGTTGGTGGGACTGTAAACTAGTTCAACCCTTGTGGAAGTCAGTGTGGCGATTCCTCAGGGATCTAGAACTAGAAATTCCATTCGACCCAGCCATCCCATTACTGGGTATATACCCAAAGGATTATAAATCATGCTGCTATAAAGACACATGCACACGTATGTTTATTGCGGCATTATTCACAATAGCAAAGACTTGGAACCAACCCAAATGTCCAACAACGATAGACTGGAATAAGAAAATGTGGCACATATACACCATGGAATACTATGCAGCCATAAAAAATGATGAGTTCATGTCCTTTGTAGGGACATGGATGAAATTGGAAATCATCATTCTCAGTAAACTATTACAAGAACAGAAAACCAAACACCGCATATTCTCACTCATAGGTGGGAATTGAACAATAAGAACACATGGACACAGGAAGGGGAACATCACACTTCGGGGACTGTTGTGGGGTGGGGAGAAGGGGGAGGGATAGCATTGGGAGATATACCTAATGCTAGATGACGAGTTAGTGGGTGCAGCGCACCAGCATGGCACATGTATACATACGTAACTTACCTGCATATTGCGCACATGTACCATAAAACCTAAAGTTTAATAATAATAATAATAATATTAAAATAAAATAAATAAAAAAAGAAAGGACTAGAGTGGAATGGAACAGAATGGAATGGAGAGCAATGGAATGGAAGGGAAAGGAATGGAGTGGAATGGAGTGGATGGAAGTGGGCTGGAATGGAACGGAGTGGAGTGGATTGGAGTGGAGTGCAGTTGACGGGAAAGAAATGGAGTGGAATGTAATGGAGTGGAGTTTAGTGGGGTGGAATGGAGATGAATGGAATGGAGTAGAGTGGAGTGGACTGGAGTGTAGTGGAATGTAATGGTGTATAGTGGAATGGCGTTGAATGGAATGAAATGGAACGGAATGGATTGGATTGGAGAGGAGTGGAATGGAGTAGAGTGGAAAGGAATGGAATGGAATGGAATGGAATGGAATGCAGTGACTTGGATTGGAATGGATTGGAGTGGAGTGGAATGGAGTGGAAGGAAATGGATTGGAATTGAATTGAGTGGAGTGGAGTGGAAAGGAGAGGAATGGAATGGAGTGTAATGAAATGGAGTGGAGTGGAGTGGAATGGAATGGAATGAAATTGAGTGGAGTGGAGTGGAGTGGAGTGGTGTGGAGTGGAATGGAATGGAATGGAATGGAGTGGAATGGAATGGAATGGAACAGAGTGGAGTGGAATCCACTGGAATGAAGTGGAATGGAATGGAAAGGAATGGAATGGAGTGGACTGGAGGGAAGGGGAGTGGGCTGGAATGTAATGGATTGGAGTGGATTTGAGTGGAGTGCAGTACACTGCAATGAAATGGCATGGAATGGAAAGGAGTGGATTGAAACGGAGTGTATTTTGGTGGAATGGAGATGAATGGAATGGAGTGGAATGGAAAGGAGTGGAGTGGAATGGACTGGAGGGTAGTGGAATGGAGTGGAATATAGTGGAATGGAGTTGAATGGAATGAAATGGAATGGAATTGAGTGGATTGGAGAGGAGTGGAATGGAGTAGAGTGGAATGGAATGGAATGGAGTGGAATGGAATGGAATGGAGTGGAATGGAATGGAATGGAATGGAAAGGAGTGGATTGGATTCGAATGGATTGGAGTGGAGTGGAAAGGAGTGGAGTGGAATGGAAAGTTATGGAATGGAAAGGAATGGAATGGAACGCAGTGGGTTGGAATGCAGTGGAGTGGAATGGAGTGGAGTGGAGTGCAGTGGAGAGCAATGGAATGTGGTGCAGTGAAGTTGAGTAGACTGGAATGGAATGATATTGAATGGAATAGAATATAGTGGAGTGAATTGTATTGGAATGGAAAGGAATGGAACGGAGTGGAATGAAATGGAGTTGACTGGAGTGGAGTGGAGTGCAGTGGAAGGGAAAGGAATGGAATGGAGTGGAGTGGAGTGGAATGCACTGCAATGCAGTGCAATGGAATGGAATGGAGTGGAATGGAATGGAGTGGAATGGAATGGAGTAGAATGGAATGAAACAGCATGAAATCTAGCGGAGTGGATTTGAATGGAGTGGAGTGAGGTGGAAAGGAGTGGAATGTAACTGAAATTAGTGGAGTGTAATGGAGTGGTGACAAATGGAGTAGAGTGGAAAGGAATGGATTGGAGTCTAATGGAGTGGAATGGAATGGAGTGGAATGAAATGGAGTTGACTGGAGTGAAGTGGAGTGCAGCAGAATGGAATGAAATGGAATGGAGTGGAGTGGAGAGGAATGCACTGCAATGGAGAGCAATGGATTGGAATGGAGTAGAATGGAATGGAATGCCATGAAATCTAGCGGAGTGGAGCTAATGGGGTGAAGTGGAGTGGAAAGGAGTGGAATGTAACGGAATTTAGTGGAGTGGAATGGAGTGGTGACAAATGGAGTAGAGTGGAATGGAACGGATTGGAATCTAATGGAATGGAATGGACTGGAGTGGAATGGAATGTAGTGGAGTGAAATCGAGTGGAGTGAAGTTGGTTGGAATGGAATGGAGTGCAGTTGAGTGAAGTGGAGTTAACTGGAATGAAATGGAATGGAAATTAATGGAGTGGTGTTAAACGGAGAGTAGTGGGGTGGAATGGAGAGGAATTGAATGGAGGGTAATGAAATGGAGCAGAGTGGAGTGGACTGGAATGGAGTGGAATGGAATGGAGTGGAGTGGAATGGAGTGGAATGATATGGAGTGGAGTGTTGTGGAGCTTAATGGAATGGAAAGGAATGGAAAGAAGTGGAACAGAGTGGAATGGAATGTGGTCAAACGGATTGGAATAGAGTAGAATGGAGTGGAGTACAGAAGAATGGAGTGGAATGTATGGGAATGTAGTGGAATGGAATTTGGTGGAATTGAATGGAATGAAATTGAGTGAGTTTTACTGGAATGGAATGGATTGGAATGGAATGGAACGGAGAGGAATGGAATGGAATGTAGTGGAATGGAGTACACTGTATTGGAGAGGAGTGGAGTGGAATGGAGTGGAGTTGAGTAGAATGGAGTGGAAAGAAGTGGAGAGTAGTGGAATGGAATGGAATGGAAAGGAGTGGAGTGGAATGGAGTGGAGTGGAATGGAATGGAGTGTAATGAAATGAAATGGAATGGAGTGGAGAGGAATGGAATGGAGTGTAATGAAATGAAATGGAATGGAGTGGAGAGGAATGGAGAGGAGTGGAATGGAGTATAGTGGAATGGAATGCAATGGAGTGGAATGGAATGGAATGGAATGGAATGGAATGGAGAGGAGTGGAGTGGAATGGAGTGGAGTGGATTCCAGTGCAGTGGAGTGAAGTGGAATGGAATAAAATGGAGTGGCTTGGAATGCAGTGGAGTGGAATGGAGTGGAATGGAGTGCAGTGGAGAGCAATGGAATGTGGTGGAGTGCAGTGGAGAGTAGTGGAGTGGAATGAAATGGAATGGAATGAAATGGAGTGCAGTGGATTGGAGTGGCATGGATTGGAATGGAATGGAACGGAGTGGAACGGAATGGAACAGAGTGGAATGAATGTAGTGGAGTGGAGTGGAGTGGAATGGAGTGGAGTGGAGTGGAATGGAGTGGAGTGGAGTGGAATGGGGTGGAAAGAAGTGGAGTGGAGTGGAATGGAATAGAATGGAATGGAGTGGAGTGGGGTGGAATGCAGTGGAGTGGAATGGAATGGAGTTTATTGCAATGAAAAGGAATGGAGTGGAGTGGAACGGAGAGGAGTGGAATGGAGTATAGTGGAATGCAATGGAATGGAGTGGAAAGGAATGGAGTGAAATAAAATGGAAAGGAGTGGAGTGGAGTGGAGAGGAAGGGAATGGAGTGAAGTGGAATGGAGTGGAGTGGAGTGGAATGGATTGGAGTGGAGTGGAGTGGAATTGATTGGAGTGAAGTGGAAGGGAATGGAATGGAATGGAATGGAGTGGGTTGGAATGCAGCGGAGTGCAATTTAGTGCAGTGGAGTGCAGTGGAGAGCAACGGAATATGGTGGAGTGGAGTGGAGTGGAGTGTAATGAAATGCAATGTAATGAAATGGAGTACCGTTGACTGGAGTGGAGTAGAGTGGGTTGGAATGGAATGGAGTGGTTTTGAGTGCAGTGAAGTAGACTGGAATGAAATGGAATGTAATGGAATGGAGTGGTGTGAAATGGAGTGGTGTGAAATGGTGTGCAGTGGGGTGGAATGGAGAGGAATGGAATGGAGTGGAATGAAATGAAGCAGAGTGGAGTGGACAGGAGTTTAGTGGAATGGAATGGAGTAGAGTGGAATGGAGTGGAATGGAATGGAGTGGAATGGAGTGGAATGGAATGGAATATAATGGAATGAAATGGAATGGAGAAGAGCGGAGTGGTATGGGGTGGAGTGGATTTGAGTGGAGTGGAGCGGAGTGGAATATAATTGAATGGAATGGAGTGGTTTGGAATGCAGTGGAGTGGAATGTAGTGGAATTCAGTCGAGTGGAGAGCAATTGAATGTGGTGGAGTGTAGTGTAGTGGAGTGGAATGAAATCGAATTGAATGAAATGGAGTGGAGTGGAATTGAGTGGCTTGGATAGGAATGGAACGGAAAGCAGTGGAATGGAATGGAACAGAGTGGAATTGAATGGAATGTAGTAGAGTGGAATTGAGTGGAATGGAGTGGAGTGGAGGTGAACGGAGTGGAAAGAAGTGGAGTGGAGTTGACTGGAATGGAATGGAATGGAGTGGAGTGGAGTGGAATGGACTGGAGTGGAATGGAATGAAATGGAATGGAGTGGAGTGGAACGGAGAGGAATGGAATGGAGTATAGTGGAATAGAATGGAATGGATTGGAATTGAAAGGAATAAAATGAAATGGAATGGAGTGGAGTGGAGTGGAGAGGAAAGGAGTGGAGTGGAGTGGAATGGAGTGGAGTGGAGTGCAAAGGAATGGATTGGAATGGAGTGGGTTGGAATGCAGTGGAGTACAACGAAGTGCAGTGGAGTGCAGTGGAGAGCAATGGAATGTGGCGGATTGGAGTGGAGTGCAATGAAATGTAATGTAATGGAATGGAGTGGAGTGGAATGGAGTGGTGTAGAGAGGGTTGGAATGGAATGGAGTGAAGTTGAATGGAGTGAAGAAGACTGGAAAGAAATGGAACGGAATGGACTGGAGTGGAGTGAAACGGAGAGTATTGAGGTGGAATGGAAAGGAATGTCATGGAGTGGAATGAAATGGAGAGGCGCGGAATGGACTGGAGTGGAGTGGAATGGCATGGAGTAGAGTGTAATGGATTGGAATTGATTGGAGTGAAGTGTTCTGGAGCTTAAAGGAATGGAAAGGAGTGGAATGGAGTGGAACGGAATGGAGTGAAATGGAGTGGAATGGAGTAAAACGGAGTGGAGTAAAGAAGAATGGAGTGGAATGGAGTGGAATGTAGGGGAATGGAATTTGATGGAATGGGATGGAATGGAGTGGAGTGGAATGGACTGGAATGGAGAGTAATGGAATGGAACAGAGTGGAATGGAATGGAACGGAGTGGAATGGAATGGAATTCAGTGGAGTGGAGTGGAATGTAGTGGAGTGGAGTGGAATGGAGTGGAAAGAAGTGGAGTGGAGTGGAATGGAATGGAATGGAACGGAGTGGAGTGGAGTGGAATGGAGTGTAAGGGAATGAAATGGAAAGGAGTGGAGAGGAATGGAGAGGAGTGGAATGTAGTATTGTATGATGGAATGCAATGGAGTGGAATGGAATGGAATGGAATGGAGTGCAATGGAATGGAAGGGAACGGAATGGAATGGAATGAAATGGAAAGGAGTGGAGTGGAGTGAAATGGAGCGCAGTGGAGTGGAATGGAGTGGAGTGGAGTGGAATGGAATGGAATGGAATGGAGAGAGTTAGAATGCAGTGGAGTATAATTGAGTGGAGTGGAGTGCAGTGGAGAGAAATGGATTGTGGTGGAGGGTAGTGGAGTGGAGTGGAGTGGAATGAAATGTAATGGACTGAAATGGAGTAGAGTGGAATTGAGTGGAATGGTGTGGAAAGGAATGGAACGGAGTGGTATGGAATGGAATGGAGTGGAATGGAATGGAATGTAGTGAAGTGGAGTGGAGTGGAACAGAGTGGATTGGAGTGAAATGGAGTGGAAAGAAGTGGAGTGGAGTGGAATGGAATGGAATGAAATGGAATGGAGTGGAGTGGAGTGGAATGGAGTGGAGTGGAGTGGAATGGAGTGTAATGTAATGAAATGGTATAGAGTGGAGTGCAACGGAATGGAGTACAATGGATTATAGTGGAATGGAATGGAATGAAGTGGAACAGAATGGAACGAAATGAAGTGGAAAGGAGTAGATTGGAGTGGAGAGGCATGCAGTGGAGCGGAGTGGAATGAAGTGGAGTGTAGTGGAATGGAATGGAACGGAATGGAGTGTGCTGGAATGCAGTGGAGTGCAAAGCAGTGCATTGGAGGGCAGTAGAGAGCAATGGAATGTGTTGGAGTGGAGTGGAGTGGAATGAAGTGGAAAGTAATGGAATGGAGTGGAGTGGAATGGAGTGTAGTATCGTGGGTTGGAATGGAATGGAGTGGAGTTGAGTGGAATGAAGTAGACTGGAATATAATGGAATGGAATGGAATGTAGTGGAGTGAAACTGAGTGTAGTGAGATGGAATGGAGAGGAATGGAATGGAGTGGAACGAAATGGAGTGGAGTGGAGTGGAGTGGACTGGAGTGGAGTGGAATGGAATGGAGTAGAGTGGAAGGAAGTGGAATGGAATTCAGTGGAATGTTGTGGAGCTTAATGGAATGGAATAGAATGGAGTGGAATGGAGTGGAACAGAATGGAGTGAAATGGAGTGGAATGGAGTAGAACGGAGGGGAGAACAGAAGAATGAAGTGGAATGGACTGGAATGTAGTGGAATAGAATTTGATGGAATGGAATGGAATGGAGTGGAGTGGAATGGACTGGAATGGATTGGAATGGAAGGGAACAGAGAGGAATGGAATGTAATGGAGAGTAATTGAATGGAATGAACTGGAGTGGAGTGGAGTGGAATGGAGTGGAGTGGAGTGGAATGGAGAGGAAAAAAGTGGAGTGGAGTGGAACGGAATGGAATGGAATGGAGTGGAGTGGAGTGGAATGGAGTTGAGGAGAGTGGAATGGAGTGTAATGGAATGAAAAGGAATGGAGTGGAGTGGAATGGAGAGAAGTGGAATGGAGTATAGTGGAATGTAATGGAATTGAGTGGAATGGAATGGAGTGGAATGGAAGGAAATGGAATGGAATGGAGTGGAATAGAATGGGATGAAATGGAATGGAGTGGAGTGGAATGCAGTGGAGTGGAGTGGAGTGGAATGGAGTGGAGGGGAGTGGAATGGCATGGAATGGCATGGAGTGGATTGGAATGCAGTGGAGTGGAATTGAGGGGAGTGCAGTGGATAGCAATGGAATGTGGTGGAGTGGAGTGGAGTGGAGTGGAGTGGAATGAAATGGAATGGAATGAAATGGAGAGGAGTGGAATGGAGTGGAGTGGAGTGGATTGGAGAGGAAAGGATTGCAGTGGTAAGAAATGGAGTGGAGTGGAATGGAGTGGTGTGGAGTGGAGTGGAATGGAAAGGAATGGAATGGAGTGTAATGAAATGGAGTAGAGTGGAGTGGAGAGGAGTGGAGTAGAATAGAATGGAACAGAATGGAGTGGAGTGTAATCGACTGGAATGAAGTGGAATGGAACGGAATGGCATGAAATGGAGTGGAGTGGAGTTGAATGGAGTGGACTGGAGTGGAAAGGAGTGGAATGTAATTTAATGGAGTGGAGTGGAATGGAGTGCAGATGAAAGGAGTAGATTGGAGTGGAATGGAATGGAGTGGAGTGGAATGGAATGGAATGGAATGGAATGGAGTGGAGTGGAATGAAGTGGAGTGGAATGGAGTGGAGGAGAGTGGCCTGGAGTGGAATGGAGTGGAGGAGAGTGGCCTGGAATGGAATGGAGTGGAGTTGATTGGGTTGGTGTGCAGTAGACTGAAATGAAACGGAGTGGAATGGAATGAAGTGGAGTGAAACTGAGTTTGGTGGGGTGAAAAAGAAATGAATGGAATGGAGTGGCGTTAACGGGATTGGAGTGGAATGGAATGGAATGGAGTATAGTGGAAAGGAGTTGAGTGCAATGAAATGGGATGGAATGGAGTGGATTAGGGAGTAGAGGCTTGAAGTAGAGTGGAATGGAATAGAATGGAGTTGAATGGAATGGAATGGAGTGGAATGGAATGGAGTATAGTGGAAAGGAGTTGAGTGCAATGAAATAGCATGGAATGGAGTGGATTAGAGAGTAGAGGTTTGGAGTAGAGAGGAATGGAATAGAATGGAGTTGAATGGAATGGAATGGAGTGGAATGGAAAGGAATGGAATGAAATGGAATGGAGTGGATTGGATTGAAATGGATTGGAGTGGAGTGGAATGGAGTGGAGTGGAGTGGAGTGGAGTGGAATGGAATGGAATGGAATGTAGTGGGTTGGAATGCAGTGAAGTGGAATGGAGTGGAGTGGAGTGCATTGGAGAGCAATGGAATGAGGTGGAGTGGGGTTGAGTAGAGTTTAAAGGAATGAATTTGAATGGAATAGAATGGAGTTTAGTGGGACAGAGTGGAGTGGATTGGAATGGAGAGGAATGAAATGGAGTGGAATGAAATGGAGTTGACTGGAGTGGAGTGGAGTGCAGTGGAATGGAGTGGAATGCAATGGAGAGGAGTGGAGTGGAATGCACTGTAATGCAGTCTAATGGAATAGAATGTAGTAAAATGAAACGGAATGGCTTGAAATCTAGTGGAGTGGAGTTGAATGGAGTGGAGCGGAGTGGAAAGGAGTGGAATGTAACGGAATTTAATGGAGTGGAATGGAGTGGTGACAAATGGAGTAGAGTGGAATGGAATGGATTGGAGTCTAAAGGAATGGGATGAAATGGAGTTGAGTGGAATGTAGTGGAGTGAAATAGAGTGGAGTGGAGTGGGTTGGAATGGAATTTAGGGGAATTGAGTGGAGTGGAGCAGACTGGAATGAAATGGAATGGAATCTAATGGAATGGTGTGAAACGGAGTGTTGTGGTGTGGAATGGAGAGGAATGGAATGGAGTGGAATGAAATGGAGCAGAGTGGATTGGACTGGAGTGGAGTGGAATGGAATGCAATAGAGTGTAATGGAGTGCAGTGAAATGGAGTGGAGTGTTGTGGAGCTTAAGGGAATGGAATGGAGTGGAGTAGAATAGAGTGGAACGAAATGTGGTGAAATGGATTGGAATGGAGTAGAATGGAGTGGAGTATAGTAGAATGGAGTGAAATGGACGGGAATGTTGTGGAATGGAATTTAATCGAATGGAATGGAATTTAATGGAATGGAGCGGAATGGACTCGTATGTAGTGGAATGGAAAAGAATGGAGTGGAATGGAATGGAATGGAGTGGAATGGAATTGAATGTAGTGGAGTGGGGTGGAGTGGAAAGGAGCGGAATGGAGTGGAATGAAGTGGAAAAAAGTGGAGTGTAGTGGTATGAAATGGAATTGAATGGAGCGGAGTGGAGTGGAATGGAGTGGAGTGAAGTGGAATGGAATGTAATGGAATGAAATGGAAAGGAGTGGAGTGTAATGGAGATTAGAGCAATGGAGTATAGTGGAATGGAATTGAATGGAGTGGATTGGAATGGAAATAAATGAAATGGAATGGAATGGAGTGGAATGGAATGGAATGAAGAGGAGTGGAAGGGAATGAAATGGAGTGGAATGGAATGGAATGGATTGTTGTGGGTTGGAATGCAGTGGAGTGGAATTTAGTGCAGTAGATTGCAGTGGAGAACAATGGAATGTGGTGGAGTGGAGTGGAGTGCAATGAAATGGAATGTAATGGAATGGCGTGCTGAAGAATGGAGTGGAGTGGAGTGGGTTGGAAAGGAATGGAGTGGAGTTGATTGGCGTGGAGTAGACTGGAATGAAATGGAATGGAATGGAATGGAGTGGAGTGAAACGTAGTGTAGTGGGGTGGAATGGAGAGAATGGAAAGGAGTGGAATGAAATGGAGGGGAGTCGAGTGGACTGGAGTGGAGTGGAATGGAATGGAGTGGATTGGAATGGAGTAGAATGGAATGGAGTGGAGTGCTGTGGTGCTTAATGGAATGGAGTGGAATGGAGTGGAATGGAGTAGAATGGAGTGCAGTACAGAAGAATGGAGTGGAATGGACTAGAATGTAGTGCAATGGAATTTGATGGAATGGAACGGAATGGAATGGAGTGGAGTTGAATCGACTGGAATGGAGTGGTATGGAATGGAATGGAGTGTAATGGAATGGAATGGAGTGGAATGGAATGGAATGCAGTGGAGCGGAGTGGTGTCTGATGGGGTGGATTGGAGTGGAATGGAGTGGAAAGAAGTGGAATGGAGTGGAATGGAATAGAATGGAATAGAGAGGAGTTGAGTAAAATAGAGTGAAGTGGAGTGGAATGCAGTGAAATGGAATGAAATGGAATGGAGTGGAGTGAAATGGAGAGGAGTGGATTGGAGTATAGTGGAATGGAATGGAATGGAGTGAAATGGAATGGAATGGAATGAAACGAAAGGGAGTGGAGTGGAGTCGAATGGAGTGGAGTGGAGTGGAAAGGAGTGGAAAGGGGTGGGTTGGAATGCAGTGGAGTGGAATGGAGTGGAGTGGAGTGCAGTGGAGAGCAATGGAATGTGGTGGAGTGGAGTGGAGTGGTGTGGAGTGGAATGGAATGGAATGGAATGGAATGGAGTGGAGTGGAATGGAATGGCGTGGAGTGGAATGGAATGGAGTAGAGTGTAATGGAGTGGAATAAAATGGAGTGGAGTGTTGTGGAGCTTAATGGAATGGAATGGAATGGAATGGAATGGAGTGGAATAGAGTGGAACGGAATGTGGTGAAATGGATTGGAATGGAGTGGAATGGAATGGAGTATAGTAGAATGGAGTGAAATGGACGGGAATGTTGTGGAATAGAATTTAATCGAATTTAATGGAATTTGATGGAGTGGAGAGGAATGGACTTGTATGTAGTGGAATGGACTGGAATGGAGTGGAATAGAATGGAATGGATGGGAATGGAATTGAATGTAGTGGAGAGGAGTGGAGTGGAAAGGAGTGGAGTGGAGTGGAATGGAGTGGAATAAAGTGGAGTGGAGTGGTATGAAATGGAATTGAATGGAGTGGAGTGGAATGGAGTGGAGTGAAGTGGAATGGAGTGTAATGGAATGAAATGGAAAGGAGTGGAATGTAACGGAGATTAGAGCAATGGAGTATAGTGGAATGGAATGGAATGGAGTGGATCAGAATGGAATGAAAAGAAATGGAATGGAGTGGAGTGGAATGGAATGGAATGAAGTGGAGTGGAATGGAATGGAGTGGAGTGGAGTGGAATGGAATGGAATGGAGTAGGTTGCAATGCAGTGGAGTGGAATTCAGTGCAGTGGAGTGCACTGGAGGACAACAGAATGTGGTGGAGTGGAGTGGAGTGCAATGAAATGGAATGTAATGGAATGGCGTGGCGAGGAATAGAGTGGCGTGGAGTGGAGTGAGTTGGAAAAGAATGGAGTGGAGTTGAGTGGAGTGGAGTAGACTGGAATGAAATGGAATGGAATAGAATGGAGTGGAGTTAAATGGAGTATAACGGGGTTGAATGGAGAGGAATGGAAAGGAGTGGAATGAAATGGAGAGGAGTCGAGTGGACTGGAGAGGAGTGGAATAGAATGGAGTAGATTGGAATGGAGTGGAATGGAATGGAGTGGAGTGCTGTGGAGCTTAATGGAATGGAATGGAATGGAGTGGAATGGAGTGTAACGGAATGGAGTGAAGTGGAGTGGAATGGAGTAGAATGCAGTGGAGTACACAAGAATGGAGTGGAATGGAATGGAATGTAGTGCAATGGAATTTGATGGAGTGGAACGGAATGGAATGGAGTGGAGTTGAATGGACTGGAATGCAGTGGTGTGGAATGGAACGGAGTGGAATGGAATGGAGTGGAATGGGACTGGAATGTAGTGCAATGGAATTTGATGGAGTGGAACGGAATGGAATGGAGTGGAGTTGAATGGACTGGAATGCAGTGGTGTGGAATGGAACGGAGTGGAATGGAATGGAGTGGAATGGAATGGAATGGAGTGGAATGGAATGGAATGTAGTGGAGTGGAGTGGCATCTAATGGAGTGGATTGGAGTGGAATGGAGTGGAAAGAAGAGAAATGGAGTGGAATGGAATAGAATGGAATAGAATGGAATACAGCGGAGTTGAGTAAAATAGAGTGAAGTGGAGTGGAATGCAGTGTAATGGAATGAAATGGAATGGAGTGGAGTGGAATGGAGATGAGTGGCATGGAGTATGGTGGAATGGAATGGAATGGAGTGAAATGGAATGGAATGGAATGAAATGGAGTGGAGTGGAGTGGAGTGGAATGAAGTGGAGTGGAGTGGAATGGAGTGGGTTGGAATGCAGTGGAGTGGAATGGAGTGGAGTGGAGTGCAGTGGAGAGCAATGGTATGTGGTGGAGTATAGTGGAGGGTTGTGGAGAGGAATGAAACGGAATGGAATGGAATGGAGTTGAGTGGAATGGAATGGAATGGAGTGGAGAGGATTGTAGAGGAGTGGAATTGAGCAGAGTGAAATGTTACGGAGTGGAGTGGAGTGGAGTGGAATGAAATCGAATGGAGTGGAATGGAAAGAAATGAAATGGAGTGGAATGAAATGGAGTTAAGTGGAATGCAGTGCAAATGAATGGATTGGAGTGAAGTGGAGTGCAATGGAATGTAATTGATTGGAGTGAAATAGAGTGGAATGGATTTGAATGGAATTGAGTGGAGTGGAGTGGAATGGCATAGAGTGGATTGGAGAGGAGTAGAGTGGATTGGAGAGGAGTTGTGTGGATTGGAATGGAATGGAGTGGAGTGGAATGCAATGGAATGAAATGGAGTAGATTGGAGTGGAAGGTACTGCAGTGTAGTGGAATGGAGCTGAATGGAATGGAATGGAGTGTAGGGGAATGGATTGGAGTGGAGTGCAATGGAGTAGGGTGGAATGGATTGCAATGGAGAACAATGGAATGCAATGGAATGCAGAGGAGTGGAGTGGAATGGAGTGGATTGGACTGGATGGAGTCGAGTGTAAGGGATTGGAATGTAATATAGTGGAGTGGAATGGAGTGGAGTGGAATGGACAAGAGTGGAGTGCATTGGAGTGGAATGGAATGGAATGTAGTGGAGTGGAGTGGAGCGCAAGGAAATGGAATGGAATGGAATGGAATGGATTGGAGTGGAAAGGAATGGAGTGGAGTTGAATGGAGAGGAATGGAATGGAGTGGAATGGAATGCCGAGGCATGGGGTGGAATGGAGTGGAATGGAATTAAATGGAGTGGAATAGAATGGAGTAGAGTGGAGTGGAATGGAGTCGAATGGAATGGAGTTGAGTGGAGTGGAGAGGAATGGAATGGACTTGAGTGGAATGGCGTGGAATGGAATGGAGTGGAGTTGAGTGGAATGCAGTGGAGTGGAATGGAATGGAAAGAAATGGAAGGGATTGGAGTGGAATGGAGTGCAGTGGAATGGAGTAGAGTGGAGTGGAGTAGAGTGGAATGGAATGGAATGGAATGGAATGTTGTGGATTGGTATGCAGTGGAATGGAGTGGAATGGAGTGGATTGGACTGGAATGGAATGCAATGAAATGTTATGGAGTGGAATGGAGTGGAGTGGAGTGGAATGGAGAAGAATGTAATCTAGTGGAAATGAGTGGAGAGAAGTGGAGTGGAACGGAGTGTAATGGAATGGAATTGAAAGAAATGGGTTGGAACGGAGTGGAATGGATTGGAATGAAATGGAATGGATTGGAGAGGTTTCCAATGGAGAGGAATGGAATGGAGTGGAGTGGAATGCAATGGAGTAGAATGGAATGGAGTGGTGCGGAGTGGAAGGTAATGGAATGGAATGGAAAGGACTGGAATGGAATGGAATGGAGTGGACTGGAATGAAATGGAGTGGAGTGGAATGGAATGCAGTGTATTGGAGTGGAGTGGAGTGGAGTGGAGTGGAATGGCCTGGAAAGGACTGGAGTGGAGTGTAGAGGAGCAGAATGTAATGCAATGGAAGGGAGTGGAGTGAAATGGAACGGAATGGCCTGGAGTGGAGTGCAGTAGAGTGGAATGGAATAGAATGGATTGGAGAGGAATTGAGGGGATAGGAATGCAGTTGCACGGAGTGTAATGGAGTGGAGTTCAGTGGATTGCAATGGAATGAAGAGGAATGGAGAGGACTGTAGTGTAGTATAGTGGAATGGAATGGAATGGAGTGGACTGGAATGGAATGGAGTGTAGTCGAATGGAATAGAATGGAATGGAGTTGAGTGAAGTAGAGTGGAGAGGAGTGGAGTGGAATGGAGTCCAATGGACTGGAATGGAGTGTAGTTGAGTGGAATGGATTGGAATTGGGTGGAATGGAATGGAAGGGAGTGGAATGGAATTAAATGGAGTGGAATGGATTGGAATGACAAGGAATGGAGTAGAGTGGAGTGGAATGGAGTGGAGTGGAGTGGAAAAGAGTGGAATGGAATGGAATGGAACGGAGTTGACTGGAGTGGAATGGAGTGGAATGGATTGGAATGCAGTGGAGTGGAGTGGAATTGAGTGGAACGGAATGGATCAGAGAGGAGTGAAATGGACTGGAGTGGAATGGAGTGGGTGGAGTCGTTTGGAGTGGAATGGAATGGAGTGGAATGGAAAGGAGAGTGTTGGCGTGGCATAGAGTGGAGTGGAATGGAATGGAGTGGAATGGAATGCAGTGGAGTGGAGTGGAATGGAATGGAATGGAATGGAATGGAATGGAATGAATGGAAGGGAATTGCGTGGAATGGAATAGATTGGAGCGGAATGCAGTGCAATGGAATGGAGTGGAATGGAGTGGACTGCAGTGGAATGGAATGGAATGGAGTGGAGTGGAGTGGATTGGACTGGAATGGAGTGAAATGGAGTGCAATGGAGTGGAGTGGAATGAAGTAAAGAGGAGTGGAATGCAATGGAATTTAGTGGCCTGGAATAGAGTCGAGTGGAGTGGAATTCAGTGGAGTGGAATATAGTGGAATGGAGTGGAATGCAATGCAGTGGATTAGAGATGAGTGGAGTGGAGAGGAATGGTGTGGAATAGAATGGAGTGGACTGGAGAGGAATGGAATGGAATGGAATGGAGTGGAGTGGAGTGGAAAGGAGTGGAATGGTCTTGACTGGAGTGGAGTGGAGTTGAATGGAATGGAATGGAGTGGAGTGGAATGGCATCGAAAATAATGGAGTGCAGTGGACTGCAATGGAATGCAGTTTAATGGAGTGGAGTGGAGTGGAGTGCAGTGGAATGGAATGGAATGGAGTTTAATGGAGTGGAGTGGAATGGAGTGCAATGGAATGGAATGGAATGGAGTGGACTGAAATGTAATGGAGTGGAGTGGGTTAGAATGGAATCAAATGGAGTTGAGTGAAGTGGAGGTGCGTGAAGTGGAGGGAAATGGAATAGAGTGCAATGGAGTTGAGTAGACTGGAAATGAGTGGAGTGGAGTGGAATGGACTGGAATGGAGGGGAATGGAATAAAATGCAGTGGAATGGAATGGAAAGGAGTGCAGTGAAGCGGAAGCCATGGAATGGAATGGAGTGGAGTGGAGTGGAATGAACGGAATGAATACGAATACAGTGGAGTGGAATGGAATGGAGCAAAGTGGAATGGAATGTAGAGCAGCGGAATGGATTGGAGTGGAGTGGTTTAGAGTGGAATGGAATGGAGTGCAATGGAATGGAGAGGGGTTTAGTGGAGTACAGTGGATTGGAACGGCATTACGTGGAATGGAATGGAGTGGAGTAGAATGGAATGGAGTGGAGTAGAACGGAATGGAATGGAGTGGAATGGAAGGGAATGGAGTGGAATGGAGTGGAATGGAGTGGAACTGAATGGAAAGAAATGGAGTAGAGTGGAATGGAAAGGAGTGGAGTGGAGTGGAGTGGAATGTAATGGAGTGGAGAGGAAAGGAATGTAGTGGAGTGAGGTGGAATGGAGTCAAATAGAATGGTATGAAATGGAGTGGAATGCATTGAACTGTACTGGAATGGAGTCCAATGGAATGCAGTGGAGTTGAGTGGAGTGGAATGGAGTGGAATGGAATGGTATGGAATTGACTGGAATGGAAGGGAGTGTAGTGGAATGGAGTGCAATGGAATGGGCGGTGTGGAGTGGTGTGGAGTGGAATTGAATGGTTTGGAGTTGAATGGAGTGGAATGGTAAGGAGTGCAATGTAGTGGAGTGGAGTGGAGTGGAATTGAATGGATTGGAGTGGAATGGAGTGGAATAGTAAGGAGTGGAATGGAGTGGAGTGCAGTGGAGTGGAGTGGAATGCAGTGGAATGGAATGCAATGCAGTGGAGAAGAATGGAATGAAACGGAATGGAATGAACTTGAATGCTGTGGAGTGGAGTGGACTGCAATGGATTGGAATGGAGTGGAGTGGAGTGGAATAGAGTGTAGTGGAATGGAGAGGAGAAGAGTGGAATGGAGTGGAAAGGAGTCGAGTGGAAAGGCGTGGAGTGGGGTGGAGTGAAATGGAACGGAATGGAATGGACTTGCATTTAATGGAGTGGAATGGAGGCGAATGGAGTGGTATGGAGTTGAGTGGAGTGGAATGCAGTGGAATGGGCTGGAAAGGATAGGAATGGAATTGAACGGAATGGAGAGGAGTGAAGTGAAATGGAGTGGAAAGGCATGGAATGGAGTGGAGCGGATTGGAATGGAGTCAAGAGGAGTGGAGTGAAGTGGAGTGGATAGGAATGTAACTGAATGGAATGGAGTGCAGTGGAGTGGAATGGAGTGGAGTGGAGAGGTAAGAATTGGAATGGAATGGCATGGAATGAAATGGAAAGTTGTTGAGTGGAGTGGAGTGGAATAGAATGGAAATGAGTGGAATGGAATGGAGTGGTGTGGACTGGAATGGATTGGAGTGAAATGGAATTGAGTGGAATGGTATGGAATGGAGCGGAGTGTAGTGGAGTGGAATGCAGTGTTGTGGATTGGAAAGGAAAGAATGTAGTAGATTGGAGAGGAATGGAGTGGAGTGGAATGGAGTTGAATGTAAAGAAATGGAAAAGAGTGGAGTGGAATGGAGAAGAGTGGAATGGTGTAGAGTGGAATGGAATGGAATGGAGTGGAAGGGAATGGAATGGAGTGAAATGGAATGGAGTGGAGTGGAGTGGAATGGAGTGGAGTGGAATGGAGTATAGAGGAGGAGAAAGGAATGGAATGGACTGGAGTGGAGTGGAATGGAGTGGATTGGAGTTCAGTGGAGTGCAATGGAACGTGTTGGAGTGGAGTGGAGTGGAATGCAAAGGAATAGAATGGAAAGGAGTGGAGAGGAATGGAGTGGAGTGGAATGGAGTAAGTGGAATGGAATGGAATGGAGAGGAATGGAATGGAATGGACAGGTATGGAATGGAATGGAGTGCAGTGGAGAGGAGAGGAATGGATTCGAGAGGAGTAGAGTAGCGTGGAGTGGAATGGAATTGAATGCAGAAGAATGGAACGGAATGGACTGGAGTGGAATGCAATGGCATGGAAAGGAGTGGAGTGAAGTGGAGTGGAATGAAAAGGAATAGAATGGAATGGAGGGGAGTGGAATGTAGTGGAATGGCATGGAGTGGATTGGATTGGAATGGAATGGAATGGGGTGGAGTAGAATGGATTGGAATGGAGTGGAGTCGACTGGAATGGAATGGAATGGAGAGGAATCGAAGGGAATGGAATGGAAGAGAAGGGAATGGAATGGAATGGAATGGAAGGGAAGGGAAGGGAATGGAATGGAATGGAATGGAACGGAGTGGAGCGGGATGAAGTGGAGTTTAGTGGCACGAAATGGAAAGGAATTGAATGGTATGCAATGGAATGGATGGGAGTGCAGTGGACTAGAATGGAGTGAAGTGGAATGGAATGGAGTTTAACTGAATGTAATGTAATGTAATATAATGGAGTAGAGTGGATTGGGATGGAGTGGAGTGGAGAGGAATGGAGTGGAGTGGAATGCAATGCAATGGAGTGGATTCGAGTGGAATGGAATGGAGTGGAATACAGTGGAATGGAGTTGAATGGAAAGGAATGGAATGGAGTGGAGTGGAATGCAGTGAAGTGGAATGTAGGACAGTAGAATGGAAAGAAATGGAGTGCAATGGAATGGAATGGAATGGAGTGGAGTGGAATGGAGTGGAAAGGAGTGGAGTGGAATGGACTGGAGTGGGGTGTAGTGGAATAGACTGGAGTGGAGTGAAATTGAATGGAATGGACTGAAGTGGAAAGGAGAGGATTGGAGTGGAATGGAGTGGAATGTTATGGAGTGGGATGCAATGGAGTGTAGAGGAGGGGAGTGGAGTGGAGTTGAGTGGAATGGAGAGGAAAGGAATGAATTGAAGGAAAAGGAGTGAAATGGAGTGGAAGGGAAAGTAATTTAATGAAATGGAATGGAATGGAGTGGAATAGAATGGAATGAAGTAGAATGGAGTGGAGTGGACAGCAATGGAGTGGAATGGAATGGAGTTGATTCAAGTGGAGTGGAGTGGAATGGAATTGAGTGGAGTCGACTGGAGTGGAATGGTATGGAATGGAGTGGAGTGGAATGGAATTGAATGGAATGGAGTGTAATTGACGGGAGTGGAGTGGATTGGACTGGGGTGGAGGGGAGTGGAATGGAATGGAATGGAATGCCGTGGAATAGAATGGAAAGATGTGAAATGGAATTCAATGACGTGGAATGGAATAGAGTAGAGTGGAGTGGAGCAGAACGAAGTGTAGTGGAATGGAATGGATTGGAATCAATGGAAATCGGTGGAATGGAATGGAATGGAATTCAGTGGAATGGAGTGCAATGGAGTGGAACGGAATGGAGTGGAGTCGAGTGGAGTGGAATGGAATTCAGTGGAGTGGAGTGCAATGGAGTAGAACGGAATTGAGTGGAGTCGAGTGGAGTGGAATGGAATGGAATGGAGTGGAGTGTAATAGAATGGAATGGAATGGAGTGCAATTGACAGTAGTGGAGAGGAGTGGAGTGGAGTGGAATTTACTGGAGTGTAGTGTAGTGGAGTGGAGCGGAATGGAATTGAATGCATAGAGTAGAAAGGAATGTAGTGGAATGGAATGCAATGTCATGGAATGGAGTAGAGTAGAGTGAAGTGGAGTGGAGTAGAATGGAGTGTAGTGGGAGGGAATGGACTGGAATGGAATGGGGAGTGGTGGAATAGAATGGATTGGAATTCAGTGGTGTTCATTGGAATGGAATGAAATGGAGTGGAGTGGAATGGATTGAAGTGGAGTGGAATGGAATGGAATGGAATGGAGTGGAGTGGAGTGGAGTGGATTGGAGTATAGAGGAATGGAGTGGAGTTGATTGGAGTATAGAGGAATGGAGTGAAGTGGAATGGAATGGAATGGAATGGATGGGAGTGGAGTTGAATGGAGTGGAGTGGAGAGGAATGGAGTTGGATGGAATGGAATGGAATGGAGTGGATGGAAGTGGAGTGGAGTGGAATGGATTAAGGTGGAATGGAATGGAATGGAGTGGAATGGAATGAAATTGAATGGAGTGGAGTGGAGTGTCATGGAGTGGACTGGAGTGGAAGGGACTGGACTGGAGTGGAATGGAATGCAATGTAATGGAATAGAGTGGAATGTAATGGAATAGAATGGAATGGAGTGGGTTTGAGTGTAGTGGGGTGGAATGGAATGGAATGGAATGCAGTGGAAAGGAATGGAATGGAGTGGAGTGGAATGGAATGCCATGGAATGGAGTGGAGTGTAGTGGAGTTGAGTGGAATGGAGTGTAGTGGACTGGAATGGAGTGGGATGGAATCTAATGCAGTGGAATGGAATGGAATGGAATGGAACGGAATGGAATGAAACGGAGTGTAATGAAGTGGAATGGAGTGCAGTGCAATGGAGTAGAGTGGAAAGGAGTGGAGGGGAAAGGAGTGGAATGGAATGGAATGGATTGGAGTGTGATGGAATGGAGGGGATTGGGGACGAATGGTGTGAATGGAAAGTAGTGGAATGGAATGGAGTGGAATGGAGTTGAATGGAGAAGAGGGGAATAGAGAGGAATTGAGAGGAATTGACTGTAATAGAGTGGAATGGGATGGAATGGAGTGTAGTGGAGTGGAATGGAATGGACTGGAATTGAATGGGATAGAGTGGAGTGGAGTGGAATGGAGTGGAGTGGAGAGGAATGGAGTGGAAAGGAGTGGAATGCACTGGAGTGTATTGGAGTGGAATGGAATGGAACGGAGTCGAATGGAATGAATAGGAATAGAATGGAGTGGAGTACTGTGGAGAGAAGTGGAATTTAATGGAATGGAGTGGAGTAGAATGGTGAGCAATGGAATGGCGTGGAATGCAGTGGAATGCAGAGGTGTGGAGTGGAGTGGATTGGAGTGGAGTGGATCAGCGTGGAACGGACTGGAGTGGAGTGGAATGGAGTGGAGTGGATTGAAGTGGAATGGAATGGAATTGAGTCGAGTGGAATGGAGTGGAATGGAATGCATTGGAATGGAGTGGAATGGAGTGGAGTTCACCAGAGTGCAGTGGAATTGAATGGAATTGAATTGAATGGAGTGGACTGTTATGGACTGGAGTGTAGTGGAATGGGATGAAATGGAAGGGATTTGAGTGGAATGGAGTGGAGTGGAGTGGAATGGATTGGAGTGGACTGGAATGGAGAGGAGCGGAATGGAATGGAGTGGAGTGGAATGGAGTGGAATGGGGTGGAGTGATGTGGAATGAATTGGAGTGGAATGGAATGAAAACCTATGGAGTGGATTATAGTGGAATGGAGTGGAGTGTAGTGGAATGGAGTTGAATGGAATGAAATAGAATGGAGTGGAGTGCAATGGACGAGTAGAATGGAATAGAGGGGAATGCAATGGAATGGAATGGAGTGGAATGGAATGGAATGGAGTGGATTAGAATGGAGTGGAGTGGAGCAGAATACAGTGGAATGTATTGGAATGTAGTGGAATGGGTTTTAGTGGAGTGGTGTGGAGTTGAAAGGAATGGGGTGGACAGGAACGCAGTGGATTGCACTGGAATGGAGAGGAATGGAATGGAGTGGAATGGAATGGGTTGGAGTGGAAAGGAATGGGTTCAATTGGAACGGAATTTAGTAGAGTGGATTGGAGTGGAATGGAATGGAGAGGAGTGGAGTGTATTCAAGTGGAATGGAATGGAATTTATTGGAGTGAAGTGGACACGAGTGGAGTGGGGTGTAGTGGAGTGGTATTAAGTGGGGTGTACTGGAACGGAGTGGAGTGGAATGGAATGGAGTGGAATTGAATGTAATGGAATTGACTGGAGTGGAGTGGATGGAGTGGAGTGAAATAGAGTTGAGTGGAATGGAATGCAATGGAATGGAATGGAATGAAATGGAATGGAATGGGTGGAGTGGAGTTGAGTGAAGTAGAGTGGAATTGAATGGAATGGAATGGAATGGTGTGGAGTGGAGTGGAAAGGAGTGCAGTGGAGTGGAATGAAGTGGGGTGGAGTGGAATGGAATTCAATGGAATGGAATGGAATGCAATGGAATGGAATGGGTGGAATGGAGTTGAGTGGAGTAGAGTGGAATTGAATGGAATGGAATGGAATGGTGTGGAGTGGAGTGGAAAGGAGTGCAGTGGAGTGGAATGAAGTGGGGTGGAGTGGAATGGAATGGAGGGAATGGAATGGAGTGGATTGCAAGTTAGGGGAGTGGAATGGAGTGGAGTGGAGTGCCATGGAGATAAATGGAATGGAGTGGATTGGAGTGGAATGGTGTGTATTGGAGTGAAATGGAATGGAATGGAATGGAATGGAATGGTGTGGAGTGGAGTGGAAAGGAGTGCAGTGGAGTGGAATGAAGTGGGGTGGAGTGGAATGGAATGGAGGGAATGGAATGGAGTGGATTGCAATTTAGGGGAGTGGAATGGAGTGGAGTGGAGTGCCATGGAGATAAATGGAATGGAGTGGATTAGAGTGGAATGGTGTGTATTGGAATGAAATGGAATGGAATGGAATGCAACGGAATGGAAAGAGTAGAGTGGAGTGGAATAGAGAAGAATGGAATGTAGTGGAATGGAGTGGAGTGGAGTGGAGTTTAAAGGAGTAGGGTGAATGGAGTGTAAGGGAAGTGAGTAGAGTGGAGTGGAGTGTAATGGACTGAAATGGAGAGGACTTGAACGTAGTGGAATCAAATGCAGTGGAATGGTGGGGAATGGAGTGTAATGGAGTGCAGTGGAGTAGAATGGAGTGGAATGGACGGGAATGGAGTGGAATGGAATGGAATGGGGTGGAATGGAGTGGAATGGACTGGAATGGAATGGAAAGGATTGTAATGGAGTGGAATGGAATGAAGTGGAGTTGAATGGAGTGGAGTGGAGTGAAATTGAATGGAATGGAGTGGAGTGGAAGTGAGTGGAAAGGAATGGAATGGAGTGGAATGGAATGGAGTGGATGTGAATGGCATGGAGTGGATTGGAGTGGACATGAATGGAATGGAGTGGAAGGGAATAGTTTTTAATGGAATAGAGTGAAGTGGAGTGCAGTGGAATCGAATGTAGTGGAGTGTAGCTTAGTGGCCTGGAATGGAGAGGAATGGAGTGCAATGGAGTGGAGTGGAATTCAGTGGAATGGAATGTAATGTAATGGAGTAGAGTGGAATGGAATGGAGTGGAGTAGAGTAGAGTGGAGTGGAATGGAATGCAGTGGAGTGGAGTCGAGTGGAGGGGAGTGGAATGGCATGGAATGTAATGGAATGGAGTGGAATGGAATGGAGTGATATGCAGTGGAGTGGAATGGAGTGGAGAGTAATGGAGCGGAATGTTGTGGAATGGAGTGGACTGGAGTGGAGTGGAGTTCAGTGGAAGGAAATGGAACGGAATGGAGTGGAGTGGAACGGAATGCAGTGGATTGGAACGGAATGGAATGCAGTTGAGTGGAATGGAGTGGAATGGAGTGGAGTGGACTTGAATGGAGTAGAGTGCAATGGATTGTAGTGGAATGGAATGAAATATAATGGAACGGAGTGGAGTGGAGTGGAGTGGAATGGAGTGGAATGCAATGGACTGGAGTAGAATGTAATGGAATGGAGTGAAGTGGAGTGGAATGGAGTGGATTGCAATGAACTGGAGTGGAATGGAATGGAAAGGAATGAAGTGGAGAGGAGTTGAATGGAGTGCAGTGCAGAGGAATGGAGATATATGGAATGCAATGGAATGGAATAGAATTGATTGGAGTGGAATACAATATGGTAGAGTGGAATGGAAAGGAGCGGAATGGAATAGAATGCAATGGAGTGGAATGGAGAGGGATGGAGTGGAGTGGAATGAAGTGGAGTGGAGTGGACTGCAACTGAATGGAATGGAGAAGAGTGGAATGGAATGGGATGGTTTGGAGTCGATTTGAGTGCAGAGGAATGGAATGGAATGGAATGGAGTGGAATGCAGTGAAATGGAGTGCAGTGGAATGGAATGGCATGGAATGGAGTATATTGTAGTGGAGTGGAGTGGAGATGAGTGGAATGGAGTGTAGTGGAATGGAATGGAATGGACTGGAGCCTAATTCAGTGGAATGTACTGGAATGGAGAGGAATGGAGTGGAGAGGAGTAGAATGGAATGGAGTGAAGTGGAAGGGTATGAAATTGAATGGAATGGAGTGCAGTGGAATGGAGTGTAGTGGAATGGAATGGAATTGAATGGAATGGAATGGAGTGGAGTGGAATGGAGTGGAGTGGAATGGAGTGGAGTGGAGTAGAGTGGAATGGAATGGATTGGAGTGGAATTGAATTGTATGGATTAGAATGAAGCGGAATGGAATGGAATGGAGTGGATTGGAGTGAAGTGGAGTGGAATGGAGTGGAATGGAATGGAATGGAGAGTTATGGAATGGACTGCAGTGGAATTGAGTTCAATGGAATGGTTTGGAGAGGAGTGGAGTGGAATGGAATGGAATGGAATGCATTGGAAGGGAATGGAATGGAGTTGAGTTGAGTGGAGTGAAGTGGAGTGAAGTGGAGTGGAATGGAGTGGATTGAACTTGAATGGATTGGACTGGAATGGAATGGAATGGAATGGAGTGGAATGCATTGGAATTCAGTGGATTGGAATGGAACGGAAAGGAATGGAGAGCAGTGAAGAGGAATGCAGTGGAGTGGAGTGGAATGGAGTGGAGTGATGTGAAATGGAGTGGAATTGAAAAGAATGGATTGCAGTTTAATGGATTGGAGTGGAGTGGAGTGGAATAAAATGCAATAGAGTGCACTGGAATGGAGTGGAGTGTAGTGGAATGGAGTGGAATGGAATGGAGTGGAATGGTATGCCTTGGATTGGAGTGGAATGGAGTGGAATTCACTGGAATGGAATGAAGTGGAATTGACAAGAGTGGAGTGTAGAGGAGTGGAATGGAATCGAATGGAGTGGAGTGGAGTGGAATGGAGTGGATTGGAACGGAGTGGAGAGGAGTGAAATTTAATAGAATGGAGTGGAGTGGAATGGTCGGATAGGAATGGAGTGGAAAGGAGTGGAATGGAATGGAGTGGAGTGAAGTGCAATGGAATTGAGTGGAATGGAGTGGAGTGTAGTGCAGTGGAATGGAATGGAATGGAGTGGACTGGAATTGAATGGAGTGGACTGGAATGGAATGGAATAGAAACATGAGGATATTTACAGCATTTTGAGGCCTATGGTGGAAAAGAAAATATCTTGACATAAAAAATACACATAAGCTTAAGGAGAAACTACTTTGTGATGTGTACATTCAACCAACAGAGTTGAAAATATCTTATGATAGAGCAGTTTTGAAACTCTCTTTTTGTTGAATCCACAAGTGGATATTTGGACCCCTTGCGGCCTATGGTCAGAAAGGAAATATCTTCACATAAAAGCTACACAGAAGCATTATGTGAAACTTCTTTGTGATGTGTGCATTCATCTCACAGATTTCAGCTTTTCATTTGATTGAACAGTTTTGAAACAGTCTTTTCGTAGAATCTGCAAGTGGATGTTTGGAGCGCTTTCAGGCCTATTGTGGAAAAGGAAATATCTTCACATAAAAACTACACAGAAGAATTCTGAGAAACTTCTTAATGATGTGTGCATTCATCTCACAGAGGTGAAAATTTCTTTTGATTGAGCAGTTTCAAAAATCTCTTTTTGCAGAATCTGCAATTGGATATTTGGAGCACTGTGAGGCCTATGGTGGAAAAGGAATTATCTTCACATAAAAACTGCACAGAGGCATTCTGAGAAACTTCTTTGTGATGTGTGCATTCAACTCACATTGTTGAACCTATGCTTTGGTTGAGCAGTTTTGAATCTCCTTTCGTAGAATCTGCAAGTGGATATTTGGAGCCCTTTCCACCACATTTCGGAAAAGGAAATAAGTTCACATAAAACCTACACAGTAACATTCTGAGAAATATTTTTGTGATGTGTGCATTCATCTCACATAGTTCAGCCTTTCATTTGATTGAGCATTTTTTAAACACTCTTTTTGCAGATTCTGCAAGAGGATACGTGGAGAGCTTTGAGGTTTATGGTGGAACAGGAAATATCTTCACATAAATACTACACAGCAGCATTCTTTGAAACTTCTCTGTGAAGTGTGCATTCACCTCATATAGTTGAACTTTCCAGTTGATTGAGCAGTTTTGAAACACTCTTTTTGTAGAATATCCAAGAGGATAATTGTAGCAGGTTGAGGCCTATTGTTGGAAGGGAAATTTCTTCTTATAAAAACTACACAGTAGCATTCTGAGAAACTTATTTATGATGTGTGCATACAACTCACAGATTTGAAAATATCTTTTGAATGAGCAATTTCAAAACTCTCTTTTTGTAGAATCTGCAAGTTGTTATTTGGAGCCCTTTGCAGCCTACGGTGGGAAAGGAAATATGTTCACATAAAAACTACACAGAAGCATTCTGAGAAACATCATGGTTATGTGTGCATTCATCTCACAGAGTTGAAACTTTCTTTTGATTGAGCAGTCTTGAAACATTCATTTTGTAGGATCTGCATGTGGATATTTGGAGTGCTTTGAGGCCTGTTGTGGAAAAGGAAGTATCTTCACATAAAAACTACACAGAAACATTCTGAGAAATTACTTTATGATGTGTGCATTCATCTCACAGCGTTGAACATTTCTTTTGATTGAGCAGGTTTGAAACACTCTTTTTGTAAAATCTGCAAGTGGATATTTTGAGTGCTTTGAAGCCTATTGAGGAAAAGGAAATGTCTTCACATAAATACTACACAGAAGCATTGTGAGAAACTTCTTTGTGATGTGTGCATTCATCTCAGAGTTGAGGATTTCTTTTTAGTGAGCAATTTTGAAACACATTTTTTTAGAATCTGCAAGGAGATATTTGTAGTGCTTTGAGGACTATAGTGGAAAAGGAAATATCTTCACATAAAAACTACCCAGAAGCTTTCTGATAAACTTCATTGTGAGGTGTGGTTAAACTCACAGAGTTGAACCTATCATTTGATAAAGTAGTTTGGAAACTCTCTTTTTGTAAAATCTGCAAGTGTGTATTTGGAGCCTTTGCGGACTATTGTGGAAAAGGAAATATCTTCACTAAAAGTTACACAGAAGCATTGTGAGAAACTTCTTTGTGATGTGTGCATTCAACTCACAGAGTTGAAACTTTCTTTGATTCATCATTTTGGAAACACAATTTTTATAGTATCTGCAAGTGGGTATCTGTAATGCTTTGAGGCCTATAGTGGAAAAGGAAATACTTTCACATAAAAACTACAAAGAAGCATTCTGAGAAACTTCTTTGTGATGTGTGCATTCAACTCACAGTGTTGAAACTCACTTTTGATAGAGCAGTTTGAAAGTCACTTTTGTAGAATCTGCAAGTTGATACTTGGAGCCCTTTACAGCCTATGGTGGAAAAGGAAATATTTTCACAAAAAAACTACACAGAAACATTTTCAGAAAATTCTTTGCAATGTGTGCATTCATCTCACAGAGTTCAACCTTTCTTTTGATTAAGTAGTTTTGAATCTCTCTTTTTGAAGAATCTGCAAGTGGATATTTGGAGCCCTTTGTGGTCTATTTTGGAAAAGGAAATATCTTCACTTAAAAACTATACAAAAGCCTTCTGAGAAACTTCTTTGTAATGTGTGCATTCATTTCACAAGGTTGAATATCTCTTTTGAATGTGCAGTTTTGAAACACTCTGTTTGTAGAATCTGCATATGCATATTTGGAGCCCTTTCTGGCCTATTTTGGAAAAGGAAATAAGTTCACAGAAAACCTACACAGAAGCCTTCTGAGAAACTACTTTGTGATGTGTGCATCAATCTCACAGATGTGAACTTTTCTTTTGATTGAACAGTTAGGAAACACTCTTTTTGTAGAATCTGCAAGTGGATATTTGGAGCCCTTTGAGGCCTATTGTGGAAAAGGAAATATCCTCACATAAAAACTACACAGAAGCATTCTGAGAAACTCCTTGTGATGTGTGCATTCAACTCACAGATTACAACCTATCTTTTAAAGGAGCAGTTCTGAAACTCTTTTTGTAGAAACTGCAAGTGCATATTTGGAGACTTTTGCGGCCCATGGTGGAAAAGAAAATATCTTCATATAAAAACTGCACAGAAGCATTCTTAGAAACTTCTTTGCAATGTGTGCATTCATCTCACAGAGTTGAACTTTTCTGTTGATTGAGCAGTTTGGAAACATTCTTTTTGTAGAATCTACAATTGGATATTTGGAGCACTTTGAAGCCTATGGTGGAAAAGGAAATATCTTCACAAAAAAACTACACAGAAATATTCTGAGAAACTTCTTTGTGATGTGTGCATTCATCTCACAGAGTTGAACCTATCTTTTAATAGAGCAGTATTGAAAATCTATTTTTGTAGAATCTGCAAGCAGATATTTACAGCCCTTTGCCGTCTGTGGTGTTAAAGGAAACATCTTCACATAGAAACTACACAGAAGCATTCTGAGAAACTTCTTTGTTCTGTGTGCACTCATCTCACAGAGTTGAACCTTTCTTTTGATTTGGCAGTTTGTAAACACTGTTTTTGTAGAATCTGAAAGTGGATATTTGGAGTGCTTTGAGGCCTATGGTGGAAAAGGTAATATCTTCACCTTAAAAGTACACAGAAGCATTATGAGAAACTTCTTTCTGATGTGTGCATTCAACTCACAGGGTTGAAACTATTTTTCATTGAGCAGTTTTGAGTATCTCTATTTGCAGAATCTGCAAGTGGATATTTAGAGACCTTTCTGGCCTATTTTGAAAAAGGAAATAACAGAAAAAATACACAGGATCATTCTGATAAACTTTTTGTGATGTGTGCATTCAACTCACAGAGTTGAAACTATTTTTGATAAAGCAGTTTTGAAACTCTCTTTTTGTAGAATCTGCAAGTGGATATTTGGAGCCCTTTGTGGCATATGGTGGAAAAGGAAATATCTTCATATGAAAACTACACAGAAGTATTCTGAGAAACCTTTTTGTGATGTGTTCATTAATTTGACAGAGTTGAAAATTTCATTTAATTGAGCAGTTTTGAAACAGTCTTTTTTAAAATCTGCAAGTGGATATCTGGAGAACTTTAAGGCCTATTGTGGAAAAAGAAATATCTTCACAGAAAAACTACATAGAGGCATTATGAGAAAATTCTTTGTGATTTGTGCTTTCATCTCACACAGTTGAACCTTTATTTTGATTGAGCAATTTGGAAACACTCTTTTTGGAGAATCTGCAAGTGGATGTTAGGAGAGCTTTGTGGTCTATGGTGGAAAAGGATATATCTTCACATAAAAAACAGGCAAAACATTCTGAGAAACTTGTTTTTGATGTGTGCATTCAACTCACAGAGCTGAAATTATCTTTTGATTCGGCAGTTTTAAATCTCTCCTTTTGTAGAATCTGCAATGGATATTTGGAGACTTTTGTGACCTATTTTGGAAAAGGAAATATCTTCACATAAAAATTACACAGAAGTATGCTAAGAAACTTCTTTGTGATGTGTGCATTCATTTCCCAGATTTGAACCTTTCTTTTGATGGAGCAGTTTTGAAACACGCTTTTGATGGTATCTGCTAGTGGATATTTGAAGCCTTTGAGGCCTTTTGCGGAAAAGGTAATATATTCACATAAAAACTACACAGAAGCATTCTGAGACATTTCTTGTGAAGTGTGCATTCATCTCACAGAGTTGACACTTTCTTTTGATTGAGCAGTTTCTAAACAGTCTTTTTGTAGGATATGCAGGTGGAAATTTGGAGTGCTTTTAGGCCTATGGTGGAAAAGGAAACATCTTCACAGAAAAACTACAAAGAAGCATTCCGAGAAACTTCGTGTGATGTGTGCATTCATCTCACAGTGTTAAACGTTTCTTTTGATTGAGCAGTCTGGAAACACTTTTTGTAGAATATGCAAGTGGATATGTGAAGCACTTTTATGCCTATTGTGGAAAAGGAAACATCTTCACCTTCAAACTACACAGAAGCATTCTGAGAAACCACTTTGTGATGTGTGCATTCATCTCACATAGTGGAATATTTCTTTAGATTGAACAGTTTGGAAACACTCTTTTTGTAGAATCTGCGAGTGGATATTTGGAGCGCTTATGGCCTGTGGTGGAAAGGAAATATCTTCACAAAGAAACTACAAAGAAGCATTCTGAGAAATTCCTTTGTGATGTGTGCTTTCAACTCACAGATTTGAAACTATCTTTTGATTGAACTGTTATGAAACTCTTTTTGTAGTATCTCCTAGTGGATATTTAGAGAGGTCGCTGGCCGATTTTGGATAAGGAAATATCTTCAGAGAAAAACTACACTGAAGCCTTCTCAGAAACTTCTTTGTGATGTGTGCATTCATGTCACAGAGTTGAACTTTTCTTTTGATTGAACAGTTTGGAAACACTCTTTTTGTAGAATCTGAAGGGGATACTTGGAGCCCTTTGAGGCCTATTGTGGAAAAGGAAATATCCTCACATAAAAACTACACAGAAGCATTCTGAGAAACTTCTTTGTTATGCGTGCATTCAACTCACAACTTCGAATTGTTCTTTTGATTGAGCAGTTTTTAAACACAGTTTTAGTAGAATCTGCAATTGGATATTTTGTGTGATTTGTGACCTTTATTGGAAAAGGAAATATCTTCACATAAAAACAAGACAGATGGATTCTGAGAAACTTCTTTGTGACATGTGGATTCATCCCACGGAGTTGAACCTTTCTTTTAATTAAGCAGTGTTGAAACACTCTCTTTGTAGAATCTGCAAGTGGATATTTGGATCGCTTTGAGGGCTATGGTGGAAAAGGAAATATCTTCATGTAAAAACTAGACAGATGCATTCTGAGAAACTTCTTTGTGATGTGTGCATTCATCTCACAGAATTGAACCTTTATTTTGATTGAGCAGTTTTAAAACACTCTTTTTGTAGAACATGCAATTGGATAATTGAAGAGTTTAAGGCCCTTGGAGGAAAAGAAAATATCTTCACATAAAAACTACACAGAAGCATTCTGAGAAACTTTTTTGTGATGAGTGCATTCATCTCACAGAGTTGAACCTTTCTTTTGACTGAGCAGTTTTTAAACACTCTATTTGTTGAATCTGCAAGAGGATATTTATAGACTTTTGAGGTCAGTGTTTGAAAAGGAAATATCTTCATATAAATATTAGACAGAAGCATTCTGAGAAACATCCTAGTGATGTGTGAATTCATCTCACCGGGTTGAACATTTGTTTATATTGAGCAGTTTTGAAACACTCTTCTGTAGAATCTGCAGGTGGATATTTGGAGGGCTTTGAGGCCTATGGTGGAAAAGGAAATATCTTCAGATAAAAATTAGACCCAGGCATTCTGAGAAACTTCTTTGTGATGTGTGCATTCATCTCACAGACTTGAGCCTTTATTTTGATAGAGCAGTTTTAAAACACTCTTTTTGTAGAACCTGCAATTGGATATTTGGAGAGTTTGAGGCCCCTGGAGGAAAAGGAAATATCTTCACATAAAAACTAAACAGAAGCATTCTGAGAACCTTTTTTGTGATGTGTGCTTTCATCTCACAGAGTTGAACCTTTCTTTTGACTGAGCAGTTTATAAACACTCTATTTGTAGAATCTGCAAGAGGATATTAGGAGAGCTTTGTGGTCAATGTTTGAAAAAGAAATATCTTCATATAAAGATTAGACAGAAGCATTCTGACAAACATCCTAGTGATGTGTGCGTTCATCTCAGAGAGTTGAACATTTCTTTTGATTCAGCAGTTTTGAAACACTCTTCTGTAGAATCTGCAGGTAGATATTTGGAGTGCTTTGAAGCCTATGGTGGAAAAGGAAATATCTTCAAATAAAAATTAGACCGAAGCATTCTGAGAAACTTCTTTGTGATGTCTGCATTCATCTCACAGAGTTGAACCTTACTTTTGATTGAGCAATATTGAAACACTCTTTTTGTAGAATCTCCATGTGAATGTTCAGAGCACATTGGGGCCTATGGTGAAAAAGAAAATACCTTCACATAAAAACTACAGAGAAGCAATCTGAGAAAATTGTGATGTGTGCATTCAGCTCTCAGAGTTGAACTTTTCTTTTGAAGGATCAGTTTGGAAACACTCTTTTTGTAATATCTTCATGTTGATATTTGGAGCGGATTGAGGCATATGGTGGAAAAGGACATATCTTCACATTAATACTAGACAGGAACATTCTGAGAAACTTATTTGTGATGAGTGCATTCAACTCAGAGAGTTGAAACTCTCTTTTGATTGAGCAGTTTTGAAACACACTTTTGTAGAATCGACAGGTGGCTATTTGGGGCGCTTTGAAGCATACGGTGGAAAAGGAAATATCTTCACATGAAAATTAGGCAGAAGCATTCTGAGAAACTTCTTTTTGATCTTTGCATTCATCTCACAGAGTTTAAACTTTCTATTTATTGAGCAGTTTTCAAACTCTCTTTTGGTAGAATCTGCAAGTGGATATTTGGAGCACTTTGAGACCAATGGTGGGAAAGGAAATATCTTCATATAAAAATTAGATGGAAGCTTTCTGAGAAACTTCTTTGTGATGCCAGTGTTCATCTCACAGAGTTGAAAGCTTATTTTGATTGAGCAGTTTTGAAACACTCTTTTTGCAGAATCTGCATGTGGATGTTTGGAGCACTTTGGGGACTATGGTGGAAAAGGAAATATCTGCACACAAAAACTAAACAGAAGCATTCTGAGAAACTCCCTTTTGATGTGTGCATTGAACTCACAGAGTTGACCCTTTCTGTTGATTGAGCATTTTTGGAATACTCTTTATGTGGTATCTGCAAATGGATATTTGGAGCAGATTGAGGCCTATGGTGGAAAAGGACATATCTTCACATACATACCAGACAGTAGCATTCTGAGAAAGTTATTTGTGATGTGTGCATTCAACTCACAGAGATGAAACCTTCTTTTGATTGAGCAGTTTTGAAACACTCTTACTGTAGAATCTTTAAGTGGATATTTGGAATGCTTTGTGGCCTAGAGTGGAAAAGCAAATATCTTCACACAAAAACTAGACAGAAGCATTCTGAGAAACTTCTTTGTGATGTGTGCATTCATCCCTGAGAGTTGAATCCTTCTTTTGATTGGGCAGTTTTGAAACAGTCCTTTTGTAGAATCTGCAAGGGGATGTTTGGAGTGCCTTGGTGTCTACAGTGGAAAAGGAAATATCTTCACATAAAAACTAAACAGGAGCATTCTGAGAAACTTCTTTGTGATGTGTGTATTCATCTCACAGAGATGAATATTTCTCTTCATTGAGCAGTGTTGAAACACCCTTTTTGTACAATCTGTGAGTGAATATTTTCAGCACTTTGAGGCCTATGGTGAAAAAGGAAATATCTTCACTTAAAAAGAACACAAAAGCACTCTGAGAAACTTCTTTGTGATGTGTGCATTCATCTCACCGAGATGAACCTTTCTTTTGATTTTTCAGTTGTGAAACACGTTTTTGTAGAAACTGCAATTTGATATTTGGAGCGCTTTGAGGCTTATGTTGGAAAAGGTAGTATCTTCACATAAAAAAGAGACAGAAGCATCCTGAGAAACTTCTCTGTGATGTGTCCATTCATCTCACAGAATTGAACCTATCTTTTGATTGACCAGTTTTGAAACATGCTTTTTGTAGAATCTGAAAGTGGATATTTTGAACGCTTTGTGGCTTATGGTGAAAAAGAAATATATTCAAATAAAAACTAGAAAGAAGCATTCTGAGAAACTTCTTTGTGATGTGTGCCTTCAGCTTACAGTGTTGAACCCCTCTTTAGATTGAGCAGCTTGCAAACAGTGTCTTTGTACAATCTGCAAAGGGATATCTGTGAGCCCTTGGGGGACTATGGTGAAAAAGGAAATAGCCGCAAATAATATCTAGACAGAAGCTCTCTGAGAAACTTCTTTGTGATGTGTGCATTCATCTCACAGACTTGAATCTTCCTTTTGATTGAGTAGTATGGAAACCTCTTTTTGTAGACACTGCATGTGGATATTTTTGATCCCATTGAGGCCTATGTTGAAAAAGGAATTATCTTCACATAAAAACTAGACAGAAGCTTCCTGAGAAACTTCTTTGTGATGTGTGTGTTCATCTCACAGAGTTGAACTTCATTTTTGATTGAGTCGTTTGGAAACAGTCATTTTTAGAAACTGCAAGGAATATTTGTGAGCAGTTTGAAACCTACAGTGAAAAAGGAATTATCCGCAAATAAAATCTAAACAGAAGCTTTCTGAGAGACTTCTTTGTGATGTGTGCATTCGTCTCACATAGTTGAATTTTGTTTTGATTGAGCAGTTTTTAAACAGTCTTTTTATACAATCTGCAAAGTGATATCTGTGAATGCTTTCAGGCTTATGATGAAAAAGGAAATATCTTCACCTAAACCTATAAAGAAGCTTTCTGAGAAACTTCTTTAGCATGTGTGCATTCATCTCACAGAGTTGAACATTTGTTTTGATTCATCAATAAAAAAACAGTCATTTTGAAGAATCTGTAAGGAGACATTTTTGAGCTCTTTGAGGCCTGTGGTGAAAAAGGAAATATCTTTACAAAAAAACTTTACAGAAGCTTTCTGAGAAAGTTCTCTGAGATGTGTGCTTTCTTCTCACAGAGTTGAACCTTTGTTTTGATTGAGCAGTTTGGAAAAAGTCTTTTTGTAGAATCTGTAAAGGGATATTTGAAGGCGTTTTGAGTCCTATGGTGAAAAAGGAAATATCTTCACATAAAAACAAGACAGAAGCTCTCTGAGAAACTTCCTTGTGATGTGTGCATTCTTCTCAAAGAGTTGAAACTTTCTTTCAACTTATTGGGTTGGAAACAGTCTTTTTTTAGAATATGCAAGGGGATATTTATGAGCGGTTTGAGGTCTGCAGTGAAAAAGGAAATATCTTAACATAAAACCTAGACAGAAGCATTCTGAGAGACTTGTCTGTGATGTGTGCATTCATCTCAGAGAGTTGAACTTTTCTTTTCATTGGGCAGGTTTGAAACCGTCTTTTTGTAGAATCTGCAAAGTGATATGTTTCAGCAGTTTGAGCCTTATGGTGAAAAAGGAAATATCAAAAAATAAAATGTAGACAGCAGCTTTCCGAAAAACTTCTTTGTGATGTGTGCAGTCATCTCACAGGGTTGAAACTTTCTTTTGATTGAGCAGTTTGGAAACAGTCTTTTCGTAGAACCTGCAAAGTGATATTTGTGAATGCTTTGAGGTTTATGGTGAAAAATGAAATAACTTCACATAAAAACTAGGCTCATGTTTTCTGGGAAGCTTCTTTGTGAGGGGTGTATGCATCTCAAAGAGCTCAATCTTTCTTTTGATTGAGCAGTTTAGAAAGAGTGTTTTTGGAGAATCTGCAAAGGGATGTTTTTGAGTGGTTTGAGGAATGTGGTAAAAAACGAAATATCTTCATATAAAAACTAGACAGAAGCATTCTCAGAAACCACTTTGTGATGTGTGCATTCATCTCACAGAGTTGAATTTTCTTTCATGGAGTAGTTTGGAAACAGTCTTTTTGTAGAATATGCAAAGGGATATTTGTGAGCTTTTTGAGGCCTATTGTGAAAAAGGAAATATCCACAAATAACGTCTAGACAGAAGCCTTATGAGAAACTTCTCTGTGATGTGTGCATTCATCACACAGAGTTGAACCTTTCTTTTGATTCAGCTGTTTGGAAACAGTCTTTTTGTAGAATCTGCAAAGGAAAATTTGTGAACGCTTTGAAGCTTATGGTGAAAAAGAAGTATCTTCACATAAAAACTAGACAGAAACGTTCTGAGAAACTTCTTTGTAATGTGTGCATTCATCTCACACAGCTGAACTTTCATTTGGTTGAGCAGTTTGGAAACAGTCCTTTTGTAGAGTCTGCAAAGGGTTATTTATGAGCGGTTAAAGGCCTATGGTGAAAAAGGGAGTATCGACAAATAAGAACTAGACAGAAACTTTCTGAGAAACTTCTCTGTGATGTGTTCATTCATCTCACAGAGTAGAAAGCTTTCTTTGATTGAGCAGTTTGGAAACAACCTTTTTGTAGAATCTGCAAAGGGATATATGTAGACAGTTTCAGGTCTATGGTGAAAATGGAAATATCTTCACATAAAAACTAGACAGAAGCTTTCTGAGAAAATTCTTTGTGATGTGCTCATTCATCTCACAGATTTGAAGTCTTCTTTTCGTTGGTCAGTTTGGATAGAGTCTTTTTGTAGAATCTTCTTTGCGATATTTGTGAGCCCTTTGAAGCCTATGGTGAAAAAAGAAATATCTTCACAAAAAAACTAGACAGAAGCATTCTGAGAAACTTCGTTGTGATGCGTGCATTCATTCCAAAGAGCTGAACCTACCTTTGGATTGAGCAGTTTGGAAACAGTCCTTTTGTAGAATGTACAAAGGGATATTTGGGATCCCTTTTTGGCCTATGGTGAAAAAGGAAATATCTTCACATAAAAACTAGACAGAAGCATTCTGAGAAACTTCTTTTTGATGTATGCATTCTTCTCACAGCGTTGAACCTTTCTTTAGATAGAGCAGGTTGGAAAATGTCTTTTGGTAGAATCTGCAATGTGATAATTTGAATGCTTTGAGACATGGTGAAAAAGGGAGTATCTTCACATAAAAACTGGACGGAAGCTTTCTGAGAAACTTCTTTGTGATGTGTGCATTTATCTCAAAGAGTTGAAGCTTTATTTAGGTTTAGCAGTTTTGGAACAGTCTTTTTGTAAAATCTGTAAAGGGATATTTGTGAGGGCTTTGAGACCTATATTGAAAAAGGAAACATCTTCAAATAAAAACTAGACAGAAGCTTTCTGAGAAACTTCTTTGTGATGTGTTCATTCACCTCAAAGAGTTGAACCTTTCTTTTGATTGAGTAGTTTGGAAACAGTCTTTTTGTAGAATCTGCAAAGGGTTATTTGTGAGCGGTTTGAGGCCTATGGTGAGAAATTGAGTATCAACAAATAAAACTAGACAGAAACTTTCTGAGAATCTTCTCTGTGATGTGTGTTTTCCTCTCGCAGAGTGGAGGCTTTCTTTAAGCCGTTTGGAAACAGTCTTTTTATAGAATCTTCAAAGGGATATATGTAGGCGGTTTGAGGTCTATTGTGAAAACGGAAATATCTTCACTTAAAAACTAACTGCTCAATGGGAAGAAATTTTACTTCTGTGTGATGAATGCACATGTCACAAAGGAGTTACTCGGAAAATTTCTTTCTACTTTTTATGTGAAGATATTTCCTTTTTCACCATCTGCCTCAACGTCTTCCCAGATATCCCTTTGCATTTTCTACAAAAAGACTGTTTCCAAACTGCTCAATAAACAGAATGGTTCAACCCTGTGAGAAGAATGTGCACATCACAAAGAAGTTTCTCAGAAAACTCCCTTTTCGTTTTTATGTGAAGATGTTTCCTTTTTGAACATAGGCCTCAACACCCTCCCAAATATACCTTTGCAGAATCTACAAAAAAAACTGTTTCCAAACTGCTCAATCAAAAGAAAGTTTCAACTCTGTGTGATGAATGCACACATCAGAAAGTTTCTCAGCAAGATTCTCACTAGTTTTTATGTGAAGATAGTTCCTTTTTCAACTTGGGTCTCAAAGCACTCAAAAATATCCCTTTGTACATCCTAGAATAACAGAGTTTACAAACTGCTCAATGAAAAGAAACGTTTACCTCTGTGAGATGAATACACATATTTTAAAGCAGCTTCTAAGAATGCTTCTTTCTAGTTTTTATGTGAAGATATTTACTTTTTCACCATAGGCCTCAACGTGCTCCTAAATATCCCTTTGCAGATTGTAAAAAAAGACTGTTTCCTAACTGCTCAATCCGAAGAAAGTTTCAACTCTGTGAGATGAATGCACACATCACAAAGAAGTTTCTCAGAATCTTTATAGTTTTTCTGTGAAGGTATTTCCTTTTTCACCATAGGCCTCAAAGCCCTCACAAATATCCCTTTACAGATTCTACAAAAACTCTGCTTCCAAACTGCTCAATAAAAAGAATTATTGAACACTGTGAGATGAATGCACACATCTCAAAGAAGTTTCTCTGAAACCTTAAGTCTAGTTTTTATGTGAATAGATTTCCTTTTTCACCATAGGCCTCAAAGTGTTCCAAATATCCATTTGCAGATTCTACAAAAAGACTGTTTCCAAACTGCTCAATAAAAACAAAGGTTCAACTCTGTTTGATGAATGCACACATCACAAAGAAGTTTGTCAGAATGCTTCTGTGTAGATATTATGTAAAAATATTTGCTTTTTCACCATAGGCCTCAAAGTGCTCACAAATATACCTTTCAGATTCTATAAAAATACTTTTTCCAAATTGCTCAATCAAAAGAAAGGTTCAAATCTGTGACATGTATGCACATTACAAAGAGTTTTCTCAGAAAGCTTCTCTCTACTTTTTATGTGAAGATATTTCCTTTTTCACCATAGACCTCAAAACGTTCACAAATATCCCTTCACAGATTCTACAAAAAGACTCTTTACACACTGCTCAATGAAAATAATGTTTCAACTTTGTGAGATAAATGCTCACATTGCCAGGAAGTTTCTCAGAAAGCTTCTGTGTAGTTTTTATGTGAAGATATTTCCTTTTTCACCATATGCTTCAAAGGGCTCAAAAATATCCCTTTGCAGATTTTACAAGAAAAGAGTTTCCAATCTTCTCAATGAAAAGAAACAGACACATCTGGGAGATGAATGCACATATCACAAAGCAGTTTCTCAGAAACATTCTGTCTAGTTTTCATGTGAAGGTATTTCGTTTTTCACCACTGGACACAAAGCACTCAAAATTGTCCGTTTGCAGATTCTACAAAAAGTCTGTTTCCACACTGCTCATCAAAAGAAAGGTTCAACTCTGTGAGATGAAGGCACACGTCAAAAAAAAGTTTCTCAGAAAGCTTCTATTAAGTTTTTATATGAATGTTTCCTTTGTCACCACGAGCCTCAAAGTGCTCACAAATATCCACATGAAGAATATTTAAAAAGATTTTTTCCAAACTCCTCTACCAAAAGAAAGTTTGAACTGTGTGAGATTAATGCACACATCACAAAGAAGTTTCTCAGAAAGCTTCTTTATAGTTTTTCTGGGAAGATATTTCCTTTTTCACCATAGGCCTCAAAGCCCTCACAAATATCTCTTTGCAGATTCTACAAAAAGACTGTTTCCAAACTGCTCAATAAAAAGAATTATTGAACTTTGTGAGATGAATGCACACATTTCAAAGAAGTTTCTCAGAAACGCTTAGTCTAGTTTTTATGTGAATATATTTCCTTTTTCACCATAGGCTTCAAAGTGCTCTAAATAGCCATTTGCAGGTTCTACAAAAAGTCTGTTTCCAAACGGCTCAATGAAAAGAAAGTTTCACCTCTGTGAGATGAATGCACACATCACTAAGAAGTTTCACAGGAGGCTTCTGTCTAATTTTTATATGAAGACATTTCCTTTTTCACCATAGGCCTCCATCTGCTCACAAATATCCCTTAGCAGATTCTACAAGAACAGAAATCCAGACTGATCAAAGAAAACAAAGGTTTTTCTCAGTGAGATGAATGCACACATCAGAAAACTGTTTCTCAGAAACCATCTGTATACTTTTTATGGGATGATATTTCTTTTTTCCGCCTAGGACACAAAGCGCTCAAAAATATCACTTTGCAGATTCTATGAAAAGATTGTTCCCAATCTGCTCCATCAAAAAAATAGTTCAACTCCGTGAGATGAATGCATACATCACAAAGAAGTTTCTCAGAAACCTTCTTTATAGTTTTTATGTGAAGATATTTCCGTTCTCACCATAGGCCTCAAAGTGCTCAGCAATATCCCTTTGCAGATTCTGCAAAAAGACTGCTTCCCAACTGATCAACCAAATAAATGCTTGAACTCTGTGAGATGGATGCACACATCACAAAGAGGTTTCTCAGGGATCTTCTGTCCATTTTTTATGTGAAGATATTTCCTTTTTCACCATAACACTCAAAGCCCTGATAAATAACCCTTGCAGATTCTACAAATAGACTGTTTCCAGATTGGTCAATCAAAAGGATGGTTCAAATTTGTGAGATGATTGCACACATCACAGAGATGTCACTAAGAAAGCTTCTGTCTAGTTTTTATGTGAAGATATTTCCTTTTTCACGATAGGCCTCAAAGCACTCACAAATACCCTGTTGCAGATTCTACAAGTACAGAGTTTCCAGACCGATCAGAGAAAATAAACGTTTACCTCTGTGAGAGCAATGCACTCGTCACAAAGCTGTTTCTAAGAAACCTTCTTTATACCTTTTATATGAATATATTTCGTTTTTCACCATTGGCCTCAAAGCGCTCATAAATATCCCTTTGCAGATTCCACAAACAGACCGTTTCCATACTGCTCAATCAAAAGTAAGTTTAATCTTTTTGAGATGAATGCCCACATCACAAAGAGGTTTCACAGAAAGCCTCTGTCTAGTTTTTATGTGAAGATATTTCCTTTTTCACCGTAGGCCTCAAAGCACTCACAAATATCCCTTTAGAGACTCTACAAGAACAGTTTCCAGACTGACTAGAGAAAAGAAACGTTTACCTCTGTGAGATGAATACATACATCACAAAGCTGTTTCTGAGAAACCTTGTTTATACTTTTTATGTGAACATATTTCCTTTTTCACCATAGTCCTCAAAGCACTCATAAATATCCCTTTGCAGATTCTACAAAAATACTGTTTCCAAACTGTTCAATCAAAAGAATGGTTGAACTCTATGAGATGAATGCACACATCACAAAGAAGTTTCTTGGAAAGCTTCTGTCTAGTTTTTATGTGAAGATATTTCCTGTTTCATCATAGGCCTCAAAGCTCTCAAAAATATGCCTTTACAGATTCTACAAAAATATTGTTTCCAAATTGCTCAATCCAAAGAAAGTTTCAAATCTGTGAGATGAATGCACACATCACAAAGAGGGTTCTCAGAAAGCTTCTCTCTAGTTTTCATGTGAAAATATTTCCTTTTTCACCATAGGCTTCAAAGCATAAAAAATATCCCTTTGCAGATTATACCAAAATACTATTTATAAACTGCTCAATCAGAAGAATATTTCAACTCTGTGAGATGAATTCTCGCATCTCCAAGATGTTTCACGGAAAGCTTCTGTCTACTTTTTACGTGAAGATAATTACTTTTTCACCATAGGCCTCTAAATGCTGACAAATATCCCTTTGCAGATTTTACAAGAAGATATTCAGCTCAAGGAAGAGAAATGGTAACCTCTGTGAGATGAAAGCACATATCACAACGCAGTTTATCAGAAATATTCTGTCTAGTATTTATATAAAGTTAATTCCTTTTTCAACATAGGACAAAAAACACTAACTAAATTCTACAAAATACTTTGGAAATTCTACAAAATACTGTTCCCAAACTGCTCATCAAAAGAAAGGTTCACCTCTGTGGAATGAATGCGTATATCAAAAAGATGATTCTCAGAAAGCTTGTATCTTTTTTTATGTGAATGTGTTTCCTTTTTCACCATGGGCCTCAAAGTGCTCAAAAATATCCCTTTGCAGATCCTAAAAAAAGACTGTTTCCAAACTGCTGAGCCAAAGGAATGGTTCAAATCTGTGAGATGAATGCACACATCACAAAGAAGTTTCTCACAAACCTTCTTTATAGTTTTTATGTGAAGATATTTCCCTTTAACCATAGATCTCAAGGGGCTCAGAAATATACTTTGCATATTCTACAAAAAGACGGTTTCCAAACTGCTCAATCAAAATAATTGTTGAACTCTGTGAGATGAATGGATACATCACAAAGAAGTTTCTCAAATTCTTTAGTCTAGTGTTTATGTGAAGATATTTTCTCTTTCACCGTAGGCCTCAAAGTGCTCATAAATATCCCTTTACAGATTCCACAAAAAGACGTTTCCAAACTGCTCAATCAAAAGAAAGTTTCAATTCTGTGAGATGAATGCACACATCACCAAGAAGTTTCACAGTATGTTTCTGTCTAGTTTTTATGTGAAGACAATTCCTTTTTCACCATAGAGGTTCTACACACTCACAAATATCCCTTAGCAGATTCTAAAATAAGAGAGTTTCCCAATGATCAAAGAAAAAAATCATTTACCTCTGTGAGATTAATGCAGACATCACGAAACAGTTTCTCAGAAAACTTCTTTATACTTTTCTGTGAAGATACTTCTTTTTCTGCATAGGCCTCAAAATGCTTACAAATATCAGTTTCCAGATTCTACAAAAATACCGCTTCCAAATGATGAATCAAAAGAGAGGTTCAACTCTGTGAGATGAATGCATATATCACAAAGAAGTATCTCAGAATCTTTCTGTATACTTTGTGTGTGAAGATATTTCCTTTGTCAACACGGGCCTCAAAGTGCCCAAAAATACCCTTTTTCAGATTTTACAAGAACAGAGTTTCTAGACTGCTCAGAGAAAAGAAACTGCTTACCTCTGTGAGATGAATGCACACATCACAAGGCTGTTTTTAGGAAACCTGCTTTACAGTTCTTATGTGAAGATATGTCCTTTGCCACCATAGGCCTCACAGCAATTCAAATATCCACTTGCAGATTCTACAAAAAGAGTGTTTCAAAACTGTGCAATCAAAGGAAAGGTTCAACTCTGTGAGCTGAATGCAAATATCACAAAAAATTTTCTCAGAATGCTTCTGTCTAATTTTTATGTTAAGGTATTTCCTTTTCCACCATTGGCATCAAAGCGCTTCAAATATCCACATGCAGATACTTCATAAAGACTGTTTCCAAACTGCTCAATCAAAAGTGTAGTTAAACTCTCTGGGATGAATACACACATCACTAAGAAGTTTCTCAGAATGCTTCTATCTAGTTTTTATATGAAGATATTTCCTTTTGCAACATAGACCCCAAATCGCCACAAATATCCACTTACAAATTCTAAAAAAAGAGTATTTCAAAACTGGTCAATCAAAAGAAAGTTTGAAATCGGTGAGTTGAATGCACACATCACAAAGAAGTTTCTCAGAATGCTTCTGTCTAGTTTTTATGTGAAGATATTTCCTTTTCCACTCTAGGCCACAAAGCGCTCCATATATCCACTTGCAGATTCTACAAAAAGAGTGTTTCAAAACCGCTCAATCAAAAGAAAGGATCAACTCTGTGAGTTGAATGCACACACCACAAAGAAGTTTCTCAGAATTCTTCTGTCCAGTTTTTATGGGGAGATATTTTCTTTTCCAACATAGGGCTAAAAGTGACATAAATATCCACTTGCAGATTCTACAAAAAGAGTTTTTCAAAACTGCTCAATCAGAAGAAAGGTTCAACTCTATGAGATGAATGAACACATCACAAAAATTTCCTTAAAAATTTTCTGTCTAATTTTTATGGAAGATATTTCTTTTTCAACACAGGCCTCAAAGTGCTGCAAATATCCCCTTGCAGATTCTACAAAAATACTGTTTCCAAGCTGCTAAATCAAAGGAAAGTTCAACTGTGTGAGATGAATGCACACATCACAAAGAAGCTTCTCAGAAAGCTTCTGTCCAGTTTTTATGTGAAGCCAGTTGCTATTTCACCCTTCACTCAACACCCTCCAAATATCCAATTGCAGACTCTACAAAAAGACTGTTTCTAAAATGCTCAATCAAAAGAAAAGTTCAACTCTGTGAGATGAAAGAACACATCACAAAGTAGTTTCTCAGAAAGCTTCTATCTAGTTTTTATATGAAGATATTTCCTGTTTCACCAGAGACCTCAAAGGGCTCACAAATATCCCTTTCCAGATTCTACAAAAAACAGTTTCCCAACTGCTCAATCAAATGAAAGGTTCAACTGTGTGAGATGAAAGCACACATCCCCAAGAAGTTTCTCAGAAAGCTTCTGTCTAGTTTTTATGCAAAGATATTTCCTATTTCACCACAGGCCTCAATGGGTTCACAAATATCCCTTTGCATATTCTACAAAAAGTCTGTTTCCAAACTGCTCAGTCAAAAGAAGGTTTTAACTCTGTGAGATGAGTGCACACATCTCAAAGTGGTTTATGAGAATGCTTCTGACTAGTTTCTATATGAACATATTTTCAATTCACCGTAAGCCTCAAAGTGCTCGCAAATATCCCTTTGCAGATTTTATAAAAAGACTTTTTCCAAGCTCCTCTATCTCAAGAAATTTTCAGCTCTGTGAGATGAATGAACACGTCACAAATAAGTTTCTCAGAATGCTTCTATCTAGTTTTTATGTGATGATATTTCTTTTTCACCACAGGGCTCAAACCACTCAGAAATATCCCTTTGCCTATTGAACAAAAACTCTGTTTCCTAACTTCTCAATGAAAAGAAAGGTTCAACTATGGGAGGTGAATGCAAACATCACAAAAAAATTTCTCAGAAAGCGTCTGTCTGGTTTTCTTGTGAAGATATTTCCTTTTTCACCGTAGGCCTCAAAGCCCACCAAATATCCATTTGCAGATTATATGAAAAGACTGTTTCCAAACTGCTCAATCAAAAGAATGGTTCAACCCTCTGAAATGAAAGAACACACCACAAAGAAGTTTCTCTGAAAGCCTCTGTCTATTTTTTATATGAAGATATTTCCTGTTTCACCATAGGCCTCAAAGGACTCTCAAATATCCCTTTGCAATTCTGTGAAAGAAGTCACTGGTAGCTTGATGGGGATGGCATTGAATCTATAAATTACCTTGTGCACTATGGCCATTTTCACAATATTGATTCTTCCTACCCATGAGCAAGGAATGTTCTTATATTTCTTTATATCCTCTTTTATTTCATTGAGCAGTGGCTTGTAGTTCTCCTTGAAGAGGTCCTTCATGTCCCTTGTAAGTTGGATTCCTAGGTATTTTATTCTCTCTGAAGCTATGCAGCCATAAAAAATGATGAGTTCATGTCTTTGTAGGGACATGGATGAAATTCTAAATCATTTTTCTCAGTAAACTATCACAAGAGCAAAAAACCAGACACCACATATTCTCACTCATAGGTGGGAATTGAACAATGAGAACACATGGACACAGGAAGGGGAACATCACACTCTGGGGACTGTTGTGGGGTGTGGGGTGTGGGGAGGGATAGCATTAGGAGATATACCTAATGCTAAATGACAAGTTAATGGGTGCAACACACCAGCATGGCACATGTATACATATGTAACTAACCTGCACATTGTGCACATGTACACTAAAATTTAAAGTATAATAATAATGAAACAAAAATAAAAATAAAAACAAAAAAATAAAAAAATCCCTTTGCAGATTCCACGAACAGACTGTTTCCCAACTGCTCAATCAAAAGAAAGGTTCAACTCTGTGAGATGAGAGCACACATAACAAAGCACACATAACAAAGCTGTTTCGCATAAAACATCTGTCTAGCTTTTATGTGAAGACGTTTCCTATTCCACCGTAGGCCTCAAAGGTTTCACAATATACCTTTGTATATTCTACAAAAATACTGTTTCCAAATGCCCAATCAAAAGAAAGCTTCAACTCTTTGAGATACATGCACACATCACAAAAAAGTTTCTCAGAAAGCTTCTATACAATTTCTATTTGAAGATATTTCCTATTTCACCTTAGTCCTCAAAGGACAAAAAACTATCCCTTTGCAGATTCTACAAAAAATTGTTTCCAAACTGCTAAACCAAAAGAAAGTTTCAACTCTATGGGTTGAATGCACACATCACAAATAAGTTTCTCAAGATGCTTCTGTCTAGTTTTTATGTGAAGATATTTCCTATTTCACCAAAGTCCTCAAAGGGCTCAAAACTATCCTTTTGCAGATTCTACGAAAAGATTGTTTCCAAGCTGCCCAATCAAAAGAAAGATTCAAATCTATGAGATGAATGCACACATCGAAAAGAAGTTTCTCAAAATGCTTCTGTCTAGTTTTTATGTGAAGATATTTCCTATTTCACCAAAGTTCTCAAAGGGCTCAAAACTATCCCTTTGCAGATTCCACAAAAAGACCGTTTCCAAACTGCTCTATGAATAGTAAGGTTCAACTCTATCAGATGAATGAAAAAATCACAAAGAAGTTTCTCAAAAAGTTTCTGTCTAGTTTCCATATGAGTATATTTCCTATTTCACCATAGGCCTCAAAGGGCTCAAAAATATCCCTTTGCACATTTTACAAAAAGACTGCTTCCAAACTGCTCTATCAAAAGAAAGGTTCAACTTTGTGCATTTAATGAACACATCACAAAAATGTTACTTAGAATTCTTCTGTCTAGTTTTTATGTGAAGATATCCCCTTTTTCACCATAGTTCTCAAACCTCTCCCAAATATCCCTCTGCAGAATTACAAAAAGACTTTTTCCAAAGTGCTCAATCAAAAGAAAGATTGACTTCTATTAAATGAATGCACATATCAGAAAAAAGTTTCTCAAAATGTTGCTGTCTAGTTTTAATGTGAAGATATTTCCTTTTTGACTTTAGTCCTCAAACTGCTCACAAATATCCCTCTGCATGTTCTACAAAAAGACTGTTTCCAAACTGCTCAATCAGAAGGCAGTTTCAATTCTGTGAGATGAATGCACAAATCACAAAGAAGTTTCTCAGAAAGCTTCTGCCTAGTTTTTATGTGAAGATATTTCCTTTTTCACCATAGGCCTCAAAGCCCACCCAATATCCATCTGCAGATTCTACAAAAAGACGTTTCCGAACTGCTCAATCAAAAGAAAATTTCAACTCTGTGAGATAAACACACATATAACAAGGAAGTTACTCAGAAAGTTTCTGACAAGTTTTATGTGAAGATATTTCCTATTTCACCATAGGCCTCAAAGGGCTCACAAATATCCCATTTCATATTCTTCTAAAAGACTGTTTGCAAACTGCTTAATGAAAAGAAAGGTTAATCTCTGTGAGATGAATGCACACATCACAAAGAAGTTTCTCAGAATGCTTCTGTGTAGTCTTTACATGAAGATAGTGTCTTTTTCACCATAGGACTCAAACTGCTAAAAAATATCCCTCTTTAGATCCTAGAAAAAGAGTGTTTCCAAACTGCTCAATCTAAAGAAAGGTTCAACTCTGTGAGATGAATGCACACATGACAAAGAAGTTTGTCAGAAAGCTTCTCTCTAGTTTTTATTTGAAGACAATTCCTATTTCACCCTAGGATCAAATCGCTCCAAATATCTATTTGCAGGTTCTACAAAAAGATGGTTTCCAAACTGTTCAATCAAAAGAAAGGTTCAGCTCTGTGAGACGAATGCACACATCACAAAAAAGTTTCTCAGAATGCTTCTGTCTAGTTTTTATGTGAAGACATCTCCTTTTTCAACATAAGCCTTAAATCACTTACAAATATCCCTCTGCAGATACCAAAAACAGACTGTTTCCAAACTGCTCAATCAAAATAAAGGTTCAACTCTGTGAGATGAATGCACTCATCACAAAGAAGTTTCTCATTAGGTTTCTGTCTGGTTTTTAGGTGAGGATATTTCCTATTTCAACACAGGCATTGATAGGCTCAGAAATATCCTTTTGCAGGTTCTACAAAAGGACTGTTTCCAAACTGCCCAATCAAAAGAAATTTTCAACTTTTTGAAATGGAAGCACACATCACAAAGAAGTTTCTCAGAAATCTTCTGTCTAATTTTTATCTCAAAATTATTCTTATTTTGTCACAGGCCTCAATGGGTTCACAAATATCCCTTTGCAGATTTTACAAAAGTTTTGTTTCCAAACTGCTCAGTCAAAAGAAACTTTCAACATTGTGAGATGAATGCACACATCACAAAGAAGTCTCTCAGAATGCTTCTGTCTAGTTATTATGTGAAGACATCTCCTTTTTCAACATAAGCCTTAAATCACTTACAAATATCCCTCTGCAGATACTACAAAAAGACTGTTTCCAAACTGGTACATCAAAGAAAGTTTCAGCTCTGTGAGATGAATGGACTCATCACAAAGAAGTTTCTCAGAATTCTTCTGTCTAGTTTTTATGTGAACATATTTCCTTTTTCACCATAAAACACAAATTGCTTCAAATATCCATTTGCAGATTATACAAAAAGAATGTTTCCAAACTGCTCAATCAAAACAAAGGCTCAACTCGTGAGATGAAAGCACACATCACAAAGAAGTTTCTCAGAAATCTTCCATCTACTTTTTATATGAAGGTCATTCCTTTTGGACCTTAGGCATTTAACTGCACACAAATATAAATCTGCTTACACTACCAAGAGACTTTCTCCAAATTGCTAAATCAAAAGAAAGGTTCAACTCTGTGAGTTAAATGCACACATCACAAAGAAGTTTCTCAAAATGCTTCTGTCTAGTTTTCATGTGAAGACATTTATTTTTCTCCATTGGCCTCAAACCGCTCAGAAATATCCCTTTGCAGTTTGAACAAAAAGACTGTTTCCAAACTGCTCAATGAAAAGAAATGGTAAACCCGTAAAGGTGCATGGAACTGTCACAAAGAGTTTTCTCAGAAAGCTACTGTCTAGTTTTTATGTGAAGATATGTACTTTTTCACTATAGGCCTTAAAATGCTCCAAATATCCATTTGCAGATTCTACAAAAAGACTGTTTCCAAACTGCTCAATCAAAAGAAAGGTTCAATTCTGTGACATGAATGGACAAATCACAAAGAAGTCTCTCAGAATGCTTCTATCTAGTTTCTATGTGCAGATATTTCGTTTCCACCATAGCCCTCAAATGGCTCAGAAATATCCCTTTGCAGATTGTACAAAAAGACTGTTTCCAAACTGCACAATCAAAAGAAAGATTCAACTCTGTGAAATGACAGTGCACATCACACAGAAGTTTGTCAAAATGCTTCTGTCTAGTTTTTATGTGAATATATTTCCTTTTTGACCGTAGGCCTCAAAGCTCTCCAAATATCCATTGGTAGATTCTTCACAAAGACTGTTTCCAAAGTGATCAATCAAAAGAAAGGTTCAACTCTGTAGGATGAAAGCACACATCATAAAGAAGTTTCCCAGAAAGCTTCTGTCTGGTATTTATGTGAAGATATTTCCTATTTCTACATAAGCCTCAAAGGGATCAAAAGTATCCCTTTGTAGGTTCTACAAAAAGACTGTTTCCAAACTGCTCAACAAAATAAAGGTTCAACTCTGTGAGGTGAATGCACAGATAAAAAAGAGGTTTTTCAGAATGCTTCTGTCTAGTTTTTATGTGAAGATATTTCTTTTTCACCACAGGACTGAAAACACTCAGAAATATTCCTTTGCAGATTGCATAAAAAGAATATTTCATGGCTCCTCAATGAACAGAATGGTTCAACTCCTTGAGATGAATGCAAACATCACAAAGACTTATCTGAAAAAGCTTCTGTCTGGTTTTTATTTGAAGATATTTAGTTTTTCACCATAGGCCTCAAACTGCTCACAAATATACCTTTGCAGATTATACACAATGACTTGATCTCAAACTGCTCAATGAAAAGAAATGTCCAAATATGTGGGATGAAAGCATGCATCACACAGAAGTTTCTCAGAAAGTTTGTCTGGTTTTTAGGTGCAGATACTTCCTTTTTCACCTTATGCCTCAAAGCGCTCCAAATATCCGTTTACAGATTCTACAAAAAGAGTGTTTCCAAACTGCTCAATCAAAAGAAAGGTTCAACTCTGTGAATCCAAACTGCTCAATCAAATAAAAAGTTTCAACTCTGTGAGATGAAAGCACACATCATAAAGAAGTTTCTCAAAAAGCTACTGTCTAGTTTTCATGTGAAGATATCTCCTATTTCACCATACACCTCAAAAGGGCTCAGAAATATCCCTTTGCAGGTTCTATGAAAAGACTGTTTCTGAACTACTGAATGAAATGAAAGTTTCAACACTGTGGGATGAATGCACACAAAACAAATAAGTTTCCCGGAATGCTTCTGTCTGATTTTTATGTGAAGATATTTCTTTTTCACCACAGGCCTCAAATCACTCAGAAATATCCCTTTACAGATTGTGCAAAAAGACTGTTTCTAAACAGCTCAATGAAAAGGAAGATTCAACTCTGGGAGATGAATGCAAACATCACAAAGAGGTTTCTCAAAAACTTCTGTCTGGTTTTTATGTGAAGGTATTTCCTTTTTCACCAAAGGTCTCAAACCGCTCACAAATATCCCTTTGCAGATACTATAAAAAGACAGTTTCCAAACTGCTCAATGAAAAGAAAGGTTAAACTCTGTGAGATGTAAGCACACATCACAAAGAGGTTTCTCAGAATGATTTTGTCTAGTTTTATGTGAAGAATTTTCCTTTTTTACCATAGGCCTCAAAGCACTCCAAATATCCATTTGCACATCCTATGAAAAGACTGTTTCCAAATTGCCCAATCAAAAGAGTGGTTCAAATCTGTGAAATGAACGTACACACCCCAAAGAAAATTCTCAGAAAACTTCTTTTTAGTTTTTATGTGAACATATTTCCTTTTTCACCATGGGTCTCAAAGCACTCCAAATATCCACTTGCAGATTCTACAAAAAGAGTGTTTCCAATCTGCTCAATCAAAACAAATGTTCAACCCTGTGAGATGAAAGCACACATCCCAAAGAAGTTTCTTAGAAACCTTCTACCTAGTTTTTTGTGTAGATATTTCATATTTCAAAATAGGCCTCAAAGTGCTCAGAAGTATACCCTTGCAGATGCTACAAAAAAGAGTGTTTCCAAACAGCTCAATCAAAAGAAAGCTTTAACTATCTGAGATGAATGCACACATTACAAAGAAGTTTCTCAGAATGCTGCTGTCTAGTTTTTCTGAGAAGCCATTTCCTTTTCACTGTAGGCCTCAGTCTGCTCACTAATAGCCCTCTGTAGATACTACAAAAAGACTCTTTCCAAACTATTCAATCAAAATAAAGGTTCAAATCTGTGAGATGAAAGCCCAGGTCACAAAGAAGTTTCTCAGAAAGTTTCTGTCTAGTTTTTATGTGAAGATATTTCCTATTTCACCTTAGGCCTCAAAGGGATCAAATATATCCCTTTTCAGATTCTACAAAAAAAGTTTCCGAACTGCTTCATCAAAAGAAAGGTTCAACTCTGTGAGATGAATGCACACGTAAAAAATTAATTTCTCAGAATGCTTCTGTCCTGTTTTTATGTGAAGATATTACTTTTTCAACATAGGTCTCAAACCGCGAACAAATATTCCTTTGCACATTGCACAAAAAGTATGTTTCCACACTGCTCAATGAACAGAAAGGTTCAACTCAGTGAGAGGAATGCAAACATCACAGTTTTCTCAAAATGCTTCTGTCTAGGTTTTATGTGAAGATGTTTAATTTCTCACCATAGGGCTCAAACCGCTCACATATCTCCCTTTGCAGATTCTACAAAATGACTTGTTGCCAAACTGCTCAATGAAAAGGAAGGTCCAAATTTGAGAAGAAAGCAAGCATCAAAAAGAAGTTTCTCAGGAAGTTTCTGTCTAGTTTTTATCTGCAGATCCGTTTGCAGGTTCCACAAAAGGAGTGTTTCCAAACTGCTCAATCAAAAGAGAGATTCATCTCTGTGAGATGAAAGCACACAGCACAAAGAAGATTTTCAGAAAGCTTCTGTCTAGTTTTTATGTGAAGATATTTCCTATTTCACCATAGACCTCAATGGGCTCACAAATATCCCTTTGCAGATTCTACAAAAGGGCTCTTTCCGAACTGCTCAATCCAAGGAAAGTTTCAGTCCTGTGACATGAATGCACACATCACAAAGGGGTTTCTCAGAATGCTTCTGTCTTTTTTTTATGTGAAGAAATTTCCTGTTCACCACAGGCCTAAATTACTGCAAATATCTATTTGCAGATTGTACAAAAATACTGTTTCCAACCTGCTCAATCAAAAGAAAAGCTCAACACTTGAGATGAAAGCACATATCACAAAGAAGTTTTTCCAAAAGCTTCTGTCTGGTTTTTATGTGAAGATAGTCCCTATTTCACCATAGGCCTGAAAGGGCTCACAAATATCCTTTCACATATTCTGCAAAAAGACTATCTCCAAACTGCTCAATCAAAAGAGAGATTCAAATATGTGTGATGAATGCACACAACACAAAGAAGTTTCTCAGAATTCTTTTGTCTAGTTTTTATGTGAAGATATTTCTCTTTCACCATAGGCCTCAAATGGCTCAGAAATATCCCTTTGCAGATTGTACAAAAAGAATGTTTCCAAACTGCTCAGCCAAAAGAAAGTTTCAGCACTGTGAGATGAATGCACACATCACAAAGAAGTTTCTCAGAAAGCTTCTGTTTAGCTTTCATGTGAAGATTTTTCCTTTTTCACCATAGACCTCAATGGGCTCAGAAATGTCTCTTTGGAAATTCTACAAAAGGACTTTTTAGAAAACTGCTCAATCCAAAGAAAGGCTCAACTCTGTGAGATGAACACATACGTCTCAAAGAAGTTTCTCACAATTGATCTGTCGAGTTTTTTTGAGAAGATATATCCTTTTTAACCATAGGCTGTAAACTGCTCATGAATATCCCTCTGCAGATACTATAAAAAGACTGTTTCCAAACTGCTGCATCCAAAGAAATGTTCAACTCTGTGAGATGAATACACCCATCACAAAGAAGTTTCGCAGAATGCTCCTATCTGGTTTTTATGTGAAGGTATTTCCGTTTTCACCATAGGCCTCAGAGTGCTCCAAATATCCATTTACAGACTCTACAGAAAGAGTGTTTCCAAACTGCTCATTCAAAAGAAAGGTTCAACTCGGTGAGATGAAAGCACACATCACAAAGTAGTTTCTCAGAAAGCTTCTGTCTGGTTTTTATGTGAAGATATTTCCTATTTCACTGTAGGCCATAAAGGGCTCACAATTATTTTTTGCAGATTGTTCAAAAAGATTGTTTTCAAACTGATCAATCCAAAGAAAGTTTCAACTCTGCGAGATGAATGGACACATCACAAAGAAGTTTCTCAGAAAGCATCTGTCCAGTTTTTATGTGAAGTTATTTCTTTTTCACCCTACGCCTCAGTAGGCTCAGAAATATCCCTTTGCAGATTCTAAAAAAGGACTGTTTCCAAACTGCTCAATATAATGAAAGTTTCACCTCTGTAAGTTGAATGTACACATCACAGAGAAGCTTCCCAGAATGCTTTTGTCTAGTTTTATGTGAAGGTATTTCCTTTTTCACCATAGGCCTAAAACTGCTCACAAATATCCCTCTGCAGATACAACAAAAGGACTGTTTCCAATCTGCTAAAACAAAAGATAGGCTCAGCAACGTGAAATGAATGCACACGTCACAAAGAAGATTTTCAGAATGTTTCTGTCTAGTTTTAATGTGAAGATGTTTACTTTTCACCATAGGTCTCAAAGCATTCCAAACATCCATTTGCAGATTCCACAAAAAAACTCCTTCCAAACTGCTCTTTCAAAAGAAAGGTTCAACTCTGTGAGATGAAAGCACACATCACAAAGAAGTTTCTCAGAAAGCTTCTGTCTAGTTTTTATGTGAGGATATTTCCTATTTCGCCACAGGCCTCAATAGACTCACAAATATCCCTTTCAGATTCTACAAAAAGCGTGTTTCCGAACTGCTCAATGAAAAGAAAGTTTCAACTCTGTGAGATGAATGCAGAAATAAAAAAGAAGTTTCTCATAATACTTCTGTCTGATTTTTTTGTGAAGATATTACTTTTTCACTGTAGGCCTCAAACCGCTCAGAAATATCTCTTTGCAGACTGTACAGAAAGACTGTTTCAAAACTGTTCAATGAAAAGAAAGATTTATCTCTGTGAGATGAATGCACACATAAAAAAGGAGTTTCTCAGAATGCTTCTGTCTCATTTTTATGTGAAGATATTCCCTTTGTGACTATAGTCCTTAAACCGCTCACAATTCTCTCCCTGCAGTTACTACAAAAAGACTGTTTCCAAACTGCTCCATGAAAACAAACGTTCAACTCTGAGAGATGAATGCACCCATCACAAAGAAGTTTCTTAGAATGATTCTGTCTAGTTTTTATGTGAAGAAAATTCATTTTCAACATAGGCATAAAATGGCTCAGAAATATCCATTTGCAGATTGCACAAAAAGACAGTTTCCAATCTGTTGAATCTAAAGAAAGCTTCAGCTCTGTGATATGAATCCACGCATCACAAAGAAAGTTCTCAGAAAGCTCTTTTTAGTGTTTTTGTGAAGATAATTGCTTTTTTGCCATAGGCCTAAAAGCACTGAAAATATTCATTAGTGGATTCTACAAAAATACTGTTTCCAAACTGTTCAATCGAAAGAAAACTTCAACTCTTTGAGATGAAAGCATACATCACAAAGCATTTTATCAGAAAGATGCTGATAAGGTTTGATGTGAAGGTATTTCCTATTTCTTCATAGGCTGTAAGAGCTCACAAAAATCCGTTTGCATATTGTAAAAAAAGACTGTTTCCAAACTGCTCATAAAAAACAAATACTCAACTCCGTGAGATAAGAGCACATATCAGAAAGAAGTTTATCAGAATGCTTCTGTCTAGTTTTTATGAGAAGATTTTCTTTTACTATTATCATTATTATACTATAGGTTTATGGTACACGTGAACAATGTGCAGGTAAAATGTGGAATGGAATAGAGTTGAATGCAGAATGGAATGTCAAATGGAATGGAATCAAAAGTGGAATGGAATGGAAAGGAATGGAATGTGGAATGGAATGTGGAATGTAATGTGAAATGGAATGTGGAAAGGAATGTAATGGAATGTGGAATGGAATGTGGAATGTAATGTGAAATGGAATGTGGAAAGGAATGTAATGGAATGTGGAATGGAGTGTGGAATGGAACGGTATAGAATGTGGAAAGGAATGGAATGGAATGTGGAATGGAATGGAATTGAAAGGAATGTGGACAGGAATGGAATGGAATGGAATGCAAAGTGGATTGGAATGGAATAGAAAGTGGAATGGAATGTGGAATGGAAGGGAAAGGAATGTGGAATTGAATTGAATGGAATGTGGATAGGAATGTAATGGAATGGAATGGAATGTGGATTGGAATGGAATGGAATGTGGAATGGAATGTGGAATGCAATGTGGAATGGAATGGAATCGAATGTGTAATGGAAAGTGGAATGGAATGGAGTGAGGAATGGCATGGAATGGAATGAAATGGAATTTTGATTGGAATGTGGAACGAAATGGAATGGAATATGGAATGGAACATGAAATCGAATGGAATAGAATTTGGAATGCAACAAGGAAAGTAATGGAATGGTACATGGAACGGAACGTGGAATGCAATGGAATGGAACGTGGTTTGGAAGATGGAATGTAACGTGTAATGTAACCTAGAATGGAATGTGGAATGGAATATGGAATTCAATGGAAAGGAAAGTGGAATGGAATGGAATGGAATGGAATGGAATGTGAAATGTTATGAAATGTAATGTGGAATGTAATGTGGAAAGGAATGGAATGCGGAAAGGAACGTGAAACGCAATGGAATTTACCACGGAATGGAATGGAATGGAAAGTGGAATGGAATAGAATAGAATGTGGAAAGGAATGGAATAGAATGTGTAATGGAATGTGGAATTAAATGGAATGGAAAGTGCAATGGAATGGAATGGAATGTGGAATAGAAGGAGGAAAGGAATGGAATGGAATGTGGAATGGAATATCGAATGGAATTTAATGGAATGTGGAATGGAATGTGGCATGGAATGCAACGGAATGTGGAATGGAATGGAATGGAATGCGGAATTAAAGAGAATGAAACGTGGATTGGAATTTGGAATGGAATACAATGGAATGTGAAATGGAATGTGGCATGGAATGGAATGGAATGGAATGTGGAATGGAAGGGAATGGAATGGAATGGAATGTCGAATGGAATGGAATGGAATGTGGAATGGAAGGGAATGGAATGGAATGGAACGAGTAATGGAAAGGAAAGGAATGTGGAATGGAACATGGAATTGAAGGGAAAGGAACGTGGATTGGAATGGAATGGAACGCGGAATGGAATGGAATGGAATGTGAAATGAATTTTTATTTGGAATGTAGAATGGAATGTGGAACGGAAAGGAATGCAATATGGAATGGAATGGAATGGAATGTGGAATGGCCAGGAATGCAATGTGGATTGGAATGGGGAATGGAATGTGGAATGGAACGTGGAATGGAATGGAATGTGAAATGGAATGTGGAATGGAAAGTGGAAAGGAATTGAATGTGGACTGTATTGTGGAATGGAATCTGGAATGGAAATTGGAATGGATTGTTGAAGGGAATGTGGAATGGAATGTGGAATGGAATGTGGAATGGAATGTGGAATGGAATGCAATGGAATGTGGAATGAAATTTGGAATTGAATGGATTGGAATTTGGGATGGAATGTGTAATGGAATGTGCAATGGAATGTGAAATGGAATGGAATGGAATGTGTAATGGAATGTGGAATAGAACGTGGAATAGAACTTGGAATAGAATGAGGAATGGAATGGAATGGAAAGTGGAATGGAATCTGGAATGGAACGTGGAATTCAACGTGGAATGGAACGAGAAATGGAAATTGGATTGGAACGGAAAGAAACGTGGAATTGAACTTGAAATGGAATGTGGAATGGAATGGAAAGAAATGTGGAACCGTATGAAATGGAATGTGGAATGGAATGGAATGTGTACTATAATGGTATGGAATGGAAAGTGGAAAGGAATGGAATGGAATCGAATGTGGACTGGAATGGTGTGGAATGGAATGGAACGGAATGTGGAATTGAATGGAAAAGAATGTTGAATGGAATGGAACGGAATGTGCAATAGAATGTGGAACGGAATGGAAATGAATGTGGAAAGGAATGTATTTGAATGTGGAATGGAATGGAATGGAATGTGGAATGGAATGTGGAATGGAATGGAATCCAATGTGGAATGGAACTTGGAATGGAATGTGCATTGGAACGTGGAACAGAATGGAATGTGCAATGGAATGTGGAAAGGAACGTGGAAAGGTATGGAATGTGCAATGGAATGTGGAATGGAATTTGGAATGGAATGTGGAATGGATTGTGGAATGGAATGTGGAATGGAAAGTGGAATGGAATGGAATGTAATATAGAAAGGAATGTGAAATGGAATGGAATGGAATGTGAAATGGAATGTGGAATTGAATGGAATGTAATGTGCAATGGAATGTGGAATGTAATGGAATGGAATGTGTAATGGAATATGGAATGGAATGGAATGGAATGGAAGGGAATCTGGAATGGAATGTGGAATGGATTGGAATGTGGAAATCAATGTGGAATGGAATGGAATGGAAGGTGGAATGGAATGTGGAATGCATTGGAATGCAAAGTGGAATGGAACTTGGAAAGAAATATGCACTGGAACATGGAAATGAATGGAATGTGGAATGGAATGTGGAAGGAAACGTGGAATGGAATGGAATGTGCAATGGATTGTGGAATAGAATTTGGAATGGAATGTGGAATGGATTGTGGAATGGAATGTGGAATGGAAAGTGGAATGGAATGGAATGGAATATGGAATGGAATGTGAAATGAATGGAATGTAATGTGGCATGCAATGTGGAATTAAATGGAATGGAATGTAAAATGGAATTTGGAATGGAATGTGCAATGGAATGTGGAATGTAATGGACTGGAATGTGTAATTTAATGGAAGGGAATGTGTAATGGAATGTGGAATAGAATTTGAAATTGAACGCGTAATGGATCATGGAAAGGAACATGGAATGGAATGGCATGGAACGTGGAAGGGAAAGTGGAATGGAACATGGCATAGAACATCGAATGGAACGTGGAATGGAATGGAATGCAACGTGGAATGGAAATGAATGGAACTTGGAATGGCATGGAAAGGAATGTGGAATTGAATGGAATGTAATGTTGAATGAAATGGAATGCTTTGTGGAATGGTATAGAATTGAATGGAATGTCGATAGGAATTTAATGGAATGTAAAGGAATGCGGATTGAATGGAATGGAATATGGAATGGAATGTGGAATGGAAGGGAATGAAATGTGGAATTGTATGGAATTGAATGGAATGTGGACAGGAATAGAATGGAATAAAATGGAATGTGTATAGGAATGGAATGGAATGTGGAATGGAATGTGGAATGCCATGTGGAATGGAATGGAATCAAATGTTGAATGCAATGTAAACGGTAGGAACTGTGGAATGGCATGGAATGGAATGAAATGGAATTTGGAATGGAATGTGGAATGGAATGGAATGGAACATAGAAACGAATGCAATGGAATGTGGAATGGAATGCGGAATAGAATGGAAAGGAACATGTAATGGAAAGTCGAATGGAATGGAATGCATTGAGGAATGGAAAGTGGAATGGACTGGAATGGAACGCAGAATGGAACGTGGAATGAAAAGTGGAATGGAATGTGGAATGGAATGTGGAATGTGGACTGGATTGGAATGGAATGCGGAATGGAATGGAATGGAATGGAATATGGAAAGGAATGGAATGAAACGTGAAATGCAATGGAATGTAGAGGAGAATGTGGAATGCAATGGAATGCAATGTGGAATGGAATGTGGAATGGAATGGAATGGAATGAGGAAAAGAATGGAATGGAATGGAAAGTGGAATGGAATGGATTGGAATACAATGTGGAATGCAGTGGAAGGTAATGGAATGGAATGTGAAATGGAACGGAATGGAATGTGAGGTGGAAAAGAATGGAATGTGGAGAGGAATGGAATGGAATGTGAGATGGGATGGAATGGGTAATGGAATGGAATGGAATGTGAAATGGAATGTGGAATTGAATGGAATGGAATGTGCAATGGAATGTGGAATGTAATGGAATGGAATGTGTAATGGAATATGGAATGGAATGGTATGGAATCTGGAATTGAACGTGGAATGGATTGGAATGTGGAAATCAATGTGGAATGGAATGGAATGGAATGTGGAATGGAATGTGGAATGCATTGGAATGCAATGTGGAATGGAACTTGGAAAGGAATATGCACTGGAATATGGAAAGGAATGGAATGTGGAATGGAATGTGGAAGGGAACGTGGAATGGAATGGAATATGCAATGGATTGTGGAATAGAATTTGGAATGGAATGTGGAATAATTGTGGAATGGAATGTGGAATGGAAAGTGGAATGGAATGGAATGGAATATGGAATGGAATGTGAAATGAATGGAATGGAATGTGGCATGCAATGTGGAATTAAATGGAATGGAATGTAAAATGGAATGTGGAATGGAATGTGCAATGGAATGTGGAATGTAATGGACTGGAATGTGTAATTTAATGGAATGGAATGTGTAATGGAATGTGGAATAGATTTCGAATTGAATGTGGAATGGAACATGGAATGGAACATGGAATGGAACATGGAATGGAACATGGAATGGAATGGCATGGAACGTGGAAGGGAAAGTGGAATGGAACTTGGCATACAACATCGAATGGAAAGTGGAATGGAATGGAACGGAAAGTGGAATAGAAATGAATGGAACCTGGAATGGCATGGAAAGGAATGTGGAATTGAATGGAATATAATGTTGAATGAAATGCAATGCTTTGTGGAATGGTATAAAATTGAATGGAATGTAGATAGGAATTTAATGGAGTGTAAACGAATGTGGATTGAATGGAATGGAATATGGAATGGAATGTTGAATGGAAGGGAATGAAATGTGGAATTGTATGGAATTCAATGGAATGTGGACAGGAATGGAGTGGAATGGAATGGAATGTGTATAGGAATGGAATGGAATGTGGAATGGAATGTGGAATGCAATGTGGAATGGAATGGAATCAAATGTTGAATGCAATGTGAATGGTATGGACTGTGGAATGGCATGGAATGGAATGAAAGGGAATTTGTAATGGAATGTGGAAAGGAATGGAATGGAAAGTAGAATCGAATGCAATGGAATGTGGAATGGAATGCGGAATGGAATGGAATGGAACGTGTAATGGAAAGTGGAATGGAATGGAATGCAATGAGGAATGGAAAGTGGAATGGACTGGAATGGAACGCAGAATGGAACGTGGAATGCAAAGTGGAATGGAATGTGGAATGGAATGGAATGGAATGGAATATGGAAAGGAATGGAATGAAACGTGAAATGGAATGGAATGTGGAAGAGAATGTGGAATGCAACGGAATGCAATGTGGAATGGAATGTGGAATGGAATGTGGAATGGAATGGAATGGAATGTGGAAAAGAATGGAATGGAATGGAAAGTGGAATGGAATGGATTGGAATAGAATGTTGAATGCAGTGGAATGGACTGGAATGGAATGTGAAATGGAACGGAATGGAATGTGGGGTGGAATAGAATGCAATGTGGAAAGGAATGGAATGGAAAGTGGGATGGAATGGAATGGGTAATGGAATGGAATGGAATGCAATGTGGAATCAAATCGAATGGAACATGGGAAGGAATTTGGAATGGAATGCAATGGAAACGGAAGGAATGGAATGCAATGGAATGGAACTTGGAATGGAAAGTGGAATGGAATGGAATGCAATGTGGGATGGAATCTGGAATGGAATGTTATGTGGACTGGAATGGAATGTAACGGAATGTGGAATGGAATGGAACGGAAAGGGGAAATGGAATATTGATTGTAATGGAATGGAATGTAGAATGGAATGGAATGCAATGGAATGTGGAATGGAATGTGGAATGGAATGGAATGGAATGTGGAAATGGAATATTGATTGTAATATAGTGGAATGTAGAATTGAATGGAATGCAATGGATTGTGGAATGGAATGGAATGGAAAGTGGAATGGAACGGAATGGTATGTTTAATGGAATGTGCAATGGAATGCAATGGAATGTGAAATGGAATGTGGCATGGAATGGGATGGAATGTGGAATGGAATGGAGTGGAATGCAGAATGGAACAGAATGGAATGTGGAATGGAAAGTGGATTGCAACGCAATGGAATGTGGAAAGGAATAAGTTATGGAATGGAATGGAATGTGGAATGGAATGGAAAGGAAGAGAATGGAATTGAATGGAATGAAGAATGAAATGGAATGGAACGTGGAATGGAATGGAATGGAATGTGGAATGGAAGGGAATGGAATGGAATGGAACGCGTAATGGAATGGAATGGAATGTGGAATGGAACATGGATTGGAATGGAAAGGAACGTGGAATGGAATGGAATGGAACACGGAATGGAATGGAATGTGGAATGGATTGTGGATAGGAATGTGAAATGGAATGTGGAATGGAATCTGGAATTAAATGGAATGGAATGTGGAATGGAATGCAATGGAATGCAATGGAATGATATGGAATGTGAAATGGAATGGAATGGACTGGAAACAAAAGGAATGAAATGTGGAATGGAATATGGAATGTAATGTGGAATAGAATGTGGAATGGAAAGTTATGGAATGTGGAAAGGAATGTGGAATGGAATGGAAGAAGGAATGGTATGTGGAATGTAAGGGAATGTGGAATTGAATGGAATGGAATATGGAATGGGATGTGGAATGGAAAGGAATGGAAGGTAGAATAGAATGTGGAATGAAATGGATTGGAATGTGGAATGGAATGGAATGGAACGTGGAATGGAAAGTGGAATGGAATGGAATGTGGAATGAAATATGGAATGGAATGGAATGAAATGTGGAATGGTATGGAATGGAAGGCGGAAAGGTTTCGCATGGAATGGAATGTGTACTATAAAGGAATGGAATGGAATGTGGAATGGAATGGAGTGGAATGGAATGTGGACTCGAATGGAAAGGAATGGAATGGAATGGAAAGTGAAATTGAGTGGAATGAAATGTTGAATGGAATGGATTGGAATGTGGAGTGGAATGTGGAATGGAATGGAATTGATTGTGGAATGAAATGGATTTGAATGTGGAATGGAATGGAATGGAATATGGAATAGAATGTAATGGAATATATGATGGATTGGAATGGAAAATGGAATGGAAAGGAATGCAATGGAATGTGGAATGGAATGGAATGGAATGTGGAATGGAAAGGAATGGAATGGAAGGCGGACTGGAATGGAATGGAATGGAGTGGAAATTGGAATGGAATGGAATGGAATGTGGAATGCCATGGAGTGGAATGTTGAATGGAAAATGCAACGAAATTGAGAGGAATGGAATGTAGAATGGAATGGAATGGAATGTGGAATGGAATGGAATGTGGAATGGAATGTGGAAAGGAAAGTGGAATGGAATGGAATGGAATGGAATGTGAAATGGAATGGAATGGAATGTGGAATGAAATGGAATGGAATATGGAATGGAAGGTGAAATGGAATGGAATGGAATGTGGAATGGAAGGGAATGGAATGTGAAATCGAATGTGGAATGGAATGGAATGGAATGGAATAAAATGTGGGATGGAATGGTTAGGAATGTGGAATGGAATGTGGAATGGAATGTGGAATGGAATGTGCAAAGGAATGGAATGGAATACGGAATGGAAAGTGGAATAGAATGGAACAGAATGTGTAATGGAATAGAATTTTGAATGGAATGGAATGGAACGTGGAAAAGAATGATGAATTGAATGGAATGTAATGGAATGTGAAATGGAATGGAATGGAATGTGGAATGCAATGGAATACAATATGGAATGGAATGTGGAATGGAACGGAATGGAAAGTGGAATGCAATGGAATGGAATGTCGAATTGAATGTGCAATGGAAAGGAATGGAAAGGAAGGAATGAGGAATGGAATGGAATGGAATGTGTAAGGGAATCGAATAGAAGGTGGAATGGAATGGAATATGGAATGGAATGAGTTATGGAATGTGGAAAGGAATGAGTTATTGATTGAGGAATGGAATGTGGCATGGAACTTGGAATGGAAAGTGGAATGGATCATTGAATGGTTCGTGGAATGGATCATGGAATGGAACGTGGAATGGAACATGGAATGCAACGTGGAATGGAATGGAATGGAAAGTGGATTGTAATGTTGAAAGAAATGGATTGGAATTGAGTGGAATGTGGAATGGAAGGGAATGTAAGTTGGAAAGGAATGTAATGGAAGGTGGAATGGAATGCAATTGAACGTGGAATGGAATTGACAGGAACGTAGAATGGAATGTGGATGCGGAATGGAATGGAATGTGGAATGGAAGGGAATGGGGTGTAACGGAGTATGGAATGTAATGGATTGGAATATGGACTGGAATGCAGAATGGAATGGAATAGAATGTGGAAAGGAATGTTGAAATGAATGGAATGCAAAGTGCAATAGAATGGAGTGTGGAACAGAATGTCGAATCCAATGGAATGAAACGTTCATTGGAATGAGGAATGGGATATGGAATGGAATGGAATGAAATGTGTAATGGAATGTGGAATGGAATATTTAATGCAATGTGGAATGCAAGGTGGAATGGAATGGAATGTAACGTGGAATCGAATGGAATGGAATGTGGAATGGAAGGTGGATGGTATGGAATGGAATGTGGAGTGGAATGGAATGGAATATGGGATGGAACGTGGAATCGAATGGAACGGAACACGGAATGGAATGAAATGAAACGTGGAATGGAAAGTAATGGAATGTGGAATAGAATGTGGAATGGAACGTGGTATGAAATGGAATGTGGAATGGAATGGAATGGTATGTCGTAAGCAATGGAATGCAATGTGGAATATAATGTGGAATGTAATGGAATGGAATGTGGAATGGAAGGTGGAATGGAATGGAAAGGAATGTGGAATTGTATGTGAAATGGAATGAAATGCAACGTGCAATGGAAAGTGGCATGGAATTGAATGGAATGTGGAATGTAATCGAATGTAATGTGGAATGGAAAGTGGAATATAATGGAATGGAATGTGGAATGGAAAGTGTAACGGAATGGATTGGAATGTGGAATGGAATGTGGAATGGAATGAGGAATAGAAACGAATGGATTCTGGAATGGAAGCGAATGGAATGTAACAGAATATGGAATGGAAAACATTGCAATATGGTATGTAATGAGGAATGGAATGGAATGGAATGTGGAATGGATGGGGGAATGGAATTTAATGGAAACTGAAATGGAATGGAATAGAATGTGGAATGGAACATGGAATGGAATGGAATGGAAAGTGGAATGCAATGGAAAGAAATGTGCAATGCAATGGAATGGAATGTGGAAAGGAATTTGAAAGGGAGTGGAATGGATTGTGGAAAGGAATGGAATGGAATGCGTAATGGAAAGGAATGGAATGTAGAATGGAATGGGGAATAGAATGTGGAATGGAATGGAATGAAATGTGGAATGGAATGTGGAATGGAATGGAATGGAATAAGAAATGGAATGTGGAATGGAATATGGAATGCAATGTGGAATGCAATGTGGAATGGAATGGAATGGAATGGAATGTGGAATGGAATGGAATGGAATGTGGAATGGAAGGGAAGGGAATGGAACGGAATGTGGAATGGAATGGAATGGGATACGGAATGTAACGTGGAATCGAATGGAATGGAACGTGGAATGGAAGGTGGATGGAATGGAATGGAATGTGGAATGGAATGGAATGGAATTTGGAATGGAATGGAATGGAATGGAATATGGGATGAAACGTGGAATGGAATGGAATGGATCGTGGAGTGGAAAGGAATGATATGTGGAATGGAACGTGGAATGGAATGGAATAGAACACGGAATGGAATGGAATGAAACGTGGAATGGAAAGTAATGGAATGTGGAAAGGAATGTAGAATGGAACGTGGTATGGAATGGAATGTGGAATGGAATGGAACGGAATGGTATGGTATGTGGTAAGCAATGGAATGCAATGTGGAATAGTATGTGGAACGTAATGGATTGGAAAGCGGAATGGAAAGTGGAAAGGAATGGAAAGAAATTTGGAATGGAATGTGGAATGGAATGGAATATGAAATGGAATGGAATGGAAAAGTATGTGGAATGTACTGTGGAAAGGAATGGAATGGAATGTGGAATGCAATGCAATGGAATGTTGAATGGAATGGAAAGGAATGTGGAATTAAATCTGGAATGCAATGGAATGGAATGGGAATGGAATGTGGAATGCAATTGAATGGAATGTGGAATGAAAGGGAATGGAATGGAATGGAATGTGGAATGGAATGGAAAGGAAAGTGGAATGGAATGTAATGGAACGTAATGAAGAATGGAAATGAATGCAAAGTGGAATTAAATGGATTGGAATGTGGAATGCAATGTAAGGGAAAGTGGAATGGAAATTGGAATGGAACGTGGAATGCAACTTGGAAAGGTACGGAATGATACATGGAACGGAATTGAATGGATCGGGGAATGGAATGGAATGGAATGGAATGTGGAATGTAATGGAATTGAATGTGAAATGGAATGTGGAATGGAATGGAAAGGAATGTGGAATGGAATGGAATGGAGTGAGGAGTGGAAAGGAATGGAAAGTGGAATGGAATGGAATGGAATGTGGAATGGAATGGAATGGGGTGTGGAAAGGAACGTGGAATAGAACATGGAATGGAACGTGGAATGGAACGTGGAATGGAACGTGGAATGGAAAGGAATGGAACGTGGAATGGAATAGAATGGAATGCGAAATTGAATGGAGTGGAATGTGGAATGGAATGGAACGGAATGAAATGTTGAATGTAATGTGGAATTGAATGGTATGGAATGTCGAATGGAATGTGGAATGGAATGTGGAAGGCAATGGAATGGAATGTGGAATGGAATGTCTAATGGAACGTGGGATGGAATGGAATAAAACGTGGAATGGAACGGGGAATGGAACGTGGAAATTATACTGGAATGGAAAGTGAAATAGAATGGAAAGGAAAGTGGAATTGAACGTGGAATGGAAAGTGGAATGGTATGGAGAGAAATGTGGAATGGAATGGAATGGAATGTGGAATAGAATGAAATGGAATCACTGTGGAATGGAATGTAAAGGAAGGGAATGTTGACATGAATGGAGAGGAGTGGAATGAAATGTGGAATTGAATAGAATGGAATGTGGAATGGAATGGAATGGATCGTTGAATGGAATGTGGAATGGAATGCAAAGTGGAATGGAATGTGGAATGGAATGCAATGGAATGTGCAATGCAATAGAATGGAATGTGTAATGGAACGGAATGCAATATGGAAAGGAATGGAATGGAATGAGGAATGGAATGGAAAGCAATGAAGAAGGGAATGGAATGGAATGTGGAATGGAATGGAATGGAATTGAATGTGGAATGAAATGCAACGGAATGTGGAATGGAATGGAATGGAATGTGGACTGGAATGGATTGGAATGTATTGCGGGATGAAATAGAAGTGAATGTGGAATGGCAAAGAATGGAAGGTGGAATGGAACTTGCATTGGAATTGAAACCAATGGAATGCGGATTGGAAGGGAATGGAATGGAATGTCGAATGGAAAGGAATGGAATGTGGGCTGGAAAGGAATGGAATGGAATGTGGAAGGAAATGGAATGGAATGTGGAACGGCACGGAATGGAATGTGGAATGGAACTTGCAATGGAATTGAAACCAATGGAATGTGGATTGGAATTGAATGGAGTGAAATGTGGAATGGAATGGAATGGAGAAAGGAAAGGAATGGAATGTGGAATGCAATGTGGAATGGAATGGAATGGAATGGAATAGAATGGAATGGAGTGGAATGTGGAATGGAATGTGGAATGGAATTTAATGGAATGTGGAGTGGAATGTGGAATGGAATGGAATGGGATTTAGAAAGGAACATGGAATAGAACGTGGAATGGAACGTAGAATGGAAAGGAATGTAACGTGAAATGGAATGGAATGCATCGTGGAATGGAATGGAATGGAATGTGGAATGGAAATTGAAAACGAACGGAATGGAAAGTGGAATGTAATGGAATGGTATTCGAAATGGAACGGAATGGATGGTGGAATGGAATGTGGATTGCAATTTGAAATGGAATGCAATGGAATGTATTTGGAATGTGAAATGGAATGGAATGGAATGCGAAATGGAAAGGAAAGGAATGTGGAATGAAATGGAATGGAATGTCGAATGGAATGGAATGAAATGTCGAATTAAATGTGGGATTTAATGGAATGGAATGTCGAATGGAATGGAATAACATGTCGAATGTAATGGTGAATTGAATGGAACGGAATGTGTAATGGAATGTGGAATGGATTGTGGAATGCAATGTGGAATGGAATGTGGAATGGAATGTGGAATGGAATGGTAAGGAATGAGAATTGGAATGTGGAATGGAATGGAATGGAATGTGGAAAGGAATGAGGAATTGAATGGAATTGAAGGGGGAAAGGGATGGAATGGAAAGGAATGGAATGGAATGCAATGTGGAATGGAAAGGAAATGAAATTCAATATGGAATGGAATGTGGAATGGAATGAGGAATGGAACGTGGAATTTAACGTGGTATGCAAAGTGAAATGTATCGTGGAATGGAACGTGGAATAGAACGTGGAATGGAATTTGGAATGCAATGTGGAATGGAACGGAATGAAATGTGCAATATAATGTGGAATGGAATGGAATAGAATGGAGTGGAATGTGGCATGGAAATGAACGGAACGTGGAATGGAATGGAATGGAAAGTGCAATGGAATGGATTGGGATGTGGAATGGAATGGAATTGAATGTGGAATGGAATGTGGAATGGAACGTGGAATTGAATGGAATCGAATGTGAAATGGAACGTGGATATGTAATGGAATGTGGAATGGAAAGGAAAGGAAAGTGGAATGGAATGTGGAATGTTATGGAAAGGAATGTGGAATGCAATGGAAAGGAAGGTGGAATGGAAAGTGGAAAGGAATGGAATGTGGAATCTAATGGAATGGAGGAATGGAGTGGAATAAAATGTGGAAAGGAAAGGGGAATGAAATGGAATGGAATGTGGCATGCAGTGAAGAATGTAATCGAATGTAATGTCGAATGGAATGTGCGATGGAATGGAATGGAATGTCGGATGGAATGCGGAATGTAATGTGGAATGAAACGTGCAATGGAATGGAATGTGGAATGGAATGTAGAATGGAACGTGGAATGGAATAGAACGTAGAATGGAATGTAGAATGGAAAGTGGAATGGAATGGAATGTGGAATGGAACGTAGAATGGAATGTAGAAAGGAACATGTAATGGAATGGAATGAAGAAGGGAATGTGGAATGGAATGGATGGTGGAATGGATTGTGGAATGGAATGTGGAATCGAATGGAATGGAATGTGGAATGGAATGTGGAATGGAATGGAATGGAATGTGGAATGGAATGCGGAATGCAGAGGAATGGAATGGAATGTGGAATGGTATTTGAAATGGAATGTGGAATGGAATGTTGAATGGAATGTGGAATGGAATGGAATGGAATCTTGAACGCAATGGAAAGGAATGTGGAATAGAATGGAATACAATGTGGAATGGAAAGTGGAAAGGAACGGAATGCAATGTGCAATGGAATGGAATGTGGAAAGGAATGCATAATGGAATGGAATGAAACGTGGAATGGAAAGTGGAATGGAAGGGATTGGAATGTGGAAAGGAATGTGGAACGGAATCTGGAATGAAATGTGGAATGGAATGTGGAGTGGAATGGAAAGGAAGGTGGAATGGAAAGGAATGGAACGGAATGTGGCATGGAATGGAACGGAATGTGGAATGGAATGGAGTGTAATGGAATGTGGAATGGAATGGAATGGAACGTGGAATGGAATGGAATGTGGAATGGAAAGGAATGGAATCTGGAATGGAATTCAAAAGAATGGAACGTGGAAAGGAATTCAATGGAACGAGTAATGGAAATGAATTAAGAAGGAATGGAATGGAATTTTATGTGGAATGGAATGGAACGGAATGTGGAATGGAACGGAAAGCAATGGAATGTGGAATGGAATGGAATGGAATGTGGAATGGAATTGAATGGAATTTAATAGAAGGTGGAAAGGAAAAGAATGGAACATGGAATGGAGTGGAATGCACCGTGTAATGGAATGTATAGTAACGTGGATTAGAATGGAATAGAATGTGGAATGGAATAGATTGTGGAATTGAATGGAATGGAATGTGGAATGGAACGTGGAATGCAATTGAAAGGAATGGAATGTGGAATGGAATGGCAAGGAATGGAATGTGGAATGGAATGGAATGTGGAATGGAAAGGAATGGAATGAGGAAAAGAATGTGCAATGGAATGGAATGGAATGTGAAATGGAATCGAATGGATTATGGAATGCAATGGAATGGAATAGTGAAAGGAATATGGAATGGAACGGAATGGAAAGTGGAATGGAATGGAATGCGGTGTGGAATGGAATATGCAATGGAATGGAATGGAATGGAATGGAATGTGGAATGGAATGGAATGGAATGCGTAATGGAATCGAATAGAATGTGGAAAGGAATGGAACGGAATATGCAATGGAATGAGTTATGGAATTTGGAAAGGAATGAGTTATTGATTGAGGAATTGAACGTGGAATGGAACACGGAATGGAAAGTGGAATGGATGGTTGAAAGGATCGTGGAATGGATTGTGGAATGGAAACGGGAATGGAATGTGGAATACAATGACTAATGGAATGGAATGGAATGTGGATTGTAATGTGGAAAGCAATGGATTGGAATGGAGTGGAATATGGAATGGAAGGGAATGGAAGGTGGAATGGAATGGAATGGAATGGAATGTGGAATGGAATGGAATGTGGAATGGAATTGAATGGAAAATGGAGTGGAATATGAAATGGAATGGAATGGAATGGAATGTGAAATTCAATGGAATGGAATGTGGAATGCAATGTAATGGCATATGGAATGGAATGTGGAATGGAATGGAATGGAATGTGGAATGGAATACGGAATGGAATGGAATGTGGAATGGAATACGGAATGGAATGGAATGGAATGTGGATTGGATAGGAATGGAATGTGCAAAGGAATGGAATGGAACATGGAATGGAATGGAATGGAATGATGAATGGAATGGAAAGGGATCTGGAATGGAATGTGGACTGGATTGTGGAAAGGAATGGAATGGGATGTGGAAAGGAACATGGAATAAAACGTGGAATGGAACGTGGAAAGGAACGTGGAATGGAATGGGATGTGGAAAGGAACATGGAATTAAACGTGGACTGGAACGTGGAAAGGAACCTGGAATGAAATGGAATGTAACGTGGAATGCAATGGAATGGAATACGGAATGGAATTGGAAATGGAATGGAATGGAATGTGGAATGGAATTCAATGGAATTCGAAATGGAATGGAATGGATAGTGGAATGGAATGTGGATTGGAATTTGAAATGGAATGCAATGGAATGTGTAATAAAATGTTAAATGGAATGGAATGGATTGTGAAATGGAATGGAATGGAATGTCGAATGGAATGGAATTAAATGTCGAATGTAATAGAGAATTGAATGGAATGGAAAGTGGAATAGAATGTGGAAAGGAATGTGGAATGGAATGTGGAATGACATGGAATGTGGAATGGATTGGAATGGAATGAGGAATGGAATGTGGAATGGAATGGAATTGAATGTGAAATGGAATGTGGTATGGAATGAAATGGAATTTGGAAAGGAATTGAAAGGAATGGAATGTGGAATGCAATGGAATGGAATTTGGAATGGAATGGGATGGAAAGAGGAATGGAATGGAATGGAATGGAACGTGGAATGGAATAGAATGGAACCTGGAATGGAATGGAATGCAATGTGGAATGGAATGGATAGTGAAGTGGAATGGAAGGGAATAGAATGTTGTATGGAATAAACTGTGTAATGGAATGGAATGGAATGTGTAATGGAATGGAACGGAATGTGGAATGGAACGGAAATAATGAGGAATGGAGGGCAATAGAATGGAATGGAAAGTGGAACGGAATGGAATGGAATGTGGAATATAAGAGAATAGAAAGGAATTGAATGTGGAATGGAATGGAAGGGAATACGGAATGGAACGTGGAATGGACTGGAACGGAATGTGGAATTCAAGGTGGAATGTAATGGAATAGAAGGCAGAAAGGAATGGAAAGGAATTTGGAGAGGAACATGGAATGGAAGGAAATGGAAAGTGGAATGGAATGCAATGGAATATGGAATGGAACGTGGCATGGAATGGAATGGAACGTGGAGTGGAATGGAATGGAAAGTGGAATGCAATGGAACGGAATATGGAATGGAACGTGGAATGGAATGGATAGAATGTGAAGCACAATGGAATGGAATGTGGAATGGAAAGTGGAATGGAATTTGGAATGGAAAGTGGAATGGAAATGAATAGAAAGGAACGTGGAATGGAATGAAATGAAAGGTGGAATGGAAAGGAATCGAATGTGGAATGGAAACTGGATGGAACGTGGAAAGTAATGGAATAGAATGTGGAATGGAATGGAATGGAATGCAATGAGGAAGGTAAAGGAATGCAATGTGGAATGGAATGTGGAATTTAGTGGAATGAAATGCGCAATGGAAAGTGGAATGGAATGGAAAGGAATGTCGAATGCAATGTGCAATGGAATGGATTGAAATGTGGAAAGGAATGTGGAATGGAATGGAGTGCAATGTGGAATGGAATGTTGAATGGAATGGAATAGAATGTGGAATGGAATGAAGAATGGAATGGAATGGAATGTGTAATGCAATGTGGAATGGAAGGGAATGGAATGTGCAATGGAAGGGAAATGAATGGAATGGAATATGGAATGGAATGGATTGGAAAATGGAATGGAATGTGGAATGGAATAGAATGGAATGTGGAATGGAAAGAGGAATGGAATGGAATGGAACCTGAAAAGGAATGGAATGGAATGTCGAATGGAACGTGGAATGGAACGGAATGGAACGTTGCATATAATGGAATGGAACGTGGATTGGAATGGAATGGAACGTGGAATGGAATGGAATGGAATGTGGAATGGAACGTGGAATGGATTGGAACGGAATGTGCAATGGAATAGAATGAAATATGGAAAGGAATTTGAATAGGAATGGAATGGAATGTGGAATGGAATGGAGTGAAAAGCCTAATGGAATAGAATGGAATGTGGAATGGAATGTGGATTGGAATTTTAAATGGAATGCAATGCAATGTCGAATGGAAAGTGAAATGGAATGGTATGGAATGAGAAGTGGAATGGAATGGAATGTGGAGTGGAATGGAATGGAATGTGGAAAGGAATGGAATGCAATGTGGAATATAATGGAATGGAATGTGGAATGGAATGTAGAATTCAATGGAACGGAATGTAGAATGGACTGGAATGTGGATTGGAATGGAATGGAATGTGGAATGGAATTGAATGGAATGTAGAATAGAATACAATGTTGAATTGAATGGAATAGAGTGGAATGTGGAATGGAATGGAATTGATTGTGTAATGGAATGTGTAATAGAATGTAAAATATTATGGACTGGAATGTGGAATGGAATGGAATAGAATGTGGAATGGAATGGAATGGAATGTTTAATGGAACGTGGAATGGAATGTGGAATGAAATGGAATGAAATGTGGAATGGAATGTGGAATGGAATGGAACAGAATGTGCAAAGGAATGGAATGAAATGTGGAAAAGAATTTGAATTGAAATGGAATGGAATTTGGAATGGAATGGAGTGGAAAGCGAAATGGAAAGGAATGGAATGTGGAATGGAATGTGGATTGGAATTTCAAATGGAATGCAACGCAATGTCGAATGGAAAGTGAAATGGAATTGTATGGATTGGGAAATGGAATGGAATGGAATGGAATGTGGAATGGAATGGACTGCAATGTGGTATGTAATGGAATGGAATGTGGATTTGAATGTAGAGTTGAATGGAAAGGAATGTGGAATGGAATGGAATGTGGATTGAAATGAAATGGAATGTGGAATGGAATGGAATGGAATGTGGAATGGAATGGAATGGAATGTGGAATGGAATAGAATTGAATTGAAAGTGGAATGGAATTCAATGGAATGTGGAATGGAAGGGAATGGAATGGAATGGAATGTTGAATGAAAAGGAATGAATTCTGCAATGGAAAGGATAGGAATGGAATGGAATGTGGTATGGAAAGTAATGTAGTGGAACGGAATGTGGAATGGAATGGAATGCAATAAGGAATGGAATGTGGAATGGAATTGAATGGAATGTGGAATGGAACGGAATGTGGAATGGAATGGAATGGAATGTGGAATGGAACATGGAATGGAATGGAATGGAACGTGCAGTAGAAAGGATTGGAATGTGGAATGGAAAGTGGAATGGAATGGTATGGAACGTGGAATGGAATGGAATGAAATGTGGAGTGGAACGGAATGCAATGTGGAGTGGTATGTGGATTGGAACTTGGAATGGATTGGAATGGAATGTGGAATGGAATACAATGGAATGGAATGCGGAATGGAAGGGAATGGAATGGAATGGAATGTGGAATGAAAAGGAATGAACTCTGCAATGGAAAGGAAAGGAATGGAATGGAACTTGGAATGGAAGGTAAAGCAATGGAACAGAATGTGGAATGGAATGGAATGCAATACGGAATGGAATGTGGAATGGAATGGAATGGAATGTGGAATGGAACGTGGAATGGAATGGAATGTGGAATGGAATGGAATGGAATGTGGAATGGAACGTGGAAAGGAATGGAATGGAACGTGCAGTAGAATGGATTGGAATATGGAATGGACAGTGGAATGGAATGGTATGGAACATGGAATGGAATGGAATGAAACGTGGAGTGGAATGGAATGCAATGTGGAGTGGAATGTGGATTGGAAATTGGAATGGATTGGAATGGAATGTGGAATGGAATACAGTGGAATGGAATACAATGGAATGGAATGTGGAATGGAATGGAATGGAATGCGGAATAGAATGGAAAGGGATGTGGAAAGGAATGTGGAATGGAACGTGGGATGGAATGGAATGGAATGTGGAATGGAATGGAATGGAATGTGGAATTGAACGTGGAATGTATTTGAATGGAAAGTGGAATGGAATGGAAAGGAACGTGGAATGGAATGGAATGAAATGTGGAAAGCAATGTGGAATGGAATGGAATGGAACGTGTAATGGAATGGAATGGAATGTGGAAGGGAAAGTGGAATGGAATTTAATGGAACGGGGAAAGTAATGGATTGGAATGTGGAATGGAATGTGGAATGCCACCTGCAATGGAAGGGAAGGTGGAATGGAATGTGGAATGGAATGTGGAATGGAATGGTATGTGGAATGGAATGGAATGGAATGTGGAATGGAATGGAATGGAATGTGGAATGGAATGGTATGGAATGTGTAATGCAACGTGGAATGGAATGTGGAATGGAATGTGGAATGGAATGGAATGGAATGTGGACTGGAATGGTATAGAATGTGGAATGGAATGGAATGTGGAATGCAACGTGGAATGGAATGAGGAATGGAACGGAATGGAATGTGGAATGGAATGTGGAATGGAATGGAATGAAAAGTCGAATGAAATGTTGAATGAACTGGAATGGATTGTGGAATGCAACGGAATGGAATATGGAATAGAACGTGAAATGGAATGGAATGTGGAATGCAATGTGCGATGCAATGGAATGGAATCTAAACTGGAACTTGGTATGGAATGGAATGCAATGTGGAATGGAACTTGGAATGGAATGTGGAATGGGACGTGGAAAGGAATGGAATGTGGAATGGAACATGGAAGGGAAAGAGAAATGAAATGTAATGTCTAATGGATTCTAGAATGCAATTTGCAATGGAATGTTGAGTGGAATGTGGCATGGAATGTGGAATGGAATGGATCGAAATGTGGAACAGAATGTGGAATGCAATGGAATGGAATGTGTAATGGAATAGAATGTGGAATGGAAAGTGGAATGCAATGATATGAAATGCGGAATGGAATGTGGAATGGAATGCAATGGAATGTGGAATGGAATGGAATGCAATGCGGAATGAAATGTGCAATAGAATGGAATGGAATGTGGAATCAAATGTGGAATGGAAAGGAAAGGATGAGGAATGGAATGTGGAATGGAATGGAATGGAAAGATGAATGGAAGGGAATGGAATGGAATGGAATATGGAATGGAATGGAATATGGAATGGAATGGAAAGTGGAATGGAAAGTGGAATGGAATCGAATGCAGCCTGAAATGGAATGTAATCCAAAGTATAAAGGAACGTGGATTGGAATGGAATGGAATATTGAATGGAATACGACGGAAGGTGCAATGGAGTGGAATGGAATGTGGAATGGAATGGAATGCAATGTTGAATGGAATGGAAAGGAATGTGGAATGAAATGGGATAGAATGTGCAATGGAATGTGGAAAGGAATGGAATGGAATATGAAATGGAATGGAATGTGGAATGGAATGTGCAATGGAATGGAATGAAATGTTGAACGGAATGATATGTGGATTGGAATGGAATGGAATGTAGAATGGATTTGAATGGAATATAGAATGGAAAGAATGGAATGTAGAATGGAACGGAATGCAGAGGAATGTAGAATGGAATGGAATTGTTTATGGAATGCAATGTGGAATGGAACGGAGTAGAATGTGGAATGGAAAGTAGAATGCAATGGAGTGGAATGAGGAATGGATTGGAATGGAATGTGGAGTGGAATGGAATGGAAAGAGGAAGGGAATGAGGAATTGAATGGAATGGATGGTGGAATGGAATGGAAAGAGGAATGGAATGAGGAATTGAATGGAATGGATGGTGGAATGGAATGTGTAATGCAATGGAAAGGAATGTGGAAGGGAACGTGGAATGCAACATGAAATGGAATGTGGAATGGAATCTGGAATGGAATGGAATGGAATGGAATCTGGAATGGAATGGAATGGAATCTGGAATGGAACGTGCAATGGAATGTGCAATGCAATGGAATGGATTGCGGAATGGAATGTGGAATGGAATGTGGAATGGAAAGAAATGGAACGTGGAATCCAATGCGGAATGGAATGGAAAGGAAAGTGGAATGGAATGGAATAGAATGTGGAATGGAATATGGAAAGGAATGGAATGAAACATTGAATGGAATATGAAATGGATGGAATGAAATGTGGAATGGATCATGGAATGGAACGTCTATGGAAAGTGGAATGGAACCTGGAATGGAATGGAATGGAACATGGAATGGAAAGTGGAACTGAACGTGGAATGGAACGTGGAATGGAACGTGGAAAGGAAAGGGGTGCAAGGTGGAATGGAATTAAATGGCATGTGGAATGGAAGGGATTGGAATGTGGAATGGAGTGGAATGGAATGTGGAATGGCACGGAATGGAATATTGAATGGGATGGAATGGAATGGAGTGGAATGTGGAATGGCATGGAATGGAATGCGGAATGTAATGTGGAATGGAATGCAGTGGAATGTAGAAGGCAATGGAATGCAAAGTTGAATGGAGTGATTAATGGAATGTAGAATGGTACGTTTAATGGAATGGAATGGAACGTGGAATGGAATGGAATGGATTGTGGAATTCAATGCAACGGAATGTTGAATGGAATGGAATGAAATGGAAATTGAAATGGAATGAAATGGAATGTTGAATGGATTGAAAAGGAAAGTGGAATGAAATGGAATGTAGTGGAATGTGGAATGGAACGGAATGCAATGTGGAATGCAATGTGGAAACGAATGTGGAATGGAATGTGGAAAGGAATGAAGTGGAATGTGCTTTGGAAAGTGAAATGGAATGGGGTGGAAAATGGAATGGTATGGAATAAAGAGGAAAGTTAAAATGAATGGAATGCAATGTGGAAAGGAATATGGAAAGGAATGGAATGGAATGTGAAATGGAATGTAGAATGGAATGCAATGAAACGTGGAATGGAACATCGAATGAAAAGTGGAATGGCATTGAATGGAATGTGGAAAGGGATGGAATGGACTGGAATGTGGAATGGAATGGAATAGAAGGTGGAATCGAATATAATAGAATGTGGAATTGAAGGGAGTGGAGTGGAATATGGAATGTAATGCAATGCAATGAAGAATGGAATGTGAAATGGAATGCAGAACGGAATGGGGTGTAATGTGGAATGAAATGTGGAATGGAATGGAGTGGAGTGTGGAATGGAATGAAAAGGAATATGGAATGGAATGGAATGCAATGTGGAATGGAATGTGGAATGAAACGGAATGTGAAATGGGATGGAATGGAAAGTGGAACGCAATGGAATGGAATGTGGAATGGAAAGGAATGAAATGTGGAATGGAATGTCAAGTGGAAAGGAATGGAACGTGGAATGGAATGGAAAGGAATGTGGAATAGAATGGAATGGAAAGTGGAATGGAATGTGGAATGCACTGGAATGGAATGTGGAATGGAATATGGAATGGAATGGAATGGAATGTGGAAAGCAATGTGGAATGGAAAGGAATGGAATGTGGAATGCAATGGAATGGAAAGTGGAATGGATTGTGGAATGCAATTGAATGGAAAGTGGAATGGATTTTGGAATGAAATGGAATAGAAAGTGGAATGAAATGGAGTGTGGACTCGAATGGAATGGAATGGGGAATGGAATTCAATAGAATTTGGAATGGAGTGAGATGGAATGTGGAATGGAATGGAAAGGAATGTGGAATGGAATGGAATGGAATGTGAAATGGAAAGGAATGGAATGTGGAATGGAATGTGGAATGGAATGGAATGGAATGGAAAGAGCAATGGAATGGAGTTGAATGGAATGGAATGTGAAATCCAATGGAAAAGATTGTGGAACGGAACGGAATGGAATGCAATGTGGAATGGAGGGGAATGGAAACGAATGGAATGAAATGTGGAATATAATGCAATGGAATGCCGAATGGAATGGAATGGAATCGAAAGTGGAATGGAATGCAATGGAAAGGAATGGAAAGTGGAATGGAATGGATGGGAATGTGGAATGGAATGTGGAATGGAATGGAATGGAATGTTGAATGGAACGGAATAGAAAATGAATTGGAATGGAAAGAAACATGGAATGGAACGGAATGTGGAAAGGAATCTATTGGAATGGAATGGAATGGAATGTGGAATGAAATGGAGTGGAATGTGGAATGGAATGGAATGGAAAGTAGAATGGAATCGAAAGGAATATGGAATGGAATGGAATGGAAAGGAATGGAATGTGAAATGGAATGGAAGGGAATTCGGAATGGAATGTGGATCGGAATGGAAGGCAATGTGGAATGGAACGGAATGGAGTTTGGAATGGAATGGAATGGAATGTGGAATATAATGGAATGGAATGTGGAATGGAATGGAATGGAATGTGGAATGGAATGTGGAATGAAAGGGAATGACATGTGAAATTGAATGGAATGGAATGTAGAATGGAATGGAATGGAATTGAAGTGGATAGGAATGGAGTGGAATGTGTAATGGCATCTGGATAGGAAAGGAATGGAATGTGGAATTGAACGTGAAATGTAATGCAATGGAATGGGGAATAGAATGGAATGGAATTTGGAATGGAATGAAATGGATTTTTGATTGGAATGGAAAGGAATATGGAATAGAATGTGGAATGGAATGTGGAATGGAATAGAGTGAAATGTTGAATGGAATATTGAATGGAATGGAGAGGAGTGTGGAATGGAATTGAATGGAATGTGGAATGGAATGGGGAACGGAATGTGGAATGATATGGAATGCAATGTGGAATGGAATGTGGAATGGATCATGGAATGGTAAGTGGAATGGAACGTGGAGTGTACCTTGGAATGGAATGTGGAATGGAATGAGGAATGGAATGAAATGGAATGTGGAATGGAATGGAATGCAGAATGGAACGTGGAATGGAATGGAATGGAATGGAATGTGGAATGGAATGTGGAGTGGAATGGAAAGGAATGTGGAACAGAATGGAATGGAGTGGAATCTGCAATGTATTGGAAAGGAAGGTGGAATGGAATGGAGTGGAATGCGGAATGGAAAGACGAATGGAATCGAATGAAATGGAATGGAATGACGAATGGAATGTGGACTGGAATGTAATGGAGTGGAATGTGCAATGGATTGGAATGGAAAGAGGAATGGAACGTGGAATGGAATTTGGTATGGAATGGAGTGGAATGAGGAATGGAAAGTGGAATGCAATGGACTGGAATGTGGTATGGAACGGAATGGAAAGTGGAATGTAATGCAACGGAATTTAATGGAGTGAAATGGAACTGAATGGAATGTGGAATGCAATGTGCAATGGAATGGAATTGAATGGAATGGAATGAAATGTAATGTACAATGGAATGGAATTGAATGGAATGGAATGTGGAATAGAATGGAATGCATTGCAGAATGGAATGGAATGGAATAGAATGTGGAATGGAAGGGAATGGAAACGAATGGAATGCAATGTGGAATAGAATGCAATGGAATGTGCAATGGAATGGAATGGAATGTGGAATGGTATGGAATGGAGTAGAAGGTGGAAGGGAATGGAATGGAATGTGGAATGGAATGTGGAATGGAGTGGAGTGAAGTGTGGAATGGAATGTGGAATGAAATGGAATGGAACGTGGAATGGAACGTGGAATGGAATGTGGAATGGAATGGAATGGAACGTGGAATGGAATAGAATGGAATGTGGAATGGAATGGAATGGAATGTGGAATGGAATGGAATGGAATGTGGAATGGAATGGAATGGAATGTGGAATGGAATGGAAAGAAACGTGGAATGGAATGGAATGGGTGGAATGTGGAGAGGAATGTGGCATGGAATGGAATGGAATGTGGAATGCAATGTGGAATTTAATGGATTGGAATGTGGAATGGAATGTGGAATGGAAAGTAGTGGAGTGTGGAATGGAATGGAATGGTATTTCGAATGCAATGGAATGTAATATGGAATGGAATGTGGAATGACATGGAATGGAAAGTGGAATGGAAAGTGCAATGGAATGGAATTGACTGTGGAATGGATTGGAATGTAATGTGGAATGGAATGGAATAGAATGGATTGTGGAATGGAGAGGAATGAAATGTGGTATGGAATGTGGAATGGACTGGAATGGAACGTGGAATGGAATGCGTGATGCAACGGAATGGGACGTGAAATGAAATGTGGAAAGTAATAGAATGGAACATGGAATGGAACGTGGAATAGAATGTGGAATGGAATGTGGAATGGAATGGAATTGAATGTTGAAAGGAAAGTGCATTTGCATGGAAAGGAACGTTGAATGGAACGTGTAATGGAACGTGGATAAGAATATGGAATGGACCGTGGAATGGAAAGTGGAATGGAATGTGGAATGCAACGTGGAAAGGAACGTACAATGGAATGTGGAATGGAACGTGGAATGGAACGTGGAATGGAAAGGGGAACGGAACGTGGAAAGAAATTAAATGGAAAGTGGAATGGAATGTGGAAGGGAATGTGGAAGGAAAGTCGCATGGAATGGCAAGGAATGTGGAATGGAATGGAATGTGCAATGGAATGGAATGAAATTTGGAAAGAAATGGAATGCAATGGAATGGAATGCAGAATGGAGTGGAATGGAATGGAATGTGGAATGGAATGGAATGCAATGGAATGAAATGGGGAAGTGAATGGAAAGGAATGGAATGTGGAATGGAATAGAATGGAATGGAATGGAATTTTGAATGGAATGAAATGTGGAATGGAACGGAATGCAACGTGGAATGCAGTGGAACGGAATGTGGAATGGAACGTGGAATGGAATGGAATGGAATAGAATGTGGAATGGAATGAGAAATGGAATAAAATGGAAGGTGGAAAGGAATGTGGAATGAAACGTGGAATGGAATGGCAGGGAATGGAATGGAATGTGGAATGGAAAGTGGAATGGAAAGTGGAATGGAATGGAATGGAATGCAATGTGGAATGGAATAGGGAATAGACTGCAATGGAATGTGCAAAGGAATGGAATGGAATGTGGAATGGAATGGAATGCAATGTAATGTGTAATTGAACGAAATGCAATGGAATGGAATGGAATGTGGAATGCAATGTGCAATGGAATGGAATATGGAATGCAATTTAATGCAAGGGAATGGAATGTGGAATGCAATGTGCAATGGAATGGAATATGGAATGCAATTTAATGCAAGGGAATGGAATGTGGAATGGAATGGAATGGAATGGAATGGTATGCGGAATGCAATGGAATGGAATAGAATGGAATGGATTTTAGAATGGAATGAAATGTGCAATGGAAGAGAATTCAAAGTAGAATGGAATGGAAGGGAATGTGGAACGGAATGTGTAATGGAACTTGGAATGGAATTAGATGGAATAGAATGAGGAATGGAATGGAATGTGGAATGCAAAGTGGAATGGATTGGAATGGAATGTGGAATGGAATTGAACGGAATGTGGAATGGAATGTGGAATGCAATGCCATGGAATGGAATGGGATGTGGAATGGAATCTAGAAAGGGACGGGGAAAGGATTGGATTAGAATGTGGAATGGAATGTGGAATGGACTGGAAGGGAATGAGGAATGGAATGGAATGGAATGTGGAATGGAATGGAATGGAATGGAATGTGGAATGCAATGCAAAGGAATTTGATGTGGAACGCAATAGAATAGAATCTAATGGAATGGAATTTGGAATAGAATGGAATGGAATGTGGAAAAGAATGTGGAATAGAACGTGGAATGGAGTGGAATTGAATGGAATGGAATGTGGAATGGAATGTGGAATGGAACGTGGAATGGATTGTTTCAAAAGGAATGGTATGTGGAATGGAATTTGTAATGGAAGGTGGAATGGAATGGAATGGAATGGAGTGGAATGTGGAATTCAATGAGGAATGGAACGTGGAACGGAACGTAATTGAAGGTGGAATGGAATGTGGAATGGATGGGAATGGAATGTGGAATGGAATAGAATGGAATGTGGAATGGAACAGAATGGAAAGTGGAATGAAACGTAGAATGGAATGGAATGGAATGTGGCATGAAATGGAATGGAATGTGGCATGAAATGGAATGGAATGTGGAAGGGAATGGAACGGAATGGAATGTGGAATGCAATGGAATGGAATGGAATGGAATGTGGAATGGAACGTTGAATGGAATGGAATGCAATGAGGAATGGAATGAGGAAGGGAATGGAAGGGAATGTGGCATGGAATGGAATGGAATGTGGAATGGAATGGAATGGAATAGATTGTGAAATGCAATTGAATGGAACGGAATGGCATGGAATGTGGAAAGGAATGGAATGTAACGGGGAATGGAATGTGGAATGGAACGTGGAATGAAATGGAATGTGCAATGTAATGTGGAATGGAAAGTTGAATGGAATGGAATCGAATGTCAATGCAATGTGGAATGGATGGGAATGTCATGTGGAATCGAATGTAATGGAATGTGGACTGCAATGCCACGGAATGGAATGGAATGTGGAGTGGAATTGAATGCAATGTGGAATTGAATGGAATGGAATGTGGAATGGAATGCAATCGAATGTGGAACGAAATTGAATGGAAAGTGGAATGGAAATAAAATTTAATATGGAATGGTATGGAATTCAATGTGGAATGGAATGGAATTGAATGTGGAATGGAACGTGGAGAAGAATGGAAAGGTACGTGGAATGGAATGAAATGGAATGTGAAATATAATGCGGAATGGAATGGAATGTGGAATGGAATGGAATGGCATGTGGAATGGAATGGAATGGAATGCAATGTGGAATGCAATGGAATGGAAAGGAATGCAATGTGGAATGGAATGGAATGTGGAATGGAATGTGGAATGGAATGTGGGATGGAATGTGGAATGGAAAGTGGAAAGGAATGTGGAACGGAATGGAATGGAATGTGGAATGGAATCTGGAATTGAATGTGCAATGGAATGGAATGTTATGGAATGGAATGGAATATGGAATGGAATGGAATGTGGAAGGGAATTTGGAATGGAACCTGAAATGGAATAGAATGGATCTTGGAAAGGAATGGACTGGACATTGGAAAGGAATGGAAGGTGGGATGGAATGGAATGGAATGGAATGGAATGTGGAATGGAATGGAATGTGGAAGGGAATGTGGAATTGAATGGAATGGAAAGGGGAATACAATGGAATGGAATGTGGAATGGCACGTGGAATGGAATGGAATAGATGGGAACGTGGAGTGGAATGTGGAACGGAACGTGAAATGGAATGGAATGTGGAATTGAAAGTGGGATGGAATGGAATGGAATTTGTAATGCAATGGAATGGAATGAGGAATAGAATGTGGAATGACGCATGGAATGGAATGGAATGGAATGGAATGTGGAAAGGAATGTGGAATGTAATATAATGGAATGGAATGCAATGTGGAATTGAAAGTGGAATGGAATGTGCAATGGATTGGAATGGAATGGATTGGAATGGAACGTGGCATGGAATGTGGAATGAACGTGGAATGGAATGGAATGGAATGTGGAATGGAATATGGAACGGAATGGAATGTAATGTGGAATGGATTGGAATGGAACGTGGCATGGAATGTGGAATGAACGTGGAATGGAATGGAATGGAATGTGGAATGGAATATGGAAAGGAATGGAATGTAATGTGGAATGGATTGGAATGGAATGTGGAATGAAATCGAATGGAATTGAATGTGATATGGAATGGAAATGAATGGAATGGAATGGAATGTGCAATGGAATGTGGAGTGGAATGCAATGTAATGGAATGTGGAATGGAAGTTAATGGAATGGAATGGAATGGAAAGCGGAATGGAATTGAATGGAACGGAATGGAATGGAATTCAATGTTGAATGGAATGGAATGGAATGTAAATTGGAAAGGAATGGAACAGAATGTGGAATGTAATGGAATGGCAAGTGAAAAGTAAATATAATGGAATGCGAAATGGAAATAGAATGGAATGTGGAACGAAACGTGTAATTGAATGTGGAATGAAATGCGGAATGGAAAGCGGAATGGAATGTGCAATGGATTGTGGAGTGGAACGGAGAATGGAATGTAATAGAACGTGGAATGGAACGTGGAATTGAATGGAATGAAACGTGGAACGGAACATGGAATGGAATTTAGCAGGAAATGTGGAATGGAATGTGGAATGCAATGGCATGGAACTTGGAATGAAACGTGGAATGGAATGGAATGGGACTTGGAATGGAATGTGGAATGGAATGTGGAATGGAAAGTGGAATGCAATGAGGAATTGGACATAATGGAGCGAGCAATGGAATGGAATGGAACTTCAAGTGGAATGTGGAATGGAATGTGGTATGGAATGTGGAATGGAACATTTAATGGAATGTGGAATCAAATGTGGAATGGAACGTAATGGAATGTGGAATAGAATGGAATGGAATGTGGAATGGAATGGAATGTATTGTGGTATAGAATGGAATGGAATTTGGAAATAGAATGTGGAATAGAATGTAGTGGAATGGTATGGAACACGGAAAGGAAAGGAATGGAATGTGCAAAAGAATGTGGAATGGAATGTTGAATGGAAAGTGGAATGGAATGGAATGCAATGAGGAATGGAAAGTGGAAAGGAATGGAATGAAACGTGCAATGGAAAGTCGAATGGAACGCAGAATGGAAAGTTAATTGAAATGTGGTAGGGAATGGAATGGAATGTGGAACGGAATGGAATGGGAAGTGGAATCGAATGTGGAATGGAATGGAATGGAATATGGAGTGGAATGGAATGTGGAATGGAAAGGAAAGGAATGTGTAATGGAATGTGGAATGGAATGTGGAGTGGGATGTGGAATAGAATGGAATGGAATGTGGAATGCAATGTGGAATGGAACGTGGAATGGAATGGAATGGATTGTGGAATGGATTGTGGAATGGAAAGTGGAATGTAATGGAATGGAATGTGGAATGGAATGTGAAATTGAATGGGCAATGGAATGTAGAATTGAATGGAAAGGAATGGGGAATGTAATCTGGAATTGAATGGAATGCAATGTGGAATGGAATGTTGAATGCAATGTGAAATGGAATGGAATGGAATGTGGAATGGAATGTGAAATGGAATGGAATGTGGATAGGAATGGAATGGAATGAGGAAGGAATGTAGAATGGAATGGAAACTGGAATGGAATGGAATTGAATGTGGAATGGAATGGAATGGAATGAGGAATGGAATGTGGAATGGAATGGAAGGTGGAATGGAATTTAATGGAATGGAATTGAAAGGAATGGAATGGAATATGGAATGGAATGCAGAATGGAATTGAATGGAATGTGGAATTTATTGGGGAGTAGATTGGAATGGAATGTGGAATGCAAAGTGGAATGGAATGGAGTGGAATGTGTAATGGAATGTGAAATGAAATGGAATTTAATACGTAATGGAAAGTGGAATGGAACATGGACTAGAACGTGGAATGGAATATGGAATGGAATGCGGAATGGAACATGGAATGGAAAGGAATGGAACGTGGAATGGAATGGAATGGAATGAGGTAAGGAATGGAGTGGAAAGAGGAAGGGAATGTGGAATGGAATGGAATTTAATGGATTGTGGAATGGAATGGAATGTGGATTGGAATGGAATGTGGAATTGAATGGAATGGAACGTGTAATGGAATGGAATGTGTAATGGAATGGAACGTGTAATGGAATGGAAAGGAACATGGAACGGAATGGAATCTAGAATGGAATGCAATGTAATGGAGTATTGAATGAAATGGAATGGAATGCAATGTGGAATGGAAGGGAATGTGGAATGGATTGGAATGGATTGGAATGGAACGTGGAATGGAATGGAAAGGAACGTGCAATGGAATGGAATGGAATGTGGAATGGAATGCAATGTGTCATGGAATGGAATGGGTTAGAATGGAATGTCGAAAGGAATGCAACGTGGAATGCAATGGAATGGAACGTGGAATGGAATGGAATGGAACATGGAATGGAATGGAATTGAATGTGAAATAGAATGGAATTGAAAGTGGAATGGAATTGAACTGAAAGTGGAATAGAATGGAATGGAATGCAATGTGGAATATAATCGAATGGAATGTGGAATAATTGAAATGGAATGGTATGTGGATTGGAATGGAATGGAATGTGGAATTGAATGGAATGGAATGTGGAATGGAATGGAATGGAATGGAATGGAGGAGGGAAATTAATGGAATGTAGAATGGAATGCAATGCTATGGAATGTGGAAAGAAATGGAATGGAACGGAATGTGGAATGGAATGAAATGAAATCTGAATTGGATTGGAATGGAATGTTAAATGCAATGGAATGGAATGGAATGGAATGCAGAATGGAATGGAATGAAATGTGGAATGCAATAGAAGGGAATGGAACGTGGAATGGAATGGAATGGAGTGTGGAATAGAATGGAATGGAATGTGCACTGGAATGTGGAACGGAATGTGGAATGGAATGTGGAAAGGAATGTGCAATGGAACAGAATGGAATGTGAAATTCAATGAAAAGGAATATGTATTGGAATGTGGAATGGAACGGAATGGAATGTGAAATTCAAAGTGGAAAGGAATGTGGAATGGTACGGAATGGAATGTGGAATGGAAGGTGGAATGGAGTGGGCATTGGAATGTAGAATGGAATGTGGAATGCAATGCGGTTAGGAAGGTGGAAAGGAATGTGTAATGGAACGGAATGGAATGTGGAATGGAATGTGGATTGGAGTGTGGAAAGGAATGTGGAATTGAGCGTAATGCAATGTGGAATGGAGTGTGGAATTGAATGTGGAATGGAACGGAATGGAATGTGGAATAGAATGTGGAATGGAATGTGGAAAGGAATGTGGAATGGAGTGGGGAATGGAATGTGTAATGGAATGGAATGCAATGTGAAATGGAGTGTGTAATGGAATGTGTAATGGAATGTCAAGTGAAATGCAATGGAATGTGTAATTGAAAGTGGAATGGAATGGAATGGAATATGGAAAGGAATGTGGAATGGAACGGAATGGAATGTCGAATGGAATGTGGAATGGAATGTGGAATGGAATGGTATGTAAAGTGGAATGGAATGGAGAATGGAATGTTGAAAGGAAGTGGAATGGAATGGAATGGAATGCGGAATGAAACGTGGCATGATATTGAATGGAACTTGGAATAGAACGTTGAATGGAACGTGGAATGAAAGGTGGAATGGAATGGAATGTGAAAGGAATTTAATGTAATGTGGAACGGAATATGGAATTCAGCGGAATGGTTTGTGGAATGGATTGGAATTGTATGTGGAATGGAATGGAATGGAATATGCAATGGAATGTGGAATGCAATGGAATGGAAAGTGGAATGGAATGTGGAACGGTTGTAGAATGGAAAGTGGAATGGAATGGAATGTAACGTGGAATGGAATGTGGAATGGAATGGGAAGCAATGTGGAAGGGAATGTAGAATGGAATGCGGAATGTAATGGAATGGAAAGAAATATGAAATGGAATGTGGAGTGGAATGTGAAAAGGAACGTGGAATGGATAAAAATGGAAAGTGGAATGGAAAGTTGAATGGATTGTGGAATGGAACGGAATGGAATGTGGAATGGAATACGCAATGGAATGGAGTGGAATGTTCAAAGGAACGTGGAATGGAATGTGGAAAGGAATGCAACGGTATGTCAAATGGAATGTGGAATAGAATGTGAAATGGAATGTGGAAAAAAATGTGTAATTGAATGGATTGTGGAATGGAACGTGGAATGTAACGCGGAAAGGAACGAGGAATGGAAAGTTATGGAATGTGGAATGGGATGTGGAATGGAATGCGGAATGGAATGGAATGGAATGTGGAATGGAATGTAATGTGGAATGGAATGTGGGAAGCAACGTGGAATGCAACGTGGAATGCAATGGAATGGAACATGGAAAGGAATATGGAATGTTACGTGGGATGGAAAGTGGAATGGAATGGAAAGCAATGTGGAATGGAATGTGGAATGGAAAGTGAAATGCAATATGGAATGGAATGTGAATTGCAAAGTGGAATATAATGGAATGTAAGGTGGAACGGAACATGGAATTGAATGGATAGGAACGTGGAATGGAAGGTTGGATGGAATGGAAAGAAACATGGAATGGAACGTGGAATGGAACGTGGAATGGAATGTGGAATGGAATGTGGAATGTAAAGAGGAATGGAATGTGGAATGGAATGGAATGCAATGGAATGTTGAATGGAAAGGGATGGGATGTGAAATTCAATGGAATGGAATGGAATGTGGAATGCAATGGAATGGAATGGAATGTGGAATGGAACGGAAAGATTGTGTAATGGAATACGTAATGGAATGGGAGGCAATGTGGAATGGAATTTGGAATGGAATGAGAAATTGAATGGTATAGAATGTGTAATGGAATGTGGAATGGAATGGAATGGAATGTGGAATGGAAAGTGGAATGGAATGTGGAAAGGTATGTGGAATGGAATGGAATGTGCAATGAAATGTGGATTGGAGTGTGGATTGGAATGTGGAATGGAATTTAATGGAATATGGAGTGGAATGGAATGGTATGTGGAATGGAATGTGGAAAGGAATGGGGAATGGAATGTTGAATGAAAGTGGAATGGAAAGGAATGGAATGGGAAAAGTATTGTGTAATGGAATGGGGAATGGAATGTTGAAAGGAAACTAGAATGGAATGGAATGGAAAGAGGAATGCAACGTGGAATGATATTGCATGGAATTTGGAATAGAACATTGAATGTAACATGGAATGGAATGTCGAATGGAATGGAGTGGAAGGTGGAATGGAATTTAATGGAATGTGGAATGGAATGGGGAATGTAATGGGGAATGGATCGTGGAATGGAATATGGAATGGAACAGAATGGAAAGTGGAATGGAATGTGGAATGGTGTGTGGAATTGAATGTGTATTGGAACGGAACGGAATGTGAAATGGAATGTGAAATGGAAGGTGGAATAGTATGTCAAATAAAATGGAACGGAACGTGGAATTGAACATGGAATGGAATGGAATGGAGTGTAGAAGGGAATATGGGATGGAATAGAATGGAATGTGGAATGGATAGTGGAATGGAATGTGGAATGGAAAGTGAAATGGAATGGAGTGGAATGTAGAATGCAATGTGAAATGGAATGTAATGGAATGCGAAATGGAATTTGGATTGGGAAGTGGAATGGAACATGGAATGGAATGTGGTATGGAACGTGGAGTGGAATGGAAAGGAACGTGAAACGGAATGTGGAATGGAATGGAATGGAATGTGGAATGGAATGTGCAAAGGAAAGTGGAATGGTATGCAATGTAATGGGGAATGGAACATGGAATATTGTTGAATGGAACTTGGAAAGGAATGTAGAAAGGAAGGTGGAATGGAGTGTGAAATGGAATGTGGAATGGATTGGAAAGCAATGTGGAATGGAATGTGGAACGCAATGTGGAATGGAATGTGGAAAGGAATCTGGAATGGAAAGAATGGAATGTGAACTTGAATTCAATGGAATGGGGATGGAAGGTGGAATGGAATGGAATGGAGTGTGGAATGGAATGTGGAAAGGAATCGAAAGGAATGTGGAAAGGAACGGAATGGAATGTGGAATTGAATGTGGAATGCAAAGGAAAGGAATGTAGAATGGAACGTGGAATGGAATGGAATGGAACGGGGAATGGAACATGGAATGTAACGCAATGGAACGTTGAATGGGATGTGGAAAGGAAACAGGAATGGAATGTGGAATGGAATGGAATGGAGTGGAAAGTGGAATGGAGTGGTATGGAACGGAATGGAATGGAATGGAATGTGGAATGGAATGGAACACAATGTGGAATGGAATGTGGAAAGAAATCGAATGGAATGTAATGTGGAATAGAATTGAATGGAATGTGGAAAGAAATGGAATGGAATGCAATGTGGAATGCAATGGAAAGGAATGTGGGGTGGAATGGAATGGAAAGGAATGGAAAGTGGAAAAGAATGGAAAGGAATGGAATGTGAAATTGAATGGAAAGAGGAATGGAATGTATAACGGAATGGAACGGAATGGAATGTGGAATGGAATGGAATGAAATGTGGTATGGAATTCAAAGGAATGTGAGACGGAATGGAAAGTCAAATGGAATGGAAAGCAATGGAATGTGGAATGGAATGGAATGTGGAAAGGAATGAAATGTGGATTGGAATGTGTAATGGATGGAATATAATGGAATGTGGAATGGAATGGACTGTGGAATGGAATGGAATGGAATGTGGAATGGAATAGATGTAAATGTGGAATGGAATGTAATGGAAAGTGGAATGGAATGGAATGTGGAAGGAATAGAATGGAATGTGGAAAGGAAAAGAATGGAAAGTGGCCTGGACTGAAATGGAATCTGGATTTGAATAGAGTGGAACGAGGCTTGGAATGGAATGTAGTGTGGAATTTAATGCAATGGAATATGGAATGGAAGGGAATGGAATAGGGAATGGAATGTGGAATGGAATGGAATGGAATGGAATGTGGAGTGGAATGGAATGAAATGGAATGTGGCATGGAATGGAATGGAAGGTAGCATGGAATGGAATGGAATGTGGAAAGGAATGGAATGGAACGTGGAGTGGAATAGTATGGAAAGTGGAATGGAGGGGGATGGAACCTGGAATGGAATGTGTAATGGAATGGAAGGAATGGAATGTAAAGTTGAATGGAATGGAATGTGAAATGGAATGGAATTGAAAGTGGAATCGAATGTGGAATATAATGGAATGGAATGTGGAATGGAATGTCGAATGGAATGGAATTTGAAATGGAAATACAATGGATTGTGAAATGGAAATAGAATGGAAAGTGGAATGGAATGGAATGTGGAATGGAATGGAATGGAATGTGGAATGGAATGGAATGGAATGTGGAATTGAATGGTATGCAACGTGGAATGGAAGTTGGAATGGAATGGAATGGAATGAGGAATGGAATGTGGAATGGAATGTGGAATGGACTGGAATGGAAAGTGGAATGGAATGGAATGGAATGGAATGGAATGGAAGGGAATGTGGAATTGAGTGGAAAGGAATGGAACAGAATATGCAATGGAATGTGGAAAGGAATGGAATGCTATGCGAAATGGAACGTGGAATGGAATGGACGGAACGTGGAATGGAATAGAATGTAATGTGTTATGGAATGAGGAAAGGAATACAATAGAATGGAAAGGAATTTGGAATGTAATGGAGTGGAATGTGGAAAGGGAAGTGAAATGGAATGGAATGGATTGTGGAAAGAAACGTGGAGCAGAATGGAATGGAATGTGGAATGGAATGGAATGGAACGTGGAACGGAATGTGGAATGGAATGTGGAATGGAATGGAATGGAATGTGCAATGGAATAAGGATTGGAACGTGGAATGGAGTGGAATGGAACGTGTAATGAAATGTGGAATTGAATGTAATGGAATATGGAATGGAAAGTGGAATAGAATGGAATGTAAAGTGGAATGGAATGGAATGGAATGTGGAATGGAATGTGGAATGGAAAGTGGAATGGAATGGAATGGAAGCTAGAATGGATTGAGGAATGGAACGTGGAATGGAATGCAACGGAACGTGGAATGAAACATTGAATGGAATGTGGAATGCAACATGGAATGTCAAGTGGAGTGGAATGAGTTATGGAATATGGAATGGAATGGAGAGGATCGTGGAATGGAATGAGGAAAGGAACGTGGAATGGAAGGGAGTGGAACATGTAATGGAACGTGGAATGGAATGTGGAATGGAAAGTGGAATGGAACGTGGAATGGAAAGGAATGGAACGTGGAGTGGAATGAGGAATGGAATGTGGAATGCAATGGAGTGTAACGTGGCATGGAATGAGGAAAGAAACGGGGAATGTAATTGAAAGGAATGTGTAATGGAATGTGGAATGGAATGGAATGGAACAGAATTGAAAGTGGAATGGAATCTGGAAAGTAACGTTGAATGGAATAGAATGGAATGGAATGTGGAATGGAAAGTGGAATGGAAATGAATGGACTGTGGAATGGAATGGAAATGAATGTGGAATGGAAAGGACTGGAATGGAATGTGGAATGGAATGGAATGGAATGTGAAATGGAATCAAGTGGAATGTGGAATGGAATGGAATGGAATGTGGAATGGAATGGAATGGAATGTGGAATGGAATATAGAATGGATTGGAATGGAATGGAAGGTGGAATGGAATGGAAAGGAAGTGGAATGACATGGAATGGAATGAAATGGGCAATAGAATGGAAGGGAATGTGGAATGGAAGGGAATGGAATGGAATGGAATGTGGAATTGAAAGTAAGGTGGAATGAAACGGAAAGGAAGTGGAATGGCATGGAATGGAATGAAATGTGCAATAGAATGGAATTGAATGTGGAATGGAAGGGAATGGATTGTAATGGAATGTGGAATGGAATGGAATGGAATGTGGAAAGGAAGGGAATGGAATGGGGAATGGAATTTGGAATGTAGTGGAATGGAATGGGATGTGGAGTGGAATGGAATGGAAGGTGGAATGGAATGGAAAGGAATGTGAAATGGAATGCAATGGAATGAAATTTGGAATAGAATAGAATGGAATTTGGAATGGAAGGGAATGGAATGGAAGGGAAAGTTGAATGGAATGTGGATTGCAACTTAGAATGGAATGGAATGGAATGGAATGGAACGTGGAATGGAATGTGGAATGGTAAGTGGAATGGAATAGGTAGGAACAGAGTGGAATATGGAATGGAATGTGGAATGGAAAGAGGAATGGCATGGAATGTTGAAAGCAATGTGGAATTGAACATGGAATGGAAAGGAATTGAACGTGGAATGGAAAGTTTAATAGATTGGAATGGAATTTGGAATGGAATAGAATGGAAAGTGAAATGGAATGTGGAATGCAATGGAATGGAATGAGGAATGGAAAGTGGAATGGAATGGAATGGAATGTGGCATGAAATGGAATGGAATGTGGAATGGAATGGAATGGAATGGAATGCGGAATGCAATGGAATGGAATGGAATGGAATGTGGAATGAAACTTTGAATGGAATGGAATGGAATATGGAATGGAATGTGGAATGGAATGGAACGGAAAGCGGAATGGAATGAAACAGAATGTGGAATGGAATTGAATGGAATGGAATGTGAAATGCAATGGAATGGAATGGAATGGAATGGAATGTAGAATGGAATGGAATGGAATGGGGAATGGAATTTGGAACGCAAAGTGGAATGCAACGGAACGTGCCATGGAATGTGGAATGGAAAGTGGAATTGAATGGAATCGAATCTGGAATGCAATGTAGAATGGATGGGAACGGCATGTGGAATCAAATGGAATGGAATATTGAATGCAATGCAATGGATGGGAATCGCATGTGGAATCAAACGGAATGGAATATTGAATGCAATGCAATGGATGGGAATCGCATGTGGAATCAAACGGAATGGAATGTTGAATGCAATGCAATGGAATGGAATGGAATGTGAAATGGAATGCAATGGAATGTGGAATGGAATTCAACGGAAAGTGTAATGCAAATAGAATTTAATGTGGAAAGTTATAGAATTTAATGTGGAATGGAATGGAATTCAATGTGGAATGGAACGTGGAATGGAATGCATTGGAATGTGAAATAGAATGTGGAATGGAATGGAATGTGGAATGGAATAGAATGGAATGTGCAATGGAATGGAATGGAATGTGGAAAGGAATATGGAATGGAATGGAATGGAATGCAATGTGTAATACAATGGAATAGACTGGAATGCAATGTGGAATGGAATGGAACTTCGAATGGAACGTGAAATGGAATGTGGAATGGAATGGAATGGAATGTGGAATGGAATGTGGAATGGAACGTGGAAGGGAATGGAAAGGAATGAAATGGAATGGAATTTGGAATGGAATGCAATGGAATGCAATGTGGAGTGGAATTAAGAATGGAACGTGGAATGGAATGGAATGGAATGGAATGTAGAAAGGAAAGGTATGGAATGGAATGTGCGATGGAAATGAATGGAATGGAATGGAAGGTGGAATGGAATGGAATCTGGAATGGAATGCAATGGACTGCGGAATCCAATCAAAAGGAATGGAATGTGAAATGAAATGGAATGGACTAAGGAATGGAATGGAAAATTATGTAATATGAAATGGAATGGAAAGGAATGTGGAAAGGAATTGTATGGAATAGAATGTGGAATGGAAACGAATGGAATGGAATTTGAAAGTGGAATGGAACTGAATGCAGCATGGAATGGAATGGATTGGAATGGAATGTGGAATGGAATACAGAATGGAATGGAATGGAATGTGGAATGGAATGGAATGGAATGTGGAATGGAATGGAATGGAATGTAGAGTGGAATGGAATGTAGTAAAATGCTATGTGGAATGGAATGGAATGGAATGGAATGGAATGGAATGGAATATATAATGGAATGGAAAGTGGAATTGAAGGGAATGGAAAGTGGAATGTAATGGAACGTGGAATGGAGTGGATTTGAACGTGGAATGGAATATGGAATGGAATGGAATGGAATGAACAATGGAATGAGGACTGGAACATTTAATAGAATCGAAAGGAAGATGGAATAGAACGTGGAATGGAACGTGGAATGTATCGTGGAATGGAATGGAATGGAACGTGGAAAGGAATGGAATGGAACGTGGAATGGAATGGAATGGAACGTGGAATGGAATGGATCGTCGAATACAATGGAATGTAATGTGGAATGAAAAGGAATGGAACATGGAGTGAAATACTATGGAAAGTGGAATGGAGTGGGATGGAACATGGAATGTAATGTGGAATGGAATGGAAGGAATGGAACGTAAAGTGGAATGGAATGGAATGTGGAAAAGAATGGAATGGAATGTGGAATGGAATGTGGAATGTAATGGAATGGAATGTGGAATGGAATGTGGAATGGAATGGAATTTAAAATGGAAGTAGAATGGAATGGGAAAAGGAAATAGAATGGAATGTGGAATGGAATGTGGAATGGTACGTGGAATGCAATGGAATGCAATGTGGAATGGAATGTGGAATGGAATTTGGAATGAAATGGAATGGAATGGAATGTGGAATGGAATGGAATGCAATTTGGAATGGAATGGAATGGAATGTGGAATGGAATATTGAATGAATTGGAATGGAATGGAAGGTGGAATGGAATGCTAGGAATGTGGAATGGAATGCAATGGAATGAAATGTGGAAGAGAATGGAAAGGAATTCGGAATGCAAGGGAACGGAAAGGAATGCAATATGCAATGGAATGGAATGGAAAGTGAAATGGAATGTGGAATAGATCTTGTAATAGAATGGAATCGAACGGAATGAAATGTGGAAGAGAATGGAAAGGAATTCGGAATGCAAGGGAACGGAAAGGAATGCAATATGCAATGGAATGGAATGGAAAGTGAAATGGAATGTGGAATAGATCTTGTAATAGAATGGAATCGAACGGAATGGAATGTGGAATGGAATGTGGAATGGTACGTGGAATGGAATAGGTTGGAACGGAATGGAATGTGGAATGAAATGTGGAATGGAAGGTGGAATGGAATGGAATGGAATGGAATGGAATATAGAATGGAATGGAATGTGGAATGGAATGGAATGAAATGGAATGGAATACAGAATGGAATGGAATGCGGAATGCAATGGAATGCAAAGTGGAATGGAAGGTGGAATGGAAAGAAATGTGGAATGGAATGCAATGGGAATGGAATGTCGAATGGAATGTGGAATGGAACGGAATTGAATGCGGAATGGAATGGAATGGAATGGAATGTGGAATGGAATGGAATCGAATGTGGAATGGAATGAAATGGCATGTGAAATGGAAACAGAATGGAAAGTGAAATTCAAATAGAATGGGATATGGAATGGAATGGAATGTGGAATGGAATGGAATGCAATTTGGAATGGAATGGAATGGAATGTGGAATGGAATATTGAATGAATTGGAATGGAATTGAAGGTGGAATGGAATGCTAGGAATGTGGAATGGAATGCAATGGAATGAAATGTGGAAGAGAATGGAAAGGAATTCGGAATGCAAGGGAACGGAAAGGAATGCAATATGCAATGGAATGGAATGGAAAGTGAAATGGAATGTGGAATTGATCTTGTAATAGAATGGAATCGAACGGAATGAAATGTGGAAGAGAATGGAAAGGAATTCGGAATGCAAGGGAACGGAAAAGAATGCAATATGCAATGGAATGGAATGGAAAGTGAAATGGAATGTGGAATAGATCTTGTAATAGAATGGAATCGAACGGAATGGAATGTGGAAAGGAATGTGGAATGGTACGTGGAATGGAATAGGTTGGAACGGAATGGAATGTGGAATGAAATGTGGAATGGAAGGTGGAATGGAATGGAATGGAATGGAATGGAATATAGAATGGAATGGAATGTGGAATGGAATGGAATGAAATGGAATGGAATACAGAATGGAATGGAATGCGGAATGCAATGGAATGCAATGTGGAATGGAAGGTGGAATGGAAAGAAATGTGGAATGGAATGCAATGGGAATGGAATGTCGAATGGAATGTGGAATGGAACGGAATTGAATGCGGAATGGAATGGAATGGAATGGAATGTGGAATGGAATGGAATCGAATGTGGAATGGAATGAAATGGCATGTGAAATGGAAACAGAATGGAAAGTGAAATTCAAATAGAATGGGATATGGAATGGAATGGAATGTGGAATGGAATGGAATGGAATGTTGAATGGAACGTGTAATTAAATGGAGTGGAATGTGGAAAGGAATGTGAAATGGAATGGAATGAAATGTGGAATGGAAGGGAATGGAATGTCGAATGGTATGAAGTGGATCGGAATGTGGAATGCAATGGAATGGAATGTGGAATGGAATGGAATGGAATGTTGAATGTAATGTGGAATGGAATGGAATGGAATGGAATGAGGAATGGAATGTGGAATGCAATGTGGAATGGAATGGAATGGAATGTGGAATGGAATATGGAATGGAACGGAATGGAATCTGGAATGGAACGGAATCGAATGTGGAATGCAATGGAATAGAATGGAATGTGGCATGGAAGGGAATGGAATGTGGAATGGAATGGAATGGAATGGAATGTGGAATGGAATGGAGTGCAATGTGGAATGGAATGGAGTGGAATGTGGAATGGAATAGAATGGAATATGGAATTGAATGTAATTTAATGTGGAATGGAATGGAATGGAATGAGGAATGGAATGGAACGCAACGTAATGTGTAATTGAATGAGGAATGGAATGGTATAGAATGGAAAGGAAAGTGGAATGGAACGTTTAATCGAATGGATACGAATGTAATGGAATGCGGAGTGGATTGTGGAATGGAATGTGGAATGTAATGGAATGGAATGTGGAATAGAATGTGGAATAGAATGGAATGGAATCGAATGTAATGGAATGTGGAACGGAATGGAATGAAATGAGGAATGGAACGGAATGTGGAACGGAATGTAATGGAATGTGGAATGGAATGTAGAATGGAATGTGGAATGGAATGGAATTTAATCTGGAATGGAATAAGTAATGGAAAGTGGAATGGAATGGAATGGAACGTGGAATGGAATGCAATGGAAATTGGAATGTAATGGAACTTGGAATGGCGTGGAATGGAATGTGGAATGGAATGAGTAATGGAACGTTTAATGGAATGGAATGCAACATGGAATAGAAGGTGGAATGGAACGTGCAATGGAATGGAAGGTGGAATGAAATGGATAGTGGAATGGAATGGACTGGAAAGTGGAATGGAATAGTATAGAAAGTGGAATGGAGAAGGATGGAACGTGCCATGGAATGTGGAATGGAATGACACGGAACACAATGCAAAGTGGAATGGAATGGAACCTGGAAAGGAATGGAATTTAATGTGGAATGGAATGTGGAATGGAATGGAATGGAATGTGGAAAGGAATGTGGAATGGAATGGAATGTGAAATGGAAATAGAATGGAATGTGAAATGGAAATAGAAAGGAAAGTGGAATTGAATGAAATGGAATGTGGAATGGAATGGAATGAAATGTTGAATAGAATGTGGAATGGAATGGAATGGAATTTGGAATGCAATGGAATGGAATGGAATGGAAAGTGGAATGGAGTGGAATGGAATGGAAAGTGGAATGGAATGGAAAGGAATATGGAATTCAATGTGGAAAGGAATGGCAAGGTATGTGGAATGGAATGGAAAGGAATGTGGAAAGGAATGTGGAAAAGAATGGAATGCAATGTGGACTGGAATGGAATAGAACGAGGAATGCAATGTGGAATGGAATGTTGAATGGAATATAATGGAATGTGTAATGGAATAAGGAACGGAAAGTGGAATGGAGTGGAATGGAACGTGTAATGGAATGTGTAATAGAAAGGAATGGAATGTGGAATGGAAAGGATTGGAATGTGAAATGGAAAGTTTAATGGAATGGAGTGGAATGTGGAATGCAATGTAATGGAATGTGGAATAGAAAGTGGAATGGAATGGAATGGAACGTGGAATGGATGAGCAATGGAACGTGATATGGAATGCAATGGAACGTTGAATGAAACATGGAATAGAACGTGGAATGGAAAGTGGAATCGAACCTGGAATACAAAGGAATGGAAAGTGGAATGGAATGAGTTATGGCATGTGGAATGGAACGGAATGGAACGTGGAATAGAATTAGGAAAGGAACGTGGAATGGAATGTGGAATGGAATGTGGAATGTAATTGAACGTGGAATAGACTGAGGAAAGGAACGTAGAATGGAATGGAATGGAACATGGAATGGAATGTGGAATGCAACGTGGAATGGAATGTGGAATGGAATGTGGAATGCAATGGAATGGAAAGTGGAATTGAATGGAATGGAACGTGGAAAAGAATGGAATGGAATGTGGAATGCAATGGAATGGAATGTGGAACGGAATGTGGAATGGAATGTGGAATTGAATGGAATGGAATGCTATGTGGAATTGAATGGAATGGAATGTGAAATGGAATGGAATGTGAAATGGAATGGAATGGAATGGAATAGAATGTGGAAAGGAAAGTTTAAAAGAATGTAATGGAAAGTGGAATGGAATGTGGAATGGAATGGAATGTGGAATGGAATGGAATGGAATGGAATAGAATGTGGAAAGGAAAGTTTAATAGAATGGAATGGAAAGTGGAATGGAATGTGGAATGTAATAGTATGGAAAGTGGAATGGAGAGGAATGGAACGTGGAATGGAATGTGAAATGGAATGGAACGGAAAGAAGTGCAAAGTGGAATGGAATCAAATTGAATGTGGAAAGGAATGTGGAATGGAATGGAATGGAATGTGGAATGGAATGGAATGTGAAACGGAAATAGAATGGAATGTGAAATGGAAATACAATGGAATGTGGAATGGAAGGGAATGGAATGTGGAATGGAAGGGAATGGAATGTGGAATGCAATCGAATGGACAGGAATGTGGAATGCAATGGAGTGGAATGGAGTGGAAAGTAATGTGGAATGGAATTCAATGGAATGTCAAATGGAATGTGGAGTGTAAAGTGGAATGGAATGGAATGGAATGGAATGGAATGTGGATTGGAATGTGGAATGGAACGTGGAATGGAATGGAATGGAATGTGGGGTGGATTGTGGAATGTAATGTGGAAAAAAATGGAATGGGATGGAATGGAATCGAATGCAGAATGGAATGAAATGGAATGTGGAATGGAATGGAATGTGGACTGGAATGTAATTGAATGGATAGGAATGGAATGGAATACGGAATGCAATGAGAAATGGAATGGAATGGAATGGAATGGAATGGAATGTGGAATGGAAAGGGGAATGGAATCTGGAATGCAATGTGTAATGGAATGGAAGGGAATGCAATGTGGAATGGAATGTGGAATGGAATGTGGAAGGGAATGCAATGTGGAGTGGAATGGAAAGTAATGTGGAAAGAAATGGAATGGAATGTGGAATGGAATGCAAAGAATAGAACGGAAAGTGGAATGGAATGGAGTGTAATGGAATGGAATGTGTAATGGAATGTGGAACGGAATGTGGAATAGAATGGAATGAATGTGGAATGCAATGTTGAATGTAATGGAACGTGGAATGGAATGTGAAATGGAATGGAAACTGGAATGGAATGTGGAATGGAAGGGAATGTGTAATGGAAAGTTGAATGGATTGGAATGGAATGTAGAATGGAATAGAATGGAATTTGGAATGGAATCTGGAATGCAATGTTGAATGTAACGTGGAATGGAATGAAATGTAACGTGGAATGGAATGAAATGTAACGTGGAATGGAAAGTGGATTGGACAGTGTAATGGAATGTGGAAAGGAATGTGGAATGTGGAATGGAATGGAATGTGGAATGGAATGCAATGGAATGTGAAATGGAAGTTTGAATGGAATGGAATGCAATGTGGAATAGAATGGAATGGATTGGAAATTGGAATGGAAAGGAAAGGAATTTAGATTGTTCTTTAATGGAATGGAACGGAATGGAATGTGGAATGGAATGGAATTGAATGTGGAATGGAATGGAATGCTATGTGGGATGAAAAGTGGAAGGGAGTGGAATGGAATGAGTAATGGAATGTGGAATGGAAAGGAATAAAATGTGGAGAGGAATGGAATGGAATGTGGAATGGAAAGTGGAAAGGAAGGTGGAATGAAACGGAATGGAAAGTGCAATAGAAGGTGGAAAGGAACACGGAATGGAATGGGGTGTATCATGGAATGGAAAATGGAATGCAACGTGCAGTGGAAAGTGTAATGTAATGAAAAAAAAGGTGGAATGGAAAGTGGAATGGAACGTTGAATGGAACGTGGAATGCAATGGATTGGAAAGTGGAATGGCATGGAATGGAATGTGGAATTGTATGGTATGGAATGTGGAAAGGAATGGAATGGAATCGTATTTGGAATGGAATTAAACAGAACATGGAATGGAATGGAATTGAATATGGAATGGAAAGGAATGGAATGTGGAATGGAATTAAATGGAATGGAATGTGGACTGGAAGCGAATGAAATGGAACGGAATGTGGATTGGAATGGAATGGAATGTGGAATGGAAACTGGAAAGGCATGGAATGGAATGTGGAATTTAATGGTAGGGAATGTGGAATGGAAAGTAATGCAATGTGGAATGGAACATGGAATGGAACGTCGAATGGAATGGAAAAGAACGTGGAATGGAACGTGGAATTATACGTGGAATGGAACTTGGAATGGTATGAGGAATGTGGAATGGAATGGAATGGAGTCTGGAATGGAATGAAATGGAACGTGGATTGGAATGGGATGGAATGTGGAATGGAATGGAACGGAAAATGGAATAGAATTGAAAGGAATGTGGAATGGAAAGTAGAATGGAATGGAATGTGGAATGGAACGGATTGGAATGCAGAATGCAATGGAATGGAATATGGAAAGGAACGTGTAATGGAATGGAATGGAACGTGGAACGGAACATGGAATGGAATGGAATGGAACGTGGCATGGAACGTGGAATGGAATGGAACGGAACGTGGAATAGAACGTGGAAAGAAATGTGAAATCGAAAGTGGAAAGGAAAGTGGAATGGAATGTGGAATATGGAATGGAATGGAATGGAATGTGGAATGGAATGCAATGGAATGCCTTCTGGAATGGAATGGAATGTGGAATGGAAAGTGGAATGGATTGTGGAAAGGAATGGAATGCAATGTGGAATGGAATGTGGAATGGAATGTTATTTGGAATGGAATGGAATGGAATATGGAATGGAATTAAACGGAATGGAATGGGCAATGGAATGTGAAATGGAGTGGAATGGAATGTGGAATGGAATGGAATGGAATGTGGAATTGAACATGGAATGGAATGGAATGAAATGTGGAATGGAATGGAATGAAATTTGGAATGGAATGTAATGGAATTGAATGGACAGGAACGTGGAATACAATGGAATGGAAATGGAATGCAATGTGGAATGGAATGCAATGGAAAGTGGAATGGAACGTGTAATGGAAAGTGCAATGGAAAGTGGTATGGAATGTGGAATGGAACGTGGAATGTAACGGAGAATGTAATGGAATGGAATGTGGAATGCAAAGTGGATTGGATAGGGGAATGGAATGTGGAGTGGAATATGGAATGTGGACTGAAATGTAATGTGGAATGGAATGCAATGGAAAGTTAAATGGAACGTGGAATGGAATGGATTGCAATGTGGAATGGAATGGAATGGATTGGAAAGTGGAATGGAATGGAATGGAATTTCCAGTGTTTTGGAATAGAAGTGAATGGAAAGTGGAATGGAATGGAAGGTAATGTGGAATGGTACGGAATGGAATGGAATGGAATGGAATGGAATGTGTAATGGAATGGAATGGAATGGAATGGAATGGAATGCGTAAAGGAATGTGGAATGGAATGGAAAGTGGAATGGAATTGATTGGAATGTGGAATGGAATGTGGAATGGAATATGTAATGGAATGGAATGGAATGTGTAATGGAATGTGGAATGGAAAGTGGAATGTAATGTAATGTGGAATGGAAGGTAATGGAATGTGGAATGTGGAATTGAATGGAATCGAACGTGGAATGGAATATGGAATGGATTGTGGAATGGAATGGAATGGAATGTGGAATGGAATCTGTAATGGAATGTGGAATGGAATGTGCAATGGAATGTAATGTGGAATGCAATAGAATGGAATGGAATGGAATATGGAATTGAATGTGGAATGGAATGTGGTATAGAATGAAATGGAGTGTGGAATCGAATGTGGAATGGAAGGGAATCGAATGTGGAATGGAATGGAATGGAACGTGGAATGGAACCTGGAATGGAATGTGGAATGGAATGGAATGTGGAATGGAATGGAATGGTATGTGGAATGGAATGTGCAGTGGAATGTAACGGAATGTAGAATGGAATGTTGTATGGGATGGAATGGTATGTGTAATAGAAGTTGGAATGGAATGGAATGGAATGCAGAATGGAATGTGGAATGAAATGGAATGTAATATGAAACTGAATGTGGATTGGAATATAATGGAATGTGGAACAGTAGTGGAATGGAACGAGGAATGGAATGGAATGGAAAGTGGAATGGAATGGAATGGAATTCGGAATGGAATGCGGAACGGAATGGAGTGGAACATGGAATGGAATGGATTATGGATTGGAGTGGAATGGAATGTGGAAAGGAACATGGATTGGAATGTAGAATGAAAAGTGGAATTGAACGCGGTATGGTATGTAATGGAAAGTAGAATGGAATGTGGAATGGAATGTGGAATGGAACGTAGAATGGAATGTGGAATGGAATGCAATGGAAAGTGGAATGGAACATTGAATGGAATGAGGAATGGGACGTGGAATATAATGTGGAATCTAATGTGGACTGGAAAGGAAAGGATTATGTAACAGAAAGGAATAAAATGAGGAATGGAATGCAATGGAATGTGGAATGGAATGTGTAATGGAGTGGAGTGGAGTTTGGAATAGAATGTGGAATGGAATGGAATGCAATGGAATGGAATGGAATGCAATGCAATGGAATGGAATGGAATGGTAAGGAATGTGGAAAGGAATGTGGTATGGAAAGTGGAATGGAATGTGGAAAGCAATGGAAAGGAATCTGGAATGGAATGTGGAATGGAACGGAATGGAATGGAATGGAATGTGTAATGGAATGTGGAATTGATTTGGTATGGAACGCGGAATGGAACGTGGATGGAATGGAATGTGGAATGGAATGTAAAATGGAATGGAATGGAATGGAATGTAGAATGGAATGTGGAATGGAATGGAATGGATTTTTAAAGGGAATGCAATAGAATGTGTAACGGAATGTTGACTGCATAGAATGCAATGTGGAAAGCAATGTGGAATGGAAAATAATGAAAGAGGAATGGAAAGTTAATGGAATGTGGAATGAAATCTGTACGGGAATGTGAAATGGAACGTAGAAAGGAATGGATTTGATCGTGGAATGGAACGTGTAATGGAAGATGGAATGGAATGCAATGGAACGTGAAACAGAAAGTGGAATGGAATGAAATGGAACATGGAATGGAATGTGGAATGGAATGGAATGTGGTAGGCAACGTGGAATGGAATGGAATAGAATGTGGAATGAAATGTGGCATGGAACGTGGAATGGAATAGAATGCAATGTGGAATGGAAGGTGGAATGGAACGGAATGGTACGTGGAACGGAATATGGAATGGAATGGAACGGAACGTGGAATGGGAGGTGGAATGGAATGGAATGGAATGTGGAATGGAAAGTGGAATGGAATGGAATGTGGAAAGGAATGGAATGGAAAGTGGAATGGAATGGAATGTGGAATGGAATGCAATGGAATGTGTAATGGAATGTGGAATAGAATGTGGAAAGCAATGTGGAAAGTAATAGAATGTGGAAGGGAAATTGGAATGGAATGGAATGGAACGTAGAATGGAACATGCAAAGGAACATGGAATGGAATGGAATGGAAGGTGGAATGAAATGGAATGGAATGTGGAATGGAAAGTGGAATGCAATGGAATGGAACGTGGAATGGAATGTGGAATGGAATGGAACGGAAGTTGGAACGGAATGGAATGGTATGTGGAATGGAATGTGGAATGGAATGTGGAATGGAATGTGGAATGAAATTGAATGGAATGGAATGTGGAATGCAATGTGGAATGGAATGTGGAATGGAAGGTGGAATGGAATAGAACATGGAAAGGAATTTGGAATACAATGTGGAATGGAATGCAATGGAAAGTGCAATGGAATGTGGAATGGAATGGAACGGAACATGGATTACAACGTGGAATGGAATGGAATGTGGAATGGAATGAAATGGAATACAATGTGGAAAGGAATGGAATGGAATGCAATGTGGAATGCAATGGAATGTGGAATGCAATGAAATGCAATATAATGGAATCTGGAATTGAATGTGGAATGGAATGTGGAATGGGACAGAATGGAATTGAAGGTGGAATGGAACAGAATTGAATGAGCAAAGGAATGTGGAATGGAATGGAATGGAATTGAATGTGGAATGAAATGTGGAATGGAGTGTATCGTGGAATGGAAAGTGGAATGGAATGGAATGGAATTTGGAATGGAGTGCAGAATGGAATGGAATGGAACGTGGATTGGAATTTGATGAAATGTGGAATGGAATGTGGAATGGAATGTGGAATTGAACGTAATGGAATGTGGAATGGAATGGAATGGAAAGTGGAATGGAATGGAATATGGAATGGAATTTAACGTGGAATGGATTGGAATGGAATATGGTTTTGAATGGAATATAATGTGGAATGGAAAGGAATGGAATGGAATGGAATGTGAAACGGAATGTGGAATGTAACGTGAAATGGAATGTGGAATGCAATGTGGAATTGAATGTAATGGAACGTGGAATGGAATGGAGTGCAAAGGAGTGGAATGGAAAGTCAAATGGAACGTGGAAGGGAATGTGGAATGGAATGAGGAATGGAACATGGAAATGGAAAATGAAATGAAATGGAATGGAATGGAATGGAATGTGGAATGGAATGGAATGGAGTGCAATGTGGAATGGAATGGAAAGGAATGGAATGAAATGGAATGGAAGGCAGAATAGAATGTAATGGAATGCGGAACGGAATGGAATGGAATGCAGAATGGAATGGAATTGAATGTTGAATGGAATGGAATGGAATATTGAATGGAAAAGAATGGAACGGAATGGAATGTGGAATGTAATGGAATTGAAAGTGGAATGGAATGAAATGGAATGCCTTGTGGAATGGATTGGAACGGAATCAAATGCAATGGAATGCGGAATGGAATGGAATGGAGGGCAATGTGGAATGGCATCGAATGGAATGGAAACATATGGAATGCGGAATGGAACGGAATGGAATGCGGAATGGAATGGAATGCAATGTTGGATGGTTTGGAATGGAATGCGGAAAGGAATGGAATGGACTGTGGAATGGAAGGGAATGGAACGTGGAATGGAACGTGGAATGGAATGGAACGGAAGTTGTAATGGAATGGAAAGGAATGTGAAATGGAATGTGGAATGGAATTGAATGGAATGGAATGTGGAATGCAATGTGGAATGGAAAGTGGAATGGAACGTGGAATGGAATAGAACGTGGAACGGAATGTGGAATACAAAGTAGAATGGAATGGAATGGACTGTGCAATGGAATGTGGAATGGAATGGAACGGAACATGGAATGGAACGTGGAATGGAATGTAGAATGGAACCTGGAAAATAATGTGGAATGTAATGGAATGTAATGTGGAATGGAGTGTGGAATCGAATATATTGGAATGGAATGGAATGTGGAAAGAAACATGGAATGGAACGTGGAATGGAACGTAGAATGGAATGGAATGGAAAGTGTAATGGAGTGGAACGGAATGTGGAATGGTATGGAATGGAATGGAATGAAATGGAATGCAATGTGTAAAGGAATGTAATGGAATGCAATGTGGAATAGAATGGAATGGGGAATGCAATAGTATGGAATGTAATGGAATCTGGAATTGAATGTGGAATGGAATGTGGAATGGAACGGAATGGAATTGAATGTGGAATGGAATAGAATGGAATGTGCAAAGCAATGTGGAGTGGAATGGAATGGAATGTGGAATGAAATGTGGAATGGTGTGGATTGTGGAATGGAACGTGGAATGGAATGGAATGGAATTTGTAATGGAGTGTGGAATGGAATGGAATGGAATGTGGATTAGAATGGAATGAAATGTGGAATGCAATGTGGAATGGAATGTGGGATGGTATGGAATGGAAAGTGGAATGGAATGTGGAATCGAATGTAATGGAATGTGGAATGGAATGGAATGGGAAGTGGAATGGAATGGGAAGTGGAATGGAAAGCAATATGGAATGGAATGGAATGGAATGTGGTTTGGAATGGAATATAATGTGGAATGGAAAGGAATGGAATCGAATGGAATGTGAAATGGAATGTGGAATGTAACGTGAAACGGAATGTGGAATGCAATGCAGAATGGAATGTAATGGAACGCGGAATGGAACGGAGTGGAAAGGAGTGGAATGAAACGTCATATGGAACGTGGAAGGGAACGTGGAATGGAATGTGGAATGGAACATGGAATGGAAAATGAAATGGAATGGAATGGAATGGTATGGAATGGAATGGAATGGAATGTGGAATGGAATGGAATGGAGTGCAATGTGGAATGGAATGGAAAGGAATGGAATGAAATTGAATGGAATGCGGAATAGAATGTAATGGAATGCGGAATGGAATGGAAGGGAATGCAGAATGGAAGGTTTAATGGAATAGAATGGAATATGGAATGGAAAGCAATGGAATGGAATGGAATGTGGAATTTAATGGAAATGAAAGTGGAATGGAAGGGAATGGAATGTATTGTGGAATGGATTGGAACGGAATTGAATGGAATGGAATGTGGAATGGAATGGAATGGCGTGCAATGTGGAATGGATTCGAACGGAATGGAATGGTATCGAATGCGGAATGGAATGGAATGGAATGCGGAATGGAATGGAATGCAATGTTGGATGGATTGGAATGGAATGTGGAATGGAATGGAATGGATTGTGGAACGGAATGGAATGGAATGGAAATAAATGGAATGCAGAATGGAATGGAATGGAATGATCAATGAAATGTGGAATGAAATGGAATGGAAAGTGGAATCGCATGTGGAATGGAATGGAATGGAATTTGGAATGGAATGGAATGGAATGAAATGTGAAATGGAAAGCGGAATGGAATGTGAAATGGAATGTAGATTGGAATGTGGAATTGAATGAAATGGAACGTGGGACGGAACGGAATGGAACATGGAAAGGAATGCAATGGGACGTGGAATTGAAGGAGGAATGCAACGTGGAATGGAATGTGCAATGGAATGCGGAATGGAACGTGGAATGGAATGGAATGGAACGTGTAATGGAATGTGGAATGGATCGTGGAATGGAAAGTGGAATAGAATGGAATGGAATGTGGAATAGAATGGAATGGAATGTGGAAAGGAATGGAATGAAATGTGGAATGGAAGGGAATGGAATGCGGAAAGTAATGTGGAATGGAATGTGGAAAGGAAAGAGGAATGGAATAGAATGTGCAATTGAATGAAATGGAACGTGGAAAGGAATGGAATGGAAAGTGGAATGGAAGGGAATGGAATGAGGAATGGAATGTGGAATGGAATATGGAATGGAATGTGGAATACAATGCAATGGAACGTGGAATTCAATGGAATGGTACGTGGAATGCAATGGAATGGAATGTGGAATGGCATGGAATTGCATGTGGAATGGAATGGAATGGATTGTGGAAAGAAATGTGGAATGGAATGTGCAATGGAATGTGAAATCGAATGTGGAATGGAATGTGGAATTTCATGGAATGGAATGTGGAGAGGAATGGAATGCAATGGAAAGTGAAATAGAATGTGGAATGTAATGGAATGTGGTATTCAATGGAATGGAATGTGAATGGAATGGAATGGAATGTGGAATGGAATGCGAAATGGAATTTGACGTGAAATAGAATGTGGAATGGAAAGTTGAATGGAATGAAATGGAACGTGTAATGGAACGGATTGGATCGTGGAATGGAACGGAAAGGTAAGTGGAATGGAATGTGAAAAGGAATGTGGAATGGAATGTGAAATGGAATGTGGAATGGAATGGAATGGAACGTGGAATGGAATGCAAAGGTACGTGGAATGGAACATGGAATGTAACGTGCAATGGAATTGAATGGAAAGTGGAATGGAATGGAATGGAATGTGGAAATGAATGGAATGGAATGTGGAATTGAATGGAATGGAATGTGGAATGGAATGGATCAAAATGTGGAATGGAAAGTAGAATGGAATGCGGAATTGAATGTTGAATGGAATGCAATGGAATATAGAATGGAATATGCAATTGAATGGAATGGAATGTGCAAAGGAATGTGGAATGCAATGTGGAATGCAACGTGGAATGGAATGGAATGGAAAGTGGAATGGAATATCGATTGGAATGGAACGGAATGTGGAATGGAAAGGAATGGAATGTGGAATATCAAGTGGTATTGAACGTGTAATGCAAAGGATAGAAATGTAGAATGGAAAGTGGAACGGAATAGAATGGAATGGGGAATGTATCGTGGAATGTAATGGAATTTAACTTTGAATGGAATGTGGAATGGAACTTTGAATGGAACGTGGAATGGTTTGGAATGGAAAGTGGAATGGAATGTGGAATGGAAAGGGGAATGGAACGTGGTATGTAACGCAATGGAACGTTGAATGGGATGTGGAAAGGAATCTGGAATGGAATGTGGAATGGAATGGAAAGGGGAATGGCATGGTATGGAACAGAATAGAATGGAATGGAATGTGGAATGTAATGGAACACAATGTGGAATAGAATGTGGAATGGAAAGGGATGGAATGTGGAATGGAATCTGGAAGGGAATGAAATGGAATGGAATGTGGAATGGAATGGAATGGAGTGGAATGGAATTTTGAAAGAAATGGAATGTAATGTGGAATGTAATGCAATAGAATGTGGAATGCCATGGAATGAGGAATGGAATGGAATGTAGAATATAATGCTTAATAGAATTTGATGGAATGTGGAATGGAATGGAAAGTAATGGAATGTGGAACGGAGCGGAATAGAATGTGGAACAGTATGGAATGGAATGTGGAACGGAATGTAGAAGGTAATGGAATGGAACGTGAAATGAAATGGAATGTGAAATGGAATGGAATGTGGAATGTGAAATGTAATGTGGAATGGATAGTGGAATGGAATGTGGAATGGATTGTGAAATGGAATGTGGAATTGAATGTGAAATGGAATGTGGAATGGAATGTGGAATGGAATGAAAAGGAAAGTGGAATGGAATGGAATGGAACGTGGAATTTAATGGAATGCAACGTGTAATGGAACGTGGAATGCAATGGAACGGAGTGTGGAATGGAAAGGAATGGAATGGTATGGAATATGGAATGGAATGGAATGGAATATGGGATGGAATGTGGAATGGAATGGAATGGAAAATGGACTGGAACGTGGAATGAAACGAGTAATTGAACGTGCAATTGAACGTGGAATGGATTGAATAATGGAATGGAATGGAGTGTGCAAAGGAAGGGAATGGAAACCGGAATGCAATGTGGAATAGAAAGTGTAAAGGAATGTGGAAAGGAATGTGGAATGGAATGGACTGGAAAGTGGTGTGGAATCGAATGGAACATGGAATTGAATGGAATGGAATTGAATGTGGAATGGAATGGGAAGGAATGTGCAATTGAATGGAATAGAATGTTTAATGGAATGGAATGGAATTTGCAATTGAATGGATTTGAATGCGGAATGGAATGGAATGGAAAGTTGAATGGAATGGAATGGAATAGAATGTGGACAGGAATGGAATGCAATGGAATGGAATGTGGAATGGAATGGAGTGTGGAATGGAATGGGGAATGCACTGGAATGGATTGTGGAATGGAATGGAATGGAATGTGGAATGGAATGGAATGGAATAGAATGTGGATTGGAATGAAATGGAATGTAACAGAATGTGGATTGGAAAGTAATGGGATGTGGAATGGAATGTGGAATGGAATGGAATGTGAACGGAATGGAATGGAATGTGGAACGGAATGTGAAATGGAATTTATTCTGAAATGGAATTTTGAATGGAATGTTGAATGGAAAGAAATGGAACGTGTAATGGAATGGAATGGATCGTGGAATGGAACGGAAAGGTAAGTGGAAAGGAATGTGAACAGGAATGTGGAATGGACTGTGAAATGGAATATGGAATGGAATGGAATGGAAATTTGAACCTAATGCAAAGGTGCGTGGAATGGAACATGGAATGTAACGTGCCACAGAATTGAATGGAATGTGGAATGGAAAGGAATGGAATGTGAAATTGAATGGAATGGAAAGTGGAATGGAAAGGAAAGGAATGAGGAATGGAAAGTGGAATGGAATGTGGAATGGAATGTCGAATGGAATACAATGGAATGTAGAATGGAATATGCATTTGCATGGAATGGAATGTGCAAAGGAATGTGGAATGCAATGTAGAATGGAATGGAATGGAAAGTGGAATGGAATGTGGATTGGAATGGAACGGACTGTGGAATGGAAAGGAATGGAATGTGCAATTCAAAGTGGTATTGAACGTGGAACGCAAAGGATAGAAATGTAGAATGGAACGTGGAATGGAATAGAATGGAACAGGGCATGGAACGTGGAATGTAATGGAATTTAACGTTGAATCGAATGTGGAATGGAATGTGGAATGCATCTTTGAATGGAATCTGGAATGGGTTGGAATGGAAAGTGGAATAGAATGTGGAATGGAATGTGGAATGGAATGTGGAATGGAATGGAATGGACTGTGGAATGGAAGGGAATGGAACGTGGAATGGAATGGAACGGAAGTTGTAATGGAATGGAAAGGAAAGTGGAATGGAATGTGGAATGGAATTGAATGGAATGGAATGTGGAATGCAATGTGGAATGGAAAGAGGAATGGAACGTGGAATGGAATAGAACGTGGAACGGAATGTGGAATACAAAGTGGAATGGAATGGTATGGACTGTGCAATGGAATGTGGAATGGAATGGAACGGAACATGGAATGGAATGTGGAATGGAATGTAGAATGGAACCTGGAAAATAATGTGGAATGGAATGGAATGTAATGTGCAATGGAGTGTGGAATGGAATATATTGGAATGGAATGGAATGTGGAAAGGAACATGGAATGGATCGTGGAATGGAACGTAAAATGGAATGGAATGGAAAGTGTAATGGAATGGAACGGAATATGGAATGGTATGGAATGGAATGGAATGAAATGGAATGCAATGTGGAAAGGAATGGAATGGAATGCAATGTGGAATGGAATGGAATGTGGAATGCAATAGTATCGAATGTAATGGAATCTGGAATTGAATGTGGAATGGAATGTGGAATGGAACGGAATGGAATTGAACGTGGAATGGAATAGAAAAGAATGTGCAAAGGAATGTGGAATGGAATGGAATTTGTAATGGAGTGTGGAATGGAATGGAATGGAATGTGGATTGGAAAGGAATGAATTGTGGAATGCAATGTGGAATGGAATGTGGGATGGTATGGAATGGAAAGTGGAATGGAATGTGGAATCGAATGTAATGGAATGTGGAATGGAATGGAATGGGATGTGGAATGGAATGGGAAGTGGAATGGAACGGAATATGGAATGGAATGGAATGGAATGTGGTTTGGAATGGAATATAATGTGGAATGGAAAGGAATGGAATCCAATGGAATGCGAAATGGAATGTGGAATGTAACGTGAAACGGAATGTGGAATGCAATGCAGAATGGAATGTAATGGAACACGGAAGGGAACGCAGTGGAAAGGAGTGGAATGGAACGTCAAATGGAACGTGGAAGGGAACGTGGAATGGAATGTGGAATGGAACATGGAATGGAATGGAATGGTATGGAATGGAATGGAATGGAACCTGGAATGGAATGGAATGGAGTGCAATGTGGAATGGAATGGAAAGGAATGGAATGAAATTGAATGGAATTCGGAATAGAATGTAAAGGAATGCGGAATGGAATGGAAGGGAATGCAGAATGGAATATTTAATGGAATAGAATGGAATATGGAATGGAAAGGAATGGAATGGAATGGAATGTGGAATTTAATGGAAATGAAAGTGGAATGGAAGGGAATGGATTGTATTATGGAATGGATTGGAACGGAATTGAATGGAATGGAATGTGGAATGGAATGGAATGGCGTGCAATGTGGAAGGGATTCGAACGGAATGGAATGGTATCGAATGCGGAATGGAATGGAATGCAATGTTGGATGGATTGGAATGGAATGTGGAATGGAATGGAATGGATTGTGGAATGGAATGGAATGGAATGGAAATAAATGGAATGTGGAATGGAATGGAATGGAATGATCAATGAAATGTGGAATGAAATGGAATGGAAAGTGGAAGCGAATGTGGAATGGAATGGAATGGAATTTGGAATGGAATGGAATGGAATGAAATGTGAAATGGAAAGCGGAATGGAATGTGAAATGGAATGTAGATTGGAATGTGGAATTGAATGAAATGGATCGTGGGATGGAACGGAATGGAACATGGAAAGGAATGCAATGGGACGTGGAATGGAAGGAGGAATGGAACGTGGAAAGGAATGTGCAATGGAATGAGGAATGGAACGTGGAATGGAATGGAATGGAAAGTGTAATGGAATGTGGAATGGATCGAGGAATGGAAAGTGGAATAGAATGGAATGGAATGTGAAATTGAATGTTGAATGGAATGGAATGGAATGTGGAAAGGAATGTGCAATGGAATGAGGAATGGAACGTGGAATTGAATGGAATGGAACGTGTAATGGAATGTGGAATGGATCGTGGAATGGAAAGTGGAATAGAATGGAATGGAATGTGGAATTGAATGTTGAATGGAATGGAATGGAATGTGGAAAGGAATGTGCAAAGGAATGGAATGGAATGTGGAATGGAATTTGGAATGCAACGTGGACTGGAATGGAGTGGAATTTGGAATGGAATATGGATTGCTATGGAATGGAAAGTGGAATGGAACGTGCAATGGAATGTGGAATGGAACGTGGAAGGGAAAGTGCAATGGATTGTGGAATGGGACGTGGATTGGAATGGAATGGAAGGTGGAATAGAAAGTGGAATGGTAGGAATGGAACATGCAATGGAACGTGGAATGGAATCTGGAATGGAATGTGGAATGGAACGTGGAATGGATCCTTGAATTGAACGGAATGGAAAGTGGAATGGAATGTGGAATGGAATGTGCAATGGAATGCGGAATGGAAAGTGGAATGGAATGGAATGGAATGTGTAATGGAATGTGGAATCGGTCATGGAATGGAAAGTGGAATAGAATGGAATGGAATGTGGAATTGAATGTGGAAAGGAATGGAATGGAATGTGGAAAGGAATGTGCAATGGAATGGAATGGAATGTGGAATGGAATTTGGAAGGCAACGTGGACTGGAATGGAGTGGAATTTGGAATGGAGTATGGATTGGTATGGAATGGAAAGTGGAATGGAACGTGCAATGGAATGGGGAATGGAACGTGGAAGGGAAAGTGCAATGGATTGTGGAATGGGACGTGGATTGGAATGGAATGGAAGGTGGAATGTAAAGTGGAATGGTAGGAATGGAACATGCAATGGAACGTGGAATGGAATATGGAATGGAACGTGGAATGGATCCTTGAATTCAATGGAATGGAAAGTGGAATGGAATGTGGAATGGAACATGGAATGGAACGGGGAAAGGAATGGAATGGAATGTGGAATGGAATGTGCAATGGAATGGAATGTATTGTGGAATGGAATGTGGAATAGAATGAGGAATACAATGGATAGGAATGTGGAAAGGAAAGTTGATTGGAATGGAAAAGAATGTGGAATGGAATGGGATGTAATGTGGAATGGAATGTGGAATGGAACGGAATATAATGTGGAATGGTATGTGGAATGTAATGGAAAGGAAAGTGGAATGGAATGTGGAATGGAAGGAGGAATGGTATTTGGAATGGAATGGAATGTTGAATGGAATGTGGAATGGAATGTGGAATGGAATATAAAGAAATGTGGAATGGAAGATGGAATGGAATGTGGAATGGAAAGTGGAATGGAATGAAATGGAACGTGGAATTGAACGTGGAATTGAACGTGGAATGGAACGTTAAATTGAATTTAATGGAATGTGGAAGGGAAAGTGAAATGTAATGTGGAATGGAATGATGAATGGAATGGAAAGCAATGTGGAATGGAATGTGGAATGGAATGTGGAATGGAATGTGGAAGGGAACAGGGAATAGAACGGAAAGGAATGTGGAAGGGGATGTGGAATAGAATGTGGAATGTAATGTGGAATGGAATGAAATGGAATGTGGAATGGAATGTGGAACGGAATTGATTTGAATGTGGAAAGGAATGTGGAATGGAATGCAATGGAAAGTGGAATGGAACAGAATGGAATGTGTAATGGAAAATGGAATGGAACAGTATGCAATTTGGATTGGAATGTGAAGTGGAGAGTGGAATCGAGTGTGGAATGGAATGGAATGGAACGTAGAATGTACTTTGTAATGGAATTGTGGAATGGAAGGTGAAATGGAATGGAATGTAATTTGCAGCAGAATGTGGAATGGAATGGAATGGAACATGGAATGGAAAGTGGAATGAAACATGGAATGGAAACGAATGGAACGTGGAATGGAGAGTAGAATGGAATGTGGAAACGATTGAAATGTGGAATGGAATGGAACAGAATGTGGAGTGGAATGGAATGAAATGTGTAATGGTATGGAATTGAACGTGGAATGGAATGGAAAGGAATGTGTAATCGAATGTCGAATGAAATGCGAAATGGAAGGTGGAATGAAAAGTGGAATCGAACAGAATGAATGGAACATGGAATGGAATGGAATGGAACGTGGAATAGAACGTGGAATGGAATGTGGAATGGAATGTCGTATGGAATGGAATGGAATCTGGAATGGAATGGAATGGAATGTGGAATGAAACGAGGAATAGAATGTGGAATGGAATGTGAAATGGATTGTACAATGGAGTGGAATGGAATGTGGAATGGAAAGTGGAATGGAATGCAGTGGAATGGGGAATGGAATGTGGAATAGAAAGTGGAATGGAATGTAATGGAATTGATTGTGGAAAGGAATGGAATGGAATGTGTAATGGAATGTGAAGTGGAATGTGGAACATAATGTCGAATGGAATGGAATGGAATGTGCAAAGGAATGTGGAATGGAATGTGGAAGGGAACATGAAATGGAATGGAATGGAATGGGGAATAGAATTTGGAAGAGAATGTAGAATGGAATGTGGAATGGAAAGGAATGTGTAATGGAATGTGGAAGAGAATGTGGAATGAAATGTGGAATGGAATGTAATTGACTGTGGAATGGAATGGATATTGAATGTGGAAAGGAATGTGGAAGGGAAGACAATGCAATGTGGAATGGAACGGAATGAAATGTGGAATAGACTGTTGAATGGAATGTGGAACGGAATGGAACTGAATGTGGAATGGAATGTGGAAAGCAGTGTGGAATTGAACGTGGAACGGAACAGAATGGAATGTGGAATGGAACGTGGAATGGAATGTGGAGTGGAATGAGGAATGGAAAGTGGAATGGATAGGAATGGAACGTTAAATGGAAAGGAATGGAATGTCGGATGGAATGTGGAATGGAATGGAATGGAACATGGAATGGAATGTGGAATGGAATAGAATGGAACGTGGAATGAAATGTGGAATGGAATGTCTAAAGGATTGGAAAGTGGAAAAGAATGGAATGGAATGTGGAATGGAAGGGAATGGAATGTGAAATGGAATGTGGATTGGAATGTGGAACGGAATGTAATGGAACGTGGAATGGAATGGAATGGAACGTGGAACGAAATGTGGAATGGAACGTGGAATGGAATTTCGGATGGAATGGAATGCAATGTTGAATGCAATGGAATGGAGTGTCTAATGGAATTTGGAATCGAACGGAATGGAATGTGGAATGGAATGTGAAATGGAATGCGGAAAGGAATGTGGAATGGAATGGAATGGCATGCGGAATGCAATGTGGAATGGAATGGAATGGAATGTGGAATGGAATGTGAAATGGATTGTGGTATGGAATGCGGAATGGGATATGGAATGGTGGGGAATGGATTTTGGAATTGATTGGAATGGAAGGTGGAATGGCATGTAGAATGGAATGGAATTGAATATCGAATGGAATGGAATTGATTGTGGAATGGAATGGAAACTAATGTGGAATCGATTAGGGAATGAAATGTGGAATGCAACGTAGAACAGAAGGTAATGGAAGGTGGAATGGAATGGAATGGGGAATGGAATGGAGTGGAATGTGAAATGGAATGTGGAACGGAAGGTGAAATGGAATGTGGAACGGAAGGTGAAATGGAATGTGGAACGGAAGGTGAAATGGAATGTGGAACGGAACGTTGAATGGAATGTGGAATGGAATGTGGAATGGAATGTGGAATGGAACGGAATGGAATGTGAAATGGAATGTGGAATGGAATGGAATGCAATGGAATGTGGAACGGAATGTTGAACGGAATTTGGAATGGAATGTGGACTGGAATGTGGAAAGGAATCTGGAATTTAACGGAATGGAATGTGAAATGGAATGCAATGTAATGTTTAACGGTAAGTGGAATGAAATGGAAAGGAATGCGGAATGGAATGTGGAAAGGAATGTGGAATGGAACGGAATGAAATGTGAAATGGGATGTGGAATGGATTGTGGAATGTAATGTGGAATGGAATGTAGAATGGAATGCGGAATGGAATGTGGAAAGAAATGCAGAATGGAACGGAATGGACTGTGGAATAGAACGGAAAGGGATTTGGAATAGACTGTGGAATGGATCGTGGATTGGAATGTGGAATGGAACGGAATGGAATGTGGAATGGAATGTGGAATGGAGTGTGGAGTGGAATGTGGAATGGAACGGAATGGAACGTGGAATGCAATATGGAATGGAATGTGGAAAGGAGTGAGGAATGGAAAGTGGAATTCAACGGAAAGCAACGTGGAATGGATTCTGGAAAGGAATGTGGAATGGAGTGTGGAATGGAATGTGTAAAGGAATGGAATAGAATGTGAAATGGAGAGTGGAATGGAATTTGGAATGGAATGTGGAATGGAACGTGGTATGGAATCGAATGGAATGTGGAATTGAATGTTGCAGGGAATGGAACAGAATGTGGAAAGGATTATGGAATGGAATTTGGAATAGAATGTGGAATGGAACGTGGAGTGGAACGTCGAAGGAAACGTGGAATGGAATGGAATGGAACGTGGAATGGAATGGAATGGAATGTGGAATGCAATGTGGAATAGAATGTGGAATGAAATATGGAATGTAATGTGGAATGGAATGTGGAATGGAATGCAATGTAATGTGGAATTGATTGGAATGGAATGTGGAACGGAATGTGGAATGGAATGTGGAATGAAACGGAATGCAATGTGGAATGGAATGGGGAATGGAATGTTGAAAGGAAATAGAATGGAATGGAATGTAATGCGGAATGGAAAGTGAAATGATATTGAATGGAACATGAAATAGAACATTGAATTGAAAGTGGAATGTAATGTGGAAAGGAATGGTATGGAATGTGGAATGGAATTTTGGGAATGTGGAAACGAATGTGGAATCGAATGTGGAATGGAATGCGGAATGTAATGTGGAACGGAATATGGAATGGAACGGAATGGAATGTGGAAAGGAATGTGGAATAGAGTGTGGAATGGAATGTGTAATGGAATGGAATGGAATGTGAAATGGAATGAAGAATGGATTATGGAATACATTGTCAAAAGTAATAGAATAGAATGTGGAATTGAAAGCGGAATGGAATGGAATGCAACGTGGAATGGAATGTGGGATGAAATGAAATGGAATGTGGAATGGATTGTGGAATGGAACGTGGAATGTAAAGTGGAATGGAATGTAGTGGAATGTGGAAAGGAATGTGAAATGGAATTTGGATTGGAATGTGGAATGGAACGTGGAATGGAACGTGGAATGGAAAGTGGAGTGTAATGGAATTGAATGTCTTATGGAATGTGGAGTGGAGTAGAATGGAATGCGGAATGGAATGAAATGGAATGTGGAATGGAATGTGGAAAGAAAGAGGAATGGAATGGAATGCAATGAGAAATCGAATGTGGAATTTAATTGAATAGACCTTGGAATGGAAGGTAGATTGGAACATTGAATGGAATGCGGAATGAAATGGAATGGAATGTGGAATGGAATGGAATGGAATGTGGAATGGAACGGAATGGAATGTGGAATGGAATGGAATGGAATATGGAATGGTATGGAATGGAAAGTGGAAGGGAAATTGGAATGGAATGGAATGGAATGGGAAAATGAATGGAAGGGAATGTGAAATGGAATGTGGAATGGAATTCTAAATGGAATGTGGAGTGGAATGGAATGCATTGTGGAATGGAATGGAATGGAATGTGGAATGCAATGCGGAAAGGAATGTGGAATTGAATGTGGAATGGAATGTGGAATAGAACGAAGAATAGAATGGATTGTAAACTGGAATGGAAAGTAGATTGGAAAGGAAAAGAATGTGGAATGGAATGGGATGGAATGTGGAATGGAATGTGGAATGGAATGGAATACAATGTGGAATGGAATGTGGAATGGAATGGAAAGGAAGGTGGAATGGAATGTGGAATGGAAGGTGGAATGGAATGGAAAGGAATCTGGAATGCAATGTGGCTTGGAATGTGGAATGGTATGTGGAATATAACGGAATGTGGAATGGAATGTGGAATGGAAAATAAAGTAATGAGGAATGGAAGATGCAATGGAATGTGGAATGGAAAGTAGAATGGAATGGAATGGAATGGAAAGTGGAACGGAACGTGGAATGAAACATGGAATGGAATGGAATGTGGAATGTAATGTGAAATGTAGGGTGGAATGGTATGTTGAATGGAAAGAAAGGAATGTGGAAGGGAATGTGGAATGCAATGTAGCATGGAAAGTGGAAGGGAACATGGAATGGAATGGAATGGAATGTGGAATGGGATGTGGAATAGAATGTGGAATGTAATGTGGAATGGAATTGAATGGAATGTGGAATGGACTGTGGTATGGAAAGGAATGGAATGTGGAACGGAATGGCTTGGAATGTTTAAAGGAATGTGGCATGGAATGCAATGGAATGTTGAGTGGAACGGAATGGAATGTGGAATGAAATGTTGAATGGAATGTGGAATGGAAAGGAATGGAATTTGTAATGCAATGTGGAGTGGAGAGTGGAATCGAATTTGGAATGGAACAGAATGGAAAGTGGAATGGAATTTGTAATGGAATTGTGGAATGGAACGTGAAATGGAATGGAATGGAATTTGCAGCAGAACGCAGAATGGAATGGAATGGAACATGAAATGGAAAGTGGAATGTAACGTGAAATGGAAAGGAATGGAACGTGGAATGGAATGCGGAATGGAATGTGGAAAGGATTGTAATGTGGAATGGAATGGAATGGAATGTGGAATGGAATGCAATGGAATGTGGAATGGAATGGAATTGAACGTGGAATGGAATGGAAAGTAATGTGTAATGCAATGTTGAATGGAATGCGAAATGAAAGGTGGAATGAAATGTGGAATGGAACAGAATGAATGGAACATGGAATGGAATGTAATGAAACGTGGACTAGGTCTCGGAATGGAAAGTGGAATGGAATGGAATGGAATGTGGAATAGAATGGAATGGAATGGAATGGAATATGGAATGGAATGAAATGTGGAATGGAATGAAATGGAATGTTAAAAGGAATGTGGAATGGAAGGTGGAATGGAATGTGGAATGGAATGGAATGGAATGTGGAATGGAATGGAATGGAATGTGGAATGGAATGGAATGGAATGTGGAATGGAATGTGGAATGCAATGGAATGGAAAGGAATGGAATGTGGAATAGAATTGAATGGAACATGAAATGAAATGGAATGTGGACTGGAATGGAATTGAATGTTTAATGGAATGGAATGGAATATGGAATGGAATGGAATTTAGAGTTGAATGGAAAGGAATGGAGTGGAATGTGGAATGGAATAGAATGCATAACGGAAAGGTATGGAATGTGGAATGGAATGGAATTGAATGTGGAATGGAATGGAATGGAAAGTGGAATTGAATGTAATGAAAGGTGCAATGGAATGTGCAATGCAATGGAAAGGAATGGAATGCATTGTGGAAAGGAATGTGGAATGGAATGGAATGGAATGTGGAATGGAAAGAATGCTATGTGTAAAGGAATGGAACGGAATGTGGAATGGAATATGGAATGGAGTGGAATGGAATGGAATGGAATGTAGAACGGTTTGGAATGGAATGTGGAATGGAATATGGAATGGAGTGGAATGGAATGGAATGTAGAACGGTTTTGAATGGAATGTGGAATGGAAAGTGAAATGGAATGGAATGGAATGTGGAATGGAATGTTTAATGGAATGGATCACAGATTGGAATGTGGAATGTAATGTGGAATGGAATGGAAAGGAATGGAATGTGAAATAGAATGGAGTGGAATATGGAGTGGATTATGGAATTGAACGTGGAGTGGAATGGAATGTGGAGTGGAATGTGGAATGGAATGGATCGTGGAATGGAATGTGGAATGCAATGGAATGGAATGTAGAATGGAATGTGGAATTTAATGTGGAATGGAATGGAATGGAACAACGAATGGAATGGCATGGAAGATGGAATAGACTGCAATGAAACAAGGAATGGAACGGAATGGAATGTGCAATGGAACATGCAATTGAACATTGAATGGAACGTGTTATAGAACGTGGAATGGAATGGAATGGAATGCGGGATAGAAGGGAATGTGATGTGGAATGGAAAGTGGAATGGAATTTAATGGAATGTTTAATGGAATACAATGGAATGTGGAATGGAATTGAATCGAATGTGGAATGGAAGGTGGATTTGAATGGAAAGGAATGTGGAATGGAATGTGGAATGGAATGTTTAATGGAATTGATAGGAAAGGAATGTGGAATGGAATGGAATGGAATGTTGAATGGAATTTAGTGGAATGTGGCATGGAATGCAATGGAATGTGGAATGGATTGGAATGCAATGTGGAAGGGAATGGAATGGAATGTGCAATGGAATGGAATGGACTGTGGATTTGAATGTGGAATGGAGTGGAATGCAATGGAATGTGGAATGAATTGGAATGGAATGTGGAATTGAATGTGGAATGGAAAGAAATGGTATGTGGAATGGAATGGAACGCGGATTGGAATGTGTAATGGAATGTGGAATGGAAAGGAATGGAATGTGGAATGGAATTGAATGGAATGTGGAATGGAATGGAATGGAATACGAAATAGAAATGAATGGAATGGAACGTGGAACAGAATGGAATAGAATATGGAATGGAATGTGGAATTGAATGGAATGGAATGCAAAGTGGAATGGAATGCAATGGAATGTGGAATGGAATGGAATGGAATTTGGATTGGAACGGAATGGAATGAAATGATGGAATGGAAAGAAATGGAATGGAAACTGGAATGGAATGTGGAATGGAATGGAATGGAATGGAATGTGGAATGGGATGAGAAATGGAATGGAATGTGGAATGGAAGGTGGAATGTAATGGAATGCAATGGAATGTGGAATGGAATGCAATGGAATACGGAAAGGAATGGAATGGAATGGACAGTGAAATGGAATGGAATGGAATGCAATGGAATGTGGAATGGAATGGAATGGAATGTGGATTTGAATGGAATGGAAAGAAATGTGGAATGGAAAGAAATGGAATGGAATGTGGAATGCAATGTGGAATGGAATGGAATGGAATGTGGAATGGAAAGTGTAATTGAATAGAATGGAATGTGGAATTGAAGGTGAAATGTAATGGAAACGAATGGAATGTGGAATGGAAAGTGGAATGGAAAGCAATGGAATGTGGAATGGAAAGCGGAATGTAATGGAATGGAATGTGGAAAGTAGAGGAATAGAATGTGGAATGCAATGTGTGATGGAATGGAATGGAAGGTGTAATGAAAAGTGGAATGCTTTGGAATGTGGATTGGAATGTGGAATGCAATGTGAAATAGAATGGATTGGAATGTGGAATGGAATGTGGAATGGAATGTAATGAAATGAGGAATGCAATGGAATTGAATTGTGTGTAATGTGGAATGGAATGGAAAGGAATGGAATAGAAAGGAATGTGGAATGGAATGGAATGGAATGTGGAATGGAATGGAATGTGGAATGGAATGGAATGACATGCGAAATGGAATGCTGGAATGGAATGGAATGCTGAATGAAATGGAATGGAAGGTGGGACGGAAGGGAATGGAATGGAATGTAGATTGGAATGGAATGGAATGCGAAATGGAACGGAATGGAATGTAGAATGGAATGTGGAAAGGAATGGAATGCAATATGTAATGGAATGGAATGGAATGTGGAATTGAATGGAATGGAATGTGGAATGGAATGGAATGAAATGGAATGTGGAATTGAATGGAATGGAATGTGGAATGGAATGGAACGGAATGTGGAATGGATTTTGGAATGAATTGGAATAGAATGGAATGGAATGTTGAATGGATTGTGGAATGGATTGGAATGAAACTTGGAATGGAATGTGAAATGGAATGGAGTGGAATGTGTAATGGAATGGAATTGAATGTGGAATGGAATGGAATGGAATGCAATGTGGAATGGACTGGAATGGAATGGCGTTGAATGGAATGCGGAATGGAGTGGAATGGAATGCAAGGTAGAGTGGATTTTAACAGAATGGAATGTAATGGAATGTGGAAAGGAATGGAAATTAATATGTAATGGTATGAGTAATGGAATGTAATGGAATGTGAAATGGAATGTGGAATGGAATGTCGAATGGAACGGAAGGGAATGTGGAATGGAAAGTGGAATGGAATACGGAATGGAATGTGGAATAGAACGGAATGGAATGTGCAATGGAATGTGGCATGGAATGTGGAATGGAAAGTGGAATGGAAAGTGGAATGGAATGGAATGAAAAGTGGAATGCAATGTAGAATGGAATGGAATGGAATGTGGAATGGAATGTGGAATGAAAGGGAGTGGAACAAGGAATGGAAAATGGAATGGAAAGTGGAATAGAACGTGGAATTTAACTTGGAATGGGATGTGGAATGGAATGTAGAATGGAATAGAATGGAATGTGAAGTGGAATGGAATGGAAAGTGGAATGGAAAGTCGAATTGAATGGAATGGAATGTGGAATCTAATGTGGAATGCAATGGAATGGAATGTAAAAAGGAATGTGGAATGGAATAGAAAAGAATTTGGAATGGAATGGAATTGAATGGAATGTGGAATTGAAAGGGGAATGGAATGGAATGGAACGGAACGTGAAATTGAATGAAATGAAATGTGGAATGGAATGGAATGTGGAAAGGAATGGAATGGAATGTGGAATGGAATGGAATGGAATTTCGAATACAATGGAATGGAAAGGAATGGAATGTGGAATGAAATGTAATGTGCAATGGAATGTTGAATGGAATGTGGAATGGTAAGTGGATTTCAATGTAAAGAAATGTGGAATGGATTGAGACGTGGAATGTGGAATGGAATGTGGAATTTAAGGGACCGGAAAGGGGAATGGAATGCGGAATGAAATGTTGAATGGAATGTGGAATGGAATGGAATATGGAATGGAATGGAATGGATTGGAATGAGGAATTGAAGTTAGAATTGAATGGAATGGAATGTGGAATAGAACGGAATGGAATGTGGAATGGATTGTGGAATGGAATTGAATGGAATGTGGAATGGAATGAAATGGAATGGAATGTGGAATGGAAGGGGAATGGAATGGAATGGAATGTGGAAAGGAATGTGGAATGGAAGGGACTGGAATTTGGAATGTAAGATGGAATGGAATGGAATGGAATGTGGAATGAAATGGAATGAAACATCAAGTGGAACGTGGACTGAATCGTGGAATGGATCGTGGAATGGAACGTGGCCTAGGTTGTGGAATGGAATGTGGAATGGAATGGAATGGAATGTGGAATGGAATCGAATGGAATGTGGAATGGAAAGAACTGGAATGTGTAATGGAAAGAATGGAATGTTCAATGCAGTGGAATTGTATGGAATGTGGAGTGGACAGGAATGGAATGGAATGGAATGTGCAATGGAATGGAATGGAATGTGCAATGGAATGGAATGGAAAGTGGAATGTAATAGAATGGAATGCAGAATGGAATGGAATGGAAAGTGGAGTTGAATGGAATGGAATGGAAAGTGGAATGGAACATGAAATTAAAAGGAATGGAACGTGGAATGGAAAGTGGATTTGAATGGAATGGAACATGGTACGGATTGTGGAATGTAATGCGGAATGGAATGTGAAATGGAATGTGGAGTGGAACGTGGAATGGAATGGAATGGAATGTGGAATTGAATGTGGAATGGAACGTGGAATGGAACCCAGAGTGGAATGGAATGGAATGTGGAATGGAATGTGGAATGGAAAGCGGAATGGAACCTGAAGTGGAATGTAATGTAATGTGCAAAGGAATGTGCAATGGTAAGGAATGGATTGTGGAATGGAATGAGGAATTGAATGTGGAATAGAATGGAATGGAATGTGGAATGGAAAGTGGATTGGAATGGAATGGAATCCTGAATGGAATGCTACGGGTTGTGGAATGGAATGTGGACTGGAATGGAATGCAACCAGAAATGGAATGTGGAATGGAATGTGGAATGGAATGGAATGGATTGTAGAATGGAATGGAATGGAATGTGAAATGGAATGTGGAATGGAATGAGGAAAGGAAAGTGGAATGGAATGGAATGGAATGTGGAATGGAACGTAGAATGGAATGTGGAATGGAATGGAAAGGAACGTGGAATGGAATGTGGAAAGAATGGAGTGGAATGGAATGTGGAATAGAAAGTGGACAGGTATGTGGAATGGAGCTTGGAATGGAATGGAATGAAATGTGGAATGGAAAGTGGATTGGACTGGAATGGAATCCTGAATGGAATGCTACGGGTTGTGGAATGGAATGTGGACTGGAATGGAATGCAACCATAAATGGAATGTGGAATGGAATGTGGAATGGAATGGAATGGATTGTAGAATGGAATGGAATGGAATGTGAAATGGAATGTGGAATGGAATGAGGAAAGGAAAGTGTAATGGAATGGAATGGAATGTGGAATGGAACGTAGAATGGAATGTGGAACGGAATGGAAAGGAATGTGGAATGGAATGTGGAAAGAATGGAATGGAATGGAATGTGGAATAGAAAGTGGACTGGTATGTGGAATGGAGCTTGGAATGGAATGGAATGAAATGTGGACATTCCATATTCCATATTCCATTCCATTCGATTCCACATTCCATTCCATGTTCCATTCCACGTTCCATCTCATTCCATTCCACATTCCATTCCACGTTCCGTTTCACATTCCATTTCACATTCCATTTCACATTCTATTCCATTCCATCCCATTTCACACTCCATTCTACATTCCACTCCACATTCCTTTCCATTCCATTCCACATTCCATTCCACATTCCATTCCATTCCATTCCACGTTCCATTCAACGTTCCATTCCACATTCCATTCCAGTTTCCATTCCGTACCATTCAACTTTTAATTCCACGTTCCATTCCAGATTGCATTCCACATTCCATTGCGTTCCATTCCACATTGTATTACACTTTCCATTCCATATTCCTTTGCACATTTCTTTCCATTCCATTGCACATTCCATTCCACATTCCATTCCATTCCATTCCACATTCCATTCCACATTCCATTCCACGTTCCATTCCACGTTCCATTCCATTCCATTCCACGTTCCATTCCATTCCATTCCACATTCAATTTCATGCCGTTCCTCGTTCCATTCCACATTCCTTTCCACATTCCATTGCGTTCCATTCCATATTTCATTCCACATTCCATTCCACAATCCAGTCCACATTGCATCCCACATACCATTCCACTTTCCATTCCATTCCATTCCACGTTCAATTCCACATTCCGTTGCATTTCATTTGACATTCCATTACACATTCCGTTCCATTACACATTCCATTCCACACTCCATTCCACATTCCATTCCACATTCCATTCAGTTCCATTCCACATTCCATTTCACACTCCATTCCACATTCCATTCCGTTCCATTCCACATTCCATTCCACACCCCATTCCACATTCCATTCCACATTCAATTCATTTCCATTCCACATTCCTTTCCACCTTCCTTACCGCACTGCATTCCACATTCCATTCCACATTCTAATCCACACTCCATTCCACATTCCATTCCACATTCCATTCCTTACATTTCCACATTCCTTTCCACTTTCCATTTCATATTCCATTCCATTCCATTCCACATTCCAAAACACATTCCATTCCATTGAATTTCACATTCCATTCCGTTCCATTGCACATTCCTTTCCACATTCCATTCCGCATTCCGTTCCACATTCCGTTCCACATTCCATTCCAAATTCCAATCCATTCCATTCCACATTCCAGTCCATTCCATTCCACATTCCATTCCATTCCATTCCACTTTCCATTTCACATTGCATTCCGTTCCATTCCACATTCATTCCACATTCCATTCCACATTCCATTCCACACTCTTTTCCACATTCCTTTCCACATTCCATTCCATTCCTTTCAACATTCCGTTCCATTCCATTCCACATTCCCTTTCACATTCCATTCCTTTCCATTCCACATTCCATTTCACATTCCATTCCACATTCTAATCCACATTCCATTCCATTCCTTTCCACATTCCATTAGACATTCCATTTAACGTTCCTTTCCTTTCCATTCCACTTTCCAATCCACGTTCCATTCCACGTCCCATTCCATTTCATTCCACGTTCAATTCCACAGTCAATTCCATTCTATTTAGCGTTCCGTGCTACATTCAATTCCACATTCAATTCCACGTTCCATTCCGTCCATTCCACATTCCATTCTACACTCCATTCCTCATTCCATTCCAAATTCCATTCCGTTGCATTCCACATTCCATTCCACATTCCTTTCCAAGTTCCATTCCACATTCCATTCCATTCCATTCCACATTCCTTTCCACATTGCATTCCACATTCCGTTCCATGACATTTCACATTCCATTCCTCATTCCATTCCACATTCCGTTGCACATTCCATTCCATTCCATTCCACATTCCATTCTACGTTCCTTTCCATTCCATTCCACCTTCCATTCCACTTTCCATTCCACTAAATTCCACGTTCCATTTTGCATTCCATTCCTTTGCATTCCACGTTGCATTTCACATTCAATTCCACATTCCATTCCACATCCCTATCCATTCCATTCCTCATTCCATTCCACGTTCCATTTCACGTACCATTCCATGTTTCATTCCGCGTTCTATTCCATTCCATTCCACGATCCATTCCACGTTCCTCTCCACATTCCATTCCAGATTCAATTCCATTCCGTTCCATTCCATTCCACATTCATTCCACATTCCATGCCACATTCCATTCCATTCCATTACACGTTCCTTTCCACGTTCCCCTCCACGATCCATTCCACGTTCCATTCCATTCCGTTCGACATTTCTTTCCACCTTCCATTTTGCAATACAATCCACATTCCTTTTGACGAACCATTGCATTTCCTTCCACAGTCCATTCCACATTCCTTTGCACATTCCATTCCATTCCATTCCACATTCCATTCCACATTCCATTCCCATCCATTCAACATTCCATTCCACATTCCATTCCACTACATTCCACATTCCAATCCAGTTTCCGTTTCACGTTCCATTTCATTCCATTCCACATTCCATTCCACGTTCCATTTCACATTCCATTCCACATTCCATTTCATATTCCTTTCCATTCCATTCCACATTTCATTCTACATACCATTCCACATTCTTTTAAATTCCATTACACATTCTATTCCACGTTCCATTCCATTCCATTCCACCTTCCATTCCACTATCAATTCCATTCGATTCCACTTTCCATTCCAAATTCCATTCCACATTCCATTCCACATTCTATTGCGTTCCATTCCACATTCCATTCCTTATTCCTTTGCACATTCCTTTCCATTCCTTTCCACATTTCATTCCACATTCCATTCCACATTCCATTTCACATTCTATACCAAGTGCCTTTCCACGTTCGATTCCATGTTCCATTCAATTCCATTCCACGTTGCACTCCATTCCATTCCACGTTCCATTTCATGCCATTCCACGTTCCATTCCACATTCCATTTCACATTCCATTCCGTTCCATTCCATTCCATTCTGTTCCATTACATTCCATTCCACACTCTTCCATTTCATTCCATTCCACATTCCATTCCATTCCATTCCACATTCCATTCCATTCCATTCCATTCCATTTACAATTCCATTCAATTCCATTCCACATTACATTCCACATTCCGTTCCACATTCCATTCCGTTCCTTTCCACATTCCATTCCACACTCCATTCCAGATTTCATTCCACATTCCATTCCGTACCATTCCGCATTCCTTTGCATATTCCATTCCACATTCCTTCCCATTCCATTCCACATTCCTTTCCATTCCATTCCACATTCCATTCCTTTCCATTCCACATTCCATTCTGCATTCCATTAAATTCCATTCCACATTCCATTCCACTACATTCCAAATTCCATAACTTTCTGTTCCACATTCCATTCCACGTTCAATTCCACGTTGCATTCCACATTCCATTCCACGTTCCATTCCACGTTCCATTCCTTTCCGTTTCACGTTCCATTCCACGTTCCATTCCTTTCCGTTCCACGTTCCATTCCACGTTCCATTCCACATTGCATTCCACATTCCATTCCACGTTCCATTCCACATTCCACTTCACATTCCATTCCACGTCTTATTCCATTCCATTACACATTCCATTCCACATTCAATACCATTCCTTTTCAACAATCCATTCCACCTTCCATTTCACATTTCATTCCACTTTCCATTCCACATTCCATTCCATTCCATTCCATTCCATTCCATTCAATCCCACAATCCATTCTATTCCATTCCACATTGTATTGCACTTTCCATTCCACTTTCCATTCCACTTTTCTTTCCACGTTCCATTCCACATTGCATTCCTTTCCACATTCCACTCCACATTATATTCCATTCCATTCCATATTCCATTCCACTTTCCATTCCACATTCTCTTACACATTACATTCCATTTCAGTCCATATTCCTTGCCACATCCCATTGCTATTCCAGTCCACATTCGATTCCACATTCCACTGCATTCCTTTCCACATTCCATTCCATTCGAATCCACTTTCCATTCCACATTCCATTCCATTCTATTCCACATTCTATTCTCCATTCCATTCCACATACCATTCCTTTCCATTGCACATTCCATTCCACAATCCATTCCATTTCCTTCCTCGCTCTATTCCACGTTCCATTCCACATTCCGTTCCATTCCATTCCAATGTTCCATTCCACGTTCCATTCCACATTCCATTCCACGTTCCATTCCATTGCATTCCACGTTCCATTCCATTCCATTCCACTTTCCATTCCATTCCATTCCACCTTCAATTCCACATTCCAGTCCACTCCTTTCCACGTTCCTTTCCACATTACTTTCCCTTCCACTTCAACTTCAATTCCACATTATATTCCATTCCATTCCATTCGACATTCCATACCATTCCATTCCATTCCATCATTCCTTTCCACATTCCATTCCATTCCATTCCATTCCATTCCATTCCATTCCACATTCCATTCAATTCCATTCCAGTCCATTCCATATTCCAATCAATTACATTCCATATTCCATTCCATTCAATTCCAAATTTCATTCCATTCCATTCCACGTTCCATTCCATTCAATTCCACATTCCATTCCATTCCATTTCATATTCTATTCCACATTCCATTCCATTCAATTCCACCTTCCATTCGACGTTCAATTCCATTCCATTCCATTCCACATTCCATTCCATTCCATTCCACAATCCATTCCACATTCCGTTCCTCATTCCATCCCACATTCCATTCCATTCCATTGCATCTTCAATTCCACGTTAAATTCCATTCCATTCCATTCAACTTTCCATTCCACATTCCATTCCTTTCCATTCCACATTCTTTCAATTCCATTCTGCATTCCATTCCATTGCATTCCATTCCATTGTACATTCCATTTTATTCCATTCCACGTTCCATTCCACATTCCATTCCACGTTCCATTTCACGTTCCATTTCACGTTTCATTCAACGTTCCATTCCACATTACGTTTCATTCCACTTTACATTCCATTCCATTCCACGTTCCATTCCATTCCACATTCAATTCCATTCCATTCCACATTCCATTCCATTCCATTCTACAATCCATTCCATTTCATTCCACATTCCATTCCATTCCATTCTACAATCCATTCCATTTCATTCCACATTCCATTCCATTCCATTTAATTCTATTCTACATTCCATCCCATTCCATTCCATTCCACATTCCATTCCTTTCCCTTCCACATTCCATTCCTTTCCATTCCATTCCACATTCCATTCCAATACATTCCACATTGCATTCCACATTTCTTTAAACATTCCATTGCACTTTCCATTCCACGTTCCATTTCACGTTCCATTCCATTCCATTCCACATCCCGTACCATCCCAATCCATTCCATTCCACATTCCATTCCTTTCCATTCCATTCCAAATTCCATTCGATTACATTACACATTCCTTTCCTTTCCATTCCACTTTCCATTCCACATTTCATTTAACGTTCCGTTCAAATTCCATACCGCATTCCATTCCACGTTCCATTCCATTCCATTCTACGCTCCATTCCATTTCTTTCCACGTTCCATTCCAAGTTCCATTCCGCATTGTATTCCCGTTTCCATTCCACGTTGCATTGCATTCCATTCCACGTTCCTTTCCATCTTCCATTCCATTCCAGATTCCATTCTACATTCCATTCCATGTCCCATTCCACATTCCATTCCACGTTCCTTTCCACGTTCCATTCCAAGTTCCATTCCACGTTCCATTCCAAATTCCATTCCATTCCATTCCATATTTCATTCCACATTCTATTCCACATTTCATTCCACATTCCATTCCATTTCATTCCACATTCCATTCCACATTCCATTCCACATTCCATTCCATTCCACATTCCACTCCACATTCCATTACATTGCATTCCATTTTCCATTCCACGTTGCACTCCACATTCCATACCATTCCATTATCTTCCAATTTCCATTCCACTTTCCATTCCACAATCCATTCCACATACCGTTCCATTCCATTCCACATTACATTCCACGTTCCACTCCATTCCATTCCACCTTTGATTTCACATTCCATTCCACATTCCATTCCATTCCACATTCCTTTCCAAGTTCCATTGCATTCCTGTCCACATTCCATTCCACTTTCCATTCCATTCCATTCCACATTCCACTCTACTCCAATCCACAATCCATTCCACATTCCATTCTATCCCATTTCACTTTCCATTCCACATTCCATTGCATTCCATTCCACATTAAATTCCGCATTCCATTCCATTCCATTCCACATTCCATTCCACAACTAACTCCACATTCCATTACACATTCCATTCCATTCCATTCCACGATCCATTCCACGTTCCATTCCATTCCATACCACGTTCCATTCCGCATTACTTTGTATATTCCATTCCACATTCCATTCCACCTTCCATTCCACGTCCCATTTCATTCCATTCCACGTTCCATTCCAATCCATTCCATGGTCCATTTCATTCAATTCCACATTCCATTCTACATTCCATTTCACATTCCAGTCCACCTTCCGTTACACATTCCATTCCATTCCATTCCATTTCACATTCCATCGCATTCCAATCCACATTCCATTCCTTTCCATTCCACTTTCCATTCCGTTCCTCATTCCATTCCATTCAATTGCACATTCTATTCCTTTCCGTTCTATGTTCCTTTCCATTCCGCATTCCGTTCCATTACTTTCCACATTCCTTTCCACATTCTATTCCACGTGCCATTCCTTTCCATTCCACATTCCATTCCATTGCATTCCACATTCCATTCTAGTCAATTGCACATTCCATTCCATTCCGTTAATTCCGAATTCCATTCCACATTCCATGCCACGTTCCATTCCATTTCACTCCACATTCCTTTCCAATTCATTCCACTTTCCATTCCATTCAATTCCACATTCCATTCCATTCCATTGCATTCCATTCCGCATTCCATTCCATTCCATTCCGCATTGCATTCCATTCCATTCCTTTCCTATCCATTCCATTCCATTCCATTCCAAATTCCATTCTATTCCATTCAATTCCATTCCATTCCAAATTCCTTTCCATTCCTCATTGCATTCCATTCCATTCCTTTGCATTCCATTCCATTCCATTCCTTTCCAAATTCTATTCTATTCCATTCAATTCCATTCCATTCCACATTCCATTCCATTCCGTTCCACATTCCATTGCTTTCCATGCCACATTCCATTCCATTGGATTCCCCATTCCATTCCCTTCCATTCCATTCCATTCCGCATTCCATTCCATTCCATTCCCCATTCCATTGCATTCCATTCCCATCCTTTCCAAATTCCATTCCATACCATTCCATTCCACATTCTATTCCATTGCATTCCACAATCCATTCCATTTCATTCCACATTCCATTCCATTCCATTTAATTCTATTCTACATTCCTTACCATTGCATTCCTTTCCACCTTCCATTCCTTTCCATTCCACATTCCATTCCATTCCATTACACATTCCATTCAGTTCCATGGCACATTCAATTCCACAGTCCATTCCGTTCCACTTTCCTTTCCACGACCTATTCCAAATTCCATTACACTTTCAATTCCATTCCATTCCACGTTCCATTTCGCATTCCATTGCACATTCCATTCCACATACCATCCCACCATCCATTACACATCCCATTTCATTCCATTCCACGTTTCATTCCATTCCATTCCACGTTCCATTTCATTCAATTCCACATTCCATTCTAGATTCATTTCACATTCTATTAAACATTCCATTTCACATTCCATTCCATTCCATTCCATTCCAAATTGCATTCCATTCCAATCCACATTCCATTCCTTTCCGTTCCACTTTCCACTCTTTTCCATGTTCCATTCCATTCCATTTTGCATTCCATTCCACTTTCCATTACGTTCCTCATTCCATTCCATTCCTTTATATTCATATCAAATTCCATTCCACATTCCATTATATTCCACACCACATTCCATTACATTCCATTCCACTTTCAATTCCATTCAATTCCACGTTCCGCTCCATTCCGTTACTTACCATATTCCATTCCATTCCACTCCTCATTCCATTTCTCTCCATTCCACATTATATTCCATTCTATTCCACATTCCTTTCCATTCCATTGCAGTCCATTCCAAATTCCATTCCATTTTCCATTCCATTCTATTCCACTTTCCATTCCGTTACATTCCACGTTCCAATGCATTGCATTCCACATTCCATTCTATTCCATTCCAAATTGCATTCTATTCCATTCCATTCCATTCCACATTTCGTTCTATTCCATTCCATTCCACATTCCATTCCATTCCATGCAACTTTGTATTCTATTCCATTGCAGATTAAATTCCATTCGATTCCATTCCATTCCACATTCCATTCCAATCCATTCCAGACTGAAAACCATGCCATTCCACATTCCATTTAAATTCCATTCCATTCCATTCCATTCCACATTCTATTCCATTGTATTCCATTGCATACCACATTCCATTCCACATACCTTTCCATTCCATTCCACATTCCATTGCTTTCCATTCCACATTGCATTCCATTCCATTCCACATTGCGTAGCATTCCATTACATTCCACATTGCATTCCATTCCACTTCATTCCACATCCCATTCGATTCCATTCCACATTCCATTACATTCCGTTCCAAATTGCATTCCATTCCATTCCATTACACATTCCATTCCACTCCATTCCACATTCCATTCCACATTCATTTCCATTCCATTCTACATTCCTTTCCACATTTCATTCCATTCCATTCCACATTCCAATCCACATTCCCTTACATTCCATTTCACATTCCATTGCACATTCCATTGTCTTCCATTACACATTTCATTCCATTCAATTCGATTCCATTCCACATTCAATTCCATTCCATTCCACATTCCATTCCATTCCGTTCCCCATTCCATTCCATTCCATTCAATTCAATTCCACATTCTTTTCCACATTCCAGTCCATTCCACTCCACATTAAATTCCATTCCATTCCACATTCCATTCCATTGCATTCAACTTTGCATTCCATTCCATTCCACATTGAATTCCATTCCATTCCATTCCACTTTCCATTCCATTCCATTCCACATTCATTTGCACTTCATTCCACATTCCATTTCATTCAATTCCATTCCATATTCCATTCCATTCCACATTCATTTGCACTTCATTCGACATTCCATTTCATTCAATTCCATTCCATATTCCATTCCATTCCATTCCACATTCCTTTCCATTCCATTCCACTCCATTGCACATTCCATTCCACTTTCCATTCCATTCAATTCCACACTGCATTCCATTCCATTCCACATTCCACTCCATTCAATTCCACTTTGCATTCCATTCCATTCCTTTACACATTGCATTGCATTCCATTCCATTCCATTCCATTCTACAATCCATTCGATTCCATTCCACATTCCAGTTTATGCCATTCCATTCCAAATTGGGTTCTATTCCATTCCATTACACATTCCATTCCATATTCATTTCCATTCCATTCCACATTCCATTCCGCAATCCATTCCATTCCATTCCACTATCCATTCCATATTCCATTCCACATCCCTTTTGATTCCATTCCACATTCCATTGCATTCCAGTCCACATTCCCTACCACGATCCATTCAATTCCACATTCCATCAATCATTCTATTCCATTCCATTCAACATTCCATTGCACATTCCATTCCATTCCGTTCCACATTCCAATCCATTCCATTCCATTCCCCATTCCATTCCACATTCCATTCCATTCAATTCCACATTCCATTTCATTTCATTCCTTATTCCATTTCATTACGTTCCATATTCCATTCCATTCCTTTCCACATTAAAATCCACATTCCATTCTATTCAATTCCGCATTCCATTCCATTCCATTCCATATTCCCTTCTGTTCCTTTCCACATTCCATTCCAATCCATTCCACATTCCATTCCATTCCATACCATTCCGTTGCACATTTCATTCAATTCCATTCCACATTTCTTTATATTCCTTTCCATTCCACATTCCATTTCACATTCCATTCCATTGCACATTCCATTCCATTTCATTCCATTCCATATTCCATTCCATTCCACATTCCATTCCATTCCGTTCCCCATTCCATTACATTCCTTTCCATATTCCATTCCACTCCATTCCACATTGCATTCCAATTTCCATTCCTTTCCATTGCACATTCCATTCCACATTCCATTCCATTCCATTCCACTTTCCATTCCACGTTCCATTCCATTCCTTTCCAAATTCAATTCCATTCGATTTCACAGTATATTCCATTCAATTCCATGTTGCATTCCATTCAATTCCTTTCCACATTCCATTCCATTCCATTCCAAATTCAATTCCATTCAATTACACATTATATTCCTTTCAATTCCACGTTGCATTCCATTCCTTTCCTTTTCACATTGCATTCCGTTCCTTTCCATTCCATTCCACATTCTGTTCCATTTCATTCCACAGTCCATTCAATTCCATTCCACATTGCATTCCAATCCATTCCATTCCACGTTCCAATCGACATTCGTTTCCAATCCGAATTTCATTATACTTTGTATTTCCATTCCAATCCATTCCACATTCCATTATACTTGGTATTCAATTTCCTTCCACCTTCCATTCCATTCCATTCCGGTGCACATTCCATTCCATTCAATTCCGTATTCCATTCCATTCCATTACGTATTCCTTTGCAGGTTCCATTCCATGTTCTATTCCACGTTCCTTTCCACATCCCATTCCATTCCATTCCACATTCCATTCCACCTTACATTCCATTCCATTCCACATTCCATTCCATTCCATTCTATATTCCATTCCACTCCATTCTGCATTCCATTGCATTCCATTCCACTCCACATTTCATTCCACTTTCCGTTCCATTCCATTCCACTTTCCATTCCACTCCATTCCATTCGATTCCACATTGCATTCCCCTTGCATTTCCAATGCATCCCACATTCCATTCCATATTTCATTCCATTCCATTTCACATTCCCACCAAATCCATTCCACATTCCATTCCATTAAATTCCGTATTCCATTCCATTCCATTCCACATTCCATTCCGCTCCATTCCACATTCCATTCCATTCCACATTCCATTCCGCTCCATTCCACATTCCATTCCATTCCATTCCATTCCAAATTGCATTCCATTCCATTCGACATTACATTCGATTCCATAATCAGTTCCATTCCATTCCATTCCATTCCAAGTTCCATTCCATTCCATTCCACTTTCCATTCCTTTTCATTCCACATTCCATTCCACATTTCATTCCACATTCCATTCAATTCCACTTTCCGTTTCATTCCATTCAATTTCATTTCACATTCCATTCCATTCCATTCCACATTCTATTCCATTGCATTCCACATTCCATTCCATTCCATTCCATTCTCTTCCAATCCATTCCACCTAGCATTGCATTCCATTCCATTCCGCAATCCATTCCATTCCATTCCATTCCTTTCCAGTCTATTCCACATTGCATTCTATTCCATTCCATTCCGCTTTCAATTCCATTCCATTCCACTTTCCATTCCATTTTTCACTCCATTCCCGTTTCCATTCCAAACCATTGCACAGTCCATTCCACATTACTTTCCATTCCATTTCAATCCCTTCCAACTCCATTCCACATTCCATTTAATTCCATTCCACATTGCCTTCCACTTTCAATTCCGATCCATTCCACATTCGATTCAACCTTCCATTGCATTCCTTTCCACTTTCCTTTCCATTCCATTCCGCATTCTATTCCATTCCATTGTACATTCCATTCCATTCCAATCTACATTCCATTCCATTACACATTCCATTCACTTTCCATTCCTTTCCATTCCGCATTCCATTCCAATCCATTCCAAATTCCTTTCCATTCCATTCCACATTGCATTCCATTCCATTCTCCATTCAATTCCAGTCCACATTCCTTTCCATTCCATTCCTTTCCATTCAATTCCAAATTCCATTCCACATTCCATTCCATTCCACTCAGCATTCCATTCCATTCCGCTCCACATTCCATTCAATTCCATTCCATTACTTTCCATTCCATTCCATTCCATTCTACTTTCCATTCTATGTTCCATTCCATGTTCCATTCCATAACATTCTAAGTTCCGTTCCATGTTCCATTCCATGTTCCATTCCACGGTCCGTTCCATTGAATTCCGCATTCCCTTTCATTCCGTCCCACATTCTATTCCTTTCCATTCCACTTTCCGTTGCATTCCATTCCACCTTCTATTCCATTCCATTCGATTCCATTGCATATTCCATTCCACATTCCATTGAATTCCACACACATTCCATTCCATTCCACATTCCGTTCAAGATTCCATTCAATTCCATTCCACATTCCATTCCATTCCAATCCACTTTCCATTCCATTCCATTCCACATTGCATTGCATTCAATTTCACATTCCATTACATTTCATTCCAGATTCATTTCCACATTCCTTTCCACATTCCATTCCACATTGCGTTCCACCTTCCATTCCACATTCCATTCCACATTGCGTTCCACCTTCCATTCCACATTCCATTCCATTCCATTCCACATTCCATTTCACATTCCATTCTGTTCCATTGCACATTCCATTCGACATTCCATTCCACATTCCGTTCCGCATTGCATTCCACATTCCATTCCATTCCATTCCACACTGCATTCCATTCCACTCCACATTCTATTTCGTATTGCATTCCACATTCCATTTCACATTCCATTCCCTTCAATTCCCCATTCCATTCCATTCCTTTCCACTTTTGATTTCACATTCCATTCCATACCATTCCATTCACATTCCATTCACATTCCATTCCCTTCAATTCCCCATTCCATTCCATTCCATTTCACAATCCTTTCCATTCCATTCCACATTCCATTTCACATTCCATTCCGTTCCATTCCACATTCATTCCACGTTCAATTCCACATTCCATTCCACATTCCATTCCACATTCCATTCCAGATTTCATTCCATTCCATTCCAGTGCACATTGCATTCCATACTGTGTCATTCCACGTTGCATTACACATTCCATTCCATTCCTTTCCACATTCCATTCCGCCTTCCATTTAACATTCCATTCCTTTCCATTCCACGTTCCATTCCACGTCCCAGTCCATTTCATTCCACGTTCAATTCCACAGTCAATTCCACTCCATTTCACCTTCCATATCCCATTTCACCTTCCATTCCGTCCATTCCACATTCCATTCCACACTCCATTCCACATTCCATTTCACATTACACTCCATTCAATGCCACATTCCATTCCACACTATATTCCACATTCCGTTGCACATTCCATTCCGTTCCATTCCATATTCCTTTCCACATTCCTTTCCACAATAAATTCCGCTAGCCATTCCATTCCATTCCACATTGCATTCCACAACCCACTAAATTCCATTCCACATTCCATTCCATTGCATTCCCCATTCCTTTCCACATTCCATTCCACTTACCTTTCCATTATATTTCACATTCCTGTCCTCATTCCATTCCACATTCCATTCCACTTACCTTTCCATTGCTTTCCACTTTCCATTCCACGTTCGATTCCACGTTTCATTCCATTCCATTCCATGTTCCATTCCACGTTCCATTCCACTTACATTCCATTCCATTCCACATTGCATTTCACGTTCCATTCCACATTCCATTCCACATTCCTTTCGATTCCATTCCTCATTCCATTCCACCTTCCATTCCACGTTCCATTCCATGGTTCATTCCATTCTATTGCACGTTCCATTCCGGGTTCCATATCACAATCCATTCCACATTTCATTCCATTTCATTCCATTCCAAATTCTATTCAACATTCTATTCCACCTTCCATTCCATTCCATTCCACATTCCTTTCCATGTTCCATTCCACATTCCATTCCTCGTTACTTTCCATTACTTTCCACGTTCCATTCCATTCCATTCGGCATTCCTTTCCATATTTCATTTCACATTCCATTCCACATTCCATTTGACATACCATGGCATTCGCTTTCCCATTCCATTCCATATTCCTTTGCACATTCTATTCCATTCCTTTGCATATTCCATTCCACATTCCATTCCTTTCCATTCCACATTCCATTCCACGTTCCATCTCATTCCATTCCACATTGCATTACACTTTCCATTACACATTCCATTCCACATTCCATTTCACATTCCTTACCATTCCATTCCATTCCACACTGCATTCTACATTACATTCCACATTCCCTTCCATTCCATTCCACATTCCTTTCCATGATCCATTCCATTCTATTCAGCTTTCCATTCAACGTTGCATTCCACATTCCATTACACTTTCCATTCCATACCATTCCACTTTTCATTCCACTTTTCATTCCACTTTCCATTCCACATTCCATTCCGTATTCCATTGCGTTCCATTCCACATTGCATCCCACTTTCCATTGCATATTCTTCTGCACATTCCTCTCCATTCCATTCCACATTCTATTCCATTCCATTCCACATTCCATTCCACATTCCATTCCACATTTCATTCCATGTTCCAATCCCAGTTCCATTCCATTCCATTCCACTTTCCATTGCATTCCATTCCACGTTCCTTTTCATGCCGTTCCACGTTCCATTTCACATTCCTTTCCACATTCCATGGTGTTCCATTCCACATTCCATTGCACATTCCATTCCATTTTTTTTGGACATTCTTTTCCATTCCATTCCGCATTCCCTTCCACAATCCATTCCACATTCCATCCCACATTCCATTCCACATAACATTCCATTCCATTCCACGTTCAATTCCACATTCCATTGCATTTCGCTTGACATTCCATTACATATTCCATTCCACATTCCATTTCACATTGCATTCCATTCCATTACACATTCCCTTCGACACTCCATTCCACATTCCATTCCACATTCCTTTCCGTTCCATTCCACATTCCACTCCACACTCCATTCCACATTCCATTCCGTTCAATTCCACATTCCATTCCACACTGCAATCTGCATTCCATTCCACTTTCCATTCCGTTGCATTCCACATTCCTTTCCACCTTCCTTACCGCATTGCATTCCACATTCCATTCCACATTCCAATCCACACTCCATTCCACCTTCCATTCCACATTCCATTCCGTACCATTCCACATTCCTTTCCACTTTCCATTTCACATCCTATTCCGTTCCATTCCACATTCCAATACATATTCAATTTCATTGCATTTCACATTCCATTCTGTTCCATTGCACATTCCTTTCCACATTCCATTCCACGTTCCGTTCCGCATTCCATTCCACATTCCTGTCCACATTCCATTACATTCCATTCCACATTCCAATCCATTCCATTCCACATTCCATTCCATTCTATTCCACTTTCCGTTTCACATTCCATTCAGTTCTATTCCGCATTCATTCCACATTCCATTCCACATTCCATTCCACAATCCGTTCCACTTTCCATTCCACATTCCATTCCATTCCATTCCACATTCCCTTCCAATCCATTCCACATTCCATTCAACATTCCATTCCACATTCCATTCCATTCCATTCCACATTCCATTCCATTTTTCATTCCACATTCCATTCCACGTTACTTTCCATTACATTCCACGTTCCATTCCTTTCCATTCCACATTCCTTTCCATATTTCATTTCACATTCCATTACACATTACATTTGACATACCATTGCATTCCCTTCCACATTCCATTCCACATTCCTTTGCACATTCTATTCCATTTCCTTGCATATTCCATTCCACATTCCATTCCACGTTCCATCTCATTCCATTCCACATTGCATTCCACGTTCCATTTCACATTGCATGCCACCTTCGATTTCACATTCCATACCATTCCATTCCATTCCACACTCCATTCTACATTCCATTCCACTTTCCTTTCCATTCCATTCCACGTTCCATTCTATTCTATTCCACTTTCCATTCAACGCTGCATTCCACATTCCATTCCACTTTCCATTCCATACCATTCCGCTTTTCATTCCACTTTCCATTCCACATTCCATTCCATATTCCATTGCGTTCCATTCCACATTGCATTCCACTTTCCATTCCATACTCCTTTGCACATTCCTCTCCATTTCATTCAACATTCCATTCCATTCCATTCCACATTCCATTCCACAATCCATTCCACATTCCATTCCACATTCCATTCCACATACCATTCCATTCCATTCCATGTTCAGTTCCACATTCCATTGCATTTCACTAGACATTCCATTACACATTCCATTCCACACTCCATTTCACATTGCATTCCGTTCCAATACACATTCCCTTCCACACTCCATTCCACATTCCATTCCACTTTCCATTCCACATTCCATTCCACACTTCATTCCACATTTCATTCCATTCAATTCGACATTCCTTTCCACACTCCAATCCGCATTACATTCCACATTCCATTCCGTTGCATTCCACATTCCTTTCCACCTTCCTTACTGCATTGCATTCCACATTCCATTCCACATTCCAATCCACACTCCATTCCACCTTCCATTTCACATTCCATTCCGTACCATTCCACATTCCTTTCCACTTTCCATTTTACATCCCATTCCTTTCCATTCCACATTCCAATACATATTCCATTTCATTGCATTTCACATTACATTCTGTTCCATTGCACATTCCTTTCCACATTCCATTCCACATTCCGTTCCACATTCCGTTCCACATTCCTGTCCACTTTCCATTCCATTCCATTCCACTTTCCATTTCACATTCCATTCCATTCCACCTTCCATTCCACATTCCATTCCGTACCATTCCACATTCCTTTCCACTTTCCATTTCACATCCCATTCCATTCCATTCCACATTCCAATACATATTCCATTTCATTGCATTTCACATTCCATTCTGTTCCATTGCACATTCCTTTCCACTTTCCATTCCACATTCCGTTCCACATTCCGTTCTACATTCCTGTCCACTTTCCATTCCATTCCATTCCACATTCCAATCCATTCCTTTCCACATTCCATTCCATTGCATTTCACTTTCCATTTCACATTCCATTCCGTTCTATTCCGCATTCATTCCACATTCCATTCCACATTCCATTCCACACTCCATTCCACTTTCCAATCCACAGTCCATCCCATTCCATTCCACATTCCATTCCATTCCATACCATTCCAAATTCCATTTCACATTCCATTACACATTCCATTCCAAATTTCATTCCATTCCTTTCCACTTTCCATTTCACATTCCATTACACATTCCATTTTAAATTTTATTCCATTCCTTTCCACTTTCCATTTCCCATTCCATTTAACATTACATTCCTTTCCAATCCACGCTCCAGTACACGTTCCATTCCATGTCCCATTTAGTTTCATTCCACCTTCAATTCCACAGTCAATTCCATTCCATTTCACGTTCCATGCTACTTTCCATTCCACATTCCATTCCACGTACCATTCCGTCAATTCCACATTCCATTCCACACTCCATTACTCATTCCATTCCACATACCATTCCGTTCCATTCCACATTACATTCCACATCCCATTCCTCGTTCCATTCCACATTCCATTCCATTGCATTCCACATTCCATTCCTCCTTCCATTCCACATTCCATTCCATTGCATTCCACATTCCATTCCTCCTTCCATTCCACAACACACTAAATTTCATTTCACATTCCATTCCATTCTATTCCACATTCCTTTCCACATTCCATTCCACAACCCACTAAATTTCATTTCACATTCCATTCCATTCTATTCCACATTCCTTTCCACATTCCGTTCCACATTCCATTCCATGACATTTCACATTCCATTCCACATTCCATTTCGCATTCCATTCCGTTGCATTCCATTCCATTCCACACTCCAATCCGTTCCATTTCACATTCCATTCCATTCAATTCCACATTCCATTCTATTGCATCCTATTCAACTTACAATTCCATTCCATACCATTCCACATTCCATTGCATTCCATCCCGCATTCCATTCCACATTCCGTTCCACATTCCATTCCACATTTCATTCCGTTCCATTCCGCATTCCTTTCCATTTTCCATTCCACATTCCTTTCCATTCCATTCCACATTCCATTCCGTTCCATTCCACATTCCATTCTGCATTCCATTAAATTCCATTCCACATTCCATTCCACATTCCATTCCATTCCATTCCGCATTTGATAACTTTCCATTCCACTTGCCATTCCACATTGAATTCCACGTTGCATTCCACAGTCCATTCCACTTTCCATTCCATGTTCCATTCCATTCCATTCCATGATCCATTCCACTTTCCATTCCACATTGCATTTCACATTCCATTCCACGTTTCATTCCATTCCGTTCCACATTCCATTCCACATTCAATTCCATTACTTTCCACAATCCATTCCACATTCCATTCCACTTTCCATTACAATTTCTATTCCATTCCATTCCACATTCCATCCCATTCCTTTCTATTCCATTCCACACTCCATTCTATTCCATTCCACATTGTATTTCACGTTCCATTACACTTTCCATTCCACTTTTATTTCCACGTTCCATTCCACGTTGCATTCCACTGAATTAAACACTCTGTTCCACAATCCACTCTCTTCCATTCCGCATTCCATTCCACAATCCATTTCATTCCATTCCACATTTCATTCCATTCAACTCCCCTTTCCATTCTACATTCCATTCCATTCCACTCGACATTCCATTGTACTTTCTACTCCATTCCTATCCAAGTTCCATTCCACGTTCCATTCCACATTCCATTCCACCTTCAATTCCGCATTCCATTCCGTTCTTTTCCACATTCCATTGCACATTCCGTTCCACATTCCATTCCAAATTCCATTCCATTACATTGCACATTCCATTCCACATTCTATTCCATTACATTCCACATTCCATTCCACAATGCATTCCACATTGCATTCCATTCCATTCCTTATTCCATTCAACATTCCATTCCATTCGATTCCACATTCCATTCCATTCCATTTCACATCCCATTCCCCATTCCATTCCACATTCCATTCCCCATTCCATTCCATTCCATTCCATTCCACATTCTATGCCACATTCCATTCCACCTTAGTTTCACATTCCATTTCACATTGCATTCCACGTTTCATTCCATTCTCTTCCACAATCCATTCCGTTCCGTTCCGTATTCCATTCCATTCCATTCAATTCCATTTCACATTCCTTATCATTCCATTCCTTTCCACATTCCATTCCTTTCCATTAAACATTCCATTCCATTCCATTCCACATTCCATTCTATTTCATTCCATTCCATTCCACATTCCATTACACACTACCTTCCCTTCCATTCCACATTCCGTTACATTCCATTCCACATTTCGTTCGACGTTCCATTCCCCTTTCTGTTCCGCGTTCCCTTCCACGTTCAATTCCACTTTCCATTCCACGTTCCATTCCATTCCATTTCAGATTCCACTGCACATTTCATTCCCTTCCATTCCATATTCCATACTATTAAATTCCATTCCATTCCACATTCCATTCCACATTCCATTCCATTCCATTCCACATTCCGTTCTGCATTCCATAAAATTCCATTCCACATTCCATTCCATTCCATTCCACTTTCCATAACTGTCCATTCCACATTCCATTCCACATTAAATTACCCGGTGCATTCCTCCTTCCATTCCACCTTCCATTGCATATTCAATTCTGTTCCATTCCACATTGCTTTCCACATTCCATTCCACATTCCATTCTACTTTCCATTCCATTCCATTCCACATTGCATTCCACTATTCACTACATTCCATTCCACATTCCATTCCGTTCCATTCCACATTCCTTTCCACATTCCGTTCCACATTCCATTCCATTACATTTCACATTCCATTCCACATCCATTCCACATTCCATTCCATTCCATTCCACTTTCCATTCCACGTTCCATTCCACATTCCATTTCACGTTTCATTCCATTCCATTCCACGTCCAATTCCAACTTCCATTCCATTCAATTCCACGTTCCGTTCCACATTCCATTCCATTCCATTCCACATTGCATTTCATATTCCATTCCACATTCCTTTCAATTCCATTCCTCATTCCATACCACGTTCCATTCCACATATCATTCCACGTTCCATTCCACATTCAATTCCATTCCATTTCATTCCACATTCCATTCAACATTCCATTTCACATTCCATTCCATTCCATTCCACATTCCATTCCACATTCCAATCCTTTCAATTTCGCAGTCCATTAAACTTTCCATTCCACATTCCGTCCCATTCCATTCCACATTCCATTCCACGTTCCATTTCACATTCCATTGCGCACTCAATTCTACATTCCGTTCCACATTCCTTTCCATTCCATTCCACATTCCATTTGACGTTCCATTGCATTCCATTCCGCTTTCCATTGAACGTTCAATTCCACAATGCATTCGACTTTCCATTCCATACCATTCCACTTTTCATTCCACGTTCCATTCCACATTCCATTCCCTTCCTTCCCATTCCATTCGACATTCCACTACATTCAATTCCATTCCACATTCCATACTATTCCATTCCACATTTCATTCCATTCATCTCCCCTTTCCATTCCGCATTCCATTCCATTCCACCCGACATTCCATTGTACTTTCTACTCCATTTCTATCCACGTTCCATTCCACGTTCCATTCCACATTCCATTCCATTTTCAGTTCCGCATTCCATTCCGTTCTTTTCCACATTCCATTCCACATTCCGTTCCACATTCCCTTCCAAATTCCATTCCATTACATTGCACATTCCATTCCACATTCTATTCCATTACATTCCACATTCCATTCCACAATGCATTCCACATTGCATTCCATTCCATTCCTTATTCCATTCAACATTCCATTCCATTCGATTCCACATTCCATTCCATTCCGTTTCACATCCCATTCCCCATTCCATTCCACATTCCATTCCCCATTCCATTCCATTCCATTCCACATTCTATGCCACATTCCATTCCACGTTCGTTTCACATTCCATTTCACATTGCATTCCACGTTTCATTCCATTCTCTTCCACAATCCATTCCATTCCGTTCCACATTCCATTCCCTTCCATTCAATTCCATTTCACATTCCTTATCATTCCATTCCTTTCCACATTCCATTCCTTTCCATTACACATTCCATTCCATTCCATTCCACATTCCATTCTATTTCATTCCATTCCATTCCACATTCCATTACACATTACCTTCCCTTCCATTCCACATTCCATTACATTCCATTCCACATTTCGTTCGACGTTCCATTCCATGTTCTGTTCCGCGTTCCCTTCCACGTTCAATTCCACGTTCCATTCCACGTTCCATTCCATTCCATTTCAGATTCCACTGCACATTTCATTCCCTTCCATTCCATATTCCATACCATTAAATTCCATTCCATTCCACATTCCATTCCATTCCACATTCCATTCCACATTTCGTTCAGCATTCCATAAAATTCCATTCCACATTCCATTCCATTCCATTCCACTTTCCATAACTGTCCATTCCACATTCCATTCCACATTAAATTCGCCGGTGCATTCCTCCTTCCATTCCACCTTCCATTGCATATTCAATTCTGTTCCATTCCACATTCCTTTCCACATTCCATTCCACATTCCATTCTACTTTCCATTCCATTCCATTCCACATTGCATTCCACTACTCACTACATTCTATTCCACATTTTATTCCGTTCCATTACACATTCCTTTCCACATTCTGTTCCACATTCCATTCCATTACATTTCACATTCCATTCCACATCCATTCCACATTCCATTCCATTCCATTCCACTTTTCATTCCACGTTCCATTCCACAATCCATTCCACGTTTCATTCCATTCCATTCCACGTCCAATTCCAAGTTCCATTCACTTCAATTGACGTTCCGTTCCACATTCCATTCCATTCCATTCCACATTGCATTTCATATTCCATTCCACATTCCTTTCGATTATACTCCTCATTCCATACCACGTTCCATTCCACATATCATTCCACGTTCCATTCCACATTCCATTCCATTCCATTGCATTCCACATTCCATTCAACATTCCATTCCACGTTCCATTCCATTCCATTCCACATTCCATTCCACATTCCAATCCTTTCGATTCCGAGGTCCATTAAACTTCTCCATTCCACATTCCATCTCATTCCATTCCACATTCCATCTCATTCCATTCCACATTGCATTCCACGTTCCATTTCACATTCCATTGCACACTCAATTCTACATTCCGTTCCACATTCCTTTCCATTCCATTCCACATTCCGTTTGACGTTCCATTCCATTCCATTCGGCTTTCCATTCAACCTTCCATTCCACATTCCATTCGACTTTCCATTCCATACCATTCCACTTTTCATTCCACGTTCCATTCCACATTCCATTCCACATTCCATTACCTTCCTTCCCATTCCATTCCACATTCCACTACATTGAATTCCATTCCACATTCCATTCCATTCCATACTACATTCCATTCAATTCCATTCCAGATTCCATTCCATTCCATTCCATATCCATTCCATTCCATTACACATTGCATTCTGCGTTCCATTCCTTTCCAATCCACATTCCCTTCCATTACATTCCACTTTCCATTCCACGTTCCATTTCACGTTCCATTTCACATTCCATTCCATTCCATTCCACATTAAATTCCATTCCATTCCACATTCCATACAAATCAATTCCATTGTATTCCACATTCCATTACATTCCATTCCACATTCCAATCCATTCCATTCCACATTGCATTCCACACTCCACTCCACATTCCAATCTACACTCCATTCCACATTCCATTGCACATTCCAAGCCATTCCATTCCACATTGCATTCCACTTTCCATTAGACATTCCATTGCATTCCACTTTCCATTCCACGTTCCTTTCCATTCCATCACACGTTGCATTCCACATTCCATTCCATTCCTTTCCACATTCCTTTCCATTAAATTCAACTTTCCATTCCACATTCCTTTGCATTCCATTCCACTTTTCATTCCAGATTACATTCCATTCCATTCCACATTTTATTTCGATCGTTTCCACATTCCATTCTACTTTCTATTCCACATTGCATTCCATTCACTTCCACGTTCCATTCCATACCATTCCACTTTCCACTTCATTCCATTTCACATTCCACTACACATTCCATTTCACATTCCATTCCACGTTACATTTCACATGCCATTTTATTCCATTCTATTCCATTCCACTTTCCATTCAATTCTATTCCACATTCCATTCCACATTCCATTCATTTCCATTCCACATTCCATTCCATTACATTCTACATTCCATTCCATTCCCTTCCAAATACCATTCCTTTCCATTACATTACATTTCACTTTCCATTCTATTCCATTGCATTCCACATTCCATTCCAGATTCAATTCCATTACATAGCACATTCCATTCTTTTCCATTGTACACTCCATTCCAAAATTCTTATTCCATTGCATTCCATATTCCATTCTCGTTCCATTCCATTCCATTCCCCATTCCATTCCACCTTCTATTCCGCATTTCATTTCACATTCCATTCAATTCCATTCCACATTCTACTCCATTCCATTGCACATTCCATTCCACATTCTATTCCATTCCATTCCACATTACATTCAACATCCCATTCTATTCCATTCCACATTGCGTTCAACATTCCATACTATTCCATTCCTTTCCATTCCACATTCCATTCCATTCCATTCCATTCCACATTCCATTCCACATTTCTTTCCTTTCCATTCCACATTGCATTCCAATGCATTCCACATTCCATTCCGTTCCATTCCACATTCCACTCCTTTCCATTCCACATTGCATTCCATTCCATTCCACATTCCATTCCACCTTGAATTCCATTCCATTCCACATTGAATTCCATTCCATTCCACATTCCATTCCATTCCATTCCACTTTGCATTCCACATTCCATTCCACATTCCGTTCCATTCCCTTCCACATTCCATTCCATTCCATTCCACATTGAATCCCCTTCCATTCCTTTCCACGTTCCATTCTGTTCCATTCGAGATTCCATTCCATTGCACTCAACATTCCATTCCATGATCCTTTCCATTCCATTCCACTTTCCATTCCAATCCATTCCATATTCCATACAATTAAATTCCATTCCATTCCACATTCCTTTCCATTCCACATTCCATTCCATTCGATTCCATTCCATATTCCATTTCATTCCAATCCATATTCAATTCCATTTCATTCCATTCCATTCCACATTCCATTCCATTCCTTTCCACATTCCATTATATTCTATTCCACATTCCATTCCATTCTACTCCACATTGCATTCCATTCCATTTCATTCCAAATTCCATTCCATTCCATTCACATTCCATTGCCTTTCTTTACACATTACATTCCATTCCTTTCCATTAGACTTTCGCTTATACGTTCCATTCCATTCCATTCAACGTTCCATTCCACGTTCCACTCCATATCGCCTTCCATTCCATTTCCCATTCCATTCCTTTCAATTCCACATTCCATTCCACATTGCATTCCATTTCTTTACACATTGCATTCCACTTTCCATTCCACATTCCATTCCATTCCACGTTACATTCCACGTTGCATTCCACATCCCATTCCATTTCCTTCCTCATTTAATTCCATGTTCAATTGCATTCCATTTCACGTTGCATTCCACATTCCTTTCAATTCCATTCCACATTCCATACCATTCCATTCCATTCCATTCCACATTCCATTCAACATTCCAGTCAATATTCCATGTCAAATTCCATTTGATTGCATTCCACATTCAATTCCACTTTCCATTCCATTGCATTCCTCATTGCATTCCACGTTCCATTCCATTCTATTCCACATTCCATTCCATTCCACGTTCAATTACATTCTGTTGCATTCCAAATTTCATTCCATTCCATTCCGCATTCCATTCCGTTCCATTGCATTGCATTCCACATTCCATTCCAATCCAATATACATTCCATTTCATTCCATTCCACATTCCATTCCATTCCATTCCTTTCCACATTCCATAGCATTGCATTCCATTCCACATTCCATTAATTTCCTTTCTGCATTCCATTCCATTCCATTCCACATTCCATTCTATTGAATTCCACATTCCAGTTCAGATAACTTTCCATTCCATTCCACATTCCATTCTATTGAATTCCACATTCCAGTCCACATAATTTCCATTCCATTCCACATTTCATTCCGCATTCCATTCCACGTTACATTCCACGTTCCATTCTACGTTCCATTCCACATTCCATTACATATTCCATTCCATTCCTTTCCTCATTGCATATAATTCCATTGCCTTCTATTCCAATTTCCATTCCATTCCAATCCACATTCAATTCCACATTCCATTCAATTCTATTTTACATTTCATTCCATTCCATTCCATATTCCTTTCCATTCAATTCCACATTCCATTCGATTCCACAATCCATTCTATTCCACATGCCCTTCCATTCGTTTACATTCAAATCCCAATTCCATTCAAAATTCCATTGAATTTCCTTCCACATTCCATTCCATTCCATTCCACATTCCATTCCTTTCCAATCCACATTCCATTCCTTTTGATTCCATATTCAATTCTATTCCATTCCACATTCCATACCATTCCATTACATTACATTCCACATTCCATTTCTTTTATTCCACATTCCATTATATTATATTCCACATTGCATTCCATTCCTTTCTACTCCCCATTGAATTCAATTCCATTTCACTTTCAATTCCATTCCATTCCACATTCAATTCCATTCCATTCCACATTCAATTCCATTCCATTCCACATTCCATTCCATTGCATTCCATTCCATTCCATATTCCCTTCCATTTATTTCCACATTCCATTCCGTACCATTCCTTTCCATTCCATTCCATTCCATTCCATTCCATTCCATTCCATTCCATTCCATTCCATTCCATTCCATTCCATTCCATTCCATTCCATTCCATTCCACAATCCATTGGATTACATTACATATTCCATTCTATTCCATTTCAGTTTGCATTCCATTCCATTCCATTCCACATTGCATCTCATTCCACTCAATTCCCCATGCCATTCCATTCCATTTCATATTTCATTCCATTCCATTCCACATTGCTTTCCATTCCATTCCATTCCTCATTCCTTTCCACATTCATTTCCATTCTATTCCACATTCCATTCATCATTCCTTCCCATTCCATTCCACATTCCATTCCACATTCCATTCCATTCCATTCCACGTTCCATTGCACATTCCAATACATTCCATGCCAGATTCCATTCCAAATTCCATCCCATTCCATTCCACATTCCATTCCACGATCCATTCCATTCCACATTACATTCCACATAGCTTTAAATTCCATTCCACATTTCATCCCACCTTCCATTCTGCGTTCCATTCGACTTTACATTGCATACTTCCCTCCATTCCATTTCACTTTTCATTCCACATTTCATTCCATTTCATTCCACTTTCCATTCAATCTTCCTTTCCACATTCCATTACATTGCGTTCCACATTCCATTCCACATTGCATTTCACATTCCATTCCACATTCCATTCCATTCCATTCCGCATTCCATTCCATATTCCATTCCACATTCCATTCAATTGCATTCCACATTCATTTCCACATTCCATTCCTTTGCATTCCTCATTCCATTCCAAATTCCATTCCATTCCATTCAACATTGCATTCCATTCCATTCCACGTTCCATTCTATTCTGTCGCATTCCACATTTCATTCCATTCCATTCCGCATTCCATTCCATTCCATTCCATTCCATTCCACATTCCATTCCATTCCATTCCTTTACACATTACATAGCATTGCATTCCATTCCACATTCCATTAATTTCCTTTCTGCATTCCATGCCATTCCATTCTGCATTCCATTCCATTGCATTCCACATTCCATTCCACATCACTTTCCATTCCATTCCACATTCCATTCCGCATTGCATTCCACGATCCATTCCACGTTCCTTTCTATGTTCCATTCCACATTCCATTACATATTCCATTCCATTCCTTTCCACATTACATACAATTCCATTGCATTCTATTCCACTTTCCATTCCATTGCAATCCACATTCCATTCCGCATTCCATTCCATTCTATTACACATTCCATTCCATTCCATTCTACATTCCATTCCATTCAATTCAACATTCCCTTCCATTCCATTCCACATTCCATTGCATTTCATTCCACATTCAATTCCATTCCACATTAAATTCTATTCCACATTCTCTTCCATTCCTTTACATTCAAATCCTAATTCCATTCAAAATTCCATTCAGATCCATTCCACATTCCATTCCATTCCAGTCCACATTCCATTACTTTCCATTTCACATTCCATTCCTTTCGATTCCACATTCAATTCTATTCCATTCCACATTCCCTTCCATTCCATTACATTCCTCATTCCATTGAGTTTATTCCACATTCCATTCCATTCCATTCCACAATGCATTCCATTCCATTCTGTTCCACATTGAAATCAATTCCATTACACTTTCAATTCCATTCCATTCCACATTCAATTCCATTCCATTCCACATTCCATTCCATTGCATTCCATTACATTCCATATTACATGCTGTTCCATTCAACATTCCATTCCATTCCATTCCATTCTATTCCATTCCACATTCCTTTCCACATTCCATTCCTTTCCATTCCATTCCTTTCCACGTTGCATTCCACGTTCCATTCCACATTCCATTCCATTCCCTTCCATTCCATTCCGTTCCATTCCATGTTCAATTCCATTCCATTCCAATTTCCATTCCATTCCATTGCACGTTCCATTCCATTCTATTCCACGTTCCATTCCATTCGACATTCCATTCTAACCCATTGCATTCCATGATACATTCCATTCCATTCCACGTTCCACTCCATTCCATTCCACGTTCCTTTCCATTCCGTTCCACGTTCAATTCCATTCCATTCCAATCCATTCCACATTCCCTTCAATTCCACATTCCATTCCATTCCATTTCATTCAACGTTCCTTTACATTCCATTCCATTGCAGATTCCATTCCGTTCCATATTCCATTCCATACCACTTTCCATTCCATTACACGTTCCATTCCATTACACGTTCCATTCCATTCAATTCCACCTTCCATTCTACATTCCATTCCAATCCACATTCCGTTCCATTCCACATTCCATTAAATTCCATTCCATTCCTCATTCCCTTCCTCTTTCCAGTCCATTCCTTACCACATTCCATTCCATTCCATTCCATTACATATTCCATTCCATTCCATTCCACGTTCCATTCCACTTTCCATTACATAATCCATTCCATTCCATTTCACATTCCATTACACATTCCACTCCATTCCTTTCCACTTTCCATTCACATTCCATTCCAATCTATTCCACACTAAATTCCACATTCCATTCAATTCCATTCCGCAGTCCATTCCAAATTCCATTCCATTCCTTTCCATTCCATTAAATTTCATTCCACATTCCCTTCTGTTCCACATTCCATTCCTCATTGCATTGCATTCCATTCCACATTCCATTCCGATCCATTCCACATTCCATTCCATTCCACATTTCCTTCCTCATTCCATTCCATTCCAATCCACATTTCATTCCATTTCACATTCCATTGTACATTCCATTCCATTCCATTTCACATTGCATTCAACATTCCTTTAAACATTGCATTCTACTCAATTCGACATTACATTACCCATTCCTTTCCATTCAATTCTACATTCCATTGCCCATTCCATTCCACTTTCCTTTCCACATTCCATTCCATTACATTCAACATTCCATTCCCCAATCCATTCCACATTGCATTCCATTCTATTCCACATTCCACTCCCTATTCCATTCCACATTCCATTCCACATTCCATTCCATTCCATTCCATTCCACATTCCATTCCACAATCCATTCCACAATCCATTCCATTCCATTCCACGTTCCATTCTACATTGCATTGCACATTCCATTCCATTCGATTCCACATCCCTTTCCACAATCCATTCCACATTCCATTACCCATTCCTTTCCTTTCCATTCCACATTCCATTCCACTCCATATTCCATTCCATTCCATTCCACATTCAATTCCTCTTCCCATTCCATTCCATTCCACATTCCATTCCATTCCCTACCACATTCCATTCCACTTTCCATTCCGCGTTCCATTTGACCTTCTATTGCACGTTTCATTCCATTCCATTCGACTTTCCATTCCACATTGCATTCCATTCCATTCCATTTTCCTTTCAACATTCCATTCCAGATTGTTTTGCACATTCCATTCCTTTCCTTTCCACGTTCCATACCATTCCATTACATTCTATTCTACATTCTATTCCAAATTCCATTCCATTCTATACTACAGTACATTCCATTCCATTCCACATTCCATTCCATTCTATTCCACATTCCATTACTTTCCATTCCACATTTGATTCCACATTCCATTAAATGTTCCATTCCACATTCCATACCACATTCCATTCCAGATTCCACTTCAAGTTCCATTCCATTCCATTCCTCGTTCCATTATGTTCCATTCAACTTTGTATTCCACTTTCCATTCCACATTCCCTTCCACATTCCATTCCACGTCTCATTCCATTCGATTCCACCTTTCATTGAAATTTCTTTTCCATTGCATTCCACATTCCATTCCACGTTTCCTTGTAAATTCCAATCCATGTTCCATTCCACGTTTCATTCCATTCAATACCACTTTCCATTGCACGTTCTATTACATTCCATTCTATGTTCCACTCCATATTCCATTGCACATTTCATTCCGCTTTCCATTCGACATTCCTTTCCACGTTCAATTCCACGTTCCATTCCACGTTACATTCAATTCCATTCCAAGTTCCATTCCTCATTCCATTGCATATTCCATTTCATGTTCCATTCTACGTTGCATTCCAATTTCCATTCCACTTTACATTGAACTTTCCATTCCACTTTCCATTCCAATCCATTCTAGATTCCGTTCCACATTCCAATCCATTGCATTCCACTATCCATGCCACATTCCTTTCCACATTCCATTCCATTCCTTTCCACATTCCATTCCCCATTCCACTGCATTACATTCCTCTTTCCATTCCACTTTCCATTCCACTCCAGTTCACAATCCATTTCTCATTTCATTCGACCTTCCATTCCACATTCCATTCCACATTCCATTCCGTTCCATTCGACATTCCATTCCACTTTCAATTCCACGATATATTCAACGTTCCATTCCATTCCATTCCATGTTCCATTGATTCTGTACCATTCCACATTTCATTCCACCTTTCATTTCGCATTCAATTCGACATTGCATTACACATTCCTTTCCTTTCCATTCCACGTACAATTCCATTCCATTCCACATTCCATTGCATTCCATTCCACATTCCATTCCTTTCCATTCCACGTTACAAACCTTTCCACATTACATTCCACATTCCATTCCACGTTCCATTCCTTTCCATTCCACGTTACATTCCACTTTCCATTTGATGTTCCATTGCATTCCATTCCACGTTCTGCTCCAAATTCCATTCCATTCCATTTCACGTTCCATTCAACTATTCCATTACAAATTCCGTGCCACTTTCCTTTCTGTCCCATTCCACATTCGATTTCACTCTCCACTCCACATTCCATTCCACATTCGATTCCACTCTCCACTCCACATTCCATTCCAAATTCCATTCCTTTCCATTCCACATTCCATTCCAAATTTCATTCCACATTCCATTCCGTTCCATTGAACATTCCATTGCATTCCATGCCACATTCTTTAAACATTCCAATCCATTCCGTTCCACATTCCATCCCTTTCCATTCCCCATTCCATTCCACACTCCATTCCATTACATTCCACATTACATTCCACATTCTATTCCACATCCCATTCCACATTCCATTCCATTCTATTCCATATTCCCATCCACATTCGATTCCACATTGCATTCAACATTCCATTCCACATTCCTTTCCATTCCATTAAACATTCCATTCCACCCTACATTTCACATTCCATTCCACATTCCATTCCATTCCATTCAACGTTTCATTCCACGTTCCATTCCACCTTCCATTCCATTCCATTCCACTTTCCATTCCACATTGCATTCCACATTCCTGTCCATTCCATTCCATATTGCATTCCACATTATATTCCACGCCATTCCACATTCCACTCCACATTCCATTCCACATTCCATCCCATTCCATTCCACATTCTTTTCCATTCCAATCCACTTTCCATTCCAGTTTCCAATCCATTCTATTCTTCGTTCTATTCCACATTCAATTCCACATTTCGTTCCGCGTTGCATTCCACATTCCATTCCATTCCATTCCACAATGCTTCCCATTCCACTCCACATTCCATTTCGCATTCCATTCCACCTTCCATTTCATATTCCATTCCATTCATTTCCCCATTCCATTCCATTCCATTCCAATTTCCATTCCACTTTCCATTCCATACCATTCCACATTCCATTCCATTCCATTCCACATTCCATTCCATTCCATTCCATTCCATTCCACATTCCATTCGATTCCATTCCATATTCAATTCCATTTCATTCCACATTCCATTCAACGTTCCAAACTACCATCCATTTGAAGGTCCATTCAATTAAATTCCACGTTCCATTCCTCTTTACATTCCATTCCATTCCACTTTCCTTTCCATATTCCATTCCACACTCCATTTCATTCCATTTCGCATTCCATTCTAGTCCACTCCACATTTCATAAGACGTTCAATTCCATTCAATTCCACGTTCCATTCCACATTCCAATCCAAATTCTATTTCACATTCCATTCCACATTCCACTACATTCCATTCCATTTTACATTCCACGTTCCATTCCACAATCCATTCCACATTCCATTCCATTTCATCTCACATTCCATTCCACGTTGCATTCCATTCCATTCCACTTTCAAATCCACATTCCATTCTATTACTTTTGACATTGTATTCCACAATCCATTCCACATTCCCTTTCACATTCCATTGCGTTCCATTACACATTCCATTCCACACTAAATTCCACATTCCTTTCCACATTCCATTCCGTTCCATTCCATATTCCGTTCCTCATTCCATTCCTCATTCCATACCACATTCGATTCCACATTCCATTCCACATTCCACTAAATTCCATTCCACATTCCATTCCTTTCCATTCCACATTACATTCCACGTTCCATTTAATGTTCTATTCCGTGTTCCATTCAATATCATTTCACTTTCCATTCCGCATTCCATTCCATTCCATTCCATTTCCTTTCAATATTCCATTCCCCATTCCATTCCACATTACGTTCCGTTTCATTCCACAATCCACTCCACATTCCATTCCACATTCCATTCCAATCCATTCCACATTACATTGCATTCCACTCCACATTCTATTCCACATTACATTCCATATTTCATTCCACATTCCATTCCACATTCCATTCCATTCCATTCCACGGTCCATTCCATTCCATTCCACGTTTCATTCCACGTTCCATTTCACCTTCCATTCCATATTCCATTCCAAATTCCATTCCGCAATCCTGTCCACATTCTGTTCCATTCCATGCAACATTCCATTTCACAATCCATTCCATTCCATACCACTTTCAATTCAACTTTCCATTGCATTATATTTGACATTTCTTTCCACATTCCATTCCACGTTCCACTCCAAGTTCCATCCATTCAATTCCACTTTCCTTTCCACGTTCTATTCCACATTCCATTGCACCTTCCACTGTATCTTCCATTCCACATTACATTCCACTTTCCTTTCCACGTTCCTTTCAACGTTCCTTTCTGTGTTCCATTCCATAGCATTCCACGTTCCATTCCACCTTCCATTCCATTGTGTTCCACTTTCCATTCCACATTTCATTCCCCAATCGATTCCACATTACTTACCATTCAATTCCACAATCCATTCCATTCCATTCGACATTCCATTCCATTCCATTCCACATTCCATTCCACCTTGCTTTCCAATCAGTTCCATAATCCATTCCACACCATTCCATATCCCCTTCTGCATTCCATTCCACAAACCATTTCGCATTCCATTCCACATTCCTTTCCATTTCATTCCACATTCCATTCCACATTGCATTCCATTCCATTCCACATTACTTTCCGCATTCCATTTTACATTCCATTCCACATTCCATTCCATTCCATTCCATTCCCTATCAAATTCCATTAGACATTCCATTCCATTGCATTCAACATTGCATTCCTTTCCATCCGACATTTCATTCCACGTTCCATTCTACATTTCATTCCACTTTCCATTCCATTCCATTCCACGTTCCATTCCATTCCGTTTGACATTCCAATCCAAATTCCATTTTATCTTCCATTCCCTTCCATTCCACATTCCATTCCATTCCTTTCCACTTTCCAATCCTTTCGACATTCCATTCCACATTCCATTCTACGTTCCATTCCATTCCATTGCATGTTCCATTCCACGTTCCATTCCATGTTCCATTCCATTCCATTCCACATTCCATCCGACATTCCTTTCCTTTCCATTTAACTTTCCATTCCAATCCATTCCATTTTCCATTCCACATTGCACTCCACATTCCATTCCACGTTCCATTGCACATTCCATTCCGTTCCATTCCACATTCAATTCTACACTGCTTTCCACATTCCATTCCACGTTCTGTTCCATTCCTTTCCACATTCCATTGGACAGTTTATTCCACTTTTCATTCCGTTCCATTCCACATCAGATTGTATTCCCTTCCACATTCAAATCCATTCCATTCCACAGTCAATTACATCCATACCTCATTCCATTCCACATTCTCTTCCACATTATATTCCACATTCCATTCCATTCCATTCAACATTCCATTCCATTCCATTCCACATTCAATTCCATTTCATTCCACATTCCATTCAACGTTCCAATCTACCTTCCATTCCATGGTCCATTCAATTAAATTCCACATTTCATTTCTCATTCCATTCCATTCCATTCCACTTTCTTTCCACATTCCATTCCACATTCCGTTTCATTCCATTCCACATTACATTCTACATTCTATTCCACATTCTATTCCACATTCCATTCCATTCCATTCCATGTTCCCTTCCACATTCCATTCCACAATCCATTGCCCATTCCTTTCCATTACATTCAACATTATATTCCACATTCCATTTCACATTCCATTACACATTCCATTCCTTTCCATTCCACAATCAATTCCTTTACATTCCATTCCACATTCTATTCCATGTTCCATTAAACTTTCCATTCCACATCAAATTCCATTCCATTCACATTTCATTCCACATTCTAATCCATTGCATTCCACTTTCGATGCCACATTCCATTCCACATTCCATTCCCCATTCCACTGCATTCCATTCCACTTTCCATTCCACATTCCATTCCACTCCATTGTACAATCCATTTCACTTTCCATTCCACCTTCTATTCCACGTTTCATTCCACATTCCATTCCATTCCATTCCAGATTCCATTCCATTCCATACGACATTCCATTCCATGTTCCACTCCACGTTCTATTCCACGTTCCATTCCATTCCTTTCCATGTTCCATTCATTCTGTTCCATTCCACATTTCATTCCAACTTCCATTTCGCATTTCAGTCTACATTCCACTACACATTGCTTTCCATTCCATTCCACGTTCAATTCCATTCCATTACACATTTCATTTCATTCCATTCCACATTCCGTTGCATTCCGGTCCACATTTCAATCGTTTCCACATTCCATTCTACATTCCATTCCACGTTCCATTCGATTCTATTCCACGTTCCTTTCCACGTTCTATTCCATTCCATTCCACGTTCCATTCCATGTTCCATTCCACATTGCATTACTTTCCATTCCACATTTCATACCATTCCATTCCACATTCCATTCCATGCCATTCCAGTTTCCATTCTGCATTCCATTCCATTCGAATCCACATTCTGTTACATTTCATTCCCTTACAGTCCACATTCCATTCCATTCAATTCCATTCCACATTCCATTCCTTTCCATTCCATATTCCATTCCATTTGATTCCACATTCCATTGAATTCCTTTCCAAATACCATTCTATTCCATTCCATTCCACATTCCATACCATTCCATTCCATCTTCAATTCCATTCCATTCCATTCCACTTTCCATTCCATTCCATTCCACATTTCATTCAACATTCCATTCCGTTCCAACCTATTCCATTCCATGTACCACTGCAAATTCCATTCCACATTCCATTCCGTTGCATTCCATTCCATTACAAGTTCTATTCCACATTCCGTTTCACTTTCCATTCCATTCCATTCCACATTGCATTCCTTTCCGTTCCCTTCCATTCCACATTCCAATCCATTCTTTTCCACATTTCATTCCATTGCATTCCATTCCACATTCCTTTCCATTCCACTCCAACTTCCATTCCATTAAAATCCATTCAATATTCCATTCCACATTCCATTCCAAATTGCATTCCATTCCATTCCAGATTCCGTTCCATTCCATTGCATTCCAAATTCCATTCCACATTCCATTCCACATGACATTCCATTCCATTCCACGTACCTTTCCACATTCCATAGCATTCCATTCCACATTCCATTCCATTCCATTCCACATTCCATTCTATTTCCATTTCCCATTCTCTTCTACTTCCATTTTAAATTCCATTCCATTCCACTTTCCCTTCCACATTCCATTCCATTACATTCCACCTTCCATTCCACATTCAATTTCTTTCCTTTCCACATTCCATTCCCTTCCACTTTACGTTCCATTCCTTCCATTCCATTCCACATTCCATTCCATGTTCCATCCACCTCCATTCCACTTCCCATACTGTTCCACTGCATGTTCCATTCTATTCCACTCCATATTACATTCCATTATATTCCATGCTCCATTCCATTCCACGTTCCATTCCATTCCATTCCACTATACATTCCACGTTCCATTCCACGTTCTATTTCATCTTCCTTTCCATTACATTAAATGTTCCATTAATAATTCCATTCTGCATTCCATTCCATTCCATTCCATATTACATTCCACGTTCAATTCCACTTCATTCCACATTCCATTACATTCCACTTTCCATTCCCTTCCACTCCACTTTCCATTGCATTCTATTTTCCATTCCATTCCATTCCATTCCATTGCATTCCACATTCCACTCTACGACATTCCATTCCATTCCACCTTCCATTCCATTCCTTTCCACATTCCATTACATTCCATTCCACATTCCATTCCATTCCATTCCATATTCCATTCCACATTCCATTCCATTCCGTTCCATTGCATTCCACATTCCATTCCATTCCATTCCACATTCCAATCCATTTCATTCCACATTCCAATCCATTCTATTCCACATTTCATTCCATTGCATTCCATTCCACATTCCTTTCCATTCCACTCCGCCTTCCAATCCATTAAAATCCATTCAATATTCCATTCCACATTCCATTCCATTCCATTCCAAATTGCTTTCCATTCCATTCCAAATTCCATTCCATTCCATTGCATTAAAAATTCCATTCCACATTCCATTCCACATGAAATTCCATTCCATTCCACATACAATTTCACATTCCATAGCATTCCATTCCACATTCCATTCCATTCCATTCCACATTCCATTCTATTTCCATTTCACATTCTGTTCTATTTCCATTTTAAATTCCATTCCATTCCGCATTCCCTTCCACATTCCATTCCATTACATTCCACATTCCTTTGCATTCCATTGCACATTCCATTCCACATTCAATATCTTTCCTTTCCACATTCCATTCCCTTCCACTTTACGTTCCATACCTTCCATTCCATTCCACATTCCATTCCATGTTCCATCCACCTACATTCCAGTTTCCATATTATTCCACTCCATGTTCCATTCCATTCCACTCCATATTACATTCCATTATATTCCATGCTCCATTCCATTCCACGTTGCATTCCATTCCATTCCACTATATATTCCACGTTCCATTCCACGTTCTATTCCATCTTCCTTTCCATTCCATTAAATGTTCCATTAATCATTCCATTCTGCATTCCATTCCATTCCATTCAATATTCCATTCCACGTTCAATTCCACTCCATTCCAGGTTCCATTACATTCCACTTTCCATTCCCTTCCACTCCACATTCCGTTCCATTCTATATTCCATTCCATTCCGTTCCATTCCATTGCATTCCACATTCCACTCTGCTATATTCTATTCCATTCTACCTTCCATTCCATTCCTTTCCACATTCCATTCCATTCCATTCCACATTCCATTCCATTCCATATTCCATTCCACATTCCATTCCATTCCGTTCCATTGCATTCCACATTCCATTCCGTTACATTCCATATTCCAATCCATTTCATTCCACATTCCACTCTATTTCATTCCACATTATATTCCATGCGCTTTCCATTCCATTCCATTCCACATTCCATTCCATTCCACATTTTATTCCATTCTATTCCACATTCCATTCCATTCCATTCTGCATTCAATTCCATTCCACTTTCAAAGTCCATTCCATTTGTTTCCATTCCACATTCCATTCCATAAAATGCCTTTCCATATTCCTTTCCATTCCATTTCATATTCCATTCCTTTCCATTCCATTCCTTAGTCCATTCCATTCCATTTCACATTCCGTTCTATCCATTGCATTCCACATTCCATTCCATTCCATTCCAGTTTCCATTCCCTTCCACTTTCCATTCCATTCCATTTCACATTCCTTTCTTTCCATTGTAATCCACATTCCATTCCATTCCATTCCACTTTCCATTCCCTTCCACGTTACTTTCCATTCCATTCATTTCCATCCCACATTCCATTCCATACCAATCCTTTCCACATTCCATTCCATTAAATTCCACATTCCAATCCATTCCATTCCACGTTCCATTCCAAATTCCACTCCACATTGCATTGCATTCAATTGAATTCCCCATTCCATTCCATTCCATTCCTTTCCATTACATTCCACGTTCCATTCCACATTCCATTCCACATTCCATCCCATTCCATTCCACGTTCCATTCCATGTTCCATTCCACATTCCATTCCACATTCCATTCCATTCCACATTTCGTTCCACTGCATTACATTGTATTCCGCATTGCGTTTCATTCCATTCCATTCCACATTCCATTCCATTCCATTCCACATTCCATTCTATTCCACATTCTCTTTCACATTCCAATACATTTCATTCCACTTTCCATTCCACATTGAATTCCATTCCATTCCACATTAAATTCCGTACATTCCTCATTAAATTCTATTTCCATTTCACTTTCTGTTGAATTCCATTCCACATTCCATTTCATTCCTTTCCACATTCCATTCCATTCCATTGCATTGAATTTAATATTCCATTCCATTTCATTCCACATGCCGTTCCCATCCATTCCACATTGTATTCCACATTCGATTCCACTCAATTCCACTTTCCATTCCACATTTCATGGCACGTTCCGATGCATTCCACTTTGCATTCCCCATTCCATTCCCCATTCCATTCCATTCCATTCTACATTCCATTCCATTCCATTCCATTCCATTCCATTCCACATTCCATTCTATTCCACATTCTATTTCACATTCCAATACATTTCATTTCACTTTCCATTCCACATTCAATTCCATTCCATTCCACATTAAATTCCACACATTCCACATTAAATTCTATTTCCATTTCACTTTCCGTTGAATTCCATTCCACATTCCATTGCATCCCATTCCACATTCCATTCCATTCCATTGCATTGAATTCAATATTCCATTCCATTTGATTCCACATGCCATTCCCATCCATTCCACATTGCATTCCACATTCGATTCCATTCAATTACACTTTCCATTCCACATTCCATGGCACTTTCTGTTGCATTCCACGTTGCATTCCTCATTCCATTCCCCATTCCATTCCTTTCCATTCTACATTCCATTCCATTCCATTCCATTGCATTTCACATTCCATTCCATTACATTCCATTCCACATTCCGTTTCATTCCATTCCACTTTCCATTCCATTCCATTCCACATTCCATTCCACATTCCATTCCATTCAAAGTTCCATTCCACATTCCATTCCATTCCATTCCATTCCATTCCACATTCCATTCGATTTCATGCCACATTCCATTCCATTCCACATTCCATTCCTCATTCCATTCCGTTGCATTCCACATTCCGTTTCACTTTCCATTCTATTCCATTCCAAATAATTCCATTCCAATACATTAAACTTTCCATTCCACATTCAATTCCATTCCATTCCACGTTCAATTCCACATTGCGTTCTACATTCCATTCCATTCCATTCCATTCCACTTTCCATTCCACATTCCATTCCGTTCCTACCCATTCCATTCCACTTACCATTACACATTGCATTCCGTTCCATTCCTTTCCAATCCAAGTTCAAATCCACATTCCATTCCAGTTTCCATTCCATTCCATTCCACACTGCATTCCATTCCATTCCCTTCCATTCCACATTCCTTTCCATTCTATTCCAAATTTCATTCCGTTGCATTCCATTCCACATTCCTTTCCATTCCATTCCACTTTCAATGGCATTCCAATCCATTCAATATTCCATTCCACATTCCATTCCATTGCATTCCAGTTTCCATTCCATTCCATTCCACGTTAAATTCCATTCCGTTCCACATTTCATTCCATTCCATTCCATATTCCATTCCATTCCATGCCACATTCCATTCCATTCCATGCCACATTCCATTCCATTCCACTCCACATTCCATTCCATTCCGTTCCACTCCATTCCACATTCCATTCCCCACTCCATTCCCTTCCATTCCACATTCCATTCCATTCCATTCCACATTTTACTCCATTCCATTCCCTTCCATTCCACAATCCATTCCATTGTATTGCACATTTCGTTACATTCCATGCGGTTCCACTTTCTTTCCATTCCATTCCACCATCCATTCCATTGCAATCCATTCCGTATTCCATTCCACCTTCCATTCCATTCCATTCCACATTCCATTCTGTTCCATTCCATTCCACGTTCCATTCCATTCCATTTCACATTCCATTCCATTCCCTTCCACATTCCATTCCCTTCCATTCCACATTCCATTCCATTCCTTTCCATTCCACATTCCTTCCCATTCCATAACACATTCCATTCCTTTCCATTCCACTTTCCATTCCACATTTCATTCCATTTTATTCCATTCAACATTATATTCCAGATTCCATTCCACTTTCCATTCTGTTCCATTCCATTCCATTAGACATTCCATTACACTTTCCTTTCCATTAGATTCCATGTTTCTTTCCTCATTCCATTCCACCTTCCACTCCATTGCATTCCACATTCCATTCCTCATTTCATTCCACTTTCCATTCCATTCCATTCCACGTTCCATTCCACGTTCCATTCCACATTGCATTCCACGTTCCATTCCATGTTCCATTCCATTCCATTCCACGTTCCTTTCCTCATTCCATTCCACGTTCCACTCCATGCCATTCCACATTCCATAACTCATTCCACTCCACGTTCCATTCCATGTTCCATTCCACATTCCATGCAATGTTTCTTTCCACGTTCCATTGCATTCCATTCCACGTTCCATTCCTCAATCCATTCTACATTCCATTCCGTTCCATTCGAGTTTTCATTCCACTTCCATTCCACATTCCATTCCCTTCCATTCCACATTCCTTTCCATTCTATTCCACTTTCCATTCCATATTCCATTCCATTCCATTCCATTCCACATTTCATTACACGTTCCATTCCACTCCATTCCACGTTCCAATCCTTATTCCATTACACATTCCATTCCATTCCATTCCACATTTCATTCAACATTCAGTTCAACGTTCCATTCCATTCCATTGCACATTCCATTCCACATTCCATTCCTTTCCATTCACTTCCCGTTCCACATTCCACTCCATTACATTCCAAATTCCTTTCCGTTCTATTCCATTCCATTCCTCATTCCATAACACATTACATCACATTCCATTCCACTTTCCATTCCATTCCATTCCACGTTCCATTTCACATAGCATTCCATTCCTTTCCACATTCCATTGCATATTCTGTTCCATTCCATTACACTCGATTCCACATTCCATTCCATTGCATTCCACATTCCATTCCAGTCCATTCCATTCAACTTTCCATTCCACTCCGCATTCCATTCCATTCAATTCCATATTCCATTCCACATTCCATTCCACATTCCATTCCATTCCATTCCACGTTCCATTCCACATTCCATACCATTCCATTCCACATTCCATTCCATTCCATTCCACATTAAATACCATTCCATTCCACATTCCATTCCATTTCCATTTCACAATCCATACTATTTCCATTTCAAATTCCATTCCATTCCACATTCCATTCCTCTTTCCATTCCATTATATTCCACATTCCATTCCCCATTCATTTCCATTCCATTCCAAAATTCCATTCCATTCCACTTTACATTCCATTCCTTCCATTCCTTTCCACATTGCATTCCAGGTTCCATCCCACTCCATTCCACTTTCCATACTATTCCACTCCACGTTCCTTTCCATTCCATTCCACATTCCTTTCCATTCCATGCCACATTCCATTCCATTCCGTTACGCATTTCGTGACATTCCACACCACATTCCATTCCATTCCGTTTCATTCCACATTCCATTCCCCATTCCATTCCCTTCCATTCCACATTCCATTGCATTCAATTCCACACTCCATTCCATTCCAAGCCTCGTTCCACTCTATTAAAATCCAAATACAATTGCATTCCAGGCCACTTTCCATTCCTTTGCTTTCCACATTCCATTCCATTCCATTCCACATTCCATTCCATTCCACTTTCCATTACATTCCATTCCACATTTCCATCCATTCCGTTCCACATTCCATTCCATTCTATTCCACAGTCCATTCCATTCCACATACCGTTACATTCCATCCATTACACATTCCATTCCACATTCCATTCCATTCCACGTTCCATTCCATTCCACATTACATTCCATTCCATTCCACATTCCATTCCCTTCCATTCCATTGGGCATTCCATACCGCTTCTTATTCCATTCCATTCCATACCACATTCCATTCCATTCCTTTCCACATTCCATTCCATTCCATTCCACATTCCATTCCATTCCATTCCGTTATACATTCCATTCCTCTTTCCATTCAATTTCACATTCAATTCCTTTCCATTCCATTCCACATTCCATTCCATTCCATTCAATTCCACCCAACATTCCTTTCCATTCCATTCCATATTCCATTCCATTCCATTCCATGTTCCATTCCATTCCATTTCACATTCCTTTACATTCCACTATATTCCGTTCCACATTGCATTCCATTCCATTTCATTCCACATTCCATTAAATTCTATTCCACATTCTATTCCATTCCATTCCATTCCATTCCTCATTGAATTCCTATTCCATCCAATTCCATTCCACATTCCATTGCATTCCATTCCACTTTCCATTCCATTACACTGCATTCCACATTCCATTCCATTCCACTCAACTTTGCATTCCACATTCTATTCCACTTTCCATTCCATTCCTTTCCACATTCCATTCCATTCCATTCCATTCTACATTCAATTCCATTCCATTTCTCCATCCATTCCATTCCTCATTCGATTCCAATGTCCATGCCACATTCCATTCCTTTCCATTCCACATTCCATTGCACATTCCATTCAATTCCATTCCATTCCACATTACATTCCATTCCATTCCACATTCCATTCCATTCCTTTCCAGATTCTATTCCACATTTCAATCCACTTTCCATGCCACATTCCATTCCATTCCATTCCACATCCTTTTCCACATTCAATTCCACATTCCATGCCACATTCCATTCCATTCCATTCCACAATCTATTCCACATTCTCTTCCACATTCCATTGCACATTCCATTCCATTCCATTCCACTTTCCATTCCATAAGGCATTCAATTCCACTCCATGCCACTTTCCATTCCATAATCCATTCAATTTCATTCCCCATTCCATTCCAGATTCCGTTACATTCCATTCCACGTTCCATTCCTCTTTCCAATCCACTTTCCGTTCCACATTTCATTCTATGTTCCATTCCATTCCATTCAATTTCATTCCACATTCCTTTCCTTTCCATTCCAAGTTACATTCCATTGCATTCCGCATTATATTCCTTTGCATTCCACATTCCGTTCCATTCCATTCTACTTTCCGTTCCTTTCCATTCCACATTCCATTCCATATTCCAGCCCATTCCTTTCCACATTCCATTCTACACTTCTTTCCTTTCCATACCACATTCCATTCTACATTCCATTCCATTTCATTCCATTTCATTCCACATTCAATTACACATTGAATTCCACAATCCATTCCATTCGATTCCACATTCCATTCCATACCATTCCACATTCTATTCCATTGCATTCCATTCCAAATTCCATTCCATTGCATTCCACATTCCACTCCGTTCATTGAATTCCAAATTCCATTCCATTCCATTCCACATTCTATTAGATTCCATTGCATTCCACGTTCCTTTTCATTCCATTCCACATTCCATTCCTTCCCATTCCATTCCATATTCCACACCACATTCCATTCAATTCCAATCCGCATTCAATTCCACATTCCATTCCATTCCTTTCCAAATTCCGTGCCATTCCAATCCACATTCCATTCCACATTCCATTTCATTCCATTCCACATTCTGTGCCATTCCATTCCACTTTCCATTCCACATTCCATTCAACATTCCATTCCACATTCCATTCAATTTTATTCCACATTTCATTCCACATTCCATTGCGCATACCATTTCACATTCCATTCCATTCCATTCCACGTTCCATTCCGCATTCCATTCCATTCCATTCCTCTCCAGTCCGCATTCCATTCCACATTCCTTTCCACGTTTCATTCCACGTTCCATTCCATTCGATGCCACAATGCATACAATTCCATGCCAAATTCCACACCATTTCTTTGCATTAAATTTTGCATTCCATTCCATTCCATTCCCTATTCTATTCCATGTTCCATTCCAATCCCTTCCACATTCCATAACATTTCATACAATTCCAGTCCACATTCCATTCCATTCCATTCCACATTCCATTCCATTCCTTTCCACATTCCATTCCTTTCCATTGAACCTTCCATCCCACATTCCATTCCATTTCCTATTCTACATTCTGTTCCACATTCAAATCCATGTTCCATTCCATTCCATTCCACTTACCATTCCATGATCCATTCCACATTCCATTCCACATTCCATTCCGTTGCAATCAACATTCCATTCCACATTCCATTCCACGTTAGTTCCACCTTCCATTCTGTTCCATAGTACGTTCCTCTCCACATTCCATTCCAACTTCCATTCCGTTCAATTCCACATGGCACTCCACATTCCATTTTACCTTCCATTCCACATTCCAGTCCACATTCCATTCCATTCCATTCCACATTCCATTCCACATTCCATTATATTCCATTCGACATTCACTTCCACATTCCGTTCCACATTCCATTCTATTCCATTCCAGATTCCTTTCCACATTTCTTTCCATTCCATTCCACTTTCCATTCCAAATTCCATTTCATTCCACTCCACATTCAATCCCACATTCCATTCCACATTCCCTTCCACATTCCATTCCATTAAATTCCACATTCCATTCGACATTCCATTCCATTCCATTCCACGTTCCATTCCCTATACCATTCCATTCCATTCCACGTTCCATTCCACATTCCATTCCACGTTCCTTTCCTTTCCATTCCACGTTCCATTACACATTCCATTCCACATTCCATTCCACGTTCCTTTCGTTGCATTCCACGTTCCACCGCACTTTCCATTCCATTCCATTCCACTTTCCATTCCACATTCCATTGCACATTCCATTACACATTCCATTCCACTTTCCATTTCACATTCCATTTCACGTTCCATTACACGTTCCATTCTATTCAATTCCACGGTCTGTTACAGATTCCATTCCATTCCATTCCACGATCCTTTCCACATTCTATCCACGTTCCCTTCCACATTCTATTCCATTGCATTCTACGTTCCGTTCCACATTCCATTTCATTTGATTCCACGATCCATTCCACATTCCCTACCACGTTCCATTCCACATTCCATTCCACTCCATTCCAGCATCAATTCCACATTCAATTTCACATTCCATTCCACATTTCATTCCTTTCCATAGTACGTTCCATTGCACATTCCATTCCACATTCCATTCCACCTTCCATCATGTTCAATTCCACATGCCACTCCACATTCCATTCCACATTCCAGTCAACATTCCATTCCATTCCATTCCACATTCCATTCCACATTCCATTCCATTCCATTCCACATTCAATTCCACATTCCTTTCCATATTCCATTCGATTCATTTCCAGATTCCTTTCCACATTCCTTTCCATTCCATTCCACATTTCATTGCACATTCCATTGCATTCCATTCCACATTCCATTCCACATTCCGTTCCACATTCCATTCCTTTCCATTCCACATCCCTTTCCACATTCCATTGTATTCCAATCCACATTCCATTCCACATTCCATTCCCCTTTCCATTCCACATTCCCTTCCACATTCCCTTCCATATTCCCTTCCACTTTCCATTCCATTCCATTACATAATCCATTACACATTCCATTCCATTCCATTCCACCTTACATTCCACATCCCATTCCTCAATCCCTTCCACATTCTATTCCATTCCATTACACATTCCAATCCAATCCATTCCACATTCCATTCCACATTCGATTACATTCCTTTCCACATTCCATTCCATTCCATTCCACATTCCATTCCACGTTCCATTCCATTCGATTCCTCCTTCCATTCCACATTCCATTCCATTCCATTACCTTCCATTCCACTTTCCGCTCCATTCCATTCCACGTTCTAATCCATTCCGTTCCATTCCATTCCACTTTCCTTTCCTTTCCATTCCACGTTCCATTCCATTCCATTCCATTGCACATTTCATAAAATTCCATTCCATTCTGCATTCCATTTGTTTCCATTCCACATTCCAATCCATTCCGGATTCCATTCCATTCCGTTTCACATTCTATTCCACGTTCCATTCCTTTCCATTCCACATTACTTTCCACATTACATTCCACTTTCCATTCCACATTCCCTTCCACTTTCCATTCCACGTTCCATTCTACTTTTCATTCCACAATCCGTTGCACATTCCTTTCCACCTTCCATTCCATTCCATTCCACGTTCCATTCCACCTTCCATTCCATTCCATTCCACGTTCAATTCCACATTCAATTCCACATTCTATTCCACACTCCATTCCGCTTTCCATTCCATGTTCCATTCCACGATCCATTCCATGTTCTGTCCAAGGTTCCATTCCATTCCATTCCACGTACCATTCGACATTCCATTGCATTCCTTTCCAAATTCTATTCCACACTCCATTCCACATTCCATTCCACATTCGATTTCGTTCCATTCCACATTGCACTCCACAATGCATTCCATATTCCATTCCACTTTCACTTCCACATTCCATTAAATTCCATTCCACATTCCATTGCACATTCCATTCCATTCCATTCCACACTCCATTCCACATTCAATTCCACATTCCATTGCATTACTTTCCACATTCCATTCCACATTCCATTCCACATTCCATTCCATATTCCATTCCACTTTCCATTCCACGTTCCATTCTATTTCATTCCGTGTTGCATTCCACATTCCATTCCATTCCATTCCACTTTCTATTCCATATTCCACTCCACATACCATTCCACCTTCCATTCTGTTCCATTAAACATTCCATTAAACATTCCATTCAACATTCCTATCAATTCCATTCCACATTCCATTCCACATTTCATTCCACATTCCATTCCACTTTCCATTCCACATTCCATTCCGCAGTCCATTCCATTCCATTCTATTCCTCATTGCATTCCATTCCATTCCATTCCACATTCCATTCCATTCCATTCCAAATTCCATTCCACATTCCTTTCCACTTTCCATTCCATTTCATTCCTGTCCATTCCACATTAAATTCCACATTCCCCATTCCATTCCACGTTCCATTCCACGTTCCAGTCCATTACATTCCACATTGCATTCAATTCCATTCCACACTCCATACCTTTGCATTCCATTCCATTTCGCTTTCCATTCCCTTCCATTCCACATTCTATTTCATTCCATTCCGTTCCATTCCATGTTCCCTTCCACATTCAATTTCTCATTCCATTCAACTTTCCTTTGCATTCCATTCCACATTCCATTTCACCTTACCTGTCACATTCCATTCCGCATTCCATTCCATTCAATTCCATTCCATTCCACATTCCACTCCATTCCATTGCATTCCACATTCCATTCCATTCCAATCCACATCCCTTCCCATTCCATTCCACATTCCATTCCATTCCATTCCACATTGCATTCCACTTTCCATTCCACATCGCATTCCATGTTTCATTCCACCTCCCATTCCACGTTCCACTCCTTTCCATTCCACATTCCATTCCATTTCATTCCACAATCCATTTCATTCCATTCCACTTTCCATTCCACACTCCATTCCTTTCCATTCAACGTTCCATTCCATTCCATTCAACATTCCATTCCAAGTTCCTTTCCACATTCCATTCCACATTGCATTCCGAGTTCCATTCCATTCCATTCCAAATTCCAATCCACGTTCCATTCCATTCCACATTCCAATCCACGTTCCAATCCATGCCATTCCATGTTCCATTCCACGTCCCATTACACGTTGCATTCCTTTTCCTTCAACATTCCATTCCATTCCGTTCCACATTCCATACCTTTGCATTCCTCATTCCATTCCACACTCCACTACACGTTGCATACCATTTTCCATTTCACGTCCCTTTCCATGTTCCATTCCTTTCCATTCCACATTCCATTCCATTCCATTCCAATTTCCATTTCGTTCCATTCCACGTTCCATTGCACATTCCCTTCAATTTCATTCCACTTTCAATTCCACCTTCCATTCTACATTCCATTCCACATTGCATTCCAAGTTCCATTCCATTCCCTTCCACATTCCATTCCACTCCATTCGACGTTCCCTTCCAAGTTCCATTCCACATTCCATTCCACATTCCAATCCAAGTTCCATTCCATTCTTTCCAAGATCCATTCCACTTTCCATGCCATACAATTCCACGTTCCATTCCACATTCCACTCCACTCCATTTCACGTTCAATTCCACATTCCATTCCACATTGTATTCCACGATCCATTCCGTTCAATTCCACATGCCACTCTCCATTCCATTCAACATTCCTTTCCACATTGCAGTCCAAGTTCCATTCCACATTCCATTGCATATTCCATCACATTGCATTCCACATTCCATCCCATTCCATTCCACATTCTATACCACATTCCTTAAACATTCCATTCCATTCCATTCCAGATTCCTTTCCACATTCCATCCATGCCATTCCACATTCCATTCCATTCCATTCCACATTCCATTCCAAATTTCAGTCCATTGAATTCCACTTTCCATTCCGTATTCGATTACATTCCTTTCCACATTCCATTCCATTCCACATTCTATTCCATTCCATTACACATTCCGTTCCACATTCCATTCCACGTTCCATTCCTTTCCATTCCACTTTCCATTCCAGCTTCCTTTCCACGTTCCATTCCACGTTCCATTTCAGGTTCCATTACATTCCATTCCGTATTCCTAACCATTGCATTCGATTTCTTTACGCATTACATTCCATTACATTCCACATTCTACTCCACATTCCATTCCACGTTCCATTCCACATTCAATTCCATTCCATTCCACACTCAATTCCACATTCCATTATACACTCCATTCCACATTCCATTGCTTTCCATTCCACACTCCATTCCATATTCTATTCTACATCCCAATCCTTTACACTCCACATTCCTTTCCAAATTCCATTTCACTCCATTCCACATTTCATTCCACATTCCATTACACATTTCACTCCACATCCCATTCCATTTCATTCCACATTGCATTCTGCATTCCATACCATTGCATTCCATTCCACATTCCATTCCACACTGCATTCCACATTCCAATCCATTCCACTCCTCATTCGAATACACATTCCATTCCATTCTATTCCACATTTCATTCCACATTCCATTCCATTCCATTCCATTCTTGTCCATTCCACATTCCATTCCACATTCCATTCCACATTCGTTTCCTTTCCATTCCACATACCATTCCACGTTCCATTCCAAGTTCCATTGCATTCCATTCCACATTGCATTCCATTCCATTCCACATTCCAGTCCATTCCATTCCGCATTCCATTCCATTCCATTACGTATTCTATTCCAGATTCAATTCCATTCCATTGCATTTTCAAATCCACATTCCATTCCATTCCATTCCACATTCCTTTCCATTCCATTCCATTCTGCCTTCCATTCCATTGCATTCCACATTCTATTCCTCATTCCATTCCATTCCATTTCACATTCAATTCTACATTGCATTCCATTCCATTCCACATTCCATTCCATTCCTTCCACATTCCATTCCATTCCATTGCGTATTCCATTCATTTCCATTCCGCAGTCCATTCCATATTCTATTCCACGTTCCATTCCATATTCCATTCCATGTTCAACTCCACTTTCCATTCCATTCCATTCCACCTTCCATTCCACATTGCATTGCGCATTCCATTCCACATTCCATTCCGTGTTCCATTCCATTCCATTCCGTATTCCGTACCATTTCATTCCATTCCATTCCGCATTCCATTCCATTCCATTCCACATTTCATTCCATTCCATTCCACATTCCATGCCATTCCAGTGCACATTCCATTACTTTCCATTCCACATTCCATTCCACATTCCATTCTGTTCCATAACACGTTCCATTCCACATTCCATTCCACATTCCATTCCCCATTCCATTCCGTTTTATTCCACATGCCACTCTACTTTCCATTGCACATTCAATTCCACATTCTATTCCACATTCCAGTCCACATTCCATTCTGTTCCATAACACGTTCCATTCCATTCCACATTGAATTCCTCATTCCTTTCCACATTCCATTCCACATTCTATTCCACATTCTCTTCCACATTCCATTCCATTCCATTCCACATTCCATTCAAAATTCCATTCCATTGAATTCCCCATTCTATTCCACTTTGCATTCCACAATCCATTGCATTCCATTCCACATTCCGTTAGACATTGCATTCCTTTCCATTCCACATTCCATTCCACATTCCATTCCAATCCATTCCACTTTGCCTTCCACATTCCATTCCACATTCCCTCCCACATTCCATTCCATTCCATTGCATTCCACATTCCATTCCACATCCCAATCCATTCCATTCCACTTTCCATTGCACATTTGATTACATTCCTTTCCACATTCCATTCAATTCCTTTCCACATTCCTTTCCACATTCCATTTCACCTTCTGTTCCATTCCATTCCACGTTTCATTCCACCTTCCATTCCAGGTTCCATTCCACTTTCCATTCGACTTTCCTTTCCATACCATTCCAACTTCCATTCCACATTCCATTGCATTCAATACCATTCCAGTCCACATTCCATTCCATTCCATTCCACATTTCATTCCTTTCCATTCAACATTCCTTTCCACTTTCCATTCCACTTTCTATTCCACATTCCATTCCACATTCAAACCCATGTACCATTCCATTCCATTCCACTTTGCATTCCACGATCCGTTAGACAATCCATTCCACGTTCCATTCCATTCCATTCCATGTTCTATTCCTCGTTCCTTTCCATTCCTTTCCACGTTCCGTTACACATTCCATTCCATTCCATTACAGTTTCCATTCCACATTCCACTTCACATTCCCTTCTACAGTGCATTACGTTCCATTACACATTCTATTCCACATTCCATTTCACATTCCATTCCACATTCCATTCCATTCTATTCTATTTTCCATTCCACATTCCATTCCACATTCCATTCCTTTCTATTCCATCTTCCATTCCACATTCCATTCCACATTCCATTCCATTCCATTCCACGTTCCATTCCACATTCCATTCCACATTCATTTCCATGTTCCTTTCCTTTCCATTCCACGTTCCGTTAAACATTCCATTCCACATTCCATTCCACGTTCCTTTCCTTTCCATTCCACGTTCCATTCCACTTTCCATTCCATTCCATTCAACTGTCCATACCACATTCCATTCCACATTCTATTATGCATTTCATTCCGTACCATTCCACTTCCCATTCCTCATTCCATTCCATTCCATTCCACATTCCATTCCATTCCACTCAACATTCCATTCCCCATTCCCTTCCATTACATTCCACATTCTATTAAAATTTCTATTCAATTCAATTCCACGATGCATTCCACGTTTCATTCCACATTCCATTCCGCATTCCAATCCACATTTCATCGCGTTCCTTTCCACTTTCCATTTCACATTCCATTCCACTTTCCAATCCATTACATTCCACATTCCTTTCCACATTCCATTCCATTCCATTTCACATTCCATTCTGCATTCCATTCCAAGGCATTCCATATTCCATTCCACACTGCTTTCCACATTCCAATCCATTCCATTCCACATTCCATTTCACATTGCATTGCATACCATTCCGCATTTCATTCCACATTCCATTTTGCATTCCATTCTGCATTCCATTCCATTCCATCCCACATTCCATTACATTCCTTTCCATTCCATTCCTGTCCATTCCGCATTCCATTCCACATGCCATTCCTTTCCTTTACACATTCCATTCCATGTTCCATTCCACATTCCATTCCATTCCATTCCACATTCCATTCCATTCCATTCCACATTGAATTCCATTCCATTCCACATTCCATACCATTCCATTCCATTACATTCCGCATTCCAATCCATTCCATTCCGTATTCCATTCCATATTCCATTCCACTCCATTCCACATTCAATTCCACATTCCATTCCATTCCGTTTGACATTCCATTTTATTCCATTGCAGATTCCATTCATTTCAATTCCAATTTCCATTCCACTTTCCCTTCCATTCCATTCCACATTCCTTTCCACATTTTATTACACATTCCTTTCCATTCCATTCAGTTCCACATTCCATTCCACATTCCATTCCATTCCGTTTCACATTCCATTTCATTCCATTGCACATTCCATTCATTTCAATTCCACTTTCAATTCCACTTTCCCTTCCATTCCATTCCACATTCCTTTCCACATTTTATTACACATTCCTTTCCACTCCATTCGGTTCCACATTGCATTCTACATTCCATTCCAAATTCCATTCCACATTCCATTCCATAATCCATTCCATTCCATTCTTCGTTTCATTCCACATTCCATTCCAAGTTCCTTTCCATTCCATTCTGCATTCCATTCCACATTCCATTCCACATTCTATTCCACGTTCCTTTACATTCCATTCCATGTTCCATTCCACTTTCCGTTCCGTTCCATTCAACGATCCATTCCACATCCCATTGCACATTCCATTCCACGTTGCATTCCACATTTCATTCCACGTTCCATTGCACGTTCCATTCCAGTTTCCATTCCTTTCCATTCCACGTTCCATTCCACATTCCATTCCATCCCATTCCATGAACCATTCCCCATTCCATTCAACGTTTCTTTCCGTTCTATTCCACATTGGCACTGCACATTCCACTACACAGTCTGTTCCACATTCCAGTCCGCATTACATTCCATTACATTCAACATTCCATTCCACTTTCCATTCCATTCCATTCCACATTGAATTCCACTTTCCTTTCCACATTCCATTTCACATTACATTCCATTCCATTCCACATTCCATTCAAAATTCCATTCCATTCAATTCCACATTCTATTCCACATTGCATTACACAATCCATTTCATTCCATTAGACATTCAATTGCATTCAATTCCACCGTCCTTTCCACATTCCATTCCAGTTTCAATTACGTTCCATTCCACATTCCATTCCATATTCCATTTCACATTTCATTCCACATTCCATGACATTCCATTCTATTTTCCATTCCACATTCCATTCCACTTTCCATTCCGTTGTATTCCACATTCCATTCCACATTCCTTTCCACATTCCATTACAGATTCCATTCCATTCCTTTCCTTTCCACATTCCATTCCTCATTCCATTCCATATTCCATTCCACATTCCATTCCAGTCCATTCCACGTTCCATTCCACGTTCCATGCCACGTTCCTTTCCATTCCATTCCAAGTTTCATTCCACATTTCATTCCAGATTCCATTCCACGTTGCTTTCCGTTCCATTCCATGATCCACCCTGCTTTCCATTCCAATCCATTCCACGTTCCATTTCATATTCCATTGCACATTCCATTCCACTTTCCATTCCAGGTTCCATTCCACATTCCATTCCACGTTCCCTTCCATTCCATTCTACTTTCCATTACACATTACATTCCGTTCCATTCCACGAGCCATTCCACATTCCATTCCACTTTCCATTCCACAATCCATTCCATTCCATTCTACGTTCCGTTCCACATTCCATTCCACTCCATTTCATGATCCATTCCACATTCCATTCAACGTTTTATTCCACATTCCATTCCACTCCATCCCATGATCCATTCCACATTCCTTTCCACGTTCCATTACACCTTCCATTCCGTTCCATAGCAAGTTCCATTCCACATTCCATTCCACATTGCATTCAACATTGCATTCTGTTCAATTCTTCATGCCACTCCACATTCCATTGCACATTCCATTCCACATTCCAGTACACTTTCCATTCCAATCCATTCCAGATTCCATTCCACATTCCATCACATTCCATTCCACATTATATTCCACATTCCCTTCCACATTCCATTCCATTCCATTCCAGATTCCTTTCCACATTCCAATCCATTCCATTCCACATTCCATTCCACATTCCATTCCATTCCTTTCCACATTGATTCCACATTCCATTCCATTCCATTCCACATTCCATTCCACATTCCATTCCACATTCCATTCCTTTCCATTCCACTTTCCATTCCACATTCGATTACACTCCTTTCCACATTCCATTGCGTTCCATTCCACATTACTTCCACTTTGCATTCCACGTTCTGTTCCATTCCATTCCACGTTGCATTCCATGTTCCATTCCACGTTCCATTCCACGTTCCATTCCACCTTCCATTCCATTCCATTCCACGTTCCATTCCACCTTCCATTCCACGTTCCATTCCACCTTCCATTCCACGCTCCATTCCACGTTCTATTCCATTCCATTCCACGTTCCATTCCACCTTCCATTAAAAATTGCATTGCATTCCATTCGATTCCATTCCAGTCCACATTGCATTCCATGCCATTCCACATTCCATTCTATTCCATTCCACGTTACTTTCCATGCACCATTCCACTTTACAGTACATTCCTATCAATGTTCCATTCTATTCTATTCCACGTTCCATTTCATTCCATACCACGTTCCATTTCATTCCATTTCATATTCCATTCCGCATTCCATTTCACATTCCATTCCATTGCTTCCACATTCTATTCCATTCCAATCCACATTCCATTCCATTCCATTCCATTTTCCATTCCATTCCACATTCCATTCCACATTCCACTCCACATTCCATTCCGTTACATTCCACATTCCATTCCATATTCCATTCCACATTCCCGTCCACATTCCTTTCATTACATTCCACATTCCATTCCACATTCCATTCCATTCCATTTCACATTCCATTCTCTTCCATTCCACATCCCGTTCCATTAAATTCCACATTCCATTCCATTCAATTCAATTACATTCCATTCCAAATTCCATTCCATACCATTCCGCATTCCATTCTATTCAATTCCATTCCACTTTCCATTCCATTCCATTCCAGATTCCATTCTATTCCATTCCACATTGCCTTGCATTCCATTCCTTTTCATTCCACATTCCATAACATTCCATTCCATTCCATATTGCATACCGTTTCATGAAACATTCAGTTACATTTCATTCAACATTGCATTCACTTCCATTTCACGTTCCATTCCATTCCATTGCGTATTCCATTCCATTCCACATTCAATTCCACATTCTATTCCCTTCCATTCCACATTCCATTCCATTCCATTCCACATTCCATTCCATTCCATTCCATTCCATTCCAATCCATTCCACATTCCATTCCACATTCTATTCCCTTGCATTCCTCAATCCATTCCATTCCATTCCACATTCCATTCCACTTTCCATTCCACATTCCATTTGACATTCCATTCCTCATTCCCGTCCCTATTCTATTACATTACATTCCACATTACATTCCACATTCCATTCCATTCCATTCCACCTTTTATTCTATTCCATTCCTTTCCACGTTCCTTTTCATTCTGTTTCACATTCCTTTCCGCATTCCATTTCACCTTTCATTCCACATTCCATTTCACTTTCCGTTCCTTTCCATTCCATTCCATTCCATTCCACATTCCATTCCATTCCATATCCCATTCCACACCAATCCATTCCATTCTGCATTCCGTTCTTTCCGTTCCACTTTCCACTCCATTCCATTTCACATTCCATTGTATTCCATTCCACATTCCATTCCACATTCTGTTCCCTTCCTTTGTACATTCCATTCCATTCCATTTCTTTCCATTCCACTTTCCGTTCCAATTTCCACTCCAGGTTCCATTCCACGTTCCTTTCCATTCCATTACACATTCCATTCCACATTCTATTCCATTCCATTACACTTTCCATTCCACATTCCGTTCCACTTTACATTCCGGTCCATTCCAGATTGTATTCCACATTCCACTCCACATTCCATTCCATTCCATTCCACATTCTATTACACATTCCTTTCCACATTCCATTCCTTTGCATTCCACATTCAAATCCACATTTCATTCCATTCCACATTCCATTACACTTTCCATTCCGCTCCATTCCATTGTATTCCACATTCCATTCCATATTCCATTCCTTTGCATTACCCATTCCAATCCACATTCCATTCCATTCTATTCCACATTCCATTCCATTCCATTCCACGTTCCATTCCATTCCACTGCATTCCACATTTCATTCCATTCAATTCCGCTTTCCATTTCATTCCATTCCATTTCATTCCACATTCCTTTCCATTCCATTCTAGTCCACATTGAATTTCATTCCTTTCCACATTTCATTCCGTTCCATTCCAAATTCCATTCCATTCCATTCCACATTCCATTTCATTCCATTCCATTAAATTCAGCATTTCATAGCATTCCATTCCTTTCTACATTCCATTACTTTCCTTTCCACATTCCATTCCACTGCATTCCACATTCCATTCCTCATCGCTTTCCATTCCATTCCACTTTCCCCTCCACGTTCCATTCCATGTTCCTTTCCACGTTCCATTCTGCTTTCCATTCCATATTCCATTGCAGATTCCATTCCATTCCTTTCCACATTCCATAACATTCCTTTGCATTCCATTCCACATTCCAGTCCATTCAATTCTACATTCCATTTCACATTCTTTTCCATTCCTTTCCAAATTCCACTCTATTCCTTTCCACATTCCATTCCGTTCCATTCCACTTTCCATTCCATTCCATTCCATTCGACATTCCATTCCATTCCATTCCACATTCAATTCCATTCCATTCCATTCCATTCCGTTCCATTCCATTCCTTCCTACATTGCATTGCATATTAAATTCTTTTAGATTCCATTGCACATTGCATTCCACTGATTTCCTGATTCCTTTTCATTCCATTCCACATTCCATCCCACATTCCATTCCACATTCCAGTCCATTCCATTCCGCATTCCGTTCCACATCCGATTACACTCCTTTCCACATTCCATTTCATTCCATTCTACATTCCTTCCACATTACATTCCACGTTCTATTCCATTGAATTCCACTTTTCATTCCACCTTCCATTCCACGTTCCATTCCACGTTCCATTCCATTCTGTTCCACAGACAGCACGCAAATAAATATAGCAAATTATTAATTTATAACTCATTGGGTGGGATTTATAAAATTGCAGTAAATTTAGTCTTTAATCAACTATAGACTTTTTAAAAAAACCAGTTTATATTAGGATTCAGATCTTGTTTATCTTCCTTAGTTGCATATTTCTATATTTGCATATTAGCAGATATAAGCTACGTTTAAATATAGTATACATATATATCTTTTTCTTTTGTAGAGATGAAGTCTCTCTATGTTTCCCAGGCTGGTCTCAAATTCCTAGTCTCAAGTGGTCCTCCTGCCTTGGCCTCCCAACATGCTGTGATTATAGGCATGTGCCAACATACCAGGCTAGTATACATATTTTGTTAAAATAATATAAATAATATAATATAGTATATTATAATATAATATGTAGGAGATATAACTCAGAAAACAGGTTTATTGAAAATGTAGGCAAAGATAGTGAGTAAATTAATAAATTCACTGGGGCTAAATCCACTAAGTAGGACTCAGCTTGTATAGCCATTTCTGAGGATGTATAAATTTTATTGAACTTGAAGTTGACAGAGTGCAAATTATTTTGCATGCATTTTACAGCAAGAACACAGCCTCATCTTTTTTTTTGGCATTATGAGAATTGAAATAAAGACATTTATATAGGAGTTAAGAAGAAATCACTTAGGCAGATGGTAAGGATATGGAAGTCCTTAGTAAGGCTTTTCTCTTTAATGAAAAGCAGCCCCAAATCATTTTCTAACAAAGAGCAGTCTGCAAAATTGAGCTGCATTCGAGCTGCTGACATAGACAAGCCAGCTGGGAGCTTGTACGGGTGAATGCCGGCAAAACCTAAGGACTAGACACGTTCAAGATGGCGGTCCCATCTTCCCGGCAGGAACTACGGACTAGACACCTTCAAGATGGCGGCTCCATCTTCCCGGCAGGAACTAGGGACTACACACCTTCAAGATGGCGGCTCCATCTTCCCAGCAGGAGCTAGGGGCTAGACACCTTCAAGATGGTGGCTTCATCTTCCCAGCAGGAACTAGTGTCTAGACACGTTCAAGATGGCGGCTCCATCTTCCCTCCTCTTTGTCAACCACATGTACAGTAAGAAAAGCCGACAAGATGGCGCTGATCAACTGGAAATGCCATTTGATTAAGATGAGGGTGGGGTGACCGACTTTCCCCATGCACTCTGTGGATGTCATACCTGATGGAACCAATCTTTGAGCCCTACGTAAATTAAACACGGCCTTCACCAGCCTGCCTATAAAGTCTGCAGAGGTCAGGTGCCTCCCCCCTTTTTGGCTCTCTTTCTCTCTCTGTCTCTCTCTCTCTTTCCCTCCCCTTCCCTCCTTCCTTCCCTCCCTCTCCCTCCCTTCCTCCTTCCCTCCCTTCCTCTCCCTCCCTTCCTCTCCCTCCCTTCCTCCTTCCCTCCCTTCCTCTCCCTCCCTTCCTCTCCCTCCCTTCCTCTCCCTCCCTTCCTCTCCCCCTCCCCCTTTCTCTCTCTGTCTCTGTCTCTCTCTGTCTGTCTCTCTGTCTCTCTCTCTTGCAAGGAGCTGCTCTCCTCCTTTCTTCTGTTGGGACGTGTGTGTCTGACTGTCTTTCTGTCTCTCTCTGTCCCTCTGTCTCTCTCTCTGTCTCTCTGTCTCTCTCTCTGTGTCTCTCTGTGTCTCTCGGTCTGTCTCTCTCTCCCTCTCTGTCTGTCTCTCTCTCTGTCTGTTTCTCTCTCTCTGTCTCTCTCTGTCACAAAGAGCTGATCTCCTCTCTCCTTTCTTCTGTTTGGACGTGTGTGTGTGTGTGTGTCTGTCTGTCTGTCTCTCTGTCTCTCTCTGTCCCTCTGTCTCTCTGTATATCTCTCGGTCTGTCTCCCTTTCTGTCTCTCTCTCTCTCTCTCTCTGTCTCTGTCTCTCTCTCTCTCTGTCGCAAGGAGCTGCTCTCCTCTCTCCTTTTTTCTGTTCAGACCTGTGTGTGTGTGTCTGTCTGTCTCTCTGTCTCTCTCTGTCCATCTGTCTCTCTCTCTGTCTCTCTCTTTTTCTATCACAAAGAGCTTCTCTCCTCTCTTCTTTTGTTTGGACCTCTCTGCTTGTGTGTGTCTGTGTGTATGTGTGTCTTCCTCTCTCTCTCTCTCTCAAGGAGCTGCTGTTCTCTCTCCTTTCATCTGTTCGGACCTCTGTGTGTGTGTGTGTGTGTGTGTGTGTCTCTCTCTCTCTGTCCCTGTGTGTGTCTGTCTCTCTGTTTCTCTCTCTGTGTCTCTCTCTGTATTTCTGTGTGTGTGTGTGTCTGTCTCTCTGTCTCTGTCTGTCTCTGTCTCCCTCTCTCTCTCTTTCCCTCACAAGGAGCTGCTGTCCTCTCTTTTCTCCTGTTCGGACTTCTGTGTGTGTGTTGTCTGTCTCTCTATCTCTGTCTGTCTGACGGTCTCTCTCTGTCTCTGTCTCTCTCACAAGGAGCTGCTCTCCTCTCTCCTTTCTTCTGTCCATTAAACTTTTCACTCTTTAACCCATCCACATCTGTCATCTGTCCCTGTCCTCAATTCTTTCTCAGTATAAGACAATGAACTCCAGGTTTTATACCCCAGACAACGTAGCTGTTTCCAACACCAGGAGTCTTAGCTAGAAAAAGTGAGTGTATGTAATCGTCAGCATTTGCTACTGATGACAGAATAAAACAAATTATGCCAAGATATTTAAAGAGGTTTATTCTGAACCTATATGAGCACCTGTTCTCCAGGGTTACATGGTCTCAAGAGATCCTGAGAAGGTATGTTGAGGAGGTCTTGTTACAGTTCCATTTTTATTTATTTATTTACTTATTTTTTAATTGAGATGGAGTCTCACTCTGTCATCCAGGCTGGAGTGCAATGGCATGATCTCGGCTCACTGCAAGATCTGCCTCCAGGGTTCAAGCGATTCCCCTGCCACAGCCTCCTGAGTAGCTGGGATTACAGGCCCCCGCCACCACATCTGGGCATTTTTATATTTATTAGAAACGGTCAGGCTGGTCTTGAACTGAACTCAGTTGATTTGCCAGCCTCGGCCTCCCAAAGTGCTGGGATTACAGTTGTGAGGAACTGCGCCCGACCTACAGTTATATTGTATATATTTCAGGGAGACAGGAATTGTAGGTAAAATCATAAATCAATACATAGAAGGTATGCCTTGTTTTGGCCCTAAAGATGAAATATCTCAAAGCGGGTTCCTATGAGTCATAGGTGGGCTTTAGGGATTCTTTAGTTGGCAATTATGTTTTATGTATAAAACATAAAAATGTAAGGCTGGGCATGGTGGCTCAAGCCTGTAATCCCAGCACTTTGGGAGGGTGAGGCGGGTGCATTATCTGAGGTCAAGAGTTTGAAACCAGCCTGGCCAATATGGTAAAACCCCGTCTCTACTAAAAATACAGAAATTAGCTGGGCCTGTAATCTCAGCTACTTGGGAAGCTGGGGCAGGAGAATTACTTGAATCCAGGAGGCGGAGGTTGCAGTGAGCTGAGATTGTGCCACTGCACTCCAGCCTGTGTGAAAGAGTGAGGAAAGAAAAGAAAGAAAGGAAGGAAGGAAGAAAGAAAGACAAAAAGGAAAGAAAGAAAGAATGAAAGAAAGAAAGAAAAATTAAAGGAGGGAAGGAGAGGAAGGAAAAAGAGAGAAAGAAAGAGAAACAAAGGAAAGAAAGAAAAAACAAAGAGGGAAGGAAAGGAAGGGTAGGGAAGAGAAGGGAGAAGGGAAAGAAAGGAAGAAAGAAAAGAAAGAGAGAAAGACAAAAAAAGAAAGAAAAAGAAAGAAAGAAAGGAGAGGAAGGAAAAATAAAGAGAAAGGAAAGAAAGAGAGGGAAGGAAGGGAAGGGTAAGGAGGAGAAGGGAGAGGGGAAAGAAAGGAATGAAGGAAAGAGAAAGAGGGAAGGAAAGAAAGAGAGAGAGAAGGAAGGAAGGAAAGAGGAAGGAAAAGGAAGGAAAGAAGGAAATATTTTGTAGATGCCGCGATATGGTTTGGCTGTATCCCCACCTAAATCTCAAATTGCAGCTCCCAAATTTCCCACGTGTCATCGCACTTACCCAGTGGGCGGTAACTGAATCACAGGGGCAGGTCTTTCCCTTGCTGTTCACATGATAGTGAAGATGTCTCACGAAATCGGATGGTTTTATAGCGGGCAGTTCCCCTGCATGCACTGCCATGATTGTGAAGCCGTCCTCAGTCATATGGAACTGTGAGTCCATTAAACCTCTTTCCTTTATCTTTTACCCAGTATCAGGCCGGGCGCGGTGACTCATGCCTGTCATCCCAGCACATTGAGAGGCCGAGGCAGGAGGATCACCTGAGGTCGGTAGCTCAAGACCACCCTGCCCAACATGGAGAAACCCTGTCTGTACTAAAAATACAAAATTAGCTGGGCGTGGGGGCACGTGCCTGTAATCCCAGCTGCTCAGGAGGCTGAGGCAGGAGAATCACTTGAACCCGGGAGGCGGAGGTTGCAGTGAGCAGCGATGGCAGCATTGCACTCCAGCTTGGGTGACAAGAGCGAAACTCCGTCTCAATCAATCAATCAATCAATAACCTAGTTTCAGGTATGTCTTTGTTAGCAGCCTGAGAACAGAGTTATATATACAGAGTCTTGCTATGTTGCCCAGGCTGGTCTCGAACTTCTGGGCCAAGTGATGCTATCACCTCAACCTCTGAAAGTGGTGGGATTACAGGCGTGAACCACCACGCCCAGCCTCCATGAGTCTGATTTTAACCCATCTCTTTTGTATTTCTCAGTCCTTGTCCACACATCTCATCACACATGTGCGCAGCAAACAGACACGCCGTGTGAACCTAAGCACAGCTCTCCAAGAGAACTCTAGTCAACTTGTCGTACGTGGGACATTGGCTGTATTTCTGTTCCTTTCCTTCTTTTCTGTCTCTTTCTCCTATTTCCCAAAACTCCATTGTGTTTCTGATTTGTTTACTTCGCTTTCGGCAAAAGGAAAACACAATGGTAAGTGGGGTTTATAAATCTATCTTCGTTATCAAGGGAAGATTGAAACGGCATGGAGGCAAATGAAATTAACCGTGCAGGGGACACGCCGTCGATAAAACGCTGATAAGTGCAGAAAGACTGTTTAGAAGGAAACATATGTCCAAAAAAAAAGAAAAAAAAAGGATCTTAATCATGGTTTAAGCTTATCTGATGGATTTCAAAAGAAACACATCAAGTCTAATTGATTGTTTACATGCACTTTTGATGGTTTCTGCATTCTGTGTGATGAGATAACGTTTAAAAAAACGTTGAAACGCAAAGAACTCAAGGATTCTTCGAAAGGGAGAGTGGAGTTTACTACATTCGACATGGACGGCTTCTCTTCTGTATTTCAACAGGGTTATCATCTGCGAATTTGGAGATTCTCCGAGAGATTCACGGCATCCTGGGTGTCAAACTCTTTCAAAATTCATACTTTAAACTATCTGACAACATGGGATTGGGTTTTGGCATTCTCTAGGTCTACTGAGAGAGGTTCTGGAATGCAATTTAACTTTAAATGCCTGCCTATCATCTATCTATCTATCTAACATCTATCTGTCTTTCAATCATCTATCCATTCCTCTCATCTATCTACCTACCTATCTATCTATTCATCCATCTCATCTATCTATCCATCCATCCATCCATTCATCCTTCCATGTATCCATCTATGTATCTATCTGTGTATCTATCTATATATCTATCTATCTATGTATCTATCTATCATCTATATCTATCTATCTATCTACCTATCTATGTATTTATCTATCTAGTCATTCATCTCATCTATCTTCCTATCTATGTATCATCTATCTACTTACCTATTTTCTATCATCTGTCAATCAATCTATCTATAGATCCAGCATCTATCTACCTTATCTGTTATCTATCTATCGTGTGTCCATCTATCTACTATCACCTATCAATCTGTCATCTACCTTCTCTTTATCTACCCATCTCATCATCTGTCTATCAACTACCCATCCATCTTGATCTATCTATCTATCTATCTATCTATCTATCTATCTATCATTTTTTGTTTTGTTTTTTTTTAGACAGAGTCTCGCTCTGTAGCGCAGGCTGGAGTGCAATGGCACAATCTTGGCTCACTACAAGCTCCACCTCCCGGGTTCACGCCATTCTCCAGCCTCAGCCTCCCGAGTATCTGGGACTACAGGCGCCCACCACCTTGCCCAGCTAATTTTTTGTATTTTTAGTAGAGACGGGGCTTCACTGTGGTCTCGATCTCCTGACATCGTGATCCACCCGCCTTGGCCTCCCAAAGTGCTAGGATTACAGGCGTGAGCCACCGCGCCCGGCCCTATCTATCTATCTGTCTATCTATCATCTATCCGTCCATCACATCTCTTTTTCTACCCATTCATCTTATCTATTTGTCTACTTATCTATAATCAGTCTATCCATTTCATCTATCTATCTATCTATCTATCTATCTATCTATCTACCAACCTATCATCTATCTATCCATTCATCTATGTATATCTATCTATCTATCCATCTATGTGTCTATCTATGTATCTATTATCTATCTATCCACTACCACTAATCTATCATCTATATATCCACCTATATCATCTATCATCTCTCCAGTCATGTCATCTATCATCCATCTATCTATGTATCTATGTATGTATGTGTCTATCTATCTATCTATCTATCTATCTATCTATCTATCTATCATGTATCTATCTATCATGAACCCAAAATATCTGAGGCAGGTGTCAATGAATTTAGCAAGTTTATTTTGCCAAGGTTAAAGACACACCCATGAGACGGCCTCAGGAGGTCCTGACCAGAGGTGTTCAAGGTGGTTGGGGCACGGCTTGGTTTTATACATTTTAGAGAGACATGAGACATCAACCAATATGTGATATTGTAAGCTGTGCATTGGTTTGGTCCGGAAAGGTGAGACAGCTCAAAGTGAGGAGGGGGCTTATAGGTGATAGGTAGGAATTCCCTTGTGGACAGATTGTGAGGGACATATGTGATCTTTGTATCTCTGTAGCGATCTTATTTATGAATAAAATAGGAGGCAGGTTTGCCTGATGCAGTTTCCATATTGACTTTTTCCTTTGGCTTAGTGATTTCGGGGTCCTAAGATTTATTTTTCTTCCTATCAATCAATCTATCTATCCATCCATCCATCTATTCATCCTTCCATCTATCCGATTATGTATGTATGTATGTATGTATGTATATATGTATGTATCTATCTATGTATCTGTCTGTCCATCCATCCATCTATTCATGTATGTATGTATGTATGTATCTATCTATCTATCATCAATCTATCTATCTGTCTGTCTGTCTGTCTGTCTGTCTCTCTATCCATCCATCCATCTATTCATGTATGTGTGCATGTATCCATCCATCCATCTATTCATCTATGTATGTATGTACGTATGTATCTATCCATCCATCCATCCATCCATGTATGTATGTATGTATGTATCTATCTATCCATCCAGCTATCCATCTATGTATCTATGTATGTGTCTGTCCATCCATCCATCCATCCATCTATTCTTGTATGTATATATCTATCCATCCATCCATCAATCCATCCATCTATCCATCTATGTGTGTATGTGTGCATCTATCTATCTATCTATCCATCCATCTATCCATCTATGTATGTATGTATGTATGTGTCTGTCCATCCGTCCATCCATCTATTCATGTATGTATGTATCTATCCGTCCATCCATTTATTCATCTATGTATGTATGTATGTATCCATCCATCCATCCATCTATCCATGTATGTATATATGTATCCATCCATCTATCCATCTGTGTATGTATGTATGTATGCATCCATCCACCCATCCATCTATCCATGTATGTATATGCGTATGTATGTATATGCGTATGTATGTACGTATGTATCCATCCATCCATCCATCCATCTATCCATGTATGTATATGCGTATGTATGTATGTATCTATCCATCTATGTATGTATGTATGTGTCTGTTTATCCATCCATCCGTCCATCCATCTATCCATGTATGTATAAGCGTATGTATGTATGTATATATCCATCTATGTATGTATGTATGTGTCTGTCTATCCATCTATCCATCCATCCATCCATCTATCCATGTATTCATGTATCTATCCTTCCATCCATCTATGTATGTATGTATCTATCCATCTATTTATGTATGTATGTGTCTGTCTATCCATCCACCCATCCATCCATCTATCCATGTATGTATATGCGTATGTATGTATCTACCCATCTATGTATGTATGTATGTGTCTGTCTATCCATCCATCCATCCATCCATCCATCTATCCTAGTATTTATGTATCTATCCTTCCATCCATCTATGTATGTATGTATATATTTATCTATCCATCATCTGCCATCTATTTATCTGTCTCATCGATCTTTCTATTTATTGTGTATCTATCAATCATCTATCCACCCATCTCTTGCCCCTTCCCTTGTGTATGTACTTGTGTACTTACCTATCTACGGCAACCAGAGATATTTTACCACCAGGAGATATATTGCAAATATCTGGTGACAATTTTGGTTGTCACAACTGGAGAGGGGGTGGTCCTGGCACCTGGTGGGTGAAGCCCAGGGTCTCTGCTCAACACCATACAGTGCCCAGGACAGCCCCACCACAGAGAATCCTCCATCCCCAAATGTCAGCAGAGCCTGGGCTGAGAGACCCTGAAATAGACAAGCATTAACTTCTCTCAGCTCTAGATTTGATAACTCTACAAAATGTCTGTTCCCTGACACCTTCTCTGATTTTTCACTATTACAGTTCCCCCAAATAGAACGCTGTAACTAACCACAATCACAAATACACTCAGAGCTAAAGCCACTTGGCCCCTATTGGAGGAAAAACAGGACCCAAGAAACAATTCCTGGCATCCAGCTGACCCTTACAGGTTTTGCTAGGACATTCAGAAGTCACTGTGGCTGTCCCCAGGGGCCCAGAGTCATTGTGAGAAGCTCAGAGAAGCTGGAGAACCCGCAGATGGCAGCTGGGCATGGGGTCCTGCCTTTGTGCAAAAGTCTTTTAAATTCAAATCTCCCTCCATCCCCTGGGCTGTAAAATCCCTCCTCCTGCCAGTAACACAGCTCTCCCTGGATTTACAGCTGCAATGTTTACCACCAGCCTGCTGAGCTCAGAGCTTAGAGCCAGGCTTACCTTTTCAGAGCGAGTTTTCTTTTTTATTTTATTTTATTTTATTATTTTATTTTATTATTATTACGCTTTAAGTTCTAGGGTACATGTGCACAATGTGCAGGTTAGTTACATATGTATACATTTGCCATGCTGGTGTGCTGCACCCATTAACTCATCATTTAGCATTAGGTATATCTCCTGAAGCTATCCCTCCCCCCTCCTCCCACCCCTCAACCGTCCCCGGTGTGATATTCCCCTTCCTGTGTCCATGTGTTCTCATTGTTCAATTCCCACCAATGAGTGAGAACATGCGGTGTTTGGTTTTTTGTTCTTGCGATAGTTTACTGAGAATGATGATTTCCAATTTCATCCATGTCCTTACAAAGGACATGAACTCATCATTTTTTATGGCTGCATAGTATTCTATGGTGTGTATGTGCCACCGAGTTTTCACGAGGCCAGTCTACTTTCCAAGCAGAGACTCTAAGAATGTCTTCTAAGCTGTGCCGTAACTGTCCAAGTGGTTCTTCCTGCCTGCTGAATAAAGACTCACAGCATTGCTGTAGACAAGGAATTTAAGAGACACAAGGCTGGCCATGCCATGCAGGAGGTGGAGTACCTACTCAAAGCTCAGAGATAGGGGTTTTCAAACGCAGTGTTGTTACCAGAAAGGGGTCTTGATCCAGACCTCAAGAGAGGTTCTTGGTTCTTGCACAAGAAACATTCAGGGTGAGGTCATAGAGTAAAGTGAGAGCAAGTTTATGAAGAAAGTAGAGGGGCCAGGCGCGGTGGTTTGAGCCTGTAATCCCAGCACTTTGGCAGGCTGAGGCAGGTGGATCACCTTAGGTCAGGAGTTCGAGACCAGCCTGGCCAACATGGTGAAACCCTGTCTCTACTAAAAATACAAAAATTAGCTGGTCGTGGTGGGCGCCTGTCATCCCAGCTACTTGGGAGGCTGAGGCAGGAGAATCGCTTGGATCAGAAAGGTGGAGGTTGCAGTGAGCGGAGACATTGTCACTGTACTCCAGCCCGGGTGACAGAGCAAGACTGTGCCCCAAAAAAAAGAAAAAAGGAAGACAAATAATGAAAATTTTAAAAAATAGCAAAAAATGGAAATGTGAAATTTAAAACATATAAATATGAATACATATAAATACAAATAATATAACACAAATACATATAACAATACATATAATATAAATATAATTTAATTATACTTTAATTTTATTTATATTTTATTTTAAATGTATGTTAAACTTATAAAACATAATGTAATAAATACATAGAAATATGGATACGTATATACATATAATGTACATATAATAAATATAATTTTAACTTTATATTTTAATTATAAAATATAGTAAATACATATAAATACATAGAAATACAAATACATGTATACATATAATATAATGTAAATACATATAACAAATACAATTTTAATTGTATTTATATTTTATTTTAATTATATTTTAATTATCTCATCAAATATAATATCATAAATACCTATAATATATACATATAAATATAAATACATATATACATATAATATAATGTAAATACATGTAATAAATATAATTTTAATTTTATTTATATTTTATTTTAATTATATTTTAATTATCTCATCAAATATAATATAATAAATACCTATAATATGTACATAGAAGTATAAATACATATATACATATAGTATAATTTAAATACATATAATGAATGTAATTTTAATTTTATTTATATTTTATTTTAATTATATTTTAATTATTTTATAAAACAATAAACACATACAATATAAATACAGAAATATAAATACATGTATACACATAATATAATGTGAATACATATAATTTTAATTTTATTTATATTTTATTTTAATTTTTTACAATTATCCTATAATATATAATAAATAAATATAGACATAAATATATATACATATATAATAATGTAAATACATATAAGCATATAATTTACTTTTAATTTTATTTGTATTTTATTTTAGTTATGTTTTAATTATCTTATAAAATATAAATACATGTAATATAAATACATATATACATAAATACATATATACATATAATATAATGTAAATACATAATAAATACAATTTAATTTTAATGTTATTTATATTTTACTTTGTATTTCAATTATTTTATAAAATATAATACATATGCATATAAATATAAGTACATATCAGTATAAAAATGGCTGTGATCATCGCAAGGAAATATCAAATGCCCAGGAGTAAAGTCAATAATAAACACCCTGAGTGACTAGAGAGGCAACTGCCGATCTTGCAGGCACGTGAAAGAATCCTTTGAGTAGAGAAGGCGGGAAATGCAGAAGAGAAACATCTTGAGGTCCCCAAAATCACAAAACTAAAGGGAAAATGGAAGCTGGAAACCGAGGAGGGTAAAGCTGCCTCCCGTTCTATTCAAAGTCACCTCTGACCTGGAGGCCCCCTCCCTTCTTTCAGTTGTCTCTACCTCTCTTGACAGAACTAATATACCTCTTCTATATATATTGATGGAGACCTTATGTCTCCCTAAAGTTTATGAAGCCAAGCTGTGCCCCGTCCACTTTGGCCCCATGTCACTAGGACCTCCTGAGGCTGTGTTATGGGTGCACGTCCTCAACTTTGGCAAAATAAACTTTCTAAATGAACTGAGACCTGTCTCGGATATGGTGAAACCCCGTCTGTACTAAAAATTCAAAAATTAGCTGGTTGTGGTGGGTGCCTGTCATCCCAGCTACTCGGGAGGCTGAGGCAGCAGAATCGCCTGGATCAGATAGGCGGAGGTTGCAGTAAGCCGAGACCTTGTCATTATACTCCAGTCTCGGTGACAGAGCTGTCACCTGTGGTGTAACTGTACAAGTGGTTCTCTCTGCCTGCTCAGGAAGCTCAGGAAGGGTACTCAGGAAGCAAATGAAAGAAGGCTCTGGCCAGGTGCGGTGGCTCATGCCTGTAATCCCATCAATTTGGGAGGCTGAAGCAGGCGGATCACCTGAGGTCAGGAGTTCGAGACCAGCCTGGCCAACATGGCGAAACCCTGTCTCTACTAAAAATACACAAATTAGCCAGGCATGGTGGCGGGCGCCTATAATCCCAGCACTTTGGGAGGCCAAGGCAGACGGATCACCTGAGGTCAGGAGTTCGAGACCAGCCTGGCCAACATGGCAAAATCCCATCTCTACTAAGAATACAAAAATTAGCCAGGCATGGTGGCTCACACCTGTAATCCCAGCACTTTGGGAGGCTGAGGAGGGCGGATCACCTGAAGTCAAGAGTTTGAGACCAGCCTGGCCAACGTGGTGAAACCCCATCTCTACTAAAAATACAAATATTAGCTGAGAGCGGTGGTGGACATATGTAGTCACAGCTACTCGGGAGACTGAGAGAGGAGAATCGCTTGAATCCTGGAGGCAGAGGTTGCAGTGAGCTGAGATGACGCCATTCATTGCACTCCAGTCTGGGCCACAGAGCGAGACTCTGTCAAAACAAAATGGAACAAAAAGAATGCTTTAAGAAGTGTGTGGAACACAAGGTCCAGAGATTGAGACCATCCTGGCTAACACAGTGAAACTCCATCTCTACTAAAAATACAAAAAATTAGCCGGGTGTGATGGCAGGCACCTGTAGTCCCAGCTACTTGGGAGGCTGAGGCAGGAGAATGGTGTGAACCCAGGAGGTGGGCAGTGAGCTGAGATCATGCCACTGCAGTCCAGCCTGCGCAACACAGCGAGACCCCATCTCAAAAAAAAAAAAAAAAGAAAAAATAGTAGAGAAGCCTGTGGTCCCGTGGGATGTATAGATTTCATTTTGTAAATATATCAGTATTTCCCAAATTAAAAGACAGCCTTAATCCCTGCAGAAAGTTTCTTTTTCAGGTCTGCAAATCAGTACACTGATTTCCAAATGTTTCTGTAGAAACATTAGCCTGGCTAACATGGTGAAACCCCATCTCTACCAACAATACAAAATATTGGTTGGGCGTGGTGGCAGGTGCTTGTAATCACAGCTAATCGGGAGGCTGAGGCAGGGGAATCACTGGAACCCGGGAGGCGGAGGTTGCAGTGAGCTGAGATCACGCCACTGCACTCCAGCCTGGGCGACAGACCTAGACTCTGTCTCAAAAAAATAAATAAATAAATAAATAAATAAATAAATAAATAAATAAATAAATAAAATAAAATAAGAATCCCCTGTCCCTTCCTTTTGTGGTTCAAGACACCGGGTGTGACGCTTGCAATGCAACAGAACCAGGTATAACCGGTGATTCTTTCCACATCCTGGTCATGGAGGTCTTCATACCTCAGAAGGAAAAGTTATCTTTATTTATTTATTTCCTAAAGTTCTCTTTATTTATTTATTTAATTTCCAAAGTTCTCTTGATTTATTTCTTTATTTGCTAAAAACCAGCGAAAATCAGGTCTCAGCAAGAACAGACAAGAAACTCCTTTATAAAGATAATAATCAATGAAAACTGTAAGGCAGCATACCGTAAACAGACAGACAGATCAGTAACGAGAAGTAACACAAAGGGCCGGGCATGGTAGCTCCCGCCTGTAATCCCAGCACTTTGGGAGGCTGAGGCGGGAGGATCACGAGGTCAAGAGATCGAGACCATCCTGGCTAATGTGGTGAAACCCCGTGTCTACTAAAAATACAAAAAATTAGCTGGGCGTGCTGGCGTGCACCTGTCATCCCAGCTACTCAGGAGGCTGAGGCAGGAGATTTCCTTGTACCCGGGAGATGGAGGTTGCAATGAACTGAGATTGCACCACTGCACTCCAGCCTGGGCCACAGAGCGAGACTCCGTCTCAGAAAAAAAATAAAATAATAATAATAAGTAACACACTGAGAGTTTATGACGTGACAGAGGTGGTTTTTCAAATTTATTCCATTAAAAAAAAACAAGATTTCTGTGTGTCACAAAATATATACAAAATTAAAGGGAAGTTCAGAGACCACATGGAAATTACATTCTAAACCAAAGCATCATTAGTACACATGGGGCTGTTTCAAATCAAACATGAAGTTTCCCCCAGTGAAAAAGTCAAACGGTACAAGACAAATGGCCGGAATCAAAAGAACACGTTCGATTTCAATAAAGATTACAGAAATACTTTCTTTAAAACAAGGAGACCTCACTTGAATTTTCTACATTGCATAATGCTTTTGTGCCCTGAAGGTCCTCCAGAGGCCGCACACAACAAGAACATTTTTTGCTGGCAGAGGATTTTGTTGAAAACTCAGAAGCTTTGAAAATGCCCATTCTCTTGCCTGGGCGTGGTGGCTCCCACCTGTCATCCCAGCACTTTGGGAGGCCGAGGTGGGCGGATCTCCTGAGGTCAGGAGTTCGAGACCAGCCTGGCCAACATGGTGAAACCCCGTCTCTACTAACAATACAAAAATTAGCTGGGTGTGATGTCAGGCGCCTGTAGTCCCAGCTACTCAGAAGGCTGAGGCAGGAGAATCTCTTAGAACCCGGGAGTTGGAGGTTGCACTGAGCCAAGATCGGGCCATTGCACTCCAGCCTGGGTGAGAAGAGGGAGACTGTCTCAAAAATATATATATATAATAAAAATAAATAAATAAATAAAAATAAAATAGGCTGGGCGCAGAAGCTCACGCCTGTAATCCCAGCACTTTGGGAGGCCGAGGCAGGTGCATCACCTGAGGTCAGAAGTTTGAGACAAGCCTGGCCAACATGGTGAAACCTCGTCTCTACTAACAATACAAAAATTAGCTGGGTGTGGTGTCAGACGCTTGTAATCCCAGCTAGTCAGACGGCTGAGGCAGGAGAATCTCTTTGATTCTCCAACCGGGAGGTGGAGGTTGCGGTGAGCAGAGATCAAGCCACTGCACTCCAGCCTGGGTGTGAAGAAGGAGACTGTCTCAAGAAAAAATAATATAATAAAATAAACAAATAAAAAATAAAATAGGCCAGGCGCAGTAGCTCACACCTGTAATCCCAGCACTTTGGGAGGCCGAGGTGGGCAGATCACCTGAGGTCAGGAGATTGAGAGCAGCCTAGCCAACACAGTGAAACCTTGTCTCTACTAAAAATACAAAAATTAGCTGGGCGTGGTGGTGCACATCTGTAATCTCAACTACTGGGGAGGCTGAAGGAGAAGAATCGCTTGAAGCCAGGAGGCGGAGGTTGCAGCGGGCCAAGATTGCACCACTGCACTCCAGCCTGGGCGACAAGAGTGAAAAAACAGAAAGAAAAGAAAAGAAAAGAAAATGCCCATCCCATTGGATCCAGGCATTGCATTTTTTACTAAGTGTTACAAAGTCAAAACGAGCAAGGAGAAATCACAGCAAAAAGAAAATTACACAGTGCAAACAGGCCCAAAATGAGAAGCGTGTCTGTGTGGAAGGAGAGAAGAAGAGAACATTTGTGGGGAAGACTTATGTCTTTTTTATTGTGTACTTTAGAGATTTTCTACATGTATGGGTGAAAAATAGATATATGTAAAAACAGAATATGTGAAAAATGGAATAAAATCACATATATGAAAAATAGAATTAAAAATGACGGGCTGAGTGTGGTGGTTTGCGCTGGTAATCCCAGCACTTTGGGAGACTGAGGCGGGGAGATAGCTTGAGCCTAGGAGTTTGAGGCCAGCCTGGGCAACAAATAATACAAAATAATAATCTCTACAAATAATACAAAAAAATCCATCCTCCTGCCTCAGCCTCCAAAGTAGCTGGGACTACAGGAGTGTGGAGTCCCAGCTACTTGGGTGTGGTGGCCCACACCAATGGTCCCGGCTAATTGGGAGGCTGAGGCAGGAGGATTGTTTGAGCCCAGGAGGTGAAGGCTGCAGTGAGCTGTGGTCATGTCACTGCACTCCAGCCTGGGTGACAGAGCGAGACTCTGTCTTTAAAATAAAACAGCAGGCCAGGCGCGGTGGCTCATGCCTGTAATCCCAGCAATTTGGGAGGCCAAGGCAGGTGGATCATTCGAGGTCAGGAGTTCGAGACCAGCCTGGCCAAAATGGCGAAACCCCATCTCTACTAAAAATACAAAATTAGCCGTGCGTGGTGTCACACACCTGTAATCCCAGCTACTCAGGAGGCTGAGGCAGGAGAATCGCTTGAACCTGGGAGGCGGAGGTTGCAGTGAGGCAAGATCATGCCACTGCCCTCCTGCCTCGTCTCCAGAGCGAGACTCCCTCTCAAAAAAAGTTGCAGCGAGAGAGAAGGGAGAGACAGAGGAGCCAGGAGAACACATGAGGAATAGCGAATGGAAGAAAGAGGCTCAAGCTCACACCCTGGAGAAGGAAAGGAGCAGGCTTGGCCACCCAGAACCATATCCACAGTGCAGAGAATGCTGTAGTTACAAGATACGAATAGGAATGTCTTGATCTCCTTACCTCAGTGAACATGGCAATGCATAGTTATCTTATTTTTTTATTAATTATTATCATTATTATTTTGAGACAGAGTCTTACCCTGTCACCCAGGCTCGAGTGCAGTGGTGCCATCTCTGCTCACTGCAACCTCCGCCTCCCAGGTTTAAGCGATTCTCCTGCCTCAGCCTCGGGAGCAGCTGGGACTACAGGTGCGTGCTACTGCGCCCGGCTAATTTTTATATTTTTAGTAGAGGTAGGTTTCACTATGTTGGCCAGGCTGGTCTCAAACTCCTGACCTCAGGGGATCCGCCCGCCTCAGCCTCCCAAAGTGCTGGGATGACAGGTGTGAGCCACCACACCCGGCCAGTTATCCCATTTTAATAAACAATTAAGTGTGCAGCAGTGGATGACTTCAGTAATGAGTTAGAAGAGGACCGAGAGACCAAGAGGAGATGAAGGAGATTTCATTCCAATTCCTCGTCCACGCTGGCTGTCCGGCCTCCCCTCTTCCCTCAGAAGACGATGCTGAAATCCCGTTGTGTCTATGGTGATGGCAGATGGGGAACAGCCAGATTCTCAAGGCGTCCCCAGACACATCTGTTCCCGTTTCCTCCTCAGCCAGGCCATACCAGCGAGAGCGGAAATGCAGTTTTAATAAGACGGTCCCCCCAACCTATTTCTGAAGGCAGTTTGCGGGGTGACCTCAGTGTGGATTGTAAATATAGAATTCATATGTGCTGGGCTTCCTGACTGTAATTACCTATCAAAAGTTTCAGGGCTTCAATGAAATTCTTTATGAAGCATCAAATGGTCTCACGGCGGAATCTCACCCCCCACCTCTCCATCTCTATACATTCCTGGGACAGAGAATTGATTCTCACGTTTCATACACAGGACAGACAAGTGTATTTCGTATTTTAATTCCATCCCAAGATGTTTGTGTGGAATTAATTTTCCTCATGGAATATTTCTTTTCTCCTCATGTGCTGGAGTACAGCTACCCACTACTCTCCAGGCAGTGTGGCAGGAGGAGAGAGAAGGGCTGGCTCTGCAAAATCCTTCATCTCGGCTGGGTGCGGGGGCTCACACCTGTCATCCCAGCACTTTGGGAGGGTGAGGTGGGCGGATCACCCGAGGTCAGGAGTTCGAGAGCAGCCTGGCCAACATGGTGAAACCCCATGTTGGGTGAAACCCCAATTTGTTAAAAATAGAAAAAATTAGCCGTGCGTGGTGGCAGGTGCCTGTAATCACAGCTACTCGGGAGGCTGAGGCAGGAAAATCACTGGAACCCGAGAGGAGGAAGTTGCAGTGAGATGAGATCATGCCACTGCACTCCAGCCTGGTAGACAGGGCGAGACTCTGCCTCAAAAAATAAAATAGAGTAAAATAAAATAAAATAAAGTAAAATAAAATAAAATAAAGTAAAATAAAATAAAATAAAATAAAATAAAATAAAAAGAATCTACTGTCCCTTCCTTTTGTGGTTCAAGACACTGGGTGTGACGTTTGCAATGCAACAGAAGCAGGTACAAGTGGTGATTCTTTGCACGTTGTAGTCATGCAGGTCTTCATACCTCAGAAGGAAAAGTTCTCCTCATTTATTTATTTATTTTGAGAAGGAGTCTCGCTCTGTCAACCAGGCTGGAATGCAGTGGCGCGATCTTGGCTCACTGCAAGCTCTTCCTCCCGGGTTGACGCCATTCTCCTGCCTCAGCCTCCGGAGAAGCTGGGACCACAGGTGCCCGCCACCACGCCCAGCTAATTTTTGCATTTTTAGTAGACACATGGTTTCACCATGTTGATCAGGCTGGTCTCGAAGTCCTGACCTCAGGCGATCTGCCCGCCTCAGCCTCCCAAAGTGCTGGGATGACAGGCGTGAGCCACCTTGCCTGGCCGGACGTCCACTCTTAAGTACAGGTGGACTTTCCAGGTTGACCCTTCTGGCTGGTGGACTTACAGGTGCAGCAAATCCCATTATTTCATTCCTTTCATTGCTTAACTCTCCTATTGAGTTCTCAGAGTCCATTATATCATTTTAATGCCTTTGCGTCCTCATAGCGTAGTTCCTACTTATAAGTGAGAACATAGTGATGATTGATTTTCCATTCCTGAGTTACTGCACTTAGAATCATGGCCTCCAGCTCCATCCAGGTTGCTGCAAACGCCGTCATTTCATTCCTCCTTATGGCTGAGTAGTATTTGGGGTAGATACCAAACTTCCAAGTATCTTAGTCACTTTCAGGGCTGGGACTAGAGTGAGGCATTTATCTAGGGCAATAGATTTATTTCATTATTATTATCATTATTATTATTATAATTATTATCATTATTATCTTAGACGGAGTCTCGCTCTTGTTCCCCAGGCTGGAGTGCAGTGGCGCGATCTCATCTCACTGCTACCTTCGCCTCCTGGGTTCAAGCAATTTTCCTGCCTCAGCCTCCTGAGTAGCTGGGACTACAGGCACCTGCCACCAACCCCAGCTAATTTTTGTATTTTTAATACCGATGGGGTTTCACCTTGTCGGCCAGGATGGTCTCGAACTCCTGACCTCTGGTGATCCACCACCCTTGGCCTCCCAAATTGTTGAGATTACAGGCGTGAGCCCGTGACTGGCCGGGCACCAGAATCAAAACCTGAGTCACTGAGACAAGTAATAATTTATGGCAATGATTTTGAAAAATTCAGAAGAATGCCACGCGTCTGCAATGAACACAGTAGCCACATCTTAAAGAAACAGGTGCAGGTAAAGACAGGTAGAAGTGGCTGGCTGCAGTGGCTCACACCTGTTATCCCAGCACTTTGGGAGGCCAAGGCAAGGCACGAGGATCGCTTGAGCCCAGGAGTTTGAGACCAGCCTGGCCAACATAGCAAGACCCCATCTCTACAAAAACTGTGACACATTAAGTGGGCATGACGGCATGACCCTGTAATCGGAGCTACTTGGGAGGTTGAGGTGGGAGGAGGGCTTGAGTCACAGTGAACTGTGACTGAGCCTCTGCACTCCAGCCTGGGTAACAGGGACCCTGTTGTCTAAAAACAAAAATTAAGAGAAATGCAACAACGGTGTGATGAACACAACGGCAACATTTTATAAGTAGATGGATGCGTGTACATACAGACAGGGTAACTTACTGAGACCTACGTGAGCTTAAAGAGTGAAAAATAGGCCGGGCGTGGAGGCTCACACCTGTCATCCCAGCACTTTGGGAGGCTGAGGCGGGCGGATCAGGAGGTCAGGAGATCGAGACCATCCTGTGTAACACGGTGAAACCCCGTCTCTACTAAAAATACAAAAAAATTAGCCGGGCATGGTGGCGGGTGCCTGTAGTCCCAGCTACTCGGGAGTCTGAGGCAGGAGAATGGCGTGAACCCGGGAGGCAGAGCTTGCAGTGAGCCGAGATTGCACCACAGCACTCCAGCCTGGACGACAGAGCGAGACTCTGTCCAAAAAAAGAAAGAAAGAAAGAAAGAAAAGAGAGAAAGAAAGAAAGAAAGAAAGAAAGAAAGAAAGAAAGAAAGAAAGAAAGAAGAAAGGAAGGAAGGAAGGAAAGAAAGAGAAAAAAAGAAAGAAAGACAGAGAGAGGGAAAAATACCGTGATCCTCCTTTTTTTTTTGTTTTTTGAGATGGAGTCTTGCTCTGTCCCCCAGGCTGGAAAACAGTGGCGTGATCTCGACTCACTGCAACCTCCACCTCCCAGGTTCAAGTGATTCTCCTGCCTCAGCCTCCCGAGTAGCTGGGATTAGGGGCACCTGCCACCACACCCGGCTAATTTTTGTATTTGTAGTAGAGGCGGGGTTTCACTATGTTGGCCAGGCTGGTCTCGAACTCCTGACCTCAAGTGATCCACCCACCTTGGATTCCCATAGTGCCAGGATTACAGGCATGAGCCACCGCGCCTGGCCAGTGCTGCTTTTTATAATGACAAAACAGGTGCCTGTCCCACCTCACAACTCAGCCCTTGGGTAGGGGTTGAGCCCCAAGTAGCTTCATTCACACCTGTCAGAGTCGTAACGAAATGTTTCTTATTTTAGAAGCACATTCTCTGGTTTTCTTTTCTGTTTTTCTTTTTTAACACACAAACATATTTATAATATAGTTATAAGAGAAGAAAAAGCAGGTCATAAAACTGTAATATGTTTTCCTAATATTTTATTTATTTTTCATTATTACTATTTTTTAGATTTGCCAGCATGTCGAAAAGAACCTTTATTACTTTCTATAATTGCCTCTTATGCTTTGTTACCAGATGCCTTTGGAGCAGGAGCCTCTGTGGCAGGTGTTTCTTCTATTTTAGGACTGGAGCCTTTTTTGTTGTTGTTTTGTTTTGTTGAGAGGGAGTCTTGCTCTGTCCCCCAGGCTGGAGTGTAATGGCACGATCTCGGCTCACCGCAACCTCCGCCTCCCAGGTTCAAGCGATTCTCCTGCCTCAACCTCCCGAGTAACTGGGATTACTGGCACCTGCCACCACGCCTGGCTGATTTTTGTATTTTTAGTAGAGACGGGATTTCACCGTGTTAGCCAGGCTGGTCTTGAACTCCTGACCTCGTGATCCACGCACCTCAGCCTCCCAAAGTGCTGGGATTACAGGCATGAGCCAGTGCGCCTGGCCGGAGCTGAAGCTTTTTGACCCTTCTGAGCTTTTGGAGCAGGTGCCTCTGTGGATGTAACCATCTTCTCACTCTATTGGCAGGTGTTTCTTCTATTTTAGGAGCTGGAGTTTTTGAGTCCTCTGAACTTTTGGAGCAGGCGCTGCCTTCTGGCCTGTGGTTTTCTGGGAAAGAATCTTCTGGGCTGAATCTTCTGGGCCTTCTTACCCACAGCGGTCATCTTTTTTGCTGGAACTTTAGCAGCAGCAGCAGCAGCTGCAGCAGCAGCAGGTGCTTTTTTGGAAGAAGCTTTCAGGATAGCTGCCTTTTGAAGCTTCTTAACTTTATTCTTGATGATTCTGTTCCTCATTTTCTTTGCCTTCATAACTTTAAAATGATCCAAATCTGTCATCTTGGCTTTTTGGAGAAGTTTTCAGGAGAGCTGCCTTTCGAAGCTTTTTTTTTTTTTTTTTTTTTTGAGATGGAGTCTTGCTCTGTTGCCCAGGCTGGAGTGCAATGGCACAATCTCAGCTCACTGCAACATCCACCTCCCAGGTTCAAGCCATTCTCCTGCCTCAGCCTCCTGAGTAGCTGGGATTACAGGCATGCACCACTACACCCAGCTAATTTTTGTATTTTTAGTAGAGACAGGATTTCACTGTGTTAGCCAAGCTGGTCTCAAACTCCTGACCTCGTGGTCTGCCCACCTTGGCCTCCCAAAGTGTTGGGATTACAGGCGTGAGCCACCACACTCAGCCGGATAACTTCTTGAGTGGTGATTTCAGAGGTGTTGGCGCACACCCGAGTCGTGTACACCGTACCCAAAGCATGGTCTTTTATTTCTGGCCACCCCCGAGCCTGTCCCCCAGATTCCCCAAAATCCATGTATCATTCTTATGCCTTTGCATCCTGCTAGCTTAGCTCTCACTTATGAGTGAGAACATAGGATGTTGGTTTTCCATTCCTGAGTTACTTCACTTAGAATAAGGGTCCCCAACTCCATCCAGATTGCTGTGAATGCCATTGATTCATTTCTTTTCATTCATTCCTTTTCATGGCTGAGTAGTATTACATTTTATATATACAGTGCTGTGTATATATACAGCACTATATACATAGACATATGTATATATTGTGTGTATATATATTCAGCACTATATATATAGACATATGTACAGTGTGTGTATATATATTTAAACACACATATTGTGTGTAAATATATAAAAACACACACACTATATATATATATGTATATATACCACAGCTTCATAAGCTCCCACTTATGAGAGAGAACAAAGGATATTTGGTTTTCCATTCCTGAGTTACTTCACTTAGAATCATGGTCCCCAATTCCATCCAGGTTGCTGTGAATATCATTCATTCATTCCTTTTCATGGCTGAGTAGTATTCCAATATATATATAGTGTGTGTATACATATATTTAGCACTGTATATATAGACATATATATAGTGTGTATATGTATACACACACATATTGTGAGTAAATATATATACACACACTGTAAATATATATACACACACAACATATCTATATATATATATACACCACAGTTTCATAAGCTCTCACTTATGAGGGAGAACAAAGGATGTTTGGTTTTCCATTCCTGACTTACTTCACTTGGAATAATGGTCCCCAATTCCATCCAAGTTGCCGTGAATGCCATTCATTCATTCCTTTTCCTGGCTGAGTAGTATTTCATTATATATATAGTGTGTGTGTATATATATATATATATATATAGCACTATATATATAGACATATGTATTTATTATGTGTATATATATTCAGCACTATATATATAGACATATGTATAGTGTAAATATATAGACACACACAACATATATATGTTTACATATATATATGTATATATATATATATATACACCACAGTTTCATAAGCTCCAACTTATGAGGGAGAACAAAGGATGTCTGCTTTTCCATTCCTGAGTTACTTCACTTACAATATTGGTTCCCAATTCCATCCAGGTTGCCATGAAGGCCATTCATTCATTCCTTTTCCTGGCTGAGTAGTTTTCCATTATATATATACAGAGTGTGTATAAATATATTCAGCACTATATATATATAGAGTATATATAGTATGTGTGTATATATATATCCTATATATGTATATCATATATATATATATCAAGATATATATCACATTTTTTTTTTTAGATGGAGTCTCACTCTGTCGCCCAGGCTGGAATGCAGTGGTGTGATCTCAGCTCACTGCAACCTCCACCTCCCGGGTTCAACCGATTCTTGTGTCTCAACCTCCCCAGAAGCTGGGATTCCAGGTGCCTGCCACAACACCTGGCTAATTTTTGTATTTTTAGTAGAGATGCTGTTTCACCATATTGGTCAGGCTGGTCTTGAACTCCTGACCTGGTGATCCGCCCACCTCAGCCTCCCAAAGTGCTGGGATTACAGGGGTGAGTCACCGCTCCCGACCTGTACCGCATTTTCTTTATCCACTCGTTGCTTGATGGGTCTTGGGGCTGGTTCCATGATTTTGCAGTTGCAAACAGTGCTGCTATAAATGTGCCTGTGCAAGTGTCTTTTCCACATAATGACTGCTTTTCCTTTGGTAGATACCCAGTCGTGAAATTGCTGGACGTAATGGTATTTCTATTCTCATTATTTTAAGGAGTATCCGTGAGCTCTCCTGTCCTAGCAAATTTTTAAGTGCAGGAGACAATATTGCTGGCTGTAGGCATGGCACTCTACAGCAGATCTTTAGAACGTAAGGATGTCTGCCCGGGCGCGGTGGCTCACGCCTGTGATCCCAGCACTTTGGCAGGAGGGTACCAACGGATCACCTGAGGTCAGGAGTTCAAGACCAGCCTGGCCAACATGGTGAAATTCTGTGTCTACTAAAAATACAAGAATTACGCCGGGAGCAGTGGCTCACGCCTGTAATCTCAGCACTTTGGGAGGCCGAGGCGAGCGGATCAAGAGGTCAGGAAATCAAGATCATCCTGGTTAACATGGTGAAATCCCGTCTGTACTAAAAATACAAAAATTAGCCGGGTGTGGTGGCAGGTGCCTGTAGTCTCAGCTATTCAGGAGGCTGAGGCAGGAGAATCGTGTGAACCCAGGAGGCGGAGGTTGTAGTGAGCCAAGATTGCACCACTGCACTCCAGCCTGGGCAACAGAGCGAGACTCCATCTCAAAAAGAGAAAAAAAAATAAGAATTAGCTGGGCATGGTGGCGGGGGCCTGTAGTCCCAGGTACTTGGGAGGCTGAGGCAGGAGAATCGCTTGAACTCGGGAGGTGGAGGTTGCAGTGAGCTGAGATTGTGCCACTGAACTTCAGCCTGGGTGACAAAGCGAGACTCCATCTCAAAATAATAATAATAATAATAATGATAAAATAAAAAATAAAAAAGAACATAAAGACATCCTCAGGGAAGCATGCATCTCCTCTGCCCTATAGTTTGAGCTACTGACTGACAATCCCTTCTCCTTGCAAATGCTCAACACAGACTTGCTGAGGCCATTGGAACATCACAGAACCCTCCCTCCATGCTTCATGAATCTTGCCTCTTTCTGTTTTTTTTTATTTTTTGTAGAGTTAGCGGAGGGGGGAATCTCACCATATTGCCCAGGCTGGTCTCGAACTTCTGGCCTCAAGCCATCCTCCTGCCTCAGCCTCACAAAGTACTCACAGGCATGAGTCGCCGCCACGTGGATGAATCATGCGTCTTTTTACCTGCAACCATGTCCATCAACCCTCGTCGGTGTTCTTCAATATTATCAAACATTATTATTGTTATCATTAAATATGAAATAATAATTATTAAATATAAATTATTTAATTCCTATTTAATAATATAATATATAATATTATATGACATATAATATTATATATTATATGATATATAATATATAATATATGTAATATAATATATATAATATATATTATATATAATATATTATATAACTATTAAGTGATGTTAAATAAATTAAACATTGATTAAATGTTTAATTTATATTTAATCAATATTTAATCAATATTTCTATTGATTTATATTTCTATTTTATATTGCATATATTGCAATATGCATATAGATGCATATCTATTGCATAGATATATATGCATAGCTGTATATGCATATAAAAATATATGGATATATGCAAATATATGGATATATAGATATATGCATGTTTATATTTTAATTAAATATTTAATTAATATCTAATAATAATCACGAATATTTAATATTCATAATTAAATATTAATTATTAAATATTTAATTAAAATATAGGTATATGCATGTATATTAAATGTTGCTCAACATTTTCCACATCTCACAGCTTTCACAGCCGATCCAGCCATATGTTGTGATGTCAGGGGACCCCCCCCAGTATCCGTCTCTCTCATTGCCAGGTGCCCACACCGAGGTGACCCGGGGACCCCCACTTTCACAGGCCTGGATTGTGACGGAGTCTGAACCATTCACCATTGGTGGGGCACGCTCAGGTGATCAGTGGGATGTAAGTGTGGAAGGTGGGACAGCCTGGAGACAGACGATATCTCCTGTAACACAGCATGAGCACAGGAGAAAAGAAAGAAAGAAAAGAAAGGAAAGAAAAAAAGAAAGAAAGAAAGATGACATCACAGCCTGGGCACGGTGGCGCACGCCTGTAATCCCAGCACTTTGGGAGGCGAGGCAGGTGGATCACCAGAGGTCAGGAGTTCAAGACCAGCCTGACCAACATGGTGAAACCCCGTCTCTACTAAAAATACAAAAATTAGCCAGGCATGGTGGAGGGTGCCTGTAATCCCAGCTACTTGGGAGGCTGAAGCAGGAGAATCGCTTGAACCCGGGAGGCAGAGGTTGCAGTGAGCTAGGCATGGTGGCAGGTGCCTGTAATCCCAGCTACTCGGGAGGCTGAGGCAGGAGAACCGCTCGGACCCGGGAGGTGGAGGTTGCAGTGAGCTGAGCTCGTGCTACTGCCCTCCAGCCTGGGCGACAAGAGCAAAACTCCATCTCTAAAATATATGATCAAAAAATAATAATAATAAAATAAAATATATGATCAACACAATGTAAATTAGACAATTTATAGTCATACAGAGTCCATCGGGACCTCACCCACAGTGGGAGAGAAAAATTAAAAAAAAAACAACAGTTTTAGGACGATCCCCATGAAATTGTCAAAACCAGCCGTCTTCTAAATATCTGACTGGGGCTGTCAGAAAACAGACTTCAGAGAAGAATACAAATCATTGTTTCCAGCCGTAATAACAGAGTTCAAAGCTGAGAGGATATGAAAAGTTCATAGTGTGTCTACTTGAAACGAGGGATGTAAATTATGTCACTTTGTCTATATTTGTACAATATGTTCTCGTTGGCAAATACGGGATCCGTTCTTTGTTTCGTTAAATACCTGACAATTCTGTAACAGTTGCAATGATGGGTGCTTAAATCAGCGTTTCCCACTCTAGGACGGCAAGAAAACAAAAATAAAGAAATAAAACAGGGTCAGAGAGAATGAGAGCCGGGGGAAACTTTATATAAATCAGTTGCTTGGACCGGCTGTGCGGTGGCTCAGGCCTGTCATCCCAGGACTTTGTGAGGCTGAGACGGACGGATCACCTGAGGTTGGGAGTTCAAGACCAGCCTGGCCAACATGGTGAAACCTCGTCTCTACTAAAAATACAAAAATTAGCCAGGCGTGGTGGCAGGTGCCTGCAATCCCAGTTGCTTGGGAGACTGAGGCATGAGGATAGCTTGAACGCGGGAGGTGGAGCTTGCAGTTAGCTGAGATCGGGCCAGTGCACTCCAGCCTGGGCGAACAGAATTAGATTCTGTCTCAAAAAAAAAAAAAAGAATTTCTTGAATTCATTCTCGAGGTCGGGGTATGTGATACGAAGCTCTCCTAAATGCTGAGAAGATGCAAACAGCGTTTTGGTGCATGTCTGTTATCCCAGCTACATGGGAGGATGAGATGGGAGAATTGCTTGATCCCAGGAGGTTGAGGCTGCAGTGAGCTGAGATTGCACCAGTGCACTCCAGCCTGGGTAACAGCGGGAGACCCTGTCTCAAAAAAAGAAAAAAATACATGGAAATAACATTTGATGAAGAAGATGAGGAAAGCCCACACTTTAGCTTTCAAACTGCTCCAATTTTTTTTTTTTTGAGACAAAGTCTTGCCCTGTTGCCCAGGCTGGAGTGCAGTGGCGTGATCTCAGCTGACTGCAACCTCTGCCTCCCGGGTTCAAGCAGTTCTTCTGCCTCAGCCTCCCGAGTAGATGGGATTACATGCGCCTGCCACCACGCCCAGCAAATTTTTGTTTTTTTGGTCGAGACCAGGTTTAGCCATGTTGGCCTGGCTTGTCTTGAACTCCTGACCTCAGGTGATCCACCCGCCTTGGCCTCCCAAAGTGCTGGGATTATAGGCATGAGCCACCGCGCCCAGTGCAATTTTTCCAAATTCTTAAGTCACATGTACCCCAGATGCAGGTACTCATACGTCAGACAAGGCAAGAAATTATGATTTTTCCTGCTGACTAAGAAATTCTCTTAGGAAAGTATCCCTTGAATGATATAGCCTGGTTATTCCAGTTTGCATATCGTTTGTTTTTTTGAGACGGTGTCTCACTCTGTCACCCAGGCTGCAGTGCCGTGGCTTGATCTCGGCTTGCTGCAAACTCCGCCTCGTAAATACGATTCTCTGGCTTCAGCCTCCTGAGTAGCTGGCATTACAGGTGCCCGCCACCACACCCGGCTAATTTTTGTATTTATTTTTTTTTTTTTAGTAGAGACCAGGTTTTACCATGCTGGCCACGTTGGTCTCAAACTCCTGACCTCAAGTAATCTGCCTGCTTCGGCCTCCCAAAGTGCTGGGATTACAGGTGTGAGCCACCGTGCCCAGCCTCCAGTTTGCATATCATGCTGATAGGTTTAATTAGCTGAATGAGCCCAATTTGATAATGCAGGTGGGCAATATTGCTTTCCTGCTGCACACAGGGTCATAGATGAAATGACATCTATCCTCGGTATTCAAAGCAGTTGAATACATTCTGGTTTGCAATTTTGACTGATTTGGTAAGAGGTGGGGGCTGAAGAATCTCAATCCAGTTTTTTAGGTTAGTGTTTTGTTTCGTTTCTTTTTGAGACTGAGTCTTGCTCTGTTGCCCAGGCTGGAGTGCAGTGGTACAATCTCAGCTCACTGCAACCTCCGCCTCCCAGGTTCAAGCGATACTCCTGCCTCAGCCTCCCAAGTAGCTGGGATTACAGGCACCTGCCACCATGCCGGGCTAATTTTTGTATTTTTAGTAGAGACGTGCTTTCACCATGATGGTCGGGCTGGTCTCGAACTCCTGACCTCTGGTGATCCGCCTGCCTCGGCTTCCCAAAGTGCTGGGATTACAGGTACGTGCCACCACGCCTGGCTAATTTTTGTATTTTAGTAGACATGGGGTTTCACCATGAAGGTCAGGCTGGTCTGGAACTCCTGACCTCTGGGGATCCGCCCGCCTCGGCCTCCCAAAGTGCTGGGATTACAGTTACATGCCACCACGCCCGGCTAATTTTTGTAATTTAGTAGAGACGGGCTTTCACCATGATGGTCAGGCTGGTCTCGAACTCCTGACCTCAGGTGATCCGCCCGCCTTGGCCTCCCAAAGTGCTGGGATTACAGGCATGAGCCACCGTGCCAGGCCTCTGGTTTGCAACTGTGACTGAGCTGGTAAGAGGTGGGGGCCAAGGATTCTCAATCTGTTTTTTTAGTGTTTGTGTTTTGTTTTGTTTTGTTTTGTTTTAGAGACAATATCTTGCTCTGTTGCCCAGGCTGGAGGGCAGTGGTGCAATCTCAGCTCACTGCAGCCTCCATCTTTTGGGCTCAAGCCATCCTCCTTCCTCAGCCTCCCAAGTAGCTGGGACTACAGGCATACATACAACATCCAGATAATTTTTTTTTTTTTCTTGGTACAGACAGGGTTTCACCATGTTGCCCAGGCTGGTCTCAAACTCCTGACCTCAAGTCATCCACCCGACTCGGCCTCCCAAAGTGCTGAGATTACAGGCGTGAGTCACCGCACCCGGCCACTTTTTTTCTTTTCCTTTTTTTAAATAATAGCACCATTGCACAGCTCATGAGTGCCACAGAAAACACACATTAAATGCTTTCCACCAAATTTTGACTTTTTATTGCGGTTAAAAATAAACAAGTACCAGAAAATCAGATCTTTTTGTAAAATATTAAGCACACATTATGGTTAATGTACACAGGGTAATTGAATTTGATTCGAGTTCATTTACTCTTTCCAAATCAAGCCCCACCGAAGAGGTTTTAGTTGTTGTTAGAGACTCAGCTTTGAAATGTCCATTTATCTCTTCCTTTCAACTTCTGGATGTGTTGAAGTGGGGAAAATAAGCAAACTCTGAAATGAGGCCGGGCGCCGTGGCTCACGCCTGTCATCCCAGCACTTTGGGAGACCGAGGAGGGCAGATCGCCTGAGGTTAGGAGTTGGAGACCAGCCTGGCCAACGTGGTGAAACTCCGTCTCTACTAATAATACAAACACTAGCCTGGCGTGGTGGCAGGCGCCTGTCATCCCAACTACTTGGGAGGCTGAGGCAGGAGAATCGCAAGAACCCGGGAGGCCGAGGTTGCAGTGAGCTGAGATCGCGCCATTGCACTCCAGCCTGGGCAACAGCGAGACTCTGTCTCAAAAAATAAAAATAGTCACTCATGAGCATCGCCATATTTTCCATTGTTACTGGTTATTGATAAATTCAGGGAAATACTGGTTTTATAATTTTACGGTTGCTAGAAGTTGCGTCTCACTTTATTTGATGATTTGGTGGTCTTGCATTCTTTTAATTTATTCTGGGTTAATTCTCTATGTCTATTCTTTCTTCAACTTCAAATTTTGATCTCTGCACAATTTTCTGCAATTTGTTTTTTATTTTTTGGTTTTTTTATTCTTTCACGCCCCCTATCGTCTTCCTGGGCTCTTCGCCATATTAGTCGTGTTTTATTTTGTCTTTTCTATATCATTCTTTGTTTCATTTCTATTTTTCTATCCTCTATTTCTCTCTCTCTCTCTTTTTTCTTTTGAAACAGCGTCTCGCTCTGTCACCCAGGCTGGACTGCAGTGGCGTGATCTCGGCTCACTACAACCTCCGCCTCCTGGGTTCAAGCGATTCTCCTGCCTCAGCTTCCCGAGTATCTGGAATTACAGGCACCTGGCACCACGCCTGGCTAATTTTTGTAGTTTTTGTAAAGACGCAGTCTCACCATGTTGGCCAGGATGGTGTCGAACTTCTAACCTCAGGTGATCCACCTGCCTCGGCCTCCCAAACTACGGGTATTTTGTTGCTGCTGTTTTTGAGAAGGAGTCTCACTCTGTCACCCAGGCTGGAGTGCAGTGGCGCGATCTCGACTCACTGCAACTTCCATCTCCCAGGTTCAACTGATTTTTCTGCCTCGGCATGCCGAGTAGCTGGGATTACAGGCATGCGCCAGCATGCCTGGCTAATTTTTCTATTTTTTAGTAGAGAGGAGTTTCACCATGTTGGCCAGGCTTATCTCGAACTCCTGATCTCTGGTGATCTGCCCACCTCAACCTCCCAAAGTGCTGGGATTACAGCCGTGAGCTACCGCACCCAGCCAAAAAGCTATCTTAAAAGATCTCAGCATCTCACCTCACTGTAACCTCCACCTCCTGGGTTCAAGTAATCCTCCTGCCTCAGCCTCCCAAGTAGCTGGGATTACAGGCGTGCACCACCACGACCGGCTAATTTTTGTATTTTTAGTAGAGACGGGGTTTCACCGTGTTGGCCAGTCTGGACTCGAACTCCTGATCTCATGTAATCCACCTGCCTCGGCTTCCCAAAATGCTGAAATTACAGGTGTGAGCCACCACGCCCAGCAAAGCTTTTTCTAACTCGATAGCTTGAGAGCTTGCTCTCCTCTTGTTTTTGTGAAGTGCTGAACCCCAGGATTACTTTCTAAAAGATTCTGCTGTTCCCTACACCATTCTTTTTCATTATGGCAAAATACGTATAATGTCATATGCACCATTTTAACTGTTTTTCATCTTCTTGAGACCACTCTTTTGTGTCTTGTTGTGGTTGTTGTTTTCTTGTGTTTTTTAGAGACAGGGTCTTCTCTTTTTTTTTTTTTTTTTTGAGATGGAGTCTTCCTCTGTCACCCAGGATGGAGTGCAGTGGCGCAATCTCCACTCACTGCAAGCTCCGCCTCCCAGGTTCAAGCCATTCTCCTGCCTCAGCCTCCCAATTAGCTGGGACTACAGGCACCCGCCACCGCGCCCGGCTAATTTTTTGTATTGTTAGTAGGCACGGAGTTTCACCGTATTAGCCAGGATGGTCTCGATCTCCTGACCGCGTGATCCGCCCGCCTCGGCCTCCCAAAATGCTGGGATGACAGGCTTGAGCCACTGCGCCTGGCCAAGACAGGATCTTGTCTTTTTGCCCAAGCTGGAGTGCAGTGGCGTGATCACACCTCACTGCAGCCTCCACTTCCTGGGCTAAACGGATCCTCCAACCTCAGCCTCTCAAGTAGCTGGGAATCCAGGTGTGAGTCACTGTACCCTGCTGAGAACAACTTTTTGCATTTTTAAAATTTAATTCTGTGCAATGTTCATTGTTGCCAACCAAATGTACACTTTTCCACAAAAGAAAGCATTTTTTTTCCTGTGTATAGCAACAAAATTTTTTAAGATCGTGGTAGAGCGCACATAATATAATCTCTGCCATTTTAGCCGTGGTAAATAAGAGTACAATTTGGCAGGGCATGGTGGTTCACACCTGTAATCCCAGCACTTTGGGAGGCTAAGGCAGAATGATCAGGATGTCAGGAGATTGAGACCATCCTGGCCCACATCGTGAAACCCTGTCTTTACTAAAATACAAAAAATTAGCCGGGCACGGTGGTGCGCACCTGTAGTCTCAGCTACTCGGGAGGCTGAGGTAGGGACATTGCTTGAACCCAGGAAGTGGAGGTTGCGGTGTGCCAAGATTGCGCCACTGCACTCCAGCCTGGGGAACAAGAGCGAGACTCCATCTCAAAAAAAAAAAAAAAAGAAAAAAAATTAAATATTCTACAATGTTCATTGTTGCCAACCGAATGTACCCCTTTCCTCAAAAGAAAGCTTATTTTCCTGTCTATAGCAATATATACTTTTTAAAAATTGTGATAGAGCACACAAAATATAATCTCTGCAATTTTTGCCATTTTAAAGAGTATAATTTGGCCGGGTGCGGTGGCTTATGCCTGTAATCTCAGCACTTTGGGAGGGCAAGGCGGGTGGATCACCTGAAGTTGGGAGTTCAAGACCAGCCTGGTCAACATGGCAAAAACCTGTCTCTACTAATAATACAAAAATTAGCCGGGTGTGGTGGTGTGTGCCTGTAATCCCAGCACTCTGGGAGGCCGAGGTGGGTGGATCACATGAGGTCAGGAGTTCAGGACCAGCCTGGCCAAAATGACAAAACCCCGTCTCCACTAATAATAAAAAATTTAGCCAGGCGTAGCGGCACATGCCTGTAATCCCAGGTACTCGGAAGGCTGAGGCAGGAGAATCACTTAAACCCGAGAGGCAGAGGTTGCAGTAAACTGAGATTGCGCCACTGCACTCCAGCCTGGGCAACAAGAGTGAGACTATCTCAAAAAAAAGAAAAAAAATTAAATATTGTGCAATGTTCATTGTTGCCAACTGAATGTATCCTTTTCCTCAAAAGAAAGCTGCTTTTCCTGTCCATAGCAATATATATATTTTTAATTGTGGTGGAGCACACATAATATAATATCTAACATTTTAGCCGTTTTAAAGAGTACAATTCAGCCAGGCGTGATGGCTCACGCCTGTAATCCCAGCAATTTGGGAGGGCAAGGCGAGTGGATCACCTGAGGTTGGGAGTTCAAGACCAGCCTGGTCAACAAGTCAAAACCCAGTCTCTACTAATAATACAAAAATTAGCCGGGTGTGGTGCTCCGTGCCTGTAATCCCAGCACTTTGTGAGGCCGAGGTGTGTGGATCACCAGAGATCAGAAGTTCGAGATCAGCCTGGCCAACATGGTGAAATCCTGTCTCTACTAAAAATACAAAAAATTAGCTGGGCCTGGTGGCAGGTGCCTGTACTCACAGCTACTCAGGAGGCTGACGAAGAAGAATCACTTGAACCCGGGAGGCGGAGGTTGCAGAGAGCTGAGATCGGGCCATTGCACTCCAGCCTGGGGAACAAGATCAAAACTCTATACCCCTCAAAAAAAAATAGTACATTCAAATAATTGTGCAACCATTGTCACTAACCACCTTCAGAATCTTTTCATCTTCCCAAACAGAAACTCTCTCCCCATGAAACACCAATTCCCCATTTCACGCCGCAGCCTCTGCCACCCATAGTTCTAGTTTCTGTCTCTATGAAATCTTTGCCTGTTCCAGACAATTTAGATAAGTGGAGTCATACACTATGGGGTCTTTCCTGTCTGGTTTCTCTCACTGGGCCTGATGTCCTCAAGGGTCACCCATTACAGCCTGGGTCTGACCCTCATTCCTTTTCCTGGCTGTATAGTATTCCATTGTGTGTCTCTCCTCTCACTGGGCCTGAGGTCTTCAAGGTTCACCCATGCCGCAGCCTGCGTCTGACCCTCATTCCTTTTCCTGGCTGTATAGTATTCCATTGTGTGTCTCTTCTCTCACTGGGCTTGATGTCTTCAAGGTTCACCCATGCCGCAGCCTGCGTCTGACCCTCATTCCTTTTCCTGGCTGTATAGTATTCCATTGTGTGTCTCTTCTCTCACTGGGCTTGATGTCTTCAAGGTTCACCCATGCCGCAGCCTGCGTCTGACCCTCATGCCTTTTCCTGGCTGTATAGTGTTCCATTGTGTGTCTTTTCTCTCACTGGGCCTGAAGTCTTCAAGGTTAACCCATGCCGCAGCCTGCGTCTAACCCTCATTCATTTTCCTGGCTGTGTAGTATTCCATTGTGTGTCTCTTCTCACACTGGGCCTGATGTATTCAAGGTTCATTCACTCTGCAGCCTGCATCTGGCCCTCATTCCTTATCCTGGCTGTATATTATTACATTTTGTGTCTCTTCTTTCACTGGGCCTGACGTCTTCAAGGTTCATTCACACTACAGCCTGCGTCTGAACCTCATTCTATTTACTGGCTGTATAGTATTCCATTGTGTGTTTCTTCTCTTACTCGGCCTGATGTCTTCCAGGTTCACTCACACTGCAGCCTCTGTCTGACCCTCATTCATTTTCCTGGCTGTGTAGTATTACATTGTGTGTCTCTTCTCTCACTAGGCCTGAGGTCTTGAAGGTTCATCCACGCTGCAGCCTGCATCTGACCCTCATTCCTTTTCCTGGCTGTGAAGAATTCCATTGTGTGTCTCTTCTCGCACTGGGCCTGATGTCTTCAAGGTTCATTCACACTGCAGCCTGCATCTGACTCTCATTCCATTTCCTGGCTGTATGGTATTCGACTGTGTGTCTCTTGACTCACTGGGCCTGAGATCTTGCAGGTTCATTCACACTGCAGCTTGCATCTGACCCTCATTCCTTTTCCTGGCTGTATAGTATTCCACTGGTTGTCTCTTCTCCCACTAGGCCTGATGTCTTCAACGTTCACCCATGCCGCAGCCTGCGTCTGACCCTCATTCTTTTTCCTGGCTGTATGGTATTCCATTGTGTGTCTCTTCTCCCACTGGGCCTGATGTTTTCACGGTTCCCCCATGCTGCAACCTGCGTCTAACCCTTATTCCATTTCCTGGCTGTATAGTATTCCACTGTGTCTCTTCTCTTACTGGGCCTTCAAGGTTCAGTCTTCAAGGTTCATTCACACTGCAGCCTGCATCAGAACCTCATTCTTTTTCCTGCCTGTATAGTATTCCACTGTGTGTCTCTTCTCTCACTGGGCCTGATGTCTTCAATGTTCACCCATGCTGCAGCCTGCTTCTGAACCTCATTCCTTTTCCTGGCTGTATGGTATGCAATTGTGTGTCTCTTCCTTCACTGGGCCTGAGATCTTCCAGGTTCATTCACACTGCAGCTTACCTCTGACACTTATTCGACTTTGCTGGCCATATAGTATTCCATTGTGTGTCTCCTCTCCCACCGGGCCTGATGTCTTCAAAGTTCACCCATGCTGCAGCCTGCATCTGACCCTCATTCCTTTTCCTGGCTGTATAGTATTCCATTGTGTGTCTCTTCTCTCAATGGGCCTGGCGTCTTCAAGGTTCATCCACACTGGAGCCTGTGTCTGACCCTCACTCATTTTCCTGGCTGTATAGTATTCCCTCGTGTGTCTCTTCTCTCACAGGGACTGATGCCTTCAAGATTCACCCATGCCGCAGCCTGTGTCTGACCCTCTTTCCTTTTCCTGGCTGTATAGTATTCCATTGTGTGTCTCTTCTCTCACTGGGCCTGATGTCTTCAAGGTTCACCCATGCTGCAGCCTGCGTCTGACCCTCATTCCTTTTCCTGGCTGTGCAGCATTCCATTGTGTGTCTCTTCTCTCACTGGGCCTGATGAATTCAAAGTTCATTCACGCTGCAGCATGCATCTGACCTTCATTCCTTATACTGACTGTATATTATTCCATTTTGTGTCTCTTCTCTCACTGGGCCTGATGTGTTCAAGATTCATTCACACTGTAGCCTGCGTCTGACCCTCATTCTTTTTCCTGGCTGTATAGTATTCCATTGTGTGTTTCCTCTCTTGCTGGGCCTGATGCATTCCAGGTTCACTCACACTGCAGCCTGTGTCGGAACCTCATTCCTTTTCCTGGCTGCGTAGTATTACATTGTCTATCTCTTCTCTCACTAGGCCTGAGGTCCTGAAGTTTCATCCACGCTGCAGCCTGCATCTGACCCTCATTCCTTTCCTTGGCTGTGTAGTATTCCATTGTGTGCCTCTTCTCTCACTGGGCCTGATGTCTTCAATGTTCATTCACACTGCAGCCTGCATCTGACCCTCATTCCTTTTCCTGGATGTATAGTGTTCCACTGTGCGTCTCTTCTCTCACTGGGCCTGAGATATTCCAGGTTCATTCACCCTGCAGCCTGAATCTGACCCTCATTCCTTTTCCTGGCTCTACAGTATTTCATTGTGTGTCTCTTCTCCCATTGGGCCTGATGCCTTCAAAGTTCACCCATGCCGCAGCCTGCGTCTGACCCTCATTCCTTTTCCCGGCTGTATAGTATTCCATTGTGTGTCTCTTCTACCTCTGGGCCTGATGCCTTTAAGGTTCACCCATGACACAGCCTGCATCTGACCCTCATTCCATTTCCTGGCTATATGGTATTTCATTGTGTGTCTCTTCTCCCAGTGGGACTGATGTCTTCACGGGTCACCCATGCCGCAGCCTGCGTCTGACCCTCATTCCTCTTCCTGACTGCGTAGTATTCCATTGTGTGTCTCTTCTCTCACTTGGCCTGAGGAATTCAAGGTTCATTCACGCTGCAGCCTGCATCTGACCCTCATTCCTTATCCTGGCTCTATATTATTCCATTTTGTGTCTCTTCTCTCACTGGGCCGGATGTCTTCAAGGCTCATTCACACTGTAGCTTGGGTCTGACCCTCATTCTTTTACCTGGCTGTATAGTAATCCATTGTGTGTTTCTTCTCTTACTGGGCCTGGTGTCTTCCACGTTCACTCACACTGCAGCCTGTGTCTGACCCTCATTCCTTTTATTGGCTGGGTAGTATTCCATTGTGTGTCTCTTCTCTCACTAGGCATGAGGTCTTGAAGTTTCATCCATGCGGCAGCCTGCATCTGACCCTCATTCCTTTTCCTGGCTGTATAGAAATCCATTGTGTGTCTCTTCTCGCAATGGGCCTGATGTCTTCAACGTTCATTCACACTGCAGTCTGCATCTGACTCTCATTCCTTTTCCTGGCCATATAGTATTCCATTGTGTGTCTCTTCACTCACTGGGACTGATGTCTTCCAGGTTCATTCACACTGCATCCTGCATCTGACACTCATAACTTTTCCTGGCTGTATGGTATTATACTGTGTGTCTCTTCTCTCACAGGGCCTGAGATCTTACAAGTTCATTCACACTGCAGCCTGCATCTGACCCTCATTCCTTTTCCTGGCTGTATAGTATTCCACTGTGTGTTTCTTCTCCCGCTGGGCCTGATATCTTCACCGTTCACCCATGCTGCAGCCTGGGTGTAACCCTCATTCCTTTTCCTGGCTGTATAGTATTCCATTGTGTGTATCTTCTACCACTTGGCCTGATGTCTTCAAGGTTCATTCACACAGCAGACTGCGTCTGACCCTCATTCCTTTTCCTGCCTGTATAGTATTCCCTTCTGTGTCTCTTCTCTCACTGGGCCTCATGTCTTCCAGGTTCATTCACACTGCAGCCTGCATCTGACACTCATTACTTTTCCTGGCTGTATAGTATTCCACTGTGTGTCTCTTCTCTCACTGGGCCTGAGATCTTCCAGGTTCATTCACACTGCAGCCTGCATCTGACCCTCATTCCTTTTCCTGGCTGTATAGTATTCCACTGTGTGTCTCTTCTCCCACTGGGCCTGATATCTTCACCGTTCACCCATGCTGCAGCCTGGGTGTAACACTCATTCCTTTTCCTGGCTGTATAGTATTGCATTGTGTGTCTCTTCTACCACTGGGCCTGATGCCTTCAAGGTTCATTCACACAACAGCCTGCGTCTGACCCTCATTCGTTTTCCTTGCTGTATAGTATTCCATTCTGTGTCTCTTCTCTCACTGGGCATGATATCTTTAATATTCACCCATGCCGCAGCCTGCTTCTGACCCTCATTCCTTTTCCTGGCTGTATGGTATTCCATTGTGTGTCTCTTCCTTCACTGAGCCTGAAATCTTCCAGGTTCATTCACACTGCAGCCTACATCTGACCCTCATTCGTTTTGGCTGGCCATATAGTATTCCACTCTGTGTCTCCTCTCCCACCAGGCCTGATGTCTTCAACGTTCACTCATGCCGCAGCCTATATCTGACCCACATTCCTTTTCCTGGCTGTATAGTATTCCATTGTTTGTCTTTTCTCTCACTGGACCTGGTGTCTTCAAGGTTCATCCACACTGCAGCCTGCGTCTGACCCTCGTTCCTTTTCCTGGCTGTATAGTATTCCATTGTTTGTCTTTTCTCTCACTGGACCTGGTGTCTTCAAGGTTCATCCACACTGCAGCCTGCGTCTGACCCTCATTCCTTTTCCTGGCTCTATGGTATTCCATTGTGTGTCTCTTCTCCCACTGGGCCTGATGTCTTCAAGGATCACCCATGCCGCAGGCTGCGTCTGACCCTCATTCCTTTTCCTGGCTGTGTAGTATTCCATTGTGTGTCTCTTCTCCCACTGGGCCTGATGTCTTCAAGGTTCACCCATGCCGCAGCCTGCGTCTGAACCTCATTCATTTTCCTGGCTATATGGTATTCCATTGTGTGTCTCTTCTCCCACTGGGCCTGATGTCTTCCCGGTTCAAACATGCCGCAACCTGTGTCTCACCCTCATTCCTTTTCCTGGCTGTATAGTATTCCATTGCGTGTCTCTTTTCTCACTGGGCCTGATGTCTCCAATGTTCACCCATGCCGCAGCCTTCTTCTGACCCTCATTCCTTTTCCTGGCTGTATGGTATTCCATTGTGTGTCTCTTCCTTCACTGGGCCTGAGATCTTGCAGGTTCATTCACACTGCAGACTGCATCTGACGCTCGTTCGTTTTATCTGGCCATATAGTATTCCATTGTCTGTCTCTTCTCCCACCGGGCCTGATAAGTTCAAGGTTCAATCATGCCGCAGCCTGCATCTGACCCTCATTCCTTTTCCTGGCCGTGTAGTATTCCATTGTGTGTCTCTTCTCTTACTGGGCCTTATGTCTTCCAGGTTCATTCACACTGCAGCCTGCATCTGACCCTCATTCCTTTTCCTGGATGTATAGTATTCCATTGTGTGTCTCTTCTCCCACTGGGCCTGATGTCTTCAAAGTTCCCCCATGCCGCAGCCTGCGTCTGACCCTCATTCCTTTTCCTGGATGTATAGTATTGCATTGTGTGTCTCTTCCACCACTGGGCCTGATGTCTTCAAGGTTCACCCATGCCGCAGCCTGCGTCTGACCGTCATTCCTTTTCCTGGCTGCATAGTATAGCAGTCTGTGTCTCTTCTCTCACTGGGCCTGAGATCTTCCAGGTTCATTCACACTGCAGCCTGCATCTGACCCTGATTCCTTTTCTTGGCTGTGTGGTATTCCATTGTGTGCCTCTTCTCTCACTGGGCCTGATGTCTTCAAAGTTCATTCACACTGCAGCCTGCATCTGACCCTCATTCCTTTTCCTGGCTGTATAGTATTCCACTGTGCGTCTCTTCTCTCACTGGGCCTGATGCCTTCAAAGTTCACCTATGCCGCAGCCTGCGTCTGACCCTCATTCCTTTTCCTGGCTGTATAGTATTCCATTGTGTGTCTCTTCTCTCACTGGGCCTGATGTCTTCAAGATTCACCCATGCCGCAGCCTGCGTCTGACCCTCATTCCTCTTCCTGACTGCGTAGAATTCCATTGTGTGTCTCTTCTCTCACTGAGCCTGATAAATTCAAGTTTCATTAACGCTGCAACCTGCATCTGACCCTCATTCCTTATCCTGGCCGTATATTATTCCATTTTGTGTCTCTTCTCTCACTGGGCCGGATGTCTTCAAGGTTCATTCACACTGTAGCTTGGGTCTGACCCTCATTCTTTAACCTGGCTGTTTAGTATTCCATTGTGTGTCTCTTCTCTCACTAAGCCTGAGGTCTTGAAGGTTCATCCACGCTGCAGCTTGCATCTGACCCTCATTCCCTTTCCTGGCTCTGTCGTATTCCATTGAGTGTCTCTTCTCTCACTGGGCCTGATGTCTTCAATGTTCACCCATGCCGCAGCCTGCTTCTGAACCTCTGTCCTTTTCCTTGCTCTATGGTATTCCATTGTGTGTCTCTTCCTTCACTGGGCTAGAGAACTTCCAGGTTCATTCACACTGCAGCCTGCATCTGAGCCTCATTCGTTTTTGCTGGCCATATAGTATTCCATTGTGTGTCTCTTCTCCCACCGGGCCTGATGTCTTCAAGGTTCACCCATGCCGCAGCCTGCATCTGACCCTCATTCCTTTTCCTGGCGGTATAGTATTCCATTGTGTGTCTCTTTTCTCACTGGGCCTTTTGTCTTCAAGGTTCACCCATGCCGCAGCCTGCTTCTGACCCTCATTCTTTTTCCTGGCTGTGTAGTATTACATTGCGTGTCTCTTCTCTCACTGGGCCTGATGTATTCAAATTTCCTTCACTCTGCAGCCTGCATCTGATCCTCTTTCCTTTTCCTGGCTGTATAGTATTCCATTTTGTTTCTCTTCTCTCACTATGGTCTGATGTCTTCAAGGTTCATTAACACTGTAGCCTGTGTCTGACCGTCATTCTTTTTACTGGCTGTATAGCATTCCATTGCGTGTGTCTTCTCTTACTGGGCCTGATGTCTTCCAGGTTCACTAACACTGCAGCCTGTGTCTGACCCTCATTTCTTTTCCTGGCTGTGTAGTATTCCATTGTGTGTTTCTTCTCTCACTAGGCCTGAGGTCTTGAATGTTCCTCCACGCTGTATCCTGCCTCTGACCCACATTCCTTTTCCTGGCTGTGTTGTATTCCATTCTGTGTCTCTTCTCTCACTGGGCCTGATGTGTTCAACGTTCATTCACACTGCAGCCTGCATCTGACATTCATTTCTTTTCCTGGCCATATAGTATTCCATTGTGTGTCTCTTCTCTTACTGGGCCTGATGTCTTCCATGTTCATTCACACTGCAGCCTGCATCTGATCCTCATTCCTTTTCCTGGCTGTATAGTATTCCACTGTGTGTCTCTTTTCTCACTGTGCCTGAGATCTTCCTGTTTCATTCACACTGCAGCCTGCATCTGACCCTCATTCCTTTTCCTGGCTGTATAGTATTCCACTTTGTGTCTCTTCTCTCACTGTGCCTGAGATCTTCCTGTTTCATTCACACTGCAGCCTGCATCTGACCCTCATTCCTTTTCCTGGCTATATGGTATTTCGTTGTGTATCTCTTCTCCCACTGTGCGTGATGTCTTCACTTTTCACCCATGCCGCAGCCTGCGTCTGAACCTCATTCCTTTTCCTGGCTGTATAGTATTCCATTGAGTGTGTATTCTCTTACTGGGCCTGATGTCTTCAAGTTTCATTCACACTGTAGCCTGCGTCTGACCCTAATTACTTTTCCTGTCTGTATAGTATTCCATTGTGTGTCTCTTCTCTTACTGGGCCTGATGTCTTCCAGGTTCATTCCCACTGCAGCCTGCATCTGACCCTCATTCCTTTTTCTGGATGTATAGTATTCCATTGTGTGTCTCTTCTCCCACTGGGCCTGATGTCTTCAAAGTTCACCCATGCCGCAGCCTGCGTCTGACCCTCATTCCTTTTCCTGGATGTATAGTATTCCATTGTGTGTCTCTTCTACCACTGGGCCTGATGTCTTCAAGGTTCATTAACACTGCAGCCTGTGTCTGACCGTCATTCTTTTTACTGGCTGTATAACATTGCATTGTGTGTGTCTTCTCTTACTGGGCCTGATGTCTTCCAGGTTCACTAACACTGCAGCCTGTGTCTGACCCTCATTTCTTTTCCTGGCTGTGTAGTTTTCCATTGTGTGTCTCTTCTCTCAATAGGCCTGAGGTCTTGAATGTTCATCCACGCTGCATCCTCCCTCTGACCCTCATTCCTTTTCCTGGCTGTGTAGTATTCCATTGTGTGTCTCTTCTCTCACTGGGCCTGATGTGTTCAAGGTTCATTCACACTGCAGCCTGCATCTGACATTCATTTCTTTTCCTGGCCATATAGTATTCCATTGTGTGTCTCTTCTCTTACTGGGCCTGATGTCTTCCAGGTTCATTCACACTGCAGCCTGCATCTGACCCTCATTCCTTTTCCTGGCTGTATAGTATTCCACTGTGTGTCTCTGCTCTCACTGTGCCTGAGATCCTCCTGTTTCATTCACACTGCAGCCTGCATCTGACCCTCATTCCTTTTCCTGGCTGTATAGTACTCCACTTTGTGTCTCTTCTCTCACTGTGCCTGAGATCTTCCTGTTTCATTCACACTGCAGCCTGCATCTGACCCTCATTCCTTTTCCTGGCTATATGGTATTTCGTTGTGTGTCTCTTCTCCCACTGTGCATGATGTCTTCACTTTTCACCCGTGCCACAGACTGCGTCTGAACCTCATTCCTTTTCCTGGCTGTATAGTATTCCATTGGTGTGTATTCTCTTACTGGGCATGATGTCTTCAAGTTTCATTCACACTGTAGCCTGTGTCTGACCCTCATTCCTTTTCCTGGCTGTATACTATTCCATAGTGTGTCTCTTGTCTCACTGGGCCTGATGCCTTCAATGTTCATCCACACTGCATCCTGAGTCTGACCCTCATTCCTTTTCCTGGCTATATGGTATTTCGTTGTGTGTGTCTTCTCCCACTGTGCATGATGTCTTAACTTTTCACCCATGCCGCAGCCTGCGTCTGACCCTCATTCCTTTTCCTGGCTGTATAGTATTCCATTGACTGTTTATTCTCTTAATGGGCCTGATGACTTCAAGTTTCGTTCACACTGTAGCCTGCGTCTGACCCTCATTCCTTTTCCTGTCTGTATACTATTCCATTGTGTGTCTCTTCTCTTACTGGGCCTGATGTCTTCCAGGTTCATTCACACTGCAGCCTGCATCTGACCCTCATTCCTTTTTCTGGATGTATAGTATTCCATTGTGTGTCTCTTCTCCCACTGGGCCTGATGTCTTCAAAGTTCACCCATGCCGCAGCCTGCGTCTGACCCTCATTCCTTTTCCTGGATGTATAGTATTCCATTGTGTGTCTCTTCTACCACTGGGCATGATGCCTTCAAGGTTCACCCATGCCGCATCCTGCGTCTGACCATCATTCCTTTTCCTGGCTTTATGCTATTCCATTGTTTGTCTCTTCTCCCACTGGGCCTGATGTCTTCAAAGTTCACCCATGCCGCAGCCTGCGTCTGACCGTCATTCCTTTTCCTGGCTGTATAGTATTCCTCTCTGTGTCTCTTCTCTCACTGTGCCTGAGAACTTCCAGGTTCATTCACACTGCAGCGTGCATCTGACCCTGCTTCCTTTTCTTGGCTGTTTAGTATTCCATTGTGTGCCTCTTCTCTCACTGGGCCTGATGTCTTCAAGTTTCATTCACACTGCAGCCTGCCTCTGACCCTCACTCCTTTTCCTGGCTGTATAGTATTCCACTGTGCGTCTCTTCTCTCACTGGGCCTGATGCCTTCAATGTTCGCCTATGCCGCAGCCTGCGTCTGACCCTCATTCCTTTTCCTGGCTGTATAGTATTCCATTAAGTGTCTGTTCTATTACTGGGCCTGATGTCTTCAAGTTTCATTCACACTGCAGCCTACATCTGACCCTCATTCCTTTTCCTGGCTGTATAGTATTCCATTGCGGGTCTCTTTTCTTACTGGGCCTGATGTCTCCTATGTTCACCCATGCCGCAGCCTGCTTCTGACCCTCATTAATTTTCCTGGCTGTATGGTATTCCATTGTGTGTCTCTTCCTTCACTGGGCCTGAGATCTTCCAGGTTCATTCACACTGCAGCCTGCATCTGACGCTCGTTCGTTTTAGCTGGCCATATAGTATTCCATTGCGTGTCTCTTCTCCCCCCGGGCCTGATGTGTTCAAGGTTCACACATGCTGCAGCCTGCATCAGACCCTCATTCCTTTTCCTGGCTGTATAGCATCCCATTTTGTGTCTCTTCTCCCACTGGGCCTGATGTCTTCAACGTTCACCCGTGCCGCAGCATGCGTCTGACCCTCATTCCTTTTCCTGGCTGTATACTATTCCATAGTGTGTCTCTTGTCTCACTGGCCTGATGCCTTCAAGGTTCATCCACACTGCAGCCTGTGTCTGACCCTCATACTTTTTCCTGGCTATATGGTATTTCGTTGTGGGTCTCTTCTCCCACTGCGCGTGATGTCTTCACTTTTCACCCATGCCGCAGCCTGCGTCTGACCCTCATTCCTTTTCCTGGCTGTATAGTATTCCATTAACTGTTTATTCTCTTACTGGGCCTGATGACTTCAAGTTTCATTCACACTGTAGCCTGCGTCTGACCCTCATTCCTTTTCCTGTCTGTATAGTATTCCATTGTGTGTCTCTTCTCTTACTGGGCCTGATGTCTTCCAGGTTCATTCCCACTGCAGCCTGCATCTGACCCTCATTCCTTTTTCTGGATGTATAGTATTCCATTGTGTGTCTCTTCTCCCACTGGGCCTGATGTCTTCAATGTTCACCCATGCCGCAGCCTGCGTCTGACCCTCATTCTTTTTCCTGGATGTAAAGTATTCCATTGTGTGTCTCTTCTACCACTGGGCCTGATGTCTTCAAGGTTCACCCATGCCGCAGCCCGCGTCTGACCTTCATTCCTTTTCCTGGCTTTATGGTATTCCATTGTTTGTCTCTTCTCCCACTTGGCCTGATGACATCAAAGTTCACCCATCCCGCAGCCTTCTTCTGACCCTCATTCCTTTTCCTCGCTGTATAGTATTCCATTGTGTGTCTCTTCCTTCACTGGGCCTGAGATCTTTCAGGTTCATTCACACTGCAGCCTGCATCTGACGCTCGATCGTTTTAGCTGGCCATATAGTATTCCATTGTCTGTCTCTTCTTCCACCGGGCCTGATGTCTTCAAGGTTAATCCATGCCGCAGCCTGCATCTGACCCTCATTCCATTTCCTGCATGTATAGTGTTCCACTGTGCGTCTCTTCTCTCACTGGGCCTGAGATTTTCCATGTTCATTCACACTGCAGCCTGAATCTGACCCTCATTCCTTTTCCTGGCTCTACAGTATACCATTGTGTGTCTCTCCTCCCATTGGGCCTGATGTCTTCAAAGTTCACCCATGCCGCAGCCTGCGTCTGACCCTCATTCCTTTTCCCGGCTGTATAGTATTCCATTGTGTGTCTCTTCTACCACTGGGCCTGATGCCTTTAAGGTTCACCCATGACACAGCCTGCATCTGACCCTCATTCCATTTCCTGGCTATATGGTATTTCATTGTGTGTCTCTTCTCCCAGTGGGCCTGATGTCTTCACGGGTCACCCATGCCGCAGCCTGGGTCTGTCCCTCATTCCTTTTCCTGGCTGTAGAGTATTCCATTAAGTGTCTGTTCTCTTACTGGGCCTGATGTCTTCAAGTTTCATTCACACTGCAGCGTATATCTGACCCTCATTCCTTTTCCTGGCTGTATAGTATTCCATTGCGTGTCTCTTTTCTCACTGGGCCTGATGTCTCCTATGTTCACCCATGCCACAGCCTGCTTCTGACCCTCATTCCTTTTCCTCGCTGTATGGTATTCCATTGTGTGTCTCTTCCTTTACTGGGCCTGGGATCTTCCAGGTTCATTCACACTGCAGCCTGCATCTGACGCTCGTTCGTTTTAGCTGGCCATATAGTATTCCATTGTGTTTCTCTTCTCCCACCGGGCCTGATGTGTTCAAGGTTCACCCATGCCGCAGCCTGCATCAGACCCTCATTCCTTTTCCTGGCTGTATAGTATTCCATTGTGTGTCTCTTCTCCCACTGGGCCTGATGGCTTCAAAGTTCACCCATGCCGCAGCATGCGTCTGACCCTCATTCCTTTTCCTGGCTGTATACTATTCCATAGTGTGTCTCTTGTCTCACTGGGCCTGATGCCTTCAAGGTTCATCCACACTGCAGCCTGTGTCTGACCCTCATACATTTTCCTGGCTATATGGTATTTCGTTGTGGGTCTCTTCTCCCACTGTGCGTGATGTCTTCACTTTTCACCCATGCCGCAGCCTGCGTCTGACCCTCATTCCTTTTCCTGGCTGTATAGTATTCCATTGACTGTTTATTCTCTTACTGGGCCTGATGACTTCAAGTTTCATTCACACTGTAGCTTGCGTCTGACCCTCATTCCTTTTCCTGTCTGTATAGTATTCCATTGTGTGTCTCTTGTCTTACTGGGCCTGATGACTTCCAGGTTCATTCCCACTGCAGCCTGCATCTGACCCTCATTCCTTTTTCTGGATGTATAGTATTCCATTGTGTGTCTCTTCTCCCACTGGGCCTGATGTCTTCAAAGTTCACCCATGCCGCAGCCTGCGTCTGACCTTCATTCCTTTTCCTGGATGTATGGTATTCCATTTTGTGTCTCTTCTACCACTGGGCCTGATGTCTTCAAGGTTCACCCATGCCGCAGCCTGCGTCTGACCTTCATTCCTTTTCCTGACTTTATGGTATTCCATTGTTTGTCTCTTCTCCCACTTGGCCTGATGACTTCAAAGTTCACCCATGCCGCAGCCTACGTCTGACCCTCATTCCTTTTCCTGGCTGTATGGTATTTCATTGTGTGTCTCTTCCTTCACTGGGCGTGAGATCTTCCAGGTTCATTCACACTGCAGCCTGCATTTGACCCTCATTATTTTTAACTGGCCATAGAGTATTCCATTGTGTGTCTCTTCTCCCACCGGGCCTGATATTTTCAAGGTTCACCCATGCCGCAGCCTGCATCTGACCCTCATTCCTTTTCCTGGCTGTATAGTATTGCATTGTGTGTGTCTTCTCTTACTGGGCCTGATGTCTTCCAGGTTCACTCACACTGCAGCCTGTGTCTGACCCTCATTCCTTTTCCTGGCTGTTTAGCATTCCATTGTGTGTCTCTTCTCTCACTAGGCCTGAGGTCTTGAAGGTTCATCCACGCTGCAGCCTGCATCTGACCCTCATTCCCTTTCCTGGCTCTGTAGTATTCCATTGAGTGTCTCTTCTCTTACAGGGCATGATGTCTTCAATTTCATTCACACTGCATCCTGCGTCTGACCCTCATTCCTTTTCCTGGCTGTATAGTATTCCATTGTGTGTCTCTTCTCTCACTAGGCCTAATGTCTTCAATGTTCACCCATGCCGCAGCCTGCTTCTGAACCTCTTTCCTTTTCCTTGCTCTATGGTATTCCATTGTGTGTCTCCTCCTTCACAGGGCCTGAGTCCTTCCAGGTTCATTCACACTGCTGCCTGCATCTGAGCCTCATTCGTTTTTGCTGGCCATATAGTATTCCATTGTGTGTCTCTTCTCCCACCGGGCCTGAAGTCTTCAATGTTCACCCATGCCGCAGCCTGCATCTGACCCTCATTCCTTTTCCTGGCTGTATAGTATTCCATTGTGTGTCTCTTTTCTCACTGTGCCTTTTGTCTTCAAGATTCACCCATGCCGCAGCCTGCTTCTGACCCCCATTCTTTTTCCTGGCTGTGTAGTATTCCATTGCGTGTCTCTTCTCTCACTGGGCCGGATGTATTCAAATTTCCTTCACTCTGCAGCCTGCATCTGATCCTCTTTCCTTTTCCTGGCTCTATAGTATTCCATTTTGTGTCTCTTCTCTCACTGGGTCTGATGTCTTCAAGGTTCATTAACACTGCAGCCTGTGTCTGACCGTCATTCTTTTTACTGGCTGTATAACATTCCATTGTGTGTGTCTTCTCTTACTGGGCCTGATGTCTTCCAGGTTCACTAACACTGCAGCCTGTGTCTGACCCTCATTTCGTTTCCTGGCTGTGTAGTATTCCATTGTGTGTCTCTTCTCTCACTAGGCCTGAGGTCTCGAGTGTTCGTCCACGCTGCATCCTCCCTCTGACCCTCATTCCTTTTCCTGGCTGTGTAGTATTCCATTGTGTGTCTCTTCTCTCACTGGGCCTGATGTGTTCAACGTTCATTCACACTGCAGCCTGCATCTGAAATTCATTTCTTTTCCTGGCCATATAGTATTCCATTGTGTGTCTCTTCTCTTACTGGGCCTGATGTCTTCCAGGTTCATTCACACTGCAGCCTGCATCTGACCCTCATTCCTTTTCCTGGCTGTATAGTATTCCACTGTGTGTCTCTTTTCTCGCTGTACCTGAGATCTTCCTGTTTCATTCACACTGCAGCCTGCGTCTGACCCTCATTCCTTGTCCTGGCTGTATAGTATTCCACTTTCTGTCTCTTCTCTCACTGTGCCTGAGATCTTCCTGTTTCATTCACACAACAGCCTGCATCTGACCCTCATTCCTTTTCCTGGCTATATGGTATTTCGTTGTGTGTCTCTTCTCCCACTGTGCGTGATGTCTTCACTTTTCACCCATGCCGCAGCCTGCGTCTGAACCTCATTCCTTTTCCTGGTTGTATAGTATTCCATTGAGTGTGTATTCTATTACTGGGCCTGATGTCTTCATGTTTCATTTACACTGTAGCATGCGTCTGATCCTCATTCCTTTTCCTGGCTGTATACTATTCCATAGTGTGTCTCTTGTCTCACTGGGCCTGATGCCTTCAAGTTTCATCCAAACTGCAGCCTGAGTCTGACCCTCATTCCATTTCCTGGCTGTATTGTATTTCGTTGTGCGTATCTTCTCCCACTGTGCGTGATGTTTTCACTTTTCACCCATGCCGCAGCCTGCGTCTGACCCTCATTCCTTTTCCTGGCTGTATAGTATTCCATTGACTGTTTATTCTCTTACTGGGCCTGATGACTTCAAGTTTCATTCACACAGTAGCCTGCGTCTGACCCTCATTCCTTTTCCTGTCTGTATAGTATTCCATTGTGTGTCTCTTCTCTTACAGGGCCTGATGTCTTCCAGGTTCATTCCCACTGCAGCCTGCATCTGACCCTCATTCCTTTTTCTGGATGTATAGTATTCCATTGTGTGTCTCTTCTCCCACTGGGCCTGATGTCTTCAAAGTTCACCCATGCCGCAGCCTGCGTCTGACCCTCATTCCTTTTCCTGGATGTATAGTATTCCATTGTGTGTCTCTTCTACCACTGGGCCTGATGTCTTCAAGGTTCACCCATGCCGCAGCCCTCGTCTGACCTCCATTCCTTTTCCTGGCTTTATGGTATTCCATTGTTTGTCTCTTCTCCCACTTGGCCTGATGACTTCAAAGTTCACCCATGCCGCAGCCTGCGTCTGACCCTCATTCCTTTTCCTGGCTGTATGGTATTCTATTGTGTGTCTCTTCCTTCACTGGGCGTGAGATCTTCCAGGTTCATTCACACTGCAGCCTGCATCTGACCCTCATTCGTTTTAACTGGACATATAGTATTCCATTGTGTGTCTCTTCTCCCACCGGGCCTGATGTTTTCAAGGTTCACCCATGCCGCAGCCTGCATCTGACCCTCATTCCTTTTCCTGGCTGTATAGTATTCCATTGTGTGTCTCTTCTCTTACTGGGCCTGATGTCTTCCAGGTTCACTCACACTGCAGCCTGTGTCTCACCCTCATTCCTTTTCCTGGCTGTTTAGTATTCCATTGTGTGTCTCTTCTCTCACTAGGCCTGAGGTCTTGAAGGTTCATCCACGCTGCAGCCTGCATCTGACCCTCATTCCCTTTCCTGGCTCTGTAGTATTCCATTGAGTGTCTCTTCTCTTACAGGGCATGATGTCTTTAAGTTTCTTTCACACTGCATCCTGCGTCTGACCCTCATTCCTTTTCCTGGCTGTATAGTATTCCATTGTGTGTCTCTTCTCTCACTGAGCCTAATGTCTTCAATGTTCACCCTTGCCGCAGCCTGCTTCTGAACCCCTTTCCTTTTCCTTGCTCTATGGTATTCCATTGTGTGTCTCTTCCTTCACTGGGCCTGAGATCTTCCAGGTTCATTCACACTGCAGCCTGCATCTGAGCCTCATTCGTTTTTGCTGGCCATATAGTATTCCATTGTGTGTCTCTTCTCCCACCGGGCCTGATGTCTTCAAGGTTCACCCATGCCACAGCCTGCATCTGACCCTCATTCCTTTTCCTGGCTGTATAGTATTCCATTGTGTGTCTCTTTTCTCACTGGGCCTTTTGTCTTCAAGGTTCACCCATGCCGCAGCCTGCTTCTGACCCTCATTCTTTTTCCTGGCTGTGTAGTATTCCATTGCGTGTCTCTTCTCTCACTGGGCCTGATGTATTCAAATTTCCTTCACTCTGCAGCCTGCATCTGATCCTCTTTCCTTTTCCTGGCTGTATAGTATTCCATTTTTTGTCTCTTCTCTCACTGGGTCTGATATTTTCAAGGTTCATTAACACTGCGGCCTGTGTCTGACCGTCATTCTTTTTACTGGCTGTATAGCATTCCATTGTGTGTGTCTTCTCTTACTGGGCCTGATGTCTTCCAAGTTCACTAACACTGCAGCCTGTGTCTGACCCTCATTTCTTTTCCTGGCTGTGTAGTATTCCATTGTGTGTCTCTTCTCTCACTAGGCCTGAGGTCTTGAATGTTCCTCCACGCTGCATCCTCCCTCTGACCCTCATTCCTTTTCCTGGCTGTGTAGTATTCCATTGTGTGTCTCTTCTCTCACTGGGCCTGATGTGTTCAACGTTCATTCACACTGCAGCCTGCATGTGACATTCATTTCTTTTCCTTGCTCTATGGTATTCCATTGTGTGTCTCTTTTCTCACTGGGCCTGAGATCTTCCAGGTTCATTCACACTGCAGCCTGCATCTGAGCCTCATTCGTTTTAGCTGACAATATAGTATTCCATTGTGTGTCTCTTCTCCCACCGGGCCTGATGTGTTCAAGGTTCACCCATGCCGCAGCCTGCATCAGACCCTCATTCCTTTTCCTGGCTGTATAGTATTCCATTGTGGGTCTCTTCTCCCACTGGGCCTGATGGCTTCAACGTTCACCCATACCGCAGCATGCGTCTGACCCTCATTCCTTTTCCTGGCTGTATACTATTCCATAGTGTGTCCCTTGTCTCACTGGGCCTGATGCCTTCAAGGTTCATCCACACTGCAGCGTGTGTCTGACCCTCATTCCATTTCCTGGCTGTATTGTATTTCGTTGTGCGTATCTTCTCCCACTGTGCGTGATGTTTTCACTTTTCACCCATGCCGCAGCCTGCGTCTGACCCTCATTCCTTTTCCTGGCTGTAAAGTATTCCATTGACTGTTTATTCTCTTACTGGGCCTGATGACTTCAAGTTTCATTCACACTGTAGCCTGCGTCTGACCCTCATTCCTTTTCCTGTCTGTATACTATTCCATTGTGTGTCTCTTCTCTTACTGGGCCTGATGTCTTCCAGGTTCATTCCCACTGCAGCCTGCATCTGACCCTCATTCCTTTTTCTGGATGTATAGTATTCCATTGTGTGTCTCTTCTCCCACTGGGCCTGATGTCTTCAAAGTTCACCCATGCCGCAGCCTGCGTCTGACCCTCATTCCTTTTCCTAGATGTATAGTATTCCATTGTGTGTCTCTTCTACCACTGGGCCTGATGTCTTCAAGGTTCACCCATGCCGCAGCCCTCGTCTGACCTTCATTCCTTTTCCTGGCTTTATGGTATTCCATTGTTTGTCTCTTCTCCCACTTGGCCTGATGACTTCAAAGTTCACCCATGCCGCAGCCTGCGTCTGACCCTCATTCCTTTTCCTGGCTGTATGGTATTCCATTGTGTGTCTCTTCCTTCACTGGGCGTGAGATCTTCCAGGTTCATTCACACTGCAGCCTGCATCTGACCCTCATTCGTTTTAACTGGACATATAGTATTCCATTGTGTGTCTCTTCTCCCACCGGGCCTGATGTTTTCAAGGTTCACCCATGCCGCAGCCTGCATCTGACCCTCATTCCTTTTCCTGGCTGTATAGTATTCCATTATGTGTCTCTTCTCTTACTGGGCCTGATGTCTTCCAGGTTCACTCACACTGCAGCCTGTGTCTGACCCTCATTCCTTTTCCTGGCTGTTTAGTATTCCATTGTGTGTCTCTTCTCTCACTAGGCCTGAGGTCTTGAAGGTTCATCCACGCTGCAGCCTGCATCTGACCCTCATTCCCTTTCCTGGCTCTGTAGTATTCCATTGAGTGTCTCTTCCCTTACAGGGCCTGATGTCTTCAAGTTTCATTCACACTGCATCCTGCGTCTGACCCTCATTCCTTTTCCTGGCTGTATAGTATTCCATTGTGTGTCTCTTCTCCCACTGGGCCTAATGTCTTCAAGGTTCACCCATGCCACAGCCTGCATCTGACCCTCATTCCTTTTCCTGGCTGTATAGTATTCCATTGTGTGTCTCTTTTCTCACTTTGCCTTTTGTCTTCAAGGTTCACCCATGCCGCAGCCTGCTTCTGACCCTCATTCTTTTTCCTGGCTGTGTAGTATTCCATTGCGTGTCTCTTTTCTCACTGGGCCTGATGTATTCAAATTTCCTTCACTCTGCAGCCTGCATCTGATCCTCTTTCCTTTTCCTGGCTGTATAGTATTCCATTTTTTGTCTCTTCTCTCACTGGGTCTGATGTCTTCAAGGTTCATTAACACTGCAGCCTGTGTCTGACCGTCATTCTTTTTACTGGCTGTATAGCATTCCATTGTGTGTGTCTTCTCTTACTGGGCCTGATGTCTTCCAAGTTCACTAACACTGCAGCCTGTGTCTGACCCTCATTTCTTTTCATGGCTGTGTAGTATTCCATTGTGTGTCTCTTCTCTCACTAGGCCTGAGGTCTTGAATGTTCCTCCACGCTGCATCCTCCCTCTGACCTTCATTCCTTTTCCTGGCTGTGTAGTACTCCATTGTGTGTCTCTTCTCTCACTGGGCCTGATGTGTTCAACGTTCGTTCACACTGCAGCCTGCATCTGACATTCATTTCTTTTCCTTGCTCTATGGTATTCCATTGTGTGTCTCTTCCTTCACTGGGCCTGAGATCTTCCAGGTTCATTCACACTGCAGCCTGCATCTGAGCCTCATTCGTTTTAGCTGGCAATATAGTATTCCATAGTGTGTCTCTTCTCCCACCGGGCCTGATGTGTTCAAGGTTCACCCATGCCGCAGCCTGCATCAGACCCTCATTCCTTTTCCTGGCTGTATAGTATTCCATTGTGTGTCTCTTCTCCCGCTGGGCCTGATGGCTTCAACGTTCACCCATGCCGCAGCATGCGTCTGACCCTCATTCCTTTTCCTGGCTGTATACTATTCCATAGTGTGTCCCTTGTCTCACTGGGCCTGATGCCTTCAAGGTTCATCCACACTGCAGCTTGTGTCTGACCCTCATTCCATTTCCTGGCTGTATGGTATTTCGTTGTGGGTCTCTTCTCCCACTGTGCGTGATGTCTTCACTTTTCACCCATGCCGCAGCCTGCGTCTGACCCTCATTCCTTTTCCTGGCTGTATAGTATTCCATTGACTGTTTATTCTCTTACTGGGCCTGATGACTTCAAGTTTCATTCACACTGTAGCCTGCGTCTGACCCTCATTCCTTTTCCTGTCTGTATAGTATTCCATTGTGTGTCTCTTCTCTTACTGGGCCTGATGTCTTCCAGGTTCATTCCCACTGCAGCCTGCATCTGACCCTCATTCCTTTTCCTGGATGTATAGTGTTCCACTGTGCGTCTCTTCTCTCACTGGGCCTGAGATTTTCCAGGTTCATTCACACTGCAGCCTGAATCTGACACTCATTCCTTTTCCTGGCTCTACAGTCTTCCATTGTGTGTCTCTCCTCCCATTGGGCCTGATGTCTTCAAAGTTCACCCATGCCACAGCCTGCGTCTGACCCTCATTCCTTTTCCCGGCTGTATAGTATTCCATTGTGTGTCTCTTCTACCACTGGGCCTGATGTCTTCAAGGTTCATCCATGCCGCAGCCTGCGTCTCACCTTCATTCCTTTTCCTGGCTTTATGGTAGTCCATTGTTTCTCTCTTCTCCCACTTGGCCTGATGACATCAAAGTTCACCCACGTCGCAGCCTGCGTCGGACCCTCATTCCTTTTCCTGGCTATATGGTATTTCGTTGTGTGTCTCTTCTCCCACTGTGCGTGATGTCTTCACTTTTCACCCATGCCGCAGCCTGCGTCTGAACCTCATTCCTTTTCCTGGCTGTATAGTATTCCATTGAGTGTGTATTCTCTTACTGGGCCTGATGTCTTCAAGTTTCATTCACACTGTAGCCTGCGTCTGACCCTCATTCCTTTTCCTGGCTGTATACTATTCCATGGTGTGTCTCTTGTCTCACTGGGCCTGATGCCTTCAAGGTTCATCCACACTGCAGCCTGAGTCTGACCCTCATTCCTTTTCCTGGCTATATGGTATTTCGTTGTGTGTCTCTTCTCCCACTGTGCGTGATGTCTTAACTTTTCACCCATGCCGCAGCCTGCGTCTGACCTTCATTCCTTTTCCTGGCTGTATAGTATTCCATTGACTGTTTATTCTCTTACTGGGCCTGATGACTTCAAGTTTCATTCACACTGTAGCCTGCGTCTGACCCTCATTCCTTTTCCTGTCTGTATAGTATTCCATTGTGTGTCTCTTCTCTTACTGGGCCTGATGTCTTCCAGGTTCATTCCCACGGCAGCCTGCATCTAACCCTCATTCCTTTTTCTGGATGTATAGTATTCCATTGTGTGTCTCTTCTCCCACTGGGCCTGATGTCTTCAAAGTTCACCCATGCCGCAGCCTGCGTCTGACCCTCATTCCTTTTCCTGGATGTATAGTATTCCATTGTGTGTCTCTTCTACCACTGGGCCTGATGTCTTCAAGGTTCACCCATGCTGCAGCCCTCGTCTGACCTTCATTCCTTTTCCTGGCTTTATGGTATTCCATTGTTTGTCTCTTCTCCCACTTGGCCTGATGACTTCAAAGTTCACCCATGCCGCAGCCTGCCTCTGACCCTCATTCCTTTTCCTGGCTGTATGGTATTTCATTGTGTGTCTCTTCCTTCACTGGGCGTGAGATCTTCCAGGTTCATTCACACTGCAGCCTGCATCTGACCCTCATTCGTTTTAACTGGCCATATAGTATTCCATTGTGTGTCTCTTCTCCCACCGGGCCTGATGTTTTCAAGGTTCACCCATGCCGCAGCCTGCATCTGACCCTCATTCATTTTCCTGGCTGTATAGTATTCCATTGTGTGTCTCTTCTCTTACTGGGCCTGATGTCTTCCAGGTTCACTCACACTGGAGCCTGTGTCTGACACTCATTCCTTTTCCTGGCTGTTTAGTATTCCATTTTGTGTCTCTTCTCTCACCAGGCCTGAGGTCTTGAAGGTTCATCCACGCTGCAGCCTGCATCTGACCCTCATTCCCTTTCCTGGCTCTGTAGTATTCCATTGAGTGTCTCTTCTCTTACAGGGCCTGATGTCTTCAAGTTTCATTCACACTGCATCCTGCGTCTGACCCTCATTCCTTTTCCTGGCTGTATAGTATTCCATTGTGTGTCTCTTCTCTCACTGGGCCTAATGTCTTCAATGTTCACCCATGCCGCAGCCTGCTACTGAACCCCTTTCCTTTTCCTTGCTCTATGGTATTCCATTGTGTGTCTCTTCCTTCACTGGGCCTGAGTTCTTCCAGATTCATTCACACTGCAGCCTGCATCTGACCCTCATTCGTTTTAACTGGCCATATAGTATTCCATTGTGTGTCTCTTCTCCCACCGGGCCTGATGTCTTCAAGGTTCACCCATGCCACAGCCTGCATCTGACCCTCATTCCTTTTCCTGGCTGTATAGTATTCCATTGTGTGTCTATTTTCTCACTGGGCCTTTTGTCTTCAAAGTTCACCCATGCCGCAGCCTGCTTCTCACCCTCATTCTCTTTCCTGGCTGTGTAGTATTCCATTGCGTTTCTCTTCTCTCACTGGGCCTGATGTATTCAAATTTCCTTCACTCTGCAGCCTGCATCTGATCCTCTGTCCTTTTCCTGGCTGTATAGTATTCCATTTTCTGTCTCTTCTCTCACTGGGTCTGATGACTTCAAGGTTCATTAACACTGCAGCCTGTGTCTGACCGTCATTCTTTTTACTGGCTGTATAGCATTCCATTGTGTGTGTCTTCTCTTACTGGGCCTCATGTCTTCCAAGTTCACTAACACTGCAGCCGGTGTCTGACCCCCATTTCTTTTCCTGGCTGTGTAGTATTCCATTGTGTGTCTCTTCTCTCACTAGGCCTGAGGTCTCGAATGTTCGTCCACGCTGCATCCTCCCTCTGACCCTCATTCCTTTTCCTGGCTGTGTAGTATTCCATTGTGTGTCTCTTCTCTCACTGGGCCTGATGTGTTTAACGTTCATTCACACTGCAGCCTGCATCTGACATTCATTTCTTTTCCTTGCTCTATGGTATTCCATTGTGTGTCTCTTCCTTCACTGGGCCTGAGATCTTCCAGGTTCATTCACACTGCAGCCTGCATCTGAGCCTCATTCGATTTAGCTGGCCATATAGTATTCCATTTTGTGTCTCTTCTCCCACCGGGTCTGATGTGTTCAAGGTTCACCCATGCCGCAGCCTGCATCAGACCCTCATTCCTTTTCCTGGCTGTATAGTATTCCATTGTGTGTCTCTTCTCCCACTGGGCCTGATGGCTTCAACGTTCACCCATGCCGCAGCATGCGTCTGACCCTCATTCCTTTTCCTGGCTGTATACTATTTCACAGTGTGTCCCTTGTCTCACTGGGCCTGATGCCTTCAAGGTTCATCCACACTGCAGCTTGTGTCTGACCCTCATTCCATTTCCTGGCTGTATGGTATTTCGTTGTGGGTCTCTTCTCCCACTGTGCGTGATGTCTTCACTTTTCACCCATGCCGCAGCCTGCGTCTGACCCTCATTCCTTTTCCTGGCTGTATAGGATTCCATTGACTGTTTATTCTCTTACTGGGCCTGATGACTTCAAGTTTCATTCACACTGTAGCCTGCGTCTGACCCTCATTTCTTTTCCTGTTTGTATAGTATTCCATTGTGTGTCTCTGCTCTTACTGGGCCTGATGTCTTCCAGGTTCATACCCACTGCAGCCTGCATCTGACCCTCATTCCTTTTTCTGGATGTATAGTATTCCATTGTGTGTCTCTTCTATCGCTGGGCCTGATGTCTTCAAGGTTCACCCATGCCGCAGCCTGCGTCTGACCTTCATTCCTTTTCCTGGCTTTATGGTATTCCATTGTTTGTCTCTTCTCACACTTGGCCTGATGACTTCAAAGTTCACCCATGCCGCAGCCTGCGTCTGACCCTCATCCCTTTTCCTGGATGTATAGTATTCCGTTGTGTGTCTCTTCTACCACTGGGCCTGATGTCTTCAAGGTTCACCCATGCCGCAGCCTGCGTGTGACCTTCATTCCTTTTCCTGGCTTATGGTAGTCCATTGTTTGTCTCTTCTCCCACTTGGCCTGATGACTTCAAAGTTCACCCATGCCGCAGCCTGCGTCTGACCCTCATTCCTTTTCCTGGCTGTATGGTATTCCATTGTGTGTCTCTTCCTTCACTGGGCGTGAGATCTTCCAGGTTCATTCACACTGCAGCCTGCATCTGACCCTCATTCGTTTTAACTGGCCATATAGTATTCCATTGTGTGTCTCTTCTCCCACCGGGCCTGATGTTTTCAAGGTTCACCCATGCCGCAGCCTGCATCTGACCCTCATTCCTTTTCCTGGCTGTATAGTATTCCATTGTGTGTCTCTTCTCTTACTGGGCCTGATGTCTTCCAGGTTCACTCACACTGCAGCCTGTGTCTGACCCTCATTCCTTTTCCTGGCTGTTTAGTATTCCATTGTGTGTCTCTTCTCTCACTAGGCCTGAGGTCTTGAAGGTTCATCCACGCTGCAGCCTGCATCTGACCCTCATTCCCTTTCCTGGCTCTGTAGTATTCCATTGAGTGTCTCTTCTCTTACAGGGCCTGATGTCTTTAAGTTTCTTTCACACTGCATCCTGCGTCTGACCCTCATTCCTTTCCCTGGCTGTATAGTATTCCATTGTGTGTCTCTTTTCTCACTGGGCCTTTTGTCTTCAAGGTTCACCCATGCCGCAGCCTGCTTCTCACCCTCATTCTCTTTCCTGGCTCTGTAGTATTCCATTGCGTGTATCTTCTCTCACTGGGCCTGATGTATTCAAATTTCCTTCACTCTGCAGCCTGCATCTGATCCTCTTTCCTTTTCCTGGCTGTATAGTATTCCATTTTCTGTCTCTTCTCTCACTGGGTCTGATGTCTTCAAGGTTCATTAACACTGCAGCCTGTGTCTGACCGTCATTCTTTTTACTGGCTGTATAGCATTCCATTGTGTGTGTGTTCTCTTACTGGGCCTCATGTCTTCCAAGTTCACTAACACTGCAGCCTGTGTCTGACCCCCATTTCTTTTCCTGGCTGTGTAGTATTCCATTGTGTGTCTCTTCTCCCACTAGGCCTGAGGTCTCGAATGTTCGTCCACGCTGCATCCTCCCTCTGACCCTCATTCCTTTTCCTGGCTGTGTAGTATTCCATTGTGTGTCTCTTCTCTCACTGGGCCTGATGTGTTTAACGTTCATTCACACTGCAGCCTGCATCTGACATTCATTTCTTTTCCTTGCTCTATGGTATTCCATTGTGTGTCTCTTCCTTCACTGGGCCTGAGAACTTCCAGGTTCATTCACACTGCAGCCTGCATCTGAGCCTCATTCGATTTAGCTGGCCATATAGTATTCCATTTTGTGTCTCTTCTCCCACCGGGCCTGATGTGTTCAAGGTTCACCCATGCCGCAGCCTGCATCAGACCCTCATTCCTTTTCCTGGCTGTATAGTATTCCATTGTGTGTCTCTTCTCCCACTGGGCCTGATGGCTTCAACGTTCACCCATGCCGCAGCATGCGTCTGACCATCATTCCTTTTCCTGGCTGTATACTATTCCACAGTTTGTCCCTTGTCTCACTGGGCCTGATGCCTTCAAGGTTTATCCACACTGCAGCGTGTGTCTGACCCTCATTCCATTTCCTGACTGTATGGTATTTCGTTGTGCGTATCTTCTCCCACTGTGCGTGATGTCTTCACTTTTCACCCATGCCGCAGCCTGCGTCTGACCCTCATTCCTTTTCCTGGCTGTATAGGATTCCATTGACTGTTTACTCTCTTACTGGGCCCGATGACTTCAAGTTTCATTCACACTGTAGCCTGCGTCTGACCCTCATTTCTTTTCCTGTTTGTATAGTATTCCATTGTGTGTCTCTTCTCTCACTAGGCATGAGGTCTTGAAGTTTCATCCATGAGGCAGCCTGCATCTGACCCTCATTCCTTTTCCTGGCTGTATAGAAATCCATTGTGTGTCTCTTCTCGCAATGGGACTGATGTCTTCAACGTTCATTCACACTGCAGTCTGTATCTGACTCTCATTCCTTTTCCTGGCCATAGAGTATTCCATTGTGTGTCTCTTCTCTCACTGGGACTGATGTCTTCCAGGTTCATTCACACTGCATCCTGCATCTGACACTCATTCCTTTACCTGGCTGTATGGTATTACACTGTGTGTCTCTTCTCTCACTGGGCCTGAGATCTTCCAGGTTCATTCACACTGCAGCCTGCATCTGAACCTCATTCCTTTTCCTGGCTGTATAGTATTCCACTGTGTGTTTCTTCTCCCACTGGGCCTGATATCTTCACCGATCACCCATGCTGCAGCCTGGGTGTAACCCTCATTCCTTTTCCTGGCTGTATAGTATTCCATTGTGTGTCTCTTCTACCACTGGGCCTGATGTCTTCCAGGTTCATTCACACAGCAGCCTGCGTCTGACCCTCATTCCTTTTCCTCCCTATATAGTATTCCATTCTGTGTCTCTTCTCTCACTGGGCCTCATGTCTTCCAGGTTCATTCACACTGCATCCTGCGTCTGACACTCATTCCTTTTCCAGGCTGTATAGTATTCCACTGTGTGTCTCTTCTCCCACTGGGCCTGATATCTTCACCGTTCACCCATGCCACAGCCTGGGTGTAACCCTCATTCCTTTTCCTGGCTGTATAGTATTGCATTGTGTGTCTCTTCTACCACTGGGCCTGATGTCTTCAAGTTTCATTCACACAACAGCCTACGTCTGACCCTCATTCCTTTTCCTGCGTGTATAGTATTCCATTCTGTGTCTCTTCTCTCACTGGCCCTGATGTCTTCAATGTTCACCCATGCCGCAGCCTGCTTCTGACCCTCATTCCTTTTCCTGGCTGTATGGTATTCCATTGTGTGTCTCTTCCTTCACTGGGCCTGAAATCTTCCAGGTTCATTCACACTGCAGCCTACATCTGACCCTCATTCGTTTTTGCTGGCCATATAGTATTCCACTCTGTGTCTCCTCTCCCACCGGGCCTGATGTCTTCAAAGTTCACCCATGCCGCAGCCTATATCTGACCCACATTCCTTTTCCTGGCTGTATAGTATTCCATTGTTTGTCTTTTCTCTCACTGGACCTGGTGTCTTCAAGGTTCATCCACACTGCAGCCTGTGTCTGACCCTCGTTCTTTTTCCTGGCTGCATAGTATTCCAATGTTTGTCTTTTCTCCCACTGGGCATGATTTCTTCAAGGTTCACACATGCCGCATCCTGCGTCTGACCCTCATTCCCTTTCCTGGCTCTGTAGTATTCCATTGAGTGTCTCTTCTCTTACAGGGCCTGATGTCTTCAATTTTCATTCACACTGCATCCTGCGTCTGACCCTCATTCCTTTTCCTGGCTGTATAGTATTCCATTGTGTGTCTCTTCTCTCACTGGGCCTAATGTCTTCAATGTTCACCCATGCCGCAGCCTGCTTCTGAACCTCTTTCCTTTTCCTTGCTCTATGGTATTCCATTTTGTGTCTCTTCCTTCACTGGGTCTGAGATCTTCCAGGTTCATTCACACTGCAGCCTGCATCTGAGCCTCATTCGTTTTTGCTGGACATATAGTATTCCATTGTGTGTCTCTTCTCCCACCGGGCCTGATGTCTTCAGGGTTCACCCATGCCACAGCCTGCATCTGACCCTCATTCCTTTTCCTGGCTGTATAGTATTCCATTGTGTGTCTCTTTTCTCACTGGGCCTTTTGTCTTCAATGTTCACCCATGCCGCAGCCTGCTTCTGACCCTCATTCTTTTTCCTGGCTGTGTAATATTCAATTGCGTGTTTCTTCTCTCACTGGGCCTGATGTATTCAAATTTCCTTCACTCTGCAGCCTGCATCTGATCCTCTTTCCTTTTCCTGGCTGTATAGTATTCCATTTTGTGTCTCTTCTCTCACTGGGTCTGATGTCTTCAAGGTTCATTAACACTGCAGCCTATGTCTGACCGTCATTCTTTTTAATGGCTGTATAGCATTCCATTGTGTGTGTCTTCTCTTACTGGGCCTGATGTCTTCCAGGTTCACTAACACTGCAGCCTGTGTCTGACCCTCATTTCTTTTCCTGGCTGTGTAGTATTCCATTGTGTGTCTCTTCTCTCACTAGGCCTGAGGTCTTGAATGTTCGTCCACGCTGCATCCTCCCTCTGACCCTCATTCCTTTTCCTGGCTGTGTAGTATTCCATTGTGTGTCTGTTCTCACACTGGGCCTGATGTGTTCAACGTTCATTCACACTGCACCCTGCATCTGACATTCATTTCTTTTCCTGGCCATATAGTATTCCATTGTGTGTCTCTTCTCTTACTGGGCCTGATGTCTTCCAGGTTCATTCACACTGCAGCGTGCATCTGACCCTCATTCCTTTTGCTGGCTGTATAGTATTCCACTGTGTGTCTCTTTTCTCACTGTGCCTGAGATCTTCCTGTTTCATTCACAGTGCAGCCTGCATCTGACCCTCATTCCTTTTCCTGGCTGTATAGTATTCCACTTTGTGTCTCTTCTCTCACTGTGCCTGAGATCTTCCTGTTTCATTCACACTGCAGCCTGCATCTGACCCTCATTCCTTTTCCTGGCTATATGGTATTTCGTTGTGTGTCTCTTCTCCCACTGTGCGTGATGTCTTCACTTTTCACCCATGCCGCAGCCTGCGTCTTAACCTCATTCCTTTTCCTGGCTGTATAGTATTCCATTGAGTTTGTATTCTCTTACTGGGCCTGATGTCTTCAAGTTTCATTCACACTGTAGCCTGCGTCTGACCCTCACTCCTTTTCCTGTCTGTATAGTATTCCATAGTGTGTGTCTTGTCTCACTGGGCCTGATGCCTTCAAGGTTCATCCACACTGCAGCCTGTGTCTCTCCCTCATTCCTTTTCCTGGCTATATGGTATTTCGTTGTGTGTCTCTTCTCCCACTGTGCGTGATGTCTTCAATTTTCACCCATGCCGCAGCCTGCGTCTGACCCTCATTCCTTTTCCTGGCTGTATAGTATTCCATTGACTGTTTATTCTCTTACAGGACCTGATGACTTCAAGTTTCATTCACACTGTAGCCTGCGTCTGACCCTCATTCCTTTTCCTGTCTGTATAGTATTCCATTGTGTGTCTCTTCTCTTACTGGGATTGATGTCTTCCAGGTTCATTCATACTGCAGCCTGCATCTGACCCTCATTCCTTTTCCTGGATGTATAGTATTCCATTGTGTGTCTCTTCTCCCACTGGGCCTGATGTCTTCAAAGTTCACCCATGCCGCAGCCTGAGTCTGACCCTCATTCCTTTTCCTGGATGTATAGTATTCCATTGTGTGTCTCCTCTACCACTGGGCCTGATGTCTTCAAGGTTCACCCATGCCGCAGCCTGCGTCTGACCTTCATTCCTTTTCCTGGCTTTATGGTATTCCATTGTTTGTCTCTTCTCCCACTGGGCCTGATGTCTTCAAAGTTCACCAATGCCGCAGCCTGCGTCTGACCATCATTCCTTTTCCTGGCTGTATAGTATTCCTCTCTGTGTCTCTTCTCTCACTGGGCCTGAGACTTTCCAGGTTCATTCACACTGCAGCCAGCATCTGACCCTGATTCCTTTTCTTGGCTGTGTAGTATTCCATTGTGTGCCTCTTCTCTCACTGGGCCTGAAGTCTTCCAGGTTCATTCACGCTGCAGCCTGCATCTGACCCTCATTCCTTATCCTGGCTGTATATTGTTCCATTTTGTGTCTCTTCTCTCACTGGGCCGGATGTCTTCAAGGTTCATTCACAGTGTAGCTTGGGTCTGACCCTCATTCTTTTACCTGGCCGTATAGTATTCCATTGTGTGTTTCTTCTCTTACTGGGCGTCGTGTCTTCCAGGTTCACTCACGCTGCAGCCTGTGTCTGACCCTCATTCCTTTTATTGGCTGGGTAGTATTCCATTGTGTGTCTCTTCTCTCACTAGGCATGAGGTTTTGAAGTTTCATCCATGCGGCAGCCTGCATCTGACCCTCATTCCTTTTCCTGGCTGTATAGAAATCCATTGTGTGTCTCTTCTCGCAATGGGCCTGATGTCTTCAACGTTCATTCACACTGCAGTCTGTATCTGACTCTCATTCCTTTTCCTGGCCATAGAGTATTCCATTGTGTGTCTCTTCTCTCACTGGGACTGATGTCTTCCAGGTTCATTCACACTGCATCCTGCATCTGACACTCATTCCTTTACCTGGCTGTATGGTATTACACTGTGTGTCTCTTCTCTCACTGGGCCTGAGATCTTCCAGGTTCATTCACACTGCAGCCTGCATCTGACCCTCATTCCTTTTCCTGGCTGTATAGTATTCCACTGTTTGTTTCTTCTCCCACTGGGCCTGATATCTTCACCGTTCACACATGCTGCAGCCTGGGTGTAACCCTCATTCCTTTTCCTGGCTGTATAGTATTCCATTGTGTGTCTCTTCTACCACTGGGCCTGATGTCTTCCAGGTTCATCCACACAGCAGCCTGCGTCTGACCCTCATTCCTTTTCCTCCCTATATAGTATTCCATTCTGTGTCTCTTCTCTCACTGGGCCTCATGTCTTCCAGGTTCATTCACACTGCAGCCTGCGTCTGACACTCATTCCTTTTCCAGGCTGTATAGTATTCCACTGTGTGTCTCTTCTCCCACTGGGCCTGATATCTTCACCGTTCACCCATGCCGCAGCCTGGGTGTAACCCTCATTCCTTTTCCTGGCTGTACAGTATTGCATTGAGTGTCTCTTCAACCACTGGGCCTAATGTCTTCAAGTTTCATTCACACAACAGCCTGCGTCTGACCCTCATTCCTTTTCCTGGCTGTATAGTATTCCATTGTGTGTCTCTTCTCCCACTGGGCCTGATGGCTTCAACGTTCACCCATGCCGCAGCATGCGTCTGACCCTCATTCCTTTTCCTGGCTGTATACTATTCCATAGTGTGTCTCTTGTCTCACTGGGCCTGATGCCTTCAAGGTTCATCCACACTGCACCCTGTGGCTGACCCTCATACTTTTTCCTGGCTATATGGTATTTCGTTGTGGGTCTCTTCTCCCTCTGTGCGTGATGTCTTCACTTTTCAACCATGCCGCAGCCTGCGTCTGACCCTCATTCCTTTTGCTGGCTGTATAGTATTCCATTGACTGTTTATTCTCTTACTGGGCCTGATGACTTCAAGTTTCATTCACACTGTAGCCTGCGTCTGACCCTCATTCCTTTTCCTGTCTGTATAGTATTCCATTGTGTGTCTCTTCTCTTACTGGGCCTGATGTCTTCCAGGTTCATTCCCACTGCAGCCTGCATCTGACCCTCACTCCTTTTTCTGGATGTATAGTATTCCATTGTGTGTCTCTTCTCCCACTGGACCTGATGTCTTCAAAGTTCACCCATGCCGCAGCCTGCGTCTGAACCTCATTCCTTTTCCTGGATGTATAGTATTCCATTGTGTGTCTCTTCTACCACTGGGCCTGATGTCCTCAAGGTTCATTCACACAAAAGCCTGCGTCTGACCCTCATTCCTTTTCCTGCATGTATAGTATTCCATTCTGTGTCTCTTCTCTCACTGGGCCTGATGTCTTCAATGTTCACCCATGCCGCAGCCTGCTCCTGACCCTCATTCCTTTTCCTGACTGTATGGTATTCCATTGTGTGTCTCTTCCTACACTGGGCCTGAAATCTTCCAGGTTCATTCACACTGCAGCCTACATCTGACCCTCATTCGTTTTTGCTGGCCATATAGTATTCCACTCTCTGTCTCCTCTCCCACCGGGCCTGATGTCTTCAAAGTTCACCCATGCCGCAGCCTATATCTGACCCACATTCCTTTTCCTGGCTGTATAGTATTCCATTGTTTGTCTTTTCTCTCACTGGACCTGGTGTCTTCAAGGTTCATCCACACTGCAGCCTGTGTCTGACCCTCGTTCCTTTTCCTGGCTGTATAGTATTCCATTGTTTGTCTCTTCTCCCAGTGGGCCTGATTTCTTCAAGGTTCACACATGCCGCATCCTGCGTCTGACCCTCATTCCTTTTCCTGGCTCTATGGTATTCCATTGTGTGTCTCTTCTCCCACTCGGCCTGAGGTCTTCAAGATTCACCCATGCCGCAGGCTGCGTCTGACCCTCATTCCTTTTCCTGGCTGTATAATGTTCCAATGTGTGTCTCTTCTCCCACTGGGCCTGATGTCTACAAGGTTCACCCATGCCGCAGCCTGCGTCTGAACCTCATTCCTTTTCCTGGCTATATGGTATTCCATTGTGTGTCTCTTCTCCCACTGGGACTGATGCCTTCCCAGTTCTCCCATGCCGCAACCTGTGTCTCACCCTCATTCCTTTTCCTGGCTGTATAGTATTCCATTGACTGTGTCTTCCCTTACTGGTCCTGATGTCTTCAAGGTTCATTCACACTGCAGCCTGCGTCTGACACTCTTTCCTTTTCCTGCCTGTAGAGTATTATATGGTGTGTCTCTTCTCTCACTGTGCCTGATGTCTTCAATGTTCACCCATGCCGCAGCCTCCTTCTGACCCTCATTCATTTTCCTGGCTGTATGGTATTCCATTGTGTGTGTCTTCCTTCAGTGGGCCTGAAATCTTCCTGGTTCATTCACACTGCAGCCTACATTTGACCCTCATTCGTTTTTGCTGGCCATATAGTATTCCATTGTGTGTCTCCTCTCCCACTGGGCCTGACGTCTTCAAGGTTCACCCATGTCGCAGCCTGCATCTCACCCGCATTGCTTTTCCTTGCTGTATAGTATTCCATTGTGTGTCTCTTCTCTCACTGGGCATGGTGTCTTCAATGTTCACCCACACTGCAGCCTGTGTCTGACCCTCATTACTTTTCCTGGCTGTATAGTATTCCATTGTGTGTCTCTTCTCCCACTGGGCCTGATGTCTTCAAGTTTCACCCATGCCGCAGCCTGCGTCTGATCCCCATTCCATTTCCTGGCTGTATGGTATTCCATTGTGTGTCTCTTCTCCCACTGGGCCTGATGTCTTCAAGGTTAATCCATGCCGCAGCCTGCGTCTGATCCTCATTCCTTTTCCTGGCTATATGGTATTTCATTGTGTGTCTCTTCTCCCTCTGGGCCTGATGTCTTCACGGTTCACACATGCTGCAGCCTGTGTCTAACCCTCATTCCTTTTCTTGGCTGTATAGTATTCCGTTGAGTGTCTCTTCTCTTACTGGGTCTGATGTCTTCAAGGTTCATTCCCACTGCAGCCTGCATCTTACCCTCATTCCTTTTCCTGGCCGTATAGTATTCCATTGAGTGTCTATTCTCTTACTGGGCCTGATGTCTTCAAGGTTCATTCACACTGCAGCCTACATCTGACCCTCATTCCTTTTCCTGGCTGTATAGTATTCCATTGCGTGTCTCTTTTCTCACTGGGCCTGATGTCTCCAATGTTCACCCATGCCGCAGCCTTCTTCTGACCCTCATTCCTTTTCCTGGCTGTATGGTATTCCATTGTGTGTCTCTTCCTTCACTGGGCCTGAGAACTTGCAGGTTCATTCACACTGCAGCCTGCATCTGACGCTCGTTCATTTTAGCTGGCCATATAGTATTCCATTGTCTGTCTCTTCTCCCACCGGGCCTGATGTCTTCAAGGTTAATCCATGCCGCAGCCTGCATCTGACCCTCATTCCTTTTCCTGGATGTATAGTGTTCCACTGTGCGTCTCTTCTCTCACTGGGCCTGAGATTTTACAGGTTCATTCACACTGCAGACGGAATCTGACCCTCATTACTTTTCCTGGCTGTATAGTATTCCATTGCGTGTCTCTTTTCTCACTGGGCCTGATGTCTTCAAAGTTCACCCATGCCGCAGCCTGCATCTGACCCTCATTCCTTTTCAGGGCTGTATAGTATTCCATTGTGTGTCTCTTCTACCACTGGGCCTGATGCCTTTAAAGTTCACCCATGAGACAGCCTGCATCTGACCCTCATTCCATTTCCTGGCTATATGGTATTTCATTGTGTGTCTCTTCTCTTACTGGGCCTGATGTCTTCCAGGTTCATTCACACTGCAGCCTGCATCTGACCATCATTCCTTTTCCTGGCTGTATAGTATTCCACTGTGTGTCTCTGTTCTCATTGTGCCTGAGATCTTCCTGTTTCATTCACACTGCATCCTGCATCTGACCCTCATTCCTTTTCCTGGCTGTATAGTATTCCACTTTGTGTCTCTTCTCTCACTGTGTCTGAGATCTTCCTGTTTCATTCACACTGCAGCCTGCATCTGACCCTCATTCCTTTTCCTGGCTATATGGTATTTCGTTGTGTGTCTCTTCTCCCACTGGGCGTGATGTCTTCACTTTTCACCCATGCCGCAGCCTGCATCTGAACCTCATTCCTTTTCCTGGCTGTATAGTATTCCATTGAGTGTGTATTCTCTTACTGGGCCTGATGTCTTCAAGTTTCATTCACACTGTAGCCTGCGTCTGACCCTCATTCCTTTTCCTGGCTGTATACTATTCCATAGTGTGTCTCTTGTCTCACTGGGCCTGATGCCTTCAAGGTTCATCCACACTGCAGCCTGTGTCTGACCCTCATTCCTTTTCCTGGCTATATGGTATTTCGTTGTGTGTCTCTTCTCCCACTGTGCGTGACGTCTTAACTTTTCACCCATGCCGCAGCCTGCGTCTGACCCTCATTCCTTTTCCTGGCTGTATAGTATTCCATTGACTATTTATTCTCTTACTGGGCCTGATGACTTCAAGTTTCATTCACACTGTAGCCTGCGTCTGACCCTCATTCGTTTTCCTGTCTGTATAGTATTCCATTGTGTGTCTCTTCTCTTACTGGACCTGATGTCTTCCAGGTTCATTCCCACTGCAGCCTGCATCTGACCCTCATTCCTTTTTCTGGATGTATAGTATTCCATTTTGTGTCTCTTCTCCCTCTGGGCCTGATGTCTTCAAAGTTTACCCATGCCGCAGCCTGCGTCTGACCCTCATTCCTTTTCCTGGATGTATAGTATTCCATTGTGTGTCTCTTCTACCACTAGGCCTGATGTCTTCAAAGTTCACCCGTGCCGCAGCCCTCGTCTGACCTTCATTCCTTTTCCTGGCTTTATGGTATTCCACTGTTTGTCTCTTCTCCCACTTGGCCTGATGACTTCAAAGTTCACCCATGCCGCAGCCTGCGTCTGACCCTCATTCCTTTTACTGGCTGTATGGTATTACATTGTGTGTCTCTTCCTTCACTGGGCGTGAGATCTTCCATGTTCATTCTCACTGCAGCCTGCATCTGAACCTCATTCGTTTTAACTGGCCATATAGTATTCCATTGTGTGTCTCTTCTCCCACCGGGCCTGATGCTTTCAAGGTTCACCCATGCCGCAGCCTGCATCTGACCCTCATTCCTTTTCCTGGCTGTATAGTATTCCATTGTGTGTCTCTTCTCTTACTGGGCCTGATGTCTTCCAGGATCACTCACACTGCAGCCTGTGTCTGACCCTCATTCCTTTTCCTGGCTGTTTAGTATTCCATTGTGTGTCTCTTCTTTCACTAGGCCTGAGGTCTTGAAGGTTCATCCACGCTGCAGCCTGCATCTGACCCTCATTCACTTTCCTGGCTCTGTAGTATTCCATTGAGTGTCTCTTCTCTTACAGGGCCTGATGTCTTCAAGTTTCATTCACACTGCATCCTGCGTCTGACCCTCATTCCTTTTCCTCGCTGTATAGTATTCCATTGTGTGTCTCTTCTCTCACTGGGCCTAATGTCTTCAATGTTCACCCATGCCGCAGCCTGCTTCTGAACCTCTTTCCTTTTCCTTGCTCTATGGTATTCCATTGTGTGTCTCTTCCTTCACTGGGCCTGAGATCTTCCAGGTTCATTCACACTGCAGCCTGCATCTGAGCCTCATTCGTTTTTGCTGGCCATATAGTATTCCATTGTGTGTCTCTTCTCCCACCGGGCCTGATGTCTTCAAGGTTCACCCATGCCGCAGCCTGCATCTGACCCTCATTCCTTTTCCTGGCTGTATAGTATTCCATTGTGTGTCTCTTTTCTCACTGCGCCTTTTATCTTCAAGGTTCACCCATGCCGCAGCCTGCTTCTGACCCTCACTCTTTTTCCTGGCTGTGTAGTATTCCATTGCCTGTCTCTTCTCTCACTGGGCCTGATGTATTCTAATTTCCTTCACTCTGCAGCCTGCATCTGATCCTCTTTCCTTTTCCTGGCTCTATAGTATTCCATTTTGTGTCTCTTCTCTCACTGGGTCTGATGTCTTCAAGGTTCATTAACACTGCAGCCTGTGTCTCACCGTCTTTCTTTTTACTGGCTGTATAGCATTCCATTGTGTGTGTCTTCTCTTACTGGGCCTGATGTCTTCCAGGTTCACTAACACTGCAGCCTGTGTCTCACCCTCATTTCTTTTCCTGGCTGTGTAGTATTCCATTGTGTGTCTCTTCTCTCACTAGGCCTGAGGTTTTGAATGTTCATCCACGCTGCATCTTCCCTCTGACCCTCATTCCTTTTCCTGGCTGTGTAGTATTCCATTGTGTTTCTCTTCTCTCACTGGGCCTGATGTGTTCAACGTTCATTCACACTGCAGCCTGCATCTGACATTCATTTCTTTTCCTGGCCATATAGTATTCCATTGTGTGTCTCTTCTCTTACTGGGCCTGATGTCTTCCAGGTTCATTCACACTGCAGCCTGCATCTGACCATCATTCCTTTTCCTGGCTGTATAGTATTCCACTGTGTGTCTCTTTTCTCACTGTGCCTGAGATCTTCCTGTTTCATTCACACTGCAGCCTGCATCTGACCCTCATTCCTTTTCCTGGCTGTATAGTACTCCACTTTGTGTCTCTTCTCTCACTGTGCCTGAGATCTTCCTGTTTCATTCACACTGCAGCCTGCATCTGACCCTCATTCCTTTTCCTGGCTATATGGTATTTCGTCGTGTGTCTCTTCTCCCACTGTGCGTGATGTCTTCACTTTTCACCCATGCCGCAGCCTGCGTCTGAACCTCATTCCTTTTCCTGGCTGTATAGTATTCCATTGAGTGTGTATTCTCTTACTGGGCCTGATGTCTTCAAGTTTCATTCACACTGTAGCCTGCGTCTGACCCTCATTCCTTTTCCTGGCTGTATAGTATTCCATAGTGTGTCTCTTGTCTCACTGGGCCTGATGCCTTCAAGGTTCATCCACACTGCAGCCTGTGTCTGACCCTCATTCCTTTTCCTGGCTATATGGTATTTCGTTGTGTGTCTCTTCTCCCACTGCGTGTGATGTCTTCAATTTTCATCCATGCCGCAGCCTGCGTCTGACCCTCATTCCTTTTCCTGGCGGTATAGTATTCCATTGACTGTTTATTCTCTTACTGGGCCTGATGACTTCAAGTTTCATTCACACTGTAGTCTGCGTCTGACCCTCATTCCTTTTCCTGTCTGTATAGTATTCCATTGTGTGTCTCTTCTCTTACTGGGCCTGATGTCTTCCAGGTTCATTCACACTGCAGCCTGCATCTGAACCTCATTCTTTTTCCTGGATGTATAGTATTCCATTGTGTGTCTCTTCTCCCACTGGGCCTGATGTCTTCAAAGTTCACCCATGCCGCAGCCTGAGTCTGACCCTCATTCCTTTTCCTGGATGTATAGTATTCCATTGTGTGTCTCTTCTACCACTGGGCCTGATGTCTTCATGGTTCACCCATGCCGCAGCCTGTGTCTGACCCTCATTCCTCTTCCTGACTGCGTATTATTCCATTGTATGTCTCTTCTCTCACTGGGCCTGAGACCTTCCAGGTTCATTCGCACTGCAGCCTGCATCTGACCCTGATTCCTTTTCTTGGCTGTGTAGTATTACATTGTGTGCCTCTTCTCTCACTGGGCCTGATGTCTTCAAGGTTCATTCACACTCCAGCCTGCATCTGACCCTCATTCCTTTTCCTGGCTGTATAGTATTCCACTGTGCGTCTCTTCTCTCACTGGGCCTGATGTCTTCAATGTTCACCTATGCCGCAGCCTGCGTCTGACCCTCATTCCTTTTCCTGGCTGTATAGTATTCCATTGTGTGTCTCTTCTCTCGCTGGGCCTGATGTCTTCACGGTTCACCCGTGCCGCGGCCTGCGTCTGACCCTCATTCCTCTTCCTGACTGCGTAGCATTCCATTGTGTGTCTCTTCTCTCACTGGGCCTGATGAATTCAAGGTTCATTCACGCTGCAGCCTGCATCTGACCCTCATTCCTTATCCTGGCTGTATATTGTTCCATTTTGTGTCTCTTCTCTCACTGGGCCGGATGTCTTCAAGGTTCATTCACACTGTAGCTTGGGTCTGACCGTCATTCTTTTACCTGGCCGTATAGTATTCCATTGTGTGTTTCTTCTCTTACTCTGCCTGGTGTCTTCCAGGTTCACTCACGCTGCAGCCTGTGTCTGACCCTCATTCCTTTTATTGGCTGGGTAGTATTCCATTGTGTGTCTCTTCTCTCACTAGGCATGAGGTCTTGAAGTTTCATCCATGCGGCAGCCTGCATCTGACCCTCATTCCTTTTCCTGGCTGTATAGAAATCCATTGTGTGTCTCTTCTCGCAATGGGCCTGATGTCTTCAACGTTCACTCACACTGCAGTCTGTATCTGTCTCTCATTCCTTTTCCTGGCCATTGAGTATTCCATTTTGTGTCTCTTCTCTCACTGGGACTGATGTCTTCCAGGTTCATTCACACTGCATCCTGCATCTGACACTCATTCCTTTACCTGGCTGTATGGTATTACACTGTGTGTCTCTTCTCTCACTGGGCCTGAGATCTTCCAGGTTCATTCACACTGCAGCCTGCATCTGACCCTCATTCCTTTTCCTGGCTGTATAGTATTCCACTGTGTGTTTCCTCTCCCACTGGGCCTGATATCTTCACCGTTCCCCCATGCTGCAGCCTGGGTGTATCCCTCATTCCTTTTCCTGGCTGTATAGTATTCCATTGTGTGTCTCTTCTACCACTGGGCCTGATGTCTTCCAGGTTCATTCACACAGCAGCCTGCGTCTGACCCTCATTCCTTTTCCTCCCTGTATAGTATTCCATTCTGTGTCTCTTCTCTCACTGGGCCTCATGTCTTCCAGGTTCATTCACACTGCAGCCTGCGTCTGACACTCATTCCTTTTCCAGGCTGTATAGTATTCCACTGTGTGTCTCTTCTCCCACTGGGCCTGATATCTTCACCATTCACCCATGCCGCAGCCTGGGTGTAACCCTCATTCCTTTTCCTTTCTGTATAGTATTTCATTGTGTGTCTCTTCTACCACTGGGCCTGATGTCTTCAAGTTTCATTCACACAACAGCCTGCGTCTGACCCTCATTCCTTTTCCTGCGTGTATAGTATTCCATTCTGTGTCTCTTCTCTCACTGGGCCTGATGTCTTCAATGTTCACCCATGGCGCAGCCTGCTTCTGACCCTCATTCCTTTTCCTGGCTGTATGGTATTCCATTGTGTGTCTCTTCCTTCACTGGGCCTGAAATCTTCCAGTTTCATTCACACTGCAGCCTACATCTGACCCTCATTCGTTTTTGCTGGCCATATAGTATTCCACTCTGTGTCTCCTCTCCCACCGGGCCCGATGTCTTCAAAGTTCACCCATGCCGCAGCCTATATCTGACCCACATTCCTCTTCCTGGCTGTATAGTATTCCATTGTTTGTCTTTTCTCTCACTGGACCTGGTGTCTTCAAGGTTCATCCACACTGCAGCCTGTGTCTGACCCTCGTTTCTTTTCCTGGCTGCATAGTATTCCAATGTTTGTCTCTTCTCCCACTGGGACTGATTTCTTCAAGGTTCACACAGGCCGCATCCTGCGTCTGACCCTCATTCCTTTTCCTGGCTCTATGGTATTCCATTGTGTGTCTCTTCTCCCACTGGGCCTGATGTCTCCAAGGATCACCCATGCCGCAGGCTGCGTCTGACCCTCATTCCTTTTCCTGGCTGTATAATATTCCATTGTGTGTCTCTTGTCCTACTGGGCCTGATGTTTTCAAGGTTCACTCATGCCGCAGCCTGCGTCTGACCCTCATTCCTTTCCCTGGCTGTATGGTATTCCATTGTGTGTCTCTTCCTTCACTGGGCGTGAGATCATCCAGGTTCATTCGCACTGCAGCCTGCAGCTGACCCTCATTCGTTTTAACTGGACATATAGTATTCCATTGTGTGTCTCTTCTCCCACCGGGCCTGATGTTTTCAAGGTTCACCCATGCCGCAGCCTGCATCTGACCCTCATTCCTTTTCCTGGCTGTATAGTATTCCATTGTGTGTCTCTTCTCTTACTGGGCTTGATGTCTTCCAGGTTCACTCACATTGCAGCCTGTGTCTGACCCTCATTACTTTTCCTGGCTGTTTAGTATTCCATTGTGTGTCTCTTCTCTCACTAGGCCTGAGATCTTGAAGGTTCATCCACGCTGCAGCCTGCATCGGACCCTCATTCCCTTTCCTGGCTCTGTAGTATTCCATTGAGTGTCTCTTCTCTTACAGGGCCTGATGTCTTCAAGTTTCATTCACACTGCATCCTGCGTCTGACCCTCATTCCTTTTCCTGGCTATATAGTATTCTATTGTGTGTCTCTTCTCTCACTGGGCCTAATGTCTTCAATGTTCACCCATGCCGCAGCCTGCTTCTGAACCTCTTTCCTTTTCCTTGCTCTATGGTATTCCATTGTGTGTCTCTTCCTTCACTGGGCCTGAGATCTTCCAGGTTCATTCACAATGCAGCCTGCATCTGACGCTCGTTCATTTTAGCTGGCCATATAGTATTCCATTGTGTGTCTCTTCTCCCACCGGGCCTGATGGGTTCAAGGTTCACCCATGCTGCAGCCTGCATCAGACCCTCATTCCTTTTCCTGGCTGTATAGTATTCCACTGTGTGTCTCTTCTCCCACTGGGCCTGATGGCTTCAACGTTCACCCATGCCACAGCATGCGTCTGACCCTCATTCCTTTTCCTGGCTGTATACTATTCCATAGTGTGTCTCTTGTCTCACTGGGCCTGATGCCTTCAAGGTTCATCCACACTGCAGCCTGTGTCTGACCCTCATACTTTTTCCTGCCTATATGGTATTTCGTTGTGGGTCTCTTCTCCCACTGTGCGTGATGTCTTCACTTTTCACCCATGCCGCAGCCTGCGTCTGACCCTCATTCCTTTTCCTGGCTGTATAGTATTCCATTGACTGTTTATTCTCTTACTGGGCCTGATGACTTCAAGTTTCATTCACACTGTAGCCTGCGTCTGACCCTCATTCCTTTTCCTTTCTGTATAGTATTCCATTGTGTGTCTCTTCTCTTACTGGGCCTGATGTCTTCCAGGTTCATTCCCACTGCAGCCTGCATCTGACCCTCATTCCTTTTTCTGGATGTATAGTATTCCATTGTGTGTCTCTTCTCCCACTGGGCCTGATGTCTTCAAAGTTCACGCATGCCGCAGCCTGCGTCTGACCCTCATTCCTTTTCCTGGATGTATAGTATTCCATTGTGTGTCTCTTCTAACACCGGGCCTGATGTCTTCAAGGTTCACCCATGCCGCAGCCTGCGTCTGACCTTCATTCCTTTTCCTGGCTTTATGGTATTCCATTGTTTGTCTCTTCTCCCACTTGGCCTGATGACTTCAAAGTTCACCCATGCCGCAGCCTTCTTCTCACCCTCATTCCTTTTCCTGGCTGTATGGTATTCCATTGTGTGTCTCTTCCTTCACTGGGCCTGAGATCTTGCAGGTTCATTCACACTGCAGCCTGCATCTGACGCTCGTTCGTTTTAGCTGGCCATATAGTATTCCATTGTCTGTCTCTTCTCCCACCGAGCCTGATGTCTTCAAGGTTAATCCATGCCGCAGCCTGCATCTGACCCTCATTCCTTCTCCTGGATGTATAGTGTTCCACTGTTTGTCTCTTCTCTCCCTGGGCCTGAGATTTTCCAGGTTCATTCACACTGCAGCCTGAATCTGACACTCATTCCTTTTCCTGGCTCTACAGTCTTCCATTGTGTGTCTCTCCTCCCATTGGGCCTGATGTCTTCAAAGTTCACCCATGCCGCAGCCTGCGTCTGACCCTCATTCCTTTTCCCGGCTGTATAGTGTTCCATTGTGTGTCTCTTCTACCACTGGGCCTGATGCCTTTAAGGTTCACCCATGACACAGCCTGCATCTGACCCTCATTCCATTTCCTGGCTATATGGTATTTCATTGTGTGTCTCTTCTCCCAGTGGGCCTGATGTCTTCACGGGTCACCCATGCCGCAGCCTGGGTCTGTCCCTCATTCCTTTTCCTGGCTGTATAGTATTCCATTAAGTGTCTGTTCTCTTACTGGGCCTGATGTCTTCAAGTTTCATTCACACTGCAGCCTACATCTGACCCTCATTCCTTTTCCTGGCTGTATAGTATTCCATTGCGTGTCTCTTTTCTCACTGGGCCTGATGTCTCCTATCTTCACCCATGCCGCAGCCTGCTTCAGACCCTCATTCCTTTTCCTCGCTGGATGGTATTCCATTGTGTGTCTCTTCCTTCACTGGGCCTGAGATCTTCCAGGTTCATTCACACTGCAGTCTGCATCTGACGCTCGTTCGTTTTAGCTGGCCATATAGTATTCCATTGTGTGTCTCTTCTCCCACCGGGCCTGATGTGTTCAAGGTTCACCCATGCCGCAGCCTGCATCAGACCCTCATTCCTTTTCCTGGCTGTATAGTATTCCATTGTGTGTCTCTTCTCCCACTGGGCCTGATGGCTTCAACGTTCACCCATGCCGCAGCATGCGTCTGACCCTCATTCTTTTTCCTGGCTGTATACTATTCCATAGTGTGTCTCTTGTCTCACTCGGCCTGATGCCTTCAAGGTTCATCCACACTGCAGCCTGTGGCTGACCCTCATGCTTTTTCCTGGCTATATGGTATTTCGTTGTGGGTCTCTTCTCCCACTGTGCGTGATGTCTTCACTTTTCACCCATGCCGCAGCCTGTGTCTGACCCTCATTCCTTTTCCTGGCTGTATAGTATTCCATTGACTGTTTATTCTCTTACTGGGCCTGATGTCTTGAAGTTTCATTCACACTGTAACCTGCGTCTGTCCCTCATTCTTTTTCCTGTCTGTATAGTATTCCATTGTGTGTCTCTTCTACCACTGGGTCTGATGTCTTCAAGGTTCACCCATGCCGCAGCCTGCGTCTGACCTTCATTCCTTTTCCTGGCTTTATGGTATTCCATTGTTTGTCTCTTCTCCCACTGGGCCTGTTGTCTTCAAAGTTCATCCATGCCGCAGTCTGCGTCTGACCCTCATTCCTTTTCCTGGCTGTATGGTATTCCATTGTGTTTCTCTTCCATCACTGGGCGTGAGAACTTCCAGGTTCATTCACACTGCAGCCTGCATCTGACCCTCATTCGTTTTAACTGGCCATACAGTATTCCATTGTGTGTCTCTTCTCCCACCGGGCCTGATGTTTTCAAGGTTCACCCATGCCGCAGCCTGCATCTGACCCTCATTCATTTTCCTGGCTGTATAGTATTCCATTGTGTGTCTCTTCTCTTACTGGGCCTGATGTCTTCCAGGTTCACTCACACTGCAGCCTGTGTCTGACCCTCATTCCTTTTCCTGGCTGTTTAGTATTCCATTGTGTGTCTCTTCTCTCACTAGGCCTGAGGTCTTGAAGGTTCATCCACGCTGCAGCCTGCATCGGACCCTCATTCCCTTTCCTGGCTCTGTAGTATTCCATTGAGTGTCTCTTCTCTTACAGGGCCTGATGTCTTCAAGTTTCATTCACACTGTATCCTGCGTCTGACCCTCATTCCTTTTCCTGGCTGTATAGTATTCCATTGTGTGTCTCTTCTCTCACTGGGCCTAATGTCTTCAATGTTCACCCATGCCTCAGCCTGCTTCTGAACCTCTTTCCTTTTCCTTGCTCTATGGTATTCCATTGTGTGTCTCTTCCTTCACTGGGCCTGAGATCTTCCAGTTTCATTGACACTGCAGCCTGCATCTGAGACTCATTCGTTTTTGCTGGCCATATAGTATTCCATTGTGTGTCTCTTCTCCCACCGGGCCTGATGTCTTCAAGGTTCACCCATGCCGCAGCCTGCATCTGACCCTCATTCCTTTTCCTGGCTGTATAGTATTCCATTGTGTGTCTCTTTTCTCACTGGGCCTTTTGTCTTCAAGGTTCACCCATGCCGCAGCCTGCTTCTGACCCTCATTCTTTTTCCTGGCTGTGTAGTATTCCATTGCGTGTCTCTTCTCTCACTGGGCCTGATGTATTCAAATTTCCTTCACTCTGCAGCCTGCATCTGATCCTCTTTCCTTTTCCTGGCTCTATAGTATTCCATTTTTTGTCTCTTCTCTCAGTGGGTCTGATGTCTTCAAGGTTCATTAACACTGCAGCCTGTGTCTGACCGTCATTCTTTTTACTGGCTGTATAGCATTCCATTGTGTGTGTCTTCTCTTACTGGGCCTGATGTCTTCCAGGTTCACTAACACTGTAGCCTGTGTCTGACCCTCATTTCTTTTCCTGGCTGTGTAGTATTCCATTGTGTGTCTCTTCTCTCACTAGGCCTGAGGTCTTGAATGTTCGTCAACGCTGCATCCTGCCTCTGACCCTCATTCCTTTTCCTGGCTGTGTAGTATTCCATTGTGTTTCTCTTCTCTCACTGGGCCTGATGTGTTCAACCTTCATTCACACTGCAGCCTGCATCTGACATTCATTTCTTTTCCTGGCCATATAGTATTCCATTGTGTGTCTCTTCTCTTACTGGGCTTGATGTCTTCCAGGTTCATTCACACTGCAGCCTGCATCTGACCCTCATTCCTTTTCCTGGCTGTATAGTATTCCACTTTGTGTCTCTTCTCTCACTGTGCCTGAGATCTTCCTGTTTCATTCACAGTGCAGCCTGCATCTGACCCTCATTCCTTTTCCTGGCTATATGGTATTTCGTTGTGTGTCTCTTCTCCCACTGTGTGTGATGTCTTCACTTTTCACCCATACCGCAGCCTGCGTCTGAACCTCATTCCATTTCCTGGCTGTATAGTATTCCATTGAGTGTGTATTCTCTTACTGGGCCTGATGTCTTCAAGTTTCATTCACACTGTAGTCTGCGTCTGACCCTCATTCCTTTTCCTGGCTGTATACTATTCCATAGTGTGTCTCTTGTCTCACTGGTCCTGATGTCTTCAAGGTTCATCCACACTGCAGCCTGAGTCTGATCCTCATTCCTTTTCCTGGCTATATGGTATTTCGTTGTGTGTCTCTTCTCCCACTGTGCGTGATGTCTTAACTTTTCACCCATGCCGCAGCCTGCATCTGAACCTCATTCCTTTTCCTGGCTGTATAGTATTCCATTGAGTGTGTATTCTCTTACTGGGCCTGATGTCTTCAAGTCTCATTCACACTGCAGCCTGCGTCTGACCCTCATTCCTTTTCCTGGCTGTATACTATTCATAGTGTGTCTCTTGTCTCACTGGGCCTGATGCCTTCAAGGTTCATCCACACTGCAGCCTGAGTCTGACCCTCATACTTTTTCCGGGCTATATGGTATTTCGTTGTGTGTCTCTTCTCCCACTGTGCGTGATGTCTTCAATTTTCACCCATGCCGCAGCCTGCATCTGACCCTCATTCCTTTTCCTGGCTGTATAGTATTCCATTGACTGTTTTTTCTCTTACTGGGCCTGATGACTTCAAGTTTCATTCACACTATAGCCTGCGTCTGACCCTCATTCCTTTTCCTGTCTGTATAGTATTCCATTGTGTGTCTCTTCTCTTACTGGTCCTGATGTCTTCCAGGTTCATTCACACTGCAGCCTGCATCTGACCCTCATTCGTTTTAACTGGCCATATAGTATTCCATTGTGTGTCTCTTCTCCCACCGGGCCTGATGTTTTCAAGGTTTACCCATGCCGCAGCCTGCATCTGACCCTCATTCCTTTTTCTGGATGTATAGTATTCCATTGTGTGTCTCTTCTCCCACCAGGCCTGATGTCTTCAAATTTCACCCATGCCGCAGCCTGCGTCTGACCCTCATTCCTATTCCTGGATGTATAGTATTCCATTGTGTGTCTCTTCTACCACTGGGCCTGATGTCTTCAAGGTTCACCCATGCCGCAGCCTGCGTCTGACCTTCATTCCTTTTCCTGGCTTTATGGTATTCCATTGTTTCTCTCTTCTCCCACTTGGCCTGATGACTTCAAAGTTCACCCATGCCGCAGCCTGCATCTGAACCTCATTCCTTTGCCTGGCTGTATGGTATTCCATTGTGTGTCTCTTCCTTCACTGGGCGTGAGATCTTCCAGGTTCATTCACACTGCAGCCTGCATCTGACCCTCATTCGTTTTAACTGGCCATATAGTATTCCATTGTGTGTCTCTTCTCCCACCGGGCCTGATGTTTTCAAGGTTCACCCATGCCGCAGCCTGCATCTGACCCTCATTCCTTTTCCTGGCTGTATAGTATTCCATTGTGTGTCTCTTCTCTTACTGGGCCTGATGTCTTCCATGTTCACTCACACTGCAGCCGGTGTCTGACCCTCATTCCTTTTCCTGGCTGTTTAGTATTCCATTGTGTGTCTCTTCTCTCACTAGGCCTGAGGTCTTGAAGGTTCATCCACGCTGCAGCCTGCATCTGACCCTCATTCCCTTTCCTGGCTCTGTAGTATTCCATTGAGTGTCTCTTCTCTTACAGGGCCTGATGTCTTCAAGTTTCATTCACACTGCATCCTGCGTCTGACCCTCATTCCTTTTCCTGGCTGTATAGTATTCCATTGTGTGTCTCTTTTCTCACTGGGCCTTTTGTCTTCAAGGTTCACCCATGCCGCAGCCTGCTTCTGACCCTCATTCTTTTTCCTGGCCGTGTGGTATTCCATTGCGTGTCTCTTCTCTCCCTGGGCCTCATGTATTCAAATTTCCTTCACTCTGCAGCCTGCATCTGATCCTCTTTCCTTTTCCTGGCTCTATAGTATTCCATTTTGTGTCTCTTCTCTCACTGTGTCTGATGACTTCAAGGTTCATTAACACTGCAGCTTGTGTCTGACCATCATTCTTTTTACTGGCTGTATAGCATTCCGTTGTGTGTGTCTTCTCTTACTGGGCCTTATGTCTTCTAGGTTTACTAACACTGCAGCCTGTGTCTGACCCTCATTTCTTTTCCTGGCTGTGTAGTATTCCATTGTGTGTCTCTTCTCTCACTAGACCTGAGGCCTTCAATGTTCGTCCATGCTGCATCCTGCCTCTGACCCTCATTCCTTTTCCTGGCTGTGTAGTATTCCATTGTGTGTCTCTTCTCTCACTGGGCCTGATGTGTTCAACGTTCATTAACACTGCAGCCTGCATCTGATATTCATTTCTTTTCCTGGCCATATAGTATTCCATTGTGTGTCTCTTCTCTTACTTGGCCTGATGTCTTCCAGGTTCATTCACACTGCAGCCTGCATCGGACCCTAATTCCTTTTCCTGGCTGTTTAGTATTCCACTGTGTGTCTCTTTTCTCACTGTGCCTGAGATCTTACTGCTTCATTCACACTGCAGCCTGCATCTGACCCTCTTTCCTTTTCCTGGCTGTATAGTATTCCACTTTGTGACTCTTCTCTCACTGTGCCTGAGATCTTCCTGTTTCATTCACAGTGCAGCCTGCATCTGACCCTCATTCCTTTTCCTGGCTATATGGTATTTCGTTGTGTGTCTCTTCTCCAACTGTGCGTGATGTCTTCACTTTTCACCCATGCCGCAGCCTGCGCCTGACCCTCATTCCTTTTCCTGGATGTATAGTATTCCATTGAGTGGGTATTCTCTTACTGGGCCTGATGTCTTCAAGTTTCATTCACACTGTAGCCTGCGTCTGACCCTCATTCCTTTTCCTGGCTGTAGAGTATTCCACAGTGTGTCTCTTGTCTCACTGGGCCTGATGCCTTCAAGGTTCATCCACACTGCAGCCTGTGTGTGACCCTCATTCCTTTTCCTGGTTATATGGTATTTCGTTGTGTGTCTCTTCTACCACTGTGCGTGATGTCTTCACTTTTCACCCATGCCGCAGCCTGCATCTGACCCTCATTCCTTTTCCTGGCTGTATAGTATTCCTTTGACTGTTTATTCTCTTACTGGGCCTGTTGTCTTCAAGTTTGATTCACACTGTAGCCTGCGTCTGACCCTCATTCCTTTTCCTGGCTGTATACTATTCCATAGTGTGTCTCTTGTCTCACTGGGCCTGATGCCTTCAAGGTTCATCCACACTGCAGCCTGAGTCTGACCCTCATTCCTTTTCCTGGCTATATGGTATTTCGTTGTGTGTCTCTTCTCCCACTGTGCGTGATGTCTTAACTTTTCACCCATGCCGCAGCCTGCGTCTGACCCTCATTCCTTTTCCTGGCTTTATGCTATTCCATTGTTTGTCTTTTCTCCCACTGGGCCTGATGTCTTCAAAGTTCACCCATGCCGCAGCCTGCGTCTGACCCTCATTCCTTTTCCTGGCTGTATAGTATTCCTCTCTGTGTCTCTTCTCTCACTGGGCCTGAGATCTTCCAGGTTCATTCACACTGCAGCCTGCATCTGACCCGGCTTCCTTTTCTTGGCTGTGTAGTATTCGATTGTGTGCCTCTTCTCTCACTGGGTCTGATGTCTTCAAGGTTCATTCACACTGCAGCCTGCATCTGACCCTCATTCCTTTTCCTGGCTGTATAGTATTCCACTGTGCGTGTCTTCTCTCACTGGGCCTGATGCCTTCAAAGTTCACCTATGCCGCAGCCTGCGTCTGACCCTCATTCCTTTTCCTGGCTGTATAGTATTCCATTAAGTGTCTGTTCTATTACTGGGCCTGATGTCTTCAAGTTTCATTCACACTGCAGCCTACATCTGACCCTCATTCCTTTTCCTGGCTGTATAGTATTCCATTGCGTGTCTCTTTTCTTACTGGGCCTGATGTCTCCTATGTTCACCCGTGCCACAGCCTGCTTCTGACCCTCATTAATTTTCCTGGCTGTATGGTATTCCATTGTGTGTCTCTTACTTCACTGGGCCTGAGATCTTCCAGGTTCATTCACACTGCAGCCTGCATCTGACGCTCGTTCGTTTTAGCTGGCCATATAGTATTCCATTGTGTGTCTCTTCTCCCACCGGGCCTGATGTGTTCAAGGTTCACCCATGCCGCAGCCTGCAGCAGACCCTCATTCCTTTTCCTGGCTGTATAGTATTCCATTGTGTGTCTCTTCTCCCACTGGGCCTGATGGCTTCAACGTTCACCCATGCCTCAGCATGCGTCTGTCCCTCATTCCTTTTCCTGGCTGTATACTATTCCATAGTGTGTCTCTTGTCTCACTGGGCATGATGCCTTCAAGGTTCATCCACACTGCAGCCTGTGTCTGACCCTCATACTTTTTCCTGGCTATATGGTATTTCGTTGTGGGTCTCTTCTCCCACTGTGCATGGTGTCTTCACTTTTCACCCATGCTGCAGCCTGCGTCTGACCCTCATTCCTTTTCCTGGCTGTATAGTATTCCATTGACTGTTTATCCTCTTACTGGGCCTGATGACTTCAAGTTTCATTCACACTGTAGCCTGCGTCTGACCCTCATTCCTTTTCCTGTCTCTATAGTATTCCATTGTGTGTCTCTTCTCTTACTGGGCCTGATGTCTTCCAGGTTCATTCCCACTGCAGCCTGAATCTGACCCTCATTCCTTTTTCTGGATGTATAGTATTCCATTGTGTGTCTCTTCTCCCACTGGGCCTGATGTCTTCAAAGTTCACCCATGCCGCAGCCTGCGTCTGACCCTCATTCCTTTTCCTGGATGTACAGTATTCCATTGTGTGTCTCTTCTACCACTTGGCCTGATGTCTTCAAGGTTCACCAATGCCGCAGCCTGCGTCTGACCTTCATTCCTTTTCCTGGCTTTATGGTATTCCATTGTTTGTCTCTTCACCCACTTGGCCTGATGACTTCAAAATTCCCCATGCCGCAGCCTTCTTCTGACCCTCATTCCTTTTCCTGACTGTATGGTATTCCATTGTGTGTCTCTTCCTTCACTGGGCCTGAGATCTTGCAGGTTCATTCACACTGCAGCCTGCATCTGACGCTCGTTCGTTTTAGCTGGCCATATAGTATTCCATTGTCTGTCTCTTCTCCCACCGGGCCTGATGTCTTCAAGGTTAATCCATGCCACAGCCTGCATCTGACCCTCATTCCTTTTCCTGGATGTATAGTGTTCCACTGTGCGTCTCTTCTCTCACTGGGCCTGAGATTTTCCAGGTTCATTCACACTGCAGCCTGAATCTGACCCTCATTCCTTTTCCTGGCTCTACAGTATTCCATTGTGTGTCTCTCCTCCCATTGGGCCTGATGTCTTCAAAGTTCACCCATGCCGCAGCCTGTGTCTGACCATCATTCCTTTTCCCGGCTGTATAGTATTCCATTGTGTGTCTCTTCTACCACTGGGCCTGATGCCTTTAAGGTTCACCCATGACACAGCCTGCATCTGACCCTCATTCCATTTCCTTGCTCTATGGTATTTCATTGTGTGTCTCTTCTCCCAGTGCGCCTGATGTCTTCACGGGTCACCCATGCCTCAGCCTGGGTCTGTCCCTCATTCCTTTTCCTGGCCGTATAGTATTCCATTAAGTGTCTGTTCTCTTACTGGGCCTGATGTCTTCAAGTTTCATTCACACTGCAGCCTACATCTGACCCTCATTCCTTTTCCTGGCTATATAGTATTCCATTTCGTGTCTCTTTTCTCACTGGGGCTGATGTCTCCTATGTTCACCCATGCCGCAGCCTGCCTCTGACGCTCATTCCTTTTCCTCGCAGTGTGGTATTCCATTGTGTGTCTCTTCCTTCACTGGGCCTGAGATCTTCCAGGTTCATTCACACTGCACCCTGCATCTGATGCTCGTTCGTTTTAGCTGGCCATATAGTATTCCATTGTGTGTCTCTTCTCCCACCGGGCCTGATGTGCTCAAGGTTCACCCATGCCGCAGCCTGCATCAGACCCTCATTCCTTTTCCTGGCTGTATAGTATTCCATTGTGTGTCTCTTCTCCCACTGGGCCTGATGGCTTCAACGTTCACCCATGCCGCAGCATGCTTCTGACCCTCATTCCTTTTCCTGGCTGTATACTATTCCATAGTGTGTCTCTTGTCTCACTGGGCCTGATGCCTTCAAGGTTCATCCACACTGCAGCCTGTGTCTGACCCTCATACTTTTTCCTGGCTATATGGTATTTCGTTGTGGGTCTCTTCTCCCACTGTGCGTGATGTCTTCACTTTTCACCCATGCCGCAGCCTGCGTCTGACCCTCATTCCTTTTCCTGGCTGTATAGTATTCCATTGACTGTTTATTCTCTTACTGGGCCTGATGACTTCAAGTTTCATTCACACTGTAGCTTGCGTCTGACCCTCATTCCTTTTCCTGTCTGTATAGTATTCCATTGTGTGTCTCTTCTCTTACTGGGCCTGATGTCTTCCAGGTTCATTCCCACTGCAGCCTGCATCTGACCCTCATTCCTTTTTCTGGATGTATATTATTCCATTGTGTGTCTCTTCTCCCACTGGGCCTGATGTCTTCAAAGTTCACCCATGCCGCAGCCTGCGTCTGACCCTCATTCCTTTTCCTGGATGTATAGTATTCCATTGTGTGTCTCTTCTACCACTGGGCCTGATGTCTTCAAGGTTCACCCATGCCGCAGCCTGCGTCTGACCTCCATTCCTTTTCCTGACTTTATGGTATTCCATTGTTTGTCTCTTCTCCCACTTGGCCTGATGACTTCATAGTTCACCCATGCCGCAGCCTGCGTCCTACCCTCATTCCTTTTCCTGGCTGTATGGTATTCCATTGTGTGTCTCTTCCTTCACTGGGCGTGAGATCTTCCAGGTTCATTCACACTGCAGCCTGCATCTGACCCTCATTCGTTTTAACTGGCCATAGAGTATTCCATTGTGTGTCTCTTCTCCCACCGGGCCTGATGTTTTCAAGGTTCACCCATGCCGCAGCCTGCATCTGACCCTCATTCCTTTTCCTGGCTGTATAGTATTGCATTGTGTGTCTCTTCTCTTACTGGGCCTGATGTCTTCCATGTTCACTCACACTGCAGCCTGTGTCTGACCCTCATTCCTTTTCCTGGCTGTTTAGCATTCCATTGTGTGTCTCTTCTCTCACTAGGCCTGAGGTCTTGAAGGTTCATCCACACTGCAGCCTGCATCTGACCCTCATTCCCTTTCCTGGCTCTGTAGTATTCCATTGAGTGTCTCTTCTCTTACAGGGCATGATGTCTTCAATTTCATTCACACTGCATCCTGCGTCTGACCTTCATTCCTTTTCCTGGCTGTATAGTATTCCATTGTGTGTCTCTTCTCTCACTAGGCCTAATGTCTTCAATGTTCACCCATGCCGCAGCCTGCTTCTGAACCTCTTTCCTTTTCCTTGCTCTATGGTATTCCATTGTGTGTCTCCTCCTTCACAGGGCCTGAGACCTTCCAGGTTCATTCACACTGCAGCCTGCATCTGAGCCTCATTCGTTTTTGCTGGTCATATAGTATTCCATTGTGTGTCTCTTCTCCCACCGGGCCTGAAGTCTTCAATGTTCACCCATGCCGCAGCCTGCATCTGACCCTCATTCTTTTTCCTGGCTGTATAGTATTCCATTTTGTGTCTCTTTTCTCACTGTGCCTTTTGTCTTCAATGTTCACCCATGCCGCAGCCTGCTTCTGACCCCCATTCTTTTTCCTGGCTGTGTAGTATTCCATTGCGTGTCTCTTCTCTCACTGGGCCGGATGTATTCAAATTTCCTTCACTCTGCAGCCTGCATCTGATCCTCTTTCCTTTTCCTGGCTCTATAGTATTCCATTTTGTGTCTCTTCTCTCACTGGGTCTGATGTCTTCAAGGTTCATTAACACTGCAGCCTGTGTCTGACCGTCATTCTTTTTAATGGCTGTATAACATTCCATTGTGTGTGTCTTCTCTTACTGGACCTGATGTCTTCCAGGTTCACTAACACTGCAGCCTGTGTCTGACCCTCATTTCGTTTCCTGGCTGTGTAGTATTCCATTGTGTGTCTCTTCTCTCACTAGGCCTGAGGTCTTGAATGTTCGTCCACGCTGCATCCTCCCTCTGACCCTCATTCCTTTTCCTGGCTGTGTAGTATTCCATTGTGTGTCTCTTCTCTCACTGGGCCTGATGTGTTCAACGTTCATTCACACTGCAGCCTGCATCTGACATTCATTTCTTTTCCTGGCCATATAGTATTCCATTGTGTGTCTCTTCTCTTTCTGGTCCTGATGTCTTCCAGGTTCACTCACATTGGAGCCTGTGTCTGACCCTCATTCCTTTTCCTGGCTGTGTAGTATTGCATTGTTTGTCTCTTCTCTCACTAGGCCTGAGGTCTTGAAAGTTCATCCACGCTGCAGCCTGCATCTGACCCTCATTCCCTTTCCTGGCTCTGTAGTATTCCATTGGGTGTCTCTTCTCTTACAGGGCCTGATGTCTTCAAGTTTCATTCACACTGCATCCTGCGTCTGACCCTCATTCCTTTTCCTGGCTGTATAGTATTCCATTGTGTGTCTCTTCTCTCACTGGGCCTAACGTCTTCAATGTTCACCCATGCCGCAGCCTGCTTCTGAACCTCTTTCCTTTTCCTTTCTCTATGGTATTCCATTGTGTGTCTCTTCCTTCCATTGGCCTGAGATCTTCCAGTTTCATTCACACTGCAGCCTGCATCTGACCCTCATTCGTTTTTGCTTTCCATATAGTATTCCATTGTGTGTCTCTTCTCCCACCGGGCCTGATATCTTCAAAGCTTACCCATGCTGCAGCCTGTATCTGACCCTCTTTCCTTTTCCTGGCTGTATAGTATTCCATTATGTGTCTCTTGTGTCACTGGGCCTGATGCCTTCAGGATTCATCCACACTGCAGCCTGTGTCTGACCCTCATTCCTTTTCCTGGCTATATGGTATTCCATTGTGTGTCTCTTCTCCCACTGGGCCTGATGTCTTCAAGGTTTACCCATGCCGCAGCGTACGTCAGACCCTCATTCCTTTTCCTGTCTGTATAGTATTCCATTGTGTGTCTCTTCTCTCACTGGGCCTGTGATCTTCCAGCTTCATTCACACTGCACCCTGCATCTGACCCTCATTCCTTTTCCTGGCTGTATAGTATTCCATTGTGTGTCTCTTCTCCCATTGGGCCTGATGTCTTCAAATTTCACCCGTGCTGCAGCCTACATCTGACCCTCATTCCTTTTCCTGGCTGTATGGTATTCCATTGTGTGTCTCTTCTCTCAGTGTGCATGAGAACTTCCATGTTCGTTCACACTGCAGCCTGCATCTGAGCCTCATTTATTTTTGCTGGCCATATAGTATTCTATTGTGTTTCTCCTCTCCCACTGGGCCTGATGTCTTCAAGGTTCACCCATGCCACAGCCTTTGTCTGACCCTCATTCCTTTTCCTGGCTGTATAGTATTCCATTGTGTGTCTCTTCTCTCACTAGGCCTGATGTCTTCTAGTTTCACCCATTCCGCAGCCTGTGTCTGACCCTCATTCCTTTTTCTCCCTGTATAGCATTCCATTGTGTGTCTCTTCTCTCACTGGGCCTGATGTCTTCTAGTTTCACCCATGCCGCAGCCTGTGTCTGACCCTCATTCCTTTTTCTCCCTGTATAGCATTCCATTGTGTGTCTCTTCTCTCACTGGGCCTTATGTCTTCTAGTTTCACCCATGCCGCAGCCTGTGTCTGACCCTCATTCCTTTTCCTGGCCTTATGTTATTCCATTTTGTGTCTCTTCTCTTACTGGGCCTCATGTCTTCCTGGTGAATTCACACTGCAGCCTGCGTCTGACTCTCATTCCTTTTCCTGGCTTTATAGTATTCCATCGTGTGTCCCTTCTCTCACTGGGCCTGGTGTCTTCAAGTTTCAGCCATGCTGCAGCCTGCGTCTGGCACTGATTCCTTTTCCTGGTTGTATAGTTTTCCATTGTGTGTCTTCTGTCACTGGGCCTGAGGTCTTTGATGTTCATCCACGCTGCAGCCTGCGTCTGACCCTCATTCCTTTTCCTGGCTGTATTGTATTCCATTGTGTTCCCAGAGCAAATTCTCTTTACCTTTTCATCCACTGATGGGCGCCTCGGTTGCTTCCACGTTTGTACTTTTGTGAGTTATGCCGCTATGAACTTGGGTATAGCAGTATGCTCTGTTTTTCTAGGAAAATTTGGAGATGAAAAAAATATTTTCACACTTGACTTCATGTCCTTTGCAGGGACGTTGGTGGAGCTGGAAGCCATTATCCTCAACAAACAAACACTGGTTGAGAAAACCAAACACTGCATGTTCTCTCGCATAATTGGGAGCTGAACAATGAGAACTCATGGACACTGGGAGGGCAACATCACACACTGGGGCCTTCCAGGGGTGGTGGGGTGGGAGGGAGAGCAACAGGAAAAATAACTAATGCATCGTGAGCTTAATACCTAGGCGACAGGTTGGCAGGTGCAGCAGACCACCATGGCATGTGTTTACCTCTGTAGCAAACTTGCCCACCCTTCCCCTGTACCCGAGAGTTTAATTTTTTTTTCTTTTCTTTAAAGATGTAGTCTCACTCTGTTTTCCAGGCTGCAGGGCAGTGGCGCGATCTCAGCCCACTGGAAGCTCCACCTCCCAGGTTCACGCCATTCTCCTGCCTCAGCTTCCTCAGTAGCTGGGACTACAGGTGCCTGCCACCGCACCCGGCTAATTTTTGTGTTTTTAGGAGAGATATGGTTTCACCATGTCAGCCAGGATGGTCTCCATCTCCTGACCACGTGATCCGCCTCCCTCGGCCTCCCAAAGTGCTGGGATAACAGGCGTGAGCCACTGTGCCTGGCACCCCAGAGCTTAAAATAACATTTTTTAAAAAGTTTACATAGTACAAAGGAAAAAAGCTTAATTATTTTCATAGTCATTAACTAGAGAATAAGACAGAGACTAATAGAGACACAAAAGTGTTGTGTGATTGTCACAGCTAAGTGGAAACAGGGCTGGTATAATTTGCATCTTCACTTTTTCAAGGCTGGGAGTGTGGTGGTCCACGTCTGTGATTTCAGCACTTTGGGAGGCCAAGGCAGGTGGATCACCTGGGGTCAGGATTTAGAGACCAGCATGACCAACTTGGCAAAACCCCATCTCTACTAAAGATACAAAAATTAGCCGGTCGCATTGACTGGTGCCTAGAATCCCAGCTACTCGGGAGGCTGAGGCAGGAGAATGGTGTGAACCCAGGAGGCGGAGCTTGCAGTGAGCTGAGAATTTGCCATTGCACTACAGGCTGGGAGACAGAGTGAGACTCCTTCTCAAAAAATAACATAATATCCGACTCTGAATTCAACAGTCAGTTAAAAACATAGTCTGTAATTTCCCTTCTATCAGAATCTGCAGCCTATGCTTTCATTTCTTTCTTGTCGGCTAGTCCTTCCATCAATGTAGGACATTTCTCCCTTACGAACCATGCCCTGTGTTTTGGGCACCCGTAAAATATGTCTTTAAAATCGCTTGAACTCTTTTTATTTATTTATTTATTTATTTATTTATTTATTTATTTATTTATATATTCTGAGACAGAGTCTTGCTCTTGTCACCCTGGCTGGAGTCCAGTGGCACGATCTTGGCTCACTGCAACCTCCGCCTCCCGGGTTCAAGCAGTTCTCTTGCCTCAGCCTTCTGAGTAGCTTGGATTACAGGTGCCACACCGCCACACCTGGATAATTTTTGTATTTTGTTGTAGAGACGGGGGTTTCACCACGTTGGCCAGGCTGGCCTCGAACTTCTAACCTCGTGATCCACCCGTCTCGGCCTCCCGAAGTGCTGAGATGACAGGCGTGAGCCACCGCACCCGGCCAGAGAAAATCGTCCGAACTCTATTTAACGTTTGGAAAGTAGTCCCTGGTTGTGTTCCGTCTGTTGGAGGCACCACGATGGAATGGGAGCCATCTGTGCTAAATGCACCCGTCCTCATTTTTCACAACAAATCCGTCTGGCCTCTTGCTGTGCTCGTGAGCTCTCTGCAGAGAAAGCTTGTTCATCCCGGCTCTTTTCTACTCAGCTCGCTTTCAGGTTCCTGCAGACCTGGGATAATCACTTCTGGAGGAGGGTCTTTTCCAAACCTTTGATCTGCCCTGTTTTATTTATGTCAAGTAATTCCTGTGTCTGCAGAACCGGTGGGGAGGGTCAAGCCAGCTGTGTCCTGATCCAACACGTGCAGTCCCCCGTTAGTGCACAAGCCTGGGGTCTGCTTTTTCGGGAGGCGCCCCCCAACGAGTCTGAAGCGGGCGTCTATTCCTCAGGCGAAAGAACTTCCCGCTTTTATACACAGGAAAAACTGCACCCCGGGTTCTAATACAGCGATCTGTGTCTTTTCCGAGGCTGTCTTGGCGAGGGTATTACTCAGCCTAATAACCGTGTCAATATTAGGTCAATAATATCCCACACCTGTGATAACTTCAGCCTGCCAGGCAGAAATTTGCCGTGCTGATCAAAAGACATTCTCCCAAGGCAAACATTGGAAATTAATGTTTTAAAAACTGGTTCTGATTCCAGAAGGAAAGGCTGTTTTAGAAAGACAACCGGCGTTCTAGAGGGGGAAGATGGTCCTCATTGAAATGCCCGGATTATGCATGACAAATACGGAATTGGATTTTGCCAGTGAATGAAGAGAGCTGTTTGGAAAAGGCTGGTAAAGAGGAAGGGTTTCTGTACAAAGAGAAGCGACTCACACGTTTAAGAGTTTATGCAGCCCGCAGACACATGAAAGAATGCTCATCATCACTGGCCATCAGAGAAATGCAAATCAAAACCACAATGAGATACCATCTCACACCAGTTAGAATGGCAATCATTAAAAAGTCAGGAAACGACAGGTGCTGGAGAGGATGTGGATAAATAGGAACACTTTTACACTGTTCATGGGACTGTAAACTAGTTCAACCCTTGTGGAAGTCAGTGTGGCGATTCCTCAGGGATCTAGAACTAGAAATACCATTTGACCCAGCCATCCTGTTACTGGGTATATACCCAAAGGACTATAAATCATACTACTATAAAGACACATGCACCCGTACGTTTACTGTGGCTCTATTCACAATAGCAAAGACTTGAAACCAACCCAAATATCCAACAACGATAGACTAGACTAAGAAAATGTGGCACATATACACTATGGAATACTATGCAGCCATAAAAAAGGATGAGTTACTGTCCTTTGTAGGGACATGGATGAAATTGGAAACCATCATTCTCAGTAAACTATCACAAGGACAGAAAACCAAACACTGCATGTTCTCACTCATAGATGGGAATTGAACAATGAGAACACATGGACACAGGAAGGGGAACATCACACTCTGGGGACTGTTGTGGGGTGGGGGGAGGGGTGAGGGATACCATTAGGAGATATACTTAATGCTAAATGGCAACAACTCCAGCTTTGGAACAAAGATGTTCCATGTGTGTTTTTAAAAACTTTTTATTTTACATAAAATTGGCAACTAATAATTGCGTATTTTTAAAGTGCACAAGATGACGTTTTGATATATGTATCACTGTGGAATAATTACATCAGGTTAATTCACGTATCTGTCACTTCAACTGCTTAATCTTTTTTTAGTAAAAACATGTAAAATCTGTTCTTTTATCAGTTTTGAATTATACATCCTCTATTAACTGTTGCCACCATGCTGGGCTAGAATGTTTTCTTCTGTCACTAGAATGCATCCTTTCTGTCAGACTGAAACTTTGTATCATTTCACCAATGTTTCCCACTTTTTTTCTTCTTCTTCCTCCTCCTCCCCCTCCCCCTACTCCTCCCTCCCCTCCCCTCCCCTTTCCTCCCCTTGCCGCTCCTCCCCTCCCCTCCCCTCTCCGCCCTCCCCTCTCATCTCCTCCCTCCCCTCCCCTCCACTCTCCTCCCTCCCCTCCCATCTCCTCCCTCCCCTCCCCTCCCATCTCCTCCCCTCCCGTCGCTCTCCTCCCTCCCCTCTCCTCCCCTCCCCTCTCCTCCCCTCCCCTCCCCTCTGCCTTCCCCTCCCCTCCCCTATCCTCCCTCCCCTCCTCTCTCCTCCCTCTCCTCCCCTCATTTCTCCTCCCTCCCCTCCCCTCCCCTCCCTTCTCCCCCCTCCTCCATCCCCTCCCCTCTCCCCTCACCCTTCCTCCCTCCCCTCCCCTCTCCCCTCCCCCTCCTCCCTCCCCTCCCCTCTCCCCTCCCCTCTCCCCTCACCTCTCCACCCTCCCCTCCCATCCCCTTCCCTCTCCTCCCTCCCCTCCCCTCCCCTCTGCTCTGTCCCCTCCTCTCTCCTCCAACCCCTCCCCTCCACTCTCCTCCCTCCCCTCCCCTCTCCTCCCTCCCCTCCCGTCCCCTCTCTTCCCCTCCCCTCCATTCCCCTCCCCTCCCTCCCCTCCCCTCCCCTCCATTACCCTCCCCTCCCTCCCCTCCCCTCTCCTCCCCTCCCCTCTCCTCCCCTCCCCTCCCCTCTCCTCCCCTCCCCTCCCCTCTCCTCCCCTCCCCTCACCTCTGACTTCCCCTCCCCTCCCCTCGCCTCCCTCCCCTCTCCTCCTTTCCCCTCCCCTCCCTCCCCTGTCCACCCCTCCCCTCCCCTCTGCCTTCCCCTCCCCTCTACTCCCTCCCCTCTGCCTTCCCCTCCCCTCCCCTCCCCTCCCCTCTCCTCTCCTCCCCTCTCCTCTCCTCCCCTCCCCTCACCTCTGACTTCCCCTCCCCTCCTCTCCCATCTCCTCTCTTCTCCTCTTGCTTTTCTTTTCTTTTTTCCTTTCTTTTTAGACAGAGTCTTACTCTGTCACCCAGGCTGGAGTGCAGTGGCCTGATCTCAGCTCACTGCAACCTCCGCCACCCGGGTTCAACCAATTCTCCTGCCTCAGACTCCCGAGTAGCTGGGATGACAGGCACCTGCCACCACGCGCGGCTAATTCTTCTATTTTTAGTAGAGACAGTGTTTCGCTGTGTTAGCCAGGTTGGTCTCGAACGCCAGACCTCGTGATCCACCTGCCTCGGGTTACACTTTTTTACATTCCACGTAGAGGTGAGAGCACGCGGTATTTGTCTGTCTGAGCCTGGCTTATTTCCCTCAACATCACGTCCCCCAGGTTCATCTTGTTTTTCCATGCTGAAGACTATTCTTTTGCGTGTGTCACACATCTTGTGTCCTGTGTCATAGGAAACGTTTTCCCCCAAACTCATACCCCGACCGGGATGCTCCAAGCCCTCTCACTGTGCTTATAGGCCCCACGGGAAGGCTGTTATTGTCTCCCCTACTTTTAGTCTTAAGCAAATACAACTGTTGTTTTGCTAAATTTGCCTTTTCTTTCTTTCTCTCCTTTCTTTCTCTTTCTTTCTTCCTTTTCTCCTTCTTTCTCCTTCTTTCTCCCTCTCTTCTTTCTTCTTTTCTCTTTCTCTCTCTCTTCTTTGTTATTTTTTCTTTCTCCCTCTCTTCTTTCTTTCTTCTTTCTCTTTTCTTTCTTTCTCTCTTTCTCTCGTTTCTTTCTTTTTTCTTTCTTTCTTTCTCTCTTTTCTATTTCTCTCTGTCTCTTTTTCTTTTCTTCTTTCTCTTTTCTTTCTTTCTCTCTTTCTCTCGTTTCTTTCTTTTTTCTTTCTTTCTTTCTCTCTTTTCTATTTCTCTCTCTTTTTCTTTTCTTCTTTCTCTTTTCTTTCTTTCTGTTTGTGTTTCTTTCTCTCTTTCTTTCTCTTCTCTCTTCTTTCTTTTTTCTTTCTCTTTTTTTCTCTCTCTCCTTTCTTTGTCTTTCTCTCTTTCCTTCTCCTTTCTTTCTCTTTCTCTTACTTTCTTTATCTCTCTCCTTTTTTCTCTCTGTTTTCTTTCTTCCTCTTTCTATTTCTTTCTCTCTCTTTCTTTTTTCTTTCTCTTTCTTCTTCCTTTCTTACTCTCTCTTTTCTTTCTTTCTCCCTTCCTTCCTTTCTTTCTCTTTGTTTCTTCTTTCTTTCTTCCTCTCTCCTTCCTTCCTTCCATCTTTCCTTCCTTCTTTCCTTCCTTTCAAGACAGAGTCTGACTGTCACCCAGGCTACAGTGCACTGGCACAATCTCAGTTCACTGCAACCTCTGCCTCCTGGGTTCAAGTGATTCTCCTGCCTCAGCCTCTTTTGTAGCTGGGATTACAGGCACTCGCCACCACACCCAACTAATTTTTTTATATTTTCATTAGAGACGGGGTTTCACCATGTTGGCCAGGGTGGTCCCAAACTCCTGGTCTCAAGAGATCCACCCGCCTCGGACTCATAAAATGCTTGCATTACATAAACCACCCTGCCCAGTCCTAAATTTGCTTTTTATGGGGGATACCTTTGCAAAGGTAGCCTGAAGCTACATTAAGGCTGTTGTACATGAGCTGGTCACATGACAGTCTGCATAAAATAGAAGAAGGAAAGGAAAATCGCAATCTTCCAAAGGCTGTGATAACCAAGGGTAGAGTCATATCCCAACACATGTGAGTGGCTGGATTCTCTATCCGTCCCGGAGAGAGGATCAGGGGTCACTGGGAACAAGGTTTATTATGAGACAACTTGAGATGTCTTCCAGCAGGAAAAGGACCAAAACACTCTGGAATAGGATTGCTTGGGGCAGAAAGGTCTTCACCAGACCACATGCTTTGTAAGCACCTGGCTGTACGCAGAACCATGTCCAGGAAACTCTAGGTGAACAGAACACACTGTCCAGCATGCTTGGGAGGGCCTCTTCTTGTGCCAGCTTTAGCCAATTTGAAAAAAATAAAAGATGAGCCGATTATGTAAGGCCTGACATAGTACTGAGTGCTCTCCGAGCATAAATTAACTTCCCCACACAGCCTGGCTGTGAGATAGGTAGGAAGGTGGATGGTAAACGTGTGTGCCAGTTTTCATCTGGACCTCAGAGACGCGTGTCAGCAAAGGCCACACAGTGAGCCTGATGGAGGAAGCGTAGAAACTCTCAGGCATCCGCCAGGCCCAGTCTCATACTTTGGCAGGGAAGTTTTTATTAAAATGTTTAAGGACCGACTTGGTGATCCTGGGAAAAGTTGTTGAAAAATGAAAGTTTGGGCCTCTCAGTTAATGGTTTAATTATGCGTCTCAGGATTTGCAAAGAGCACAGTAACCTTATGTGTGGGGCGGATTCTGACTTCCCTTCCAGCCTTTCATTTCTAGAGACAATCGGCCAATTTATACTTAGGGGAAAACGAAGGATGAGCTGAAAGAATGGCAGAAATTCCATCCTCCAAGCTCTTCCTGGAAATACAAAAAAGAAAGAGGTGTCCTCAAAAAACACCAGCCCACACGTTGACGTCGGCACTTCCTGCGAGATGAGCTGGGCACATTTATTAAGCAGCCGTTTGGCTGGAAAAATGGCCAGTGCAACTCGGTCTGAATTTCTCTCCTGGGTGTCCAAGGATCAAGGTAGGCAGTGAGGTTGGCAGAATTATGAATCTCAATCAAATTTGTTCTATGACCTGATAGAAACACCAGCACACTCTATGAGTCTGTTGTCGAAGTCTAACTTCCAAAACGCAACGCACACTCCCGATCATAAACACAGAGATACAAGTATTCACGAAGCGTCCCCCGGCTCCAGCCCAGGATTTCTCTAGAGGCGCTAATGGAGGCCGCTCACATTTGTGGGATAAAAAGGTTTGCGATGAACAGTCTTGCCTGGGGCGTAGAAGGTGAGGAGCTGTGTGTGGCTTTTGCGTTTTCCTTCATGATGGAATGTGAGTCTTTGATGCTGGCTGGATCCACGTTTTATGAGGCGGAATTTTTAATATTGAAAGTCAGAAAGGGCTAGGTGGTCTTTGGAGTCCCAGTGGGAGAAGTCAAAGTAAAGGAATGTGGTCAAAAAAAAAAAAAAAACAGTTTGATTTTTCTTACCCAGAGGTTGCTAAATGGGGAGTATAATTTTTTCAAATGAAATCTGAAATCAGACCTATTTGGAGTGTGGTTACCTGGGATCTGCCTCCAACGGGTCCACATCACCAGCCCTCATGTTCGGCGCTGAATTTCCATCACTATTCTGCAAGACGAGCTCACGCCAGGGATACCTCCACCAACACAATGTCTGACTCAAAACTTTGCAGACAAGGAAAGACCCAAAATAAAGTATGAAATCGGGGCCAAGTGCGGTGGCTCACGCGTGTCATCCCAGCACTTTGGGAGGCTGAGGTGGGTGGATCACCTGAAGTCAGGAGTTCAAAAGCAGCCTGACCAACAGGGTGAAACCCCGTCTTTACTAAAATACAATTAGCCGGGCACAGCTGTGGGCACCTGTAGTCCCAGCTAGTCGGGAGGCTGAGGCTGGAGAATTGCCTGAACCTGAGAGGCAGAGGTTGCAGGGAGCAAATATCACGCCGCTGAACTCCAGCCTGGGAGACAGAGTGACTTTTCATCTCAAAAAAAGAGAAAGAAATGGCCAGGCGTGGTGGCTCACACCTGTAATCCCAGCACTTTGGGAGGCCGAGGCGGTGGATCCCCTGAGGTCAGGACATCCAGACCAGTCTGACCAACATGGAGAAACCCCGTCTCTACTATAAATACAAACAAAATTAATCGGGCATGGTAGTGGGTGCCTGTAATCCCAGCTTCTCGGGAGGCTGAGGCAGGAGAATTGCTTGAACTCGGGAGGCGGAGATTGCAGTGACCTGAGATCGCACCATTGCACTCCAGCTTGGGAACAGAGTGAGACTCCATCTCCAAAAGAAAAAAAAAGGTAAAATTCTTTCACCCAGATTTCCTAGTCTTTATTTTAGCTGTAACATCCCCTGTAGGAAAAACACCTGTTTCTATCTTTCTAAAGACATATTCCTGAAACCACACTTGGAGAGTTTTACAGAGCTGGAGCTGCAGAGAGAGGAATAAAAAATCCTGGCTGCGCACAATGGCTCATGCCTGTCATCCCAGCACTTTGGGAGGCCGAGGTGGGCGGATCACCTAAGGTCAGGGGTTCAAGACCACCCTGACCAACATGGAGAAACCCTGTCTCTACTAAAAATACAAAAGTTAGTCAGACGTGGTGGTGCATGCTTGTAATCCCAGCTACTCCAGAGGTTAAAGCAGGAGCATCGCTCGAACCCGGGAGGCAGAAGTTGCCATCAGCCAACATCGTGCCAATGCACTCCAGCCTGGGCAACAAAAGCAAAACACCGTCTCCAAAAAAAAAAAAAAACAAAGAAAGAAAGAAAGAAAAAAGAAAATCAGAGACTTCCTGGCAGATCTCAGGATATGACTTCCCCAGGGTCGCCAGAGCTGACTGCATTAGCACGGCCCTGTGATCACCGGATGAATTGTCTTGGTGGGACAGGTGGCTGGCGTGATCAAACGGTGTGTCCGCCGGTGCTGACAAGTGAGGTGCAGGGTTACCCACATGGCCCGCCTGGGCCTGGTCCACCAGCAGCAGGGAAGGAGGAGCAGAGCCCAGCTTGGTGCATTTGGAGGCGGTTACCAGGGAAAACAGGGGAAAAGCTCAGACGCTCGGGGACGGCCTCTCCACCCAGGCAAGTGGAGCCTCATATTAATCAGCAGCCGGGCAGGAGCTGGCAGCCCCTTACCCAGACGGATACACGCAGAACTGGGGCTCCCGGCGGTGGCTTGTCACGGCTGATATCTGCCCCAGTGGTCGTGTTGAACCGGGACGTCATGTCTGTAGGAAAGGGGGGACGGATGTCTGTCTGGACAAGGTTCAAGGTACATCGCTGTCTGAACATTCCGAAAAGTCAGCGTTTGTGGCTTGAGCTGGAGGCTTTGAAAGGCGAGGGCGTCGGAAGCTTCATCTCAGGGAGCTGTCGTGTGGTATTACCTTGTAGCAGCACCAACCGGCCCTGTGCAGACTGACTTCTCCAGGGCGGGTTTTCCAGGAGGAAGAGCACAGTGACTCTGTTTCCCCAGCGGCTTCCAAGAACTCCTGGGGACCTCTGTCTGTGAGAAGGTCAACATCTGTGTCTGTTTGATGGGCTTGGTGGGATACTCTGATCCATGCACCTGCCACTGGAGCTCTCTCTGGAAACGTTCTATGGTGACTTAGGGGAGGCAAAGACACAGAGTTGGAGACCAAGGCTGGTTTGTTCTTCAGCCTTTTGACTCTTCATCTGCGGCATCATTGCATCTGTTTGAATATTTTTCAAAAAGTTTATCAAAAACACAGCTGCACTCTGATGAAGATCCCCACACTATTCACAAGGGGAAAGATACAGAATTGACCTATGTGTGTTTCATTTGCTTTTCCCTGATGATTATTGATTGTCTTAGTCTGTTTTCATGCTGCTGATAAAGATACAACCGAGGCTGGGGATGGTGGCTGACGCCTGTCGTCCCAGCACTTTGGGCGGCCGAGGCGGGCGGATCACCTGAGGTCACGAGTTCGAGACCATCCTGGCCAACATGGTGAAACCCGTCTCTACTAAAAATACAAAAATTAGCTGGGCATGGTGGTGAGCGCCCATAGTCCCAGCTACTCGGGAGGCTGAGTCAGGAGAATGGCGCAAACCTGGGAGGCGGAAGTTGTAGTGAGCCGAGATCACACCACTGCACTCCAGCCTGGGCGACAGAGCAATACTCCGTCTTAAAAAAAAAAAAAAGAGACATACCAGAGAGTGGGTAATTTATAAAAAAGAAAGAAAAAGAGGTTGAATGGACTCACAGTTCCTTCCCAAAAGCTCACTGCAAAAACACAACGTGGGGATCACTGCAGCAGTACAAATTTTTTGTTTGTTTGTTTTGAGACAAGTTCTTACTCCATCACCCAGGCTGTAGTGCAGTGGCAAAATCTTGGCTCACTGCAACCTCCGCCGCCCGGGTTCAAGCGATTCTCCTGCCTCAGCCTCCCGAGTAGCCGGGACTACTGGTGCCTGCCACCACGCCTGACTAATTTCTTGTATTTTTAATAGAGATGGGGTTTCGCTATGTTGACCAGGCTGGTCTCGATCTCCTGACCTCATGATCTGCCAGCCTCGGCCTCCCAAAGTGCTGGGATTACAGGCGTGAGCCACCGCGCCCAACCTAAATGTTTTTTGGTTGGATGGATGGTTGGTAAAGTCTAGGCTGTTAGTGCACCTGTGCACTGGGTAGTGTACATTGAACCCCAGAGGTAATTTTTCATGCCTCAGTCCGCTCCTGTCTTCCCATCTTCTGAGTCTCCCATGTCCACTAGTCTATACTACATGTCCCCGGGTACCCAGAGCGTAGCGTCTTCTTATAAATGAAAACATGTGGTATTTTTTTTTCTGTTCCTGAGTTACTCTAGTTGGGAAAGTCATCTCCAGCTCCATCCAAGTTGCTGCAAATGACAATATTTTGTTCTTTTTCATGGCTGAGTAGTATTCCATGGTGTATATACACCACATTTTTTTTTTTTTGAGATAGAGTCCGGCTCTGTTGCCCAGGCTGGAGTGCAGTGGTGCAATCTCGGCTCACTGCAACCTCCGCCTCCCAGGTTCAAACGTTTCTCCTGCCTCAGCCTCCCGAATAGCTGGGATGACAGGAGCCTGCCACCACGCCCAGCTCATTTTTTTTTTCTATTTTTTTGTATTTTTAGTAGAGACGGGGTTTCACCATGTTGGCCAGGCTGGTCTTGAACTCCTGACCTCAGGTAATCCGCCCGCCTCGGCCTCTCACAGTGCTGAGATGACAAGTGTGAGCCATCTCACACCCGTTTCTTTTCCTTGTTAATGGGCATGTTAAATTGTTCTGCAACACTTCTGACTCTTCTATAGAAGTGTGATGTCCACAAGAAGGAATTTATGGAGAGCAAGCTTGCTTCTGCACTCTCCGGGAAAGGCAGGTCTGCACGGCTAGGGGGGTCAAGCTCTTGTAGGAAGGAAAGAATGCTCCAAGACGTGCTCTGAACCCAGGAAGAATGCAAGCTTCGTCTTCGAAGCATTCCGAGGAGGCCAAGCTGCCACGAATCACCCCGAATTATCCGTAAGGGGAGGCGATGGGGAGCTGGTAATCCGTGGGGATGGAAGGTAATTACTTAATCACTCGCATTTGTAAATCGCATTATTGGAAGAGAAATTACTCTGGTGATCGAATTACAGATATTTATCTGCTAATAGCCCTGATTAACTGGCGATGTTAATCTGTCATTTTGAAAGCTAATATTAACAGCATCAATCTCGCCAAAAAAATAAACAATTTACGGGAAATAAAACCAGGTGTAATGGAAAGTACTGTGGGTCGGAGGTGCCAGATCTAGGGTGCTGCTGAGTGGAGTGGCCGGGGTCCCCGTTAGCCCTTTATGAGCTGCAAAATATCCTCTGGCTGGGAATGGTTCAGACAGGGCTGACTCTAACAGGCTCAGAGAAGGTGAGGAAAAACACACAGGGAAAATGCATTTTGAGAAAAATCCCAAAGATTCTAGACAGGGGTCCCCAAGGGAACACCCTGCAAGTGTAGTTACGCAGTTCACGCTCCATAAAATGTATCCCCTGGAATTCCAAGAAAGGAAGGATTGAGTTATCCAGCAGACACCCGGTGGGTGCGTTTTACCTCCACTTTAGGCAAATCGACAATCTCAGAGTGAGACTCCGTCTCAAAGAAAAAAAAAAAATTACCAAATAGTGTCAAAAGAATAGCTATGTCTTTTTCAGACAACGATTTGATGCTTCTTTTTGGAAAATTAGCAAGATTTGAGGATGGGGTTTGGATTTGCTCAAGAAAAGTATTATGGCAGGATCTGGACCTTTAGCAACTCCCTCTCTAATAAAAAAAAAAAAAATTAGCCAGGCGTTGTGGTGAGTGCCTGGAATTCCAGCTACTAGGGAGGCTGAGGCAGGAGAATCGCTTGAAAGGGAGTCAATTGGCTGTAAATGTAAAGGAATCCTCCACAATCTGAAAACCGTGGGCTGAACGGTGTCTCCCCTGGAAAGCGTGTTGAAATCCAGACTCTGGTGAACGTAACCTGATTTGCAACAGGGTCTTTGATTTGGAAAGTTAACATGATATCCGCAGTGTGGGCCCTGATGCAATAGGACTGGTGTCTTTCTAAGAAGAGGAGATGAGCTGGGCACGGTGGCTCACGCCTGTAATCCCAGCAGTTTGGGAGGCTGAGGATGGGGGATCACTTGAGGTCGGGAGTTCAAGACCAGTCTGACCAACATACAGAAACCTCGTCTCTACTGAAAATGTAAAGTTAGCCGGACGTGGTGGGGCGTGCCTGTAATCCCAGCTACTCAGGAGGCTGAGGCAGGAGAATCGCTTGAACCCAGAAGGCAGTGTTGTGGTGAGCCGAGATCATGCGATGGCGCTCCAGCCTAAGCGACAACAGTGAAACTCCATTTTAAAAAACAAAAACAAACAAAACAAAGAAACAAACAAACAAAAAAAACAGAAGGGAGGTGAGGACACAGACACACACACAGTGGGACAACCCTGTGAGCACACAGGGAGAAGACGGTGTCTCCAAGCCCAGGAGAGAGGCCTCAGGAGGAACCAGCCCTGCCCATACCCTGATCTCAGATGTCCAGCCTCCAGGACTGTGGGAGAATCAATGTCTGTTGTTTCTAAGCCACCCAGCCTATGGTATTCTGTGATAGCAACCCCAAATGGACTAAGACTTCTCATAAGATGAGGAGATGAGGACACAGACACGCACAGAGGGATGACACTGTGAGGACACAGGGAGAAGACAGGCGTCTCCAAGCCGAGGAGAGAGGCCTCAGGAGGAACAATCCCTGCCCACACCTGGATCTCAGACTTCCAGACTCCAGGACTATGGAATAATCAATGTCTGTTGTTTACAATCCACCCAGTCTATGGTATTGTGTGACAGCAGCCTCAAACGGAGTAAGACATCTCATCAGAAGAGGAGATGAGGACACAGACACACACAGAGGGATGACCCTGTGAGGACCCAGGGAGAAGATGAAGTCTCCAAGCCCAGGAGAGAGGCCTCAGGAGGAACCAGCCCTGCCCATACCTGGATCTCGGACCTCCAGCCTCCAGGACTGTGGGAGAATCAATGTCTGTTGTTTACAATCCACCCGGTCTATGGTATTCTGTGATAGCAGCCTGAGATGGACGAAGACATCCCATAAGAAGAGGAGATGAAGACACAGACACACACAAAGGGGCAACACTGTGAGGACACAGGAAGAAGACGGCATCTCCAAGCCCAGGAGAGGGGCCTCAGCAGGATCCAGCCCTGCCAGCATCTTCGCCGGAGGCTTCTGTTCTCTGAAAGAGTGAGAGGAAAGTATTATATCTTTCAAAGCCCCCCAGTGTGTGATAGTTGGTGATGGCCACCCCGGGGAACCAGTGCAACAATCTCCCTGCATTTTGCTTTTTGCATTTTCTCAGCCGACTCTCAGAAACGGAAGCAAGGAGATGCACAAGGAGACACACACCAGCCCATTTTTTTTTTTTTTTTTTGAGAAGAAGTCTCGCTCTGTCACTCAGGCTGCAGTGCAGTGGTGCAATCTGGGCTCACTGCAGGCTCTGCCCTCTGGGTTCACGCCATTCTCCTGCCTCAGCCTCCCGAGTAGCTGGGACTACAGGCACCCACCACCACGGCCGGCCCATTTTTTTGTATTTTTAGTAGAGACGGGGTTTCACTGTGTTAGCCAGGAGGGTCTTGATCTCCTGACCCCGTGATCCGCCCACCTCGGCCTCCCAAAGAGCTGGGATGACAGACGTGAGCCGCCACGCCCGGCCCCACCAGCCCATCTTAAACTGCATCCTTTGTCCGCCCTGGCTGGCCAGGAGTCGTGTTTGGAGAGGTTCTTGGCAAAGGCCGTCGTTGCCATGATCTGCCTACCCGCACTCCCACACCTGAGAGAGGAATGAATGGATAATGTCACCCTGTGCACAGAGCACCCGACATTATCTGTTGGGGACAAGAGATGGTGTTTCCTTCCTTCCTCTTTAATTTTTTAATTTTTTAAGTGTCACCGTGTGCACAGAGCACCCAGCATTATCTGTTGGGGAGAAGAGACATTGCTTCCTTCTTCCTCTTTTAAAATTAAAGATACTGGCAGGGCGTGAGGACGGAGTGATATCTATCTGAGTTAGCTTTACAAAAATGTGCATCTTCCAAAACTCTGTTCGTCCTTCTCACTGCCTGTTTCTCCTGTGCTGGATGCTTCCTGCCCTCAAACATCAGATTCCAAGTTCTTCAGTTTTGAAACTCGGACTGGCTGTCCTTGCTTCTCAGACAGCAGACGGCCTGTGGTGGGACCTTGTGATCATGTCAGTTCATACTTAGCAAACTCCCCTTTATTTATATATGTATATATGTAAGTATTCCATTAAGAATACCATATATAGGCTGGGCACGGTGGCTCACGCCTGTCATCCCAGCGCTTTGGGAGGCCCAGGTGGGCAGATCATTTGAGGTCAGTAGTTTGACACCAGTCTGGCCAACATGCTGAAGCCCCTTCTCTACTAAAAATACAAAAATTAGCAAAGTGTGATGGTGGGTGCCTGTAAACCCAGCTACTGGGGAGGCTGAGGCAGGAGAATTGCTTGAACCCAGGAGGCGGAGGTTGCAGTGAGACTCCATCTCAAAAAATAAATACATTAATTAAAAACAATGCAGCACCATGAGACGCCTGCCAATGAGAAAGAAATAGATAATCAGGCACGCTGCATGGAAAACACATTAAAACAGTGAGTCACATTCTCTCTGACTCATGCAGCTCTGACCACCTGTTCTGGATTGAATCGTGTCCCATACTCGTGGGTATAACCTTATTTGGAAATAGGATCTTCAGAGGTATAATCAAGTAAAGACGAATTCATGAGCATGAACCCCCATGCAATAGCTCTGGGCTTCTTATGAAAAGAGGAGTTGTTTATTGCAGCACTATTTACAACAGCAAAGACTTGGAACCAACCCAAATGCCCATCAATGCTAGACTGGATAAAGAAAATGTGGCACATAGACACCATGGAATACTATGCAGCCATGAAAAAGGATGAGTTCATGTCCTTTGTAGGGATGTGGATGAAGCTGGAAACCATCATCCTCAGTAAACTCACACAGGAACAGAAAAGCAAACACCGCATATTCTCACTCGTAAGTGGGAGTTGAACAGTGAGAACACATGGACACAGGGAGGGGAACATCTCACACCGGGGCCTGTCAGGGACTGGGGGGCAAGGGGAGGAAGAGAATTAGGACAAATACCTAATGTATGCAGGGCTTAAAACCTACATGACAGGGTGACAGGTGCAGCAAACCACCCTGGCACATGTATACCTGTGTAACAAACCTGCACGTTCTGCACATGTATCCCAGAACTTAAAGTAAAATAAAAATAAATAAAAAGGAGGTGAAACTTTGAGGAGACATTCTCCAGAGTCTCGTTCTGTCGCCCAGGCTGGAATGCAGTGGCAAGAACTCAGCTCACTGCAACCTCCACCTCCCAGGTTCAAGTGATTCTCCTGCCTCAGCCTCCTCAGTAGCTGGAATTACAGGTGCCCACCACCACGCCTGGCTAATTTTTATATTTTTTAGTAGAGAGCGGGTTGCACCATGTTGACTAGGCTGGTTTTCACACTCCTGAACGCAGGTGATCCACCCACCTTGGCCTCCCAAAGTGCTGGGATGACAGGCGTGAGCCACTGCACCTGGCCCTGGTTTTCCTTTTTTATAATTAACTTTTATTCATTTATTTATTTTTCTTTAGAGATGGGGTCTCACTGTTTTGCCCAGGCAGGTGTCGAATTCCTGGGTTCAGGTTATCTTCCTGCCTGAGCCTCCCAAAGTACTATATTTCTTGTTTGCACATTCCCTTCCACAAATTTTTCTTTCTTCCTTCTATTCACATCAATTTTCTTGGTAGGTCCATGGGAACCTCTTTCAATTGAAATGTCCAGAACCTTCCATAATATTATTCTTGAGCAAATCTAAACCCCGTATTCAAATGTTGCTAATTTTCCAAAAAGAAGCATTATCAAATCATTGTCTGAAAAAGGCACAGTTATTCTTTTGACAGTATTTGGTAATTTTTTTTTTTTTTTGAGATGGAGTCTCACTCTGTCAACCAGGCTGCAGGGCAATGGTGCCGTCTCAACTCACTGCAACCTGTGTCTGCCAGGTTGAAGCAGTTCTCGGCCTCAGCCTCCCAAGTAGCTGGGACTACAGGAGCCCGCCGCCACGCATGGCTAATTTTTGTGTTTTTAGTAGAGACGGGGTTTCACCATGTTGGCCAGACTGGTCTCGAACACCTGACCTCAGGTGGTCCACCCACCTCAGCCTCCCAAATTGTTGGGATGACAGGCGTCAGCCACCGTGCCCGGCCAGGATGGTTTTTTGTTTGTTTGTTTGTTTGTGTGTTTGTTTTCTGGTTTTGTAAACTGGAATGAGAGCAATGTGGATATTCATTGACTTCATCTGTCCAATAATTGGCTAATTGTTCCTTTTAGTCCAAAGCATCCATTCAGAATCAGATGAATGGCACCCCCAAGGCATATTAAATATACAATGTTTTCACCTTAAATAATTTCATTTCAACTCCCTTTACCTTGTGGGTTTTTTTTTTTTCTTTTCCTGGAGGTTTCAGAAATGGTGAGGTGCTGGCTAGCCTGTTCCACATTAGGTGCTTAAGAGAATTTTTGTTCCCATCACCCAAAAATGTTTTGACATCTCAGGTCTAGACAGAGGAATCTTTGCCGTTCTCCCCTGGTGTTTCGTAGATTTGTTAACTCGTTTTCTCTAATAACCTTGACTTTCTATTCTATCTTGTGAGTTTCTAAGTGGGTCCCATAGCATCCCTGGTGTCTCCTCAGAAAAACTAATTTCACTTGGATTAAGTTGTACGTTTTCATCTATCTTCTCTTTCTAAGTACCTGACAACCCGAAGCACGTTTTTCATCTGTTTCTGTAACCTGCCCAAAGTGGTTACCAACATTTTTTGATCAATGAATTCTAACATTCCACCCTGCGTAAAAAAAAAAAGTGTTATATGTAATAAATATATTCACTTTTATATATAAATATTCCATTAGAAATATTTATATTCTATATTATATAATATTATATATGGAATAGCTATAAATATTCCATTACAAATATTTTGTATTATATATTATATATTGTATATATATGTATTTCCATTAAGAATGTTTTTATATATTATATATATATTATTGTATTATATATTGTATATATATGTATTTCCATTAGGAATATATTTTATATTTTATATATATATATCATATATTGTATTATATATTGTATATATGTGTATTTACATTAGGAATATTTTATATTTTATATATCATATATTGTATTATATATTGTATATATAAATGTATTTCCATTAGGAATATTTTATATCTTTTATATATATCATATATTGTATTATATATTGTATATATATGTATTTCCATTAGGAATATTTTATATTTTATATATATCATATATTGTATTATATACTGTATATATATGTATTTCCATTAGGAATATTTTATATTTTATGTATATATCATATATTGTATCATATATTGTTTATATGTGTATTTCTATTAGGAATATTTTATATTTTATATATATATATCATATATTGTATTATATATTGTTTATATATGTATTTCCATTAGGAATATTTTATATTTTATGTATATCTTATATTGTATTATATATTGTATATATATATGTATTTCCATTAGGAATATTTTATAGTTTATATTTATATATCATATATTGTATTATATATTGTATATGTATGTATTTCCATTAGGAATATTTTATATTTTATATATATATCATATATATATATAAATAAATATTTTACATATGACAGGGACTGAGTCATTTGTCGCCTACCAGACTTTGGTGTGGAATCTTACAGAGAGGTGGTTTTTCTCCTACTGCAGAATTATTGCTGGCAGAGAGGTTGGAGTCCTGGTCATTTATAATGATCCCCTGGGTCCAGTCTCTGATCACATGCAGATGTGGGCCCTGGTGAGCCACAGGCCCTGGCAGGAAAGGCAGTTCTTGCAGGCAGCAAAACAGGGGTTTGTCTGCACCAAAGAAGAGCCATCATTGAGGGCCTGGGCCGAGGAGCAGGCTTGGAGGACACACCCATGAAGAGGAATGCAGGGTGTTTCTTCCAAGCGTGGATGGAAGCAAGCCTGTGTCCACAGCACCTCAAGTTACCCCAAAGGGAACAAAGTCATGTCATTACCTGTGTTCTGGGCATTGTTGCCTGGGACCTCCCTGAGACTATCTGAAATATTCGCTAAGAAAATGTCATCAAGGAGATGGGGGAAGCCAGCCTTCTTTCCTGTAAGCCTGAGAGGGTTGTTATCACAGAAGCATGACCTGCAGTTACTCAAAGGAACACAAAACAGGAATTTCCCCCTGCCTATGATGTACGAGAACTTCCCACATCTACAAAACACGAGGATGCTCTCTGTCCTAACTTTTGGGCTAGAAAAAATGTTGCAGAATGTGGCCGGGTGTGGTGGCTCACACCTGTAATCCTAGCACTTTGGGAGGCCAAGGCAAGCGGATCATAAGGTCAGGTGACCGAGACAGTCCTGGCTAACACGGTCTCTAATAAAAATACAAAAAAAAAAAAATTAACTGGGAGTGGTGGCACACAACTGTAGTCCCAGCTACTTGGGAGGCTAAGGCAGGAGAATCACTTGAACCTGGGAGGCAGAGGTTGCAGTGAGCCAAGATTGCGCCACTGCACTCCAGGCTGGGTCACAGAGTGAGACCCTGTCTCAAACAAACAAACAAAATTTTGCAGAATGTTAAATATAAAGAAATTATGAAATCAATCTCCATAGAGGACTCCTTTGAATATCTCATTGGACAGATCTAGAAATTGCAAGAAGTAGCAATAAAATAGGGTCTTTTACAGAAAAAAAAAAATCCAGCTGCAAGGACAATGTCACAAATGTAATTCAAAATATATAGACACATTATCTCCTAGAGTGATTGATATGGTTTGGCTGTGTCCGCACACCAAATCTCATCTTGAATTGTAGCTGCCATAATTTCTACGTGTTGTGGGAGGGACCTAGTGAGAGATAATCAAATAATGGGGGCAGTTTCCCCCATACTGTTCCCATGATAGCGAATTACTCTTGGCCAGGTGCAGTGGCTCACGCCTGTAATCCCAGCACTTTGGGAGGGCGAGGCAAGTGGATCACCTGAGGTCAGGAGTTTGAGACCAGCCTGACCAACATGGCGAAACCCCGTCTCTACTAAAAACACAAAAATTAGCTGGGTACGGTGGCGGGCGCCTGTAGTCCCAGCTACTCGGGAGGCTGAGGCATGAGAATCACTTGAACTGGGAGGTGGAGGTTGCATTGAGCCGAGATCACGCACTGCACTCCACCCTGGGTGACAGAGTAAGACTCCGTCTCAAAACAAAGAAATGAAACCTCTTCCCTTTATTAACTACCCAGTCTGCAGCATGCCTTTATCAGCAGCATGAAAACAGACTAGTACAGTAATTAATATCCTTAAATAGTGAAGGAGACATGTCAGTGAGAACTATCAAGAAAACCGGTCCTGTGATTTCTCTCTAGACTGTCCAAAGCAAACCCAGCCATCTCTCCTTACAACCCAAAGTTAGTTTTAGTTGACATCAGAGGCTTCTTTTGTTCGCTACCACATAACAGCACTTTTCAAGTCCAATTTGCCATTCACAAAAATCGAGTAATAGAGCCATAATGCTTTTCTGATCTGCATTCACATATAGAGTCATCCCCAAAACAGGTGTCCTTTCTTCACAGATCTCCGCAGAAAGACTCACAGATTTCTCCACAGGTTTTCGTTTTTGCTCTAAAACTGCATTTTGTACAGACTCTATTAGATGCATGGCACTGAAAAAATATTTTGCTTTACGTGCCGAGCACTCTTTCTGGTGTTGTAGACATTTCAGCCAAATTGCTCTAACATGCGTTACTGGTGACTTTCGATTCTTTCTCACAGCTTCTTTGGTGAACAATTGGGGGTTTGGGGTTGTGCCTGTCTGTGGAGGAAAAGTTAAACATTAAATTTGAACTCGGACGGGCACAGTGGCTCACACGCCTCTCATCCCAGCACTTTGGGAGGCCGACGCGGATGGATCACCTGAGGTCGGGAGTTCGAGACCAGCCTGACGAACATGAAGAAACCCCGTCTCTACTAAAAATACAAAATTAGCCAAGCGTGGTGGTGGCAGGTGCGTGTCATCCCACCTACTCGTGAGGCTGAGACAGGAGAATCACTTGAACCCGAGAGGTGGAGATTGAGCCATTGCACTCCAGCCTGGGCGACAAGAGCAAAACTCCTTCTCAATAAATAAATAAATAAATAGATTCGAACTCAGTTGAACGTGGACACAAACAATGGTCACCAAGTCCCGGAACAGGTTGTGTGAGCCCCCTTGAGGCGTTCATCCAGCGCTATTTCGGATAAATCTCTATTTCAATCTATTCCTATACATCAGTTATTGAAAAACAACAGACAATCACAAAAACAAGTTGACCTTCTTCTGTTCCTTGAGCCCAGTCGAGAGGGGCTCTCATGACGGGGCCTCATGCCAAACAACTAGTTACAAAAAGAGCTAGGGTCCCACACCACGCCGAAGCTTCATGAGACCTCTCCTCATCTGTGCATGGATGACTGGCCGAATCTGGAGCTGTTGCTTCCCAGTCTGGTGGTGAATCCTCCATAGTCTGGTGAGTATAGCTGTCTTTTCCCTTCTCCCTTATCTTTACAAGTTGCTTATTATATCAATCTGCTTATTGTGTCCATCTATTTATTATATCATTTGCTTATTATTCTATCATTTGCTTAATTATTTGCTTATTGTTGTTATTACTATTATTATTATTTTCTTGAGACAGAGTCTTGCTCTCTCGCCCAGGCTGGAGTGCAGTGGTGCAATCTCAGCTCACTGCAAGCCCCGTCTCCCAGATTCACGCCATTTTCCTGCCTCAGCCTCCCGAGTAGCTGGGACTACAGGCACCTGCCACCATACCCCGATAATTTTTTGTATTTTTAGCAGAGACGTGGTTTTACCGTGTTAGCCAGGATTGTCTCGATCTCCTGACCTCATGATCCGCCCGCCTCGGCCCCGCAAATTGCTGGGATTACAGGTGTGAGCCACTGCGCCCGGCCTATTATTTGCTTATTATATCTGCATTGCCATTGACATGGGATAAAAGTTGTTTACCCCTTCAAGGTATTGTGTGTGTCTTTTCTTCTCCCCTCACGCGTTGCTTGCAGAGAACACTGTCTTGTGTGGTGGTTAATGTCATCCACAACCTTAACACTTGCAGTTAGCCTGTGAGTTCTTTGGGGATTAAAATTCTGTCTTGTTCTTGTCTTTGGTTCTTAAAGTTATTTTCTCATCCCTTTGCATTATAGCAAGTAAAACAAAAAATAAAAATGGGTGGCCGGGTACGGTGGCTCACGCCTGTTATCCCAGCACCTTAGGAGGCCGAGGCGGACGGATCACGAGGTCAGGAGATTGAGACCATCCTGGCTAACGTGGTGAAAACCCGTCTCAACTAAAAATACAAAAAATTAGCCGGGCGTAGTGGCGGGCGCCTGTAATCCCAGCTACTTGGGAGGCTGAGGTAGGAGAATGGTGTGAACCCGGGAGGCGGAGCTTGCAGTGAGCCGAGATTGCACCACTGCACTCCAGCCTGGGCGACAGAGCGAGACTCTGTCTCAAAAAAAAAAAAGTGGGTATAAGTTTGATAATTAGGAAACAGATGAATCAATTTATTCAGAAAGTGTTGAAGAGTTTCATAACTAGGAACTCTGTGCACATTGTGTAAAACTAAGAGATACATTCCTTGCCTTCATGGAACCCACGGTCTTTACAGTGTGTTGGACAATACACAGGTAACCACACAGAAGTGCATGTGACTCTAGCTTGTGCTAAAGTGGACACAGGGGTGGATGTCAGTGGCCACCACAAAGATCCATCTTTGGATCTGATATGGTTTGGCTGTGTCCACCCCCAAATCTCACCTTGAATTGTAGCTCCCATAATTCCCACGTGTTGTGGGAGGGACACAGTGGGAGATCATTGAATCACGGGGTTGAGTCTTCTCCGTGTTGTTCTTGTGATAGTGAATAAGTCTCACGAGGTTTGATGCTTTGATAAGGGGAACTGCTTTCTCTTGGCTCTCCTTCTCTTCTCTTGTTTGCCACCAGGGAAGACATATTTTTCCCCTTCTGCCATGATGGTGAGGCTTCCCCAGCCACTTGGAACTGTGAGTCCACTACACGCTTTTCTTTTTTTTTTTTTTCTTTTGAGACAGAGTCTCACTCTGTTGCCTGGGCTGGAGTACAGTGGCGTGATCTCAGCTCACTGCAACCTCCACCTCCCAGGTTCAAGCAATTCTCCTGCCTCAACCTCCCGAGTAGCTGGGATTACAGGTGCCCGCCACTATGCCCAGCTAATTTTTTGTATTTTTAGTAGAGACGGTGTTTCACCACGTTGGCCAGGCAGGTCTCAAACTCATGACCCTGTGATTCGCCCGCCTCAGCCTCCCAAAGTGCTGGGATTACAAGCATGAGCCACCATGCCCAGCCATTACATGCCTTTCTTTTGTAAATTTCCCAGTGTTGAGCTTGTTTTTCTCAACAGCATGAAAACGAATTAATACAGCGTCACACCCACATGGGATTGCAAGATAATCTGAAAAAGATCTTTTCCCATTCTTCCCATTGAGTAGATCTCTTCCCAGACTTTCTTCCTCTCTTCCTCTTTGCTCCTGTCCTTCCCCTACCTCCACCAAACGGCTGTGAGATCAGGAGGTCTTCAACTTGGAGAACATTGATTTATTCCAACCACAGATAATGGCACCACAGAGTCTTCTGCCCCTGGGAGGATGGCTTTCATGTTTGCTGATTTCTTAGACGTCCACATCACCAAAGCGAACACACCTTTTTTTTTTGTAATATTAACTCTGTCCGTGCAGTTCAGGAGGTCTTCAAGGTCACCTACAGGTCTAAAAATGTGCTAGAGAGACTCGCAGAGCTCAGAACAGCTGTTAGATTCATGGTTATGGTTTATTACAACAAAAGAATACAGGCTAAAGTCAGCAAAGACTAAAGGCTTACAAGGTGGAGTCCAGGAGACTCCAGGTATGAGATTCCCAGTGTCCCCTCTTGGTGAAAGCATGCAGATGGTGATTAGTTCTTCTAAGACTCTTCTAGGTTCTTCTAATACACTCCTGGAGTATTCCAATCAGGGAGGCTCCCATGAGTTTGATATCCAGTTTTCATTGAAGGTCAGTCACAGGTATGGCTGATCACAAGTGTGACTAATCTGTCTCCAGCCTCTCCAGAGGTCAACCTGATATAGGAGGGTGCAGGTCCCCCACCATCAATTACATTCTGTTTTTATTTTGTTTTTGTTTGAGATGGAGTTTTGCTCTTGTTGCCCAGGCTGGAGTGCAACAGCACAATCTCGGCTCACTGCAACCTCCGCCTCCCGGGTTCAAGTGATTCTCCTGCCTCAGCTTCCCAAGTAGCTGGATTACAGGTGCCCACCACCATGCCAGGCTAATTTTTGTATTTTTAGTAGAGACAGTGTTTCACCATGTTGGCCAAGCTGGTCTCGAACTCCTGACCTCAGGTGATCCACCCACCTCAGCCTCCCAAAGTGCTGGGATTACAGGCATGAGCCACTGCACCCAACCAATTGCATTGTTAACATGGAATCTCTGGCATGGCCCTAAGGGATTAGGTAAGCAAAGATACTCTTATCCAACAAGGGTTTTAAAGCTACCTCCCAGAAGCCAATCAAGTGCCAAATATTTCACTGGGCAAGACAAATCCTTTGCCACATGACCCTGGAAATTAACACATGTGGTAGTTTCCTTCCACAGCAATGATGCATGACCTTAACTTACTTAACTAACCTTGTAGTATAGCATTTGTGCATTAAAACACTGAAGATTGGGCTGGGCGCAGGTGCTCACGCCTGTATTCCCAGCATTTTGGGAGGCTAAGGCAGGCGGATCACGAGGTCGGGAGATTGAGACCACGGTGAAATCCCATCTCTACTAAAAATACAAAAAATTAGCTGGGCGTGGTGGCGGGCGCCTGTAGTCCCAGCTACTCGGGAGACTGAGGCAGGAGAATGGCGTGAACCCGGGAGGCGGAGCTTGCAGTGAGACGAGATCACACCACTGCACTCCAGCCTGGGTGACAGAGCGAGACTCCATCTCAAAAAAAAAAAAAAAAAATTAAAGATCGGATCACAAAGTCAAGAGATCGAGACCATCCTGGTCAACACAGTGAAACCCCGTCTCTATCTAAAATACAAAAATTAGCTGGGCATGGTGGCCCATACATGTAGTCCCAGCTCCTCAAGAGGCTGAGGCAGGAGAATGGCATGAACCTGGGAGGCAGAGCTTGCAGTGAGCCGAGATCACACCACTGCACTCCAGCCTGCGTGACAGAGAGAGACTTCATCTCAAAAAAAAAAAAAAAGTTAAAGATCGGATCACAAGGTCAAGAGATCAAGACCGTCTTGGTCAACATGGGGAAACCCCATCTCTACTAAAAATACAAAAATTAGCTGGGCATGGTGGCCCATACCTGTAGTCCCAGCTCCTCAGGAGGCTGAGGCAGGAGAATCGCTTCAACCCGGGAAGTGGAGATTGCAGTGAGCTAAGATCGCACCACTGCGCTCCAGCCTGGGCGACAGAGCGAGGCTCCATCTCAGAAAAAAAAAAAAAATTAAAGATCTGTCTTGATAACCCCCTGGATGCCCCATGAGTGAGGGAGGGAGGGATCTCCTACCCTAAATAGTATCTGATAGCCAGATGCACCACACCCAACACTGCATAGGTGAGATTGAGATATATCCACAGTTTACTAGTCATAGATGGTTACTGCTGGAGTAAGAGGACACCGTCTGCCATGCAGGACCCTGGGAAGGTTGCATTTGAGAGCAGAGTGAACCAGCAGAAGTTGTAGGAAGTAGACTTTGTAGTCACAAGAGGGTGTGGTGTCCCCTGGTTCCCGTGAGAAGACGTGATTGGCTCCTTGAAGCTATGAGTAGAAGAGAGTTTGTGCAGCTATAACAAAATATCCAACACTGGGCAATTCAGAAGAACAGGCATTTATTTCTTACAGTTCTGGAGGCTGAGAAGTGGCAGATCGAGGTCCCGACAGATTCAGTTTGAGTAATTTTATGGGCTAGGTGGGAGGGAAAATCCATGAGTTTGAAAAGTTCTCATAAGGTATGCCCCCTGCTCAACAGGAATGGCTCCCCACCCGGTGAGTTCTATTTTATCTATTCTATCTATCTGTCTATCTGTCTGTCTGTCTGTCTATCTATCCTTTATCTATCCTCTATCCATGTATCTATCAATCTTTCTTCCCATCATCAATTATCCATCTATCTATCCATCTATCCATTCTCCATATATTCATCTATCATCTATCTATCATCTATCTATCTATCCTCTATCCATGTATCTATCCATCTATCTTTCCATTATCTATCTATTATCCATCTATCTATCCATCATCTATATATTCATTTGTCTATGATCTATCTATCTATCCTCTATCCATGTGTCTATACATCCATCTTTCCATTATCAATCCATTATCCATCTATCTATCTATCCATCTTCTATATATTAATCTATCATCTGTCTACATATATCTATCATCTATCATCTCTCTATCATCAATCTGTCTATCATCTATCTATCTATCATCTGTCTATCTATCTATATACCTATGTATCATCTATCTATGTGTCATCTATTTATCTATCTATCTATCTATCATCTATCATCTAGCTAGCTAGCTAGCTATCATCTATGTATCTTTCTATCATCTATCTAGCTATCATCTATCTATCTGTTATCTATCTAGCTATTATCTGTCTATTTATCTATGTATCTATCATCTATCTCTCTATGTATCTATCATGTATCTATCAATTACCTGTCATCTCTCTCTCTCTCTCTCTCTCTCCCTCTATCTTATCTATTCTAGCTATTCTATTTGATGGGAGAACTCGCCACATGAGGAGCCATTCCTGTTTACTAGGGGGCATATCTTATGAGAACAGAGAAACTCATGGATAGGATTTGGGGTCTCCTGAGGCTCTAAGACGTAAAAGCATCAGCACTTGAAACTTTCAGTCTTACAATGTAACAGCCCCTTTCCTTGCAGTAATGAGTAGAACAGTGTCATTATCTGTTTGGGCTGCTGTAACAAAACAACAAAGACTGGGTAATTTTAAAAGAACAAAAATGTATTTCTTACAGTTCTGGAGGCTGGGAAGTCCAAGAACCAAGTAGCCAAGCATCAATTGATTCTGTTGTCCGGTGAGGGCTCCTGTCTGCTTCCAAGATGAAAACTTGTCACTGTTTCCCCTGCGGGGAGGAATGCTATGTCCTCACATAGCAGAAGGCAGATGAGCAAGAGAAAGCTAAATGCTGTATGAAGCCCCTTTATAAGGCCCTAATCCCTCCTATGAGGGAGGAGCCATCATGGTCTAATCACCATTTTAATGCCTGCTAATACCATCACTTTGGCCATCAAATTTCAACACTAGCATTTTGAAGGAAATACGTTCAAACCATATCAGACAGAAATTATATGGCCAGCTCTATGGTTCCTCTACTTATACTAACCATTATTTAAATAAGTAAAAGGCATGCTGGCTGGGTGCAGTGGCTCACATCTGTAATCCCAGCACTTTGGGAGGCTGAGGCAGGAGGATTGCTTGAGCCCAGAAGTTTGAGGCCAGCCTGGGCAACATAGCAAGACTCTGTCTCTACAAAATAAAAATTTTTAAACTAATTAGCAAAGTCTGTTGGCATATGTCTGTAGAAAGAGCTTCTTGGAAGGCTTAAGCAGGAGGATTGTTTGAGTCTAGGAGTTTGGGGTAGCAGTGAGTTATGACCACACCACTGCACTCCAGCCTGGGAGAAAAAGCAAGACCCCCAACTCTAAAAAAAAAAAAAAAGAGGGTGGTGACCTTATATAGGAGATAGATGGTGGAAGGCATTCCAGAGAAGGCAAGCAGTGAGTATATGTTGCAGGTCCATTCTCAGCCCTGAGACAGGAGGCCCATTAAGTACTTTAGCTGGAATGCATTGTAAAGAAGAGAAAAAAAAGCTGAGAGCTGCTGTGCTGTCCTTATGGGCCTGAGCTGTAGTTTTGTCTTTCTTTCAACAGCAACAGGGAAGGTGTTGCATGGTCTTCAGCAGCTGGGCAATGATAGCAGGAGTGCCCCCCACTTTCAAGTAGGCCTTCACCTCCAAATGGCCTCCACCTCCAAGTTAGTCTCCAACTTCTAAATTGGCCTCCACCTCCAAGTTAGCCTCCAGTTTCCCAGTTGGACTCTACCTCCTAGTTGGCCTCCACAACCAACTTGGACTCAACTTCCAAACTGGCCTCCACCTCCAAGTTAGCCTCCCACCTCCAAATTGACCTCACCTCCATGTTAGCCTCCACCTTGAAATTAGCCTCCAATCTCCTAACTGAACTCTACCTCCTAGATGGCCTCCAACCTACATGGTGGCCTCCACATACAACTTGGACTCCAACCTCCAAATTGGCCTCCACCTCCAAGTTAGCCTCCCACCTCCAAATTGACCTCACCTCCATGTTAACCTCCACCTTGAAATTAGCTTCCAATCTCCTAACTGGACTCTACCTCCTAGCTGGCCTCCAACCTACATGTTGGCCTCCACATCCAACTTGGACTCCAACCTCCAAATTGGCCTCCACCTCCAAGTTAGCCTCCCACCTCCAAATTGACCTCACCTCCAATTTATCCTCCACCTTCAAATTAGCCTCCAATCTCCTAATTGGACTCTAGCCTCCTAGCTGGTCTCCAACCTACATGTTGGCCTCCACATCTAACTTGGACTGCAACCTCCAAATTGGCCTCCACCTCCAAGTTAGCCTCCACCTTCAAGTTAGCCTCCAGTCTCCCACCAACTGGACTGTACCTCCTAGTTGGCCTCCAACCTACATGTTGGCCTCCACTTCCAACTTGGACTCCAACCTCCAAACTGGCCTCCACGTTCAAGTTAGCCTCCAACCTCCAAACTGGCCTCCACCTCCAAGTTAGCCACCACCTGCAAGTTAGCTAATTTACCAACTGTGGGATTATCAATCTGCTTATTATATCAATCTGCCTATTATATCTTATTATGCCTCCAAGTTGGCCTCCACCATCAAGTTCACCTTCACTTCCACATTGGCCTCCATCGCCAAGTTAAGTGGCCTCCACTGCCAAGCTGGCCTCTACCTCCAAGCTGACTCTAACCTCCAAGTTGGCCTTCACCTCCAAGATGACCTCCAACCGTCCAAATTGACCTCCAACCTCCAAGTTGACCTCCACCTTCAAGTTGCTCTGAACATGGTTTGGAGAATATATCAATGGATGTATATGAAAGTAGTGTGACCAGTGGAGAAGTTGGTGTGGCCACTTGGACGTGATTGATGGACAGGGCTCCAATGGTTCATCAACCCGAGGCTCCTTTACTTAGAAACCACACTGACTCAACAGACCAGAGACCACATCTAAAGTCTACAGAAGAGCTGATAGCAGGCTCTGTCTGACATAAACCACTGTATCAATTTCTCCCCATGTCCACCCGGTTCTGATCATGGTGCCTGGGTAAAGGTAGCCTGCCCTGTGTTTGTCTATTGTCTGAACAATTTCCAAATCACTGCCTCATCTGTAGCTCATTCTCCAAGGTCACTAACCTGTGTCCTGACTGTCCACAAGGAAGGAGTGAGATTTCTCTTTCGGTCCTTGCTCCGTCCTCAAATCTTGGGCACCTCGTCATATGAACTTTCCCTTTGATGGTCTTTTTGTTTCTTGCACTTCAAATCTGGAGGCCCAGGAAGTGTGGGCTTTGTCCTAGGCACCGATTGTCACATGCCTTCTCCACGCTTAGTAAGAAGTTTTTGTACAATTAACCAGGTTCCTCTGATTCCTTCATTCTTTGCACCTTGGAAAAACTGCATGAACACAATCTTATCTGTTCCCAATCTTAACTGTTCTTTGATTCCCTCAAGCTCCTGCATCATTACCTATCTGGCTTGTGGATTTAGCTCCTTTTCTGATTGCTGTTATTTTTCTTACAGTTGCCTTTTCCATCTGCCCCAAAGACTCAACTCATGAAAGCAAGACGATGAAGGGGGAGACGGATTAGGGCAGAGGCCGGGCAGGGAGGCGGGAGATGTGGGCTTCTTCTAAACAAGGTGTGAGATCTGCTGTAGAAGCCAACTTACCAGGGGTTTAGGCAATACAGCCAAGCCAGCCAAGATCTCCGGGTCTGTCCTGGGAGTGCTCCCAAACCCGAGGTTGGACTTGGGAGGTCTAGAGAGGAACACCACAGGCTCATGTTTCACTAGCCTGTTGGGACCACGGCTAATTCCACAGCCTTTTGCCTCCTTGGGAGGATATCACACCTCTCCTGGAACCCAAACACTTGCGGCCATCCCGTGATCCAGTGCCACCTCCCTAAGAACCTTTATAAGAAGAAGACATGAGGATCTTTGATCAGCTTCCTTCTTTTGCAGCTGAAAATATATTGAATGTCAGTAAAAGGTCTCATCTATTTTTATATATCTATCTCTGTCTCTCTATGTGTCTAGCTATCATCTAGCTATCTATCTATCTATCTACCTATCTCTCTATCTATGTGTCAATCTATGTACTTATCTGTTTGTCTGTCTGTCTGTCTATCTATGTATCTATCTATCTATGTGTGTATCTATGTATCTATCTATCTATGTGTCTATTTATCTATCTGTGTATCGATCTACCTATCTGTCTGTCTGTCTATCTATGTGTCTATCTATCTATCTATCGGTCTATCTATCTATCTGTGTATCTATCTATATATCTATCTATCATCTATCTATTTATCTACCTATTGGTCTATCTATCTATCTGTCAATCTATGTATCTATTTGTCTATCTATCTATCTATCTATCTATCTATCTATCTATCTATTGGTCTATCTATCTATGTATCTATCAATCTATCCTTCTATCTATCTATCCATCTATCCATCTCCATCCATCTACCATATCAATTGATCTATCTATCCATCTATCCTATTGATGTATCAATCTATCCTCCATCTATCTGTCCATCGCTACGCATCTATCCTATCAACTTATCAGTCTATCCTTCTATTTATCTATCTCTCTATGTATCTCCATTCATCTATCCAATTGATCTATCAATGTATTCTTCTATCTATCCATCTATCTATCTACCTACCTACCTGCTTATCTATTTTATCTAATCTATCTATCTGTCCATCTATCTACCCATCTATTATCTTTATATATCTCTATCTATCATCCATCTTTCTATGTCTTTATCTAGCTCTCTATCGAACTCTGTCTATCTCTTTCTCTATCTGTATCTATCCATCCATTCTTCTGTCCACTCATCTGTCCATCCATCTGTCTGTCTATCTATCTCTATCTGTCTCTATCTATCTGTCTATCTATCTATCTATCTATCTATCTATCTATCTATCCATTCTTCTGTCCATTCTTGTGTCTGTCAATCTGTCTATCCATCCGTCTATCTATCTATCATCTATCTGTCCATCCATCCATCCATCTATCCATCCATCCACCCATTCATCCATTCAACTATCCATCTATCAATCCATCCATCCATCCATCCGTCTATCTTATGCATCACAGCCGGACCATGCAGAAGACAGAGGGCTGAGGAATGGCAGCTTCCGGTGAGGTCTGTGGGTGCAGCCATGAACCCCTCCAGTTAATGTGACTGTATTGGGGAGAACTGGCACCATTGAGGGGGAAGTTGTAGCTGTGAAGAGAACAGGACCCAGTGATTGTTGTTGAAGACCATCTGTGCATGATCTGAGGCAGAGCTGGAACACGCAGGTGACGAGTTCCTCACTGAAGGTCAATTTGGACCATCCCAAGAGTCCCCTTGGTAGCACAGAGAGATACTATCTCCCACAGCAGGTACAAAGAAAGTAAAAGATCAGGAACAAAGTGTGCTGGGACTGTCTGATGTCAAACCCCAGCTAACGGGCAGTATCAGGACATGATGGACACCACCTCAAGACATGGGATGGGGTGTCCTGGTATCTGTACCTTTGAGAGCTTTATTTTATTTTATTTTATTTTATATTTTATTTTATTTTATTATTTTATTTAATTTTATTTATTTATTTATTTATTTATTATTTTATTTATTTTATTTTATTTTTTGAGACGGAGTCTCACTCTGTCACCCAGGCTGGAGTGCAGTGGCACAACCTTAGCTCACTGCAACCTCCACCTCCTGGGTGACAGGCCCCACCGAGTAGCTGGGATGACAAGCATGAGCCACCATGCCCAGTCCCAGTTTGGGTTCTGAACCCTTCAACACAGACTCTTTCTGAGAAAAAACAGGCCAGGCACAGTGGCTCACGTGTGTCATCCCAGCACTTTGGGAGGCTGAGGCTGGTGGATTATCTGAGGTCAGGAATTAGAGACCAGCCTGGCCAACATGGAGAAACCCCATCTCTACTAAAAATACAAAAATTAGACAGGCATGGAGACGGGCGCTTGTAATCCCAACTACACGGGAGGCTGAGACAGGAGAATCACTTGAACCCGGGAGGCAGAGTTTGCAGTGAGCCAAGATCACACCACTGCACTCCAGCCTGGGTGACAGAGCAAAACTCTGCCTAAAAAAATTAAAAAATTAAAAGTAAATAAATAAATATGAAGTTGGCAACTAAAAAAAATCAAACTTGGCCAGGCACGGTGGCTCACGCCTGTAATCCCAGTACTTTGGGAGGCCGAGGAGGGCAGATCACAAGGTCAGGAGATCGAGACCACGGTGAAACCCCATCCCTACTAAAAATACAAAAAATTAGCCGGGTGTGGTGGCAGGCACCTGTAGTCTCAGCTACTCAGGAGGCTGAGGCAGGAGAATGGCCTGAACCCGGGAGGCAGAGCTTACATTGAGCTGAGACCCCACCACTGCACTCCAGCCTGGGCGACAGAGCGAGACTCTATCTCAAAAAAAAAAAAAAAAAGAAAAAATCAAACTTTACTAGATAGGAGAACTGCTCAAAAAACAGAAAAAAAACCTACAAATCACATTTTCTATTTATAAAAATATGATTATTTACATGAAAATGCTCTGTCTTATCAATAAGAAAGCTTGTTAGTTAAAAGAAAAGAAACTGCATGTCTGTATATGCAGACATGTATGCGGGCATGTGTGTCTGTATGTGTGTACATATGCAGTTGCCTTCCTCCACCAAAAGGCAAACTTTTGTTTTGTTTTTTTTTTGAGACGGAGTCTTGCTCTGTCGCCCAGGCTGGCGTGCAGTGGTGCGATCTTGGCTCACTGCAACCTCCGCCTTCCAGGTTCATGCCATTCTCCTGCCTCAGCCTCCGGAGTAGCTGGGATTACAGGAACCCACCACCTCTGGCTAATTTTTTGTATTTTCAGTAGAGACGTGGTTTCCCCATGTTGGCCAGGCTGGTCTCAAACTACCGACCTCAGGTGATCCGCCCACTTCAGCCCCCCAAAGTGCTGAGATTACAGGTGTGAGCCACCGCACCAGGCCTAAAATTTTTTTTATTGGGATAAAATTCGCATACCATGAAATTCCCCTTAACTATCTTGCAGAGAACAGCTCAATGGTATTTAACACTTTCTCCATGCTGTGAAACCATCAGTCTATTTCCTTCTAGAACACTCTCTTCAACCCAAGGAGATCCTGCACCCATTATCACTCATGCCCATTTCCTCTCCCCACACTAAGTCTCTTGAAATTTGTGACTTTGTGTGTCTTTCCTCCACAACGACCATTCTCTTTAACTTTTAAAAAGCCATTGGCCCTCTCTTCTTTCTTTTTTTTTTTTTCTGAGACAGAGTCTCACTCTGTTGCCCAGGCCGGAGTACAGTGGTGTGATCTCAGCTCGCTGCAACCTCTGTCTCCCAGGTTCAAGCAATTCTCCTGCCTCAGCCTCCGAGTAGCTGGGACTACAGGTGCACACAACCACGCCCAGCTAATGTTTGTCTTTTTAGTAGAGACGGGGTTTCACCATGTTGGCCAGGATGGTCTTGATCTCTTGACCTCATGATCCACCCTCCTCTGCCTCCCAAAGTGCTGGGATTACAGGCGTGAGCCACCGTGCCCCGCCCACTCGCTTCTTTAATAAGACCCTGATTTCCTTTACAGGATCCTGCCCCAACCCAGGGGATGAACCAGGCAGGTCAATCTGTTCCCCATTTCTGCTGGCCAAGCTTCAGACTTGATAAAGTGTGTGGGAAAAGCAAGGCAAAAGAGGAACAGGGGAAAAACTATCTTTGCCTATGCCCTCCCTTTCTGCTAAGAATGCTCTCTTGAGGATGTGATGTCTGGAGCTTCAGCAGCCACTTTGTGACTATGAGAAAACTCTACTGTGCCCATGCCTTTCCTTCCTACCAGGAAAGCTCTCTTGAGGGTGTGATGTCCAGAGTTTCAGCAGCCACTTTGTGACTATGAGAAAACTCTGCCATGCCCATGCCCTCACTTCCTGCTAGGGATGCTTTCTTGAGGGTGTAATGTCTGCAGCTTCAGCAGCCACTTTGTGAGTATGAGAAAACTCTGTTGTGCCCATGGCCTCCTTTCCTTCTAGGAATGCTCTCTTGAGGATGTGATGTCCAGAACTTCAACAGCCACTTTGTGAGTATGAGAAAACTCTGTTGTGTGCATGCCCTTCCTTCCTGCTAGCAATGCTGTCTTGAAGGCATGATGTACGGAGCTTCAGTAGCCACTTTGTGATTGTGAGAAAACTCTCTTGTGCCCATGGCCTCCCTTCCTGCTAGGAATGCTCTCTTAAGGGTGTGATGTCCAGAGCTTCAGCAGCCGCTTTGTAAGAATGTGAAAATTGTTTTGTGCCCATGCCTTTGCTTCCTGCTAGGAATGCTCTTTTGAGGGCAGGACATTCAGAGCTCCAGCAGCTGTTTTGTGACTATGAGGCACACTATCAGACTGTGAGGCATTACCATGCAGGAGGATGTCATTACCCGTTCTTTATTTGCATTACTGTTCTTTTATTTGCATTATCTGTTCTTTATTTGAATTACTGTTCTTTTATTTGCATTACCTGTTCTTTATTTGCATTACTGTTCTTTTATTTGCATTACCTGTTCTTTATTTGCATTACTGTTCTTTTATTTGCATTACCTGTTCTTTATTTGCACTACTCTCTGTTCTTTATTTGCACAAACGGCCTAGATTTCTCTCCCTGCATCACTGCAGCAAACACTCTATGGGACTTTGGCAAGAGCAAGAAATATTCTCACTTCACGTCTCCTCAATGCCTCCCAGCCATTTGTGCTGCTGTGATGATAGGTCTGTGGTAAGGAATATTCCTTCTCCCCAGGCTCCAGCAGGTACCTGGAATAGGCATTCCTCATAGTACTTCTGTTTGGTACTTTTCATCTCTAGGAAAGGAGTGGGAAAATCGCCTGCCTAAGTGTAGCCATACAGAGTAGCTAATGAAGTTCATGCATGAGGGCGTATGGGTCATCACGCCCCTTTTAAGATTTACATTCCTCCAACTTCTTCTAAAGAACAGCATACTGGCTAGGTGCAGCAGTTCACGCCTGTAATCCCAGCACTTTGGGAGGACAAGGCAAGCAGATCACCTGAGGTCAGGAGTTTGAGACCAGCCTGGCCAACATGGTAAAACCCTGTCTGTACTAAAAATAGAAAAATTAGCCCGGTGTGGTGGCACGTACCTGTAGACCCAGCTACTTGGGAGGCTGAGGCAGGAGAATCGCTTGAACCTGGGAGGCAGAGGTTGCAGTGAGCCAACATCTTGCTGCTGCACCCCAGCCTGGGTGACAGAGAAAGGCTCCATCTCAAAAAAAAAAAAAAAAGAAACAAATAAGAAAGAAAGAATGAAAGAAAAGAAAGATAAGAAAGAAAGAAAGAAAGAAAAGAAGAAAGAAAGAAAGAAAGATGAAAGAAAGAAAGAAAGGAAGAAAGACGAAAGAAAGAAAGAAAGAAAGAAAGAAAGAAAAGAAAAGAAAGAAAGAAAGAAGGAAAGAAAGAAAGGAAGGAGAAAGAGAGAGAAAGAAAGAGAAAGAAAGAAGGAAAGAAAGAAGAAAGAAAGAAAAACACCCAGCATATCTCATGCATTCATTTGTTCCAGCACCAGGCACAACGAGGTGCTGTTCAAATCCTAAGAGCCGAGATCATGCCACTGCACCCCAGCCTGGGCGACAGAGAAAGACTCCATCAAAAAAAAAAAAGAAAGAGAAAGAAAGAAAGAAAGGATAGAAGGAGAAAGAAAGAAAGAGAGAGAGAAAGAAGAAAGAAAGAAAGAGAGAGAGAGAGAGAAAGAAAGAAAGAACGAAAGAGAGAGAGAGAAAGAAAGAAAGAAAGAAAGAAAGAAAGAAAGAAAGAAAGAAAGAAAGAAAGAAAGAAAGAAAGAAAAGAAACAAGAAAGGAAGAAAAAAAACCCCAGCATACCTCCTGCATTCATTTGTTCCAGCGCCAGGCACAGTGAGGTGCTGTTCAACTCCTAAGAGCCGAGAACATGCCACTGCATTCCACCTGGGTAACAGAGAAAGACTCCATCTCAAATAAATAAATACATAAATGAATAAAATGAACTACTCTCCTATTGACTTTGACTAGTCTACGTCTTTCTGGGTAGTGCCTTCACTCCTGTCTGACCCTTAGTGAATACCTCTAGGAATCTGTAATCAATATATTTTTAATGAATCACCATCAGCTGTCCATAGTCCCAATGATTCCCATTGAATTTACCTCCAAGGGTGAAGATGCCCCTGTTTTCTGAGGGATCTCTTCCTCCTTGCGCCTTCTGCACCAAATCAAAATGTCCAATCTCAATGCTGGGGCTGGGATCATTGATGATTATCACGTGGGTTTCTCACATAGACTGTGGGTTGCATTTTTCTAAAATACATGGTCCAACAGCGTTTAAGGTCACTGTCATTGCCCCTAAACACACAGAGCGAGGTGTAGAACACAGAATCGAATGCACATATGTGCACACACACACACACACGCACTTCTTTTCCTAACTACATGAGAAAAATCATTCGGTGCTTATCAAAAATGACTCTCCGGCCGGACACGGTGGCTCATGCCTGCAGTCCCAGCACTTTGGGAGACTGAGGCAGGCAGATCACCTGAGGTCAGGAGTTCGAGACCAGCCTGGTCAACAGGGTGAAACCCCCGTCTCTACTAATAATACAAAAATTAGCGGCGTGGTGGTGGGCGCCTGTAATCTCAGCTACTTGTGAGGCTGAGGCAGGAGGATCACTTGAACCCAAGACGCGGAGGTTGCAGTGAGCTGAGATGCTCAGATCTTTTAAGATATCTTTTTGGCAGGGTGCGGTGGCTCACGGCTGTAATCCCAGCACTTTGGGAGGCTGAGGCAGGTGGATCACCTGAGATCAGGAGTTTGAGACCAGCCTGGTCAACATGGCGAAACCCCTTCTCTACTAAAAATACAAAAATTAGCCAGGTGTGGTGGCTTGTGCCTATAATCCCAGCTACTTGGGAAGCTGAGGCAGGAGAATTGCTTGAACCCGGGAGGCCGAGGCTACAGTGAGCTGAGATCATGCCACTGCAATCCAGCCTGGGAGACACAGCGAGACTCTATCTCAAAAAAAAAAAAAGGAAAAGAAAAACAAAGGAAGGTGTGATTATGGGAGAGCAGCCTTAACATTGAGGGGAACATCCTAAATCCCAGCAGCAAGGGAAGAAAGGCCAGGTGACAGGGCTTTTTTCTGCACAGAAGTAACTGATGTCTGACTCCATTTCTATGAAACGTGCTCAACAGGCAAATCCACAGAGAGGAAGTGAATTTGTGCCTCTCAGAGTTTGGGGAGGGGGATGTGGAGTGACTGCTTGATGGGAATGGCGGTTTCCTTTTAAAGGGAATGAAGATTTTCTCAAACTACATAGAACTGGTGGTTGTACAGCACGGTGAATGTACTAAATGCCCCGTTCGTATAATTTAAAATAACTAACTTGATGTAATTTTTTTTTTTTTGAGAGAGAATCTTGCTCTGTCACCCAGGCTGGAGTGCAATGGTGCGATCTTGGCTCACTACAAGCTCCGCCTCCCGGATTCAAGCGATTCTCCTGCCTCAGCTTCCCGAGTAGCTGGGATTACAAGCACCTGCCTCCACACCAGTATTTTTAGCAGAGATGGGGTTTCTCCATGTTGGCCAGGCTGGTCTCGAACTCCTGACCTCAAGTGATCCACCCACCTCGGCCTCCCAAAGTGCTGGGATGACAGGTGTGAGCCACTGTGCCCGGCTATGTGATGTGTGCAAGTTTTTATTTGATAATTGTGAGTATTTCACACAAACGTGGGAGTACGGGGTATGCAACAAGCTTTTTAAAAAACAGAGGTATGTGATGTGAATCTTACCTCTATTTTTAAAAAAGCTTGTCACATGTCTCACACTCACAAGTTTGTGTAAAATAGTCACAATTATCAAATAAAAACTTGTACAAGGATATTCATAGCAGTGGTATTCACAGTAGCCAAAAAGTAGAAACAGCCCTACTGCCCATTTATGAATAAATGGGTAAACACAATGTGGTGCATCCATGCAATGCAATATGATAATGGAATATTATGCAGCCAGGAAAAGGAAGAAGGCTCTAACAAAAGGCTGCAACATGAATGCATTTTTGGAAACAGCCCTACTGCCCATCTATAAAGAAATGGATAAACACAGCATAGCTCATCTATGCAATGCAATATTATAATAGAATATTACACAGCGTGGAAAAGGAAGACGTCTCGAACAAAAGGCTGCAACATGAATGAATTTTTGCAACAGCCCTACTGACCTTCTATGAAGGAATGATAAACACGATGTGGTTCATCCATGCAATGGAATATTATGCAGCCTTGAAAAGGAACAAGGCTCTGACAAAAGCTGCAACAGGAATGAATCTTTGGAACAGCCCTACTGCCCATCTATGAAAGAATGAATAAACACAGCATGGTTCATCCATGTGATGCAATATTATAATGGGATATTATGCGGCCTGGAAAAGTAACAAGGCTCTGACAAAAGGCTGCAACATAAATGCATTTTTAGAAACAGCACTACTGCTCATCTATGAAGGAATGATAAACACAATATGGTTCATCCATGCAATGCAATATTATAGTGGAATATTATGCAGGCTGGAAAAGGAACAAGGCTCTGACAAAAGCAGCAACATGAATGAATTTTGGAAATAGCCCTACTGCTCATCTATGAAGGAACGCATAAACACAACATGGTTCATCAACGCAATGGAATATTATGCCACCTGGAAAAGGAATGAGGCTCTGACAAAGGCTGCAACATGAATGAATCTTGGAAACAGCCCAATGCCCATCTGTGAATGAATGGAAAAACACCACGTGGTTCATCCATGCAGTGCAATATTATAATGGAATATTATGCAGTCTGGAAAAGGAACAAGGCTCTGACAAAGGCTACAATGAGAATGAATTTTTGAAACAGCCCTGCTGCCCATCTATGAAGGAACGACAAACACACCGTCATTTATCCATGCAATGGAATATTATGCAGTCTGGAAAAGGAACAATATTCTGACAAAAGCAGTAACATGAATGAATTTTGGAAACAGTCCTACTGCTCATCTATGAATGAATGATAAACACAATGTGGTTCATCCATGCAATGCAATATTATAATGGAATATTATGCAGCTGGAACAGGAACAAGGCTCTGACAAAGGCTGCAATGTGAATGAATTTTTGGAAATAACCCTAATGCTCATCCATGAAGGAATGATAAACACAGCATCGTTTATCCATGCAATGGAATATTATGCAGTCTGGAAAAGGAATAAGGCTCTGACAAAAGGCTGCAACATGAATGAATTTTGGAAACAGCCCTACTGCCCATCTATGAATGAATGGATAAACACCACATGATTCATCCACGCAATGCAATATTATAATGGACTATTATGCAGCCTGGAACAGGAACAAGGCTCTGACAAAGGTTGCAATGTAAATGAATTGTTGGAAACAGCCCTACTGCCCACCTATGAAGAAATGATAAACACAGCGTTGTTTATCCATGCAATGGAATATTTATGCAGTCTGGAAAAGGAACAATGTTCTGACAAAGGCTGTAACAGGAATGAATTTTGGAAACAGCCCTACTGCCCATCTATGAAAGAATGATAAACACAATGTGGTTCATCCATGCAATGCAATATCATAAAGAGATATTATGCAGCCTGGAGCAAGAACAAGGCTCTGACAAAGGCTGCAATGTGAATGAATTTTTGGAAATAGCCCTAATGCTCATCTATGAAGGAGTGATAAACACAGCATCCTTTATCCATGCAATGGAATATTATGCAGTCTAGAAAAGGAATAAGTCTCTGACAAAACACTGCAATATATATGAATTTTGGAAATGGCCCTACTGCCCATCTATAAAGGAATGGATAAACACAGCATAGTTCATCTATGCAATGCAATATTATAATGGAATATTACACAGCCTGGAACAGGAACAAGGCTCTGACAAAGGCTGCAACGTGAATGAATTTTTGGAAACAGCCCTACTGCCCATCTATGAAGAAATGATAAACACAATGTGATTCCTCCATGCAATGGAATATTATGCACCCTGGAAAAGGAACAAGGCTCTGACAAAAGCTGCAACATGAAAGAATTTTTGGAACAACCCGAACAACCCGACTGCCCATCTATGAATGAATGGATACACATAGCATGGTTCATCCATGCAATGGAATATTATAATGGAATATTATGCAGCCTTGAAAAGAAACGAGGCTCTGACAGAAGACTACAACATGAATGAATTTTGGAAGCAGCCCTACTGCCCATCTATGAAGCAATGGATAAATAAAGCACAGTTCATCCATGCAGTGGAATATTATGCAGCCAAAAAAAAGAACAAGGCTCTGACAAAGGCTGCAATGTGAATGAATTTTTGGAAACAGCCCTACTGTCCATCTTTGAATGAATGTTAAACACAGTATGGTTTATCCATGCAATAGAATATTATGCAGCCTTGAAAAGGAGCAAGGTTCTGACAAAGGCAGAGACAAGTTGCAATGTGAATGAATTTTTGGAAACAGCCCTACTGCACATCTATGAATGAATAATACACACAATGTGGTTCATCCATGCAATGCCATAATATAATGGAATATTATGCAGCCTTGAAAAGGAAGGAGGCTCTGATAAAGACTGCAACGTGCATGAATTTTTGGAAACAGCCCTACTGCCCATCTATGAAGGAATGATAAACACAGTGTGATTCCTCCATGCAATGGAATATTATGCAGCCTGGAAAAGGAACAAGGCTCTGACAAAGGCGGTAACGTGAATGAATTTTTGGAAATAGCCCTACTGCCCATCTATGAAGGAATGACAAACACACCGTCGTTTATCCATGCAGTGGAATATTATGCAGTCTAGAAAAGGAACAATATTTTGACAAAGGCTGTAACATGAATGAATTTTGGAAACAGCCCTACTGCCCATCTATGAAAGAATGATAAACACCATGTGATTCATCCATGCAATGCAATATTATAATGGAATATTATGCAGCCTGGAAAATGAAGAAGGCTCTGACAAAAGGCTGCAATGTGAATGAATTTTTGGAAACAGCCCTACTGCCCACCTATGAATGAATGATAAACACAGTGTTTTTCATCTGTGCAATGCAATCCTATAATGGAATATTATGCAGCCTGGAAAAGGAATGAGACTATGACAAAGACTGCAATGTCAGTGAATTTTGGAAACAGCCATACTGCCCATCTGTGTATGAATGGATAAACATCACGTGATTCATTCGTGCAATGCAATATTGTAATGGAATATTATGCAGCCTTGAAAAGGAACAAGGCTCTGACAAAAGGCTGCAATGTTGATGAATTTTGGAAACAGCTCTACTGTCCATCCATGAAGGAATGGAGAAACACAGCATAGTTCATCCATGCAATGGAATATTATAATGGAATATTACACAGCCTGGAAAAGGAACAAGGCTCTGACAAAGACTGCAACGTGAATGAACCTTGAGGACATCATGCTCAGGGAGAAAAGCCAGGCAAAAACACAAAAGCACACGTAGGGTATGATTCCCTTTCAATGAAACGTGCTGAACAGGTAAACTCCTAGAGAAAGATAGTGGATTTGTGGGTGCCAGGGCCTGGGAAGGAGAAATGGAAGTGACTGTTTAATGCGTACAGGGTGCGTTTTTGGGGGTGATGAGAAATTTCTGGACCTAGAGATTGGTGATGGTTGTACAACATTGTGAATGCACTAAATATCACTGACTCATTGAGTTTAAAACGGCTATAATGCTGAATTTTATATATTTGTATTTTGTCATCATAAAAAAGAGTGTACATTGTGAATTTTCCTTTTTTAACAGGTGAGAGGTTGGGTAAATTATCTTCCAGAATGGACGGACATGGTGACTCACCCCTGAAACCCCAGCACTTTCGGAAGTCAAGGTGGGCAGATCATCTGATGTCAGAAGTTCGAAACTAGCGTGGCCAACATGGCGAAACCCCGTCTCTGCTAAATATACAAAAAAATTAGCCGGGTGTGGTGGTGCACGCCTTAATCCCAGCTACTTGGGAGGCTAAGGCAGCAGAATCGCTTGAACCTGGGAGGCAGAGGTTGCAGTGAGCTAAGATTGTGCCACTGCACTCCAACCTGGAGGACGGAGCAAAAACTCTGTCTAAAAAAAAAAAAAAAAAAAAAAAACTTCCAGAATGCTTGCCTTCTCCACACGCTATGTCACTTTTGCTGGTTGACCTAGAATCCATCCTTTTTTTTTCTTTTTTTTTTTTTTCTCGAATGCAATCCAAACATACAAGCTGAAACTGGCCACAATCGCCACTTATAAAGTGTGATTGGTGTAATAGAGTTGAACTTCCATTTTTACTTAGTTATTTTCATCATACCCAGAACGATTTATGTGGTTTCACACTTAGATGTCCAAAGGGTGCCGGCATTAAAGTGGTTTGTGCTGAATGCCGTTGTAATTCGGAAGGGTTGGGGGCGTCCACTGGCGTAATTGATACTCTAACCCGTAATTGGCACTCTAACTTGAAACACATTTTATTTATAATTTTTATTTATTTATTTATTAATAAAATAAAATTTTATTTACACAATGTGTTTCATTCACGTTGCTGTCTTTGTCGGAAACCTGTTCCTTTTCCAGGCTGCATAATATTCCATTATGAGTCCACGGTTTCTGTGAAGGTATCACCCAAAAAGCCATAACCAAACAAAATGAAGTTCAGAGCCATCATCACAGCCCAGAATGCTGGTGTTCACTTTGGCCCCATTGAGTCTAAGATGTTTTGGTGGGGAGCCCTGATATTCATTTCTGTGCTGCTGGAGACCTTGTAGAGAAATCTCAGCTTACCAAAGGCCAGAAGAGAAACGGCGGAAACGATTTGACATTCTCTGGCTGGGATGCCTGGAGAATTACGCAATGATCCCGAATCATGTGGGTAAAGAAGGAGTTTGGGAAACTTTTGCTGTTTTTGTTTGTTGTTTGTTTGTTTTTGAGACGGACTTTCACCCTGTCACCCAGGCTGGAGTGTAATGGTGTGATCTCGGCTCACTGCAAACTCCACCTCTGGGGTTCAAGAAATTCCCCTGCCTTAGCCTCCCGAGTAGCTGGGATTACAGGCACACGCCACCAAGCCCGACTAATTTTTTTTTTTTTTTGAGATGGAGTCTTGCTCTGTCTCCCAGGCTGGAGTGCAATGTCACGATCTTGGCTCACTGCAACCTCCGCCTCCCGTGTTCAAGCCATTCCCCTGCCTCAGCCTCCGGAGTAGCTGGGACTACAGGCATGCGCTACTGCGCCCAGCTAATTTTTATATTTTTAGTAGAGATGGGGTTTCTCCATGTTGGCCAGGCTAATCTCGAACTCCTGACCTCAGGTGATCTGCCCGTCTCGGCCTCCTGAAGTGCTGTGATTACAGGCGTGAGACCCTGCACCTGGCCGAGCTAATTTTTTTTTTTCTTTGAGACAGAGTCTTTCTCTGTCGCCCAGGCTGGAGTGCAGTGGCACAATCTCGGCACACTGCAACCTCCGCCTCCAGGGTTCAAGCAATTCTCCTGCCTCAGCCTCCCAAGTAGCTGGGATTACAGGCACCCGCCACCACGCCTGGCTAATGTTTGTATTTTTAGTAGAGACGGGGTTTCACCATGTTGGCCAGGCTGGTCTCGAACTCCCAACCACAGGTGATCCACCCAGCTCAGCCTCCCAAAGTGCTGGAATAACAGGCGTGAGCCACCACGCCCGGCCGAGTCTGGGAAGGCTTTGACAAAAACGTCACTTTTCCTGGGAGTTGGTGGCACCAAATGACTGTTGACAAATTCTGTCAGGGTGAAATTGAGCCAGTTGTCACCTTCGGCCACCAGCAAATAAGCCAGTGTGACAGTTGTCACATCTTCTGTAGGCCTTAGCTCAAAGCAAATGTGGCTTGGTGTTTTCCTGGCCTGGTACAAACCTGACCATCTCCCTGTAAACTCTGCCCTCCTCCTTGGGCCTGAAGCAGACCCTGTCCCTTGTCAAACCTCATAGCAGGCTGGGCGTGGCTGCTCACGCCTACGATCAAAGCACTTTGAGAGGCTGAGGCAGGAAGATTGCTTGAGACTTGAAGTTCAAGACCAGCCTAGGCAACACAGTGAGGTCCCGTCACTACAAAAAATGAAAAAATAGCTGGGCATGGTGGTAAGTGCCTGTGGTTCCAGCTACTCGGGAGGCTGAGGGAGGAGAATCACTGGAGCCCAGGAGGTTGAGGCTGCAGTGAGCTGTGATAATGCTGCTGTACTCCAGCCTGGACAACAGAGCAAGACCCTGTTTTTCTTCCTCAAAACACACACACACACACACACACACACAAACTCCTTAGGAATTATGGTTCACATATGATTTTTTTTTTTTTGAGACAGAGTCTTGCTCTCTTCCCCAGGCTGGAGTGCAGTGGGGTGATCTCAGCTCACTGCAACCTCTGCTTCCCCAATTCAAGTGATTCTCCTGCCTCAGCCTCCCAAGTAGCTAGGACTAGAGGCACCTGATACCACGCCCGGCTAATTTTATGTTTTTAGTTGAGACGGGGTTTCGCCATGTTGGCCAGGTTGGTCTCAAACTCCCGACCTCAAATGATCCACCCACTTCAGCCTCCCAAAGTGCTAGGATTATAGGTGTAAGCCATCCCACCTGGCATTTCTTTTCTAAGTATTTTAACGTTGGTTGGACTCAAGGGCGTCTAGTCCATGGAGTCAAGGACGATCTGTAATTTCTTTTGGATTTTTTTACATTTTAATTTTAATTTGTGTAGATTTACGGGTTCCAGTTCCAGTTTTGCTCCACGGATATTGTGCGTGGTGAAGTCTCCGCCTTCAGCATCACCAAAGGTTTTGTTCAGTCCTCAAATCATTGATCCCAGGTACTGTTTAAAACCATTTTTTCAGGATAAATGTTAACTTGTTAAGTAAAGTAAGGCTAAGCAGGGAAAAAAAAGAAAAACACCTTTGGACTCAAAAGAGGCATGATATATTTTATATCATGTTCTGCCTGATGGAGGGAAATAAATATTTCTGTACTTATGCCTTGGAGGACCAGGTGAAGCCCCAGAGTGGACGCCCATCACTGTGTTGGAGGCTGTTTACTGAGGTCCTACTATGTGCAAAGCTCTGAGCGGCACGTTGTGAGGAAGAATGAATGATTTGACCTCTGAAAACTCATGTCCCTAATAGGGTAATCCAACACGGGACAGATACAGAAAGGAGATAACGGCCGGGCACGGTAGCTCACACCTGTAATCCTAGCACTTTGGGAGGCAGAGGCAGGAGGATCATGAGGTCAGGAGTTCGAGAGCAGCCTGGCCAACATGGAGAAACCCCATCTCTACTAAAAATGCAAAATTAGCTAGGCATGGTGGCGGGTGCCTGTAATACGAGCTACTGTGGAGGCTGAGGCAGGAAAATCACTTGAACCCAGGAGGTGAATGTTACAGTGAGCTGAGATCATGCCACTGCATTCCAGCCTGGGCAACAGAGCAAAACACCATCCCCCAAACGAAAACAGAAACAAACAAACAAACAGAAACACAGGAGGGAGAGCTCAGCCTTATTTCTGCAAGGGTGACTAATGTGAGTCACGAGGGATCAGGTAAATGGGGTTTTGCAGACTGCATAGGAGTTTGCAAGGGAGATTTAGGAGAGTTTGTGGAGAGGGATCAATACTTGCAAATGCTTAGAGGTGTGGTTGTGGGCACCTTTAACGGGAATAGCAGAAAGGGTGTTGTATGAAGACAGAATCAAAGGGAATGTTATTATTTCTCCAAACAAAGCAGGTACCCCCCAAATCAGGGCATTTTTCTTTATCGTTGTTCTTATTTTAATTTGTCCTCCCAGGCTCTGCCGTTAGGACTCTCGGCTCTTGAGCCTTAATTTTTGCCTTCACTTTTATCTTAATAGTTACATATATATTTAAGATGTTAGTTAGGTATTCTTAATACCCCAACCCAATTTTATAGTTGATTTTTTTTCATGGGGGTTAGGTGGAGGTCCCTTTTAACACTCTAATGCAATCTGTCCAACCTTCACCAATATATAAACAGAGACATTAAGAATAACGGACACCCATCGCTTCTCCCACCCCATCCAGCCCTCTGCGACGCTACCCACAACCCAAGGTGACCCTGTGTGGAGTTTGGTATCCTTCATTTTCTGAATTTCCTTTGATACTTCACTTTATTGCATTTCTCTATTTTAATTGTCTCTAACTTTATGAAAAGTGTATATCATGCTCTATGTAATTTTTTGAGACCAGCATTTCCCACTGAAAACGTCATTTCAAAGATTCATCCATACTGGATTTCTGCTGTGTCTTCATTTTGGTGGCTCCGTAATATCCCAGTGGGTGAATATTCCACAACATATGGATGCGTCCTTCTGCCTATGGGCATTAGGTTATTTCCTCGTAGAAACAGGAAATGGAAATAGGAATATTTCTATGGGGTATTTTGCGGCAGGGCTACTGTAAACATTTTTAGACATGTTACCTGATGGGCAAATCAAGACTGCCGTGAGACACCCTTTTCACACCAATATTGAAAGACAGGACCAGCTGGATTTCCTAGGCCAACTCGGAATTCCTAAGTCTAGGTGGGGAAGGTGATAGCACCCACCTTGTAACTCAGCTCACACCCAACCAATCGGGTAGCAAAGAGGGAGCTCACTAAAATACAAATTAGGCTAAAAGCAGGAGGTAAAGAAATAGTCAGATCATCTACTACCTGAGAGCACAGGGGGAGGGACAATTATTGGGATATAAACCCAGGTATTTGAACCGGGAGGGGGCAACCCCTTTTGGGTCCCCTCCCATTGTATGAGAGCTCTGTTTTAAAGCTGTTAAATCTTGCAACTGCACACTCTTCTGGTGCATGTTTGTTCCGGCTCGAGCTGAGCTTTCGCTCGCCGTCCACCACTGCTGAACGCCACCGTTGCAGACCCACCGTTGACTTCCACCCCTCTGGATAGGGCAGGGTATCTGCTGTGCTTCTGATCCAGCAAGGCACCCCCTGCTATTCACAATCATTGTTCCTGCGTGGCTAAGTGCCCAGGTTTGTCATAATGGAGCTGAACACCAGTCCTGGGTTCCAGGGTTCTCTTCCGTGACCCATGGCTTCTAATAGAACTACAACACTCACTGCATGGCCCAAGGTTCCATTCCTTGGAATCCATGAGGCCAAGAACCCCAGCTCAGAGAACAAAAGACTTGCCGCCATCTTGGGAGTGGCCGGCTGCCATCTTGGGAGTGGCCCACCCCCATCTTGGGAGTGGCCTGCCCCCATCTTGGGAGCTCTAAGACCAAAGACCTGCCCGTAACGATATGATTGGCAAAAATGTTAAAAATGGAGCATTCTGACGGTTGCAGATGTTGCCGTAGGTGCCAGAGATTGGCTTTCCTCAACATTGTAGGGCGAAATGTCTGTATCAACCACCATTTTGGAAAGGGGTTTGGCCTCATCTTAAAGTTGAGAAACACGGGTTCCCCAGCCCAGCAATTGTACTCTGGTTGTGTCCCCAAGATGAACTCCAGCCTTTGGGTATTGTCAGAGGCACTGGAACCGGAACAACTTCAGCTTGAATAGGGGCTGGGTAAAATGAGGCTGAGACGTACTGGGCTGCATCCCCAGATGGATAAGTCATCCTAAGCTACAGGATGAGTTAGGAGGTTTGCACAAGACACAGGTCACAAAAACCTTGCTGATGTAACAGGTTGCAGTAAAGAAGCTGAATGAAACCCACCAAAACCAAGATGGCAATGAGAGTGACCTCTGGTCATCCTCACTGCTACACTCCCACCAGCGCTAAGACAGTTTACAAATACCATGGCAACGTCAGGAAATTACCCTATATGGTCTAAAAAGGGGAGCCATGAATTATCCACCCCTTGTTTAGCATAAATCCTTTCCTGGGGGCTCCAGGCCTCCTCCCTCTCTGGGGGGTCTGGAATGGCATCCCTGGGCTTGTGGCCTCATCACTCCAGTCTCTACCTCCACTCACAGGTTTTTGGGTTAGAATATGAAACATATCTTTTTTGGGATACATAGTTCAATCCATTTCAAATGTATCAAGTTCTCTCTGGAGGCTCTAGGGAGGATCCTTCCTGCCTCTCCCAGCTCCTAGGGGATCCAGAGTCCCTGAGCTTGTGGCTGCATCACTCCAGTCTCTGTCTCCGTCTCCAGGTGGCCTTCTCCTTTGTGTCTGTGTCTCCTCTTCTGTCTCTTGAAAAGACACTTGTCATTGTATTCAGGGCTTACCCTACTCTACTCCAGGATGATCTCATCTCAAGGCCCTTCACTTTATCACATCTACAGAGACCCTATTTCGAAATAAGTTCTCACTCCAGGTTCTGGGCTTTCAGATGTGGAGAGATCTTTCTGGGGGCCACTGTTCAATCCAGTACAATTGTATCCAGTTACCTCTGGAGGCTCTAGGGGAGGATCCTTCCTGCCTCTCCCAGCTCCTGGGGGATCCAGCATCCCTGGCCTTGTGGTCCCATCACTCCAGTCTCCGCCTCCGTCTCCACGTGACCTTCTCCTATGTGTCTGTGTCTCCTCTTCTGTCTCTTATGGGGACAGCTGTCATTGGATTTAGAGTCCACCCTAATCCAATATGACCTCACCATAACTTGACTAAAACTGCAAAGAGCATATTTCCAAAGAAGGTGATGATCAGAGATTCTGAGTGGATGCGAAGTTTGGAGAGGACACAGTTCCATCCTCTGCAGAGTGTCTTGTGCTGTCTCCAATGTCCTTATCTGCCGGAGACCCTGTGGGCGTTCAGCAAGGTGGTCCTCCTGTGTCACCACCTCCGGGATCTTACCTTTCACCAGGTGTGCCCACCTTGTGGCCGAATGGTGCAATATGAAATGATCTTTGCTCTCCGCTCCCTCATCTCTCTCTCTCTCTGTGTCTCTCTCTCTCTCTCTCTCTCTGTCTCTCTCTCTCTGTTTCTCCAGCATGCTGGTCCTGTCCACACCACCTAATCCAGCCGGGTGGACCCCATTCTCATCCACTCAGCAAGGTAGGAAAGAGCTCACGTGAAAACAGGTGAGGATGTGAAGAGGGGCTTCGGAACATGGAGCCAGGGCAAGAGGGTGGGTAACACTGGGATGGAGCCCACAGCATTCTGTGCTAATCCCTGCAGCGGCCTGGGGGCTTTGTATGCATTTGCTCCTCTCCACCATCCACAGCTTCTCACTCTTCCTCCATGTGGTACACATTTTCCTGCCCAGGAGCTGCTCCCTGAGCTCGGGATGCTCTCCCTCTAGATCCCTGCATGGCTGTCACCTTCCTGTCCACACTTAGCAAGACCCACAGTTGTTTAGTTCAGTCTTTGAGGGCAGCTGTCTCCTGAGCAAGACCACCTCTCTCAAGCCTAGAATGTGAGTCAAGGAAGCAGCCAGGAGCTGAACCAGCAGCACTAAAGCTACATCCGCCTCTTCCCAGGAAACGATGGTTTAGAATCATCCTTGTGCACCTGCCAGGATTGTTAGACTCAAAACATAAACAAAGAAAAATAATAAGTGGGCTGGACACAGTGGCTCACGCCTGAAATCCCAGCACTTTGGGAGGCCAAGGTGGGCGGATCACCTGAGGTCAGGAGTTCGAGACCAGCCTGACCAACATGGAGAAACCCCGTCTCTACCAAAAATACAAAACTTGCCGGGCGTGGTGTTGCACACCTGTAATCCAAGCTACTTGGGAGCCTGAGGCTGGAGAATCGCTGGAACCTGGGAGGAGGAGATTGAGTTGAGCTGAGATCGGGCCACTGCACTCCAGCCTGGGTGACAGAGTGAGACTCCATTTCAAAAAAAAAAAAGAGGAACCGTATTTGCAAACTATGCCTCTCTGAAATGCGTTAATTTTAATATATAAGACACTTAGGGCCGGACACACTGGCTCACGCCTGTAATCCCAGCACTTTGTGGGGCTGAGGTGGGCAGATCACGAGGTTAGGAGATCGAGAACATCCTGGCTAACACGGTGAAACACCGTCTCTACTAAAAATATTTAAAAAATTAGCCTGACGTGGTGGCGGGCAACTGTAGTCCCAGTTACTGGGAAGGCTGAGGCAGGAGAATGTCATGAACCCGGGAGGCGGAGGTTGCAGTGAGCTGAGATCGCACCATTGCACTGCAGCCTGGGTGACAGAATGAGACTCCACCTCAAAACAAAACAAACAAACAAACAAACAAAAATTCACAAAGTGAGTGAGATGGCTTGGCCCCTGTGCGCTGACAGTACCTTGCAGAGGAAGCTTTCATGGGATTTTCAGAACGGGTCAGCTGCTCAGGAAGCTCCTCCTGTAGCAGGAAGATGGGGAGGATATTGAAGTAAGACGTGTTCGCTGGGAATAGGCCATCAATGCACGTACTTCCATTCCAAGTTCCATTCCACGTTACATTCCATGTTCCATTCCGCGTTCCATTCCACATTCCACGCCATTCCATTCCACATTCCATTCCATTCCAATCCCCATTCCATAACACATTCCATTCCATTCCATTCCAAACTCCATTCCATTCCATTCCACATTCCATTCCATTCCATTCCATTCCACATTCCATTCCATTCCATTCCATTCCCTTCCACATTCCGTTCCAGATTCCATTCCATTCCATTTCACATTCCATTCCATGTCATTCCACAATCCATTCAACATTCCTCTCCAATACATTCCATATTTCGTTCCATTCCATTCCTCATTCAATTCCATTCTATTCCATTCCACATTCCATTCCATTCCATTACACATTACACATTCCATTCCACATTTCATTCCACTTTCCATTCCACGTTCCATTCCACATTCCATTCAATTCCATTCTACGTTGTATCCCACGTTCCATTCCATTCCATTCCACTTTCCATTCCGCATTTCACTGCATTCCATTCCACCTTCCTTTGCATTCCATTATACATTCCATTCCACATTCCTTTCCATTCCTTTCCACATTCCATTCCACATTCCATTTCCTTCCATTCCACATTCTATTCCACATTCCGTTCCTTTCCATTTCACATTCCATTCCACGTTCCATTCCTTTCCATTCCACGTTCCATTCCACATTCCATTCCACTCCATAACAAATTCCTTTCCACATTCCATTCCACATTCCATTCCATTCGATTCCATTCCACATTCTATTACATTCCATTCCATATTCTTTCCCATTCCATTTCACATTGCAATCTATTGCATTCCATATTCCATTCCATATTCCATTCCATTCCATTCCACTTTCCATGCCATTCCATTCCACATTCCATTCCATTCCATTACATTACATTACATTCCGCATTACCTTCCATTGCATTCCACATTCCATTCCATTCCACATGGCATTCCTTTTCATTCCACATTCCATTTCATTACATATTTCATTCCATTCCATTACACATTTCATTCCATTCCATTCGACATTCCATTCCATTCCACACTCCATTCCATTCCATTCCACATTCCATTGCATTCCATTCCACATGGTATTCCACATTCAATTCCATTCCATTCCATTCCATTTTCATTGCATTCCATACAAAACTCCATGGCATTCAATTCCACATTCCATTCCTTTCCATTCCATTCCACATTCCATTCCACATTCCATTCCATTCCATTCCAATTTCCACTCTATTCCATTCCACATTCCGTTCCTTTCCATTCCACATTCCATTATATTCCATTCCATTCCGTTCCATTCCAAATTGCATTCCACATTCCATTCCATTTCTTTCCACATTCCATTCCATTCCATTCCACTTTCCATCCCATTCCATTCCATTCCATTCCACTCTCCCTTCCGTTCCATTCCACATTCGATTCCATTCCATTCCACATTCGATTCCATTCCATTCCACATTGCATTCCATTCAACTCCACATTCCATTCCATTAAATTCCACATTCCATTCCATTCCATTCCACATTCCATTCCATTCCAGATTGCATTCCTTTCCATTCCACATTCCATTTCATTCCACATTCCATTCCATTCCACATTCCATTCCATTACATTCCATTTCATACCACATTCGATTCCACATTCAATTACATTGCATTCCACATTCCATTCCTTTCAATTCCACTTTCCATTTCATTCTATTCCACATTCCATTCCACTCCATTCCACATTCCATTCCACTCCATTCCATTCCACATTGCATTCCATTCCATTCCACATTCCAATCCATTCCATTCCACATTCCATTCCATTCCAAACCATTCCTTTCCATTCCATTCCATGTACAATTCCATTCCATTCCACGTTCCATTCCATTGCATTCCAAGTTCCATTCACTTCCATTCCACATTCCATTCCATTCAATTCCACATTGCATACCACATTCCATTCCATTGCATTCTATATTCCATTCCACGTTCCATTCCATTCCATTCCACATTACCTTCCACATTCCATTCCATTCCAGTCCACATTCAATTCCATTCCATTCCGTTTCTCATTCCATTCCATTCCATGCCATTCCACATTCCATTCCATTCCATTGCATTCCGCATACCATTCCATTCCATTCCACATTCCATTCCATTCCGCATTCCATTCCACATTCCATTCCGTTCCATTCCAGATTCCATTTCTTTCCATTCCACATTCCAATCCATTCCATTCCACATTCCATTTCTTTCCACATTGCAATCCATTCCATTCCACATTCCATTCCATTCCACACTTCATTCAATTCCACTCCGCATTCTATTCCATTCCTCATTCTGTTCCATTCCATACCATTCCATTCTAGGTTCCATTCCATTCCATTCAAAGTTCCATTCCATTCCATTCCACATTCCATTCCATTCCATTACACATTCCATTCCACATTGCATTCCATTCCATTCTACATTCCATTCCACGCACCGTACCATTCCATTCCAAATTCCTTTCCACATTCCATTACATTACATTCCATTCCAGTCCACATCCCATTCCATTCCATTCCATTCCACATTCAATTCCAAATTCCATACCTTTCCATTCCACATTCCATTCCATTCCGTTTCACATTCCATTCCATTCCATTCCACTTTCCTTTCCATTCCACATTCCATTCCATGCCCTTCTACATTCCATTACATTCCATTCCACATTCCATTGCATTACATTCCATATTTCTTTGCATGCCACATTCCATTCCATTCAATTCCATTACATTCCATTCCAAATTCCATTCCATTCCATTCCGTTCCATTCCACATTCCATTCATTTCCATATGGCATTCCATACCGTTCTACCTTCCATTCCATTCCATTCTACATTCCATTCCATTCTGTTGCACATTCCATTCCATTCCTCATCCCAGTGCTTTCCATACCATTTCATTCTAATCCATTCCACGTTCCATTCCATTCCATTCTACGTTCCAATCCATTCCATTCCACTTTCCATTCCCTTCCATTCCAAGATCCATTCCATTCCGTTCCACATCCATTTCATTCCATTCCACATTCTATTCCACTTTCTATTGTACATTCCATTCCATGTTCCATTCCATTTCATTCCACATTGCATTCCACATTCCATTCCATTTTATTCCATTCCAGTCCACATTCCATTCCATTCCAAAAATTCCTCTTTTCATTCAGTTCCATTGCATTCCACATTCCATTTGATTCCATTCCTCATTCCATTCCGCATTCCGTTCCACATCCCATTCCATTCCATTCCATTCCGCATCCCATTGCATTCCATTCCAAATTCCATTCCATTCCATTCCATTCCATTCCACATTCCATTCGATTCCATTCCACATTGCATTCCATTCCATTCCACATTGCATTGCATACCATTCCACATTCTATTCCATGCCATGCCAAATTTAATTCCACATTCCATTCCATTTAATTTCACATTCCATTAGATTCCATTCCATTCCATTCCATTCCACGTTCCATTCCATTCCATTCCAAGTTCCATTCCATTCCATTCCAAATTCCATTCCTTTCCATTCCACATTCCATTCCATTCCGTTCCACTTTCCATTACAGATTCCATTCCTTGCCATTCCAGATTCCATTCCATTCCACTCCACATTCCTTTAAATTCCATTCCACATTCCATTCCAATCCACGTTCCATTCCATTCCACTACGCATTCCTTTCCGCATTCCATTCCACATTCCTTTCCGTTCGATTCCATTCCACATTCCTTTCCATTCCATTCCACGTTCCATTCCACTTTCCATGGCATACCATTCATTTCCTTTCCGCATTCCATTCCACATTCCATTCCATTCACTTCCATTACACATTCCCTTCCATTCCATTGCATTCCCTTCCACATTCCATTCCATTCCACATTCCATTCCATTCCATTCCATTCCACATTCCATTCCATTCCACATTCCATTCCATTCCACAGTCCATTCCACTCCTTTCCGGAATCCATTCCATTCAATTGCACATTCCGTTCCATTCCTCATTCCATTCCATTCCATACCATTCCATTCCATTCCATTCCACGTTCCATTCCATTCCATTCCAAGATCCAATCCATTCCATTCCACTTTCCATTCCATTTCACGTTCCATTCCACATTCCATTCCTCGTTCCATTCCATTCCATTCCACTTTCCATTCCACATTCCATTCCATTCCATTCCATTGCAGTCCACATTCCATTCCATTCCATTCTACATTCCATTCCATTCCATTCCATTGCACATTCCTTTCCACTCCATTCCACATTCCATTCCTCTTTCCACTCCTCATTCCATTCCATTCCATTCCATTCCACATTCCATTCAATTCCATTCCACATTCCTTTCCATTCCATTCCATTCCATTCCTTTCCACATTCCAGTCGATTCCATTCCACATTCCATTTGATTCCATTCCACATTCCATTCGTTTCCATTCCACATTCCATTCGATTCCATTCCACATTCCATTCCATACCATTCCACATTCTATTCCATGCCATTCCACATTGCATTCCACTTTCCATTCGAATTCATTCCACATTCCATGCAATTCCATTCCATTCCATTCCACATTCCATTCCATTCCATTCCACATTCAATTCCACCTTCCATTGCAATCCATTCCACATTCTATTCCTCATTCCATTCCATTCCATTCCACGTTCCATTACACTCCATTCCACATTCCATTCGATTCCATTCCACATTCCATTCGATTCCATTCCACATTCCATTCCATACCATTCCACATTCTATTCCATGCCATTCCACATTGCATTCCACTTTCCATTCGAATTCATTCCTCATTCCATGCAATTCCATTCCATTACATTCCACATTCCATTCCATTCCATTCCACATTCAATTCCACCTTCCTTTGCAATCCATTCCACATTCTATTCCTCATTCCATTCCATTCCATTCCACGTTCCATTACACTCCATTCCACATTCCATTCCATTCCATTCCACATTCCATTCCAATCCAGATTGGATTCCGTTCCATTCCACCTTCCATTCCATTCTATTCCACTTTCCATTCCATTCCATTCCACATTCCATTCCTCATGCCATTCCCTCCCATAGCATTCCATTGCATTCTATTAAACGATCCATTCCATTTGATTTCACATTCCATTACATTCCTATCCATTTCCGTCCAAATTCCATACAATTCCATTCCATACCACATTCTTTTCCATTTCATTGCACATTCCATTCCATTCCATTCAATGTTCCATTGCATTCCATTCCACGTTCCATTCCATTCCAATCCACTTTCCATTCCATATAATTCCAAGATCCATTCCACGTTCCTTTCCAAGTTCCATTCCACGTTCCATTCCATTCCACTTTCCATTCCACATTCCATTCCATTCCTTTCCATTCCACATTCCATTAAATTCTATTCCAGTCCACATTCCATTCCATTCCATTGCATTCCCCATTCCATTCCACGTTCCATTCCATTCCGTTACACACTCCATTCCATTCCTTTCCACATTCCACATTGCATTCCATATTCCATTCTACATTCCATTCCACGGCCCTTTCCGCTTTCCTTTACACGTTCCACTCCATTCCATTCCACGTTCCATTCAACGTTCCATTTCATCAACTCAACATTCCCTTCCATTCCATTCCTTATTCCATTCCGTTCCTAATTCCATTCCATTCCATAACAAATTCGACTCAATTCCATTCCACATTCTTTTCCATTCCATTCCACATTCCATTCCATTCCATTCCACATTCCATTCCATTCCATTCCACATTCCATTTCATTCCATTCCACGTTGCATTCCATTCCATTCCACGTTGCATTCCATTCCCTTCCACATTCCATTCCAAATTCTATTCCATTCCTTTCCATATTCAATTCCACATTCCATTCCACGTTCCATTCCACGTTCCATTAAACGTTCCTTTTCCCATTCCATTCCACGTTCCATTCCAGTTTCCATTCCATTCCATTCAATATTCCATTCCACATTCCATGTAACGTTCCATTCCACTTTCCATTCCACATTTCATTCCATTCCATTCTACATTCCTCTCCATTTCATTCCATTCCACATTCCACTCCATTCCATTACAGATTCCTTTCAACATTCTACTCCACATTCCACTTCATTCCGTTCCACATTCCATTCCACATTCCATTCTATCCCATTCCACATTGCACTCTTCCATTACATTCCATTCCACATTCCATTCCATTCCATTCCACATTCCATTCAATTCCATTCCACATTCCATTCCACATTCCATTCAATTCCATTCCACGTTCCTTTCCATGTTCCATTCCACGTTCCATTCCACCTTCCATTACATTTCTTTCCACATTCCATTCCACATTCAATTCAACGATCCATTCCATTCCATTCCACATTCCGTTCCACATTCCATTCCATTCCATTCCACTTTCCATTACACATTCCATTCCATTCCATTCCACATTCCATTCAACATTCGATTCCATTACATTCCACATTCCAGTCCATTCCATTCCATTCCAGTCCAAATTGCATTCAATTCCATTCCATTCAATTCCACATTCCATTCCATTCCATTCCATTCCACCGTCCTTTCCATTGCAATCCACATTATATTCCATTCCATTCCACGTTCCATTCCATGTTCCATTCCACCTTCCATTCCACATCTCATTCCAGTTTCCATTCCACTTTAAATTCCATGGTCCATTCAACGTTCCATTTCACATTCCATTCCATGTTCCATTCCACGTTCCATTCCATTCCATTCAACATTCCGTTCCACATTAAATTCCATTTCGTTCCACATTGCATTCCACGTTCCATTCCACGTTCTACTCCATTCCAGTCCATGTTCCATTTCACGTTCCATTGCATTCCATTCCATTCCATTTCACCTTCCTTTCCACATACCACTCCATTCCATTCCACATTCCACTCCATTCCATTCCACGTTCCATTCCACATTTCTCTCCATTACATTCCACATTCCATTGCTCATTGCATTCCACATTCCATTCCACAGTCCATTCCATTCCATTACACGTTCCATTCCACATTCAAATCCTTTCCATTGCACAATACATTCATCATTCCATTCCATTCTATTCCATTATTCATTCCCCTCCATTCCGTTGCGTATTCCATTCCACATTCCATTCCACATTCCATTCCATTCCATATTCCATTCCACGTTCCATTACACCCTCCATTCCACATTCCATTCCAATTTCCATTCTAATTTAATTTCCACCGTCCATTCCACATTGCATTCCACATTCCATTCTACATTCCAGTTCATTCCATTCCACATTCCATTGCACGTTCCATTCCATCTTCCATTTCAAGTTCCGTTCAACATTCCTTACCACATTGCATTCCATTCCATTCCACATTCCATTCTACATTCCAGTTCATTCCATTCCACATTCCATTGCACGTTCCATTCCATCTTCCATTTCAAGTTCCGTTCAACATTCCTTACCACATTGCATTCCATTCCATTCCACATTCCATTCCACATTCCATTCCATTCTGTTCCACATTCCACTCTATGTTCCATTCCATGTTCTATTCCATTCCATTCCACGTTCCATTTCACGTTCCACTTCATTCCATTCCACATTCCATTCCAAATTCCATTGCATTCCATTCCACATTCCACTCCCTTCCATTTCAATTTCCACTCCATTCCATTCCACATCCCACTCCATTCCATTCCACATTCCATTAAACATTTCTCTCCATTCAATTCCACATTCCATTGCACATTCCATTCCACAATCGATTCCACATTGCATTTCATTCCATTCCAAGTTCCATTCCACATTCCATTCCACATTCAATTCCATTCCATTCCACATTCCATTCCACATTCCATTCCATTCCATTCCATTCCACATTCAACTCCATTCCATTCCATATTCCATTCCTTATTCCATTCCATATTCCATTCCTCATTCCATTCCACATTCCATTCCATATTACATTCCACATTCTATTCCATTCCATTACACATTCAGTTCCATAATCCATTCCACGTTCCATTCCACGTTCAATTCCACATTCCATTCCAGTTTCCATTTCATTGCATTCCACATTCCATTCCACATTCCATTCCATTCCATTCCATTCCATATTCCTTCCCATTCCATTCCACATTCCCTTCCATTCCATTCCTTTCCATTACACATTCCATTACATTCCATTCCCCTTTCCATTCTACGGTCCATTCCACGTTCCATTCCAACTTCCTTTCCAGTTTACATATCACTTACCATTTCAAGTTCCATTCCTCGTCAAATTCCATTGCATTCCTCACTTCATTCCACATTCCCTTCACTGCATTCCACGTTCCATTCCACATTCTGTTCCATTACATTCCACATTCCATTCCATTCCACGTTCCAATCCATTCCATTCCACTTTCCATTCCATTATGTTCCATTCGACATTCCATTCCATTTCATTCCATTCCACATTCTATTGCATTCCATTCGAAATTTCATTCCATTCCATACCACATTCCGTTCCATTCCATTCCACATTCCGTTGTACATTCCATTCCATTTCATTCCACATTCCATTGTACATTACATTCCATTCCATTCCACATTCCATTCTATTGCATTCCATATTCCATTCCATTTCATTTCACATTCCATTCTACTCCATTCCATTCCAGTCCACAATCCATTCCATTCCACATTCCATTCCATTCCATTCTACTCCATTCCATTCCAGTCCACAATCCATTCCATTCCACATTCCATTCCATTCCATTCCTTTCCACAATCAATTCCATTCCAATCCGAATTTCATTCCTTTCCATAGCACAATCCGTTCCGCCTTCCATTCCATTCCATTCCATTTTCCATTCTACCTTCCATTCCATGCCATTCCACTTTATATTCAATTCCATTCCACATTCCATTCCATTTCACATTCCATTCCATTCCATTCCATTCGAGTCCACATTCCATTCCATTCCATTCCACATTCCATTCCATTCCATAAACATTCCATTCCACATTCCACTTCATTCCATTCCACATTCCATTCTAAATTCTTTTCCATTCCATTCCACATTCCATTCTATTCCATTCCACACTCCATTACATTCCATTTCACATTCCATTCCATTCAATTCCTTTGCAGTCCACATTCCATTCTTTTACCTTCCACATTACATTCCATTACATTCCATATTCCAGTCCACATTCTATTCCATTCCTTTCCACATTCCAGTCCACATACTATTCCCTTCCATTCCACATTCCATTGCATTCCATTCCACATTCCATTTCATTGCATTCCACATTCTATTACAGATACCATTCCACAATCCATTCCAAATTCCCTTCCCTTCTATTCTACATTCCATTCCACATTCCATTCATTTCCATTTCAATTTTCATTCCATTCCATTCCATTACACACTGAATTGCCTTCCATTCCACATTCCATTCCATTCCATTGCACATTCAATACCACTTTCCATTCCACATTCCATTCCATTCCATTCCACATTCCATTCCATTCCATTCCACATTCCATTCCACATTCCATTCCACATTGCATTTCAAATTCCATTCCATTCTTTTCCACATTCCATTCCGATTTCCATTCAATTCCAATTCACTTTCCATTACATTCGATTGCATTACACATTCAATTGCATTCCATTCCACATTCCATTACATTTCATTCCACATTCCATTTCCTTCCATTCCGCATTCCATTCCATTCCATTCCGCATTCCATTCCATTCCATTCCAATTCATTCCACATTCCATTCACTTCCATTCCGTTACACATTCCATTTCATTACGTCACATATTCCATTCCTTTCCATTACATTCCATTCCACATTCCATTCCATTCCATTCCATTCCATTCCATTCCCTATTCCATTCCATACCATTCCATTCCACATTGCATTCCATTCCGTTCCACATTGTGTTCCATTCCATCCCGCATTCCATTCCATTCCATTCCATTCCACATTGCATTCCACGTTCTATTCCGCATTCCATTCCACCTTCCATTGCATTCCATTCCACATTCCATTCCATGTTCCATATCATTCCTTTCCACATTGCATTCTACTTTCCATTCCATTCCATTCCTCATTCCATTCCTTATTCCATTCCACTTTCCACTCAATTGCATTCCACATTCCATTCCATTCCATTCCACATTCCATTCCATTCTGTTCCCTATTCCATTCCACTTTCCATTCCACTCCATTCCACATTACTTTCCACCTTCGATTCCATTCCATTCCTTTCCACCTTCCATTCCATTCCATTACACCTTCCTTTGCATTCCATTCACAATGCATTCCATTCCACTCCACGATCCATTCCATGTTGCATTCCACCTTCCATTCCGCGTTTGATTCCACATTCCACTCCACTTTCCATTCCAGTTTCCACTCCACTTTCCATTCCATTCCCTTCCACGTTCCATTCCACTTTCCCTTCCATTTTCCATTCTACGTTAAACTCCACGTACCATTCCGCATTCCATTCCACATTACATTCCATTCCACATTACATTCCACTCCACATTGCATTCCACATTTCATTCCACGTTCCATTGCACGTTCCGTTTGAAGTTCCTTTCCACGTTGCATTCCAAGTTCCATTCCACGTTCCATTCAATTACATTCCACATCCATTCCATTCGATCTCACATTCCACTCCATTCTATTCCACATTGCACTCCATTCAATTTCACATTCCATTCCACGTTTCACTCCATTCCATTCCACACTCCATTGCACTTTGCATTCCACATTCCATTCCACATTGCATTCCATTTCATTCCACATTCCACTCCATTCCATTCCATTCCACATTCCATTCCATCCCATTCCATTCCATTCCATTCCTCCTTCCATTCCACTTTCCATTCCAGATTCCATTGCACTTTCCATTCCTTTCCATTCTGCATTCCATTCCACATTTCATTGCATTCCATTACACATTCCAATACACATTCCATACCATTACATTCCACATTCCATTCCAAATTCCATTCCGTTCCATTCCACACTGCATTCCAATACATTCCATAGTCCATCGCATTACATTCCACATTCAATTCGATTCCATTCCACCTTACATTCCATTGCATTCCACATTGCATTCCATTCCATTCCACGTTCCATTCCACTTTCCATTCCAGTTTCCACTCCACTTTCCATTCCACTTTCCACTGCACGTTCCATTCTATTCCATTCGACGTTCCATTCCACTTTCCATTCCACTTTCCGTTCCACGTTGCATTCCACATTGCATTACACGGTCCATTCCACGTTCCATTCCAAGTTACTTTCCACATTCCATTCCACTTTCCATTCCACGTTACATTCCACGTTCCATTCCACGTTACATTCCACGTTCCATTCCACGTTACATTCCACTTTCCATTCCATGTTCCGTTCCAAGTTCCATTCCACATTCCATTACATTCCACATTCGATTCAAAATTCCATTCCACATTTCATTCCTCTCCATTCCACGTTCCACTCCATTCAAATCCACATTCCATTCCATTCCATTCCACATTATATTCCACATTTTACTCCATTCCATTCCACGTTGCACTGTACATTCCATTCCACATTCGATTCCACATATCATTCCATTCCATTCCACATTCCACTCCATTCCATTCCATTCCGCATTCCACTCCATTCCATTCAACATTCCCTTCTACATTCCTTTCCATTCCATTCCACATTGCATTACACATTCCATTCCATTCTGCAATACATTCCATTCCATTCCACATTCCATTCCATTCCGTCCCATTCCACATTCCATTCCATTCCATTCCATTCCACATTCCATTCCATTTCATTCCATTCCACATTCCATTCCATTCCATTCCAATCCATTACACATTCCATTCCACATACCATTCCATTCCACCTTCCATTCCCCATTGCATTCCATTCCATTCCATGTTCCATTCCATTCCATTCCATTCCGCAATCCATTCCATTCCTTTCCACATTCCATTCCATTCCATTCCTTTGCACATTCCATTCCATTCCATTCCATTCCACATTCTATTCCATTCCATTCCAATCCATTCCACATTCCATTCCATTCCATTCCATTCCACATTCCATTCCATTCCATTGCAATACATTCCACATTCCATTCCCATTCCATTCCATTCCACTTTCCATTTCCCATTCCATTCCATTCCATTCCAGGTTATATTCCATTCCATTCCATTCCAGGTTACATTCCATTCCATTCCATTCTGCAATCCACGCCATTCCATTCCACATTCCACATTCCATTCCATTCCATATTCCATTCCATTCCATTCCAAACCATTCCTCATTCAGTTCCATTCCACATTCCGTTCCATATTCCATTCCATTCCCTTTAATATTCCATTCTATTCCATCCCATAAAATTCCACATTCCTTTCCATTCCATTTCAAATTCCATTCCATTCCATTCCACATTCCATTAATTTCCCTTCCACATTCCATATTATTCCATTCCATTCCACATTCCATTCTATTCCACATTCCATTCTACATTCCATTCTATTCCACATTCCATTCCCCATTCCATTCTTTTCCGTTCCACATTCCATTCCAATACATTACACATTCCATTACATTCCATTCCACATTGCATTCCATTTCATTCCACGTTGCATTGCATTCTATTAGACATTCCATTCCAAATTCAATTCCATTCCATTGCACATTCCAATCCACATTTATTTCCATTCCATTCCACATTCCATACCAAATTCCATTCCACTTTCGATTCCAAGTTCCATTCCACATTCCATTCCACGTTCCATTCCACGTTCCATTCCACCTTCTTCTCCATTCCATTCCACATTCCATTCCACATTCCATTCAACGTTCCATTCCATTCCATTCCACATTTCATTACTCATTCGAATCCATTTGATTTCACTTTCCATTCCACATTCAATTCCACATTCCTTTCCATTCCATTTGACATTGCATTCCAGATAACATTCCATTGCATTCCACATTCCATTGCATTCCATTCCACATTCCATTCCACATTCCATTCTCTTCCATGCAACATTCCATTCCACATTGCATTTCATTCCATTCCACCTTCCATTCCAAATTCCATTCCATTCCAATCCACATTGCATTCCATTAATTTCCGCATTCCATTCCATTCCATTCCATTCCACATTCCATTCCAATACATTCCACATTCCATTCCATTCCATTCCTCATTGCATTCCATTCCATTACACGTTCCATTCCACGTTCCCTTCCCCTTTCCCCTCCATGTTCCATTCCATTCCATTTCACCCTCCATTCCATGTTCCATTCCACATTCTGTTCTATTCCATTCCACATTCCATTCTATTCCATTGCACGTATCATTCCTCGTTCCATTCCTTTTCATTCCACATTCCATTCCATTCCATTCCACATTCCATTCCATTTCATTCCACATTCCATTCCATTCCATTACATTATATTCCTTCCCACATTTTATTCCATTCCATTCAATTCCACTTTCCATTCCATTGCATTCCATTACACTTTCCATTCCATTCCATTCCACATTGCTTTGCATTCCATTCCAAATTCCATTGCGTTACACATTCCATTCCACTCCATTCCACATTCCATTGCATTGCATTATACATTCAATTCCATTCGTTTCCATTCCAGTCCATTCCACATTCCTTTCCATTCCATTCCGTTCCGCAATCCATTCCATTTGATTCCACATCCAATTCCATTCCATTCCACTTTCCATTCCACATTCCATTCCATTCCATGCCACATTCCATTACATTTCATTCGAAATTCTGTTGAATTCCATTCCAGATTCCATTCCTTTCCATTCCACATTCCATTCGACTCCATTCCACATTCCATTCCGTTCCATTCCACATTCCATTCCGTTAAATTCCACATTCCATACTATTCCGTTCCACATTCCATTCTATTCCATTCCACATTCCATTCCATTCCTTTTCACATTTCATTCCATGCCATTCCACATTCCATTCCACATTCCTTTCTATTCCATTCCACATTCCGTTCCATTCCATTCCATTACACATTTATTTCCATTCCATTCCACATTCCATTCCGGATTACCTTCCATTCCATTCCATTCCATTCCCTTCCATTCCATTCCACTTTCCATTCCATTCCATTCCATTCCTTTCCATTTCATTCCATTTTCCATTCCATTCCACATTCCTTTCCATTCCATTCCATTCCATGTTCCATTCTATTCCACTACATTCCATTCTACATTCCATTCCAATCCAATCCACGTTCCATTCAATTCCATACCACATTGCATTCCACGTTCCATTCCATTCCATTCCACATTGCATTCTACATTCTATTCCATTCCATTCCACATTCCATTCCATTCCACATTCCATTCCATACCATTCCACATTACATTCTTCATTCCATTCTGCATTCCATTCCTATACATTCCACATTCCATTCAATTCCATTCCACGTTACAATGCTTTCTATTTCACATTCAATTGCATTCCTTTTCATTACAGTCCACATTCCTTTCCATTCCACATTTCATTCCATTCCATTCCACCTTCCATTCCATTTCATTCCGCATTCCTTTCAATATCACATTCCATTCCATTACACATTCCGTTCCATTCAATTCCACACTGCTTTCCATTCCATTCCACATTCCATTCCACATTACATTCCCTTACATTCCACATTCCATTCCACCTTCCATTCCATTCCATTCCATATTCCATTCCATTCCATTCCATTCCAAATTCCGTTCCATTCCATTCCATTCCAACTTCCTTTCCATTCATTTGCACATTGCATTGCATTTCATTCCGTGTTCCATTCCACTTTCCATTCCACCTTCCATTCTACGTTCCATTCCACTTTCCACTCCATGTACCATGGCATTGCATTCCACATTCCATTCCACTTTCCATTCCACATTCCATTCCACGTTCCATTCCACATTCCATTCCACATTCCATTCCACATTCCATTCTTTTCCATTCCATATTCCATTCCACCTTCTATTCTACGTTCCATTCCATTCAATTCCACGTTTCATTACATTCCATTGCACATTCCATTGCACATTCCATTCCATTCCTTTCCACATTCCATTCCACTTTACCTTCCATTCCATTCTGCATTCTACTCCCTTGAATTTACATTGCACTCCGTTTCATTCCTCATACCATTTCACATTTCACTCCATTCCATTAGACATTACATTGCACATTCCTTCCCACCTTCCATTCCCCATTGCATTCCATTCCATTTCGCATTCCACTCCATTCCATTCCATTCCACATTCTATTCCATTCCATTCCACTTTCCATTCCATTCCATTTCAATTTCCATTCCTTTACTTTCCAATCCTTTCCACGTTCCATTCCACTCCTTTTCACATTACTTTCCAGTCCATTCCCTTCCACGTTCCATTCCAGGTTCCATTCCACCTTTCATTCCACATTCCATTCTATTCCATTTTATTGCATTGCACATTCCACTACTTTCCATTCCTCATTCCATTCCCTTTCCTTTCCGCATTCCATTCCACATTCCATTCCAATCCATTCCACCTTCTGCTTCCTTCCATTCCAGTCCACATTCTATTCCATTCCATTCAACATTCCACTCCACATTTCATTCCATTCCGTTCCTCATTCCATTCAATATTCCATTCCGCTTTCCATTCCACGTTCCATTCCACGTTCCATTCCAGAATCCATTCCATTGCATTCCACATTCCATTCCACATTCCATTCCATTCCATTCTGCATTTCATTCCACATTCCATTCTATTCCTTTCCATTCCACATTCCATTCCATTCCATTCCACATTCCCTTCCATTCCATTCTTTTCCATTCCACATTCCATTCCACATTCCATTGCATTCCATTCCACTTTCCTTTCCATTCCATTCCACATTGCATTCCATTCCATTCCACGTTCCACTCCACATTCCATTCAACATTCCATTCTACATTCCGTTCCACCTTCCATTCCATTACATTCCATATTAGATTCCATTCCATTCCATTCCATTCCACTCCATATTAGATTCCATTCCATTCCATTCCATTCCACATTCCATTCCACTTTCCATTCCATTCCATTCCACATTTCATTCCATTCCATTCCATTACGTTCCATTCCACATTCCTTTCCATTCCATTAAACCTTCCTTTCCATTCCATTCCACATTGCATTCCATTTCACTCCACTTTCCATTCGACGTTCCATTCCACGTTTCTTTCCACGCTGCATTGCACGTTCCATTTCACGTTCCATTCCATTCCCTTCCACATTTCATTCAAAATTCCATTCCATTCCATTCCACTTTCCATTCTACTTTGCCATCCATTATTTTCCACTTTCCATTCCAAGTGCCATTACATTACATTCCACTTTATGTTCCACATTCCATTACATTACATTCCGTATTGCATTCCACCTTCCGTTCCACATTCCATTCCACATTCCTTTCTAATCCATTTCATTCCACATTCCATTCCATTCCATTCCATTCCATTCCTCTCCATTCCACCTTCCATTCCACATTCCATTCCACATTCCTTTCCTTTCCATTCTACTTTCCATTCCACGGTACGTTGCGCGTTCCATTCCACCTTAAATTCCATTTCCTTCCACATTCCATTCCAAATTCCATTCCATTGAATTCCACATTCCATTCCACATTCCATTCCACATTCCACTCCATTCCATTCCACATTCAACTACTTTCCATTCCATTCCATTCCATTCCACATTCCATTCCATTCCATTCCATTCCACATTCCATTCCATTCCATGCCACATTCCATTCGACATTCCATTCCACATTCAATTCTGTTCCACTCTACATTCCATTCCTTTCATTTCCACATTCCTTTCAATTCCATTATACATTCCATTCTATTCCATACCGCATTCTATTCCACATTCCATTCCGTTCCACTCTAAATTCCATTCCATTCAATTCCACATTCCATTGCATTCCATTTCACATTCCATTCCATTCCATACCACATTCCATTCCACTTTCCATTCCGTTCCACTCTACATTGTATTCCATTCCATTCCACATTCCATTCCATTCCATTCCATTCCACATTCCGTTCCAAAGCTTTCCACATTCCATTCCATTCCGAATTACATTCCACATTCCATTCTACTTTCCATTCCATTACATTCCACGTTCCATTCCAAGTGCCATTACATTCCAATCCACTTTCCATTCCACATTCCATTACATTACGTTCCGTATTCCAATCCACCCTCCATTCCACATTCCATTCCACATTCCCCTCCAATCCATTCTATTCCACATTCCATTCCATTCCATTCCTTTCCATTCCACCTTCCATTCCACATTCCATTCCATATTCCGTTCCTTTCCATTCTACTTTCCATTCCACGGTATTTTCAATGTTCCATTCCACCTTAAAATCCATTTCATTCCACATTCCATTCCAGATTCCATTCCATTGCATTCCACATTCCATTCCACATACCATTCCACATTCCATTCCACATTTCACTCCATTTCATACCACATTCAGCTACATTCCATTACATTCCACACCACATTCCATTCCATTCCATTCCATTCCACATTCCATTCAATTCCTTTCCAGAATCCATTCCATTCCATTCCATTTCATTACATTCCATTCCAGAGTCCATTCCTTTCCATTCCACATTCCAGTCCACGTTGCCTTCCATTCCATTCCATTCCGCATTCCATTCCATTCCATTCCACATTCCCTTCCATTTCATTCCATTCCATTGCACATTGCATTCCACATTCCATTCCTTTCCATACCACATTCCATTCCACGGTACATTCCGCGTTCCATTCCTCGTTAAATTCCATTCCATTCCACATTGCTTTCCACATTGCATTCCATTGCCTTCCACGTTGCTTTCCACATTCCATTCCATTCCAATCCACATTCCATTACATTCCATTCCACATTCCATCCCATACAATTCCACTCTACATTCCATTCCGTTCCTTTCTTCCCCACATTCCATCCATTCTGTTCCATTGCATGTTCCATTCCATTCCATACTACATTCCATTCCACATTCCATTCCATTCCATTTTACTTTCCATTCCATTCCATTCTACATTCCATCCAATTCCATTCCACATTCCATTCAATTCCATTCCACGTTCCATTCCATTCCATTTCACATTCCATTCCATTCCATTCCAGTCCAAATTCGATTCCATTCCATTTTACATTCCATTCCATTCCATTCCACATCACATTCCATTCCATTCAGCTTTTCATTCCACATTCCGTTCCATTCCATTGCACATTGAATTCCACATTCCATTCCACATTCAATTACATTGCATTCCACATTCCATTCCACATTCCATTCTACATTCCATTCCAAATTCCATTCCACTCTATTACACACTGTATTCCGCATTACATTCAATTCCATTTCACATTCCATTCCTTTCCATTCCATTCCACATTGAAGAGTATTCCATTCCACTTTCCATTCCATTAAATTGCACATTTAATTCCACATTCCTTTCCACATTCCATTCCATTCTATTCCACATTCCATTCCACATTCCATTAAACATTCCATTCCACATTCCATTCCATTCTATTCAGCATTCCATTCCGTGTTCCATTCAATTCCATTTCACATTCCATTCCATTCAATTCCACCTTCCATTCCACATTCCATTCCACATTCCATTCCATTCTATTCCCCATTCCATTTCGCAATCCATTCAATCCCGTTTCACATTCCATTCCATACTATTCCACCTTCAATTGCATTCCATTCCACATTCCATTCCATTACATTGCAGATCAATTCCACATTCCATTCCATTCCATTCCACATTCCATTCCTTTCTGTTCCACATTCCATTCCGCATTCAATTCAATTGTATTTCACATTCCATTGCATTCCATTCCATTCCACATTCAATTGCATTCCATTCCACATTCCATTCCATTTCATTCCATACTATAGTACATTCCATTCCATTCCACATTCCAATCCATTCCACTTCACCTTCCATTCCACATTACATACCATTCAATTTGACATTCCATTCGACGTTCCATTCCATTCCATTCCACTTTCCATTCCACATTGCATTGCATTCCACGTTGCATTCCATTCAATTCCAAATTCCATTCCACATTGCATCCCATTCTTTTCCACATCAATTACATTCCATTCCATTCTACATTCCATTCCATTCCATTCTACATTCCTTTCCATTCAATTTCACTTTCCATTCAAGTCCATTCCGGATTCCATTGCACATTCCATTCCATTCCATTCCATTGTGCTTTCCATTCTAAATTCCCATCCATTCCATTCCACATTCCATTCCTTTACATTCCATTCCATTCCATTCCATATTCCATTCCAATCCACATTCCATTCCATTCCATTCCATTCCACATTCTATTCCATTCTATTCCATTTCTAAATCCATTCAATTCCATTCCACATTCCATTCCATTCCATTCCACATTCAATTCCAATTTCCCTTCCATTCCATTCCAGGTTCCATTCCATTCTATTCCATTCCATTCCACAATACATTCAACATTCCCTTCCCTTCTATTCCACATTCCATTCCATATTCCATTCCATTCCATTCCACATTCCATTTCATTCCACATTCCATTCCATTTCATTCCACGTTGCATTCCATTCCATTCCACGTTGCATTCCATTCCATTCCACATTCCATTCCGTTTCATTACATTCCTTTCCTCATTCCACTCCATTCCATTCCATTCCAATCTACATTGCATTCCATTCCATTCCATTCCATTGCATCTTTCATTGCATTCCATTCCTCATTCCATTTCTTTCCATTCCACATTCCACTGCATTCCATTCCACATTACATTCCATTCCACATTTCATTCCACATTCGATTACATTCCGTTATACATTCCATGCAACATTCCATTCCATTCCATTCCACATTCCATTCCAATTTCCACTCCATTTCATTCCACATTCCATTCAACATTCCATTCCACATTCCATTCCACATTCCATTCCAATTTCCACTCCATTTCATTCCACATTCCATTCCACATTCCATTCCATTCCATTCCACATACCATTCCATTCCATTCTATTAAACATTCCATTGCATTGCATTCCACATTTTATTCCAATTCATTCCACATTCCATTTCACATTCCATTCCATTCCATTGCATATTCCATTCCACATTCCGTTCCACATTCCATTCCTCTCCCTTTCCCTTTGATTTCCACATAGCATTCCATTCCATTCTACATTCCATTCCATTCCTTTCCGCATTCCATTCCATTGCATAAATCATTCCCTTCCAAATTCCATTAGACATTGCATTCGATTTCATTCCACATTCCATTGAATTCCATTCCACGTTACTTTCCACATTCCATACAAAATTCCATTCCATTTCATTCCACTTTCCATTCCACATTCCATTGCACATTCTCTTCCACTTCCCATTCCATTCCATTCCACTTTCCATTCCATTCCATTCCACATTCGATTCCACTTTCCATTCCATTCCATAACACATTCCATTCCATTCCATTCCACTTTCCACATTCCATTTCACTTCCCATTCCACTTTCGTTTCTACATTTCATTCGACGTACCTTTCCACGTTCCATTCCATTCCATTACACGTTCTATTCCACGTTCCATTCCATTCCATTCCACGTTCCATTCCAGTTTCCATTCCGTTCCACTCCACGTTCCACTCCATTCCATTCCACGTTCCTTTCCATGTTCCCTTACATTCCATTCTGTTCCATTCCACATACAATACGATTCATTTCTACTTTCCATTCCACTCCTTTCCAGATTGCATTCCATTGCATTCCATTTCACTTTCCATTCCATTCCATTCCACGTTCCATTCCGTTCCATTCCACATTCCATTCCATTCCAATTCCAATTCCATTCCATTCCATTCCAGTCCACATTCGATTCCATTCCATTTGACATTCCATTGCTTTCCATTCCACGTCACATTCCATTCCTTTCAGCTTTTCATTCCTCATTCCATTCGGTTACATTGCACATTCAATTCCACATTCCATTCCACATTCAATTGCATTGCATTCCACATTCCATTCCTCATTCCATTCTACATTCTATTCCAAATTCCATTCCACTCTATTACACACTGTATTCCACATTACATTCAATTCCTTTTCACATTCCATTCCTTTCCATTCCATTCCTCATTGAATAGTACTCCATTCCACTTTCCATTCCATTCTATTGCACATTTAATTCCACATTCCTTTCCACATTCCATTCCATTCTATTCCACATTCTATTCCACATTCCATTCCACATTCCATTCCATTCTATTCAGCATTCCATTCCGTGTTCCATTCAACTCCATTTCACATTCCATTCCATTCTATTCCACCTTCCATTCCACATTTCATTCCACATTCCATTCCATTCTATTCCCCATTCCATTTCGCAATCCATTCAATCCCGTTTCACATTCCATTTCATAGTATTCCACCTTCAACTGCATTCCATTCCACATTCCATTCCATTACATTGCAGATCAATTTCACATTCCATTCCATTCCATTCCACATTCCATTCCTTAGTGTTCCACTTTCCATTCCGCATTCAATTCAATTGTATTTCACATTCCATTGCATTCCATTCAATTCTACATTCAATTGCATTCCATTCCACATTCCATTCCATTTCATTCCATACTATATTACATTCCATTCCATTCCACATTCCAATCCATTCCACTTCACCTTCCATTCCACATTACATACCATTCAATTTGACATTGCATTCGACATTCCATTCCATTCCATTCCACTTTCCATTCCACATTGCATTCCATTCCACGTTGCATTCCATTCAATTCCAAATTCCATTCCACATTGCATCCCATTCTTTTCCACATCCATTATATTCCATTCCATTCTACATTCCATTCCATTCCATTCTACATTCCTTTCCATTCAATTTCACTTTCCGTTCAAGCCCATTCTGGATTCCATTGCACATCCCATTCCATTCCATTCCATTCCACATTCCATTCTAAATTCCCATCCATTCCATTCCACATTCCATTCCTTTCCATTCCATTCCATTAGACATTCCATTCCATTCCATTCCACATTACATTCCTTTACATTCCATTCCATTCCATATTCCATTCCATTCCACATTCCATTCCATTCCATTCCATTCCACATTCAATTCCATTCTATTCCATTTCAAATTCCATTCAATTCCATTCCACATTCCATTCCATTCCATTCCACATTCTATTCTAAATTCCCTTCCATTCCATTCCAGGTTCCATTCCATTCTATTCCATTCCATTCCACAATACATTCAACATTCCCTTCCCTTCTATTCCACATTCCATTCCATTCCATTCTATTCCATTCCATATTCCATTCCATTCCATTCCACTGTCCATTTCATTCCACATTCCATTCCATTTCATTCCACATTGCATTACATTCCATTCCTCATTCCATTCCGTTTCGTTACATTCCTTTCCTCAATCCATTCCATTCCATTCCAATCTACATTCCATTCCATTCCATTCCATTCCATCTTTCATTGCATTCCATTCTTCATTCCATTCCTTTCCATCACACATTCCATTGCATTCCATTCCACATTCCATTCCACATTCCATTCCATTCCACATTTCATTCCACATTCGTTTCCATTCCGTTACACATTCCATTCAACATTCCATTCCATTCCATTCCACATTCCATTCCACTTTCCACTCCATTTCATTCCATATTCCATTCCACATTCCATTCCATTCCATTCCACATTCCATTCCATTCCATTCCATTCCACATTCCATTACACTCCATTCCATTCTATTAAACATTCCATTCCTTTGCATTCCACATTTTATTCCAATTCAGTCCACATTCCATTTCACATTCCATTCCATTCCATTCCATTCCATATTCCATTCCACATTCCATTCCACATTCCATTCCAATCCCTTTCACGTTGATTTCCACATAGCATTCCATTCCATTCTATATTCAATTGCATTCCTTTCCGCATTCTATTCCATTGCATTCCGCATTGAATTCCATTCCATTGCATTCCGCATTGCCTTCCATTCCATTGCATAAATCATTCCATTCCACATTCCATTCGATTTCATTCCACATTCCGTTGAATTCCATTCCACGTTAATTTCCACATTCCATACAAAATTCCATTCCATTTCATGCCCCTTTCCATTCCACATTCTATTGCACATTCTCTTCCACTTCCTATTCCATTCCATTCCACTTTCCATTCCATTCCATGCCACATTCGATTCCAATTTCCATTCCATTCCATAATACATTCCATTCCATTCCATTCCACATTCCACATTCCATTTCACTTCCCATTCCACTTTTGTTTCTACATTTCATTCGACGTACCTTTCCATGTTCTATTCCATTCCATTACACGTTCTATTCCACATTCCATTCCATTCCATTCCAAGTTCCATTCCAGTTTCCATTCCGTTCCACTCCACGTTCCATTCCGCTTTCCATTCCATTCCATTCCGTGTTCCTTTCCATGTTCCATTACATTCCATTCTGTTCCATTCCACATACAATTGCATTCATTTCCACTTTCCATTCCACTCCTTTCCAGATTGCATTCCATTGCATTCCATTTCACTTTCCATTCCATTCCATTCCACATTCCATTTCGTTCCATTCCACATTCCATTCCATTCCAATCCCAGTTCCATTCCATTGCATTGCATTCCATTCCATTCCACATTCCAATGCATTCTACTCCACATTCCCTTCCATTCCAATCCATTCCACTTTCCATTCCTTTCCATTCCATGTTCCATTCCGCGTTCCATTCTTCTTTCCATTCCATTCCATTCGACATTCCGTTCCACATTGCATTCCATTTCATTCTACATTCCATTACACATTCCATTCAATTCCATTGCTCCTACCATTCCACATTGCATTCAATTCCATTCCACTTTCCACTCCATTCCAATCTACATTCCGTTCCATTCCATTCCACATTCCATTCCATTCAATTCCATTCCATACCATTCCGCATTCCATTCCATTCCACATTCTATTCCGTTCCATTCCACGCTCCTTTTCCTTCCATTCCAATCTATTCCACATGCCATCCCACATGGTATTCCATCCCATTCCACTTTCCATTACACAATCCATTCCATTCTGTTACACATTACATTCCACATTCCATTCCATTCCATTCCACATTCCATTCCACATTGTGTTCCTTTCCATTCCACATTTCATTCCATATTCCATTCCTTTCCATACCACATTCCTTTCCATTCTTTTCCATATTCCATTCCATTCCACATTCCACATTCCATTCCACTTTCCATTCCACGTTCCATTCCATTTCATTCCACTTTGCATTCCACTTTCCATTCCATTGCATTCCTCATTCCATTCAACTTTCCATTCCACATACCATTCCATTACATTCCGTATTCCATTCCACCTTCCATTCCACATTCCATTCCAATTCATTCCTTTCCACATTCTTTTCCATTCCATTCCATTCCATTCCTTTCCATTCCACTTTCCATTCTTCATTCCATTCCACATTCCATTCCTTTCCATTCTACTTTCCATTCTGCGGTCCATTCTGCATTCCATTCCACGTTAAATTCCATTCCATTCCACATTCCATTCTACATTACTTTCCATTCCATACCACATTCCATTCCACATTCCATTCCGTTCCTCTCTACATTCCATTCCATTCCATTCCACATTCCATTCCATTCCATTCCATTCCACATTCCATTCCAAAGCATTCCACATTCCATTCCATTCCATTCCACATTCCATTCCATATTCCCCTCCATTGCATTCCACATTCCATTGTACATTCCATTCCACATTCCATTCCACATACCATTGCATTTCATTCCACATTAAACTCCATTACATTCTTTTCCATATACCATTATATTCATTCCATATTCCATTCCTTTCCATTTCAAATTCCATTTCATTCCATTTCATTCCTTTCCACACTCCGTTGAATTCCATTCCACATTCCATTCTATTCCATTCACATTCCACTGCATTCCATTCCATTCCACATTACACTCCATTCCATTCCACATTCTATTCCATATTCCATTCCATTTTCCATTGCACATTCCATTCCACATTCCTTTCCATTCCATTCCACTTTCCACTCTGTTCCTTTCCATTCCACATTCAATTCCATTCCATTCCACATTCCATTACATATTCCATTCCACATTCCGTTTGACGTTCCTTTCCTTTCCATTCTACATTCCACTCCACATTCCATTCCATTGCATTCCACATTCCATTCCAAATTCCTTTCAATTCCATTCTGCATTGCATTCCACATTCCATTCCATTCCATTCCACATTTCATTCCACTGCATTCCATTCCATTCCAAATCCCATTCCATTCCATTCCACCTTGCAATCCATTCCATTCCACATTCCATTCCATATTCCATTCAAATCCATTCCACATTGCATTCCACTTTCCATTCAATTCCATTCAACTTTTCATTCCATGGCATTCCATTGCATTCCAAATTCCATTCCATTCCAATCCACCATCCATTCCATTCCATTCCACATTACATTCCTTTCCATTCCACGACTGTTTCACGTTTCATTCCACTTTCAATTCCACGTTCCATGGCATTCCATTCCACTTTCCACTCCACGTTCCATTCCACATTCCATTTCACGTTCTATTCCACGTTGCATTCCATGTTCCATTCCACATTCCATTCCACGTTCCATTCCGCATTCCATTCCACATTCTATTCCAGATTCCTTTTCATTGCATTCCACATTCCATTACGCATTCCACTCCATTCCGTTCCTCATTCCATTCCACATTCCGCCCCATTCCATTAAACATTCCATTCCATTCCATTCCATTCCACATTCCATTCCACATTCCAATTCACATTCCATTCCATTACATTCCACGTTTCATTCCCTTCCATTCCATGTTCCATTCCATTCCGTTTCAGTTTCCAATCCACTTTCCATTCCATTCCACTCCATATTCCATTCCATTCCATTCAACTTTCCATTCCACATTCCATTCCATTTCAATCCACATTCCATTCCATTCCATTCCACGTTCCATTCCACATTCCATTCCATTCCATTCCTCGTTCCATTCCATTGCATTCCACGTTCCATTCCATTCCATTCCACAATCCATTCTATATTCCATTCCATTCCATTCCACATATCATTCCATTCCATTCCCTTACATTCTGCATTCCATTCCATTCCATTCCACGTTCCATTCCGCATTATATTCCACTGCATTCCACTTTCCATTCCATTCCATTCCATTCCACATGCAATTCCTTTCTATTCCACTTTCAATTCCACGTTCCATTCCATTGCTTTCCACATTCGATTCCATTCCATTAAACCTTCCATTCCACATTTCATTACATTCCTTTCCACATTTCATTCCACATCAACATTCCATTCCACGTTCCTTTCCACTTTACATTCCGTTGCATTCTACATTCCAATCCATTCCATTCCACATTCCATTCCACATTCCATTCCACATTCCATTACGTTCAAATCCACATTCCATTGGATTCCATTCCTCATTCCATTCCATTCCATTCCTCAATCCATTCTACATTCCATTCCATTCCATTCCACATTCCGTTCCATTGCATTCCACATTGAATTACACATTCCATTCCACATTCCATTCCAGATTCCATTCCATTCCGTTCCACACTCCATTCCACATTCCATTCCAGATTCCACTCCATTCCATTCAACATTCCATTCCACATTCCATTCCAATCCATTTCACTTTCCCTTAAGTTTCATTCCAGTCTATTCAACATTCCATTCCAATTGCATTTCACGTTCCATTCCAAGTTCCATTCCATTTTCCATTTCACATTCCATTCCACGTTCCATTCCTCATTTAATTCCATTCCATTTCATATTCCATTCCACATTCAATTCTGTTGAATTCCAAATTGCATTCCACTCCATTGCATTCCACTTTGCATTCCATTCCATTCCATATCCCATTCCTTTGCATTCCACATTCCATTCCATTCCACATTCCATTTCATAACATATCATTCCACATTCCTTTCAATTCCATTCCACTTTCCATTCCTTTGCACATTCCATTGCATTCCACTCCATATTCCATTCCATTCCATTGCATTGCACTATCCATTCCACATCCTATTCTATTCCATGTTGCATTCCACATTCCATTCCACATTCTATTCCATTTCACATTCCATTTCACGTTCCATTCGACGTTCTGTGAAACATTGCATTCCATTCCATTCCACAATCCATTCCACATTCCACTTCTTTCCACGTTCCTTTCCACATTCCATTCCATATTCCATTACATTTTGTTACACATTCCATTCAACTCCACATTCGATTCCATTCCATTCCACATTCCATTCCATTCCATTCCATAGCAGTCCACATTTCATTCCATTCCATACCATTCCAGATTCCATTCCTTACCATTCCACATTCCATTCCCTTTCATTCCACGTTCCATTCACATTCCATTCCACGTTATATTCCCTGTTCCATTCTACATTCCATTCCACGTTCAATTTCCAATCCCTGACATTCCAATTTCCTTTCCACGTTCCTTTCCACGTTCCATTCCATTCCATTCCATGTTCCATTCCACGTTGCATATCACGTTCCTTTCCTCGTTCCATTCCATTAAATTCTACGTTACATTCCACTTTCTATTCCATGTTACATTCCATTGCATTCCACGTTCCATTCCATTCCATTCCACTTCATTCCACGTTCCATTTCACATTCAATTCCATTCCTTTCCACATTGCATTGAATTCTATTTCACGTTCCATTCCACATTGCATTCCATTTCATTCCATTTTCCATTCTACATTTCATTCAATTGCATTCCCCATTCCATTCCATTCCATTCAACATTCATTCCACATTCCATTCCATTCCACATTCCATTCCACATTCCACACCATTACATTTCACTTTCATTCCATTCCAATCCATTCCATTCCATTCCTAATTCCATTCCATTTCATTCCATTCCATTCCACATTCCATTCCACATTCCATTCCATTCCATTTCACATTCCATTAAACATTCCATTCCAATCCATTTCACGTTGCCTTAAATTTCATTCCAGTCCATTCCACATTCCATTCCCATTGCATTTCACTTTCCTTTCCAAGTTCCATTCCATTTTCCATTTCACATTCCATTCCACGTTCCATTCCACATTTAATTCCATTCCATTTCATATTACATTCCACATTCAATTCTGTTGAATTCCACACTGCATTCCACTCCATTCCATTGCAAATTGCATTCCATTCCATTCCATATTCCATTCCATTCCTTTCCAAATTCCATACCATTCCATTATACATTCCATTCCATAACATATCATTCCACATTCCTTTCAATTCCATTCTACTTCCATTCCATTGCACATTCCATTGCATTCCATTCCACATTCCATTCCATTCCATTCCACAATCCATTCCACATTCTATTCTATTCCACGTTCCATTCCACATTCCATTTCACATTCTATTCCATTCCACGTTCCATTCGACGTTTTGTAAAACATTGCGTTCCATTCCATTCCACAATCTATTCCACCTTCCACTTCATTCCACATTCCATTCCACATAACATTCCATATTCCATTCCATTCCATTACACATTTCATTCCAATACACATTCGATTCCATTTGATTCCACATTCCATTCCATTCCATTCCATATCAGTCCACATTCCATTCCATTACATAGCATTCCAGATTACATTCCTTACCATTCCACATTCCATTCCATTCCATTCCATGTTCCATTCACGATCCATTCCATGTTCCATTCCCTGTTCCATTCTTCTTTCCATTCCACGTACGATTTCACGTTCCAATCCCTGACATTCCAATTTCCATTCCACGTTCCATTACAAGTTCCATTCCATTCCATTCCACGTTCCATTCCACGTTGCATATCACGTTCCATTCCACGTTCCATTCCATTAAATTCCACGTTACATTCCACTTTATATTCCATGTTACATTCCATTCCATTCCACGTTCCATTGCACGTTCCATTCCACATTCCATTCCATTCCATTCCACACTCCATTTTACATTCCATTCCATTAAATTCCACATTCCATTGCACACTCCATTCCGTTCCATTCCACTTTCCTTTCCTTTCCATTCCACATCATATTCCATTACATTCCACATTCCATTTCACATTCCATTCCATTCCATTCCACATTCCATTGCACATTCCATTCCATTTCATTGCACTTTGCATTCCACACAGCATTCCATTCCATTCCACATTCCATTCCATTCCATTCCACATCCTTTCTTTCCTTTCCACGGTCCATTCTATTCCATTCCGCATTGCATTGTCATTTAATTCCATTCCGCAGTCCATTCCGCATTCCATTCCATTAAATTCAACTTACCATTTCACATTCCATTCCATTAAATTCTGCATTCCATTCCGCATTCCATTCCATTCTATACTCCATTCCATTCCACATTCCATTCCATTCCATTCCATTCCAGATTCCATTCCATTCCATATTTCATTCCACCATCCAATCCATTTTATTCCACATTCCATTCCAATCCATTCCACATTCCATTCCATTCCACTCCACATTCCATTCCACATTCCATTCCATTCCACATTCCATTGCACATTCCATTCCATTCCATTCCACTTTGCATTCCACACAGCATTCCATTCCTTCACACATTCCATTCCATTCCATTTCATGATACTTTCCATTACATTCCATTCAATTCCACATTGCATTCCATCCCATTCCTTTCCACTTTGCATTCCACACAGCATTCCCTTCCATCCCACATTCCATTCCATTCCATTCCATGATCCTTTCCATTACAATCCATTCCATTCCACATTACATTCCATTCCACTACACCTTCCATTCCACTTTGCAATTAAATCCATTGCACATTCCATTCCACATTCCATTCCATTCCATTCCATTCCACCTTCCATTCCATTCCATTCCACCTTCCATTCGATTACACATTCCTTTCCACATTTCATATCATGCCATTCCCCATTCCATTCTGCATTCCATTCCCCGTTGCATTCCATTCATTTTCACATTCCATTCTACATTCCATTCAATTCCATTCCGCATTCCGTTCCATTCCATTCTTCATTCCAATCCATCCCATTCCATTCCATTCCACCTTCCATTGCATTTCATTCAGCATTCCATTCCATTCCAGCATTCCATTCAACATTCCATTCCATTCCATTCAACATTCCATTCCATTCCATTCCTTTCCATTCCATATTCCATCCCATTCTATTCCACATTCCATTCCATTCCACTGTATATTCCATTGCATTCCATTCTACTCCACAATCCATTCCACATTCCATTCCATTCCACGTTCGATTCCACATTCCATTCCACATTCCATTGGATTCCACTTTCCATTCGATTTCACATTCCATTTCATTCCATTTCACTTTCCATTCCATTCCACATTCCATACCACATTGCATTCCATTCCATTCCAAATTCCATTCTACATTCCATTCCACTCCATTCCGCATTCCATACCATTCCATTCCACCTTCCATTCCATTGCACTCGGCACTCCATTCCATTCCTGCATTCCATTCAATGTTCCATTACACATTCCTTTCCAGGTTCCATTCCACATTCCATTCCATTCCATTCCACGTTCTATTCCACATTCCATCCCATTCCATTCCACATTCCATTCCATTCCATTCTACGTTCCATTCCACTCTATTCTACGTTCCATTCCACATTGCATTCCATTCAATTCCACATTCCATTCAATATTATATTCCACATTGCATTCCATTCTACGTTCCATTCCACATTCCATTGGATTCCACGTTCCATTCCACATTCCATTTAACATTCCATTCCACATTCTATTCCACGTTCCATTCCAATTTCCATTCCAAATTCAATTCCATTCCATTCTGCTTTCCATTCCATTCCATTCCACATTCCTTTCCATTGCATTTCACATTCCATTCCAAATTCCTTTCCCTTCCATTCCACATTCCATTACATATTCCATTCCATTCCATTCCACATTCCGTTCCACATTCCTTTCCACCTTCCATTCCACATTCCAGTCCATTCCATTCCCCCTTCCATTCCACTTTCCAATCCATTCCATTTCACATTCCATTCCATTCCATTCGACTTCCGATTACACATTCCATTCCATTATATTCCACATTCCATTACACATTCAATTCTCTTATATTGCACTTTCCATTCCACATTCCATTCCATTCAATTCCATATTCCATTGCACATTCCATTACATTCCATTTCACATTCCATTCCACATGCCATTCATTTCCATTCCACATTCCTTTCCATTCCACATTCCATTCCACATTCCATTTCCTTCCATTCCACATTCCATTCCACATTCCATTCCATTGTATTCCGCAATTCATTCCACATTCTATTCCATTCCATTCCACCTTCCAACACATTCCATTCCACATTCAAATCCATTTCATTCAGCATTGCATTCCACTCCTTTCCATATTCTATTCCACCTTCCATTCCATTCCATTCCACATTCCATTCCATTCCATTCCATATTCCTTTACATTCCACTCCATTCCACTTTCCATTCCATTCCATTCCACATTCCATTCCAATCCATTCCACGTTCTATTCCACTCCAATCCATTCAACAATCCATTCCACATTCCATTCCATTCCATTCTACGTTCCATTGCACATTCCATTCCATTCCTTTCCAAATTCCATTCCATTCAAGTCCATTCCGCATTCCATTCCATATTCCATTCCATTCCATTGCATTCCATTCCACATTCCATTCCTTTCAATTCCACATTCCATTCCACATGCCATTCCACTCCATTTCACTTTCCATTAGATTCCATTGCGTTCCTTTCCAATTTCTATTCCCATTCCATTCCAAGTTCCTTTCCACGTTCCATTCCACGTTCGATTCCTCATTTCATTCCATTACATATTCCATTTCACATTCCATTCCATTCCATTCCACATTCCATTCCACATACCATTCCATTCCATTCCACATTCCATTCCATTCCATTACCCATTCTATTCCACATTTCTTTCCATTCCATTCCGCATTCCATTCCACATACCTTTACGTTCCATTCTGCATTCCATTATACATTCCATTCCATTCCATTCCATATTCCATTTCACTTTCCTTTCCATTGCATTATGCATTCCATTAGAAATTCCTTTCCATTCCATTGCCCATTCCATTCCACATTCCATTCCATTCCATTCCACATTCCATTCCATTCCATACTGCATTCCAATCCACTTTCCATTCCATTCCATTAAACATTCCATTCCACATTCCTTTACATTCCATTCTGCATTCCATTCCACATTCCATTCCATTCCGCATTCCATTCCACATTAAATTCCATTGCATTCCACATTCCATTCCACATTACTTTCCATTCCATTCTGCATTCCGTTCCACAACCCATTCCATCCCATTCCCCATTCCACTCCACATTCCATTCCATTCCATTACACATTCCAATCCATTACATACCGCATTCCTTTCCACATTCCATTCCATCCCGCATTTCCTTCCACATTCCATTCCATTCCATTCCACATGCCTTTCCACTTTCCAATTCATTAAATTCCGCATTCCATTCCACATTACATTCCATAAAATTCTGCACTACATCCCACCTTCCATTCCATTCCCTTCCCCGTTGCATTCCATATCCCTTTCCATTCCATTCCACGTACCATTCCAAGTTATATATATCATTCCATTCCACATTCTTTCCATTCTATTCCTTTCCATTTCACATTCCATTCCATTCCATTCCACATTCCATTCCACGTTCCAATCCACGTTCCATTCTATTCCATTCCACATTCCATTCCATTCCATTCCACATTCCATTCCATATTCCATACCATTCTTTCCATGTTACATTACATTCCATTCCACAATCCATTCCACATTCCATTCTAATTCATTCTACATTCCACTGCACTCCATTCCACATTCCATTGCCTTCCATTCCATTCTACATCCCAATCAATTCCGTTCAGTATTCAATTCCTTTCCATTCCACATTCCATTCCATTCCATTCCACTTTCCATTCTACATTCCATTCCATTCTATTCCACATTGCACTCCTTTCCATTCCATATTCCACTCCATTCCATTCCATTTAACATTCCATTCCAATCCATTCCACATTCTATTCCATTCCATTTCACATTCCATTCCATTCCATTCCACATTCCATTCCACTTTCCATTCCATTCCATTCCACATTGCATTCCACTCAATTCCACTTTCCATTCCACATTCCATTCCATTCCTTTCCATTTCACATTCCATTCCATTCCATTCCACATTCCATTCAACATTCCATTACATTCCATTCGGCATTCCATTTCACATTACATTACTTTCTATTTCACATTCCATTCCATTTTATTCCACACAAAATTCCATTCCACCTTCCATTCCATTCCATTCCACATTCCATTAAATTCCATTCCACATTGCATTCCATTCAATTCAATTACATATTCTTTCCACATTCTACTCCTTTCATCTTTCCATTGCACATTCCATTCCACATACATTTCCACGTACCATTCCATTTAATTCCAAATTCGATTCCATTCAATTCTACATTTCATTCCACTCCAATCCACTCAAGTCCTCATTCCGTTCATTTCCATTCCATTCCAAACTATATTCCCTTCCATTTCAGTCCACATTCTACTCCATTCCATCCCATTCCGTTCCATATTCCATTTCAGTACATTCCACATTCCATTCCATTCCTTTCCATATTCCATTCCACATTAAATTCCATTCCATATTCAATTCCATTGCATTCCATTCCACTCCATATTCCATTCCATTGTATTCCATTCCACATTCCATTCCATTCCATTCTACCTTCCATTGCATTCCATTTAACATTGCATTCCGTTCCATTTCACGTTCCATTCCATTCCACTTTCCATTCCATTCAAATCCATTCCATTCTACATTTCTTTCCTCTCCAGTTTCCATTCCATTCCATTCTGCATTCCAATTCACCCTCGATTCCATTCCGTTCCACATTAGTATCCATATTCCATTCCACATTCAATTTGTTTCCGTTCCATTCCACATTCCATTCCATTCCATTCCACATTCCAATCCATTCCATTCCACATTCCATTCCACATTCCATTCCATTCCTTTCCACATTCCACTCCATTGCATTCCACATTCCATTCCACATTTCATTCCATTCCATTCCATTGCCCCTTCCATTCCATTCCATTCCACGTTCCATCCCATTCCATTCCACATTCCATTCCATTCATAATACATTCCATTCCATTCCATACCTCATTCCATTTCATTACATATTCTCTTCCATTCCACTTTCCATTCCATTCCATTCAACTTTCCATTCAACTTTCCATTCCATTCCATTCCTGGTTCCATTCCACATTCCATTCCTTTCCTTTCCACGTTCCATTCCATTCCATTCCACATTCCATTGCACATACCTTTCCATTCGATTCCTTTCAGCATTCCACTTTCCATTCCTTTCCTATCCGCATTCTATTCCACTTTCCATTCCATTTCACATTCCATTCCATGTTACATTCCATTCCATTCCACATTCGAATTCCACGTTCCATTCCATTCCATTCCACATTCCATTTTAGATTCAATTCCACATTCCATTCCATTCGATTCCATTCCACATTCCATTGCATTCTCTTTCACATTCCATTAAATTCCATTAAACATTCCATTCCATTCCATTCCATTCCACATTCCATTTTATTTCATTCCCCGTTCCATTCCCTTCCATTCCACGTTCTATTCCATTCCATTCCACTTTCCATTCAACATTCCATTCCATTACACATTCCTTTCCATTACATTACTCTTTCCATTCCACATTGCATTCCCTTGCATTCCCCATGGTATTCCATTTCACATTCCATTCTGTTCCATTCCACATTCCATTCCATTCCACATTCCATTCCATTCCATTCCACTTTCCATTCCATTCCATACACCTTCCAATCCATTCCATTCCATTCCACTCCATTCCACATTCCATTCCATTCCTTGTTCTAATCCAGTTTCCATTCCATTTCATTCCATGTTCCATTAAATTTAATTCCACATTCGATTCCATTCAATTCTACATTTCATTCCATTCCATTCCATTCAAATCCTCATTCCATTCAATTTCATTCCATTCCAAACTATATTCCATTCCATTCCAGTCCGTATTCCACTCCATTCCATCCCATTCCATTCCACATTCCATTTCAGTACATTCCACATTCCATTCCATTCCTTTCCACTTTCCATTCAACGTTAAATTCCATTCCATATTCCATTCCATTCTACATTCCATTCTATTCCATTCTATCTTCGATTCTATTCCATTTAACATTGCATACCATTCCATTTCACATTCCTTGCCATTCCACCTTCCATTCCATTCAAATCCATTATATTCTACATTCCATTCCATTCCACTTTCCATTCCATTCCATTCCACCTTCCAATTACCCCTCAATTCCATTCTGTTCCACATTCCTATCCACATTGCTTTCCACATTCAATTTGTTTCCATTCAATTCCACATTCCATTCCATTCCATTCCTCATTCCAATCCATTCTATTCCACATTCCTTTCCATTCTACATTCCATTGCACATTCCATTCCATTCCTTTCCACATTCCACTCCATTGCATTCCACATTCCATTCCACATTCCATTCCATTCCATTGCACCTTCAATTCCATTCCATTCCACGCTGCATTCCATTCCACGTTCCAATCCATTCGATTGCACCTTCAATTCCATTCCATTCCACGTTGCATTCCATTCCTTTCCACATTCCATTTAATTCATTACACATTCCATTCCATTCCATACCTCATTCCATTTCATTACATATTCTATTCCATTCCACTTTCCATTCCATTCCATTCAACGTTCCATTCAACGTTCCATTCCATTCCATTCCTGGTTCCATTCCAAATTCCATTCCTTTCCATTCCACGTTCCATTCCGTTCAATTCCACATTCCATTCCATTCCACATTCCATTGTACATTCCATTCCATTCCATTCCTTTCAACATTCCACATTCCATTCCATTACTTTCCACATTCCATTCCACCTTCCATTCCACTTTCCATTCCACACTCCAATCCACATTCCATTCCACATTCCATTCCATTCCATTCAATTCCGCATTGTATTCCACTCCATTCCACATTCCATTCCACCTTCCATTCCACTTTCCATTCCACACTCCATTCCACATTCCATTCCACATTCCATTCCATTCCATTCCATTCCGCATTGTATTCTATTCCATTCCACCTTCCATTCCACATTCCATTCCACATACCATTCCATGTTCCATTCCATGTTCCCATTGCATTTCATTCCATTCCACATTTCATTCCATTCCACATTTCATTCCATTCCATTCCATTTCACATTCCACTCCATTCCATTTCAATTGCCATTTCACATTCCAGTCAATTGCATTCCTCATTCCATTCCGTGACATTCCACATTCCATTCCACTTTCCATTATATTCTAATCCACATTTCATTCCATTCCATTCCATTCCAGTCCACATTCCATTCCAATCCGTTCCATTGCACATTCCATTCCATTCCATACCAAATTCCATTCGATTCCATTGCACATTCCATTCCGTTTCATTCCACGTTCAATTCCATTACATTCAACGTTCCATTCCATTCCATTCCATGTTTCATTCCACGTTCCATTCCACTTTCCATTCCATGTTCCATTCCATTACACTCCATGTTCCATTCCACGTTCCATTCCACGTACAATTCCTTTCAATTCCACGCTCCATTCCATGTTCCATTCCACGTTCCATTCCCCTTTCCATTACATTCCATTCCACGTTACTTTGCAAGTTCCATTTCACATTCCATTCCACATTCCATTCCATATTCCATTCTATTCCATTCCATATTCTATTCCATTACATTCCACATTTCATTCCATTCCATTCCACATTGCATTCCATTCTATTGCATTCCATATTCAATTCCACATTCCATGCCACATTCCATTCTATTCCATTCCACATTCCATTCCAATCCATTCCACATTCCCTTCCACTTTCCATTCCATACCATTCCACATTCAACTCCATTCCAAAGCATTCCAGTCCACACTGCATTCCAATCCATTCCATTTCACATTCCATTCCATTCCACTCCATTCCATTCCATTCCTTTCCACTCCAAATTCCATTCAATTCCATTCCATTCCATTCCACATTCCATTCAATTCCACATTCCATTCCATTCCATTCCATTCCACATTCCATTCCACATTCCATTCAATTCCATTCCTCATTCCATTGCATTTCATTCCAGATTCAATTCCATTCCGCTTCATTCCACATTCCATTCCACATTCCATTCCACTCCATTCCAAGTTCCATTTTATTTCATTCCACGTTCCATTCCATTCAATTACAATTTCTACTCCATTCCATTCCACGTTCCATTACACATTCCATTCCATTACACATTCCATTCCATTCCATTACGCGTTCCATTCCACGTTCCATTCCACATTCCATTCCACTTTCAATTCGATGTTCCATTCAACGTTCCATTACGCATTCCATTACAAATTTGATTCCACATTCCATTCCATTCCATTCCACATTCCATTGAACATTCCATTCCACGTTACATTCCAAACTGCATTCCATTGCATTCCGTTCCATTCCATTTCCCATTCCATTCAACATTCCATTCAATTCCATTCCATTCCACATTCCACTGCAGATTTCATTCCACTTTCCTTTCGAAATTCCATTCCATTCCAATCCATTCCACATTCCATTCAATATTCCATTCAATTCCTTTCCGCATTGCTTTTCAAATTCCATTCCATTGCATTCCACATTCCATTCCACATTCCATTCCATTGCTTTCCACATTCCATCATACATTCCATTCCATTCCATTCCACATTTCATTGCATTCCATTCTACATTCCATTGCATTCCATTCCACGTTCCATTCCATTTTCCATTCCACTTTCAATTCCACGTTTCTTTCCACATTCCATTTCACGTTCCATTCCACGTTGCATACCACATTGCATTCCATTCTATTCCACATTCCTTTCCAAATTGCATTCCATTTCATTCCACATTCCATTCCATTCCATTTCAAATTCCATACCATTCCATTCCATTCCATTAGAAATTCCATTCCATTCCATTCCGTTTCATTCCATTCCACATTCCATTGCATTAAAATCCACATTCCATTCCATTCCATTCCATTCCATATTACATTCCATTTCATTCCACGTTCCATTCCACGTTCCATTCCAGTTTCCATTTCAATTCATTCAACATTCCATTCCGCCTTCCATTCCTTTCCACATTCCATCCCACATTCCTTTCCATTCCATAACACATTTCATTGCATTTCATTCCACATTATATTCTATTCCATTCCACATTCCATTCCAAGTTCCATTCCACGTTCCATTCCTTTTCATTCCACATTCCACTCCACATTCCATTGCACATCGCATTCCTTTCCATTCAACATTGCATTTCATTCCATTTCACATTCCTTTCCATTCCATTCCGTTCCATATTCCATTCCATTCCATTCCACGTTCCATTCCAAGTTCCATTCCAGGTTCCATTCCACATTCCATTCCACGTTCAATTCCACGTTCCATTCCACATTCCATTCCACTTTCCATTCCTCATTCCATTCCACATTCCATTCCACATTCCATTCCATTCCATTCAACATTCCATTCCATTCCACTCTATTCCATTCCACATTCCATTTTATTCCATTCCATTCCACATTCCACTGTAATCCATTCCATTCCACATTCCATTCCACATTCCATTCCACTTTCCACTCCAATTCATTCAACATTCCATTCCACCTTCCAGTCCTTTCCACATTCCATCCCACATTCCATTCCATTCCATTACACATTTCATTTCATTGCATTCCACATTATATTCTATTCCATTCCACATTCCATTCCATATTCCTTTCCACGTTCCATTGCACTTTCCATTCCACTTTCCTTTCCACGTTCCATTCCACGTTCCATTCCACGTTCCATTCCATGTTCCATTCCGCGTTCCATTCCTTTCCTTTCTGCATTACATTTCTCATTCCATTCCTTTCCAGCCCACATTCAACTCCATTCCATTCTACATTCCATTAAACATTCTTCTCTATACGATTTCGCATTCCATTCCACATTCCATTCCCATCCATTCATCATTCCACACCACTCCATTCCACTCTACATTGCATTCAATTCCAATCCACATTCCATTCCACATTCCATTCAATTCCATTCCACATTCCATTCGCTTCCATTCCACATTCCATTCCACCTTCCATTCCATTCCTTTCCACGTTGCATCCCACGTTGCTTTCCACTTTGCTTTCCACGTTCCTTTCCACCTTCCATTCCACGTTCAATTCCATGTTCCAATCCACGTTCCATTCCATTCCATTCCACGTTAAATTCCACATTCCATTCTATTCCATTCCACATTCCATTCCTTTCCATTCCACATTCAATTCCATTCCATTAAAAATTCCACTCCATTCTATTCCATTCCATTCCACATTCGATTGAATTCCAATCCACATTGCATTCCATTCCATTCCATTCCATATTCCATTCCATTCCATTCAACATTCCATCCCACATTCCATTCCATCCCATTCCACATTTCATTGCATTCCATTCCACATTGCATTCCATACCTTTCCACTTTCCATTCATTTCCATTCAACATTCCATCCTACATTCCATTCCATCCCATTCCACATTTCATTGCATTCCATTCCACATTGCATTCCATTCCATTCTACATTCCCTTCCACATTCCATTACACATCGCATTCCACGTTCCATTCCAATTTCCTTTGACATACCATTCCAAATTCCATTCCACGTTCAATTCCACGTTCCATTCGGTTTCATTCCACATTCCATTCCTTTCCATTCCACATTCTATTCCACATTCCATTCCATTACCTTCCATTTCATATTCCATTCAATTCCAAACCATTCCACATCCCATTCTATTCCATTCCACATTCCAGGCCATTCCATTGCACATTCCATCCAACATTACATTCCATTCCATTCCAGTACACATTCCATTACATTCCATTTCACATTACATTCCATTCCACCCCATTCTTTTCCAATCGATTACATTTTCCCTTACTTTCCATTCCACGTTCTATTCCAATTTCCATTCCACTTTCCATTCCTTTTCATTCCTCATTCCATTCCACATTCCATTGCACATCGCATTCCTTTCCATTCAACATTGCATTTCATTCCATTTCACATTCCTTTCCATTCCATTCCATTCCACATTTCATTCCATTCCATTCCACGTTCCATTCCAAGTTCCATTCCATGTTCCGTTCCACATTCCATTCCACATTCAATTCCACGTTCCATTCCACGTTCCATTCCACTTTCCGTTCCTCATTCCATTCCACATTCCATTCCACATTCCACTCCATTCCATTCCACGTTCTATTCCATTCCACTCTATTCCATTCCACATTCCGTTTTATTCCATTCCATTACACATTCCACTCTAATCCATTCCATTAAACATTCCATTCCACATTCCATTCCAATTCATTCCACATTCCATTCCAATCCATTCCACATTCCATTCCACATTCCCTTCAACATTCCCTTCCGCATTAACTTCCATTCCATTCCACATTCCATTCCACATTGCATTCCTCATTCCATTACATTCCATTCCTCATTCAATTCCACATTCCATTCCACATTCCATTCCACATTCCCTTCCACATTCCATTCCACATTCCCTTCCATGTTCCATTCCATTCCACATTCCATACCATTCAATTCCAAATTGCTTTGCATTCCTTTCCATTCCACATTCCTTTCCATATCGAATCCCTTCCATTCCACATTCCATTTCATTGCATTCCGCATTCCATTCTACGTTCCATTCTAAGTTCCATTATGCGTTCCATTACAGGTTCCATTCCACCTTCAATTCCATTCCATTCCACACTCTATTCCACATTCCATTACATACGATACCACATTCCATACAGTTCCATTGCATTCCATTCCACAACCTATTCCATTCCATTTCACATTCCATTCCATTCCTTTCTACAATTCATTCCATTCCATTCCACATTCCATTCCACATTCCATTCCACATTCTATTCCATTCCATTCCACATTCGATTCGATTCCACATTCCATTCCACATTCCATTCCATTCCTTTCCGCAGTCCATTCCACTCCATTCCACATTCCATTCCATTCCATTCCACAGTCCATTCCATTCAATTCCACATTCCATTCCACATTCCATTCCATTCCATTCCACATTGCATTCCACATTCCATTCCATTAAATTCCATTCCACATTGCATTCCACATTTCATTCCATTCCATTTCACATTCCATTCCACAGAGTATTCCCCTCCATTCATCTTTCCATTCCACATTCCACTCCACATTCCATTCCACTTTCCATTCCATTCCATTCCACCTTCCATTCCACGTTTCATTAGACGTTCAATTCCACGTTCCATTCCACGATCCATTCCATTACATTCCATGTTCCATTCCATATTCCATTCCATTCCTTTCCACATTCCATTCCTTTCCATTCCACATTCTATTCCACAATCCATTGCATTCCATTCCGCATTCCATTCTACATTCCATTCCACTCCATTGCACATTTCATTCCACATTCCTTTCCATTCCATTCCACATTCCATTCCACATTCCATTCCTCGTTCCATTCCTTTTTCCATTCCAGGTTCCTTTCCACGTTCCATTCCTCTCCATTACAGCTTCCATTCCGTTCCATTCCACTTTCCATTTCATTCCGTTCCACATTCCATTCAACATTCTATTTCACATTCCATTCCACATTCCATTGTACATGCCATTCCATTCCATTCCACATTCCATTTCATTCCATTCCACATTCCATTCCGTTTCATTACACATTCCATTCCACATTCCATTCCACGTTCCATTTCATGTTCCGTTCCATTTCATGCCACTTCCTATTCCATTCTATTTAGCGTTCCATTCCATTCCATTCCACATTCCATTCCATTCCATTCCACATTCCTTTCCACATTTGATTCCATTCCATAACACTTTCCATTCCACATTCCATTCCATTCCATTTCATTCCACGTTCCATTCCACATTCAATTCCTCATTCCATTCCACATTCCATTCCACATTCCATTCCACATTTTGTGCGTTCCAATTCACATGCCATTCCACGTTCCCTTCCATTCCATGCTATTCCATTCCACATTCCATTCCACATTCCATTCGGCACTGCATTCCATTCCTTTCCAGTTCACATTCCATTCCACTGCTTTCCACATTCCATTCCACATTCCATTCCATTCCATTATGCATTCTATTCCATTCCAATCCACATTTCATTCTGCATTTCCTTCCATTCCATTCCACATTCCTTTCCACAGTCTACTCCACATTCACTTCCATTACATTCCATTCTTTTCCATTCCACGTTCCATTCCAAATTCCATTGCATTCCTTTCCACGTTCCATTTCACATTCCATTCCATTCCGTTCTACGTTCCTTTCCATACTGAATTCCGCATTCCATTCCACATTCCATTCCATTCCATCCCACATTCCATTCCACATTCCAGCCCACTTTCAATTCCACATTCCATTACACGTTTCATTCCACGTTACATTCCACATTGAATTCCATTCCACTTAACGTTCCTTTCCCATTACATTCCATTCCATACCAAGTTCCATTGCAGATTCCATTCCACGTTCCATTCCATTCCATTCCACTATCCATTCCACGTTCCATTGCACGTTCCTTTCCATTCCATTCCACGTTCCATTCCACATTCCACTGAATTCCATTCCGAGTTCCATTCCATAATCCATTCAATTCCATTCCACACGCCATTCCACATTCCATTCCAGATTCCATTCCGTACCTTTCCACATTCCATTCCGCTTTCCATTCAACTTCCCATTCCATACTCCATTCAATTTCATTCCATGTTCCATTTGACATTGCTTTCCTTTAGATTGCACTTTCCATTCCACATTCCATTCCACATTCCATTGCGTTACATTCCACATTCCATTCCATTCCATTACATTCCACATTCCGTTCCATTCCATTCCACATTCCATTCCATTCCATTCCACATTCCATTCCATTCATTTCCAAATTTCATTGCATTACATTCCATTCCATTCCACATACCATTCCATTCAACATTCCATTCCGCTTTCCATTCCACTTACCATACCGCGTTCTATTCCATTTTATTCCACATTCCATTCCATTACATTCCACATTGTATTCCATATTCTATTCCATTCCATTCATTTATTGTATTCCATTGCATTCCACTCCACATACCTTTACATTCCACATTCCATTCCACATTCCATTCCACGTTCCATTCCACGTTCATTCCATTCCATTCCACATTCCATTCCATTCCATTCCACATTCCATTCCACATTCCATTTTATTCCATTCCACATTTCATTCCATTCTATTCCACATTCCATTCCACACTTGATTCCATTCCATTCAACATTCGTTTCCACATTCCATTCCATTGCATTCCATTCCACTTTCCCTTCCACATTCCATTCCACATTCCATAACACATTCTATTCCATTCCATTCCACATCCCATTCCACATTCCACTCCATTCCTTTCCACATTCCTTTCCACAATACATTCCCTTACATTCCATTCCACATTCTGTTCTCCATTCCATTCCATTGCATTTAAAATTCTGTTCCGTGAATTCCACATTCCATTCCACATTCCATTCCATTCCATTCCTTTCCACATTCCATTCCAAATTCCATTCCATTCCATTCCATTCCACTTTGCAATCCATTAAGTTCCAATTTCCATTCAATTTCATTCCACAATCCTTTCCATTCCTTTGCACATTCCTATCCATTCAGTTCGACATTCCATTCCACTTTCCATTCTACATTCCATTCCATTCCATTTCACATTCCAATCCACATTCCATTCCATTCCATTCCGCAATCCATTCCATTCCATTCCACAATCAATTCCAGATTCCATTCCATTCCTTTTAATACCACATTCCATTCCAAATTCCATTCCATTCCATTCCACATTCCATTCCACATTCCCTTCCATTCCTCTCCACATTCCATTCCACATTCCATTCCATTTCATTCCATATTCCATTCCATTCCTTTCCACATTCCATTCCCTTCCATACCACATTCCATTCCACATTCCATTCTACTTTCTATTCCAGATTCCATTCAACAATCCAATCCACGTTCCATTCCATTCCATTCAACTTTCCTTTTCATGATCAATTCCACATTCCATTCTATGTTCCATTCTATTCCATTCCATGTTCCTTTCCACATTGCATTCCATTAAATTCCATGTTCCATTCCACATTCTATTCCTCCTTCCATTCCACGTGACATTCCACTTTCCAATCCACGTTTCCTTCCAAGTTCCATTCCACATTCCATTCCATTCCATTAAACTTTCCATTCTACTTTCCACTCCTCATTCCATTCTACATTGCATTACATTCCATTCCACATTCCATTCTGCATTCCGTTTCACTTTCCATTCCACAATCTATTACATTCCATTCTATGTTCCATTCCACATTCCATTCCACGTTCCATTCCGTTCTATTCTACATTCCATTCCACATTCATTTACACATTCCATTCCACATTCCTTTCCATTAGATTCCATTCCACATTCCATTCCACATTCCATATCTTTCCATTCCATTCCAAGTTACATTCCACATTCCATTCCACATGCCATTCCACGTTCCTTTCCGTTGCATTACACGTTCCGTTCCACATTCCATTGCACATTCCATTCCACGTTCCTTTCCGTTCCATTCCACGTTCCATTCCACATTCCATTGCACATTCCATTTCACATTCCATTCCACATTCCATTCAACGTTCCTTTCCATGTTCCATTCCATGTCCCGTTCCATTCCATTCCATGTTCCATTACACATTCCATTCCATTTTCCATTACACATTCCATTCCATTCCGTTCCACCATCCATTCCGTATTCCATTACCAGGTTCCAATGCACATTCCATTCCACTCCTTTCCACTTTCTATTCCACATTCCATTCCATTCTATTCTACGTTGCATTACACATTCTATTCCATTCCATTCCACAATTCATTCCACATTCCATTCCACGTTCCATTCCACATTCCATTTCATTCCATTCCATGTTACATTCCACATTCCATTCCGTTCCATAACACGTTCCATTCCACATTCCATTCCACATTCCTTTCCACATTCCATTCCGTTCAATTCCTCATGCCACTCCACATTGCATTCCACATTCCATTCCTCATTCTATTCTGCATTGCAGTCCACATTTCATTCCATTCCATTACACATTCCATTCCACATTCCATTCCATTCCATTCCACATTCTATTATACTTTCCCTTCCACATTCTCTTCCATTCCAATCCAGATTCCTTTCCACGTTCCATTCCATTCCATTCCACATTCCAATCCACTTTCGATTCCACATTCCTTTCCACATTCCATTCCATTAAATTCCACATTCCAGTCAACATTCCATTCCATTCCATTAAACATTCTATTCCATATTCAATTCCAAATTCCATTCCATTCCATTCCACATTCCATTCCATTGCATTCCACATTCCTTTCCATTCCATTCCACATTACACTACAAATTCCACTGCATTCCATTCAATAGTCCATTCCACATTCCATTCCATTACATTCCACATTCCATTCCACATTCCATTTCACTTTCCTTTCTACATACAATTACATTGCTATCCACGTTCCATTTCATTCAATTCCACGTTCCATTTCATTCGATTCCACGTTACAATTCATTGCAGTTCAAATTTCATTCCGAATTCCATTTCACATTCTATTCCATCCCATTCCATTGTATTCCACATTCCATTCCATTCCAATCCACATACCATTCCATTTCAAATTCAATTCCATTCCATTCCATGTTCCAATCCCTTCCATTCCACCTTCCATTCAATTCCATTGCACATTCCATTCCAATTTTGATTCTTTTAAATTCTATTCCACATTCCATTCCACTCCATTCCACATTGCATTCCACATCCCATTCCACATTCCATTCCATTTCATTCCACATTCCATTCCATTCCATTCCATTCCTTTCCATTCCAAATTCCATTCCATTCAATTCTAGGTTCCATTCCATTCCATTCCATTCCACATTGCATTCCACATTCTATTCCACATTCCATTCCATTTCATTCCACATTCCATTCCATTCCATTCCATTCCACATTCCATTCCATTGCATTCTATTCTATTCCATTCCATTCCACATTCCATTCCATTCAATTCTACGTTCCATTCCATTCCACATTCCATTCCATTCCATTCCACATTCCCTTCCATTCCATTCCACATTCCATTCCATTCAATTCTACGCTCCATTCCATTCCACATTCCATTCCATTCCATTCCACATTCCATTCCATTCCATTCCACATAACATTCCATTCAATTCTACGTTCCATTCCATTCCACCTTCCATTCCATTTCATTCCACATTCCATTCCATTCCAGTCCACATTCCATTCCATTCCATTCCGCATTCCATTCCATTCCAGTCCACTGTCCATTCCATTCCATTCCACATTCCATTAAATTCCACTCCACATTGTATTCCACCTTCCATTCCATTCTATTCTCTTTCACTTTCCATTGCATTCCATTCTATTCCACATTCCATTCCTCTCCATTACACATTCCATTCTATTCCATTCCACATTCGATTCCACGTTCCATTCCACATTCCTCTTTATGATCCATTGCATTCCATTCCACATTCCATTCCATTCCATTCCACATTCCATTCCATTCCATTCCTTTCCACATTCGATTCCATTCTATATTCCATTCCACATTCCATTCCACATTCCATTCGTTTCCACATTGCTTTCCACATAACTTTCAACACTCCATTCCATTCCATTCCACATGCCATTCCACATTGCATTCCTTTCCATTCCACATTCCATTCCATTCCATTCAACATTCCACGTTCCATTCCACGTTGCATTCCACGTTTATTCCATTCAATTCCACGTTCCATTCCAATTTCCATTCCACTCCATTGCATTCCACATTCCATTCCATTCCATTCCATTTCACTTTCCATTCCACATTGCATTCCAAATTCCATTCCACATTCCATTCCATATTCTATTTCTTTCCATTCCATATTCCATTCCACATTCCATTCCATTCCACTTTCCATTCCATTCTATTCCACATTCCATTGCGCATTCCATTCCATTCCAAATTCCTTTCCATTCCATTCCATTGCATTCCATATTGCATTCAACATTCCATTCCATTCCATTCCACATTCCATTCCATTCCACATTCCATTCCATTCCACACTCCATTCCATTCCATTCCAAATTCCATTCACTTCCATTCCATTCAATTACACATTCCATTCCACATTCCATTTCATTCAATTGCACATTCCATTCCACATTCCATTCCCTTCCATTACAAATTTCATTCCATACCATTCCAGTCCATTCCACACCACATTCCATTATATTCCATTCCATTCCACCTTCCTTTCCATTCAATATTCCATTCCACATTCCATTTCATTCCACATTCCATTCCATTCAATTCCTCGTTCCATTCCATTGCATTCCACATTCCATTCAATTTCATTCCATTCCACATTCCTTTCCATATTCCATTCCATTCCATTCCACTTTCCACTCCACATTCCATTCCACTTACCATTCCTTTCCATTCCACATTCCTTTCCACATTCCATTCCATTCCATTCCTTATTCATTCCACAATCGATTCCACTCCATTCCACATTCCGTACCAATTGCCTTCCATTCCATTCCACATTCCATTCTATTTCTTTCCACATTCCATACCACATTCCATTCCATTCCACATTCCGCTTAATAACATTCCACATTCAATTCCACATGCCATTCCTCTTTGCATTCCATTCCATTCCACCTTCCATTGAACAATCCATTAGGCGTACCATTCCACGTTCCATTCCACGTTCCCTTCCATTCCATTCCTCTTTCCATTCCAAATTGTATTTCATTCCATTCCCCATTCCATTCCATTATATTACACATTCCATTCCATTACATTCCACATTGCATTCCACATTCCATTCCATTCCATTCCTTGTTCCATTCCATTGCCTTCGACGTTACCTTCCACATTCTGTTCCACATTCCATTCCACGTTCCATTCCTTTCCATTCCTCGTTCCATTCCATTTAATTCCACGTTCTATTTCATTCCATTCCACGTTCCATTCCACATTCCATTTGACATTCCATTCCGCCTTCCCTTCCATTCCATTCCGTTCGATTCCATTCCACATTCCATTCCATTCCATTCCATTTCTCCTTCCATTCTATTCCACATTCCATTCCATTCCATTATGTTAGAGTCCACTTCCTATTCCATACCATTCCGCATTCCATTCCATTCCATTCCACATTCCATTCCATTCCATTCCACATTCTATTCTATTCAATTCCACATTCCATTCCATTCCATTCCTTTTCATTCACATTCCATGCCATGGCATTCCATTCCACATTGCATTCCTTTCCATTCTACATTCCATTTCATTCCATTCCACACTGCATTCCTTTTGATTCCACATTCCATTCCATTCCATTCCGTTCCCTTCCACATTCCTTTCCATATTCTATTACCTTCCATTCCACATTCCTTTCCATTCCATTCCACATTCCTTTCCATTAAATTCCATTCCATTCAACATTCCATTCAACATTCTACTCCCTTGCCTTCCACATTCCATTCCATTCTATTTCACATTCCATTCCACATTGCATTCTCTTCCACTCCACATTCCATTCCATTCCATTCCACATTCCATTCCACGTTCCGTTGCACTTTCCATCCCACGATCCATTCCATTCCATTCGGCATTCCATAATATTAATTTCCATTCCTTTCCTGATTCCTTTCCATTCGACTTCACTTTCTATTCCACATTCCATTCCATTCCGTTCCACATTCCATTCCTTGCCATTGCACATTCCATTCCTTTCCTTTCTACATTTCATTCTACATTCCATTTCACGTTCCTTTCCATTCCATTCCATGTTACATTCCACGGTCCATTCCACATTCCACTCCACTTTCCATGCAATTCCATTCCACGTTCCATACCACATTCCATTCCTTTCCATTCCAATTTCCCTTCCACATTCCATTCCTCTTTCCATTCCATGCTCCATTCCACATTCCATTCCATGTTCAATACCAGATTCCATTCCAAGTTATATTCCATGTTGCATTCCATTCCATTCCACGTTCCACTCCACATTGCATTCCACTTTCCATTGCACATTCCATTTCACATTCCATTCCGGTCCATTCCACGTTGTATTCCACAATCCATTCCATATTCCATTCCATTCCATTCCATTCCACATTGTTTTACACGTGCAATTCGATTTCATTCCACATTCCATTGCACATTGCATTCCATTCCAGTCCACATTCTAATTGACTTTGAAGTTCATTCCATTCCGCATTCTATTCCATTCCAGTCCACATTCCATTCCACATTTCAGTCCACCTTTCATTCCATTCCATTCCACGTAACATTCCACCTTCCATTCCAGAATCGATTCCATATTCCACTTCATTCTATTCTACATTCCATTCCATATTGCATTCCATTCCTGTCCACATTCCATTCCACATTCAATTCCATTCCATTCCCCTTTCCTTTCCGCTCGATTCCACGTTCCATTCCATTCAATTCTACGTTCCATTCCACATCCCATTAAACATTCCATTCCTCGTTCCTGTCCACATTCCACTACACATTCCATTCTACGTTCCATTCGACTTTCCATTCCATCCCTTTCCAAGTTGCTTTCCACATTCCATTCCATTCTGTTTCATTTTACATTCCATTCAATTCCACATTCCATTCCATTCAATTCGACATTCCATTCCGTACCATTCTGCATTCCATTCCATAGCATTCCTTTCCTCATTCGACTCCATTCCATTCCACATTCCATTCCACATTCCATTCCATTCCGTTCCATTCCATTCCATTCCATTCCATTCCATTCCAAATTCCAGACCATTCAATTCCATTCCACAGTCCATTCCACATTCCATTGCAAATTCCATTGCATTCCATTCCACGTTCCATTCCATTCCATTCCATTCCATTCCATTACACATTCCATTCCACATTCCATTCCCTTCTATTCCACATTCCATTCCATTCCTTTCCACATTCCATTCCACGTTCCATTCCACTTTCCATTCTACGTTCCATTCCATTCCAATCCATTCCATTCCATTCCATTCCATTCCATTCCATTCCTTTCCATTACACATAACATTCCACATCCCATTGCCTTTCATTCCATATTCCATTCTATTCCTTTCCATTTTACATTCCACGTTCCATTCCACGTTCCATTCCATTCCATTCCATTCCATTCAATTGAACTCCATTCAATTCTATTCCATTCCAGTCCATTGCACTCTGGATACCTTTGCATTCCATTCCAAATTTTATTCGACATTCCATTCCATTCCATTCCACTTTCCATTCCATTCCATTCCACATTCCATTCGACATTCTATTCCATTCCATTCCATATTCCATTCCACATTGTGTTGCTTTCCATTCCACATTCCATTCCACTTTCCATTCCATTCCATTCCACATTCCATCCCATTGCATTCCTCATTCCATTCCTTTCCATTCCACATTCCTTTCCACATTGTGTTGCATTCCATTCCACATGCCATTCCAGATGCCATTTCACATGGCATTCCAATCCATTCCACGTTCCATTTCATTTTCCATTCCTCAGTCTATTCCGCATTCCATTACACGTTCCATTCCATTTCATTCCACGTTCCATTCTACGCTCTATTAGAAGTTCCATTCCAAGTTCCTTTGCATGTTCCATTCCATTCCTTTCCACGTTTCATTCCATATTCCATTCCATTCCATTCCACATTCCATTCCATTCCATTCAAAATTCCATTCCATTGCATTCCGCGTTCCATTCCATATTCCATTCCATTCCATTCCACATTCCATTCCATTCAACATTCCATTCCATTGCATTTCACGTTCCATTCCACGTTCCATTCAATGTTCCATTCCATTCCATTCAACATTCCATTCCATTGCATTTCACGTTCCATTCCACGTTCCATTCTATGTTCCATTCCATGTTCCATTCCACGTTCCATTCCATTCCATTCCACGTTCCATTGCATTCCATTCCACATTCCATTTTACATTCCATTTCACATTCTATTCCACCTTCCTTTCCATTCCATTCCACGTTCCAGTCCACACCATTCCGCATTCCAATCCATTCCATTCCTTTCCACATTCGATTCCATTCCATTCCACATTCCATTCCATTTCACAATACATTCCATTCCATTCCATTCCATTCCACATTGCGTACTGTTCCATTCCATTCCACTTTCCATTCCACATTCCATTTGACATTCCATTCCATTCCACATTCGATTCCATTCCGTTCCTTTCCATTCCATTACACATTCCATTACCTTCCATTCCACTACACATTCCATTACCTTCCATTCCACATTCCATTCCTTTCCGCATCCATTCCACTTTCCCTTCCACGTTCCGTTCCACATTCCATTCCATTCCATTGCATTCCATTCCATCCTGGATTCCTTTCCATTCCATTCCGTTCCAAATTATATTTGACATTCCATTCCAATCCATTCCACATTCCATTATAATCCATTCCACATTCCAATGTATAGCATTCCAAATTCCATTCCTTTCCATTCCACATTACTTTCCACTTTCCATTCCACGTTCCATTCCACATTCCATTCCACGTTCCATTCTACATTCCATTCCATTCCATTCCACGTTCCATTACCTTCCGTTCCATTTCCTTTACCTTCCATTCCACATTTTTTCCATTCCATTCAACATTCCATTCCACATTCCATTACTTTCCATTTCTCATTATTTTCCATTCCATTACACATTCCATTCCATTCCATTCCTTATTCCATTTCACATTTCATTACCTTCCATTCTCATTCTTTTCCATTCCATTACACATTCCACTCCATGTTATATTCCACGTTCCGTTTCACGTTGCATTCCATTTCATTCCATTCCACGTTCCATTACATTCCATTCCACAATCCATCGCATTACATTTCAGATTCCATTCCACATTACCTTGCATTCCATTCCACATTCCATTCCACATTCCATTCCAATGCATTTCACTTTCCATTTCAAGTTTCATTCCACAGTCCATTCCACATTCCATTCCACGTTGCATTTCATTCCATTCCACGTTCCACTATACTTTCCATTCCTTTCCATTCGACTTTCCATTCCACATTCCATTGCACATTCCATTCCAGGTTCCTTTCCACATTCCATTCCACGTTCCCTTCCACCTTCCATTCCACACTGCATTCCACGTTACATTCCATTCCATTCCACGTTGCATTCCACATTCCATTCCAAATTCTATTCCACAATATATTCCGTACCATTCCATTCCACTCCACGTTGCATTCTATAGTCATTTCCACATTAAATTCCACATTCCTTTCCATTCCATTTCACATTCCATTCCACAATCCTTTCCACTTTCCATTCCACATTGCATTGCATTCCATTCAATTCCATTCTAGATTGTATTCCACATTCCATTCCATACTTTATGCCATTCCATTCCACATTAAATTCCACATTCCATTCCACAGTCCATTCCACTCCATTCCACTTTCCATTCCACATTCCATTCCACATTCCATTTCATTCCATTCCACGTTCCATTGCACTTTCCATTGCATTCCATCCCACGTTCCTTTCCATATTCCATTGCACATTCCAATCCACGTTCCATTCCACATTCCGTTCCACGTTCCATTCCATTCCATTACAGGTTCCATTCCACATTCCATTCCACTCCATTCCACTTTGCTTTCCACTTTCCTTTTCATGTTCCATTCCACGTTCCATTTCATTGCATTCCACGTTCCATTCCTCTTTGCATTCCATTCCACGTTCCATTTCACATTCCATTCTATATTCCATTCCACATTACACTCCATTATATTCCACGTGCCCCTCCACCTTCCATTCCACATTCCTTTCCACATTCCATTCCATATTCCATTCCATTCCATTCCACTTTCCATTCCATTCCATTCCATTCCACATTCCATTCCATTCCATTCCATTCCACATTCCCTTCCGCATTCCATTCCATTCCACTCCACATTCCATTCCTCATTCCAGTGCATTCCATTCCACATTCCGTTCAATATTCCAATCCATTCCATTCCACATTCCATTCCATTCCATTACACATTCCTTTCCACATTCCATTCCGCGTTCCATTCCATTCCGTTCAACTCTCCATTACACCTTCCCTTCCGCGTTCCATTTCAAGTTCCATTCCACTCACTTACACGTTCTATTCCACGTTCCACTCCACCTTTCATTTCACATTTCAGTAAACTTTCCATTGCACATTCCATTCTATTCCATTCCACGTTCCATTCCACATTCGATTCCACATTCCATTCCACATTCCGTTCCACATATAATTCCATTCCATTCCACGTTCCATTACACATTCCATTCCATTCCATTCCACATTCCGTACCATTCCATTCTATTCCATTCGTCATTCCATTCCATTCCATACCATATTCTAGTCCACATTCCATTCCATTACTTCCACATTCCATTCATCATTCCATTCCATTCCATTCCACATTCCATTCAATTCCACTCCACTTTCCATTCCATATTCCTTTTCACTCCATTCCACATTTCATTCCATATTCAATTCAATGCTGCCTTCCACATTACATTCCATGTTCCATTCCAAGTTCCATTCCACTTTCCTTTCAGTTCCATTCCACGTTCCATTGCACATTCCTTTCCATTCCTGTCCACTTTCTCTTCCAGATTCCATTCCAAGTTCCATTCCACATTCCATTCCATTTCATTCCAAATTCCATTCCATTCCATTCCACAATCCATTCCACATTTCCTTGCATGGCTTTCCACATTCCATTCCACATTCCATTCCACATTACATTCCAATCCATTCCACATTCCATTTCACGTTACACTGCAAAGTCCATTGTGCATTCCTTTCCACGTTCCTCTCCACTTTCAATTCCTTTCCATTCCACTTACCTTAACACATTACTTTGCACATTCCAATTCATGATACATTCCACATTCCATTCCGTGTTCCATTCCATGTTCTATTCCAAGTTCCATTCCATTTCATTCCACGTTACATTCAACATTCCATTCCATCCAATGCCACGTTCCATTCCATTCCATTCCACGATGCATTCCACATTCCCTTCCACAATCCATTCCGTTCCATTCCATTCCATTCCACGTTCCATTCCATGTTCCATTCCACATTCCGTTCCACATTCCTTTCCACTTTCCCTTCCACATTCCATTCAATTCCATTCCATTCCATTACATTCCACATTCCATTCCACTCCATTCCACATTCCTTTCCACCTTCCATTCCATTCCACATTACATTCCAGACTCCATTCCATACCATTCCACATTCCATTCCACATTCCGTTCCATTCCATTCCAAGTTCCATTCCACGTTCCATTCCACATTCAATTCCATATTCCATTCCACATTCCAATCCATTCCATTCCATTCCACCTTCCATTCCACAATCTATTGCATTGCATTCCACAGTCCATTCCAAGTTCCATTCCATTCCATTCCACTTTCCAATCCACTTTCCATTCCATTCCATTCCACGTTCCATTCCACAATCCATTGTGCTTTACATTCCAATTTCCATTCCATATTCCATTCTTTGATCCAGTCCACGTTCCATTCCACTTTCCATTCCATTCCATTCCACGTTCCATTCCACATTCCATTGTACTTTGCATTCCAAGTTCCATTCCACATTCCACTAAACGTTCCATTCCACTTTCCATTCCATTCCATTCCAAGTTCCATTACACGTTCCTTTCCATTCCATTCCACATTCCATTCCACATTCCAATGCACATTCCATTCCACGTTGCATTCCACATTCCATTCCACTTTCTATTCCATGTTCCATTCCATTCCATTCCATGTTCCATCCCACATTCCATTCCACATTCCATTCCACTTTCCATTCCACAATCCATTCCACAATCCATTCCATTTCATTCCACATTCCATTCCACATTCCATTCCATTCCATTCCACATTCCACTCCACATTCCATTCCACTCCATTCCATAGTGCATTCAACTTTCTATTCCATTCCATTCCACATTTAATTCCACATTCCTTTCCATTTCATTCCACATTCCATTCCTCATTCCATTCCACATTGCATTCCACATTCCCTTTTTCATTACATTCGATTCCATTCCACAATCCATTCCACATTCCATTCCAATTCATTCCACATCCCATACCACATTGCATTCAACGTTCCATTCCTTTCCATACCACATTCCAGTCCATTCCATTCCATGTTCCATTCCATTACATTCCACATTCTATTCCTGTTTCCATTACACGTTCCATTCCACTCCATTTCACGTTCCATTCTACTTTCCATTAGACGATCCATTCCATTCCATTCCACATTCCATTCTACATTCCATTAGAGGTTCCTTTGCACGTTCCATTCCACGTTCCCTTCCATTCCATTCCACGTTCCATTCCATATTACATTACATTCCTTTCCACATTGCATTCCATTCCATTCAACTTTCCATTCCATTGCATTCCACGTTGCATTCCACGTTCCATTCCATGTTCCATTCCATTCCACATTCCTTTCCATTCCATTCCATGTTCCATTTCATTGCATTCCACGTTCCATTCCACATTCAATTTCAGATTCCATTCCAACATCCATTCCATTCCATTCCATTCCTTTCCATTCCATTCCATTCCACTTTCCATTCCATTCCATTCCACTTTACATCCATTCCATTCCACATTCCATTGCATTCCATTCCATTCCATTCCACATTCCATTCCATACCATTCTGCATTCCTTTACATTCCATTCCACATTCGATTCCATTCCATTCCACCTTCCATTGTATTCCGTTCCATGTTCCATTCCGTTCCATTCCACTTTCCAGACTATTCCATTCCATTACACATTCCATTCCACATTCCATTCGATTCCATTCCACATTCCATTCCGTTCCATTCCACATACCATTCCATTCTATTCCATTTTCCATTCCATTCCATTCCATTTTCCATTCCATTCCATTCCATTACACATTCCATTCCACTTTCCATTCCCTTCCATTCCAAATTCCATTCCATTGCATTCCACATTCCATTCCACGTTCCATTCCACGTTCCATTCCATTCTATTCCATTCCATTCCATTCAATCCTATTCCATTCCATTCCATTCTGAATTCCTTTCCTTTCCATCCCATATTATATTCAACATTCCATTCCATTCCATTCCACATTCCATTCCATTTCATTCCACATTCCTTTCCATTTCATTTTACGTTCCTTTCCTTTCCATTCCAAATTACATTCCACTTTCCTTTCCACGTTTCATTCCACATTCCACTCCACGTTCCATTCTACATTCCATTCCATTCCATTCCACGTTCTATTACATGTTCAAATCCATATTCCTTTCCAAGTTCCATTCCACATTCCATGCCATTCCATTCCACGTTCCATTCCATAACAGTCCATATTCCATTCCATTCCATTCCTTTCCGTTCCATTCCACATTCCATTTCACATTTCATTTCCTTCCATTCCACATTCTTTTCCATTCCATTCCACATCCCATTCCATTCCATTGCATTCCACATTGAATTCCACATTCCATTACCTTCCATTCCACATTCTTTTCATTCCATTCCACACTCCATTCCACTTTGCATTCCATGTTTTTTAACCCGTTCCATTCCATTCCATTCCATTCCATTCCGGATTCCATTCCATTCCATTCCACCTTCCATTCCACATTCCCTTCCATTCTACGCTGCATTCCACATTCAATTCCATTGAATTCCAAATTCCACTCCATTCCATTCCACATCCCATTCCTTTCCATTCCACATTACATTCCACATTCTGTACCACCTTCCATTTAACATTCAATTCCATTCTACTACAAATTCCATTCCATTGCATTCCACGTTTCATACTACATTCCACTCTACATTCCTTTGTATTCCATTACACAATCCATTACATTGCATTCCACGTTTCATTCCACGTTCCATTCCATATTCCATTCCACTTTCCATTCCACGTTCCATTCCATTCCATTCCACATTCCATTCCATGTTCCATTCGATTACATTTCACGTTCCATTCCAGATTCCATTGCCCATGGCATTCCACGTTCCATGCCACATTCCATTTCACGTTCCATTCCACATTCCATTCCATTCCATTCCACATTCCATTCCTTTCCATTCCACATTCTATTCCACATTCCATTCCGTTCCATTCCACATTCTATTCCACATTCCATTCCATTCCACATTCCATTCCATGTTGCATTCCACATGCTGTTTAACATTCCATTCCATGTTCCATTCGAAATTCCTTTGCACGTTCCATTCCATTCCATTCCACGTTCCATTGCACATTCCATTCCATTCCATTGCGCTTTCTATTCCACATTCCATTCCACATTCCATTCCGTTCCATTCCACATTCCATTACATTCCATCCCATATTCCATTCCACATTCATTACATTCCATTCCATATTCCATTCCACATTCCATTCCATTCCATTCCACATTCCATTCCATTCTATTCCATATTCCATTCCATACCATTGTGCATTCCATTCCATTCCACATTCGATTCCATTGTATTCCACTTTCCATTCCATTCAATTCAACATTCCATACCATTCCATTCCACATTCCATTCCACATTCCATTCCAAACACCATTCCTTTCCATTCACCTTTCCATTCTATCCCATTCCACATTCCAATCCTTTACACATTCCATTCCACATTCAATTCCTTTCCATTCCACTTTCCATTCCATTCCATTTCACATTCCATTCCACGTTCCATTCCAAGTTCCATTCCAAGTTCCATTCCATTCTGTTCCATTCCATTAGACGCTCCATTCCACATTCCATTCCCTTCCATTCCACATTCCTTTCCATTGCATTCCACATCCCATTCCACGTTCCATTCCACGTTCCATTCCTCGTTCCTTTCCATTCCATTCCATTCCATTCCTTTCCATTCTGGATTCCTTTCCATTCCATTCCTCTTTATAATCGACATTCCATTCCATTCCGTTCCACATTCCATTCCATTGCCTTCCACATTCCATTCCTTTCCGTTCATCGTTCCATCGCACATTCCATTCCACGTTCCTTTCTACATTCCACTCCATTTCATTCCACGTTCCCTTCCAGTTTCCATTACACATTCCATACAACGTTTCATTCCACGTTGCATTCCACTCCATTCCACCTTCCATTCCATTCCATTCCACTTTCTATTCCACGTTCCCTTCCATAACGTTCCACATTCCGTTCATTTCCGTTCTATTCCATTCCATTCCATTCTACATTCCATTCCACATTCCATTACCTTCCATTCCATATTCTTTTCCGTTCCATTCGACATTCCATTCCATTTCTTTTAACATTCGATTGCAGATTCCATTGCCTTCCATTCCACATTCTTTTCCATTCAATTCCACATTCCATTCCACGTTCCATTCCACGTTCCGTTTCGCATTCCATTCCATTCCATTCCATTCCATTCCGGATTCCATTCCATTCCATTCCACATTCTATTCCACATTCTATTCCATTCCATTCCACATTTCATTACACATTATACTCCATTCGATACCACTTTACACTCCATTCCATTCGATACCAATTTACACTCCATTCCATTCCACGTTGCTTTCCATTCCATTCCAGATTACATTCCGTGTTCCATTCCGCAATCCATTCCACATTCCATTCCTTTCCATTCCACATTCCGTTCCGTTCCATTCCACATTCTATTCCACATTGCCTTGTATTCCATTCCACATTCCATTCCACATTCCATTCCACATTCCATTACAAACAATTCCCTGTTAAATTCCAAGTCCCATTCCATTCCATTCCACATTCCATTCCACATTCCATTCCACGTTCCATTCCACTTTCCATTCCACGTTCCATTCCATTCCATTCCTTTCCATTTCACGTTCCATTCCACATTCCATTTCACATTCCTTTCCACTTTCCATTCCATTCCATTCCATTCCATTCCACATTCCATTGCTTTCCTTTCCACTTTCAATTCCATTCCATTCCACATTCCATTCCACTCTATTCCATATTCCATTCCATACCATTGCACATTCCGTTCCATTCCATTCCATTCCACATTCGATTCCATTGTATTCCACTTTCCATTCCATTCCATTCCACATTCCATTCCATTCCATTCCATTCCTTTCCACATTCCATACCATTCCATTCCACATTTCTTTCCACATTCCATTCCAAATACCATTCCATTCCATTCAACTTTCCATTCTATTCTATTCCACATTCCAATCCATTACACATTCCATTCCACATTCAATTCCCTTCCATTCCACTTTCCATTACTTTCCATTTCACATTCCATTCCACGTTCCATTCCAAGTTCCATTCCAAGTTCCATTCCGTTCCGTTCCATTCCATTACATGCTCCATTCCACATTCCATTCCGTTCCATTCCACTTTCCTTTCCATTGAATTCCACATCCCATTCCACGTTCCTTTCCACGTTACATTCCTCGTTCCTTTCCATTCCATTCCATTCCTTTCCATTCTGGATTCCTTTCCATTCCATTCCTCTTTATAATCGACATTCCATTCCATTCCGTTCCACATTCCATTCCATTGCATTCCACATTCCATTCCTTTCCTTTCCTCGTTCCATTCGGCATTCCATCCCACGTTCCTTTCTTCGTTCCACTCCATTTCATTCCACGTTCCTTTTCACGTTCCATTACACATTCCATTCAACGTTTCATACCACGTTACATTCCACTCCATTCCACGTTCCATTCCATAACATTCCACATTCCATTCATTTCCGTTCTATTCCATTCCATTGTATTCCACATTCCATTCCACATTCCATTACCTTCCATTCCATATTCTTTTCCGTTCCATTCGACATTCCATTCCATTTCATTCCACATTCGATTACACATTCCCTTACCTTCCATTCCAAATTCTTTTCCATTCAATTCCACATTCCATTCCACGTTCCATTCCACGTTGCGTTTCACGTTCCATTCCATTCCATTCCATTCCGGATTCTATTCCATTCCATTCCACATTCTATCCCACATTTCATTCCATTCTATTCCACATTTCATTATGCATTACATTTCATTTGATACCACTTTACATTCCATTCCATTCCACATTCCTTTCTATTGCATTCCAGATTACTTTCCGCAATCCATTCCACAATGCATTCCACATTCCATTCCATTTCATTCCAAAATCCATTCCATTCCATTTCTCATTCCATTCCACTTTCCATTCCACATTATATTCTATTCCATTCCACATTCCATTCCATTCCATTCCACGTTCCATTCCACGTTCCATTCCAGATTCCATTCCACACTCCATTCCACGATCCATTCCATTCCTTTCCACATTCCATTCCACTTTCCATTAAATTACATTCCACGTTGCGTTCTACATTCCATTGCCTATGCTATTCCACGTCCCATGCCACATTGCATTTCACGTTCCATTCCACGTTCCACTCCAAGTTCCATTAGATTCCATTCCACGTTCCATTCCACATTCCATTCCATTCCATTCCACGTTGCATTCCACATTCCATTCCACATTCCATTCTGTTCCATTCCGCTTTCTATTCCACATTCCATTCCTTTCCATTCCACTCTCCACTTCACTTTCAAATCCATTCCTTTCCACATTCCATTCCATTCCATTCCACATTCCATTCCATACAATTCCTCATTCCATTCCACATTCCATTCCACGCTGCATTCCACATTCCTTTACACCTTCAATTCCACATTCCATTCCAAATTTCATTCCACATTCCATTCCATTTCTTTCCACTTTCCATTGCACATTCCATTCCATTGCAGTCTCTATTCCACATTCCTTTCCACATTCCATTTCAATTTCCATTCTGTTCCATTCCACATTCCATTACATTCCATTCCACATTCCATTCCATTGCATTCCACTTTCCATTCCACATTGCCTTGCATTCCATTCCACATTCCATTCCACTTTCCATTCCACATTCAATTCCAATCCATTCCACTTTCCATTTCACTTTTCATTCCACATTCCATTCCACATTCCATTCCACGTTACATTGCCTTCCACTCCATATTCCACTCCACTTTCCATTCGTTTCCATTCCACGTTGCATTTCACATTCCATTTTACATTCCATTCAACGTTGCCTTCCATGTTCCATTCCACATTCCATTGCATTCCATTCCACGTTCCATTCCATCGCATTCCACGTTCCAATCCATTCCTTTCCACGATCCATTCCACTTTACATTCCGTTCCATTCCATTGCATTCCACGTTCCATTCCACATTCCAATCCACTTTCCATTCCACTTTCCATTTCACATTCCTTTCCGTTCCGTTCCACATTCCATTCCACATTCTTTTCCACATTTCATTCCACATTCCATTCCATTGCATTCCATTCCACATTCCATTCCACATTCCATTCCGGATTCCATTCTATTCCATTCCACTTTGCATTCCATTGTAGTCGTCATTCCATTCGACATTCCCTTCCATTCCATTTAAACATTCCATTCCATTCCATTCGACATTCCATTCCACCATCCATTCCAGTCCTCATTCCTTTCCACATTCCATTCCATTCCATTCCACATTCCATTCCATTCCTTTCCACGTTGCATTCCACGTTCCATTCCACATTCAATTCCACATTCCATTCCACATTGCATTCAATTCAATTGCATTCCATTCCACTTTCCATTCGACTTTCCATTCCATTGCATTCCACGTTCCATTCCACATTCCTTTCCATTCCATTCCAAGTTCCATTCCACGTTCCTTTGCACATTCCTTTCCACGTTCAATTCCACTTTCCATTCCACTTTCCATTCCCTTCCATTCCACGTTCCATTCCACATTCCATTGTATATTACATTCCTTCATCCATTCCACATTCCATTCCACGTTCCATTCCACATTCCATTGTATATTACATTCCTTGATCCATTCCACATTCCATTCCATTCCACGATCCATCCCACATTCCATTCCAGTATATTCCACATTCCATTCCATATTCTATTCCACTTTCCATTCCATTCCATTCCACTTTCCATTCCAATTTCCCTTAGACGTTCCATTCCACATTGCATTCCACTTTCCCTTCCATTCCATTCCACCTTCCAATCCATCTTCCCTTCCATTCCATTCCATATTCCATTCCATTTCTTTCCAGTTTCAATTCCATGTTCCTTTCCACGTTCTGTTCCATGTTCCATTCCACATTCCATTCCATTACATGGCATGTTAAATTCCACATTCCGTTCCTCATTCCATTCCAAGTTGCATTGCACGTTCCACTCCACGTTCCATTCTATTCCATTCCACGATACATTCCTCGTTCCATTCCACATTCCCTTCCATTCCATTCCACCTTCCATTAGACATTCCATTCTATTCCACTACACGTTCAATTCCATTCTATTCCAGGTTCCATTCCACATTCCTTTCCACGTTAAATTCCACATTCCATGCCACTTTCAATTCCACTTTCCATTCCATTCCATTCCACATTCTATTCCATTCCATTCCACATTCCATTCCACATTCTATTCAATTCTATTCCATTCCACATTCCATTCCACATTCGGTTTCATTCCATTCCACATTCCGTTTCATTCCATTCCACATTCCATTCCACGTTCCATTCCATTCTATTCCTCGCTCCATTCAACCTTCCATTCCTTTTTCCATTCCACGTTCCATTACACCATCCATTCCATTGCATTCCACGTTCCATTCCACGTTTCACTCCACATTTCATTCTACATTCCATTAATCATTCCATTACACATTCCATTCCATTCCATTCCACATTGCATTCCATTGCAGTCCACATTCCATTTCACATTCCTTTCCGTTCCATTTAAACATTCCATTCTATTTCATTCCACTTTCCATTCCACCTTCCATTCCATTGCACTTTACATTCCACATTCCATTCCACACTCCATTCCATATCATTCCACAAACCATTCCACATTCCATTCCATTCCATTGCAAGCTCCATTCCATTTTCCATTCCACTTTCAATTCCACATTCTATTCCGCATTCCATTCCATTGCATTCCACCTTCCATTCCACATCCCATTCCACATTCCATTTCATTCCATTCAACATTCTATTACACATTGCTTGGCACATTCCATTCAATGTTCCTTTCCACATTCCATTCCACGTTTCATTCCACGTTCCATTCCGTGTTCCATTCCAGTCCATTCCTTGATCCATTCCACATTCTTTTCCATTCCATTCTACGTTCCATTCCACATTCCATTCCACATTGCATTCCACATTCCATTTCACATTCCATTCCATAATACATTCCATTGCATTCCACATTCCATTCCACATTACATTACCTTCCATTCCACATTCCATTCCACATTCCATTCCACATTGCATTCCACATCCCATACCGCATTTCATTCCACACTCCATTCCATTCCATTCCACATTCCATTCCGCATTTCATTCCACATTGCATTCCACATATCCTTTCACATTCCATGCCATTCCATTCCACATTCCATTCCACATTCCATTCCATTTCTTTCCACATCCCATAACACATTCCATTCCACATTCCTTTCCATTCCATTCCACTTTCCATACCACATTCCGTTACACTCCATTAAACATTCCATTCCATTATATTCCACATTCCATTCCACGTTCCGTTCCAAGTTCCATTCCATTCCATTCCATCTTCCATTTTACTTTCCATTAGATGTTCCATTCCATTCCATTCCACTTACCATTCTACATTCTATTGGAGGTTCCATTCCACGTTCCATTCCATTCCATTCCACTTTGCATTACATATTCCCTTCCATTCCATTCCACATTCCTTTCCATTCCATTCAACATTCCATTCCATTCCATTACAACTTCCATTCCACTTTCCATTCCACGTTCCATTCCACTTTCCATTCCACGTTCCATTCCACGTTCCATTCCATTCCATTCCATGTTCCACTCCATTCCATTCCATGTTCCATTTCATTCCATTGCATGTACCATTCCACATTCCATTTCACCTTCAATTCCACTTTCCATTCCATTCCATTCCACATTCCATTCCCTACCATTCCGCATTCCTTTCCTTTCCATTCTATTCCACATTCGATTCCAAACCATTCCACATTGCATTTCAATACTTTCCACAATCGATTCCATTCCATTCCATTCCATTTCACATTCCATACCATTCCATTCCATTCCACATTCCATTCCACATTCCATTCCATTCCATTCCAGATTCCATTCCATTCCATTTCATTCCAATCCATTACAAATTCGATTCCACTTTCCATTCCTTTCCACGTTCCATTCCACATTCCATTCCACGTTCCATTCCACCTTCCATTCCACGATTCCATTCCACGTTCCATTCCATTTCATTACATGTTCCATTACATTCCATTCTATTCCATTCCGTTCCATTCCATTCTGTTTTCCTTTCCATTAAATTCCAAATTTAATTTGACATTCCATTCCATTCCATTCCACATTACATTCCATTCCATTCTACTTTCCTTTCCATTCCATTCCACATTCCATTCCTTTCCATTTCAAATTACATTCCACTTTCCATTCCATTTTCTATTCCACATTCCATTCCACGTTCCATTCTACGTTCAATTCCATTCTATTCCACGTTCCATTCCACATTCCTCTCCACGTTCCAGTCTACTTTCCATTCCATTCCATTCCACGTTCTTTTCCTCGTTACATTCCACATTCCATTCCACATTCCATTCAATTCCATTCCACATGCTATTCCATTCCTTTCCACCTTCAATTCCATTCCAATCCACATTTCATTCTATTCCATTCCACATTCTATTGGATTCCATTCCACATTCCACATTCCATTCCACGATTCACTCATCTTTCCTTTCCAGTATGCATTCTATTCCATTTCATATTGCATTCCACATTCCGTTCCATTTATTCCAAGTGCCATTCCATTCCTCATACCTTTCCACATTCCATTCCGTTCCATTCCACATTCCATTCCATTGCATTCCACATTCCATTCTATTCCATTCCACATTCGATTCCATTCCGTTCCCCATTCCATGCCATTCCATTCCCCATTGCATTCCATTCCATTCCGAATTCCATTCCACATTTCATTTCCCATTCAATTTGATGTGCCATTCCTATTTAAATTCGATTTTCCATTCCACGTTCCATTCCACATTCCATTACTTTCCATTCCACATTCCATTCCCTTCCATTCCACATTCCATTCCATTCCACATTCCATTTAATTTCGTTCCTCATTCTATTCCATATTCCTTTGCATGCCATTCCACATTCCATTCCAATTTCCTTTCCATTCCATCCCACATTCCAATCCATTCCATTCCACATTCCTTTCCATTCCACATTCCATTCTATTCCGTTCCACATTCCATTCCACACTCCATTCTTTTCCATTCCACTCCACATTCCATTCCATTCCACATTCCACTGCACATTCCATTACATTCCACATTGCCTTCCATTCCAATCCATTCAACATTCCATTCCATTCCATTCCATTCCATTCCATTCCACATTCTGTTCCATTCAATTTCATTCCAGATTTCATTCCATTCCATTCCATTCCACATTCCATTCCATGCCACATTCCATTCCATTCCATTTCAAATTCCATTCCATTACACATTCCGTTCCACATTCCATTCCACTCCACATTCCATTCCACATTTCATTCCATTCCAATGAAGATTCCTTTCCCTTCCACTCCATTACACATTGCATTCCATTCCACATTCCATTCCATTGCATTCCATTCGTTTTCTCTCCATTCCACATTCCATTCCATTCTATTCCATTCCAGATTCAATTCCATTCCTTTCTATTCCACATTCTATTCCATTCCACATTCCATTCCAATCCACATTCCATACCCTTCCTTTCCATTCCACCTTCCTATCCATTCCATTCTACCTTTCATTCCATTCCATTCCAAGTTCCATTCCACTTTCCATTCCATACCACACCACATTTCATTGCATTCCATTCGACCGTCCATTCCACATTCCATTCCATTCCATTCCACATTACATTCCACTTTCCTTTCCATTCCATACCATATTCCATTACACATTCCATTCCAATCCATTCCAGTCCTCTCTCCATTCCATTCCATTCCTTTCCACATTCCGTCCATTCCATTCCATTCCTTTCCACATTCCATCCATTCCATTCCATTCCACATTACGCTCCATTGCAAATTCCATTCAATTCCATTCTACATTCCATTCCACTTTCCATTCCATTCCTTTCCAAATTCCTTTCCATCGCAATTCATTCCATTCCATTCCACATTCGATTCAATTATATTGCATTCCACATTCCATTCTATTGCAATCCGCATTCCATTCCATTGCATTTCACATTCCATTCCATTCCATTCCACACTCCATTCCACGTTCCTTTCAATTACATTCCGCTTTCCATTGAATGTTCCATTCCGCGTTCTATTCCATGTTCCCTTCTGCGTTTCATTGCACATTCCATTCCATGCCGTTCCACATTCCTTTCTACATTCCATTCCATTCCATTCCACATTCTATTCCACATTCCGTTCCATTCCATTCCCTTCCATATTCCATTCCACATTCCATTCCGTTTCATTCTACATTCCATTCCATTCCACATTGCATTCCACTCCATTTCTCATTCCATTCCGTTCCACATTCCATTCCATTAGATTCCATTCCATTCCACATTCCATTACATTCCATTGCACATTCCATTCCATTAAATTGCACATTCCCTTGCATTCCATTTCACCTTCCATGCCATTCCATTACACATTCCATTCCATTCCATTCCAAATTCCATTCCTTTCCATTCCACATTCCATTCCATTCCAAATTCCTTTCCATTCCATTCCACATTCCATTCCATTCCACCTTCCATTCAGTTCCATTCCAAATTCCATTCCACGTTCCATTCCACATTCCATTGCACGTTCCATTCCATTCCATTCCACATTCCCTTCCACTTTCTATTTCATTCAATTTCACATTCCATTTCATATTCAATTCCATTCGATTCCAGTCCACATTCCATTCAATTCCATTCCACATTCCATTCTATACCATTCCACATTTCGTTCCATTCTGCATTCCCTTCCATTCAACTTTCAATTCCTTTCCATACCATTCCATTCAATTCCTTTCCATGTTCCATTGTATTCCATTCCATCTTCCATTTCCTTCCATTGCAAGTTCCATTGCATTCAATTCCACATTCCTTTCCATTCCATTCCACTTACCATTCTACATTCAATTCCATTCATTCCACATTCCATTCAACTTTCCATTCCACATTCCATTCCACATTCCATTGCATTTCATTCCATCTCCCATTCCGTTCCATTCCGCATTCCATTCTATTCCATTCCACAATCCATTCCATTCCATTCCACATTGTATTCCATTTCATTTCACATTCCATTACATTCCATTCCACGTTCTTTCCAATCCATTCCACGTTCCATTCCATGTTCAGTTCCATTCCATACCATGTTCCATTCTATTCCATTCCACTTTCCATTCTGTTCCTTTCCATTCCATTCCACATTCCATTCCATTAAATTCCACCTTATATTTCATTCCATTCCACGTTCCATTCCTTTCCATTCCATTCTACATTCCATTCCATTCCACATTCCATTCCATTGCATTTGACATTCCATTCCGTTGCATTCCACGTTCCATTCCATTCCATTCCCCATTGAATTCCTTTCAATTCCACGTTCCATTATATTCCATTCCTTTCCACGTTCCTTTCCATTCCATTCCACATTCCATTCAATTGATTTCCACATACTATTCCATTCCATTCCGCATTCCTTTCCATTCCAATCCATATTTCATTAAATTGCATTCCTCATTCCATTGCATTCCATTCCACGTTCCATTCCACATTCCATTCCACGTTCCATTCCATTCCTTTCCACGTTGCATTCCACGTTCCATTCCATTCAATTCCACATTCCATTCCACATTCCATTGCATTCCATTCCACATTCAATTCCTCATTCCAATCAACATTCCATTCTATTACATTCCTACTTCCATTGCATTCCATTCCACATTCCATTGTATTCCGTTCTTCTTTCCATTGCATTCCACTCCATATTCCATTCCCTTCCTGTCCCCATTCCATTCTATTCCATTCCCCAATCCATTCCATTCCATTCCACACTCCATTCCACATTTCATTCCCGGTTCAATTCGACGTTCCATTCCACTTTCCATTCCAAATTCCATTTCATTCCATTATGTTCTATTCCACATTCCTTTCCACATTACATTCCACATTACATTGCATTCCATTCCAGATTGCATTCAACATTCCATTCCACATTCCATTCCACATTCCATTTCATTCCATTCCACATTCCATCCCATTCCTTTCCACATTCCAATCCACATTCCCTTCCAATCCACATTCCATTCCATTGAGTTCAATTCCTCATTCCATTCCATTCCATTCCACATTCCCTTCCTCTCCATTCCAAATTCCATTCCATTCCATTCCACTTTCCACTCTACATTGCATTCCATTTAATTCCACATTGCATTCCACAGTCCATTACATTCCGTTAAACATTCAATTCTACATTCCATTTAACGTTCCATTCCATTCCATTCCACGCTCCATTCCACCTTCCATTCCATGTTCCATTCCACGTGCCATTCCACAATACATTCCACGTTCCATTCCACGTTCCATTCCACGATCCATTCCATTGCATTACACGTTCCATTCCTGTTTCCATTCCACATTTCATTCCATTACATTGTATTCCACTCCACATTCCATTCCATTCCACGTTCCATTCCTGTTTCCATTCCACATTCCATTCAATTCCATTCCATTCCACTTCACATTACATTCCATTCCATTCCACATTCCATTCCATTCCATTCCACATCCCATTCCACATTCCATTCAACATTCCATTCCATTTCATTCCACATTCCATACCACATTCCATTCCATTCAATTAAACATTCCATTCCATATTCCATTCCATTCCATTCCACATTCTGTTCCACATTCCATTCCTTTCCATTAAACATTGCATTCCATTCCATTCCACTTTCGTTTCCCTTGCGTTCCACTTTCCATTCCGCATTCCATTCCATTTAATTCCACACTCCATTACACATTCCATTGCATTCCATTCCACATTCCACTCCATTCCAACTTCCATTCCTCATTCCATTACCCGTTCCATTCGACGTTCCATTCCACTTTCCATTCCATTCCATTCTAAGTTCCATTCCGTTCCATTCCACATTCCATTACATTCCATGACATTCCACCCCATTCCAATCCATTCCACATTCCATTCGAATCCATTCCGCATTCCATTACATTCCATTCCATTCCACTCCATTCCATTCCATTCCACAATCCATACAATTCCATTCCGTTCCACATGCCATGCTTTTCCACTCCAAATTCCATACATTCCCATTCCACATTCCATCCCATTCCATTCCATTCCTCATTCCATTCCATTCCTTTCCACTTTCCATTCCACAATCCTTTCTTTGGAATGCAATGGAATGGAATGTGCAATGGAATGTGGAATGCAATGGAATGTGGAATCGAATGTTGAATGGAATGGAATGTGGAATGGAAAGTGGAGTGGAAACTGCAATGGAACGTAGAATGGAACGTGGCATGGAATGGAATGGACTGTGGAATGGAATTGAAGGGAATGTGGAATGGAATGGAAGAGAATGTTGTATGAAATGGGATGGAATGGATTGTGGAATCAAATGGAATGGAATGTGGAATGTAATGGAATGGAATGTGGAATGGAATGGAATGGAATGTGGAATGGAATGCATAATGGAATGTGGAATGAATTGGAACGGAATGTCGAATGGATTGCGGAAAGTAATGGAATGGAGTGGAATGGAATGGAATGTGAAATGGAATGAAATGGAATGTGGAATGGAATGCAATGCAACGGAATGGAATGTGGAATGGAATGGAATGGAATTTGGAAGGGAATGGAATGAATGTGGAGTGGAATGGAATGGATTGGAAAATGGAATGGAATGTGGAATGGAATGGAATGGAATGTGGAATAGAATGTGGAATGGAATAGAATGGAATGTGAAATGGAACATGGAATGTAATGTAATCGAATGTGGAATGGAATGTCAAATGGAACTTAATGGAATGTGGAGTGGAATGTGGAATGGAATGTAATGGAATGTGGAAAAGAATGGAATGGTATATGATGTGGAATGGAATTGAATGAAATATGGAATGGAATGTGAAAAGGAACGGAATGTGAATTGTAAATTAATGGAATCGAGTGTGGAATGGACTGGAATGAGGATTGTAATGGAATGGAATGTGGAATGGAATGAAATGTGAAATGGAATGGAAAGATAAGTGGAATTGATGGAATGGAATGGAATGTGGAATAGAAAGTGGAATTCAACGTGGAGCACAACGGAATGGAACGGAACGTGGAATGGAATGGAATGGAATGCGGAATGGAATGGAATGGAAAGTGGAATGGAATGGAAGGGAATGTGGTATGGATTGTAATGGAATGGAAGGTGGAATGGAATGGAATGAAATGTGGAATGGAATGGAATTAAATGGAATGTGGCAATGGAATGTGGAATGGAATGTAGTATGGAATGCAATGGAATGGGATGAAATGTGGAATGGGATTTAATGAAACGGAATGTGGAAAGAAATGTGGAATGGAGTGGAATGGAATTTGGAATGGAATGGAATTTGCAATGATATGTGGAATGGAATGCAATGGAATGTGGAAAGGAATGGAATGGAATAGAACATGGAATGGAGTGGAATGGAATGGAATTGAATGTGGAACGAAATGTGGAATGGAAAGGAATGGAATTTAAAGTGCTGTGGAATGGAATGGAGTGGAAAGTTTAATTGAATGGAATATGGGTTGTAATGAAATGGAATGTGGAAAGGAATGGAATGGAATTTGGAATGGAATGGAATGTGGAACGGAATGGAATCTAATGTGGAATGGAATGGAATGGAATGTTGAATGCAGTGGAATGGAAAGTTGGAATGAATGTGCAGTTGAAAGTGGAATGGAATGGAAGGGATCGTGGAATGGAATGGAAACAAATGTGGAATGGAATGGAATGGAATATGAAATGGAATGGAAGGGAACGTGGAATGGAATGGAATGGAAAGTGGAATGAAACGTGAACTAGAATGTGGAATGTACTGGAATGGAATGTGGATTGGAACGTGGAATGAAAAGGAATGGAATGTGGAATGGAACTGGAATGGAATGGAATCTGAAATATAACGTGGAAAGGAACATGGAATGGAATGTGCAATGGAACATGGAATGGAATGTACAGTGGAATGCGGAAGGGAATGTGGAAAGGAATGGAATGGAAAGTGGAATGGAATGGAATGGAACGTGGAATGGAGTGTCGAATGGAAAATGGAATGGAACGTGGAATGGAATGGAATGGAATGTGGAATGGAACGTGGCATGGAATGGAATGGAATGTGGACTGGAGTGGAATAGAATGTGGAATGGAATGTGAAATTTAATGCAATGCAATGTGGAATGGAAAGTGGAATGGAATGGAATGGAATGTGGAAGGTAATGTGGAATAGCATGTGGAATGGAATGTAGAATGGAATGGAATGGAATGTGGAATGGAATGTGGATTGGAATGCAAAGGAATGTGGAATGGAATGTGGAATGGAATGGAATGGAATGTGGAATGCAGTGGATTGAAATGTGGAATGGAATGTGGAAAAGAATGTGGAATGGATTGGAATCTAATGTTGAATGGAATGTGGAATGGAATGGAATGGAATGTGGAAGAGAAAGTGAAATGGAATGTGGAATGGAATGGAATGGAATGTGGAAAGGAATCTGGAATGGAATTTAATGGACTGTGGAACGGAAAGTGGAATAGAATGTGGAAAGGAATGGAATGTGGAATGGAATGTGGAATGGAATGGAATGGAATGTGGAATGGAATTTGGAGTGGCATGTGGAAGTGAACGGAATGGAACGTGGAATTGAAAGGAATGGAACATGGAATGGGATGTGAAATGCAATGTGGAATGGAACATGCTAAGGGACGGAATAGAATGTGGAATGGAACGTGGAATGGAATGTGGAATGGATCGTGGAATGGAATGGAATGTGGTATGGAAAGTAGAATGGGAAGGTATGGAATGGAATGTGGAATGGAACGTGGAATGGAATGCGGAATGCATCATGGAATGGAGTGGAATGGAATGTGCAATGGAACGTGGAAGGGAATGGTACGGAATGTAGATTGGAATGTGGAATGGAATATGGAATAGAATGTGGAATGGAACGTGGAGTGGAAAGGAAAGGTACTTGGAATGGAACATGGAATGGAATGCAACAGAACGTGGAATGGAATGTAAAATGGATCGTGGAATGGAAAGTGGAATGGAATGGAATGGAACTTGGATTTGAATGTGCAACGGAATGTGGAATAGAAAGTGGAATGGAATGTGCAATGGAATGTTCAATGGAAAGGAATAGAATTTGGAAAGGAATGGAATGGAATGGAATGTGGACAGGAATGGTATTGAATGGAATGGAATGTGGAATGGAAGTTGGAATGGAACGTGGAATAGAATGGAATGGAACGACAAATGGAAAGTGGAATGGAAAGTGGAATGGAAGTTGGAATGAAAGGTGGAAAGTAATGGAATAGAAAGTGGAATGGAATGTGAAATGAAATGTGGAATGGAATGGAATGGAAAGTGGAATGGAATGTGGAATGAAAAGGAATGGAAAGTGGAAGGGAATGTGGAATGGAATGTTGAAAATAATATGGAATGCAATGGAAAGTAATGTGGAATGGAATTTGAAATGGAATGGAATGGAATGTGGTAGGGAATGCGGAATGGAATGTGTAATGTAATGTGGAATGGAATGGAATGTGGAAAGGAATGTGGAATGGAATGTGGAATTTAAAGGAAAGGAATGTGGAATTCAATGTGGATTGGAATGCAATGGAATGTGGAATGGAATGTGGAATGGAATGGAATGGAATGTGGAATGCAACGGAAAGTAATGTGGAATGGAATGGAATAGAATGTGGAATGGAATGTGGAATAGAATGTGGAATGGAATGGAATGGAATGTGGAAAGGAATCTGGAATGCAATGGAATGGAATGTCGAATGGAAAGTGGAAAAGAATGTGGAATGGAATGGTATGGAAAGTGGAAAAGAATGTGGAATGGAATGGAATGGAATGTGGAATGGAATGTGGAATGGAATGGAATGGAATGTGGACTGGAATGTGGAGTACAATATGGAACGGAATGTGGAATGGAATGTGGAGTGGCATGTGGAATTCAACGGAATGCAACGTAGAATGGAATGTGGAATGCAATGTGGAATGAAACTTGTTATGGAATGGAATGGAATGTGGAAAGGAATGGAATGCAATGTGGAATGGAACGTGGAATGGAACGTGGAATGGAACGTGGAATGGAATGGATTGAAACGTGGAATGGAAAGTACAATGGAATAGAGTGGAATGTGGAATGGAACGTGGAATTTAATGTGGAATGGATCGTGGAATCTAATGGAACGGATAGTGTAATAGAAAGTGGAATGGAATGGAATGGACCGTGAAATGGAACATGGAATGGAATTTGGAAAGCAATGTGGAATGGAATGTGCAATGGAATGTGGAATGGAACGAGGAATGGAATGGAAAGTGGAATGGAACGGAAAGGAACGTGGAATGGAATGTGGAATGGAACGTGGAATGGAATGGAATGGAATGTGGAATGGAATGTGGAATGCAAAAGAATGGAATGAAATGTGAAACGGAATGTAGAATGGAATGTGGAATGCAATGTGAAATAGAACGCAATGGAATGTGTAATGGAAAATGGAATGGAATGTAATGGAATGAGGAATGGAATGTGGAAGGGAACATAATGGAATGTGGAACGGAATGTGGAATGGAACGTGGAATGGAAAGTGTAATGGAATGGAATGGATTGTGCAATGGACCGTGGAGTGTAGTGGAATGGAACGTTGAATTGAACTTGGAATGAAACGTAGAATAGAACCATAAATGGAATGTGGAATAGAACGTGGAAAGGAATATGGAATTTAATGTGGAATGGAACTTGGAATGGAATGTAATGGAACGTGGAAAAGAACATGGAATGGAATGGAACGGAACGTGGAATGGAATGTGGAATGGATCATGGAATGCAAAGTGGAATGGAATGGAATGTAACATGGGTTTGAATGTGGAATGGATTGTGGAATAGAAAGTGGAATGTAATGTGGAATGGAATGTGGAAAGGAATATGGAAAGGAATGTATTCGAATGTGGAATGGAATGTTTAATGGAATGGAATGGAATGTGGAAGGGAATGTGGAAAGGAATGTGGAATGTAATGTGGAATGGAAAGGAATGGAATGTGGAATGGAATGGAAAGGAATGTGGAAGGGAATGTGGAATGGAATGTGGAATGTAATGTGGAATGGTATGGAATGGAAGGTGTTAGGGAATGTGGAATGGAATGTGGAAGGGAATGTGGAATGGAATGTGGAATGTAATGCGGAATTGAATGGAATGGAATGTGGAATGGAATTTGGAATGTAATGGAATGGATTGTGGAATGGAATGTGGAATAAAATGGAATGGAAAGAGGAAGGGAATGTGGAATGGAATGTGGAATGCTATGTGGAATGGAATGGAATGTGGAATGGAATGGAATGTGGAATGGAATGTGGAATGGAATGGAATGGAATGTCTAATGCAATGTGGAATGGAATGGAATGGATTGTGGAATGCAATGTGGAATACAATGTGGAACTGAATGGAATGGAATTTTGAATAGAATGTGGAATGGAATGGAATGGTATGTGGAAGTGAATGTGGAAAGGAATGTGGAATTCAATGTGGAATAGAATGTGATATTCAATGTGGAATGGAATGGAATGGAATGTGGAATGCAATGTGGAATGGGATGGAATGGAATGTGGACTGGAATGTGGAGTAGAATGTGGAATGGAAAGTGGAATGGAATGTGGAGTGGCATGTGGAATAGAACAGAATGGAATGTGGAATGGATTGTGGAATGGAATGTGGAATGGATCGTGAAATGGAATGGAATGGATTTTTGAATGGAATGTGGAATGGAAGGGAATGGAACGTGGAATTAAATGTGGTATGGAACACGGAATGGAGTGTGCAATGGCATGTGGAATGGAAAGTGGGATGGAATGCAATTGAAAGTAGAATGGAATGTGGAATGGAAAATAAAGGAATATTGTATGGAATGTGAAATGCAATGTGGAATGTAACGTGGAATGGAATGGAAAGGAACTTGGAATGGAATGTGGAATGGAATGTGGAACGGAATGGAATGGAATGTGTAATGAAATGTGGAACGAAACGGAATGGAATGTGGAATGGAAAATGGAATGGAATGGAATGTGGAATGGAAAGTGGAATGGAATGGAATGGAATGTGGAATGGAACGTGGAATGGAACGCGGAATGGAACATGGAATGGAACGTAGAATGGGATATTCAATGGAACATGGAATTGAACGTGGAATGGAATGGAAAGGAATGAGGAATGGAACGTGGAATGGAACGTGGAAAGCAATGTGCAATGGAACGTAGAATGGAATGTAGAATGGAATGGGGAAGGGAATGTGGAATGCAATGGAATGGAATTTGGAATGGATCGTGCAATGTATCGTGGAACTGAATGTGGAATGGAACGTGGAATGGAACGTGAAATGGAATGTGGAATGGAATGTGAAAAGGAATATAGAAAGGAAGGTGAAATTGAATGGAATGGAATGTAGAATGGAACGTGGAATGGAATGGAATGGAATGTGGAATGGAATGTGGAATGGAATGGAATGGAAAGAGGAACGGAATCTGGAAAGGAAAGTGGAATGGAATGGAATGGAATTTGGAATGGAACGTGAAATGGAATGGAATGGAATGTCGAATGGAATGTGGAAATGAAAATGGAATGAAACGAGGAATTTAATTTGGAATGGTATGGGCAATGGATTGTGGAATGGAACGTGGAATGGAATCTAATGGAAAGTGGAATGGAACTTGGAAAGAATGGAATGGAACTTGGATTGGAATGTGGAATGGTGTGTGGAATGGAAAGTGTAATGGAACGTAGAATGGAATGGAAAGGAATGTGGAAAGAGTGGAATGAAACTTGGAATGCAATGTGGAATTGTATGTGTAATGGAAGGTGGAGTTGAACGTGGAATGAAATGGAATAGAACGTGGAATGGAATGTGAAATGGAATGGAAAGTTATGTGGAATGGAATGGAATGGAATGTGGAATGGAAAGAAATGAAACGTCGAATGGGATGTGGAATGGAACAAGGAATGCAACGTGGAATGGATCGTGGAATGGAATGTGGAATGCAATGTAATGAAACATGGAATAAAATGTGGAATGGAATGTGGATTGGAACGTGGAATGCAATGATGAATGGAATGGAATGGAACGTTGAACGGAATGGAATGGAATGTGGAATGGAATGTGGAAAGGAATGGAATGGAATATGGAAGGGAATGGAATGGAATGTGAAATGGAAAGGAATGGAACATGGAATGGGACGTGGAATGGAACATGGAATTCGATGTCGCATGGAACGTGGAATGGAATGTGGAATGGAATGGAATGGAATGTGGAATGGAATGGAATGGAATGTGGAATGGAATGGAATGGAGTGAAATGTGGAATGGAATGGAATGGAGTGTGGAATGCAATATATTGGAAAGTGGAATGGAATGGAAGAGAATGGAATGGAGTGGAATGGAATGGAATGTGGAATGGAATGGAAAGGAAAGTGGAATTGAATGGAAAGTAATGTGGAATTGAATGGATTGCAATGTGGAATGGAATGGAATGGAACGTAGAATGGATTGTGGAAAGGAATGAGGAACGGATGCATTAATGGAATGGAATGAAATGTGGAATAGAATGGAATGGAATGGAATGTGGAATGGAACGTGGAATGGAACGCGGAATGGAACACGGAATGGAACGTAGAATGGGATATTCAATGGAATGTGGAATGGAAAGTTGAATGGAATGCAATGGAACATGGAATTGAACGTGGAATGGAATGGAAAGGAACGAGGAATGGAACGTGGAATGGAACGTGGAAAGCAATGTGCAATGGAACGTAGAATGGAATGTAGAATGGAATGGGGAAGGGAATGTGGAATGCAATGGAATGGAATTTGGAATGGATCGTGCAATGTATTGCGGAACTGAATGTGGAATGGAACGTGGAATGGAACGTGAAATGGAATGTGGAATGGAATGTGAAAAGGAATATAGAAAGGAAGGTGAAATTGAATGGAATGGAATGTAGAATGGAACGTGGAATGGAATGGAATGGAATGTGGAATGGAATGTGGAATGGAATGGAATGGAAAGAGGAATGGAATCTGGAAAGGAAAGTGGAATGGAATGGAATGGAATTTGGAATGGAAAGTGAAATGGAATGGAATGGAATGTCGTATGGAATGTGGAAATGAAAATGGAATGAAACGAGGAATTTAATTTGGAATGGTATGGGCAATGGATTGTGGAATGGAACGTGGAATGGAATCTAATGGAAAGTGGAATGGAACTTGGAAAGAATGGAATGGAACTTGGATTGGAATGTGGAATGGTATGTGGAATGGAAAGTGTAATGGAACGTAGAATGGAATGGAAAGGAATGTGGAAAGAGTGGAATGAAACTTGGAATGCAATGTGGAATTGTATGTGTAATGGAAGGTGGAGTTGAACGTGGAATGAAATGGAATAGAACGTGGAATGGAATGTGGAATGGAATGGAAAGTTATGTGGAATGGAATGGAATGGAATGTGGAATGGAAAGAAATGAAACGTCGAATGGGATGTGGAATGGAACAAGGAATGCAACGTGGAATGGAACGTGGAATGGAATGTGGAATGCAATGTAATGAAACATGGAATAAAATGTGGAATGGAATGTGGATTGGAACGTGGAATGCAATGATGAATGGAATGGAATGGAACGTTGAACGGAATGGCATGGAACGTGGAATGGAATGTGGAAAGGAATGGAATGGAATATGGAAGGGAATGGAATGGAATGTGAAATGGAAAGGAATGGAACATGGAATGGGACGTGGAATGGAACATGGAATTCGATGTCGAATGGAACGTGGAATGGAATGTGGAATGGAATGGAATGGAATGGAATGGAATGTGGAATGGAATGGAATGGAGTGAAATGTGGAATGGAATGGAATGGAATGGAGTGTGGAATGCCATATATTGGAAAGTGGAATGGAATGGAAGAGAATGGAATGGAGTGGAATGGAATGGAATGTGGAATGGAATGGAAAGGAATGTGGAATTGAATGGAAAATAATGTGGAATTGAATGGATTGCAATGTGGAATGGATAGGAATGGAACGTAGAATGGATTGTGGAAAGGAATGAGGAACGGATGGATTGATGGAATGGAATGAAATGTGGAATAGAATGGAATGGAATGGAATGTGGAATGGATCGTGTAATGGAATGGAATGGAATGTGCAATGGAATGGAATGGAATGCATAATGGAATGGAATGGAATGGAATGGAATGGAAACTGAAATAGAATGTTGAACGGAATGTAAAAGGAAAAGTGGAAATGAATGTGGAACAGAATGAAACACAATGAGGAATGGAATGGAATGGAACATGGAATGGAATGTAATGGAACATGAAATGGAACATGGATTGGTTCATGTAGTGGAAAGAGGAATGGAATGTGGAATGGAATGTGGAACGGAATGTGGAATGGAATGTGGAATGGAGTGCAATGGAATGAGAATGGAATGTGGAATGGAATGGAATGGAATGGAATGTGGAATGGGGTGTGGAATGGAATGTTAAATGGAATGGAATGCAATGTGGAAAGTAATAGAATTGAATGGAATGTGGAATGGAATGGAATGGAATGTGGAATGGAGTGTGGAATGGAATGTGGAAAGAAATGTGGAATAGAATGGAATGGAATGTGGAATGGAATTTGGAATGGAATGGATTGGAATATGGAGTGGAATGTAGAATGGAATGTGGAATTGAATGGAATGGAATGTGGAATGGAATGGATTGGAATGTGGAATGGAAAGGAAAGGAACGTGGAATGGATTGTGGAATGGAATGTGGAATGGATGGTTTAATGGAATGGAATGGAATGTGGAATAGAATGGAATGAAATTGAAAGTGGAATGGAATGTGGAATAGATCGTGGAATGGAATGGAATGGAATGTGCAATGGAATGGAATGGAAACTGAAATAGAATGTGGAACGGAATGTGAATAGGTATGTGGAAAGGAATGTGGAACGGAATGAAATGGAACTTGGAATGGAATGGAACATGGAATGGAATGGAATGGAACGTGAAATGGAACGTGGAATGGATCATGGAGTGGAAAGAGGAAAGGGATGTGGAATGGAATGTGGAATGGAATGGAATGGAGTGCGGTAAGAATTGTGGAATGGAATGGAATGGAATAGAAAGTGGAATGGAGTGTGTAACGGAGTGCAATGGAATGAGAATGAAATGAGGAATGGAATCGAATGGAATGTGGAATGGAATGTGGAATGGAATCTGGAAGGGAATTCGGAATGGAATGTGGAATAGAACAGAAGGGAATGTGGAATGGAATGCGGAATGGAAAGTGGAATGGAATGTGAAATGGAATGGAATGGAATGTGAAAGGCAATGTGGAATGGAATGCGGAAAGGAATGTGGAAGGGAATGTGGAATGGAATATGGAATAGAACGGAATGGAATATGGAATGGAATGTGGAATGGAAAGTGGAATGGAATGTGGAATGGAATGGAATGGAATGTGGAATGGAAAGTGGAACGGAATGTGGAATGGAATGTGCAACAGAATGTGGAAGGGAATGTGGAATGGAATGTGGAATAGAACGGAATGGAATGTGGAATGGAACTTGAAATGGAACGTGGAATGGAATGGAATGAAATGTGGAATGTAATGGTATGGAATGTGGAATGGAATGTGGAATGGAATTGAAAGGAATGTGGAAGGGAATGTGGAATGGAATGTGGAATGTAATGTGAGATGGAATGGAATTGAAAGGAATGTGGAAGGGAATGTGGAATGGAATGCGGAATGTAATGTGAGATGGAATGGAATGAAATGTGGAATGAAATGTGGAGTAGAATAGAATGGAATCTGGAATGGAAAGGACTGGAATGTAGAATGGAAGGTGGAATAGAATATAATGGAAAGTGGAATGGATCGTGGAATGGAATGGAATGGAATGGAATGTGGAATTGAATGGAATGGAATGTGGAATGGAACGTGCAATTGAATGTGGAATGGAATGGAATGAATTGTGGAATGGAATGTTGATTGTAATGGAACGGGAAATGGAATGGAAAGGAGTGGATTGTGGAATGCAATGTGGAACAGAATGTCGAATGGAATGTGGAATATAATGGAACGGAACTTGGAATAGAATGTGGAATGGCATGTGAGTTGGAATGCAATTGAATGTGGAATGGAAAGTGTAATGAAATGCAATAGAATGAGAATGGAATGTGGAATGGAATTTGGAATAGACTGCTGAATGGAATGTAGAATGGAATGTGGCATGTAATGTGGAATGGAATGGAATGGAATGTGGAATGGAATATGAATTGGAATGCAATGGAATGCAGAATGGAATGTGGAATGCAATGCAACGGAAGGAGAATGGAATGTGGAAAGGAAAATGAATTGGAATGCAATGGAATGTGGAATGGAAAGTGGAAAGGAATGGAATGGAATGTGGAATGGAATGTACAAGGGAATGGAATGGAATGTGGAATGGAATGTTAAATGGAATGTGGAATGGAATGCAAAGGAATGTGGAATAGAATGTGGAAAGGAATGTGAAATGAAACGGAATGGAATGTGGAATGGAATGTGGAATGGAATGTGGAATGGAAAGTGGAATGGAATGGAATGTGGAATTGAAAGTGGAATGGAATGGAAAGGAATGTGAAATGGAGTGTGGAATGGAACGTGGAATTGAATGTGGAATGTAATGGAAAGGAACGCGGAATGGAACGTGGAATGGAACGTGGAAAGCAACGTGCAATGGAACGTAGAATGGAATGTGGAATGGAATGTGGAAGGGAATGTGGAATGGAACGAAACGGAATGGAATGGAATGTGGAATGGATCGTACAATGAATCATGGAAATGAATGAGGAATGGAAAATGGAATGGAAAGTGAATTGGAAGTGGAATGGAACGTGGAATGGAATATGGAATGGAAAGTGAAATGGATTGCGGAAATGAAAATGGAATGAAACGAGGAATGTAATGCGGAATGGAATGTTCAATGGAATGTGGACGGGAACGCGGAATGGAATGGAATGGTAAGTGGAATGGAACTTGGAAAGAATGGAATGGAACTTGGATTGGAATGTGGAATGGAATGTGGAATGGAAAGTGGAATGGAACGTAGAATGGAATGGAAAGGAATGTGGAAAATAATGGAATGAATCTTGGAATGCAATGTGGAATGGAATGTGGAATGGAAGGGGGAGTTGAACGTGGAATGAAGTGGAAGGGAACTTGGAATGGAATGTGGAATGGAATGGAATATTATGTGGAATGGAATGCAATGGAAAGTGGAATGGAAAGGAATGAAACTTCGAAAAGGACGTGGAATGGAACATGGAATACAGAGTGGAATGGAACGTGGAATAAAATGAGGAATGGAATGTGGATTGGAACATGGAATGCAACGATGAAGGGAATGGAATGGAACATTGAATGGAATAGAATGGAACGTGGAATGGAATGTGGAATGGAATGGAATGGAATATGGAAGGGAATGGACTGGAATGTGAAATGGAAAGGAATGGAATGTGGAATGGGACGTGGAATGGAACATGGAATTCGAGGTCGAATGGAACGTGGAATGGAATGTGGAATGGAATGGAATGGAATGTGGAATGGAATATGGAATGGAGTGGAATGGAGTGAAATGTGGAATGGAATGGAATGGAATGTGGAATGGAATGTGGAATGGAGTGGAATGGAGTGAAATGTGGAATGAAATGGAATAGAATGGAATGGAGTGTGGAATGCAATGTATTGAAATGTGGAATGGTGTGGAAGGGAATGGAATGGAATGGAATGGAATGGAATGTGGAATGGAATGGAATGGAATGTGGAAAGGAATGGAATGGAACGTGGAGTGGATTGTGGAATGGAATTTGGAATGGATGGATTAATGGAATGGAATGGAATGTGGAATAGAATAGAATGGAATGGAACGTGGAATGGAATGTGGAATGGATCGTGGACTGGAATGGAATGGAATGTGTAATGGAATGGAATTGAACGTGTAATGGAATTTAATGGAATGGAAACTGAAATAGAATGTGGAACGGAATGTGGAAAGGAATGTGGAATTGAATGTGAAATGGAATGAAATGGAATGAGGAATGCAAGGGAATGGAACGTGGAATGGAATGGAATGGAAAGTGAAATGGAACGTGGAATGGATCATGGAGTGGAAAGAGGAATGGAATGTGGAATGGAATGGAATGGAGTGTGGTATGAAATGTGGAATGTAATGTAATTGAATGTGGAATGGAATGTGTAATAGAGTGCAATGGAATGAGAACGGAATGCGGAATGGAATGGAATGGAATGTGGTATGGTAAGAGGAATTGAATGTTAAATGGAAAGAAATGGAATATGGAAATTAATGGAAAGGAATGGAATGTGGAATGAAATGGAATGGAATGGAATGGAATGCGGAAAGGAATTTGGAATGGAATATGGAATGTAACGTGGAAAGGAATGTGGAAAGAAATGTGGAATAGAATGGAAAGGAATGTGGAATGTAATGTGGAATGTAATGGATTGGAATGTGGAATGGAATGTGGAAAGGAATGTGGAATATAATGGAATGGAATGTGGAATGGAATGTGGAAAGGAATGTGGAATTCAATGGAATTGAATGTGGAATGGAATGGATTGGAATGTGGAATGGAATGGAATGGAACGTGGAATGGATTGTGGAATGGAATGTGGAATTCATGGTTTAATGGAATGTGGAATAGAATGGAATGGAATGGAATGTGGAATGGAATGTGTAATGGATCGTGGAATAGAATGAAATGGAATGTGTAATGGAATGGAATGGAACGTGTAATGGAATGGAATGGAATGGAAAGTGAAATAAAATGTGGAACGGAATGTGAAAAGTTATGTGGAATGGAATGAAATGGAACGTGGAATGGAATGGAATGGAACGTGGAATGGAACGTGGAATGGATCATGGAGTGCAAACAGGAATGGAATGTAGAATTGAATGTGGAATACAATGGAATGGAGTGTGGTATGAAAGTGGAATGGAATGGAATGGAATGTGGAATGGAATGTGTAATGGAGTGCAATGAAATGAGAAAGAAATGTGGAATGGAATGGAATGGAATGTGGAATGGAATGTTAAATGGAATGGAATGGAATGTGGAATGTAATGGAATGGAATGGAATGTGGAAAGAAATGGAATGGAATGGAATGGAATGCAGAATGGAATATAAAATGGAATGTGGAATGGAATGTGGAAAAAAATGTGGAATAGAATGGAATGGAATGTGGAATGGAATGTGGAATATAATGGATTGGAATGTGGAATGGAATGTGGAATGGAACAGAATAGAATGTGGAATGGAATGTGGAATGGAAAGCGCAATGGAATGGAATGGAATGTGGAATGGAAGATGGAATGAAATAGAATGGATCATGGAATGGAAAGTGGATTGGAATGCAGAATGTAATGTGGAATGGAATGTGGAAAGGAATGGAATGGAAGGTGGAATTGAATGTGGAAAGAAGTGTGGAATAGAATGGAATGGAATGTGGAATGGAATGTGGAATGGACTTTATTGGAATGTGGAATGGAAAGTGGAATGGAATGTGGAATGGATTGTGAAAAGGAATGTGGAAAGGAACGGAATAGAAGGTGGAGTGGAAGGTGTAATGGAGTGTTGAATGGAACTTGCAATGGAATCCAATGTAATGTCGAATGCAACGTGGAATGGAATGTAATGGATCGTGTAATGGAACGTAGAATGGATCATGGAATGGAAAGAGGAATGGAATGTGGAATGGAAAGAGGAATGGAATGTGGAATGGAAAGTGGAATGGAATGGAATGGAATGCGGTATGAAATGTGGAATGGAATGTATTGGAATGTGGAATGGAATGTGGAATGGAAAGTTAAATGGAATGGAATGGAATGTGTAATGTAATTGAATGGAATGGAATGTGGAAAGAAATGGAATGGAATGGAAAGGAATGCGGAATTTAAAGTGGAATGGAATGTGGAATGGAATGTGGAATGAAATTTGGAATGATATGTGGAAAGGAATGGACTATAACGTGGAATGGAATGTGGAATATAATGGATTGAAATGTGGAATGGAATGTGGAATGGAATGTGGAATGGAAAGGAATGGAATGTGGAATGGTATGTGTAATGGAATGTGGAATGGAAAGTGGAATGGAACGGAATGGAAAGTGGAATGGAACATGAAATGAAACAGAATGGATCATGGAATAGAAAGTGAAATGGAATGTGGAATGGAATGTGGAAAGGAATGGAATGGAATGTGGAATATAATGTGGAATGGACTTTAATGGATTGTGGAATGAAAAGTGTAATGAAATGTGGAATGGATTGTATAATGCAATGTGGAATGGAACGGAATAGAAGGTGGAATGGTAAGTTTAATTTAGTGTGTAATGGAACTTGGAATGAAATGCAATGTAATGCTGAATGCAACGAGGAATGGAATGGAATGGAACGTGGAATGAAACGTGGAATGGAATGTCTAATGCAATGGAATGGAATGGATTGTGGAATGGAATGTGGAATGGAAAGTGAAATGGAATGGAAAGGAACGTGGAATGCAAAGTGGAATGGAAAGTGGAAAGGAATGTGGAATTGAATGTGGCATGGAATGTGGAATGGAATGTGCAATGGAAAAGAACGGAATATGGAATGGAATGTGGAATTCAGTGCGGAATGGAACGTGGAAAGGAATGGAATTGAATATGTAATGGAACGTGCAATGGAACGTGAAATGGAATGGAATGGAATGTGGAATGGAACATGGAATGGAATGGAATGCGGAATGGAATGTAGAATTGAATGTGGAATGGAATGCAATGAATTGTGGAATGAAATGTGGATTTGAATGAAATGTAATATGTAATGGAATGGAATGGAATGTGGAATGAAATGTAGAACAGGATTCAATGGAAAGTGGAATGGAAACTGGAACGGAATGGAATGGAAAGGAATGTGGAATGGAATGGAATGGAATGTGGAATGGAAAGCGGTGTGGAATGTGGAATGGAATGTGGAATGGAAAGTGGAAAGAAATGCAGTGGAATGAGAATGAAATGTGGAATGCGATGTGGAATGGAATGTGGAATGGAATTTGTAATGGCCTGCGGAATTGAATGTGGAATGAAACGTGGAATGGAATGTGGAATGGAATGGAATGGAATAGAATGTGGAATGGATTGTGAATTGGAATGCAATGGAATATGGAATGAAATGCAATGAATGAGAATGGAATGTGGAATGGAATGTGGAATGGAATAGAATGAATTGTGGAATGAAATGTGGATTTGAATGGAATGGTATTTGGAATGGAATGGACTGGAATGTGGAATGGAATGTGAAACAGAATTTAATGGAATGTGGAATGGAACTTCGAATGGAATGGAATGGAATGGAATGTGGAATGGAAAGTGGAAAGAAATGCAATGGAATGAGAATGGAAAGTGGAATGGAATGTGGAATGGAGTTTGGAATGGACTACGGAATTGAATATGGAATGAAACGTGGAATGCAATGTGGAATGGAATGGAACGGAATGGAATGTGGAATGGATTGTGAATTGGAATGCAATGGAATGTGGATTGAAATGTGGAATGAAATGCAATGGAATGAGAATGGAATATGGAATGGAATGTGAAATGGAAAGGAAGGGAATGTGGAATGGTATGTGGAATGGAATGAGGAATGGAAAGTAGAATGGAATGGAAAGGAATGTGGAATGGAATGTGGAATGGTATGTGGAATGGAATGGAATGTAATGTGAAATGCAATGTGGAATGGAATGTGGAATGGAAAGTGGAATGGAATGGAATGGAATGCGGAACAGAACATGGAATGGAAGATGGAATGGAACGTGGAATAGAATGTGGATTGGAATGTGGAATGAAATGCAATGGAAAGGAATGGAATGTGAAATGGAATGGAATGGAATATGGACTGGATGGTGGAATGGAATGTGGAGTGGAATGTGGAACTGAACGGAATGGAACGTGGAATGGAATGTGGAATGCAATGTGGAATGTAACGTGCTATTTAAAGGAATGGAAAGGGGAATGGAAGGTGGAATGGAATGTGGAATGGATCGTTGAATGGAGTGGAATGGAATGTGGAATGGAACGTGGAAATGAATGTGGAATGGTACGTGGAATGGAATGGAATGCAATGTGGAATGGAATGTGCAATGGAATGTGCAATGGAAGGTGGAATGGAACGGAATGAAAAGTGGGGTGGAAAGTGGAATGAAACGGAAAGGTAGGTGGAATGGAATGTGCAATGGAATGTGTAACGGAACGTGGAATCGAATGGAAAGGAATGTGGAATGGAACATATAATAGAAATGTGGAATGGAACGTGGAATGGAATGGAATGGAATGTGGAATGGAATGTGGAATGGAATGTGGAAAGGAATGTGAAATGGAATGTGGAATAGAACGGAATGGAATGTGGAATGGAATGTGGAATGGAAAATAGAATGGAATGCGGAATGGAAATTGAAATGGAATGTGGAATGGAAGTGGAAAGGAACGTAACGGAATGTGGAATGCAATATGGAATGGAATGTGGAATGGAAAGTGTAATGCAATGGAATGGAATGTGCAATGGAACGTGGAATGGAATTTGTAATGAAACTTGGAATGGAACGTGTGATGGAATATGAAAGGGAAAGTGGAATGGAAGGCGGAATGGAATGTGGAATGGAACATGGAATGGAATGGAATGTAACGCGGAATAGAACATGGAACGGAATGGAATGGAACGTGGAATGGAATGTGGAAAGGATCATGGCAAGGGAAGTGGTATGGAATGGAGTGGAATGTGGATTTGAATGTGGAATGGAATGTGGAATAGAAATTGGAATGTAATTTGAAATGGAATGTTCAATGGAAAGGAATGGAATGTGGAAAGTAATGGAATGGAATGTGGAATCGAACAGTATGGAATGGAATGGAATGTGGAATTGAAGTTGGAATGGAAAGTGGAATGGAATGGAATGGAACGTCGAATGGAAAGTGGAATGGAATGTGGAATGGGCGGGGGAATGAAACGTGGAATGCAATGGAATAGAAGGTGGAATGGAATGTGGAATAGAATGTGGAATGGAATGTGGAATGGAATGGAATGGAACGTGGAATGGAGTGGAGTAGAATGCGGAAAGGAATGTGGAAGGCAATGCAATTGAATGAGGAATGGAACGGAATGGAATGTGGAATGGAATGTGGAATGGATTGTGGAATGGAATGTGGAATGGAACGGAATGGAATATGGAATTGAGTGTGGAATGGAATGGAATGGAATATCGAATGGAACGGAATGGAATGTGGGATGCAAAGTGGAATGGAATGTGGAATGGAAATTAATGTAATGTGTAATGGAATGTGGAAAAGAAAGTGGAATGCAATGGAATGTGGAATGGAACGTGGAATGGAATGGAATGGAATGTGGAATGGAATGTGGAAAGGAATGTGGAATCGAATGGAATGGCATGTGGAATGGAATGTAACGGAATATGGAATGAAATGAAAAAGAACGGGGAATAGAATGTGGAATGGAATGTGGATTGGAATAGAATGGAGTGGAATGGAATTGGAATGCAATGGAATGGAAAGTGGTATGCAATGGAATTGAAAGGAATAAGCAATTGAATGGAATGGAATGTGGAATGGAAGGGAATGGAATGTGGAATCGAATGGAATAGAATGTGGAAAGGAATGTGGAATGAATGGAATGGAATGTTGGAATGAAATGGAATGGAAATCGGAAAAGAATGTGGAATGCAATGGGGAATGGAATGTGGAATGGAATGGAATGCAAAGTGGAATGGAATGGAATGGAATGTGGAATAGAAGGGAATGGAATGGAATTTAAGGCGGAATGGTATGTAACTTAATGTGGAATGCATTGGAATTTAATGAAATGTGGAATTCAATGGAATGGAATGTGGAATGGAATGCAATGCAATGTGGAGTGGAATGGAATGGAACATGAAATGGAATGTGGAATGGAATGTGGAATGGAATCAGGAATGGAATGGAATGGAATGTGGAATGGAATGTGTAACGGAATGTGGAATGGAATGGAATGGAATGTGGAATCTAATGGAATGGAATGTGTAATGGAATGGAATGTGAAATCTAATGGAATGGAATGTGTAATCGAATGGAATGGAATATGGAATGGAATGGAAGCTTGGATGGAATGGAATGGAATGAGCATTGGAAAGGAATGGAATGTGGAATGGAATGTGGAATGGAATGTGGAATGGAATGTGGAATGGAATGTGGAATGCAATGGAATGGAAATTGGAATGGAATGTTAAATGGAATGGAATGGAATATGGAAAGGAATGTGGAATAAAATGGAATGTAATGTGGAATGGAATGCAATGGAATGGTATGTAATACGGAAAGGAATGGAATGGAATATTTAATGGAATGAGGAAAGGAAAGTAGAATGGAAAGTGGAAAGGAATTTGGAATGGAAGGTGGAATGGAAGGTGTAATGGAATGGAAAGGAATGTGGAATGGAATGTATAACGCAATGGAATGGAAGGCGGAACGGAATGTAATGGAATGTGGTAAGGAATGGAATGCTATGGAATGTGAAATGGAATGGAATGGAATGAAATGGAATGTGGAATGGAATGGAATGGAATTTGGAATGGAACGGAATAGAATGTGGAATGGAATGAAATGCAATGTGGAATAGAATGGAATGGAAAGGAATGTGGAATGAAATGGAATGGAATGGGATGGAAAGCGGAATGGAATGGAATGAAATGTGGAATGCAATGGAATGGAGTGGAAAGTGGATTGGAATGGAATGGAAAGGAACATGGAATAGAATGGAATGGATTGCGGATTGGAATGTGGAATGCGATGGAATGGAATGTGGAATGGAATGTGGAATGCAATGGAATGGAATGTGGAATGGAATGTGGAATGGAATGTGGAAAGGAATGTGGAATGGAATAGAAAGGTTTTTGGACTGGAATGTAATGGAATGTGTAATGAAATGGAATGGAACGTGGAAGAGAAGGTGGAATGGAATGTGGAATGGAACGTGGAAAGGAATGGAATGGAATGCGGGTTGGAATAGAATGGTGTGGAATGTAACTGGAAAGGAATGGAATGGAAAGTGGAATGAAATGGGATGGAAAAAAATAAGCAATTGAATGGAATAGAATGTGGAGTGGAATGGAATGGAATGTGGAATCGAATGGAATAGATCGTGGAATGGAATGTGGAATGGAATGGAATGGAATATGGAATGAAATGGAATGGAAAGAAAAATGGAATGGGGATTGCAATGGGGAATGCAATGTGGAATGGAATGGAAAGGAAAGTGTAATGGAATGGAATGCAATTGGAAAAGAAAGGAATGGAATGGATTTAAAGGCGGAATGATATGTCATTGAATGTGGAATGCAATGGAATTGAATAAAATGCAGAATTCAATGGAATGGAATGTGGATTGGAATGAAATGCAATGTGGAGTGGAACAGAATGGAACGTAGAATGGAATGTGGAATGGAATCTGGAATTGAATGAAATGGAATGGAATGGAATGTGGAATGGAATGGAATGTGGAATGGAATGAGGAATGGAATGTGGAATGGAATGTGGAATGGAAGGTAATGGAATGTGGAATCTAATGGAATCGAATGTGGAATGCAATGGAATGGAATGCGGAATGGAATGTAATGGAATGTGGAATAGAAGGGAATGGAATGGAATTTAAGGTGGAATGGCATGTAATTGAATGTCGAATGCAATGGAATTGAATTAAATCTGGAATTCCATGGAATGGAATGTGGATTGGAATGGAATGCAATGTGGAGCGGAATGGAATGGAACGTGGAATGGAATGTGGAATGGAATCTGGAATGGAATGGAATGGAATGGAATCTGGAATGCAATGTGGAATGGAATGTGGAATGGAATCTAATGGAATGTGGAATATAATGGAATCGAATGGGGAATAGAATTGAATGGAATGTGGAATGGAATGGAAGCTTGGATGGAGTGGAATGGAATGTGGATTGGAAAGGAATGGAATGTTTAATGTAATGGAATGGAATGTGGAATGGAATGTGGAATGGAATGGAATGGAATTTGGAATGGAATGTGTAATGGAATGGAATGGAATATGGAAAGGAATGTGGAACGTAATGGAATGGAATGTGGAATGCAATGCAATGGAATGGTATGGAATATGGAAAGGAATTGAATGTAATATTTAATGGAATGTGGAATGGAACGTAGAATTGAACGTGGAAAGGAATGTGTAATGGAACGTGGAATGGAATGTGGAATGGAATGGAAAGGGATGTGGAATGGAATGTGGAATGCAATGGAATGGAATGCAGAATGGAATGTAATGGAATGTGGAAAGGAATGGAACGCTATTGAATGTTGAATGGAGTGGAATGGAATGAAATGGAATGTGGAAAGGAATGAAACGCTATTGAATGTGGAATGGAGTGGAATGGAATGAAATGGAATGTGGAATGGAATGAAATGGAATTTGGAATGGAACAGAATGGAATGTTGAATGGAGTGAAATGCAATGTGGAATAGAATGGAATGGAAAGGAATATGGAATGAAATGGAATGGAATGGAATGGAAAGCGGAGTGGAATGGAATGAATTGTGGAATGCAGTGGAATGGAATGGAAAGTGGAATGGTATGAAATGGACTGGAATGTGGAATAGAATGGAATGGAATGCGAATTGGAATGTGGAGTGCAAGGGAATGGAATGTGGAATGGAATGTGGAATGGAATGGAATGGAATGTAGAATGGAATGTGTAATGGAATGTGGAATGGAATGGAATGCAATGTGGAATGAAATGTGGAATGCAAGGTGGAATGGAATGGAAGGCAAAGTGGAATGGACTGTGGAATGGAAACTACAATGGAATGGAATGGAATGTGGAATGGAATTTGTAACGGATTGGAAAGGAATGTGGAACGGAACGTGGAATGGAAAGTAATGGAATGGAATGGAATGTGCAAAGGAAGGGAATGCCATGTGAAATGCAATGTGGAATGGAATGGAATGCAATGGAATGTGGAATGGAATGGAATGGAATGTGGAATGGAAAGAATGGAATCCGGAAAAGAATGGAACGTTATGGAATGTGGAATGGAATTTAAACGAATGTGGAATGGAATTTTGAATAGAATGTGGAATGTAATGGAATGTAATATGGAATGGAATGTGGAGTGGAATGGAATGGAATGTTGAATGGAATGTGTAATGGAATGTGGAATGGAATTTGGAATGGAGTGGAATGGAATGTGCAATGAAAACTGGAATGGAATGCGGAATGGAACGTGGAATTTAATGTGGAATGGAATACAATGGAAAGTGGAATGGAACGGAATGGAATTTAATGGAATGTGAAATGGAATGTGGACTGTAACGTGAAACGGAATGTGGAATGGAATGTGAAACACAATGAAAAGGAACGTGGAATGGAATATAATAGAACATGGAATGCAATGGAATGGAAAGTGGAATGGAACTTGGAGTGGAACGTGGAATGGAATGTGGGGAGAATGTGGAATTTAATGGAATGGAATGTGTAATGGAATGTGAAATGCAATGGAATGGAGTGTGCAATGGAACGTGTAATGGAACATGGAAAGGAACGTGGAATGGAACATGGAGGGAATGTGGAATGGAATGAAATGGGATTAGGAATGGAAGGAAATGGAATGTGGAATGGCATGTGTAATGGAATGTGGAATGGAATGTGGAATAGAACCGAATGGAATGTGGAATGGAACGTGGAGTGGAATGGAATGGAACGTGGAAAGAAGTGCGGAATGGAATGAAATGGAATGTGGAATGGAATTTGGAGTCTAATGTGGAATGGAATGGAATGTAATGTGGAATGGAATATGAAGTGGAATTTAATGGAATGTGGAATATAATAAAATGGAATGAGAAATGGAATGTGGAACGGATTGGAATGGAATATGGAATGGAATGTCGAACGGAATGTGGAATGGAATGTGGAATGGAATGGAATGGAATGTGGAAAGGAATGTTGAATGGAAAGTGGAATTGAATGGACTAGAATGTGGAATGGAATGTGGAATGGAATGGAATGGAATGCAGTGGAATGTGGAATGGAATAGAACGTAAGGTGAAAAGGAAATGAATGGAATGTGGAATGGAAAGGAATGGAATGGAATAGAATGTGGAATGGAATGTGGAATGGAATGTGGAATGGAACGTGGAAGGGAACGTGGAATGGAATGGGGAATGGAATGTGTAATGGAATGCAGTGGAATGGAAGTGACGGTGGAAAGGAATGCCATGGAATGTGGAATGGAGTGGAATGGAGCGTGTAATGGTAAGTGGAATGGAAATTGGAATGTAACGTGGAATGGAACGTGGAATGGAATGGCATGGAACGTGGAATGGAATGTGGAATGGAATGTGGAACGGAACACGGAATGGAATGTGGAATATAATATGGATTAGAAAGGATCAGAATGTGGAATTGAATGGTATGGAATGTGGAATGGAATGGAATGGAATATGGAATGCTACGGAATGGAATGTGGAAAGGAATGTGGAATGGGAGTGGAAAGGAATGGAATGGAATGGAACGGAATGGAATGTGGAATGGAGTGGAATGGAATGTGGAATGGAATGGAATGGAAAGGGAAATTCAATGGAATGGAATGTGAAATTTAATGTGGAATGGATTGAAATGAAATAGAATGGAATTGAATGGAATGGAATGTGGAATGGAATGGAATGGAAAGTGGAAAGGAATGTGGAAAGAAAACTGGAATGGAATGTGGAATGGAACGTGGAATGGAATGGAATGAAATGGAATGGAATGGAATGGAATGTGGAAAGGAATGTGGAATTGAAAATGGAATGGAATGTGGAATGGAATGTTTAATGGAATGTGGAATGTAATGGAATGGAATGTAATGGAATGTGGAATGAAATGTGGAATAGAATGGAGTGGAATAGAATGGAATGTGGAATGGAATGTGGAATGGAATGGAATGGAATGGAATGAGGAATAGAACTTGGAAGGGAATGTGGAAAGGAATGAGGAATGGAATGTGTAATGGAATGGAATGGAATGCAAGTGAAAGTGGAATGGAATGGAATGGAAAGTAATGGAATAGAATGGAATGGAATGGTATGTGGAATGGAATGTGGAACGGAATGGAATGGAACGTGTAATGGAATGTGGAATGAAAAGTGGAATGTAACGTGGAATGGAACGTGGAATGGAATAGCATGGATCGAGGAATGTAACGTGGAATGGAATGTGGAATGGAACACGGAATGTAATGTGGAATGTTATGTGGATTGGAAAGGAACGGAATGTGTAGTTGAACGGAATGGAATGTGGAATGGAATGGAATGGAATATGGAATGGAATGTGGAATGGAATGGAATGGTATTTGGAATAGAATGTGGAATGGAATGGAATGGAATCCGGAATGAAATGGAATGGAATAGTATGGAATGTGGAATGGAATGGAATGGAACGTGGAATGGAATATGGAATGGAACGAGGAATGGAGTGTGGAATGGGATGGAATGGAATGTGTAGTGGAAGGGAATGGAATGTGGAATGGAATGTGGAATGGAGTGGAATGGATTGTGTAATGGAATGGAATGAGGAATGGAATGGAATAGATTGTGGAATGGAATGGAATGGTATGGTATGTGGAATGGAATGGAATGTGTAATGGAATGGAATGGAATGTGGAATGGAGCATAATAGAGGGTGGAATGGAATGGAATGGAATGTGGAATGTAGTGGAATTCCATGTGGAATGGAACGGAATTGAATGTGGAATGGAATGGAATGGAGTGGAATGGAATGTAGAATTGAATGGAGTGAGAAGTTGACTGGAATGGAATGGAATGGGGAATAGAATGCGGAATGGAAAAGAATGGAAAGTGGAATGGAATGTGAAATGGAATGTGGAATGGAACGTGGAATGGAATGTGAAATGGAATGTGGAATGGAATGTGGAATAGAATAGAATGGAAAGTAATGTGGAATGGAATGTTGAATGGAACGAAACGGAATGTGGAATGGAAGGCGGAATGGAACATAATGGAATGTGGAATGGAAGGACGAATGGAATGTGGAATGGAATATGGAATGAAATGGAATGGAATGTGCAATGCAATGTGGAATGGAATGGAATCAAATGTGGAATGGAATGTGGAATGGAATGGAATCGAATGGAATGTGGAATGTAATGGAATGGAATGGGAAGTGGAATGGAATGGAATGGAATGTTGAATGTAATGGAATGGAATGTGGAATGGAATGTGGAATGTATTGGAAAGGAACATGGAATGGAATGGAACGGAATGTGGAAGGGAATGTGGAATCGAACGTGGAAAGAAATGTTGAATGGAACGTGGAATGTAACGTTGAATGGAACATGGAATGGAATGGAATATAAAGGAAAGTGGAATGGAATGGAATGGAAAGGAATGTGGAATGGAATGGAAAGGAATGTGGAATGGATTGGAATTGAATGTGGAAAGGAACATGGAATGGAACGTGTAAAGGAAAGTGGAGCGGAAAGTGGAATGCAATGTGTAATGGAACGGAATGGAATGGAATGTGGAATGGAAAGGAATGTGGAATGGAATGAATTGGAAAGTGGAATGGAATGGAATTGAATGGAATGTGGAATGGAATGTAATGGAATGTGGAATGGAAAGGAATGTGGAATGGACTAGAATGGAAAGGGAAAGGAATGGAATGGAATGTTGAATGGAATGGAATGTTGAATGGAGTGGAATGGAATGGAATGGAAACTGTATGGAGTGGAATGGAATGGAATGTGGAATGGAATGGAAGGGAATGTGGAATGGAATGGAATGTGGAATGGAATGTGCAATTGAAAGGAATGGAATGGTATGGAATGTGGAATGGAAAGAAATGGAGTGTGGAATGGAAAAAATGGAATGTGGAATGGAATGTGAAACGCAATGAAAAGGAACGTGGAATGGAATGTGGAATGGAATGGGGAATGGAATGTGTAATGGAATGCAGTGGAATGGAAGTGACGGTGGAAAGGAATGGCATGGAATGTGGAATGGAATGGAATGGAATTGATTGAAATGGTATGGAATGTGGAGTGGAATGTGGAATGGAATGGAATGGAGCATGTAATGGAATGTGGAATGGAAATTGGAATGTAACGTGGAATGGAATGGCATGGAACGTGGAATGGAATGTGGAATGGAATGTGGAACGGAACACGGAATGGAATGTGGAATACAATGTGGATTAGAAAAAATCGGAGTGTAGAATTGTATGGAATGGAATGTGGAATGGAATGGAATGGAATATGGAATGCTACAGAATGGAATGTGGAAAGGAATGTGGCATGGGAGTGGAAAGGAATGGTATGGAATGGAACGGAATGGAATGTGGAATGGAGTGTAATGGAATGTGGAATGGAATGGAATGGAAAGGGAAATTCAATGGAATGGAATGTGGAATTTAATGTGGAATGGATTGAAATGAAATGGAATGGAATTGAATGGAAAGGAATGTGGAATGGAATGGAATGGAAAGTGGAACGGAATGTGGAAAGAAAACTGGAATGGAATGTGGAACGGAACGTGGAATGGAATGTAATGGAATGGAATGTGGAAAGGAATGTGGAATTGAAAATGGAATGGAATGTGGAATGGAATGTGGAATGTAATAGAATGGAATGTGGAATGGAATGTGGAATAGAATGGAATGTAATAGAATGGAATGTGGAATGGAATGTGGAATGGAATGGAATGGAATGAGGAATGGAACTTGGAAGGGAATGTGGAACGGAATGAGGAATGGAATGTGTAATGGAATGGAATGGAATGCAAGTGAAAGTGGAATGGAATGGAATGGAATGGAATAGAACGGAATGGAATGGTATGTGGAATGGAATGTGGAATGGAATGGAATGGAACGTGTAATGGAATGTGGAATGAAAAGTGGAATGTAACGTGGAATGGAATGTGGAATGGAACACGGAATTTAATGTGGAATGTTATGTGGATTGGAAAGGAACGGAATGTGGAGTTGAATGGAATGGAATGTGGAATGGAATGGAATGGAATGTGGAATGGAATGTGGAATGGAATGGAATGGTATTTGGAATAGAATGTGGAATGGAATGGAATGGAATCCAGAATGAAATGGAATGGAATAGTATGGAATGTGGAATGGAATGGAATGGAACGTGGAATGGAATATGGAATGGAATGTGGAATGCAGTGTGGAATGGGATGGAATGGAATGTGTAGTGGAAGGGAATGGGATGTGGAATGGAATGTGTAATGGAGTGGAATGGATTGCGGAATGGAATGGAATGAATTTGATTGGAATGGAATGTGGAATGGAATGGAATAGATTGTGGAATGGAATGGAATGGTATGGAATGTAGAATGGAATGGAATGGAATGGAATGTGTAATGGAATGGAATGGAATGTGGAATGTAACATAATAGAGAGTGGAATGGAATGGAATGGAATGTGGAATGGAATGGAATTCCATGTGGAATGGAACGGAATTGAATGTGGAATGGAATGTAATGGAATGGAATGGAATGTAGAACTGAATGGAATGAGAAGTTGACTAGAATGGAATGGAATGGGGAATAGAATGCGGAAAGCAAAAGAATGGAAGGTGGAATGGAATGTGAAATGGAATGTGGAATGGAACATGGAATGGAATGTGAAATGGAATGTGGAATGGAATGTGGAATGGAATAGAATGGAAAGTAATGTGGAATGTTATGTCGAATGGAACAGAACGGAATGTGGAATGGAAGGCGGAATGGAACATAATGGAATGTGGAATGGAAGGACGAATGGAATGTGGAATGGAATGTGGAATGAAATGGAATGTAATGTGGAATGAAATGAAATGGAATGTGCAATGCAATGAGAATGGAATGGAATCAAATGTGGAAAGGAATGTGGAATGGAATGGAATAGAATGGAATGTGGAATGAATGGAATGGAAAGGAAATTGGAATGGAATGGAATGGAATGTTGAATGTAATGGAATGGAATGTGGAATGGAATGTGGAATGGATTGGAAAGGAACATGGAATGGAATGGAATGGAATGTGGAATGGAATGTGGAGTCGAACGTGGAAAGAAACGTTGAATGGAACGTGGAATGGAACGTTGAATGGAACATGGAATGGAATGGAATATAAAGGAAAGTGGAATGGAATGGAATGGAAAGGAATGTGGAATGGAATGCAAAGGAATGTGGAATGGATTGGAATTGAATGTGGAAAGGAACTTGGAATGGAATGTGTAAAGGAAAGTGGAGCGGAATGTGGAATGCAATGTGTAATGGAACGGAATGGAATGGAATGTGGAATGGAAAGGAATGTGGAACAGAATGAATTGGAAAGTGGAATGGAATGGAATTGAATGGAATGTGGAATGGAATGTAATGGAATGTGGAATGGAAAGGAATGTGGAATGGAAAGGAATGTGGAATGGATTAGAATGGAAAGGGAAAGGAATGGAATGGAATGGAATGTTGAATGGAATGGAATGTTGCATGGAGTGGAATGGAATGGAATGGAAAGTGCATGGAATGGAATGGAAAGGAATATGGAATGGAATGGAATGTGGAATGGAATGGAATGTGGAATGGAATGTGCAATTGAAAGGAATGGAATGGTATGGAATGTGGAATGAAAGAAATGGAGTGTGGAATGGAAAAAATGGAATGTGGAATGGAATGGAATGCAATGTGGAATGGAATAGAATAGAATGTGGAATAGAACGTGGAATGGAATGGAATGGAACATGGAATGGAACGTGGAAAGGAACATCTAAAGGAAGGTGGAATGGTACTTGGAATGGAATGGAATGGAATGTGGAATGGAATGTGGAATGTAATGCAATGGAATGTGGGAGAGAATGGAATCGAATGTGGTATGGAATGTGGAATGTAATGGAATGGAATGTGTAATGGAATGCGGAATGTAAGGTAATGGAATGTGGAAGAGTATGTGGAATGGAATGTAGGATGAAATGGAATGGAATGTTGAATGGAATGTGGAATGGAATGGAATGGAATGCGGTATGGAATGTAGAATAGAATGGAAAGGAATGTCAAATGGAAAGCAATGGATTGTGGAATGGAATATGGAAGGGAATGGAATGGCATGGAATTTGGAATAGAAGGGAATGGAATGGAATGAGGAATGGAATGAGGAATAGAACGTGGAATGCACTGTGTAATGGAATGCAGTGGAATGTGGCTTGGAATGGAATGGAATGTGGAAAGGAATGGAATGGAATGGAAGGTGAAATGGAATGTGGAATGGAATGTGAAATGGATTGTGGCATGGAATGTGGAACGAAATGAAATGAAACGTGGAATAGAATGGAATGGAAGGTGGAAAGGAATGTAATGGAAAGTGCAATGAAACCTGGAATGGAACATGGAATGGAAGTTGGAATGGAATGTGGAATGGAATGTGGAAAGCAATGGAATGGAATGTGGAAAGAAATGTGTAATGGAATGGAATAGAATGCTGAACGAAATGCAATGGATTGTGGAATGGAATGGAATGGACGGTGGAATGAAATGGTAAATGGAATGTAACGGAAAGGAACATGGAATGAATCATGGAATAGAACGTCTAATGGAACCTGGAATGGAACGTGGAATGGAATGTGGAATGGAGTGGAATCAAATGTGTAATGGAATGTTAAATGGAATGGAATGAAATGTGGAATGCAATGTGGAATGGAATGGAATGGAATGTGGAATGCAATGTGGAATGGAATGTTTAATAGAATGTGGAATGGAATGGAATGGAATGTGGAATGGAATGTTGAGGGGCATGTAGAATGGAAAGTGGAATGGAATGGAATGGAATGTGGAATGGATTTTGGAATGGAATGTGGAATGGAACAGATTGTAATGTGGAATGGAAAGTGGAATGGAATGTGGAAAAGACAGTGGAATTGACTGGAGTTGAATGGATTGTGGAATGGAACGTGGAATTGAATGGAAAGGAACGTGGAATGGAATGTGGAATGGAATGTGGAATGGAACGAGGAATGGAATGCGGAAAGGAACGTGGAATGGAAAGAGAAATGGAATGTGGAATGCAATGGAAAGGAATGTGGAGTGGAATGGAATGGAATGTGCAATGGAATGGAATGGAATGTGGAATGGATTCTGGAATGGAATGGAATGGAATGGTATGGTATGTTGTATGGAATTAAATGGTATGGTATGTGGAATGGAATGGAATGGAATGTGGAATGGAATGTGGAGTGGAATGGAAAGGAATGTGGAAAGGAATGGAATGGAACGTGGAATGGAACGTGGAATGGAATGTGGAATGAAATGTGGAATGCAATGCTATGTGTAATGGAATGGAATGGAATGCAATGAAATGTGGAAATGAATGGAGTGAAATGTGGAATGGAACGGAAATGGAAGTGGAATGGAATGTGGAAAGGAATGAAATGGAATGTGGAAAGGAACGTGGAATGGAATGTGGAATGAAATGTGGAATGCAATGCTATGTGGAATGGAATGGAATGGAATGCAATGAAATGTGGAAATGAACGGAGTGGAATGTGGAATGGAATGGAAATGGAAGTGGGATGGAATGGAAAGTAATGGAATGTGGAATGGAATGGAATACAATGCAATGGAATGGAAAGGGGAATGGAATGTATTGGAATGTGTAATGGAATAGAATGTGGAATGGAATCAAGTGGAATGGAATGTGGAATGGAATGGAATGTAATGTGGAATGGAATGGAATGGAATGGAATGAAGTGTGGAATGGAATGGAATGGCATGTGAAATGGAATAGAATGTGGAATGGAAAGGAATGGAATGGAATGGGGAAAGGAATGGAATGGAATTGAATGGAATGTGGAATGGAATGGAATGGAATGGAATGGAATGGGGAATGGAATGGAATGGAATTGAATGGAATGTGGAATGGAACGGAATGGAATTGAATGGAATGTGGGATGGAATGGAATGGAATGTGGAATGGTATAGAATGTGGAATGGAATGAAATGGAATGGAATGTGGAATGGAATGGAATGTGGAATGGAATGGAATGGAATGTGTAATGGAATGGAATGGAATGTGGAGTGCAATGGAATGGAGTGGAACGTGGAACGGTTTGTGCAATGGAATGGAATAAAATGGAATGGAGTGGAATGGAATGGAATGGAAAGTGGAATGGAATGGAATGGAATGTGGAGTGGAATGGAATGGATTAGAATGTGGAATGCAATGTGGAATGCAAAGCAAAGGAATATGAAATGGAATGTGGAATGGAATGGATTGGAATGCAATGAAATGTGGAAGTGAATGGAATGGAATGGAATGGAATGTAAAATAGTTTGGAATGTAATGTGGATTAGAATTTAATGTAATGGAATGTGGAATGGAAAGTAATGGAATGGAATGGAAGGTGGAATTGAATGGAATGGATTGTGGAATGGAATAGGATGCAGAATGGAATGAAATGGAATGAAATGTAGAAAGGAATTGAATGGAATATGGAATGGAATGGAATGGAATGAAATGCAATGTGGAACGGAATGGAAGGGAATGAGGAATGGAATAGATTGAGGAATGCAATGCAATGGAATGGAAAGTGGAATGGAACGTAATGGAATGGATTGGAATGGAATGTGGAATGGAATGGAATGGAATGGAATGGAAGGTTATGTGGAACGGAATGTGGAATGGAATGGAATGGAATGGAATTAAATGTGGAATGCAATGGAAGAAAATGTGGACTGGAATGTGGAATGAAATGTGCACTGCAGAGTGGAATGGAAGGGAATGGAATGTGGAATGGAATGGAATGGAATCTGTAATGGAACTTGGAATGGAATGGAATGGCATGTGGAATAGAACGTGGAATTGAACGTGGAATGGAACATGGAATGGAACGTGGAATGGATAAGAATGGAACGTGGAATTCAACGGAATGGAATGTGGAATGGAATGGAATGGAATGTGGAATGGAATGTTAAATGGAAGGGAATGGAATACGGAATGGAATGTGGAATAGAATGGAAAGGAATGTCAAATGGAAAGAAATGGATCATGGAATGGAATGTGGAAAGGAATGGAATGGAATGGAATGGAATGTGAAATGGTATGGAAGGGAATGTGGAATGGAATGTGCAAAGGAATGGAATGGAACGGAATGTGGAATGACATGTGGAATGGAATGGAGTGGAATGTGGAATGCAATGTGGAATGGAATTGAATGGAATGCGGAATAGAATGTGGAATGGAATGGAATGGAATGGAATGTGGAATGGAATGTGGAATGGTATGTGGAATGGAATGAAATGTGGAATGGAATGTGGAATGGTATGTGGAATGGAACGGAATGTGGAATGGAATATGTAATGGAATTTAGTGGAATTTAATGGAATGGAATGGAATGGAATATGGAAAGGAATGGCATGGAATGGAATGTGGAATGCAATCTGGGATGCAATTCAATGGAATATGAAATGGAATGTGGAAGAGAATGGAATGGAATGCTATGAAATGTGGAATAAATGGAATGGAATGTGGAATGGAATGGAATGAAATGTGGATTAGAATGGAATGTAATATGGATTTTAATGGTATTTAATGGAATGTGGAATGGAATCGAATTGAATGGAATGTGGAATGGAATGGAATGTGGAATGGAATGGAATGTAATGTGGAGTGGAATAGAATATGGAATGGAATGAAATGGAATGCAATGTAAAATGGAATGGAATGGAATGTGAAATGGAATGGAATGGAATGGAATGGAAGGTGTAATGGATTACATTGTGAAATGCAATGGAATGGAATGGTTTGTAATGGAATGTGGAATGGAATGGAATGTGGAATGGAATAGGATGTGGAATGGAATGTGAAATGGAACGGAATGGAATGTGGAATGGAATGGAATGGAATGTGGAATGGCATGGAACTGAATGTGGAATGGAATGGAATATGGATTGAAAGGAATGGAATGAAATGTGGAATGGAATGGAATTGAATGGATTGGAAAGGAAGGTTTAATGGAGTGGAATGGAATGTGCAATGGAATAGAATGTGGAATGGAATGAAATGGAATAGAATGTGACATGGAATGTGGTGGTATGTGGAATGTAATGGAATGGAATGTGGAATGGAATGGAATGAAATGGAATGTGGACGGAATGTGGAATGGAATGTGGACTGCAATGTGGAATGGAATGGAATGGAATGTGGAATGGAATGTGAAATGGCATGTGGAATGGAATGTGGAGAGGAATGTGGAATGCAATGTGGAATGGAATGGACTAGAATGTGGAAAGGAATGTGGAATGCAATGTGGAATGGAATGGACTGGAATGGAATGGAATGGAATGGAATGTGGAATGGAATAGAATTTGGAATGGAATGAAATGGAATGGAATGTTGAATGGAATGGAATGGAATGTCAAGTGGAATGGAATGCAATGGAATGGAATGTGGAATGGAATGGAATGGAATGGAATGTGGAATGCACTATCTCAAAGAGGTTTTTATGTGAAGATATTTTCTAGACAGAAGCGTTCTCAGAAACCTCTTTGTCATTTGGGGATTGAACTCACAGAGTTGAAACTTCCTTTTCATAGAGCAGTTCTGCAACACTCTTGTTGTGGAAACTGCAAGTGGGTATTTAGTGCGATTGCTGCCTCTAGTGGAAAAGCAAGTACATTCAGATGAAAACTAGATAGAACCGTTCTCTAGAAACTTCGTTGTGATGTGTGCATTCTACTCACAGAGTTGAACCTTCCTTTTGATAGAACAGTTTTGAAACACTCTTTCTGTAGAGTCTGCAAGTGGATATTCGGAGCACTTTGAAGCGTATGGTGGAAAAGGAAACATCTTCATATAAAAACTAGATAGAAGCATTCTCAGAAACTTCTTTGTAATGTGCGCATTCAACTCACAGAGTTGAAACTTCCTTTTGATATAGCTGTTTTGAAACACTCTTTCAGTAGGATCTGCAAGTAGATATTTGGAGTGCTAAGAGGCCAACACTGGAAAAGGAAATATCTTCACATAAAAACTAGATGGAAGCATTCTCAGAAACTTCCCTGTGCTTTATGCATTCAAGTCACAGAGAGGAACCTTCCTTTTGAAAGTGTAGCTTTGAAACACTCTTTTTGTAGAATTTGCAAGTGGATGTTTGGAGCGATTTGAGGCCTATGCTGGAAAACGAAATATCTTCACATAAAAACTAGACTGAAGCATTCTCAGAAACTTCTTTGTGATGAGTGCATTCAACTCACAGACTTGAACCTTCCTTTCAAAAGAGCAGTTTTGAAACACTCTTTTTGTAGAATCTGCAAGTGGATATTTAGAGAGTTTTGAGGCCTTTGCTGGGAAATGAAATATCTTCACCTGAAAACTACACAGAAGCATTCTCAGAAACTTCTTTGTGATGTGTGCATTCAACTCACAGAGTTGAACCTGCCTTTTGATAGAGCAGTTTGGAAACAGCCTTTTTGTAAAATCTGCAAGTGGATATTTGGAGCGATTTGAGGCCTATGCTGCAAAAGGAAATATCTTCACAGAAACCCTAGACAGAAGCATGTTCAGGAACTTCTTTTTGATGAGTGCATTCAACTCACGGACTTGAACCTTCCTTTTGATTGAACGGTTTTGAAACACTCTCTTGTAGAATCTGCAAGTGTTTATTTGGAGCGCTTTGAGGCCTATGATGGAAAAGCAAATATCTTCACATTAAAAACGAGGCAGAAGCATTCTCAAAACATTCTGTGTGATGAGTGCACTCAACTCACACACTTGAACTTTCCTTTTGATAGAGCAGTTTTGAAACACTCTTTTAGCAGCACCTGTAAGTGGCTATTTGGAGGACATTTATGGCAATGTTGGAAAATGAAATATCATCATATAAAAACTAGGCAGAAGCATTCTCAGAAACTTCTTCGTGATGAGTGCATTCAACTCACAGAGTTGAACGTTGCTTTTGATAGAACAGTTCTGAAACACTCCTTTTGTAGGATCTGCAACTGTTGATTTGGAGCGCTTTGAGGCCTATGTTGGAAAAGGAAATATCTTCACATAAAAACTACACAGAAGCATTATCAGAGACTTCCCTGTGCTTTCTGCATTCAACCCATATAGTTGAACCTTCCTTTTGATAGAACAATTTTGAAAATCTCTTTTCGTAGTATCTGCAAGTCGACATTTGGAACGCTTTGAGGCTTATGCTGGAAAAAGAAATATCTTCACATAAAAGCTAAATAGAAGCATTCTCAGAAACTCCTTTCTGATGTGCACATTCAACTCACAGAGTTGAAGCTCCCTTTTGATATAGCTGTTTTGAAAGACTCTTTCACTAGAATCTTCAAGTGCATATTTGGAGTGTTAAGAGGCCAACACTGGAAAAGGAAATATCTTCACATAAAAACTAGACAGAAGCATTCTCAGAGACTAACCTGTTCTTTCTGCATTCCACCCACATAGTTGAAACTTCCTTTTGATAGAAGAGTTTTGAAACACTCTTTTTGTACAATTTGATAGGGGACGTTTGGAGCGATTTGAGGCCTATGCTGGAAAATGAAATATCTTCCCATAAAAATTAGACAGAAGCATTCTCTGAAACTTCTTTGTGCTGTGTGCATTCAACTCACAGAGTTGAACCTGCCTTTTGATAGAGTAGTTTGGAAACAGCCTTTTTGTAGAATCTGCAAGTGGATATTTGGAGCGATTTGAGACCTATACTGCAAAAAGAAATGCCTTCAAATAAACCCTAGACAGAAGCATTCTCAGAAACGTCTTGGTCATTTGGGGATTGAACTCACAGAGTTGAACCTTCCTTTTCATAGAGCAGTTCTGCAACACTCTTGTTGTCGAAACTGCAAGTGGATATTTGGTGCGATTGTGGCATCTAGTGGAAAAGGAAATACATTCAGATGAAAACTAGATAGAACCGTTCTCAGAAACTTCCTTGTGATGTGTGCATTCTACTCACAGGTTTGAAACTTCCTTTTGATAGAACAGTTTTGAAACACTCTTTTTGTGGAGTCTGCAAGTGGATATTTGGGGCGCTTTGAAGCCGATGTTGGAAACGGAAACATCTTGCCTAAAAACTAGATAGAAGCATTTTCAGAAACTACTTTGTGATGTGCACATTCAACTCACAGAGTTGAAGTTTCCTTTTGATATAGTTGTTTTGAAACTCTCTTTCAGTAGAATCTGCAAGTGGATATTTGGAGTGCTAGGAGGCCAACACTGGAAAAGGAAATATCTTCACATAAAAAGTAGATGGAAGCATTCTCAGAAACTTCCCTGTGCTTTAGGCATTCAAGACACAGAGTGGAACCTTCCTTTTGAAAGCGCAGTTTTGAAACCCTCTTTTTGTAGAATTTGCTAGTGGATGTTTGGAGCGATTTGAGGCTTATCCTGGAAAATAGAAACTAGACAGAAGCATTCTCAGAAACTTCTTTATGATGAATGCATTCAACTCACAGACTTGAACCTTCATTTTGAAAGAGCAGTTTTGAAACACTCTTTTTGTAGAATCTGCAAGTGGATATTTTGAGCGTTTTGAGGCCTTTGCTGGGAAATGAAATATTTTCACCTGAAAACTACACAGAAGCAGTCTCAGAAACTTCTTTGTGATGTCTGCTTCCAACTCACAGAGTTGAACCTGCGTTTTGATAGAGCAGTGTGGAAACAGCCTTTTTGTAAAATCTGCAAGCGGATATTTGGAGCGATTTGAGGCCTATGCTACAAAAGGAAATATCTTCACAGAAACCCTAGACAGAAGCATTCTCAGGAACTTCTGTGTGATGAGTGCACTCAACTCACGGACTTGAACCTTCCTTTTGATAGAACACTTTTGAAACACTCCTTTTGTAGAATCTGCAAGTGTTTATTTGGAGCACTTTGAGGCCTATGATGGAAAAGGAAATATCTTCACATTATAAACGAGACAGAAGGATTCTCAGAAACTTCTGTGCAATGAGTGCATTCAACTCACACATTTGAACTTTCCTTTTGATAGAGCAGTTTTGAAACACTCTTTTAGTAGCATCTGTAAGTGGATATTTGGAGGGATTTTATGCAAATGCTGGAAAATGAAATATCATCACATAAAAACTAGGCAGAAGCATTTTCAGGAACTTCTTCGTGATGAGTGCATTCAACTCACAGAGTTGAAAGTTCCTTTTGATAGAACAGTTTTGAAACACTCCTTTTGTAGGATCTGCAACTGTTTATTTGGAGCGCTTTGAGGCTTATTTTGGAAAAGCAAATATCTTCACATAAAAACTAGACAGAAGCATTCTCAGAAACTTCACTGTGCGTTCTGCATTCAACTCACATAGTTGAACCTTCCTTTTCATAGAACAGTTTTGAAACACTCTTTTCGTATAATCTGCACGTCGACATTTGGAACGCTTTGAGGCCTATGCTAGAAAAGGAAATATCTTCACATAAAAACTAGATAGAAGCATTCTCAGAAACTTCTGTGTGATGTGCGCATTGAACTCACAGAGTTGAAGCTTCCTTTTGATATAGCTGTTTTGAAACACTCTTTTAGTAGAATCTTCAAGTAGATATTTGGAGTGTTAAGAGGCCAATACTGGAAAAGGAAATATCTTCACATAAAAACTAGATGGAAGCATTCTCAGAAACTTCCCTGTGCTTTATGCATTCAAGTCACAGATAGGAACCATCCTTTTGAAAGCACAGTTTTGAAACACTCTTTTTGTAGAATTTGCTAGTGGATGTTTGGAGCGATTTGAGGCCTATGCTGGAAAACGAAATAGCTTCCCATAAAAACTAGACAGAAGCATTCTCAGAAACTTCTTTGTGCTGTGTGCATTCAACTCACAGAGTTGAACCTGCCTTTTGAGAGAGTAGTTTGGAAACAGCCTTTTTGCAAAATCTGCAAGTGGATATTTGGAGTGCTAAGAGGCCAAAACTGGAAAAGGAAATATCTTCATATAAAAACTAGATGGAAGCATTCTCAGAAACTTCCCTGTGCTTTATGTATTCAAGTCACAGAGAGGAACCTTCCTTTTGAAAGCGCAGTTTTGAAACACTCTTTTTGTTGAATTTGCTAGTTGATGTTTGGAGCGATTTGAGGCCTATGCTGGAAAACGAAATATCTTCCCATAAAAACGAGACAGAAGCATTCTCAGAAACTTCTTTGTGATGAGTGCATTCAGCTCACAGAGTTGAACCTTAATTTTGAAAGAGCAGTTTTGAAACACTCTTTTTGTAGAATCTGCAAGTGGATATTCTGAGCGTTTTGAGGCCTTTGCTGGGAAATGAAATATCTTCACCTGAAAACTACACAGAAGCATTCTCAGAAACTTCTTTGTGATGTGTGTATTCAACTCACAGAGGTGAACCTGCCTTTTGATAGAGCAGTTTGGAAACAACCTTTTTGTAAAATCTGCAAGTGGATATTTGGAGCGGTTTGAGGCCTATGCTGCGAAAGGAATTATCTTCACAGAAACCGTAGACAGAAGCATTCTCAGGAACTTCTGTGTGACGAGTGCATTCAACACACGGACTTGAACCTTCCTTTTTATAGAACAGTTTTGAAACACTCCTTTTGTTGAATCTGCAAGTATTCATTTGGAGCGCTTTGAGGCCTATGATGGAAAAGGAAATATCTTCACACAAAAACGAGACAGAAGCATTCTTAGAAACTTCTTTGTGATGAGTGCATTCAATTCACACACTTGAACTTTCCCTTTGATAGAGCAGTTTTGAAACACTGTTTTAGTAGCATCTGTAGGTGGATATTTGGAGGGCTTTTATGCAAATGCTGGAAAACGAAATATCATCACATAAACACTAGGCAGAAGCATTTTCAGGAACTTCTTCGAGATGAGTGCATTCAACTCACAGAGTTGAATGTTCCTTTTGATAGAACAGTTTTGAAACCCTCCTTTTCTAGGATCTGCAACTGTTTATTTGGAGCGCTTTGAGGCTTATTTTGGAAAAGCAAATATCTTCACATAAAAACTAGATAGAAGCATTCTCAGAAACTTCCCTGTGCTTTCTGCATTCAACTCACATAGTTGAACCTTCCTTTTCATAGAACAGTTTTGAAACACTCTTTTCGTATAATCTGCACGTCGACATTTGGAACGCTTTGAGGCCTATGCTGGAAAAGGAAATATCTTCACATAAAAACTAGATAGAAGCACTCTCAGAAACATCTTTGTGATGTGTGCATTGAACTCACAGAGTTGGAGCTTCCTTTTGATATAGCTGTTTTGAAACACTCTTTTAGTAGACTCTTCAAGTAGATATTTGGAGTGTTAAGAGGCCAATACTGGAAAAGGAAATATCTTCACATAAAAACTAGATGGAAGCATTCTCAGAAACTTCCCTGTGCTTTATGCATTCAAGTCACAGAGAGGAACCTTCCTTTTGAAAGCACAGTTTTGAAACACTCTTTTTGTAGAATTTGCTAGTAGATGTTTGGAGCGATTTGAGGCCTATGCTGGAAAATGAAATATCTTCCCATAAAAACTAGACAGAAGCATTCTCAGAAATTTCTTTGTGCTGTGGGCATTCAACTCACAGAGTTGAACCTGCCTTTTGAGAGAGTAGTTTGGAAACAGCCTTTTTGCAAAATCTGAAAGTGGATATTTGGAGTGGTATGAGACCTATGCTGCAAAAAGAAATATTTCCGCATAAACCCTAGATAGAAGCATTCTCAGAAACTTCTTTGTCATTTGGGGGATTGAACTCACAGGGTTGAACCTTCCTTTTCATAGAACAGTTGTGCAACACTTTTGTTGTGGAAACTGCAAGTGGATATTTGGTGCGATTGCGGCATCTAGTGGAAAAGGAAATACATTCAGATGAAAACTAGATAGAACGATTCTCAGAAACTTCTTTGCAATATATGCATTCTACTGGCAGAGATGAACCTTCCTTTTCATAGGACAGTTTTGAAACAGTCTTTTTGTGGATTCTGCAAGTGGATATTGGAGCGCCTTGAAGCTTATAGTGGAAAAGGAAACATCTTCACATAAACACTAGATAGAAGCATTCTCAGAAACTTCTTTGAGATGTGCGCATTCAACTCACAGAGTTGAGGCTTCCTTTTGATATATCTGTTTTGAAACACTCTTTCAGTAGAATCTGCAAGTGGATATTTGGAGTGCTAAGAGGCCAAAACTGGAAAAGGAAATATCTTCACATAAAAACTAGATGGAAGCATTCTCAGAAACTTCCCTGTGCTTTATGCATTCAAGTCACAGAGAGGAACCTTCCTTTTGAAAGCGCAGTTTTGAAACACTCTTTTTGTTGAATTTGCTAGTGGATGTTTGGAGCGATTTGAGGCCTATGCTGGAAAACGAAATATCTTCCCATAAAAACAAGACAGAAGCATTCTCAGAAACTTCTTTGTGATGAGTGCATTCAACTCACAGAGCTGAAGCTTAATTTTGAAAGAGCAGTTTTGAAACACTCTTTTTGTAGAATCTGCAAGTGGATATTTAGAGAGTTTTGAGGCCTTTGCTGGGAAATGAAATATCTTCACCTGAAAACTACACAGAAGCATTCTCAGAAACTTCTTTGTGATGTGTGCATTCAACTCACAGAGTTGAACCTGCCTTTTGATAGAGCAGTTTGGACGCAGCCTTTTTGTAAAATCTGCAAGTGGATCTTTGGAGCGATTTGAGGCCTATGCTGCGAAAGGAAATATCTTCACAGAAACCGTAGACAGAAGCATTCTCAGGAACTTCTGTGTGACGAGTGCATTCAACACACGGACTTGAACCTTCCTTTTGATAGAACAGATTTGAAACACTCCTTTTGTTGAATCTGCAAGTATTTATTTGGAGCTTTGAGGCCTATGATGGAAAAGGAAATATCTTCACATAAAAACGAGACAGAAGCATTCTTAGAAACTTCTTTGGATGAGTGCATTCAATTCACACACTTGAACTTTCCCTTTGATAGAGCAGTTTTGAAACACTCTTTTAGTACCGTCTGTAATTGGATATTTGGAGGGCTTTTTTGCTAATGCTGGAAAATGAAATATCATCGCAGAAAAAGTAGGCAGAAGCATTCTCAGAAACTTCTTCATGATGAGAGCATTCAGCTCACAGAGTTGAAGGTTGCTTTTGATAGTTCAGTTTTGAAACACTCCTTTAGTAGGATCTGCAACTGTTTATTTGGAGCGCTTTGAGGCCTATTTTGCAAAAGGAAATAACTTCACATAAAAGTAGACAGAAGCATTCTCAGAGACTTCCCTGTGCTTTCTGCATTCAACACATATAGTTGAACCTTCCTTTTGATAGAACAATTTTGAAAATCTATTTTCGTAGAATCTGCAAGTCGACATTTGTAACACTTTGAGGCTTATGTTGGAAAAGGAAATATCTTCACATAAAAACTAGATAGAAGCATTCTCAGAAACTTCTTTGTGATGTGCGCATTCAACTCACAGAGCTGAAGCTTCCTTCTGATATAGCTGTTTTGAAACACTCTTTTAGTAGAATCTTCAAGTGGATATTTGAAGTGTTAAGAGGCCAACACTGGAAAAGGAAATATCTTCACATAAAAACTAGACAGAAGCATTCTCAGGAACTTCCCTGTGCTTTGTGCATTCAAGTCACCGAGAGGAACCTTCCTTTTGAAAGCGCAGTTTTGAAACACACTTTTTGTAGAATTTGCTAGTGGATGTTTGGAGGGATTTGAGGCCTATGCTGGAAAACGAAATAACTTCCCATAAAAACTAGACAGAAACATTCTCAGAAACTTCTTTGTGCTGTGTGCATTCAACTCACAGAGTTGAACCTGCCTTTTGAGAGAGTAGTTTGGAAACAGCCTTTTTGCAAAATCTGAAAGTGCATATTTGGAGTGGTATGAGACCTATGCTGCAAAAAGAAATATTTCCACATAAAAGCTAAGCAGAATCATTCTCAGTAACATTTTTGTGATGAGTGCATTCAACTCAGAGACTTGAACCTTCCTTTTGATAGAGCAGTTTTGAACACTCTTTTTGTAGAATCTGCAGTTGGATATTTGGAGCGATTTGAGGCCTATGATGAAAAAGGGAATATCTTCACCTAAAAAACAGACGGAAGCATTCTCATAAACTACTTTGTGATGAGTGCTTTGAACCCACAGAGTTGAAACTTCCTTTTTTTAGAACAGTTGTGTAACACTCTCTTTGTAGAATCTGAATGTGGATACTTGGTGCGCTCTGAGGCCTATGCTGGAAATGGAAATATGTCCTCATAAAAACGGAGCAGAAGCATACTCACAAAGTTCTTAGTGATGAGTGCATTCAACTAAGAGACTTAAACTTTCCTTTTAATACAGCAGTTTTGAGACACTCTTTTTGTAGAATCTGCAAGTGGATATTTGGAGCGCTATGAGGCCTACGCTGTGAAAGGAAATATCTCCACATAAAAAGTATACAGAAGCATTCTCAGAAACATCTCTATGGTGAGCGAATTGTACTCACACACTTGAACATTCTTTTTGATAGAGCAGTTTTGAAACACTCCTTTTGTAGAATTTGCAAGTGGATATTTTGTGTGCGTTGAGGCCTAATCGGGAAAAGGAAATATCTTCACATAAAAACTAGACAGAAGCATTCTCTGAAACTTCTTTGTGATGCGTGCATTCACCTAACAGTCTAGAAACTTCCTTTTGATAGAGCAGCTTTGAAACACCCTTTTTGCAGAATCTGCAAGTGGATATTTGGAACGATTTGAGGCCTGTGGTGTAAAAGGGAATATCTTCACCTAAAAACTAGAGGGAAGCATTCTCAGAATCTTCAGTGTGCTTTATGCATTCAACTCACAGACTTGAACCTTCCTTTTGAAAGAGCAGATTTGAAAGACTCTTTTTGTAGAAATTGCAAGTGGATATTTGTAGCGCTTTGAGGACTATGCTGGAAAAGGATATATCCTCACATAAAAACTAGACAAAAGCATTCTCGGAAACTTCTTTGTGATGAATGCATTCAGCTTACAGAGTTGAACCTTCCTTTTGATAGAACAGTTTTGAAACACTCTTTTTGAAGAATCTGCAAGCGGATATTTGGAGTGCTATGGGACCTAGGCTGGAAAAGGAAATATCTTCACATAAAAATTAGACAGTAGCATTCTCAGACACTACTCTGTGATGAGTGCATTCAGCTCACAGAGTTCAACGTTCCTTTTGGTGGAAGAGTTTTAAATCCCTCTCTTTGTAGAATCTACAATAGATTATTTGGAGCGCCTTGAGGCCTATGTTGGGAAAGGGAATATCTTCCAATAAAAGCTAAGCAGAATCATTCTCAGTAACATTTTTGTGATGAGTGCATTCAACTCAGAGACTTGAACATTCCTTTTGATAGAACAGTTTTGAAACACTCTTTTTATAGAATCTACAAGTGGATATTTTTAGCAATTAGAGGCCTATGCTGGAAAAGGGAATATCTTCACATAAAAACTAGACAGAAGCATTCCCAGAAATTTCTTTGTGACGAGTGCATTCAACTCACAGGGTTGAACTTTCCTTTTGATAGAAGAGTTTTGAAACATTCCTTTTGTAGAACCTGCAAGTGGGTATTTTGAGCGATTTGAGGCCTATGCTGCAAAAAGAGAAATCTTCACATAAAAACTAGACAGAAGCATTCCCAGAAACTTCCCCGTGCTTCATGCATTCAACTCACAGACTTGAACCTTCCTTTTGATAGAGCAGTTTTGAAACACTCTTTTTGTAGAATCTGCAGTTGGATATTTGGAGCGATTTGAGGCCTATGATGAAAAAGCGAATATCTTCACCTAAAAACTAGACAGAAGCATTCTCAGAAACTTCTTTGTGATGAGTGCATTGAACCCACAGAGTTGAAACTTCCTTTTTTTAGAACAGTTGTTTAACACTCTCTTTGTAGAATCTGAATGTGGACACTTGGTGCGCTCTGAGGCCTATGCTGGAAATAGACATATGTCCCCATAAAAACTGAGCAGAAGCATACTCACAAAGTTCTTAGTGATGAGTGCATTCAACTCAATGACTTAAAACTTCCTTTTGATATAGCAGTTTTGAGACACTCTTTTTGTAGAATCTGCAAGTGGATATTTGGAGCGCTATGAGGCCTACACTGTGAAAGCAAATATCTTCACATAAAAAGTATACAGAAGCACTCTCAGAAACATCTCTAGGATGAGCGCATTGTACTCACAGTCTTGAACTTTCTTTTTGATAGAGCAGTTTTGAAACCCTCCTTTTGAAGAATTTGCAAGTGGCCATTTGGTGTGCTTTGAGGCCTAATCTGGAAAAGGAAATATCTTCACATAAAATCTAGACAGAAGCATTCTCTGAAACTTCTTTGTGATGCGTGCATTCATCTAACAGTCTAGAAACTTCCTTTTGATAGAGCAGCTTTGAAACACCCTTTTTGCAGAATCTGCAAGTGGATATTTGGAACGATTTGAGGCCTGTGGTGTAAAAGGGAATATCTTCATCTAAAAACTAGAGGGAAGCATTCTCAGAATCTTCAGTGTGCTTTATGCATTCAACTCACAGACTTGAACCTTCCTTTTGAAAGAGCAGATTTGAAAGACTCTTTTTGTAGAAATTGCAAGTGGATATTTGGAGCGCTTTGAGGACTATGCTGGAAAAGGATATATCCTCACATAAAAACTAGACAAAAGCATTATCCGAAACTTCTTTGTGATGAATGCTTTCAGCGTACAGTGTTGAACCTTCCTTTTGATAGAACAGTTCTGAAACACTCTTTTTGTAGAATCTGCAAGCGGATATTTGGAGTGCTTTGTGTTCTATGCTGGAAAAGGAAATATTTTCCCATTAAAATTAGACAGAAGCATTCTCAGACACTTCTCTGTGATGAGTGCACTCAGCTCACAGAGTTCAACCTTCCTTTTCGTAGAAGAGTTTTGAATCCCTCTCTTTGTAGAATCTACAATAGATTATTTGGAGCGCATCGAGGCCTAGGTTGGAAAAGAGAATATCTTCCCATAAAAGCTAAGCAGAATCATTCTCAGTAACATTTTTGTGATGAGTGCATTCAACTCAGAGAGCTGAACATTCCTTTTGATAGAGGAGTTTTGAAACACTCTTTTTATAGAATCTACAAGTGGATATTTTAAGCAATTTGAGGCCTATGCTGGAAAAGGGAATATCTTCACATAAAAACTAGACAGAAGCATTCTCTGAAATTTGTTTGTGACGAGTGCATTCAACTCACAGGGTTGAACTTTCCTTTGATAGAACAGTTTTGAAACATTCTTTTTGAAGAATCTGCAAGTGGGTATTCTGAGCGATTTGAGGCCTATGCTGCAAAAAGAGAAATCTTCACATAAAAACTAGACAGAAGCATTCCCAGAAACTTCCCCGTGCTTCATGCATTCAACTCACAGACTTGAACCTTCCTTTTGATAGAGCAGTTTTGAAACACTCTTTTTGTAGAATCTGCAGTTAGATATTTGGAGCGATTTGAGGCCTATGATGAAAAAGGGAATATCTTCACCTAAAAACCAGACAGAAGCATTCTCAGAAAATTTTTGTGATGAGTGCATTGAACCCACAGGGTTGAAACTTCCTTTTTTTAGAACAGTTGTGTAACACTCTCTTTGTAGAATCTGAATATGGATACTTGGTACGCTCTGAGGCCTATGCTGGAAATGGAAATATGTCCTTATAAAAACGGAGCAGAAGGATACTCACAAAGTTCTTAGTGATGAGTGCATTCAACTCAGAGACTTAAAATTTCCTTTTGATACAGCAGTTTTGAGACACTCTTTTTGTAGAATCTGAAAGTGGATATTTGGAGCGCTATGAGGCCTACGCTGTAAAAGGAAATATCTCCACATAAAAAGTATACAGAAGCATTCTCAGAAACATCTCTATGATGAGCGCATTGTACTCACAGACTTGAACTATCTTTTTGATAGAGCAGTTTTGAAACCCTCCTTTTGTAGAATTTGCAAGTGGATATTTGGTGTGCTTTGAGGCCTAATCTGGAAAAGGAAATATCTTCACATAAAAACTAGACAGAAGCATTCTCTGAAACTTCTTTGTGATGCGTGCATTCATCCAACAGTCTAGAAACGTCCTTTTGATAGAGCAGCTTTGAAACACCCTTTTTGCAGAATCCGCAAGTGGATATTTGGAATGATTTAAGGCCTGTGGTGTAAAAGAGAATATCTTCACCTAAAAACTAGAGGGAAGCATTCTCAGAATCTTCAGTGTGCTTTATGCATTCAACTCACGGAATTGAACCTTCCTTTTGAAAGAGCAGATTTGAAAGACTCTTTTTGTAGAAATTGCAAGTGGATATTTGTAGCGCTTTGAGGCCTATGCTGGAAAAGGATATATCCTCACTTAAAAACTGGACAAAAGCATTCTCGGAAACTTCTTTGTGATGAATGCATTCAGCTTACAGAGTTGAACCTTCCTTTTTATAGAACAGTTTTGAAACACTCTTTTTGTAGAATCTGCAAGCGGATATTTAGAGTGCTTTGGGACCTATGCTGGAAAAGGAAATATCTTCACATAAAAATTAGACAGAAGCATTCTCAGACACTTCTCTGTGATGAGTGCATTCAGCTCACAGAGTTCAACGTTCCTTTTGGTGGAAGAGTTTTAAATCCCTCTCTTTGTAGAATCTACAATAGATTATTTGGAGCACATTGAGGCCTATGTTGGAAAAGGGAATATCTTCCCATAAAAGCTAAGCAGAATCATTCTCAGTAACATTTTTGTGATGAGTGCATTCAACTCAGAGACTTGAACATTCCTTTTGATAGAGCAGTTTTGAAACACTCTTTTTATAGAATCTACAAGTGGATATTTTTAGCAATTTGAGGCCTATGCTGGAAAAGGGAATAGCTTCAACTAAAAACTAGACAGAAGCATCCTCAGAAATTTCTTTGTGACGAGTGCATTCACCTCACAGGGTTCAACTTTCCTTTTGATAGAAGAGTTTTGAAACATTCCTTTTGTAGAAACTGCAAGTGGGTATTTTGAGCGATTTGAGGCCTATGCTGCAAAAAGAGATATCTTCACATAAAAACTAGACAGAAGCATTCCCAGAAACGTCTCCGTGCTTCATGCATTCAACTCACAGACTTGAACCTTCCTTTTGATAGAGCAGTTTTGAAACACTCTTTTTGTAGAATCTGCAGTTGGATATTTGGAGCGATTTGAGGCCTATGATGAAAAAGCGAATATCTTCACCTAAAAACTAGACAGAAGCATTCTCAGAAACTTCTTTGTGATGAGTGCATTGAACCCACAGAGTTGAAACTTCCTTTTTTTAGAACAGTTGTGTAACACTCTCTTTGTAGAATCTGAATGTGGATACTTGGTGTGCTCTGAGGCCTATGCTGGAAATGGAAATATGTCCTCATAAAAACTAAGCAGAAGAATACTCACAAAGTTCTTAGTGATGAGTGCATTCAACTCAGAGACTTAAACCTTCCTTTTGGTACAGCAGTTTTGAGACACTCTTTTTGTAGAATCTGCAAGTGGATATTTGAAGCTCTATGTGGCCTACGCTGTAAAAGGAAATATCATCAAATAAAAAGTATACAGAAGCATTCTCAGAAACGTCTCTATGATGAGCGCATTGTACTCACAGACTTGAACTTTCTTTTTGATAGAGCAGTTTTGAAACACTCCTTTTGTAGAATTTGCAAGTGGATATTTGGTGTGCTTTGAGGCCTAATCTGGAAAAGGAAATATCTTCACATAAAAATTAGACAGAAGCATTCTCAGACACTTCTCTGTGATGAGTGCATTCATCTCACAGAGTTCAACCTTCCTTTTGGTAGAAGAGTTTTGAATCACTCTCTTTGTAGAATCTACAATAGATTATTTAGAGCGCTTTGAGGCCTATGTTGGAAATGGGAATATCTTCCCATAAAAGCTAAGCAGAATCATTCTCAGTAACATTTTTGTGATGAGTGCATTCAACTCAGAGACTTGAACATTCCTTTTGATAGAGCAGTTTTGAAACACTCTTTTTATAGAAACTACAAGTGGATATTTTTAGCAATTTGAGGCCTATGATGAAAAAGGGAGTATCTTCACCTAAAAACTAGACAAAAGCATTCTCAGAAATTTCTTTGTGACGAGTTCATTGAACTCACAGGGTTGAACTTTCCTTTTGATAGAACAGTTTTGAAACATTCTTTTTGAAGAATCTGCAAGTGGGTATTTTGAGCGATTTGAGGTCTATGCTGCAAAAAGAGAAATCTTCACATAAAAACTAGACAGAAGCATTCCCAGAAACTTCCCCGTGCTTCATGCATTCAACTCACAGACTTGAACCTTCCTTTTGATAGAGCAGTTTTGGAACACTCTTTTTGTAGAATCTGCAGTTGGATATTTGGAGTGATTTGAGGCCTATGATGAAAAAGGGAATATCTTCACCTAAAAACCAGACAGAAGCATTCTCAGAAACTTCTTTGTGATGAGTGCATTGAACCCACAGAGTTGAAACTTCCTTTTTTTAGAACAGTTGTGTAACACTCTCTTTGTTGAATCTGAATGTGGATACTTGGTGCGCTCTGAGGCCTATGCTGCAAATAGACATATGTCCTCATAAAAACTAAGCAGAAGCATACTCACAAAGTTCTTAGTGATGAGTGCATTCAACTCAGTGACATAAAACTTCCTTTTGATATATCAGTTTTGAGACACTCTTTTTGTAGAATCTGCAAGTGGATATTTTTAGCAATTTGAGGCCTATGCCGGAAAAGGGAATATCTACACATAAAAACTAGAGAGAAGCATTCTCAGAAACCACTTTGTGACGAGTGCATTCAACTCACAGTGTTGAACTTTCCTTTTGATAGAAAAGTTTTGAAACATTCCTTTTGTAGAATCTGCAAGTGTGTATTTTGAGCGATTCGAGGCCGATGCTGCAAAAAGAGAAAACTTCACATAAATACTAGACAGAAGCATTCCCACAAACTTCACCGTGCTTCATGCATTCAACTCACAGACTTGAACCTTCCTTTTGATAGAGCAGTTTTGAAACACTCTTTTTGTAGAATCTGCAGTTGGATATTCAGAGCGATTTGAGGCCGATGATGAAAAAGCGAATATCTTCACCTAAAAACTAGACAGAAGCATTCTCAGAAACTTCTTTGTGACGAGTGCATTGAACCCACAGAGTTGAAACTTCCTTTTTTTAGAACAGTTGTGTAACACTCTCTTTGTAGAATCTGAATGTGGATACTTGGTGCGCTCTGAGGCCTATGCTGGAAATGGAAATATGTCCTCATAAAAACTAAGCAGAAGCAAACTCACAAAGTTCTTAGTGATGAGTGCATTCAACTCAATGACTTAAAACTTCCTTTTGATATAGCAGTTTTGAGACACTCTTTTTGTAGAATCTGCAAGTAGATATTTGGAGCGCTATGAGGCCTACACTGTTAAAAGAAATATCTTCACCTAAAAAGTATACAGAAGCATTCTCAGAAACATCTCCAGGGTGAGCGCATTTTACTCACAGACTTGAACTTTCTTTTTGATAGAGCAGTTTTGAAACTCTCCTTTTGTAGTATTTGCAAGTGGCTATTTGGTGTGCTTTGAGGCCTAATCTGGAAAAGGATATATCTTCACATAAAAACTAGATAGAAGCATTCTCTGAAACTTCTTAGTGATGTGTGCATTCATCTAACAGTCTAGAAACTTCCTTTTGATAGAGCAGCTTTGAAACACCCTTTTTGCAGAATCTGCAAGTGGATATTTGGAATGATTTGAGGCCTGTGTTGTAAAAGGGAATATCTTCCCCTAAAAACTAGAGGGAAGCATTCTCAGAATCTTCAGTGTGCTTTATGCATTCAACTCACAGACTTGAACCTTCCTTTTGAAAGAGCAGATTTGAAAGACTCTTTTTGTAGAAATTGCAAGTGGATATTTGGAGCGCTTTGAGGCCTATGCTGGAAAACGATATATCCTCACATAAAAACTAGACAAAAGAATTCTCCGAAACTTCTTTGTGATGAATGCATTCAGCTTACAGAGTTCAACCTTCCTGTTGATAGAACAGTTTTGAAACACTCTTTTTGTAGAATCTGCAAGCGGATATTTGGTGTGCTTTGAGACCTATGCTGGAAAAGGAAATATCTTCACATAAAAATTAGACAGAAGGATTCTCAGACACTTCTCTGTGATGAGTGCATTCAGCTCACAGATTTCAACCTTCCTTTTGGTAGAAGAGTTTTGAATCACTCTCTTTGTAGAATCTACAATAGATTATTTGGAGCGCCTTGAGGCCTATGTTGGAAAAGGGAATATCTTCCCATAAATGCTAGGCAGAATCATTCTCAGTAACATTTTTGTGATGAGTGCATTCAACTCAGAGTCTTGAACATTCCTTTTGATAGAGCGGTTTTGAAACACTCTTTTTATAGAATCTACAAGTGGATATTTTTAGCAATTTGAGGCCTGTGGTGTAAAAGGGAATATCTTCACATAAAAACTAGACAGAAGCATTCTCAGAAATTTCTTTGTGACGAGTGCATTCAACTCACAGGGTTGAACATTGCTTTTGATAGAACAGTTTTGAAACATTCTTTTTGTAGAATCTGCAAGTGGGTATTGTGAGCGATTTGAGGCCTATGCTGCAATAAGAGAAATCTTCACATAAAATCTAGACAGAAGCATTCCCAGAAACTTCCCCGTGCTTCATGCATTCAACTCACAGACTTGAACCTTCCTTTTCATAGAGCAGTTTTGAAACACCCTTTTTGTTAATCTGCATTTGGATATTTGGAGCGATGTGAGGCCTAAGATGAAAAAGGGAATATCTTCACCTAAAAACCAGACAGAAGCATTCTCAGAACCCTCTTTGTGATGAGTGCATTGAACCCTCAGAGTTGAAACTTCCTTTTTTTAGAACAGTTGCGTAACACTCTCTTTGTAGAATCTGAATGTGGATACTTGGTGCGCTCTGAGGCCTATGCTGGAAATGGAAATATGTCCTCATAAAAACTAAGCGGAAGCATACTCACAAATTTCTTAGTGATGAGTGCATTCAACTCAGAGACTTCAACCTTCCTTTTGATAGAACAGTTTTGAAACACTCTTTTTGTAGTATCTGGAAGCGGATATTTGGTGTGCTTTGAGACCTATGCTGGAAAAGGAAATATCTTCACATAAAAATTAGACAGAAGCATTCTCAGACACTTCTCTCTAATGAGTGCATTCAGCTCACAGAGTTCAACTTTCCTTTTGTGGAAGAGTTTGGAATCACTCTCTTTGTAGAATCTGCAATAGATTATTTGGAGGGCATTGAGGCCTATGTTGGAAAAGCGAATGTCTTCCCATAAAAGCTAAGAAGAATCATTCTCACTAACATTTTTGTGATGAGTGCATTCAACTCAGAGACTTGAACATTCCTTTTGATAGAGCAGTTTTGAAACACTCTTTTTATAGAATCTGCAAGTGGATATTTTTAGCAATTTGTGGCCTATGCTGGAAAAGGGAATATCTTCACATAAAAACTAGACAGAAGCATTCTCAGAAATTTCTTTGTGACGAGTGCATTCAACTCACAGGTTTGAACTTTCCTTTTGATAGAACAGTTTTGAAACATTCTTTTTGTAGAATCTGCAAGTTGGTATTTTGAGCGATTTGAGGCCTATGCTGCAAAAAGAGAAATCTTCACATAAAAACTAGACAGAAGCATTCCCAGAAACCTCCCCGTGCTTCATGCATTCAACTCACAGTCTTGAACCTTCCTTTTGATGGAGCAGTTTTGAAACACTCTTTTTGTAGAATCTGCAGTTGGATATTTGGAGCGATTTGAGGCCTATGATGAAAAAGGGGATATCTTCACCTAAAAACCAGACAGAAGCATTCTCAGAAACTTCTTTGTGATGAGTGCATTGAACCCACAGGGTTGAAACTTCCTTTTCTTTTAGAACAGTTGTGTAACACTCTCTTTGTACAATCTGAATGTGGATACTTGGTGCGCTCTGAGGCCTCTGCTGGAAATGGAAATATGTCCTCATGAAAACTAAGCAGAAGCATACTCAGAAATTTCTTAGTGATGAGTGCATTCAACTCAGAGACTTCAACCTTCCTTTTGATAGAGCAGTTTTGAAACACTCTTTATATAGAATCTAAATGTGGATATTTTTAACAATTTGTGGCCTATACTGGAAAAGGGAATATCTTCACATAAAAACTAGACAGAAGCATTCTCTGAAACTTCTTTGTGATGCGTGCATTCATCTAACAGTCTAGAAGCTTCCTTTTGATAGAGCAGCTTTGAAACACCCTTTTTGCAGAATCTACAAGTGGATATTTTTAGCAATTTGAGGCCTATGCTGGAAAAGGGAATATCTTCACATAAAAACTAGACAGAAGCATTCTCAGAAATTTCTTTGTGACGAGTGCACTCAACTCACAGGGTTGAACTTTCCTTTTGATAGAAAAGTTTTGAAACATTCCTTTTGTAGAATCTGCAAGTGGGTATTTTGAGCGATTTGAGGCCTATGCTGCAAAAAGCGAAATCTTCACATAAAAACTAGACAGAAGCATTCCCTGAAACTTCTTTGTGATGCGTGCATTCATGAAACTGCCTAGAAACTTCCTTTTGATAGAGCAGCTTTGAAACACCCTTTTTGCAGAATCTGCAATGGATATTTGGAATGATTTGAGGCCTGTGTTATACAAGGGAATATCCTCACCTAAAAACTAGAGGGAAGCATTCTCAGAATCTTCAGTGTGCTTCATGCATTCAACTCACAGACTTGAACCTTCCTTTTGATAGAGCAGTTTTGAAAAACTCTTTTTGTAGAATCTGCAGTTGGATATTTGGAGCGATTTGAGGCCTATGATGAAAAAGGGAATATCTTCACCTAAAAACCAGTCAGAGGCATTCTCATAAACTTCTTTGTGATGAGTGCATTGAACCCACAGATTTGAAACTTCCTTTTTTTAGAACAGTTGAGTAACACTCTCTTTGTAGAATCTGAATGTGGATACTTGGTGCGCTCTGAGGCCTGTGCTGGAAATGGAAATATGTCCTCATAAAAACTAAGCAGAAGCATACTCACAAAGTTCTTAGTGATGAGTGCATTCAACTCAGAGTCTTAAACCTTCCTTTCGATACAGCAGTTTTGAGACACTCTTTGTGTAGAATCTGCAAGTGGATATTTGGAGCGCTATGAGGCCTACGCTGTAAAAGGAAATGTCTTCACATAAAAAGTATACAGAAGCATTCTGAGAAATTTCTCTAGGATGAGCGCATTGTACTCACAGACTTGAACTTTCTTTTTGGTAGAGCAGTTTTGACACACTCCTTTTGTAGAATTTGCAAGTGGATATTTGGTATGCTTTGAGGCCTAATCTGGAAAAGGAAATATCTTCACATAAAAACAAGACAGAAGCATTCTCTGAAACTTCTTTGTGATGCGTGCATTCATCAATCTGGCTAGAAACTTCCTTTTGATAGAGCAGCTTTGAAACACCCTTTTTGCAGAATCTGCAACGGATATTTGGAATGATTTGAGGCCTGTGGTGTAAAAGGGAATATCTTCACCTAAAAACTAGAGGGAAGCATTCTCAGAATCTTCAGTGTGCTTCATGCATTCAACTCACAGACTTGAACCTTCCTTTTGATAGAGCAGTTTTGAAACACTCTTTTTGTAGAATCTGCAGTTGGATATTTGGAGCGATTTGAGGCCTATGATGAAAAAGCGAATATCTTCACATAAAAACTAGACAGAAGCATTCTGAGAAACTTCTTTGTGATGAGTGCATTGAACCCACAGAGTTGAAACTTCCTTTTTTTAGAACAGTTGTGTAACACTCTCTTTGTAGAATCTGAATGTGGATACTTGGTGCGCTCTGAGGCCTATGCTGGAAATGGAAATATGTCCTCATAAAAACTAAGGAGAAGCATACTCACAAAATTCTTAGTGACGAGTGCATTCAACTCAGAGACTTAAACCTTCCTTTTGATATAGCAGTTCTGAGACACTCTTTTTGTAGAATCTGCAAGTGGATATTTGGAGCGCTATGAGGCCTATGCTGTAAATGGAAATATCTTCACATAAAAAGTATACGGAAGCATTCTCAGAAACATCTCTACGATGAGCGCATTGTACTCACAGACTTGAACTTTCTTTTTGATAGAGCAGTTTTGAAACACTCCTTTTGTAGAATTTTCAAGTTTCTATTTGGTGTGCTTTGAGGCCTAATCGGGAAAAGGAAATATCTTCACATAAAAACTAGACAGAAGCATTCTCTGAAACTTCTTTGTGATGCGTGCATTCATCTAACAGACTAGAAACTTCCTTTTGATAGAGCAGCTTTGAAACACCCTTTGTGCAGAATCTGCAAGTGGATATTTGGAACGATTTGAGGCCTGTGGTGTAAAAGGGAATATCTTCACCTAAAAACTAGAGGGAAGCATTCTCAGAATCTTCAGTGTGCTTTATGCATTCAACTCACAGACTTGAACCTTCCTTTTCTAAGAGCAGATTTGAAAGACTCTCTTTGTAGAAATTGCAAGTGGATATTTGTAGCGCTTTGAGGACTATGCTGGAAAAGGATATATCCTCACAGAAAAACTAGACAAAAGCATTCTCCGAAACTTCTTTGCGATGAATGCATTCAGCTTACAGAGTTGAACCTTCCTTTTGATAGAACAGTTTTGAAACACTCTGTTTGTAGAATATGCAAGCGGATATTTGGAGTGCTTTGAGACCTATGCTGGAAAAGGAAATATCTTCACATAAAAATTAGACAGAAGCATTCTCAGACACTTCTCTGGGATGAGTGCATTCATCTCACAGAGTTCAACCTTCCTTTTGGTAGAAGAGTTTTGAATCACCCTCTTTGTAGTATCTACAATAGATTATTTGGAGCGCATTGAGGCCTATGTTGGAAAAGGGAATATCTTCCCATAAAAGCTAAGCAGAATCATTCTCAGTAACATTTTTGTGATGAGTGCATTGAACTCAGAGTCTTGAACATTCCTTTTGATAGAGCAGTTTTGAGACACTCTTTTTATAGAATCTACAAGTGGATATTTTTAGCAATTTGAGGCCTATGCTGGAAAAGGGAATATCTTCACATAAAAACTAGACAGAAGCATTCTCAGAAATTTCTTTGTGATGAGTGCTTTCAAAACACAGGGTTGAACTTTCCTTTTGATAGAAAAGTTTTGAAACTTTCTTTTTGTAGAATCTGCAAGTGGGTATTTTGAGCGATTTGAGGCCTATGCTGCAAAAAGCGAAATCTTCACATAAAAACTAGACAGAAGCATTCCCAGAAACTTCCTCGTGCTTCATGCATTCAACTCACAGACTTGAACCTCCCTTTTGATAGATCAGGTTTGAAACATTCTTTTTGTAGAATCTGCAGTTGGATATTTGGAGCGATTAAAGGCCTATGATGAAAAAGGGAATATCTTCACCTAAAAACTAGACAGAAGCATTCTCAGAAACTTCTTTGTGATGAGTGCATTGTACCCACAGAGTTGAAACTTCCTTTTTTTAGAACAGTTTTGTAACACTCTCTTTGTAGAATCTGAATGTGGATACTTGGTGCGCTCTGAGACCTATGCTGGAAATGGAAATATGTCCTCATCAAAACCAAGCAGAAGCGTACTCACAAAGTTCTTAGTGATGAGTGCATTCAACTCAGAGACTTAAACCTTCCTTTTGATATAGCAGTTTTGAGACACTCTTTTTGTAGAATCTGCAAGTGGATATTTGGAGCGCTATGAGGCCTATGTTGTAAAAGGAAATATCTTCACATAGAAACTCTACAGAAGCATGCTGAGAAACATCTCTATGATGAGTGCATTGTACTCATGGACTTGAACTTTCTTTTTGATAGAGCAGTTTTGAAACACTCCTTTTGTAGAATTTTCAAGTGGCTATTTGGTGTGCTTTGAGGCCTAATCTGGAAAAGGAAATATCTTCCCATAAAAACTAGACAGAAGCATTCTCTGAAACTTCTTTGTGATGCGTGCATTCATCTAAAAGACTAGAAACTTCCTTTTGATAGAGCAGCTTTGAAGCACCCTTTGTGCAGAATCTGTAAGTGTGTATTTGGAACGATTTGAGGCCTGTGGTTTAAAAGGGAATATCTTCACCTAAAAACTAGAGGGAAGCATTCTCAGAATCTTCAGTGTGCTTTATGCATTCAACTCACAGACTTGAACCTTCCGTTTGAAAGAGCAGATTTGAAAAACTCTTTTTGTAGAAATTGCAAGTGGATATTTGGAGCGCTTTGTGGCCTACGCTGGAAAAGGATATATCCTCACATAAAAACTAGACAAAAGCATTCTCCCAAACTTCTTTGTGATGAATGCATTCAGCTTACAGAGTTGAACCTTCCTTTTGATAGAACGGTTTTGAAACACTCTGTTTGTAGAATCTGCAAGCGGATATTTGTATTGCTTTGAGACCTATGCTGGAAAAGGAAATATCTTCACATAAAAATTAGACAGTAGCATTCTCAGACACTTCTCTGTGATGAGTGCATTCAGCTCACAGAGTTCAACCTTCCTTTTGGTAGAAGAGTTTTGAATCACTCTCTTTGTAGAATCTACAATAGATTATTTGGAGCGCTTTGAGGCCTATGTTGGAAAAGGGAATATCTTCCCATAAAAGCTAAGCAGAATCATTCTCAGTAACATTTTTGTGATGAGTGCATTCAACTCAGAGACTTGAACATTCCTTTTGATAGAGCAGTTTTGAAACACTCTTTTTATAGAATCTACAAGTGGATATTTTTAGCACTTTGAGGCCTATGCTGGAAAAGGGAATATCTTCACATAAAAACTAGACGGAAGCATTCTCAGAAATTTCTTTGTGACGAGTGCATTCAACTCACAGGATTTAACTTTCCTTTTGATAGAACAGTTTTGAAACATTCTTTTTGTAGAATCTGCAAGTGGGTATTTTGAGCGATTTGAGGCCTATGCTGCAAAAAGAGAAATCTTCACATAAAAACTAGACAGAAGCATTCCCAGAAACTTCCCCGTGCTTCATGCATTCAACTCACTGACGTGAACCTTCTTTTTGATAGAGCAGTTTTGAAACACTCTTTTTTTAAACTTTGCAAGTGGATATTTGGAGCGATTTGAGGCCTATGTTGAAAAAGGGGATATCTTCACATAAAAACTAGATAGAAGCATTCTCAGAAACTTCCCTCTGCTTTATGCAGTCAACTCACAGACTCGAAACTTCCTTTTGAAAGAGCAAATTTTAAATACTCTTTTTGTGGATTCTGCAGGTGGATATTTGGAGCGCTTTGAGGCCTATGCTGGAAAATGAAATATCCTCACATAAAAACGAGACAAAAGCATTCTCCGAAACTTCTTTGGGATGAATGCTTTCAGCTCACAGAGTTGAAACTTTCCTTTGATGGAACAGTTTTGAAACACTCTTTTTGTAGATTCTGCAAGTGGATATTTGGAGTGCTTTGAGACCTATGCTGGAAAAGGAAATATCTTCACATTATACCTAGACGGAAGCATTCTCTGAAACTTACCTGTGATGAGTCAGTTATGAAACACTCTTTTGAAGAATCTATAAGAGATTATTTGGAGCTCATTGAGGCCTATGCTGGAAAAAGTAATATCTTCATATAAAAACCAGGCAGAGGCATTCTGAGAAACTTCCCTGTGCTTTGTGCATTCAACTCACACTCTTGAACCTTCTTTTTGTAAGAGCAGATTTGAAACACTCTTTTTGTGGAAGCTGCAAGTGCATATTTGGAGTGCTTTGAGGCCTATGATGGAAAAAGAAATATCCTCACAGAAAAATTAGACAAAAGCATTCTCAGAAATTTCTTTGTGATGTGTGCATTTAACTCACCGAGGTGAACTTTCCTTTTGATAGAATAGTTTTGAAACAGTCTTTTTATAGAATCTGCAAGTGGATATTTGGAGCATTTTGAGGTCTATGCTCGAAAAGGAAATATCTTCACATAAAAACTAGACAGAAGGATTCTCAGAAATTTCTTTGTGATGAGTGCATTCAATCCACAGGGTTGAACTTTCCTTTTGATAGAACAGTTTTGAAACACTCTGTTTGTAGCATTTGCAAGTTCATATTTGGAGCGATTTGAGGCCTATGCTGCAAAACGGGAATATCTGAACATAAGAACTAGACAGAAGCATTCTCAGAGACTTCCCTGTGATTTATGCATTCAACTCACACTCTTGAACCTTCCTTTTGATAGAGCAGTTTTGAAACACTCTTTTTGTAGAATTTGCAATTGGATATTTGGAGTGATTTGAGGCCTATGATGAAAAAGGAAATATCTTCACCTAAAAACTAGACAGAAACATTCTCAGAAACATCTGTGGGATGAGTGCATTCAACCAACAGAGTTGATCCTTCATTTTGATAGACTAGTTTAGAAACACACTTTTTGTAGAATCTGCAAGTGGATGTTTGGAGGGCTTTGAGGCCTATGCTGGAAAAGGAAATATCTTCACCTGAAAACTAGACCGAAGCATTCTCAGAAACTACATTGTGATGAGTGCATCCAACTCACAGGGTTGAAACTTCCTTTTGATAGAACAGTTTGGAAACAATATTTTTGTGGTATATGCAAGTGGATATTTGGAGCGCTTGAGTCCTATTCTGCATTAAGAAATAACTTCACATAAAAACTATATTGAAGCATTCTGAAAAACATCTTTGTGATGTGTGTCTTCATCTCACAGACTTGAAACTGCCTTTTGATAAAGCAGTTTTGAAACACCATTTTGTAGATTCTGCAGGTGGATAATTTTAGCACTTTGAGGCCTAGGCTGGAAAAGGGAATATCTTCACATAAAAACTGGACAGAAGCATACTCAGAAACTTCCCTGTGCTTTAGGAATTCAACACACAGACTTGAACCTTCCTTTTGATTGAGCAGTTTTGAAACACTGTTTTTGTAGTACCTGCAAGTGGATGTTTGTAGTGCTATGAGGCCTATGTTGGAAAAGGAAATACCATCATATAAAAACAAGACAGAAGCATTCTCAGAAACTTCTTTGTGATGTGTGCATTCAACTCACAGAGTCGAACCTTCCTTTTGAAAGAGCAGTTACAAAACACGCTTTTTTTAGAATCTGCACGTGGATATTTTTGAATCTTTGAGGTCAGTGCTTGAAAAGGGAATATCTGCACGTAAAAACTAGACAGAAGAATTCTCAGAAACTTCTCTGTGTTTTATGATTTCAACTCACAGAGTAGAACCTTCCTTTTGATAGAGCAGTTTTGAAACACACTTTTTATAGAATCTGCATGTGGACATTTGGAGCGATTTGAGACCTATGCTGGAAAAAGGAATATCTTCATATAAAAACTAGACAGAAGCATTCTGAGAAACTTCCCTGTGCTTTGTGCATTCAACTCACACTCTTGAGCTTTCTTTTTGAAAGATCAGATTTGAAACACTCTTTTTGTAGAAACTCCAAGTGCATATTTGGAGCGCTTTGAGGCCTATGATGGAAAAGGAAATATTCTCACTGAAAAATTAGACAAAAGCATTCTCAGAAATTTCTTTGTGATGAGTGCATTTAACTCACCGAGTTGAACTTTCGTTTTAATAGAACAGTTTGAAACATCTTTTTGTAGAATCTGCAAGTGGATATTTGGAGCATTTTGAGGTCTACGCTGGAAAAGGAAATATCTTCACATAAAAACTAGACAGAAGCATTCTCAGAAATTTCTTCGTGATGAGTGCATTCAACTCACAGGGGTGAAATTTCCTTTTGATAGAAGAGTTTTGAAACACTCTTTTTGTAGAATCTGCAAGTGCATATTTGGAGTGATTTCAGGCCTATGCTGCAAAAAGGGAATAACTTCACATAAAAACTAGACAGAAGCATTCTCAGAAACTTCCCCATGCTTTATGCATTCAATTCACAGACTTTAGCCTTCCTTTTGATTGAGCAGTTTTGAAACACTCTTTTTGTAGTATCTGCAAGTGGATATTTGAAGAGATTTGAGGCCTATGATGAAAAAGGAAATATCTTCACCTAAAAATTAGACAGAAGCATTCTCAGAAATTTCTTTGTGATGAGTGCATTGAAATCACAGAGTTGAAACTTCCTTTTGATAGAATCGTTTTGTAACACTCTTTTTGTAGAATCTGCAAGTGGATATTTGGAGTCTTTTGATGCCAATGCTGGAAAAGGAAATATCTTCACATAAAAACTAGACAGAAGCATTCTCAGAAACTTCTCTGTGATGAGTGCATTCAATTCACAGAGGTGAACCTTCCTTTTGATAGAACGGTTTTGAAACACTCTCTTTATAGAATCTGAAAGTGGATACTTGGAGCGCTTTGAGGCTGGAAATGGAAATATGTTCTCATAAAAACTAAGCAGAAGCATTCTCACAAAGTTCTTATTGATGAGTGAATTCAACTCACAAACTTAAACCTTCCTTTTGATAGAGCAGTTTTGACACACACTTTTTGTAGAATCTGCAAGTGGATATTTGGAGCGCTATGAGGCCTACACTGGAAAAGGAAATATTTTCACCTAAAAACTATACAGAAGCATTCTCAGAAACATCTCTATGATGAGTGCATTGTACTCACAGACTTGAACCTTCCCTTTGACAGAGAAGTTTTGAAACACACTTTTTGTAGATCCGCAAGTGGATATTTGCTGTGCTTTGAGGCCTAAGTTGGAAAAGGAAATATCTTCACATAAAAACTAGACGGAAGCATCCTCAGCGACTTCTTTGTGATGAGTGCATTAAACTAACAGAGTAGAACCTTCCGTTTGATAGAGCAGTTTTGAAACACCCTTTTTGTAGAATCTTCAAGTGGATATTTGGAGCGATTTGAGGCCTATGCTGTAAAAGGGAATATCTTCACATAAAAACTAGACGGAAGCATTCTCAGAAACTTCTCTGTGCTTTATGCATTCAACCCACAAACTTGAAGCTTCCTTTTGGAAGAGCAGATTTAAAACACTCTTTTTGTAGAAACTGCAAGTGGATATTTGGAGTGCTTGAAAAACTGGACAGAGTCCTTCTCAGAAACTTCTTTGTGATGAATGCATTCAGCTCACAGTGTTGAACTTGCCTTTTGATAGAACAGTTGTGAAACACTATTTTTGTAGAATCTGAAAGTGGATATTTGGAGCTCTTTGAGGCTTACGATGGAAAAGGAAATATCTACACATAAAATCTAAATGGAAGTGTTCTCCGAAACTTCTTTGTGATAAGTGCGTTCAGTTCACAGAGTTGAACCATGCTTTTGATTGAACAGTTTTGAAACACTCTTTTTGTAGAATATGCAAGTGGATATTTGGAAGGCTTTGAGACCTATGCTTGAAAAGGAAATATCATCATATAAAAACTAGACGGAAGCATCCTCAGCGACTTCTTTGTGATGACTGCATTAAACTAACAGAGTAGAACCTTCCGTTTGATAGAGCAGTTTTGAAACACCCTTTTTATAGAATCCGAAAGTGGACCTTTGGAGAGATTTGAGGCCTATGCTGGAAAAAGGAATGTCTTCACATAGAAACTAGACAGAAGCATTCTGAGAAACTTCCCTGCACTTTATGCATTCAACTCACAGGCTTGAACCTTCCTTTTGAAAGAGCAGATTTGAAAAACTCTTTTTTCAGTATCTGCAAGTAGATATTTGGAGTGCTTTGAAGCCTATGCTGGAAAAGGAAATATCCTCACGTAAAAACTAGACAAAAGCATTCTCAGAAACTTCTTTGTGATGAGTGCATTCAACTCACAGAGTTGAACTTTCCTTTTGATAGAACAGTTTTGAAATACACTTTTTGTAGAATCTGCAAGTGGATATTTGAGCGCTTTGAGGTCTATGCTGGAAAAGGAAATATCTTCACATAAAAACTAGATGGAAGCATTCTCAGACACTTCTCTGTGATGATTGCATTCAACTCACAGAGTTCAACATACCTTTTCATAGAACAGTTTTGAAGCACTCTCCTTGTAGAGTCTACAAGAGATTATTTGGAGTGCTTTGAGGCCTGTGCTGGAAAAGGAAATATCTTCCCATAAAAACTAAGCAGAACCATTCTCAGAAACATTTTGTGATGAGTGGATTCACCTCACAGACTTGAACCTTCCTTTTGAAAGAGCAGTTTTGAAACACTCTTTTTGTAGAATCTGCAAGTTGATATTTGGAGCACTTTGAGGCCTATGCGGGAAAAGGGAATATCTTCACAAAAAAAAAGTGACAGAAGCATTCACAGAAATTTCTTTGTGATGTGTGCATTCAACTGAAAGAGTTGAACCTTCCTTTTGATAGAACAGTTTTGAAACACTCTTTTTCTAGAATCTGCAAGTGGATATTTGGAGCGATTTTTGGCCTATGCTGCAAAAAGGGAAAATCTTCACATAAAAACTAGATAGAAGCATTCTCAGAAATGTCTTTGTGATGACTGCATTCAATCCACAGAGTTGAACTTTCCTTTTGGTAGAACAGTTTTGAAACACTCTTTTTGTAGAACCTGCAAGTGGATATTTTAGTTCTTTGAGGTCTATGCTGGAAAAGGAAATAAATTCACATAAATACTAGATAGAAGAATTCTCAGAAACAACTTTGTGAGGAGTGCATTCAACTCACAGACTTGAACTTTCTTTCTGATAGTGCAGTTTTGAAACACTCTTTTTGTAGAATCTGCAAGTGAACATATGGTGGGATTTAAGGCCTATGCTGGAAAAAGGAATATCTTCACTTAAAAATTAGAAAGAAGCATTCTGAGAAACTTGCCTGTGCTTTATGCATTCAACTCACAGACTTGAACCTTCCTTTTGAAAGAGCAGATTTGAAATACTCTTTTTGTAGAAACTGCAAAGGGATATTTGGAGGGCTTTGAGGCCTATGCTGGAAAAGGAAATATCCTCACATAAAAACTAGACAAAAGGATTCTCAGAAACTTCTTTGTGATGAGTGCATTCAACTCACAGAGTTGTACTTTCCGTTTGATATAACAGTTTTGAAACACCCGTTTTGTAGAGTCTGCAAGTGGATATTTGAGCACTTTGAGGCCTATGCTGGAAAAGGAAATATCTTCACATAAAAACTAGTCGGAAGCATTCTCATACACTTCTCTGCGATGATTGCATTTAACACACAGAGTTCATCATTCCTTTAGATAGAACAGTTTTGAAACACTCTATTGGTAGAGTCTGCAAGAGATTATTTGGAGCGCTTTGAGGCCTGTGCTGGAAAAGGAAATATCTTCCCATAAAACATGAGCAGAAGCATTCTCAGAAACTTTTTTGTGATGAGTGCATTCAACTCACAGACTTGAACCTTCTATCTGATAGAGCAGTTTTGAAACACTCTTTTGGTAGAATCTGAAAGTGGATATTTGGAGCGCTATGAGGCCTTTGTTGGAAAAGGAAATATCTTCACATAAAAACTGGACAGAATCATTCTCAGAAACTGCTTTGTGATGTGTGCATTCAACTCACAGTGTTGAACCTTCCTTTTGAAACAGCAGTTTGAAACACACTTTTAGTAGAATCTGCAGGTGGATATTGGGAGCGCTTTGAGGCCTTTTATGGAAAAGGAAATATCTTCACATAAAAACTAAACAGATGCATTATCAGGAACTTCTTTGTGATGTGTGCACTCAACTCACAGAGTTGAACATGACTTTTGATAGAGCAGTTTTGAAATACCCTTTTTGTAGAATCTGCAAGTGGATATTTGTAGCTCTTTGAGGCCTCTGCTGGAAAAGGAAATATCTTCACATTAAAACTACAGAGAAGTATTCTGAGAAACTTCTTTGTGATGAGTACATTCAGCTAACGCAGTTGAACCTTCGTTTTCGTAGAACTGTTTTGAAACACTCTTTTTGTAGAATCTGCAAGTGGATATTTGGAGAGCTTTGAGGCCTATGATGGAAAAGAAAATATCTTCATATAAAAACTAGACAGAACCATGCTCAGAAACTTCTCTGTGATGAGTGCATTGAAGTCAAAGAGTTGAACCTTCCTTTTGATACAGCAGTTTTGAAACACCCTTTTTGTAGAATCTGCAAGTGAATATTTGGAACTCATTGAGGCCTATGCTGGAAAAGGAAATACCTTCACATAAAAACTAGACAAAAGGATTCTCAGAAAATTCTTTGTGATGTGTGCATTCAATTCACAGAGTTGAACACTATTTTTGATGGAGCAGTTTTGAAACACCCTTTTTTCAGAATCAGCAAGTGGATATTTTGAGCGCTTTGAGGCCTATGCTGGAAAAGAAAATATCTTCACAAAAAACTAGACTGAAGCATTCTCAGAAACTTCTTAGTGATGAGTGCATTGAACTCACGGATTTGAACCTTCGTTTTGATATAGCGGTTTTGAAGCACACTTTTTGTAAAATCTGCTGGTGGATATTTGGAGTGCTTTCAGGCCTACACTGGAAAAAGGAATATCTTCACATAAGAATTTGACAGAAGCATTCTGAGAAACTTCCTCGTGCTTTATGCATTCAAATCAAAGAGTTGAACCTTTCCTTTGATAGCGCAGGTTTGAAACACTCTTTTTGTAGAATCTACAGTTGGATATTTTGAGCGCTTTCAGGTCTATCCTGGAAAAGGAAATAACTTCACATAAAAACTAGATTGAAGCATTCTCAGAAACTTCTTTGTAATGTGAGCATTCAACTCACAGAATCGACCCTTCCTTTTGACAGAGCAGTTTTGAAACACCATTTTTGTAGAAACTGCAAGTGGATATTTGTAGCCATTTGAGGCCTATGCTGGAAAAGGAAATATCTTCACATAAAAACTAGACAGAAGCATTCTCAGAACCTTCTTTGTGATGATTGCATTGAACTCACTGAGTTGAAAACTGCTTTTAATAGGACAGTTTTGAAACACTCTTTTTGTAGAATCTGCAAGTGGATTTTTGGAGTGCTTTGAGGCCTACCCTGGAAAAGGAAATATCTTCACGTAAAAACTAGACAGAATAATTCTCAAAAACATCTTTGTGATGAGTGCATTCACTTCACGGAATTGAACTTTCCTTTTGATAGAGCAGTTTCAAATTCTCTTTTAGTGGAATCTGAAAGTGGATATTTGGAATGCTATGAGGAATTTGCTGGAAAAGGAAATATCTTCACATAAAAACCAGACAGAAGCATTCTCAGAAAATTCTTTGTGATGAGTGCATTGAACCCACAGAGTTGAAACTTCCTTTTTTTAGAACAGTTGGGTAACACTCTCTTTGTAGAATCTGAATGTGGATACTTGGTGCGCTCTGAGGCCTATGCTGGAAATGGAAATATGTCCTCATCAAAACTAAGCAGAAGCATACTCACAAAGTTCTTAGTGATGAGTGCATTCAACTCAGAGACTTAAACATTCCTTTTGATATAGCAGTTTTGAGACACTCTTTTTGTATAATCTGCAAGTTGATATTTGGAGCGCTATGAGGCCTACGCTGTAAAAGGAAATATCTTCACATAGAAACTATACAGAAGCATTCTCAGAAACATCTCTATGATGAGCGCTTTGTACTCACAGACTTGAACTTTCTTTTTGAAACAGCAGTTTTGAAACTCACTTTTAGTAGAATCTGCAAGTGGATATTTGGAATGCTTTGAGGCCTATGCTGGAAAAGGAAATGTCTTCACAGAAAAACTAAACAGAAGCATTCTCAGAAACTTCTTTATGATGTAGGCATTAAACTCTCAGAGTTGGACCTTCCTATTGATAGAACAGTTTTGCATCACTGTTTTTACAGAATCTGCAAGTGTATATTTGGAGCGCTTAGAGACTTATGTGGTAAAAGGAAATAACTTCACATAAAAACGAAACAGAAGCATCCTCACCAACTTCTTTGTGATGTGTGTATTCAACTCACAGAGTTGAACCGTACTTTTGGGAGAGCAGTTTCGAAACACCCTTTTTGTAGGCTCTGCAAGTGGATATTTGCAGTGCTTTGAGGCCTATACTGGAGAAGTAAATATCTTCACATAAAAACTAGACGGAAGCATTCTCAGAAACTTCTTTGTAATGAGTGAGTTGAACTCACAGAGTTTAACTTTGCTTTTTAAGAGCAGTTTTGAAACACCCCTTTTATAAAATCTGCAAGTGGATATTTGGAGTGCTTTGATGCCAATGATGGAAAAGGAAATATCTTCACATAAAAATTAGACAGAAGCATTCTGATAAACTTCTATGTGATGAGTGCATTCAAATCTCAGAGTTGAACCTTCATTTTGAAAGAACAGTTTTGAAACACTCTTTTTGTAGAATCTGCAGTTGGATATTTGGAGCGATTTGAGGCCTATCCTGGAAAGGGTTATATCTTTATATAAAAACTAGACAGTAGCATTCTCAGAAACTTCTTTGTGATGAGCACATTCATCTCACAGAGGTGAAACTTCCTTTAAATAGAGCAGTTGTGAAACACTCTTTTTGTAGAATCTACAAGTGTTTATTTGGAGTGTTTTGAGGCCTATGCTGGCTAAGGAAATATCTTCACACAAAAATTAGACAGAATCATTCTCAGAAACTTCTTTGCAATGAGCGCATTCACCTCACAGAGTTAAGCCTTCCTTTTGATAGAGAAGTTTTGAAACACTCTTTTTGTCGGATCTGCAAGTGGATATTTGGGGCACTATGAGGCCTAGGCAGGAAAAGGAAATATCTTCACATAAAAACAAGACAGAGGCATTCACGAAAATTTCTTTTTTATGAGTGCATTCAACTCACAGAGTTGAACCCTCCTTTTCATAGAACAGTTTTGAAACACTCTTTTTGTATAATCTGCAAGTGGATATTAGGAGCATTTTGAGGCCTATGATGGAAAAGGAAATATCTTCACATAATAACTAGACAGAAGTATTCTCAGAAACTTCTCTGTGATGAGTGCACTGAACACCATGAGGTGAAACTTTCTTTTTATAGAACAGTTTTGAAACACTCTTTTTGTAGAATCTACAAGTGGATATTTGGAGCCCTTGAGGCCTATGCTGGAAAAGGAAATATCTTCACATAAAAACTAGACAGAAGAATTCTCAGAAATATCTTTGTGTTGAGTGCCTTCAACTCACAGACTTGAACTTTCCTTTTGATAGAGCAGTTTTGAAAAATTCTTTTGGTAGAATCTGAAAGTGGATATTTGGAGTGCTATGAGGCTTATGCTAGAAAATTGAATATCTTCACATAAAAACTAGACAGAAGCATTCTCAGAAACTTCTTTGGGATGTGCGCATTCAACTCACCGAGCCGAACCTTCCTTTTGAAACAGCAGTTTTGAAACACACTTTTAGTAGAATCTGTAAGTGGATATTTGGAATGCTTTGAGGCGTATGCTCGAAAAGTAAATATCTTCTCATAAAAAATAGACAGATGCATTCTCAGAAAGTTCTCTATGATGTGTGCTTTCAACCCACAGAGTTGAGCTTTCCTTTTCATAGAACAGATTTCAAACACACTTTTTGTAGAATCTGCAGGTGGATATTTGGAGCGGTTTGAGGCCTATGATGGAAAAGGAAATATTTACTCATGAAAACAAAACAGAAGCATTTCAGAAACTTCTTTGTTATATATGCATTCAACTCACAGAGGTGAACCATACTTTTGATACAGCAGTTTTGAAACACCCTTTTTGTAGTATCTGCTAGTGGATATTTGGAGCGCTTGGAGGCCTATACTGGAAAATTAAATATCTTCAAATAAAAACTAGACAGAAGCATTATGAGTAACTCCTTTGTGATGAGTGCATTCAACTCACAGAGTTTAAAATTCCCTTTCATAGAGCAGCTTTGAAACACCCTTTCTGTAAAATCTGCAAGTGGACATTTGGAGCTCTTTGAGGCCTATGCTGGAAATGGAAACATCTTCACATAAAAACTAAACAGAAGGATTCTGGGAAACTTCTATGTGACGAGTCCGTTCAACTCTCAGAGTTGAACCCTCCTTTTGATAGGACAGTGTTGAAACACTCTGTTTCAATAATCTGCAAGTGGATATTGGAGCACTTTGATGCCTATGCTGGAAAAGGAAATATCTTCACATTAAAACTTGACAGTAGCATTCTCAGAAACTTCTTTGTGATGAGCACATTCAACTCACTGATTTGAGCCTTCCTTTTGATAGAGCAGTTTTGAAACCCTGTTTTTGTAGAATCTGCAAGTGGATATTTCGAGCACTTTGAGGCCTATGCTGGAAACGGAAATATCTTCACATCAAAACTAGACAGAAGAATCCTCAGAAACTTCTTCCTGATGAGCACATTCAATTCACAGAGGTGAGCGTTCCTTTTGATAGAGCAGTTTTGAAACACTCTTTTTGTAGAATCTGCAAGTGGATATTTGGAGTGCTTTGAGGCCTATTCTGGAAAAGGAAATATCTTCACATAAAAACTAGACAGCAGTATTCTCAGAAACTTCTCTGTGATGAGTGCATTGAACTCCTTTATATGAACCTTTCTTTTGATAGAACAGTTTTGAAACACTCTTTTTGTAGGATCTGAAAGTGGATATTTTGAGCGCTTTGAGACCTAAGCTGGAAAAGGAAATATGTTCACAAAAAGCTAAACAGAATAATTCACAGAAACATCTTTATGATGAATGCGTTTAACTCACAGACTTGAACTTTCTTTTAATAGAGCAGTTTTGAAACACTCTTTTGGCAGAATCTGAAAGTGGATACTTGGAGCCCTATGAGGCCTATGCAAGAAAAGGAAATATCTTCACATAAAAAGTAGAGAAAAGCATTCTCAGAAACTTCTTTGTGATGTGCGCATTGAACTCACAGAGTTGAAACTTCGTGTTGAAACAGCAGTTTTGAAACACACTTTTTGTAGAATCTGCAAGTGGATATTTGGAATGTTTTGAGGCCTATGCTGGAAAAGGAAATATCTTCACATAAAAACTAAACAGAAGCATTCTAAGAAACTTCTTTGTGATGCGTGCATTCAACTCACAGGGTTGAACCTTACTTTTGATAGAGCAGTTTTGAAACACCCTTTTTGTAGTATCTGCAAGTGGATATTTGGAGCGCTTTGAGGCCTATGCTGGAAAAGGAAATATCATGACATAAAAACTAGACGGAAGCATTCTCAGAAACTTCTATATGATGAGTGCATTCAACTAACGGAGTTGAACTTTCCGTTTGATATAGTAGTTTTGAAACACCATTTTTGTGGAATCTGCAATTGGATATTTGGGGTGCTTTGAGGCCTATGCTGGAAAAGGAAATATCTTCACATAAAAACTAGAGAGAAGCATTCTCAGAAACTTCCCTCTGCTTTATGCATTCAACTCACAAACTTGAACTTTCCTTTTGATGCAGCAGTTTTGAAACACTCTGTTTGTAGAATCTACACGTGGATATTTGGAGCGCTTTGAGATCTAAGATAGAAAAGAAAATATCTTCACATAAAAACTCGATGGAAGCATTCTAAGAAACTTCTTTGTGATGACTGAATTCAACTGACAGACTTGAACCATCCTTTTGATAGAGGAAATTTGAAACACTCTTTTTTTAGAATCTTCAAATGGATATTTGGAGCACTTTGAGGCTTATGATTGAAAAGGAAATATCTTCACATAAAAACTAGACAGAAGCATTTTCAGAATCTTCTCTATGATGAGTGCATTCAACTTACAGAGTTGTACTTTTCTTTTCATGCAACCATTTTGAAACACTCTTTTTATAGAATATGCACGTGGATATTTGCAGCTTTTTGAGACCTATGCTGCAAAAGGAAATATCTTCAAATAAAGACTAGACAGAAGCCTTCTGAGAAACTTCTTTGTGATGTGCACAGTCAACTCACAGAGTTGAACCTTCCTTTTGAGAGAACACTTTTGAAACATTCTTTTTGTAGAATCTCCAAGTTATTATTTGGAGCGATTTGAGGCCTTTGCTGGAAAAGGAAACAACTTCACATAAAAACTAGATTGAAGCATTCTCAGACACTTCTTTGAGATGTGTGCATTCAACTTACAGGCTTGAACCTGCCTTTTGATAGAGCAGATTTGAAACACTCTTTTTGTAGAATCTGCAAGTCAACATTTGGAGCACTTTCAAGCCTATGCTGGAATAGGAAATATCTTCACATAAAAACAAGACAGAAGCTCTATCGGAAACTTCTTTTTGATGAGTGCATTCAACTCACAGAGTTGAACCTTTCTTTTGATAGAACGGTTTTGAACCACTCTTTTTGTAGAATCTGCAAGTGGATATTTGGAGGGCTTTGAGGCCTACAATGGAAAAGGAAATATCTTCACATAAAAACTAGACAGAAGCATTCTCATAAACTTCTCTGTGATGAGTGCATTGAACTCCCTCAGTTGAAATTTTCTTTTGATGGAAAAGTTTTGAAACACTCTTTTTGTAGAATCTGCAAGTGGATATTTGGAGCGCTATGAGGCCTATGCTGGAAGACGAAATGTCTTCCCATAAAAGTTATACAGAAGAATTCTCAGAAACATCTTTGTGATGAGTGCATTCAAATCACAAAGTTGAACTTTCCTTTTGATAGAGCAGTTGAAAAACTCTTTTGGTAGAATCTGAAGGTGGATATTTGGAGCTCTATGAGGCCTATGCTATAAAAGAAAATATCTTCACATAAAAATTAGACAGAAGCATTTTCAGAAACTTCTTTGTGATGTGTGCATTCAACTCACAGAGTTGAACCTTGCTTTTGAATCAGCAGTTTTGAAACACACTTTTAGTAGATTCTGCAAGTGGATAGATTGAATGCTTTGAGGCCTAAGCTGGAAAAGGAAATATCTTCACATAAAAACTAAACAGAAGCATTCTCAGAAACTTCTTTGTGGTGTGTGCATTCAACTCACAGAATTGAACCTTCCTTTTGATAGAGCAGTTTTGAAACACCCTTTTCGTACAATCTGCAAGTGGATATTTGGAGCGCTTTGAGGTCTATGTGGGAAACGGAAATATCTTCACCTAAAAACTAGACAGAAGCATTCTCAGAAAGTGTGCATTAAACTGACAGAGTTGAAACTTCCTTTTGATAGAATACTTTGGAAACACTCTCTTTGTAGAATCTGCAAGTGGATACTTGGAGTGCTTTGGGGCCTATGCTGGAAAAGGAAATATCTTCACACAAAAGCTAGACAGAAACATTCTCAGAAACTGCTTTGTGGTGAGTGCATTCAACTCGCAGAGTTGAATCTTCTTTTTGATAGGACAGTTTTGAAACAGTCTTTTTGTTCAATCTGTAAGTTTATATTTGGAACGCTTTGAGACCTATGATGGAAAAAGAAATATCGTCACATAAAAACTAGACAGATACATTCTCAGAAAGTACTCTGTGATGACTGCATTCAACTCACAGAGTTGAACTTTCCTATTGATAGAAGAGATTTGAAACACACTTTTTGTAGGATCAGCAATTTATATTTGGAGGGCTTTGCGGCCTATGCTAGAAAAGAAAGTACCTTCACACAAAAACTAGACAGAAGCATTCTCAGAGACTTCTTTGTGATGAGTGCATTCAACTCACGCAGTTGAACCTTCCTTTTCATAGAAGTGTTTTGAAACACTCTTTTTGTAGAATCTGCATGTGGATATTTGGAGCGCTTTAAGGCCTATGATGGAAAAGGAAATATCTTCACAAAAAACTAGAAAGAAGCTTTCCAAGGAACTTCTCTGTAATGATTGTATTCAACTCACAGATTGAACCTTCCTTTTGATTGAGCAGCTTTGGAACACCATTTTTGTAGAATCTGCAAGTGGATATTTGGAGCAATTTGAGGCCTGTGCTGGAAAAGGGAATATATTCACATAAAAAAATAAACAGAAACATTCTCAGAAACTTCTTTGTGATGTGTGCATTCAACTCACAGAGTTGAACCGTACTTTTGATAGAGCAGTTTGCAAACACCCTTTTGTAGAATCTGCAAGTGGATATTTGGAGTGCTTTGAGGCCTAAGGTAGAAAAGGAAGCATCTTCATATAAAAACTACACAGAAGCTTTCTCAGAAACTTCTTTGTGATGTGTGCATTCAACTGACACGGTATAACCTTCCTTTTTATAGAGCAGTTTTGAAACACTCTTTTTGTAGAATATGCAAGTGGTTATTTGGAGCGCTTTGAAGCCTTCGTTGGAAACGGTAATATCTTCAAATAAAAACTAGACAGAAGCATTCTCAGAAACTACTTTGTAATGTGTGCTTTCAACTCACGAAATTGAGCATTTCTTTTGACAGAGCAGTTTTGAATGTCACTTTTTGTAGAATCTGCCAGTGGATATTTGGAGTGCTTTGAGGCCTACATTAGGAAAGGAAATATCTTCACATAACATCTAGAGAGATGCATTCTCAGGAACTTCTTTGAGATGTGTGCATTCAACTCACAGGGTTGAACATTCCTTTTTATAGAGCAGCTTTGAAACACACTTTTTGTAGAATCTGCAATTGGCTATTTGGAGAGATTTGAAGCCTTCGTTGGAAATGGGAATTTCTTCAAATAAAGAAGAGACAGAAGCATTCCCAGAAACTGTTCTGTGATGTGTACATTCAACTCACAGAATTGAACCTTTCTTTTGATAGATCAGTTTTCAAACACTCTTTTTGCAGCATCTTCACATGGTTGCTTGTAGCACTTTGAGAGCTGTGGTGGAAAAGGAAATATCTTCAAATAAAAACTACACAGAAGCATTCTCAGAAACTTCTTTGTTATGTGCACATTCAACTCACAGAGTTGAACACACCTTTTCATAGAGCTGTTGTGAAACTCTTTTTGAAGGTCCTGCAAGTGGATATTAGGACCGATTTGGGGCCTTCATTGGAAATGGGAATGTCTTCACATAAAACTAGACAGAACCATTCTCAGAAACCTCTTTGTGATGTGTGAATTCAATTCACATTGTTGTACATAACTTTTCATAGAGCAGTTTTGATACACTCTTTTTGTAGAATCTGCAAGTGCATATTTAGACGACTTTGAGGCCTTCATTGGAAAAGGGAATATCTGCAGATAAAAACTTGACAGAAGCATTCTCAGAAACTTCTTTGTGATGTGTGCATTCAACTCACAGAGTTGAAGCTTCCTTTTGGTAGAGCAGTTTTGAAACTCTTTTTGTCGAATCTGCATGGGGATATTTTGACCATTTTGAGGCTTTTGATTTAAACGGGAATACCTTCACATAAAAACTAGAAAGAAGCATTCTTAGAAACATCTTTGTGATGTGTGTATTCAACTCACAGAGTTGAACCTTTGTTTTGATAGAGCAATTTTGTAACACATTTTTGGTAGAATCTGCAAGAGGACATTTCGAGCACTTTGAGACCCTTGGTACAAAAGGAAATACCTTCACATAAATACTAGACAGAAGCATTGTCAGAAACTTTTTTGTGATGTGTGCATTCAAACTCACAGTGATAAGCCTTCCTTTTGATAGAGCAGCTTTGAAAGACTCTTATTGTAGAATCTCCAAGTGGATATTTGGGGCTCTTTGAATCCTTCATTGGAAACGGGAATATCTTCAAATAAAAACTAGACAGAAGCATTCTCCAAAACTACTTTGAGATGTACGCTTTCAATTCATGGAGTTGAGCCTTTCTTTTGATACAGCAGTTTTGAAAACTCTTTTTGTAGAATCTGCAAATGGATATTTGGACTGCTTTGGGGCCTATGGTAGAAAAGGGAATACCTTCACATACAAACTAGACAGAAGCAGTCTCAGAAACATTTTTGTGATGTCTGCCTTCAGCTTATAGAGTTGAACATTTCTTTTGATACAGCACGTTTGAAACACTTTTTTTGCAGAATCTGCAAGTGGACATTTGGAGTGCTTTGTGACCATTGGTGGAAAAGGAAACATCTTCACATAAAAGGTAGATAGAAGCATTCTCAGAAACTTCTTTGTTATGTGTACATTCAACTCAGAGAGTTGAACCTACCTTTTGATAGAGCAGTTTTGAAACACATTTTTTTTTAGAATCTGCCAGTGGACATTTGGAGTGCTTTGAGGCCCTCGGTGGTAAGGGAAATCTCTTCACATAAAAACTACTCAGAAGCATTCTCAGAAACTTCTTTGTGATGTGTGTATTCAACTCACAGAGTTGAACCTTCCTTTTGGTAGAGCAGTTTTGAAACACTCTTTTTGTACAATATGCAAATGGATATTTTGAGCGCTTTGAAGCCTTTGTTGGAAACAGGAATTTCTTCAAATAAAAACTCGACAGAAGCATTCTCAGAAACTGTTTTGTGTTGTGTGCATTCAACTCACAGTGTTGAATACTTCTTTTGACAGGGAAGTTTTGAAACACTCTTTTTGTAGAATCTGCATATAGACATTTGTAACGCTTTGTGGGCTATGGTGGAAAAGTAAATATCTTCAAATAAAAACTAGAGAGAAACATTATCTGAAACTTCTCTGTGATGTGTGTATTCAACTTACAGAGTTTAAACTTTCTTTTGATGGAGCAGGTTTGAAACACTCCTTCTGTAGTATCTGCAGGTGTATATTTGGAGTGCTTTGAAGACTTCGTTGGAAACGGGAATATCTTCAAATAAAAACTAGACAGAAGCATTCTCAGAAACAAGTTTGTGATGTGTGTATTCAACTCACAGAGTTGAACATAACTTTTTATAGAGGAGATTTGAAAAATTCTATTTGCAGTATCTGAAAGGGGATATTGGGACCGTATTGAGGCCCTCATTGGAAACAGGAATATCTTCCCATAAAAACTAGACAGAAACATTATCAGAATATACTTCGTGATGTGTACATTCAACTCACACAGTTGAAGCTTCCTTTTGATAGAGCAGTTTTGAAACCGTCCTTTTGAAGAATCAGCAAGTGGATATTTGGAGCACTTTGAATCCTTCATTGGAAACGGGAATATCTTCAAATAAAACTAGACAGAAGCATTCTCAGAAACTTCTTGTGATGGGTGCATTCAACCCACAGAATTGAACTTTCCTTTTGATAGAGCAGTTTAGAAACACTCTTTTTGTAGAATCCAAAGGTAGATATTTGAACAGATTTGAGGCCCTGGTTGGAAACGGGATTAAATTCACATAAAAACTAGACAGAAGCATTCTCAGAAACTTCTTTGTGATGAGTGGATTCAACTCACAGAGATGAAACTTCCTTTTGGTAGAGAAGTATTGAAACACTCTTTCTGTAGAATCTGCAAGTGGACATTTGGAGCGCTTTGAGGCCTTCGGCAAAAAAGGAAATATCTTCACATAAAAACAAGACAGAAACATTCTCAGAAACTTCTTTGTGATGTGTGCATTCAACTGACAGAGTTAAACCTTCCTTTTGATAGAGCAGATTTGAAACACTCTTTTTGTAGGATCTGCAAGTGGATAATTGGAGGGTTTTGAAGCCTTTGTTGGAAACGGGAATATCTTCAACTAAAAACTAGACAGTAGCATTCTCAGAATCTACTTTGTGATGTGTGCATCCAACTCATAGAGTTGAACATACCTTTTCATAGAGAAGTTGTGAATCATTCTATTTGAAGAACCTGCAAGTGGATATTTGGACTGCTTAGAGGCCTTCATTGGAAATGGGAATATCTTCACGTAAAAACTAGACAGAAGCATTCTCAGATACGTCTTTTTGATGTGTGCATTCAACTCACGGAGTTTAGCATAACTTTTGATTGAGCAGTTTTGAAACACTTTGTACAATCTGCAAGGGGATACTTGGACCGTTTTGAGGCCTTCTTTGGAAAAGGAATATCTTCATATAAAAACTAAATAGAAGCATTGTCAGATACTTCTTTGTGATGTGTGCATTCAACTCACAAAGTTGAACCTTCGTTTTGATGTAACAGTTTTGAAACACATTTTTTGTAGAATCTGCAAGGGGACATTTAGAACGCTTTGAATACTTCATTGGAAGTGGGAATATCTTCAAATAAAAACTAGACAGAAGCATTCTTAGAAATTACTTTGTGATATGTGCATTCAACACACAGAGTTAAACATTTCCTTTGATAGAGCAGTTTTGTAACACTACTTTTGTAGAATCTGCAAGTGGACATTTATAAATTTTAGAGGACTGGCGTGGAAAAGGAATTATCTTCAAATAAAACTAGACAGAAGCATTCTCAGAAATTTCTTTGTGATGTGTGCATTCAACTCACAGAGTTGAACTTTCCTTTTCATAGAGCAGTTGTCAAACACTCTTTTTGAAGAAACTGTAAGTGGATATTTGTACCAATTTGAGGCATTCCTTGGAAACACGAATATCTTAACATAAAAACTAAACAGAAGCATTCTCAGAAATTTCTTCATGATGTGTACATTCAACTCAGGGTGCTGAACATAACTTTTCATAGAGCAGTTTTGAAACACTGTTTTTGTAGAATCTGGAAGTGGATATTTGGAGCACTTGAGCCTTCGTTGGAAACGGGAATATTTTGAAATAAAAAACAAATGGAAGCCTTCTCAGAAACAACTGTGTGATGTGTCCATTCAACTCAGAGAGTTGAACCTTTCCTTTGATAGAGCAGTTTTGAAATAATCTTTGTAGAATCTGAAAGAGGACATTTGAAGTGCTCTGAGGGCTATGGTGGAAAAGGAAATATCTTGAAATGAAAACTAGACAGAAGCTTTCTCAGAAACATCTATGTGATGTTTGCATTCAACTCGCAGAGTTGAACATACGTTTTCCTAGTGCAGTTGTGAAACACTCCTTTTGAAGAACCTGCAAGTGGTTATTTGGACCGTTTTGAGGCCTTCATTGGAAACGGGAATATCTTCACATAAAAACTAGACAGAAGCATTTTCAGAAACATTTTGTGATGTGGGCATTCAACTCAGAGGGTTGAACATAACTTTTCATACAGCAGTTTTAAAACACTCTTTTTGTAGAATCTGCAAGTGGATATTTGGAGTGCTTTGAAGACTTTGTTGGAAACGGGAATACCTTCAAATGACCACCAGACAGAAGCATTCTCAGAAACTTCTTTGTGATGCGTGCATTCAAATCACAGAGTTGAACCTTTGTTTTCAGAGAGCAGTTTTGAAACACACTTTTTGTAGAATCTGCAAGTGGATATTTGGCGTACTTTGAAGCCTTTTTGGAAATGGGAATACCTTCAAATAAAAACTAGAAACAAGCATTCTCAGAAAGTACTTTGTGATGCATGCATTCGAATCACCAAGTTAAAACTTCCTTTTCATATAGCAGTTTTGAAACACTCTTTTTTAGGAATTTGCAATTAGATATTTGGAGATCTTTGAAGCCTTCGTTGGGAACGAGAATATCATCAATTTAAAACTGGACAGAAGCATTCTCAAAAACTACTTTCTGATATGTGCATTCAAACCACAGTGTTCAGCCTTTCTTTTGATAGAGCAGTTTTCAAATACTCTTTTTTTAGTATCTGCAGATGGATATTTGGAGCGCTTTGAGGCCTATGGTAGTAAAGGAAATATCTTCACAAAAAAAATAGACAGAAGCATTCTCAGAAACTTCTTTGTGATGTGTGCATTGAACTCACAGAGTTCAACATAACTTTTCATTGAGCAGTTTTGAAACAATCTTTTTGTAGAATCTGTAAGTGGATATTCGGAGCGCTTTGAGGCCTTCGTTGGAAACGGGAATATGTTCACATAAAAACTACAAAGAAGCATTCTCCGAAACTTACTTGTGATGTGTGCATTCAACTCACAGAGTTTAACCTTCCTTTTGATAGAGGAGTTTTGAACCACTTTTTTTGTAGAATACACAAGAGGACATTTGGAGTGCTTTGAGGCCTTCAGTGAAAAAGGAATTATCTTCACAAAAAAACTAGACAGAAGCATTCTCAGAACTTCTTTGGGATGTGTGCATTCAACTCACAGAGTTAAACCTTGCTTTTGATAGAGCAGTTTTGAAACTCTCTTTTTGTACAATTTGAAAGGGGATATTTAGACCGTTTTGGTGTATTTGTTGGAAACGGGTATATCTTCAAATAGAAACTAAACAGAAACATTCTCAGAAACTACTTTGTGATGTGTGCATTCAACTCACAGAGTTCAGCCTTCCTTTTGATAGAGCAGTTTTGAAACACTCTTTTTGTAGAGTCTGCAGGTGGATATTTGGAGCTCTTTGAGACCTATGGTAGAAAAGGAAATATCTTCACAAAAAAATTAGACAGAAGCATTCTCAAAAACTTCTTTGGGATGTGTGCATGCAACTCACAGAGTTGAACCTTTCTGTTGATAGAGCAGTTTTGGGATACTTTTTAATAGATTCTGCAAGTGGACATTTTGAGCGTTTTGAGGCCTTTTTTAGAAAAGGAAATATCTTCACATAAAAACTAGACAGAAGCATTCTCAGAAACTTTTTTTGATGTGTGCATTCAACTCACAGAGTTGAACATAAATTTTCATAGAGCAGTTTTGTAACACTCTATTTGTAGAATCTCCAACTGGATATTTGGACCGCTTTGACACCTTCATTGGAAACAGGAATATCTTCTCATAAAAACTAGACAGAAGCATTCTCAGAAACAACATTGTGATGTGTGCATTCAACTCACAGAGCGGAACATAATTTTTCATGAAGCAGTTTTAAAATGCTCTTTTTGTAGAATCTGCAAGGGCATATTAGGACTTCTTTGGAAACTTAGGGGCTTCTTTGGAAACTGGAATATCTAAACATAAAAACTAGACAGAAACATTGTCAGAAACTTCTTTGTGATGTGTGCAGTTAATGCACAGATTTGAACATTCCTTTTGATAGAGCAGTTTTGAAACACTCGTTTTGTAGAGTCTGCAAGTGGATATTTGGAGCACTTTTAGGCCTATTGTAGAGATGGAAATATCTTTACATGAAAACTAAACAGAAGCATTCTCCGAAACTTCTCTGTGATATGTGCATTCACCTGACAGTATTGAACCTACATTTTGATAGGGTACTTTTGAAACACTCTTTTTGTAGAATCTGCAAATGAATATTTGGAGTGCTTTGAAGCCTTCATTGGAAATAGGAATATCTTCAAATAAAAAATAGACAGAAGCATTCTCAGAAACAACGTTGTGATATGTGCATTCAACTCACAGAGTTGAACTTGTCTTTTAATAAAGCAGCTTTGGGACACTCTTTTTGTAGAATTTGAATGAGGACATTTGTAGCACTTTTAGGGCTTTGGTGTAAAAGGAAATATATTCAAATTAAAACCAGAAAGAAGCATTTTCAGAAACTTCTTGGTGATATTTGCATTCAACTCACCGAGTTGAACACACCGTTTCATAGAGCAGTTGGGAAACGCTGTTTTTGAAGAAACTGCAAGTGGATATTTGGACCGATTTGAGGTCTTCGTTGTAAACGAGAATATCTACACATAAAAACTAGACAGGAGCATTCTCAGAAACTTCTTTGTGATGTGTGCATTCAACTCACGGAGTTGAACCTTTCTATTCATAGAGCAGCTTTGAAAACTCTTTTTGTAGAATCTGCAAGTGGATATTTGGACCACTTTGAGGCTTTCACTGCAAACGGGTATAATTTCACATAAAAATTAGACAGAAGCATTCTCAGAAACTACTTCGTGATGTGTGCATTCAACTCACAGATTTGAACCTTCGTTTTGATAGAGCAGTTTTCTATCAAGCTTTTTGTAGAATCTATAAGTGGATATTTTCAACACCATGAAGCCTATGGTAGACAAGAAAATATCTTCACATAAAAACTAGGCAGAGGCATTCCCAGAAACTTCTTTATGATGTGGGAATTCCACTCACAGAGTTGAACATCTCCTTTGAGAGAGCAGTTTTGAATCGCTCTTTTTGTAGAATCTGCAAATGTACATTTCTAGCTCTTTGAGAGCTTTTTTTGTAAATGGAAATATCTTCAAACAAAAACTTGACAGAAGCATTCTCAGAAACTTATTTGTGATGTGTCCATTCAACTCACAGAGGTGAACATAACTTTTCATTAAGCAGTTTTGGAACACTCTTTTTGTAAAATCTCCAAGTGAATATTTGGACTGCTGGGAGGTCTTTGTTGGAAACTGGAATATCTTCACATAAAAACTAGACAGAAGCATTCTCAGAAACTACTTTGTGACGTTTGCATTCAACTCACAGAGTTGAACCTTCCTTTTGATGGAGCAGTTTTGAAACACTCTTTTTGTAGAATCTGCAAGTGGATATTTTGACCGCTTTCAGGCCTTCATTGGAAACGGGAATATCTTCAAATAAAAACTAGACAGAAATATTCTCAGAAAATTCTTTGGATGTGTGCATTAAAACCAGAGTGTTGAACCTTCCTTTTGATAGAGCAGTTTTGAAACGCTATTTTTGTAAAATCTGCAAGTGCAGATTTGCAGCACATTGAAGGCTTCATTGGAATCAGGAATATCTTCAAAGGAAAACTGCACAAAGCATTCTCAGATACTACTTTGTGATATGTGCATTCAACTAACAGAGTTGAGCATTACTTTTGATAGAGCAGTTTTCAAACACTCTTTTTGTACTATCTGCATGTGGATATTTGGAGCATTTTGAGGCCTTTGGTAGAAAAGGAAATATCTTCACAGAAAAACTAGACAGAAGCATTCTCAGAAACGTCTTTGTGATGTGTGCATTAAACTCAGACTTTAACATAGCTTTTCATAGAGCAGTTTTGAAAGACTATTTTTGTAGGTTCTGCAAGTGGATATTTGGACTGTTTTGATGCCTTCATTGGAAACGGGAACACCTTCACATAAAAATTAGACAGAAGTATTCTCAGAAACGTCTTTGTGATATGTGCATTCAACTCACAGAGTTGAACCTTTCTTTTGATAGAGCAGTTTTGAAACACCTTTTTTTTAGAATCTGCAAGGGGACATTTGGAGTGCTTTGAAGCTTTCAGTTGAAAGGGAAATATCTTAACATAAAACTAGACATAAGCATTCTCAGAAACGTCTTTGTGATGTGTGGATTCAACTCACAGAGTTGAACCTTCCTTTTGATAGAGCAATTTTGAAACACACTTTTGCAGAACCTGCAAGTGGATATTTGGAGCGATTTGAAGCCTTCCTTGGAAACGAGAATATCTTCATATAAAAACTAGGTAGAAGCATTCTCAGAAACTACTATGTGATGTGTGCACTCAACTCACAGAGTTGAACCTTTCCTTTAATGGAGCAGTTTTGAAACACTGTTTTTGTAGAATCTGCAAGCGGACATTTGTAGCGCTTTGAGGGTTATGATGGAAAAGGAAATATTTTCAAATAAAAACTAGACAGAAGCAATCTCAGAAACATCTTTGTCGTGTGTGCATTGAACTCACACAGTTGAACATAAATTTTCATAGAGTAGTTTTGAAACACTCTTTTTGTAGTATGTGCAAGGGGATATTTTGACCGTTTTGGGGCCTTCATTGGAAATGGGAATATCTTCACATAAAAACAAGGTAGGAGCATTCTCAGAAACTTCTTTGTGATGTGTGAATTCAACTCAGAGAATTGAACCTTACTTTTGATACAGCAGTTTTGAAACAATTTTTTGTATAATCTGCAATTGGACGTTTGGAGCACTTTGAGGCCTTCCGCGGAAAAGGAAGTATCTTCAAATAAAAACTAGAAAGAAGCATTCTCAGAAAATTCTTTGTTATGTGTGCATTCAACTCACAGAGTTAACATTACTTTTGATAGAGCTGTTTTGAAACCCTTATTTGTAGAATCCGCAAGTTGACGTTTTGAGTGCTTTGGGGCCTTCGGTGGGAAAGAAATATCTTCACATAAAATCCAGACAGAAGAATTCTCCAAAACTTCTTTGTTAAGTGCACATTCAACTCACAGAGTTGAACTTTCATTTTGATAGAGTAGTTTTGGAACACTCTTTTGGTGGAATTTGCAAGTGGATATTTGGAGCGCTTAGAAGCCTTTGTGGGAAAAGCGAATACCTTCAAATTAAAACTAGACAGAAGCATTCTCAGAAACTACTTTGTGATGTCTGCATTCAACTTACAGAGCTGAACTTTTCTTTTGATAGAGCAGTTTTGAAACACTCCTTTTGTAGAATCTGCAAGTGGACATTTGTAGCTCATTGAAGGCTAAGGTGGAAAAGGAAATATCTCCAAATAAAAACTAGACAAAGCATTTTCAGAAACTTCTTTGTGATGTGTGCATTCAACTCACAGAGTTGAAACATCCTGTTGATAGAGCAGTTTTGAAAAACTCTTTTTGTAGAATCTGCAAGGGTATATTTGGACTGTTTTGAGGCCTTCGTTGGGACGGGAATATCTGCACATAAAAACTAGACAGAAGCATTCTCAGAAATTTCTTTGTGATGTGTGCATTCAACTCACAGAATTGAACCTTTTATTTGATACAGCAGTTTTGAAAAATCTTTTTGTAGAATCTGCAAGTGGATATTTGGACCGCTTTGAGGATTTTGCTGGAAACGGGAATAATTTCACACAGAAATTAGACAGAAGCATTCTCAGAAACTACTTTGTGATGTGTGCATTCAACTCACAGATTTGACCCTTCCTTTTGATAGAGCAGTTTTCTAACACGCTTTTTGTAGAATCTGCAAGTGGATATTTGGAGTGCCATGAAGCCTATGGTAGAAAAGAAAATATCTTCACATAAAAATTGGACAGCAACATTCTCAGAAACTTTCTTATGATGTGTGCATTCCGCTAACAGAGTTGAACCTCTACTTTGAGAGAACACTTTTGAAACAGTCTGTTTGTAGAATCTGCAAATGGACATTTCTGGCACTTTGGGAGCTATGTTGTAATTGGAAATATCTTCATATAAAAACTAGGCAGAAGCATTCTCAGAGACTTATTTGTGATGTGTGCATTCAACTCACAGAGGTGAATATAACTTTTCATAGAGCAGTTTCAGAGCACTCTTTTTGAAGAATCTCCAAGTGAATATTTGGACCACTGGGAGGCCTTTGTTGGAAACTGGAATATCTTCAAATGACAACTAGACAGAAGCATCCTCAGAAACTTCTTTGTGACGTGTGCACTCAACTCACAGTGTTGAACCTTCCTTTTGATGGAGCAGTTTTGAAATACTCTTTTTATAGAATCTTCAAGTGGATATTTGGAGCACTTTGAAGCCTTCGTTGGAAACGGAAATATCTTCAAATAAAAACTAGACAGAAGCACTCTCAGAAACCACTTTTTGATGAGTGCATTTATCTCACAGAGTTGAAACTTCTTTCAATAGAAAAGTTTTGAAAACTCGTTTTGTAGCATCTGCTAGTGGACATTTGTAGTGTTTTGAGGGCTATGTTGGAAAAGGAAATATCTTCAAATAAAAACTAGATAGAAGCATTCTCAAAAACTAATTTGTGATGATAGCATTTAACTCACAGAGTTGAAAATACCTTTTCATACAGCTGTTGTGAAACACTCTTTTTGAAGATCCTGCAAACAGATAATTTGAACGCTGTGAGTCCTTCATTGGAAACTGGAATACCTTCACATAAAAATTAGACAGAAGCATTTTCAGAAACTTCTTTGTGATGTGTGCATTCAACTCACAGAGATGAACATTCCTTTTTATAGAGCAGTTTTGAGACACTCTTTTTGTAGAATCTGAAAGAGGACATTTCTTGGACTTTGAGGGTATGTTGGAAAAGTAAATACCTTCAAATAAAAACTAGAAAGAAGCATTCTCAGAATGTACATTGTGATGCGTGCATTCAACTCACCGAGTTGAACATAACTTTTCATAGAGCAGTTTTGAAACCCTCTTTTCGTAGAATATGCAAGTGGATATTTAGACCACTTTGAGGTCTTCATTGGAAACGGGAATATCTTCATATAAAAACTAGACAGACACATTCTCAGAAACTTCTTTGTGATGTGTGCATTCAACTCACAAGTTCACCATAACTTTTCGTAGAGCAGTTTTGAAATACTCTTTTTGTAGAATCTGCAAGGGGATATTTGGACCGATTTGAGGCCTTCATTGCAGACGAGATTATCTTCACATAAAAACTAGACAGAAGCATTCTCAGAAACTTCTTTGTGCTGTGTGCATTCAACTTACGAAGTTTAACCTTACTTTTGTTGGAGCAGTTTTGAAACCTTTTTTTGTGGAATGTGCAAGTGAACAATTGGAGCGCCTTGAGGCCTTTGGTGGAAAAGGAAACGTCTTCACATGAAAACTAGACAGAAACATTTTCCAAAACTTCTCTGTGATGTGTGCCTTCAACACACAGAGTTGAACCTTCCTTTCGATAGGGCAGTTTTGAAAAACTTTTTTTGTAGAATCTGCAAGTTTACATTTGGAGCATTTTGAGGCCTTTAGTGGAAAAGGAAATATCTTCCCATAAAAAGTAGACAGAAGCACTCTCAGAAACTTCTTTGTGATGTGTGCATTCAACTTACAGAGTTGAAATTTCCTTTTGATAGAGCAGTTTTGAAAAACTCTCTTTGTAGAATCTGCAAGTGGATATTTGGAGCGTTTTGAAGCCTATGGTAGAAAAGGATATACCTTCACATAAAAACTAGACAAAACATTCTCAGAAACTTCTTTGTGATGTGTGCATTCACCTGACAGAGTTGAACCTTCCTTTTGATAGAGCAGTTTTGAAACACTCCTTTTGTAGAATCTTCAAGTGTATATTTGGAGTGCTTTGAAGCATTCGTTGGAAACGGGAATATTTACAAATAAAATCTAGACAGAAGCATTCTTAGAAACAACTTTGTGATGTGTGCATTCAACTCTCAGAGCTGAAATTTTTTGTTGATAGAGCAGCTTTGAAACACTCTTTTTGTAGAATCCCAAAGAGGACATTTGTAGCACTTTGAGGCCTATAGTGGAAAAAGGAATATATTAAAATTAAAACTAGACAGAAGCATTTTCAGAAACTTCTTTTTGATGTTTGCATTCATCTCACCATGTTGACCACACCTTTTCATAGAGCAGTTGTGAAACACTGTTTTTGAAGAAACTGCAAGTGGCTATTTGGACCGATTTGAGGCCTTCATTGGAAACGGGAATATCTTCATATAAAAACTAGACAGAAGCATTCTCAGAAACTTCGTTCTGATGTGTGCATTCAACTCACATAGTTGAACATTCTTTTTGATACAGCAGTTTTGAAACACTCTTTTTGTAGGATCTGCATGGGGATATATGGACTGTTGTGAGGCCTTCATTGGAAACACGAATAACTTCACATAAAAACTAGACAGAAGCTTTCTCAGAAACTTCTTTGTGAGATGTGCATTCCACTCACAGAATTGAACCTTTCCTTTGATAGAGCAGTTTTGAAATGATCTTTTTGTAGAATCTGCAAATGGACATTTCTAGTGCTTTGAGTGCTATGTTCTAAATGGAATTATCTTTTAAAAAAACTAGACAGAAGCATTCACAGAAACTTTTTTGTGATGTGGGCATTCAACTCACAGAGTTGAACATACCTTTTCATAGAGCAGATATGAAACACTCTTTTTGAAGAACCTGCAGGTGGATATTTGGACCAATTTGAGTCCTTCGTTGGAAGCGGGAATATCTTCACATGAAAACCAGACAGAAGCATTCTCAGAAAAATCTTTGTGATGTGTGCATTCAACTCACAGTGTTTAACATAACGTTTCATAGAGAAGTTTTGAAACACTCTTTTTGTAGAATCTGTAAGTGGATATTCGGACCTCTTTGAGGCCTTTGTTGGAAACGGGAATATCTTCACATAAAAACTAGACAGAAGCATTCTCAGAAACTTCTTTGTGATGTGTACATTCGACTAACAGAGTTGAACATAGCTTTTCATAGAGCAGTTTTGAGACACTCTTTTTGTAGAATCTGTAAGTGGATATTGGGACCAGTTAGAGGCCTGTTTTGGAAACGGGAATATCGTCACATAAAAATTAGACAGAAGCATTCTCAGAAACGTCTTTTTGATATGTGCATTCAACTCACAGGTTTGAACAAAACTTTTCATAGAGCAGTTTTGAATCAATAATTTTGTAAAATCTGCAAGGGGATATTTGTACCATTTTGAGGCCTTTGTTGGAAACGGGAATATCTTCAAATAAAAACTAGACAGAAGCATTCTCAGAAACGTCTTTGTGATGTGTGCATTCAACTCACAGAGTTGAACCTTCCTTTTGATAGAGCAGTTTTGAAACACTCTTTTTGTAGAATCTGCAACTGGATATTTTGAGTGCTTTAAGGCCTTTGATAGAATAGGATATATCTTCACATAAAAACCAGACAGAAGCATTATCAGAAACTTCTTTGTGATGTGTGCATTCAAATCACAGATTTGAACCTTCTTTTGATAGAGCAGTTTTGAAACACTCTTTTTGCAGAATCTGCAAGTGGACATTTGTAGTGATTTGAGGGCTGTGGTGGAAAGGGAAATATCTACAAATATAAACTAGACAGAAGCATTCTCAGAAACTTCTTTGTGATGTTTGTGTTCAACTCACAGAGTTGAAGATACCTCTTCATAGAACAGTTGTGAAACACACTTTTTGAAGAACCTGCAAGTGGATATTTGTACTCATTTGAGGTCTAGGTTGGAAACGAGAATATCTTCACATAAAAATAGACAGAAACATTCTCAGAAAATTCTTTGTGATGTGTGCATTCAACTCACTGAGTTGAAGACAACTTTTCCTAGAGCAGTTTTGAAATACTCTTTTTGTAGGATCTGCAAGTGGATATTTGGATTGCTTTGAGGCCTTCTTTGGAAACGGGAGTTTCTTCACATAAAAACTAGACAGATGCATTCTCAGAAACATCTTTGTGATGTTTGCATTTAACTGACAGTGTTGAACCTTCCTTTTGATAGAGCAGTTTTGAAAACCCCATTTGTAGAATGTGCAAGTGAGTATTTAGAGTGCTTTGAAGACTTCGTTGGAAACCAGAATATCTTCAAATAAAAACTAGACATAAGCAGTCTGAGAAACTACTTTGTGATGTATGCATTCAACTCACAGAGTTGAAACTTTCTTTTGATAGAGCAGTTTTGAAACACTATTTTGTTAAAATCTGCAAGTGGATATTTGGAGTGCATTAAAGCCTTCATTGGAAATGGGAATATCTCCAAATAAAACTAGTCAGAAGCCTTCTCAGAATCTGCTTTGTGATGTATCCATTCAACTCACACAGTTGAACCTTTCTTTTGAGAGAGCAGTTTTGGAACACTCTTTTTGTAGAATCTACAAGTGGACTTTGTAGTGCTTTGAGGGTTATGGCAGAAAAGGAAATATCTTCAAATAAAAACTAGACAGAAGAATTCTCAGAAACTACTTGGTGATGTTTGCATTCAACACACAGAGTTAAACATACCTTTTCTTAGAGCAGTTGTGAAACGCTCTTTTTGAAGAATCTGCAAGTGGATATTTGGACTGATTTGTGGCCTTCATTGGAAACAGGAATATCTTCACATAAAAACTACACAGAAGCATTCTCGGAAACTTCTTTGTGATGTGTGCATTCAACTCGCAGAGTTGAACATTCTTTTTGATACAGCAGTTTTGAAACACTCTTTGTAGAACCTGCAGGTGGATATTTGCACAGTTTTGAGGCCTTAATTAGAAACGGGAAAATCTTAACTTAAAAATTAGACAGAATGATTCTGAGAAACTTCCTTGTTGTGTGTTCATTCTACTCACAGAGTTGAACTTTTCTTTTGATAGGGCAGTTTTGAAACCCTTTTTTTGTAGAATCTGTAACTAGACATTTGGAGCGCTTTGAGGATTTCTGTGGAAAATAAAATATCTTCATATAAAAACTGGACAGAAGCATTCTCAGAAACATCTTTGTGATGTGTGCATTCAGCTCACAGAGTTGAACCTTCATTTTGATAGAGCAGTTTTTAAACACTCTTTTTGTAGACTCTCAAAGTGGATATTTGTAGCACTTTGAAGACTTCATTGGAAACGGGAATATCTTCAAATAAAAACTAGACAGAAACATTCTCAGAAACTACTTTGTGATGTGTGCATTCAACTGACAGCATTGAACATTTCTTTTGATAGAACAGTTTTAAAACACTCTTATTTTAGAATCTGAAAGGGACATTTGAAGTGCTTTGTGGGCTATGGTGGAAAAGGAAATAACTTCAAATAAAAACTAGACAGAAGCATTCTCAGAAATTTCTTTGTGATGTGTGCATTCAAATCACGAAGTTGAGCATATCTTTTCCGAGAGCAGTTTTGAAACACTCTTTTTGGAGAATCTGCAAGTGGATATTTGGACCGCTTTGAGGTCTTCGTGGAAAAGGGACTATCTTCATATAAAAACTGGACAGAAGCATTCTCAGAAACTTCTTTGTGATGTGTGTATTCAACTCACAGAATTGAACCTTCCTTTTCAGAGAGCTGTTTTGAATCACTCTTTTTAAAGAATCTGCAGGGGGATATTTGACCGATTTGAGGCCTCTGTATAAAAACTGTGAGGCCTTCGTTAGAAACGGGAATATCTTCACATGAAAACTAGACAGAAGCATTTTCAGAAACTTCTTTGGGATGTGTTCATTCAACACACGGAGTTGCACCTTCCTTTAGATAGAGCAGTTTTGAAACACTCTTTTTGGAGAATCTCCAAGGTGATATTTGGAACTTTTTAAGGCATTCATTGGAAACGGGAATATCTTCCCATAAAAACTAGGCAGAAGCAGACTCAAAAAGTTCTTTGTGATGGGCGAATTCAACTCACAGAGTTGAACCTTCCGTTTCATGGAGCAGTTTTGAAACACACTTTTTGTAGAATCTGAAAGTGGACATTTGAAGCACTTTGAAGATTTGGTTGGAAACAGGAATGTCTTCAAATAAAAACTAGATAGAAGAAGTCTCAGAAAACTCTATGCTATTTGTGCATTCAAATCACAGAGTTCAACCTTTCTTTTGGTAGAGTAGTTTTGAAACACTCTTTTTGTGGATTCTGCAAGTGGACATTTGTAGCGCTATGAGGGCTACGGTGGAAAAGGGAATAACTTCAAAAAAAAAAACTAGACAAAAGCCTTCTCAGAAACTACTTTGTGATGCGTGCATTGCACTCACAGAGTTGAATATAATTTTTCATAGAGCAGTTGTGAAACACTCTTTTTGTAGAATCTGCAGGTGGAAATTTGGACTGCTTTGAGGCCTTCGTTGGAAACGGGAATATCTTCACATGAAAACTAGACAGAAGCATTCTCAGAAACTTCTTTGTGATGTATGCATTCAACTCACAGAGTTCAACTTTCCATTTGATAGACTAGTTTTGAAACACTCTTTTTGTAGAATATGCAGGTGGATATTTGGAGTGCTTTGAGGACTATGGTAGGAAAGGAAATATCTTAACAAAAAAACTAGACAGAAGCATTCTCAGAAACTTCTTTCTGATATGGGCATTCAACTCACCGGGTTGAATCTTCCTTTTGATAGAGCAGTTTTGAAACACTCTTTTTGTAGAATCTGCAAGTGGATATTTGGAGCGCTTTGAAGCCTTCATTGGAAAAGGGAATATCTTCAAATAAGAACTAGACAGAAGCGTTCTCAAAAAGTACTTTGTGATGTGTGCATTCAACTCACAGAACTGAGCCTTCCTTTTGATAGGGCAGTTTTGAAAAACTCTTTTTGTGGAATCTGCAAGTGGATATTTGGATCGCTTTGAGACCTATGGTAGAAAAGGAAATACCTTCACATAAAACCTAGACAGAAGCATTCTCAGAAACTTCTTTGTGATGTTTGCATTCAACTCACAGAATTGAACATACCTTGTCTTAGAGCAGTTGTGAAACACTCTTTTTGAAGAATGTGGAAGTGGATATTTGGACCAATTTGAGGCCTAGGTTGGAAACAGAAATATCTTCACATAAAACTAGACAGAAACATTCTCCGAAAAATGTCTGTGATGTGTGCATTCAACTCACGGAGTTGAGCACAACTTTTCCTAGAGTTGTTTTGAATCACTCTTTTTGTTGAATCTGTAAGTGCATATTTGAACCACTTTGAGGCCTTCATTTGAAGCGGGAGTTTCCTCTCATAAAAAATAGACAGAAGCATTGTTAGAAACTTCTTTATGTTGTGTGCATTCAACTCACAGAGTTCAACCTTCCTTTTGATAGAGCAGTTTTGAAAACCCCATTTGTACAATGTGCAAGTGGATATTTGGAGTGCTTTGAAGACTTTGTTGGAAACGGGAATATCGTCACATAAAAACTTGACAGAAGCATTCTCAGAAACAACATTGTGATGTGTGCGTTCATCTCACAGAGTTGAAACTTCCTTTTGATAGAGCAGTTATGAAACACTCTTTTTGTAGAATCTGCAAAGTGATGTTTGCACCATTTTTAGGCCTTCATTGGAAACGAGTATATCTTCACATAAAAACTAGACAGAAGCATTCTCAGAAACTTCTCTGTGATGTGTGCATTCTACTCACAGAGTGGAACATACCCTTTCATAGAGCAGTTTTGAAACACTATTTTTGTAGAATCTGCAAGTGGATATTTGGACCGCTTTGAGGCCTTTGTTGAAAACGGGAATATCTTTACATAAAAACTAGACAGAAGCATTCTCAGAATCGACTTTGTGATGTGTGCATTCAACTTACAGAGTTGAACCTTCCTTTTGAAAGAGCAGTTTTGAAACATTCTTTTTGTAGAATCTTCATGGGGATATGTGGACCTATTTGAGGCCTTCATTGGCAACGGGAATATCTTCACATAAAAACTAGACAGAAGCATTCTCAGAAACTACTTTGTGATGTGTGCATTCTACTCACAGACTTGAACTTTCATTTTGATAGAGAAGTTTTGAAACACTTTTATTGCAGAATCTGCAAGTGGACATTTGGAGTGCTTTGAAGCCTTCAGTGGAAAAGGAAATATCTTCACATAATAACTAGACAGAAGGATTCACAGAAACTTCTTCATGATGTGTGCATTCAACTCACAGAGTTGAACCTTCCTTTTGATAGGGCAGTTTTGAAACACGCTTTTTGTAGGATCTGCAATGGGATATTTGGAGCGCTTATATGCCTTTGTAGATAACGGGGATATCTTCAAATAAAAACTAGACAGAAGTATTCTCAGAAACTACTTTGTGATGTGTGCATTCAACTCACAGAGTTGAACATTTCTTTTGATAGAGCAGTTTTGAAACACTCTTTTTGTAAAATATGCATGTGTACATTTGTAGCACTTTGAGGGCTATGGTGGAAAAGGAAATATCTTCAAATAAAAAAAGAGACAGAAGCTTTCTCAGAAACTTCTTTGTGATGTGTGCATTCAGCTCACAGATTCGAACATTCCTTTTCATAGAACAGTTGTGAAACAATCTTTTTGAAGTACTTGCATGTGGATATTTGGACCGACTTGAGGCCCTCATTGGAAATGGGAATATCTTCACATAAAAATTAGACAGAAGCATTCTCAGTAATTTCTTTGTGATGCGTGCATTCAACTCCCAGATTTGAACGTAACTTTTCATAGAGCCGTTTTTCGCCACTCTGTTTGTAGAATCTGGAATTGGAAAGTTAGGCCGCTTTGAGTCCTTCGTTGGAAACTCGTATGTTTTCACATAAAAACTAGACAGACGCATTCTCAGAAAATTTTTTGTGATGTGTGCATTCATCTCACAGATTTGAGCCTTCCTCTTTGATAGAGGATTGTTGAAACACTCTTTTTGTAGAATCTGCAAGTGGATATTTGGAGCACTTTGAGACCTATGAATGAAAAGGAAATGTCTTCAAATAAAAACTAGACGGAATTGTTATCAGAAACTTCTTTGTGATGTGTGCATTCAACTCAGAGATTTGAACTTTCCTTTTGATAGAGCAGCTTTGAAACACTCTCTTTGTAGAATCTGCAAGTGAATATTTGGAGTGCTTTGAAGACTTCATTGAAAACGGGAATATCTTCAAGTAAAAACTAGGGAGAAGCATTCTCAGAAACTACTTTGTGATGTGTACATTCAACTCATAGAGTTGAACCTTTCTTTTGATAGAGCAGTTTTGAAACACTTTTTCTTCAGAATCTGCATGTGGACATTTATAGCACTTTGAGGGCTATGGTGGGAAAGGAAATATCATCAAATAAAAACTAGATAGCAGCATTCTCAGAAACTTCTTTGTAATGTGTGCATTAAACTTACAGAGTTGAACATTCCTTTTCATAGAGCATTTGTGAAACACTCTTCTTGAAGGAACTGTAAGGGTATATTTGGACGGATTTGAGGCCCTCGTTGGAAACGGGAATATCTTCACATAAAATCTAAACAGAAACATTCTCAGAAACTCCTTCGTCATGTGTGAATTCAACTCACAGAGTTGAACATACATGTTCATAGAGCAGTTATGAAATATGCTTTTTGAAGAACCTGCAAGTGGATATTTGGACCGGATTTGTGGTCTTCATTGGAAACGGGAATATCTTCATCTAAAAACTAGACAGAAGCATTCTCAGAAACTTCTTTGGGATGTGTGCATTCAACTCACAAAGTTGAACCTTCCTTTTGATAGAGCAGTTTTGAAACACTCCTTTATAGATTCTACAAGTGGACATTTGTAGCCCTTTGAGGGCTTTGGTGCATAAGGAAATATCTTGAAATAAAAACTAGGCAGAAGCATTCTCAGAAACTTCATTTTGATGTTTGCATACAACTCACGGCATTGAACATACCTCTTCATAGAGAAGTCGTGAAACACCCTTTTAGAAGAAACTGCAAGTGGATATTTGGACCCTTTTGAGGCCTTCGTTGGAAATGGGAATATCTTCGCATAAAAACTAGACAGAAGCATTCTCAGAAACTTCTTTGTGATGTGTGCATTCAACTGACAGAGTTGAACTCTCCTTTTGATAGAGCAGTTTTGAAACACTCTTTTTAGAACCTGCAAGTGGATATTTGGACCACTTTGAGACCCTTCATTGTAAATGGGAATATCTTCAAATAAAAACTAGACAGAAGCATTTTCAGAAACTTCTTTGTGATGTGTGCATTCAACTTACAGAGTTGAACCTTCCATTTGATAGAGCCTTTTGAAAAACTCTTTTTGTAAAATCTGCAAGTGGATATTTGGACTGCTTTGAAGCCATCATTGGGAATATCCTCACATAAAAACCAGACAGAATCATTCTCAGAAACTTCTTTGTGATGTGTAAATTCAACTAACAGAGTTCAACTTTCCTTTTGATAGAGCAGTTTTGAAACACTCTTTTTGTAGGATGTGCAAGTGGATATTTGCACCGTTTTTGAGGCCTTCGTTGGAAAGGGGAATATCTTCATGTAAAAGCTACAGAGAAGCATTCTCTGAAATTTCTTTGTGATATGCACATTCAACTGGCAGAGTTGAACCTTCCCTTTGATAGAGCAGTTTTGAAACCCTCTTTCTGTAGAATCTGCAAGTGGACATTTGTAGCTCTTTGAGGCCTTCCATGGAAAATGATATATCTTCATATAAAAACTATACAGAAGAATTCTCAGAAACTTCTTTGTGATGTTTGCATTCAACTCACAGAGTTGAACATAACTTTTCATAGAGCAGTTTTGAAATTCTGTGTTTGTAGAATCCATAGGTGGAAATTTGAAGCACTTTGAAGCCCTCATTGGAAACGGAAATATCTTGGAATAAAAACTAGACAGAAGCATTGTTAGAAACTACTTTGTGATGTGTGCATTCAACTCATAGAGTTGAACATTTCTTTTGATAGAGCACTTTTTAAACACTCTTTTTGTAGAATCTGCAAATGTACATTTGTAGTGCTTTGAGGGCTATGGTGGAAAAGGTAATATCTTCTTATAAAAACTAGACAGAAGCATTCTCAGAGACGTATTTGTTATGTTTGCATTCAACTCACAAAGTTGAACATACCTATTCATAGAGAAGTTGTGAAACACTCTTTTTGTAGGATCTGCAAGTGGATATTTGGACCGCTTTGAGGCCTTCATTGGATATGGGATTATCTTCACATAAAACTAAACAGAAGCATTCTCAGGAAATTCTTTGTGATGCGTGCTTTCAACTCACAGGGTTGAACACAACTTTTCATTGAGCAGTTTTGAAACACTCCTTTTGTAGAATATGCAAGTGGACTTTTGAAGCGCTTTGAGGCCTTCATGGAAAGGGAATTATCTTCACATAAAATCTGGTCAGAAGAATTCTCAGAAACTGCTTTTTGATGTGCGCATTCAACTCACAGTGTTGTAACTTTCATTTAATGGAGCAGTTTTGAAACACTCTTTTCGTAGAAACTGCAAGTGGATATTTGGTGCTCTTTGACCTCTATGATGGAAAAGGAAATATCTTCACATAAAAACAACACAGAAGTATTCTGAGAAACTTCTTTGGGATGTGTGCATTCAACTCAAAGAATTGAGCCTATCTTTCTATTGAGCAGTTTTGAATCTCCCTTTTTGCAGAATCTGCAAATGGGTGTTTGGAGAGCTCTGAATCTTACTGTGGAAAAGGAAATATCTTCACATAAATACTACACAGAAGCATTCTGTAAACTTCTTTGTGAGCTGTGCATTCAACTCATAGAGTTGAACTTATCTTCTCATTGAGAAGTTTTGAATCTCTCATTTTGTAGAATCTGCAAGTGGATATTTGGAGCCTTTGCATAATATGGTGGAAAAGGAAATATCTTCAAATAAAAACTACATAGAAACAATCAGAGAAACTACTTTGCAATGTGTGCATTCAGCTCACATTGTTGAACCTGTCTTTTGATTGAGTAGTTTTGAATCTCTCTTTTTGCAGAATCTGCAGGTGGATATTTGGAGCCCTTTGAGGCTTATAGTGGAAAAGCAAATATCTTCACATAAAAACTACACAGAATTATTCTGAGAAACTTCTTTGTGATGCATGCATTCAACTCCCAGAGTTGAACCCATCTTTAGATTGAGCGGTTTTTAATCTGTCTCTTCCAGAATCGGCAAGTGGATATTTTTAGCCCTTTGTGGCCTATGGTGGAAAAGGAAATATCTTCAAATAAAAACTACACAGAAACTTTTTGTACAGTCTGCAAGTGGATATTTAGAGCGCTATGAGGCCCACCATGGAAAAATAAATATCTTCAGACAAAAACTACACAGAAGAATTCTGAGAAACTTCTTGGGATGCGTGCATTCATCTCACAGAGTTGAAACTTTCTTTTGATTGAGCAGTTTTGGAACACTCTTTTTGTAGAAGCTGCAAGTGAATATTTGCAGTCCTTTGTTGCCTATGGTGGAAAAGGAAATCTCTTCACATGAAAACTGCACAGAAGCATTCTGAGAAACTTCTTTGTGATGTGTGCATTCATCTCACAGAATTGAAACTTTCTTTTGATTGAGCAGTTTTGACACACTCTTTTCGTAGAATCTGCAAGTGGATAATTGAAGCCCTTTGAGGCCTGCTGTGGAATAGGAAATATCTTCAAATTAAAAACTACTCAGAAGCATTTTGAGAAACTTCTTTGTGATGTTTGCATTCAACTCACAGAGTTGAATCTATCTTTTGATGGAGCAGTTTAGAATCTCTCTTTTTGTAGAATCTGCAAGTGAATATTTAGAGCACTTTGTGCCCTGTGATGGAAAAGGAAATAACTTCAAATAAAAACTACACAGAAGCATTCTCAGAAACTTCTTTGAAATGTGTGCATTCAATTCACATAGTTGAACTTATCTTCTCATTGAGCAGTTTTGAATCTCTCTTTTTGAAGGATCTACAAGTGGATATTTGGAGCCCTTTGCGACCTGTTGTGGAAAAGGAAATATCTTCAAATGAAAACTACTCAGAAGCATTCTAAGAAACTTTTCGTGATGTGTGCATTCAACACAATGAGTTGTTCCTACCTTTCTATTGAGCCGTTTGGATTTCTCTGTTGATAGAATCTGCAAGTGGATATCTGGAGCGCTGTGACTCCTACTGTGGAAAATAAAATACTTTCCAATAAAACCACACAGAAGCATTCTGAGAAACTTCTTTATGATGTGTGCATTCAACTCACAGAGTTGAACCAATCTTTTGATTGAGAAATATTGAATCTCTCTTTTTGGAGAATCTGCAAGTGGATGTTTGGAGAGCTAAAGGGCTTTGTGTAAAAGGAAATATATTCACATAAAAACTACACAGAAACATTCTGAGAAACTTCTTTGCAAGGTGTATATTCAAATCACACAGTTGATCTTATCTTCCCATTGAGCAGTTTTGAATCTCTCTTTCTGGAGAATCTGCAAGTGGATATTTGGAGCCCTTTGTGCCGTATGGTGGAAAAGGAAATATCTTCAAATAAAAAGTACAGAAAATCATTCAGAGAAACTTCCTTGTGATGTATGCATTGAACTCATAGAGCTGAACCTGTCTTTTGATTTAGCCGTTTTGAATCACTCATTTTGCAGAATCTGCAGGTGGATATTTGGAGACATTTGAGGCCTAATGTGGAAAAGCAAATATCTTCTCATAAAAACTACACAGAAGCATTCTGAGAAACTTCTCTGTGATGTGTCCAGTCATCTCACATAGTTGAACCTTTCTTTTGTTAGAGCAGTTTTGATTCACTCTTTTTGTAGAATCTGCAAATGGATAATTGGAGTCCTTTGAGGTGTAATGTGGAAAAAAAAATCTTCACAAAAAAAAATACACAGAAGGATTCTGGGAAACTTCTGTGGGATGGGTGCATTCAACACACATAGTTGAACCTATCTTTTGATTGAGCAGTTTTGAATCTCTCTTTTTGTAGAATCTGCAAGTGGATATTTGGAGTGCTGTGAGGTCTACTTTGGAAAATCAAATATGCTCACATAAAAACTACACACAAGCATTCTGAGAAACTTCTTTGTGATGTGTGCATTCAACTCAAAGGGTTGAAACTACGTTTTGATTGAGCAGCTTTGAATTTCTCTTTTTGCAGAATCTACAAGTGGATGTTTGGAGAGCTCCGAGGCCTGTTGTGGAAAAGGAAATACTTTCACATGAAAATTACACAGAATAATTCTGAGAAACTTCTTTGTGAGGTGTGCATTCAACTCACAGAGTTGAACTTATCTTCTCATTGAGCAGTTTTGAATCTATCTTGTTGTAAAATCTGCAAGTGGATATATTGAGCCCTTTGAGCCCTATTCTGGAAAAGGAAATGTCTTCAAATAAAAACTACACAGAAGCATTCAGAGAAACTTCTTTGTGAGGTATGCATTCAACTCACAGTGTTGAACCTATCTTTTGATTGAGCAGTTGTGAATCTCTCTATTTGCAGAATCGGCAGGTGGATGTTTGGCGCCCTTTGAGGTCTACTGTGGAAAAGAAAATATCTTCACATAAAAACTATACTGAAGCCTTCTGAGAAACTTCTTTGGGATGTATGCATTCAACTCAGAGAGTTGAACCTTTCTTTTTATTGAGCAGTTTTGAATCTCCATTTTTGCAGAATCTGCAAGTGGATATTTGGAGCCCTATGTGCCCTATGGTGGAAAAGGAAATATCTTCATGTAAAAACTACACAGAGACATTCTGAGAAAGTTCTTTGTGATGTGTGCATTCATCTCACAGGGTTGAACCTATCTGATGATTGAGCAGCTTTGAAACACTGTTTTTGTGGAATCTGCAAATGGATATTTGGAGGGCTTTGAGGCCAACCGTGGAAAAGCAAATATCTTCAGATAAAAATTACACAGAAGCACTCTGAGAAACTTCTGTGTCATGTGTGCATTCAACTCACAGAGTTGAACCTATCTTTTGATGGAGCAGTTTTGAATGTCTCTTTTTGAAGAATCTGCAAGTGGATGTTTCGAGAGCTTTGAGGATTGTGGTGGAAAAGGAAATATCTTCACATAAAAACTACACAGAAGCATTCTGAGAAACTTCTTTGTGAGGTGTGCATTCAACTTACAGAGTTGAACTTATCTTCTAATTGAGCAGTTTTGCATCTCTCTTTTTGTAGAATCTGCATGTGGATATTTGGAGCCCATTGTGACCTATGGTGGAAAAGGAAATATGTTCAAATAAAAACTACACAGAAGAATTCAGAGAAACTTCTTTGTTATGTAGGCATTCAACTAACAGGGCTGAACCCATCTTTTCATTGAGCAGTTTTGAATCTCTCTTTTTGTAGAATCGGCAAGTGGATTTTTGGAGACCTTGGTGCCCCATAGTGGAAAAGGAAATATCTTCAAATAAAAACTACACAGTACTATCTAGAGAAACTTCTTTGTGATGTATGCAATCAACTCTCAGAGTTGAACCTATATTTTGATAGAGCAGTTTTGAATCTCTGCTTTTGCAGAATATGCAGGTGGATATTTGGAGCCTTTTGAGGTCTACAGTGGAAAAGCAAATCTCTTCACATAAAAACTACACAGAAGCATTCTGAGAAGCTACTTTAGGAAGTGTGCATTCAACTCACAGAGTTGAACCTATCTTTTGATTCAGCAGTTTTGAATCTCTCTATTTGCAGAAACTGGAAGAGGATATTTGGAGTCCATTGGGTCCCATGGTGGAAAAGAAAATATCTTCAATTAAAAACTACACAGAAACATTCAGAGAACCTTCTTTGTGATGTGTGCATTCATCTGATAGGGTTCAACCTATCTTATGATTGAGGAGTTTTGAAACACTCCTTTTACAGAATCTGCGAGTGGATATTTGGTGCGCTTTCAGGCCTACCTTGGAAAAGCAAAAATCTTCAGATAAAAACTACACAGAAGCATTCTGAGAAACTTCTTTGTGATGTGTGCATTCATTTCACAAAGTTGAACTTTTCTTTTGATTGAGGAGTTTTGAAACACTATTTTTGTAGAATCTGCAAGGGGATATTTGGAGCCCTTTGAGGTCTATTGTGGAAAAGGAAATATCTTCACATAAAAACTACACAGAAGCAGTCAGAGAAACTTATTTGTGATGTGGGCATTCATCTCACAGCGTTGAACATTCTTTTTGATTCAGCTGTTTTGAAACACTCTTTTTGTAGAATCTACAAGTGGATAATTGGAGCCCTTTGCGCCCTATGGTGGAAAAGGAAATATCTTCAAATAAACCCAGAAACTTTTTCGTGATGTGTGCATTCAACTCACAGAGTTGAACCTATCTTTTGATTGAACAGTTTTGAATCTCACTTTTTGTAGAATCTGCAAGTGTGTATTTGTATTCCTTTGCACCCTATGGTGGGAAAGGAAATATCTTCAAATAAAAAGTACACAGAAGCATTTTCAGAAACTTTTTCTTGATGTGTGAATTCAACTCACAGAGTTGAACCTATCTTTTGATTGACCAGTTTTGAATCTCTCTTATTGTAGAAACTGCAATTGGATATTTGGACCTCTGTGAGGCCTACGGTGGAAAATCAAATACGTTCACATAGAAACTTCACAGAAGCATTCTGAGAAACTTCTTTGTGATGTCTGCATTCAACTCAAAGGATTGAGCCATCTTTTGATTGAGCAGTTTTGAATCTCTCTTTTTGAAGAATCTGAAGAATCTGCAAGTGGATGTTTGCAGAGCTTTGAGGCCTATTATGGAAAAGGAAATATCTTCACAGAAAAACTACACAGAAGCATTCTGAGAAACCTCTTTGTGATGTGTGCACTCTTCTCACAGAGTTGAGAATTTATTTTGATTGAGCAGTTTTGAAACACTCTTTTGCAGAATCTGCAAGTGGATAATTTGAGCCCTTTGAGCTTTACTGTGGAAAAGCAAATATTTTCAAATTAAAACTAACCAGAAACATTCTGAGAATCTTCTTTAGGATGTCTGCATTCAAATCACAGAGTTGAATCTATGCTTTGATTAAGCAGTTTTTAATCTCTCTTTTTGCAGAATCTGTTAGTGGATATTTGGAGCCCTTTGCAGCCTATGGTGGAAAAGAAAATATCTTCAAACAAAAACTAGAGAGAAATAGTCTCAGAAACTTCTTTGTGACGTGTGTATTCATCTCACAGGGTTGAACCTATCTTACGATTGAGCAGTTTTGAAACACTCTTTTTGTAAAATCTGCAAGTTGATATTTGGAGCACTTTGAGGCTTACCGTGGAAAAGCAATTATCTTCAGATAAAAACTACACAGAAGCATTCTGGAAAACTCTTTGTGATGCGTGCATTCATTTCACAGAATTGAAACTTTCTTTTGATTCAGCAGTTTTGAAACACTGTTTTAGTAAAATCTGCAAGTGGATATTTGGATCCTATTGAGGACTACTGTGGAAAACGAAATATTCTCACATAAAAACTACACAGAAGCATTCTGAGAAACTTCTCATTGATGTGTGCATTCATCTCAGAGAGTTGAAACTTTCTTTTTATTGAGCCATTTTTAAACACTGTTTTTATAGTATTTGCAAGTGGATAATTGGAGCCCTTTGAGTCCTATTGTGGAAAAGGGAATATCTTACCATAAAAACTACTCAGAAGCGTTCTGAGAAACTTATTTGTGATGTATGCATTCAACTGACAGAGTTCAACATATCTTTTGATTGAGCAGTTTTGAATCCCTCTTTTTTTAGAATCTGCAAGTGGATATTTGGAGCCCGTTGAGACCTATTGTGGAAAAGGAAATATCTTCACATAAAAACTACACAGAAGCAGTCAGAGAAACTTATTTGTGATGTGTGCATTCATCTCACAAGGTTGAACCTATTTCATGATTGAGCAGTTTTGAAACACTCTTTTTGTGGAATCTGCAAGTGGATATTTGGATCACTTTCAGGCCTACCATGGAAAGGCAAATATCTTCAGCAAAAAACTACACAGAAGCATTCTGAGAAACTTCTCTGTGATGTGTGCATTCAATTCACATATTTGAACCTCTCTTTTGAATGAGCTGTTTTGAATCTCTCTTTTTGCAAAATCTACAAGTGGATGTTTGGAGAGCTTTGAGGCCTATTGTGGAAATGGAAATATCTTCACATAAAAACTACACAGAAGCATTCTGAGAAACTTCTTTGGGATGTGAGCACTCAACTCACAGAGTTGAACTTATCTTTTGATTGAGCAGTTTTGAATCTCTCTTTTTGCAGGATCTGCATGTGGATATTTGGAGCCCTTTGCGGTCTATGGTGGAAAAGGAAATTTCTTCAAATAAAAACTACTCAGAAGCATTCTGAGAAACTTCTTTGTGATGTGTATTCATCTCACAAGGTTGAACCAATCTTATGATTGAGCAGTTTTGAAACATTCTTTTTTTGGAGTCTGCAAGTGGATATTTGGAGTGCTGTGAGGGCTTCTAGGGAAAATCAAATATGTTCACATAAAAATTACACAGAAGCATTCTGATAAACTTCTTTGTGATGTGTGCATTCAACTCACAGAGTCGAACCTATCTTTTGATTGAGCAGTTTTGAATCTCTCTTTTTGCAGAATCTGCAAGTGGATGTTTGGAGAGCTTTGAGGCCAATTGTTGAAAAGGAAATATCTTCACATACAAACTAAAAAGAAGCATTCTAAGAAACTTCTTTGTGAGGTGTGCATTCAACTCACAGAGTTAAACTTATCTTCACATTGAGCAGTTTCAAATCGCTCTATTTGTAGAATCTGCAAGTGGATATTTGGAGTGTTGTGAGGCCTGCTTTGGAAAATCAAACATGTTCACAGAAAAACTACACAAAAGCATTCTGAGAAACTTTTTCTGATGTGTTCATTCATCTCAAAGTGTTGAACCTATCGTTTGATTGAGCAGTTTTGAAGCTCTCCTTTTGTAGAATCTGCAAGTGGATGTTTGGGGATCTTTGAGGCCTATTGTGTAAAAGGAAATATCATCACAAAAAAACTACATGGAAACATTCTGAGAAACTCCTTTGTGAGGTGTCCATTCAACTCACAGAGTTAAACTTATCTTCTCATTGAGCAGTTTTGAGTCTCTCTTTTTGTGGAATATGCAAGTGGATATTTGGAGCCCTTTGCGCCCTATGGTGGGAAAGGAATTATCTTCAAATAAAAGCTACATAGAAGCATACAGAGAAACTTTCTTGTGATGTGTGCTTTCGTTTCACAGAGTTGAACCTTTCTTTTGATTTAGCAGTTTTGAAACACTCTTTTTGTAGAATCTGCAAGTGGATAATTGGAGACCTTTGAAGCCTATTGCAGAAAAGGAAATATCTTCATATAAAAACTACTCAGAAGCATTCTGAGAAACTTCTTTGTGATGTGTAGATTCAACTCACAGAGTTGAACCTATGTTTTGATTGAGCAGTTTTGAATCTCTCTTTTTGTAGAATCTGCAAGTGGATATTTGGAGCGTTGTGAGGCCTACTGTAGAAAATCAAATATGCTCACATAAAAACTACACGGAAGCATTCTGAGAAACCTGTTTGTGATGTGTGCATTCAACTCACAGAGTTGAAACTTTCTTTTGATTGAGCAGTTTTGAATCTCTCTTTTTGCAGAATCTGCAAGTGGATGTTTGGAGAGCTATGAGGCCTATTGTGGAAAAAGCTATATCTTCACATAAAAACCATACAGAAGCATTCTGAGAAAGCTCTTTGTGATGTGTGCATTCAGCTCACAGAGTTGAACTTGTTTTCTCATTTAGCAGTTTCGAATCTCTCTTTTTGTAGAATCTACAAGTGGATATTTGGAGCCCTTTGCGCCCTATGGTGGAAAAGGTAATATCTTCAAATAAAATCGACACAGAATTATTCAGAGAAACTTCTTTGTGATGTATGCATTCATCTCACAGAAGTGAACTTATGTTTTGATTGATGAGTTTTGAATCTCTCTTTTTGCAGAATTTGCAGTTGGATATTTGGAGCACTTTGAGGCCAATGGTGGAAAAGCAAACATCTTCACATGAATACTACACAGAAGCATTCTGAGAAACTATTTTGGGATGTGTGCATTCAACTCCCAGATTTGAAACTTTCTTTCATGGAGCAGTTTTGAATCTATCTTTTTGCAGAATCTGCAAGTGGATATTTGGAGCCCTTTGCACCCAATGGTGGAAAAGGAAATATCTTCAAACACAAACTACACAGAAACATTCTGAGAAACTACTTCCTGATATGTGCATTCATCTTACAGGGTTGAACATATCTTATGATTGATCAGTTTTCAAACACTCTTTTTGTAGTATCTGCAAGGGGATATTTGGAGCGCTTTGAGGCCTACCATGGAAAAGCCAGTATCTTCAGATAAAAACTACACAGAAGCATTCTGAGAAACTCCTTTGTGATGTGTGCATTCATCTCAGAGTTGAACTTTTCTTTTGATTGAGCAGTTTTGATACACGCTTTTTTGTAGAATCTGCCAGTGGATAATTGGAGCCCTTTTTTACCTATTGTGGAAAAGGAAATATCTTCACATAAAAAGTAGACGGAAGCATTATGAGAAACTTCTTTCTGTTGTGTGCATTCAACTCACAGAGTTGAACCTTTCTTTTGATTGAGCAGTATAGAAACTCTTTTTGCAGAATCTGCAGGTGGATATTTGGAGCCCTTTGAGGCCTACTGTGGAAAACCAAATATCTTCACATAAAAACTACACAGAAGAATTCTGAGAAATTTCTTTGGCATGTGTGCGTTCACCTCATAGGGTTCAACTTATCTTTTGATTGAGCAGTTTTGAATCTCTCTTTTTGCAGAATCTGCAAGTGGATATTTGGAGCCCATTGCGGCCTGTGGTTGAAAAGGAAATATCTTCAAATAAAAACTACACAGAAACATTCTGAGAAACTTCTTTGGGATGTGTGCCATTATCTCACAGGGTTGAACCTTTCTTCTGATTGAGCCGTTTTGAAACAATCTTTTTGTATAATCTACAAGTGGATATTTGGAGCACTGTGAGGCCTACTGTGGAAAAGCAAATATCTTCAGAAAAAAACTACACAGAATCATTCTGAGAAACTTCTTTGTGATATGTGCATTCATCTCAGAGCTGAAATTTTCTTTTGATTGAGCAGTTTTGAAACTCTCTTTTTGTGGAAACTGCAAGTGGATGTTTGCAGCTTTTTGAGGCCTGTTGTGGAAAAGGAAATATCTTCCCATAAAAACCAGATAGAAGCATTCTGAGAAACTACATTGTGATGTATACATTCATCTCACAGAGTTGAAAGTTTCTTTTGATTGAGCAGTATTGAAACATCCTTTTTGTAGAATCTGCAAGTAGATAATTGCAGCCCTTTGAGGCCTATCGTGGAAAAAGCAATATCTTCACATAAAAACTACTTAGAAGCCTTCTGAGAAAGTTTTTGTGATGTGTGCATTCAACTCACAGAGTTGAAAATATCATTTGTTTGAACAGTTTAGAATCTCTCTTTTTGTAGAATCTGCAAGTGGATATTGGGAGCCCTTTGTGGCCTATGGTGGAAAAGGAAATATCTTCAAAAAAAAAAAAAACTACACAGAAACATTGTGAGAAACTTCTTTGTGATGTGTGCATTCATCTCACAAGTTTGAAGCAATCTTATGATTCAACAGTTCACACTTTTTTAAATTAATTAATTTATTATTATTATACTTTAGGATTTAGTGTACATGTGCACAATGTGCAGGTTAGTTAAATATGTATACATGTGCCATGCTGGTGCGCTGCACCCACTAACTCCTCACCTAGCATTAGGTATATCTCCCAATGCTGTCCCTCTCCCCTCCCCCCACACCACAACAGTCCCCAGAGTGTGATGATCCCCTTCCTGTATCCGTGTGTTCTCATTGTTCAATTCCCACCTATGAGTGAGAATATGCAGTGATTGGTTTTCGGTTCTTGCGATAGTTTACTGAGAATGATGATTTCCAATTTCATCCATGTTCCTACAAAGGACATGAACTCATCATTGTATATGGCTGTATAGGATTCCGTGGTGTATATGGGCCACATTTTCTTAATCCAGTCAATCATTGTTGGACTTTTGGGTTGCTTACGTGTGCATGTGTCTTTATAGCAGCATGATATATAGTACCTTGGGTATATACCCAGTAATGGGGTGGCTGGGTCAAATGGAATTTCTAGTTCTAGATCCCTGAGGAATTGCCACACTGACTTCCACAATGGTTGAACTAGTTTAGAGTCCCACCAACTGTGTAAAAGTGTTCCTATTTCTCCACATCCTCTCCAGCACCTGTTGTTTCCTGACTTTTTAAGGATTGCCATTCTAACTGGTGTGAGATGGTATCTCATTGTGGTTTTGATTTGCATTTCTCTGATGGCGAGTGATGGTGAACATTTTTTCATGTGTTTTTTGACTGCATACATGTCTTCTTTTGAGAAGTGTCTGTTCATGTCCTTCGCCCACATTTTGATGGGGTTGTTTGTTTTTTTCTTGTAAATTTGTTGGAGTTCATTGTAGATTCTGGATATTACCCCTTTGGCAGATGAGTAAGTTGCGAAAATTTTCTCCCATTTTCTAGGTTGCCTGTTCACTCTGATGGTAGTTTCTTTTGCTGTGCAGAAGCTCTTTAGTTTAATTAGATCCAATTTGTCAATTTTGGCTTTTTTTGCCATTGCTTTTGGTGTTTTAGATATGAAGCCCTTGCCCATGCCTATGTCCTGATTGGTAATGCCTAGGTTTTCTTCTAGGGTTTTTATGGTTTTAGGTCTAATATTTAAGTACTTAATCCATCTTGAATTGATTTTTGTATAAAGTGTAAGGAAGGGATCCAGTTTCAGCTTTCTACATATGGCTAGCCAGTTTCCCAGCACCATTTATTAAATAGGGAATCCTTTCCCCATTGCTTGTTTTTCTCAGGTTTGTCAAAGATCAGATAGTTGTAGATATGCGGCTTTATTTCTGAGGGCTCTGTTCTGTTCCATTGACCTATATCTCTGTTGTCGTACCATTACCATGCTCTTTTGGTAACTGTAGACTTGTAGTATAGTTTGAAGTCAGGTAGCGTGATGCCTCCAGCTTTGTTCTTTTGGCTTAGGATTGACTTGGCGATGTGGTTCTTTTTTGGTTCCATATGAACTTTGAAGTAGTTTTTTCCAAATCTGTGAAGAAAGTCATTGGTAGCTTGATGGGGATGGCATTGAATCTGTAAATTGCCTTGGGCAGTATGGCCATTTTCAGGATATTGATTCTTCCCACCCATGAGCATGGAGTGTTCTTCCATTTGTTTGTATCCTCTTTTATTTCCTTGAGTAGTGGTTTGTAGTTCTCCTTGAAGAGGTCCTTCACGTCCCTTGTAAGATGGATTCCTAGGTATTTTATTCCCTTTGAAGCAATTGTGAATGGGAGTTCACTCATGATTTGGCTCTCTGTTTGTCTGTTGTTGGTGTGTAAGAATGCTTGTGATTTTTGTACATTGATTTTGTATCCTGAGACTTTGCTGATATTGCTTATCAGCTTAAGGAGATTTTGGGCTGAGACAATGGGGTTTTCTAGATATACAATCATGTCGTCTGCAAACAGGGACAATTTGACTTCCTCTTTTCCTAATTGAATACCCTTTATTTCCTTCTCCTGCCTAATTGCCCTGGCCAGAACCTCCAACACTATGTTGAATAGGAGTGGTGAGAGAGGGCATCCCTGTCTTGTGCCACTTTTCAAAGAGAATGCTTTCAGTTTTTGCCCATTCAGTATGATATTGGCTGGGGGTTTGTCATAGATAGCTCTTATTATTTTGAGATACCCCCCAACAATACCTAATTTATTGAGAGTTTTTAGCATGAAGCGTTGCTGAATTTTGTCAAAGGCATTTTCTGCATCTATTGAGATAATCCTGTGGTTTTTGTCTGTGGTTCTGATTATATACTGGATTACATTTATTGATTTGTGTATATTGAAACAGCCCTGCATCCCAGTGATGAAGCCCACTTAATCATGGTGGATAAGCTTTTTGATGTACTGCTGGATTCGATTTGCCAGTATTTTATTGAGGATTTTTGCGTCAATGTTCATCCAGGATATTGGTCTAAAATTCTCTTTTTTGGTTGTGTCTCTGCCCGGCTTTGATATCAGGATGATGCTGGCCTCATACAATGAGTTAGAGAGTATTCCCTCTTTTATTATTGATTGGAATAGTTTCAGAAGGAATAGTACCAGCTCTTCCTTGTACCTCTGGTAGAAATCGGCTGTGAATCCATCTGGTCCTTGACTTTTTTGGTTGGTAAGCTATTGATTATTGCCACAATTTCAGCTCCTGTTATTGGTCTATTCAGAGATTCAACTTCTTCCTGGTTTAGTCTTCAGAGAGTGTATGTGTCATGGAATTTATCCATTTCTTCTAGATTTTCTAGTTTATTTGCGTAGATGTGTTTGTAGTATTCTCTGATGGTAGTTTGTATTTCTGAGGGATCGTGGTGATATCACCTTTATCATTTTTTATTGCATCTATTTGATTCTTCTCTCTTTTTTTCTTTATTAATCTTGCTAGTGGTCTTTCAATTTTGTTGATCCTTTCAAGAAACCAGCTCCTGGATTCATTTATTTTTTGAAGGGTTTTTTGTGTCTCTATTACCTTCAGTTCTGCTCTGATTTTAGTTATTTCTTGCCTTCTGCTAGCTTTTGAATGTGTTTGCTCTTACTTTTCTAGTTCTTTTAATTATGATGTTAGGGTGTCAATTTTGGATGTTTCCTGCTTTCTGTTGTGGGCATTTAGTGCTATAAATTTCCCTCTACACACTGCTTTGAATGCATCCCAGAGATTCTGGTATGTTGTGTCTTGGTTCTCGTTGGTTTCAAAGAACATCTTTATTTCTGCCTTCATTTTGTTATGTATCCAGTAGTCATTCAGGAGCAGGTTGTTCAGTTTCCATGTAGTTGAGCGGTTTTGAGTGAGATTCTTAATCCTGAGTTCTAGCTTGATTGCACTGTGAACTGAGAGATAGTTTGTTATAATTTCTGTTCTTTTACATTTACTGAGGAGAGCTTTACTTCCAACTATGTTGTCAATTTTGGGATAGGTGCGGTGTGGTGCTGAAAAAAATGTATATTCTGTTGATTTGGGGTGGAGAGTTCTGTAGATGTCTATTAGGTCTGCTTGGTGCAGAGCTGAGTTCAATTCCTGGGTGTCCTTCTTGACTTTCTGTCCCATTGATCTGTCTAATGTTGACAGTGGAGTGTTAAAGTCTCCCTTTATTAATGTGTGGGAGTCTAAGTCTCTTTGTATGTCACTCAGGACTTGCTTTATGATTCTGGGTGCTCCTGTATTGGGTGCATATATATTTAGGATAGTTAGCTCTTCTTGTTGAATTGATCCCTTTACCATTATGTAATGGCCTTCTTTGTCTCTTTTGATCTTTGTTGGTTTAAAGTCTGTTTTATCAGAGACTAGGATTGCAACCCATGCCTTTTTTTGTTATCCATTTGCTTGGTAGACCTTCCTGCATCCTTTTATTTTGAGGCTATGTGTGTCTCTGCACGTGAGATGGGTTTCCTGAATACAGCACACTGATGGGTCTTGACTCTTTATCCAATTTGCCAGTCTGTGTCTTTTAATTGGAGCATTTAGTCCATTTACTTTTAAAGTTAATATTGTTATGTGTGAATTTGATCCTGTCATTATGATGTTGGCTGGTTATTTTGCGCAATAGTTGATGCAGTCTCTTCCTAGTCTCGATGGTCTTTACATTTTGGCATGATTTTGCAGTGGCTGGTACCGGTTGTGCCTTTCCATGTTTAGCGCTTCCTTCAGGAGCTCTTTTAGGACAGGCATGGTGGTGACAAAATCTCTCAGCATTTGCTTGTCTGTAAAGTATTTTATTTCTCCTTCACTTATGAATCTTACCTTGGCTGGATATTAAATTCTGGGTTGAAAATTCTTTTCTTTAAGAATGTTGAATATTCGCCCCCACTCTCTTCTGGCTTATAGAATTTCTGCTGAGAGATCCACTGTTAGTCTGATGGGCTTCCCTTTGACGGTAACCCGACCTTTCTCTCTGGCTGCCCTTAACATTTTTTCCTCCATTTCAACTTCGGTGAATCTGACAGTTATGTGTCTTGGAGTTGCTCTTCTCGAGGAGTATCTTTGTGGCATTCTCCATATTTCCTGAATCTGAATGTTGGCCTGCCTTGCTAGATTGTGGAAGTTCTCCTGGATAATATCCTGCAGAGTGTTTTCCATCTTGGTTCCATTCTCCCTGTCACTTTCAGGTACACCAATCAGACATAGATTAGGTCTTTTCACAGAGTCCCATATTTCTTGGAGGCTTTGCTGGTTTCTTTTTATTCTTTTTTCTCTAAACTTCCCTTCTCGCTTCATTTCATTAATTTCATCTTCCATCACTGATATCCTTTCTTCCATTTGATCACATCGGCTCCTGAGGCTTCTGCTTTCTTCACGTATTCCTCAAGCCTTGGTTTTCAGCTCCATCAGCTCCTTTAAGCACTTCTCTGTATTGGTTATTCTAGTTATACATTCTTCTAAATTTTTTTCAGTTTTCAACTTCTTTGCCTTTGGTTTGAATATCCTCCCATAGCTCAGAGTAATTTGATTGTCTGAAGCCTTCTTCTCTCAGCTCGTCAAGGTCATTCTCCATCCAGCTTTGATCCGTTGCTGGTGAGGAACTGCGTTCCTTTGGAGGAGGATAGGTGATGTGCTTTTTAGAGTTTCCAGTTTTTCTGCTCTGCTTTTCCCCATCTTTGTGGTTTTATCTAATTTTGGTCTTTGATGATGGTGATGTACAGATGGGTTTTTGGTGTGGATGTCCTTTCAGTTTGTTAGTTTTCCTACTAACTGACAGGACCCTCAGCTGCAGGTCTGTTGGAGTACCCAGCCGGCCGTGTGAGGTGTCAGTCTGCCCCTACAGGGGGGTGCCTCCCTCTTAGGCTGCTCGGGTGTCAGGGGTCAGGGACCCACTTGAGGAGGTAGTCTGCCAATTCTCAGATGTCCAGCTGCGTGCTGGGAGAACAACTGCTCTCTTCAAAGCTGTCAGACAGGGACATTTAAGTCTGCAGAGGTTACTGATCTCTTTTTGTTAGTCTGTGCCCTGCCCCCAGAGGTGGAGCCTACAGAGGCAGGCAGGCCTCCTTGAGCTGTGGTGGGCTCCACCCAGTTCGAGCTTCTCAGCTGCTTTATTTACCTAAGCAAGCCTGGGCAATGGCAGGCGCCCCTCCCCCAGCCTCGCTGCCGCCTTGCAGTTTGATCTCAGACTGCTGTGCTAGCAATCAGTGAGACTCCGCTGGTGTAGGACCCTCTGAGCCAGGTGCAGGATACAATCCCCTGGTGCGCCGTTTTTTAAGCCCTTCAGAAAAGCACAGTATTCGGGTTGGAGTGACCCGATTTTCCAGGTGCCCTCTGTCACCCCTTTCTTTGAGTAGGAAAGGGAACTCCCTGACCCCTTCTACTTCCCGAGTGAGGCAATGCCTCGCCCTTCTTCAGTTCACGCACGGTGAGCGCATCCACTGACCTGCGGCCACTGTCTGGAACTCCTAGTGAGATGAACCTCGTACCTCAGATGGAAATGCAGAAATCACCTCTCTTTTGCATAGCTCATGCTGGGAGCTTTAGACCAGAGCTTTTCCTATTCGGCCATCTTCAGTTCACACTTTTTATAGAACGTGCAAGTGGTATTTTGTGTGCTTTTTGCCCATGGTGGAAAAGGAAATATCTTCAAATAACAAAATTAACAGAAGCTTTCTCAAAAACTTCTTCGTTATGTGTGCATTCAACAAAGAGTGTTGAATCTATCTTTTGATTGAGCAGTTTTGGGTCTCTCTTTTTGTAGAATTTGCAAGTGGATATTTGGAGCACTGTGAGGCTAACTGTAAAATCAAATATGTTCACATAAAAACTACATAGAAGCATTCTGACAAACTTCTTTGTGATGTGTGCATTGAACACACAGAGATGAACCAATCTTTTGATTGAGCAGTTTTGAATCTCTCTTTTTGTAGAAATTACAAGTGGATGTTCAGAGATCTTGGAGGCCTATTGTGGAAAAGGGAATATCTTCAAATAAAAACTACACAGAAGCATTCTGACAAACTTATTTATGAGATGTGCATTGAACTCACAGAGTTGAACCTATCTTTTGATTGAGCAGTTTTGAATCTCTCATTTTCAGAATCTTCAAGTGGATGCTTGGAGAGCTTTGAGGCCTATTGTGGAAAAGGAAATATCTTCACACAAAAACTAAACAGAAAGATTCTGAGAAACTTCTTTGTGACGTGTGCATTCAACTCACGGAATTGAAATTTTCTTCTCATTGAGCAGTTTTGGATTTCTCTTTTTGTAGAATCTGCAAGTGGATATTTGGAGCCCTTTACGCCCTATGGTCGAAAAGGAAATATCTTCAAATAAAAACTACACAGAAGCATTAAGAGAAACTTCTTTGTGATGTATGCTTTCAACTAACAGAGTTGAACCTATCTTTTGAATGAGCAGTTTTGAATCTCTCTTTTTGAAGAATCTGCAAGTGGATATTTGGAGCCCTTTGCGGCCTATGGTGGAAAAGGAAATATCTTCAAATAAAAATTACACAGGAGCATTCTCAGAAACTTCTTCATGATGTGTGCATTCAACTCACTGTGTTGAACCTATCTTTTGATGGGGCAGTTTTTAATCTCTCTTTTTGTAGTATCTGCAAGTGGATATTTGGAGCACTGTGAGGTCTACTGTGGAAAGTCAAATATGTTCACCTAACGACTACACAGAAGCATTCTGAGAAACTTCTTTGTGATGTGTGCATTCAACTCACGGAATTGAAATTGTCTTCTCATTGAGCAGTTTTGGATTTCTCTTTTTGTAGAATCTGCAAGTGGATATTTGGAGCCTTTTACGCCCTATGGTGGAAAAGGAAATATCTTCAAATAAAAACTACACAGAAGCATTAAGAGAAACTTCTTTGTGATGTATGCTTTCAACTAACAGAGTTGAACCTATCTTTTGAATGAGCAGTTTTGAATCTCTCTTTTTGGAGAATCTGCAAGTGGATATTTGGAGCCCTTTGCGGCCTATGGTGGAAAAGGAAATATCTTCAAATAAAAATTACACAGGAGCATTCTCAGAAACTTCTTCATGATGTGTGCATTCAACTCACTGTGTTGAACCTATCTTTTGGTGGCGCAGTTTTTAATCTCTCTTTTTGTAGTATCTGCAAGTGGATATTTGGAGCGCTGTGAGGTCTACTGTGGAAAGTCAAATATGTTCACCTAACGACTACACAGAAGCATTCTGAGAAACTTCTTTGTGATGTGTGCATTCAACTCACGGAATTGAAATTGTCTTCTCATTGAGCAGTTTTGGATTTCTCTTTTTGTAGAATCTGCAAGTGGATATTTGGAGCCCTTTACGCCCTATGGTGGAAAAGGAAATATCTTCAAATAAAAACTGCACAGAAGCATTAAGAGAAACTTCTTTGTGATGTATGCTTTCAACTAACAGAGTTGAACCTATCTTTTGAATGAGCAGTTTTGAATCTCTCTTTTTGGAGAATCTGCAAGTGGATATTTGGAGCCCTTTGCGGCCTATGGTGGAAAAGGAAATATCTTCAAATAAAAATTACACAGGAGCATTCTCAGAAACTTCTTCATGATGTGTGCATTCAACTCACTGTGTTGAACCTATCTTTTGATGGGGCAGTTTTTAATCTCTCTTTTTGTAGTATCTGCAAGTGGATATTTGGAGCGCTGTGAGGTCTACTGTGGAAAATCAAATATGTTCACCTAACAACTACACAGAAGCATTCTGAGAAACTTCTTTGTGATGTGTGCATTCATCTCAAAGGGTTGAACCTATCTTTTGATTGAGCAGTTTAGAATCTCTCTTTTTTAGAATCTGCAAGTGGATATTTGGAGTGCTGTGAGGCCTACTGTGGAAAATTAAATATGTTGACATAAAGACTATACAGAATCATTATGAGAATCTCCTTTGATGTCTACATTCAACTCACAGAGTAGAACTTATCTTTTCATTGAGCAGTTTTGAAACACTCTTTTTATACAATCTGCAAGTGGATATTTGGAGCCCTTTGCACCCTATGGTGTAAAAGGACGTATCTTCCGATAAAAACTACCCAGAAGCATTCTCAGCAACATCTTCGTGATGTATACATTCAAGTCACAGAGTTGAACCTATCTTTTGATTTTACTGTTTAGAATCTCTCTTTTTGTAGACTCTGCAAGTGGATATTTGGAGTGCTGTGAAGCCTACTGAGGAAAATCAAATATGTTCTCATAAAATCTACACAGAAGCATTCTGAGAAACTATTTTGGGATGTGTGCACTGAACTCACAGAGTTGAACCTATCTTTTGATTGAGCAGTTGAACAGTATTGAATCTCTCTTTTTTCAGAATCTGCAAGTGGATGTTTGGAGAGCTTTGAGGCCTATTGTGGAAAAGGAAATATCTTCACGTAAAAACTACACTGAAGCATTTAGAGAAACTTTATGTGAAGTGTGCATTCAACTCTCAGACTTGAACTTGTCTTCTCATTGAGCACTTTTGAATCTCTCTCTTTGTAGAATCTGCAAGTGGATATTTGGAGTGCTGTGATGCCTAATGTGGAAAATCAAATACGTTCACATAAAAACTACACAGAAGTATTCTGAGAAACTTCTTTGTGATGTGTGCATTCAACTCACAGAGCTGAACCTATCTTTTGATTGAGCAGTTTTGAATCTCTCTTTTTGCAGAATGTGCATATGGATATTTGGAGCCCCTTTTGACCTATGGTGGAAAAGGAAATACCTTCAAAGAAGAACTACACAGAAACATTCTGAGAAACTTCTTTGTGATGTGTGCATTCATCTCACAGAGTTGATCCTATCTTTTGATTGAGCTGTTTTGAATCTCTCTTTTTGCAGAATCTACATGTGGATATATTGAGCCCTTTGAGGACTACTGTGGAAAAGCAAATATCTTCATATAAAAACTACACAGAAGCATTCTGAGAAACTTCTTTTGTATATTTGCATTCAACTCAGAGTTGAACCTATCTTTTGATAGAGAAGTTTTGAATGTCTCTTTTTGCAGGATCTGTATGTGGATATTTGAAGCCCTTTGCAGCCTATGGTGGAAAAGGAAATGTCTTTAAATAAAAACAACACAGAAATATTCTGAGAAACTTCTTTTTGAAACTTGCTTCTGATTGAGCAGTTTTGAAACTGTCTTTTTGTAGAATCTGCATGTGGATATTTGGAGCCCTTTGTGGCCTATTGTGGAAAAGGAGATATCTTTACATAAAAACTACGCAGAAGCATTCTGAGAAAGTTCTTTGTGATGTGTGCATTCACCTTACAGAGTTGAACCTTTCTTTTGATTGAGCAGTTTGGAAACACTCTTTCTGTAGAATCTGCAAGTGGATATTTGAAGTGCTTTGAGTCCTATAGTAGAAACGGAAATGTCTTCACATAAAAACTACACAGTAGCATTCTCAGAAACTTCTTTGTGATGTTTGCATTCAACTCAAATAGTTGAAACTATCTTTCAATTGAGCAGTTTTGAATCACTCTTTTTGTAGGATCTGCAAGTAGATATTTGGTGTCCTTTGCAGCCTATTTTGGAAAGGGAAATATCTTCACATAAAAACTACACAGAAGCATTCTGAGAAACTTCTTTGTGATGTGTCCATTCATCTCAGAGTTGAACATTTCTTTTGATTGAGCAGTTTTGAAACACTCTTTTTGTAGAATCTGCAAGTGGACATTTGGAGTGCTATCAGGCCCATGTTGGAAAAAGAAATATCTTCACATAAAAACTACACAGAAGCATTCTGAGAAACTTCTTTTTGATGAGTGCATTCAACTCTCAGAGTTGAACCTATCTTTTGATAGAGCAGTTTTGAAACTCTCTTTTTGAAGAACTGCAAGGGAATATTTGGAGCCCTTTCTAGCCTATTGTGGAAAAAGAAATAAGTTCCCCAAAAAACTACACAGAAGCATACTGAGAAACTTCTCTGCGATGTGTAAATTCAACTCACAGGGTTGAACCTATCTTTTCATAGAGCAGATTTGAAACTCTCTTTTTGTAGAATCTGTAATTGGATATTTGGAGCACTCTGCGGCCTATGGTGGAAAAGGAAATATCTTCACATAAAAACTACACAGAAGCATTCTCAGAAACTACTTTATGATGTGTGTATTCATCTCACAGAGTTCAATCTTTCTTTTGATTGGGCAGTTTTGAAACACGCTTCTTGCAGAATCTGCAAGTGAATTTTTGGAGCACTTTGTGGCCTGTTTTGGAAAAGGAAATATTTTCACATAAAAACTGTACAGAAGCATTCCGAGAAACTTCTTTTCAATGTGTGCACTAATCTCACAGAATTGAAACTTTCTTTTGATTGAGCAGTTTGGAAACACTCTTTTTGGAGAATATGCACGTGGATATTTGGAGCGCTTTGAGGCCTATGTTGGAAAAGGAAATATCTTCACACAAAAGCTACACAGAAACATTCAGAGAAACTTCTTTGTGATGGGCGCATTCAATTGATGGAGTTGAACCTATCTTTTGAATGAACAGTTTTGAAACTCTGTTTTTTGTATAATCTGCAAGAGGATATTTGGAGACCTTTGTGACCTATGGTGAAAAAGGAAATATCTTCATATAAAAACTACACAGAAGCATTCTGAGAAACACCTTTGTGATCTATGCCTTCATCTCACAGAGTTCAAATTTTCTTTTGATGAGCAGTTTTCAAACACTCTTTTTGTAGAATCTCCCAGTGGATATTTGCAGCTCTTTGAGGCCTATTGCCGAAAAGGAAATATCTTCCTATAAAAACTACACAGAAGCACTCTGAGAAACTTCTTTGTTATGTGTGCATTCATCTCACTGAGTTGAACCTTTCTTTTGATTAAGCAGTTTGGAAACACTATTTTACAGAATCTGCAAGTAGATATTTGGAGCTCTTTGAGGCCTATTGTGGAAAAGGAAATATCTTTAAATAAATACTACACAGAAGCATTCTGAGAAACTTCTTTGAGATGTGTGCATTCATCTCACAGAGTTGAACCTTTCTTTTGATTCAGCAGTTTGGAAACACTCTTTTTGTAGAATGTGCAACTGGATACTTGGAGCACTTTGATGCCTATTGTCTAAAAGGAAATATCTTCACACAGAAACTACACAGAATGATTCTGAGAAACTTGTTTGTGATGTGTGCAACCAACTCACATTGTTGAACCTATCTTTTGATTAAGCAGTTTTGAATCTCTCTTTTTGTAGAATCTGCAAGAGGATATTTGGAGCCCTATGCGGACTATTTCGGAAATTGAAATATCTTCACATAAAAACCACACAGAAGCATTCTGAGAAACTCCTTTGTGATGTGTACATTCATCTCAGACAGTTGAAATTTTCTTTTGATTGAGCAGTTTTGAAGCACTCCTTTTATACAATCTGGAAGGGGATATTTTAAGCAATTTGAGGCCTACAGTGGAAAAGGAAATATCTTCCCATAAAAGCTACATGGAAGCATTCTCAGAAACGTCTTTGTGATGTATGCATTCGCCTCACAGAGTTAAAGCTTTCTTTTGATTGAGCAGTTTTGAAACAATCTTTTTGTAGAGTTTGCAAGTGGATATTTGGAGTGCTTTGAAGCCTATTGTAGAAAAGGAATTATCTACTCATAAAAACTACACAGAAGCATTCTGAGAAACTTGTTGTGATGTGTGCCTTCATCACACAGAACTGAAATTTTCTTTTGATTGAGCAGCTTTGAATCTTTCTTTTTGCAGAATCTGCAAGTGGATAACTAGAGCCCTTGCGGCCTATTATGGAAGGGAATTATCTTCCATAAAAACTACACAGAAGCATTCTGAGAAACTTCTTTGTGATGTGTGCATTTATCTCACAGAGTTAAACCTTCCTTTTGATTGACCATTTTGGAAACACTCTATGTAGAGTGTGCAAGTGGATATTTGGAGGGATTTGAGGCCTATAGGGAAAAGGAAATATAGTCACATAAAAATTACACAGAAGCATTCTGAGAAACTTCTGTGTGATGTGTGCCTTCATCTGACAGTGTTGAATATTTATTTTGACTGAGAAGTTTTGAAACACTCTCTTTGTAGAATCTGCAAGAGGATATTTGGAGCAGTTTGAGGCCTAACGGGAAAAGGTAATATCTTCACATAAAAACTACACAGAAGCATTCTGAGAAACTTCTTCATGATATCAGAATTCATCTCACAGAGTTGAACATTTCCTTTGATTGAGGAATTTGGAAACCCTCTTTATGTAGGATCCGCAATAGGATATTTGGAGTTCTTTGAGTTCTATTGTGGAAAAGGAAATATCTTCAAATAAAAACTACAGAGAGCCATTCTGAGAAAATTCTTTGTGATGTGTGCATTCATCTCACAGAGTTGAAACTTTGTTTTGATTGAGAAGTTTTGAAACATCCTTTTTATAGCATCTGCAAGTGGATATTTGAAGGGCTTTGAGGCCTACTGTGGAAAAGGAAATATCTTCACATAAAAACTACACAGAAGCATTCTGAGAAACTTCCTTGTGAGGTGTGCATTCATCCACAGAGTTGAAGTTTTCTTTTGATTGATCAGTTTTGAAACACTGTTTTTGTATAATCTGCAAGTAAATATTTGGAGCACTTTGAGGCCTATGGTGGAAACAGAAATATCTTCACATAAAAACTACACAGAAGCATTCTGAGAAACTTCTTTGTGATGTGTGTATTCTTCTCACAGAGTTGATCTTTTCTTTTGATGGCACAGTTTTGAAACACTCTTTTTTTAGTATCTGCAAGTGGATATTTGAAGTGCTTTGAGTAATATTGTGGAACAATAAATATCTACACATAAAAACTACAAAGAAATATTCTGAGTAACTTCCTTGTGATGTGTGCATTCATTTCACAGAGTTGAACTTTTCTTTTGATTAAGCAGTTTTGAAACACTCTTTTTGTAGAATCTGCAGGTGGATATTTGGAGCACTTAGAGGCCTATGGTGGAAAAGGAAATTTCCTTACATAAAAGCAACACAGAAGCATTCTGAGAAACCCCTTTTTATATGTGCATTCATCTCCAAGAGTTGAATTTTTCTTTTGATTGGGCAGTTTATAAACACTCTTTTTGTAGAATCTGCAAGTGAATGTTTGGAATGCTTAAATACCTGTTGTGGAAAAGGAAATATATTCACATAAAACTACACAGAAGCATCCTGAGAGACATCTTTGTGATGTGTGCATTCATCTCACAGAGTTGAACTTTTCTTTTGATTGAGCAGTTTTGAAACATTCTTTCTGTAGAATCTGCAAGTGGATATTTTGTGCGCTTTGAGGCTTATGATGGATAAGGAATTATCTTCACAGAATAACTACAAAGAAGCATACTGAGAAACAGTTTTGAGACGTGTGCATTCAACTCACAGAGTTGAATTTATCTTTTGACAGGGCAGTTTTGAAACTCTCTTTTTGTAGAATCTGCAAGTGGATATTTGGAACCCTTTGCAGCCTATTGTGGAAAAGGAAATATCTTCCAATGAAAGCTCTACAGAAACATTCTGAAAAACATCTTTGTGATGTGGGCATTCATCTCACGGAGTTCAGCCTTTCATTTGATTGAGTAGTTTTGAAACATTATTTTGCAGAATCCAGAAGTGGATATTTGGAGCTCTTTGAGGCCCATTGTGGAAGAGGAAATATCTTCACATGAAAACTACACAGAAGCATTATAAGAAATTCCTTTGTGATGTGTGCATTCATCTCACACAGTGGAAATTTTCTTTCCATTGAGCAGCTTTGAAACACTCTTTTTGTAGAATCTGCGAGTCAATATTTGGAGCACATTGAGGCCTATTGTGAAAAAGGAAATATCTTCACAAAAAACTACACGCAAGAATTCTGAGAATCTTCTTTGTAATGTGAGCATTCAAATCACAGGTTGAAACTAACTTTTGATAGTGTAGTTTTGAAACTCTTTTTTTGCAAAATCTACAAGTGGATATTTGAGCCATTTGCAGCCTATGGTGGAAAAGGAAGTATCTTCACATAAAAACTACACAGAAGCTTTCTGAGAAACTTCTTTTTGATGTGTGCATTCATCTCAGAGTTGAAACTTTCTTTCTGTGGAGCAGTTTCTAAACACACTTTTTGTAGAATCCCCAAGTGGATATTTGGAGTGCTTGGAGGTATACTGTGGAAAAGGATTTGTCTTCAAATAAAACTACACAAAATCATTCTGAGAAACTTCTTGTGTTGTGTGCATTCATCTCACAGAGTTGTAACTTTCATTTGATTAAGCAGTTTTGAAACACTCTTTTTGTAGAACTTCCAAGTGGATATTTTGAGCGCTTTGAGGCCTATGGTTGAAAGGGAAATATCTTCACATAAAAATTACACAGAAGCATTCAGAGAAACTTCTTTGTGATGTATTCATTCATCCCACAGAGTTGAACCATTCTTTTGATTGAGTAGTTTTGAAAAACTTTTTTGTAGAATCCGAAAGTGGACATTTGAAGTGCTTTGAGGCCTATTGTGGAAAAGGAAATATCTTCACATAAAAACTACACGGAAGCTTTCTGAAAAACTTCTTTGTGATGTGTGCCTTAATCTTGTGGAGTTTAAATTTTCTTTTGATTGAGCAGTATGGAAACACTTTTTTTTTGTGGAAACTGCAAGTGGATATTCAGAGCACTTTGTGGCCTATGGTGGAAAAGGAAGTATCTTCACATAAAAACTAGACAGAACCATTTGGAGAAACTTCTTTGTGATGTGTGCATACATCTTCCAGAGTTGAACCTTTCTTTTGAATGAGCAGTTTTGAAACACTCTTTTTGTGGAATCTTCAAGTGGATATTTTGAATGCTATGAGATCTTTGTTGGGCTAGGAAATATCTTCACATAAAAACTAGACAGAAGCATTCTGAGAAACTTATTTGTATATGTGCACTCAACTCACAGAGTTGAGCATTTCTTTTCATTCAGCAGTTTGGAAACAATCTTTTTGTAGTATCTGCAAATGGATATTTGGAGCGCTTTGAGGCCTATAGTGGAAAAGGAGATATCTTCACATAAAAACTAGACAGAAGCATTCTGAGAAACTTCTTTGTGATGTGTGCATTCATCTCATAGATTTGAAATTTTATTTTGATTGAGCAGTTTTTAAACACTCTTTTTCTAGGATCTGCATGTGGATATTTGGAGTGCTTTGAGGCCTTGGGTGGAATAGGAAATGTCTTCACATAAAAGGTAGACAGATGCATTCTGAGAAACTTCTTTTTTTTATTGTACTTTAAGATTTATGGTAGATGTGCACAATGTGCAGATTAGTTACATATGTATACATGTGCCATGCTGGTGTGCTGCCCGCATTAAGTCCTCATTCAGCATTAGGTATATCTCCTAATGCTATCCCGCCACCCTCCTTCCACCGCACAGCAGTCCCCAGAGTGTGATGTTCCCCTTCCTGTGTCCTTGTGTTCTCATTGTTCAATTCCCACCTATAAGTGAGAACATGCGGTGTTTGGTTTTTTGTCCTTTCAATAGTTTACTGAGAATTATGATTTCCAATTTCATCCATGTCCCTGCAAAGGGCATGAACTCGTCATTTTTTATGGCTACATAGTATTCCATGGTGTATATATGCCACATTTTCTTAATCCAGTCTATTACTGTTGGACATTTCAGTTGGTCCCAAGTCTTTGCTATTGTGAATAGTTCCACAATAAACATATATGTGTGCATGTGTCTTTATAGCAGCATGATTTATATTCGTTTGCATATATACCCAGTAATGGGATGGCTGGGGCAAATGGTATTTCTAGTTCTAGATCCCTGAGGAATAGCCACACTGACTTCCACAATTGTTGAATTCATTTACAGTCCCACCAACAGTGTAAAAGTGTTCCTATTTCTCCACATCCTCTCCAGCACCTGTTGTTTCCTGACCTTTTAATGAATGCCATTCTAACTGGTGTGAGATGGTATCTCATTGTGGTTTTGATTTGCATTTCTCTGATGGCCAGTGATGGTGAGCATTTTTTCACGTTTTTTGGCTGCGTAAATGTCTTCTTTTGAGAAGTGTCTGTTCATGTCCTTTGACCACTTTTTGATGGGGTTGTTTCTTTTTATCTTGTAAATTTGTTGTAGTTCATTGTAGATTCTTGATATTAGCCCTTTCTCAGATGAGCATGTTGTGAAAATTATCTTCCATTTTGTAGGTTGCCAGTTCACTGTGATGGTACTTTCTTTTGCTCTGTAGAAGCTATTTAGTTTAGTTAGATCCCATTTGTCAATTTTGACATTTTTTGCCATTGATTTTGGTGTTTTAGACATGAAGTCCCTGCCCATGACTATATCCTGAATGGTAATGCCTAGGTTATCATCTAGGGTTTTTATGGTTTGGATTCACAGCCGAATTCTACCAGAAGTAAAAGGAGGAACTGGTACCATTCCTTCTGAAACTATTCCATTCAATAGAAAAAGAGGAAATCCTCCCTAACTCATTTTATGAGGCCAGCATCATCCTAATACCAAAGCTTGGCAGAGACAGAACAAAAAAAGAGAATTTTAGACCAATATCCTTGATGAACATTGATGCAGAAATCCTCAATAAAATACTGGCAAACAGAATCCAGCAACACATCAAAAAGCTTATCCACCATGATCAAGTGGGCTTCATCCCTGGGATGCAAGGCTGGTTCAATATACACAAATCAATAAATGTAATTCAGCATATAAACAGAACCAAAGACAAAAACCACATGATTATCTCAATAGATGCAGAAAAGGCCTTTGACAAAATTCAACAACACTTCCTGCTAAAAACTTTCAATAAATTAGGTATTGAAGGGACGTATCTCAAAATAATAAGAGCTATCTATGACAAACCCACAGCCAATATCATACTGAGTGGGCAAAAACTGGAAGCATTCTCTTTGAATACTGGCACAAGACATGGATGCCCTCTCTCACCACTCCTATTCAACATAGTGTTGGAAGTTCTGGCCAGGGCAATTAGGCAGGAGAAGGAAATAAAGGGTATTCAATTAGGAAAAGAGGAAGTCAAATTACCCTGTTTGCAGAAGACATGATTGTATATCTAGAAAACCCCATTCTCACAGCCCAAAATCTCCTTAAGCTGACAAGCAAATTCAGCAAAGTCTCAGGATACAAAATCAATGTACAAAAATCACAAGCATTCTTATACACCAATAACAGACAAACAGAGAGCCGAATCATGAGTGAATTCCCATTCACAATTGCTTAAAACAGAATAAAATACATAGGAATCCAACTTAAAAGGGACATGAAGGAACACTTCAAGGAGAACTACAAACCACTGCTTAATGAAATAAAAGAGGAAACAAACAAATGGAATATCATTCCATGCTCATGGGTAGGAAGAATCAATATCGTGAAAATGGCCATGTTGCCCAAGGAAATTTATAGATTCAATGCCATCCCCATCAAGCTACCAATGCCTTTCTTCACAGAATTGGAGAAATCTACTTTAAAGTTCACATGGAATCAAAAAAGATCCTGCATCGCCAAGTCAATCCTAAGCCAAAAGAACAAAGCTGGAGGCATCATGCTATCTGACTTCATACTACAAGGCTACAGTAACCAAAACAGCATGGTACTGGTACTAAAACAGAGATATAGATCAATGGAACAGAACAGAGTCCTCAGAAATAACACTGCATATCTAAAAATATCTGATCATTGACAAATCTGAGAAAAACAAGCAAAGCTGAAAGGATTGCCTACTTAATAAATGGTGCTGGGAAAACTGGCTAGCCATATGTAGAAAGCTGAAAATGGATCCCTTCCTTACACCTTATACAAAAATTAATTCAAGATGGATTAAAGACTTAAACGTTAGACTTAAAACCATAGAAACTACTTTTTGATGTGTGCATTCAAATCACAGTGTTGAACTTTTCTTTGGATTGAGCAGTTTTTAAACACTCTTTTTGTAGAATCTGCAACTTGATATTTGGAGCGCTTTGAGGCCTATGGTGGAGAAGGAAATATCTTCACATAAAAACTAGACAGAAGCCTTCTGAGAAACTTCCTTGTGATGTTTGCATTCATCTCACACAGCTGAAACTTTCTTTTGATTGAGCAGATTTGAACAACTCCTTTTGCAGAATCTGCAATTGGATATTTGGAGCACTATGGGGCCTATGGAGAAAAGGAAATATCTTCGCATAAAAACTAGACACAAGCATTCTGAGAAACTTCTTCATGATGTGTGCATTCAACGCACAGAGTTGAACCTTTCATTTGATTCAGCAGTTTTGATATACTCTTCTAGAATCTGCAAGTGGCTATTTGGAGTGCTTTGCAGCCTATAGTTGAAAAGGAAACATCTGCACATTAAAACTACACAGAAGCATTCAGAGAAACTTCTTTCTGATGTGAGCATTCAACTCACAGAGTTGAACCTTTCCTTTTATTGAGTAGTTTGAAAACAGTCTTTTTGTAGTATCTGCAAACGGATATTTGGAGTGCTTTGAGGCCTACAGTTTAAAAGGAAATATCTTCACATAAACTCTAGACAGAAGGATTCAGAGAAACTTCTTTGTGATGTGTGCATTCATCTCACAGATTTGAAACTTTCTTTTTATTGAGCAGTTTAGACACTGTTTTTGTAGAATCTGCAAGTGGGTATTTGGACAGCTTTGGGACCTATAGTGGAAAAGGAAATATCTTCACATAAAAACGACACAGAAGGATTCAGTGTAACTTCTTTGTGATATGTGCATTCATCTCACGGAGTTGAAACTTTGTTTTGATTCAGCAGTTTTGAAGCACTCTTTTTGTGGAATCTGCCAGTGGATATTAGGAGCGCATTGAGGCCTAGGATGGAAAAGGAAATATCTTCACTTAAAAACTAGACACAAGCATTCTGAAAAACTTCTTTGTGACGTGTGCATTCATCTCACAGAGTTGAACATTTCTTTTGATTGAGCAGTTTGGAAACAGTCTTTTGGTAGTATCTGCAATTGGATATTTGGAGTGCTTTGAAGCCTATAGTGGAAAAGGAAATATCTTCACATAAAAACTAGACAGAAGCATTCTGAGAAACTTCGTTGTGATGTGTGCATTCAACTCACATAGTTGAACGTTTCCTTTGATTGCACAATTTGGAAACAGTCTTTTGTAGTATCTGCAAATGGATATTTGGAGAGCTTTGAGGCCTATGGTGGGAAAGGAAATATCTTCAAACAAAAACTAGATAGAGGCATTCTGAGAAACTTCTCTGTGATGTGAGCATTCATCTCACAGAGGTAAACCTTTCTTTTGACAGAGCAGTTTTGAAACACTCTTTTGGGCGAATCCGCAAGAGGTTATTTGGAGCACTTTGAGGCCCATGGTGGAAAAGGAAATAACATCACATAAACACTAGACAGAAGCATTCTGAGAAAATACCATGTGATGTCTGCATTCCTCTCAAAGAATTCAACATTTCTTTGGTTTGAGGACTTTTGAAACACTCTTTTTGTAGAATCCACAATTGGATACTTGGAGAGCTTTGAAACCTATGGTGGAAAAAGAAATATCTTCACATAAAAACTAGACAGAAGAAATCTGAGAAACTTCTTCGTGATGTGTGCATTCACTCACAGGGTTGAACCTTTCTTTTGATTTAGCAGTTTGGAAACAGTATTTTTGTAGTATATGCAAATGGTTATTTGCGGTGCTTTGAGGCCTATAGAGGAAAATGAAATATCTTCATATAAAAACTAGACAGAAGAATTCTAAGAAACTTCTTTGTGATGCGTGCATTCAATTCACAGAGATGAAACTTTCTTTTGATTGAGCAGTTTTGAAATCCTTTTTCACAGATACTGCAAGTGGATATTGGGAGCTCTTTGAGCCCTTTGGTGGAAAAGGAAATATCTTCACATTAAAATTAGACAGAAGCATTCTGAGAAATTTCTTTGTGATGTTTGCGTTCATCTCACAGAGTTGAACCTTTTTTTTGATTGAGCAGTTTTGAAACACTCTTTTTGTAAAATATGCACGTGGATGTTTGGAGCGCATTGGGGCCTATGGTGGAAAAGGAAACATCTCCACATAAAAACTACACAGAAGTAATCTGAGAAACTTCTTTCTGATGTGCGCATTCAACTCACAGAGTTGAAACTTTCTTTTGATTGAGCAGTTTTGAAGCACACTTTCTGTAGAATCTGCAAGTGGATATTTGGAGCGATTTGAGGCCTACAGTGGAAAGGGAAATACCTTCATATAAAAACTTGACAGAGGCTTTCTGAGAAGCTGGCTTTAATGTATACATTCATCTCACACAGTTGAACTTTTCTTTTGTTTAAGCAGTATTGAAACACTCTTTTTATAGAATCTGCAGGTGGATAAGGTCTATGGTGGAAAAGGAAATATCCTCACATAAAAACAAGACAGAAGCATTCTGAGAAATTTCCTTGTGATGTGTGTATTCAGCTGACACAGTTGAACCATTATTTTGATAGAGCAGTATGGAGACAATCTTTTGGTAGTTTCTGAAACTGGATACTTGGAGCGCTTTGAGGCCTATGGTGGAAAAGGAAATATCTTCACATAAAAACTAGACAGAAGCATTCTGAGAAACTTCTTTGTGAAGTGTGCATTCAATTCATAGAGTTGAAACTTTCTTTAGGTTGAGCAGTTTTGAAACACTCTTTTTGTAGAATCTTCAAGTGGATATTTGGAGCACTTTGTGGCCTCTAGTGGAAAACAAAATATCTTCACATAAATACTACACAGAAGCATTCTGAGAAACTTCTTTGTGACGTGCACATTCATCTCACAGAGTTGAACCTTTCTTTTGATTGAGCAGTTTTGAAACACTCCTTTTGTAGAGTCTGAAAGAGCTTATTTTCAATGCTTTGAGTTCTAAGGTGGAAAATAAATACCTTAACATAAAAACTAGACAGAAGCATTCACAGAACCTTGTTTGTGATGTGTGCGTTCATCGCACAGAGTGGAACCTTACTTTTGATTGAGCAGTTTTGAAACACTATTTTTGTAGAATCTGCAAGTGGATATTTGGAGCGTTTTGAGGCCTAAGGTGTAAAAGGTAATATCTTCAAATAAAAACTAGATAGAAGTATTCTGAGAAACATCTTAGTGATGTGTGCATTCATCTCACAGAGTAGAACCTTTCTATATATTGAGGAGTTTTGAAACCCTCTTTTTATGGATTCTGCATGTGGGTATTTGGGGCGCTTTGCAGCCCATGGTGAAAAAGGAAATATCTTTACATAAAAACTAGACAGAAGCATTCTGAGAGACTTCTTTGTGATGTTTGCATTCATCTCACAGGGTTGAACCTTACTTTTAATTGAGCAGTTTTGAAACACTCTTTTTGTAGAATCTGCAACTTGATATTTTTAGCGATTTGTGGCGTATGGTGGAAAAGGAAATAACTTCACACAGAAACTAGACAAAAGTGTTCTGAGAAACTTCTTAGTGATATGTGCATTCAACTCACAGAGTTGAACCTTTCTTTTGATTGAGCAGTTTAGAAACACTCTTTTTGTAGAAACTGCAAGTGGATATTTGGAGAGATTTGCAGCCTATGGTGAAAAAGGGAATATTTTAACATAAAAACTAGACAGAAGCATTCTGAGAAACCTCTTTATAATGTGTGCATTCATCTCACAAAGTTGAAATTTTCTTTTGATTCAATAGTTTTGAAACACTCCTTTGTAGAATCCGCAAGTGGATATTTCAAATGCTTTGAGGTCTTTGGTGGAAAAGGAAATATCTTCATTTAAAAGCTAAACAGGAGCATTCTGAGAAACTTCATTGTGATGTGTGCCTTCATCTCACAGAGTTGAAACTTTCTTTTGATAGAGCAGTTTTCAAACACTCTTTTTGGAGGGTCTGCAAGTGGATATTTGGATCGATTTGAGGCCTACGATGGAAAAGGAAACATCTTCGCTTAAAAACAAGACAGAGGCATTCTGAGAAATTTCTTTGTGATATGTGCATTCATCTCACAATGTTGAACACTGCTTTAGATACAGCAGTTTTGAAACACTCTTTTTGTAGAATCTGCAAGTAGATAGGTGCCTAAGGTGCAAAAGAAATATATTCACATAAACACCAGACAGAAGCATTCTGAGACACAACTTTGTGATGTGTGCATTCATCTCTCTGGGCTGAAACTTTAATTTGATTGAGCAGATTTGAAACACTCTTTTTGTAGAACCTGCAAGTGGATATTTCGAGTTCTTTGTGGCCTCTAGTGGAAAGGGAAATATCTTCACATGATAATTAGACAGAAGCATTCTGAGAAACTTCTTTGTGATGTGTGCATTCATCTCACAGATTTAAATGATTCTTTTGATTGAGCAGTTTTGAAACACTCTTTTTGTAGAATCTGCAAGTTGATAATTGGAGTGCTCTGAGGCCTATGGTGGAAAAGGAAATATCTTCACATAAAAACTAGACAGAAGCATTCTGAGAAACTTCTTTGTGATGTGTTCATTCATCTCATGGAGTTGAGCCTTTCTTTTGATTGAGCAGTTTTGAAATACTTTTTTTGTAGAATTTGCAAGTGGATATTTTGAGGGCATTGAGACCTATGGTGGAAAAGGAAATATCTTCACATAAAAATTAGAAACATTCTGAGAATCTGCTCTGTGATGTGTGTGTTCATCTCACAGAGTTGAAGATTTCTTTTGACTGAGCAGTTTTGAAACACTCTTTATAGAATCTGCTGGGGATATTTGGAATGCTTTGGGGCCAATGGTGGAAAATGAAATATCTTCACATAAAAACTACACAGAAGCTTTCTGAGAAACTTCTTTGTGCTGTGTGCATTCATCTCACAGAGGTAAACCGTTCTTTTGATTGAGTGGTTTTGAAAAACTCTTTTTGCAGAATCTGCAAATGTGTATTTGGAGCGCTTTGTAGACTATTGTGGAAAAGGAACTATCTTCACATAAAAATTAGGCAGAAGCATTCTGAAAAACCTCTTTGTGATGTGTGCATTCATCTCACAGAATTGAAACTCTCTTTTCACTGAACAGTTTTGAAACACTCTTTTTGTGGAATCTGTAACTGGATATTTGGAGCGCTTTGAGGCCTATGGTGGAAAAGAAATATCTTCACATAAAAACTTCACAGAAGAATCTGAGAAACTTCTCCATGATGTGCACTTTCATCTCACACAGTTCAAACTTTCTTTGGATTAAGCAGCTTTTAAACACTCTATTTGTAGAATCTGCAATTGGAGACTTAGAGTTCTTTGAGTCCTATGGTGGAAAAGGAAATGTCTTCACATAAAAACTACACAGAAGCATTCTGAGATACTCCTTTGTGATGTGTGCATTCATCTTACAATGTCGAACCTTTCTTTTGATTGAGCAGTTTTGAAACCTCTTTTTGTAGAATCTGCAAGTGGATATTTGGAGTGCTTTGAGGCCTATGGTAGAAAAGGAAATATATTCACTTAAAAATGACACAGAAGCATTATAAGAAATATCTTTCCGATGAGTGCATTCAACTCACAGAGTTGAACCTTTCTTTCGATTGAGGAGCTTGAAACACTCTTTCTTTAGAGTCTGCAACTGTATATTTGGAGCGTTTTGTGGCCTATGTTGGAAAAGGAAATTTCTTCAAATAAAAGGTAGACAGAAGCACTCTGTGAAACTTCTTTGTGATGTATGCATTCATCTCACAGATTTCAACCTCTCTTTTGATTGAGAAGTTTTCAAACACTCTTTTTGTTGAATCTGCAAGTGGATATTTGGAGTGCTTTGAGGCCTATGGTGGAGAAGAAAAATTTTCACATAAAAATTAGAGAGAAGCATTCTGACAAATTTCTTTGTGATGTGTGCATTCATCTCAGAGAGTTTAACCTTTCTTTTGTTTGAGCAGTTTTGAAACACTCTTTTTGTAGTACCTGCACGCAGATATTTTGAGTAATTTCAGGCCTCTGGTGGAAAAGGAAATACTGTCACATAAAAGCTAGACAGAAGCATTCTGAGTAGCTTCTTTGTGATGTGTGCATTCATCTCACAGAGTTCAACCTTTCTTTTGATTGAGCAGTTTTGAAACACACTTTTTGTGCAATCTGAAAGTGGATATTTGGAGCCCTTTGGGGCCTATGGTGGAAAAGGAATTATCATCCCAATAAACTAGACAGAATCATTCTGAGAAACTACTTTGCCATGTGTGCATTCATCTCTCAGAGTTGAATCTTTCTTTTGATTGAGCAGTTTTGAATCACTCCTTTTGTAGAATCTGTAAGTGGATATTTGGAGCACTTTACGGACTATTGTGGAAAAGGAAAAATCTTCTCATAAAAACAAGACAGAAACATTCTGAGAAACTACTTTGTGATGTCTGGTTTCAACTCACAGAGTTGAAACTTTATTTTGTTTGAGCAGTTTTGAAACACATTTTTTGTAGACTCTGCAAGTGGATATGAGGAGCACTTTGCGGCCTAAGGTGGAAAAAGAAATATCCTCACATAAAAACTGGACAGAAGCATTCTGAGAAACTTCTTTTTGATGTGTGCATTCATCTCACCGACTTGAAAATTTCTTTATATTCAGCATTTTTGAAACATTCTTTTTGTACAATCTGCAAGTGGATATTTGGAGAGCTTTCAGACCTATGTTGGAAACGGAAATATCTTCACATGAAAACTAGACAAAAACATTTGGACAAACATCTATGTGATATTTGCCTTCATCTCACAGAGTCGAACCTTTCTTTTGATTGAGCAGTTTTTAAACTATCTATTTGAAGAATCTGCAAGTGGATATTTGAAGATCTCTGAGGTCAATGCTGAAAAAGGAAATATCTTCATATAAAGGTCAGACAGAAGCAGTCTGGGAAACTTCTTTTTATTGTGTGCATTCATCCCAAAGAGTTGACCATTTCTATTTATTGAGCAGTTTTGAAACACTGTTTTTTTAGAATCTGCAAGTGGATATTTGGAGCACTTTGAGCCCTTTGGTGGAAAAGGAAATATCTTCACATAAAAATTAGACAGAACCATTCTGAGAAACTTCTTTGTGATGTTTGCGTTCATCTCATAGAGTTGAACCTTTCTTCTGATAGAGCAGTTTTGAAACACTCTTTTTGTAGAATCTGCAGGTGGATGTTTGGAGCGCATTGGGGCCTATGGAGGAAAAGGAAACATCTTCAAATAAAAACCACACAGTAGTAATCTGAGAAACTTCTTTGTGCTGTCCACATTCAACTCACAGAGTTGAAACTTTCTTTTGATTGAGCAGTTTTGAAACAGTCTTTTTGTAGTATCTGCAAATGGATATTTGGAGTGGATTGAGGCCTATGGTGGAAAAGGAAATATTTTCACGTAAAAACTTGACAGAAACATTCTGAGAAACTTTTTTGTGATGTGTGCATTCATCTCACAGAGTTGAAACCTTCTTTTGATTGAGCAGTTTTGAAACAGTCCTTTTGTACAATCCACAAGTGGATGTTTGGAGCGCCTTAGGGCCTATGGTGAAAAAGGAAATATCTTCCCATAAAAACTAAACATGAGAATTCTGAGAAACTTCTTTGTGATATTTGCATTCATCTCTCAGTGTTAAATCTTTTTTTTTTAATTGAGCAGTGTTGAAACACTGTTTTTCTACAATCTGCAAGTGGATATTTGGAGTGCTTTGAGGTCTATGGTGGAAAAGGAAACGTCTTCACGTGAAAACTAGACTGAAGCTTTCTGAGAAAGTTCTTTGTGATGTGTGCATTCAACCCACAAGGTTGAACCTTTATTTTGATTGAGCAGTTTTAAAACACAGTTTTTGTTGAAAGGAAATATCTTCACGTAAAAAGTAGACAAAAGCATTCTGAGAAAGTTCTTTGTGATGTGTACATTCATCTCACAGAGTTGAAACTTTCTTTTGATTGAGCAGTTTTGAAACACTCTTTTTGTAGAATCTGAAAGTGCATATATGGATCGCTTTGAGTCCTGCAGTGGAATAGGAAATATCTTCACATAAAAACAAGACAGAAGCATTCTGAGAAACTTCTTTGTGATGTGTGCATTGAACTCACAGTGTTGAAACTTTCTTTTGATTGAGCAGTTTTAAAACACTCTTTTTGTAGAATCTGCAATTGGATATTTGGAGCGTTTCAGGCCCATGGAGGAAAAGCAATTATCTTCACATAAAAACTAGACAGAAGTATTCTAAGAAATTTTTTTGTGATGTGTGCGTTCATCTCACAGAATTTAACCTTCCTTTTGACTGAGCAGTTTTTAAACACTCTATTTGTATGATCTGCAAGTGGATATTTGGAGCACCTTGAGGTCAATGGTGGAAAAGGATATATCTTCATATAAAAATTAGACAGAAGCATTTTGAGAAACTTCTTACTGATGTGTGTGTTCATCTCACAGAGTTGAAGATTTCTTTTGGTAGAACAGTTTTGAAACATTCTTTTTGTTGAATCTGCCTTTGGATGTTTGGAGCACTTTGGGGCCTATGATGGAAAAGGAAATATCTTCACATAAAAACTACTCAGAAATAATCTGAGAAACTTCTTTGTGATATGTGCATTCAACTCACAGAATGGAACCTTTCCTTTTATTGATCAGTTTTGAAACACTCTTTTTGTAGCGTCTTCAAATGTATATTTGGTGCGGATTCAGGCATACGGTGGAAAAGGACATATCTTCACATAAATACTAGACAGAAGCATTCTGAGAAACTTATTTGTGATGAGTGTATTCAACTCACAGAGTTAAAACTTTCTTTTGATTGAGCAGTTTTGAAACACACTTTTGCAGAATCTGCCTGTTTATGTTTGCAGATCTTTGGGGCCTATGGTGGAAAAGGATATATCTTCAGAAAAACTAAACAGAAGCATTCTGAAAAACTCCCTTTTGATGTGTGCATTCAATTCACAGAGTTGAACATTTCTTTTGATTGAGGAGTTTTGAAACACTCTTTTTGTGGTATCTGCCAACGGATATTTGGAGGAGATTGAGGCCCATAGTGGAAAATGACATATCTTCACATAAATACCAGAAAGAAGCATTCTGAGAAACTTATTTGTGATGTGTGTATTTAACTCACAGGGTTGAAACTATCTTTTGAGTAAGCAGTTTTGAAGCACTCTTCTTGTAGAATCTGCAGATGTATATTTGGAGTGCTTTGAGGCCTATGGTGGAAAAGGAAGTATCTTCATATAAAAACTTGACAGAAGCATTCTGAGAAACTTCTTTTTGATGTGTGCATTCATGTCACAGGGCTGAACCCTTCTTTTGATTGAGCAGTTTTGAAACAGTCCTTTTGTAGGATCTGCAAGGGGATGTTTGGTGAGCCATGGGGCCTATGGTGGAAAAGGAAATATCTTCACATAAAAACTAAGCAGGAGCATTCTGAGAAACTTCTTTGTGATGTTTGCATTCATCTCACAGAGTTGAATCTTTCTTTTAATTGACCATTGTTGAAACACTCTTTCTGTACAATCTGCAAGTGAATACTTGGAGTGCTTTGAGGCCTATGGTGGAAAAGACATATCTTCACATACGAAGTACACAGAAGCACTCTAAGAAACTTCTTTGTGATGTGTGCATTCACCTCATAGTGTTGAACCTTTCTTTTGATTGAGCAGTTGTGAAACACTGTTTTTGTAGAAACTGCAATTGGATATTTAGAGTACTTTGAGACCTATGTTGAAAAAGGTAATATCTTCACATAAAAAAGAGACAGAAGAATTCTGACAAACTTCTTTGTGATGTGTGCATTCATCTCACAGAGTTGAATTTATCTTTTGATTGATCAGTTTTGAAACACTCTTTTTGTAGAATGTGCAAGTGGATATTTGGAGCGCTTTGCGGCTTATGGTGGAAAAGAAATATATTCACATAAAAACTAGAAAGAAGCATTCTGAGAAACTTCTTTGTGATGTGTGCAGTCATCTCACAGAGTTGAACCTTTCTTTTTATTGAGCAGTTTTGCAACACTCTTTTTGTAAAACCTGCAAGGGGATTTTTAGAGCGCTTTGAGGCCTATGGTGGAAAAGGATATATTTTCCCATAAAAACTATACAGAAGCATGCTGAGAAACTTCTTTTTGATGTCTGCATTCTACTAACAGAGTTGAAGCTTTCTTTTGACAGAGCAGTTTTGAAACACTCTTTTTGTAGATTCTGCAAGTGGATATTTTGAGTGCTTTGCCACCTGTGGTGGAAAGGAATATATCTTTACATAAAAACTAGACAGAAGCATTCTGAGAAACTACTTTGTGATGTGTGCATTCATATCTCAGAGTTGAACCTTACTGTCAATTGAGCAGTTTGGATATACTGTTTTTGTAGAATCTGTAAGTGGGTATTTGGAGCCCTTTGCTTCTTACGGTGGAAAAGGAAATATCTTCACATAAAAACTAGAAAGAAGCATTCTGAGAAATTTCTTTGTGATGTGTGCATTCATCTCACAGAGTTGAAACTTTCTTTTGATTGAGCAGCTTTGAAAAACTCTTTTTGTAGAATATGCAAGTGGATATTTGGAGCGCTTTGTGACCTATAGTCAAAAAGGTGATATCTTCACATAGAAACTAGACAGAAGCATTCTAAGAAACTTCTTTGTGATGTGTGCATTCATCTCACAGAGTTGAACTTTCTTTTGATTGAACTGTTTGGAACCAGTCGTTTTGTAGAATCTGCAAAGGGGTATTTGTGAGCCCTTTGAGGCCTATGGGGTAATAGGAAATATCTTCACATGAAAACTAAACAGAAAATTTCTGAGAAAATTATTTCTGATGTGTGCTTTAATCTCACAGTGTTGAAACTTTCTTTTGATTGGGTACTTTGGAATCAGTCTTTTCGTAGAATCTGCAAGTGGATATTTGGAGTGCTTTGAGACCTATGGTGAAAAAGAAATATCTTCACATAAAAAATAGACAGAAGCATTCTGAGAAACTTCTTTTTGAAGTGTGCATTCATTTAACAGACTTGAACCTTTGTATTGATTGAGCAGTTTGGAAAAAGTCGTTTTGTAGACTCTGTAGAGGGATATTTGTCAGACCACTGAAGCCTCTGGGGAAATAGGAAATATCTTCAGATAAGAACTAGACAGAAACATTCTGAGAAACGACCTTCCAATGTGTGCATTCATCTCACAGATTTGAACCTTTCTTTTGATTGAGCAGTCTCGAAACTGTCTTTCTGTACTATCTGCAAATGGATATTTGGAATTCTTTGAGGCATACGTTGAAAAAGGAAATATATTCACATAAAAACTTGACAGAAGCATTCTGAGGAACTTCTTTTTTATGTGTGCATTCATTTCACAGTGCTGAACCTTTCTTTTGATTGAGTAGTTTTGAAACACTCTTCTTGTAGTATCTACAAGTGGATATTTGTAGTACTTGGGACCTATAGAGGAAAGGATATATCTTCACCTAAAACCTAGACAGAAGCATTCTGAGAAACTTCTCTGTGATTTTTGCATTAATCTCACCGAGTTCAACCTTTTTTTTTGATTGAGCAGTTTGGAAACCCTCTTTTAATAGAATCTGCACGTGTATATTTGGAGCGCTTTGTAGCCTATAGTGGAAAAGAAATAACTTCACGTAAAAACTAGACAGAAACATTCTGAGTAACTTCCTGTGACTTGTGTGTTCATCTCACAGAATTGAATCTTTCTTTTGATTGAGCAGTTTGGAAACTTTCCTTTTGTAGAATTTGCAAGTGGATATTTGGAGGGCTTTGCAGACTACAGTAGAAAGAGAAATATCTTCACATTAAAACTATAAACCTTTCTTTTGATGGAGCAGTTTGGAAACAGTCGTTTTGTACAATCTGCAAAGGGACATTTGTGAACCTATTGAGGTCTCTGGGACAATAGGAAATATCTTCACATAAAAACTAGATAGACACTTTCTGAGAAACCTCCTTTTGTTGTGTGTGTTCATCTCACAGAGTTGTAACTTTCTTTTGATTGAGAAGTTTCGAAACACTCTTTTTATAGAATCTGCAAGTGGATAGTTGGAGTGCTTTGCAGCTTATAGTTGAAAAGGAAATATCTTCACGTAAAAACTAGACAGAAGCATTCAGATAAACTTCTTTGTGATGTGTGCATTCATCTCACAGAGCTGAACTTTTCTTTTTTTTGAAAATTTCAAATAAGTCGTTTTCCAGAATCTGCAAAGGGATATTTTGGAGCCCTTTGTGGCCTCTAGGGAAACCGAACATAATTTCACATAAAAAATAGACAGAAACTTTCTGAGAGATTTCTTTGCAATGTGTGCCTTCTTCTTACAGAGCTGAAACTTACTTTTGATTGAGCAGTTTGGAAACAGTTTTTTGCAGAATTGGCAAATGGATATTTGGAGTGCTTTGCGGCCTCTGGTGGAAAAGGAAATATCTTTACATAAAAACTAGAGAGAAGCATTCTGAGAAACCTCTTTGAGGTGTGTGCATTCAACTCACAGAGTTGAACCTATCTTTTGATTGAGCAGTTGGAAACTTTCTTTTTGTAGTATCTACAAATGTATGTTTGGAACACTTAGAGGACTATATTTGAAAAGAAAGTATCTTCACATAAAAACTAGACAGAAGCATTCTGAGAAACTTCTTAGTGATGTGTGCATTCATCTGAAGGAGTTGAAAGACTCTTTTGATTGAGCAGTTTGGAAATAATCTTTTTGTAGTATCTGCATGTGGATATTTGGAGCACTTTGTGGCCAATGATGGAAAAGGAAATATCTTCACACAAAAGCTAGACTGAAGCATTCTGAGAAACTTCTGTGTGATGTGTGCATTCATCCCACAGAGTTGGAACTTTCTTTTCATTGAACAGTTTTAAAACACTCTTTCTGTAGAATCTTCAAGTGGATATTTGGAGAGCTTTGCAGCCTCTTCTGGAAAAGGAAATATCTTCACATAAAAATTAGACAGAAACATTCTGAGAACCTTCTTTTTGATGGGTGCGTTCATCTCACCAAGTTGAACGTTTCCTTTGATTCACCAATTTTGAAACACTCTTTTTGTAGAATCTGCAATTGGATATTGCAGCGCTTTGAGGCCTACGTTCAAAAGGAAATATTTTCACATAAAAACTAGAAAGAAGCATTCTGAGAAACTTCATTGTGATGGATACATTTTTCTCACAGACTTGAAGCATTCTTTTGATTGAGTAGTTTTGAAACACTATTTTTGTAGAATCTGCAGGTGGACATTTGGAGTGCTTTGAGGCCTACAGTGGAAAAGGAAGTACCTTAACATAAAAATTAGACAGAAGCATTCTGAGAAACTTCTTTGTGATGTTTGCATTCATCTCACAGAGTTGAACCTTTCTTTTGATAAAGCAGTTTTGAAACATTCTTTTTGTAGAATCTGCAAGTGGATATTTGGAGCGATTGGTGGCCTACGATGGAAAAGGAAATATCTTCACATAAAAACTACACAGAAGCATTCTGAGAAACTTCTTTCTGATGTGTTCATTCAACTCACAGAGTTGAACAACTGTTTTGTTAGAGCAGTTTGGAAATAGTCATTTTGTAGTATCTGCAAATCGATATTTGGAGTGCTTTAAGGCCTGTGGTGGAAAAGGAAATATCTTCACGTAAAAATTGGACAAAAGCATTCTGAGAAATTTCTTTGTGATGTGTGCATTTCTCTCACAGATTTGAACATTCTTTTTGATTTAGCAGTTTTGAAACACTCTTTTTGTGGTATCTGAATTTGGATATTTCGAGTGCTTTGAAGATTCCAGTGGAAAAGGAAATATCTTCACATAAAAACTCGACAGAAGCATTCTGAGAAACTGCTTTGTGATGTGTGCATTCATCTCACCGAGTTCAAACTTTCTTTTTATTGACCAGTTTTGAAATACTCTTTTTGTCGAATCTGTAAGTGGATATTTGTTGTTATTAGAGGCCTTTTTTGAAAAAGGAAATATCTTCATATAAAAACTAGACAGAAGTATTCTGAGAAACTTCTTAGTGATGTGTGTATTCATCTCACAGAGTTAAACCACACTTTTGATTGAGCAGTTTGGAAACAGACTTTTTGTAGTATCTGCATGTGGATATTTAGAGCACTTTGATGCCTATGGTGGAAAAGGAAATACCTTAATATAGAAATTAGAAAGAAGGATTCTGAAAAACTTCTTTCTGTTGTCTGCATTCATCTCACAGAGTTGAACCTTTCCTTTGATTGAACATTTTTGAAACACTCTTTTTGTAGAATCTGCAAGTGGATATTTGGAGTGCTGTGAGGCCTATGGTGAAAAAGGACATACCTTCACATAAGAACTGTAAAGCAGGTTTCCTAAAAACAGCCTTGTGATGTATGCATTCATCTCACAGAGTTAAGGGTTTATTTTCTCTGTTCAGTCTGGAAAATCTCTTCTTGTACAATCTGAAAAGGGGTATTTTTGAACAGTTTGAGGCCTATGTTGACAAAGGAAATATCTTCACATACAAAGTAAAAAGAAAGTTTCTCAGATACTTCTTTGAGATATGTGCATTCATCTCACAGAGTTGAACCTCTCTTTTGATTGAGCAGTTTCGAAATGGTATTTTTACAGAATCTGCAAATGGATATTTTTGAGCACATTGAGGCCTATGCAGAAAAAGAAGCATCTTCAAAGAAAACTATAAAGAAGGTTTCTGAGAAACTGTTTTGTTATGTCTTCATTCATCTCACAGATGTAAATGATTCTTTTCTTTTATCAGTTGGGAAACTCTGGTTTTTTAGAATCTGCTAAGGGATATTTGTGAGTGCATAGAGCCTTATGGTGAAAAAGGAATTGTCTTCACATAAAAACTAGACAGAAGTCTACTGAGAAACTTCTTAGTGATGTGTGCATTCATCTCACAGAATTGAAACTTTCTTTTGATTGAGCAGTTTGGAAACATCTCTTTGTGGAATCTGTAAAGGGATATATCTGAGCACTTTGAGGCCTATGGTGAAAGAGAAAATATGTCCACATAAAAACTAGACTAAAGAATTCTGAGAAACTGCCTTGTGATGTATGCATTCATCTCACAGATTTCAACAATTCTTTTGATTGAGCAGTTGGGAAACCGTCTGTTTGTAGAATCTGCAAAGGTATATTTGTGAACGCATTGAGGTCTATGGTTAAAAGGAAATATCTTCACATAAAAACTATAAAGAAGGTTTGTGAACAACCTTTTTGTGATGTGTGCATTCATCTCACAGAGTTGAACCATTCCTTTGACTCAGCAGTTTGGAAACAGTCTTTTTTTAGGATCTGCAAACGGATACTTTTGAGCACATTGAGGCCCGTGGTGAAAAAGGAAACACAATCACATAAAAACAAGATAGAAGCTTTCTGAGAAACAACTTTTTGATATATGTATTCAACCCAGAGAGGTGAAACTTTCTTTTGATGAGCAGTTTGGAAACAGTATTTTGTAGAATTTCCAAATGGTTATTAGTTAGCACTTTGTGTCCTATGTTGAAAAAGGAATTATCTTTACATAAATACTAGACAGAATATTTCAGAGAAACTGCTTTGTGATGTGTGATATCATCCCACAGGGTTAACCATTTCTCTTCATTGAGCAGATTGGAAATTCTGTTCTTGTAAAATCTGCAAAGGGATATTTGTCAGCGCTTTGAGGCCTATGGTGAAAAAGGAATTATCTTCATCTAAAAACTGGACAGAAGCTTTCTGTGAAACATCTTGGAGATGCGAGAATTCATCTCACAGAATTGAAACATCCGTTTGATTGAGCAGTTTGTAAACAGTATTTTGGTAGAATCTGCAAAGGGATATTTGTGATGCTTTGATGCCTATGGTGACAAAGGAAATATTTTCACATGAAAACTAGAGAGAAGTTTTCTGAGAAACCTCCTTGTGATGTGTGCATTCATCTCACAGATTTGAACCTTTCATTGGATTGAGCAATTTGGATACAGTATTTTTGCAGAATCTGTAAAGGCATATTTTTGAGAGCTTTGAGGCTTATGATGAAATAGGAAATATCTTCACATAAAAACTAGACAGAAGCTTCCCAAGAAACTTCTTTGTGATGTGTGCATTCATCTCATAGAGCTCAACCATTCTTTTGATTGAACAGTTTGGAAACAGTCTTTTTGTAGAATCTGCAAAGGGATATTCATGAGTGCTTTGAGGCCTATGGTGAAAAAGGAAATATATTCACATAAAAAGTATAAACAAGGTTTCTCAGAAACAGCTTTGTGATGTAAGCATTCATCTCACAGAGGTAAAATTTTCTTTTCTCTGGTCAGTCTGGAAACTGTTCTCGTAGAGTTGGCAAAGGGATATTTATGAGTCCTTTGAGGCTTATGGTGAAAAAAGAAATATCTTCACAAAAAAATTAGAGAGAGGCTTTCTGAGAAACGTCTTTGTGATGTGGGAATTCATCTCACAAAGATGAAACTTACTTTTGATTGAGCAGTATGGAAAATATCTGTTTGTGGAATCTGCAAAGGGATATTTATGAGCATTTTGAGGCTAATGGTAAAAAAGGAAATATATTCATATAAAAGGTATAAAGAAGGTTTCTTAGAAACAGCTTTGTGATGTGTGCATTGATCTCACAGAGGTAAATGTTTATTTTCTCTGATTAGTCTGGAAACTCTGTTCTTGTAGAATCTGCAAAGGGATATTTGTGAGTGCTTTGAGGCCTATGGTGAAAAAGAAAATATCTTCACATAAAAACTAGATGGAAGCGTTCTTAGTGGCTTCTTTGTGATGTGTGAAATCATTTCACAGAGTTCAACCATTATTTTGATTGAGGAGTCTGGAAACTGCCTTTTTGTAGAATCTGCAAGGTATATTTTTCAGAACTTTGAGTGCTATGGTGAAAAAGGAAATATCTTCACATAAACAATGGACAGAAGATTTTTGAGAAACCTCTTTGTGATGTGTGCATCCATCTCACAGAGTTCAAACATTTATTTGGTTGAGCAGTTGGGAAGACGTCTTTTTGCAGAATCTGCAAAGGGATATTGCTGAGCACTTTGAGGCTTATGGTGAAAAAGGAAATACCTTCACATTAAAACTATAAAGAAGGTTTCTGATAAAATTCTTTGTGATGTATGCATTCATCACATGGAGTTGAACTATTTTTTTGATTGAGCAGTTTGGAAACAATTTTTTGTAGAATCTGCAAAGGGATATTTTTGAGTGCTTTGAGTCCTAGGGAGAAAAAAGAAATATCATCACATTAAAAGTATAAAGAAGGTTTCTGAGAAAGAGTTTTGTGATGTATGCATTCATCTCAGAGAGGAAAACATTTGTTTTCTTTGATCAGTCTGGAAATTCTGTTCTTGTAAAATCTGCTAAGGGATATTTGTGAGCAGATGGAGACCTATGGTGAAAAAGGAAATGTCTTCATATAAAAATTACACAGAAGCCTCCTGCAAAACTTCTTAGTGATGTGTGCATTCATCTCACAGATTTGAAACTTTCTTATCTTTGAGCCGTTTGGAAACAGTCTTTTTGTAGAACCTGCAAAAGGCTATTTGGAGCACTTTGAGGCCTATGGTGAAAAAGGAAATATATTCACATAAAAACTAGACTGAAGGTTTCTGAGAAATTTTTGAGGTGTGTGCATTCATCTCACCAAGTTCAATAATTATTTTTATTGAGCAGTTTGGAAACAGTCTTTTTGCAGAATCTGCAAAGAGATATTTGTGAGGGCATTGAGGCCTATGGTTTAAAAGGAAATATTCACATAAAAACTTAATAGAATCTTTCTGAGAAACTTATTTTTGAAATGTGCATTCATCTCACAGAGTTGAAACTTTCTTTTGATGAGCAGTGTGGAAACAGACTTTTTGTAGAATCTGCAAAGGAACAATTTTGAGCACTTTGCATCCAGTGGTGAAAAAGGAAATATCTTCACATGAAAACTAGACAGAATGTTTCTGAGAAACTGCTTTGTGATATGTACACTCATCTCCCAGATGTTTCGGTTTCTTTTCATTGAGAAGATTTGAAACTCTTTTCTTGTAAAATATTCAAAGGGATATTTATGAGCCTTTTGAAGCATATGGTGAAAAAGGAAATATCTTCATATAAAAACTACACAGAAGCTTTCTGAGAAACATTCTGGTGATGTGAGCATTCATCTCACAGAGTTGAAACATTCTTTTGATTGAGCAGTGTTTGAAGAGTCTTTTTGTAGAATCTGCAAAGGGATATTTGTGAACCTTTAGAGGCCTATGGTGAAAAAGGAAATATCCTCACATAAAAACTAGAGAGAAGCTTTCTGAGAAACCTCTTTGTGGTGTGCATACATCTCACAGAGTTGAACCTTTCTTTTGATTGGGCAATTTGGTAAAAGTATTTTTGTAGAATCTGTAAAGGGATATTAGTGAGTACTTTGAGGCCAATGGTGAAAAAGCAAGTATCTTCACTTAAAATCTAGACAGAAGCATTCTGAGAAACTTCCTTGTGATGTGTGCATTCATCACACAGAGTTAAACCTTTGCTTTGGTTGAGCAGTTTGGAAAGAGTCTTTTTGTAGAATTTGCAAATGGATATTTGGAGCGCTTTGAGGCCTATGGTGAAAAAGGAAATATATTCACATAAAAACTAGACTGAAGGTTTCTGAGAAACTTCTTTGAGATGTGGGCATTCATCTCACAGTGTTCAGTAATTCTTTTTATTGAGCGGTTTGGAAACAGTCTTTTTGTAGAATCTGCAAAGGGACATTTGTGAGGGCTTTGAGGTGAGGCCTATGGTGAAAAAGGAAATATCTTCACAGAAAAACTATAAAGAAAGTTTCAGAGAAACTTCTTCATGATGTGTGCATTCATCTCACAGAGTTGAAACATTCTTCAGATTGAGCAGTTTGAAAACAGTCTTTTTGTACAAACTGCAAGGGGATATTTAGGAGCGCATTGAGGCCTATTGTGAAAAAAGAATTATCTTCACATAAAAACCAGAAAGAAGCATTCTGAGAAGCTGCTTTAAGATATGTGTATTCATCTCACAGAGGTAAACATTTCTTTTCATTGAGCAGTTTGTAAACTCTGTTATTCTAGAGTCTACAAAGGGATATTTTTGAGTGCTTTGAGGCCCACAATGGAAAAGGGACTATCTTCACATAAAAACTAGTGAGAAGCTTGCTGAGAAACTATTTTCTGATGTGTGCATTCATCTAACAGAGTTGAAACTTTCTTTTGATTGAGCAGTTTGGAAAGTGTTTTTTTAGATTCTGCAAAGGTATATTTGGGAGCACATTGAGGACTATGTTCAAAAAGGGAATGTCTTCACATAAAAATGAGAAGGAGGTATTCTGAGAAACTTCTTTGTGATGTGCACATTCATCTCACAGTGTTGAACCACTCTGTTTATTGAGCAGTTTGGAAACATTCTTTTCATAGAATTTGCAAAGGGATATCTGGGAGCAGGTTGAGGCATATGGTGAAAAAGGAAATATCTTCACATAAATAGTATAAAGAAATTTTCTGAGTAACTCCTTTCTGACATGTGCATTCATCACACAGAAGTAAAAGTTTCCTCCCATTGAGCAGTTAGTTTTTATGTGAAGATGTTTCCCTTTTCACCATAGACCTCAAACTGCCTATATATATCCCTTTGCAGATTCTACAAAAAGACTGTTTCCAAACGGCTCAAAGAAAGTTTCCACTCTGCGAGATGAATGCACACATCACAGAGAAGTTTCTCAGAAAATTTCTGTCTACTTTTTATTTGTTGATACTCCCTTTTTCACCACAGGCCTCAAACCACTCATAAATAACCCTTTGCAGATTCTACAAAAAGACTGTTTCCAAACTATTCAATCAAAAGAAAGGTTCAACTCTGTGAGGTGAATGCACACATCACAAAGAAGTTTCTCAGAAAGCTTCTGTCTAGTTTTTATTTGATGATGTTTCCTTTCTCAATATAGGCCTCAAAGTGCTCACAAGTGTCCCTTTACAGAATTTACAAAAAGACTGTTCCCAAACTGCTCAACCAAAAAAAAGCTTCAAATCTTTGAGATGAATGCACACATCACAAAGAAGTTTCTCAGAAAGCTTCTGTCCAGTTTTTATTTGAAGGTATTTCCTTTTTCACCATAAGTCTCAAAGCATTCAAATTATCACTTTGCAGATTCTACAAAAACATTTTCCAACCTGCACTATCTAAAGAAAGGTTCAAAGCTGTGAGAAGAAAGCACACATCAAAAAGAAGTTTCATAGAATGCTTCTGTCTAGTTTTTATGTGTAGACATTTCCTTTTTCACCATAGGCCAAAAAGAGATCCCAAATATCCCTTTGTACATTCTACAAAAGGACTGTTTCAAAACTGCTCAATCCAAAGACAATTTCAATTCTTTGGAGTGAATGCACACATCACAACGAAGTATCTCAGAAAGCTTCTGTCTAGTTTTTGTGTGAAGATATTTCTTTTTTCACCATAGGCTTCAAAGAGCTCACAAATATCACAAAGCATGTTCTAAAAAAAGACTCTATCCAAACTGGTCAATGAAAAGAACACTTCAAATCTGTGAAATGAATGAGCACATCACAAAGAATTTTCTCAGAAAGTTTCTGTCTAGTTTTTATGTGAAGATATTTCCATTTTCACCATAGACCTGAAATCACCTACATACGTCCCTTTGCAGATCCTACAAAAAGATTGTTTCCAAACTGCTCAATCAAAGAAAGCTTTCTACTCTGTGAGATGAATGCACACATCACAGAGAAGTTTCTCAGAAAGTTTCTATCTAGTTCTTGTTTGTCGATACTCCTTTTTTCACCATAGGCCTCAAACTGCTCATAAAAAACCCTTTGTAGATTCTACAAATGGACTGTTTCCAAACTGCTCAACCAAAAGAAAGGTTCAACTCTGTGTGATGAATGCACACATCACAAAGAATTTTCTCAGAAGGCTTCTGTCTAGATTTTATTTGTGGATATTTCCTTTTTCACAACAGGCCTCAAAAAGCTCACAAATATCCCTTTGCATATTCTACAAAAAGACTGCTTCCAAACTACTCAATGAAAGAAAATTCAACTCTGTGACATGAATGCACACATCACAAAGTGGTTTCTCAGAATACTTCTGTCTAGTTTTTATATGAAGATATTTCCTTTTTCACCACATGACTCAAACCACTCAAAAACATCCCTTTGCAGATTCTCCAAAAAGACTGTTTCCAAACTGTTGAATCAAAAGAAAGATTCAACTCTTTGAGATGCATACACCCATCACAAAGAAGTTTCCCAGAAAACATGAGTCTAGTTTTTATGTGAAGATATTTCCTTTTTCACCACATGACTCAAAGCCTTCACAAATATCACTTTGCAGGTTCTATGAAAAGACTGTTTCCAAACTGCTCAATCAAAAGAAAGTTTCAACCCTGTGAGAGGAATGCACGCATCACAAAGTAGTTTTTTGGAAAGCTGCTGTCTACGTTTCATTTTTCAATATTTCCATTTTCCCCATAGGACTCAAACCACTGAAACATATCACTTTGCAGATTCTACAAAAAGACGGTTTCCAAACTGCCCAATGAAAAGAAAGGTTCAACTCTCTGAGAGGAATGCGCACCTCATGAAGAAGTTTCTCAGAATGCTTCTCTCTTGGTTTTATGTGAAAATATTTCCTTTTTCACTACAGACCTCAAACCACTCATAAATATCCCTCTGCACATTCTACAAAAAGACTGTTTCCTACCTGATAAGTCAAAAGAAAGTTTCAACTCCGTGAGATGAATGCATACATCACAAGGAAGTTTCTCAGATTGCTTCTGTCTACTTTTTATGTGAAGGTATTTCCTTTTTCACCATATGCCTCAAAACGCCTTCAAATATCCCTTTACAGATTATACAAAAAGACGGTTCCCAAACTGCTCAATCAAAACAAAGGTTCAACTCTGTGAGATGAATGCACACATCTCAGAGAAGTTTCTTTGAAAGCTTCTGCGTAGTTTTTATGTAAAGATATTTCCTTTTACACGATAGGCCTCAAAGAGCTCAAAAATGTCTCCTTACAGATTCTACAAAAATACTGTTTTTGAACTGGTGAATCAAAATCAATGTTCAACTCTGTGAGATGAATGCACACATCCTAAAGAAGTTTCTCAGAAAGCTTTTTTATAGGTTTAGGTGAAGATATTTCCTTTTCCACCATATGCCTGAAAGCATTCACAGATATCTCTTTGCAGATTGTACAAAAAGACTATTTAAAGCTTCTCAATCAAAACAAAAGGTCAACTATGTGAGATGAATGCACATATCACAAAGAAGTTTCTCAGAAAGCTTCTGTTTAGATTTTATTTGTAGATAATTCCTTTTTCACCATAGGTTTCAAATTGCTCACAAATATTCCTTGCAGTATCTAAAAAGGACTTTTTCCAAACTACTCAATCAAAAGAGAGGTTCAACTCTGTGAGATGAACACACACATCACAAAGAAGTTTCTCAAAAAGCTTCTGTCTAGTTTTCATGTGAATATAATTCCTTTTTCAACATAGGCCTCAATGGGCTCACAAATATCCCTATGCAGATTCTACAAAAGACTGTTTCCAAACTACTCAATCAAAAGGAAGATTCAACTCTGTGAGATGAATGCACACATCACAAAGAAGTTTCTCAGAGAGCTTCTGTCTAGATATTATTTGTGGCTATTTCCTTTTTCACCATAGGCCTCAAAGGGCTCACAGATATCCCTTTGCAGATTCTATAGAAACACTGTTTCCAACCTGCTCAATCTAAAGAGGGGTTCAAAACTGTAAGCTGAATGCAAACAACCCAAAGAAGTTTCTCAGAATGCTTCTGTCTAGTTTTATGTGAAGATATTTCCTTTTTCACCATAGGCCTCAAATCGCTCACAAATGTCCCTATGCAGATTCTACATAAAGTCTGTTTTCAAACTGCTCAATGAAAAGAAAGGTTCAACTCGGTGAGACAAAAGCACACAACACAGAGAAGTTTCTCAGAATGCTTCTGTCTAGTTTTTGTGTGAAGATATTTCCTTTTTCACCATAGGCCTCAAAGGGTTCACAAATATCACTATGCAAATTCTACAAAAAGAATGCTTCCAAATGGATCAATCAAAAGGAAGCTTCAACTCTGTGAGATGAATGCACACATCACAAAGAAGTTTCTCAGAAAATTTCTGTCTAGTTTTTTTGTGAAGATGTTTCTTTTTTCACCATAAACCTCAAATTGTTCACAAATACCACTTTGCAGATTATAGAAAAAGCTCTCAAACTGCTCAATCAAAACAAAGGTTCAACCCTGTGAGATGAATGCACATAGCACAAAGAAGTTTCAGAGAAAGCTTCTTTCTAGCTTTTATTTGTGGATATTTCCTTTTTCACCTTAGGCCTCAAACTGCTCACAAATATATTTTTGCAGATTCTCCAAAGAGACGTTTCCAAACAGCTCAATCAAAAGACAGGTTCAACTCTGTGAGATGAATGCACACATCACAGAGAAGTTTCTCAGAATGCTTCTCTATAGTTTTTTTGTGAATACATTACCTTTTTCACCATATGCCCCAACATTTTCACAAATATACCTATGCAGATTCTATAAAAAGACTGCTCTCAAAATTCTGAATCAAAAGGAACCTTCAAATCTGTGAGATGAATGCATACACAACAAAGAAGTTTCTCAGAATGATTCTGTTTAGTTTTCATGTGCATATATTTCCTTTTTCACCATATGCCTCAAAGCGCCCAGAAATATCTCTTTGCAGATTCTATCAAAAGACTGTTTCCAAAATGCTCAATCAAAAGAAAGGTTCAAACCCATGAGATGAATGCACCCATCACAAAGAAGTTTCACAGAAAGATTCTGTCCAGATTTTATTAGTGGATATTTCCTTTTTCACAATAAGCCTGAAAGGGCTCACAAAAACCCTTTGGCAGAATCTACAAAAAGACTGTTTACAAACTGCTCAATCAAAAGAAAGTTTCAACTCTGTGTGATGAACACACACATCACAGAGAAGATTCTCAGAAAGATCCTGTCTAGTTTTTATGTGAAGATATTTCATTTTTCACCATAGATGTCAAACCTCCTACATATATACCTCTGCAGATTATTCAAAAAGCCTGCCTCCAAACTGCTCAATCAGAAGAAAGGTTCCACTCTGTGAGATGAATGCACACATTACAAAGAAGTTTCTTAGAATACTTTTGTCTAGTTTTTATGTGAAGACATTTACTTTTTCACTGTAGGCCAAAAATGGATCACAAATATCCCTTTGCAGATCCTACAAAAAGATTGATTCAAAACTTCTCAATCAAAAGAAGTTTTCAGCTCTGTGAGACAAATGCACACATCTTACAGAAGTTTGTCAGAAAGCTTCTGTCAACTTTTCTGTGAATATAATTCTTTTCTCACCATGGGCCTCAAACTGCCCACAAATAAACTTTTGCAGATACTTCAAAAAGACTATTTACAAACTGCTCAATCAAAAGAAAGGTAAAACTCTGTTTGATGAATGCATATATCACCAAGAAGTTTATCAGAAACCTTCTGTCTATTTTTCATTTGAAAATATTTCCTTTTTCACTGTAAATATCAAAGTGTTCACAAATATCACTTTGCAGAGTCTACAAATAGACTGTTTCTAAATTGCTCAATCAAAAGAAAGGTTCAACTCTGTGAATTGAATGCACACATCACAAAGAAGTTTATCAGAAAGCTTCTCTCTAGTTTTTATATGAAGATATTTCCTTTTCCACCATAGGCCCCAAAGCACTCCAAATATCCAATTGCAGATTCTACAAAAAGATTGTTTCCAAACTGTTCTATCAAAAGAAGGTTCAACTCGGTGAGAAGAATGAACACATCACAAAAAAGTTTCTCAGAAAGCTTCTATCTAGTTTTTAAGTGAAGATATTTCCTTTTTCACCATAGACCTCAAAGCTCTCTCAAATGTCTCTTTGCAGATTCTACAAGAAGACGGTTTCCAAACTTCTCAATCAAAAGGCAGGTTCATATCTTTGAGGTAAATGCACACATCACAAAGAAGTTTCTCAGAAAGCTTCTGTCTAGTTGTTATGGGATGATATTTGCTTTTTCACCATAAGCTTCAAAACCTTCTGAAATATCAGTTTTCAGATTCTACAAAAAGTGTGTTTCCAAACTGCTCAATGAATAGAAAGGTTCAACTCTGAGAGATGAATGCACACATCACAAAGAGGTTTCTCAGAAATCTTCTGTCTGGTTTTTATGTGAAGATATTTCCTTTTTCACCATAGGCCTCCTATCACTCACAAATATCCCTTTGCAGATTCTACAAAAAGACTGTTTCCAAACTGCTCAATCAAGAGAATGGTTCAACTCTGTGACACGAAGGCACACACCACAAAGAAGTTTCTCAGAAATATTCTGTCTAGTTTTTATGTGAATATATTTACTTTCTCACCGTATGCCTTAAGACACTCACAAATATCCCTTTGGAGATGCTCCAAAAAGATGGTTTCCAAACTGCTCAATCAAAAGAAAAGTTCAACTCTGTGAAATGAATGCACACATGACAAAGAAGTTTCTCAGAAAATTTCTGTGTATATTTTATTTGTAGATATTTCCTTTTTCACCATAAGCCTCAAACTGCTCACAAATATCCCTTTACAGAATCTACAAAAAGACCGTTTGCAAACTGCTCAATCAACAGCAATGTTGAAATCTGTGAGATGAATGCACACATCACAAAAAAGCTTCTCAGAAAGTTTCTGTCTATTTTTTATGTGAAGATATTTCCTTTTTCAACATAAGCCTCAAATCGTTCACAAATATCATTTTGAAGATTCTACAAAAAGACTGTTTCCAAACTGCTCAATCAAAAGAAAGGTTCAACTCCGTGAGATGAATGCAGACATCACAAAGAAGTTTCTCAGGAAGATTCTTTCTAGTATGTATTTGTAGACATTTCCCTTCTCACCATAGGGCTCAAACCGCTCACAAATATCCATTTATAGATCTACAAAAGACTCTTTCCAAACAGCTCAATTAAAAGAAAAGTTCAACTCTTGAGATGAATGCACACATCAAATAGAGGTTTCTCAGAAAGCTTCTGTCTAGTTTTTATGTGAATGTATTTCCTTTTTCACCATTAGCCTCAAAGCTTTCACAAATGTCCCTTTGCAGATTTTACAAAAAGACTGTTTCCTAACTGCTCAATCTAAAGATCAGTTCCAAACTGTGAGATGCATGCTGACATCACAAAGAAGTTTCTCAGAAAGATTCTGTCTAGTTTTTACCTGAATATATTTACTTTCTCACCTTTGGCCTCAAACCACTCAGAAATATCCCTTTGCAGATTTTCCAAAAAGACACTTTACAAACTGCTCAGTCAAAAGAAAGTTTCAACACTGTGATATGAATGCTCACATCAAAAAAAAGTGTCTCAGAAATCTTCTGTCTAGATTTTATTTGTGGATATTTCCTTTTTCACCATAAGCCATAAACTGCTTAAAAATATCCCTTTGCACATTCTACAGAAAGACAATTTACAAACTGCTCAATCAAAAGAAAGTTTCAACTCTGTGAGATGAATGCTCACATCACAAAAAAGTGTCTCAGTAAGCTTCTGTCTAGATTTTATTTGTTGATATTCCCTTTTTCACTTTAAGCCATAAATCACTTAAAAATATCCCTTTGAAGATTCTACAAAAAGACTGTTTCCAAACTGCTCAATGAAAATAATGGTTAAACTCTGTGAGTTGAATGCATGCATCACAAAAAAGTGTCACAGAAAGATTCTGTCCAGATTTTATTAGTGGGTATTTCCTTTTTCACCATAAGCCTGAAAGGGCTCACAAATATCCTTTGGCAGAATCTTTAAAAAGACTGTTTACAAACTGCTCAATCAAAAGAAACATTCAGCTCCGTGTGATGAATGCACACATCACAAACAAGGTTCTCAGAAATATTCTGTCTAGTTTTTATGTGAAGATATTTCCTTGTTCAACATAGGCCTCAAAGCGCTCCAAATATCCAATTGCAGATTCTACTAAAAGACTTTTTCCAAACTGCTCAATCAAAAGAAAGTTTCAACTCTGTGAGATGAAAGTGCACATCACAAAGAAGTTTCTCAGAAGCATGTGTCTAGTTTTTATGTGAAGATAGTTCCTTTTTCACCACAGGCCTCAAAGGGCTCACAAACATCCCTTTGCAGATTATACAAAAATACTTTTTCCAAACTCCTCAATCAAAAGAAATGTTTAAATCTGTAAGATGAATGCACACATCACAAAGGAGACTCTCAGAATGCTTCTGTCTGGTTTTTATGTGAAGATATTTCTTTTTCAGCATAGGCTTCAAACCACTCAGATATATCCCTTTGCAGATCGCACAAAGAGACTGTTCCAAACTGCTCAGTGAAAAGAAACTTCAATTCTGTGACGTGAATGAAAACATTGCAAAGAAGTTTCTCAGAATGCCTTGGTCTAGTTTTTATGTGAAGATATTACCTTTTTCACCATAGGCCTCAAACTGCTCACAAGTATCCCTTTGCAGATTCTACAAAAAAACTGTTTGCAAACTGCTCAATGAAAAGAAACCTTCAACTGTGTGAGACGAAAGCACACATCCCTAGAAGTTTCTCAGAATGTTTCCATCTTGTTTTTATGTGACGATATTTCCTTTTTCTCCATAGGCCTCAAATCCTTCCAAATATCCATTTGCAGATTCCACAAAAAAATTGTTTCCAAACTGCTCAATCAAAAGAAAGTCTCAACTCTGTGATATGAAAGCACACATCACAAAAATTTCTTAGAAAGCTTTTGTCTAATTTTATGTGTAGATATTTCCTTTTTCAGAATAGGCCTCAAAGTGCTCAGAATTGCCCTTGCAGATTCTACAAATAGACTGTTTCAAAACTGCTCAATCAAAAGAAAGGTTAAACTCTGTGAGAGGAATATTTTCACCACTTGCCTCAAAGTGCTACAAACATCCATTTGCATATTCTATGAATAGACTGTTTCCAAACTGCTCAAAATCAAAACAAAGGTTCAACTCCATGATATGAATGCACACATCACAAATAATTTTCTTAGAAATCTTTTGTCTAATTTTTATGGGAAGATATTTCTTTTTCACCATAGGCCTCAAAGCACTGCAAATATCCACTTGCAGATTCTACAAAAATACTGCTTCTAAACTGCTAAATCAAAGGAAAGTTCAACTGTGTGAGACGAATGCACACATCACAAAGAAGTTTCTCAGAAAGCTTCTGTCTAGTTTTTTTGTGAAGATATTTCCTGTTTCACCATAAACCTCAAAGGGCTCACAAATATCCCTTTCCGGATTCTACAAAAAACTGTTTCCCAACTGCTCAATCAAAAGAAAGGTTCAACTCTGTGAGAGGGAACCACACATCCCAAAGAAGTTTCTCAGAAAGCTTCTATCTAGTTTTTATGTGAAGCTATTTCCTATTTCACCATAAGCCTCAATGGGTTCACAAATATCCCTATGCATATTCTAAAAAAAGACTGTTTCCAAACTGCTCGGTCAAAAGAAAGTTTTAACTCCATGAGATGAGCACACACATCACAAAGAAGTTTATGAGAATGCTTCTGTCTAGTTTTTATGTGAAGATATTTCCTATTTCACTGTAGGCCTCAAAGTGCTCGCAAATATCCTTTGCAGATTTTATAAAAAGACTTTTTCCAAGCTCCTCTGTCTAAATAAAGTTTCAACACTGTGAGATAAATGAACACATCACAAATACGTTTCTCAGAATGCTTCTATCTAGGTTTCATGTGAAGATATTTCTTTTTCACCATAGGGCTCAAACCACTCAGAAATATCCCTTTGCATATTGAACAAAAACACTATTTCCTAACTACTCAATGAAAAGAAAGTTTCAACTCTGTGAAGTGAATGCAAACATCACAAAAAAGTTTCTCAGAAAGCGTCTGTCTAGTTTTCATGTGAAGATATTTCCTTTTTCACCATAGGCCTCAAAGCCCACGAAATATCCATTTGCAGATTATACGAAAAGACTGTTTCCAAACTGCTCAATCCAAAGAATGGTTCAACTCTCTGAAATGAAAGAACACACCAGAAAGGAGTTTCTCAGAAAGCCTCTGTCTAGTTTTTATATGAAGATATTTCCTGTTTCACCGTAGGCCTCAAAGCGCTCTCAAATATCCCTTTAAAATTCTGTGAAGAAAGTCATTGGTAGCTTGATGGGGATGGCGTTGAATCTATAAATTACCTTGGGCAGTATGGCCATTTTCATGATATTGATTCTTCCTACCCATAAGCAAGGAATGTTCTTAAATTTCTTTGTATCCTTTTTTATTTCATTGAGCAGTGGTTTGTATTTCTCCTTGAAGAGGTCCTTCATGTCCCTTGTAAGTTGGATTCCTAGGTATTTTATTCTCCTTGAAGCTATGCAGCCATAAAAAATGATGAGTTCATGTCTTTGTAGGGACATGGATGAAATTGGAAATCATCTTTCTCAGTAAACTATCGCAAGAACAAAAAACCAAACACTGCATATTCTCACTCATAGGTGGGAATTGAACAATGAGAACACGTGGACACAGGAAGGGGAACATCACACTCTGGGGACTGTTGTGGGATGTGGGGAGGGATGAGGGATAGCATTAGGAGATATACCTAATGCTAAATGACAAGATAATGGGTGCAACACCTCAGCATGTCACATGTATACATATGTAGCTAACCTGCACATTGTGCGCATGTACCCTAAAATTTTAATTATAATAATAATAAAATAAAAATAAATATAAAAATAAATAAAAAATAAGAAAAAAATATCCCTTTGCAGATTACACAAACAGACTGTTTCCCAACTGCTCAATCAAAAGAAAAGTTCAACTCTGTGAGATGAAAGCACACATCACAAAGTTGTTTTGCATAAAACTTCTGTCTAGTTTTTATGTGAAGATATTTCCTATTCCACGGTAGGCTTCAAAGGGCTCACAAATATCCCTTTGCAGATTCCAAAAAAATACTGTTTCCAATTGCTCAATCAAAAGAAAGGTTAAGCTCTTTGGGATAAATGCACACATCACAAAAAACTTTCTAGGAATGCTTCTGTATAGTTTTTATGTGAAGTTATTCCCTATTTCACCATAGTCCTCAAAGGGATCAAAACTATCCCTTTGCAGATTCCACAAAAATACCGTTTCCAAACTGCTCTATGAATAGTAAGGTTCAACTCTATCAGATGAATGGAAAAAATCACAAAGAAGTTTCTCAAAAAGTTTCTGTCTGGTTTTCATATGAGGATACTTCATATTTCACCATAGGCCTCAAAGGGCTCAAAAATATCCCTTTGCACATTCTACAAAAAGACTGCTTCCAAACTGATCAATCAAAAGAAAGCTTCTACTCTGTGAGAAGAAAGCACACGTCATAAGGAAGTTTCTCAGAATGCTTCTGTCTAGTTTTCTGTGAAGATATTTACTTTTTCACCATAAGCTGCAAACCGCACACAAATATCTCTCTGCAGAAAGTACAAAAAGACTGTTTCTGAATTGTGCATTCATAAGGTTCAACTGTGTGAGATTAATACACACGTCAGAAATAAATTTCTCAGAATGCTTCTGTCTATTTTTTATGTGAAGATATTTCTTTATCTCCATAGGGCTCAAAACGGTCAGATATATCCCACTGCAGATGCTACAAAAAGACTGTTTCCAATCTGCTCAATAAAAAGAAAGCTTCTACTCTGTGAGAAGAAAGCACACATCATAAGAAAGTTTCTCAGAATGTTCTGTCTAGTTTTTATGTGAAGATATTTCCTATTTCACCTTAGGCCTCAAAGGGCTGACAAATATCCCTTTGCAGATTCTACAGTAAGACGGTTTCCGAACTGATCAATGAAAAGAAAGGTTCAACTCTCTGCAAGGAAGGGACACATCACAAAGAAGTTTCTCAAAGTTCATCTGTTTAGTTATTATGTGAAGACATTTCTTTTTCACCGTAGGCCTCAAACCACTCAGAAATATCCCGTTGCAGATTGTACAAAAAGACAGTTTCCAAACTGCTCAGTCAAAACAAAGGTTCAACACTGAGATGAATGCACACATCACAAAGACGTTTCTCAGAACGCTTCTGTTTAGTTTTTATGTGAAGATATTTCCTTTTTCACCATAGACCTCAAAGGACTCCAAATATCCATTTGCAGATTCTGCAAAAAGAGTGTTTCCAAACTGGTCAATCAAAAGAAAGATTAAACTCTGTGAGATGAATGCGAACATCACAAAGCAGTTTCTCAGAATGCTTCTGTCTAATTTTTATGTGAAGATATTTCCTTTTTCATCATAGGCCTTAAACTGCTCACAAATATCCCTCTGCAGATACTACAAAAAGACTGTTTCCAAACTGCTCAATCAAAAGAAAGGTTCAACTCTGCAAGATGAAAGCACTCATCAAAAAGAAGTTTCTCAGAAAGCTTCTGTCTAGTTTTTATGTGAAGATATTTCATATTTCAACAAAGGCCTCAAAGGGCTTAGAAATATGCCTTTGCAGAGTGTCCAAAGAGACTCTTTCCAAACTGCTCAATCAAAGGAAACTTTCAACATGTGAAATGAAAGTGCACATCACAAACAAGTTTCTCAGATGGTTTCTTTCTAGTTTTAATATGAAGATATTTCCTTTTTCACCATGCGCTTCAGTGGGCTCAAAAATATCTCTTTTCAGATCCTACAAAAGGCCTCTTTCCAAACTGCTCTAACAAAGGAAAGTTTCAACTCTGTGAGGCGAAATCACACATCACAAATAAGTTTCTCAGAAAGCTTTTTCTAGTTTTCATGGGAAGATATTTCCTATTTCACCTTAGTCCATAAAGGGATAACAAATATCCCTTTACAGAATCTACAAAAAGACTCTTTCCAAACTGCTCCACCAAAAGAAAATTTCAACTGTATGAGATTAATGGATGCATCACAAAGCAGTTTCTCAGAAAGCTTCTGTCTAGTTTTTATGTGAAGATATTTCTTTTTCACCATAGGCCTCAAACATCTAAGAAATATCCCTTTGCAGATTGGACATAAAGACTGTTTCCAAACTTCTCAATCAAAAGAAATTTTCAACTCTGTGTGATGAATGTACACATCACAAAGAACTTTCTCAGAATGCTTCTGTCTAGTTTTTATGTGAAGATATTTACTTTTTCACCATAGGCCTTAAACCACTCCCAAATATCCCTCTGCATATAATACAAAAAGACTGCTTCCAAACTGCTCAATGAAAAGTTCAACTCTGTGGGATAAAAGCACACATCACAAAGACGTTCTTCAGAAAGTTTCTCACTAGATTTTATGTGAAGATATTTAGTTTTTCACCACAAGCCACAAAGCGCTCCAAATATCCATTTGCAGATTCCTCAAAAAGACTGTTTCCAAACGGATCAATCAAAAGAAAGTTTCAACTCTGTGAGATGAATGCAAACATCACAAAGAAGTTTCTCAGAATGCTTCTGTCTAGTTTTTCTGTGAAGATATTTCCTATTTCACCATGGCCGTCAATGGGTTCACATATATCCTTTCGCAGATTCTACAGAAAGACTGTTTCTGAACTTCTCAATGAAAAGAAATGTTCAACTGTGGGAGATGAATGCACACACATGAAAAAGAATTTTCTAAGAATGCCTCTGTGTAGTTTTTATGCTAAGATATTTCTTTTTCACCGTAGACCTCAAACCACTCAGAAATGTCCCTTTGCAGATTGTAGGAAAAGATGGTTCCCAAACTGCTCAATGAAAAGAAAGGTTCAACTCTGTGACATGAATATGCACATCACAAAGAAGTTTTTCAGAAAGCTTCTGTTTAGTTTTTAAGTGAAAATATTTCCTTTTTCACCATAGGCCTCAAAGCCCTCCAAATATCCTTTTGCAGAATCTACAAAAAGAGAGTTTCCAAACTGTTCAATGAAAAGATAGATTCAAATCTGAGAGATGAAAGCACACATCACAAAGAAGTCTCCCATAATGCTTCTGTCTACTTGTTTTGTGAAGATATTTTCTATTTCAATATAACCTCAAAGGGCTCACAAATATCCCTTTGCAGACTCTACAAAAAAGACAGTTTTTGAACTGCTCCATGAAAAGAAAGTTTCAACTCTGTGAGATGAATGCACAAATAATAAACTAATTTCTCATAATGCTTCTGTCTAGTTTTTATGTGAAGATATTTCTTTTTCACCATAGGCATAAAACCGTTCAGAAATATCCCTTTGTAGATTCTACAAAAAGACTGTTTCCAAACTGCTCAATCAAAATAAAGGTTCAAGCCTGTGAGATGAATGCACATACAACAAAGAAGTTTCTCAGAAATCTTCTGTCGTGTTTTTATGTGAAGATATTTCCTTTCTCAACATAGGCCTCAACGTGATCCAAATATCCATTTGCAGATTCTACAAAAAGACTGTTTCCAAACTGATCAATCAAAACTAATTTTTAACTCTCTGAGATGAAAGCACACATAACAAAGAAGTTACTCAGACAGCTTTTCTCTAGTTTGTATGTGAAGATATTTCCATTTCACCTGAGGCCATAAAGGGCTCAGAAATATTCCTTTGAAGGTTCTACAAAAAGACTGTTTCCGAAGTGCTCAATCAAAAGAAAGGTTCAACTCTGTGAGATGAATGCACACATCACAAAGAAGTTTCTCAGAATACTTCTGTCTAGTTATTATGTGAAGATATTTCCTTTTTCACCATAGTCTTTAAACCGCTGAAAAATATCCCTCTGCAGATACTACAAAAAGACTATTTCCAAACTGGTCCATCAAAGAAAGTTTCAACTCTGTGAGATGAATGGACTCATCACAAAGAAGTTTCTCAGAATTCTTCTGTCTAGTTTTTATGTGAACCTATTTCCTTTTTCACCGTAGGACTCAAATTGCTCCAAATATCCATTTGCAGATCCTACAAAAAGAATGTTTCCAAACTGCTCAATCAAAAGATAGGCGCAACTCTGTGAGACGAAAGCACACATCACAAAGAAGTTTCTCAGAAAGCTTCTGTCTACTTTTTATATGAAGGTATTTCCTTTGGCAACATAGGCCTTAAACTGCTCACAAATATAACTCTGCTTATACTTCCAAGAGACTTTCTCCAAATTGCTAAATCAAAAGAAACGTTCAACCTTGTGAGATGAATGCACACATCACAAAGAAGTTTCCCAAAATGCTTCTGTCTAGTTATTATGTGAAGATATTTCCTTTTTCACTATAGTCTATAAACCACTCAAAAATATCCCTCTGCAGATACCACAAAAAGACTGATTCCAAACTGATCCATCAAAGAAAGTTTCAACTCTGTGAGATGAATGGACTCAACACAAAGAAGTTTCACAGAATTCTTCTGTCTAGTTTTTATGTGAACATATTCCCTTTTTCACCATAGGACTCAAATTGTTCCAAATATCCATTTGCGGATTCTACAAAAAGAATGTTTCCATACGTCTCAATCAAAAGAAAGGTGAAACTTTGTGAGACGAAAGCACACATCACAAAGAAGTTTCTCAAAAAGCTTCTGTTTACTTTTTATATGAAGGTATTTCCTTTTGCACAATAGGCCTTAAACTGCTCAAAAATATAACTCCGCTTATACTTCCAAGAGACTTTCTCCAAATTGCTAAATCAAAAGAAACGTTCAAATTTGTGAGATGAATGCACACATCACAAAGAAGTTTCTCAAAATGCTTCTGTCTAGTTTTCATGTGAAGATATTTATTTTTCACCATTGGCCTCAAACCACTCTGAAATATCCCTTTGCAGTTTGTACAAAAAGACTGTTTCCAAACTGCCCAATGAAAAGAAATGGTCAACTATTAGAGATGAATGGAAATGTCACAAATAGTTTTCTCAAAAAGCTACTGTCTAGTTTTTATGTGAAGATATTTCCTTTTCCTCTATAGGCCTCAAAACGCTCCAAAAATCCATTTGCAGATTCTACAAAAAGACTGTTTCCAAACTACCCCATAAAAATAAAGGTTCAACTCTGTGAGAGGAAAGTGCACATCACAAAGAAGTTTCTCAGAAAGCTTCTATCTAGTTTTTAGGTGAAGATATTTTATATTTCAACATCGGCCATATGGGGCTCACAAATATCCATTTGCAGATTCTAAGAAAATACAGGTTCCAAACTGCTAAATCAAAAGAAAGGTTTAACTCTGTGAGATGAATGGACACATCACAAAGAAGTTTCTCAGAAAGCTTCTGTCTAGTTTTTATGTGAAGATATTTCTTTTTCACCATAAGCCACAAAAGGCTAAGAAATTTCCCTTTGTAGCTTCTACAAAAGACTGTTTCCAAACAGCTCAATCGAAACAAAAGTTGAATTCTGTGACGTGAATTCACACATCACAAAGAAGTTTCTCAGAAATCTTCTGTCTAGTTTTTATGTGAAGATTCTTCCTTTTTCACCATGGGCCTCAAATAGCTCCAAATATCCATTAGCAGATTCTACAAAAAGACTTTCCAAACTGCTCAATCAAAAGAAAGGTTCAGTACTGTGAGAAGAAAGCACACATCACAAAGAAGTTTCTCAGAAATCTTATGTCTAGTTTTTATGTGGAGATATTTCGTATTTCATCACAGGCCATAAAGAGCTCACAAATATCTCTTTGCAGATTCTACAAAACGACTGTTTCCAAACTGCTCAATCAAAAAAAATGTTCAACTCTGTGACATGAATGGACACATCACAAAGAAGTTTTTCAGATGCTTCTATCTACTTTTTATGTACAGATATTTCCTTTTCACCATAGACCTCAAATGGCTCAGAAATATCTCTTTGCAGATTTTACAAAAAGACTATTTCCAAACTGCTCAAACAAAAGAAAGATTCAACTCTCTGAAATGAAAGCTCACATCACAAAGAAGTTTCTAAAAATGATTCTGTCTAGTTTTTATGTGAATATATTTCCTTTTTGACCTTAGGCCTCAAAGCTCTCCAAATATCCATTTGTAGACTCTTCAAAAAGACTGTTTCCAAAGTGATCAATCAAAAGAAAGGTTCAGCTGTGTAGGATGAAAGCACACATCACAAAGAAGTTTCTCAGAAAGATTCTGTCTAGTATTTATGTGAAGATATTTCCTATTTCTCCATAGGCCTAAAGGGGATCACAAATATCCCTTTGCAGATACTACAAGAAGACTGTTTCCAAACTGCTCAATGAAAAGAAAGGATCAACTCTGTGAGGTGAATGCACAGATAAAAAAGAAGTTTCTCAGAATGCTTCTGTCTAGTTTTTATGTGAAGATATTTCTTTTTCACCACAGGCCTGAAACCACTCAGAAATATTCCTTTGCAGATTGCACAAAAAGAATGTTTCCAAACTCTTCAAAGAACAGAAAGGTTCAACTCTTTGGTATGAATGCAAACATCACAAAAAGTTATCTCTAAAAGCTTCTGTCTGGTTTTTACGTGAATATTTAGTTTTTCAGCATAGGCATCAAACCGCTCACAAATATACATTTTCAGATTCTATACAATGACTTGTTCCCAAACTGCTCAATGAAAAGAAATGTTCAAATCTGTGAGATGAAAGCACGCATCACAAAGAAGTTTCTTAGAAAGTTTCTGTCTAGTTTTTAGGTACAGATACTTCCTTTTTCACCTTATGCCTCAAAGCGCTCCAAATATCCATTTACCAATTCTACCAAAAGAGTGTTTCCAAACTGATCAATCAAAGGAAACGTTCAACTCTGTGAAATGAAAGCACACATCACAAAGAAGTTTCTCAGAATGCTTCTGTCTAGTTATTATGTGAAGACATTTTCTATTTCACTATAGGACTCAAAGGGCTCAGAAATATCCCTTTGCAGATTCTACAAAAGGACTGTTTCCAAACTGCTCAATCAAAAAGAAGGTTTGCAAGCATCACAAAGAAGTTTCTCAAAAATCTTCTGTCTAGTTTTTATGTGATGATATTTCCTATTTCACCATAGGTCTCAAAGGGCTCAGAAATATCCCTTTGCAGATTCTATGAAAAGACTCTTTCCAAACTACTGAATGAAATGAAAGTTTCAAATCTGTGGGATGAATGCACACATCACAGAGAAGTTTCCCGGAATGCTTCTGTCTGATTTTTATGTGAAGATATTTCTTTTTCACCACAGGCTTCAAACCACTCAGAAATATCCCTTTACAGATTGTGCAAAAAGACTGTTTCTAAACAGCTCAATGAAAAGGAAGATTCAACTCTGGGAGATGAATGGAAACACCACAAAGAAGTTTCTCAAAAAGCTTCTGTCTGGTTTTTATGTGAAGGTATTTCCTTTTTCACCGTAGGCCTCAAACTGCTCACAAACATCCCTTTGCAGATTCTACAAAAAGACTGTTTCCAAACTGCACAATGAAAAGAAAGGTTAAACTCTGTGAGATTAAAGCACACATCACAAAGAAGTTTCTCAGAATGCTTTTGTATAGTTTTGTGTGAAGAAGTTTCCTTTTTCACCATAGCAATCAAAAGAACGGTTCAAATGTGTGGGATGAATGCACACATCCCAAAGAAGTTTCTCAGAAAACTTCCGTTTAATTTTTTGTGAAGACATTTCCTTTTTCACCATGGGCCTCAAAGCACTCCAAATATCCACTTCAGATTCTACAAAAAGAATGTTTCCAATCTGCTCAATCAAAAGAAAGGTTCAACTCTGTGAGGTGAAAGCACACATCACAAAGAAGTTTCTTAGAAACCTTCTCTCTAGTTTATATGTGAAGATATTTCATATTTCAAAATAGGCCTCAAAGGGCTCAGAAGTATACCTTTGCAGATGCTACAAAAAAAGAGTGTTTCCAAACAGCTCTATCAAAAGAAATATTTAACTTGGTGAGATGAATGCACACGTTACATAGAAGTCTCTCATAATGTTTCTGTCTAGTTTTTTTGAGAAGCCATTTCCTTTTTCACTATAGGCCTCAGTCTGCTCATTAATAGCCCTCTGCAGATACTAGAAAAAGAGTCTTTCCAAACTGCTCAATCAAAATAAAGGTTCAAATCTTTGAGATGAAAGCCCACGTCACAAAGAAGTTTCTCAGAAAGTTTCTGTCTAGTTTTTATGTGAAGATATTTCCTATTTCACCTTAGTCCTCAAAGGGATCACAACTATCCCTTTTCAGATTCTACAAAAAACTCTTTCTGAACTGCTTCATCAAAGGAAAGGTTCAATTCTCTGAGATGAATGCACACATAAAAAATTAGTTTCTCAGAATGCTTCTGTCTTGTTTTTATGTGAAGATATTACTTTTTCACCATAGGTCTCAAACCGCAAACAGATATTCCTTTGCAGATTGCACAAAAAGTATGTTTCCACACTGCTCAATGAACAGAAAGTTTCAACTCAGTGAGATGAATGCAAACATCACAAAGAGTTTTCTCAAAATACTTCTGTTTAGGTATTATGTGAAGATATTTACTTTCTCACCATAGGCCTCAAACTGCTCACAAATATCCCTTTGCAGATTCTACAAAATGACTTGTTGTGAAATTGCTCAATGAAAAGGAAGGTCCAAATCTGAGATGAAAGCATGCATCACAAAGAAGTTTCTCAGAAGTTTCTCTCTAGTTTTTATGTGTAGATATTTCCTTTTTCACCATAGGACTCAAAGCACTCCAAATATCCCTTTGTAGATTCTACAAAAAGAGTTTTTCCAAACTGCTCAATCAAAAGAGAGGTTCAACTCTTTGAGATGAAAGCACACAGTACAAAGAAGATTTTCAGAAAGCTTTTGTCTAGTTTTTATGTGAAGATATTTCCTATTTCACCATAGGCCTCAATGTGCTCACAAATATCCCTTTGCAGATTCTTCAAAAGGACTCTTTCCAAACTGCTGAATCCAAGGAAAGTTTCAACCCTGTGACATGAATGCACACATCACAAAGAAGTTTCTCAGAATGCTTCTGTCTAGTTTTTATGTGAAAATATTTCCTGTTCACCATAGGCATAAAACGTTGCAAATATCCATTTGCAGATTCTACAAAAAGACTGTTTCCAACCTGCTCAATCAAACGAAAAGTTCAACTCTGTGAGATGAAGGCGCACATGACAAATAAGTTTCTCAGAAAGCTTCTGTCCAGTTTTTATTTGAAGATTTTCCCTATTTCACTATAGGCCTGAAAAGGCTCACAAATATCCTTTTGCATATTCTAAAAAAAGACTGTTTCCAAACTATTCAATCAAAAGAGAGGTTCAAATATGTGTGATGAATGCACACATCACAAAGAAATTTCTCAGAATGTTTTTGTCTAGTTTTTATGTGAAGATATTTATCTTTCACCATAGGCCTCAAATGGCTCAGAAATATCCCTTTGTAGCTTGTACAAAAAGACTGTTTCCAAACTGCTCAATCAAAAGAAAGTTTCAACACTGTGAGATGAATGCACACATCACAAAGAAGTTTCTCAGAAAGCTTCTGTTTAGCATTCATGTGAAGATATATCCTTTTTCACCATAGGCCTCAATGGGCTCAGAAATATCCCTTTGCAGATTCTACAAAAGGACTGTTTAGAAAACTGCTTAATCCAAAGAAATGTTCAACTCTGTGAGTTGAATGCATACATCTCAAAGAAGTTTCTCATAACGGATCTGTCGAGTTTTTTTTGTGTAGATATATCCTTTTCAACCATATGTCATAAACTGCTCATGAATATCCCTCTGCAGATACTACAAAAAGACTGTTTCCAAACTGTTGCATCCAAAGAAATGTTCAACACTGTGAGATGAATACACCCATCACAAAGGAGTTTCTCAGAATGCTCCTGTCTGGTTTTTATGTGAAGATATTTCCTTTTTCACCATGGGCCTCAAAGTACTCCAAATATCCATTTACAGACTCTACAAAAAGAGTTTTTCCAAACTGCTCATTCAAAAGAAAGGTTCAACTCTGTGAGATGAAAACACACATCACAAAGTAGTTTCTCAGAAAGCTTCTGTCTAGTTTTTATGTGAAGATATTTCCTATTTCACCGTAGGCCATAAAGAGCTCACAAATTTTTTTTGCAGATTCTTCAAAAAGACTGTTTCCAAACTGCCCAATCCAAAGAAAGGTTCAACTGTGTGAAAAGAATGGACACATCACAAAGAAGTTTCTCAGAATGCATCTATCCAGTTTTATGTGAAGATATTTCTTTTTCATCCTAGTCCTCAATGGGCTCAGAAATATCCCTTTGCAGATTCTAAAAAAGAACTGTTTCCAAACTGCTCAATCTAAAGAAAGGTTCACCTCTGTGAGTTGAATGCACACATCACAGAGAAGTTTCCCAGAATGCTTCTGTCTACTTTGTATGTGAATGTATTTCCTTTTTCACCATAGGCCTCAAACCGTTCACAAATATCCCTCTGCAGATACAACAAAAGGACTGTTTCCAATCTGCTAAATCAAAAGGTAGGCTCAACAACGTGAGATGAATGCATGCATCACAAATAAGTTTCTCAGAATGCTTCTGTCTAGTTTTAATGTGAAGATATTTCCTTTTTTCACCATAGGCCTCAAAGCACTCCAAACATCCATTTGCAGATTCCACAAAAATACTGTTTCCAAGCTGCTCTATCAAAACAAAGGTTCAACTCTGTGAGATGAAAGCACACATCACAAAGAAGTTTCTCACAAAGCTTCTGTCTAGTTTTTATGTAACGATATTTCCTATTTCACCACAGGCCTCAATGGACTCAAAAATATCCCTTTCAGATCCTACAAAAAGAGTATTTCTGAACTTCTCAATGAAATGAAAGTTTCAACCCTGTGAGGTGAATGCACACATAAAAAAGAAGTTTCACAGAATGCTTCTGTCTAGATTTTATGTGAAGATATTACTTTTTCACCATAGACCTCAAACTGCTCAGAAATATCCCTTTGCAGATTGAACCAAAAGACTCTTTCCATACTGCTCAATGAAAAGAAAGATTCATCTGTGTGAGATGAATGCACACATAGAAAAGAAGTTTCTCAGAATGCTTCTGTCTAGTTTTTATGTGAAGATATTTCCTTTTTCACCATAGTCCTTAAACCATTCACAAATATCCCTCTGCAGATACTACAAAAAGACTGTTTCCAAACTGCTCCATGAAAAGAAAGGTTCAACTCTGTGAGATGAATGCACACATAAGGAAGAAGTTTCTCGGAATGATTCTGTCTAGTCTTTATGTGAAGATAATTCTTTTTCACTACAGGCATCAAACGGCTCAGAAATATCCATTTGCAGATTGTACAAAAATACTTTTTCCAATCTTCTCAATCAAAAGAAAGGTTCTGTTCTGTGATATGAATCCAGGCATCACAAAGAAGATTCTCAGAAGCTTCTTTTTGTGTTTTTGTGAAAATATTTCCGTTTTCACCATAGGCCTAAAAGAGCTGCAAATATCCATTTGTGGATTCTACAAAAAGACTGTTTTGAAACTGATCAATCAAAAGAAAAGTTCAACTCTGTGAGACGAAAGCACACATTGCAAAGCATTTTCTCAGAAATATTCTGTCTAGTTTTTATATCAAGGTATTTCCTGTTTCATCATAGGCTGTGAAGGGCTCACAAATATCCATTTGCATATTTTAAAAAAAGACTGTTTCCAAACTGCTCAAAGAAAAGAAAAGTTCAAATCTGTGAGATGAATGCACACATCAGAAAGAACTTTCTCAGAATGCTTCTGTCTAGTTTTTATGTGAAGATATCTCTTTTTCACCTTAGGTCTCAAATAGCTAAGAAATATCCCTTTCCAGATTTTACAAAAAGACTGTTTCCAAACTGCTCAATAAAAAAAAAGTTTCAACACTGTGAGATGAATACACACATCAAAAAGAAGTTTCTCAGAAAGCTTCTGTTTTCTTTTTATTTGAAAATATTTCCCTTTTAACCATAGGCCTCAATGGGCTCAGAAATATCTCTTTTCAGATTCTACAAAATGACTGTTTAGAAAACTGCTGGATACAAATTACACCATTATGGCTCACACACTGCAGCCTCAACCTCCCAAGGGTTTGGCGATTCCTCAAGGGATCCTACAGCCTTGGCCTCCCAAAGTGTTGGCGTTACAGGCTTGAGCCACCAGCACCCGGCCTGAGTTAATACATCTGGTCTCACTACGTCTTAACCACACACCCATGAAGAACTCAACTCAAGAGAGAGTTGGCAAGAGACTCTCGGCATTCTCTCCCGAAAGCAGTGAGGTGGATGGCAGACGTGTGTCCCGAGCTCCTGGGGTTTTAGTTGACCATGTGTAGAGGAGAGATTTCCAATGTTTCCAGAGAGGCACGAGCCACAGTTATTCGGGGCATCGGAACACGAGATGGGCTTTCTGACAGCAACTTAATGGCCAGGAAGGTCCAGAATCTGCCAAGGCCCATGTCCCAGGGTGGGGCCAATGGAACCCAAGGTAGAGGGAGTCAGCGGTCCTCACAGAGAGGACTCCAGCCCTAGGCTCCGCTGTGCAGACCAAATCAGAAGGAAGAGACACCTTCGTCCTACATGCCACATCCCTCCACTGAACTTGGGAGTGGATCTGTTTCCCAAACATAAGGTGACTTTCGCTTTGCAATGGATCACAAGGGGCCAGGCTTTCCAGAGTCAGCAGGATAAAGAAGTCATTCTGGCTCGGCCACCCCCTTCCCCTGGTAACTGGTGAATTTAAATGAGCCGAGGCTGGCCGGGCCAGAGCCGCTACAGGGGGGAGGGGCGTGGGTGGGGTGGGGGTTTCCTAAGGCACTGCAGAAATTGGGCCTTTGCCTAGAGGATGACAGTGCTGCAGGAACCCGTCCAGGCTGCTATATGGCAAGCAGTAAACCACTATGCTTACCGAGATGGGGTTTTCCTCACAGAACGCCTTTATGCAGAAGTACACTCAGAAGAAGCCTTGTTTTTAATGGCTACCTGTTCTTACCTCCCAGGAAAGGCCTATAAAGCATATAGACTCTTGAAAAGACACAGTTGTCCTAAACCGCAATGCAAATACCTGCTTGCAAAATGTTGTGTTGATCTCAGTAAGCTTGCAGACTGGGAACAAATCTTATCTGGTGGAGCGTTTAATAAGCAGAAAAGCCATGATGATATTGTTACTGAGTTTGGTGATTCAGTTTGCTTTCCCCTTCCATTGTTGGGACCTGTATATTGCAAGACAGATCGGCTTGCTAAAAGAAAAGAATGTTACCAAAAGAGGCTTAGTTTAAATCCTATCCTCTGGTATCCCTTTGAATCATCATGTGAAATAGGTGAAAAGCCAGATCCTGACCAAACATTTAAATTCACATCTTTACAGAACTTTAGCAACTGTCTGCCCAACTCTTGCACAACACAAGTACCTAATCACAGTTTATGTCACAGACAACCTGAGACCATTCTTATGGAAACACCCCAGGACACAACTGAATTAAACAGGGTCAATTTAGAATCTTCCAATTCAAAGTACTCCTTGAATACAGATTCCCCAGTGTCTTTTATTGATTCAGCTGTAATTTCACCTGAAACTTTCCCACTGGGAACAGGAACTTCCATATTATCTAAACAGGTTCAAAATAAACCAAAAACTGGTCGAAGTTTATTAACAGGACCAGCAGCTCTTAGTCCATTTACCCCACGTTTTGGGATTTTGCCATTAGAAACCCCAAGTCCTGGAGATGGATCTTATTTAAAAAGCTACACTAATACACCTTCTGTAATTGATGTGCCATCCACCAGAGCCCCCTCAGAAAAGTCTGTTGCCAGAATTGGCCACAGACTGTTGCCAAAATTGGCCACAGAGGAATAGCTCAATCTAATATAAATGACAACCTGGAAATTACAAAATTGGACTCTTCCATCAATTCAGAAGAGGAAATATCCACAATCACACCTCAGATTCAGGCTTTTAATCTACAAAAAGCAGCAGCAGAAGGCTTGATGAGCCTTCTTCATTAAAGGGGGAAAGGTTATTTATTTTTATGTTCATACCACTGCAAAGAAGCTATAAATATTTTGAGCCATCTACCTTCTCACCACTACAATACTGGTTGGGTACTGTGCCAAATTGGAAGGTCTTATTTTGAACTTTCAGAGTACATGCATGCTGAAAGAATATTCTCAGAGGTTAGAAGGATTGAGAATTATAGAGTCAAAGGCATGGAAATCTACTCTACAACACTTTGGCATCTTCAAAAAGATGTCGCTCTTTCATTTCTGTCAAAAGACTTAACAGACATGGATAAAAATTCGCCAGAGGCCTGGTGTGCTGCAGAGAACTGTTTCAGTCTGCAACGGGAACACGATATTGCAATTAAATTCTTCCAGAGAGCTATCCAAGTGGATCCAAATTATGCTTATGCCTATACTTTATTAGGGCGAGAGTTTGTCTTAACTGAAGAATTGGACAAAGTGTTAGCTTGTTTTCGAAATGCTATCAGAGTCAATCCTAGACATTACAATGCATGGTAAGTGGTAATGAATTGTAAAGACAAAGTCTTGTTGATGGTGCTGGTAGTCACTGATTTATCTTGTTAGATAGCTCTTTATTGTCATGAATTTGGTTACTAATTCTTAGGAATGGTACATAATGGTCAATAACTTCAAACCAACTTTTTTTATGAAATGTATGTCTTTAACAAACTCTTCAGTTAACTAATGATAGTAGAATACGAGATGCTTATACTCAACAGTTTCAGTCTTCTACAAAACTTTTGCAGATACTGCAGTTGTGTTTTGTTTGTTTGCTTGTTTAGTTTTGTTACTTGATTTGTTACTTTTTCTTCGAACACAAAAATGGTGATTGGGACAAAAAGTGCTTGGGAAATTGGAATGGAATAGCATAATTCACTTATTGGATAATAGAAAAAAACACGGAAAATTTCACTAGTTGCTTTTTGACAATGTTCCAGTTTATTGAGTTACTATTAAAAACTTAATGTATCCTTTATTTAGCAGTATCTCTGTTTTACTTTTTTGTATTTGTGTATAAGTAGACACATAGGAAATTACTACCCAGTTCATATTGTTATCAACTGAATAACATATGAAAAAGTTTGGTCCTACTTCTGCCTCAACACCATACTTAATGTTGTCATTTATTGTATTTCTCTGGACTGACTTAAAAGTTTAAATCTCAAGAGAAGGCCAGGCATGGTGGCTCATGCCTGTCATCCCAGCATTTTGGGAGGCCAAGGCGGGCAGATCACAACGTCAAGAGATCGAGACCATATGGTGAAACACCGCCTATATTAAAAGTATAAAAATTAGCTGGGCATGGTGGCAGGCGCCTGTAGTCCCAGCTACTCAGGAGGCTGAGGAAGGATAATCACTTGAACCTGGGAAGTGGAGGTTGCAGTGAGTCAAGATTATGCCATTGCACTCCAGCCTGGGCGACAGAGTGAGACGCCGTCTCAAGAAAATAATAAAATATAAATAAAATAATATAAAATAAAATAAAATAAAATAAATATCAAGAGAAGGTATAATTCTGAAGTAGTAACACTGCGGAAGCTTTTTTGTCAGATACGGTTATCTTTGGGGTTAGTTATTATAGCAGTTGAATTTTAACACTTGATTTGCTTCTAAATCTGAAGCATTATATTACTAAAATATCTTTTGATTTGTGATTATGTTGTTTAATGGATTATATATCATTTTGCAGTAGTAGTTGCCGTGTCTGAAAGATTGCCAAAATATAGTGCTAGCTATTGCTGAACAATGTAACAATCAACTTGCCAATATTGCCATCTCTTCCAATAGCTATGTTCTCCATAATATTTTAAGAGCTCAGTTCTTCATAAGGCTTGTGTTGTTTTTGATTTTTTCCCAAGTCTGGTGGATCCTTGTGCTGTTCTTTTTTAAATGTGTATCGTCTGTCCAGCAATTCTGCAGGAGTCATATTCTTAAAAACCTTAACCATATCAAAAATTGTGTTTAAAGGAGGATTATTCAGACTGGCATGCTTTTAGTAGGAGGAGTTTAAATGCTGACGTATTTAGGTAACTCTAAATATTGAGCAACTTTATTCTATCTACAAAATAGATAGCCTTTCTTTTCTTTTCACTTTCACTATCATTTAATACCTTTTCTTCATCTATAACACAATTATAACGATATACAAAGCCACTCAAATAAAGCAGATATATTGTGCTTTAAAAAAAAAAAAAGAAGTCATTATATGGCACACAATGAGGTGTGACTCAAATCTAGAATCTCCAGTGAAAACCAATGAAACAGGGTCAAATCCCATGTCTACTAAAAATAAAAAATTGAGCCAGGCGTGGTGGTGCTGAGGCAGGAGAATCACTCTAACCCAGGAGACAGAGGTTGCAGTGAGCTGAGATCACGCCACTGTACTCCAGCCATGGGGGGAGAGAGCAAGACTCCCTCTCAGAAGCAAACAAACACAGAAAGCAAATAAAGTGTTTAACACAACGTGTCAGGCTCAGGTCTCTTGACAGGATACATCCAGCACCCGGGGAAACATTGATGGGTGGGATGGAATCTATTATGTGGCCTCAAGGAAGGGTTTGAGAGACAGTCCTGCAAACGTGACGGCCTAAAGAAGCCCCTCTGCCCAAGAAGCGATATTCATTTGTATCCTGTAGCCACCCACGAGGGAGATTCAGGCTCTCTACAGACCCCCAAACCCCACCCCACCCCACCCCACCCCATCGCAACCCACGCCCCCGCTTCGTGAAATGAGCTGTCGCTCCATCAGGCTCTATTCAGGCCGTGTGGTTTTGTAACCTCCATCGTGTGTGCCTGGGTTGTGGGGTGGGGTTGGGGCGGCCGTGGACAGAGGAGGGGATAAAGTGGTGGTGTCCCGTGTGTGCCCAGTACGTGGGACGTGGGTGGGGTGGCCAGAGCCTAGGGAACTCATTGCCTGTCAGGACGTCTCCCCTCCTGGTCCCCTCTCTGACCTACGCTCCACATCTCTGCAGTTCAGTGGGGACCTTGTGGGTGGAAGTCACCATCCCTTTGGACTTTAGTCGAGGAAGGCCGGGCTCCCAAGTGTCTCCCTGGAGTCGGGGCCTTGGGCAGGCTCACAAGGATGCTGAAGGTAATGGTTGGTGACAGTGATGTAAGTTGGAGGCCTCGGGCCAATGCAGAGGTATCCATTTGACCTCAGTGGGACAGGTCAGCTTTGTGGAGTCCCGGGCTTCCTTCCAGAGACTCACCCAGTGCTAGCAAGCATGGTCCCGAGGATCCCAGCTCCCAGCAGAAGCACTTTTGTTCACACAGAATCCTGGGCAGGAAAGTTATCAGCAGGTTTAGACCTCCTAGCCAAAAAGCCAAAGCCACTTCTGGGATTTTTTTTTCAAAGAGCCAGTGGTTCCACAATGGGCCATGGGTAGTTGTGGAAATGGAGAGAAGTGTTTGTAGATACATATTTCAGACAGAACGGACAGGGCTTGGTCATAGGTCATGAAGGACATGAGCAGATGTACATTGAGAAAACCCTCCCAGCATCCTAGGTGAACAGAGGTATGATTTTTTGAGACAGTCGAGCTAGATGCAACCCCAGATTTTAGGGTTGGATCTTTATTAATATGTAGTATCTATGAGGTATCAAAGTCCAGAAATCAACTCTCCAGTTCTGTACAGTATTTTGTAGGGAGATCAACTCTGGGATGTCTAAAGTTAAGAGTACAGGCCGTGGTAATGGATTAAATTAGATATACTTGAAGTTATTTTGCCAAGAAAGAGAGGGCGGGAGATAGGGAGAGCCAGAGAGTGAGCGAGAAAGAGAGAGAGACACACAGAGACAGAGACAGAGAGACAGACAGAGAGACACAAAGATAAACAGAAAGAGAAAGACAGAGAGAGACAGAGAGATAAAGACACAGAGAAAGACACAGATGGAAAGAGACAGAAAGAAACTGAAAGACAGACAGAGACAGAAAGAGAGAGAGATAGACAGAGAGAGCGACAGACCGACAGGCAGCCAGACAGGCGGAGAAAGAGAGTAAGACAGAAAGCAGACACACACACACAGAGAGACAGAGACAGTTGGAGAGACAGAGAGAAAGAAAGAGAGAGACAGACAGAGGGAAAGAGACAGAGAGAGAAAGAGACAGACAGAGGGAGAGACAAAAACAGACACAGAGAGAGACAGACAGAGACAGAGACAGAGAGAAACAGACAAGGAGAGAGAGACAGACAGACAGGAAGAGAAAGACAGTAAGACAGAAGACAGACACAGAGGGAGAGAGACAGAGAGACAGAGACAGAGAGACAGACAGGCAAAGAGAGAGAAAAAAACAGACAGACAGGGAGAGAGAGAGACAGACAGGGAGAGAGAGAGAGAGATACTGACAGACAGGCAGAGAAAGAGAATAAGACAGAAGACAGACACAGTGAGAGAGACAGAGAGAGAGACAGAGACAGTGAGACAAAGAAAGAAAGAGAGATACAGACAGACAGACAAAGAGACAGACAGAGAAAGGCGAGACGGACAGAGAGAGACAGAGAGAGAGAAAGAGAGAGAGAGAGAGGCAGGCAGAGAAAGAAAGAAAGAAAGAAGACAGACACCATGAGAGAGACAGGCAGAGAGAGACACACACAGAGACAGAGAGACAGAGAGAAAGAAAGAGACAGACAGAGATAAAAACAGAGACGGACACAGAGAAACAGACAGACAGGGAGAGAGAGAGACAGACAGACAGGCAGAGAGATTGAGACAGAAAGGCAAAGAAAGGGAGTAAGACAGAAGACAGACACAGTGAGAGAGACAGGCAAAGAGAGAGAGAAAAAAATAGACAGACAGGCAGAGAGAGAGAGAGAGACAGAGAAAGAGAGACAGAGAGACAGATAGAGGAGGAGGAATGGCGTGGTCAGGAAATAATTACACATATTTTATAACGCCTTTGATTCCGTAAAGGGTGGCCGGGGTGTGCTTTGAAAACAACAACAACAGCAACAAGTGCAGCAGCAGCAGCAGCAGGAGCAGCGGCAGCATTCGCTTATGGATTTCTAGAAAATAAGATGTTCTGAAGTAAACATCAACCGGCTCTCACTACAAGTTGAGAGATTCACAAAAGCACTAGTTAACAACAGGAGAAAACAGCAGCTAACATGTCTTGGGGAAAAGATACGTCTTCCTGAAAATTAGGGATTTCTACTTCACCTGAAAAGAAATACATACGAAAAAGGAAAAACAAGAACAAAACAAAACAAAACAACAAACACGGGCCAAGGCACCATCCCTGGAAATCTTAAGTGAGCAAAGTATTAGTTTTCAGAAAACATTTCTATTATGGGCAAATACTAAGAACGCCCAGACTAGAGCTGTGACGCCATTCCCATTGTGAAACTATACTGGCTGGAGGGCGGAGAAACTAAAACATCATGTTAAAAGGTGATGGAGACCCAGCCAGGGTGAAGCTTTCCTAGGGAGGGAGGCCTGAGGAGGGAAGTGGGGGGAAAAAACCCCACAAGAGCAGGCCCGCCCGCTTGCCCACGCGGGTCAAGGGCTATGCCATTGGTCTGAGCTCCCTCCAGGGAATTGGGACTGTGCCACCCCCATCTTCAAAAATGGTGGCCACTGAGTGAGGCCTGATGACCACCGTTGCAAATGTCAGCCTGGCAAGAATGAGATCGCCTGTAAGGGGTGGGGGATGGGCAGAGAAAAGGGAGGCACACCAGGGTGGCTCCAGAAGGTTTCCAAGCAGGGTGATGGGAGGCGGGGGGTGGGGGGGTTTGGGGGGAACCCGCCTAACTGACTCACTAAATGAAGGTAAAGGGACGTGGGTAGTGGGGGGAACCGGGGGGCGACTTGAAAATTTAAGTAACCCCTCCTAAAACCCAAGTAGAAGAGTCTATACGCATGAAAGAAACCAACACGCAAAGAAAACTAAAGCGCTGATAAAAGAACAAAAGGGCCCCCGCCAGGGCGGAGGTTCCCTAGGCAACCAGGGAGAGAGGGAGGGACCTCCAGAAGGGAGAGAGAGAAACCCGTTGCCCAGGTTAGTGAAGTAAGCAAGACCTCCCTCCATATCACCTAGACTTTCAATAACAGTGGCCGCTAGATGATGCCCAAAGACAACCGATGCCTGGAAGTGTCAGTCAGCATGGAAAATAATGCATTTATTTATTTATTTATTTATTTGTTTGTTTGTTTAGAGACAGAGTCCTACTTACTCTACAGCCCGGGCTGTAGTGCAGTGGCATGATCTCGGCTCACTGCAGTCTCCGCCTCCCAGGTTCAAGTGATTCTCCCACCTCAGCCTCCCGAGTAGCTGGCATTACAGGCGCATACCCCACCGTGCCCGACTCAGTTTAGTATTTCTTGTAAAGACGGGGTTTTACCGTGGTGGCAAGGCTGGTCTCGAACTCCCAACCTCAAGTGATCCCCCACCTCGGCCTCTGGAAGTTCTGGGATGACAGACGTGAGCCACCACGCCCGGCCTTAACCATGTATTTTTGAGTCGAGGAGCTTATCAGGGAAATACGAGAAGTAGGGACGCCACACATGACAGAGAGAAAAGTCTGAAAATGCCCCTTCCATCCAAGTGGGGACCCGGCCTCGACCTCCCAAAGACGTACACCGAGTGGTGAAGCATAGCAAGGCCCGTCTGTCTGGATTCCTCTCGGCCTCTCTAAGCAGGCCCTTCTCACTTTCATGGAAGGGGCAGGGCCCTCTCCTTAATGGGGGATCTGACAGACTGACAGAGAAAAAGACAGACATAGAAAGACAGAGATGGACAGAGAGAGACAGAGAGAAACAGACAGAAAGAGAAAGAGACAGAGACAGAGACAGAGAGAAACAGACAGGGAGGGAGAGAGACAGAGAGAGAGACAGACAGACAGAAACAGACGGAGAGGAAACAGAGAGAGAGACAGAGAAAGAGAGAAACAGACAGACACACAGAGACAGACAGAGAAAAAGAGAAAGAGAGAGACAGAGAGAGAGAGAAAGAGAGGGAGAGAGAGACAGACAGACAGGCAGAGAAAGAGAGTAAGACAGAAGACAGACACAGTGAGAGAGACAGGCAGAGAGAGAGAAAGAGAGAGACAGACAGAGAAAGAGACAGACAGAGAAAGACAGAGATGGACAGAGAGAAACAGAAAGAGAGAGACAGAGATAGAGAAAGAGACAGAAACAGACAGACAGGGAGGGAGAGAGACAGAGACAGAGAGAGAAAGACAGAGACAGAGAGAAAGAGACAGAGAGAGATGGAGAGAGTGAGAGATATATAGACAGAAACAGAAAGAGGGGGGAGAGAGAGACAGGCAGGCAGAGAAAGAGAGTAAGACAGAAGAGAGACACAGTGAGAGAGATAGGCAGAGGGAGAGAGAGACAGAGACAGAGAGAAAGAAAGAGAGAGACAGACAGAGAAAGAGACAGACAGAGACGGACAGAGAGAAACAGCAAGAGAGAGAGACAGAGAGAGCGAGAGTGAGAGAGACAGAGAGAGAGAAACAGACAGGGAGGGAGAGAGACAGACAGAGAGAGAGAGACCGACAGGCAGAGAAGAGAGTAAGACAGAAGATAGCCACAGAGAGAGAGAGAGAGAGGAAAGAAAGAAAGAGAGAGACAGGCCGGGTGTGGTGGCTCATTCCTGTCATCCCAGCACTTTGGGAGGCTGAGGCGGGTGGATCACGAGGTCAGGAGATCGAGACCATACTGGCTAACTCGGTGAAATCCCGTCTTTACTAAAAATACAAAAAATTAGTCGGGCTTGGTGGCGGGCGCCTATAGTCCCTGTTACTCGGGAGGCTGAGGCAGGATAATGGAGTGAACCTGGGAGGTGGAGTTTGCAGTGAGCCGAGATGGTGCCACTGCACCCTAGCGTTGGCGACACAGTGAGACTCCATGTGAAAAAAAAAAGAGAGAGAGAGAGACAGACAGACAGAGAAAGAGACAAGCAGAGACAGACAGAGAGAAACAGACAGAAAGAGAGACAGAGCGAGAGAACAGAAAGGCAGGCAGAGAGAGAGACAGACAGGCAGAGAAAGAGAGCAAGACAGAAGACAGACACAGTGAGAGAGACAGGCAGAGAGAGACAGACAGAGACAGACAGAAAGAGAGACTGACAGAGATGAGACAGAGAGACAGAAACAGACAGAAAGAGAGACTGACAGACAGAGAGCGAGAAAGAGAGGGAGAGAGACAGAAAGGGAGGAAGAGGGACAGACAGAGAGAGAGACAGACGGGTAGAGAAAGACAGTAAGACAACATAGTCACAGAGAGAGAGAGAGTGAGAGAGACAGAGAGAGAGACTCAGAAAAAGAAAGAGAGAGACAGACAGAGAAAAACAGAGACAGACAGAGAGAGACAGAGAGAAACAGAGACAGACAGAGACAGAGAGAAACAGACAGAAAGAGAGAGACAGAGAGAGAGAAACAGACAGGGAGGGAGACAGAGAGAGATAGACAGGAAGAGAAAGAGAGTTAGACAGAAGACAGACACAGTGAGACAGGCAGAGAGAGAGAGACAGAGATAGAGAAAAAGAAAGAGACAGACAGAGAAAGAGACAGATAGAGAAAGACAAAGACAGACAGAGAGAGACAGAGAGAAACACAGAAATAGAGAAGGTCTTAGCCGAGTAGTGATATAGTGCCTTTTCTTTCATTTTCTCTTTCTTTTCTGGTTTTCTTTTCTTTTCTTTTCTTTTTTTCTTTTCTTTTCTTCTCTTCTTTTCTTTCTTTTCTTTTCTTTCTTTCTTTCTATTTATTTATTTGGAGACCGAATCTCACTCTGTCATCCAGACTGTAGTGCAGTGGTGCCATCCCGGGTCACTGCAACCTTCGCCTGCCAGGTTCAAGTGATTATCCTGCCTCAACCTCCCGAGTAGCTGGGATTACAGGTGCCTGCCCCACCGTACCCGACTCAGTTTCGTATTTTCAGCACAGACGGGGTTTCACCATGTTGGCTAGGCTGGTCTTGAACTCCTGACCTCGTGACCCACCCAACTCGGCCTCCCAAAGTGCTGGTATGACAGACGTGAGCCACTACTTTCAGTGTACAGTGCCATTTATTAGAAATCACTCATGGGAACACGCACTTATAAGTCATGTGTAGATATTTTATTTATTTATTTATTTACTTATTTATTTTTTGCACGGGAAGGTGGGGGGAAGGAGTTTCGCTCTTGCTGCCCAGGCTAGAGTGCAATGGCATAGGGGACTCAAAGAGTCAACCCATGGCAGAGAGGACACGTCATTCTGAGTGTCAGGGCCGCAGCGAAAGGTGGCAGGGCCGGCGCTTTTAAAGGCTGAAATCCCTGCGGCTCAGACCTGTCGTTCCAGCACTTTGGGAGGCCCAGGAGGGCAAATCACTTCAGGTCAGGAGTTCAATACCAACGCGGCCAACATGGAGAAACACCATCTCCACTAAAAATAGAAAAATTAGCCGTCTGTCGTGGTGCGCGTCTGTAATCCCAGCTACCGAAGAAGAATCACTGGAACCCGGAAAGCAGAGGTTTCAGTGAGCCAAGAGAGCACCACTGCACCGCAGCCTGGGTGACAGAGTGAGAGAGACTCAGTCCAAAAAAAAGAAACGAAGAAAAAAAGAAAGAACAGGCCGAAACACTACATTGTCGCTGAATGTTCCCCCAAAAGGCCGGAAACCCCCGACTCAGGTCAAGGAGGTGGTGTTTCGTTTCACTTCTCTCTCTCTCTCTTTCCTTCTCTCCCTCTCTCTCTCTTTCTCCTCTAACTTTCATTTCTTGTTCAAGCATACATGTGCAAGATTGTTACGTAGGTAAACTTCTGATGTGAGGTTCAGTGTGCAGAAGATTTCATCACCCAGACACTGAGCGCAGTACTCGCCAGTTTTCATGTTTCATTTTGTTTTGGTTTCTCCTGAAGCTGTCTCTCTTTCCACCCCTCCTCCCTCAAGTAGGCTTCCGCGTCTCTCGTGTCTCTCGTTCTGCCCACGCAGAACTCTCATCTATAAGTTCCCACTTATGGATGAGAACACACGGTATTTAACTGATTGTTGCTGTCATCTTCGGTGGTGGCGGTGAAAGAGGCATGACACTAAATCGACCCTTAGGACGTTCCCCTCTGTCCCCACCCCACACCCCCTCCCCCTACACACCCTCATTCCTGCACACACCCCTCAAACGCAAGAAACGAAAAAAGACAGAAATTAAAGTAAGAGGTCAGCCTCCAAGGTGGTGGAGGGAGGGGATCTCAAAGGGTGAGCAAGTGATGGGGGTCGGGGGATATCTTGGCTGAGCTTGCAACAATGGGGGAAAGAGTTTCCAGCCCCACCACATCCCGTAATCCTCAGCCGTAGCCAGCCTCTGGGTGGGGTTGTGCCTGTAAAAGCTTCTGAATGGAGAGAAACCCCAGGCAATGGAAGGCATCAGCTCCAAGTCCAGGAAGTGAATAGGGCTTTGTGCATTTGAATGGGGCTTTAGAAGGCGGTGCTGCGGCTTCCAAGGCATTGCACCTCGCCTCGCCTCGCCTCACCTCGCCCAGAGTGAGACTCCGTCTCAAAATCAATCAATCAATCAATAATAAAAAAATCATCAATGAAAGAAAGAAAGAAAGAAAGAAAGAAAGAAAGAAAGAAAGAAAGAAAGAAAGAAAGAAAGAAAGAAAAAATAAAGAAAGAATCAGTACAGTGGTCATGGTCGTGAATCATTCCCCGGAGTCCAGGCGCAGTGGCTCACGCCTGTCACGTCAGCACTTTGAGGCACCGGGTCAGGATGGTTGCAACAAAATGATGAGACCCTATCTGTGGAAAAACATTGAAAAATGAAGGCCAGGGTCGGTGGCTCATGCCTGCCATCCCAGCACTTCAGGAGGCCGGGGAGAGTGGATCACCTGAGGTCGGGAGTTCAAGACCAGCCTGACCAACATGGAGAAGCCCCATCTGCACTAAAAATACAAAATCAGCCAGACGTGGTGGCGCATGCCTGCAGTCCCAGCTGCTGGGGAGGCTGACGCAGGGGAATCGCTTGAACCCAGGAGGCAGAGGTTGTGGTGGGCCAAGATCGCGTCATTGCACTCCAGTCTGGGCAACCAGAGAGAAACTGTGTCTCGGGAAACAAAATAAATAAATAAATAAAAATTATCTGGGCACAGTGGCACATGCCTGTGGTCCCAGGTACTCTACTCTGGAGGCTGAGGTGGAAGGATCGCTTGAGTCCAGGAGCGTCCATGCTGCAGTGAGTGAGTTATGATGGCACCAATGCCAGGGTGACAGAGTGAGACGCTGCCTCTAAATCAGTCAATCAATCAATCAGATTACTGGAAGGCGCTGTCTGTGTCTTACTTTCAAAGGGTGTCTCTTTAGGCCAAGCACGCATGGTGCCTCATGCCAGTAATCCCGGCACTTTGGGAGGCTGAGGCAGGAGGAAAGAAGAAAGGGAGGAAGGGAGGAAAGAAGAAAGGCAGGAAGGCAGTCAGGCAGGAAAGGAAGGAAGGAAGGAAGGAAGAAAGAAAGAAAGAAAGAAAGAGAGAGAGAGAGGGAGGGAGGGAGGGAGAAGAAGAGAGAAGAAAAGAGAAGAAAAAGAAAAGAAAAGAAAAGAAAACGGGGAGGGGCATATCTCCTTGACTGGTGACTGCCCAGGATACAGCTGACTGAAGCCTCGACCTGTGGGGCCTCAAGTGTTCTTCTTCTTATCTCAGCCTCCCGAGTAGCTGCGACTACAGGCAGGTATTACCACGCAAAACGGATCTTATAATAATATTATAATTATTATTGAGACAGAGTCTCGCTCTGTCTCAATAATTGCCATGGCATGATCTCAGCTCACTGCAACCTCGGCCTCCCTAATTCAAGCAACTCGCCTGCCTCAGTCTCCTGAGTAGTTGTGATTACAAGCCTATGCCACCAGAACTGGTAATTGTTCTATTTTTCATAGAGATGGGGTTTCACTATGTTGGCCAGCCTGGTCTTGAATTCCTGGCCTCAAGTGATCAACCCACTTTGGCCTCCCAAAGTGCTGGAATGACAGGCGTGAGCCACTGTTCCCAGCCCAGATGATCTTTTTTATAAATTGTAGAGAAGGAGTTTTGTCAACCGCCGGGTGGAGGGTGGGGTGGGTTTTACTTAGACTGCGTACTGTGAAAACGGTAAATTAGTGTGGTTTGTGAACTAGATGTGGAAATCGTGTGTGTGTGTGTGAGAGAGAGAGAGACCAATCCCACCATGAGGACGCAGAAATGGTGTTTGATTTGGGTACCTGTCTATTCACCTGTCTGTGTGTAGATGACTGAAGATTCCACAAATGAACGTCAGCAGTATCTATTGAGCTGTTTCTCCCTCTCATGCGTCTCATGTGTGTGGTGGAGAAAGGAAAGAAAAGAGGTTCTGATGGGAAGTTGTCTTCATGCCTGAGGAAGCTGAAGGCAGGCTAACGGGACGGAGGACATCCTATGTGACATTTCCATACCTGGACACCCTCTACAATGCTGGGGCTGCCAGTCCACCCTGTATGTCAACATACCCCCAAGAACAGCATTTTCCAGGGTGGTCCAGTCTCATCCCATCCGGCCCACCCGGGGCATCTGGTGGAAGTCTTCACTGGAGGATTCGACAACATGGAATACTATGCAGTCATAAAAAATGATGAGTTAATGTCATTTGTAGGGACATGGATGAAACTGGAAACCATCATTCTTAGCAAACTATCGCAAGGACCAAAAACCAAACACCGCATGTTCTCACTCATAGGTGGGAATTGAACAATGAGAACACATGGACACAGGAAGGGGAACATCACACACCAGGGACTGTTGTGAGGTGGGGGAAGGGGGGAAGGACAGCATTAGGAGATATACCTAATTCTAAATGACGAGTTAATGGGTGCAGCACAACAACATGGCACACGTATACATATGTAACAAACCTGTACATTGTGCACATGTACCCTAAAACTTAAAGTATAATAATAATAAAATTTTAAAAAAAGAAAAAAGAAAGCGTCATCGCAGTTCCCTTGGGGTCACCAGGCAACGGCCAGCTGGGGGAGGGTGGTGGGACATGAAGGGGGGCGGGGCATCAGCCTCAGAGCTCGCTGGAAGGTGGCAGGCAGCCGGTGGGGGATGCTGAGCCAGAGACGTCTGGCAGGATATAGATCTGGAAGGTGCATCAGTCCTCTCCCATACCTCTCCCACGGAAAATCCCACAGCGGCGGTGGGAGCCTTGGCTGGGGGAGAAGCAGGGACAAGGGGGAGAGGGAAGGAGGCCCCCGGGAGGATTTAGCACAGAAAACCCACCCAGACAAGCTCCCTCCCTCCTATCGGGTCCAAGGTACACCATGGGAGGTGGCAAGAGAAACGTTCACCCAATACTTTTTGTCTTTCTCTTTTTTGTGTGTGTGTTTTGCATTTTACAAGAGATGCTGATTTCAACAACCAGGCGGTGGAAGTGACGGGAGAAGTGTCAAGGCCAGGAGAACAACCTGATCAACTGAGCAACACAAGTAGGAGAGCCCAGCTGAAAAAAATGAAAAAAAAGGGGGAGGAGGAGGAAAGAAAAGAAAAGAAAAAAGAAAAACAATCACCAAGAAAGTTAAAATTATCTAATGGTGTAGGCACAAAAAAGAGTGATTTCACGTCTTTTCCCACAACATGGATAGAGCTGGAAGCAAGTATGTACCCAGTGAACTGCCTTCTGCTTGAAAGTGGGAGGTAAACAGTGGGTACACACACGGTCATCAAGATGGAAATAACAGACACTCCAAAAGGGAGTAGGAGGACAACAGGGGGACGAGGGATGAATAAATCGCCCGTCAGAGACAATGTTCGCCACGTGGGTATCGGATACACTGGAGGTCCACTTCTACATCCGGAGGCAGTAGTATGCTGATCTAACAAACAAGCAGGTACACCCCCTAAGTCTGTAAAATACCAAAACAACGACGACAGCACCAGCAGCAGCAGCAGCAACAACAACAACAACAGAATAGAAGCTGGAACACAAAACCACCACCACCACCACAATCACCAGTTGGGGGTTGGGGGAGGGTGGCCGCGATCCAGGCCCTCAGGCTCAGTCCCCTCGGGTTTAAAAAAGAAAACAGCAGACTCATTCCTGCCTGTAGGCAGGAAAAATCCAATCAAAGTTCTCCATTGCTAGAAAGGCAAGTAGAATAAGGAGAAGGGCTTATTGATCTTGTGATCGATCGCGGCCATACATGCAGGAAAAAATTAAATACAGACAGCAACACTTTCTACACTGTTCAAAAGCATCGTAGATCAGACGCACCACACTCCATGGGGCTTGTGCCACTAGAAAGAAAAGAAAGGCCGGGCGCGGTGGCTCATTCCTGTCATCCCAGCACTTTGGGAGGCTGAGTCGGGTGGATCACGAGGTCAGGAGATCGAGACCATCCTGGCTAACACGGTGAAACCTCATCTCTACTAAAAATACAGAAAATTAGCTGGGCCTGGTGTGGGCGCCTGTAGTCCCAGCTACTCGGGAGGCTGAGGCAGGAGGATGGTATGAACACGGGAAGTGCAGCTTGCAGTGAGCCGAGATAGAGCCACCACACTCTGGCCTGGGCTAAAGAGCGAGACTCCGTCTCAAAAAAAAAAAAAATATCCAAACATAGTGCAGCATGCCTGTAGTCCCAGCTAATCAGGAGGCTGTGGTAGAACAATCACTTCACCCAGCAGTTTGAGGCTGCAGTGACCTATGATCATGCCACTGCACTCTGGCCTGGGTGACAGAGCAAAATCCCTTCTCAAAACAAAGAACAACCAAAAACTTTCAAGAATACTCAGAGATGGTGTAGGTTTGGTTCCAGACAACCACAATAAGGCAAATGTTACAATCAAATTAGTCACATAAACATTTTGTTTCCCAGTACTTATAAAAGTTATGCTTAAACTGTGTTGTAGTCTAATGAGTATTTAATGATTATTAATTAATTAGTAATCACATTATGTCTAAAAATCCATGTACATACCTTAACTTAAAATACCTCATTGCTGAAAAATACTAATGAATATCTGAACCTTACCAAGTCATAATCTTTTTGCTGGTGAGTGAAGGGGTGACCTGCTCCTCCACGCTTCTGGGTATTTCTAGTCAAGTGGGACGAGAGACTGAGAAAATAAGTAATACACAGAGACAAAGTATAGAGAAGCAATAGTAGGCCCAGGAGACCAGCACTCAGCATACCAAGGACCTGCACAGGCACCGGCCTCTGAGTTCCCTCAGTTTTTATTGCTTATTATTTTCATTATTTGAGCAAAAAGGAATGTAGTAGGAGAGCAGGGTGATAATAAGGAGAAGTTTTTATTGCTTATTATTTTCATTATTTCAGCAAAAAGGAATGTAGTAGGAGAGCAGGGTGATAATAAGGAGAAGTTTTTATTGCTTATTATTTTCATTATTTCAGCAAAAAGGAATGAAGTAAGAGAGCAGGGTGATAATAAGGAGAAGGTCAACAAAAAACGTGTGAGCAAAATAATCTATGTCAATTAAGTTCAAGGGAAGGTACTATGACTGGATGTGCACGTAAGCCAGATTTATGTTTCTCTCCACCCAAACATCTCAGTGGAGTAAAGAATAACAAAGCAGCACTACTGCAAACATGTCTGCCATCCCATCATAGGGCGGATTTTCTCCTATCTTAGAATTGAACAAATGTACAATCGGGTTTTATAATGAGACATTCAGTTCCCAGGGGCAGGCAGGAGACAGTGGCCTTCCTCTATCTCAACTGCAAGAGGCTTTTCTGTTTTACTAATCCACCTCAGTACAGACCCTTAACTGGTGTCGGACTGGGGGACAGTCACGTTTTTCTCATCCCATGAGACCATATTTCAGAATTTCACATGGGGAGAAACCTTGGACAATATCCCACTTTCAAGGGCAGAGGTCCCTGTGGCTTTCTGCAGTGCATTTTGCCCCTCGTTTATTAAGATTAGAGAATGGCGATGACTTTTACCAAGTATACTGCTTGCAAACATTTTGTTAACAAGGCACGTCCTGTACAGCCCTAGATCCCTTAAACCTTGATTTCATACAACGCATGTTTTTGTGAGCTCCAGGTTGGGTCTGAGTGGCTGGGGCAAAGTGGCTGGGGCAAAGTGGCTGGGGCAAAGCTACAAATTAACAACATCTCACCAAAGCAATTGTTTAAAGTACAAGTCTTTATCAAAATGGAGTCTCTTATGTCTTTTCTTTCTATATAGACACAGTAACAGTCTGATCTCTCTTTCTTTTCTCTACAGTGAGGGTCTTGCCTCTATGTTGATGGCTGCTGACTGATCAGTATGGGGGCTGCTGAAGTTTGGGTACCTGTGTCAATTTCTTAAAACAATGAAGTTTGTTCCTTTCACAAAAGATTTCCCTGTAGCAGGTGATGCTGTTTCATAACATTATATCCACAGTAGAACTTCCTTCAAAATTGGAGTAAACCCTCTCAAACCCTGCTGCTGCTTTATTCACTAGGTTTATGGAATATTCTAAATCCTTTGTTGTTATTTCAACAATGTTCATAGCATCTCCACCTGGAGTAGATTCCATCTCAAGAAAATATTTTCTTTGCTCATCCATAAGAAGCAACTCCCCACTTGTTCAAGTTTCATCATGAGTTTACAGCAATTTAATCTCATCTTAAGGCCTTAATTCTAATTCTGATTGTCGTGCGATTTCTACCACATCTGTAGGGACTTCCTCCACTGACATCCTGAGCCCTCAAAGTCATCTATGAGGGCTGGAATCAACTTCTTCCAAACTCCTGTTAATGTTGATATTTCAACCTCCTCCCATCAAACACAAATGTTCTTAATGGCATTTGCTATTAAGGACATTTGTGATTCATGGGAGGAGTTTGAAATATCATGAAGGGATTAATGGTGAAACCTTTCCAAAAGGTTTTCAATTCAGTTTATCCAGACTCATCAAAGAAATTACTATCTATGACAGCTATACCTTTACAAAATGCATGTATTATTTAATAAAAACACTTGAAAGTCAAAACCACTCTTTGATCCACAGGCTGAAGGATAGATATTGTATTAGCAGCCATGAACATAACATTAATTTCCAAGTACATCTCCATCTAAGCTTCTGGGTAGCTAGGAGAATTATTAATAAGCAGCAATCTTATTTCCTTTTTTCTTTTCTTTCCTTTTTATTTTTTTTCTCCTTTATATAGTTTCCCTCTTGTTGCCCAGGATGGAGGGCAGTGGCTTGGTCTTGGCTCACTGCAACTTCCGCCTCCAGGGTCCAAGCCATTCTTCTGTGTCAGCCTCCCAAGTAGCTGAAATTACAAGTACCACCACCATGCCTGGCTAATTTTTTTGTATTTTTATTAGACATGGAGTTTCATAATCTTCGCCAGGCTGGTCTCCAACTTCTGACCTCAGGCGATCCAAACACCTCGGCTTCCCAAAGTGCAGGGATTATAGGTGTGAGCCACTGTACCAGGCCAAGCAGCAATCCCTTTAAAGGACTCGTTTTTTTTTTTTTTTTTTTTTTTTTTTCTGAGCAGTAGGTCTCAATAGTGGGATTAAAATATACAGTAAACCATACTGTTAACAGTTGTGTTGTCACTCAGACTGTGGTGTTCCATTTCTAGAGCACAGAAAGAACAGGTTTTGAATAATTCTTAAGGGCCCTGAGATTTTCTGAGTGGTCAATGAGCATTGGCTGTAACTTAAAGTCACCAACTGCAGTGGTCCTCAAAGAGTCAGCACATCCTTTGAAGTTTTGAAGCCAAGTGTTGACGTCTCTCTAGTGATGAAAATTTTACATCTTCAGTACGCTTAATCATTTCTAGCTCTTTACTTAAAGTGAGAGACGTGCAATTCTTCCTTCCATTTGAGCTCTTTGAGGCCACTGTGGTTACTAATTAACACCCCCAGTGGGTGTCATCCTCCTCCCTCCTCAATCGAGTTCACCCACATCTCTGCATAGGGAACAGGGCTTTCTGCACCACACACGCCCTGCATGCCTGGGGCTCTCCCACAGGGGGCTTTCGTGAGCCAGGAAGCAAGGGCCATCACCCAGCTCAAGCCCAGCCAAGCTGTGCAGTCAGAAGGAATCTCTCAACCTGCCATTGCACGTGGGAATTTTTGTGTTCACTGCCCTGGCTACTCTGGAAGTAGGACTGTCCCACCCTCAGACACCTCGGTGGCCTCCGCACCCCAACAAATGCCAGGAGGACGAGGATCTGCAGCATGGCGGCCTGCTGGGCGCGTGCTCAGTGGGACAGCTTGGGCCCCCTCAAGCTGAGTCACAGGGGCAAGGTGTGTTTGCACCACCCACGTCCCACCGGAGTCCGCGGTGGGTCTGGAGCCCCAGGTAGCCAGGGCAGTGTGGGAAACCAAAGACGGGGCACCTCCACCTCCGAAGCTAGCGACCCCGGAGGCCTCCCGATCAAGCACAGATGCAAGCTATCCAGGCACCTCTCAACCGCTCCAGGAGACGGGGCGCTAGTCTACACTCACCTCCAGCCAGTTAGATGAGCTCCTGTCAACCCCAGAGTTTCAGCAAAAGGCACAAACTTTCCTAGATCCGGCGCCACTGGGGAAGCTGAAGGAAGTGGAAGAGCCCGCTCCGCTGGAACCACTCCTCAGCCAGGAAGAACACCGGGCTCTGCTGGAGAAGCTTTAGGATGCTGGGTCGGGGCGGGGTGGGGGCAGGGCGGCGGCCTCTCTTTCGCGGTGAACCTCTGACTCAGTATGGAGAGGGGTGTCTTCCCTTCCAGCTGACCTGCCTAGGATCGCTGAGTTCCAGATCCCATGACAGACTCCACTCAGAGGAGGGCTGTCATTCTTTCCTGAGCATCCCGGGGATCCCAGGGCCCCTCCAGGCAACGGAAGATGGAGTGTCTACTGCTCATGCGCGGGTTGGCAGGCAGCAGCCTAGGTTTTCTAATCAGCTCAGGCGGAGCTCTCATCCCTTCCCTCTTGCACCCCCGCCGCGTTCTTCAGTGGGGCGGGTGGAGACCTCCATCCCGGGAAACACTGGCCTGGGCAGGTGCCAAGCCTACTCTTCTTTCCGCGTCTCGCCACCTCTGTCTCCCCGCCCCACCGTCATTCGCCTACCCTCGCCCAGCCAGCTTCCTCGGAATCACCGTGGAGTGCCTGACAGCTAAATGCAGACCCGAGACCCCGCGCAAACCGGGGTGCTGCCCTTTATACACGGGAGGGAACTCAGGCAGAGATGGGGAGAGGAAGGAAGACAGAGAGGGAGGGAGCGATGGAGGGAGAAAAGAACGGATGGACCCAGGGACCTTGGAAGGTTTGGCGGGATAGGAGGGAGAGAGGGAAGGAGGGAGGGAGGGAGGAAGGGAGGAACTGAGGGAGGCACGGAGGGAAAGAGGGAGGGAGGGTGGGAGCAAGAAACAAAGAGGGGAAGGCAGAGAGAAAAGCGGTCTTCTTCCTCCAGGACCAGCAGGATCTTGCACTCCGGGAAAATGTTGGGTGCCCAGGGCAGGCTAAGTGCTCGGCCCACAGCCGCGTCGGCCTGCGGGGCTCTCACCGGCCCTCTGGATCGCCAGCCTGGGTTACTTCATCTGGGAGCAATTCAGACGAATTTCGTCTCCAAAGGAATAAGCGAATTACCCAGAGAGCAATGAGCCGAGACTCGGGTGATTGTTCATTTTTCATCCACATGGTTCACAGATGAGATAGCCCCACGTTGAGCCTGCAACGGAGCGCGAGGTGGATAGTCCCGCCCACACAGGAGTCACCCTCAGGCCGACTGAAGCATGGTTTTGGGTTCCACTTTCGTTTGTCTTCTGCAAGGGGGCCTGTTGCTCATGTGTCTCTAGCCCCTGAAAGCGTGACCATTTTGACTCTTTGTTTCCCGAGCTCTGTGGGATTACAGAAACCTCCAGAGAATAGTGGAAAAGCAGCATCGTGTTTTCGCTCTCCTTTCCAGTTTCCTCTTTGGAAACAGTTCATAGTGGAGACTCCCCATGTCTTAGGAAACAGGAAACCATCGTCAGGCCGTGATGCACCGGGCGTTTCTTTTCTCTGTAGTTTCGCTCTCGTTTTCTACATGAAAATGAACGAGATTCGTAAGGAATCAGAAAAGAATTTATGGTACACAAGTCTTGACCATTGTTGCATTCCACTTTGAAATCACTTTGAGCTAAAACAACAGTTTTCCAAGATTTAAAGAAAAATAGATTTTATAAAAGAGATTCTTTTATTCACTCAATACATAATTTAAGTTACTGAGAGTAACAAGTGATATTTTTTCCACTATAATTTGGTCTGATGAAAGAAATAATTCTTTTAACTCCTCACAAATGCTACATTTTCAGGACTAAAGGAATTATCAGTAGGCATTCTTTCTTTTTGATCTAAGTTATTTGTCTCTAAAATATGTCAAGTAAGCTTTTAAAGATTCAGGGAGGGGCAGTTTCATGATTTTTTCTCTCAGTAAATTTTGAGGTTATTCCTCTGGCTTCATCGCTTCACTGTGATCTTTTTCTTCCTCTTCTTTGCTATCTTCTTCCATTTTTTCATCCTCCTCACTGTCTAGAGGCTGAGGAATAAGCTGATTACCCACAAATACGTAAGTGGTAATTCTCTGTTTAACTCTCTTTCCTTTCCCTTTGGGTGGAGCCCTTTGAGGAATCCCCTTGGCCTGCATCTCATCATTTATGAAATTTCTAAGTGTGGGTCGAATGTAAATACGAGCCAAGTCCTGTAGATTCCTGACAGTGATTCCTTACAGATTTGCAGTTGTGAGGGATAGATTTAATTTTATATAAGGTTTAAATAATAGTTAAACTTATGTAACCTGATCTGAATTTGCATTTCCTCTACGAAAACTTCATTTATCTAATAAGGAAATCAAATGATTGTAGACCTATTTACCTTAATTTTGTTGCAATCACTGTTGCTGGGTTGCTGTATTTATATTCCGGGCAATACATGAGTGTAATAACAATACAAAATACTGAATAATTTAGCTTGTAAAAATCCCAGAAATTTTATGAAATTTCACAGCACAGCTACTTTTGCTTTTGAATCTCTTTCCAAAAGACATGAGTAAAATATGGACTTCTCTCATAGAGATTTTAAGAGCAAAGCAAGTGAATTATTAAAATAGGAACTATGTACTTAACACAACTTTTTATATGGACCCTTTACATTTTCAGTATTTTAAAAAATGAGGTTATCTTAACTCTCTAGAATATTTTTATTATTATTATACTTTAAGTTTTAGGGTACATGTGCAAAATGTGCAGGTTAGTTACATATGTATGCATGTGTCATGCTGGTGTGCTGCACCCATTTAGCACTCGACATTTAGCATTAGGTATATCTTCTAAAGTTATCCCTCCACCCTCCGCCCACCCGACGACATTCCCCAGAGTGTGATGTTCACCTTCCAGTGTCCGTGTGTTCACATTGTTCAATTCCCACCTATGAGTGAGAACATGCAGTGTTTGGTTTTCTGTCCTTGGGATAGTTTACTGAGAATGATGATTTCCAATTTCATCCATGTCCCTAAAAAGGACATGAACTCATCATTTTTTATGGCTGCATAGTATTCCATGGTGTGTATATGCCACGTTATCTTAATCCAATGTTGGACATTTGGGTTGGTTCCAAGTCTTTGCTATTGTGAATAGTGCCGCAATAAACATACTTGTGCATGTGTCTTTATAGCAGCATGATTTATAGTCCTTTGGGTATATAACCCAGTAATGGGATGGCTGGGTCAAACGGTATTTCTAGTTCTAGATCCTTGGGGAATCACCACACCGACTTCCACAATGTTTGAACTAGTTTACAATTCCACCAACAGTGTAAAAGTGTTCCTATTTCTCCACATCCTCTCCAGCACCTGTTGTTTCCTGACTTTTTAATGATCGCCATTCTAACTGGTGTGAGATGGTATCTCATTGTGGTTTTGATTTGCATTTCTCTGATGGCTAGTGATGGTGAGCATTTTTTCATGTGTTTTTTCGCTGCATAAATGTCTTCTTTTCAGAAGTGTCTGTCCATGTCCTTCGCCCACTTTTTGATGGGGTTGTTTGTTTTTTTCTTGTAAATTTGTTTGGGTTCATAGTAGATTCTGGATATTAGCCCTTTGTCAGATGAGTAGGTTGCGAAAATTTTCTCCCATTTTGTAGGTTGTCTGCTCACTCTGATGGTAGTTTATTTTGCTGTACAGAAGCTCTTTAGTTTAATTAGGTCCCATTTGTCAATTTTGCATTTTGTTGCCATTGCTTTTGGTGTTGTAGACATGAAGTCCTTGCCCATGCCTGTGTCCTGAATGGTAATGCCTAGGATTTCTTCTGGGGTTTTTATGGTTTTAGGTCTAATGTTTAAGTCTTTAATCCATATTGAATTATTTTTTGAATAAGGTGTAAGGAAGGCATCCAGTTTCAGCTTTCTACATATGGCTAGCCAGTTTTCCCTGAACCATTTATTAAATAGGGAATCATTTCCCCATTGCTTGTTTTTCTCAGGTTTGTCAAAGATCAGATAGCTGTATATATGTGGCATTATTTCTGAGGGCTCTGTTCTGTTCCACTGATATATGACTCTGTTTTGATACCAGTACCATGCTGTTTTGGTTACTGTAGCCTTGTAGTATAGCTTGAAGTCAGGTAGCGTGATGCCTCCAGGGTTGCTCTTTTGGCTTAGGATTGACTTGGCGATGAGGGCTCTTTTTTGGTTCCATATGAACTTTAAAGTACTTTTTCCAATTCTGTGAAGAAAGTCATTGGTAGCTTGATGGGGATGGCATTGAATCTATAAATTACCTTGGGCAGAATGGCAATTTTCACGATATTGTTTCTTCCTACCCATGAGCTTGGAATGTTCTTCCATTTGTTTCTATCCTCTTTTAATTCAATGAGCAGTGGTTTGTAGTTCTCCTTGAAGAGGTCTTTCATGTCCCTTGTAAGTTGGATTCCTAGATATTTATTCTCTTTGAAGCAATTGTGAATGGGAATTCACTCATGATTTGGCTCTGTTAGTCTGTTATTTGTGTATAAGAATGCTTGTGATTTTTGTACATTGATTTTGTATCCTGAGACTTTGCAGAAGTTTCTTATCAGCTTAAGGAGATTTTGGACTGAGACAATGGGGTTTTCTAGATATACAATCGTGTCATCTGCAAACAGGGACAATTTGACTTCCTCTTTTCCTAATTGAATACCCTTTATTTCCTTCTCCTGCCTAATTTCCCTGGCCAGAACTTCCAACTATATGTTGAATAGGAGTGGTGAGGGAGGGCATCCCTGTCTTGTGTCAGTTTTCAAAGGGAATGCTTAAAGTTTTTGCCCATTCAGTATGATATTGGCTGTGGATTTGTCTTAGATAGCTCTTATTATTTTGAGATACGTCCCATCAATACCTAATTTATTGAGAGTTCTTAGCATGGAGGGTTGTTGAATTTTGTCAAAGGACTCTTCTGTATCTATTGAGATAATCATGTGGTTTTTGTCTTTCATTGTGTTTATATGCTGGATTATGTTTATTGATTTGTGTATATTGAACCGGGCTTGCATCCCAGGGATGAAGCCCACTTGATCATGGTGGATAAGCTTTTTGATGTGCTGCTTTATTTGGTTTGCCAGTATTTTATTGAGGATTTTTGCATCAATGTTCATCAAGGATATTGGTCTAAAATTCTCTTTTTTTGTTGTGTCTCTGCCCAGCTTTGGTATCAGGATGACACTGGCCTCATGAAATGATTTAGGGAGGATTCCATCTTTTTCTATTGATTGGAATATTTTCAGAAGGAATGGTGCCAGTTCTTCCTTGTACCTCTGGTAGAATTCGGCTGTGAATCCATCTGGTCCTGGACTTTTTTTGGTTCGTAAGCTATTGATTATTGCCTCAATTTCAGAGCCTGTTATTTGTCTATTCAGAGATTCAACTTCTTCCTGGTTTAGTCTTGGGAGGGTGTATGTGTCGAGGAATTTATCCATTTCTTCTAGATTTTCTAGTTTATTTGCATAGAGGTGTTTGTAGTATTCCCTGATGGTAGTTTGTATTTCTGTGGGATTGGAGATTGTATCCCCTTTATCATTTTTTATTGCATCTATTTGATTCTTCTCTCTTTTTTTCTTTATTAGTCTTGCTAGCGGTCTATCAATTTTCTTGGTCCTTTCAAAAAACCAGCTCCTGGATTCATTAATTTTTTGAAGTGTTTTTTGTGTCTCTATTTCCTTCAGTACTGCTCTGATTTTAGTTATTTCTTGCCTTCTGCTAACTTTTGAATGTGTTTGCTCTTGCTTTTCTAGCTCTTTTAATTCTAATGTTAGGGTGTCAATTTTGGATGTTTTCTGCTTCCTCCTATGGGCATTTAGTGCTATAAATTTCCCTCTACACTGCTTTAAATGTGTCCCAGAGATTCTGGTGTGTTGTGTCTTTGTTGTCATTGGTTTCAAAGAACATCTTTATTTCTGCCTTCATTTGTTATGTACCCAGTAGTCATTCAGGAGCAGGTTGTTCAGTTTCCATGTAGTTGAGCAGTTTTGAGTGACTTTCTTCATCCTGAGTTCTAGTTTGGTTGCACTGTGGTCTGAGACACAGTTTGTTATGATTTCTGTTCTTTTACATTAGCTGAGGAGAGCTTTACTTCCAACTATGTGGTCAATTTTCGAATTGGTTTGGTGCTGAAAAAAATGTATACTCTGTTGATTTAGAGTGGAGAGTTTTGTAGATGTCTATTAGGTCCACTTGGTGCAGAGCTGAGTTCAATTCCTGGGTATCCTTGTTAACTTTCTGTCTCGTTGATCTGTCTAATGTTGAGAGAGGGGTGTTAAAGTCTCCCATTATTATTGTGTGGGAGTCTAAGTCTCTTTGTAGGTCACTCAGGACTTGCTTTATGAATCTGGGTGCTCCTGTATTGGGTGCATATATATTTAGGATACTTAGCTCTACTTGTTGAATTGATCCCTTTACCATTATGTAATGGCCTTCTTTGTCTCTTTTGATCTTTGTTGGTTTAAAGTCTGTTTTATCAGAGATTAGGATTGCAACCCCTGCCTTTTCTTGTTTTCCATTTGCTTGGTAGATCTTCCTCCATCCTTTTATTTTGAGCTTATCTGTGTCTCTGCACGTGAGATGGGTTTCCTGAATACAGCACACTGATGGGTCTTCACTCTTTATCCAATTTGCCAGTCTGTGTCTTTCAATTGGAGAATTTAGTTCGTTTATATTAAAAGTTAATATTGTTATGTGTGAATTTGATCCTGTCATTATGATGTTAGCTGGTTATTTTGCTCGTTAGTTGATGCAGTTTCTTCCTAGCCTTGATGGTGTCTACAATTTGACATGATTTTGCAGTTGCTGGTACCAGTTGTTCCTTTCCATGTTTAGTGCTTCCTTCAAGATCTCTTTTAGGGCAGGTCTGGTGGTGACAAAATCTCTCAGCATTTACTTGTCTGTAAAGTATTTTGTTTCTCCTTCACTTATGAAGCTTAGTTTGGCTGGATATGAAATTCTGGGTCCAAATTCTTTTCTTTAAGAATGTTGAATATTGGCCCCCACTCTCCTCTGGCTTGTAGAGTTTCTGCTGAGAGATCCACTGTTAGTCTGATGGACTACCCTTTGTGCATAACCCGACCTTTCTCTATGGCTGCCCTTAACATTTTTTCCCTCATTTCAACTTTGGTGAATCTGACAATTATGTGTCTTGGAGTTGCTCTTCTCGAGGGATATCTTTGTGGTGTTCTCTGTATTTCCTGAATCAGAATGTTGGCCTGCCTTGATAGATTGGGGAAGTTCTCCTGGATAATATCCTGCAGAGTGTTTTCCAACTTGGTTCCATTCTCCCCGTCACTTTCAGGTACACCAGTCAGACGTAGATTTGGTCTTTCCACATAGTCCCATATTTCTTGGAGGGTTTGTTCGTTTCTTTTTATTCTTTTTTCTCTAAACTTCCCTTCTCGCTTCATTTCATTCATTTCATCTTCCATCACTGATACTGTTTCTTCCAGTTGATTGCATTGGCTCCTGGGACTTCTGCACTCTTCACGTAGTTCTCAAGCCTTGGATTTCAGCTCCATCAGCTCCTTTAAGCACTTCTCTGTATTGTTTATTCTAGTTATACATTCGTCTAATTTTTTTTCAAAGTTTTTTAACTTCTTTGCCTTTGGTTTGAATTTCCTCCTGTAGCTCGGAGTAGTTTGATCATCTGAACACTTCTCTCAACTCGTCAAAATCATTCTCCCTCCAGCTTTGCTCCATTGTTGATGAGGAACTGCATTCCTTTGGAGGAGGAGAGGCACTCTGCTTTTCAGAGTTTCCAATTTTTCTGCTCTGTTTTTTCCCCATCTTTGTGGTTTTATCTCCTTTTGGTCTTTGATGATGGTGATGTACAGATGGGTTTTTGGTGTGGATGTCCTTTCTGTTTGTTAGTTTCCTTCTAACAGACAGGACCCTCAGCTGCAGGTCTGTTGGAGTTTGCTAGAGGTCCACTCCAGACGCTGTTTGCCTTTGTAACAGCAGCGGTGGCTGAAGAAGAGCAGATTTTCATGAACCATGAATGCTGCTGTCTGATCGTTCCTCTGGAAGTTTTGACTCAGAGGAGTACCCGGCCGTGTGTGGTATCAGTCCGCCCCTACTGGGGGGTGCCTCCCACTTAGGCTGCTTGGAGTTCAGGGGTCAGGAACCCACTTAAGGAGACAGTCTGGCCATTCTCAGGTCTCCAGCTGCGTGCTGGGAGAACCATTGCTCTCTTCAAAACTGTCAGACAGGGACATTTAAGTCTGCAGAGGTTACTGCTGTCTTTTTGTTTGTCTGTGCCCTGCCCCCATAGGTGGAGCCTATAGAGGCACGCAGTCCTCCTTGAGCTGTGGTGGGCTCCACCCAGTTCGAAGTTCCCAGATGCTTTGTTTACCTATGCAAGCCTGGACAATGGCGGTGCCCCTCCCCCAGCCTCGCTGCCACCTTGCAGTTTGATCTCAGACTGCTGTGCTAGCAATCAGTGAGACTCCGTGGGTATAGGACCCTCCGAGCCAAGTGCGGGATATAATCTCCTGGTGTGCCGTTTTTTAAGCCCGTTGGAAAAGTGCAGTATAAGGGTGGGAGTGACCCGATTTTCCAGGTCCATCTGTCACTCCTTTCTTTGACTAGGAAAGGGAACTCTCTTACCCCTTGCACTTCCCGAGTGAGGCAATGCCTAGCCCTGCTTCGGCTTGCACACTGTGCGCTGCACTCACTCTCCTGCACCCACTGTCTGGCACTCCCTAGTGAGATGAACCCAGTACCTCAGATGGAAATTCAGAAATCACCTGTCTTCTGCGTCAGTCACGCTGGGAGCTGTAGACTGCAGCTGTTCCTATTTGGCTATCTTGGCTGTGCCCACTCTCTAGAATTTTTAAATTATATTTAGAATTGTTTTTTCTACAGTTCACTGTATAAAGTGTTTGGTTTTTTAAAAAAAGCAAAATCATCGTTATGTGTGACTCTTGATAGGCCACAGAGCAAGTGAATGAGCATGACTGAGACCACTTTCTTAGATGTCTGTAAGTAGCAGGGCCATGGTAGACCTGGTCAGTGGATGCACTTTAGCAGATGGAACTTCTAGTTTACCTGAATATTTATCCTTGACAAGGTAGGGCTGAGCCTACCCTTGCTTTGGATCTTTCTAGTACAAGAAATATTCACAGAAATTGTATCTAGATACCTTTTGTTGGGAAAATCCTGTTCAGAATCATAGTGTAATCTTAGGGACTCATGCCATGCTCATTTGACTTTTTCCCATATTTTTTATGTTTCTTTTGGTAAAACTATAATGGTTTTCATTTTTTACTTAATATCACACAATTAAACTCTCCATATTTGAGCTTTATTGTAGCTTATCAGTGATAAAAAACAGGTAGTAATTGCCATTGTTTGCTTGTTTGTTTTCCTAATAAGGCCTGAAAACAGCCATTCCTTATTAAGGAAGCGTGCAATGTAACATATTTGCTAGAGTTACATGGATTATATATTTCTTAAAGGGAAAAATTTGAGAGTGTCATGGATTACCACCAGGATTATTATTACAGTAGTTGCTCAGATTTGGTTAAGGAAGCCCAATCAAAGTATAGTGAAATGATTATTATCTCTCTGCTAAGATTAAGACATTGTTTCAAAAATCTCAGCCCCAATAATTCCACAGCATCTGAAAACAAGTGTTTGTGATCATGTGTAAGCATGAAGTTGTTCCAAGTAAGTGAGGATATTTTAGTTATGTGAAAGGCAGTATCAATGGAAGGTTATTTGTTTTATACCAGTGGCTAGGATGGTGGAATTGGGGTTATTTCTACAGTTATTCTTAGATGATTACTAAACTGCTAAGAAATGCCCCATATGATTTGTATCTAGGAAAGAAAAAAATCGGTATCATACTGTTGTCATCTGTCAGAATTGTTCATTTTATTCTGAATTAAATGTGGCTTTTGAAGTTACCTTGAATTCCTGGTAACCACATGTTTTTATCTGGAAAACCTGGGGAAAGTTGTCTGTCCAATCTACCCTGCTGTTTTTTTTTTTTTCTCGGTTGGAACTGCTGTTTAGATGATGCTTTTACTATGCAGGAGAGAGTTTTTGTTAAGTATATATTTGAAGACTGGTTTTTCCGTATTGTCTTTCATTCTTCGACTTCGGCAAAGTGTACAGTAGATTTTCATGATCATTGCATACTTCTTGTCACGGAAATGTATTTTTATGTTTTTACATGCATTCATTTTACACTTGTGACTTTATTATTGACTTTAATAGGCAGAAATAAAAAAATAAAATTAAAAAAATGAAAATGAATGCGATCCACACACCTGCGTGAGTGAGACTATCACGGCAACAGCGACACCCACAGGCATTGCCGCCTTCACAGAGAGGGCATGGAAAACTCAAGACTATCATGGATGTTCAGTTCTACACTCCACCCTTCCAAGGTGGTTTCTCCCTGAAATCGTGTGTGAGCCCAGGGAGAAACTTCCAGTTTCCGTAGAATTCTGGAGAACTCAGAAAGCCAGACCCGGAAGCCCCCCTTTCCTGGACGATCTGGCCCCACCTTCACCTACCACACATGGCCCTGTGTCTGTGGTCTCTGGCTTCAGAGGGGGGGTTATCCAGGGCCCTTCGGTACTCATGCATATTCGTGAAGGGGTGAAGCTGGTGGGTCTTTATAAGTGCGACTGGCGGGGTCGTACTCCTGACTGGAACTGCGTGCAGCACAAAGTCCAACTGAGGTGCATGGGCACTGCCGTCCACTCTCTGCCCTTGTCTCTCCGTGAAATTCCGGCCAGGTTCCCCTGCGATGGCTCTCCAGACACCTTCTGACAGCCCCTTCCCCACGGAAGCCTGAGGACGAGGATGGCAAAGGGACTCGTTTGTAACCTGAATGAAAAAGATGCCCTGCCAGTGTGCTTTGAGTGGAACACTTACCTGAACTGGCCAGAGAGACCTGCCTTTTAGAGTCCAGGATTCAGATTTCGTGTAAGAATCGAAGGTTCAGGCATCCAGGCCAGGGTGGCATGGAACCCACGCACGCAGATGGCCTGTGCAATGCGGCCCACAAGGATGCCACCCTCCCTCCTTGGTCGCCTTCACCCCCACCAGGGCGTGGGGTACAGGGGGCTTTCTTTAGCCAGGCAGCAAGGGTCACCCCTCTGCTGCAGCCCAGCGAGGCTTCCCAGGCCGAAGGAATCTCCCAACCTGCCATGGAACATGGGGATTTTGGGTTTGCTCTCCTGGCTCCTTCGGAAGTGGCGCTGACCCACTCTCAGACACCTGGGTGACCTCAGCGCCCAAACAGATGGCAGGGGTCCAGGATCCACACTATGGTGGCCTTCTGGGTTTGTGCTCAATGGGACAGCGTGGGCCGCTCACGCTGAGTCAAACAGATGGCAGGGGGACCAGGACCCACGGCAAGGCGGCCTTCTGGGTACCTGCTCAGTGGGACAACTTGAGCCACTCAGGCTGAGTCACAGGAGCAATGTGTGCTTGCACCGCACACGTCCCACATGAGTCCATATTGGGGCTGGGGCCAGGATCTCCAAGTCACCAGGGCACGTGGGGACGTGAAGCCGAGGCACATCTACCTCCACAGCTCACGCCCATGGAGGCCTCTGCGTGTCAGAAGCAGATGTAAGCCATCCAGACACCCTCCCAACCACTCCAGGAGCTGGAGTGTTCATCTACACTCGCATCCACCCTGCTATGTGAACTCCTGTCGACCCCAGAATTTCAGCAAAAGGCACATCCTTTCCTAGCAACGGAGCCACTGGGGGAGTTGAAGGACGTGGAAGAGCCCACTTTTCTGGAACCACTCCTCAGCCAGGGAGAACACTGGGCTCAGTTGGAGGAGCTTTAGGATGCACGGTTGGGAAAGGATGGGGACAGGGGGGTGGCCCTTCTTTCACGGTGAACCTCTGGTTCGGTATGGAGACCTGTGTCTTCCCTTCCAGCTGACCTGTCTAGGATTCCTGAGTCCAGGTCCAGCAAGAGACTCCACAGAAAGGAGGGCTGTCATTCTTTTCTGAGCATCTCAGGGATTTCAGAGCCAGCACAGGTACTCAGAGATGGGCCGCCTACTGCCCATGCACGGGTCCGCGGGCAGCTGGCTAGGGTTTGGGACCAGCCCAGGCAGGGCTCTCATAACTTCCCCAGCACCCCTACGCCTTGAACCCCCCCCCGGCCCCCGCATTCTTCAGTGGTGTAGGCGGAGACTTCCACCCCGGGAAACACCGGCCAGGGCAGTGGCCAGGCCTGCTCTCTTTTCTGCAGCTCAACTCCACTGCCTCCCCGCTTCACCATCACTTGCACACCCATGCCCTGCCATACTCCCTGGCATCACGTGGAGTGCCTGGCAACTAAATGTAGACCCCGAGATCTCTCACAAACTGTGGTTCTGCTATTTCTAGGCAGGAGGGAAGCCAGGCAGAGATGGGGAAAGGAACGGAGACAAAGTGAGAGGGAGTGACAGACGGAGGAAAGGACGGGTGAACGGAGGGACCTTGGAAGGGATGGAGAGAGGGAGGGAAAGAAAAAGAGAAGAATGGAGGGAGGGAAGGAGGGAGAAATGGAGGTATGGATGGAGGGAGAGAGGGAAGGAGAGAAGAACAGAGGGAGGAGAGAGGGAGAGAAGGAAGAATAGAGGGAAGGATGGACAGAGGGAGAAAAGGAGCAAGAAACAGAGAAAGGAAGGCAAAGAGAAAAGCTGTCTTCTGCCTCCAGGACCAGCAGGACCTCGAACTCTGGGAAAATGTTGGGTGCCCAGTGCAGGCTGAGTGCTCGGCCAAAGGCCGTGTAGGCCAACGGTGCCCTCACCGGCCCTCGGGATTGTCACCCTGGGTTACATCATCTGGGAGCGATTCAGACGAATTCTACCTTCCAAGGAATGAGCGAATTCCCCAAAGAGCAGAGCCGAGACTCGAATGGTTGTCTGTTTTTCATCCACATGGTTCACAGATGGCATATCACCATGCTAAGCCTGCAACAGAGCACGAGGCAGGTACTCCCATCCACACAGGAGTCACACTCAAGCCGAGTGAACCATGATTCCAGATTCCACGTTCCTTTGCCCTCTGCAAGGTGGCCTGTTGCTCACTGGTCTCTGGCCCCCGAAAGCGTGACCATGCGGACTGTTTGTTTCCCGAGCTCTGTGGGGACACAGAAACCTCCAGCGAAGCATGGAAAAGTGGCATTGTGTCTTCGCTCTCCTTTGCAGTTTCCAAACAGGCCATTTTGGAGACTCCCCATGTTGCAGGAAACAGGAATGCATCATCAGGCTGTGATGCCTCAGTCCCCTGCCCTGGCTCCAGGCCCACCAGGAAGCCTCCCTTTTGCTGACACTCCAGGCCTTCCCTCGGCTCACGAGCTCCCAAGCTTCCAACACATTGCACCGGCTCAGGACAGGGTGTGCTCGGAGGCGTCAGGGCCCGGGACCCACAGTTCTGGGATCCCCTCCAGTCCTCTGCCTTACCGCAGAAAAATTGTTTTGGATCCCTCGCTGACCCTCCTGCAAGGCCCTCTCTTGCCCCACACACCCAGAGCCGCCAGGGCTGCCCAGGGGCAAACAGCCTGCCCAGCCCTTTTTCTCACAACGCCCACACCATCGTCGCTTGTCCCGACGAGTACCCGCCCATGGCCAACGGGAAAGGAAGGCCCTGATTTGCCCCACCCTGGCACTAGAGTCCTGGCAGCCTGATCCCTGGAAAGAGGGGCTGACGGACATCCAGACACACCACACCAACACCACGAGCAAACCCACCCCGACACACACACCGATAAACACGGGTGCACGCACACAGGCACACAAGCACACACACGGACACACACACAAGGACATACAGGCAAAGACACAGACACAGCTTGAAAGAGAGCTAGGGAGACTGGGATGGAGAGATAGAAATGTAGGGAGAGAGAGAAAAGTGGAGGAGGAGAGAGACAGAAGGTGACAGAAGAGTGAGAGGTGGAGGGGGAAATAGAGAAAGGGAGACGGCGAGGGAGTTGTAGAGCAAGAGAAACAGAGCCTTGGAGAAGGAGGCTCTGCTCAGGTAGACAGGGCAACTTTGAGCAATCTGGGGTGAGGTGGAGGGTGCTTGGGCCAGGCTAGAACAGGCGGTCAGGACCGCCCAAGTGGGAAAACCAACGGAGCCCTGAGACGTGTTTTATTTTTATTTTTTTCTTGGATTGGTTGGTTGCTTTTGGGGTGCGTTTCATAGGGTCCTTCTGTCTCCTAGGTGTGGTGGTCCCTGAGATTTGTAGAGTGCACCCGTCCATCAGGTGGAAGCTGTGGCACCAAGCGTGTCCACGGGGCCAGGCCTGGGTCTCTCTTGTGTCCTCAGGGCTTGAGTTTACACGAAGTCAGTGGCAATGGGAAACAGGGTGCACAGGGACGGATTTATTCGTGGCTGGGAAAAACAATGTCCTTCCCCCGGGGAAAGCAGCCCACGTGTTCTGGAGTGGAGGTCTTGGCTGGTGACTGTGGGACCTGCTGCCCCAGCTTGGACAGTTGCAGTGGCACTTGATGAATGAATTGAATTGCCTGGGGTCCGGGGAGTGGGAAGACATCCCGGAGGGCAGGAAACCCTTGCCTGCGCCTTTGGGGTCTAGTACCTGCCACAGAGCCCCAGCTGGAGCCGGGCTCCTGGTGGGGCTGCAGCCAGGCAGAAGAGGTGGAATGCTGATGCCTGGCAGTATTGCAGCTGCGGACTCCCACGAGGAGGTTTCATCTCGACATAAATGTTTTTCTTTCTTCAGCTGATATGTATCCTTAATTTTAGATTAGTGGTAACTCCATAAATTTAGAGGTACAAAATATGATTGCCCATACCTTATAATCGCATTACCACCTCCCATTACCATCAACTTTCCCCCTCCTCACCACCCTCAACCCGCAGACTAGGTCTCGCCATGTTGCCCAGGCTGGCCTCAAACTCCTGGGCTTAAGTGATATGCCTGCCTTGGCCTCTCAAAGTGCTGGGATCAGCGGTGTGAGTTACCATGCCCAGCCAACCACCACCAAGTTTTGATTCAGCAGCACTGGGTCGTGGAGCTAAGGACCCACAAATTTAGAAAAGTTTTTAAATATCATAACGTTTCTGTGAGGAAATAGTATTTGTTCTTACATTTTTAGACTCTTTTATAATGTTATTTTTTTTTCCACTGAACACAGTACTAAGTAGTAATTGGAAAATCACAGCATAAGTCATATTACTTTTTCTAATACAGAGTCCTTGGCTGTTCTCTAAGCTAAACCTGATCACCTACATTGAGAAAAAGAAAAAGCCCCAGAGTGTGAGGAGACAGGAGATAGTAGCCAAACATCCAAAGAGGTGGGAGTGAATAAGGCAGATGACACAGATGAGATGTCCAAAGGTCAAGGAGAAAGCCAGATCTTAAAGTGTGGTTGGCGAAGCTATACTCCAATGGAAATCTTTTCTGAGAAGCCCTGGTTTCTTTCTCTTGCTTTTATTAGAGACAGACAACTTCTGCCCCATGCTCTTCAGTTTTCTAGGACTGGACTTCACCTTCAACGATCATTCATCTAAGTTACAAAGAAAATCAAACCCTTTTCATGGCTTGCAAGGGACTGGAGGACCTGGCTGCTTGCTCTTTTATTGCTTTTGAGGACATGGGACCGTCTGTGATTTTTAAGGAACTCTATGTTAAACATTTTCTAATTTCCATTTTGAGTCTTGTCTAAAATGTGTGAAAGCAGTGGAGATATTGGGATTTGGTTTAGCAATCGCAGAAACACCACATCCAGATGTCGTATGTTTTCTGCTTTATAATTCCATATCCTGTGAAGGTTTCAAATGTGATTCTACAGAAATTCATACTCAATAATTTTATCAGAACACTAAGCCTCTGCCCCATATAATAAAACCTAATGTTATTTTACTTCACAATTTTAAGTTTTTGGTATGTATTGACGCTAAAGCTGTAAACACTCTGTGCCATAATTCCTAAACTCTAATATGGTTTAATGTGTCTACTTTCTACATTTAAAACATGTACTTTGCCATTGAGTAACTTAGAATATTGCTGAGCATGTATTAAATACCCATTTGTTTCCTGATTTTTAAATAGTTATCATTTTATAATTTTCTCTTGTTTAGTTTGAAGCTTACTAGGATTTTGTCATTGATATGTATGTGTGTATATATACATACACACACACAAGTATATATATAACAACATATGTAATTGATATATATCTATATGTTTTATATATGTGTATATACACACTTATGTGAATATATGCATGTGTACATAACATTGATTTTTGACCAATAAAAATTGCATAATTAAGCATTGTCTACATTATAGTAATTTGATATATATTGTAAAATGTTTAATACAATTAAGTTGATGAACATTCATATCACCTCACATGGTTATGATTTTGTAGTGAGAGCATTTGAGGTCTCCTATTGTTGTAGCAAATTTTAAGCATAAAAAACACTGTTATTAACTACAATTTAAAGCTGTACATTAGACCCCCAAAACTTATTTATCTTATAACTGAAAGTTTGTACTCATTGAACACTTTATCATTTTTTGTACCTCCAGGCCTGGTCGTTACCATTGTACTCTCTGCTTCTGTGAGTTCAGGCTTTTTAAGTTCTCAATGTAAGTGAGAACATACAGTGTTTGTTTTTCTGTGCCCAGCTTATTTTGCATAGCATAATGTATCCAGGTCCATTCATGTTGTTGAAATAGCAGAATTTCATTCCTTTTTATGGGTGAATAATATTCAGTTGTCTATTTTACCACATTTTCCTTATCCATTCAGCATCTACAGATAAGTCATTTTTTTAAAAAAGTACTCTTGACAGTTGTGAATAATGCTGCATTGAATACAGGGGTGCAGATTATTTTTGAGATGCTGATTTTATTTTGTTTATAGACAGAAGTGGAATTTCGGGATTGTACGATAGTTCAATTTTTTTTAAAATAACCTGCATACTAATTTTCATAATGACTCTTCCAGTTTACAACTCATTAAGACTGTACAGAAATATTTTGTCACATCCTTGTTAACACTTGTCATATCTCTTTTTTTTTATATTAGCCATTCCAACTGCTGTAAAGTGGTATCTTTTCATTTGCAATTTTCTCATGAATGGTAATGTTTAGCATCTTTCTACACACCTGTTGGATATTTGAATATGTTTGTAAAAAATATTTAGTCTTGGTCGTTGGAGCCAAGATGGCCGAATAGGAATAGCTCCAGTCTACAAATCCCAGCTTGAGTGACACAAAAGATGGGTGATATCTGCATTTCCAACTAAGGTACCAGGCTCATATCACTGGGGATTGCCTGTCAGTGGGTACCAGACTGTGGGTACAGTGCACCAAGCATAAACCAAAGCAGGGTGAGGCATCGCCTCAATGGGGAACTGCAAGGGGTCAGGGAATTCCCTTTCCTAGTAAAAGAAAGGGGTGACAGATGGCACCTGGAAAATCGGGTCACTCCCACCCTAATACTGCGCTTTTCCAATGGGCTTCACAAACTCCACACCAGGAGATTATATCCTGCACCTGGCTCAGAGGTTCTTATGCCCACAGAACCTCACTCATTGCTAGCACAGCAGTCTGAGATCAAACTGCAAGGTGGCAGTGAGGCTGGGGGAGGTGCGCCTACCATTGCTCAGGCTTCAGTATGTAAACAAAGTGGCTGGGAAGCTCGAACTCAGTGGAGCCCATCACAGCTCAAGGAGGTCTGCCTGCCTCTGTAGGCTAGCCCTCTGGAGGCAGGGCACAGACAAACAAAAGACAGCAATGACCTCTACAAATATAAATGTCCCTGTCCCACAGCTTTGAAGAGAGTAGTGGTTCTCCCAGCATGCAGCTGGAGATCTGAGAATGGGAATACTGCCTCCTCAAGTGGGCCCCTGAACCCCAAGTAGCTTAACTAGGAGGCACCCTCCAGTAGGGTTGGACTGACACCTCACAAGGCTGTGTACTCCTCTGAGACAAAACTTCCAGAGGAACGATCAGGCAGTAGCATTTTTGGTTCACCAATATCCGCTGTTCTGCAAACACCACTGCCGATATCCAGGCAAACAGGATCTGGAGTGGACGTCTAGCAAACTCCAACAGACCTGCAGCTGAGGGTCCTGACTGTTAGAAGGAAAACTAACAAACAGAAAGGACATCCACCCTAAAAACCCACCTGTACATCACCAGCATCAAAGACAAAAAGTAGATAAAACCACAAAGATGGGGAAAAACAAAGCAGAAAAACCGGAAATTCTAAAAATCATAGCACCTCTCCTCCTCCAAAGGAACACAGCTCTTCACCAGCAATGGAACAAAACTAGATAGAGAATGACTTTGATGAGTTGAGAGAGGAAGACTTCAGAAGAACAAACTACTGCAAGCTAAAGGAGGAAGTTCAAACCAATGGCAAAGAAGTTAAAAACCTGAAAATAATTAGACAAATGGATAACTAGAATAATCAATGCAGAGAAGTCCTTAAAGGACCTGATGGAGCTGAAAACCATGACACCAGAACTACGTGATGAATAAACAAGCCTCAGTAACCAATGTGATCAACTGGAAGAAATGGTGTCAGCGATGGAAGATGAAATGAATGGAATGAAGTCTGAAGATAAGTTTAGAGAAAAAAGAATAAAAAGAAACGAACAAAGCCTCCAAGAAATACGGGACTATGTGTAAAGACCAAATCTACGTCTAATTGGTGGACCTGAAAGTGACGGGAGAATTAAACCTAGTTGCAAAACAATCAGCAAGATATTATCAAGGAGAACTTCCCAAATCAAGCAAGGCAGGCCAACATTCAAATTCAGGAAATACAGAGAACACCACAAAGATACTCCTCGAGAAGAGCAACTCTAAGACACAACATTGTCAGATTCACCAAAGTTGAAATGAAAGAAAAAATGTTAAGGGCAGCCAGAGAGAAAGGTCAGGTTACCCACAAAGGGAAACCCATCAGACTAACAGCAGATCTCTTAGCAGAAACTCTACAAGGAAGAAGAGAATGGAGGCCAATATTCAATATTCTTAAAGAAAAGAATTTGGACCCAGAATGTCATATCCAGCCAAACTAAGCTTCATAAGTGAAGGAGAAATAAAATCCTTTACAGACAAGCAAATGCTGAGAGATTTTGTCACCACCAGAAATGCCCTAAAGGAGTTCCTGAAGGAAGCACTAAACATGGAAAGGAACAACCGGTAACAGTCACTGCGAAAACTTGCCAAATTGTAAAGACCATCAAGGCTAGGAAGAAACTGCATCAACTAACGAGCAAAATAACCAGCTAACACCATAATGATAGGATCAAATTCACACTTAAAAATACTAACCTTAAATGTAAATGGGCTAAATGCCCGAATTAAAAGGCACAGACTGGCAAATTGGAAAAGAGTGAAGACCTATCAGTGTGCTGTATTCAGGAAACCCATCTCACGTGCAGAGACACACATAGGTTCAAAATAAAGGGATGGAGGAAGATCTACCAAACAAATGGAAAAAAAAAAGACAGGGGTTGCAATCCTAGTCTCTGATAAAACAGACTTTAAACCAACAAAGATCAAAAGAGACAAAGAAGGCCATTACATAATGGTAAAGGGATCAATTCAACAAGAAGAGCTAACTATCCTAAATATATATGCACCCAATACAGGAGCACCAAGATTCATAAAGCAAGTCCTTAGTGACCTACAAAGAGACTTACACTCCCACACAGAAATAATGGGAGAGTTTAACACTGCATTGTCAACATTAGACAGATCAACGAGACAGAAAGTTAACAATGATACCCAGGAATTGAACTCAGCTCTGCAACAAGCGGACCTAATAGGCAACTACAGAACTCGCCACGCCAAATCAATAGAATATACATTATTTCCAGCACCACACCACACATATTCCAAAATTGACCACATACTTGGAAGTAAAGCAATCCTCAGCAAATGTAAAAGAACAGAAATCATAACAAACTGTCTCTCAGACCACAGTGCAATCAAACTAGAACTCAGGATGAAGAAACTCACTCAAAACTGCTCAACTACATGGAAACTGAACAACCTGCTCCTGAATGACTACTGGGTACATAACGAAATGAAGGCAGAAATAAAGATGTTCTTTGACACCAACTAGAACAAAGACACAACATACCAGAATCACTGGGACACATTCAAAGCAGTGTGTAGAGGGAAACTTATAGCACTAAATGCCCACAAGAGAAAGCAGGAAAGATCGAAAATTGACACCCTAACATCCCAATTAAAAGAACTAGAGAAGCAAGAGCAAGCACATTCAGAAGCCGGTAGAAGGCAAGAAATAACTAAAATCAGAGCAGAAATGAAGGAAATAGAGACACAAAAAAACCCTTCAAAAAAATCAATGAATCCAGGAGCTGGGCTTTGTGAAAAGATCAACAAAATTGATAGACCACTAGCAAGACTAATAAAGAAGAAAAGACAGAAGAATCAAATAGACGCAAAAAAAAAGAAATGACAAAGGGGATATCACCACGGATCCCACAGAAATACAAACTGCCATCAGATAATACTATAAACACCTCCATATAGATAAACTAGAAAATGTAGAAGAAATGGATAAATTCCTTGACACATACAACGTCCCAAGACTAAACCAGGAAGAAGTTGAATCTCTGAATAGACCAATAACAGGTTCTGAAGTTGAGGCAATAATTAATAGCTTACCAACCAAAAAAAGTCCAGGACCAGATGGATTCACAGCTGAATGCTACCAGAGGTACAAGGAGGAGCTGGTACCATTCCTTCTGAAACTATTCCAATCAATAGAAAAAGAGGAAATCCTCCCTAACTCATTTTATGAGGCCAGCATCATCCTGATACCAAAGCCGGACAGAGACACAACCAAAAAAGAGAATTTTAGACCAATAACCTTGATTAACATTGATGCAAAAATTCTCAATAAAATACTGGCAAACCGAATTCAGCAGCACATCAAAAAGCTTACCCACCATGATCAAGTGGGCTTCATCCTTGGGGATACACTGCTGGTTCAACATACGAAAATCAATAAACGTAATCTAGCATATAAACAGAACGAAAGACAAAAACCACATGATTAACTCAATAGATGCAGAAAAGACCTTTGACAAAATTCAACATTTCATGCTAAAAACTCTTAATAAATTAGGTATTGATGGGACGTATCTCAAAATAATAAGAGCTATCTATGTCAAACCCACAGCCAATATCATACTGAGTGGACAAAAACTGGAAGCATTCCCTTTGAAAACTGACACAAGACAGGGATGCCCTCTCTCACCACTCCTATTCAACATAGCGTTGGAAGTTCTGGCCAGGGCAATTAGGCAGAAGAAGGGAATAAAAGGCATTCAATTAGGAAAAGAGGAAGTCACACTGTCCCTGTTTGCGATGACATGACTGTATATCCAGAAAACCCCATCATCTCAGCCCAAAACCTCCTTAAGCTGGTAAGCAACTTCAGCAAAGTCTCAGGATACAAAATCGATGTGCAAAAATCACAAGCATTCTGATACACCAATAACAGACAAACAGAGAGCCAAATCAAGAGTGAACTCCCATTCACAATTGCTTCAAAGAGAATAAAATACCTAGGAATCCAACTTACAAGAGATGGGAAGGACCTCTTCAAGGAGAACTAAAAACCACTGCTCAATGAAATAAAATAGGATAAAAACAAATGGAAGAACATTCCATGCTCATGGGCAGGAAGAATAAATATTGTGAAAATTGGCATACTGCCTAAGGTAATTTATAGATTCAATGCCATCCCCATCAAGCTAACAATGACTTTCTTCAAGAATTGAAAAAACTACTTTAAAGTTCATATGGAACCAAAAAAGAGCCCGCATCACCAAGTCAATCCTAAGCCAAAAGAACAAAGCTGCAGGCATCACGCTACCTGACTTCAAACTATACTACAAGGCTACAGTCACCAAAACAGCATGGTACTGGTACCAAAACAGAGATATAGACCAATGGAACAGAATATAGCCCTCAGAAATAATGCCACAGTTCTATAACTATCTGATCTTTGATAAACCTGAGAAAAACAAGCAATGGGGAAAGGATTCCCTATTTAATAAATGATGCTGGGAAAACTAGCTAGACATATGTAGAAAGCTGAAACTGGGTCACTTCTTTACATCTTATGCAAAAATTAATTCAAGATGGATTAAAGACTTACATGTTAGACTTGAAACCATAATAACACTAGAAGAAAACCTAGCCAATACCATTCAGGACATAGGCATGGGCAAGGACCTCATGTCTAAAACACCAAAAGCAATGGCAACAGAGGCCAAAATTGGCAAATGGGATCTAATTAAACCAAAGAGCTTCTGCACAGCAAAAGAAACCACCATCAGAATGAACAGGCAACCTATAGAATGGGAGAAAATTTTTGCAATCTACACATCTGACAAAGGGCTAATATCCACATTCTACAATGAACTCAAACAAATTTACAACAAAAAAGCGAACAACCCCATCAAAAAGTGGGCAAAGGATATGAACAGACACTTCTCAAAAGAAGACATTTATGCAGCCGAAAAACAGATGAAAAAATGGTCATCATCATTGGCCATCAGAGAAATGTAAATCAAAACCAAAATGAGATAACATCTCACACCACTTAAAATGGCGATCATTAAAAAGTCTGGAAACAACAGATACTGGAGGGGATGTGGAGAAATAGGAACACTTTTACACTGTTGGTGGGACTGTAAACTAGTTCAACTATTGTGGAAGTCGGTGTGGCATTTCCTCAGGGATCTAGAACTAGAAATACCATATGACCCAGCCATCCCATTACTGGGTATATACTCAAAGGATTCTAAATCATGCTGCTATAAAGACAGATGCACACATATGCTTACTGTGGCTCTATTCACAATAGCAAAGACTTGGAACCAACCCAAATGTCCAACAACGATAGACTGGATTAAGAAAATGTGGCACATATACCCCATGGAGTACTATGCAGCCAAGAAAAATGATGAGTTCATGTCCTTTGTAGGGACATGGATGAAGCTGGAAACCGTCATTCTCAGCAAACTATCTCAAGGACAAAAAACCAAACACCACATGTTCTCACTCATAGATGGGAATTGAACAATGAGAACACATAGACACAGGAAGGGGAACATCACACACCGGGGACTGTTGTGGGGTGGGGGCAGGTGGGAGGGATAGCATTAGGAGATATACCTAACGCTAAATGACGAGTTAATGGGTGCAGCACAACAACATGGCACATGTATACATATGTAACAAACTTGCACATTGTGCACATGTACCCTAAAAGTTAAAGTATAATAATATTAAAAAATAATGTTTAGTCTTTTGCCTATTTTTATTTGGGTATTATAATTATTATTGTTTAGCTTCTGATTTGTATGAGTTTCTGCTATATTTTGAATACTATCCTTTTATCATATATGATTTGCAAATATTTTATCCCATCTTAAATGTTTTCTTAAATTTTGCTGTGCACAATAGTTTAATACACTACAACTTTATGTCTGGTTTTATTGCTATACTTTTGATATTATATTTAAAAAAAATTGCCAAGGCCAGTATCATGGAGGCTTTTCATATGCTTTTTTAAATATTTTCTTTTAAGAATTTATGTATTAAATTTGTCTTAAGTCAATTTTTGTGTCTGGCATAAGAAATATGATGAAGTTTTATTATTGTGCTTGTGAGTATCCAGTTTTCCCAGCACTAAGTATTGAAAAGGCTACACTTTTTGTATTGTGTACTCATAGTGCCCTTATCAAAGATTAACTTTAGATGCATAGATTTACTTCTGGGCTCTGTATTCTGTTCCATTGGTTTTTGTGTGGGTTCCTATAAACATACCATTCAATTATGTTTACTGTAGTCTTGAAATGTAGTTTTAAATAATAAAGTATAATGTCCCCAGATTTCGTTTTATTCCTCATGATTGCTTTGGCCTTTCAATATTTCTTATAGTTTTATATGCATTGCAGAATTTATTTTCTATTACTGTAAAAAGTGGCACAGGAATTTTGATAGGAAGTTGGATTAATATACAGATTGCTTTGGATAATATGGCTTTTAGACAATATTCTTCTAATCCATAAACATATAATATATTTACATTTATTTGTATTTTTTAAAATTTTTTCATCAATACATTTTATTTTTTATTGTAAAGATCTTTCACCACATTGGTTGAATTTATTGCTAAGAAATCTATTTGTTGCTATTGTAAATGAGATTTTTTTCTTTTTTATTGGTTTGTTGCTAGCATACAGAAACAAAACTGATATTTGTATGTTAATTGTATATTCTGCTTCTTTACTGAGTGCATTTATTAGATGCACTATTTATATATAGATGAATTAAATGCACTATTTAAATGTATTATTTAGGTTTTTTATATATAATATTATGTCATCTACAAACAGTGACGTTATTTCTTATTTTCAATTTGGATCTTTTAGCTTCTCTTGCTTAGGTTTTTGACATAGGACTTAATTATTCTATGTAGGACTTCCAGTTCTATGTTAAAATAGAACCGTTAGAATGGGCATAATATAGACTTGCATTGGTGTTTGTGCATTTGAAGGAGCAAACACCTCTTTTCATTTTTTTTTGTTGTTGTTGTTTTGTTTTTGAGATGGAGTCTCGCTTTGTCACCCAGACTGGAGTGCTGTGGCACGATCTTGGCTCACTGCAACCTTCACCTCCTGGGTTCAAGCAATTCTCTGCCTCAGCATCCTGATTAGCTGGGATTACAGGTGCCAACAACCATGCCCGGCTAATTTTTGTATTTTTAGTAGGGACAGAGTTTCACTATCTTGTCCAGGCTGGTTTTGAACACCTGACCTCGGCCTCCCAAAATGCTGGGATTACAGGTTTGGGCCACCGTGCCCAGCCACCTCTTTTCATTTTTATAAACTGGTTTTAGTAGGTAAAGATCTTCATCTTTTGGGTCTCAAGGCTGATGAGATCTTTACTGGGTTTGCAGTAAAAAGGCTTCTAGCTGCATCACAAGGTCGCTGCCGAATCTGGAGTGAGTTTTACCTTTAGTGGGCTTGTTGCCAGGAGCACGTATGATTGTGAGTTCTGTCATGTTTTTCGGCAGGCTGGATTGTATTCAGGGCTTTGTTCTGTGGAGCAGGCACTAGGGCAGGTTCTGCTATATGCTGGGACTAATAGCAGATGTGTTGTTGAGTGTGGCTTCCACTGAGTACCTAGCAGGGTTTCCCCAGTTTATCTACAAACAGTGACTTTTGAACTGTTTTGTGTGAGTCACGAGTATGATGTCCCCAGCTTTTTTCTTATTCCTCATGATTGGTTTGGCGATTCAGCCTACATTGTAGGCTTACATTTTCTATTACTATAAAAATTGGGACAGGGATTTTGATAGGGATTTGAGTTAACTTACAGATTGCTTTGGATAACATGACCCCTTATTACCCAAAGGGCCTGCCTTCTCAAAATGACCATTTTCGATCTTGGGTTTTAGCAAGGTTTCATAAGGCTCTGTATCCCAAAGCTCACTATATTGCCCAGGCTGTTCTTGAACCCCTGGCCTGGCAGTCCTCCTGCCTCAGGCTCTTAAATGGAGGAGATTACTGTTATGAGCCACTGTGCCTGGATCTCTCATAAAGTTACATTGGTTGATGGATGGCTGACTAGTTTTTATTGCTGCAAGGGAATACAAAAGTAAAGACCCCCTATTCCACCACCTTGATAATGTCACTGTCTCCATACATTTCTTCCTTATTTTGTTCTCTTGTATGTTTGTGTGTTATTTTAGGTTCAAATATTAAGACCAATAGGCTAGGATTTATACATTGTGTGAAAAGTAAATTAGATAGCCAGTAGGAACCCTATATATATTATAATGTTCCCTCAAAAGATTAAGTTTAGTGCAGGCAAAAAGGGCTCATTAAAATTTTCGTCCACTATTTTAAACCTCTGTCCAAACTATAATATAATCTGTGCCCCAATTTTTATTTTATCAATTAATTTTAACCATATTTCATAAAATTTATCTTTTTTCTTTATTTAGAAATGTAAGGCTATTATTTGCTTTTAAAGGCTGTAATACAGCTTTTTTATTTTGTGAAATAATAGCAGCAATATTACAAATATTTATAGTGTAAATACTTATTCACTTAAATCTTCCCATTAGAGAATTTCATTAATTATTGTAGTGTATTTCTGTAAGATTGTACTGCCACACACTACAGGGCAATAATTCAAAATGCCTGGTCTTCACAGATGCACAGTCACAGTTGAACATTGTAGTTATTTACAAAAATTATTTTCTAGTGTTATATCAATGTTCCAAACAAGATTTTCTGGGTAAATATTTCTCCCATTCTGGTTTTGCAATTCCATGTTAACTGTATTTTTATTTTAGGGTAGGTTCCTTGACATTGGTTTATAGTATTTTTGGTTTTACCTATGTATTATTTTGGATGACAATGTGCAGCAACTTTTAATGTACAGTTTATGTCAATGTGCAGTTTAATTACAATATGAATCAGCCATATATTTATTCACAGTTCAAGTTTAACAAACTTAATGAAAACTAAGCAAACTAACATTACATGATAAAGCCCTAATCAGCTATCTTATACTTAAGCAAATACACCATAAAATAGTTTGTAGCTTTATTGCTGCTTTTGTTCAAACTATGGTTTATATTCCCTATGACCAAAGAAATTTCTGATATTTTCCTACCACGCTAAAGAAACAGACAAAAAGACAGTGATTATACTTTCAAGTAGCAGTTTGTTTAGAGCCCCAGATATTCCATCTGTAGACCACTATGTTCATATTTCTTTGTTTTAATAAGGCTGTAGCCCAAAACCTTACATTTTTGTGGAAATTAAAGCTTTTCATTTCCATACTAAAGACAGGACAGTCCCATGACCTAAATCCAAGGGTGATGGCTTAGAGTGAGGACCATTTCTTGTTGACATGGAGATGATTGAGTTGGTCTACAATAAATCTATGGGAGAGGCAGGTTGTGGTAAGTTCGAAGTGTTGGCTGCCTTCATGGTCTCAAAGTTCTCTGTCAAGTTCACCTCAGCACTGCTGTACTCCTGTTCTGCTCTCAGGTTTGGAATGCTTGGCCAGTAGTGGTTCTCCACATGGTTCTCAACTGCCAATGCTTTCCTGATCCACTGCCTGCCAGAAATGCAATTGTAGCAGAGGAGGCTGGTAAGGGGACAGAAGCCAGAGATGGTAACAGGCCACTGCCTGGCAGGGGAAGAGAGCAGTGGGCTCTCAATCCTAGCTCACATGCCAAGTTCCATTCTCATCCCAGCACCCAGTGGTGTCCCCCATAATGTGCACTGCCTGGCCTGAGGTAAATGGAGAGACCAGCTAAGGCATAAAGTTGAAAAGGGGCTTTCCAGAGTCCCAAGTGTGCTGGATATCTCACTAGCCATGGAAAGAGTGTTTGTCCTTGTGGCCACTGATAGACAATGATGGGAGCCTGCCCACATTTCAGGGCCTTCTGGAGTCCTCACTTGAGAGTTCAGCTCTGGCAACAGAGGACACTTCTGGTGTCCAGAGATTCTCAGTGCCTGTCGGATGTAAAACCGATTGATGGCATCTGCTGGTTTCTGGGAGCACTGCTTGGCCATCCTTATCTGTGGGCCCCAGCCAAGGCACTGCAGAAAGCTTGGTCTCTGGCTAGCATTCTGGACTGTGAGACAGCGTGGTTGCAGCTAGCACTGGATGGAGAGAGTACAGTGTGGTGAAGTGGGGTAGTGGTCATTCTGCCACATGGCCTAGAGTTTCTCGTGACTCTGGGCTGCCCAGGTGCAGTGAACAGAAAGGAATCAGGGAGTGGAGACCATTTCTAGGCCACAGCTCAGGGATGGAGAACCCAGGCTGAGCCTGGTCATTGTCCTGAGTTGAGTAGATGAAGCTGGAGTCCGGGGAGACCAAAGAAGCTCAGATAAACTCTGCAGGGCAGAGTATTCAGGGCATGAAAAGGACAAAGTCACAAAACAAAAACTCTCCAGTCTTCAGTTAAATACTGATCAGAACATGTATGTGTGTAAACTACAAGTCTGGGGGAAAAAATACCTGAAGGAAACAGAAAGAACAGTGCTTGAACCTCCCACAGAACCAGGCATATTTGGTGTTCCCACCAGCAACAGTGGACAAATCTTATACTTTCCAGACGATTGGATGGAGCACTCAGAAAAGAATTGCCTCAGCATTGCGGAAGATTAGATCTAGGCCGAGGCTGCTAAGGTCCTAATTAACAAGACCTCAAAGGAAACCCTCAAAGAACCAAAATCTTTCCAGATAATTTAACTGCATCCTAGAACATAGCTCAATAATATTATAGGAACCCAACAATATCCAACACACAATAAGACATATTTCATGTTGTCTGCCATCCAGCTGAAAATTACCAGGCTGTGAAGAAAAAGGAAATGTCTCAATAATGAGAAGAAAACTTGATCAACTGATGCAGAAATGGCAAATAAGATGGAATTAGTAAGCAATGATATTAAAACAGTTATTGTAATGGTAACATTCCACAAGAGGAAAGTAAAGGGAAGCTAGAACATGGATGTAGAGACATGGAAAACCCAGCTTGAACTTTTAAAGATGAAAAATACAATGTCTGAGATGAAAAATATAATAAATGGCATTTAAAATAGAATAGATGTTATACAAAAGAGGATTAGTCAACTGGAAGATGTAGCAGAAGAAACTATCAAAAATGGAACATGGAGAAAATAATGGAAAAAATTGAACAGAAAATCAGCACCAACAGGACTAATATAAGTGTAATTGGAGTTCCTGAAGAAGGTGGGGAGGAGTAGAAGAAAAAATATTTCAAAAAACTGTGGCTGAAAAAATTTAAATTTGAGAAAAACTGTAGTCCCAGAGATCTAAGAACCAAGGAACCCTTAGCACAAGAGACATAAGGATGACACACTGAAGCACATCATAATCCAATTGCCCCAAACCACTGACAAAGAGAAAATCTGAAAAGTTACCAAAGGGAAAAGGACATTATACAGAGAGGAACAAAGATGAAAATGGGCTGAGCGTGGTGGCTCACACCTGTAATCCCAGCATTTTGGGAGGCTGAGGCAGGATGATCAGTTGAGCCCAGGAGTTCAAGACCAGCATGGGCAACATGGCAAAACCCCGTCTCTACTAAAAACACAAAAATTAGCAGGGCATGGTGACACGCATCCGTAACCCCAGCTACTCAGGAGGATGAGGCAGGGAGAATCGCTTGACCCCGGGAGGCGGAGGTTGCAGTGAGCTGAGATGGTGCCATTGCACTCCAGCCTGGGCAACAGAGCAAGATTCTGTCTCAAAAAAAAGATGGCAGACATCTGGTTAGAAACAATGCAAGGCCAGATGTGATGGCACATGCCTGTTATCCCAGCACTTTGGGAGGCTAAGGCAGGAGGTTCACTTGATCCCAGGAGTTCTAGACCAGCCTGGGCAATATGGCAAAACCTGGCCTCTACATAAAATGCAAAAATTAGCTGGGTGTGGTGGCGCATGCCTGTAGTCCCGGCTACTTGGGAGGCTGGGGCAAGAGGATTTCTTGGACCCAGGAAGTAAAGGTTTCAGTAAGCTGAAATCATGCCACTGTGCTGCAGCCTGGGTGACAGAGCAAGACCCTGTCTCAAAAAAAAAAAAAAAAAGAAACAATGCAAACCAGAGGATAGTAAGAGTGACTTCTATAAAATACTTAAGGATGAAACGATTTTCAGTCTAGAATTCTACACCCAGCAAAAATATCTTTCAAAGATGATAGTGCAATAAAGACTTTCAGACATTAAAAACTTGAGGAATACATTACCAGCAAGTCCTCACTACAAGGAATATTAAAGGAAATCCTTCAGGCAGAGGGAAAGTGAAACCAGATGGAAGCCCAGATGTACACAAAAGAATGTAGAACACCAGAGATGGCAAATGTGTGAGCAAAAATACAACATTAAAAAGCATTTTTTTTTTTTTTTTTTTTTTTTAGTATTTATTGATCATTCTTGGGTGTTTCTCGGAGAGGGGGATATGGCAGGGTCATAGGATAATAGTGGAGAGAAGGTCAAGAGATAAACACATGAACAAAGGTCTCTGGTTTTCCTAGGCAGAGGACCCTGCGGCCTTCTGCAGTGTTTGTGTCCCTGGGTACTTGAGATTAGGGAGTGGTGATGACTCTTAAGGAGCATGCTGCCTTCAAGCATCTGTTTAACAAAGCACACCTTGCACTGCCCTTAATCCATTTAAACCTGAGTTGACACAGCTCATGTTTCAGAGAGCACGGGGCTGGGGGCAAGGCCATAGATCAACAGCATCCCAAGGCAGAAGAATTTCTCCTAGTCAGAACAAAATGGAGTCTACTATGCCCACCTCTTTCTACACAGACACAGCAACAATCTGATCTCTCCTTCCTTTCCCCACACTTCCCCCCCTTCTTTTCAAGAAAACCGTCATCGTCCTCATGGCCCACTCCCGATGGTCGCTGTCTCTTCGGAGCTGTTGGGTACACCTCCCAGACAGGGCGGCCGGAAAGAAGTGCTCCTCACCTCCCAGACAGGGTGGCGGGGCAGAGGCGCTCCTCACTTCCCAGACGGGGCGGCCGGGCAGAGACGCTCCTCACTTCCTCCCAGCCGGGGTGGCAGCCAGGCAGAGGCGCTCCTCACCTCCCAGACGGGACGGCCGGGCAGAGGTGCTCCTCATTTCCCACACTGGGCGGCCCGGGCAGAGTCGCTCCTCACCTCCCAGACGGGGTGGCCAGGCAGAGGTGCTCCTCACTTCCCAGATAGTGTGGCGGCTGGGCAGAGGCGCTCCTCACTTCCCAGATGGGGCAGCCAGGCAGAGGAGTTCCTCACTTCCTCCCAGACGGGGTGGCGGCCAGGCAGAGGCACTCTTCACTTCCCAGACGGGGTGGCCGGGCAGAGGCGCTCCTCACTTCCCAGATGGTGCAGTCGGGCAGAGGTGCTCCTCACTTCCTCCCAGCTGGGGTGGCGGCCAGGCAGAGGCGCTCCTCACCTCCCAGATGGGGCGGCTGGGCAGAGGTGCTCCTCATCTCCCAGATGGGGCAGCTGGGCAGATGTGCTCCTCACTTCCTCCCAGACGAGGTGGCGGCCGGGCAGAGGCACTCCTCACCTCCCAGATGGGGTGGCTGGGCAGAGGCGTTCCTCACTTCCCATATGGGGTGGCGGCCGGGCAGAGGCGCTCCTCCCTTCCCAGATGGGGCAGCCGGGCAGAGGCCCGCCTCACTTCCTCCCAGACGGGGTGGCGGCCAGACAGAGGCGCTCCTAACCTCCCAGATGGGGCAGCCGGGCAGAGGCGCTCCTCATCTCCCAGACGGGGCAGCCTGGCAGAGGTGCACCTCACTTCCTCCCTGACGGGGTGACGGCCGGGCAGAGGCACTCCTCACCTCCCAGACAGGGTGGCCAGGCAGAGGTGCTCCTCACTTCCCATATGGGGTGGCAGCCGGACAGAGGCGCTCCTCCCTTCCCAGATGGGGCAGCCGGGAAGAGGTGCTCCTCACTTCCTCCCAGACGGGGTGGCAGCCAGGCAGAGGCACTCCTCACCTCCCAGACGGGGCAGCCAGGCAGAGGCCCTCCTCACTTCCTCCCAGACGGGGTGGCGGCCAGGCAGAGGCGCTCCTCACTTCCCAGATGGGGCGGCCGGGCAGAGGTGCTCCTCACTTCCTCCCAGACGGGGTCACAGCCGGGCAGAGTCACTCCTCACCTCCCAGACGGGGCGGCCGAGCAGAGGCGCTCCTCACTTCCCAGATGGGGCGGCTGGGCAGAGGCACTCCTCACTTCCTCCCAGATGGGGTGGTGGCCAGGCAGAGGCACTCCTCACCTCCCAGATGGGGCGGCCGGGCAGAGGTGCTCCTCATCTCCCAGACGGGGCTGCCGGGCAGAGGTGCTCCTCACTTCCTCCCAGACAGGATGGCACCCGGGCAGAGGCACTCCTCACCTTCCAGATGGGGCGGCTGGGCAGAGGCGCTCCTCACCTCCCAGACAGGGTGGCCAAGCAGAGGCACTCCTCACTTCCCATATGGTGTGGCGGACGGGAAGAGGCGCTCCTCCCTTCCCAGATGGGGCAGCCGGGCAGAGGCGCTCCACACTTCCTCCCAGACGGGGTGGCGGCCAGGCAGAGGCGCTCCTCACCACCCAGACAGGGCGGCCGGGCAGAGGTGCTCCTCACTTCCTCCCAGATGGGGTGGCAGCCGGGCAGAGGCACTCCTCACCTCCCAGACGGGGCGGCCGGGCAGAGGCGTTCCTCGCTTCCCAGACGGGGCAGCCAGGCAGAGGCGCTCCTCACATCCCAGATGATGGGCAGCTGAGCAGAGACGCTCCTCACTTCCTCCCAGATGGGGTGGCAGCCAGGCAGAAGCACTCCTCACCTCCCAGACGGGGCGGCCGGGCAGATGTGCTCCTCACTTCCCAGACGGGGCGGCCGGGCAGAGGTGCTCCTCATCTCCCAGACGGGGCAGCCGGGCAGAAGTGCTCCTCACTTCCTCCCAGACGGGGTGGCGGCCGGGTAGAGGCACTCCTCACCTCCAAGACGGGGCGGCCGGGCAGAGGCGCTCCTCACATCCCAGACGATGGGCGGCCGGGCAGAGACGTTCCTCACTTCCTATACGGGATGGCGGTCGGGGAGAGGCGCTCCTCACACAAAAGAATGTAGAGCACCAGAGATGGCAAATGTGTGAGCAAAAATAAAACATTAAAAAGCATTTTTAAAAGATAATTGACGGTCCAAGGCAAAAAATGATAACAAATTAATGTGAGTTTACAGCACTTGTAGAAGTAAAATGCATGAAAACAATAACACAAAACCCAAAAGGAGGGAAATGAACAAACACTATTTTAAGGTTCTTATCCTCTATGTGAAGTGGTATAATGTTGATGGCAGCCAATGCTAATTTAAATACATATACTGTATTAGTCTGTTATTGTACTGTTATAAAGAAATGTCTGACACTTCTCAATGTAAGACATTTATGCAGCCAAAAAACACAGGAAAAAATGCTCATCATCACTGGCCATCAGAGAAATGGGAATCAAAACCACAATATCATCACTGGCCATCAGAGAAATGCAAATCAAAACCACAATGAGATACCATCTCACACCAGTTAGAATGGGGATCATTAAAATGTCAGGAAACAACAGGTGCTGGAGAGGATGCAGAGAAATAGGAACACTTTTACACTGTTGGTGAGACTGTAAACTAGCACAAACATTGTGGAAGTCACTGTGGCGATTCTTCTAGAAATATCATTTGACCCAGCCATCCCATTACTGGGTATATACCCAAAGAATTATAAATCATGCTGCTATAAAGACACATGCACACGTATGTTTATTGTGGCACTATTCACAATAGCAAAGACTTGGAGTCAACACAACTGTCCAAGAATGATAGACTGGATTCAGAAAATGTGGCACATATACACCATGGAATAGTACGCAGCCATAAAAAATGATGAGTTCATGTCCTTTGTAGGGACATGGATGAAGCTGGAAACCATCATTCTCAGCAAACTACCGCAAGGACAAAAAACGAAACTCCTCCTGTTCTCACTCATGGGTGGGAATTGAACAATGAGAACACATGGACACAGGAAAGGGGACATCACACACCAGAGACTGTTGTGGGTTGAGGGGAGGGGGTAGTGATAGTATTAGGAGACATACCTAATGCTAAATGACGAGTTAATGGGTGCAGCACACCAATATGACACATGTATTCATATGTAACAAACTTGCACGTTGTGCACATGTACCCTAAAACTTAAAGTATAATAATAATAATTTAAAAATAATAATAAATAAATATAAAAAAAGAAATGTCTGAGACTAGGGATGGGCATGGTGGCTTACACCTGTAATCCCAGCACTTTGGGAGGCTGAGGCGGGTATATTATGAGTTCAAGAGATTGAGACCATCCTGGCCAATATGGTGAAACCCTGTCTCTACTAAAAATACAAAAAAAATTAGGTGGGCTTGGTGGCATATGCCTGTAGTCCCAGCTAAGCTACTTGGGAGGCTGAGGCAGCAGAATCACTTGAACCAGGGAGGCAGAGGTTGCAGTGAGTCGAGATCACACCACTGCACTGCAGCCTGGGAGACAGAGTGAGACTACATCTCAAAAAAAAAAAAAAAAGTCTGAGACTGGGGAATTTATGATGAAAAGAGGTTTCATTGGCTCACATTTCTGCAGGCTGCACAGGAAACGTGATTCTGTCATCTGCTCGGCTTCTGGGGAGGCCTCAGGGAGCTTACAATCATGACAGAAGGCAAAGGGGAAGCAGGCGCATCTTATGTGACTGGAGCAGGTGGAAGAGAGAGAGGGGGAGTTGCCACACACTATTAAACAACCAGATCTTGTGAGAACTCACTCGCTGTGTGGTACCAAGCGGGGATGGTGTTAAACCATGAGAAACTGGCTCCATGATCCAATCACATTCCTCCAGGCCCCACGTTTGGCATTGGGGATTACATTTCCACATGAGATTTCGGTAGGGACAGAGATCCAAACCATATGATATACCATAAACCATAGAGCAATGATTCAAACTCAAAACCAAATGAAGCAAAAATAGTTAGATGTAAAAGGCCAAAAAAGAAGATTAAATGAAATAAGAATACTCAACAAATTCAAAAGAAGTCAGAGAAAGAAGAAAAGGAGAAGAAACTACAGATGGGACAAATAGAAAGCAAACAGGAAGATGACCAATTAAAACGAAACTCTCCGACATTCCACCAGTTGCGTGTGATTATTTAGTAACTCTCTGCCTCTGACAACAATACCTGTCACACAGGTTTGTCATCAGAGCTTGTCACATGTGATATGGAAAGCCTGCTCTTTGCAGACCTGCAATCATTATACATTAGCTTGTATTGTTGGTAGCAGAGACCCAGGTCTCTGTGTTGGTCATGCTGAGAGCTCCCTTCTCATTGCTCTGTTTTCCTCCTCATTTGATCCCTTTCTGTACTTCCACGCCCCACACCATCTGGTTGGAGAAGATTCTCAGCCTCTCCGTCTGCAAATGTTCAAAGTCCGTGTATCAAATAGCCAACAAATGTATTTCAGTACGTTTATCTGCTACCCAGGGATCCAGGAGAAATGCTTTCCTTTCTGCAAGAAGTCCGTGGCTGCTGATGCCAACAATGTGTTCTGTCTGTCCTCTTCTCTTTTCTGATCTGCATATTCTCAACTGCCCTGCACTTCTGGGAAGACTTTACACAGGGACAACTATGAGTTTTTGTAAGAAGATGAGAAGTCACCACTTTGGTAAGCATCCATTAGACGTTCCAATATTGCTGCAGACATGGACTCTAGCATGTTCTCTTCTTCTCTGACACCCACCCCTTCACCCATTGGCCACAGCAACTTGGGTTTTCTCTTCAGCTATTGCAGGGCTTACCTCTGGGGAACTGTGACTTGCTTTATACCCTATCCAATAACACAGTGTGTCCTTATACACAGTAGTTGTTCAATATACATCTGTTGAAGGGATTTCATCACAGTTAAATCTGTGGAGAGTTCAGCAGATAAGTGAGTTGCTCAAGATGGTCAGAGGCTGTGTTATTCCATTTGGGCTACCGTAACAAAATACCTTAGCCTAGGGGCCTTATAAGCAGCAGAAATTTATGTCTTATAGGTCTGGATGCAGGCAAGTGGAAGGTCAAGGTAGTGTCTGTTGAGGGCCTGTTCCTTATAGAAGGCAACTCCTAGCTGTGTCCTCACATGGTGGAAGGGGAGAACAAGCTCCCTTGGCTCCCATTTACAAGGCCACTTATCCCATTCATGGGGTCTTTGCTTTCATGATGAAATCACTTCCTAAAGTCTTTGCCTCCTCCTAATTCAAACCTAACCTATCAGGGGTTAGGTTTCAACACACGGATTTTAGGGGCACAAAAACATTGACTATAGCAGAGACATAGCTGTACCTGGGTCTGGGACCTTCTGGGTCCAGCTCCATTATGACAACCACACGGCCCATGGTCTCCCACATGATGTAATTCTGTTCTGTGACATTGTGCCCACGAGGCAGGGATGCAGTAGAGGCCTCTGCAGACATGGCTTGTTCTTGGGACGTCCGCATGGATTTGTGATGCAGGCCTGGAAGAATCCAACAGCTGCCCACTCTCATGCCTGACTCAGGTTCGTGGGTCCCTCCAGGCACATGTCAGCCCCTCAATGTTTTCCTTGCCTCACCTCCCTGGGTTCCCTTCTGAACTCAGGGAACATGGAGGGAGCCGGGAGTCTCTGTTTTTAGTTCAGGCTCTTGTCTCCTATTTGGGAACAATGCCCAGGCATGTGAATCTCTTTCCTCCTGTTTTCTAAGAACATCAGGGATTTCCTCCAAACTCTTCACCTACTCCCTCCACTAATCCCTTCTCCCTCAGGGACACAGGGCACAAGCCCACTTCCTGTGTGAAGATCCTGCCACAGGGTGGCTCTTTGGTTTTCTGCGGGTATCCAGAAAAGAAGCTAAAGGTGAATGCACTCCGGAATCCAGGAGCACTGTTGATTTTCTCACCTTAGCTCAGAGAGCATCCCCACAGACACCCCTCGCCCCACGCCGGGCCCCCTGAATCCATACCATAAAATGTATGTCAGTTTGTTCAACTAGGGACCCCTCTGAGTATTTAATCCCTATTTAAAGATGATGTTTATTTTATTTTTGAGTTTAAATTAATCAGCCTCAGGATACAGAATTAGATAAGGCCGGGATTTAGCTCCCCTGGAATGATTCATTTCACATCAAGCCTTCTTAACTCTTTGGCTGCAGAGGGGAAGTGCCTGTGTCTTTCTCTGCAGAGTTGCCTAGGGTTGGCCAGGTGAACAGACATGCTCCCTCTTCCCCGTCCTGCCAGCCAGGGCACGGTTTATGCTTATGATGCATGGAGTTAGAATACTAGCCTTTTCAACACAACAGTCTTAAATCCTCACACAGGGAAATAGAGATAATATACAAGCAGGAAAAAAAGAAAAAGAAGCAGTCTTGAATTCTGCTACCTAAAGATAACCATTGTTACCATGTAGGCAAGCTTCCTTTCATGCTGTGTCAAGTGTTTAAAAAATATGGCTCAATATTACAAACACACAGGACTATGTAGGGGATAATGACATCAAACTTTCATGTACCTCCTAGTTAAAATTCGAACGTGGTAGCTTTTGGATGCATTTGCTCCAGAGTTTAAGGGAAGAAAACTACGGATTCAGCCATAATGTTCACGCTGACACTCGAGTTATATATCCCTTTTCTAGTCCAGCTACCGTCTACCTCCCCACTGTTCTGAAGTCAATATGTGTCTTCCCATCCATGTTTAATACCTAGTGTGCCTGTCCATGAAGAATGGATAGTGCTCTTTGGTCTGTTTTTGCAATTTTATACAAATATCAGTCTGTACATACTCTCCTGAAAGTTGCTTTTTCCTTCAACAATATCTTCCAGATGAATCTAGAATTCTGCATTTATGGTGAGCAGAGGATGCACGACCCCCCCCTGCAACCCCCACCCCAACGTGATGCTGATGTTCTGGTCCAAGGCCTGCACATAGCCTGGTGAGGCTTGGGGTCTTGGGACAGGTCTGTTGTCAGCCCCTCCTTCCTAGGAAGCACAGCCAGATGAATAACTCATCTGGCTCGAAATGAGGCTGGAGACCTCACTATGCCCGTCACCAGCAGTGCGCACATCTGTCTTCACTCATCTTCATCCATGTTTGTTATCACACTTTCTGATATTGTTCCTGGATTTTGCTGTGCAGCTGAATGCGTGCCTTGTGTTTCCCAGCCCTTCGGGTCTCCTCCTCTGTGAATTGCTCCTGGCCCATATGTTTGTTTGATCTTTGGTTTCTCCTTGCTGATTTGTAAGTGTTTTTTTTTTTTTTTTTTTTTTTTTTTTTAGATGGAGTTTTGCACTTGATGCCTAGGTGGGAGTGCAATGGCATGATCGTGGCTCACCGCAACTTCTGCCTCCCGGGTTCAAGCGATTCTCCTGCCTCAGCCTCCTGAGTAGCTGGGATTACAGGTAAGTGCCACCACGCCCGGCTAATTTTGTATTTTTAGTAGAGACGGGGTTTCTCCATGTTGGTCAGACTGGTCTCAAACTCCCGACCTCAGGTGATCCACCCGCCTCAGCTTCCCAAAGTGCTGGGATTACAGGCGTGAGCCACCACGTGTGGTCAATTTTGATTTTAATGATCTGGATATCAAAGCTTTTTTGGCCAAATACCTTACAAATATGTTTTCCCTATTGGTGCACTATATTCGTCCATTTTCACACTGCCGATAAAGACATACCTCAGACTGGGAAGAAAAAGAGGTTTAACTGGGCTTACAGTTCCACATGACTGAAGAGGCCTCAGAATCATGATAGGAGGTGAAAGGCACTTCTTACATGGCAGTGGCCAGAGAAAAATGAGGACGATGAAAAAGTGGAACCCCCTGATAAAACCGTCAGATCTCGTGAGACTTATTCACTACCAAGAGAACAGTATGGGGGAACCTCCCCATGATTCCAATTATCTCCCACCAGGTCCCTCCCACGACACAGGAGAATTATGGGAGGACAATTCAAGATGAGAATTGGATGGGGACACACAGCCAAACCATATCATGCACTGTCTTTGTCTTTTAACTTTATTCATTGCTTCTTTTGTCAGATCAAAACTTCTACATTTAATACGATTGAATTTATCAGTAATTTCTTTTATGGTGTCTGTGTTTTGTGTCATATTAAAAAAAGTTTTTCTCTGCTTAGTGTCATAAAATCTGTCCTGTTTTCTTCTAAAAATTGGAAATCAACTTTTCACATTTTGTTTTATTTCCTTTGTTCTTTGATTCGTAGGGATGTGAGGTTGAAATCTCTATTAGTTAACTCTCGCTTTGTAACAAGAAACAACACACCTCAGAGGCCTATGACCATATGCCACCATTTCTCACTCATGAGCATGCGTTGCTTGGGAGGTTTCAGCTCGAACTGTGGTGGCTGAGCTGGATCTGCTCCAAGTGTCTCTGATCCTCCTGGGTTTGGGGCCTGCCAGGGTGCCTTCTTCTCATGGCAATGGCAGGAGTGCAAAGGACAAAGGGAGAGGGAAAGGTCTCATCTTACCACCCAGGCTCAGAATGGGAAGACTACCACTTTACCACATCCATTGGCCACAGTAAGACACGTGGCCAAACCAGAAGTCAAGGGCAGGAAGTTTAAGTATGAATCCCATCTCCACGTGCTGTGATTTCCTAGGCTTTCAACTTCTTAAGCCTGAATTGTTTTATTCTCACCTCTGCAGACTGCAGAAAACACATTTTCTCCAGGACTCATTGAGCCATAGGGCAGAATGATTGTAGTTGACAAGGACTAGACTGAACTCAAGTCTCCAGCCTCTGTGCAGTGGGCAGGTGCCATCTGGCGACTGAGGCCACTTCCTTCCCCTTGTCCCCATCTAGGGCCTCTGTTCTGCTCCAATCTCCCTGTCATTCTGCCCAGGCCTTCAAGGAATCAGCCTCTTAATAGTTCCTGGCTTCGTTCCCTCTCTTTGCTTCTATTATGTGAGGGTTTCCATCCTTATTTTGTATAGGAGGACGGGACTGAGCCAACTCAGGCTGTCACGTCCCCACTCTCAGCACCTGGGTACCCCAGAGTGCTCGGCATGAGTGGGGCCCCCTGGTGTCTCCCTCCTTGGCACATTCTGAAGGCATAGGAGCTGGACTGAAATTCGGGACACCTAAACCTTTGTTCCACTTCTGCCATGACAACTTCATTGGTCCAGGCAAATCATGGCAGCTCTCTATGCCTCATTTATTTATTCCTCACACAATGGAATGACATAACCCTCAGTGCTTATCTAAGGGAGGATAAATGATTCCCCTGCCTTCTCCCCATTTCTGCATTTGCCAGAGCATCAGATTTTAGTGTCTGGCCAAGAATACAGGGAAGGAAGAGCAGGTAAGCTTTGGGCACAAAGAAGACATTTAGGGGTTTCACTTAAGGAAAGAAAGCCAGGGGGCAGAGAGGGGTGGTGGAGCATGATCTTGGGCCAATGGTGGGGAACTAATGAAGTCCAATGTGCATGGGTTAAGTTGTGAAGCAGCCTGGGTCCCATCAAGAGATAGAAACCACATAGTGGGTCTAACAGGGAAGTGTAGTATAAAGGATTGCAGCTATGATAAAAGAGTCACTGTAAGACATAAAGCAACTCTGCCTGGTGCCCTAGTGCAGAGGGTGGTACCCAAGGAAGCACAGATTTGAAAGGTGTTCACATGTCATAAAATGTGATTCAGCCACCATATATGAGACGTTTGTGGATTTGGGCAGGCTGGAGCTCGTCAGCAGTGTTGCACAAGCACTAGGCCACCCACTGGAGTGCAGGTGAGGGAGACGGCCATGAGCCGCTGGAGTGCAGGGGAGGGAGCCTGCTGTGAGCTGCTGGTGCAGGTGAGGGAGTCAGCCATGAGCCGCTGGAATGCGGTGGAGGGATCTGGCTGTGAGCCACTGGTGTGCAGGGCAGGGAGCAGGCTGTGAGCCGCTGGAATGCAGGTGAGGGAGCTGGCCATGAGCTGCTGGTGCAGGGATGCATGGCAGGAGTCTGGCTGCCTTTGTAGGGCAGGAAGCCTCCAGAATGCGTGAGTCCCGCAGGGTCTGGCAGAAGGAATGGCAGCTCTGTGCGGACCCTCTAGAATACAAGTCACTGTGTGCAGATTGCACAAGGGGTAAAAGAGGGGGTCTGGGAAACATTTCAGGAACTTTCAGATCACATGAGCCCTGCTGCGTTTTGGTTTCCATGTCGAGATGTTGCAAGCCAAGGCTACAAGGTGGCTGAGGGACCACGTCTAGGTCGTGGTTGGGGCTTGAACATGATCAAGGCGCAGCCAGAGAGCTCCTGCCCCCTGCAGTCTCTCCATCCTCTACCTAGATGCCTGCAGAATATTCACTTCCAGGGGTATATTGAACAGTGTTTCCCAGTTTATCACAGTGCACGTATTGAAAGGTGCACTAGGAGCTGGGAGGCAACAGATTGAAAACTGACACTGGAGACGCTGGCTCATAGCAACGAAGCAAAGCTGAAAAGGAGTGGGAAGGAACTAACTGTAATTTTACATCAACGACCTGCATCTTTGTTTTGATGGTTTGTGGCAACCAAAATGTCTATTCTTTCTACCCTCCTAGTTCAGACATAGCCTCAGACTTTTTTTTTGAGATGAAGTCTCACTCTGTCACTCAGGCTGTGGTGCAGTAGCCTGGTCTCGGCTCATTGCAATCTCCGCCTCCCGGGTCCAAGTGATTCTTCTGCCTCAGCTTCCAGAGTAGCTGGGGCTAACAGGCACCCGCCACCACGACCGGCAAATTTTAGTATTATTAGTAGAGAGAGGGTTTCTCCATGTTGGTCAGACTGGTCTTGAACTCCTGGCCTCAGGTGATCTGCCCGCCTCTGCCTCCCAAAATGCTGAGATTACAGATGTGAGCCCCTGTGCCCGGCCGCCTGAGGCATTTTGGGCAACAGTTGTGACAGAAGAAATGTGTATCCCTTCCGGGCAGGGGATTTAAGAAGTGGCTCATGGCTGATTATGTTTTCTTTGCTCTGTTTCTGGAACTGTGGGAGCATCTTCTGGGATAAGGGTCTATCTGTTTGGGTCTCTGAATGACTACGACCACCAGAGCCCCCTTGTTGACCCGTGATGGATGTGAAATCAATTAAGAAGTCAAGGCCGGGTGTGGCGGCTCACGCCTGTAATCCCAGCACTTTGAGAGGCTGAGGTGGACAGATCATGAGGTCAGGTAATCAAGACCATCCTGACTAACACGGTGAAATCCTGTCTCTCCTAAAAATACAAAAAATTAGCCGGGCATGGTGGCAGGTCCCGGTAGTCCCAGCTACTCAGGAGGCTGAGGCAGGAGAAACTCTTGAACTCAGGAAGTTGAAGTAGCAGTGAGCTGAGATTGCACTACTGCACTCCAGCCTGGGCGGCAGAGTGAGACTCCATCCACCGCACCACACCCCCTGAAAAAAAATAAATAAAAGAAGTCAACTTTGCTGTTGAAGCCACTGAGGTTTGGGGGCTTTTTTGTCACACTGTGTCACCTCTCCTGACCAATGCATGAGTCATTTCATCCTTGGCACAGCCCCTGAGAGAAGGGGCTTTATCCTCATTTCACAAATGAAGAGTCAAGTCTCAGAGAGGTTAGCAGCATAAGCAAGCTCACACAGCGAGGGGTGGAGCTTGGATTTGAATCCAGGTCTGTCTAACCTCAAAGACTGAAGTGGGGATGAAAATAAGTTGCCATTGTTGTTTGCCTGTCACCCAGGTGATGTAACTCTTGTCTAGGCTCTGCCAACGGGGGCTTTGTGACATATCTCTGCACTGATCACCAAGGTGATGTAACTCTTGTCTAGGCTTTGCCTACGGAGGCTTTGTGACATATTTCTGCACTGATCACCCAGATGATGAGACTCTTGTCTAGGCTCTTCTATCCTTGTATTGTAACATTGCAGGATCTTGAACTCATATCCTTGCAGGGATGAAAGAAGTGAACACATTAAAGCTGCCATGATAAAGTTGTGGAAAAGTGGGCAATATTGCCAAATGCAAAATATCTGGGCTATATTTTGGTCTGAGATCACCATTTGAGATTCCGGCAAGTTAGGGAATATGGAGGCCAACTCCCGTAGGGATGTTGTATAAGACTCCAATTCCTAAGTCAATGAACTCAACCCTGTGGTTCAGCACTCTCCATGTAATCAGACATCTTAACCCATTTTGTGCTGCTATAACAGAATACCATAGACTAGGGAATCTATAAAGAAAAGAAATTTATTTCTTAGAGTTCTGGAGGCTAGGAAGTCCAAGGATGAGCGGTCTGCATCTGATGAGGGCGTTCTTGCTGTGTTATCTCCTGGCTAAGGCAGCAGAGCAAGACTTTGAGAAAGAAAGAGAGCAAAAGGAACTGAACTTGCTTTTAGTACAAGCCCACTCCCAAGGTAACTAACCCACCCCCAAGATAACTAATATTTTCCTGAGACAGTGACATTAATCCATGCATGGGGGCAGAATCTCATAACCCAATCACTTTTATTAGGCCCCACTTCTCAACACTGTCATATAGAGGATTAAGTTTCCAACACTTGAGCTCCGGGGGACACATGCAGACCATACATGGGGGATTGATGAGTATATGGGAGGGACCAGTCATGAATATTTTGGCTGAGAGTTGTGTTTGGGAGCTGAAGCCATGCTCCATCATGGCAGGGCACACATAGACCATTGAATGCTCTGAGGAATTAATATTGAACAGTGTAACTCATGGCAGAAGGTGGAATATTTAAAAGGCAGAACGGCCTGTGTCAACTAAAAGAGTGAACAAACAGCCTGTAGCCTGTGGCTGGCTCCTCTTCTCTTCCCGTCCCCACCTTTCACCTTTCTGTCTTTCTTTCCCTCCCTCCCTCTCTCTCTCCCTTCCTTCCCTCCCTCTTTCCTTCCTGTCTTCCTTCCTCTACCTTCTTCTTTCTCTCCCTCCCTGCTTCCTTGTTTCTTTCCTTCTTTCTCTTTCCCTCTTTCTCTTCCTCCTTCCTTCTTTCTTTCTCTCTCTCATTTCATTTCCTTCTCTCTTTCTCTCTCTCTCCAACTTTCTCTCCCTCCATCCTTCTTTCTCTCATTCTTTCCTTCCTTCTTTCTTTCCTTCTTTGTCCCCTTCCTTTCTTTCTTCCTCCCTCCTTCCTGCCTTCTTTCTTCTCTCTTTCTTTGACTGATGTGTTCTGAGCCCAAGCACCCTGTGGGGTACTAAGTGGAACCAAAATTGACTCAAGAATCAAGAAGAAATAGAAAACCTAAGAAGTACTATAACATGAAGAACATAAAACATCTAGTAAAACAAAATCTCTCACGAAGGAAGGACTAGGCCCAGATGGTTGTATGAGCAAATTTTACAGACTTTCAAGGAATGGATCATTCTAATTATGTCCCAAAAAACTGTAGCTAGGAATACTAATGCTTGATTTTTCAAGAGCTTCATTTCCTAAAACATGTAGGTTCAAAGGCAGATTGGCAAGGGTTGGAAATCCTCAAATTTTGTGCAGTTCCTTGGAGTTTTAGCATTAAAAAAGAAAGGCCTTGCTTGCATTAACTTTGAATTTTGTAACTGTTACCAGTTAAAAGAGATACTCTATGCATTTATATACACTCTGATTTTATAGGAATGGAGGCATATCAGACAATTGGCTCTGCACCCAGGTTTTTTACTTTGTAACTTATCTTGAACATCATTTTTGAGCATCTTTTTAAAATTTATTTTTTTAAATAGCTGCATAGTATTCTATCATATGAATAACCATAATTTCAATAAACAGTATGGTGATAATCATTAATGTGATTGATAAACATTAAGATGACTTCTAGACTTTTGTTAATTGAAAAGGTGGTATAATACTTTCTCCCATTCATACATAATTCCAGGCATCATGAGTATGTGTGTAGGGTAAATTTCTGGAAATGAAGTTGCTGAAACAGAGAGTATTTCCATTTATAATTTTGGTATGTATTGTTTAATGACAATCGATATAGTTTGTACTAATTTATAATCCCAGTAACAAGAAGTGAGTACCACTTCAAACTCCACAACTTCACTGGCAGTGCTTGAAGCCATGATGAATATTGCCAGCCTCCCTTCAAGTAAATTTCTATTAACTCTATAAAAATGTTATAAATGGCAGACGTTACATATCCAGATAGTTTTGTAGTAACCAAAAAAGAATTGATTTATTAGCAATTTGTATATCACATTGAGACAAAATATATTTGTGATAAATATCATTATTTTTATGTATTTAAAACATCTCATGTATTAAGAAATCATACTTTAGATCAGGCCAAACTGGCTGATTAGAAGCAGCTGTGGCCCATGGCTCTCACAGAGAGCAATGAAAACTGCGAGTGAATTCTACACCTTCAATTGACGTATTCAGGTTCTTGCATTGGAACTGACTAGGCAGACAGCTTGACCCACAGAGAGTCAGGAAAAGCAAGTGGGTCAATGACCCACCCAGGTGTGGCATGGAGCTAGCCGAGCCCCCAGTCACAGGCAAGGGAAGCCATGAGTGATTGTGTGACTCTGCCTGGGAAACCATGCTTCTCCGATGGATCTTTGCAACCTGCAAATCAGGAGGTCCCTTCATGAGCTCAGCCACCACGGCCTCAGGTTTGAAGCACAGAGCTGTGTGGAGTCTCAGTGGAGTGCTTGCTGGCTTACTGGGGCATGCATGGAAAACCAGGAATTTTGCATACTCTGCCCCTAGAATTCCAGCAAAGCAGGAGATACATCTGTGCATTCCCCTAGGAAGGGGGCTGAATCCAGGAAGCCAAGTGACATCATTCTGAGGCCCCATTCCCACAGCATCTCACAAGACACATTGGCTTGGAATTTCAGTTGACCAGTGGCAGCAGACTGGAGAAAGCCAGAGGTGGACCAGTTCCCAGTGGGAGGGGCAGCCGCTCTAACTGTGGTTTGAGTTTGCCGCTCTAGCCTGCTGGCACCAGGGACCAGGAGGAGTCCCCTATAACATAGTACAGCTGTTGTGACTGATCATGACCAGGCTGCTTCTTTGAGACCGAAATCCATCCCTCCTCACTGGACAGGGCCTCCCCATCAGAATTTTAGCAACTCCAGCCAGAGTTCTATGGACAGAACTCTGATTTCTCCCTGGGATTAAGTCCCCAGGGAGAGGGGTAGCTGCTGTCTCCCCAGTTCAGCCAACTGAGCCTTTCCATCCTGCTGGCTCTGGAGACTCCTGAGGGTCAGAACAACACACCTGCTCTGCCAAAGGCCAGCCAGACTGCTTCTTTAAGCAGTCCCTGATCCTGTTCCTTCTGACTGGGTGAGACCTCCCAACAGGGGTCTCCAGACACTTCCTACAGAAGCATTCCAGCTGGCATCAAGCAACCCCGTGGACTAGTGCTCCCAGAGGAAGGATCAGGTTGCCATATTTGTTGTTTTGCAGCCTTCACTGGTGATACCTCCAGGTGCAGGAGAGACTGATGTGACTAGGGTCCAGAGTGGATCCCCAAAAACCACATCAGCCCTAGCCCTAGGGAAGAGTGGTCTGACTGTTAAAAACAAACAGAAAGCAACAACAACAACATCAACAAAATGACCCCATGAAAAATTCCTTTCAAAAGTCAGCAACGTCAAAGATCAAAGGTAGATAAGCCCACAAAGATGAGAAAGCATCAACACAAAAACGCTGAAAACTCAAAAAGGCAGAATGCCTCTTCTCCTCTAAATGACAACAACACCTCCCAAGCAAGGGCAGAGAACTGGCCCGAGGCTGAGATGGCTGAATTGACAAAAGTAGGCTTTAGGAGGTGGGTAATAACAAACTTGTCTGAGCTGAAGGAGCACGTTCTAACTTAGTGAAAGAAGCTAAAAGTCATAAAAGAACACAGTAGCTGATAACCAGAATATTCAGTTTAGAGAGAAACATAACTGACATGATGGAGCTGAAAAACACAACATGAGAACTTCACAACACAACCACAAATATCATTCACAGAATAGGCCAAGTGTAGGAAAGAATCTCAGAGCTTCAAAACTATCTGCCTGATATAAGACAGAAAGACAAGAATAGAGAAAGAAGAATAAAAAAGAAAGAAAAACAAAACCTTCAATAATTATTAGATTATGTAAAAAGACTGAACTTTAGACTGATAAGGGTACCTTGACCCACCACAATCAAGATGGCTTCATCCCTGGGATACAAGGTTGGTTCAACACAGGCAAATCTGTAAAAGTAATTCATCATATAAACAGAACTAAACACAAAAACAACACGATTATCTCAATAGATGCAGAAAAGGCATTCAATAAAATTCAACATCCCTTCATGTTAAAAACTCTCAATAAACTAAGTATTGAAAGATCACACCTCAAAATAATAAGAGCCATATGTGACAAAACCACAGCCAATATCACACTGAGTGAGCAAAAGCTGGAAGCTTTCCCTTTGAAAACTGGCAAAAGAAAAGCATGGCCTCTCTCACCACTCCTATTCAACGTAGTACTGGAATTTCTAACCAGGGCAATCAGGCAAGAGAAAGAAACAAAAGTATTTAAATAGGAAGAGATGAAGTCAAATTATCTTTGTTTGCAGATGACATGATCCTGTATCTAGAAAACTCCACCATCTCAGCCCAAGAGCTTCTTAAGCTGAAAAACCACATCAACAGAATCTCAGGATACAAAATCATTGTGCAAAAAATGCTAGTATTCCTGTACACAAACAACAGGCAAGTAGAGAGCCAAATCTTGAAAGAACTTCATTCACAATTGCTACAGAAAGAATAAAATACATAGGAATACAGTTAACAAGAGAAGTGAAGAACCTCTTCAAGGAGGACTACAAACCACTGCTCAGAGAAATCAGATAGGATACAAACAAATGGAGAAGCATTCCATGCTCATGGATAGGGAAGAATTCATTCCTGAAAATGTCCATACTGCCCAGAGTAATTTATAAAAGAATTCAAAGCTATTCCCATTAAACTGTCAATGACATTCTTCACAGAATTAGAAGAAAATATTTTAAAATTCTCATGAACCAAAAATGAGCCGAAATAGCCAAGGCGATTCTAAGCAAAAAGAACAAAGCTGAAGGCATCACACTACCCAACTTCAAACTACACTATAATGCTACAGTAACCAAAACAGCATGGTACTGGCACAAAAACAACCAATGAAACAGAATAGAGAACTCTGAAATAAGACCATACACATACAACCATCTGATCTTTGACAAACCTGACAAACACAAGCAATGGGGAAAGGATTCCTTATTTAATAAATCATGTCGGGAAAACTGGCTAGCTATATGCAGAAACTGAAACTGGACATCTTCCTTATATCTTATACAAAAAATAACTCAAGATGGAATAAAGACTTAAACATAAGACCTAAAACCATAAAAACCATTGAAGAAAACCTAGGCAATACCATTCAGGACATAGGCATGGGCAAAGACTTTGTGACTAAAACACCAAAAGCAATGGCAACAAAAGCCCAAATTGACAAATGGGATCTAATTAAACTAAAGAGCTTTTGCACAGCAAAATAAACTATCATCAGAGTGAACAGACAACCTACAGACTGGGAGAAAATTTTTGCAATCTATCTGTCTGACAAAGGGCTAATATCCAGAATCTACACAGAACCTAAACAAATTTACAAGAAAAAAACAGCCACATCAAAAAGTGGGCAAAGGAAAGGAGCAGACACTTCTCAAAAGAAGACATTTATGCGGCCAACAAACATGAAAAGAATCTCATCATCACTGGTCATTACATGAATGCAAATCAAAACCACAATGAGATACCATCACATGCCAGTTAGAATGGCGATTATTAAAAAGTCAGGAAACAGCAAATGCTGATGAGGCAGTGGAGAAATAGGAATGCTTTTACACTGTTGGTGTAAATTAGTTCAGTCATTTTGGAAGACAGTGTGAAAATTCCTCAAAAATATAGAACCAGAAATACCATTTGACCCAGCAATCCCATTATAGGGTATATACCCAAAGCATTACAAATTATTATACTATAAAGACACATGCACTTTATGTTTATTTGAGCACTGCATGTTTATTTCAGCACTGTTCACAATAGCAAAGACTTGGAACCAACCCAAATGCCCATTAATGATAAACTGGATAAAGAAAATGTGCACATATACACCATGGAATAATATGCATTTATGTCCTTTCCAGGGACATGGATGAAGCTTGAAACCATCATTCTCAGCAAACTAACACAAGAAAAGAAAACCAGGCCAGGAGCAGTGACTCATGCCTGTAGTCTCAGAACTTTGGGAGGCTGAGGTGGGGAGTTTGAGATCAGCCTGACCAACACGGAGAAACCCCATCTGTCCTAAAAATACAAACAATTAGCCAGGGATGTTGGCACATACCTTTAATCATAGCTACTTGGGAGGCTGAGGCAGGAGAATCGTTTGAACCCAGGAGGCAGAGGTTGTGTTGAGCCGAGATCATGCCATTACACTCCAACCTGCGCAACAAGAGTGAAACTTTGTCTCAAAAAAAAAAAAGAGAGAGAAAGAAAAAGAAAGAAAAGAAAACCAAACACTGCATGTTCTCACTCATAAGTGGGAGTTGAACAATGAGGACACATGGACACAGGGAGGGGAACATCACACACTGGAGCCTGTCATGGGGTGGGAGGAAAGGGGAGGAATAGCATTAGGAGAAATACCTATGTAGATGACGGGTTGATGGGTGCAGCAAACCACCATGGCACGTGTATAACTATGTAACAAAACTTCATGTTCTGCCCATGTATCACAGAGCTTAAAGTACAACAAAGAAAACTTTACATAAATGCATGAAGTCTAGAACAGCTAATATATTATAATGAAAAGTCAACTATAATCTCAGCTCAAAGAGAACACCATGAAATTATGAAGAGCTCTCCACAAATCTCTAAATTTATGTCCTCATAAGATTACATTTCTATTTCTTCTTGAAAAATTTCCTCAATTTAGCTATGATTTAGTGACAGTAAGGTGGTAATTATGAGGAGAAAATTCTCCTAACACTCCATTGAGAAAATTCTGCCTCATTTCACCACACACCTGAGTCTTAAGCAGTCACTTCTAATGTAGCTGAATAATAGATCCTCACCCAGCTGAGTCTATGGGTTGAATCCATGTATGTGAGATAAGGCCCCCAAGGAGAGGTAATAAGCTGGGAATGCCATCAGCTCATCTTTCTTCAGGCCTATATTTGTCATTGTCACTTGTAGAAGCAGGACAGCACTGGCATTGGGATTAGTAGTAACAGAGAGTATCAAAGGGAAAACTGAACTCTCCTAATTTTTGGGAAAAAGCAGATTGAAAACAGATGGGGTCCAACGTTTTCCGTGTGTGATGTCATTGTCCCAGGTACTCTTGCTCAGGACATTTCTTGTCAGCAAAACAGAAGTCAAACGATATTCCTACCTTCCAAGAGAATAGAACATAATGTCAGATTTTCTCATGGATTCCCACAAGTTCAAGGAACTTTCATGGCCTTATTTAACTGCATAAGAATTTCAACTAAAAAATTATTTTTCTTTCAAATACACAGGAATCTTTTTGGAAAAATTTTAACCAGAAAAAGTTGGGATTCTAAAGTAAAAAATGCATAAGGCCATAAAAATTTTTTACATCTTTTAATTTATATGTCAACTGGAGAAAGAAAAACATTCTCTGAAGTTTCCCTTTATACCATTAAAGACTTATTCTTTATTACCAGCAATACAAGGTGACTTATTCAGGTTGAATCTTGAAGGTAAACTTTAACTTAATTTTAAGTTGTGGCTAATTTTTAAGCATTTCTCAGTCACCTACCATGATTTCATCTCAGAAACCAAAATCTCAGTTTCATTTAGACCTTTGAAATATTAAAACAGAAGGTTAAATGCTTCAAAATAATATTCATGTGGAGACTTACATATGTGGACCAGGAATCTCCATGTACTACAAAGTTTATGAGAACATAACAAATGTTGATACACACATTTAATTCTGAAATAAAAACTTACAACAAATAAAACAAATCAAGAAAATTTTGTAGGTTACACATTTTATGTCTGAAAATATAGGTATGAAACACTCAAGGATGGATCAAAGAAGAAATCACAAGAGAAAATAGAAAATATGTAGAGACAAATTAAAAACATGAAATACCAAAAGTTAAGAGATATATCAAAAACAGTACTATAAGGGAAAAAATTATAGCTATAATTGATTATAAAAAATAATATACCAAATCAACAACTTTACTCCTAAGGAACTAAAAACAGAGGGAAAAAGAGGGACTATTAAAGAGGGACAACTAAAAGCTAGCAAAATTAAAAAAATGATAAAGATAGCAGTGGAAACAAGTGAAATATAGAATAGAAAAACAATATCAAAAATCAATAAAATCTAGTTTGTTGTCTGAAAAAGATCAAAACTGACAAAATTTTACCAAGATTGACTAAGAAAAAAAGGGAATATTCAAATTACTAAACTCAAAAATAAAATGGGTACATTACTAACAAATTTTTGGAGTAAAAAAGGGATGTAGGAGAGTACCATAAGGAAGTATACACTAAAAAATTGAATACCCTAAATAAAATGAACAAATTCCTAGAAACAAAAAACCTACTAAGACTGAATCAGAAAAGTTGAATAAGCCTATTCAGCAAGGAGATTCAGCAGGAAGATTGCATCAGTAATCAAAAACCCAGCAACAAAGAAAAGCCTGGACCAGATGGCTTCACTGTTGAATTCTACCCAATGTTTAAAGCAGAATTAACACCAGTTTTTCTCAAACTTTTTCAAAACATTGAAGAGAAGGTAATTTTTTCTAACTTATTCTATGAGTCCAGTATTACCCTGACACCAAGCCAGACAAAGGCACCATAAGAAAACTACAAACAAACATCCCTTATAAATGCTGATGCAAAAATCCTTAACAAAACACCAGCAACTCAAACTTAGCAGTACGTTAAAAGGATTATACACTATGGATGAGTATAATTGACTCCTAGAAATAAAAGTATGTTCCAACACACGAAAATCAGCATAATATCACATTAACATAAAGAAGGAAAAAACCCTCATGTGATCATCTTAATCAAAAAAGAAAAAGCATTTGTCAAAATTTAACCCACATTCATGAAAAAATATAGTTAGTAAACTATAAAAAGAAAGAAAACACCTTAACATAATGCTATACAATAAACAAAACAAAAAACCACAGCTAACATGGTAAAAGACTGAAAGCTTTTACCCTAAGAGCAAAAACAAGGATGCCTGCTTTTACTACTTCTATTTAATATAGTACTGAAGGTTCTGGTTAGTTAAAACAATAAAGTGAGTAAAAGAATTAAAGATATTCCAATTTTTTAAAAAGTAAAATTATCTGTTTGCAGATGACATAAGCTTATCTATTAAAAATCTTTTAGTTTCTGTGAAATAAACTGTCAGACGCAATAAATAAAATTCAGCAAAGCTGCATGATACAAAATAATACACAAAATTAGTTATATTTCTACAATAACAATAAACTATCTGAGGAAGAAATCAAGACAGCAGTATTATGTATGACAGCATCAAAAGAATAATAGAAAACCACTTAACCAAGGAAATGAAAAACCTGTACAGCAAAAACTATAAACATGACATGATAGTATTAAAGATGACACAAATAAATGAAAAGACATCATGTGTTTATGGACTGGAAGACAAAATCTTGTCAAGGTGCCATTGTTATCTATAGTCTTCTACAGATTCAATAAAATCACTACAAAAATTCCAATATTTGCAAAAATAGAAAACCTATTCTAAAATTCAGATGAAATCTCAAAAAAACCCAAGCAGCCAAGTCAATCTTAAAAACTAACAAAGTTAGAGGACTAACACCTCCTGGTTTCAAACCTCAGTACACAAAACAATGCTGTACCAGCATAGAGACAGACGCAAAGACCAACGCAATAGAAGCAAAGAACCAAAAAAATATGGTCATGATTTTTAACAAGGGCGTCAACACTGTTCAATTGGGAAAAGGACGATATTTTTTTAAATGGTGTTAACAGATATTTACATATATTTATCTATATATATATCCCAAATTACCTTTTTGTCTATCATGTATGTTGCAGATCTATTTCCCCAGTCTGTTGACTTTTTACTTTGAGGCATTTTTCTCTCATACAAAATTTTAATTTTTATAGAGTCAAATACAACCTTGGCGCCAATCTGGTTCCCTTACTGCCCGGCCTGCATGAGCACGATTTCCCTCATGGCCAAGGCGGGATTAGAGCGGCAGGAGAAACACGAGAAAGAGGAGCAGACGCACAGCTACGCAGCCCGCCCTCCACCAACGCTGAAATAGCCCCGCGCCCACCTCCTTCAGCCTTGCATTCGGCTTCCAGAATAAGCAACAGCTTTGCTTCCACACAGGTGTACCCACTTGTTAATTCCTTGGCATTGAACGTCTGTTGGAGAGCTCAGGTGTCCTTGCTGTGGTCCTTTCCACGTTCGGGAAAGCTGGTCAGCTGGAGAACTTCCTCCCACATCTTTAGTAAGACTAAATCCCTAGCTGAGCTGAAACTGAATTTTCCTCCCATGTGGGAGGAGAAGACTCTTGTTTCCATATTCACAGAGTGCCTTTGCACCTGTCCTAGACTGATGACATATTGTTATAATTTATGAGTCTTTTCATCTATTAGGAGATCTGTGCTTAGGAAAGGTCTTCCAAATGTTAACTCAACAGGATTTAATTTTAAGTTTTACTTTGGAGCAGTTCAAACCCGAAGTAAGCTATGGATGTTAGAGATAGTCAGGCGTCTGATTTAGCTAGAGTCTTCTTTAGAGTAGGATTAGCCCTTTCACCTTTCCAGAGGACTGCGGTCTGCACACAGAGTGAAGGTAATATTGGATTCTTAAACCTGAGCATAGGTGTTGGGATACACCTGCTGTGAAAGACGGGCCATTGCCACTTTGCAAGCTTTTAGATTACCCAAACTGAGGAGTTATTTCTTCTGGTAAACATTTTTCAGATGGGGTGGGTAATGCCTCGATCTAACCAGTGAAGGTATCAGTAAGCATTAGCAAATATTGGTATCTCCCGCAGAAAGGTAGCTGAGTAAATTAGAGTTGCCAGTTCTCACCTGGATAGGTTCCTCAATTTTGGACAGGCTTACCTGGAGAAGGAGAAAATTGCTGGCCATTTGGGTCATGTCAGGCAGCAGAGCTCACAGGGCTGAGTCACCTGTTTCGGTGTCTTGAAAAGATTTACCCCTATAAACAAATTAGATATTAACAGAAACCTAGAATCCCTTCTAGGGTGAAAAGAATCATGAAAGTGCTGAATTTTATTCGTATGATTGGTACTTGGCATTAGTAATTTATTACCATCATTCAGCCAGCCAGAGGGGCCCTGGACTGAAATGCAAACCCTGACCCATTTTTGTTCTTCTTCAGAGTGTTCTAGCCCAGTTCTATGTATGCTGTCCAGCATGCCCATAAGCTTCATTGGCCCTTTCAGTGCGGAGACCTTGGCTGTGGCATCTACAAGGTCATTTCCTTTTACATGGTCAGTCTCTCTTTTGATGTCCTCGGCAATTAATTATAGTCACTTTTTGGCAGCAAAGCAGCATTCTAACAAGCTCAAAATCTGAATGATGTTGTATGGAAAAGCCCTTGGGGGTCAGGAGTCCCTACCCATTCCAAATTGCAGCATAAGCATGAAGCACTAAAAAGTCATACTTGGAATCAGTGTAAATGTTGACTTTTAAATCCTTTCCCAACTGCAGGGGCTGAGTAAGTTCAATTAAATCAGCTTTTTGAGCTGAGGTCGAGGCCAGCAAGACTTGTGCCTACTACTAATAGCATATCTACCCCTCCTGTTTTCCTGATGCATAAAACAACTTACACCTGTTAACCAATCTTCCTTGGGATGGTCAAGCGGCTCATCCTTCCTCAGTCTGGCCTGCTAGAATAAATTTGTTTCATAACGTGTGACATGCTTTGGCTGTGTCCCCAGTCAAATCTTATCTTGAATTGTAGCTCTCATAATTCCTATATATCGTGGGAGAGACCCAGTGGGAGGTAATCGAATCGGGGAATGGGTCTTTGCCATGCTGTTCTCGTGACAGTGAATAAGCCTCATGAGATCTGATGGTTTATTTATTTATTTTTGAGACATAGTCTTGCTCTGTTGCTCAGCTGGAGTGCATTATCATGACCTTGGCTCACTGCAACCTCTGACTCCTGGGTTCAAGCAATTCTCCTGTCTCAGCCTCCCGAGTAGCTGGGATTACAGGCGCCTACCATCATGCCTGTCTAATTTTTGTACTTTTAGTATAGACGGGGTTTCACCATGTTGGCCAGGCTGGCCTCGATCTCCTCACCTCAGATCATCCACTGCCTTGGCCTCCCAAAATGCTGGGATTACAGCTGATGGTTTCATAAAGGGGAGTTTCCCTGCACAAGCCCTTTTGCCTGCTGCCATGTAAGAGATGTGACATTGCTCCTCATTTGCCTTCTGCCATGAGTGTGACGCTTCCCTGACCATGTGGAACTGTAAGTCAATTAAACCTCTTTTCTTTATAAATTACCCAGCCTCAGATATGTCTTTATTAGCAGCATGAGAGCAGACTAATACAACCTGTAAGCCAGAAAGGCTAGAAGCACTTGTGGACTCTGGCAGATAAGTAGCTGGGTTTATGGTTTGGCAGGCTTTAAGGGTTATGTCTGGAGTGCCTAGCCGTAAGGCCTGATACTTTCATAAATGTTCTCTTATTATCCACTGCTGCCCTTTAGCTTCTAGGACCACCTTCCCTTGGTGTGGGGTCAAAAACCTGTAGGTGCTTTTCTAATGTTAGTTTATTAGCTTTGCCTGCTAGAAAAGTGGTAGCAGCAATAGCTCTAAGACATCAAGTCCAATCTGAGGCCACATGTTCTATCTGCTTAGAAAATTAGGCTACTGGCCTTGGAATGTCCCCCAGTTTTGGGAAAAGATTACCCAAGGCTTATGCCTTGCTTTTTGGTCACATAAAGAAAAAATGGTTCATCCAACTTGGGGACTCCTATGGCTGCAGCAGAGCCCAATTTGTCTTTGAGAATATTGAAGCTTTGCTTGCAGTTCTCATTACATTCTAGGAGCTCTAAATCTTTCCCTTTAGTGTATCATATAAACGCTTGGCTACATTTCCAAATCTGGGCACACATAAGCAGCAGTACCCAGCCATCTCCTAAAAAAGCCCACAGTCATTTTTTGGACAGGGACTCTTGGGTGACTAAAATAACTTTTTTAACTTCTAGGGATGTTGATCAGTTCCAGAGGTTAAGACAGATTCCAAATATTTAAGTCTTTCAGTAAAAATCTGAGCTCTGTGTGGTGATGCCCTATATCTGCAAGTTCCCAGGAAATTTACCAAATTAACATTATTGAGTCTTCTTTAGTTGGGCTGGCAATGAGCAAGTCATCTGCATACTGAATAATTTTGTCCCTTTCCAATTGTAGATTTTTTAAGTCCTTAGCTGGAGCATTTTCAAATAAGTGGGGGCTATCTCAGAACCCTTCAGAGATGACTATCCAGGTTAGATTTGAGGCTGAATGCATATCTGGATCAGTCCATTCAAACGCAAACATATTATGAATCTGGATGCATTGAGATCCAGAAAAGTGCATCTTTCAGACTTAAGAATGTAAACCAGCTTGCATCCCCTGGGACATGGTAAGAATTGGCGACAATGAGGTGTATGGAGACAACTGCATTTCTTAATGCTCTAAGGGTTCTTATAAATCTGTACTTGTCATTAGGCTTTTTATCTGGTAACATGTGAGTATTGTAAGGAGACTCTCATGGCCTTAATAACTCATATGGCAAGAATTTGGCAATAAGGGGTTGAATTTCCCCTCATGCTTCTTGCCTTAAAATGTATTGTCTCCTCTGAGGTCGAGGAGTACTAGGCTGAAGTTGGATTTGAGTGGGGGAGGTGTTTAGTGCATTTCCCAGAGCCTGTGTGGCCCCAACCTCAAGATTTACTTAAGACAGCACCTCAGGTGGCAAATGTGACAGCTCATTCTTAACTTCTTTTTTCCCATGATGGGTCAGGAACAAAAGTAACAGTTTCTATGCTTTATGATCTGTGAGGGTGAGCATGACTTGGTCTCCTTAGTCAATAAACCTTTCCCCAGTAAGAGGTCAGACAATCAGACAGTACTAAAAAGGCAGGTGAGAAACCTAGAGGCTCTGGAGGACAACTTAGAAGATACAAAACGGAGTGTTTTGGGGCTTGTCCATCATGAGAAGACAGGAGACCATTGTATTAAATCTGGACAGAGTAATCTGCTCCCACACCTAATACGAAGTTGATACTCCTACCTGCTACTTCAAGAGTCACCTGAGGCTTCTCCATCTCTTGATAGCCAGTAGTCCAATGGGAGCGGAGGTAGGAAGTATCAGGCCCTGCCACTTTTGAGTCTGCTGTGCTCTGATGATGGCTCCCTTGGAAGCACAGTGCATTTCCTTCGGCAGTGGCTGACATTCCTACAGAAGGCACATTGATTTATAACCAAGTCGCAGTGGCCCAGAGGCACAGACTGGAACTTTCACCTTCTCAATTCCTCTGTGAGGGTCAGGGGTTAAGGGGCTGCCTCTGAAGTGGTGGAGAGCACAAGGTTGCAGCTAGAAGCTGGGCCTCTTGGAAGATTTGCTTTATTTTGTGTTTTCTCTGCTCAATTCCTGTGATAGAAAACTGAAAAAATCCAAGTCTAAAATCTGATCCATGGGAGTCTGGAAGCCTAAGGCTGCTTTTGGCAGCTTCCTGCAGATATCAGAAGGAGATCACGCTATAAATTAAACTCCTAGAAATGCCTGTCCCTTTTTGGAGTCAGGGTCAGTGTTAGTGTATTTCCTCAAGGTCTAAATTATCCACCTTTGTAATAAGGCTAGGTTTTCATCTTTTCCCTGAGTAATTTTCCAGACTTTAAAAAATTAAAAACTGTATCACACTTTTCTTTTATTCCTTCATGGAGTCAAACAATCATAATTTTTTCTCTCTATATCCCACTTTCTTCCTAATTCATTTGTCTTTTCTAGATTCTAGTTCTTTTGTGTCCTAGTCAGGCACTGCTGTGCCTCCTACTTGAGAGGTGTCATGCCCCTGGTTGCAGGATGCCACCCTATTACCATGTGCTCTAGCCACTCCCATAATGTACTGCTTTTCTACTATGTGGCAGGTAAACATAAATATATGCAAATCCTGCCTTGTCAGATCATACTTCAAGGTTAGCCTATTAAATTTGTCTATGAATTTTCCCGGAACCTCTGAAAATTGTTTTAGTTTTTCCTTGCATATGGCTAATTCAGATATAGAAACGTGTACATATACTTATATAGTGTGGGGAAAAGAAAGAGAGATCAGACTGTTACTGTGTCTATGTAGAAAGAAGTAGACATAAGACACTCCATTTTGTTCTGTACTAAGAAAAATTCTTCTGCCTTGAGATGCTGTTAATCTGTAACCCAAGCCCCAACCCTGTGCTCACAGAAACATGTGCTGGGTTGACTCAAGGTTTAATGGATTTAGGGGTATGCAGGATGTGCTTTGTTAAACAAATGCTTGAAGGCAGCATGCTTGTTAAAAGTCATCAGCAGTCCCTATTGTCAAGTACCCAGAGACGCAAAACACTGCGGAAGGCCACAGGGACCACTGCCTAAGAAAGCCAGGTATTCTCCAAGGTTTCTCCCCATGTGATAGTCTGAAATATGGCCTCATGGGAAGGGAAGGTCCTGACCATCCGCCAGCCCGACACCTGTAAACGGTCTGTGCTGAGGAGGATTAGTAAAAGAGGAAAGCCTCTTTGCAATTGAGATAAGACAAAACCATCTGTCTCCTGCTCGTCCCTGAGCATTGGAGTGTGTCAGTGTAAAACCCGATTGTATATTCCATCTACTGAGATAGGAGAAAACTTCCTTAGGGCTGGAGGTGAGACATGCTGGAGGCAACACTGCTCTTTTAGGAACTGAGATATTTATGTATATACACATCAAAAGCACAGCACGTTTTTCTTTACCTTGTTTATTTTGCAGACATTTGTTCACCTGTTTTCCTGCTGGCCCTCTCTCCACTGTTACCCTATTGTCCTGCCACATCCCCCTCTCCGAGAAATGCCCGATAATGGTCAATAAATACTAAGGAAACTCATAGACTGGTTCCGGCGCGGGTCCTCCGTATGCTGAGCACTGGTCCCCTGGGCCCACTTTTTCTCTATACTTCGTCTCTGTTTCTCTTTTCACAAGCCTCTCGTTCCACCTGACGAGAAACGCCCACAGGTGTGGAGGGACAGGCCACTTCCTCAATATAGTGTCCCTGTTATCATCTGTCACTTCCCAGAGAGGACAAATATTCAACTTTGCCAGCTGATAAGAGGCCCCACTGCATGTTGTTCTGGTAAAGCTCGGGTGTTTCGAGAGAGGGGTATGTATGTAAGGCAGGACTCGAAGGTCAGGGAGAAGATGATGACCAGACACTAGATAACCCTGGAAAACTAGAAGAAATTAATAACATGTTGCACACATCACTAGTACTGGAAGGAGTCTGACTGTGTTCTTTTGGGGTGCTTGGACTGGCAGGGAGAGTTTAGCCCCAGCTAAGAAAAGCCTAATATTAAGAGTAACTTTCATTAAAAGGGTAATCAATTATGTGCCGTCCCTATTTTGTCTTTTCCTCCATCAAACATATAGAAGCCCATTTTAATTTTTTATCCTGACTAAGCATCAGAGAAGCCTGTATATAATGTATTTCCTCCCTCTTAGTTTCTCCTCTATAAAACCAATGAAGCTGCAAAATAGGAGTCAGATCAAACAGGGGAAATGAGAAGGCTGTAACTTGTAAATTGTAATATATTAGTCCGTTTTCTTTTTTTTATACTTTAAGTTTTAGGGTACATGTGCACAATGTGCAGGTTAGTTGTATACATATACATGTGCCATGCTGGTGTGCTGCAACCATTAACTCGACATTTAGCATTAGGTATATCTCCCAAAGCTATCCCTCCACCCTCTCCCCACCCCACAACAGTCCCCAGAGTGTGATGTTCCCCTTCATGTGTCCATGTGTTCTCATTGTTCAATTCCCATCTATGAGTGAGAACATGCAGTGTTTGGTTTTTTGTCCTTGTGATAGTTTACTGAGAATGATGATTTCCAATTTCATCCATGTATCTACAAAGGACATGAGCTCATCATTTTTTATGGCTGCATAGTATTCCATGGTGTATATGTGCCACATTTTCTTAATCCAGTCTATCATTGTTGGACATTTGGGTTGGTTCCAAGTCTTTGCTATTGTGAATAATGCTCCAATAAACATACGTGTGCATGTGTCTTTACAGCAGCATGATTTATAGTCCTTTGGGTATATATCCAGTAATGGGATGGCTGGGTCAAATGGTATTTCTAGTTCTAGATCCCTGAGGAATCGCCACACTGACTTCCACAATGGTTGAACTAGTTTACAGTCCCACCAACAGTGTAAAAGTGTTCCTATTTCTCCACATCCTCTCCAGCACCTGTTGTTTCCTGACTTTTTAATGATTGCCATTCTAACTGGTGTGAGACGGTATCTCATTGTGGTTTTGATTTGCATTTCTCTGATGGCCAGTGATGGTGAGCATTTTTTCATATGTCTTTTGGCTACATAAATGTCTTCTTTTGAGAAGTGTGTGTTCTTATCTTTTGCCCACTTTTTGATGGGGTTGTTTGTTTTTTTCTTGTAAATTTGTTGGAGTTCATTGTAGATTCTGGATATTAGCCCTTTGTTAGATGAGTAGTTTTCGAAAATCTTCTCCCATTTTGTAGGTTGCCTGTTCACTCTGATGGTACTAGTCCATTTTCACACTGCTATGGCAAAACTGACAAAACTCTCTCAGGAATAAAGTGACCTGCTGGATTAAGAAAGTAGGGTCCAGCTGTCCTATACCAGCTCATCAAAGATGGCGTTATGGTTAAGAAATGAGAGAAAACTGTTAAGAAAAAGTCTCATGTTCTCCATCTTGAGGGTAATTGTTTGCAGAGAGTTGTCATAAAAAAGGCTGTCACTAAACAGGCATATCTGATCTTATCATGTAGAGCTCTTAAATACCACATTTAACTTCTAGTCATAATGATGGCAAGGTTACTGCTGATCTTTTCTGATCAGAGATTTCTCAAGATTGGATATAAAGTAAACGAAATGATTACAGTTAATATGCAAGTTGATACAGTTGATATTCAAAAGAAATTTTGTTTGAAACAAAATGAGATTTTTATTTTTACTTATTTATTATTACTGTTATTATTATTATTATTTTGAGACAGAGTCTTGCTCTGTTGCCAAGGCTACAGTGCAGTGCACTATCTTGGCTCACTGAAACCTGTGCCTCCCGGGTACAAGCAATTCTCCTGCCTCAGCCTTCCAAGTAGCTTGGATTACAGGCATGAATCTCACCACACCCAGCTAATATTTGTATCTTTAGTAGAGGTTGGGTTTCACTGTGTTGGCCAGGCTGGTCTCAAACCCCTGACAACAAGCGATCTGTCCACCTTGGCCTCCCAAATAGCTGGGATTACAGGCAAGAGCCACCACTCCCAGCCACAATGAGGTTTTTAAATAATTCTTATTTCCAGCTGTTGAGCAGGGAGCTGAGCAAATTCAACAGATCATGGGCCTAAAGTAAGGGAAGACTGAGGAAAAACTCTAGAACACATGTGATTAAATTAATTACAATGGAAACCAAATCAAATTTAATAAGGTTGTATCTCTTAGTTGCAAAATGTTTCCCCTCATTTTGAAATGCGGTGTTATTCCATGGAAAAGAAAACTAGTGTTTATCTCCGGAGTAAAGAACAGGGTTCCCTGCAGGATTGATTGACTGAGAACTATGGCTCAGGATTAAAAATCCTTCTTTTTTCCATTTATAAACTAAAAATAAATTTCTAAACCCCTGTTGACCAAATGGACCTCTCTTCTTGGATAAGGACATTCCAAAGTTAACCTGAAAATCTAGTTCAAGCCATGGGTCACACAGGCCTCATTATATTCTCCTCCCTTTGGTTTTAATTTTTATTTCAATTTCAATTTTTAACTTACTTTTGTGGGTACATGGTGTATACATTTATGGGGGTACATGACATACTTTGATGCAGTCATGCAATGAGTAATACATAATAAAAAACGGGGTATTTGTCCCCTCAAGCATTTATAGCTTGTGTTAGAAACAATCCAATTATACTCTTTTAGTTTTTTTAAATGTGGAATTAAATTATTTTTGACTATAATCACCCTGTTGTGATATGGAATGCTGTCTTATTCATTCTTTCTAACAATTGGTTTTTTTTTTACCCATTTAGCATCCCCACTATCCCCTTGTTCCCTCCCTGCACTTCCCAGCCTCTGGTAACCATCCTTATACTCTCTATCTCTATGACACCAATTATTTTGAATTTTAGCACCCACAAATAAGTGAGAACATGTGTCATTTGTCTTTCTGTGCCTGACATTTCACTTAACATAAAGAATTTCATTTCCATTTATGTTATTGCAAATGGAAGGTTCTCATTCTTTCTTACAGCTGAATAGTACTCTATTGTGTATATGTACCACATTTTCTCTATCCAGTCATCTGTTGATGGACATTTAGATTGCTTCCAAATCTTGGCTATTATAAACCCTGCTGTAGCAAACATGAGAGTGCCAATAGGTCTTTGATTTACCAATTTTATTTCTTGTAGGCATATACTGAGCAGTGGGATTGCTGGACCATATAGTAGCTCTATTTTTATTTATACTGGGAACATCCAAACTGTCCTTAAATGTGCTCTCAACAGCAGTGTACAAGGGTTACCTTCACTCCACACACTCACCAGCATTTGATTTTCACTGACTTCCGGATAAAAGCCACCTTAACTGGGGTGAAATGATATCGCGTTTTGGGTTTGATTTGAATTTCCATGATGATCAGTAATGTGGAGTACCTTTTCATTTGCCTGTTTCACGTTAGTATGTCTTCTTTTCGTAAATATCTATTTAATTTTTTTGTCCGCTCTTTATTTGGGTTATTACTTTTTTCTATAGAATTTTTTGAACTCAATATATTGTAGTGTATTAGTCTGTTCCTGTACTGCTATAAAAATACCTGAGATTATGTTATCTATTTATTTACTGAGATGAAATCTTGATCTGTTGCCCAGGCTGAAGTGCAGCGGTGCAATCTCGGCTCACTGCAACCTCCACCTTCTGATTCAAGCAATTCTCTGCCTCAGCCTCCTGAGTACCTGGGATTACAGTCACCTGCCACCTTGCCTGGCTAATTATTGTATTTTTAGTGGAAATGGGGTTTCACCATCTTGGCCAGGCTGGTCTTGAACTCCTGACCCCATGATCCACCCGCCTCAGCCTCCCAAAGTGGTGAGATTACAGGCATGAGCCACGGCACCTGGCAAGACTGGGTAATTTATAAAGGAAATTGGTTTAATTGACTCACAGTTCCACATGGCCGGGGAGGCCTCAGGAAACTTACAACAATGGCAGATGGGGAAGCCGGCACCTCTTACATGACAGCAGGCGAGAGAGCGTGTATGTGAAGCAAAGGGGGAAGAGTCGCTTATAAAACCATCAGATCTCATGAGAAATCACTCATTATCAGAAGAAAAGCATGGGGGAAAATACCCCCATCATCCAATCACCTTCTACCAAGTCTCTCCCTCAACATCTGGGGATTACAATTAATATGAGATTTGGATGGGGACACAAATCCTAAGCATATCATGTAGCTATTGATTGTTTTTCAGATGGATAATTTACAAATATTTTCTCCCATTCTGTGGATTTTTTCTTCACTTTGTTTTCTGTTTCCTTCACTATAAAAGGCTTTCTGACTTTCTGTAATCCGATTTGTCCATGTTTGTTTTGCTTGTCTCTGCTTCTGGGACATTATTTGAGGAATTTTTGCCCAAACCAATGCCCTAAAGATTTCCCCCAATGTTTTCTTGTAAAATTTGATGGTTTGAGGCATTAGGTTTAGGTCTTTAATTCACTTTAATTTGATTTTTGTAAGTGGCAAGAAATAGGTTTCTAGTTTTATTCTTCTTCCTATGGCTTGCCAGTTTTCCCAGCCCTATTTATTACAAAAGCTGTCTCATTTTTTATTGTAAGTTCTTGGCACTTTTGTTGAAAATTAATTTAGCTGTCCCTCCCATAGGATTCCAGAACACTGTTATGAGGGTCTGAATGTTTGTCCCTCGCATAGGATTCCAGAACACTGCTGCTGGGTTCTAAACGTTTGTCACATAGGATTCCAGAACACTGCTACGAGGGTCTGAATGTTTGTTCCTCACAGGGGATTCCAGAACACTTCTGCTGTGGTCTGAATATTTGTCCCTCACATAGGATTCCAGAACACTGCTATGAGGGTCTGAATGTTTGTCCCTCAGACAGAATGCCAGTTTTACCAGCACTATTTATTACAAAAACTGTCTTATTTTTTATTGTATGTTCTTGGCACTTTTGTTGAAAATTAATTTAGCTGTATGAGTTTGTTTCTAAGGTCTCTATTTCGTTCCTTCTGTCTTTATGTCTGTTTTTATGCTAGTGTCATGCTGTTTTAAATACTATAACATAGTAGTATAATTTAAAACCAGGTAATGGAATTGCTTCAGTTTTATTTTATATACTTAGCAGAGCTTTGACTATTATGGTGTTTTGTGATGTTTCCATATAAATTTCAGAATTCTTTTTCTATATCAGTGAGGAATGTCTTCTTTTTTTTTTTTTTTTTTTTTTTAGATGGTGTCTTGCTCTGTCACCTAGACTGGGGTGCAGTGATCAGTGATGTGATCTCGGCACACTGCAACCTCCACCTCCTGGGTTCAAGCAATTCTTTGCCTCACCCTCCTGAGTAGCTGGGATTACAGGCACCCACCACAATGCCTGGCTATTTTTTTTTTTTTGTATTTTTAGTAGAGGTGGGGTTTCACCAAGTTGGCCAGGCTGGTCTTGAACTCCTGACCTCGTGATCCACCAACTTCAGACTCCCAAAGTGCTGGGATTACAGGCATGAGCCACTGCCCCTGGCCTGTTATTCTGATAGAGATGGCATGAAATGTATACATTGCTATGGATTCTATGGACATTTTTTTTTTAAATACTGATTCTTCCAATCTGTGAACATAAAAATCTCTTTCCAATGTTTGGGTCCTTTTTCATTTCTTTTATTAGTGTTTTACAGTTTTAATTGTTGATAACTTTTATTTCTTTGGTAAATTCCCATACATTTTGTTTTTTTTTTGTGGCTACTGCAAATAGTATTATATTTTTGAGTTCTTTTTCAGTTTGTTGACTATTGGCATATAGAAACCCTACTGATTTGTATATGTTGATTTTGTATTCTGCAAATTTACTCAAGTTATTACCTCTAATAGTTTTTGGCGGATGTATTAGGCCATTCTCATATTGCTATAAAAAATAATCAGTGACTGGTTAATTTATAAAGAAAATAGGTTTCATTGGTTCATGCTTCTACAGGCTGTACAGAAAGCATAGCACTGGCTTCTGCTTCTGGGGAAGCCTCTGACAACTGACAAGGTGAAAAATAAATCCAGTGCTTGCACATCACATGGTAAGTGCGAGGGTAGAGGGGAAGTGCTACACACACTTGTAGATAACCAGCTCTGATAAAAACTTACTATTGTGGTAATGGCAACAAAGGAAATGATGCCAAACTCTTCATGGAAATCTTGCCCTCATGATTCAATCACCTCCCCTCTAGGCCCACTTCCAACATTGAGGATTATATTTCAATATAAGATTTTGGTGGGAATACATATCCAAACTGTATCATTTTGCCCCTGGCCATTCCAAATCTCATATCCTTCTCATATTTCAAAATACAATCATGACTTCCCAATAATCCCCAAGGTCTTAACTAATTTTAGCCTTAACTCAAAAGTCAAAAGTCTCATCTAAGACCAAGCTAATTTTTTCCTCCTATAAGCCTGTAAAATAAAAAAAAAAAAAGTTAGGTTCTTCCAGGATACAAATGAGGCAGAGGCATTGGGTAAATTCTCCTATTCTAAAAGGAAGAAATCAGCCAAAAGAAAGCGGTCACAGGACCCATGATAGTCTGAAAACCAGAAGGGAAGTTGTTGAATTGTAAGGCTCCAAAATAATTATTTTTGACTATGTGTCCCATTTCCAGGGCACACTAACACCTTGGGAAGATTCTACCTTGTGACTTTGCATGGTTCAGCCCCCATAGCTGCTCTCATGGGCTGGTAGTCTGTGCCTCTGGCTTGTCAAGGTGCAAGGTACAGGCTATAGCTAGATCTATCATTCTGGGGCCTGGAGGACATTGATCCTCTCCTCACAGATCTACTAGGCCATGACCCAGTGGGGAGCCTGCCTGGGGACTGTCACCTCACATTTCTTTTCTCCATTGTTTTAGTAGAGGATCTCCATGAGGCCTCCACCCCTGCAGCATGCTTCTGCCGGCACACCCTGTCTTTCTCATACATCCTTTCAAATAAAGGTGGAGACTCCCATGTCTCAACTACTCGCATTTGGTAAACCCACAGGCCTAACACCACATGGAAGCTAGCAAGGTTATGGCTTGCACCCTCTGAAGCAGTGGCTGGAGTTGTAACTGGATCAATTTGAGCTACACCTGGAGCTGAAGCAGTGGCCAGGATGCAGGGAGCTTGTTCCAAAACTACCTAAGGCAGCAGGTACTAGGCCTGATCCCAGAAACTATTCTCTTCTTTTAGGTCTCAGGGCCTGTGATGGGAGGCTGCCTTTCAGATTTCTAAAATGCTGTCAATTCCTCTTTCCCATTGTCTTGGCTATCAACACCTGCTTTTTTTAGGTTATACAAATATTTCTAACAAGTGGTTAACCTATATCCTGCTTGAGTTCCTCTCTTATATAAGCTTTTTATATTTCAGCCCCATGACTAGGCTGCAAAGTTTTCAAGCTTTTACACTATGCTTCTTTTGTAAGTATAAGTTACTACCTATTTTATTTTTATTTTTTTGCTAGAACATGTGAGCATAGGTTGTTAGAAGCAGCCAGGCCACATCACAAATGCTTTGCTGCTTAGACATTTTTCCAACAGAAACCCTAAATCATCAATTTCAAATTCAAACTTTTATATATCCCTAGTTCATGACAGAAATTCAGCCAACCACTTTGCTAAGACAACATGCATGACCTTTGTTTCAGTCCCAGTAAGTTTCTAGTTTTCATCTGAGAACTCCTCAGCCCGGCCTTCACTGTCCAGATCACTATCAGCATTTTGGCCACAGACATTCAACCAGTCTCTAAGAAAAGATCAACTTTCCCTCATTTTTCTGTCTTCAGAATCCCACAAATTCTTCCAACTTCTGCCTGTTTACCCAATTACAAAGCTGATTCCACATTTTGGGGTATTCTTATAACCATTTTCCATTCCTTGGTGCCAATTTTCTATATTAAGCTATTTTTGCATCACTATGAGAGTGGGGCTGGATAATTTATTTTTTACAAAGTAGGTTTAAGTGGCTTATGATTCTACAGGCTGTAAAGAAAACATAGTACTGGAATATGCTTCTGGGGATGTCTCTGGCAGTTTACAGTCATGGCAGAAGTTGAAGCAGAATATTGCACATCACAGGGCAAAAAGCAGGAGCAAAAAACAGAGGGGTGAGTTGTTACACTGTTTTAAATAACCAGATCTTATGGAAACTCACTCACTCTCATGAGGATAGCACCAAATGGGATGGTGCTAAGCCATTTATGGTAATCCACACCAATGGTTAAATCACCTTTCACCAGGCCCATCTCCAACATTGAGAATTACATTTAAATATGAGATTTGGGAGGGGACACACATTCAAACCCTATCAGAGGAGTCTTTATGCTTTTTCCAATATAACATTATAACATTGGCAAAAAAAAAAGGTAATTTGACTTCTTTTCCAACTGAGATGCATTTTATTGCTTTCTCCTGTCTGATTGCTCCAGATAGGACTTTCAGCATTATGTTGAATAACAGTGGTAAAAGTGGATATTCTTGTCATCTTCCAGATTTTAGAGGAAAGGCTTTTAGTTTTTCCCCACTTAGTGTGATACTAGCTGTGGATCTGTCATATATGACTTTTATTATGTTGAAGTATGTTCATTCCATACCCAGTTTTCAAGGGATTTTTTATTATTAAAGAATATTAAATTTTATCAAAAGTTTTTAGCATAATTGAAATGATTATATGGATTTTGTCATTTTCTTTGTTTTGTTTTGCTTTTTGGTTTTTTTTGAGATGAAATAGTGTTGGGTGCATATATATTTTCCATTATTATATCCTCTTGATGAATTGATCTCTTTATTATTATATAATGACCTTTCAATTTCTCCCTACAGTCTTTTGTTGAAATCTTTTTCTGTTATAAGTATGGCTATTTCTGCTTTTTTTGGTCTCTATTGGCATGGAATAACTTTTTCCATCCTTTTATTTTCAGTCTAAATGTATCTTTATAGGTAAAGTGTGTTTTTTTGGTAGGTCACAGATTATTCTCCTGCTTCTCTATCCATTCATCCACTATTTTTCTTTTGACTGGAATATTTAGTTCATTTAAATTCAATGTTATCAGTGATAAGCACTTACTCCTGCCATTTTTTATTTGTTTTCTGATTGATTTTTGTCTTCTTTTCCTTTTGTCCTTTCTTCCTGTCTTCCTTTTAGTGAAAGTGATATCTCTTGAAATATAATCTAATTTCTTGCTTTTTACTTTTTGTACATCTGTGGTACACTTTTTTACTTGAAATTACCATGAGGCTTGAAAATAATATAATAATGATTTTACGCTGTGAACAATTAAACACGGATTGCATAAAAAAAGAAACAAGCAAAACAGAGGTTGGAGCCAAGATGGCTGAATAGCAACAGCTCCAGTCTACAGCTCCCAGAATGAGCGACACAGAAGATGGGTGATTTCTGCATTTCCAAATGAGGTACTGGGTTCATCTCACTCGGGAGGTACTGGGTTCATCTCACTCGGGAGTGTCAGAAAGAGGGTGCAGCACAGTGGGTGTAGTGCACCGATCATGAGCAGAAGCAGGGTGAGACATCACCTCACCCAGGAAGCAAAAGGGGTCAGGGAATTCCCTTTTGTAGTCAAAGAAAGGGGTGACAGATGGCACCTGCAAAATTGGGTCACTCCCATCTTAATACTGCACATTTCCAATGGTCTTAGCAAACGTAACACCAGGAGATTATATCTCACGCGTGTCATGGAGGGTTCTATGCCCACAGAGCCTCACTCATTGCCAGTACAGCAGTCTGAGATCAAACTGTAAGGTGGCAGTGAGGCTGGGGGAGGGTCCCTGCCATTGCCGAGGCTTGAGTAGGTAAAACAGTTGGGAAGCTCGAACTGGGTGGAGCCCACATCAGCTCAAGGAGGCCTGCCTGCCTCTGTAGACTCCACTTCTGGGGGTAGGGCGTAGCCAAGAAAAAGGCAGCAGAAATCTCTGCAGACTTAAATGTCCCTGTTTGACAGCTTTGAAGAGAGTAGTGATTCTCCCAGCACAAAACTGTAGACCTGAGAACGGACAGATTGCCTCCTCAACTGGTCCCTGAACCCCGAGTAGCCTAAGTAGGAGGAACCCCCAGTAGGAGCGGACTGACACCTAACATGTCCGGGTACTCCTGTGAGACAAAACTTCCAGTGGAATGATCAAGCAGCAGCATTTCCGGTTCAGCAATATCCGCTGTTCTGCAGCCACTGCTGCTGATGCACAGGCAAACAGGGTCAGCAGTGGACCTCCAGCAAACTCCAACAGACCTGTAGCTGAGGGTCCTGACTGTTAGAAGGAAAACTGACAAACAGACAGGACATCCACAGCAAAAAACCATCTGTACATCACCATCATCAAAGACCAAAGGTAGATAAAACAACAAAGATGAGGAAAAAACAGCAGAAAAACTGGAAAATCTAAAAATCAGAGTTCCTCTCCTCCTCCAAAGGACCGCAGCTCCTCGCCAGCAATGGAAAAAAGCTGGACGGAGAATGACTTTGACGAGTTGAGAGAAGAAGGCTTCAGATGATATCTGGAATGGAGTGGAGTGGAGTGGAGTGGAGTGGAGTGGAGATCTCATTCAGCTCAGGCTGGATTGCAGTGGCTTAATCTCAGCTTACATTACATGTCAAATTTCCATCGAATTGCACTCTATTCCATTGCATTCCACTGCATTCCATTCCATTCCAGTCCATTCCAATCCATTCCATTCCATTCCATTCCATTCCGTTCCATTCCATTCTACTCCGTTCCACTCCACTCCACTACATTCCATTACATCCAATTCCATTCCAATCCATTCCACTCCATTCCACTCTTCTCCACTCCACAGTACTCCACTCCACTCCATTCCACTCCATGCCATTCCATTCCACTCCATTCCACTGCACTCCATTCCACCACACTCCACTCCACTTCATCCATTCCATTCCATCCCATTCCATTCCTCTCCATTCCACTCCATTCCACTTCACTCCACTCCAATACATTCCAGTTCACTCCATTCCATTCCATTAAATTCCACTGCATTCCATTCCATTTCTTTCTTTCGAGAGTATCTCACTCTGTCACCCAGCCAGGAGCGCAGTGGGACAATCTCAGCTCACATTGCATTCCAATCCGTTCTGTTCCGTTCTGTTCCGTTCCGTTCCACTCCACTTCGCTCCATTCTATTCCATTCCATTCCATTCCATTCCATTCCATTCCATTCCATTCCACTCTATTCCTCTCCGCTCCACTCCAATCCATTCCATTCCATTTCATTCCATTCCACTCTTTTCTTTCAACAGGATATCCCTCTGTCACACAGGCTGTAGCGCAGTGGAACAATCTCAGCACAAATTTCCCATTCCGTTTCATTCCGTTCCATTCCGTTCTGTTCTGTTCCATTCAGACCCGTTCCACTCCACTCCAATACATTGCATTACATCCGATTCCATTCCACTCCACTACATTTCCCACCACTCCACTCCACTCCATTCCACTCCAATCCACACCACTCCACTCTACTCCACTCCTCTCCATTCCATTCCACTCTACTCCAGTCCATTCCACTCCACTCCAGTCCATTGCATTATATTTCACTCCTCTACATTCCATTACACTCCACTCCACTATATTCCACTCCAATCCACTCCATTCCACTCCACTCCACTCCATTACAATCCACTCCACTCCACTCCATTCCATTCCACTCCATTCAATTCCACTCCACTCCACTCCATTCCACTCCACTCCATTGCACTCAATTCCATTCCATTCCATTCCACTCCATTCCATTCCATTCCATTCCATTCCACTCTACTCCATTCCACTCCACTCCATTCCTCTCCACTCCACTCCACTCCTCTTCACTCCCCTCCACTACATTCCACCCCATTCCACTCCATTCCACTCCACTCCATTCCACTCCACTCCTCTACATTCCATTCCATTCCATTCCACTCCATTCCATTCCATTCCATTCCATTCCACTCTACTCCATTCCACTCCACTCCATTCCTCTCCACTCCACTCCACTCCTCTTCACTCCCCTCCACTACATTCCACCCCATTCCACTCCATTCCACTCCACTCCATTCCACTCCACTCCTCTACATTCCATTCCATTCCATTCCACTCCATTCAATTCCATTCCACTAAACTCCACTCCACTCCATTCAATTCCACTCCATTCCATTCCATTCCACTCCACTCCATTCCACTCCACTCCATTGCACTCCACTACATTCCATTCCACTCCATTCCATTCCACTCCAATCCACACCACTCCACTCCATTCCATTCCATTCCAATCCATTCCACTCCAATCCACTCTACTCCATTCTATTCCATTGCATTCCATCCACTCCATTCCATTCCACTCGACTCCATTCCACTCCACTCCACTGCATTCTACTCCACTCCACTCCACTCCGTTCCACTACACTCCTTTCCAGTCCACTCAATTCCACTCCATTCCATTCCACTCCATTCCACTCCACTATAATCTGCTCCACTCCAATACACTCCATTCCACACCACTCCACTCCTCTCCACTCAAGTCCACTCCACTCCATTCCATTCCACTCTATTCCATTCCACTCCATTCCACTCCACTATAATCTGCTCCACTCCAATACACTCCATTCCACACCACTCCACTCCTCTCCACTCAAGTCCACTCCACTCCATTCCATTCCACTCTATTCCATTCCACTCCATTCCAATCCATTCCATTCCATTCCACTCTTCTCCACTCCACTCCACTCCACTCCACTCCATTCCATTCCATTCCTTCCACTCCATTCCATTCCGTTCCACAACGCTCCATTCCACTCCACTCCAATCCATTGCACTCCACTCTACTCCACTCCACTCCATTCCACTCCACTCCAATCCATTGCACTCCACTCTACTCCACTCCACTCCATTCCACTCCACTCCACTCCAGTCCACTCAATTCCTCTCCATTCCATTCCACTCCATTCCACTCCACTACAATCCGCTCCACTCCAATCCACTCCATTCCACACCACTCCACTCCTCTCCACTCAAGTCCACTCCACTCCATTCCATTCCACTCTATTCCATTCCACTCCATTCCAATCCATTCCATTCCATTCCATTCCACTCTTCTCCACTCCACTCAACTCCACTCCACTCCATTCCATTCCATTCCTTCCACTCCATTCCATTCCATTCCACAACCCTCCATTCCACTCCACTCCAATCCATTGCACTCCACTCTACTCCACTCCACTCCATTCCACTCCACTCCAATCCATTGCACTCCACTCTACTCCACTCCACTCCATTCCACTCCACTCCAATCCATTGCACTCCACTCTACTCCACTCCACTCCATTCCACTCCACTCCACTCCAGTCCACTCAATTCCACTCCTTTCCATCCCTCTCCATTCCACTCCACTCCACTCCAATCCACTCCATTATATTCCATTCCACTCCAATCGATACCATTCCATTCCATTCCACTCCTTTCTTTTGACAGCATCTCCCTCTGTCACACCGGCTGTAGTGCAGAGGCACAATCTCAGCACACATGTCTCTATTCCGTTCCATTCCATTCCATCCCATTCCGTTGTCTTCTGTTCTATCCCGTTCCACTCTGTTGCATTCCACTCCACTCCACTCCACTACATTACATTACAGCCGATTCCATTCAACTCCATTCCACTCCTCTCCACTCCACTGCATTCCACTCCACTCCATTACACTCCATCACATTCCATTCCGCTGCATACCACTGCACTCCACTCCACCCCACTCCACTCCACTTCATTCCACTCCATTCAATCCCATTCCATTCCTCTCTATTCCACTTCACTCCACTCCACTCCACTCCAGTCCACTCCACTCCATTCCTTTCTAATCCACCGCCTTCCATTCCATTCCTTTCTTTTGAGAGTATCTCTCTCTGTCACCCAGCCATGAGCTCAGTGGTACAATCTCAGCTCACATTCCATTCCGTTCTGTTCCGTTCTGTTCCGTTATGCTCCTCTCCGCTCCACTCCAATCTGCTCCATTCCATTCCATTCCATTCCATTCCACTCAATTCCACTCCGCTTCACTCCAATCCATTCCATTCCATTCCATTCCATTCCATTCCACTCCTTTCTTTCGACAGGATCTCTCTCTGTCTCACAGGCTGTAGTGCAGTGGCACAATCTCAGCACACATTTCTCCATTCCGTTCCATTCTGTTCCGTTCTGTTATGTTCCGTACCATTCCACTCTTTTCCACTCCACTCCACTTCACTACATTCCATTACATCCAAATCCATTCCTCTCCATTCCAATCTTCTCCAGTCCACTGCAGTCCATTCCACTTCATCCCATTTCATTCCTCTCCATTCCACTGCACTCCACTACACAACACTTCACTCCACTTCATTCCATTCCATTGCATCCCATTCCATTCTTCTCCATTCCACTTCACTCCACTCCCCTTCACTCCACTCCAGTCCATTCCATTCCATTCTATTCCATTCCACGGCATTCCAATACATTCCTTTCTTTCGAGAATGTCTCAGTATGTCACCCAGACTGGAGTGCAGTGGCACAATCTCAGCCCCTGTTTCATTTCACCACTCCATTCCATTCCATTCCATTGCATTCCATTCCATTCCATTCCATTCCATTCCATTGCATTCCATTCCATTCCATTCCATTCCATTCCATTCCATTCCATTCCATTCCATTCCACTGCACTCTATTCCACTCCAATCCATTCAACTCCACTCCACTCCATTCCAGTTCACTCCACTCCTTTCCATTACATCCCATTCCTTTCCCCTCCACTCCACTCCATTTCATTCCATTTGACTCCATTCCATTCCATTCCTTTCCTTTGTCAGGATCTAACTCTGTGAACCAGGCTGTTGTGCGGTGGCACAATCTAAGCTCACATTTCGTTTCACCATTCCATTCCATTCCATTCCACTCCATTCCATTCCACTCCATTCCGTTCCATTCCATTCCATTCCATTCCATTCCATTCCATTCCATTCCATTCCATTCCACTCCATTCCATTCCATTCCATTTCATTCCACTCCATTCCATTCCACTGCACTCTACTCCACTCCACTCAATTCCACTCCACTCCACTCAAATCCATTCCTTGACATTCCATTCCAGTCCCTAGCATTATACTCCTTTCTTTCGACAGGATCTCCCACTGTCACACAGGCTGTTTCACAGTGGCATAATCTCAGCACACATTTCTTCATTCCATTCCATTCCATACCACTCCTATTCATTCAATTCCACTCCACTCCGCTCCACTCCACTCCACTGCATTCCACTTAATTCCATTCCACTCCACTCCACTCCATTCCACTCCACTCCACTCCATTCCACTCCATTCCATTACACTCCATTCTATTTCACTCCACTCCACTCCATTACATTAAATTACATTCCACTACTCTCCATTCCATTCCACTCCACTCCACGCCATTCAACTCCACTCCATTCCACTCCACTACATTCCATTTTGACCCACTTCACTCCACTCCATGCAACTGCACTCCTCTCCATTTCACTCCACTCAATTCCATTCCACTCCATTCCACTCCACACCCCTCCATTCCATCCCACTCCACTCCATTCCATTCTCCTCCACTAAACTCCATTCCAGTCAACTCCATCCCATTCCACTCCACTCCATTCCATTCCATTCCATTCCATTTCACTCCATTCCATTCCAGTCCATTCCAATCCATTCCATTCCACTCCACTCCATTCCATTCCACTCCATCCCATTCCATACCATTGCACTCCACTCACTTCATTCCACTCCTTTCCATTACATTCCATTCCACTCCACTCCACTCAATTTCAATCCACCCATTCCACTCCACTTTACTCCACTCAACTCCATTCCATTCCACTCCACTCCATTCAATTCCACTCCACTTCATTCCTTCCCAATCCATTTCATTCCATTCCATTTAATTACACTCCTCTCCATTTTATTCTACTCCCCTCCATTCCATTCAATTCCATTCCACTCCTCTCCATTCCATTAGACTCCACTCCACTCCATTCCACTCCTCTCCATTCCATTAGACTCCACTCCACTCCACTCCATTCCACTCCATTCCACTCCATTCCACTCCACTCCACTCCACTCCATTCCACTCCACTCCTCTCCATTCCACTCAACTCCATCCCATTCCACTCCACTCCACTCCATTCCACTCCCCTCTGCTCCACTCCATTCCACTCCACTCCACTCCATTCCACTCCACTCCATTTTTTTCCACTCCACTCCACTCCATTCCATTCCATTCCTCTCCATTCCTCTACCCTCCATTCGTCTCCATTCCACTAGACTCCACTCCTTTCCATTCCACTCCATTCCACTTCACTCCATTCCATTCCTCTCCATTCCACTTCACTCCATTCCATTCCACTCCACTGCACTCCATTCCACTCCACTCCATTCCACTCCACTCCACTCCACTCCATTCCATTTAATTCCACTCCATTCAATTCCAATCCTTTCTTTCCACAGGATCTCACTCTGTCACAAAGGCTGGAGTACAGTCGCACAATCTCAGCTCACATTTCATTTCGCCATTCCGTTCCATTCCATTCCTTTCCATTCCATTCCATTTCACTGCACTCCACTCCACTCCACTCAATTCCACTCCCTTCCACTCCAATGCATTCGTTTCCATTCCATTCCATTCCACTCCTTTCTTTTGACAAGATATCCCTCTGTCACTCAGGCTGTGATGCAGTGGCACAATCTCTGCACAAATTTCTCCATTCCATTCTGTTCCGTTCCGTTCTGTTCCGTTCTGTTCCTTTCCTTTCTGTTTCATTCCAATCCGTTCCACTCCACTCCACTCCACTCCACTCCACTCCACTCCACTACATTCCATTACATCCGACTCCGTTCCCTACCATTCCACCCCTCTCCACTCCACTGCACTCCACGCCATTCAATTCCATCCCATTCCATTCCACTCCATTCCACTGCACTCCACTTCACCCCACTCCACTCCACTTCATTCCATTCCTTTCCATCCCATTCCATTCATCTCCATTCCACTCCACTCTACTTCACTCCACTTCACTCCAGTGCACTCAATTCCATTCCATTCTATTCCACTCCATTCCATTCCCTTGCATTCCATTCCATTTCTTTTTCTTTCGAGTATCTCACTCTGTCACCCAGCCTGGAGTGCAGTGGCACAATGTCAGCTCACATTTCACCTCACCATTACTTTCCATTCCATTCCTTTCCATTCCACTGCACACCACTCCACTCCACTCAATTCCACTCCACTCCACTGGAATTCATTTGCTGACATTCCATTCTAATATCTTCCATTCTACTCCTCTCTTTCGACAGGATCTCCCTCTGTCACACAGGCTGTAACGCAGTCGTACAATCTCAGCACACATTTCTTCCTTCCATTCCATTGCATTCCATTCCCTTCTATTCCACTCCATTCCATTCAAATCCACTCCACACCACAGCACGCCACTGCACTCCACTCCATTCCACTCCACTCCACTCCACTCCATTCCTCTCCATTGCATTCCACCCCACTCCTCTCCATTCCAATTCACTCAACTCCATTCCATTCCTCTCCACTTCATTCCATTGCATTCCATTACACTCCATTCCCTTCCACTCCAATTCACTCCACTCCATTTCAATCCACCCATTCCACTCCACTCTACTCAACTCCATTCCATTCCACTCCACTCCTTTCAATTCCACTCCACTTCATTCCTTTCCAACCCATTTTATTCCATTCCATTTAGTTACACTCCTCTCCATTTCATTCTACTCCCCTCCATTCCATTCGATTCCATTCCACTCCTCTCCATTTCACTTCACTCCACTCTGTTCCACTCCACTCCACTCCATTCCAGTTCAACCCACTCCAATCCACTTCACTCTACTACATGCCACAGCACTCCCCTCCATTCCACTCCACTACATCCCACTCCCATCTGCTCCACTCCACTCCACTCCATTCCACTCCACTCCATCCCATTCCACTCCACTCCACTCCATTCCATTCCTCTCCATTCCTCTCCCCTCCATTCCTCTCCATTCCACTCGACTCCACTCCTTTCCATTCCACTTCACCCATTCCATTCCACTCCAGTCCACTCCATTCCACTCCATTCCACTCCAGTCCACTCCACTCCACTCCAGTCCACTCCATTCCATTCCATTCCACTCCTTTCCTTTCCAATCCTTTCTTTCCACAGGGTCTTATTCTGTCACAAAGGCTGGAGTGCAGTGGCACAATCTCAGCTCACATTTCATTTTTCCATTCTATTCCGTTCCATTCCATTCCATTCCATTCCACTGCACTGCACTCCACTCCACTCAATTCCACTCGCCTCCACTCCAATGCATTCTTTTCCATTCCATTCCATTCCATTCCACTCCTTTCTTTTGACAAGATATCCCTCTGTCACTGAGGCTGTAGCACAGTGGCACAATCTCTGCACAAATTTCTCCATTCCATTCCGTTCCGTTCTGCTCTGTTCCATTCTGTTCTGTTCCTTTCGGTTTCGTTCCAATCCGTTCCACTCCACTTCACGCCAATCCACTACATTCCATTGCATCCGACTCCATTCCCTATCATTCCACCCCTCTCCACTCCACTGCACTCCACTCCATTCCACTCCATCCCATTCCATTCCACGCCATTCCACTGCAATCTACCCCACTCCACTCCACTTCATTCCATTTCTTTCCATCCCATTCCATTCCTCTCCATTCCACTCCGCTCCACTTCACTCCGCTCTACTCCAGTCCACTCCATTCCATTTCATTCGATTCCACTCCATTCCATTCCCTTGCATTCCGTTCCATTTCTTTTTCTTTCGAGAATATCTCACTCTGTCACCCAGCCTGGAGTGCAGTGGCACAATCTCAGCTCACATTTCACCTCAACATTCCATTCCATTCCATTTCACTGCACACCACTCCACTCTACTCAATTCCACTCCACTCCATTTCCAACCACACATTCCACTCCACTCCACTCGACTCCATTCCATTCCACTCCACTCCATTCATTTCCACTCCACTTCATTCCTTTCCAATCCATTTCATTCCATTCCATTCCATTCCATTTAATTACACTTCTCTCTATTTCATTCTACTCCCCTCCATTCCATTCAATTCCATTCCACTCCTCTACATTCCATTGCACTCCACTCCACTCCATTCCACTCCACTCCACTCCATTCCACTCCACTCTATTCCAGTTCAACCCACTCCACTCCACTTCACTCCACTACATGCCACTCCACTGCTCTCCATTCCACTCCACTCCATTCCATTCCACTCCATCCCATTCCTTTCCACTCCATTCCACTCCACTCCACACCACGCCATTCCACAGCACTCCATTCCATTCCACTCCCTTCCATTCCATTCCAGTCCCCTCCATTCCACTCCACTCCACCCAACTCCATTCCAATCAACTCCATCCCGTTCGACTCCACTCCATCCAATTCCACTCCACTCCATTCCATCCCATTCCACTCCACTACATCCCACTCACCTCTGCTCCACTCCATTCCACTCCACTCCACTCCACTCCATTCCACTCCACTCCACTCCACTCCATTCCATTCCATTCCTCTCCATTCCTCTCCCCTCCATTCCTCTCCATTCCACTCAACTCCACTCCTTTCCATTCCACTGCATTCCACTTCAATCCATTCCACTCCACTCCCTTCCACTACATTCCATTCCACTCCATTCCATTCCACTCCATTCCATTCCAGTCCTTTCCTTCCACAGGATCTCACTCTGTCACAAAGGCTGGAGTGCAGTGGCAAAATCTCAGCTCACATTTCATTTCACCATTCCATTCCGTTCCATTCCATTCCATTTCACTGCACTCCAGTCCACTCCACTCAATTCCGCTGCACTCCACTCCACTCCACTGAATTCCACTCGTCTCCACTCCAATCTATTCATTTCCATTCCATTCCATTCCACTCCTTTCTTTTGAGAAGATATTCCTCTGTCACTCAGATTGAAGCACAGTGACACAATCTCTGCCCAAATTTCTCCATTCCATTCCGTTCTGTTCCATTCTGTTCCGTTCTGTTCCGTTCTGTTCTGTTCTTGTCGGTTTTGTTCCAACCCGTTCCACTCCACTCCACTGCACTCCAATACATTCCATTGCATCTGACTCCATTGCCTACCATTCCACCCCTCTCCACTCCACTCCACTCCACTCCATTCTGCTCTATCCCATTCCATTCCACTCCATTCCACTGCACTCCACTTCACCCCACTCCACTCCACTTCGTTCCATTCCTTTCCATCCCATTCCATTCCTCTCCATTCCACTCCACTCCACTTCACTCCACTCCACTCCAGTCCACTCAATTCCATTCCATTCTATTCCACTCCATTCCATTCCCTTGCATTCCATTCCATTTCTTTTTCTTTCTAGAGTATCTCACTTTGTCACCCAGCCTGGAGTGCAGTGGCACAAGCTCAGCTCATATTTCACTTCACCATTCCATTCCATTCCATTCCACTGCACACCACTCCACTCCACTCAATTCCAATCCACTCCACTCCAAGCCATTCGCTGACATTCCATTCCAATACCTTCCATTCCACTCCTCTCTTTCGACGGGATCTCTCTCTGTCACACAGGCTGTAACACAGTGGTACAATCTCAGCACACATTTCTTCATTCCATTCCATTGCTTTCCATTCCCTTCCATGCCACTCCATTCCATTCCATTGAAATCCACTACACACCACTCCACGCCACTGCACTCCACTCCATTCCACTCCACTCCACTCCACTCCATTCCTCTCCATTCCATTCCACTCCACTCATCTCCATTAGAATCCACTCGACTCCATTCCATTCCACTCCACTCCATTCCATTCAACTCCTCTCCCGTGCATTCCAATCCACTCCAATTCACTCCATTCCCTTCCATTACACTGCACTCCCCTCCACTCCACTCAATTCCACTCCTCTCCACTCCAATCCATTCCTTTCCATTCCATTCCATTCCATTCCACTCCTTTCTTTCGACAGGATCTCCCTCTGTCACTCAGGCTGTAGCGCAGTAGCATATCTGCACACATTTCTCCATTCAGCTCCGTTCTGTTCCATTCTGTTCCATTCTGTTTCGTTCCTTTCCATTTCGTTCCACTCTGTTCCACTCCACTCCACTCCTCTCCACTACATTTCATTACATCTGATTTTATTCCTTTCCATTCCACTCCATTACACTCCATTCCTCTCTTTCCACAGGATCTCACTCTGTCACACAGCCTGGAGTGTAGTGGCACAATCTCAGCTCACATTTCAATTCACCATTCCATTCCATTATATTCCATTCCACTGCACTCCAATCCACTCAACTCCATTCCCCTCCACTCCAATCCATTCCATGACATTCCATTCCAATCCCTTGCATTCCACTCCTTTCTTTCGACAGGATCTCCCTCTGTCACACAAGTTGTAGTGCAGTGGCATAATCTCAGAACACATTTCTTCATTTCAATCCATTCCATACCCTTCTATTCCACTTCATTCCATTCCATTCCAGTCCACTCCACTCCACTCCATTCCACTCCACTCCATTTCATACCATTCCATTCCACTCCACTCCAATCCATTCCACTCTGCTCCACTACATTAAACTCCATTCCATTCCCCTCCACTTCATTCCATTCAATTCCACTCTATTCCATTCCACTCCACTCCACTCCATTACACTCCACTCCACTCCACTCCATTCCCTTGCACTCCACTCCAATCCATTCCATTCCGTTCCATTCCATTGCATTCCACTCCTTTCTTTTGGCAGGATCACTCTGTCACACAGGCTGTAGGCGCATTGGCACAATATCAGCACACATTTCTCCATTCTGTTCCGTTCTGTTCCATTCTGTTTCGTTCTATTCCATTCTGTTCCCTTCTGTTTCATCCCTTTCCGTTTCGTTCCACTCCGTTCCACCCCACTCCATTCCACTCCAATACATTCCATTACATCTGATTCCATTCATCTCCATTCCACTCCTCTCCACTCCACTGAAATCCAGTCAACTCCTTTCCACTGCATCCCACTCCATTCCGCTCCATTCCACAGCACTCCACTCCACCCCACTCCACTCCACTTCATTCCAATCCTTTCCATCCCATTCCATCCCTCTCCATTCCCCTCCACTGCACTTAACTCCACTCCACTCCAGTCGACTTCATTCCATTCCATTCCCCTGCATTCCATTCCATTCCATTCTTTCGAGAGTATCTCACTCTGTCACACAGCCTGGAGTGCAGTGGCACAATCTAGGCACATATTTCTCCATTCCGTTTCTTTGTGTTCCATTCTGTTAGATTCCGTTCCATTCCATTCCACTCCGTTCCACTCCACTCCAGTCAAATCCACTACGTTCCACTACATCTGATTCCATTCCACTCCATTCCACTTCACTCCACTGCATTCCAATCCACTCAAATCCACTCCATACCATTACATTCCACTCCATTCCACTGCATTCCACTCCACCCCAATCCACTCCACTTCATTCCATTCCATTCCACCCCATTCCATTCTTCTCCATTCCACTCCACTCTACTTCACTCCACTCCACTACACTCCAGTTCACTCCATTCCATTCCATTCCATTCCACTGCAATTCATTCCATTCCTTTCTTTCGAGAGTATCTCACTCTGTCACCGAGTCTGCAGCGCAGTGGCACAATCTCAGCTCACATTCCATTCCACTCCGTTCGGTTCCGTTTGGTTCCGTTCCATTCCATTCCGCTCTGCTCCACTCTGCTCCTCTCCAATCCTCTCCATTCCATTCCATTCCATTGCATTTTACTCCACTACACTCCATTCCACTCAAGTCGACTCCATTCCACTCCACTCCACTACATTCCATTCCATTAAACTCCATTATATTCCATTCCCCTCTACTCCATTCCACTCCAATTCATTCCACTCCACTCCATTCCATTCCACTCAACTCCATTCCACCCCATCCCACTCCAATCCGCTCCACTCCACTCCATTCTATCCCATTCCACTCCATTGCATTCCATTCCACTCTATTCCATTCCTCTCCACTCCACTCCACTCCAATCCATTCCATTCCATTCCAATCCCTTCCATTTCATTCCATTCCATTCCTTTCAACTCCAATCCATTCCATTCCACACCACTCCATTTCACACCACTCCACTGCACTCCACTCCACTCCTTTCCATTCCATTCCACTCCATTCCTTTCTTTCCACAGGATCTCATTTTGAAAAGCTGGAGTGCCATGGCACAATCTCAGCTCACATTACTTTTCACCATTCCATTGCATTCCATTCTGGCCCATTCCATTCCATGCCATTTCCCTCCACTCCCCTGCACTCCACTGCATTCCATTCCACTCCCTCCCATTCCATACACCTCCATGCCAATCCACCCCACTTCACTTCACTCCCCTCTACTCCATTCCACTCCACTGCATTCCATTCCATTCCAGTCCACTCCACTCCATTCCATTCCCTTCCATTCCACCCCACTCCAATCAATTCCACTCCATTCCTTTCCATTCCATTCCACTCCGTTCAATTCCTTTCCACCCCACTCGACCAGATTCCTTTCCACTCTATTCCACTCCATTCCACTCCACTCCTTATAACTCCACTCCACACAACTCCACTCCACTCCACACCATTCCATTCTGTACTACTCCACTCCATTTCACTCCATTCCACTTCACTCCTTTCCACTCCATTCCACTCCTTTCCACTCCATTCCAATCCATTCCAGTCCTCTCCACTCCACTCCACTCCATTCCATTCCTCTGCACTCCACACCATTCCACTCCAATATATTCCACTCCACTCCATTCCATTCCACTCCACTCCAATCCATTCCATTCCCTTCCAATCCCTTCCATTCCATTCCATTCCATTCCATTCTTTTCAAATCCAATCCATTCCATTCCACACCACTCCATTCCACACCACTCCACTACACTGCACTCCCCTCCTTTCCATTCCATTCCACCCCCTTCCAGTCCATTCCTTTCTTTCCACAGGATCTCACTGTCACAAAAGCTGGAGTGACGTGGCACAATCTCTGCTCACATTACTTTTCACTATTCCATTGCATTGCATTCCATTCCATCCCATTCCATTCTATGCCATTTCCCTCCGCTCCCCTGCACTCCACTCCATTCCATTGCACTCCATCCCATTCCATTCGCCTCCATTCCAATCCACTCCATCCCATTCCATTCGCCTCCATTCCAATCCACTCCAATGCACTCCCCTCCTCTCCATTCAACTCCATTTCATTCGACTCCACTACATACCATTCCGTTCCAGTCCACCCCACTCAAGTCCATTCCATTCCACTCCATTCCACTCCACTCCAATAGATTCCACTCCATTCGTTTGCATTCCATTCCACTCCATTCAATACCTTTCCACTCCACTCCACTATATTCCTTTCCACTCTATTCCACTCTATTCCACTCCAATCCATACAACTCCATTCCACCCCACTTCATTCCATTCGACACTACTCCACTCCTTTCCACTCCATTTCACTCCATTCCTCTCCACTCCATTCCACACAATTCCACTCCATTCCAATCCTTTCCAGTACTCTCCAATCCACTCCACTCCATTCCATTTCATTCCACTGCACTCCACTCCATTTCAATCCAATCTATTCCACTCCACTCCAGTCCATTACACTCCTCTCCACTCCAGTTCATTCCATTCCACTCCACTCCACTCAACTCCATTGCATTTAATTCCACTCCATTATGTTCCACTCCATTCCACTCCACTCCATTCTATTCCACTACAAACCATTCCATTCCATCCCACTCCACTCCACTCCATTCCACTCCACTAGACTCCATTCCATTCCATTCCACTCCACTGTACTCCATTCCACTCCACTCCACTCCATTCCATGCCACTCAATTCCATTTCACTCCATTCCATTTCAGTTCACACCATTGCATTCCATTCCACTCCACTGCATTCAATTCCATTCGATATCATTCCATTCGATTCCATTACAATGCATCCCAATCCATTCCACTACATTCCACTTCACTCCACTCCTTTCCGCTCCATTCCCCTCAATTCCACTCCATTCAATTCCACTCCATTGCATTCCACTCCACTCCATTCTCCTCCACTCCATTCCACTCCACTACACTCCATTCCATGCCATTCAATTCCATTCCACTCCATTCCACTCTACTCCAGTCCATTCCAATCCATTCCACTCCATTCCACTGCATTCCAGTCCACTCCATTCCATTCCACTCTACCCCAGTCAATTCCAATCCATTCCACTCCATTCCACTGCATTCCAGTCCATTCCACTCCACTCAACTCCACTCCATTCCATTCCATTCCGTTCCATTCCATGCCGTTGCACTCCACTCCATTCCACTCCACTCCATTCCATTTCACTCCACTCCATTCCATTCCATTTGATTCCACTCCATTTCATTCCACTCCACTCCACTGCATTCCACTCCACTCTATTCCAGTCCACTGCACTCCATTTCACTCCACTCCACATCACCCTACTCCAATCAACTCCAATCTATTCCACTCCACTCCATTCCATTCCATTCCACTCCATTCCATTTCGTTCCATTCCACTTCACTCCAATCCACTGCACTCCACTCCACCGAATTCCACTCCATTCCACTCCATTCCTTTCCATTCTAGTCCACTCCACTCCCCTCCACTCCATGCCACTCCACTCCATGGCATTCCACTCCACTCCACTCCACTTTATACCAGTACATTAAACTTCACTCCACTCCATTCCAATCCAATCCACTTCATTCCACTGCACTCCACTCCATTCTATTCCATTCCATTCCACTCCATTCCATTCCAGTCCACTCCAATCTACTACATTCCACTCCACTCCATTCCATTCCACTGCATTCCACTCCACTCAACTCCATTTTATCCATTCACCTCCATTCCACTCCATTGTACTCCACTCCATTTTACTCCACTCCATTCCTTTCCATTACACTCCATTCCCCTCCACTCCATTCCATTTCACTCCTTTCCTTTCCATTCCATTCCACAACATTCCATTCCACTCCACTCGACTCCACTCCATTCCACTCCAATCAATTCCACTACAATCAACTCGATTCTATTCCTATCCATTGCAATCCACTCTATTCCATTTCACTCCACTCCACACCATTCCATTCTACTCCAGTGCATTCATCTCCATTCCACTCCACTCCACTCCATTCCACTCCACTCCATTCCACTCCACTGCATTTCATTCCATTCCACTCCACTCCATTCCACTCCACTCCATTCCACTCCACTGCATTTCATTCCATTCCACTCCACTCCATTCCACTCCACTCCATTCCACTCCACTGCATTTCATTCCATTCCACTCCACTCCATTCTAATCCTCTCCATTCCAATCCACTCCACTCCATTCCATTCCATTTCACTCCACTCCTGTCCATTCCAACCGATTCCACTCCATTCCACTCCACTCCACTCCTTTCCCCTCTACTCTACTCCATTCCACTCCATTCCCCTCCATTCCATTACAAGATATTCCTCTCCAATTCACTCCACTCCACTCCATTCCATTCCATTTCATTCCACTCCACTTCATTCCACTCCACTCCACTGCATTCGACTCCACACTATTCCAGTCCACTCCACTTCATTTCACTCCACTCCACATCACCCCACTCCACTCAAGTCCATTCCATTCCACTCCACTCCGTTCCTTTCCATTCCAATGCACTTCACTCCACTCAACTCCATCCCAGTCCATTCCATTCCTCTCCATTACACTGCACTCCTTCCTTTCCATTCCATTCCACTCCACTCCACTCCAATCCATCTCACTCTACTCCATTCCACTACACTACACTCCATTCCAATCCATTCCACTCCACTCCACTCCATTCCAATCCATTTCACTTCATTCCACCGCACTCCACTGCATTCAATTCCATTGCAGTCCATTCCATTTCTTTCCACTCCATTCCATTCCATTCCACTCCATTCCACTACATTCCACTCCACTCCACTCCATTCCATTCCATTCCACTCCATTCCATTCCACTCCATTGCACTCCACTCCACTCCATTTTACTCCATTCACCTCCATTACACTCCATTGGACTCCACTGCATTCCACTCCTCTCCATTCCATTCCATTAGAATCTATTCCACTCCACTCCAGTCCACTCCATTCTACGTCACTCCATTCCACTGAACTCCACTTGATTCCATTCCTATCCTAACCAATCCACTGTATTCCATTCCACTACACTCCATTACACTCAAATCCACTCCACTCCATTCCACTCCAATTCATTCAACTCCATTCTGCTCCACTCCATTCCACTCTCTCCAATACATTCCATTCCATTCCACTCCACTCCACTCCATTCCAACCCAGTCCACTCCATTCAACTCCACTCCACTCCATTCCATGCCATTCCATTCCATTTCACTCCATTCCATTCCACTAATCTCCATTCCATTCCATTCCACTCCATTCAAGTACACTCCTCTCCACTCCACTACATTCCTTTCCGTTCCATTCCATTCCACTCCCCTCCATTCCATTCCACTCCATTCCATTCCTCTTCATTCCACTCCACTCCACTCCATTCCACTCCACTCTACTCTATTCCATTCCACTCCACCCTACTCCATTCCATTCCACTCCACTCTACTCCATTCCATTCCATCCCAATCCATTTGATGGCATTGCACTCTGCTCCATTCCACTCCACTCCATTCCAGTCCACTCTATTCCATTCCATTCCTTACAACTCCATTCCACTCCACTCCACTCCATCCCCCCCATTGCATTCCATTCCTTTCCACTCCACTCCATTCCACTCCAATCTACTCCATTCCACTCCACTCCACTCTGTTCCACTACATTCCATTCCGTTCCTCTCATTCCATTCCACTCCATTCCATTCTAGTCCACTCCACTGCATTTCACTCTACTCCATTCCATTCCACTTCACTCTATTCCATTCCATTCCATTCACTACACTACACTCCCCTCCACTTCACTCCAATAAACTCCATTCCATTCCACTTCACTCCACTCCACTGTATTCCATTCCATTCCACTTCACTCCTTCGAAATCCACTCCATTCTATTGCACTCCATTCCACTCCACTCGATTCCATTCCTCTCCATTCCTTTCAATTCCATTCCACTCCATTCCATTTCTTTCCACTCCAATCAATTCCTCTCCCCTCCACTCCAATCCATTCCTTTACATTCCATTCCATTCCACCTCTTTCTTTCAACAGGATCTCCCTCTGTCACTCAGGGTGTAGTGCAGTGGCACAATCTCTACACACATTTCTCCATTCCATTCCGTTCCATTCTTTTCTGTTCCATTCTGCTTAATTCCTTTCCATTTCGTTCCACTCTGATCCTCTCCACTCCACTCCAATGCATTCCATTACATCTGATTCCATTCCACTCCATTCCACTCCTTTCCATTCCACTGCACTCCACTCTACTTCATTCCACTGCATCCTCTTCCATTCTGCTCCATTCCACTGCACTCCTCTCCACCCCACTGCACTCCACTTCCTTCCATTCCTTTCCATTCTATTTCATTCCTTTCCATTCCCCTCCGCTACACTTCACTCCACTCCACTCCAGTCCACTCCATTATTTTCCATTCCATTCCATTCCATTCCCCTGAATTCCATTCCATTCCTTTCTTTTTTTTTAAGGAAACAAATTATGTTTAGAAATTTATATTTTAAAAATGCATTTACGTATTATTAAGAAACATCAGACAAACCAAAATTGAGGAACATTCTACAAAAGACCTAACTGGTACTCTTCAAAAACGACAAAGTCATTGTGAGCAACGAAAGACTAAAAAATATCTGTCAGATTACAGAAGATCTAGATGGTAGTATTAAATGCAACATGATAGCATGCATTGTATTATGAAACAGAAACAGGATTATTTGGAACATTTGGTGCAATCAAATCAAATCTATAGTATAGTTATGGCATCAAAGTTTTGTTTTTTTTTCTGATAAATATATCATGTTATTTAAGATTTTCAAGAAGAAGGGAAACTAATTGAAGGGCATAATTCTCACTATTACCTATGCACCTCTTTTAAAAATCTAAAATCAATTAAAACTCTATAGACAATGTTTTTGAAATGATAGCTTGTATTTAAATTTACTATCTAATACTTTGTTTCTTTTCATTTTTCTAATTAGGTGATTAATTAATTTGTTATTATTATACTTTAGGTTTTATGGTACATGTGCGCAATATGCAGGTTAGTTACATATCTACACATGTGCCATGCTGGTGCACTGCATGCACTAACTCGTCGTCTAGCATTAGGTATATCCCCCAATGCTATCCCTCCCCCCTCCGCCCACCCCACAACAGTCCCCAGAGTGTGATGTTCCCCTTCCTGTGTCCATGTGTTCTCATTGTTCAATTCCCATCTATGACTGAAAATATGCGGTGTTTGGTTTTTTGTTCTTGTGAGAGTTTACTGAGAATGATGATTTCCAATTTCATCCATGTCCCTACAAAGGACATGAACTCATCATTTTATATGGCTGCATAATATTCCATGGTGTATATGGGCCACATTTTCTTAATCCAGTCTATCATCGTTGGACATTTGGGTTGGTTCCAAGTCTTTGCTATTGTGAATAATGCCACAATAAATATACGTGTGCATGTGTCTTTATAGCAGCATGATTTATAGTCCTTTGGGTATATACCCAGTAATGGGATGGCTGGGTCAAATGGTATTTCTGGTTCTAGATCCCTGAGGAATCGCCACACTGACTTCCACAATGGTTGAACTAGTTTACAGTCCCACCAACAGTGTAAAAGTGTTCCTATTTTGCCACATCCTCTCCAGCATCTGTTGTTTCCTGACTTTTTAATGATTGCCATTCTAACTGGTATGAGATGGTATCTCATTGTGGTTTTGATTTGCATTTCTCTGATGGCCAGTGATGGTGAGCATTTTTTCATGTATTTTTTGGCTGCATAAATGTCTTCCTTCGAGAAGTGTCTGTTCATGTCCTTTGCCCACTTTAATGGGGTTGTTTGTTTTTTCTTGTAAATTTGTTTGAGTTCATTGTAGATTCTGGATATTAGCCCTTTGTCAGATGAGAAGCTTGCAAAAATTTTCTCCCATTTTGTAGGTTGCCTGTTCACTCTGATGGTAGTTTATTTTGCTGTGCAAAAGCTGTTTAGTTGAATTAGATCCAATTTGTCAATTTTGGCTTTTGTTGCCATTGCTTTTGGTGTTTTAGACATGAAGTCCTTGCCCATGCCTCTGCACTGAATGGTAATGCCTAGGTTTTCTTCTAGGGTTTTTATGGTTTTAAATCTAACGTTTAAGTCTTTAATCCATCTTGAATTGATTTTTCTATAAGGTGTAAGGAAGGGATCCAGTTTCAGCTTTCTAAATATGGCTAGCCAGTTTTCCCAGCACTATTTATTAAATAGGGAATCCTTTCCCCATTGCTTGTTTTTTTCAGGTTTGGGGGCAGGGCACAGACAAACAAAAAGACAGCAGTAACCTCTACAGACTTAAATGACCCTGTCTGAGAGCTTTGAAGAGAGCAGTGGTTCTCCCAGCACGCAGATGGAGATCTGAGAACGGGCAGACTGCCTTCTCAAGTGGCTCCCTGACCCCTGACCCCTGAGCAGCCTAACTGGGAGGCACCCTTCAGCAGAGGCAGACTGACACCTCACAAGGCCGAGTACTCCAACACACATGCAGCTGAGGGTCCTGTCTTTTGGAAGGAAAATTAACAAACAGAAAGGACATCCACACCAAAACCCATCTGTACATCACCATCCTCAAAGACCAAAAGTAGATAAAACCACAAAGATGGGGAAAAAACAGAGCAGAAAATCTGGAAACTCTAAAAAGCAGAATGTCTCTCCTTCTACAAAGGAATGCAGTTCCTCACCAGCAATGGAACAAAGCTGGATGGAGAATGACTTTGACGAGCTGAGAGAAGAAGGCTTCAGACTACCAAATTACTCCGAGGTACTGGAGGATATTCATACCAAAGGCAAAGAAGTTGAAAACTTTGAAAAAAATTTAGAAGAATGTATAACTAGAATAACCAATACAGAGAAGTGCTTAAAGGAGCTGATGGAGTTGAAAACCAAGGCTTGAGAACTTCATGAAGAATGCGGAAGCCTTAGGAGCCGATGCGATCAAATGGAAGAAAGAGTATCAGCAATGGAAGATGAAATGAATGAAATGAAGTGAGAAGGGAAGTTTAGAGAAAAAAGAATAAAAAGAAACAAACAAAGCCTCCAAGAAATATGGGACTATGTGGAAAAGACAAAATCTCCGTCTGATTGGTGTACCTGAAAGTGACGGGGAGAATGGAACCAAGTTGGAAAACACTCTGCAGGATATTATCCAGGAGAACTTCCCCAATCTAGAAAGGCAGGCCAACATTCAGATTCAGGAAATACAGAGAATGCCACAAAGATACTCCTTGAGAAGAGCAACTCCAACACACATAATTGTCAGATTCACCAAAGTTGAAATGAAGGAAAAAATGTTAAGGGCAGCCAGAGAGAAAGGTCGGGTTACCATCAAAGGGAAGCCCATCAGACTAACAGCAGATCTCTCGGCAGAAACTCTACAAGCCAGAAGAGAGTGGGGGCCAATATTCAACATTCTTAAAGAAAAGAATTTCCAACCCAGGATTTCATATCCAGCCAAATTAAGCTTCATAAGTGAAGGAGAAATAAAATCCTTTACAGAGAAGCAAATGCTGAGAGATTTTGTCACCACCAGGCCTGCCCTAAAAGAGCTCCTGAAGGAAGCACTAAACATGGAAAGGCACAACATGTACCAGCCGCTGCAAAATCATGCCAAAATGTAAAGACCATCGAGACTAGGTAGAGACTGCATCAACTAATGAGCAAAATAACCAGCTAACATCAGAATGACAGGATCAAATTCACACATAAAAATATTAACTTTAAATGTAAATGGACTAAATGCTCCAACTAAAAGACACAGACTGGCAAATTGGATAAAGAGTCAAGACCCATCAGTGTGCTGTATTCAGGAAACCCATCTCACGTGCAGAGACACACATAGGCTCAAAATAAAAGGATGGAGGAAGATCTACCAAGCAAATGGAAAACAAAAAAAGGCAGGGGTTGCAATCCTAGTCTCTGAGAAAACAGACTTTAAACCAACAAAGATCAAAAGAGACAAAGAAGGCCATTACATAATGGTAAAGGGATCAATTCAACAAGAAGAGTTAACTATCCTAAATATATATGCACCCAATAAAGGAGCACCCAGATTCATAAATCAAGTCCTGAGTGACCTACAAAGAGACTTAGACTCCCTCACATTAATAATGGGAGAGTTAACACCCTACTGTCAACATTAGACAGATCAACAAGACAGAAAGTCAACAAGGATACCCAGGAATTGAACTCAGCTCTGCACCGAGTGGACCTAATAGCACCAAGTGGACCTAATAGATATCTACAGAACTCTCCACCACAAATCAACAGAATATACATTTTTTTTCAGCACCACACCACACCTATTCGAAAATTGACCACATACTTGGAAGTAAAGCTCTCCTCAGTAAATGTAAAAGAATAGAAATTATAACAAACTGTCTCTCAGATCACAGTGCAATCAAGCTAGAACTCAGGATTAAGAATCTCACTCAAAACCGCTCAACTGCATGGAAACTGAACAATCTGCTCCTGAATGACTACTGGGTACATAACGAAATGAAGGCAGAAATAAAGATGTTCTTTGAAACCAACGAGAACCAAGACACAACATACCAGAATCTTTAGGATGTATTCAAAGCAGTGTGCAGAGAGAAATTTATAGCACTAAATGCCTACAAGAGAAAGCAGGAAAGATCCAAAATTGACACCATAACATCTCAATTAAAAGAACTAGAAAAGCAAGAGCAAACACATTCAAAAGCTAGCAGAAGGCAAGAAATAACTAAAATCAGAGCAGAACTGAAAGAAATAGAGACACAAAAAACCCTTCAAAGAATTAATGAATGCAGGACTGGTTTTTTGAAAGGATCAACAAAATTGATAGACTGCTAGCAAGGTTAATAAAGAAAAAAAGAGAGAAGAATCAAATAGATGCAATAAAAAGTGATAAAGGGGATATCACCATCGATCCCACAGAAATACAAACTACCATCAGAGAATACTACAAACACCTCTACGCAAATAAACTAGAAAATCTAGAAGAAATGGATAAATTCCTGGACACATACACTCTCCCGACTAAACCAGGAAGAAGATGAATCTCTGAATAGACCAATAACAGGAGCTGAAATTGTGGCAATAATCAATAGCTTAACAACCAAAAAGAGTCCAGGACCAGATGGATTAACAGCCGAATTCTATCAGAGGTACAAGCAGGAGCTGGTAGCATTCCTTCTGAAACTATTCCAATCAATAGAAAAAGAGGGAATCCTCCCTAACTCATTTTATGAGGCCAGCATCATCCTGATACCAACGCCGAGCAGAGACACAACCAAAAAAGAGAATTTTAGACCAATATCCTTGATGAACATTGATGCAAATATCCTCAATAAAATATTGGCGAACCGAATCCAGCAGCACATCAAAAAGCTTATCCACCATGATCAAGTGGGATTCATCCCTGGGATGCAAGGCTGGTTCAATATACACAAATCAATAAATGTAATCCAGCATATAAACAGAACCAAAGAGAAAAACCACATGATTATCTCAATAGATGCAGAAAAGGCCTTTGACAAAATTCAACAACCCTTCATGCTAAAAACTGTCAATAAATTAGGTATAGATGGGACATATCTCAAAATAATAAGAGCTATCTATGACAAACCCACAGCCCATATCATACTGAATGGGCAAAAACTGGAAGCATTCCCTTTGAAAACTGGCACAAGACAGGGATGCCCTCTCTCACCACTCCTATTCAACATAGTGTTGGAAGTTCTGGCCAGGGCAATTAGGCAGGAGAAGGAAATAAAGGGTATTCAATTGGGAAAAATGGAAGTCAAATTGTCCCTGTTTGCAGATGACATGATTGTATATCTAGAAAAACCCATTGTCTCAGCCCAAAGTCTCCTTAAGCTGATAAGCAACTTCAGCAAAGTCTCAGGATACAAAATCAATGTACAAAAATCACAAGCATTCTTATACACCAACAACAGACAAACAGAGAGCCAAATCATGAGTGAACTCCCATTCACAATTGCTTCAAAGAGAATAAAATACCTAGGAATCCAACTTACAAGGGACGTGAAGGACCTCTTCAAGGAGAACTACCAACCACTGCTGAAGGAAATAAAAGAGGATACAAACAAATGGAAGAACATTCCATGCTTATGGGTAGGAAGAATAAATATCGTTAAAATGGCCATACTGCCCAAGGTAATTTACAGATTCAATGCCATCCTCATCAAGCTACCAATGACTTTCTTCACAGAATTGGAAAAACTACTTTAAAATTCATATGGAACCATTCCTTTCCATTCCATTCCATTCCACTGCACTCCACTCCACTGCACTCAATTCCACTAAACTCCACTCCAATCCATTCCATGGCATTCCATTCCAATCCCCTCCTTTCCACTCCTTTCCTTCGACAGGATCTCCCTCTGTCACACAAGCTGTAGTGCAGTGGCACAATCTCAGCACACATTTCTTCATTCCATTCCATTCCTTTCCCTTCTATTCCACTCCATTCCATTCCACTCCACTCCTCTCCATTCCAATACATTCCACTCCATTATACTCCACTCCATTCCATTTCACTCCACTCCATTCCAATCCATTCCACTCTATTCCACTCCACTGCTCTCCATTCCACTCCATTCCACTCCATTAAACTCCATTCAATTCCATTCCACTCCACTCCACTCCAATCCATTCCACTCTATTCAATTCCACTCCACTCCACTCCATTCCATTCCATTCCATTCCAATCCATTCCATTCCATTTCGTTCCACTGCTATCCATTCCATTCCTTTCTTTCGAGAGTACATCACTCTCTCAGCCATCCTTGTGCGCTGTTGCACAATCTCAGCTCTCATTCCATTCGTTTCTGTTCCAATCCTGTTCCGTTCTGCTCTTCTCTGCTCCGCTCCGCTCCATGCACTCCATTCCATTTCATTCCATTCAAATCAATTCCGCTCCACTCCACTCCAATCCATTCCATTCCATTCCATTGTATTCCTTTCCTTCGACAGGATCTCCCTCTGTTACACAGGTGCAATTGTACAATGTCAGCACACATTTCTCCATTCCATTCCGTTCCGTTCCATTTCGTTCTGTTCTGTTCCATTCGGTTCCATTTCACTCCGTTGCAATCCACTCCACTACACTCCACTATATTCCATTACATCTCATTCTATTCCAATCCCTTCAACTCCTCTCCACTCCATTGTACTCCACTCCACTCTATTCCACTCCATCTCATCCCATTCTGCTCCATTCCACTGCACTCCACTCCACCCCACTCCACTCCACTTCATTCCATTCCATTCCAACCCATTCCATTCTTCTCCATTCCCCTCCATTTCACTTCACTCCACTCCACTCCAGTCCACTCCACTCCATTCCATTCAAAATTCCATTCCACTGCATTCCATTCCATTCCTTTCATGCGAGAGTATCTAACTCTGTCTCACAGCCTGGAGAGTAGTGGCACAATCTCAGCTTCCATTCCATTCCATTGCATTCCATTCCATTCCATTCCACTCCATTCCACTCCGTTGCGTTCCACTAGACTCCACTACATTCCATTCCACTCCATTTCGCTCCGTCCCATTCCAATCAATTCCATGCTATTCCACTCTCCTCCACTCCAATCCACTTCACTCCATTCCACTCCATTCCCTTCCCCTCCATTCCACTCCATTCCTTTCCATTCCATTCCATTCCATTACACTCTACTCCACTCCATTCCATTCCACTCAACTCAAATCCACTCCATACAATTCCATTCAATTCCACTTCACTCCATTCCACTCCTCTACACTCCAGTCCACTCCATTCCACTCCACTCCATTCCACTGCACTACACTCTATTCCATTCCATTCCACTCCATTCCACTCCACTCCACTACATTCCAATCCGTTCCACTCCATTCCACTCCACTCCATTCCATTCCATTCTATTCCATTCCATTCCATTCCAGTCCACTCCTTTCCAATCCACTCCATTCCATTCTATTCCATTCCACTCCATTTCATTCCATTCCACTCTACTCCATTTCAATCCAATTCATTCCACTCCACTCAATTCCATTCCATTCCATTCAACTCCATTGCACTCCACCCCACTCCATTCCACTCCAGTCCAATCCATTCCATTGCATTCCACCCCATTCCACTCCAATCCACTCCACTTCACTCCACTCCACTCCATTCCATTCCACTCCACTCCACTCCATTCCATTCCACTGCATTCCATTCCATTCCACTGCATTCCACTCCTCTCCACTCCACTCCAGTCCATTCACTCAACACTACTCAACTCCACACCATTCCATTCCATTCCATTTAACTCCATTCCATTACATTCTACTCCTTTCCAGCCCACACCACTCTACTCTACCCCACTCTACTCCACTTCATTCCCTTCCATTCCACTCCACTCCATTCCATTCAATTCCACTACATAACACTCCATTCCATTCCACTCCACTCCATTCCACTCCACTCCATTCTATTTCATTCGATTCCTTGCCACTCCACTCCACTCCATTCCATTCCACTTCACTCCACTCCACTTCACTCCAATTCATTCCACTCCACTCATTTCCATTCCATTCCATTCCATTGCACTCCACTCCATTCCATTCCACTCTACTCTCCCTTCTACTCCACTTCTCTCCATTCCATTCCACTCCACTCCATTCCACTCCATTCCATTCCTCTCCATTCCATTCCACTCCATTCCATTGCACTCCATTCCAGTGCATGCCATTCCATTCCACTCCACTCTACTACACTTCATTCCACTGCGTTCAACCCCATTCTGCTCCACTCCACTCCATTCCTGTCCACTACATTCCATGACATTTGATTCAATTCCATTCCATTCCACTCCACTCCATTCCATTCCACTCCACTCCTCTCAATTCTACTGCACTTCTCTCCATTACATTCCATCTCATTCCACTCCATTCCACTCTACTCCACTGAATTCCATTCCGTTCCATTCCACTCCACTCCACTCCATTATAACCCATTCCACTCCATTCCACTCGGCTGCAATCCATTCCTGTCCACTCTACTCAATTCCATTCCATTCCACCTCTTTCCATTCCATTCCACTCCATTCCATTCCATTGCACGCCATTCCACTCCACCCACTCCACTCCACTCCAATCCTCTCCATTACACTCCACTTCTCTCCATTCCATTCCATTGCATTCCACTCCACTCGATTCCATTACACCCTACTCCTCTCCATTCTACTCCACTTCTCTTAATTCCATTCCATTCTATTCCTCTCCATTCCATTCCAATCCACTCCACTGAACTCCACTCCATTCCATTCCACTGCATTCCATTCCACTGCATTCTACTCCACTCAACTCCGCTCCCCTGGATTCCATTCCATTCCACTCCACTCCATCCCATTCCACTGCACTCCTTTCCAGTCCACTCTACTCCATTCCATTCCATTGCATCCCACTCCATTCCATTCCATTCCACTCCTTTCCATTCAATTACACTCCATTCCATTCCATTCCACTCCTTTCAATTCCATTACACTCCATTCCACTCCACTCCACTTCACTCCATTGCATCCTGTTCCATTCCATACCGCTCCATTCCTTTCCATTCCATTGCATTCCATTCCATTCCACTCCACTTCACTTCAATACACTCCACTCCACTCCATTCCACTCCATTCTATTCCATTCCATACCATTCCACTCCATTCCATGCCATTCCACTTCACTCTACTCCATTCCATTCCATTCCATTCAATTTCACTCAATTCCATTCAATTCCATTCAATTCCTTTCCATTCCACTCCGTTTCACTCCACTCCACTCCAGACCACTACATTCCATTACATCCGATTCCATTCCTCTCCATTACAATCCTTTCTACTCCACTGCACTCCATTCCAGACTATTCCACTCCATCCCATTCCATTCCCCTCCATTCCACTGCAATCTTCTTCATCCCACTCCACTCCACTTCACTCCATTCCATTCCATGCCATTCCTCTCTCTTCCACTCCACTCCACTTCATTACACTCCACTCCAATCCACTCCATTTCCTCTACTACACTGCACTCCACTCCACTCCACTTCTCAATTTTACACTCCATTCCATTCCATTCAATTCGATTCCATTCAATTCCATTCCAATCTACTCCACTCCAATCCACTCTATTCCATTCCATTCCACTCCATTCTACTCCTCTCCATTGCACTCCTCTCCATTGCACTACACTCCATTCCACTCCGCTCCAATGCACTACACTCCATTCCACTCCACTCAACTCCATTCCTGTCCATTCCATTCCACTCTATTCCACTCCACTACATTCCATTCCATTCCACTCCAAACCAATCAACTACACTCCATTACATTCCATTGCATTCCTCTCCATTCCACTCCACTCAATTCCATTCCATCCCATTCCAATCCATACCACTCCACTCCACTCCATTCCCCTATATTCCACTCCAATCCATTTCACTCCATTCCATTCTGCTCCATTCCATTCCACTCAATTCCACACAACTCAACTCCATTGCACTCCATTCACCTCCATTCCACTGCACCCCATTCCATTCCATTCCACTCCATTCCTCTCCATTCCACTCCACTCCACTTCACTCCACTTCACTCCAATCCATTCCATTCAACTCCACTCCACTGCACTCCAGTACACTCTACTCCACTCCTCAACATTCCACTCCATTCCATTCCTTTCAATTCCATTTTATTCCACTCCATTCCACTCCACTAGATTCCACTACACTCCATTCCACTCCATTCCATTCCGTTCCATTCCAGTACACTCCATTCCACTCCACTCCACTTCACTCCAATCCACTCCACTCCAGTCCACTCCATTCCATCCTGTTTCCTTCCATTGCATTCCATTCCATTCCTTTCATTCGGGATTATCTCACTCTGTCACACAGCATGTAGCCCAGTGGCACAATCTCAGCTTCCATTGCATTCCATGCCATTCCACTCCACTCCACTACATTCCATTCCACTTCATTTCAATCCATTACATTCCATTCAATTCCATTCAATTATACTCCACTCCACTCCACTTCAGTACATTCTACTACATTCCACTCCATTCCCTTCTGCTCCATTCCATTCCACTCCATTCCACCCCACTCTACTCCATTCCACTCCACTCCATTGCATTCCACTCCATTCCATCGCACTCCACTCCATTCCTATCCACTCCATTCCATTCCACTCAACTCCAATCCACTCCAAACGTTTCCATTCTATTCCACTCCACTCCATTCCTCTCCACTCCACTCCATTCCAATTCATTACACTCCATTACAGTCCACTCCACTCCACTCCACTCCATTCCATTCCATTCCACTTTATTCCACTCCACTCCATTCCATTCCAGTCCATTCCACTCCACCCCATTCCATTCCACTCCATTCCACTCCACTACGCTTCATTCCATTCCACTCCATTCCATTCCACTCCACTGCATTACATTCCACTTCATTCCACTGCATTCCACTCTATTCCATTCCATTCCACTCCACTCCACTGCATTCCAATCAATTCCACACCATTCCACTCCAATCCACTCCATTCCATTTCATTTCATTCCACTCCTTTACACTCCACTCCATTGCATGACACTCCACTCCAGTCCAGTCCATGCAATTCCATTCCATTCCATTCCAACCCATTCCATTCCAACCCATTCCGTTATAATTCAATCAGTTCTAGTCCTTTCCACTACACTCAACTCCATAACATTCCATTCTGTTCCATATCATTCCACTCCATTTCAATCCGTTCCATACCATTCCACTCCATTTCAATCCATACAACTCCATTCCACCCCACTCCACTGATTCCACTCCATTCCACTTCACTCCATTCCACTCTACACCTATCCATTCCATTCCACTCCACTCCAATCCACTCCATTCCATTCCAATCAATTCCACTCTTCTCCATTGCATTCCACTCCACTCCACTCCACTCCATTCCATTCCACTAAATTCCATTCCACACCATTCCACTCCACGCCATTCCATTCCATTACTCTCCACTCCACTCCACTACATTCAATTCCACTCCACTCCACACAAGTCTACTCCACTCCACTGCATTCCATTCCACTCCACTCCACACCACTACACTCCATTGCACTCCACCCCATTCCAATCCACTCCATTCCATTCCATTCCATTCCCCTCCACTAAACTCCATTCCACTTCTATCCACTCCATTCCACTCCTCTCCACTCCTTTCCATTCTATTCCATTCCACTGCATTCCATTCCACTATACTCCACTCCAATACACTCAATTCCACTCCACTATATTCCATTCCTTTCCAGTCAAATCCATTCCACTCCACCCCACTCCATTCCACTCCACTCTACTGCATTCCATTCCATTCCACTTCCTTCTATCACACTCCTCTCCATTCCTCTCCTTTCCATTCCATTTGATTCGACTCCATTCCACTCCAATCCACTCCACTTCACTCCACTCCACTCTATTCCACTCCACTATGCTCCACTGAACTCCATTCCACTGCACTCCATTCCATTCAATTCCATTCCATACCACTCCTCTCCACTCCATTCCACTCCATTCCACTCCATTACACTCAACTCCCATCCATTCCATTCCATTCCATTCCATTCCATTCCATTCCGTTCCGTTCCGTTCCCTTCCATTCCATTCCATTCTGTTCCGTTCCATTCCATTCCATTCCATTCCACTCCTTTCCATTCCATTCTACTCCATGCTAGTCCACTCCACTCCACTCCACTCCATTCCATTCATTTCCACACTATGCCAAGCCAATACATTTGAGTTCACTCCATTCCACTCCAATCCATTCCATTCCATTCGATTCCATGCCATGCCACTCCTCTCCACTCCACTCAATTCCATTCCACTTCACTCCACTCCACTCCACTCCAATCCATTCCACTCCACGCATTCCCATTCCTTTCCACTCCCTTACATTCTTCTCCATTCCACTCCACTCCATTCCTTTCCACTCCACTCCACTCCATTCCACTCCATTCCACTCTACTACATTCCATTCCACTGCACTCCACTCCACTCCACTCCATTCATTTCCTCCCCACTCCACACAACTCCACTCCACTCCACACCATTCCATTCCACTCCACTGCACACGTCTCCACTCCATTCCACTCCACTCCATTCCCCTCCACTCAATTCCGTTCCATTCCCCTCCACTCCACTCCATTCTACTACAATCCACTCCTTTCCAATTCTCTCCACGCCATTCCTTTCTATTCCCTTCCACTCCATTCCATTCCATTCTGCTCTACTCCATTCCAATCCACTTCATTCCACTCCTGTCCCTTCCTTTCCATTCCATTTCCTTCACTTCCACTCCACTCCATTCCACTCCAATCCACTACATTTCTCTCCCCTGCCCTCCATTCCATTCTATTCCATTACATTCCATACTACTCCATTCCAATCCACTCCTTTCCACTCCACTCCATTACATTCCATTCTATTCAACTCCAATCCTAGCACACCCTCCATTCCACTCTACTCCACTCAATTCCAATCCATTGCACTCCATTCCACCCTACTCCTCTACACTCGTCTCCACTCCATTCCATTCAGTTCCATACCATTCCACGCCAATCCACTCCACTTCACTCCGCTTCACTCCATTCCATTCCACTCCATTCCACTCCACTCTAATCCACTGCATTCCATTCCATTGCATTCCGTTCCTTAAAATTCCATTCAACCCCACTCCACTCCATTCCACTCCACTCCACTCCATTCCTCTTAACTCCACTCCATTCCATTCCATTCCATTCCATTCTACTCCATTCCATTCCATTCTACTCCATTCCAGTACACTTCATTCCACTCAACTCCACCCCACTCCACTCTACTCCACTACATTCCCTTCCATTCCACTCCACTCCATTCCATTCAATTCCTCTCCATTCCACGCCACTCCATTCCACCTCACTCCATTCCACTCCATTCCATTCCATTCCCTTTCACTCGATTCCACTCCTTTCCACTCCATTCCAGTGCATTCCACTCCATTCCACTCCACTTCACTTCACCCCATTCATCTCCATTCCACCACATTCTACTTCAATCCACTCCATTCCTCTCCTCTCCATTCCATTCCATTCGATTCAATTCCATTAAATTCCACTCCACTCCACTCCATGCTATTCCACTCCACTCCACTGAACTTCACTGCATACCATTCCATTCCATTCCACTCCAATCCACTTCATTCCATTCCATTCCACTCTATTCCATTCCATTCCACTCCACTCCATTCCACTTCACTCTATTCCATTCCATTCAATTCCACTCCCTTCCTTTCCTCTCCATTCCTTTCCAGTCCATTCCTCTCCACTCCACTCCATTCCGTTCCACTCTAATCCACTGCACTCCATTCCATTGCATTCCATTCCTTAAAATTCCATTCCACTCCACTCCACCCCATTCCACTCCACTCCACTCCTTTCCTGTTAACTCCACTCCATTCCATTCCATTACATTCTACTCCATTCCATTCCATTCTACTCCTTTCCAGTACACTCCATTCCACTCAACTCCACTCCACTCTACTCCGCTATTTTCCCTTCCATTCCACTCCACTCTACTCCACTACATTCCCTTCCATTCCACTCCACTCCATTCCACGCCACTCCATTCCACTCCACTCCATTCCACTCCATTCCATTCCATTCCCTTTCACTCCATTCCACTCCATTCCACTCCATTCCAGTGCATTCCACTCCACTTCCCTCCACCCCATTCATCTCCATTCCACCACTTTCTACTTCAATCCACTCCATTCCTCTCCTCTCCATTCCATTCCATTTAATTCAATTCCGTTAAATTCCACTCCACTCCACTCCATGCCTTTCCCCTCCACTCCACTGCACTTCACTGCATACCATTCCATTCCATTCCACTGCAATCGACTCCATTCCATTCCATTCCACTCCTCTATTCCATTCCATTCCACTCCACTCCACTCCATTCCACTTCACTCTATTCCACTCCATTCAATTCCACTCCCTTCCTCTCCTCTCCATTCCTTTCCAGTCCATTCCTCTCCAATCCACTCCATTCCATTCCATTGCATTCCACTCCATTCCACTCCTATACATGCCATTCTATTCAATTCCACTCCATTCCATTCAATTCCATTCCATTACACTCCGTTCCAATCCACTCCACTCCACTTCATTCCAATACATCCGATTCCAGTCCACTCCATTTCACTCCTCTCTACTCCACTGCACTCCACTCCTCTCCATTCCACTCCATTCCACTGCACTCCACTCCACCCTTCTTCACTCCACATCATTCCATACAATTCCATCCCATTCCATTCCTCTCCATTCCACTCCATTAAACTCCACTCCATTTCATTGCAATCCACTCCACTCCTGTCCACTCCATTCCATTCCTTTTCCTACCACTGCATTCTATTCCATTGCTTTCTTTCGATAGTATCTAACTTTGTTGCACATCCTGGAGTGCAGTGGCACAATCTCAGCTACCATTCCATTCCATTGCATTCCATTCCATTCCACTCCATCCGACTCCATTCCTTTCCACTCCAATCCTCTACACACCATTCCACTCCATTTCACTCCATTCCATTCCTTTCTATTCCATTCCATTCCACTCCACTCCACTCCAATCCACTTCACTCCATTTTACTCCATTCAACTCCATTCCCTTCCGTTCACTCCCATTCCTATCCATTCCACTCCAATCCGCTCCATTCAACTCCACTCCATTCCTTTCCATTCCATTCCATTACACTCCACTCCACTCCTCTCCACTCCATTCCACTCCACTCCAATCGACTTCCCTCCATTCCATTGCATTCCCCTCCACTCCATTCCATTCCACTCTACTGCTCTCCTTTCTACTCCACTTCTCTCAATTCTATTCCTTTCCATTCCACTCCATTCCATTAAAATCCACTGAACTCACTTCCACTCCATTCCATTCCACTGCATTCCATTCCACTGCATTCTACTCCTCTCCCCTCCATTGCACTCCACCCCATTCCACTCCAATCCTTTCCATTCCATTGCATTCCATTCCACTGCACTCCATCCTATTCCACTTCTCTCCACTCCATTCCACTCCACTCTACTCCATTCCATTCTATTCCATTCCATTGCACTCCATTCCATTCCATTCCACTCCTTTCCATTCCATTGCACTCCATTCCACTCCCCTCCATTCCACTTCACTCCATTGCGTGCCATTCCATTCTATTCCACTCCATTTCTTTCCATTCCACTGCATTCCATTCCATTCCACTCCACTTCACTTCAATCCGCTCCACTCCATTCCATTCCATTCCATACCACTCCACTCCATTCCATTCCACTCCACTCCACTCCACTCCATTCCATCCCATTTCAGTCCATTTCATTCCATTCCATTCAGTTCCATTCCATTCCACTTCGTTCCACTCCACTCCTCTCCACACCACTACATTCCATTGCATCTGATTCCATTCCATTCCTTTTCAATCCTCTCCACTCCACTGCCCTCCACTCCAATCTATTCTACTCTGTCCCATTCCGTTCCCCTGCATTCCACTGCAATCCTCTTCAACCCACTCCACTCCACTTCATTCCATTCCATTCCATTCCAATCCTCTCCATTCCACTCAACTCCACTTCAATCCACTCCACTCCAATCCACTCCATCAACTCTACTCCAATGCACTCCACTCCACTCCAGTCCACTCCTCAAAATTCCACTCCAATCCATTCCATTCAATTCCAATCCATTCCACTCCACTCCACTCCACTGCACTCCATTATACTCCATTACACTCCATTCCATTGCGTTCCATTCCCCTACACTCCATTCCACTCCATTCCACTCCATTCCACTCCATTCCATTCCACTCCATTCCATTCCTCTCTATTCCACTCCACTTCATTCCATTCCACCCCTCTCCACTGCAATCAACTCCACTCTATTCCATTCCATTGCATTCCTCTCCATTCCACTCCACTCCATTCCATTCCATTTTATTCGATTGCCACTCCATTCCACTCCAATCCATTTCACTCCATTCCATTCTGCCCCATTACATTCCACTCCATTCTTCAAAACTTCACTCCATTCCACTCCACTCTATTCCACTCCACTCCATTCCATTCCATTCCACTCCATTCCTCTCCATTCCACTCCACACCATTTCACTACACACCCCTCAAACTAGTCAATTTAGCTCAACTCTACTGCACTCCACTCCACTCCTCAACATTCCATTCCATTCCGTTGCATTCCATTCCATTCCATTCCACTCCGATCTACTCCACTCCATTCCACTCCACTCCACTACACTCCATGCCACTCCAATCCATTCTGCTCCATTCCAGTACACTCCATTCATTCCACTCCACTCTACTGCACTCCACTCCATTCCATTCCACTGCATTCCATACCACTCCATTCCACTCCATTCCACTACACTCTATTCCATTCCACTCCATTCTATTCCACTCCACTCCTCTCCATTCCATTCCTTTCCATTCCACTCCATTCCTTTCCATTATATTCCACTCAATTCCTTTCCTTTGCACTCCATTAATGATCATTACTCTCCATTCCACTCCCCTCCATTCCACTCCACTCCATTCCACTCTACTCAGTTCCATTCTTTTCCACTCCTCTCCACTGCACTCCTTTCTATTCCACTCCACTCCTTTCCATTCCATTCCATACCACTGCACTCCACTCCACTACACTGCAATCCACTATACTCCACTCTATTGCACTCCATTCCATTCCATTCCACTCCACTCCACTCCACTCCATTCCATTCCACTGTTTTCCACTCCACTCTATTTCATTCCACTCCATTCCTTTCCATTCCATTCCATTCCACTCCATTCCTCTCCATTCCACTCCACTCCATTCCTTTCCATTCCATTCCATTGCAGTCCATTCCAGTCCATTCCACTCCACTCCACTCTATTCCACTCTATTCCCCTCCATTCAATTCCATTCCACTCCATTCCACTGCACTCCATTCCATTCCATTAAACTCCACTCCACTCCTCTCAATTATTCCACTCCATTCCACTCTAATACATTCAATTCCACTGCACTCTACTCCACTCCACTGCACTCCATTCCATTCGACTCCATTCCATTCCTCTCCATTCCACTTCATTCCATCTCATCCCATTCCATTCCACTCTATTCCACTTCCCTCCACTCCACTTCTGTCCATTCCATTCCATTGCATCCCATTCTAGTCCATTACACCGCACTCCACTCCATTCCATTCCTTTCCAATCCATTCCATTCAATCCCGTTCCACTCCACTCCCCTCCATTCCATTCCATACAATTCCATTCCACTCCATTCCACGCCATTCCAGTACACTCCATTAAACTAGACTCCATTGCATTATATTCCATTCCACTCCAGTCCACTCCATTCCATTCCACTCCATTCCACTGCTTTCCTCTCCACTCTATTCCATTCCACTCCATACCATTGCATTCTATTCCACTCCTTTCCATTGCATTCCACTCCTTTCCATTGCATTCCACTCCACACTGCTGCAGTCCATTCCACTGCAATTCACTACCTTCCACTCCACTCTATTCCATTCCATTCCTTTCCATTCCATTCCACTGCATTCGATTCCACTCAACTCCATTCCTCTCCACTCCATTCCACTCCATACCACTCCATTCCTTTCCACTCCATTCCATTCCATTCCACTCCACTCCATTGCATTCCATTCCACTCAAATCCACTTCATTCCATTCGACTCTACTCCACTCCACTCCACGATACTCCCTCCATTCTATTCCCCTCTACTCCATTCCATTCCATTCCACTCCATTCCACTCCTCTCCATTCCACTCCATTTAAATCCATTCCACTCCATTCGAATCCATTGTGCTCCACTCCATTCCATTCCACTCCAGTCCACTCACTTCACTCCATTCCATTGCACTCTATTCCAGACCATTCCACTCCACTCCATTCCATTCTATTCCATTCCATTGTATTCCATTCCATTCCGTTGTACTCCGTTCCAGTCCACTCCACTCCATTCCACTCCATTCCACTATACTCCACTCCATTTCTCTCCATTACACACCCTTCCACTACATTCCATTTCACTCTTTTCCACTCCAATCCATTACATTCCATTACACTCCACTCCACTCCACTCCATTCCGTTCCACTCCATTCCACTCTACTCCAATCCATTCCTCTCCACTCCACACCATTCCATTCCATTGCATTCCACTCCATTTTATTCCTCTCCATTCCACCCCACTCCACTCCATTCCACTGTTTTCCATTTCATTCCATTCCACTCCCTTCCATTCCACTCCATTCCATTCCATTCCACTCTACTCCACTGCACTGCACTCAAATCCACTCCTCTCCATCCCATTCCACTCCATTCCACTTCACTCCATTTCATAGCATTCGATTCCATTCCACTCCACTCCGCTCTATTCCAGTCGTCTCCACTCCATTCCACTCCACTCCATTCCCCCCACTGCATTCCATTCCAAACCATTCCATTGAACTCCATTCCACTCCAATCAACCCCATTCCACTTCACTCCACTCTTTTTCATTGCATTCCACCCCACTCCTGTCCACTCCACTCCACTCCAATCCACTCCATTCTTTTCCATTCCTGTCCATTCCACTCTATTCCACTTCATTCCACTTCACTCCACCCCATTCCACTCCACTCCATTCCATTTCATTCAATTGCATTCCACTCCATTCCAATCCAATCCACTCTGTTCCACTCCAATCCACTCAATTCGTTTCCACTGCATTCCACTCCATTCCATTCCATTCCATTTCATTTCATTCCACTCCACTCCTCTCCACCCCTCTCCATTCCATTCCACTCCACTGCACTCCACTCCACTCCATTCCTCTTTACTGCTTTCCATTCCATTCCATTCCATTCCACTCCACTCCACTCCACTCCATTCAATTCCACCCCATACCATTCCATTCCATTCCATTTAATTCCACTCCAGACCTCTCCATAACACTGCATTCCATTCCACTCCTCTGCACTCCACTGTATTCCATTCCACTCCACATAATTGCATTCCATTCCATTCCATTCCACTCCACTCCACTCCTCTCCTCTCCATTCAACTCCTCTCCTCTCCATTCCACTTCAGTCCACTTCATTCCACTTCATTCCTGTGCATTCCATTCTATTCCATTCCAGTCCCTTCCATTCCATTTCAATCTATTCCAATCCATTCCGTTACATTCTAATCAACTCCAATCCACTCCACTCTACTCAATTGCACTATACTCCACTCCATTCCATTCCATTCCGTTCCATTGCAGTCCACTCCACTCCACTACATACCAATCCATTCCATTCCACTCCAATCCACTCCACTCCTTTCCAATCCATTCCATTCCACTCCAATCCACTCCACTCCATTCCAATCCATTCCATTCCATTTCACTTCACTCCAATCCATTCCACTCCTCTGCATTCCATTGCATTCATTCCACTGCACTCCACTCCACTTCACTGTACTCCATTCTACTCCGTTTTATTCCGCTCCATTCCACTCCACTCCATTTCATTCCAATCCACTCCACTTCACTCCAGTCCATCCCACTGCATTCCACTACATTCTATCCCATTCCACTCCATTCCTTTCCATTCCATTCCTCTCCATTCCAGTCCACTCCACTCCACTCCATTCCATTCCTTTCCACTTCACAACATTCCACTCCATTCCATTCCAATCCATTCCACTCTATTCTATTTCATTGCACTCCATTCTGTTCCATTTCACTCCATTCCATTCCATTCCATCCATTGCACTCAATTCCATTACACTACACTCCATTCCACTCCATTCTATTCCAGTCAACTCTCTTTCATTCCTTTCCATTCCACTGCACTCCACTCCACTCCACTCCATTCCACTCCTTTCCATTCCACTCCAATCCACTCCTCTCCATTGCATTTCACCATATTCCATTCCACTCCATTCCTTTCGTTTCTATTCCACTACTTTCTATTCCATTGCACTCCACTCCACTCAATTCCACTCCACTCTATTCCTCTCCACTCCACTCTATTCGATTCCACTCCTATCCATTCCGCTCCATTCCACTAAAATGCACTCCATTCCATTCCAGTCCACTCCATTTCCTTCCATTCTACTCATTCCACTACATTCCAGTCCATTCCACTACATTCCACACCACACAACTCCATTCCACTCAATTCCATTCCGCTCCATTCCACTCCACTCCATTCCATTCAATTCCACTCCACTCCAATCCATTCCACTCCAATACTCTCCAGTCAACTCTACTGCATTCCATTTCACATCATTTCAGTCCTCTCCATTCCAGTCCACTCCACTCCATTCCAATCCACGACATTTCATTCCATTAAATTTCATTCCACTCCACTCCAATCCACTCAGCTCCTTTCCACTCCTTTTCATTCCACTCCATTGCACTCCAGTCCACTCCATTCCACTCCACTCCATTCCATTCCATTCCGTTCCAATCTACTCCATTCGACTTTATTCCACTCCAACCCAATCCATTCCACTCCAATCCACAATTTTCCTTTCCACTCCATTCCACTCCATGCCATTCCATTCCATTTAGTTCCCCTCCACTCCACTCCTTTCCAATGCATTCCGTTCCACAGCATTCCGTTCCACTGTATTCCGCTACTTTCCATTACCTTCCATTCTGATCCACTCCACTCCACTCCACTTCACTCCATTCCATTGCACTGCATTCCACTCCACTGCATTCCATTCCACTCCATTCCATTCAATTCCATTCCATTCTATTCCATTACATTCCACTCCATTCCATTACATTGCACTACACTCCACTCAATTCCTTTCCACTCCACTCGACTCCTTTCCACTCCACTCCACTCCACCCCACTCCATTCCATTCCATACTACTCCATTCCATTCCATTCCACTCCGTTCCACTCCATTACTTTCCACTCCATTCCACTCCAATACATTCCATTCCAGTCCACTCCACTCCATTCTATTCCATTCCATTGCACTCCACTCCACTACATTCCTTTGCCCTCCATTCCACTCCATTCCTTTCTAGTCCATTCCATTCCATTCCATTCAAATCCATTACACTCCATTCCACTCCATTCCTCTCCCTTCCATTCCACTCCACTCCAATCCTTTTCACTCCCCTCCACTCCACTCCATTCCATTCCACACTACTCCATTCCATTCCATTCCATTCCACTCAATTCCACTCCACTCCATTAAACTGCCTACAACTTCATTCCAGTCCACTCCACACCACTCTACTCCATGCCATTCTAGGCCACTCCATTCCACATTTGTCCCCTCCATTCCACTGGATTCCATTACAATCCTATCCTTTCCATTCCACTCCTTTCAATTGCATTCCATTTAACTCCATTCCATTCCATTCCACTCCACTCCTCTCCTTTCGATTCCACTTTACTCCACTCCATTCCACTCCATGTCTCTCCCCACCACTCCACTCCATTCCATTCCACTATACTCCATTCCATTCCATTCCATTAATTTCCATTGCACTCCATAACACATCACTGCATTCCACTGCATTCCAGTCTATTCCACTCCATTCCAGTCCACTCCAATCTACTCCATTCCATTCCATTCCTTTCCACTGCTCTCCACTACACTCCATTCTATTCCAATCCATTCCACTCCATTCCAATCCATTCCATTCTACTCTACTTCAATCTATTACACTCCACTCCATTCCATTCCACTCCATTCCACTCCAGTTCACTCCATGCCACTCCACTCCACCTCACTAAATTCCACTGTAGTTCTCTCCACTCCACTCCATTACAATCTGCTCCCCTCCATTTCATTCCATTCAATTATATTGCATTCCATTCCATTCCACTACATTCCACTCCACGCCATTCCACTGCATTCCATTCCATTCCAATACATTCGAGTCCACAACATTCTACTCCATTACATTCCACTCCACTCTACTCCTCTCCACTCCTCTCCATTCCATTCCACTCCACTCCATTCCAATCCAATACATTGTATTCCATTCCATTCCACTGCACTATTCTCCACTCCATTCCATTCCACACCATTCCACTCCACTTCATTCCACTCCAATTCATTCTACTCCATTCCACTCCACTCCACTCTGTTCCTTTCCACTCCATTACTTTCCACTGCATTCCATTCCTCTCCATTCCAATCCACTCCACTCCATTTCTCTCCACTCCTTTCCATTCCACTTCATTTCATTCCACTCCACTCCTCGCCAATCCACTCCGCTCCACTACACACCATTCAATTCCACTCCACTGCACCGCACTCTACTCCGTTTCACTCCACTCCATTCCTTTCCATTCCATTCCATTCCACTCTATTCCACTCCACTCCACTCCATTCCAATCCATCCCACTCCATTCCATTCCATTCCACACCACTCCACTCCATTCCACTTCATTCCATTCCATTCCACTCCACTCCAATCCATTCCATTGCACTCCAATCGACTGCATTCCAACCCAATCCATTCCATTTCAATCCATTTCACTCTATTCCACCCCAATCCACCCCATTCCATTCAGTTCCATTTCATTCCAATCCTCGCCTTTCCACTCCACTCCATTCCACTCTTTTCCACTTCATTACAGTCCACTAAACTCCACTCCAATAAATTTCATGCCATTCTACTGCACTCCACTCCATTCCATTTCATTACATTCCATTTAACTCCACTCCACTCCATTTCACTCCACTCCATTCCACTGCACTCCACTCCATTCCGTTCCATTCCATTCCGTTCTACTCTACTCCAGTCCATTCCTCTCCAATCCAGTCTACTCCAATCCATTCCACTCCACTCCACTAAACTCCAATACATTCCATTCCACTCCACTCCATTCCATTCCAGACCATTCCATTCCATTCCATTCCATTGCATTCCACTGCCCTCCCCTCCATGCACTCCACTCCACTCCATTCCAATCGATTACACTCCAGTCCATTCCAATCCTCTCCATTCCACTGCACTCCACTACACTCCATTCCATTGTACTCCATTCCACTGTCCTCCTTTCTATTACACTCCACTGAATTGCATTCCTTTCTACTCCATTCCATTGCATGTATCTCCACTCAACTCCATTCCAATCCACTGCAATCCACTCCATTCCACTCCAGTTCACTTCACTCCACTCCACTCCACTCCATTACACTCCACTGTTTTCCATTCCATTACATTCCATTCCATTCCACTCCATTCCACTCCACTGCATTCCATTCCTTTCCAGTCCCCTCCACTCTACTCCATTCCATTCCAGTCCATTCCACTCCACTCCATTCCATTACACTCCACTCTAATCCACTCCACTACACTCCAGTCCATTCTGTTCCACTCCATTCCATTCCACTCCATTCCAGTCCACTCCATTCCTTTCCATTCCACTCCACTCCACTCCATTCCACTCATCTCCATTACACTCCACTCCGTTCCAATCTATTGCATTCCATTCCACTCCACTCCACTGCATTCCAAGCGATTCCACTCAATTCCACTCAACTCCACCTCATTCCATTCAATTCCATTCCATTCCATTCCATTCCATTCCATTCCACTCTATTCCACTCCACTCCATTCCACTCCATTCCACTCCCTTCCACTCCATTCTAGTCCACTCAACTCCACTTGACTCCATTCCATTCCATTCCATTGCAATCCATTCCATTCCATTCCAATCCATTCCACCACACTCCATTGCATTCCACTCCACCCCACTGCATCCTATTCCATTTATTTCCACTCCTTTCCATTCCACTCTATTCCTCTCCACTCCACTCCATTTCACTCCACTCCATTCTGTTCCACTCCATTCCGTACCACTCCATTATACTCCACACCAATCAACTCCACTTCATTCCATTCCATTCCATTCCATTCCACTGCACTCCACTCCATACCATTCCATTCCTTTACATTCCATTACACTCGTTTCCATTCCATTCAACTTCATTGCACTCCACTCCATTACATTCCACTCCATTCCCCTCCATTCCACTCCATTCCATTCCACTCCACTCCATTCCATTCCATTATATTCCACTCCACTCCATTCTACTCCACTCCACTCCATTCTACTCCACTCCACTCCATTCCATTCAATTGCATTCCATTTCCCTCCTTTCCACTCCACTCCACTCCATTCCATTCCACTCCCCTCCATTCCATGCCATTCCAATAAATTCCCATCCATTCCATTTCATTGCAGTCCATTCCATTCCATTCCACTCAATTCCAGTCCATTCCATTCAACCGCACTCCATTCCAATCCACTCCATTCCATTCCATTCCACTGCACTCCACTCCATTCCATTTCAATCCATTCCACTCCACTCCACTCCATTCCATTCCTTTCAATTCCATTCCATTACAATCCACTGCACTCCACTCCACTCCATTTTACTCCATTTCACTCCGTTTCCGTCCAGTCCACTCAACTGCACTCCGTTTTACTCCATGTCACTCCATTCCAGTCCACTCCACTCCACTCCACTCCATTCCTTTCCATTCCATTGCACTCCATTCAATTCCTTTCCAATCCATTGCACTCTACACCACTGCTTTCCATTCCATTCCATTCCATTCCATTCCGTTCCATTCCATTCCATTCCAAACCATTCCACTCCACTACACTCCATTCCATTTCATTTCATTCCACTCCACTCCACTCCATTCCATTAAGTTTTACTGCATTCCACTCCATTACAGTCCACGCCACTAAATTCCACTGCATTTCATTCCATTCCACTGCACTGCACTCGTTTCCAATCCAATCCATTCCACTCCACAGCACTCCATTCCTTTCCATTCCATTAAACTCCATTGCCCTCCACTCTGTTCAACTCCATTCCAGTCCACTCCATTCCACTCCACTGATTCCATTCCATTCCACTGCACTCCACTCCATTCTATTACAATCCATTTCACTCCACTCCATTCCATTCTACTCCACTCCACTCCACTCCACTCCACTCTGTTCCATTTAATTCCACTCTATTCCATTCCACTCCATTCCATTCAACTCCACTAAATTCCACTCCAGTCTATTCCATTCCATGCCACTTCAGTCCACACCACTCCATTCCAATGCATTCCATTCCATTCCAATACTCTCCACTTCATTCCATTCCATCCCATTCCATTCCATTCCATTCCTTCCACTCCACAGCAGTCTATTCCCTTCCATTCCTCTAAATTCCAGTCCACTTCACTCAATTACACTCCACTCCATTCCATTCCATTTCACTCACCTCCATTCCACTCCACTCAACTCCACTCCACTCCATTCCATTCCACTCCACTGCTCTCCACTCCATTCCATTACACTCCCCTCTATTCAAATCCATTAAATTCCATTCCATTCCTTTACACTCAACTCCACTCTACTCCATTCCACTACCATCCACTCCATTTCACTCCATTCCACTCCATTGCATTCCATTCCATTCCATTCCAATCCAATCCATTGCACTTCATACCATTCCATTCCACTCTACTCCATTACACTCCACTCCATTCCACTGCATTACATGCCATTCTATTCCATTCCATTCCACTGCATTTCACACCACTCCATTCCAATCCATTCCACTCCATTCCACTACCCTCCTCTCCATTTCTTTCCATTCCATTGCATTCCCTTCCATTCCATTCCATTCCTGCCACTCCATTCCACTCCATTCAATTCCATACCTCTAAATTCCAATCCACTCCACTCAATTTCACTCTACTCCATTCCATTCCATTTCATTCATCTCCACTCCACTAAACTCCACTCCATTCCATTCCACTCCACTGCTCTCCACTTCCCTCCATTACACTCCACTCTATTCAAATCCATTAAATTCCATTCCATTCCTTTACACTCAACTCCACTCTACTCCATTCCACTGCCATCCACTCCATTTCACTCCATTCCACTCCATTGCATTCCATTCCATTCCAATCCAATCCATTGCTCTCCATACCATTCCATTCCACTCTACTCCATTACACTCCACTCCATTCCACTGCATTACATGCCATTCTATTCCATTCCATTCCACTGCATTCCACACCACTCCATTCCAATCCATTCCACTCCATTCCACTACCCTCCTCTCCATTTCATTCCATTACATTGCATTCCATTCCATTCCATTCCACTCCATTCCTTCCACTCCATTCCACTCCATTGAATTCCATACCTCTAAATTCCAATCCACTCCACTCAATTTCACTCCACTCCATTCCGTTCCATTTCATTCATCTCCACTACACTAAACTCCACTCCATTCCGTTCCACTCCACTGCTCCCCACTCCACTCCATTACACTCCATTCCATTCAAATCCATTAAATTCCTTATCATTCCTTTAAACTCAACTCCACTCCACTGCATTCCACTGCCATCCACTCCATTTCACTCCATTCCACTCCATTCAATTCCATTCCATACCAACCCAATCCATTCCACTCCATACCATTCCGTTCCACTCTACGCCATTACACTGCACTCCATTCCACTACATTACATTCCATTCTATTCCATTCAATTCCATTCCACTCCACTCCACTGCATTCCACTCCACTGCACTCAATTCGTTTCCTTTCCACTCCACTCCATTCCAACCTAGTCCACTCTTTTCCACTCCACTTAACTCCATTCCTTTATATTCCATTCCATTCCATCCCATTCCACTGTTCTCCACTCCATTCCACTCGAATCCACTCCTCTCCAGTCCACTCCACTCCATTCCACTCCACTCCATTCCATTTTAATCCACTCTATTCCAATCCATTCCACTGCACTCCACTACAGTCCACTCCATTCCACTCCATTTCACTCCATTCTACTCCATTCCTGTTCACTCTACTCCACTCCACTCCATTCCAATCCAATCCACTCCATTTCACTCCACTCCACTCCATTCCATTCCCATCCATTCAATTCCAATTCATTCCACTCCATTCCACTAAACTCCACTACATTCCATTCCACTCCTCTCCAGTGTCCTCCATTCCACTCCATTCCATTCCACTCCATTCTATTCCTGTCACTGCCAATCCACTCCAATCCTTTCCACTCCAATCCACTCCATTCCATTCCATTCCATTTCATTCAACTCCACTCCACTCCACTCTACTCCCCTCCATTCCATTTCATTCCACTCCACTGCACTCCACTCCACTCCATTCCACTCCACGCCATTCCTCTCCACTCCACTCCATTCCATTCCATCCCGTTCTTTACACTCCAGTCCACTCCACTCCATTCCACACCAATCTAATCCATTTCACTCCATTCCAATCTATTTCACTCCATTCCATTCCAGTCAAGTCAATTCCAGTGCATTTCACTCCATTCCATTCCTCTGCACTCCACTGCACCCACTCCACTCCATTCCACTCCATCCCATGGCATTCCGCTCCACTCCACTGCACTCCACTCCACCACACTCTACTTCTCTTCATTCCATTCCATTCCATCCCATTCCCTTCCTCTCCATTCCACCCCAATCCACTTCACTCCATTCCACTCCAGTCCAATCCAATCCATTCAATTCCATTCCATTCCACTGTATTTCATTCCATTCCTTTCTTTCGAGAGTATCTCACTCTGTCACTCAACCTGGAGTGCAGTGGGACAATCTCAGCTTCCATTCCACTTCATTCCAGTCCACTCCTCTCCACTCCTATCCACACCACTTCATTCCACTCCATTCCCCTCCATTCCATTCCACTCCACTCCAATCTACTCCATTCCACTCCACTTCTCTCCTTTCTTTGATTCCATTCCATTCCATTCCACTCTACTCAATTCCACTTCACTCTATTGTGCTGCACTCCACTCCATTCCATTCCATTCCATTCAACTCCATTCCAGTCCACTCCACTCCATTCCACTCCACTCTACTCCATACCTTTGCATTCCTTTCCACTCCCGTCCATTACATTCCACTCCTCTCCACTCCATTCCACTCCATTCCATTCCATTCCACTCCACTCCATTCCATGCCACTCCACTCCACTCCATTCCATGCCACTCCACTCCATTCCATTCCATTCCACTGCAATCGACTCCACTCCATTCCAATCCATTCCACCCCACACTAATCCATTCCATTCCACTCCACTCCAATCCATTCCATTACATTCCACTCTATTCCTCTCCACTCCATTCCATTCCACTCCATTCCTTTCCATTCCAGTCCACTCCTTTTCTTTCCATTCCTCTCCATCCCATTCCATTCCATTGCACACCATTCCACTCAACTACATTGCATTACATTGGATTCCATTCCACTCCTCTGCACTCCACTGCACTCCACTCCACTCCATTTCACTCCATCCTATTGCATTCCGCTCCAATCCACTGCACTCCTTTCCACCGCACTCCACTCTACTTCATTCCATTCCATTCCATCCCATACCATTCCTCTCCATTCCACTCCAATGTACTTCACTCCACACCACTCCAATCCAATCCAATCCATTCCATTCCATTCCACTGCATTCCATTGCATTCCTTCCTTTCGAGAGTATCTCACTCTGTAACTAAGCCTGGAGTGCAGCGGGAGAATCTCAGGTTCCATTCCATTCCATTCCATCCCACTACACTGCACTCCACTCCACTCCACTCCATTCCACTCCATTACACTGCACTCCATTCCATTCCATTCCTTTTCACTCCACTCCATTCCACTCCACTCCATTCCATTCCAGTCCATCTACTCCACGCCACTCCACTTCATTCTATTCTACTGCATTCCTTTCCACTCCACTCCACTCTATACAATTCCATTCCGTTCCATTCCTTTCCACTCCATTCCAGTCCATTCCACTCCTTTCAACTCCTATACACTCCATTACACTCCATTCCCATCCACTCCACTCCATTCAATTCCACTCCATTCCACTCCACTCCATTCCATTCCATTACACCACACTCTACTCCACTCCATTCCCCTTCACTCCATTCACTCTACTCCATTACACTCCACTCCATTCCACTCCACTCCACTCCATTCCACTTCACCCCATTCCATTCCTTTACATTTCATTCCAATCCACTCCTCTCCACTCCACTCCATTCCATTCAACTCCACCGCATTCCAATCCACTCCATTCCACTCCACTCCATTCCACTCCACTCCACTCCGTTCCTCTTCACCCCATTCCATTCCTTTACATTTCATTTCAATCCACTCCTCTCCACTCCACTCCATTCCATTCAACTCCACCGCATTCCAATCCACTCCATTCCACTCCACTCCATTACATTCCACTGCAAAGCAATCCATCCATTCCATTCCACTCCAATCCACTCTATTCCACTCCACTGCACTCCTTTCCACTACACTTAACTCCATTCCATTCCATTCCATTCCATTCCAGTCCATTCCACTCCACTCTTCACCATTCCATTCCATTTCACTCCATTCCATTCCATTCTACTGTATTGCACTACGCTACACTTCGTTCCACTCCATTCCCCTCCATTACACTCCATTCCATTCCAATCCATTCCATTACACTCCATTCCATTCAATTACATTTCACTCCACCCTCTCCATTCCATTCCACTCTACTCCATTCCATTCCACTCCACTCCACTCCATTCAATTCCACACCATTCCATTCCTCTCCATTCCACTCAACTCCACTCCATTCCACTCCAATCCATTCTGTTCCATTCCATTCCTCCACACTCCAATCCAATCTACTCCTTTCCATTCATCTCCCATCCACTCCACTTCAATCCATTCCACTCCATTCCACTCCACTCCACGACATTCCACTACACTTCACTCCTTTCCATTCCATTCCATTCCACTCCATTCCATTCCATTCCACTCTACTCCAATCCACTCCACTCTACTCCATTCCACTCCACTCCTTTCCATTCCACTCCATTCCATTCCATTCACCTTCATTCCATTCCACTCCACTCTATTACAGTCCACTCCACTCCATTCCATTCAACTACTCTCCACTCTACTCAACTCCATTCCATTCCATTCCACTCAACTCCACTCCATTCCACTCCTCTCCAATCCATTCCATTCCACTCGCCCTCAATCCACTCCATTGCATTCCACTCCATTCCTCTGCACTCCATTCCATTCCACTCCATACCTTTCCATTCCATTCCACTCCATACCTTTCCATTCCATTCCACTCCTTTTCATTCCATTCCAGTCCACTCCACTCCATTCCTTTGCACACCACTCCACTCAACTGCATTGCATTACATTCGATTTCATTCCACTCCATTCCACTCCTCTGCACTCCACTGCACTCCACTCCACTCCATTCCACTCCATCGCATTGCATTCCACTCCACTCCACTGCAATCTACTCCACCACACTCCACTCCACTTCATTCCATTCCATTCCATTCCATCCCATTCCCTTCCTCTCCATTCCACTCCAATCCACTTCACTCCACTCCACTCCACTCAAATCCAATCCATTCCATTCCACTGCATTCCATTCCATTCCTTTCTTTTGAGAGTATCTCCCTCGGTCACTCAGCCTGGAGTACAGAGGGACTATCTCAGCTTCAATTCTATTCCATTCCATCCCATTGCACTTCACTCCACTCCACTCCATTCCACCCCTCTCCACTCCACTCCTATCCACACCACTCCATTCCACTCCATTCCATTCCACTCCATTCCAATCTACTCCATTCCATTCCACTCCACTTTACTCCTTTCCATTCCATTCCATTCCATTCCACTCCACTCTACTCAATTCCACCTCACTCCAATCCACTCCACTCCATTCCATTCCATTCCATTCAGCTCCATTCCAGTCCACTCCAATCCATTCCACTCCATTCCACTCCACTCCACTCCATTCGATTGCATTCCTTTCCACTTCACTGCATTCCATTCCACTCCTCTCAACTCCACTGAATTCCATTCCATTCCATTCCACTACACTCCATTCCATGCCACTCCACTCCATTCCATTCAATTCCACTGTACTTGACTCCACTCCATTCCACTCCATTCCACTCCACACCAATCCATTCCATTCTACTCCACACCAATCCACTCCATTTCATTCCCCTCCATTCCTCTCCACTCCATTCCATTCCACTCCATATATTTCCATTCCATTCCACTCCTTTTTATTGCATTCTACTCCACTCCATTCCATTCCATTACACACCACTCCACTCAAATACATTGCATTAAATTCGATTTCATTCCACTCCATTCCACTCGTCTCCACTGCACTGCACTACACTCCCTCAATTATACTCCATCCCATTGCATTCCGTTCCACTCCACTGCTCTCCACTCCACCACACTGCACTCCAGTTCATTACTTCCATTCCATCCCATTGCATTCCTCTCCATTCCACTCCAATCCACTTCACTCCACTCACTCCAGTCCAATCCAATCCAATCCATTCCATTCTATTCCATTCCACTGCATTCCATTCCATTCCATTCCATTCCACTGCATTCCATTCCATTCCATTCCATTCCACTGCATTCCATTCCATTCCATTCCATTCCATTCCACTGCATTCCATTCCATTCCATTCCACTGCATTCCATTCCATTCCATTCCATTCCACTGCATTCCATTCCATTCCATTCCATTCCACTGCATTCCATTCCATTCCATTCCATTCCACTGCATTCCATTCCATTCCACTCCATTCCATTCCATTCCACTGCATTCCATTCCATTCCATTCCATTCCACTGCATTTCATTCCATTCCTTCCTTTCGAGAGTGTCTCACTCTGTCGCTCCGCCTGGAGCACAGTGGGAAAATCACAGTTTCCATTCCATTCCATTCCATCCCACTCCACTACACTCAACTTCACTTCACTGCATTCCACTTCACTCCATTCCACTGTACTCCATTCCATACCTTTTCACTCCACATCATTCCACTCCACTCCATTCCATCCCACTCCATTCCGTTCCACTCCATTGTACTCCACTCCACTCCCCTCCAATCCATTACATTCTACTCCATTCCACTCCACTGCAATCCATACCATTCCATTCTGTTCCATTCCATTCCACTCCATTCCAGTCCCTTCCAATCCATTGCATTCCATTCCATTCCATTCCACTCTACTCCATTCCACTCCACTCCATTCCACTCCAGTCCATTGAATTCTGTTCTATTCCACTCCATTCAATTCCACTCCACTCCATTCCAGGGCACTCCACTCCATACCAGTCCACTCCACTCCACTCAAATCTATTCCATTCCACTGCACTCCACTCCACTCCATTTCATTCCACTCCATTCCTCTGTACTCAATTCCATTTCACTCCACTCCATTCTATTCCACTCCACACCATTCCTCCCCATTCCACTCCTCTCCACTCCAATGCAGTCCACTCATTTCTATTCCATTCCACTACACTCCGCTACACTCCACTTAATTTCATTCAAGTCCACTCAACTGCACTCCAATCCATTCCCCTCCATTCCACTCCACTACACTATGTTACCCTCTACTCCACTCCACTCCACTCCATTAAAATCCATTCCAATCAATTCCATTCCAGTCCACTCCACTCCATTCTACTCCACTCCATTCCCCTCCACTCCATTCGATTCCTTTCCATTCCACTCCATTCCACTGCATTCCACTCCACTCCACTCCATTCCATTCCATTCCATTCCATTCAATTCCATTCCATTCCATTCCATTTCATTCAATTCCATTCCATTCCATTCCATTTCATTCCACTCTATTCCATTCCATTCCAATCTACTCCATTCTACTCAACTCCATTCGTCTAGACTCTATACCTTTCCATTCCATTCAACTTCATTCCACTACACTCCACTCCATTGCACTCCATTGCACTTCATTCCATTCCATTCCATTCTACTCCACTCCATTCCACACCAAACCACTCCATTCCACTCCACTCCACTCCATTGCATTCCATTCCACTCATCTCCATTCCAGTCCACTCCATTCCATTCCATTTCACTCCACTCCCTTCCACTCAACTCCGTTCCATTCCTTCCCATTCCACTGCACTCCATTCCATTCCACTCCACTCCATTCCATTCCATTGCATTCCACTGTAACCCACTGCACTCCACTCTGCTCCAATCTATTCCATCCCATTCCATTCCACTCCATTCCACTCCACTCCATTCCATTCTATTGCACTCCACTCCACTCCATTCCATTTCACTCTATTCCACTCCAGTCTATTTGATTACACTCCATAACTTTCCATACCATTCCAATCCATTCCATTCCTTTTCACTCTGCTCCACTCCATTCCTTTCCATTCCACTACACTCCATTACACTAAACTCCACTCCGTTCCACTGAAATCCTCTCTATTCCACTCCACTCCACTACATTCCTTTCCATCCCATTACATTCCACTCCACACCGTTCCACTCCACTCCACTCCACTCCACTCCATTCCACAAGACTGCATTCCATTCAATTCCACTCCACTTCACTCCATGCCTCTCCACTCCATTCCAGTCCAATGCACTTCAGTCCACATCATCCATTCCATTCTAATCCATTCCACTCCATTCCACTCAACTCCAATCCATTCCATTCCATTCCATTTCATTCCACTCCTTTCCACTCCAACCCACTCCACCCCATTCCAGGCCACTCCACTCCAATCCATGCCATTCCATACCATTCCACTCCATTCCATTCCATTCCACTCCAATCCATTCCATTCCACTCCATTCCTTTCTACTACACTTCACTCCATTCCAATCCATTCTACTCCACTGCACTCAATTCCATTTCATTCCATTCCATTGCATTCCACTCCTTCCATTCCACTCCACTCCATTCCATTCCATTCTTGTCATTTCCAATCCACTACAGTCAATTCCACCTCACTTCTTTCCATTCCATTCCATTTCATTCAACTCCACTCCACTCCACTATATTCCATTCCAGGCCACTGCACTCCACTCGACACCACTCCACTCCATTCCACTTCACTCTATTTCATTCCATTCCATTCCATTCCATTCCATTCCATTCCATTCCATTCCTATACACTCCACTCCACTCTACTACATTCCACTTCACTCTCTTCCACTGCACTACATTCCATTCCATTCAACTCTATTCCACTCCACTCTTCTCCATTCCAATCCATTCCATTCCACTCCACTCCATTCCACTCTATTCCACTCCATTCCACTCCACTCCATTCCATTCCATTCCATCTCATTCAACTCCACTCCACTCCATTCCATTTCATTCCATTCTGTTCCTTTAAACTCCACTCCACTCTAATCCATTCCACTCCAATCCACTCCATTTCACTCCACTCCACTCCATTCCATTCCATGGCATTCCATTCTAATCCACTGAATTCCAATGCATTCCACTCCATTCCACTCCACTTCACTCCATTCAAGTCCAAACTTCTCCATTCCACTCCACTCCACTCCATTCCTTTCCTTTCCATTCCTTTCCACTCCATTCCATTCCATGCCATTCCATTCAACTCCATTACATTCCACTCCAATCCACTCAAGTCCAAACCACTCCATTCCTCCTAACTCCATTCCACTCCACTCAACTCCATTCTATTGCCTTCCATTCCTGTCCACTCCATTACATTCCACTCCTCACCATTCCATTCCATTCCATTCAATTCCACTCCACACCATTCCATTCCATTCCATTCCACTCCATTCCATTCCATTCCACTCCATTTCATTGCATTCCACGCCATTCCATTCAATTCCACTCTATTCCATTCCTTTCCACTCCGTTACAGTCCATTTCACCCCAATCCACTCCATTCAATTCCATTCCGTTCCACTCCATTCCATTCCATTCCACTGCATTCCACTCCACTTCACTCCACTCCATTCCATTCCATTCCACTGCATTCCACTCCACTTCACTCCACTCCATTCCATTCCATTCCATTCTTTTTCAATCCTTTCATCTCCACACCACTCCATTCCACTCCACTCCTTTCCATTCCATTCCATTTCTTTCCACTCCATTCTATGCCATTCCTATCCATTCCACTCTATTCCATTCCATTCCACTCCAATCCATTCCTTTCCACTCCATTCCTTTGCACTACACCCCACTGCATTCCAATCCATTTCACTCCATTCCACTGCACTCCACTCCACTCCATTCCATTCCATTCTATTTCACTCTTTCCACTGCTCTCCACTCCATTCCATTACATACCTGTCAGTTCCAATCCACTCCAATCAATTCCACTGCACTCCTTTCCAATCCATTACATTTCATTCAACTCCATTCCACTCCATTTCCCTCCATTCCATTCCACTCCACTGCACTCCTCTCCTCTCCATTCCACTCCACTCCGTTCCACTCCACTCCATTCCATTCCATTCAATTCCATTCCATTCCGTTCCATTCCATTCCATTCCATTCCTATACACTGCACTCCACTCCACTCCATTCCACTACAATCCACTCCATTTCACTCCACCCCACTCCCTTCCATTCCAATCCATTCCATTTCATTCCATTACACTCCATACCATTCCATTCCACTCTACTCCATACCACTTCACTCCATTCCACTGCACTTCATTCCATTCCATTCCATTCAACTCCATTCCACTCCTCTGCACTGCATTCCACTCCACCCCACTCCATTCCATTCCATTCCATTCCACTCCACTGCATTCCACTCCAGTCCACTCTATTCCACTGCACTTCATTCCATTCCATTCCATTCCATTCCTCTCCATTCTATTCCTTTCCACTCCATTCCAGTCCACTGCACTCCATTCCACTCCGCTCCTTTCCACTCCACTCCATTTCATTCCAATCCACTCCATTCCATTCCAATCCACTCCATTCTATTCCATTCCACGGCACTCCACTCCACTCCATTCAACTCCACTCAATTCCACTCCATTCTACTGCATTCTACTCCATTTCAATCCACTCCACTCCAATCCTATCCATTCCATTACATTCCAATGCACTCCACTCCGTTCCATTCCAATCCACTACATTCCTTTCCACTCCACTCCACTCTATTCCACTCCACTCTACTCCATTCCATATCATTCCATTCCATTCAACTCCACTCCATGTCATTCCGTTCCATTCCACTTCATTCCTTTCCTTTCCATTCCACACCTTTCCACTCCACTCCACTCCATTCCATTCCACTCCACTGCTTTCCATTCCATTTCCTTCCATTCCACTCCTCTCCATTCCACTCCACTCCACTGATTTCCATTCGATTTCATTCCATTCAACTCCTTTCCACTCCACTCCACTCCACTGATTTCCATTCCATTTCATTCAATTCAACTCCTTTCCACTCCACTCCTCTCCACAACGTTCCATTACATCCATTTCCTTTCCACTCTATTCCACTCCTCTCCACTACACCGCACTCCACTCAACTCCACTCCACTCCATTCCACTCCCCTCCATTCCGTTACATTCCATTCCACTCCACTCCAATCCACTCCAGTCCATTCCTCTCCATGCTACTCCTCTCCACTCAACTCATCTCCATTCCAATCCACTACATTCCATTCCACTCCAATCCAATCCACTCCATTCCACTCCACTCCAGTCCATTCTGCTCCATGCAACTCCTCTCCACTCAACTCCTCTCCATTTCAATCCACTACATTCCATTCCACTCTGCTCCACTCCATTCCATTCCTTTCCACTCCATTCCACTCCAATCCATTCCACTCCATTCCAGTCCACTCCCCTCCACTCCAATGCATTCCATGCATTTGCAGTGCACTCCACTCCACTCCATTCCATTAAAATCCATTCTACTCCACTCCATTTCATTCCACTCCATTCTTTCCATTTAACTCCACTAAACTCCATTCCACTCCATTCCATTCCACTCCACTCCTTTGCATTCCATTCCATTCCATTCCATTCCCATCCACTCCATTCCACTACTCGGCACTCCATTCCATTCGACTCCATCCAATCCTCTACATTCCACTCCACTCCAATCCATTCCATTCCATTCCCCTCCATTCCACTCCGTGTGATTCCACTGCGTTACACTCCACTCCATTCCATTCCATTACACATTACTCCGCTCCAATACATTCTATTCCACTTCATTACACTCTATTCCATTCCACTCTGCTCCAGTTCACTCCATTCCATTGCATTCCGCTCTATTCCATTCCTCTCCATTTCTTTCCAGTGCATTCCACTCCATCTCCTCCGCTTCACTCCATTCCATTCCATTCCATTCCACTGCACTCCACTCCATCCACTCAACTCCACTCCATTCCACTCCATTCCACTCCATTCCACTCCATTCCACTCTATTCCATTCCACTCCATTCCACTCCACTCCAGTCCATTTCACTCAACTCTGCCCCTTTCCATTCCACTCCATTCCATTCCTCTCAATTCCACTCCACGCCACTCCATTCCAACCCACTCCTTTCCATTCCACCCCATTCCAATCCATTCCAGTCCAATCCACTGGACCGGACTCCATTCCATTCCATTTTACAGTAGTCCACTTCATTTGATTACCAACCATTCCACTCCACTCCATTCAATTGCACTCCAATGCTCTCCATTCCTCTCTGCTCCATTCCGTTCCATTCCACTCCACTCCTTTCCACTCTTTCCATTCCATCCCCTGCCATTCCACTCCAGTCCACTCCACTCCACTCTACTCCACTCCATACCATTCCACTCCGTTCAACTCCATTCCATTCCTCTCTATTCCACTCCACTCCACTTCGTTCCACTCCATCCTATTCCATTCTAGGCCATTTCATTCCACTGCACTCCACTCCACTACATTCCATTCCATTCCACTCCAATGCACCCCACTCCACTCCATTCCACTCCAATTCATTCCACTCCACTGAATCGCATTGCGTTGCATTCCTTCCAATTCCACTCCACTTCATTCCACTACATTCCACTCCATTCCACTCCATTGGACTCCACTCCACTCCATTCCATTCCTTTCCATTCCTTTCCATTCCGTTCCATTCCATTCCATTCCATTCCATTCCATTCCATTCCACTCCATTCCACTCCATTCCATTCCGTTCCACTCTACTCCATTAGACTCCACTCCATTCCACTCCACTTCACTCCAATCCACTCCAATTCACTCCATTCCATTCCACACCACTCCATAACACTCTAATATTCCATTCCATTCCACTCCACTCCACTCCATTCCACTCCCATCCACTACATTCCATTCCATTCCATTCAACTCCACTGCACTCCTTTCCAATCCATTCCAGTCCATTCCACTTCAAACCACTCCATTCCATTACTTTCCTTTCCATTCCATTGAACTCAATTCCACTCCATTCCACTCCACTCCACTCCATTCCACTCCACTCCACTCCATTCCACTCCACTCCACTCCATTCCATTCCATTCCATTCCATTCCTTTCCACTCCATTCCAGCCCACTCAACTCCATTCCAGTCGTCTCTATTCCATTCCACTCCACTCCACTGCAATCTAATACACTCCATTCCACTCCACTCCATTCCACTCCTCTCCATGCCTTTTCATTCCATTCCACTGCACTCCACTCCATCCACTCCACTCCACTGCATTCCACTCCAATTCATTCCACTCCACGCCACTCCACTCCATTAGACTCCACTCTGCGCCATTCCATTCCATTCCATTCCACTCCATTCCACCCCATTCCAATCCATTCCAGTCCATTCCACTCCACTCCACTAAATTCCATTCCATTCCACTCCATTCCATTACATTCCACTTTACTCCTTCCACTCCACTACATTCCTTTCCATTCCATTCCACTCCATTCCATTCCACTTCTCCACATTCCAGTCCACTGCACTGCATTCCACTCCACTCCACTCCATGACACTCAGCTCCTTTCCAATCGACTACACTCCAATCTATTCCTCTCCACTCCATTCCATTGAATTCCATTCCAGTGCACTCCACTCCACTCCACTGAATTCCATTCTACTCCTTTTCATTCTAATCCATTCCTTTTGATTCCACACTATTTTATTCCACTTAACTCCATTCCACTCCAATTGCATTCCATTCCATGCCATTCTACTCCATCCCACTCCAATCCACTCTGTTCCACTCCACTCCCCTCCATTCCACTCCACTTCACTCCTCTTCACTCCACTCCATTCCATACCACTCCACTCCATTCCGTTCCTATCCAATGCATTCCATGCCGTTCCATTCCTATGCACTCCACTCCACTCCATTCCACTGCATTCCATTGCACTTCATTCCACTCCAATTCATTCCATTCCACTCCCTTCCACTCCACTCTATTCCATTCAACTCCATTCCTTTCCATTCCATTACACTCCATTACATTCCGTTCCGCTCCACTGAACTCCATTCAATTCCACTCCGCTCCATTCCATTCCACTCCACTCCACTCCACTCCAATCCTATACATTCCATTCCACTCCACTCCATTCCACTCCTCTCCATGCCTTTTCATTCCACTCCACTGCACTCCACTCCATCCACTCCACTCCACTGCATTCCATTCCAATTCATTCCACTCCATGCCACTCCACTCCATTAGACTCCACTCTGCTCCATTCCATTCCATTCCATTCCACTCCATTCCACCCCATTCCAATCCATTCCACTCCGTTCCACTCCACTCCACTAAATTCCATTCCAATCCACTCCATTCCATTACATTCCACTTTACTCCATTCCACTCCACTGCATTCCTTTCCATTCCATTCCACTCCATTCCATTCCACTTCTCCCCATTCCAGTCCACTGTACTCCATTCCACTCCACTCCACTCCATGCCACTCAGCTCCTTTCCAATCGACTACACTCCAATCTATTCCTCTCCACTCCATTCCATTGAATTCCATTCCAGTGCACTCCACTCCACTCCACTGTATTCCATTCTACTCCCTTCCATTCCAATCCATTCCATTCGATTCCACACTATTTTATTCCACTTAACTCCATTCCACTCCAATGCATTCCATTACATGCCATTCAACTCCATCCCACTCCAATCCACTAAGTTCCACTCCACTCCCCTCCATTCCACTCCACTTCACTCCTCTCCACTCCACTCCATTCCATACCATTCCACTCCATTACAATCCTATCCAATCCATTCCATGCCATTCCATTCCTATGCACTCCACTCCACTCCACTCCATTCCCCTCCAATCCATTGCACTTCATTCCACTCCAATCCATTTCATTCCACTCCCTTCCAGTCCACTCTATTCCATTCAACTCCATTCCTTTCCATTCCATTACACTCCATTACATTCCATTCCACTCCACTGAACTCCATTCCATTCCAATCCGCTCTACTCCATTCCGTTCCAATCCACTCCACTCCGCTCCAATCCACAGAACTTCAATCCATTCCACTCTACTCCATTCCATTCTGCTCCATTCCATTCCGTTCCAATCCACTCCACTCCATTCCATTCTCCTCCACTCCACTGCACTCCACTCAATTCCATTTATTTCCACTCCATTACATTCCACTCCATTCCCCTCCATTCCAATCCACTCCATTCCATTCTACTCCTCTCCACGACACTCCACTCCACTCCATTCCAATCCATTCCACTCCATTCCATTACAGTCCACTCCACTCCACTCCATTCCATTCCTCTCCACTCCTTTCCACTCCACTCTTCTCAATCCATCTCTCTCCATTCCATTCCAAAATACTCCATTCCATTCCATTTCATTCCACTCCATTCCACTCCATTACATTCCACTCCTTTCCACGCCATTCAAGTCCATTTCAGTCCACTCCACTCCACTCCACTGCATTACATTCCATTTCACTGCACTCCACTCCACTCCATTCCATTGCACTCCATTCCACTACACTACATTCCATTCCACTTCATTCAATTCCATTCCATTCCACTGCACTCTACTTCACTCCACTCCTCTATATACCATTCAACTCCATTCCATTCCACTGCACTCTACTTCACTCCACTCCTCTATATACCATTCAACTCCATTCCATTCCACTCCATCTGACTCCAATCTTCTCCATTCCACTCCACTCCATTCCATTCCATTCCACTCTTTTCTAATCCATTTCACTCCACTGCATTCCACTCCTCTCTGTTTCATTCTATTCCATTCCATTCCATTCCATTCCACTCCACTCCACTACATTCCAATACATTCCACTCCATTCCACTCCACTCCACCAGATTCCATTCCATTCCATTGAACCCCATTCCACTCCAATGCATTCCTCTCCAGTACATTCCATTCCATTCCATTCCATTCCACTTCACTCCACTCCATTCCAATCCATTGCACTCCCTCCCATTCCACTCCACTCCATTCCATTCCATTCCACTCCACTCTATTCCATTCCATTCCATTCCACTCATTTCCACTCCACTCCACTCCATTCTACCCCACTCCACTCCATTGCATGCCATTCCATTCCATTACAATCCATTCCATTTCATTACAGTCATTCGATTCCATTCCACTCCTTTCCAGTCCACTCCACTTCTTTCCACTCCATTCCATTCCATTCCATACGATTCCGTTCCACTCCATTCCACTCCATTCAACTCCATTCCACTCCACTCCAATCCATTCCACTCCACTCCATTCCACTCGACTACACTCCACCCTACTCCATTCCATTCCACTCAATTCCACTCCACTCCATTTCAATCCTTTCAATTCTCTTCCACTCCTGTCCACTCCATTCCACTCCACCTCACTCAATTCCACTCCACTCCATTCCACTCCATTCCATTCAAATCCATTCAGTTCCATTCCATTCCGATCCATTCCACTCCAATCCGTTAAATTCAACTCCAGTCCATTACACTCCATTCCACTCCACTCCACTCCATTCCAATCAACTCCATTCCACTCCACTCCAGTCCATTTCAGTCCCCGCACTGCATTCCATTTCATTCCCTTCCTTTCCAATCCATTCCAGTACACTCCACTCCATTGAAGTAAGTGCACTGCACTTCATTCCACTCCACTCCACTCCACTACATTCCATTCCACTCCATTCCATTCCATTCCATTTCACTCCTTTCTGCTCCATTCCAGTCCACTCCACCCCATTCCAGTGCACTCCTCTTCATTCCACTCCAATCCACTCCACTCTACTACTTTCCATTCCACTCCAATCCATTCCATTCAACTCCACAGAATTCCAATCCATTCCAATCCACTGCACTCCACTCCATCCACTCCACTCCATTCCATTCCATTCCACTGCATTCCTCTCAACTCCACTCCATTCCACTCCACTCCGATCCATACCATTCCATTCCATTCCGCTCTACTACACTCCATTCCTATCCATTCCTATCCATTCAACTCCATTCCACTCTATTCCAGGGAATTAAATTCCACTAAATTCCTTTCCACTCCATTCCATTCCATTCCACTGTACTCCATGCCATTCCATTGCATTCCACTCCATTACATGCCACTGCACTCCATTCTACTCCATTCTATTCCTCTCCATTTCACTCCACTCCACTCCACTCTCTTCCACTCCATGCCATTTAGTTTCATTCCATTTCATTCCACTCTACTCCACTCCATTCCATTACACTCCATTCCACTCCATTCCAATGCATTCCAGTTCACTCCACTCCACCCAACTCCATTCCAATGCATTTCAGTGCACTCCACTCCACCCGACTCCATTCCATTCCATTCAACTGCACTTCACTTTATTTGTTTCCAATCCATTCCACTCGGCTCCATTCTGTTGCACTCCACTCCCCTCCATTCCCTTCTACTCCATTCCATTCCATTCCTCTCCACTCCACTCCACTCCACTCCATTCCATACCATTCCATTCGATTCCAGACCACTTTACTCCACTTCACTCCACACCATACCTTTCCACTGCATTCCATTCCTCTCAATCCCACTCCACTCCATACCATTCCACTCCATTCCTTTCCTCTCAATTCCCCTCCACTCCACTGCATTCCACTCCATTCTTTCCATTCTATGCCATTTTTTTCCACTACACTCCACTCCATTCCATTCTACTCCAAATCACTCCACTCCACTCCATTCTAATCCAATCCATTCCACTCCACTGTTTTCCATTGCATTCCATTCCATTCAATTCCACTGCACTCCATTCCACTCCAATCCACTCCATTCCACTCCATTCCAATGCATTCCAATGCACTCCACTCCACCTGACTCCATTCCATTCCATTCAACTGCACTCCACTATATTTGTTTCCAATCCATTCCACTCGGCTCCATTCTGTTGCACTCCACTCCCCTCCATTCCCCTCCACTCCATTCCATACCATTCCATTCGATTCCAGTCCACTTCACTCCACTCCACTCCACACCATACCTTTCCACTCCATTCCATTCCTCTCAATTCCACTCCACTCCGTACATTCCACTCCATTACTTTCCTCTCAATTCCCCTCCACTCCACTGCATTCCACTCCATTCTTTCCATTCTATGCCATTTCTTTCCACTCCACTCCACTCCATTCCATTCTACTCCAAATCACTCCACTCCACTCCATTCTAATCCAATCCATTCCACTCCACTGCTTTCCATTGCATTCCATTCCATTCAATTCCACTGCACTCCATTCCACTCCAGTCCACTCCATTCCATTCCATTCCATCCCATTCTACACCACTGTACTCCATTCCAATCCACTCCATTCCACTCCACTCCTTTCCATTTCATCACACACCACTCCATTCGATTCCATTCCATTCCATTCCATTCCACTTCTCTACACTGCATAACAATCCATTGCACTCCATTCCACTCCACTCCATTCCATTCCATTCCGTTGCATTCCATTGATTTCCATTCCACTCCAGTCTACTCCACTCCACTCCTCTACATTCCATGCCATTCCGTTCCATTCCAATCCATTCCATTTCATTCCAGGCCATTCCATTCCATTCCACTCCATTCCAGTCCATTCCACTCAATTCCAATCCATTCCATTTCATTGCAGTCCACTCTATTCCGTTCCACTCCATTCCGTTCCAATTCACTTCACTGCACTCCATTCAAATCCACTCCATTCCATTCCATTCCTTTCATTCCATTCTACTCCACTCCAATCCATTCCATTCCCCTCAACTCCAATCCATTCCACTCTATTCCACCCCACTCCACTCCATTCCATTCCATTCCATTGCATTCCACTCCATTCCCCTCCACTCCATTCCAAACCCTTTCACTCAAATCCACTCCATTCCAGTCCACTCAACTCCACTCCACTGCATTCCATTCCGCAGCACTCCACTCCATTCCATTCCAATTCGTTCCACTCCATTCCATTCCATTCCACTCCAATCCACTCCACTCCACTCCTTTCCAATCCATCACACTCTACTCCACTCCATTCCACTCCTTTCCATTCCATTCATTTCTATTCTATTCCATTCCATTCCACTCCTCTCCCTTCCAATCCACTCCATTCCATTCATCTCCACTGCACTCCACTCCAAGCAACTCCACTCCATTCCATTCCATTCCACTCCTCTGCAATCCATACCAGTCCACTCCACTTCACTCCAATCCATTCCATTCTATTCCAATACATTCCATACCATTCCATTCGTCTCCATTCCATTCCATTCCACTCTACTTAATTCCACTGCACACCATTACACTCCAGTATGTTCCATTCCATTCCACACCATTCCATTCCACTCCACTCCATTCAAGGCCACTCCACTCCATTCCACTCCACTGCACTGCACGCCAATCCTCTCCATTCCATTCCACTCCACTCCATTCCACTCCACTCCACTCTATTCCGCTCCATTCCATTCCACTCCATTCCACTCCATTCCACTCAACTCTGCTCCATTCCATTCCCTTAAATTCCACTCAACTCCACTCCATTCCAATCCTCTCCACTCCATCCTTTCCATTCCACCACATTCCCATCCATTCCAGTCCACTCCATTCCACCCGACTCCATTTCATTGCATTCCACTGCACTCCACTTCATTTGAGTCCAAGCCATTCCACTCCGATCCATTCAATTGCACTCCACAGCACTCCATTCCACTCCACTCCATTCCATTCCATTCCACTCCACTCCACTCCATTCCATTCCATTCTATTCCACTCCAGGCCACTCCACTCCCCTCCACTCCATTCCATACCATTCCACTCCATTCCATTCCTTCCAATTTCACTCCATTCCACTCCATTCCACTCCACCCTATTCCACTCTAGGCCATTTCATTCCACTCCACTCCACTCCACTCCATTCCATTGCACTCCAATGCACTCCAATCCACTTCATTCCTCTGCAATCCATTCCACTCCACTACATTCCTTTGCATCCCATTCCATTCAATTCCACTCCACTCCATTTCACTCCATTCCACTCGTTTCCACTCCACTCCACTCCATTCCATTCCTTTGCATTCGATTCCGTTGAATTCCATTCCATTCCTCTCCATTCCATTCCATTCCACTCCTCTCCATTCCATTCCATTACACTCTCCTTCACTACACTCAATCCATTTCACTCCACTCCATTCCATTCCATTCCATTCAACTCCATTCCACTACTCTGCACCCCATTCCACCCCTATTCACTGCATTCTTTTCCATTCCATTGCACTCCACTCCATTCCATTCTACCCCATTCCATTCCATTTCAATCTACTCCACTCCATTCCACTTCACTCCATTCCACTCCCATCAACTACATTCCATTCAACTCCACTCCACTCCTTTCCAATCCACTCAACTCAATTCCACTCCAAACCACTCCGTTCCATTCCTTTCCGTTGCATTCAACTCCATTCTACTACCTTCCACTCCATTACACTCCACTCCCCTCCATTCCATTCCATTCCTTTCCACTCCATTGCAGTACACTCAACTCCATTCCAGTCCTCTCCATTCCATTCCACTCCACTCCACTCCAATCCCCTACATTCCATTCCACTCCACTCCATTCCATTCCTCTCCTATTCATGCCATTCCATTCCAATCCACTGCACTCCACTCCATCCACTCTTCTTCACTCCATTCCACTCCATTCCATTCCACTACATTCCCTTCAATGCCATGCGACTCCACTCTGCTCATTCCATTCCATTCCACTCCACTCCACTCCATTCAAATCCATTCCAATCCATTCCACTCCACTCCAGTAAATATCATTCCATTCTACTCCATTCCATTATATTCCACTTTACTCCATTCCACTCCACTCCATTCCACTCCACTACATTCTGTTCCATTCCATTCCACTCCATTCCATTCCACTCCTCCACTTTCCAGTCCAGCACACTCCATTCCACTCCAATCCACTCCACGTCACTCAACTCCATTCCATTCGACTCCACTCCATTCTACCCTTCTCCACTCAATTCCATTAAATTCCATTCCATTGCAGTCCACTCCACTGCACTCCATTCCATTCCATTTCATTCCCTTCCACTCCATTCCATTCCACTCTATACCATTCCACTCAACTCCATTCCATTCCAATCCATTCCATCACTTTCCATTCTACTCCATCCCACTCCAATCCACTCTGTTCCACTCATCTCCACGCCATTCCACTCCACTCCACTCCTCTCCACTCCACTCCATTCCATACTACTCCACTCCATTCCATTCTACTCCAATACAGTCCATTCCATTCCATTCCACTGCACTCCACTCCACTCCATTCCACTCCATTCTATTGCACTCCATTCCACTCCACTCCATTCCACTCCACTCCATTCCTTTCTATTCCATTCCACTCTATTCTGTTCCTTTCCTCTCCACTGCACTCCGTTCCATTCCTCTCCACTACTTTCTATCCATTCCAGTCCACCCCACCCCACACCAATTCACTCCACTTCAATCCTATCCACGCTACTCCATTCCATTTCTTTCCATTCCATTCCATTCCATTCCATTCCATTCCATTCCATTCCATTCCATTCCAATCCATTCCATTCCATTCCATTCCAATTCCACTCCATTCCATTCTATTCCCCTCCACTCCACTCCACTCCACTCATTTCCATTTATTTCCACTCCATTCCATTCCACTACTTCCACTCCACCCCACTACATTCCAATCCACTCAATTCCATTCCATTCTACTCCTCTCCATGCCACTCCACTCCACTCCATTCCAATCCATTCCACTGCATTGCATTACTTTCCACTCCATTCCATTCCACTCCATTCCACTCCTTTCCATTCCATTCCATTCCACTCCTTTCCATTCCATTCCATTCCACTCCACTCCAATACATTCCAATCCATTCCACTCCATTCGTCTCCACTGCACTACTTTCCATTCCATGCCATTCCATTAAACTCTATTCCACTCCAATCCATTCCACTCCATTCTGTTCCATTCCTCTCCATTCCACTCCATTCCAGTACATTCCATTCCATTCCTTTCCACTCCAGTCCTCTCCATCCAATTCATTCCACTCCATTCCATTTAACTCCACTTGAATCCTATGCATTCCAGTCCATTCCATTCCATTCCTTTCCATTCCACTCATTTCTACTCCACTCCACTCAATTCCACTCCACTCCATTGCATGCCATTCCATTCCATTCCATTCCATTCCAATCCATTACATTTCATTCCAGTCCATTCCATTCCATTTTACCCCATTGCTGTCCATTCCACTCTTCTCCACTCTATTCCATTCCATTCCTTTCCATTCCATTCCATTCCATTCCATTGCATTCCACTCCATTCCAGTCCATTCCATTCCACCCCACTCCATTCTACTCTACATTATTCCACTCCACTCCATTCCACTAGACTGCACCCTACTCCACTCCATTCCACTCGACTGCACTCTACTCCACTCTACTTCACTCCATTCCAATCCATTCCGCTGCATTGCATTACTTTCCACTCCACTCCACTCCACTCCATTAAATTCCACTCCAGTCCACTCCTTTCCACTCCACTCTGCTCACTCCACCCAACTCCATTCCATTCCAATATACTCCATTCCATTCCATTCCATACCACTCCATTCAACTCCATTACATTCCACTCCATTCCACTCCTTTGCAGTCCACTCCACTCCACTCCATTTCACCACAGTTCACTCCACTACATTCCATTGCACTCCATTCCACTCCAATAATTCCCATTCCACTTCATTTTATTCCATTCCGTTCAACTCCACTCTACTTCACCCCACTCCCATACATTCCATTCCAATACATTCCATTCCACTCCATCCGACTCCACTCTTCTCCATTCCACTGCATTCCATTCCATTTCATTCCACTCCATTATAATCCATTCCACTCCACCTCATTCCACTCCTCTCCGCTTCTTTCCATTCCATTCCATTCCACTCCACTCCAATACATTCCAATCCATTCAACTCCATTCCTCTCCACTCCACTACTTTCCATTCCATGCCATTCCATTAAACTCTATTCCACTCCAATCCATTCCACTCCATTCCGTTCCATTCCTCTCCATTCCACTCCATTCCAGTACATTCCATTCCATTCCTTTCCACTCCACTCCTCTCCATCCAATTCACTCCACTCCATTCTATTTAACTCCACTCGAATCCTATGCATTCCACTCCACTCCATTCCATTCCACTCCATTCCACTCATTTCCACTCCACTCCACTCAATTCCACTCCACTCCATTGCATGCCATTCCATTCCTTTCCAATAGATTCCATTTCATTCCAATCCATTCCATTTCATTCCAGTCCATTCCATTCCATTCTACCCCATTCCTGTCCATTCCACTCCTCTCCACTCCTTTCCATTCCATTCCTTTCCATTCCATTCCATTCCATTCCATTCCATTCCATTCCACTCCATTCCAGTCCATTCCACTCCACCCCACTCCATTCTACTCTACATTATTCCACTCCACTCCAATCCATTAGACTGCACTCTACTCCACTCCATTCCACTCGACTGCACTCTACTCCACTCCATTCCACTCCACTCCATTCCACTACCCTCCAATCCAATCTATTCAATTCCATTCCACTCCATTCCACTCCATTCCACTCCAATTCACTCAATTCCACACTCCATTCCATTCCATTCCTTTCCGTTCCATTCCATTCCTTTCCATTCCATTGCTTTCCGTTGCATTCTACTCCATTCTGTTCCTTTCCAGTCTAGTTCTTGCCACTCCATTCTATTCCAATCCATTCCATTCCATTCCAATCAACACTATTCCACTCCATTCCACTTCATTTTAGTCCATTCAAACCATTCCATTCCATTCCTTTCCACTCCTTTCCAGTCCACTCCACTCCATTCCAGTGCACTCGGCTTCATTCCATTTCACTACATTCCATTCCAATGCATTCCATTCCATTCCATCCCTTTCCACCCCATTCCAATCAACTCCACTCCATTCCACTGCACTCCTCTTCATTCCACTCCACTCCACTCTACTACATTCCATTCCACTCCACTCCATTCCATTCAACTCCACACCATTCAATTGCATTCCATTCCACTGAACTCCACTCCATCCATCTCACTCCATTCCACTCCATTCTATTCCAATGTATTCCACTCCACTCCACTCCATGCCACTCTACTCCATTCCACTCAACTCTACTCCATTCCATTGCAATCCACAACACTCCATTCTAATCCATTCCTCTCCATTCCACTTCATTCCGTTCCATTAAATTCCATTCCATTCCATTCCATTCCACACCATTCCATTCCATTCCGCTGTACTCCATTCGACTCCACTCCATTCCACTCTACTCCATTCCATTCCACTGCATTCCACTCCATTATTACATTGCACTCCAATCCATTCCACGCCATTCCATTCCTCTCCATTCCACTCCACTCCACTCCATTCCATTCAACTCCATCCCATTTGTTTCCATTCCATTTCATTCCACTCCACTTCACTCCACTCCATTACACTCCATTCCAATCCATTCCAGTCCACTTAACTCCACTCAACTCCATTCCATTCCATTCAACTGCCCTGCACTTCATTAGATTCCAATCCATTCCACTCCGCTACATTCAATTGCACTCCACTCCACTCCATTCCCCTCCACTCCATTCCATTCCATTCCACTCCTCTCCACTCCACTGCATTCCATTCCATTCCATTCCATTCCATTCTTTTCCATTCCGTTCCATTCCATTCCAGTCCAGTTCACTCCACTCCACTCCACTCCATTTCACTCCATACCATTCCACTCCATACCATTCCTCTCAATTCCACTCCACTCCACCGCATTCCACTCCATCCTTTTCAATTCTATGTCATTTCATTCCACGCCACTCCACTCCACACCATTCCATTCCACTCCAATGAACTCCTTTCCACTCCATTCCAATCCAATTCATTCGACTCCACTGCTTTCCACTGCATTCCATTCCATTCAATTCCACTCCACTCCGTTCCACTCCATTCCACTCGATTCCATACCATTCCATTTCATTCCACTCCCCTGCACTACATTCCAATCCATTCCACTCAATTCCACTCTACTCCAATCCATTCTATTTCATTGCATTCCATTCCAATCCATTCCATTCCATTCCATTCCACTCCATTCCATTCCATTCCATTCCATTCCACTCCATTCCAATCCATTCCATTTAATTGCAGTCCATTCCATTACATTCCGGTCCATTCCACTCCATTCCATTCCAGTCCTCTCCATTCCATTCTGTTCCATTCCCTTCCCTTCCCTTCCCTTCCAATCCATTCCATTCCCTTCCCTTCCCTTCCCTTCCATCCCATTCCATTCCCTTCTATTCCATTCCATTCCACTCTTCTCCACTCCATTCCACTCCACTCCATTCCAATCCATTACATTCTATTTCACTCCGCTCCACTCCATTCCATTCTATTCCATGCTCCTCCATGCCACTGCAATCCACTCCAACCAATTCCACTCCATTCCAGTCCACTCCACTCCACTCCCCTCCATTCCATTCCGCAGCACTCCTCTCGATTCCATTCCAATTCCTTCCACTCCATTCCATTCCATTCCACTCCAATACACTCCACTCCACTCCTTTCCATTCCAATACACTCCGCTCCACTTCATTCCACTCCATTCCATTCCACTCCACTCCAATCCATTCCATTCCTTTCCATTTCATTCCTCTCCTTTCCACTCCACTTCATTCCACTCCATTTCCTTCCATTCCACTCCACTCCATTCCACTCCACTGTATTCCATTCCATTCCAATTCATTCCATTCCTTTACACTCCACTCCACTTAATTCCACTCCAATCCACTCCATTTCATTCCGCTCCACTCCATTCCATTCCAGTCCATTCCACTCCCCTCTACTCCTTTCCATCCCTTCACACTCCGCTCCACTTCATTCCACTCCATTCCATTCCACTCCACTCCATTCCATTCCAATCCATTCCACTCCATTCCAATCCGTTCCATTCCATTCCATTCCTCTCCTTTCCACTCCACTTAATTCCACTGCAGTCCAATCCATTTCATTCCACTCCACTCCATTCCATTCCATTCCATTCCACTCCATTTCACTTCATTCCAATCCATTACACTCCATTCCACTCCTCCCCACTCCATTACTTTCCATTTCATTCCTTTCCACTCCATTCCGCTCCACTCCATTTCAATCCATTCCACTTCACTCCGTTCCATTCTACTCCACTCCATTCAACTGTACTCCGTTCCTTTTAATTCCACTCCATTCCACTCCACTACACTCCATTCTTCTACACTCCATTTCATTCCATTCCACTCCACTCCACTCCATTCCAGTCCACTCCATTCTACTCCATTCCACTCAACTCGCCTAGATTCCATACCATTCCTATCCATTCCTCTCCACTCTACTCCATTCCAATCCATTCCACTCCTTTACACTAAACCCCACTCCATTTCATTTCATTGCATTCCATTCCTCTGCTTTCCACTCCACTCCACTCCATTCCACTCCACTCCATTCCATTCCATTATACTCCACTCTACTCCAAGCCATTCCATTGAAATCCATTCCACTCTTCTCCATTCCATTCCGCTTCACTATGCTCCACTCCAGTCCATTCCATTCCACTGTATTCCATTCCTCTCAATTCCAATCTATTCCACTTCACTCCATTTCAGTCCACTCATTTCCACTCCACTCCACTCCATTCCACTCCACTCCAGTCCATTCCATTCCATTATACTCCACTACACGCCATGCCATTCCATTAAACTCCATGCCATTCTACCCCATTCCATTCCACTCCACTCCACTCTTCTCCACGCCACTCCTTTCTATTCCAGTACACTACATGCCATTTCAATCCAATCCGTTCCATTCCATTCCATTCCACTGTATTCCGTGCTCTCCATTTGTTTCCACTTCTCTCCATTCCGCTCCTCTCATTCCATTCCATTCCGTTCCATTTCATTCCAATCGACTCCTCGCCACTCCACTCCACTCCAGTCCACTCCATTCCATTCCATTCCACTGAACTCCACTCCACTCCTTTCCACTACACTCCATTCCACTCCACTCCATTGAATTCCATTGCATTCCTTTCCACTCGACTCCACTCCACTCCATTCCACTCCAATCCAGTCCATTCCACTCCAGTCCACTCCATTCCATTCCATTCCATTCCATTCCATTCCATTCCATTCCATTCCATTCTATTCCACTCCATTCCATTCCTATCCACTCTTATCCATTTCATTCTACTCCATTCCACTCCAAACCACTCCATTCTATTCCATTCAACTCTAATCCACTCCACTCCATTTCAATCCACTTCATTCCATTCCATTCCACTGCATTCCATTCCACTCCACTCCATACCTTTCCATTTGACTCATTTCCACTGCATTCCACTCCACTCCACTCCATTACATTACATTGAATTCCATTCCATTCCATTAAATTCCACTCGACTCCCTTCCAGTCTAGTCCACTCCATTCCACTCCACTCCACTCCTCTCCACTCCACTCCATTCCATTCCACTTCACTCCATTCCAGTCCATTTCAATCCATTCCAATCCATTCCATTGCACTGCACTGCACTCATATCCATTCCACTCCATTCCACTCCATTAAATTACACTCCATTCCACTCCACTCCATTCTATTCCATTCCACTCCCCTCTATTCCATTGAATTCCATTCCACTCCACTCCATTCCATTCAACTCCATTCCTTACCATTCCATTCCCATTCCTTCCATTCCATTGCCCTCCACTGCACTCCATTCCATTCCACTCCACTCCTCTCCCCTCCAATCCAATCCTTTCCAATCTACTCCGTGACATTACTTTCCAATCAACTGCATTACACTTAATTCCATTTCACTCCATTCCACTGCATTCCACTCCATTCCAATGCATTCCAATCCACTCCCCCAATCCAGTACATTCAATTTCTTTCCACTACCCTGCACTCCATTCCAATCCAATTCACTCAACTCAATTCCATTCCACTCCACTCCACTTCATTCCACTCCATTCCATTTATTTCAACTCCATTCTATTCCACTCCATTCCATCCTATCGACTCCATTCCAATCCACTGTATTTCATTCTATTCCAATCCACTCCACGCCATTCCACTCCACTCCATTCCCTTCCAATCCTCTTCACTCTACTCCACTCCATTCCATTCCACTCCATTCCATTCCTCGGCATTCCACTCCACTCCACTCCATTCCATTCCATCCAATTCCATTCTATTCCACTCCCCTCCATTCCATTCTACTCTCCTGAACTCCACACCACTCCATTCCACTTCACTCGATTCCACTCCACTGCACTCCACTGCATTCCATTTCTCTCCACTCCATTCTACTACACTCCATTCCACAGCATTCAATTCCATTCCACTCCTTTCCACTGCATTCCACTCCTCTCCCCTCCATTCCACTCCTTTCCATTCCATTACATTACATTCCGTTCCATTCCACTCCATTGCATTCCATTCCACTGTAGCCCTTTCCACTCCATTCGATTCGACTCCATTCTATTCCATTCTTTTCAACTCCATTCTGCTCCACTCCTCTCCATTCTAGTCCTCTCCACTCCATTCCATTCCATTCCTTTCCACTCCATTACGGTACACTCCACTCCATTCCAGTGCACTCCACTCCTTTCCACTCCACTCCTCTCCACTACATTCCATTCCACTCCACTCCATTTCTTTCCATTCCATTCCACTGCACTCCACTCCATCCACTCCTGTCGACTTCTTTCCACTTCATTACTTTCCAGTCCACTCCATTCCACTCCAATCCATTCCACTCAACTCTGCTCCTTTCCATTCCATTCCATTCCACTCTACTCCACTCCATTCCCATCCATTCCGATCCACTCCATTTCATTCCACTTCATTCCATTCCATTCAACCCCACTACATTCCATGGGACTCCATTCCACAGCACTCCTTTCCATTCCACTCCATTCCATTGCATTTCATTCGATTCCATTCTATTTCACTACATTCCATTTCATTCCACTGCACTACACTCCATTGCATTCCACTCCACTCCACTCCTTTACACTCCACTCCCCTCAACTCCACCCCACTCCATTCCATTCCAATCTACTCCATTCCATTCTGCTCCATTCCACTCCACTCCATTCCATTCCATTCAACTCAATTTTGCTTCATTCCAGTACACTCCACTCCACTCCTTTCCGTTCCAATTCATTGCACTCTACTCCAATTCATTCCATTGCACTCCTTTCAACTCCACTCCTTTCCAATCCACACCATTCCATTCCATTCCATTCCATTCCACTCCACTCCACTACATTCCATTCCATTCCACTCAACTCCACTCCACTCCATTGCACTCTACTTCAATCCATTTCTCTTCATTCCATTCATTCCACTCTACTCCATTCCTTTCCATTCCATTCCACTCCACTCCTTTCCACTAAACTCCATTCCGCTGCATTTGCTTCCATTCCACTCCTTTCCACTTCACTCCATTCCACTTCATTCCACTCCATTCCACTCCTTGACAGTCCACCCCACTACACTGCATTCTATTCCATTCCCCTGCACTCCACTCCACTCTATTCCATTCCAATCCATTCCACTCCACTCCATTCCATTCTACTCCACTCTACTCCACTCCCCTCCACTGCACTCCATTCAATTCCACGCCATTCCATTCCAATCCATTCCACTAAACTCCACTCCATTCCACTCCACTCTACTCCATTACACTCCACTCCACTCCATTCCATTCCACACCACTCCGTTACATTCCAATCCTTTCCACTCCATTCCACTCCAGTCCACTCCATTCCACTCCATTCCATTCCAATCCACTCCGTTCCATTCCATTCCCACTATTCCATTCCACGCCACTCTATTCCAGCACACTGCATTCCATTTCATTCCATTCCACTCCATTCCTCTCCACTCCACTCGACTCCACTCCACTCAACTCCTTTCCACTTCAGTCCACTCCATTCCATTCCACTCCACTCCATTCCATTCCTTTCCATTCCACTGCATTCAACTCCACTCCATTACATTCCATTCCACTCCACTCCACTCCATTCATTCCATTGCACTCCATTCCACTACACCCTATTCCATTCCACTCCATTTCTTTCCATTCCATTCCACTTCATTCCATTCCATTGCACTCCACTCCACTCCATTTTATTCCACTCTATTCCATTCCTTTCCACTCCACTCCACTCCTTTCTACTACACTCCACTCCTTTCTACTCCACTCCACTCCTTTCTACTCCACTCCACTCCACTCCACCCTACTCCCTTCCATTCCTTGCTACTATATTCCATTACATTCCATTCCACTTCATTCACTCCACTCCACTCCACTACATTTCACTCCATTCCACACTATTCCAGACCTCTCCACTCCACTCCACTCCACTCCATTCCATTCGACTCCACTCCACTCCACTGCACTCCATTCCATTCCTATCCATTTCATTACTTTCCTTTCAATTCCATTCCATCCCATTCCATTCCATTCCATCCCATTCCATTCCATTCCACTCCATTCCATTCCATTCCATTCCATGCGATTCCATTCAACTCTATTCTATTCCATTCCATTCCACTCCACTCCACTCCATTCTGTTCCACTGCACTCCACTCTTTCCACTCAACTCCACTCCACTCATCCCCACCCCATTCCATTCCTATCTCCTCTATTCCATTCCATTCCATTCCACTCCTTTCCACTCCAATCCACTAAACTCAACTGCGTTCAAGTCTACTCCACTCCAGTCCACTCCACTGCATTCCATTCCACTGCACCCTCTCCACTCCACTCCAATCCATTCCATTGCACTCCATTCCACTCCACTCATTTCCTTTCCACCCCCTTCAATTACATTCTGTTCCACTCCGTTCTATTCCATTCTACTCCATTCCACTGCAGTCCATTCCACTGCACTCCAATCCATACCAGTCCACTTCTCTCCACTCCACTCCACTCCTTTCCATTCCTCTCTACTGCATTCCATTCCTTTCCATTCCATTCCATTTCACTCCTTTCCACTCCACTCCGTTCCACTGTATTCCACTCCTATAAACTCCATTCCAATCCACTCCACTCAACTCCACTCCAGCGCATTCCATTGCACTGCACTGAACTCCACTTCCTTCCATTCCAATACATTCCACTCCACTCCTTTCCATTCTGCTGCACTCCATTCCACTCCACTCCATTCCATTCCACTTCATTCCGTTCTATTCCATTCCAGTCCACTCCACAACATTCCACTCCAATCCACTCCAATTCAGACCACTCCATTCCATTACATTCCACTCCAATTCCCTCCATTCCCCTCCACTCCCTTCCACTCCACTCCGCTCCATTCCATTCCAATCCACTACACTAATTTCGAAAGCATTCCACTCCATTCCACTCCACTCCGCCCCATTCCATTCCATTCCACTATATTCCACTCCTCTACATTGCACTCCATTGCGCTCTTTTCTCCTCAAATCCAGTCAAATACACTCGACACCACTCCATTCCATAGCATTCTACTGCATTCCACTCCATTCCATTCCAAGCCATTCTACTCCACTCGATACCATTCCACTGCACACCCCTCCACTCCATTCCATTCCATTTAATTCCACTCCATTCCATTCCACTCCCTTCGTCTCCAATGCACTCCATTCCACTTCACTCCATTCCACTCCATTCCACTCGACTCCATTCCACTCCACTGCATTTCACTTCACTCCAGTCCATTCCTTTCCATTCCATACCATTCAACTCCACTCCACTACATTCAATTCCATTCTACTCCATTCAATTCCACTCCACCCTCTTCCAATCCATTCCATTGTTTTCCAATTAACTACATTCCATTCAATTCCACTCCACTACACTCCGTTCCACTTCACTCCACTCTACTCCACTCTACTCCACTCCCATCCACTCCATTCCATTTAATTCCACTTTATTTCATTCCACTGTAGTCCTCTCCACTTCTGTCCAGTCTTCTCCATTGCATTCCATTCCATTCCATTCCACTCCTCTCCACTCCATTCCACTCCACTCCACTCCATTCTACTCCACGCCAATCCACTCCACTCTACTCGATTCCAAGCCATTCAACTCCATTACATTCCATTCCTAACTTCACTCCATTCCATCCATTCCACTATATTCCACTCCAATCCAATCCATTCCATTCCATTCCCTTCATTTCCACTCCACTCCATTCCAATTCACTCCACTACATTCCATGCGACTCCATTCCATTCCCGTTCATTCCATTTCACTCCCCTTCGTTCCATTCCATTCCACTCCATTCCAGTGTATTCCACTCCTCTCCACTCCATTCCTGTCAATTCCATTCCACTCCATTCCAGTCCATTCCACTCCATTCCAATCCAATCCGCTCCATTCCAATCCTTTCCTGTCCACTTCATTCCACTCCACTCCTTTCCATTCAATTATACTCTACTTCATTACACTCCACTACAATCCACTCTATTCCATTCCATTCCACCTCTTTCCACTACTCCCTACTCAATTACACTCCCCTCAACTCCATTACATGCCATTCCACTCCATTAAAATTCATTCCATTGCATTGCAGTCCATTCCATTCCATTTCACTGTTTTCCAGTCCACTCCACTCCACTCCACTCCATTCCAGTCCACTCCGATAAATTCCATTCCATTCCACTCCACTCCACTCCATTGCCTGCCATTCCATTCCATTCCTATCCAATCCATTTCATTCCCGTCCATTCCATTCCATTCCACTCCATCCCAGTCCACTCCACTTGAATCCATTCCACTAAACTCCACTCCATTCCACTTCATCCCACACCGCTCCATTGCATTACATTCCACAGCACTCCACTCCATTTCATTCCAATCCCTTCAACTCCACTCCTTTCCATTTCACTCCACTCCACTCAACTCAACTCCACTCCGTTCCATTTAATTCCACTCCACTCCATTCCATTCCTTTACACTCCATTCCATTCCATATGAATCGACTCCACTCCATTCCACTTCACTCCATTCCACTCCACTCCCCTCTATTCCATTCCATTCCATTCCACTCCAGTCCACTCCATTCCAATCCTTTCCACTCCATTCTACTCCACTCCACTCCGCTCCATTCCTTTCCATTCCATTCCACTAAATTCTACTCCACTCCATTACATTCCATTTCATTCCATTCCATTCTTTACCATTCCATTCCATTCTTCTCCACTCTGCTCCGTTCTATTCCACTCCACTCCACTGCTTTCCACTCCACTCCACCCCACTCCTTTCCATTCCACGCTACCCCGTTCCATTCCTTTCCATTCCACTCCTTTCCATTCCACGCTACTCCATTCCATTCCTTTCCATTCCACTCCATTCCACTCCTCTCCATACTACCCAATTCCAATCCATTCCACTCCATTCCAGACCACGCCATTCCACCCCATTCAGTTGCATTGCACTGCACTCCACTCCACTCCATTCCATTGCACTCCATTCCACTCCACTCCGTTCCATTCCACTCCATTCAATTCCTTTCCATTCCACTCCATTCCATTCCATTCCACTCCACTCCACCTCATTCCCTTCCACTCCACTACATTCCATTCCACTCCACTTCTCTCCACTGCACGCCACTCCATTCCATTACACTGTACTCCATTCCATTCCATTCCATTCCATTCCATTTTAGTCCATTCCACTTCATTCCACTCCATTCCACTCCATTCCAGTCCACTCCACTCCACTCCATTCCATTGTATTCCACTGCACTCGACTCCACTCCATTCCATTGCAATCCATTTCACTCCATTCTATTTGATTCCACTACACTCTACTACACTCCACTCCATTCCACTCCATTCTACTTCACTCAACACACACCACTCCATTGCATTCCAATCCACTCCATTCCATTCCATTCCACTCCATTCCACTCCACTCCTTTCCACTCGATTCCACTCCTTTCCACTCCATTCCAGTCCACTCCAATCCACTCCATTCCAGTCCACTCCAATCCACCCCATTCCAGTCCACTCCAATCCACCCCATTCCATTCCATTGCATTCCTCTTCTCTCCATTCCATTCCATTCCAATCCTTTCCACTCCACTCCATTCCATTCCACTGCAATCCAATCCACTCCATTCCGTTTAATTCTACTCTATTCCATTCCAATCCATTCCTGTATACTCCACGGTTTCTACTCCTCTGCATTCCATTCCATTCCACTTATCTCCACTCCGTTCCACTCCGCTCCATTCCACTCCACTCCATTCCACTCCACTCCGCCCCATTCCATTCTATTCCATTCCACTAAACTCCACTACCTTCCAATCCATTAAACTCCATTCCACTCCACTCCACCGCATTCGATTCCATTCCATTCCATTCCAATCCACTCCATTCCATTCAATTCCACTCCACTCCACTCCATTCCACTGCACTCCATCCCACTCCCCTCCACTCTATTCCATTCCATTCCACTTCACTTCACTACATTCCAATCCACTCCACTCCATTGCACTCCACTCCACCCCATTCCTTTCCTTTCCATTCCATTCGATTCCAATTCACTCCGTTCCGCGACAATCCATTCCATTCCATTCCACTCCATTCCATTCCACTCCACTCCACTTCACTCCACTAATTTCCATTCCATTCCACTGCATTCCACTCCATTCCATTGCATTCCACTCCAATACATTCAAATCCACTCCACTGCATTTCACTCCACTCCGTTCCATTCCTTTCCTTTCTATTCCATTGCACTCCACTCCACTCCATTCCAAACCATTCCACCCCTTTCCCCCCACTCCAATCCATTGCATTTCATTAAATTCGACTCATTTGCTCTCCACTCAACTCCATTCCACTGAACTCCATTCCATTCCATGTAGTTCCATTCAATTCCAATCCATTCCATTTAATTCCAGTCCATTCCATTCCATTCCACTGTATTCCACTCTTTTCCACTCCTCTCCACTCCATTCCATTCCATTCCACTCCAATCCAGTCCATTCCACTCCATTCCAATCCACTCCACTCCATTCCCCTCCATTAAACTCCATTCCATTCCACTCCATTCCACTCCACTCCACTCCATTCCATTCCAATATACTCCACTACACTCCATTCCACTCCACTACACTCCATTCCATTCCATTCCATTCCTTTCCATTCCATTCCATTCGACTCCTTTCAACTCCACTCTACTCCATTCCACTCCACTCAACTCCATTCCATGCCACTCCACTCCATTTCAATCCATCCCATTTCATTGCAGTCCTTTCCATTCAATTCCACTCCATTCCAGTCCACTCCACTCCACTCTACTCCATTCCACCCCACTCCTTTCCATTCCATTCCATTCCACTGCCCTCCACTCCTTTCCATTCTTATCCATTTCACTCCACTACATTCCATTCCATTCCATTCCATTCCGTTCCAATCCTGTTGCACTCCATTCCATTCCAATCCGTTCCACTCCATTCCACTTCATTCCATTCCACTCCACTACAGTCCACTCTATTCCTTTCCATTCCACTAAAATCCACTCCATTCCATACGAATCCATTCCACTAAACTAAGGTCCATTTCATTCCATTCCATTCCCTTCCATTCCATTCCACTCTATTCCACTCTGTTTCATTGCACTCCATTCCACTCCATTCCAGTACACTGCACTCCTCTGCACCCCATTGAGTTTCATTACTCTGCACTCCCCTCCATTCCATTCCAATTCATTCCACTCCACTCCATTCCATTCCACTCCAATCCATTCCATTCTACTCCACTCCACTCCTCTCCATTCCATTTCATTCCATTTAATTATATTCCATTCCATTCCACTCCATACAACTCCAGTTCACTCCTCTCCATGCCATTACACTCCACTGCATTCCATTCTACTCCACTCCATTCCACTCCACTCCTCTCCATTCCATTCCTTTCCATTCCATTCCATTCCACTCCTTTCCACTCCATTCCACTCACCTCCACTCAAATCTATTCCATTCCACTCCATTCCTTTCCATTCCACTCCACTCCATTTCATTCCATTCCACTCCATTCCAATCCTTTCCCATTCACCCAAATCCACTCCATTCCACTGCACTCCACTCCACTCCAATCCATTCAAAAACATTTCGCTCCACTCCATTCTACTCAAATCCTTTCCATTCCATTCCATTCCACTGAAATCCACTTCACTCCATTCCATTCCACTCCATTCCTCTCCACTCCATTCCAATCAACTCCACTCCACTGCACTACAATCCACTCCGTTCAACTCCACTGCATTCTATTCCATTCCACTTCACTCCACTCTGTTCCCCTCCACTACATTCCATTACAATCCACTCCATTCCAGTCCATTTCACTCCACTCCACTCCATTCCATTCCATTCAGTTCCATTCCATTGCATTCCGCTCCATTCCAGTCCATTCCACTCCATTCGACTCTACTACACTCCATTACACTCTTTCCCCTCCATTCCACTCCATTCCATTTCACGACATTCTACTTCAGTCTTTTCCAGTCCATTACAATACAATCCATTCCGTTCCCCTCAACTCCAATCATTCTACCCCTTCAAACTCCACACAACTCCACTCCACTCCATTCCATTCCACTCCTTTCCATTCCTCTCCATTACACCCCACTCCATTCCATTCCACTCCACACCATTCCATTTCATTCCTATCCACTCCACTCCACTCCACTCCCCTCCACTCCACTCCATTCCATTCATGTCCACTGCACTCCATTCCACACCACTCAATTCCACTCCACTACATTGCAGTTCACACCATACAATTCCATCCATTCCATTCCACTCCAAAACACTCCCTTCGACACCACTACTCTCCTTTCCACTCCACTCCAATCCATTCCATTCCACTCCAAAACATTCCATTCGACACCACTACTCTCCTTTCCACTCCACTCCAATCCATTCCATTCCATTCCATTCTTTCCATTCCATTACATTGCACTCCACTCTATTCCACTCTACACTATTCCACTCCACTCCATTCCACTCCACTCCATTCTATTCCGTTCCGTTGTACTCCCTTCCATTCCACTCCAGTCCATTCCCATCCTCTCCACTCCATACCACTCCACTCTACTACACTCGACTTAACTCCATTCCATTCCACTCGACTCAACTCCATTCCATTCCACTCGACTCCTCTCCATTCCATTCCTCTCAATTCCACTGTTCTCAATTCCCTTCCATTCCACTTCATTCCATTCCACTTTATTCCATTCCTCTCCATTGCACTCCACTCCACTCCAATCCACTCCAATCCTTTCCATTCCATTCCACACCAATGCATTCCATTCGATTCCAGTCCACTTCACTCCATTCCACTCCAATCCATTCCAGTCCACGCCACTCCATTCCATTCCATTCTACTCCATTCCATTCCCTTCCACTACACTCCATTCCAGTCCTCTCCACTACATTACACTCCACTCCACTCTATTCCAAGCAACTCCCTTACATTCCATCCCATTCCACTCCACTCCGTTCCATCCCACTCCACTCCACTCCATTCCATTCCACTGCACTCCACCGCAGTCCACTACACTCTACTCCATTCCATTCCATTCCACACCTTTCCACTCCACTTCATTCCATTCCATTCCACTCCTTTCCACTCCACTCCATTCCATTCCACTCCATACCTTTCCTTATCATTCCACTCCATTCCATTCCATTCCATTCCACTACACTACACTCCATTCCACTCCACTACACTACACTCCATCACACTCTACTGCCTCGATTCCACTCTACTCCACTCTATTACTTTCCACACCACTTCTCTCCATCCCATTCATTTCCAATCCACACATTTCCATTCCATTCCACTCCATTCCATTCCACTCCACTCCATTTTATTCCTTTCAACTCCAGGCCATTTCATTCCATTCCATTCCATTCCTTTCAACTCCAATACATTCCATTCCACACCACTGCATTCCACACCACTCCCCTCCACTCCACTCCATTCTACTTTATTCCACTCCATTTCATTCCATTCTATTCCTGTCTTTCCACATGATCTCTCCCTGAGACAAAAGCTTGAGTGCAGCGGCATAATCTCAGCTAACATTTCATTTCACCATTCCTTTGAATTCCATTCCATCCCATTCCATTCAATACTATTTCACTCCACTACACTGCACTCCACTCCATCCAATTCCACTCTGTCCCATTCCATTTGACTCCATTCCAATCCAATCCACTGCCCTCCACTCCCCTCCACTCCATTCCATTCCATTGCATTTCACTGCATTCCTTTTCATTCCTTCCTTCGACAGGATATAACTATGTCACTCAGGCTGGAGTGCAGTGGCACAATCTGAGCTCACAATACATGTCACTCTTCATTGTATAGAATTCTATTCCATTGCATTGCATTCCATTTCATTCCATTCCATTGCATTCCATTCCATTCAATTCCATTCCTCCCTTTTCCACTGCACTCCACTCCATTCCCCTACAATCCATTAAATCTGATTGCATTCCATTCCATTCCACTCCTCTCCAATCCACTGCAATCCACTCTGTTCCACTCCATCCCTTTCCATTCCGCTGCAATCCACTCCACCCTACTCCACTCCACTCCACTTCATTCCACTCCTCTCCATTCAACTTCCGTCCACTTCACTCCACTCCACTCTTATTCACTCCAATACGTTCCATTCCATTCCGTTCCATTCCATTCCTTTCTTTTGAGAGTATCTCACTCTGCAACTCAGCCTGGAGCACAATGGCACAATCTCAGCTTCTATTCCATTCCATTCCATCCAATTCCACTCCACTCCACTTCACTCCACTCCACTTCACCCCACTCCATTCCACCCTACTCCAATCCACTCCACTAAACACCATTCCATTCCATTTCAACCCACTCCATTCCATTCCAATCCATAAAAGTGCATTCCATTCCATTCCATTCCATTCCACTCCACTGCCCTTCATTCCATCCATTCCATTCCATTCCAATCCATTCCATTCCTTTCCACTCCATTCCATTCCATTCAAATCCACTCCAATCCATTCCATTACACTCCATTACACTCCACTCCACTCCACACCCCTCCAATCCTATGCACACCACTCCATTCCAATCCATTCCATTCCATTCCACTCCAATCCATTCGATTCCACTCCACTCCATTCCATTCCATTCCTTTCCACTCCATTCCACTGCATTCCACTCCATTCCAGTCCACACCAGTCCACTCCACTCCATTCCATTCTATTCCATTCCACTGCAGTCCACATCATTACATTCCATTCCACTCGATTCCGTCCCATTGCACTCCACTCCACTCCTTTCCATTCTATTACACCCCATTCCACTCCTTTCCTCCTCACTCCACTCCATTCCACTACCCTCCACACCATTCCACTCCATTCCTTTCCTTTCCATTCCATTCCATTCCATTCCATTCCATTCCATTCTATTCCATTCCTCTACATTCCATTCCATTCCACTGCCTTCCATTCAATTCCTGTCTTCTGAGAGTATCTCCCTCTGTCACTTAGCCTGGAGCACAGTGGCACAATCACAGCTTCCATTCCTTTCCATTCCATTCCATTCCACTCCACTCCACTTCACTTCTCTCCGTTCCATTGCACTCCACTCCACTCCAGTCCTTTGCACTCCAATCTTTCCATTCCACTCCTATCCATTCGACTACATTCCATTCCATTCCTTTCTTGTGAGAGTATCTCACTCTGTCACTTTGCCTAGAGCGCTGTGGCACAATTGCAGCTTCCATTGCTTTCCTTTCCATTCCACTCCACTCCAATCAACTCCACTCCATTCCACTCCAATACGCTACCATCCACTCCACAAGACTCCATTCCACTCCGTTTCTATCCATTACTTTCAACTCCACTACATTCCATTCCATTCCACTCCAAACCACTCCATTCCACTCCACTGAATTCCATTCCATTCTGTTCCATTCTTCTCCATTCCACTCCACTCCCCTAAACTCCACTCCAATCCGTTCCACTCCAATCCTTTCCACTCCACTCCATTGCAAACCACTCCATACCATTCCATCAATTCCACTCCACTCCTATCCACTCTATTCCACTCCACTGCAATCCTTTCCACTCCACTACAATCAATTAAATTCCATTGCATTCCATTCAATTCCATTCCACTCCATTCCACTCCACTCTACTCCATTCCACTCCACTCCATTCCAACCCACTCCGTTCCATTCCACTCCGTTCCATTCCACTCCACTCGATTCCAGTCAACTCCACTCCATACAACTCCACTTCACTCAACTCTATTTCATTCCACTCCACTCCACTCCTCTCCATACCGTTCCCCTCCATTCCTCTGAACTCAATTCCATTCCACTCCACTTGATTCCATTCCACTCCATTCCATTCCTCTTCATTCCACTCCACTCCACTGCCATCCACTCCACTCCTTTCCATTCCATTCCATTTCACTCCACTTCACTCCAATCCATTCTATTCAACTCAACACTTCTCCACTCCAATCCATTCCACTCCATTCAACTCCACTCCCCTGTATGCGACTCCACTCCACTCCATTCCACGCCATTCCATTTCATTCCATTTCATTCCATTCCACTCCATTTCATTCCATTCCAATCTACTCCATTCTACTCCACTCCATTCCACTCCACTGCATTCCATTCAATTCCATTCCATTCAACTTCATTCCACTACACTACACTCCATTACACTGCACTGCACTCCATTCCATTCCATTCCATTCCACTCCACTCCATTCCACAACACTCCACCGCATTCCACTCCACTCCACTCTATTCCAATCCATTCCATTCCATACCATTCCACTCCAGTCCATTCCTGTCCATTCCACTCCACTCCATTCCACTCCACTCCACTCCATTCCATTCCATTCCATTCCAATCCATTCCATTCCATTTCATTCCATTCCAATCTACTCCATTCTACTCCACTCCACTCCACACCATTCCATTCCATTCCGTACAACATCTTTCCACTCCACTCCACTCCATTACACCGCATTCCATTCCATTCCATTTCCTTCCATTCCACTCCACTCCATTCCACAACACTCCACTCCATTCCACTCCACTCCACTCCATTCCAATCCATTCCATTCCATTCCCTCCATTCCATTCCACTCCACTCCATTCATGTCAATTACACTCCATTCCACTCCATTCATGGCCACTCCACTCCACTCCATTTCATTCCATTCCACTCCACTCCATTCCAGACCTCTCTACTCCATTCCACTCCACTCCATTCCGTTCTATTTCATTTCATTCCATTCCATTCCCCTCCACTCCACCCCATTCCGTTCCATTCCATTCCATTCCATTCCATTCCATTGCATTCCACTACATTCCATTCCATTCCACTACATTCCATTCCATTCCACTACATTCCAATCTACTCCACTGTACTCGGTTCCACTCGATTCCTCTCAATTACTTTCCACTCCATTCCATTCCACACCATTTCATGCCACTCCACTCGATTCCACCACACTGCATTCCATTAAATTCCATTCCACTCCACTCTACTCCACTCTTCTCCATTCCATTCCACCCCACTTCACTCCACTCCAGTCCAGGTCTTTCCAATCCACTAAATTCCATTCCACTGCATTCATTGCCATACCTTTCTTGTGAGAGTTTCTTACTCTGTCACTTTGCCTGTAGCGCAGTGAAACAATCTCAGCTTCCTTTCCTTTCCATTCCATTCCACTCCACTGCACTCCACTCCACTTAACTACACTCCATTCCGCTCCATTCCAATCCACTCCAGTCAACTACCCTCTATTCCATTCCATTCCACTCCACTCCACTACTTTCAAGTGAATTCCATTCTATTCCAATGCATGACAGTCCATTTCATTCCACTCCACTTCAATCCACTCCATTCCACTCCTTTCCACTCCATTCCACTCTACTCCACTCCTCTCCACTCCACTACACTCCAATCATCTCCACACCAATCCATTCCATTGCTTTCCTGTCCACTCAATTCCATTCCATTCCATTCCAATTCTTTCCACTCCTTTCACTTCCATTCCTTTCCTTTCAACCCCACTCCATTCCTTTCCATTATATTCCACTCCTTTCCATTCCACTCCATTCCAATCCATTCCACTCCATTCCAGTCCACTCCATTCCACTCGACTCTCTTCTACTTTACTCCACTCCACTCCACTCCACTCCAGTTCACTCCACTCCACTTGACTCAATTCCATTCCATTCTATTCCATTCAATTCCAATCCATTCAACTCGACTCCACTACATTCCACTCCACTCTACTTCATTCCAATCCATTCCTCTTCATTCCATTCTACTCCACTCCATTCATTTCCATTCCATTTCATTCCACTGCACTCCACTACACTCCACAGTACTCTTTTCCAGTCCATTCTATTTCACGCTATTCCACTCCACTCCATTCCATTCCATTATACTCCAATACACTCCACTACACTCCATTCCACTCCATTCCAGTCCATTCCAGTCCACTCCAGTATACTCCACTGCATTCCATTCAATTCCATTGCACTCTAATCCTTTTAAATAAATTCCAGTCCTCTCCCCTCCATTCCATTCCACTCAACTCAACTCCATTCCACTCCAATCCAGTACACTCCAATCCACTCCACTCCATTCCATTCCACTCTATCCCATTACATTCCACTCTACTCCATTCCATTCCATTCCATTGCACTCCATTCCATTCCATTCCACTAAACTCCATTCCATTCCATTCCATTGCACTGCAATCCACTCCAATCCACTACACTCCACTTCACTCCATTCCTCTCCATTCCACTCCACAGCATTCCATTCCATTCCATTCCGCTTCACTCCACAGCATTCCATTCCAATCCATTCCACTCCACCTCATTCGATTCCACTCCATTCCTTCCCATTCCATTCCACTCCATTCGATGCCACTCACTCCACTCCATTCCATTCCACTCCAATCCAGTTCTTTCCATTTCACTCCACTCCACTTCCCTCCATTCCACTCCACTCCACTCAACTCCACTCAACTCCACTCCATTCTGTTCTAATATACTCCATTCCATTCCATTCCACTGTACTCCATTCCATTCCATTCCACTCCATTCCACTCCATTCCAGTCCACTCCACTGCAATCCATTCCATTTCATTCCAATCCACTCCACTCCACTACATTCCATTATATTCCATACCATTCGAATCCATTCCCTTCCACTCCGCTCCATTGCAGTCCAGTCCACTCCATTCCTGTCCACTCCACTCGACTACATTCCATCCATTCCACTCTATTGCATTCCACTACACTCCATTCCACTTCAGTAAACTCCACTGAACTACGTTCCATTCCACTACACTCCATTCCTCTCCATTCCATTCCAATCTACTCCATTTTATTCCATTCCAATTCACTACATTACACTCCACTCCATTCCACTCGATTCCACTCCATTCCACTGCATTCCAGTCGACTCCACTCCACTCCACTCCATTCCATTCCATTCCACTGCACTGCACTCCACTCCACTCCGTTACTTTCCAAATCAATCAAGTCTACTCCTTTACATTCCACTCCACTCTACTCCACTCCACTCCATTCCATACCATTCCGTTCCATACCATTCCATTCCATTTCACTCCATCACAATCCATTCCACTCCACTCCATTCCATTCCACTCCACTCCACTCCATTCGACTCCACTCCATTCCACTCCACTCCATTCCACTCCACTCCATTCCACTCCACTCTTCTCCATTCCATTCCATTTCCTTCCACTCCACTCCACTCCATTCAAATCCATTCCACTCCATTCCACTCCACTCCACTCCATTCCATTCGATTCCATTCCATTCCACTGCAATCCACTCCACTGCATTCCACTTCATTCCACTGCATGGTACTCCATTCCATTCCACTCCAATAAATTCCATTCCATTCCATTCCATTCCACTGCACTCAAGCCCATTCCATACCAATGTATTCCCTTCCACTCCATTCCAATCTACTCCACTCCACTTCACTCCACTCCACTTCATTCCATTCCACCATACTCCATTCCCACTCCACTCCAATCCACTCCACTCTATTCAATTCCATTCCACTCCATTCCACTAGATTCAACTGCATTGCAGTCCACTCCACTCCACTCCATTCCATTCCAATCCACTGCATTTCATTCGACTCTAATCCATTCCATTCCACTCCATTGCAGTCCATTCCACTATACTCCACACCATTCCATTCCATTCAACTCCACTCCAGTCCATTCCACTCCATTCCACTCGACTCCACTCCATTCACTCCATTCCACTCCATTCAAATCCATTATATTCCACTCCATTATACTCCACTCCTTTCCATTCTATTACTCTCCACACAACTGCACTCCATTCCATTCCACTCCATTCCACTCTACTCCATTCCATTCCTCTCCACTCCACTCTACTCCAATCCACTCCATTCAATTCTACCCTATTCCATTCCTCTCCATTCCACTCCACTTCACTCCATTCCACTCCAATTCATTCCATTCCAATCCACTTCATTCCACTCCATTCCATTCCACCGCACTCCTTTCCATTCCACCGCACTCCTTTCCTTTCCACTCCAATGCACTCCACTACACTCTAATAAACTCTATTCCATTGCACTTCAATCCATTCCATTCCATTCCATTCCATTCCATTCCATTCCATTCTTCTCCACACCACTCCATTTCACTCCAATACTCTCCACTCAACTCCACTCCACTCCATTCCATTCCATTCAATTCAACACCATTGCATTCCATTGCACTCTACTCCATTCCACTCCACTCAATTCCACTCTACTAAATTCTATTCCATTCCATTCAACTCAATTTCAATCCATTCTACCCAACTCCATTCCATTCTACTCCACTCCATTCCATTCCCTTCCATTCCATTCCACTGCACTCCACTCCACTGCACTCCACTCCATTCCACTCCATTCCACTCCACTCCATTCCATACTATTCCACTCCACTCCACTTCACTTTATTCCATTGCACTGAATTCCACTCCAATCCATTCCACACCAGTGAATTCCATTCCATTCCATTCCAGTAAATTCCATTCCATTCCATTCCACTCCATTCCGTTCCACTCCCCTCCACTCATTTCTAAACTACTTCACCCTCTCCCCCAACTCCATTCCATTGCACTCTACTCCATTCCGTTTTATTCCATTCCATTCCATTCCATTCCACTCGATTCCACTCCACTCCATTTCACTCCATTCCACTAAATTCCACTCCATTCCTGTCCACACCCGTTCACTCTACTCCATTCCATTGCATTCCACAGCGCTCCCCTCCACTCCAATCACCTGCACTCCATTCCATTCCACTCCATTCCATTCCACTCAACTACACTCCATTTCATTCCACTCCACTTCACTCCATGCCACTCCACTCCACTCCACTCCATTCCAGTCCACTCTACTCCATTCCATTCCATTCCATTCCACTACGTTGCACTCCACTCCATTCCACTCAATTCCACTCCATTCCACTCCTTTCCAGTCCACTCTACTCATATCCATTCCATTCCATTCCACTGCAATCCACTCCACTCCATTCCAAATTATTCAACTCCACTCCTTTCCATTCCAGTCCACTCTACTTCACTCCACTCCACTCCACTCCATACCACACCATTCCATTTCACTCCATTTCACTCCATTCAAATCCATTCTGCTCCACTCTATTCCATTCCATTCAAATCCACTCCATTCCACTCCACTCCATTCCACTCCACTCTGCTCCATTCCATTTCATTTCTTTCCACTGCACTCAAATCCTTTTGAATCCATTCCACTCATTCCACTCCTCTCCATTCCATTCCATTCGATTCCATTCCATTCTACTCCAATCCACTCCACTCCATTCCACTTCATTCCACTCCATTTTACTCCATTCCATTCCATTCCACTCCACTCCGTTCTACTGCATTCCATTCCATCCCACTGCACTCCACTCCATTCCTTTCCAATCTATTCCCTTCCACTCCATTCCAATATACTCATCTCCTCTTCATTCTACTCCACTTCACTCCACTCCACTTCATTCCATTCCAGAGTACTGCATTCCATTCCACTCCATTCCGCTTCCCTCCATTCAATTCCATTCCACTCCATTCCACTAGATTCCTCCGCATTCCAGTCCACTACAATGCACTCCATTCCATTCCATTCCACTGCACTCCACTCCATTCCATTCCAATCCATTCCAATCCACATCTTTCCTTCCAGTCCACTGAACCCCATTCCACTAGATTCCTCCGCATTCCAGTCCGCTACAATCCACTCCATTCCATTCCATTCCACTGCACTCCACTCCATTCCATTCCAATCCATTCCAATCAACATCTTTCCTTCCAGTCCACTCCACTCCATTCCAATCCATGCCACTCCATTTCACTCCATTCCACTCCACTCCATGGCATTCCATTCCATTACAATCCATTCCATTTCATTCGACTCCATTGCATTGCATTCCACTCCATTCCAGTCCTTTCCACTCCACTCCACACTACTAGATTCCATTCCACTCCACTCCAGTCCATTCCACTCCATTCCACTCGACTCCAATACATTCACTCCGTTCCCCTCAATTCAAATCCACTCCATTCCACTCCATTCTACTCCACTCCTTTCCATTCCATTCCATTCCACTCAACTCCACTCCATTCCGTTCCACTCCATTCCATTTCACTCCATTCAAATCCATTCTACTCCACTGCATTCCTCTCCACTGCATTCCACTCCACTCTGCTGAATTCCATTTCATTCCTTTCCACTCCACTCCACTCCTTTTGAATCCATTCCAATCTAAACCACGCCACTCTACTCCATTACATTCGATTCCTTTCCATTCCACTCCAATCCACTCCACTCCATTCCACTCCATTTCACTCCATTGCCCTCCATTCCATTCCACTCCACTCCATTCCACTCCATTCCATTCCATCCTTCTGCACTCCAGTCCAATCCATTCCAATCTATTACCTCCCTCTCCATTCCAATCTACTCCACTCCACTACATTCTACTTCACTTCATTCCACTCAACTTCATTCCATTCCACTGTACTCTATTCCATTCCATTCCACCCCATTCCACTCCCCTCCATTCAATTCCATTCCACTCCATTCCACTAGATTCCACTGCATTCCAGTCCACTCCACTCCACTCCTTTCCATTCCATTCCAGTGCAGTCTACTCCATTCCATTACAATCCATTCCAATCCATATCTTTCCATTCCATTCCATTCCAGTCCAATCCAATCCATTCCACTACATTCCACTCCTCTCCACAACATTCCATGCCTTTCCATTCCATTCCAATCCATTCCATTTCATTCGACGCGATTCCATTCCATTCCAATCCATTGCAGTCCATTCCACTACACTCCACACCATTACATTCCATTCCACTCCACTCCAGTCCATTACATTCCATTCCACTCGACTCCACTCGATTCACTCCGTTCCCCTACGTTCAAATCCACTCCATTCCACTCCATTCTACTCCACTACTTTCCATTCTTTTAAACTCCACTCAACTCCACTCCATTCCATTCCACTCCATTCCACTCTACTCCATTCCATTCCTTTCCACTCCACTCTAATCTACTCCACACCATTCAATTCCACCCTATTCCATTCCCCTCCATTCCACTCCACTCCACTCCATTCCACTCCAATTCATTCCATTCCAATCCATTTCATTCCATCCCACTCCATTCCACTCCACTCTGTTCCATTCCACTCCAATGCACTCCACTCCACTCCAATACACTCTATTCCATTCCACTCCAATGCACTCCACTCCACTCCAATACACTCTATTCCATTCCACTCCAATCCCTTCCATTCCACTCCATTCCATTCCCCTAAACTCCACTCCATTCCACTCCAGTCCACTCCCTTCAACTCCATTCCACTCTATTCCATTCCATTCCGTTGCACACCATTCCACTGCATTGTACTCTACTCCATTCCACTGCACTCCTTTCCACTCCACTATATTCCATTCCATTCCATTCAACTCTATTCCAATCCATTCCATTCCATTCCACTCCACTCCATTCCACTCCACTATATTCCATTCAATTCCATTCTACTCCATTCCAATCCATTCCACTCCATTCTACTCCACTCCATTCCTTTCCATTCCATTCCATTCCACTGCACTCCTTTCCAAGCAAGTCCACTCCACGACACTACACTGCAGTCCATTCCATCATTCCATTCCACTCCACTCCATTCTATTCTAATTCACTGCATTCCTTTGCATTCCATTCTACTCCATTCCACTCAATTCCACTCCATTCCATCCATTCCATTCCATTCCACCCCATTCCAGTCCATTAAACTCCATTACACTCCACACCACTCCATTCCACTCCACTCCACTCACTGCATTCCATTCCACTCCATTGATCTCCACTCCATTCCTTTCCATTCTAATCCACTTCACTCCATTCCACCCCACTCCATTCCACTCCATTCCACTGCACTTCAATCCATTCCATTCCATTCCAATTCTTTCCACTTCACTCCACTGCATTCCACTCCACTCCACTCCATTCCATACCATTCCATTTCATTCCATTCCACTCCACTCCATTCCACTCCATTCCATTCCATTCCACTGGAATCCACTCTATTACACTCCACTCCATTCCACTCCAGTCCATTGCATTCTTTTCCATTCAACTCCCCTCCACTCGGGTTGACTTCATTCCACTCCATTCCATTGCATTGCACTCCATTCCACTCCATTCCACTACTTTCCTTTCAATTCCATTGCACTCCACACCTTTCCATTCCACTACTCTCCAGTCCGTTGTAATCCATTCCTACCGACTCCACTCCATTCACTCCACTCCCTTACATTCAAATCCATTCCATTCCGCTACATTCTACCCAACTCCTTTCCATTCTATTACACTCCACTCAACTGAACTCCATTTCATTCCACTCCTTTCCACTCTACTCCATTCCATTCCTCTCCACTCCACTATTCTCCCCTCCACTCCGTTCAATTCCACCCTATTCCATTCCTTTCCATTCCACTACACTACACTCCATTCCACTCCAATTCATTCCATTCCAATTCATTTCATTGCACTCCACTCCATTCCACTCCACTCCATTCAATTACAGTACAATATACTTCACTCCACTTCAATCCACTCTATTCCATTCCACTCCAATCCTTTCCATTCCATTCTATTCCCCTGCACTCCACTCCATTCCACTCCATTCTACTGTATTCCATTCCATTCCATTTAATTCCACTCCACTCCATTCAATTCCACTTCATTCCATTCCAATCCATTCTACTCCATTCCACTCCACTATATTCCATTATATTCAACTCCATTCCAATCCATTCCACTACATTCCACTACTCTCCCTTCCATTGCATTCCATTCCATTCCATTGCATTCCATATCATTCCATTCCACTGCAATCCATTCCATTCCACTACACTACCTTCCACTAAACTCCACTCCCCTCCACTACACTATATTCCATTCCATGCCATTCCATTCCACTACACTCCATTCCATTCCATTCCACTGTATTCCTTTCCATTCCTTTCTTCTCCAATACCCTCAATTGCACTCTGTTCCTTTCCACTGCATTCTATTCCATTACAATTCATTCCACACCACTCCATTCCATTACACTCCACTCCACTCCTTTGCTTTCCATTCCACTCCATAGCTCTCCAATCCATTCCTTTGCATTCAAATCCACTTCACTGCATTCCAATCCACTCTATTCCACTCCATTTTACTGCATTTCAATCCATTCCATTCCATTTAATTCCACTTCTGTCGACTCCACTCCACTCCATTCCACTCCAATCATCAGTTCCACTCCATCTCACTCCATTCCTTTCCATTCCTCTTCACTCCAATGAGTTCCACTCCACGCCATTCCACTCCACTTCATTCCATTCCTTTTTATTCAACTCAAATCCACTCCACTCAACTCCATTATACTCCATTCCATTACACTCGACACCACTCCACTCCATTCCACTCCATTCCCCTCCATTCCACTACTTTCCATTCAATCCCATTCCACTCCATTCCATTCCATTCCATTACACTCCACTCCACTCCATTCCATTCCACTCCATTCCACTCTACCCATTCCACTCCACTCCACCCCACTCAATTCCATTCCATTCCATTCCTCTCCATTCCACTACACTCAACTCCATTCCACTCCACTTCATTCCATTCCATTCCATTTCTTTCCACTCCACTCCATTCCATTCTACTCCGTTTCAGTCCATTCCACTCCACTCCAATCCATTCCAATCCACTCCAATGCATTCCACTCCATGCCATTCCATTATGCTCCATTCCATTCCTTTCCAGTCTACTTCATTCCACTCCACTCCATTCCACTCCATTCCATTCCATTCCATTCCACTCCATTCCACTCCACTCCACTCCATTCCAGTCCACTCCAATCCATTCCACTCCACTCCACACCTCCGTTCGATTCCACTATACTCCATTCAATTCCACTGTACTCCATTCCATTCCACTCCAATCCATTGCATTCTATACCACTGCACTCCATTCTACCCCACTCCACTCCACTCCATTTCACTACATTCCATTGCACTCCATTTCACTCCACTCCATTCAATTCCATTCCACTCCACTCCATTGTACTCCATTCGATTTTACTCCACTCCATTGCACTCCACTCCATTCCATTCCATTCCATGAATCATTATTCCTTTCCATTCCACTCCACTCCACTCTATATCATTCCACTCCACTCCATTACATTCCACTCCTCTCGAACTCACTCCATTCAACTCCATTCCAATAAACTCTACTCGATTCCACTCCATTCAATTCCATTCCAATCCATTCCACTCCAATCCATTCCACTTCATTCCAATCCACTCTACTCCATTCCATTCCATTCCATTCAACTCCATTCCACTCCATTCCACTCCATTCCACTCCACTCCATTCCATACCACTCCACACCATTGCATTACATTCCACTCCACTCCACTGTTTTCCATTGCACTGCTTTACACTACACTCAATTCTATTCCACTTCATTCCATTGCATTCCATACCACTCAATTCCATTCCATTCCATCCGCTCCACTCAATTCTATTACACTCCATTCCATTCCATCCCATACCACTCAATTCCATTCCATTCCACTCTGCTCCATGCCATTGCATTCCACTCCACTCCAATTCTTTCCACACCACTCCTCTCTCCAACCCACTCCATTCCATTCCACTCTACTCCATTCAATTCTGTTCCATTCCATTCCACTCGAATCCACTCCACTCCATTCCACTCCATTCCACTTCATTCCAGTGCACTCCGGTCCACTCCACTGCATTCCATTCCATTCCACTGCCCTTCAAACCACTCCATTCTATTGCACTCCATTCCATTCCACTCCACTCCATTCCATTCCACTCCACGACACTCCATTTCATTCCACTCCATTCCACTCCATTGTACTCCAATTCACTCCACTCCACTCCATTCCAGTCTACTCTACTCCATTCAATTCCATTCCTTTCCACTCCATTCCATTCCACTCAATTCCATTCTACTCCATTCCATTCCTCTCCATTCCACTCTACTCCACTCTACTACATTCTATTCCACCCAATTGCATTCCTCTCCATTCCATTCCACTCCACTCCACTCCATTCCACTCCACTCCTTTCCATTCCAATCCATTTCATTCCACTCCAGTCCACTGAATTCCATTCCTCTCCAATGCACTCCCATCCACTCCAGTCCACTCCTCTCCATTCCACTGCAGCCCATTCCATTTCCCTCCACTCCACTCAATTCCACTCCAATCAATTCCACTACACTCTTCTCCATTCCATTCCATTCCATTCCATTCCATTCCACTCCATTCCAATCCATTCCACTATACTCCATTGCACTCCACAGCATTCCACTGCACTCCATTCCATTACATTCTATTCAACTCCATTACAATCCATTCCACTTCATTCCACTCCACTCCAATTCATTCCATTCCATTCCATTCCATTCCAATCCATTCCACTCCATTCCTTTCCACTCCTATCCATTGTATTCCACAACACTCCTTTCAAGTCAACTTCACTCCACTCTACTGCAAAAAACTCCAATCCACGCCATCCCATTCTACTCCACTCCATTCCATTCCACTCCACTCCATTCCATTCCATTCAACTGCATTCCTTTCCATTCCACTGCATTCCTTTCCATTCCATTCCACTCCACTCAACTCTATTGCACTCCATTCCACTGCATTCCATTCAACTCCGTTCCTTTTCTCTCCTCTCCACTATACTCCACTACAATCCATTCAATTCCACCCCATTCTATTCCTCTACATTCCATTCCACTCCACTCCACTGCATTCCACTCAAATTCATTCCATTCCAATCCATTTCATTCCACTCCACTCCACTACATTCCAATCCGTTCCATTCCACTCCAATGCACTCCACTCCACTCCAATCCACTCCACTCCATTCCACTCCAATGCACTCCACTCCACTCCAATCCACTCCACTCCATTCCACTCCAATCCATTCCATTCCATTCCATTGCCCTACACTCTACTCCATTCCACACCAATTCACTCCATTCCACTCCACTCCACTCCATTCCATTCCACTCCATTCCATTCCATTCCTCTCTTCTCCGTTCAACTCCACTCCAACCCACTCCACTACATTCCTTTCTATTCCATTCAAACCCATTCCAATCCGTTCCACTCTATTCTACTCCACTCAGTTCCATTCCATTCCACTCTGTTCCAATCGTTTCCATACGTTTCCACTCCTATCCATTCCTTTCCACTACACTCTTTTCCACTGAACTCCACTCCACTCCACTACACTTCACTCCATTCCATGCCATTCCATTCCACTCCACTCCATTCCTTTCCATTTCATTGTATTCCTTTCCATTCCATTCCATTACACTCCACTCCACCCCATTCCACTGCATTACACTCCACTCCACTCCACTCCACTATACTCCATTCCACTCCACTACATTCCATTCAACTCCGTTAGAGTCCATTCCACTCCACTCCAATTCATTCCACTTCACTCCACTGCATTCCACTCCATTCCATTCCATTCCATTCCATTTCACTCCATTCCATTCCTTTCCAGTCTACTTCATTCAACTCTACTCCATTCCACTCCACTCCATTGCATTCTATTCGAGACCACTCCATTCCATTCCACGCAACTCCAATCTTGTCCACTTCACTCCATTCCACCTCATTCCACTCCACTCTACTTCACACAACTCCATTCCATTCCACTCCATTCCACTCACTCCATTCCGTACGACTCCTTTAACTTCCATTCCATTCCATTCCATTTCATTCCATTCCACTCCACTCCACTCCATTCTATTTCACCCCACTCCACTCCACTCAATTCCACTCCACTACATTCCACACCACTCCATCAAATTCCATTGCATTCCAATCCATTCCACTTCATTCTTCTCCCTTCCAATCCATTCCATTCCATTCCATTCCACTTCATTCCTTTCTATTTCACTCTACTCCATTCCACTCCACTTAATTCCATTCCATTCCATTCCATTCCAGTCCTTTCCACTCCACTCCACTCCGCTCAACTCCACTCCACTCAATTCCAATACATTGCATTCCATTCCATTCCACTCCATTCCATTACATTCCAATCCACTTCATTCCATTCCATTCGATTCCATTCCACAACTTTCCACTCCTCTCCATTCCACTACACTCCATTCCAATTCATTCCATGCCATTACACAACTCTCCATTCCATTCCTTTCCATTTCATTCCACTCAACTCCTCTCGACTGCATTCCATTCCACCCCACTCCACTCCACTCCATTACACTCCACTTCTTTCCACTCCACTACACTTCTTTCCACTCCACTCCACTCTATTCCATTCCATTCCAATCCAATCCATTCCACTCCTCTCCACTCCATTCCATTCCAATCCATTCCACTCCATTGCAATCCATTCCACTATTCTCCATTCCATTCCACTCCACTGCATTACACTCCACTGCACTACATTCCACTTCACCACATTCCACTTCACCTCATTCCATTCCATTCCATTCTACTTCACTACACTCCATTCCACTCCCCTCCACTCCTTTCCATTCCATTCTACTCCATTCCATTCCATTCCACGCTACTCCTTTCTATTCCACTCCATTCCACTCAACTCCACTACTTTCCATTGCATTCCATGCCTCTCCACTTCATTCCACTCCACTCCACTCCACTCTACTCCACTCCATTCCACTCCACTTCATTCCATTCCACTGAAACCCATTCCATTCCATTCCACTCCACTGCTCTAAACTCCACTCCACTCCACTCCATTTAACTCCATTCCGTTCCACTCCACTCCGTTCAACTCCAGTACATTCTACTATACTCCATTCCATTCCATTCCACTCTATTGCACTCCACTCCGTTCCACTCCATTTCATTCTATTCCACTCCACTACTCTCTATTCTATGCCATTCCAATCCATACCACTTCATTCCATTCCAATAAATCCCATACCAATCACTTCCACTCCATTCCAGTCCATTCCACTCCACACCACTGCATTCCATTCCATTCTTTTCCATTCCATGCCATTCCACTCTTTTCCACTCCACTCCATTCCACTACAGTCCACTCCAATTCATTCCATTCCATTCCATTCCACCACACTCGACTCTACTCCATTGCATTCCATTCCACCCCACTCCATTCCCGTCCAGTCAACTCCTTTCCACTACCTTCCACTCCATTCCAATCCATTCCATTTCAATCCTACCACTCCATTCCATTTCATTCCATTCCACTCCATTCCATTGCATTCCACTCCATTCCATTTCATTCCACTACATTGCACTCCACTCCACTCCAGTATATTCTACTCCAATCCACTCCATTCCATTCCACTGCACTCCACTCCATTCCATTCCTTTCCATTCCATTCCACTCTGCTCCATTCCACTGCAGTCCATTCCAGTCTACTCCACTCTATTCCAATATACTCCACTCCACTCCATTCCACTCCACTTAACTCCATTCCATTCCACTCCAATAATTTCCATTTCACTCAACTCCACCCCGTTCCATTCCATTCCACTGAACTCCAGTCGACTCTACACCACTCGATTGCATTCCACTCCATTCCATACCACTCTACACCATTCCATGCAATTGCATTCCACTCCACTCCATTCATCTTCACTCCATTCCACTCCACAGCATTCCACTCCCCTCCATTCTACTCCACTCCATTCCATGACACTCCGCTGAACTCCACTTCACTCCACTCTACTCCATTTCATTCCCCTTCATTCCAGTACACTCCACTCCACTCCATTCCACTCCACTCCACTCCATTCCATTCCATTCCATTCCACTCCGCTCCACTCCATTCCACTCGTCTCCTCTCTATTCCATTCCTTTCCATTCCACTCCATTCCATTCCCTTCCACTGTACTCCATTCTGTTCCACTCCATCCAGTCATTTTCTCTCCATTGCACTGCAATCCATTCCACTCCACTCAATTCCATTCCATTCCACACCACTTCATTCCATTCTACTCTACCCTATTCCTTTCCATTCCATTCCTTTCCATTCCATTCCATTCCATTCCATTCCATTCCACTCCATTCCATTTCACTCCATTCCACTCCACTTCCCTCAACTCCACTACACTCAAATCCACTCCATTCCATTCCACTGTACTCCATTGCATTCGATTCCACTCCATTCCCCTCCACTCCATTCCACTCCATTCCTCTCCACTCCAATCAATTCCACTGTATTCCACTCCATTTCAGTCCAATCCAGTCCACTCCACTCCATTCCATTCCATTCCACTGCACTTCACTCCTCTCCATTCTATTGCACTAAATTCTATTCCACTTCATTCCGTTCCAATCAACTCCACTCCATTTGATTCCAATCAACTCCACTCCATTTGATTCCACTCCACTCCACTCCATTCCACTCCACTCCACTCCACTCCACTCCATTACAGTCCACTCTACTCCATTCCATTCCATTCCACTCGATTCCACTGCACTCCATTCCACTCCACTCCACTCCACTCCACTCCATTACAGTCCACTCTACTCCATTCCATTCCATTCCACTCGATTCCACTGCACTCCATTCCACTCGATTCTTCTCTTTTCAACTGCATTCCAGTCCATTCCTCTCCACTCTATTCCTTTCCATTCCACTGCACTCCGCTCCACTACATTCCATTCCAAATCATTCCACTCCACTCCCTTCCATTCCACTCCACTCTACACCTTTCAACTCCATTCCATTTCACTCCATTTCACTCCATTGCAATGCGTTCAACTCCGGTCCATTCTATTCCATTCCACGCCACTCCACTACATTACCCTCCACTTCATTCCTCTCCAATCAACTCCATTCCATTCCATTCCACTCCACTCCACTCCATTCCATTCCACTCCACTCCTCTCCATTCCAATCCATTCCACTAACTTCCACTCCACTCTTTTCCATTCTATTTAGTTCCATTCCATTCCACTCCAATCCACTCCACTCCATTCCACTCCATTCCACTCCATTCCACTCCATTCCACTCCATTACGTTCCACTCCCCGCCACTCCACTCCATTCCATTCCATTCCACTGCACTCCGCTCCATTCCATTCCAATGTAATCCACTCCACTCCATTGCAATCCAGTCAACTGCACTCCATTCCATTGCACTGAACTCCACTCCACTCCACTTCATTCCATTCCACTGTACTCCATTCTATCCCATGCCATTCCACTCTTTTACACTCCCCTCCATTCCACTACATTCCACTCCATTCCACTGCATTCCACTGCATACCAGTCCACTCCACTCCACTCCATTAAATTCCACTGTACTCCACTCCATTCCACACCAATCGATTCCAATCCACTTCTTTCCATTCCACTCCACTACATTCCAATCCATTCTGCTCCATTCTACTCCACTGCACTCCATTCCATGCCATTCTATTCCATTCCATTCCATTCCATTTCATTCGACTCCATTCCATTCCATTAGATTCCATTGCAGTCCATTCCACTCCAATCCACAACGTTCCATTCATTCTAGTCCATTCCAGTTCTTTACACTCCATTCCACTCCACTCCATTCAATTCCCGCCATTCCCCACCATTCAACTCAATTCCATTCCACTCCATTCCACTCCACTCTTTTCCATTCTATTACACTCCAGTCAACTACACTCCATTCCATTCGTCTCCCTTCCTCTCAACTCCTTTGAGTTCCTTTCCTCTACAATCTACTCCACTCCAATCCATTCAATTCTACCCCATTCTATTCCTCTCCCTTCCACTCCCCTCTATTCCACTCCAATTCATTCCATTCCAATCCATTTCATTCCAGTTTACTCCACTCCACTCCAGTCCGTTCCATTCCACTCCAATGCACTCCACTTTACTCCAATCCACTCCTCTCCATTCCAATCCAATCCAATCCATTTCATTCCATTCCATTCCCCTCCAGTCTGTTCCATTCCACTCCAATGCACTCCACGCCAATACACTCCACTACACTCCATTCCATTCCATTCAATTCCACTCCATTCAATTCCACTCCATTCCATTCCATTCCTCTGTACTCCATTCCACTCCACTATAATCCACACCACTGTATTCCATTCCATTCCATTCAACTCCATTCCAATCCATTCCACCCCATTCCACTCCACTCAACTTCATTCCTTTACAGTTCACTCCATTCCACTCCACTCCACTTCACTCCACACAACTCCGTTCCTTTCCACTCCACTCCATTCCATTTCACTCCAATCCATTGCATTCAATTGCAATGCACTCCACACCAATACACACTACTCAACTCCATTTCACTCCTTTGCATTCCACTCCATTCCACTCCACTCCATTCAATTTCATTCCACTCCACTCCACTTTACTGCATTCCATTGCACTCCATTCCACTCCACTTCATTGTACTCCACTGTATTTTATTCCATTCCATTCCATTACACTGGACTCCACTCCATTCCAGTCCACTCCAGTCCACTCCTCTCTATTCCATTCCATTCCACTGCACTCCACTCCACTCCATTCTATTTCACTCTATTCCATTCCACTCCATTCCATTCCACTCCTCTCCACTCCAATTCATTCCACTCGACTCCACTCCATTTCACTCCAATCCACTCCACTCCATTCCACTCCACTCCACTCCACTAGAGTCCACTCTACTCCATTCCATTCCACTCGATTCCACTCCACTCCTCTCCATTCCAGTCCACTCCACTCCACTACATTCCATTCCATTCCACTAACTTCCACTCCACTCCACTCTATTCCATTTGATTCCATTCCATTCCACTCCAATTCACTCCACTCCATTCCACTCCATTCTATTCCACTCCCCGCCACTCCGCTCCATTCTATTCCATTCCACTGCACTCCACTCCATTCCATTCCAATCTAACCAACCCCAATCATTCCAATCCACTTCACTCCACTCCACTCCATTCTACTGCACTCCAATCCACTCTACTTCATTTAATTACACTGATCTCCATTCCATCCCATTCCATTCCACACCTTTAGAGTCCCCTCCATTCCTCTCCATTCCACTGCATTCCACTGCATTGCATTCCACTCCACTCCACTCCATTCCAGTAAATTCCACTGTACTCATCTCCATTCCATTCCAATCCATTCCAATCCACTTCTTTCCATTCAACTGCACTCCACTGAATTCCAATACATTGTACTCCATTCTAATCCACTGCACTCCATTCCATTGCATTCCATTCCATTCCTTTTCATTCAACTCCATTCCATTCTATTCCACTCCATTCCACCCCACTACAAACCATTCCATTCCATTCAATTCCATTACACTTGTTTACAGTCCATTCCACTGGACTCCACTCCATTCACTCCTTTCCCCACCATTCAACTCTATTCCATTCCACTCCATTCCACTCCAATCTTTTCCATTCTATTACACTCCACTGAACTCCACTCCATTCCATTACTCTCTATTCCTCTCAACTCCATTCAGTTCCTCCCCTCTCCACACTACTCCACTTCAGTCCATTCAATTCCACCCCATTCTATTCCTCTCCATTCCACTCCACTCCATTGCACTCCAATTCATGCAATTCCAGTCCATTTCATTCCGCTCCACTACACTCCAATCCAATCCGTTCCAGTCCACTCCAGTGCACTCCACTCTACCCCAATACACTCCTCTCCATTCCACTCCAATCCATTCCATTCCATTCCCCCCCATTCCACTCCAATCCACCCCATTCCACTCCACTCCACTGCATTCCATTGCATTCCATTCCCTTCCGTTCCACTCCATTCAATTCCAGTCCATTCCATTCCATTCTTCTCTACTCCATTCCACTCCACTCCAATCCACTCCTCTACATTCCACTGCATTCTATTCAACTCCTTTCCACTCCATTCCACTCCACTCCATTCCACTCCATTCCATTCTTTTCCATTCCATTCCATTCCATTCCATTCCTTTCCATTCCATTCCATTCCATTCTATATCATTCCGTTCAATTCCAATCCATTCCATACCATTCCACTCCTATCCATTCCATTCCACTACATTCCTTTCCACCGAACTCCACTCCACTCCACTACACTTCAATCCATTCCATGCCATTCCATTCCACTCCACTCCATTCCATTCCATTCCCCTGCATTCCTTTCCTTTCCACTCCACTCCACTCAATTCCACTCATTCCATTCCATTCCACTCCACTCCACCCCAATGCATTCCATTACATTACATTCCACTCCACCCCATTCTATTCCCTTCCACTCCACTTCACTCCATTCCAGTCCTCTCCACTCCATTCCTGTCCACTTCACTATATTCCACTCCATTACACTCCACTCCACACAACTCCATTCCATTCCACTCCACTTCATTCCATTTCACTCCAATCCATTGCATTCTATTCCACTGCACTCCACTCCACTACACTCTACTCCACTCCATTTCACTCCATTGCATTCCACTCCATTCCACTACACTCCTTTCAATTCCATTCCACTCAACTCCACTGTACTACACTCCATTGCACTCCATTACATTCCACTCCATTGCACTGCACTCCATTTCATTGCAATCCATTGCATTCCACTCGACTCCACTCCACTCCATTCCAGTCCATTCCAGTCCACTCCTCTCCATTCCATTCCACTGCACTCCACTCCACTCCATTCTATTGCATTCCATTCCATTCCACTCCATTCCATTCCACTCCACTCCACTCCATTTCATTCCACTCCACTACACTCCATTGCACTCCATTCCATTTCACTAGAAACCACTCCTTTCAACTCCATTCCTGTCGGCTCCACTCCGCTGTATTACATGCCATTCCACTGCATTCTACTCCACTCCATTCCATTCCAAATCATTCCACTCCACTCCTTTCCGTTCCACTCTACTCTAAACCTTTCCACTCCACTCTAAACCTTTCCACTCCATTCCATACCACTCCATTCCGTTTAACTCCATTTCACTACATTCCAATGCATTCCACTCCACTCCATACCATTCTATTCTACTCCACTCCACTCCACTCCATTCCAGTCCACTCCACTCCAGTCCACTCCTCTTCATTCCATTCCATTCCACTGCACTCCACTCCACTCCATTCTATTGCATTCCATTCCATTCCACTCCATTCCATTACACTGCACTACACTCCATCTCATTCCACTCCACTCCACTCCATTCCACTCCACTCCATTGCACTCGATTGCACTCCTTTCAACTCCATTCCAGTCCACTCCACTCCACTCTATTCCTTTCCATTCCACTGCACTCCATTCCACTCTATTCCATTCCAAATCATTCCACTCCACTCCTTTCCATTAAACTCCACTCTACACATTTCCACTCCATTCCAAACCACTCCTTTCCATTTCACTCCATTCCAGTGCATTCTATTCCACTCCCTTCCATTCCATTCCACTCTACTCCATTCCATTACACTCCACTTCATTCCACTCCAATCTACTCCATTCCATTCCACTCTACTCCATTACATTCCAATCCATTCCACTAACTTCCACTCCACTCCACTTCATTCCATTTGATTCCGTTCCATTCCACTCCAATCCACTCCACTCCATTCCTCTCCATTCCATTCCACTCCCCTCCACTCCACTGCAATCCATTCCATTCCACTGCACTCCACTCCATTCCATTCCAATCGAATCCACTCCACTCCATTCCAATCCAATCCACTCCACTCCACTCCACTTAATTCCATTACACTGTACTCCATTCCATCCTATTCCATCCCACACCTTTGGACTGCCCTCTATTCCACTCCTTTCCACTCCATTCCACTGCATTCCAGTCCACTCCACTCCACTCCATTCCATTATATTCCACTGTAGTTCACTCCACTCCATTCCAATCCATACTAGTCCACTTCTTTCCATTCCACTCCACTCCCCTACACTCCAATCCATTCTACTCCTTTGTACTCCACTCCACTCCATTCCATTCCTTTCCATTCCATTCCATTCCACTCCAATTCATTCGACTCCATTACATTCCGTTCCATTCCATTCCAGTCCATTCCACTCCACTCTACACCATTGCATTCCATTCTAGTCCATTCCAGTTCTCTACACTCCAATCCACTCCACTCCACTTCATTTGCTCAATTCCCCACCATGCAACTCCATTCCATTCCACTCCATTCCACTCCACTCTTTTCCATTCTATTACACTCCACTCAACTCCACTCCATTCCATTCCTCTCCATTCCTCTCAACTCCATTCACTTCCTCTCCTATCCACTCTACTCAACTCCAATCCATTCAATTCCACCCAATTCTATTCCTCTCCATTGCACTCCACTGCACTCCATTCCACTCAAATGCATTCTATTCCAATCCATTTCATTCCACTCCACTCCACTCCAATGCGTTCCAGTCCACTCCAATGCACTCCATTCTATTCCAATCCACTCCTCTCCATTCCACTCCAATCCATTCCATTCCATTCCATTCCCCTCCATTCTACCCCGTTCCACTCCCCTCTATTCCATTCCATTCCATTCCATTCCACTCCATTAAATTCCACTCCATTAAATTCCACTCCTCTCTACTCCATTCAACTCCACTACAATCCACTAGACTACATTCCATTCCATTCAATTCAATTCCATTCCAATCCATTCCACTCCATTCCACTCCACTCTTTTCCATTCCATTCCATTCCAAACCATTCCATACCATTCCTATCCATTCCTTTGCACTACACTCCTTGCCACTGAACTCCACTACACTACACTACAATTCACTCCATTCCATGCCATTCCACTGCATTCCTTTCCATTCCATTCCACTCCACTCAATTCCACTCCACTCCATTCCATTCCACTCCACTCCACTCCATTACACTCCACTCTACTCCATTCCATTCCACTCTATTCCACTCCATTCCACCACACTCCATTCCACTCGATTCCACTCCATTCCTCTCCATTCCAGTCCTCACCGCTCCACTACACTCCATTCCATTCCACTAGACTCCAATCCACTCCATTTGATTCCACTCCACTCCACTCCAATCCATTCCCCGTCCAATCTAATCTATTCCATTCCACTCCATTGCACTCCTCTCCATTCCATTCGATTCCACTCCATTACTCTCCATTCCAGTTCACTCCACTCCACTCCATTCCATTCCATTCCACTGCACTCCACTACAATGCATTCCATTCCATTCCACTCCACTCCATTCCACCCCACTCTATTCCACCCCACTGCACTCCATTCCATTCCATCCCACTCCCCTCCAATCCTTTCCAGTCCATTCCACTCCATTCCACTCCACTACTCTTCATTTAATTTCATTCCATTCTTTTACACTCCAATCCACTCCACTCCTTTCCACTCCTTTCCATTCCATTCCACTCCGCTATATTCCATTCCATTCCATTCCATTCCACTCCATTCCATTCCACTCCACTTCACTCCATTCCATTAAATTCCACTCCATTCCTTTCCATTAAATTCCACTCCATTCCATTCCACTCCACTCCACTCCACTCCATTGCACTCCATTCCACTTCATTCCACTCCATTCCACTCAAATCCAATACAGTTTATTCCACTCCTCTCTGCTCCACTCCACCCCATTCCATTCCACCCTACTCCGTTCCATTCCACTCTACTGCATTCCATTCCACTCTACTTCATTCAACTCCACTCCCCTCCATTTCATTCCCCTCCATTCCATTCCTCTCTACACCACTCTATTCCCCTCTGCTCCATTCCACTGCATTCCATTTCATTCCACTGCACTCCCTTCCATTCCACCCCACTCCATTCCACTCCACTACATTCCACTCCATTCCATTCCTTTCCACTCCTCTCCACTCTGCTCCACTCCTCTCCACTCCATTCCTTTCCATTCCTTTCCATTCCACTCCATTCCATTCCATTCCACTCTACTGCATTGCGTTCGATTTCATCCAGTCCTCTCCAATTCAATGCACTCCAATCCATTCCACTCCACTCAATTCCATTCTATTACACTCCACTTAATTCCATTCCACTCTAACACATTCCCTTCCATTCCATTGCATTGCACTCCTCTCCATTTCACTCCATTCCTCTCCACTTCACTCAACTCCACTCCACTCAAATCCATTCCATTCCACTGTACTCCATTCCATTCCATTCCACTCCATTCCACTCCACTCCATTTCACTCCATTGCACTCCATTCCACTAAATTCCTCTCTATTCCAGTCCAATCCAGTCCACTCCACTCCATTTCATTCCATTCCACTGCACTTCACTCCACTCCATTCTGTTTCACTTAATTCCATTCCACTCCATTCCATTCCAATCAACTCCACTCCATTTGATTCCACTCCACTCCACTCCACTCCATTCCAGTCCACTCCACTCCTTTCCATTCCATTCCATTCCGTTCCACTCGATTCCACTCCACTCCATTCCATTCGATTCCACTCCTTTCAACTCCATTCCAGTCCACTCCACTCCACTCTATTCCATTCCATTCCACTGCACTCCACTCCACTCCATTCCATTCCAAATCATTCCACTTCACTCCATTTCATTCCACACCACTGTAAACCCTTCCACTCCATTGTATACCACTCCATTCCCTTTCACTCCATTCCAATGCATTCCAGTCCACTCCGTTCCATTCCACTCCACTACACTCCATTACACTCCACTTCATTCCACTCCAATCACCTCCATTCCATTCCGTTCCATTCCTCTCCTCTCTACTCCACTCCACTCCGTTCCAATACATTCCACTAACTTCAACTCCACTCTACTCCATTCCGTTTGATTCCATTCCATTCCACACGAATCCACTCCACTTCATTCCGCTCCATTCCACTACATTACATTCCACTCCTCTCCACTCCACTCCATTCCATTCTGTTCCACTGCACTGCACTCCATTCCATTCCAATCTAATCCACTCCTCTCCATTCCAGTCCACTCCACTCCACTTCACTCCATTCGACTGCACTCCACTCCACTTCACTCCAGTCCACTGGACTCCATTCCATCCCATTCCATTCCACTCCTTTAGACTCCCATCCATTCCACTCCATTCTACTTCATTCCACTGCATTCCATTCCACTCCACTCCACTTCATTGCATTGAATTCCACTGTACTCCACTCCATTCCATTCCAATCCATTCCAATCCACTTCTTTTCATTGTACTCCACTCTACTACATTCCAATACATTCTATTCCATTCTTATTCACTCCACCCCATTCCATCCCATTCCATTCCTTTCCATTCCGTTCCATTCCATTTTTTTCTCCTCCATTCCATTCTATTGCACTCCATTCCATTCCATTCCACTCCACTTCAAACCATTCCATTCCATTCTAGTCCATTCGTTTTTACACTCAATTCCACTCCACTCCACTTCATTTACTCAATTCCCCACCATTCAACTCCATTCCATTCCACTCCATTCCACTCCACTCTTTTCCATTCTATTACACTCCACTCAACTCCACTCCATTCCATTCCTCTCCATTCCTCTCAACTCCATTCATTTCCTCAACTCTCCACTCTACTCCACACCAATCCATTCAATTCCACCATGTTCTGTTCCTCTCCATTCCCCTCCACTCCACTCCATTCCACTCCAATTCATTCCATTCCAATCCATTTCATTTCACTCCACTCCACTCAAATCCGTTCCATTCCACTCCAATGCACTCCACTTTACTCCAATCCACTCCACTCCATTCCACTTCAATCCATTCCATTCCATTCCATTCCCCTCCATTCCACTCCATTTCTCTCCAATCGACTGCATTCCACTCCACTCCACTCCAATTCATTCCATTCCATTCCACTCCATTTAATTCCAGTCCATTCTATTCCATTCCTCTCTACTCCATTCCACTCCACTCCAATCCACTCTACTACATTCCATTACATTCCCTTCCAGTCAACTCCATTCCAATACATTCCACTCCATGCCACTCCACTCCATTCCATTCCATTCCATTAAATTCCATTCGATTCCATTCCATTCTATTTCATTCCAATCCATTCCATACCATTCCACTCCTATCCATTCCAATCCACTACACTCCTTTCCACTGAACTCCACTCCACTACAATACACTTCACTCCATTCCATACCATTCCATTTCACTCCACTCCATTCCATTCCATTCCACTTCATTCCTTTCCATTCCATTCCACTCCACTCCACCCAATTCCACTCCTTTCCTTTCCATTCCATTCCATTCCGCTACACCCCAAAGTATTCCATTACATTCCGTTCCACTCCACCCCATTCCATTCCATTGCACTCCATTCCACTCCACTCCACTCCTTTCCACTCCACTCCACTCTATTCCTGTCCACTTCACTCCATTCCACCCCATTCAACTCCACTCCTCTCCATTCCATTTCACTCCATTCCATTGCATTCTATTCCACTGCACTCCACTCCACTACACTCTACTCCACTCCATTTCACTCCATTGCATTCCACTCCATTCCACTCCAGTCTATTCAATTCCATTCCACTCCATTGTTCTACATTCCATTGCACTCCGTTTCACTCCACTCCATTGCACTCCACTCTATTTCATTCCATTCCATTCCATTCCACTCGACTCCACTCCACTCCATTCCAGTCAACTCGAGTCCACTCCTCTCCATTCCATTCCATTCCACTGCACTCCACTCCGCTGCATTTTATTGCACTGTATTCCATTCCACTCCATTCCTTTCCACTCCACTCCACTCTATTTCATTCCACTCCAATCCATTCCATTTCACTCCATTCCATTCCACTCCACTCCACTCCATTCCATTAAATTCCACTCCATTCCGTTCCATTAAATTCCACTCCATTCCATTCCATTCCACTACATTCCACTGCAATGCACTCCATTCCACGTCATTCCACTCCATTCCATTCCACTCCTTTCCACTCCAATCCAACACATTTCATTCCAGTCCTCTCCGCTGCACTCCACCCCATTCCATTCCACTCTACTCCATTTAATTCCACTCTACTTCAGTCCACTCCACTCCACTCCATTCTACTCCATTCCATTCCTCTCCATTCCACTCTACACCACTCCATTCCACTCTACTCCATTCCGTTCTATTCCATTCCATTTCATTACACTCCACTCCATTCCGTTCCACCCCACTTCACTCCGTTCCACTCCACTACTTTCCACTCCACTCCATTCTACTCCATTCCACTCCTCTCCACTCCATTCCTTTCCATTCCACTCCATTCCATTCCATTCCACTCTACTCCATTCTGTTCCACTCCAAACAATCCTCTCCACTGCATTGCACACTAATCCATTCCACTCCACTCAACTCCATTCCATTCCGTTCCACTTCATTCCATTCCATTCCATTCCACTACACTCCATTCCATTACATTCCATTCCACTCCACTCCACTCCATTCCACTCCATTCCACTAAATTCCACTCCATTCAAGTCCCATCCCGTACACTCCAATCCATTACATTACATTCCAGGGCACTTCCCTCCACTCCATTCTATTGCAGTAAGTTCTATTCCACTCCTTTCCATTCCATTCAACTGCACTCCATTTGATTCCACTCCACTCCACTCCATTCTGCTACACTCCACTCCACTCCATTCCATTGCAGTCCACTCTACTCCATTCCATTACATTCCATTCCACTCAATTCCACTTCACTCCATTCCACTCAATTCCACTCCTCTCAACTCCATTCCAGTCCACTACACTCAACTCTATTCCATTCCATTCCACTGCACTCCACTCCACTCCATTCCATTCCAAATCATTCCACTCCACTCCTTTCTATTCAACTCCCCTCTACACCTTTCCACTCCACTCCATACCATTCCATTCCATTTCACTCCATTTCACTCCATTCCAATGTATTCCACTCCACTCCCTTCCATTTCAGTCCAATGCACTACACTCCATTACATTCCACTTCATTCCATTCCAATCAACTCCATTCCATTCCATTCAATTGCAATCCAGTCCACTCCACTCCATTCCAATCCATTCCAGTAACTTCCACTCCACTCTACTCCATTCCATTAGATTGCATTCCATTCCACTCCAATCCACTCCACTCCATTCCACTGCATTCCACTCCATTACATTCCACTCCCCTCCACTGCTATGCATTCCATTCCATTTCAATGCACTCCACTCCATTCCATCCAATATAATCCACTCCTCTCCTTCCAAATCACTCCACTGCATTTCAATCCACTCCACTCAACTCCACTCCATTCCAATGCACTCCACTCTACTCCCCTTCACTTCATTCCATTCCACTGTACTCCATTCCATCCCACAACTGTCCACTCCTTTAGAATCCCCTGCATTGCACTCCATTCCACTCCATTCCATTGCATTCCAGTCCACTCCACTCCATTCCATTAAATTTCACTGTAGTGAAATCCATTCCAATCCATTCCAATCCACTTCTTTCCATTCCACTCCACTCGACTACATTCCAATCCATTCTACTCCATTCTTCTCTACTCCACTCCTTACCATGCCATTCCATTCCATTTCATGCCACTCCATTCCATTCCATTTCATTACATTCCATTCAATTCCTTTCCATTCCATTCCATTCCTTTCCATTCCTTTCCATTCCATTCCATTCCATTCCATTTCGTTCCATTGTGTTCCATTCCATTTCATTCATCTCCATTCCATTCCAGTCCATTCCACTGCACTCCACACCATTCCATTCCATTCTAGTCCATTCCAGTTCTTTACACTCCATTCCACTCCACTCCACTCCATTTACTCCCTTACCCACCACTGACCTCCATTCCATTCCACTCCATTCCACTCCACTCTTTTCCATTCTATTACACTCCACTCAACTCCACTCCATTCCATTCCTCTCCATTCCTCTCAAGTCCATTCAGTTCCTCTCCTCTCCACTCTACTCCTCTCCAATCCATTCAATTCCACCCCATTCTATTCCTCTCCATTCCAGGCCACTGCACTGCATTCCATTCCAATTCATTCCCTTCCAATCTATTTCATTCCAATCCATTCCACTCCAAACAGTTCCATTCCACTCAAATGCACTGCACTCTACTCCAATCCACTCCACTCCATTCCACTCCAATGCATTCCATTCCATTCCATTGCCCTCCATTCCAATCCATTCCACTCCAATCCACTCCATTCCTCTCCACTCCACTCAATTCCATTCCATTCCATTCCATTCCACTCCACACCATTCCACTCCATTCCATTCCACTCCACTCCATTCCACTCCATTCCATTCCATTCCATTCCTCTCTACTCCATTCCACTCCACTTCAATCCACTCCACTACATTCCATTCCATTCCACTCAACTCCATTCCAATCCATTCCACTCAATTCCACTCCACTCCGTTCCATTCCGTTCCTTTAAATTCCATTCCATTCCATTCCATTCCATTCCATTCCATTCCATTCCATTCCATACCATTCCACTCCTATCCGTTCCATTACACTACACTCATTTCCACTGAACTCCACTCCGCTACACTACACTTCACTCCACTCATGCCATTCCATTCCGTTACACTCCATTCCATTCCATTCCCCTGCATTCCTTTCCATTCCATTCCACTCCACTCCACTCAATTCCACTCCATTCCCTTCCATTCCATTCCATTCAACTCCACTCCAACCAAATGCCTTCCATTCCATTCCATTCCACTCCACCCCATTCCATTCCATTCCTCTCCATTCCACTCCACTCAACTACATTCCAATCCACTCCACTCAATTCCTGTCCACTTCACTCCATTCCACTCCATTCCACTCCACTCCATTCCATTTCACTTCAATCCATTGCATTCTACTCCACTGCACTTCACTCTACTACACTCTACTCCACTCCCTTTCATTCCATTGCATTCCACTCCATTCCATTCTGCTCCATTCAATTCCATTCCACTCCACTCCACTGTACTACATTCCATTGCATTCCATTACACTCCACTCCATTACACTCCACTCCATTTCATTCCATTCCATTCCATTCCACTCGACTCCACTCCAATCCATTCCAGTCCACTCCAGTCCACTCCACTCCATTCTATTCCATTCCACTGCACTCCACTCCACTTCATTCTATTGCATTCTTTTCCATTCCACTCAACTACACTCCATTTCGTTCCACTCCACTCCACTCCATTCCACTCCACTCCATTCCACTCGATTTCACTCCGTTCAACACCATTCCAGTCCTATCTACTCCAATCTATTCCATTCCGTTCCACTGCACTCCACTCCACTCCATTCCATTCCAAATCATTCCACTCCACTCCTTTCCATTCCACTCAACTCTACACCTTTCCACTCCATTCCACACCACTCCATTCCCTTTCAATCCATTTCACTCCTTTCCAATGCATTCCACTCCATTCCATTCCATTCCATTCCACTCCACTACACTCCTTTACACTCCCCTTCATTCCACTCCAATCAACTCCATTCCATTCCATTCCAGTCCCCTCCATTCCACTCCACTCCATTCCAATCCATTCCACTAACTTCCACTCAACTCCACTCCATTCAATTTGATTCCATTCCATTCCACTCCAATCCACTCCACTCCATTCCACTCTATCACATTCCACTCCCCTCCACTCCACTCCATTCCATTCCATTCCACTGCACTCCACTCCATTCCATTCCAATCTAATCCACTCCACTCCATTGCAATCCACTCCACTCCACTCCACTCCATTCGACTGCACTCCACTCCACTTCATTCCATTACACTCTACTGCATTGCATCCCATTTCATTCCACTCCTTTATACTCCCCTCCATTCCACTCCTTTCCACTCTATTCCACTGCATTCCAGTCCACTCTCCTCCACTCCATTCCATTAAATTCCTCTGTACTCCCCTCCATTCCATTCCAATCCATTCCAATCCACTTCTTTCCTTTCCACTCCGCTCCACTACATTCCCATCCATTCCACTCCATTCTACTCCACTCCACACCATTCCACGCCATTCCATTCCGTTTCATTCGAATCCATTCCACTCCATTCCAGTCCATTCCACTCCATTCCAGTCCATTCCACTCCATTCCAGTCCATTCCACTCCATTCCAGTCCATTCCACTCCACTCCATATCATTCCATTCCATTCTAGTCCATTCCAGTTCTTTACATTCCAATCCACACCACTCCAATCCATTCACTCCATTCCCCACCATTCAACCCCACTATATTCCTCTCCATTCCACTCCACTCTTTTCCATTGTATTACACTCCATTCAACTCCACTCCATCCCATTCCTCTCCATTCCTTTCATTTCCATTCAGTTCGTCTCCTCTCCACTCTACTCCACTCCAATCCTTTCAAGTCCACCCCATTCTATTCCTCTCCATTCCACTTCACTCTACTCCATTCCACTTCAATTCATTCCAATCCAATTCATTTCATCCCACTCCACTCCACTCTACTCCAATCCGTTCCAGTCCACTCCAATGCACTCCACTCTACTCCAATCCACTCCTCTCCATTCCACTCCAATCCATTCCATTCCATTCCTTTCCATTCCTCTCCATTCCATTCCATTCCACTCCATTCCATTCCACTCCACTCCACTCCATTCCATTCCATTAAATTCCACTCTATTCAATTCCACTCCATTCCATTCCGTTCCTCTCTACTCCATTCCAATCCATTCCACTCCATTCCACTCCACTGCATTCCATTCCATCTCAATCCATTCCATTCCATTCCATTCCTTTCCATTCTATTCCAATCCATTCCATACCATTCCACTCCTATCCATTCAATTCCACTACACTCCTTTCCACTGAGCTCTTCTTCACTACACTACACTTCACTGCATTCCATGCCATTCCATTCCACTCCACTCCACTCCATTCCATTCTATTCCACTGCATTCCTTTGCAGTCCATTCCACTCCACTCAATTCCACTCCATTCCATTCTATTCAACTCCACTCCACCCCAATGCATTCCATTACATTCCATTCCACTCCATCCCATTCCATTCCATTCCACTCTATTCCACTCCAGTCCACTCCACTCCACTCCATTCCTGTCCACTTCACTCCATTCCACTCCATTCCACTCCACTCCACACAACTCCATTACATTCCACTCCACTGCATTCCGTTTCACTCCACTCCATTGTATTCTATTCCACTGCACTCCACTCCACTACACTCTACTCCACTCCATTTCACTCCATTGCATTCCACTCCATTCCACTCCACTCCTTTCAATCCCATTCCACTCAACTCCACTGTACTACATTCCATTGCTCTCCATTATACTCCACTCCATTGCACTCCACTCCATTTCATTCCATTCCATTCCATTCCACTCGACTCCACTCCTCTCCATTCCAGTCCACTCCAGTCCATTCCTCTTCATTCCATTCCATTCCACTGCACTCCACTCCACTCCATTCTTTTCAATCTATTCCATTCCACTCCATTCCATTCCACTCCACTCCACTCCATCTCATTACACTCCACTCCTCTCAATTCCACTCCACTCCATTCCACTCGATTCCACTCTTTTCAACGCCATTCAAGTCCACTCCACTCCACTCTATTTCATTCCATTCCAGTGAACTCTACTCTACTCAATTCCATTCAAATCTTTCCACGCTACTCCTTTCCATTCCAATCCACTGTCCAACTTTCCACTCCACTCCATACCACTCCATTCCATTTCACTCCATTTCACTCCATTCCAATGCATTCCACTCCACTCCATTCCATTACATTCCACTCCACTCCACTCCACTCCATTAAACTCCACTTCTTTCCACTCCAATCAACTCCATTCCATTCCATTCCACTCCACTCCCCTCCATTAAACTCCACTTCTTTCCACTCCAATCAACTCCATTCCACTCCATTCCATTCATTCCACTCCACTCCACTGCATTCCAGTCCAGTCCAATAACTTCCACTCCACTCCACTCCATTCAATGTCATTCCACTCCATTCCACTCCAATCCACTCCACTCCATTCCACTCTATTACTTTCCACTCCCCTCCTCTCCACTCCATTCCATTCCACTGCACTCCACTCCATTCCATTGCAAACTAATCCACTCCACTCCGTTCGACTTCACTCCACTCCAATCCAGTTCATTCCATTACACTGTACTTCATTCCATACCCTTCCATTCCTCTCCGTTAGACTCCCCTTCATTCCACTTGCTTCCACTCCATTCCACTGCATTCCAGTCCCCTCCACTCCACTCCATTCCATTAAATTCCACTGTACTCCACTCTATTCCATTCCAATCCATTCCAATCCACTTCTTTCCATTCCACCCCACTCCACTACATTTCAATCCGTTCTACTCCATGCTACTCCACTTCACTCCATTCCATGCCATTCCATTCCATTCCATTTCATTTGACTCCATTCCATTCCACTCCATTCCAGTCCATTCCTATCCACTCCACACCATTCCATTCAATTCTAGTCCATTCCAGTTGTTTACACAGCATTCCACTCCACTCCACTCCATTCACTCCATTCCCCACCATTCAACTCCGTTCCATTCTACTCCATTGCATTCCACTCTTTTCCATTCTATTACACTCCACTCAAATCCACTCCATTCCATTCCTCTCCATTCCTCTCAACTCCATTCAGTTCCTCTCCTCTCCACTCTACTCCACTCCAATCCATTCAATTCCACCCCATTGTATTCCTCTCCATTTCACTCCACTCCACTCCATTCCACTGCAATTCATTCCTCTCCAATCCATTTCATTCCACTCCACTCCACTCCACTGCAATCCGTTGCATTCCACTCCAGTGCACTCCACTCTACTCCAATGCACTCCTCTCCATTCCACTCCAATCCATTCCATTCCATTGCATTCCCCTCCATTCCACTGCATTCCACTCCATTCCACTCCACCCCATTCCATTCCATTCCATTCCACTCCACTCCATTCCATTCCCTTCCATTCCATTCCATTCCATTCCACTCCATTCCACTCCACTCCATTCCATTCAATTCCATTCCACTCCATTCCATTTAATTCCATTCCATTCCATTCCACTCCTCTACATTTCACTCCATTCCATTCAACTCCATTCCAATCCCTTCCACTGCATTCCACTCCACTCCATTCCATTCCATTCCATTCCATGCCGTTCAATTCCAATCCATTCCATAGGATTCCACTTCTATCCATTCCATTCCACTACACTCCTTTCCACTGAACTCTACTCCAATACATTACATTTCACTCCATTCCATGCCATTCCATTCCACTTCACTCCATTCCGTTCCATTCTACTGCATTCCTTTCCATTCCATTCCACTCCACTCCACTCAATTCCACTCCATTCCATTCCATTCCATTCCATTCCATTCCACTCCACTCCACCACAATGCCTTCCATTACATTCCATTCCACTCCACCCCATTCCATTTCACTCCATTCCACTCCACTCCATTCCACTCCACTCCAATCCATTCCTATCCTCTTCACTCCGTTCCACTCCACTCCACACAACTCCATTCCATTCCACCACAATCCATTGCATTTAACTCCACTCCATTGCATTCTATTCCACTTCATTTCTCTCCATTGCATTCCACTCCATTCCACTCCACTCCTTTCAATTCCTTTACACTCCACTCCACTGTACTACATTGCTTTGCACTCCATTACACTCCACTCAATTGCATTCCACTCCATTTCATTCCATTCCGTTCCATTCCACTCGAGTCGAATCCACTTCATTCCTGTCCACTCCAGGCCACTCATCTCCATTCCATTCCATTCCACTGCACTACACTCCATTCTATTGCACTCTATTCCATTCCACTCAATTCCATTCCACTCCAGTCCACTCCATTTCATTCCACCGCACTACACTCAGTTCCACTCCACTCCATTCCACTTGATTCCAGTCTTTTCAACTACATTCCAGTCCACTCCACTCCACTCTATTCCATTCATTTCCACTAAACTCCACTCTGCTCCATTTCATTCCAAATCATTCCACTCCACTCCTTTCCATTCCAATCCACTGTACACCTTTCCACTCCATTCCATACCATTCCATTCCATTTCACTCCATTTCACTCCATTCCAATGCATTCCACTCATTCCATTCCATTCCACTTCGCTCCACTCCACTACACTCCACTTCATTCCACTCCAATCAACTCCATTCCGTTCCATTCCATTCCACTCCACTCCATTCCAATCCAATCCACTAACTTCCACTCCACTCCACTCCATTTCAATTTGATTCCTTTCCATTCCACTCGAATACAATCCACTCCATTCCACTCCATTCCACTCCGTTACTTTCCACTCCCCTCCACTCCTCTCCATTCCATTCCATTCCACTGCACTCCACTCCGGTCCATTCCAATCTAATCCACTCCACTCCATTCCAATCCACTCCACTCCACTGCATTCGACTGCACTACACTCCACTCTACTTCATTCCATTACCCTGTACTCAATTCCATCCCATTCCATTCCACTCCTTTAGACTCCCCTTCATTCCACTCCTTTACACTCCAATCCACTGCATTCCAGTCTCCTCCTCTCAACTCCTTTCTATTAAATTCCACTATACTCCACTCTATTCCATTCCAATCCATTCCAATCCACTTCCTTCCATTCCACCCCACTCCACTGCATTCCATGCCATTCCATTCCTTTCCAATACTTTCCATTCCATTCCATTTCATTCGACTCCATTCCATTCCACTCCTTTCCAGTCCATTCCACTCCACTCCACACCATTCCATTCAATTCTATTCCATTCCAGTTGTTTACACTCCATTCCACTCCACTCCAATCCATTCACTGCTTTCCCCACCATTCAACTCCATTCCATTCCACTCCATTCCAGTCCACTCTTTTCCATTATATTACACTCTACTCAACTCCACTGCATTCCATTCCTCTCCATTCATCTCAACTCCATTCAGTTCCTCTCATCTCCGCTCTACTCCACTCCAATCCATTCAATTCCATCCCATTCCATTCCTCTCCATTGCACTCCACTCCACTCCATTCCACTCCAATTATTCCATTCCAATCCATTTCATTCCACTCCACTCCACTCCACTGAAATCCGTTCCATTCCACTCCAATGCACTCCAGTCTACTCCAATGCACTCGTCTCCATTCCCCTACAATCCATTCCATTCCACTGCTTTCCTCTCCATTCCACTCCATTCCATTCCAGTCCACTTCACTCCACTCCTTTCCGTTCCATTTCTTTCCATTCCACTCCATTCAATTCCACACCATTCCATTCCATTCCTCTCTACTCCATTCCACTCCATTCCAATCCACTCCTCTACATTTCATTCTATTCCATTCAACTCCATTCCAATCCATTCCACTCCATTCCACTCCACTCCATTCCAATCCATTCCATTCCATTCCATTCAATTCCAATCCATTCCATACAATTCCACTCCATCCATTCCATTCCACTACAGTCCTTTCCACTGAACTCCACTCCAATACACTTCACTTCACCCGTTCCATGCCATTCCATTCCACTCCACTCCATTCCGTTCCATTCCACTGCATTCCTTTCCATTCCATTCCACTCCACTACACTCAATTCCACTCCATTCTATTCCATTCCATTCAACTCCACTCCACCCAAATGCATTCCATTACATTCCATTCCACTCCACCCCATTCCATTCCATTCCACACCATTCCACTCCACTCCATTCCACTCCACTCCACTCCATTCCTGTCCATTTCACTCCATTCCACTCCACCCCACAAAACTACATTCCATTCCACTCCACTCCATTCCATTGCACGCCACTCCATTCCTGTCCACTTCACTGCATTCCAGTCCATTCCACTCCACTCCACACAGCTCCATTCCATTCCACTCCACTCCACACAGCTCCATTCCATTCCACTCCACTCTATTCCATTTCACTCCACTCCGTTGCATTCTATTCCACTGCACTCTTTTACACTGCACTCTATTCCACTCCATTTCACTCCATTGCATTCCACTCCATTCAACTCCAATCCATTCAATTCCATTCCATTCCACTTCACTATACTACATTCCATTGCACTCCATTACACTCTGCTCCATTGCACTCTATTCCATTTCATTCCATTCCGTTCCATTGCACTAGACTCCACTACACTCTATTCCAGTCCACTCTAGTCCACTCCTCTCCTTTCCATTCCATTCCACTGCACTACACTACACGCCTTTCTATTGCACTCTATTCCATTCCACTCCATTCCATTCCACTGGTCTCCACTCCATTTCATTCCACTCTACTCCACTCCATTCCACTCCACTCCACTCCACTCCATTCCACTCCACTCCATGTCACTCAATTCCTCTCTTTCCAACTCCATTCCAGTCCACTCCACTCCACTCTATTTCATTCCATTCCACTGCACTGCACTACACTCCATTCCATTCCAAATCATTCCACTGCACTCCTTTCCATTCCACTCCTCTGTACACCTTTCCACTCCATTCCATACCACTCCATTCCATACCACTCCATTCCCCTCCATTCCAATGCATTCCACTCCACTCCATTCCATTCCATTCCACTCCACTCTACTCCATTACACTCCACTTCATTCCACTCCAATCAACTCGATTCCATTCCATTCCATTCCACTCCACTCCACTCCATTGCACTGCACTTCACTCCACTCCAATCTACTCCATTCCATTCCATTCTACTCCACTCCATTTCAATCCATTCCACTAACTACCCCTCCACTCCACTCCTTTCCATTTGATTCCATTCCATTCCACACCAATCCACTCCACTCCTTTCCGCTCCATTCCTCTAAATTACATTCCACTTCCCTCCACTCCACTCCATTCCATTCCATTCCATTGCACTCCACTCCATTCTATTCCAATCTAATCCATTCCTCTCCATTCCAATCCACTCTACTCCACTCCACTATATTCGACTGCACTGCACTCCACTTCATTCTATTCCACTGTACTCCATTACATCCCATTCCATTCCACTCCTTTAGACTCCCCTCCATTCCACTCCGTTCCACTCCATTCCACTGCATTCCAGTCCACTCCACTCCACTCCGTTGCATTGAATTCCACTGTACTCCACTCCATTCCATTCCATTCAATTCCATTCGACTCCTTTCCTTTACATTCCACTCCATTCCAGTCCATTCCACTCCACTCCAAACCATTCCACTCAATTCTAGTCCATTCCAGTTCTTTAAACTCCATTCCACTCCACTCCACTCCATTTATTCCATTCCCCACCATTCAACTCTATTCCATTTCACTCCATTCCACTCCACTCTTTTCCATTCTATTACACTCCACTTAACTCCACTCCATTACATTCCTCTCCATTCCTCTCAACTCCATTCTCTTCCTCTCCTCTCCTCCCTACTCCACTCCAATCCTTTCAATTCCACGCTATTCTCTTCCTCTCCATTGCACTCGACTCCATTCCATTCCATTCCAATTCATTCCATTCCAATCCAATTCATTCCACTCCACTCCACTCCACTCAAATCCGTTCCATTCCACTCCAGTTCACTCCATTCCACTCCAATCCACTCCACTCCATTTCACTCCAGTCCAATCCATTCCAATCCATTCCCCTCCATTTCACTCCACTCCATTCCAATCCATTCCATTCCACTCCTCTCCACTCCATTCCATTCCATTCCATTCCACTCCATTCAACTCCACTCCATTCCATTCCATTCCTCTCTACTCCATTCCACTCTACTCCAATCAACTCCACTACATTCCCTTCCATTCAATTCCTTTCCAATCCATTCCACTCCATTTCACTCCACTCCATTCCATTCCATTCCATTAAATTCCAATCCATTCCATACCATTCCACTCCTATCCATTCCATTCCACTACACTCCTTCCCACTGAACTCCACTCCACTACAATACACTTCACTCTATTTATGCCATTCCATTCCACTCCACTCCATTCCATTCCATTCCACTGCATTCCTTTCCATTCCATTCCACTCCAATGCACTCAATTCCACTCCTTTCCATTGCATTCCATTCCACTCCACTCCACCCCAATGCACTCCATTACATTTCATTCCACTCCACCCTATTGCATTCCATTCCACTCCATTTCACTCCAATCCACTCCATTCCACTCCAGTCCACTTCATTCCTGTCCACTTCACTCCATTCCAGTCCATTCCACTCCACTCCATTCGACTTCACTCCACTCCATTCCAGTGCACTCTACTCCATTCAATTTCACTCCATTCCACTCCTCTCGATTCCACTCCACTCCTCTCCACTCCATTCTGTTCCACTCTAATCTATTGCATTCCACTACATTCCACTCCATTGCACTGCACTTCATTCCTCTGGATTCCACTCCATTCCTCTCCATTCCAGAATACTCCACTCCACTCCATTCCATTCCATTCCACTGCACCCCGCTCGAATCCATTTAATTCCATTCCGCTCCACTCCACTCCATTCCACTCCACTCTATTCCACTCCACTCCACTCCATTCCACTCCACTCTATTCCGCTCCACTCCACTCCATTCCATTCCATTTCACTCAACTGCACTCCTTTCTTATCCATTCCACTCCATTCCCCTCCACTCCGCTTCATTTAATTTGATTCCATTCCTTTCCTCTCCAATCCACTCCACTCCATTCCACTCCATTCCACTCCATTCCACACCACTCCATTCCATTCCACTCCATTCCATTCCACTCCACTGCACTCCATTCCATTAAATTCCACTCCATTCCATTCCATTAAATTCCACTCCATTCCATTCCATTACATTGCACTCCACTCCATTCCATTACACTGCACTCCACTCCTCTCCAATGCACTCTATTCCACTTCATTCCACTCCATTCCTTTCCACTCCTTTCCACTCCAATCCAATACATTTGATTCCAATCCTCTCCGCTCCTCTCCACCTCATTCCAATTTTCTCTACTCCGTTTAATGCCACTCTACTTCAGTCCACTCCACTCCACTCCATTCCATTCCACTCCATTCCATTCCACTCCATTCCATTCCTCTCCATTCCACTCTACACCACTCCATTCCACTCTACTACATTCCATTCCATTCCATTTCATTCCACTCCACTCCATTCCACTCCACCCCACTCCAATTCACTCAATTCCCCTCCACTACTTTCCACTCCACTCCATTCCATTCCATTCCACTCCTCTCCTCTCCATTCCACTCCTCTCCACTCCATTCCATTCCATTCCACTCTACTCCATTCCATTCCACTTCAAATGGAGTCCTCTCCACTCCATTGCACTCCAATCCATTCCACTCCACTCAACCCCATTAATTCGACTCCACTTCATTCCATTCCATGCTCCTCCGTTCCCTTCCATTCCATTCCACTCCACTCCATTTCACTCCATTCCACTCCACTTCACTCAACTCCACTCTACTCAAATCCACTCCATTCCATTCCACTGTACTCCATTTCTTTCCACTCCATTCCACTCCACTCTAAACCACTCCATTCTACTCCATTCCATTCCACTCCATTCCACTAAATTCCACAGCATTCCAGTCCAATTCAGTCCACTCGACTCCATTACATTACATTCCACAGCACTTCACTCCACTCCATTCTATTGCACTAAATTCCGTTCCACTCCATTCCATTCCATTCATCTCCACTCCATTTGATTCCACTCCACTCCACTCCATTCCATTGCAGTCCACGCCACTCCATTCCATTCCACTCCATTCCACTCAATTCCACTCCACTCCATTCCACTCAATTCCACTCCCTTCAACTCCATTCCACTCCACTCCACTCCACTCCAATCCATTCCGTTCCAAATCATTCCACTCCACTCCGTTCCATTCCACTCCCCTCTACACCTTTCCACTCCATTCCATACCACTCCATTCCATTTCACTCTTTTTCATTCCATTCCCATGTATTCCACTCCATTCCATTCCATTCCATTCCACTCCACTCTACTCCATTACACTCCACTTCATCCCACTCCAATCAACTCCATTCCATTCCATGCCATTGCAATCCACTCCACTCCACTCCATTCCAATCCATTCCACTAACTTCCTGTCCACTCCACTCCATTCCATTTGATTCCATTGCATCCCACTCCAATCCACTCCAGTCCTTTCCACTCCATTCCACTCCATTACTATCCACTCCCCTCCACTCCAATGCATTCCATTCCATTCCACTGCACTTCAATCCATTCCATTCCAACCTAATCCACTCCACTCCATTCCAATCCACTCCACTCCACTGCATTCCACTGCACTCCACTCCAGTCCACTTCATTCCATTCCATTGTACTCCATTCCATCCCATTCCATTCCACTGCTTTAGAATCCCCTCCATTCCACTCCATTCCACTCCACTCAATTGCATTCCAGTCCACTCCACTCTACTCCATTCCAATAAATTCCACTGTACTTCACTCCACTCCATTCCAATACATTCCAATCCACTTCTTTCCATTCCACTCCACTCGAGTAGATTCCAATCCATCCTACTCCATTCTACTCCACTCCACTCAATTCCATTCCATTCCATTCCATTCCATTTCATTCATCTCCATTCCATTCCACTCCACTCCATTCCAGTCCATTCCAGTCCACTCCACATCATTCCATTCCATTCTACTCCATTCCAGTTGTTTACACTCCATTCCACTCCACTCCACTCCATTCACTCCATTCCCCACCATTCAACTCCATTCCATTCCAGTCCATTCCACTCCACTCTTTTCCTTTCGATTACACTTCACTCAACTCCACTCCATTCCATTGCTCTGCATTCCTCTCAACTCCATTCAGTTCCTCTCCTCTCCAGTCTACTCCACTCCAATCCCTTCAATTCTACCCGATTGTATTCCTCTCCATACCACGCCACTCCACTCCATTCCACTCCAATTCATTCTATTCCAATCCATTTTGTTGCACACCACTCCATTACAATCCCTTCCATTCCATTCCAATGCACTCCACCTAACTCCAATCCACTCCACTCCATTCCACTCCAATCCATTCCATTCCATTCCATTGCCCTCCATTCCACTCCATTCCACTCCAACCCACTCCTTTCCATTCCAATCCACTCCATTCCATTCCATTCCATTCCATTCCACTCCATTCGACTAACCTCCATTCCATTGCATTTCTCTCTACTCCATTCCCCTCCACTCCAATCAACTCCACTGCGTTCCATTCCCCTCCATTCCACTCCATTCTAATCCATTCCACTCCATTCCACTCCACTCCATTCCATTCCATTCCATTCAATAACAATCCATTCCATACCATTCCAGTGCTATCCATTCCATTCCACTATAGTCATTTCCACTGAACTCCACTCCACTCCACTACACTTAACTCCATTCCATGTCATTCCATTCCACTCCACTCCATTGCCTTCCATTCCACTGCATTCCTTTCCATTCCATTCCACTCCACTCCATTCCACTCCAGTCAATTCCACTCCAATCCATTCCATTCCATTCCATTCTATTCCACTCCATTTCATTCCACTCCACGCCAGTCCATTCCACTCCATTCCACTCCACTCCACTCCATTCCACTACGCTCCATTCCACTCCATTCCTATAAACTCTACTCAATTCCATTCCACTCTATTCCACTCCATTCCACTCCACTCAATTCCACTCCATTCCACCCCATTCCTCTCCATTCCTGTCCACTCCACTCCCCTCCATTCCTTTCCATTCCACTCGACTCCACTCCACTCCTCTCCATTCCAGTCCACTCTACTCCATTCCGTCCCACTCCATTCAAGTTCATTCCACTCCACTCCATTCCTCTTGATTCCACTGCATTCCTCTCCATTCCAGTCCAATCCACTCCACTCCACTCCATTCCATTCCATTCCAAAGCACTCCACTCCACTCCATTCCATTGCATTCCACTCCATTCCATTCGAATCCTCTCCACTCCATTCCAGTCCACCCTGCTCCTTTCCATTCCATTCCACAACACTCCACTCCATTCCAATCCATTCCACTCCATTCCACTCCACTCCTCTCCATTCCATTTGATTCTATTCCATTCTACTGCAGTCCACTCCATTCCATTTCACTCCATTCCACTCCAATCCACTCCATTCCAGTCCCCTCCACTCTATTCCTCTCATTTCCATTCCATTTCCCTGTAATCCACTGCTCTCCATTCCGCACCCAATCCACTCCACTCCATTCCACCCCAATGCATTCCATTCTTTTTCATTTCACTCCGCTGCACTCCATTCCATTCCATTCCACTCCATTCCATTCCACTGTATTCCATTCCATTCCATTCCACACCATTCCATTACATTCCACTCCAATCCACTCCATTCCATTTCACTCCACTCCATTACATTCCACTCCACTCCACTGCACTCCACTTCACTCTTTTCAATCCACTCTACTGCTTTCCATTCCATTCCCTTTCACTCCATTCCACTCCATTCAATAGCACTCCATTCCACTCCATTCCTCTGCCTTCAACTGCATTCCAGTCTACTCCACTCCATTCCACTCCACTCCACTCCATTCCACTCCACTCCACTCCCCTCCTCTCTACTTCATTCTATTCCACTGTACTGCATCTCCTTCCATTCCATTCCATTCCACATCATTACATTCCTCTCCATTCCACTCCATTATGCTCCATTCCACAGCATTCCAGTCCACTCCATTCCACTCACTCAATTCCATTCCATTCCAATGCATTCCAGTCCACTCCATTTCAATCCACTCTACAGCTTTTCATTCCATTCCATTCTACTCCATTCCACTTCAATTGCACTCCATTCCACTCCATTCAACTCCCTTGCACTTCATTCCATTCTACTCCACTCCATTCTACTCCACTCCACTCCTCTCCACTTCATTCTATTCCACTGTACTCCATCCCATTCCATTCCATTCCATTCCACACCATTACACTCCACTCCATTCCACTCCTTTCTGCTCCATTCAAAAGCATTCCAGTCCACTCGATGCCACTCACTCAATTCCATTCCATTCCAATGCACTCCACTCCATTCCATTCCAATCCACTCCAATCCACCCCTTTCAATTGCAGTCCACACTATTCCATTCCCATCCATTCCACTCCATTCCACTCCACTCCACTCCAGTCCATGCAATTCCATTCCATTCAAATCCATTCTATTTCATTCTGCTCCATTCCATTCCATTCCACTCCATTCCAGTCCATTCCACTCCACTCCATTCCATTCCATTCCATTCCACTCCATTCCAGTCCATTACACTCCTTTCCACTCCACTAAACTCTATTCACTCCATTCCACTGCACTCGACAACAATTCACTCCAATCCACTCTTCTCCATTGCACTCCATTTCAATCCATTCCACTCCATTACAGTCTAATCCACTCCACTCCACTCCATTGCATTCCATTCCATTGCAGTCCACTCCTCTCCAAAGTATTCCATTCCATTAGACTCCATTCCATTAAACTCCATTCCATTCCACTCCACTGAATACCAGTCCACTCCACTCCATTCCATTCAATTCGATTCCATACCACTCCACTACATTTCCATTCCACTCCACTCCACTACATTCCTCTCCACTGCACTCAATTCCGTTCCATTACATTCCATTTGACAACATTCCATTGCATTCCAATCCATTCCACTCCACTCCAATCCACTCCTATCCACTCCATACCATTGCATTCCACTCCACTCCATTCCATTCCATTGCATTGTGTTTCATTCTATTCCATTCCTCTCCACTCCACTCCACTCAATTCCACGCCATTCCATTCCAATTCATTCCAATCCATTCCATTCCATTCCATTACACTCCTCTCTATTCCATTACACTCTACACCATTCCATGCCATTCCATTTCACTCCACTCCATTCCACTCCACTCCATTTCATTCAACCTCACTCCAATCCACTCTTCTCCACTATTTTACATTCCGTTACACTCCGTTCCATTCCATTCCATTCTACTCCAATCCACTCCGATCCACTACATTCCACTCCACTACATTCCATTCCACTATGTTCCATTCCACTTCACTCCACTCCATTCCATTCCATTCCACTCCATTCCATGAAATTCCATTCCATTCCATTCCATTCCGTTCCACTCCACTCCATTCCAATCCTCTCCATTCAACTCCACTCAATTCTGTTCCTTCCACTTCTCTCCAAAACACTCCACTACATTCCATTTCACTCTACTCTATTCCTTTCCACTGAACTGAACTCCATTCCACTCCACTCCAATTCACTCCATTCCGTTTCATTCCTCTCCACTCCACTCCACTCATTTCCATTCCACCCGACTACACTCCACTCCATTCCACTCTACTCCATTCCATTCCAATATACATCATTCCACTACTTTTCACTCCACTCCATTCCTTTCTATTCCATTATGCTCCACTGCACTCCATTTAACTCCTCTCCACTATATTCCATTGCCTTCCATTCCACTCCATTTCATTCCATTCCACTCTACTCCATTCCATTCCACTCCACTACATTCCATTCCATTTCATTCCACTACACTCCATTCCACTCCACTACACACCACTCAACTCCATTCCATTCCACTCCATTTCGTTCCATTTCACTCAACTCCATTCCATTCCATTCTGTTCCACTGCACTCCACTCCACTCCATTCCACTCAATTCCAATCCAGTTATTTCCACCCCATTCCGTTCCACTCTACTCCATTTCATTCCATTCCACTCCATTTCACTTAACTCCAGTATACTCCAATCCACTCCATTCCATTCCACTCCTTTCCACTCTACTCCATTGCATTCCACTCCACTCGAGTCCATTCCTGTCCACTCCATTCCATTCCATTTCATTCCACTCCATTTCACTTAATTCCAGTCTACTTCAATCCACTCCATTCCACTCCTTTCCACTCTATTCCATTGCATTCCACTCCACTCGAGGCCACTCCTATCCACTCCATTCCATTCTATTTCATTCCACTGCACTCCACTCCTCTACATCCATTCCACCCCACTCCTCTCCAATCCATTTCACTGCACTTCATTCCGCTCCACTCCATTCCGTTCCATTCCACTTCTCTCCACTCCATTCCTCTCCTCTCCAATCCATTCCATTCCATTCCACTCAATTCCATTCTATTCCAATCTACTCCATTCCACTCAACTCTGTTATATTCCACCCATTCCTCTCCATTAATTTCTGTTCCACTCAATTCCAGTCCATTCGTTTCCACTTCACTCCATTCCATTCTATTCCATTCCCTTGCACTCCACTCCATTCCATTCCTCTCCATTCCATTCCACTCCACTCCATTCCAATCAATTCCCCTCCATTCCATTCCATTCCATTCCATTCCATTGCACTCAATTCCACTTCACCATATTCCATTGCTCTCCACTGCACTCCACTCCACTCCATTCCTCTCCACTGCATTCCAACCAACTCCATTCCATTCCATTCAATTCCATTCCACTATACTACACTCCATTCCACTCCACTCCACTACATTCTAGTCCACTACATTCCACATCACCCCATTCCATTAAACTCTATTCCACTCTACTCCATTCAATTCCATTCCACTTCACTCCACTCCATTCTAGTCCATTCCATTCCAATCCTCTCCATTCCATTCCACTCTACTCCATTCCATTCCTCTCCACTCCACTCCACTCCACTCCATTCTTGCCCACTCCATTCCATTCCTCTCCATACCATTCCACTCCATTCCACTCTACTCCATTCCACTTCGTTCCATTTCATTCCACTCCACTCCACTCCACCATATTCCATTGCTCTCCACTGCACTCCATTCCACTCCATTCCATTCCACAGCATTCCAACCCACTCCATTACATTCCATTCAACTGCATTCCATGCCACTCCACTCCACTCCATTCCAATCTAATACTTTCCATTCCATTCCATTCCACTCCATTCATTTCTATTCCAATCCATTCCAATCCATTCTAACCATTCCACTCCACTCTACTCCATTCTAATCCTATCCAATCCATGCCATTGCATTCCACTCCACTCTATTACTTTCTATTCCACTGCATTTCATTCCATTCCTTTCCACTCCACTGCACTCCACTATGCTCCACTGCACTCATTCCCACTCCCTTCCATTCCCTTCCGTTCCATTCTATTCCCCTCCCCTCCAAACTATTCCATTCCACTCCACTCCACTCCATTCCATTCTACTCTATTACACTTCACTCACCTCCATTCCATTTCATTCTGTTACATTCCACTCCATTAATTCAATTTCATTCAATTCCTTTCCATTCCACTCCTTTCCACTCCACTCCACTCAACTGCGTTCCATTCCACTCCGCTTCACTCCACTCCACTCCATTCTACTCCATTACAGTCGTCTCCATTCCACTGCACTCCACTCAGTTCCACTCCACTCCATTCCATTCCACTCCATTCCACTGAACTCCACTCCACTTCACTCCACTCCACTCCACTCCATAACACTCGACTCCACTCCATTCCATTCTATTACACTCCAATCCATTCCGTTCCACTTTACTCCATTCCACTCCTCTTCATTCAACTCCACCCCATTCCATTCCATTCCATTCAACTGCCTTCCACTCTACTCCACTCCAATCCACTCCACTCCACTCCATTCCATTCCATTCCTTTCCACTCCACTCGTTTCCAATTCACTCCATTCCATTCTAGTCCACACTACTCCATTCCATTACAATCCGTTCCAATTAATTCCGTTCCATTCCACTCCACTCCATTCCAGTCCACTCCACTCCATTCCACTTCACTCCTCTCATCTCCATTCCATTCATTTCCATTCCATTCCACTCAATTCTATTTCACTCTTATCCATTCCATTCCATTGAATTCCACTGCATTCCACTCCACTCCACTCCACTCCATTCCACTCCATTCCATTCCACTCTGTTCCACTCCATTCCACTCCATTCCATTCCATTCCAATCCACTCCACTCCACTCCATTCCATTCCACTCCATTCCACTACACTCCATTCCATTCCAGTCCATTCCTTTACACTCCATTCCACTCCATTCCATTCCATTCCACTCCACACCTCTCCATTCCATTCCTCTCCACTCCACTCCATTCCACTTCAGTCCACTCCAATCCACTCCACTCCACTCCATTCGACTCCATTCTAATCAATTACACTCCATTCCAGTCTACTCCAATCCACTCCACTCCATTCCATTCCATTCCACTGCACACCATTTCACTCCACTTAATTCCATTCCATTCCATTCCATTAAACTCCATTCCATTCCAATTCCACTTCATTCCAGTCCACTGCACTCTATTCCATTCCATTCCACTGCATTCCATACCATTCCAATCCATTCCACTCCACTACACACCATTCGGCTGCATTCCACTCCACTCCACTCCTCTACCATCCACTCCATGCCGTGCGTTCGACTGTACTCCATTCCTTTCCATTCCACTGCATTGCATTCCATTCCATTCCTCTCCACTCCACTCCACTCCATTCAATTCCTCTCCATTCCATTCCAAACCATTCCATTCCACTCCATTCCATTCCATTCCATTCCACTCCATTCCATTCCATTCCATTCCACTCCACCAAATTCCATTCCACTCCACACCATTCCATTCCATTCCACTCCTCAAAATTCCATTTCACTCCACACTATTCCATGCCATTCCATTTCACTCCAATCCATTCCACTCCACTCCATTCATGTCCACGCCATTCCAATACCCTCAATTCTATCTGACTCCATTCCACCCCACTCTATTCCATTCCAATCCATTACACTCCATTCCATTCCTCTCCAATCCACTCCATTCCACTTCATTCCAGTATACTCCATTTAAGTCCATTCCATTCCATTCCATTCGATTCCATTCCAATCCTCTCCATTCCATTCTATTCCACTCCTCTCCACTCCACTTCACTCCATTCCATTCTACTGTACTCCATTCCATTCCTCTCTACTCCATTCCATTCCACTCCACTCCAGTCCACTGCATTCCACTCCATTCCATTCTACTCCATTCCATTCCACTCCACTCCAGTCCACTGCATTCCACTCCATTCCATTCCACTCCATTCCATTCGTCTCCATTCGACATCTCTCCACTCCATTCCACTCCACTCTATTCCTTTCCATTCCATTTCCTTCCACTCCACCCTACTCCACCCCACTCCATTCCATTCCACCCCACTCCACTCCTCTCCATTCCACTCCACTACTTTCCAGTCCACTCCTTTCCATTCCATTCCATTCCAAACCACTGCAATCCATTTCTCTCCTCTCCACTCCTATCCATTCCTTTCCATTTCACTCCATTCCATTCCATCCCACTTTACTCCTTTCCATTCCACTCCACTCCAATCCACTCCACTGCCCTACTTTCCACTCCACTCCATTCCATTTAATTCCATTCCACTCCACTCCATTCCAATCTTAGCCAATCCATTCCATTCTATTCCATTCCACTCCATTCCATTTCATTCCACTCTATTCCACTCCAATCCACTCCCCTCCATTCTATTCCAATCCATTAAATTACACTCCACTAAACTCGACTTCACTCCTCTCTACTCCATTTCATTCCACTACACTGCAATCCTCTACACTCCACTCCATTCCACTCCACTACATTCCATTCCACTCCTTTCCATTCCACTCCACTACACTCATTTCCATTAAATTCCATTCCATTCCATTCCATTCCATTCCACTCCATTCCACTCCACTCCACTACTTTCCATTCCACTTCACTCAATTCCTCTCCACCACATTCCACTCCACTCCATTCCACTCAACTCCATTCCATTCTGCTCCACTTCATTCCATTCCACTCAACTCCATTCCATTCCGTTTTATTCCACTGCATTCCTCTCCACTCCACTGCACTGCATTACACTACATTCCCTTCCACTCCACCCCATTACACTCCACTCCATTCCATTCCACTCTACTCCATTCCATTTCATTCCACGTCATTCCGCTCCAATCCATTCTACTACATTCCACTCCATGCAACTCCAATCCACTTCTCCCCAGTCCATTCCATTCCATTCCATTCCATTCCACTCCTTTCTATTCCAATCCACTCCACTACAATCCATTCCATTCCATTCCTATCCTTTAAATTCCATTTCACTCCATTCCAGTCCATTCCACTCCACTCCACTCCATTCCAGTCCATTCCACTCCACTCCACTCCATTCCACTCCACTCCATTCCATTCCACTCCATTCCATTACATTCCACTCCATTCCATGACATTCCAATCGGCTCCATTCCATTACATTCCACTCCACTAAAGTCCATTCCACTCCATTCCACTCCACTGCATTCCACTCCGTTCCACCTCATTCCCCTCCATTCCATTCCACTCCATTCTACAATACTCCATTCCATTAAAATCAATTGCATTCAATTCCAGTACACTCCACTCCACTCCGCGATATTTCAATGCATTCCACTCCACTCCACTGTAGTCTATAACACTCCATTCCATTTCATTCCATTCCATTTCACTCCACTCCATTCCATTCCATTCCCCTCCACTCCATTCTACTTCTCTCCACTCGATTCCATTTTATTCCATTACATTTTATTCCATTCCAGTCCACTCCACTCCATTCCTGTGCTCTCCACTCCTCTAATCTCCACTCCACTCCAATCCATTCCAAGCCATTGCATTCCACTCCACTCCATTCCATTTGATTGCATTGCATTCCATTCCATTCCCTTCCAATCCATTTCACTCCATTCCACTAAATTCCACCCCATTCCATTCCATTCCATTTCACTCCACTCCATACCATTGCAGTCCATTCCATCCCATTTCATTCCACTCCTCTCCATTCCCTTGCACTCCATTCCATTCCATCCCATTCCACTCCACTCCATTCCAATCCCATCTATTTCATTTCATTCCATTCTTTTCCCCTCCGTTCCACTCCACTCCACTCCAGTCCACTCTATGCTGTGACATTCCATTCCATTTCACTCCATTCCGTTCGATTCTTCCCCATTCCATTCCATTCCACTGCATTCCAGTCCTCTCCACTACACTTAACTCTATTCCATTTCATTCCATTCCTTTCCATTCCAGTCCTCTCCACTACATTCCACTCCATTCTACTTCATCCCATTCCTTTCCATTCCAGTCCATTCCACTCCATTCCACTGCACTACCCTCCATTCTATTGGACTCCCCTTACTCCACCCCATTCCGTTCCACTCCATTCCACTGCATACCAATCCATTCCTTTACACTACTCACCAATCCACTCCTTCCCATTCCAATCCAATTCACTTCACTACATTCCATTCAACTCTACTCAACTCCACTCCACTGCATTCCATTTATTTCCACTAAATTCCATTCAACTCCACTGCAATCCATTCCACTCCACTAGTTTCCATTACACTCCACTCCACTCCATTCACTCCATTCCGCTCCATTCCATTCCATTCCAATCCATTCTATTTCCTTCCACTCCATTTCATTCCATTCCATTCCATTCCATTCCATTCCATTCCATTCCATTAAATTCCACTCCATTCCATTCCATTGCTTTCCATTCCATTCCACTCTATTCCACTCCATTCATCTCCACTCCACTCCATTTCCATTCCACTCCATTCCACTCTACTCCATTCCATTCCACTCCACTCCGTTCCACTCCAACCCCCCCTTTTATTCCACTCCATTCCATTCCTCTCCATTCCTCTCCATTCCATTCCATTCCTATCTACTCCATTCTATTCCACTCCTCTCCATTCCACTCCACTCCACTGCTTTCCATTCCATTGGATTCCATTTCAATCCATTCCATTCCACTTCACTCCATTCCAGTCCTCTCCACTCCATTCCAATCCACTCCACAAAACTCAAATACATTCCATTCCACTCCACTCCATTGCTTTCCTCTCAAATCCATTCCATTCCATTTCACTCCACTGCACTCCACTCCACTTCATTACACTGCATTCGATTCCACTCCACTCCATTCCATTCCATTCAAATTCACTCTATTGCGTTCCACTCCACTCCATTCCCGTCCACTCCACTTCATTCCACTCCAATCCACTCCATTCCTTTCCATTCCACTCAATTCCATCCATTCTTGTACATTACATTCCACTCCACTCCATTTCATTAAACTTCACTCCATTAAATTCCATTCCATTCCATTCCACTGCACTCCACTCCTCTCCACTCCACTCTATTCCACTCCATTCCATTCCACTTCATTCCACTCCACTCCATTGAACTCCACTAGACTCCATTCCGTTCTATTCCATTCCACTCTACTCCACTGCATTCCAATCCTTTCCACTGCATTCCAATTCACTGCACTCCATTCCATTCCATTCCATTCCATTCCATTCCATTCCATTCCATATTATTCCATTCCACTCCATTGCACTCCACTCCATACCACTGCATTCCACTCCATTCCAGTCCACTCAACTCCACTTCATTCTATTCCATTAAATTCCACTCCACTCCACTCCATTCTTTTCTAATCCATTAAACTCCACTCCATTACATTCCACTCCATTTCTCTTCAGTCTACTCCATTCCTTTTAATTCCACTTCATTGCATTGCAATTCATTCCATTCCACACCACTCCATTCCACTACACTCCATTCCATTCCATTCCTCTCCACTCGACTCCATTATACTCCACTCCATTCCACTTCTCTCCACTCCATGCCATTCCATTCCATTCCCTTCCACTCCACACCAATCCATTATAGAACATTCACCTTCACTCCACTCCATTGCATTCCATTGCATTTAATTCCACTCTACGCTACTCCATTCCATTTCTTTCCACTCCACTCCATTCCCTTCCACTCCATTGCACTCTACTCCATTCCATTCCTCTCCATTCCACTCCACTCAACACCACTCCATACCTTTCCACTCCATTCCATTCTTGTCCTTTCCACTCCACTGCACTCCATTCCACTTCACTCCAATCCATTCCATTCCATTTCATTCCTCTCCACTCTACTCCTTACCACTCCACTCCATTTGATTCCATTCCATTCCACTCCGCTCCACTCCACTGCATTCCTTTGCACTCCTTTACCCTGCACTCCATTCCATTCCGCTCTATACATTCCCTTTCCATTCTAATACATTCCATGCCATTCCATTCCATTCCATTCCTCTCCACTCTATTCCATTTCAATGTACTCAACTCCATTCCACTATCCTCCACTCCACTCCATTCCATTCCATTCCGTTCCACTCTACTCCTATCCATTCCATTAGTTCCACTCCACTCCACTCCACTCCATTCCACTTCATTCCACTCCATTCCAATCCATTCCAGTCCACTCCACTCCACCTGACCCCATTCCAATCCATTCCACTGCACTCCGCTTCATTCAATTCCAATCCATTCCACTCAACTCCATTCCATTCCACCCCACCCCACTCCATTCCACTCCAATCCATTCCATTCCAGTATACTACACTACACACCACACCATTCCATTCCATTCCATTCCACTCCACTCCGCACCACTCCATTCCTTTCCACTCCAATCCAATCCATTCCTCTCTATTCCACTCCACTCCACTACATTTCACTCCATTGTATTCCATTCCATTCCATTTCCTTCCACTCCAATCCACTCCACTCCACTCCATTTCATGCCACTCCAATGCACTCAACAACACCCCATTCCACTCCAATCCAATCAACTCCACTCCATTCCATTACATTCCATTCCATTCCACTCGACTACATTTCACTCCATTCTACTCCATTCCACTCCACTCCACCCAATTCCATTCCATTTCATTCCATTCCATTCAATTCCACTCCATTCTGTGATATTCCATTCTAATCCATTCCACTCCACTCCCTTGCATTCCATTCCTTCTACTCCATTCCACTCCTCTGCAATCCATTCCACTCCAATTCACTCCGTTCCATTCCATTCCATTAAATTCCATTCCATTCCACTCCACTCCACTCCCTTTCAATCCATTACACTCTATTCCACTCCAAACCATTCCATTCCATTCCATTCCTTTCCACTCCACTCCTTTACACTCACATGCACTCTGCTACATTCCATTCCACTCCTCTCCATTCCATTCCATTCCATTCAACTTCATTCCATTTCAATCCACTCCACTCCATTCCAATCCATAGCATTGCATTCCACTCCACTCCACTCCACTCTACTCCATTCAACTCCACTCCATTCCATTCCATGTCACTCCACTCCACTCCACTCCATCTCACTCCATTCCACTGCATTCCTGTCCCATCCCATCCACTCCATTCTAATCCATTCCATTGCACTGGACTCCACTCCTTTCCTTTCCAATTCATTCCACTCTACTCCTTTCCATTCCATTCCACTCCACTCCATTCCCCTCCATTCCATTTAATACCACTCCTTCCCATTCCACTCCATTCCTCTCCTCTCCATTCCATTGAATTCCACTCCACTACACTCCAATCCACACCACTCCTTTGCAATACATTACATTCCACCCAACTCCACACCACTACACTCCATTCCATTTCACTCCATTCCATTCCGCTCCATTCCACTCCACTCCTCTCCATTCCACTCCATCACATTTCATTTCATTCCACTTCACTCATCTCCACTACATTCCATTCCATTCAACTCCCCTACACTCCATTCCACTCCACTCCACTACATTAGATTCCACTTGACTCCATTCCATTCCACTGCACTCCATCCCAGTACACTCCTCTCCACTGAACTTCACTCCACTCCACTCAACTCCATTCCATTCCACTCCACTCCATTCCATTCCATTCCACTCCACTCCATTCCATTCCATTCCATTCCATTCCATTCCACTCCATTCCACTCCAGGCAGTTCCATTCCATTCCGTTCCACTCCACACCATTACATTGTACTCCATTCCACTCCACTCCATTCCTTTCCACTCCATTCCATTCCATTCTACTCCACTCCGCTACATTCCATTCCTCTCCTCTCCACTCCTTACAACTCCACTCCACTCCACTCCACCTCACTCCGTTACATTCGACTCTACTCCTTTCCATTTCATTCCATTTCACTCCAGTCCACTCCATTCCCTTCCATTCCATTCATTTCCATTCCATTCCACTACACTCCATTCCATACCACTCTGCTCCATTCCACTCAGATCCATTTCACTCCACTCCATTCTACTCCATTCCATTCCACTCTATTCAACTCCACTCCACTCCATTCATCTCTCCACTCCACTCCGTTCCATTCCATTCAATTTCAATCCACTCCATTCCACTCCACTTCACTCCATTCCTCTCCAATAAACTCTATTCCATTATGTTCCTTTTCACTGCACTCCATTCCTTCCACTCCACTCCATTCCAGTCCTCTTCACTCCATTCCACTCCACTCCACTCTACTCCAGTACATTGCATTGCACATCATTCCGTTCCATTCCACTCCACTTAATTCCATTCATTTCCATTCCACTGCACTCCACTTCACTCCACTCCACTCCATTCCACTCCATTTTGTTCCACTCAATTCAAATCCACTCCAGTCAATTCCATTCCATTCCACTCCACTCCACTCCATTCCACTCCATTCCACTCCAGTCACTTCCATTCCATTCCACTCCACTCTACTCCATTCCACTCCACTCTACTCCTTTCCACTCCTTTCCACTCTATTCAATCTCATCCGATTCCATTTCACTCTATTCCACTCCACTCCACCTCACTCCGCTCCACTCCCCTCCTCTCAACTCCTCTCCATTACTTTCCATTACATCCCTTTCCATTCCATTACACTCCACTACAACCCTTTCCATTCCATTCCATTACACTCCGCTCCAACCCTTTCCATTCCATTCCAATCCATTCCATTTCATTCAACTCCTTTCCCCTGCACTCCTCTCCACTACATTCCATTACATCCAATTCCATTCCTCTCTATTTCACTCCTCTCCACTCCACAGCACTCCACTCCACTCCATACCACTCCATCTCATTCCATTCTGCTCCATTCCACGGTACTCGTCTCCACCACAGACCACTCAACTTCATTATGTTCCATTCCATGCCATTCCATTCCTCTCAATTCCATTCCACTCCAAGTCTGTTCAATCCACTGCAGTCAACTCCAATCCATTCCATTCCACTCCATTCCACTGTATTCCATTCCATTCCTTTCTTTCTTGAGTATCTAAATCTGACAGTCAGACTGGAGTGCAGTGGCCCAATCTCAGCTTCCATTCCATTCCATTCCATTCACTCCACTCCACTCCACTACACTCCATCTCCTCCATTCAATTAAACTCTATTCTACTCCACTCCATTCCATTCCATTCCACTCTACTCCACTTCACTACAGTCCATTCCATTCCATTCCATTCCACTCCACTCCATTCCATTCCACTCCATTACACTCCACTAAACTCCACTACATTGCATTACATTCCACTCCACTCCGTTCCATTCCACTCCATTCTACTCCACTCCACTCCACACCACTCCATTCCATTCCACTCCATTCCATTCCAATCCATTGCAGTCCACTCCTGTCAATCCAATCCACTCTCCTCTATACATTCCATTTCTCTCCATTGCAATCCACACCATTCCACGGCATTCCATTCAATTCCACTCCGATCAACTCGATTCCATTCCATTCCACTCCACTCCATTCCTCTCCGCTTCACTCCACTCCAATTCACTCCGCTCTATTCCATTCCATTCCATTCCTTTCCGTTGCATTCCGTACCATTCCACTCTTTTCCATGCCAGTTCATTGCACTGCAGTCCACTCCATTCCAATCCACTCCATGCCATTGTATTCCACTCCACTCCAATACTTTCCATTCCATTCCACTCCACTCCACTCTATTCCTTTCCACTCCTTTCCATTCTGCTCCATTCCACTTCATTCCAGTCCTTTCCACTCCATTCCACTCTACTCCACTCCAATCCATTCCACTCAATTACACTCTATTCCATTCCATTCCATTCCATTCCTCTCCACTCCACTCCATTCCTCTGTGTTCCATTCCACTCCACTGCACTCCAATCCACTCCACTGCTTCAACTCAACTCCACTCATGTCCATTCCATTCCAGTCCTCTCCACTGCATTACAATTCACCCCATTCCTCTCCACTGCAATCCACTGCACTGCCCTGTGTTGCTCCCCATTCCACTTCATTCCATTCCATTCCACTCCATTCCATTCCACTCCATTCCACGCCACTCAACTCTAATCCATTCCATTCCACTCCACAACACTACGCTCCATTCCACTCCTCTCCATTACATTCCACTCTACCACACTACATTCCATTCCACTGCACTCCACTACTTTCCACTCCAGTCCACTTCACTGCACTAAACCCCACTCTATTCCATTCAACTGTACTGCATTTCATTCCATTACATTCCACTCCACTCCAGTCCGTTCCACTCCAGAACATTCCACTCCCCTCCGCTCCATTCCATTCCATTCAACTCCACTCTGTTCCACTCCATTTCACTCCATTCCACTGCATTCCAGTCGACTACACTCCACTCCACTCCATTCCATTCCATTCCACTGCACTCCACTCCACTCCACTACATTCTTCTCAACTCCATTCCATTCAATTCCATTCCACTCCATTCCATTCCATTCCATTCCACTCCACTCCATTCCATTCCAATCCACTCTGCTCTATTCTACTCCGCGTCTCTCCATTCCATTCCATTTTACTCCCTTCCATTCCATTCCAATCCATTCAAGTTAACTACACTCCCTTCCACTGCATTCCATTCCTCTCCACTCCACTCCACTCCACTCTATTCCACTCCATCCCATTCCATTCCTTTCCATTTCATTGCACTCCACTCCACTTCATTCCATTCCATTCCACTGCATTCCACTCCACTCCATCCCATTGCACTCCATTCCTCTCCACTCCTTTCCATTCCTCTCTATTCCATTCCATTCCATTCCACTAAATTCCTTTCCACTCCAGTCCACTGTATTAAATTCTATTCCAATCCAATCCCTTCCATTCCACTCCACTCCACTACATTCCATTACATTCCATTCAATTGCATTTCTATCCAGGACACTGCTCTCCACTCCACTCCATTCCACTGCACTCCACTCCACTACATTCTTCTAGAGTCGATTCCATTCCATTCCATCCTATTCCACTCCACTCCATTCCGTTCCAAACCACTCTGCTCTATTCTACTCCGCTGCTCTACATTCCATATAATTTTAATCCTTTCCACTCCACACGAATCCATTCTAGTTAACAACACTCCCTTCCAGTGAACTCCATTCCTCTCCTCTCCACTCCACTCCACTTCACTCCACTCAACTCCATTCCACTCTATACCATTCCATTCTGTTCCTTTTCATTGCACGCCACTCCAATTCATTTCATTCCAATCCATTCCATTCCTCTCCCCTCCGTTCCACTCCACTCCATTCCTTTCCATTACACTTCGCTCCACTCCATTCCACTCAACTGCATTCCACTCCACTCTGCTCCATTCCATTCAATTCCATTCCATTCCACTCCACTCCACTCCATTCTAATCAATTCCACTCCAGTCCTCTCCACTTCACTCCACTCCATTCCATTTCATTCCATTACTTTCCAGTACATTCCGCTTCATTCCATTCCACTCAATTCCACTCCATTCCACTCCATTCCAGTCCACCCCACTTCACTCCACTCCATTCCATTCCATTCCACTGCACTGGACTCCATTCCATCCCAATCCATTGCACTCTACTCCCTTCCATTCCACTGCACTTCACTACATTCCACTCCACTCCACTCTATTCCACTCAACTCCATTCCAATGTACTCCATTCCATTCCAGTACACTCCATTCCCCTCCATTCCACTGTATTCCAGTCCGCTCCTCTCCATTCCACTGCATTCCATTCCACTGCACTACACTCCATTCCATTCCACTCCTTTCCACTCCACACCATTCCATTCCACTGGACTCCACTCCATCCACTCCACTCCATTCCATTCCACTCCATTCCATTCCTCTCCATTCCAATCCATCCCATTCAGTTCCATTCCATCTCATTCCACTCCCTTACACTCAACTCCACTCCATTCCATTCCTCTCCATTTCAATCCATCCCATTCCGTTCCATTCCGTCTCATTCCACTCCATTACACTCAACTCCATTCCATTCCATTCCACTCCCCTGCACTCCAGTCCACAACATTCCAATCCACTCCATTCACCTCTACTCCATTCCATTCCGTTCCTTTCAATCCCATTAAACTCATGTCGATTCCATTCCACACTACTCCTTGCCACTCCACTCCACTTCATTCAATTCCATTCCATTCAATTCCATTCCATTCCACTGGATTCCATTCCACTCCACTCTACTCCATTCCACTCCACTCCATTACACTCCACTCCAATCCATTCCTTTCCGTTTCACTCCACTCCATTCCACTCATATCCACTCCATTCCACACCACTCTACTACATTCCATTCCACTCAATTCCTTACACTCCACTCAATTCCGGTCCACTCCACTCCCATCAACTCCACTCCATTCCAATCCATTTCATTGCACTCGATTCCACCCACTCCATTCCATTCGATTCCACTCCACTCCCCTCCAATCCACACTCTTCCATTCCAGTCCAGTAAGCTCCATTCCATACCATTCCACTTCATAAAATTCCATTCCACTCCACTCCGTTCCATTCCATTCCACTCCATTCTACTCTTTTCCACTCCACTCCACTACCCTCCACCCCACTCCATTCCATTCCACTCTACTCCATTCCATTCCATTCCACTGCAATCCACTCCTCTCCATTCGACTCAATTCCACTGCATTCCACTCCATTCCAGTACACACAACTCTAATCCACACCATGCCATTCCATTCCACTGCAATCCACCCACTCCATTCCATTGCACTCCATTCCACTCCACTCCTTTCCAGTCCACTCCACTCCATTCCACTCCACTGCACTTCATTCCATTGCACTCCAATCCATTCCATTCCATACCATTCCACTCCATTCCATTCCATTCAACTCTACTCCATTCCGCTACACTCCGTTCCACTCCAATCCGTTCCATTTCATTCCATTCAACTCCATTCCAATCCACTACACTCCATTCCACTCCTCTTTACTCCATTCCATTCAATTCCACTCCACTCCATTCCACTCCACTCCAGTCCTTTACACTCCACTCCATTCCACTCCATTCCACTCCATTCCCTACCATACCCCTCCGTTCCATTCCAGTCCACTCCATTCCGGTCCACTCCACTCCATTCCTCTCCAATTCTCTCCACTCCAGAAAATTCCATTCCATTCCACTCCACTCCATTCCATTCCACCCAACTCCTTTCCTTTGCATTCCATTCCACTACAGTCCACTCCACTATACTCCATTCAACTCCATTCCATTCAATTCCATTCCAGTCCAATACATTCCATTCCACTCTATATCATTCCATGCAATTCCATTCCACTCTACTCCATTCCACTCCACTCCCTTCTGCTCCATTCCATTACACTTCCCTCCATTCTATTCCAATCCATTCCATGACACTCCTCTAAACTGCACTCCACTCCACTGCATTTCATTCTACTTCACTCCAATCCACTAAACTCTACCACATTCCACTCCACTACAATCCGTTCCAATCCATTCCATTCCACTCCACACTATTCCATTTCATTGAAATCCAATCTATTCCATTCAATTCCACCCCATTCCTTTCCATTCCACTCCATTCTATTCCACCCCACTCCATTCCATTCCATTCCATTCCGTTCCACTCCATTCCAGTGCATTCCATTCCAATCAGTTACACTTCATGCCATTCCACTCCATTTCACTCCACTCCATTCCATTCAATTCCACTCCAGTCCGCAACTCTCCACTCCATTCAATTTCACTGCATTCCACTCTACAACATTCCATTCCACTACACTCCAGTCCACTCTCCCAAATTCCATTCCTGTCCACTCCATACCATTCCTCTCCATTCCACTCCAATCCACTCCATTCCATTCCACTCCATTCCATTCCATTCCATTTCATTCCACTTAACTCCACTCCATTCCACTCCATTCCACTCCACTACATTCCATTCCACTCCATTCCATTCCATTCCACCCCACTCCACACCATTCCACTCCTCTCCACTCCATTCCATTCCACACCACTTCACTACACACAACTCCATTCCATTCCACTCCACTCCATTCCATTCCACTCAACTCCTTTTCATTGCATTCCATTCCACTGCACTCCATTCCACTCCACTCCAGTCCACTCCATTCCATTCCATTCCACTGCAATGCATTCCATTCCACTCTACAGCACTACCTACCATTCCATTCCACTCCACTCCTTTCCATTACATTGCACTCCATTGCATTCCATTCCATTCCACCCCATTCCATTCTTATCCACTCCATTTCATTCTACTGCCCTCCATTACATTCTACTCAACTCCATTCCGTCCATTCCGTTCCACTGCACTCCACTTCACTACAGTCCTCTCCATTCCACTCCATTCCATTCCATTCACTTACCCTCCAGTCCATGCTATTCCATTCCACTCCACTCCAATCCATTCCATTCCGCTACCCTCCGTTCCCCTCCACTCCACTCTGCTCCACTCAATACCACTCCATTCCATTTCACTCAATTCCATCCACTCCATTCCATTGCAGTATCCTCAACATCATTCCATTCGTTTCCACCCCACTCCACTCCACTCCATTCCACTCCACTCCATTCCATTCCATTCCACTTCACTCCACTCCAATCCATTCCATTTCATTCCACACCACTCCACTCCACTCCATTCTATTCCAACTGACTCCACTCCACTACATTCCACTCCAATACATTCCACTTCACTCCATTCCATTCCATTCCATGCCACTCCAGTCCACTCCATTCCAGTCCTTTCCACTGCATTCCATTTCATTCCATTCTACTCTATTCCACTGCAGTCCACTCCAATAAACTCCATTCCATTCCATTCCGTTCTATTCCATTCCATTCCATTCCCCTCATTTCCACTCTACTCTATACCATTCCACTCCACTCCACTCTACTCCACTTCACTCCATTCCTTTCCTCCCCATTACACTCCACTCCACTCCATTCCACTCCACTCCATTGCATTCCATTCCATTGCAATCCGCTCCACTCCATTCCACTGAACTCCACTCCATTACATTCCTCTCCACTCCACACCAATCCACTCCATTCCACTCCACTTTATTGAATTCCACTCCTTTCGATTCCATTCAATTCCATTCCACTCCACTCCATTCCATTCAACTCCACTCCAATCCATTCCGTTCCACTCCACTCCATTCCACTCAATTCCATTCCATTCCACTCCATTCCATTGCATTCCATTCCAATCCATTCCTTTCCATTCCATTTCATTCCATTCCATTCCATTCCATTCGGTTCCATTCCACTCAAATTGATTCCATTCCATTCCCCTCCATTCCATTCCATTCTACTCCATTCCATTCCAATCCACTCTTCTTCTTTCCACTCCACTTCATTCCATTTCATTCCTCTGAACTCCATTCCAATCAACTCGACTCCATTCCACTCCTCTCCACTCCATTCCATTCAATTCCAATCCACTCCATTCCACTCCACACCACTACTTTCCTCTCCACTCCATTCCACTCCACTCCACTCCATTACATTACATTCCATATCATTCCACTCTATTCCATTCCACTACATTCCACTCCACTCCATTGCTTTCTATTCCACTCCACTCCATTCCAATCCTATCCATTCTATTCCAATCCGTTCCATGACACTCCAGTAAATTGCACTACACTGCACTCGATTTCATTCCACTTCACTGCAATCCACTCCTCTCCACTCCATTCCATTCCATTCCACTCCGTTCCATTCCACTTCATTCCACCCCACTCCATTCTTTTCCATTCAACTGGACTCCACTCCATTCCACTCCACTCCATTCCACTCCACTCCTGTGGATTCCATTCCATTCCTTTGCTTTATATTCCACTTAACTCCACTCCAAACCATTCAATTCCACTCCGTTCTATTCCTCTCCATTCTACTCCACTCCACTCCATTCCACTCCATGACATTCAACTCCATTCCACTCCACTCCATTCCATTCCAATACACTCCACTCCACTCGACTCCATTCCATTCCAATCATTACACTCTACTCCATTTCAGTCCACTCCACTCCAATCCATTCGATTCCGCTCTATTCCATTCCTCTCTATTTCAATCTACTCTTCTCCATTCCACTCCACTCCACTCCACTCCATCCAATTCCACTCCATTCCATTCCTCACCATTCTACTCCACTCAACTCCATTCCACTCCATTCCTCTCCATTCCACTCCACTGCATTCCACTCCATTCCACTCCATCCCACCCCATTCCAATCCATTCCACCTCATTGCACTTAACTCCACTCCAGACCATTCCAATCAATTCCAATTCTTTCCACTCCACTCCACCCCTTTCCACTCCACTCCACTCCATTCAATGCCATTCCAATACAGTGCACTCCATTCCATTCCACTCCATTCCACTATATTCCATTCCACTCCATTCCACTACATTCCACTCCATTCTAGTCCTCTCCACTCCATTACATTGCATTCCATTCCAATGCAATCCTATCCACTATACTCCATTACATTGCACTCCTTTCTACTCCACTCCATTGCATTCAAATCCATTCCATTCCATTCCACTCCATTCCATTCCATTCCACTCCACTCCAGTCCATTCCAATCGAACCTACAAAACTCCACTCCACTCCACTCCATTCCATTCCACTACAATCCACTTCATTGTATCCCATTCCACTCCATTTTATTTGTTTCCTTTCCATTCCATTCTATTCATTTCCTATCCATTCCAGTTCATTCCACTCCAATCACTTCACTCCAGTCCACTCCATTCCACCTCATTCTACTCTATTCCATTCCAATCCATTCGTTTCCACTGCATTCCACTCTATTCCATTCCACTCCCTCCTACTCCACTCCTTTCCTTTCCACTCCACTCCACTCCATTCCATTCCACTCCATTCCACTCCACTCCATTCCACTCCATTTCACTCCCCTCCATTCCTTTCTTTTCCATTCCATTCCACTCCGCCCCTTTCCAGTCCACTCCACTCCACTCCATTTCACTCCCCTCCATTCCTTTCTTTTCCATTCCATTCCACTCTGCCCCTTTCCAGTCCACTCCACTCCACTCCATTAAATTCCTTTCCATTCCATTCCGCTGCATTCTGTTTCATTCCACTCCACTCCACTCCATTAAATTCCTTTCCATTACATTCCGCTGCATTCTGTTCCATTCCACTCCATTCCAGTCTACTACACTCCATTCCACTCTGCTCCCCTCCTCTCCACTACACTATACTACATTCCATGACATTCCATTCCACTCCACTCCATTCCATTCCATTCCACTGCATTCCATTTCATTCCAATCCACTCAACTCCATTGCATTTTGCTCCTTTCCATTCCATTCTACTCCACACCACTCCATTCCATTGCATTCCTCTCCGATCCACTCTACTCCATTCCATTCCACTCCATTCCTCTCCACTCCATTCCATTCCATTGCATTCCTTCCATTCCACTCCACTCCACTCCATTCCATTCCACTCCATTCCACTCCTTTCTATTCCACTCCATTCCTGTCCATTCCACTCCATTACAGGACACTCCACTCATCTCCACTTCATTGCATTCCTTTACACTGTACTCCACTGCATTCCATTCCAATCCATTCTACTCAACTCCATTCCACTCCACTCGACTCCACTCCACTAGATTCCATTGCACTCCATTTCACTTCACTCCATTCTGCTCCACCCCATTCCTTTCCATTCAGCTCCACTCCACTTCTCTCCACTCCCCTCCATTCCACTCCACTCCTGTGCATTCCATTCATTCCATTCCTTTCCACTCCAATACACTCCATTCCTTTTCCTTCCATTCCATTCCATTCCACTCCGCTCCACTCCACTCCATTCCACTCCATTCCATTCCATTCCAATGCATTCCCTTCCACCCCATTCCACTCCACTCCATTCCACTCCACTCCATTCCACTCCACTCCATTCCACACCAGTCCTTTCCTTTTCATTCAACTTCAATCCACTTCATTTCACTGCACTCCATTGCACTCCACTCCTGTGAATTCCATTCATTCCATTCCATTCCACTCCTCTCCATTCCTTTCCACTGCATTTCATTCTTCTCCATTGCACTCCACTCCACTCCATTCCACTCCATTCCACTCCGTGCCATTCCACTCCATTCCACTCCACTCCATTCGATTCCATTCCACTCTACTCCTTTCCATTCCACACCATTCCACTCCACTTCATTCCATGTAATTCCACTCAACTCCATTCCAATCCACTCGGCTCCATTTCACTACTCTACTCCATTTAATTCCATTGCCCTCCACTCCATTTCACTCCACTCCGTTACTTTCCACTCCACTCCATTCCACTCCACTCCACTCCATTACATTATATTCCATACCATTCCACTCTATTCCATTCCATTCTCTTCCACTCCACTCCATTCCATTCCATTCCACTGCACTCCATACCAATCCACTCCATTACACTCCACTATATTACACCGCTCTCCGTTGTATTTCAATCCATACCATGACACTCCACTAAATTCCACTCCACTCCACTCCATTTCATTCCACTTCACTCCAATCCACTCACTCCACTCCATTCTATTCAATTCCATACCATTCCACTCTGTTCTATTCCACTCCACTCCATTCCATTCAATTCCACTGCACTCCATTCCACTCCACTCCGTTACACTCGACTCCATTATACTACTCTCCGTTCTATTCCTATCCATTCCATGACACTCCACCAAATTCCACTCCAATTCACTCCATTTCATTCCACTTCACTCCAATCCTCTCCAAACCACTCCATTCCATTCCACTACATTAGATTACTCTCCATTCCATTCCACTCCAGACCACGCTATTCCATTCCATTGCACTCTTTTCCATTCCATTCCATTCCAACCCAATTCCATTCCATTCCTTTCCATTCGAGTCCATTCCACTCCATTCCAATCCACTCCAATCCATTACAACCCAATTCCATTCCATTCCTCTCCATTCGAGTCCATTCCACTCCATTCCACTCCACTCCAATCCATTCCATTCCATTCCACTCCATTCTTCTCCACTCCACTCCATTCCATTCCACTCCTTTCCACTCTACTCCATTCCATTCCACTCCTCTCCAGTCCACTCAAGCCCACTCCCGTTTTTTCCACTCCATTCTATTCCTCTCCTTTCTATTCCATTCCAATGTACTCCATTGCACTCCACTATACTGCTTTCCACTCCACTCCACTGCTATCCATTCCATTCGCTTCCATTCCACCCATTCCAGTCCTATCCAGTCCATTCCACTCCATTGCAGTCCTCTTCACTCCATTCCACTCCACTCCACTCAATTCCATTCCATTCCACTCCACTCCATTCCATTCCACTCAACTCCGTTCCATTCCATTTAACTCCACTGCACTCCACGCCACTCCACTCCATTCCACTGTATTTCACTCCACTCCATTTTCCTCCACTCCACTTAATTCCACTGCAATCCACTCCATTCCATTCCATTCCTCTCAATTCCATCCACTCCACTACATTCCATTCAATTCCATTCCATTGCACTCCAAACCATTCCATTCCATTCATTCCATTCCACTGCATTCCTCTCCTCTCCACTCCACTCCACTCCTTTCCACTCCATTCCATTCCACTTCATTCCGCTCCACTCCATTCCACTCCACTCCTCTCCATTCCCTTCCATTCCATTCCGTTCTACTCCATTCTATTCCAATCCATTGTACTGCATTCCTGTCCACACCACTCCATTCCATTCCATTCCATTCCATTCCATTCCATTCCACTCCATTGCACTCCACTCCATTCCATTCCATTCCACTTCATTCCACTCCATTAAATTCCACTGCACTCCACTCCATTCTATTCTAATCCATTAAACTCGTCTCCAGTCCATTCCACTCTATTCGTCTCCTGAACCCTGCATTCCATTTAATTCCTATTCGTTTCATTTCAATCCATTGCACTCCACTCCACTCCATTCCAATCGAGTGCATTCCATTCCATTCCACTCCACTGCACTCCATTGCACGCCACTCCATTCCACTACTCTCCACTGCATGCCATTCCATTCCATTCCACTACATTCCACTTCATACCAATCCATTCCACTACTTTCTTCTCCACTCAGTCCATTCTATTCCACTCCATTGCACTCTACTCGATTACATTCCTCTCCACTCTGCACAACTCCACGCCACTTCATTCCATTCCACTCCATTCCGTTCCTCTCCTTTCCTTAGCACTCTACTCCGTTCCACTCCACTCCAATCTATTCCATTCCATTTCATTCCCCTCCATTCAACTCCTTTCCACTCCACTCCATTCCATTCAATTCCACTCCACTCCATTCCCTTTCACTCCATTCCACTACACTTCATTCCATTCCACTCCATTCATTTCCATTCCATTCTCCTACATTCCATGCCATTCCATTCCATTCCATTCCAATCCAATCTATTCCATTAAAATCTACTCCACTCCATTCCACTATCCTCCACTCCAATCCACTCCACTCCACTCCATTCCGTTCCACTGTACTCCATTCCATTCCATTACATTCCACTCCATTCCACTGCACTCCATTCCACTTCATTCCACTCCATTGCAATCAATTCCAGTCCACTCCTGTCTACCTGATTACTTTCCATTCCATTCCACTACACTCCTTTCCACTCCACTCCACTGCTTTCCATTCCATTCGACTCCATTCCACTCCATTCCTCGTTATTCCAGTCCTCTCCACTCCATTCCACTCCACTCCACTCAATTCCATTCCATTCCACTCCACTCCATTCCCTTCCACTCCACTCCATTCCATTCCACTCAACCCCATTCCATTCCATTTCACTCCACTGCATTCCACGCCACTCCACTCCATTCCACTGCATTCCACTCCACTCCATTTTCCTCCACTCCACTTAATTCCACTCCAGCCCACTCCATTCCATTCCATTCCATTTCTCTCAATTCCTTCGACTCCACTGCATTCCATTCCATTCCATTCCATTGCACTGCAGTCCATTTCATTCCATTCCATTCCATTCCATTTCATTCCATTCCATTGCATTCCTCTCCTCTCCACTCCACTCCTTTCCACTCCATTCCATTCCACTTCATTCCACTCCACTCCATTCCACACCACTCCTCTCCATTCCATTCCATTCCGTTCCGTTCTACTCCACTGCATTCCAATCCATTCCACTGCATTCCTCTCCACACCACTCCATTCCATTCCATTCCATTCCTTCCATTCCATTCCACTCCATTGAACTCCACTCCATTCCATTCCATTCCACTACTTTCCCCTCCATTCTAGGCCACTCAACTCCACTTCATTCCACTCCATTAAATTCCGCTGCACTCCACTCCATTCTATTCTAATCCATTAAACTCCTCTCCTGTCCATTCCACTCCATTCCTCTCCAGAATCCTCCATTCCATTTAATTCCAATTCGTTGCATTTCAATCCATTGCACTCTACTCCACTCCATTCCAATCCAGTCCATTCCATTCCATTCCACCTCATGCCACTCCACTCCATTCCACTCCTCTCCACTGCATGTCATTCCATTCCATTCCTCTCCACTCCACTTCATACCAATCCATTCCACTACTTTCCTCTCCACTCACTCCATTCCATTCCACTCCATTGCACTCTACTCCATTCCATTCCTCTCCACTCTGCGCAACTCCACCCCACTCCATTCCATTCCACTCCATTCCATTCCTCTCCTTTCTGTACCACTCTACTCCATTTCACTCCACTCCAATCTATTCCATTCCGTTTCATTTCCCTCCACTCCACTCCTTTCTACTCGACTCCATTCCACTCCACTCCATTCCCTTGCACTCCATTCCACTACACTCGATTCCATTCCACTCCATTCATTTCCATTCCATTCTCCTACAATCCATGCCATTCCATTCCATTCAATTCCACTCCAGTCTATTCCATTACAATCTACTCCGCTTCATTCCACTATCCTCCACTCCAATCCGCTCCACTCCACTCCATTCCGTTCCACTGTACTCCATTCCATTCCATTCCATTCCACTCCATTCCACTCCACTCCATTCCACTTCATTCCACTCCATTGCAATCCATTCCAGTCCACTCCTCTCTACCTGATTACATTCCATTCCATTCCACTGCACTCCACTTCATTCGATTCCAATACATTCCACTCTGCTCCATTCCGTTCCACTCCACTCCATTCCATTCCACTCCAATCCTTTCCATTCCTTTCCATTCAACTCCGCTACACACCACACAATTCCATTCCATTCCATTCCACTCCACTCCACTCCATTCCATTGCACTGCATTCCATTCCTATCCATTCCACTCCACTCCTCTCCATTCCATTCCATTCCAATCCAATTCATTCCACTCCAATCCATTACATTCCACTCTAATGCACTCCATTCCACTCCATTCCATTCCATTGTATTCCGTTCCATTCCATTCCACTCCACTCCATTCCATTCCATTCAACTCCACTCCACTCCATTCCATTCCATTCCACTCCATTCCATTCAATTCCACTCTGCTCCTTTCCACTCCACTCCATTGCACTCCACTCCATTCCATTCCATTCCTTTCAACTCTATTCCACTCCATTGCACTCCATTCCACTCCGGTTTACTCTGCTCCATTTCATTCCATTCCCCTCCATTACATTGCACTCAACTCCATTCAATTCCATTCCACTCCACTCCACTCCATTCTACTTCACTCCATTCCACTACTCTCCACTACATTCCGTTCCTTTCCATTCCATTCCAATCCATTTCATTCCAATCCATTGCACTCCTTTCCACACCAAACCACTCCATTCCATTCCATTCCTTTCCACTCCACTCCACTCCATTCCATTCAAATGCACTCCGTTCAACTCCACTGCACTCCATTCCATTCCATTCCATTCTATTCCTCTCCATTCCACTCCATTCCTCTCCATTCCACTCCACTCCATGCCATTCAAATGCATTTCACCCCACTCCGCTACATTCCATTCTACTCCATTCCATTCAACTCCATTCCATTCCACTCCTCTCCATTCCTTTCCAATCCATTCCATTTCATTCCACTCCACTCCACTCCATTACACTCTACTCCATTCCATTCCATTCCATGTCACTCCATTCCACTCCACTCCGTTCCACTCAATTCCACTGCATTCCTGTCCACTCCACTCCACTCCACTCCATTCCATTCCATTCCACTGCACTCCACTCCATTCCGTTCCAATTCATTCCCCTCTACTCTACTCCATTCCTTTCCACTCCACTACACTACATTTCATTTAATAACACTCCTTTCCATTCCACTCCGTTACTCTCCACTACATTCCTTTGCATTCCACTCAACTCCACTCCATTACACTCCATTCCATTCCTTTCCATTCCACTCCACTCCACTCCACTCCATTTCACTCAATTCCATTCCTCTCCATTGCACTCCACTCCACTCCATTCCACTCCATCCCATTCCGTTCCATTCCATTTCATTCAACTTCACTCCACTCCACTTCATTCCATTCAATGCCACTCCCCTGCACTCCACTCCAATCCACTACACTCCACTACATTACATTCCACTATACTCCATTCCATTCCTTACCATTTCACTCTATTCTACTACTCTCCATTCCACAACATTAGACTCCAATGCACTGTATTCCAGTCAACTGCCCTCCATTATACTCCTCTCCACTATACTCTACTCCATTCCACTTCATTCCATTCCATTCCATTCCAATCCTCTCCTTTCCACTCCACTGCATTCCATTCCGCTCCACTCCATTCCACTGCACTCCCCTCCATTCCATTCTGCTCCTTTCCACTCAACTCCACTCCACTCCACTCAATTCCATTCTATTCCACTCCAGTCCATTCTACTCCTTTGCATTCCACTGCACTCCACTCCACCCCACTCCACTCCATCTAGTCCATTCCATTTAACTGCATTCCACTCCACTCCATTCCATTCCATTCCACTGCAATCCACTCCACTCCATTTCATTCCATTCTGCTCCACTCCACTCCACTCTACTCCATTCCATTGTACTCCTTTCCACTCCACTGCGTTCTATTCTACTCCTTACCATTCCATTCCACTCAACTACACTACATTACATTCCACTCCTCTCCACTCCTTACAACTCCACTCCACTCGACTCCCCTCCACTTCAACTCACTTCATTCCTTTCCACTCTACTCCATTCCATTTCATTCCACTCCTCTCCACTCCACTCCATTCCTTTCCATTACATTCGATTCATTTCCATTCCACTACATTCCATTCCATACCACTACATTCCATTCCATACCACTCTACTCCGTTTCACTCAGATCCATTTGACTCCATTCCATTGTATTCCATTCCATTCAACTCTATTCAACTCCACTCCACTCCATTCGACTCCACTCCACTGCACTCTAATCCATTCCATTCCATTCCAATGCACTCCATTCCAATACACTTCACTCCTTTCCTTTCCCATAAACTCCATTCCATTATATTCCATTCCATTCCACTCCATTCCTTCCACTCCAATCCTTTCCAGTCCACTTCACTTCATTCCATTCCACTCCACTCCACTTTACTACATTCCTTTGCAATCCACTCCATTCCAGTCCTCTTTACTCCATTCCACTCCACTCCACTCCACTCCACTACATTCCATTGCACTCTACTCCATTCCATTCCACTCCACTCAATTCCATTCATTTCCATTCCACTGCAATCCACTTCACTCCACTCAACTCCATTCCACTCCACTCGGTTCCATTCCATTCAACTCCACTACAGTCCTTTGCATTCCACTCCACTCCACTCCATTCCACTCCACTCCATTCCACTCCATTCCGTTTCATTCCATTACATTCCACTCCAGTCCACTCCATTCAATTCCTCTCCAATCCATTCCACTCCATTCCACTCCACTTCACTCCCTTCCACTCCATTCCCCTCCATTCCACTCCATTCCACTCCATTCCCCTCCATTCCACCCCATAACATTCAACTCCATTCCACTCCACTCCATTCCATTCCATTGCATTCCACACCTCTCCACTCCATTCCATTCCACTTTATTGCACTCTACTCCATTCCAATCCACTCTACTCCAATCCATTCAATTCCACTCTTTCCCATTCCTCTTCATTCCACTCTATTCTTCTCTATTCCACTCCATTCCTCTCCACTCCACACCATTCAATTCCACTCCATTCCATTCCTCTCCATTCCACTCCAATCCTCTCCATTCCACTCCATTCCTCTCCATTCCATTCCATGCCAATCATCTCCATTCCACTCCACTCCATTCCATTCCATTATACTCCACTATATTCCATTCCACTTCATTACACTCTACTCTATCCCTCTCCACTCGCCCCCACTCTGATCCATTCCATTCTGCTCTATTCCATTCCTCTCCATTCCACTCCACTCTTCTCCATTCCACTCCACTCCATTCCATTCCAGTCTATGTCATTCCACTCCTCTCCTCTGCACTCTCCTCCACTCCACTCAATTCCATTCATCTCCAGTGCATTCCACTCCACTCCATTCCCCTCCACTCCAATGCCATCCACTCCATTCCAGTCCATTCCAGTTCACTCCAATCCATTCCACTCCACTCTACTCCATTCCACACCACTCCACTCCACTTCATTCAATTCCACTCCAATCCATTCCTCTGCATTCCACTCCACTCCACTCCATTCCACTCTGTTCCCATCCATACCATTCCATGCCCTTCAACTCCATTCCAATCCACTCCATTCCATTTCATTACACTCCACTCCACTCCCCTCCATTCCATTCCACTTCATTACACTGTACTCGATTCCACTCCTCTCCACTCCATTCAATTCAATTAGGCTCTATTCCATTCCTCTCCATTGTACTCAACTCTTCTTCATTCCATTCCACTCCACTGCACTGCATTCCAATTCATTCCCCTCCACTCCACTCCATTCCACTCCCCACCACTCCATTCTATTCCATTCCACTCCACTCAATTCCATTCCAGTAGTCTCCATTCCATTCCATTCCATTCCACTCTACTTCATTCTGCTGCAATCCATTCCACTCCTTTCCATTCCATTCCATTCCATTCCATTCCATTCCATTCCATTCCATTCCACTACAATCCTTTCCGTTTCTCTCCAATCCATTACATTCCACTCCACTGTACTCCACTCCACCCCACTCAACTCCATTGTGTTCCACTCCACTCCATTCCATCCCACTCCACTCCATTGCATTCAATTCCACTGCACTCTGCTCCACTCTACTCCTCTAAATTCCACTCCATTCCATTGCTCTCCAATCCTCTCCACTCCATTTTGTCCCACTCCATTCCACTGCATTCCATTCCACTCCACTCCACTCCACTCTATTCCCTTCCAATTCCCTCCACTACATTCCACTCCACTCCGTTCCACTCCTCTTCATTCAATTCCATTCCACTCCACTCAACTCCACTCCATTCCATTGCCCTCCATTCCTCTCCACTCCTTTCCATTCCACTCCATTCAATGGCATTCCATTCCACTCCACTCCAGTCCATTCCATTCCACTTCACTCTACTACATTCTACTCCACTCCATTCCATTCCATCGCACTCCATTCCACTCCATTCCATTCCAATCTATTCCAGTCAATTCCACTCTTTTCCCGTCCACTCCTTTCCTCAGCACTCCATTCCATTCAATTCCTATGCTCTCCATTCCTCTCCACATTCCATTGAACTCCATTCCATTCCACCCCATTTCATTCCACTCCATTCCATTCCATTCCATTATACCCCATTCCGTTCCATTCCACTCCACTCACTAAATTTCATTCAACTCAATTCCATTCCACTCCACTCTACAACACACCAATCCATTACATTCCATTCCACTCCATTCCATTCTACTCCATTCCACTCCACTCCACTCCATTCCACTCCACTGCATTCAACTCCTTTCCACACCACTCTGCTCCTTTCTATTGCATTCCATTCCACTCAACTCCACTCCATTCCTATCCATTCATCTCCATTGCACTCCACTCCACTCCAGACCTTTCCAATCCATTCCACTTCTGCCCACTCCACTCGACTCCATTCCAGTACACTCCTCTCAACTTAATAACATTCAACTCCACTCTACTCCATTCCATTCCTTTCCAATGCATTCCATTCAATTCCTTTCCATTCCACTCCACTCCACTCCAATCCAATTCATTCAACTCGTTTCCATTCAATTCCATTCCACTCCAATCTATTTAATTGCAGTCCACTCCATTCCATTCCATTCCATTACACTGCACTCCACTCCAGGCCTCTCCATTCCACTCCATTCCATTGCACTCCACTCCACTCCACTACGTTCCACTCCATTCGTTTGCAGTCCATTCCACTCCTCTAAAGTCCAATCCATTCCACTCCAATCGCCTGCATTCCAGTCCATTCCACTCCATTCCAATCGACTCCATTCCATTCCATTCCATTCAAGTCCACTCCACTCCACTCCAGTACATTACACTCCACTCTACTCGACTCCACTCGACTGCATTCCACAGTACTGCATTCCATTCCACTCCATTCCATTCCACACTACTCCGTTCCATTCCACTCCACCGAATTGCATTCCATTCCACGACACTACACTCCACTCCACTGCATTCCCTTCCAATTCTCTCCAGTACAATCCACTCCACTCCACTCCATTCCACTCCAGTCAATTCCATTCCACTCCTTTACACTCCATTCCATTACAATCCATTCACTCCATTCCACTCCATTCCAGTACACTCCACTCCACTCCAGTCCATTCCATTCCATTCCAATGCACTCCACTCCACCTCATTTCATTCCATTGCACTCCATTCCACTCCACTCCATTCCATTCATATCCAATCCATTCCTTTCCATTTCACTCCATTCCATTCCTCTCCAATCCATTCCATTCCACTCCACTCCATTTCATTCCACTCCACTCTACACAACTCCACTCCACTCCATTCCATTCCACTCCACTCCACTCTATTCTATTCCATTCCACTCTATTTTAATCGATTGCTTTCTATTCCATTCCATTCCCTTTCATTCCTATTCATTCCAGTTCATTCCACTGCAGTCACTTTACTCCACTCTTCTCCATTGCACCGCATTCCACTCCATTCCATTCCACTCCATTCCACTCCATTCCACTCCATTCCACTCCTGCCTACTCCACTCCATTCCATTCCAGTCTAATCCATTTCATTCCATACCATTCAATTCCATTCCTTTCCATTCCACTCCACTCCACTCCTATCCACTCCACTCCATTCCACTGTGCTCCACACCACACCACTCCATTCCACTCCACTCCATTCCTTTCCATTCCATTCCATTCCATTCCACTTAATTCTAGTCCATTCCAGTACATTCCATTCCACTCCACTACATTCAACTCCATTCCATTCTATTACCCTACATTCCAATCACCCCCATTCCATTCCACTCCATTCCACTCTACTCCATTACATTCCACTCCACTCCACTCCATTACACTCCATTCCATTACTCTTCATTTCACTCCACTCCACTCCATTCCTCTCCACTACATTCCTCTCCACTCCATTCTATTCTTTTCCATTTGATTCCAGTCCACTCCACTCCACTACGCTACACTCCATTCCATTCCATTCCATTCCATTCCATTCTGCTTCATTCCATTCCATTTCACTGCATTCCAGTCCAGTACACTCCATTCCACTCCACTCCACTCCACTCCTTTCCACGCCATTCCGTTCCACTACTCTTCATTCCCCTCCATTACACTGGATTCCATTCCATTCCTTTCCATTCCACTCCACTCCATTCAATTCCACTCCATTATTTTCCATTCCATTCCACTCCACTCCATTCCATTCCATTACATTCAACTCCCCTCCACTCCATTCCACTCCACTCCACTGCATTCCACTCCAATCCTTTCTATTCCATTCCATTCCATTCCATTCCACTCCATTGCATTCCATTCTTCTCTACTCCCATCCACTGCTTTCCAATCCACTCGTTTCCATTTCATTCCATTCCATTCAACTTCATTCCCACCCACTCCTCTCCATTCAACTCCAATCCACTGCATTCCATTCCATTCCATTCCATTCCATTCCATTCCATTCCATTCCTTTCCACTCCATTGCACTCGACTCTTCTCCGTTCCACTCCACTCCATTCCATTCCCTTCCATTCCATTCCATTTCACTCCATTCCATTCCATTCTTCTGTATTCCAACCCACTCCACTCCAATCCAATCCACTCCATTCCATTCCATTCCTATCCACTCCACTCTATTCCACTCCTATGCACTCCATTCCATTCCATTCCTTTCCATTCCACTCCTCTCCACTCCATTGCACTCGACTCCTCTCCATTCCATTCCACGCCATTCCATTCCGTTCCATTCCATTCCGTTCCACTCCATTCCATTCCATTCTTCTCTATTCCAATCCACTCCACTCCAATCCAATCCAGTCCATTCCATTCCGTTCCATTCAACTCCATTCCTATCCAATCCACTCCATTCAACTCTTATGCTCTCCATTCCGTTCCATTCCATTCCACTCCATTCCCTTTCACTATACTCCATTTCACTAAAATCCACTCCATTCCACACCGCTGTGCTGCATTCCATTACATCCCATTCCATTCCACTCCATTCCATTCCACTCAAGTCCACTCAACTCCATTCCATTCCATTCCACTCCACTCCATTACATTCCACTGAACTCCATTCCATTCCATTAAATTCCACTGCAATCCTCACCACTGCACTCAAGTCCAGTACACTCCGTTCTACTTCAGTCCATTCCAGTCCATTCCATTCCATTCCATTCCATTTCTTTCCACTCCGTTACCCTCCACTCCATTTCTTTCCACTCCATACCTCTCCACTCTTTTCCATTCCACTGCAATCCTTTCCATTCCATTCCATTCCATTCCAGTCCATTCCACTCCACTCTGTTTAATCCACTCCACTAGATTAAACTCAACTCCTCTCCACTCTACTCCACTCCATTCCACTCTACTCCATTTCATTCCATTCAATTCCATTCCATTCAACTCCAATCCATTCCACTCCACTCCTTTCCACTCCACTCCACTCCACTCCGTTCCACTCCATTCCAATCCATTTCATTAAACTCCATTCCACTCCACTCCACTCTATTCCAAGCCACTACGTTCTTTTCCATTCAAATCACCTGCACTCCATTCCACTACATCCATTCCACTACATCCATTCCACTCCACTCCTCTGCATTCCAGTCCATTCCATTACACTCAATTCTACTCCTTTCCACTCAACTCATCTCCATTCCACTCCATTCCACTCCATTCCATACCATTAAATTCCATTTCACTCTATTCCATTCCATTCCACTGACTTCCTTTCCATTCCACTGCATTCCAGTCCACTCCACTCCATTCCACCACATTCCATTCCATCACACTGCACTGCAGTCCACTCCACTCCATTCCATTGCACTCCATTTCACTCCACTCCATTCCTTTCTTTTCCATTCCATTCCACTCCGCCCCTTTCCAGTCCACTCCACTCCACTCCATTTCACTCCCCTCCATTCCTTTCTTTTCCATTCCATTCCACTCTGCCCCTTTCCAGTCCACTCCACTCCACTCCATTAAATTCCTTTCCATTCCATTCCGCTGCATTCTGTTTCATTCCACTCCACTCCACTCCATTAAATTCCTTTCCATTACATTCCGCTGCATTCTGTTCCATTCCACTCCATTCCAGTCTACTACACTCCATTCCACTCTGCTCCCCTCCTCTCCACTACACTATACTACATTCCATGACATTCCATTCCACTCCACTCCATTCCATTCCATTCCACTGCATTCCATTTCATTCCAATCCACTCAACTCCATTGCATTTTGCTCCTTTCCATTCCATTCTACTCCACACCACTCCATTCCATTGCATTCCTCTCCGATCCACTCTACTCCATTCCATTCCACTCCATTCCTCTCCACTCCATTCCATTCCATTGCATTCCTTCCATTCCACTCCACTCCACTCCATTCCATTCCACTCCATTCCACTCCTTTCTATTCCACTCCATTCCTGTCCATTCCACTCCATTACAGGACACTCCACTCATCTCCACTTCATTGCATTCCTTTACACTGTACTCCACTGCATTCCATTCCAATCCATTCTACTCAACTCCATTCCACTCCACTCGACTCCACTCCACTAGATTCCATTGCACTCCATTTCACTTCACTCCATTCTGCTCCACCCCATTCCTTTCCATTCAGCTCCACTCCACTTCTCTCCACTCCCCTCCATTCCACTCCACTCCTGTGCATTCCATTCATTCCATTCCTTTCCACTCCAATACACTCCATTCCTTTTCCTTCCATTCCATTCCATTCCACTCCGCTCCACTCCACTCCATTCCACTCCATTCCATTCCATTCCAATGCATTCCCTTCCACCCCATTCCACTCCACTCCATTCCACTCCACTCCATTCCACTCCACTCCATTCCACACCAGTCCTTTCCTTTTCATTCAACTTCAATCCACTTCATTTCACTGCACTCCATTGCACTCCACTCCTGTGAATTCCATTCATTCCATTCCATTCCACTCCTCTCCATTCCTTTCCACTGCATTTCATTCTTCTCCATTGCACTCCACTCCACTCCATTCCACTCCATTCCACTCCGTGCCATTCCACTCCATTCCACTCCACTCCATTCGATTCCATTCCACTCTACTCCTTTCCATTCCACACCATTCCACTCCACTTCATTCCATGTAATTCCACTCAACTCCATTCCAATCCACTCGGCTCCATTTCACTACTCTACTCCATTTAATTCCATTGCCCTCCACTCCATTTCACTCCACTCCGTTACTTTCCACTCCACTCCATTCCACTCCACTCCACTCCATTACATTATATTCCATACCATTCCACTCTATTCCATTCCATTCTCTTCCACTCCACTCCATTCCATTCCATTCCACTGCACTCCATACCAATCCACTCCATTACACTCCACTATATTACACCGCTCTCCGTTGTATTTCAATCCATACCATGACACTCCACTAAATTCCACTCCACTCCACTCCATTTCATTCCACTTCACTCCAATCCACTCACTCCACTCCATTCTATTCAATTCCATACCATTCCACTCTGTTCTATTCCACTCCACTCCATTCCATTCAATTCCACTGCACTCCATTCCACTCCACTCCGTTACACTCGACTCCATTATACTACTCTCCGTTCTATTCCTATCCATTCCATGACACTCCACCAAATTCCACTCCAATTCACTCCATTTCATTCCACTTCACTCCAATCCTCTCCAAACCACTCCATTCCATTCCACTACATTAGATTACTCTCCATTCCATTCCACTCCAGACCACGCTATTCCATTCCATTGCACTCTTTTCCATTCCATTCCATTCCAACCCAATTCCATTCCATTCCTTTCCATTCGAGTCCATTCCACTCCATTCCAATCCACTCCAATCCATTACAACCCAATTCCATTCCATTCCTCTCCATTCGAGTCCATTCCACTCCATTCCACTCCACTCCAATCCATTCCATTCCATTCCACTCCATTCTTCTCCACTCCACTCCATTCCATTCCACTCCTTTCCACTCTACTCCATTCCATTCCACTCCTCTCCAGTCCACTCAAGCCCACTCCCGTTTTTTCCACTCCATTCTATTCCTCTCCTTTCTATTCCATTCCAATGTACTCCATTGCACTCCACTATACTGCTTTCCACTCCACTCCACTGCTATCCATTCCATTCGCTTCCATTCCACCCATTCCAGTCCTATCCAGTCCATTCCACTCCATTGCAGTCCTCTTCACTCCATTCCACTCCACTCCACTCAATTCCATTCCATTCCACTCCACTCCATTCCATTCCACTCAACTCCGTTCCATTCCATTTAACTCCACTGCACTCCACGCCACTCCACTCCATTCCACTGTATTTCACTCCACTCCATTTTCCTCCACTCCACTTAATTCCACTGCAATCCACTCCATTCCATTCCATTCCTCTCAATTCCATCCACTCCACTACATTCCATTCAATTCCATTCCATTGCACTCCAAACCATTCCATTCCATTCATTCCATTCCACTGCATTCCTCTCCTCTCCACTCCACTCCACTCCTTTCCACTCCATTCCATTCCACTTCATTCCGCTCCACTCCATTCCACTCCACTCCTCTCCATTCCCTTCCATTCCATTCCGTTCTACTCCATTCTATTCCAATCCATTGTACTGCATTCCTGTCCACACCACTCCATTCCATTCCATTCCATTCCATTCCATTCCATTCCACTCCATTGCACTCCACTCCATTCCATTCCATTCCACTTCATTCCACTCCATTAAATTCCACTGCACTCCACTCCATTCTATTCTAATCCATTAAACTCGTCTCCAGTCCATTCCACTCTATTCGTCTCCTGAACCCTGCATTCCATTTAATTCCTATTCGTTTCATTTCAATCCATTGCACTCCACTCCACTCCATTCCAATCGAGTGCATTCCATTCCATTCCACTCCACTGCACTCCATTGCACGCCACTCCATTCCACTACTCTCCACTGCATGCCATTCCATTCCATTCCACTACATTCCACTTCATACCAATCCATTCCACTACTTTCTTCTCCACTCAGTCCATTCTATTCCACTCCATTGCACTCTACTCGATTACATTCCTCTCCACTCTGCACAACTCCACGCCACTTCATTCCATTCCACTCCATTCCGTTCCTCTCCTTTCCTTAGCACTCTACTCCGTTCCACTCCACTCCAATCTATTCCATTCCATTTCATTCCCCTCCATTCAACTCCTTTCCACTCCACTCCATTCCATTCAATTCCACTCCACTCCATTCCCTTTCACTCCATTCCACTACACTTCATTCCATTCCACTCCATTCATTTCCATTCCATTCTCCTACATTCCATGCCATTCCATTCCATTCCATTCCAATCCAATCTATTCCATTAAAATCTACTCCACTCCATTCCACTATCCTCCACTCCAATCCACTCCACTCCACTCCATTCCGTTCCACTGTACTCCATTCCATTCCATTACATTCCACTCCATTCCACTGCACTCCATTCCACTTCATTCCACTCCATTGCAATCAATTCCAGTCCACTCCTGTCTACCTGATTACTTTCCATTCCATTCCACTACACTCCTTTCCACTCCACTCCACTGCTTTCCATTCCATTCGACTCCATTCCACTCCGTTCCTCGTTATTCCAGTCCTCTCCACTCCATTCCACTCCACTCCACTCAATTCCATTCCATTCCACTCCACTCCATTCCCTTCCACTCCACTCCATTCCATTCCACTCAACCCCATTCCATTCCATTTCACTCCACTGCATTCCACGCCACTCCACTCCATTCCACTGCATTCCACTCCACTCCATTTTCCTCCACTCCACTTAATTCCACTCCAGCCCACTCCATTCCATTCCATTCCATTTCTCTCAATTCCTTCGACTCCACTGCATTCCATTTCATTCCATTCCATTGCACTGCAGTCCATTTCATTCCATTCCATTCCATTCCATTTCATTCCATTCCATTGCATTCCTCTCCTCTCCACTCCACTCCTTTCCACTCCATTCCATTCCACTTCATTCCACTCCACTCCATTCCACACCACTCCTCTCCATTCCATTCCATTCCGTTCCGTTCTACTCCACTGCATTCCAATCCATTCCACTGCATTCCTCTCCACACCACTCCATTCCATTCCATTCCATTCCTTCCATTCCATTCCACTCCATTGAACTCCACTCCATTCCATTCCATTCCACTACTTTCCCCTCCATTCTAGGCCACTCAACTCCACTTCATTCCACTCCATTAAATTCCGCTGCACTCCACTCCATTCTATTCTAATCCATTAAACTCCTCTCCTGTCCATTCCACTCCATTCCTCTCCAGAATCCTCCATTCCATTTAATTCCAATTCGTTGCATTTCAATCCATTGCACTCTACTCCACTCCATTCCAATCCAGTCCATTCCATTCCATTCCACCTCATGCCACTCCACTCCATTCCACTCCTCTCCACTGCATGTCATTCCATTCCATTCCTCTCCACTCCACTTCATACCAATCCATTCCACTACTTTCCTCTCCACTCACTCCATTCCATTCCACTCCATTGCACTCTACTCCATTCCATTCCTCTCCACTCTGCGCAACTCCACCCCACTCCATTCCATTCCACTCCATTCCATTCCTCTCCTTTCTGTACCACTCTACTCCATTTCACTCCACTCCAATCTATTCCATTCCGTTTCATTTCCCTCCACTCCACTCCTTTCTACTCGACTCCATTCCACTCCACTCCATTCCCTTGCACTCCATTCCACTACACTCGATTCCATTCCACTCCATTCATTTCCATTCCATTCTCCTACAATCCATGCCATTCCATTCCATTCAATTCCACTCCAGTCTATTCCATTACAATCTACTCCGCTTCATTCCACTATCCTCCACTCCAATCCGCTCCACTCCACTCCATTCCGTTCCACTGTACTCCATTCCATTCCATTCCATTCCACTCCATTCCACTCCACTCCATTCCACTTCATTCCACTCCATTGCAATCCATTCCAGTCCACTCCTCTCTACCTGATTACATTCCATTCCATTCCACTGCACTCCACTTCATTCGATTCCAATACATTCCACTCTGCTCCATTCCGTTCCACTCCACTCCATTCCATTCCACTCCAATCCTTTCCATTCCTTTCCATTCAACTCCGCTACACACCACACAATTCCATTCCATTCCATTCCACTCCACTCCACTCCATTCCATTGCACTGCATTCCATTCCTATCCATTCCACTCCACTCCTCTCCATTCCATTCCATTCCAATCCAATTCATTCCACTCCAATCCATTACATTCCACTCTAATGCACTCCATTCCACTCCATTCCATTCCATTGTATTCCGTTCCATTCCATTCCACTCCACTCCATTCCATTCCATTCAACTCCACTCCACTCCATTCCATTCCATTCCACTCCATTCCATTCAATTCCACTCTGCTCCTTTCCACTCCACTCCATTGCACTCCACTCCATTCCATTCCATTCCTTTCAACTCTATTCCACTCCATTGCACTCCATTCCACTCCGGTTTACTCTGCTCCATTTCATTCCATTCCCCTCCATTACATTGCACTCAACTCCATTCAATTCCATTCCACTCCACTCCACTCCATTCTACTTCACTCCATTCCACTACTCTCCACTACATTCCGTTCCTTTCCATTCCATTCCAATCCATTTCATTCCAATCCATTGCACTCCTTTCCACACCAAACCACTCCATTCCATTCCATTCCTTTCCACTCCACTCCACTCCATTCCATTCAAATGCACTCCGTTCAACTCCACTGCACTCCATTCCATTCCATTCCATTCTATTCCTCTCCATTCCACTCCATTCCTCTCCATTCCACTCCACTCCATGCCATTCAAATGCATTTCACCCCACTCCGCTACATTCCATTCTACTCCATTCCATTCAACTCCATTCCATTCCACTCCTCTCCATTCCTTTCCAATCCATTCCATTTCATTCCACTCCACTCCACTCCATTACACTCTACTCCATTCCATTCCATTCCATGTCACTCCATTCCACTCCACTCCGTTCCACTCAATTCCACTGCATTCCTGTCCACTCCACTCCACTCCACTCCATTCCATTCCATTCCACTGCACTCCACTCCATTCCGTTCCAATTCATTCCCCTCTACTCTACTCCATTCCTTTCCACTCCACTACACTACATTTCATTTAATAACACTCCTTTCCATTCCACTCCGTTACTCTCCACTACATTCCTTTGCATTCCACTCAACTCCACTCCATTACACTCCATTCCATTCCTTTCCATTCCACTCCACTCCACTCCACTCCATTTCACTCAATTCCATTCCTCTCCATTGCACTCCACTCCACTCCATTCCACTCCATCCCATTCCGTTCCATTCCATTTCATTCAACTTCACTCCACTCCACTTCATTCCATTCAATGCCACTCCCCTGCACTCCACTCCAATCCACTACACTCCACTACATTACATTCCACTATACTCCATTCCATTCCTTACCATTTCACTCTATTCTACTACTCTCCATTCCACAACATTAGACTCCAATGCACTGTATTCCAGTCAACTGCCCTCCATTATACTCCTCTCCACTATACTCTACTCCATTCCACTTCATTCCATTCCATTCCATTCCAATCCTCTCCTTTCCACTCCACTGCATTCCATTCCGCTCCACTCCATTCCACTGCACTCCCCTCCATTCCATTCTGCTCCTTTCCACTCAACTCCACTCCACTCCACTCAATTCCATTCTATTCCACTCCAGTCCATTCTACTCCTTTGCATTCCACTGCACTCCACTCCACCCCACTCCACTCCATCTAGTCCATTCCATTTAACTGCATTCCACTCCACTCCATTCCATTCCATTCCACTGCAATCCACTCCACTCCATTTCATTCCATTCTGCTCCACTCCACTCCACTCTACTCCATTCCATTGTACTCCTTTCCACTCCACTGCGTTCTATTCTACTCCTTACCATTCCATTCCACTCAACTACACTACATTACATTCCACTCCTCTCCACTCCTTACAACTCCACTCCACTCGACTCCCCTCCACTTCAACTCACTTCATTCCTTTCCACTCTACTCCATTCCATTTCATTCCACTCCTCTCCACTCCACTCCATTCCTTTCCATTACATTCGATTCATTTCCATTCCACTACATTCCATTCCATACCACTACATTCCATTCCATACCACTCTACTCCGTTTCACTCAGATCCATTTGACTCCATTCCATTGTATTCCATTCCATTCAACTCTATTCAACTCCACTCCACTCCATTCGACTCCACTCCACTGCACTCTAATCCATTCCATTCCATTCCAATGCACTCCATTCCAATACACTTCACTCCTTTCCTTTCCCATAAACTCCATTCCATTATATTCCATTCCATTCCACTCCATTCCTTCCACTCCAATCCTTTCCAGTCCACTTCACTTCATTCCATTCCACTCCACTCCACTTTACTACATTCCTTTGCAATCCACTCCATTCCAGTCCTCTTTACTCCATTCCACTCCACTCCACTCCACTCCACTACATTCCATTGCACTCTACTCCATTCCATTCCACTCCACTCAATTCCATTCATTTCCATTCCACTGCAATCCACTTCACTCCACTCAACTCCATTCCACTCCACTCGGTTCCATTCCATTCAACTCCACTACAGTCCTTTGCATTCCACTCCACTCCACTCCATTCCACTCCACTCCATTCCACTCCATTCCGTTTCATTCCATTACATTCCACTCCAGTCCACTCCATTCAATTCCTCTCCAATCCATTCCACTCCATTCCACTCCACTTCACTCCCTTCCACTCCATTCCCCTCCATTCCACTCCATTCCACTCCATTCCCCTCCATTCCACCCCATAACATTCAACTCCATTCCACTCCACTCCATTCCATTCCATTGCATTCCACACCTCTCCACTCCATTCCATTCCACTTTATTGCACTCTACTCCATTCCAATCCACTCTACTCCAATCCATTCAATTCCACTCTTTCCCATTCCTCTTCATTCCACTCTATTCTTCTCTATTCCACTCCATTCCTCTCCACTCCACACCATTCAATTCCACTCCATTCCATTCCTCTCCATTCCACTCCAATCCTCTCCATTCCACTCCATTCCTCTCCATTCCATTCCATGCCAATCATCTCCATTCCACTCCACTCCATTCCATTCCATTATACTCCACTATATTCCATTCCACTTCATTACACTCTACTCTATCCCTCTCCACTCGCCCCCACTCTGATCCATTCCATTCTGCTCTATTCCATTCCTCTCCATTCCACTCCACTCTTCTCCATTCCACTCCACTCCATTCCATTCCAGTCTATGTCATTCCACTCCTCTCCTCTGCACTCTCCTCCACTCCACTCAATTCCATTCATCTCCAGTGCATTCCACTCCACTCCATTCCCCTCCACTCCAATGCCATCCACTCCATTCCAGTCCATTCCAGTTCACTCCAATCCATTCCACTCCACTCTACTCCATTCCACACCACTCCACTCCACTTCATTCAATTCCACTCCAATCCATTCCTCTGCATTCCACTCCACTCCACTCCATTCCACTCTGTTCCCATCCATACCATTCCATGCCCTTCAACTCCATTCCAATCCACTCCATTCCATTTCATTACACTCCACTCCACTCCCCTCCATTCCATTCCACTTCATTACACTGTACTCGATTCCACTCCTCTCCACTCCATTCAATTCAATTAGGCTCTATTCCATTCCTCTCCATTGTACTCAACTCTTCTTCATTCCATTCCACTCCACTGCACTGCATTCCAATTCATTCCCCTCCACTCCACTCCATTCCACTCCCCACCACTCCATTCTATTCCATTCCACTCCACTCAATTCCATTCCAGTAGTCTCCATTCCATTCCATTCCATTCCACTCTACTTCATTCTGCTGCAATCCATTCCACTCCTTTCCATTCCATTCCATTCCATTCCATTCCATTCCATTCCATTCCATTCCACTACAATCCTTTCCGTTTCTCTCCAATCCATTACATTCCACTCCACTGTACTCCACTCCACCCCACTCAACTCCATTGTGTTCCACTCCACTCCATTCCATCCCACTCCACTCCATTGCATTCAATTCCACTGCACTCTGCTCCACTCTACTCCTCTAAATTCCACTCCATTCCATTGCTCTCCAATCCTCTCCACTCCATTTTGTCCCACTCCATTCCACTGCATTCCATTCCACTCCACTCCACTCCACTCTATTCCCTTCCAATTCCCTCCACTACATTCCACTCCACTCCGTTCCACTCCTCTTCATTCAATTCCATTCCACTCCACTCAACTCCACTCCATTCCATTGCCCTCCATTCCTCTCCACTCCTTTCCATTCCACTCCATTCAATGGCATTCCATTCCACTCCACTCCAGTCCATTCCATTCCACTTCACTCTACTACATTCTACTCCACTCCATTCCATTCCATCGCACTCCATTCCACTCCATTCCATTCCAATCTATTCCAGTCAATTCCACTCTTTTCCCGTCCACTCCTTTCCTCAGCACTCCATTCCATTCAATTCCTATGCTCTCCATTCCTCTCCACATTCCATTGAACTCCATTCCATTCCACCCCATTTCATTCCACTCCATTCCATTCCATTCCATTATACCCCATTCCGTTCCATTCCACTCCACTCACTAAATTTCATTCAACTCAATTCCATTCCACTCCACTCTACAACACACCAATCCATTACATTCCATTCCACTCCATTCCATTCTACTCCATTCCACTCCACTCCACTCCATTCCACTCCACTGCATTCAACTCCTTTCCACACCACTCTGCTCCTTTCTATTGCATTCCATTCCACTCAACTCCACTCCATTCCTATCCATTCATCTCCATTGCACTCCACTCCACTCCAGACCTTTCCAATCCATTCCACTTCTGCCCACTCCACTCGACTCCATTCCAGTACACTCCTCTCAACTTAATAACATTCAACTCCACTCTACTCCATTCCATTCCTTTCCAATGCATTCCATTCAATTCCTTTCCATTCCACTCCACTCCACTCCAATCCAATTCATTCAACTCGTTTCCATTCAATTCCATTCCACTCCAATCTATTTAATTGCAGTCCACTCCATTCCATTCCATTCCATTACACTGCACTCCACTCCAGGCCTCTCCATTCCACTCCATTCCATTGCACTCCACTCCACTCCACTACGTTCCACTCCATTCGTTTGCAGTCCATTCCACTCCTCTAAAGTCCAATCCATTCCACTCCAATCGCCTGCATTCCAGTCCATTCCACTCCATTCCAATCGACTCCATTCCATTCCATTCCATTCAAGTCCACTCCACTCCACTCCAGTACATTACACTCCACTCTACTCGACTCCACTCGACTGCATTCCACAGTACTGCATTCCATTCCACTCCATTCCATTCCACACTACTCCGTTCCATTCCACTCCACCGAATTGCATTCCATTCCACGACACTACACTCCACTCCACTGCATTCCCTTCCAATTCTCTCCAGTACAATCCACTCCACTCCACTCCATTCCACTCCAGTCAATTCCATTCCACTCCTTTACACTCCATTCCATTACAATCCATTCACTCCATTCCACTCCATTCCAGTACACTCCACTCCACTCCAGTCCATTCCATTCCATTCCAATGCACTCCACTCCACCTCATTTCATTCCATTGCACTCCATTCCACTCCACTCCATTCCATTCATATCCAATCCATTCCTTTCCATTTCACTCCATTCCATTCCTCTCCAATCCATTCCATTCCACTCCACTCCATTTCATTCCACTCCACTCTACACAACTCCACTCCACTCCATTCCATTCCACTCCACTCCACTCTATTCTATTCCATTCCACTCTATTTTAATCGATTGCTTTCTATTCCATTCCATTCCCTTTCATTCCTATTCATTCCAGTTCATTCCACTGCAGTCACTTTACTCCACTCTTCTCCATTGCACCGCATTCCACTCCATTCCATTCCACTCCATTCCACTCCATTCCACTCCATTCCACTCCTGCCTACTCCACTCCATTCCATTCCAGTCTAATCCATTTCATTCCATACCATTCAATTCCATTCCTTTCCATTCCACTCCACTCCACTCCTATCCACTCCACTCCATTCCACTGTGCTCCACACCACACCACTCCATTCCACTCCACTCCATTCCTTTCCATTCCATTCCATTCCATTCCACTTAATTCTAGTCCATTCCAGTACATTCCATTCCACTCCACTACATTCAACTCCATTCCATTCTATTACCCTACATTCCAATCACCCCCATTCCATTCCACTCCATTCCACTCTACTCCATTACATTCCACTCCACTCCACTCCATTACACTCCATTCCATTACTCTTCATTTCACTCCACTCCACTCCATTCCTCTCCACTACATTCCTCTCCACTCCATTCTATTCTTTTCCATTTGATTCCAGTCCACTCCACTCCACTACGCTACACTCCATTCCATTCCATTCCATTCCATTCCATTCTGCTTCATTCCATTCCATTTCACTGCATTCCAGTCCAGTACACTCCATTCCACTCCACTCCACTCCACTCCTTTCCACGCCATTCCGTTCCACTACTCTTCATTCCCCTCCATTACACTGGATTCCATTCCATTCCTTTCCATTCCACTCCACTCCATTCAATTCCACTCCATTATTTTCCATTCCATTCCACTCCACTCCATTCCATTCCATTACATTCAACTCCCCTCCACTCCATTCCACTCCACTCCACTGCATTCCACTCCAATCCTTTCTATTCCATTCCATTCCATTCCATTCCACTCCATTGCATTCCATTCTTCTCTACTCCCATCCACTGCTTTCCAATCCACTCGTTTCCATTTCATTCCATTCCATTCAACTTCATTCCCACCCACTCCTCTCCATTCAACTCCAATCCACTGCATTCCATTCCATTCCATTCCATTCCATTCCATTCCATTCCATTCCTTTCCACTCCATTGCACTCGACTCTTCTCCGTTCCACTCCACTCCATTCCATTCCCTTCCATTCCATTCCATTTCACTCCATTCCATTCCATTCTTCTGTATTCCAACCCACTCCACTCCAATCCAATCCACTCCATTCCATTCCATTCCTATCCACTCCACTCTATTCCACTCCTATGCACTCCATTCCATTCCATTCCTTTCCATTCCACTCCTCTCCACTCCATTGCACTCGACTCCTCTCCATTCCATTCCACGCCATTCCATTCCGTTCCATTCCATTCCGTTCCACTCCATTCCATTCCATTCTTCTCTATTCCAATCCACTCCACTCCAATCCAATCCAGTCCATTCCATTCCGTTCCATTCAACTCCATTCCTATCCAATCCACTCCATTCAACTCTTATGCTCTCCATTCCGTTCCATTCCATTCCACTCCATTCCCTTTCACTATACTCCATTTCACTAAAATCCACTCCATTCCACACCGCTGTGCTGCATTCCATTACATCCCATTCCATTCCACTCCATTCCATTCCACTCAAGTCCACTCAACTCCATTCCATTCCATTCCACTCCACTCCATTACATTCCACTGAACTCCATTCCATTCCATTAAATTCCACTGCAATCCTCACCACTGCACTCAAGTCCAGTACACTCCGTTCTACTTCAGTCCATTCCAGTCCATTCCATTCCATTCCATTCCATTTCTTTCCACTCCGTTACCCTCCACTCCATTTCTTTCCACTCCATACCTCTCCACTCTTTTCCATTCCACTGCAATCCTTTCCATTCCATTCCATTCCATTCCAGTCCATTCCACTCCACTCTGTTTAATCCACTCCACTAGATTAAACTCAACTCCTCTCCACTCTACTCCACTCCATTCCACTCTACTCCATTTCATTCCATTCAATTCCATTCCATTCAACTCCAATCCATTCCACTCCACTCCTTTCCACTCCACTCCACTCCACTCCGTTCCACTCCATTCCAATCCATTTCATTAAACTCCATTCCACTCCACTCCACTCTATTCCAAGCCACTACGTTCTTTTCCATTCAAATCACCTGCACTCCATTCCACTACATCCATTCCACTACATCCATTCCACTCCACTCCTCTGCATTCCAGTCCATTCCATTACACTCAATTCTACTCCTTTCCACTCAACTCATCTCCATTCCACTCCATTCCACTCCATTCCATACCATTAAATTCCATTTCACTCTATTCCATTCCATTCCACTGACTTCCTTTCCATTCCACTGCATTCCAGTCCACTCCACTCCATTCCACCACATTCCATTCCATCACACTGCACTGCAGTCCACTCCACTCCATTCCATTGCACTCCATTTCACTCCACTCCATTCCTTTCCACTCCATTCAATTCCATTCCACTCCATTCCATTCCATTCCTCTCCACTCCACTGCATTCTATTCCACTGCATTCCATTCCACTCCTCTCTAATCCTCTCTACTCCACTCCATTCCATTCTACTTCATTTCATTCCACTCCACTGCACTCCATCCCACTCCATTCCCCTCCATTTCATTCAACTCCATTACACTCAACTGTGCTCCATTCCATTCCAGTGCATTCCACTCCACTCCACTGCTCTCCAATCTATTCCTCTCCATTCCATTCAATTCCACTGCAGAACATTCCATTCCCTTCCACTATACTCCACTCCATTCCATTCCACTCCACTCCATTCCTGTCCAGACCACCCAATTCTAATCCATTCCTCTCCGTTTTATTCCATTCCATTCCATTAAATTCTGTTCCATACCAATCTATTCCAGTGCATTCCATTCCACTCCACTTCATTCCACTCCACTCCATTCCATTCCATTCTACTCCATTCCAGTCCATTCCATTCCACACCTCTCAATTGCACTCAATTCAACTCCATTCCATTCCACTCCTTTCTACTCCACTCCACTTAATTCCACTCCACTGCATTCCATTCCATTCCATTCCATTTCTTTCCATGCAATGCCATTCCATTCCACTCCACTCTATACCATTCCACTGAATTCCATTCCATTGTACTCCATTCCAGTGCATTCCACTCCACTCCACTGAATTCCATTCCATTATAATCCAATCTATTCCATTCCACTCCATTCCAGTCCATTCCACTCCATTCCACTCCACTCCACTCCATTCCTCTCCAATCTCCTCAATTCCAGTATATGTCATTTCACTCCATTCCAATCCACCATATTCCATTCCATTACACTCCACTCCACTCCACTCCACTTCATTCCATTCCACTCTACTGGATTCCACTCCTCTCCAATCCACTCCAATCCATTCCATTCCACTCGATTCCATTCCTCTCCATTCTACTCCACTCCACTCCTTTCAACTCCACTCCATTCCATTTCATTCCATTTCATTCCACTCCACTTCACTCCATTCCACTCTAATCAATTTCATCTAACTCCAATGTATTCCACTCCAGTCCTTTCCGCTCCTCTCCATTCCAATCCACTCCATTCCACTACATTCCATTCCACTCAATTCCACTCAATTCCACTCCATTGAATTCCACTCAATTCCACTACACTCCACTCCATTCCATTCCACTGCACTCCCTTCCACTCATCTCCACTACCCTCCATTCCTTTCCGCTCTACCCCTTTCACTTTCAATCGATTCCACTCCATTCCTCTCTACTCCATTCCTCTCCATTCCGTTCCATGCCACTGCATTCCTGTCCACTCCACTCCACTCCACTCCATTCCTAACCACTCCATTCCGTTCCATTCCTGTCGACTCCAATCCATTCTACTTCACTTCAGTCCATTCCTTTCCATTCCATTGCATTCGTCTCCATTCCTTTCCATTCCACTCTGCTTCATTACACTGCACTCCATTCCACTCCACTCCATTCCACTTCACTCCATTCCACTACACTCCGTTACATTCCACTCCACTCCATTCCATTCCACTCTACAACTTTACATTTCATTCCACTGCAATCCACTGCACTCAACTCCACTCCACTTCATTCCACTCCTTTTCATTACACTCCATTCAACTCTACTATTTTCTATTCGTTTCCACTCTACTCAACTCCACTCCTTTCCATTCCACCTCATTCCATTCCACTCCATTCAATTCCACTCCATTCCATTCCATTCCATTCTATTCCTCCCCATTCCATTCCACTCCACTCCACTCCATTCCTCTCCAATCGACTATGCCACATTACACTCCACTCCACTCCACTCCACTCCATTCCATTCCCTCTACTCCACTCCATTCCATTGCCTTGCACTCCATTCCATTCCATTCCATTCCAATCCATTACTCTCCATTCCACTCCATTCCAGTCCACTCCAATCCACTCCACTCAATTCCATTCCATCACACCCCACTCCACTACACTACACTGCATTGAACTGCACTCCATTCCATTCCACTCTATTCGTTTCCACTCCATTCCATTCCATTCCATTCCAATCCTCAATACTCCATTCCATTCCACTCCATTCCATTTCACTCCACTTTGATCCACTTCAGTCCACACCATTCCATTCCACTCCATTTCATTCCACTGTTTTGCATTCCATTACACTCCACTCCATTCCATTCCACTCCACTTCTTTCCACTCCAATCCACTCCATTCTACTCCATTCCACTCGAATCCATTCCACTCCACTCCACTCCACTCCATTCCACTCCACTCCACTCCATTCCTTTCCATTAAAATCCACTCCACTTTATTCCATTCCAATCCACTGCATTCAACTCCACTCCATTGCATTCCATTCCATTCCATTCCACTCCACTCCATTCCATTCCACTCCACTCCATTCCATTCCTGCCATTCCACTCCACTCCACTCCATTCTACTACACTCTACTCCACTCCATTACATTACATTCCACTGCCTTCCAGTCCATTCCACTCCACTCCACTCAATTCCAGTCAATTACATTACATTCCATTCCTCTCCATAACAACTCCATACTCAACTCCACTCCACTCCTTTACTTTCCTCTCCATTCCACTCCACTCCATTCCATTCCACTCCACTCCATTCCATTCCAATGCATTCCTTTCCATTCCTTTTCATTCCATTTCATTCCATTCCACACAACTCTACTCCATTCCATTCCACTCCACTCCATTCCATTCCACTCCACTCCACTCAACTACACTCTACTCCAATCCACTCCATTCCATTCCTCTCTGCTCCATTCCTTTCCTTTCCATTCCATTCCACTCCATTCCACTCCAGTGCATTCCACTCCATTCCACACCATTCCACTACACTTTATTCCACTCCACTCTACTCCATTACATTCCACTGCACTCCCCTCCACTCCTTTCCATTCCAATCCATTCCAATCCACTCCACGCCTCTCCACTCCATTCCATTACATTTCACTCCATTCCATTCCACTTCATTCCCCTCCACTCCACTCAATTTCACTCCACTCTGTTCCGTTCCATTCAACTCCACTCCACTCCGTTCCACTCCAGTCCATTACACTCCACTCCTTTGTTTACCATTCCATTCTATTAAATTCCATTCCAATCAATTCCACTCCATTCCATTCCACTCCACTGCACTCCATTCCATTAGATTCCATTCCATTCCATTCTTTTCCTTTCAAAGCCACTCGAATCCATTCCACTCCACTCCACTGCATTCCATTCCATTCCATTCCGTGCCACAGCATTCCATTCCACTCCACTCCTGTCCATTGCTCTCCACTCCATTCCATTCCACTCCATTCCACTCCACTCCCATGCATTCCACTCCACTCTACTCCACTCCATTCCATTCCATTCCATTCCACTCCATTCCAATCCATTCCATTCCACTCCACTCCAATCCATTCTGTCCCACTGCACTCCATTCCATTCCATTCCACTCCACTCCACTGAACTCCACTGCACTCCACTCCATTCCAGTCCACTATACTCCGTTCCATTACATTACAATCGACTCCATTCCACTCCACTCCTTTCCACTCCATTCCACTCCAATCCATTCCATTCCACTCCATTCCACTCAACTCCATTCCACTCCATTCCACTCCCATTCCAGTCCACTCCCCTCCGCTCCACTCCATTCCATTCCATTCCACTGCACTCCACTCCCCTCCATTCCACTCCATTCCACTCCACTCCTCTCTATTCCACCCCACACCTTCCTTTCCATTCTACTCCAGTCCTCTCAATTCCACTTCAGTCCATTCCACTCCACTCTTCTGCATGCCATCCCATTACATTCTATTTCACTCTTTTCCACTCCACTCTACTCAATTTCCACTCCACTCTACTCCATTGTGCTCCACTCAACTCCATTCCACTCCACTCCACTCCATTCCATGCTATTCTTTTCCATTCCAATCCATTCCATTCCTTTCCACCCCTTTCTATTCTATTCCATTCCACTGCAGTCTATTCCCCTCCACTCCACTAAATTCCATTCCATTCCATTTCATTCCATTCCATTCCATTTCAATCCATTCCACTCCACTCCACTCATCTCCACTCCATTCCATCCCACTACATTCCACTCCAACCAATTCCATTTCACTCCATTCCTTTCCATTCCATTCCACTGCATTTCATTCCATTCCACTCCACTCTACTCTGTTCCTTCCAATCCACTCCAATCCTTTCCACTCCACTACATTCAGCTCCACTCCACTCTAATCAGCTCCACTCTACTTCACTCCATTCCACTCTACTCCATTCCCTTCCAATCCATTCCACTTCATTTCATTCCACTCCATTCCACTTCATTCCATTTCATTCCACTCAACACCACTCAATTCCATTGCTTTCCATACCATTCCATTCCATTCCATTCCACTCCATTCAAGTCCATTTCACTCCATTCCAATCCACTCTGTTCAACTCTACTCCATTCCATTCCACTACATTCCACTCCACTCAATTCTGTTCCACTCCATTCCTTTCCATTAAATTTTCTCCATTCCATTCCATTCCACTCCTCTCCACTCCATTCCATTCCACTCCACTCCAATCCACTCAGCTCCACTCCACTCAGGTCCACTCAACTCTAATCCACTTCATTCCATTCCACTCTACTCCATTCCATTCCAATCCATTAACTCCACTCCAGTCCACTCTATTCCACTCCATTCCACTCCATTCCAGTACACTCCAATCCCCTCCACTCCATTCCTTTCCATTCCACTGCACTCCACTCCACTTTATTCCATTCCAATCCTTTGCATTCCATTCCATTGCACTCCAATCCAATCCACTCCACTCCACTCCATTCCATTCCACTCCACTCCAATCCACTCCACTCCACTCCAATCCATTTCATTCCAATAAATTCCATTGCGCTCCATTCCACTCCACTCCACTCCATTCCATTCCACTCCATTTCTTTCCATTCAACTCTCCTCCACTCAATTGTACTCCATTCAATTCCAATCCACTCCACTGCATTCCATTCCATTCCATTCCATGTCATACCATTCCATTCCACTCCACTCCATTCCATTCCACTCCATTCCATTCCACTCCTTTCCAGTCCATTGTACTCCACTCCCATCAATTCCATTCCATTCCATTCCAATGCATTCCATTCCATTCCTTTATATTCCATTCAAATACACTCCACTCCATTCCATTCCACTCCATTCCAGTCCATTCCACGCCATTCCCCTCCATTCCACACCATGCCATTTCACTCCATTCCAATCCATTCTATTCCATTCCATTACACTCCACTAAACTCCATTCCATTCTACTCCATTCCACTGTACTCCATTCGATACAACTCAACTCCACTCCACTCCTTTCCTTTCCACTCCATTCCACTCCACTCCATTCCATTCCACTCCACTCCATTCCACTCCACTACATTCCATTCTTGCCATTCCACTCCACTCCATTCCACTCCACTGTATTCCACTCCACTACATTACATTCCACTCCATTCCAGTCCCTTGCACTCCACTCCACTCAATTCCAGTCAATTCCATTCCATTCCATTCCTATCCATACCAGTACATTCCATTCCACTGCACTCCGCTCCATTCTGTTCCAATCCACTCTGATCCACTCCATTCCACTCCACTCCACTCACCTCCACTCCACTCCCCTCCATTCCATTCCACTCTACTCCGTTCCATTTCATTCCATTACACTCGATTCCACTCCACTCCATTCCACTCCATTCCACTCTCTTCCAGTCCACTCCCATCCGCTCCATTCCATTCGATTCCTTTCAACTGCACTGCACTCCACTCCATTCCACTCCACTCCAGTCTATTCCACTCCACACCTTCCTTTCCATTCAACTCCACTCCACTCCGTTCCACTGCACTCCATTCCACTCCGCTCATCTGCATTGCATTGCATTCCATTCCATTCCATTCCATTCAATTCCATTCAATTCCATTCAATTCCATTCAATTCCATTCCATTCCAATCCATTCCACTCTATTCCTTTCCACTGTACTCTACTCCACTCCATTCCATTAAACTATATTCCACTTCAACTAATACCTTTCCACTCCAATCATTTTTATTCGATTCCACTCAACTTCAATGCATTCCACTCCACTCTGCTGCATTCCACTCCACTCCACTCCATTCCAAACCACTCCACTCAGCTCCACTCCACTCTACATAGCTCCACTCCACTCCACTCTATTCCATTCCACTCTACTCCATTCCATTCCAATCCAATCCACTTCATTCCGATCCACTCCATTCCACTTTATTCCACTCCATTCCATTCCATTTCACTCCACACCACTCAATTAAATTCCATTCCATTCCATTCCGTTCCATTCCATTCTACTCCTTTCAAGTCCATTCCACTCCATTCAAACCCACTCTGCTCAACTCCACTCTATTCCATTCCACTCCACTCCACTGCATTCCACTCCACTCCACTCAGCTCCACTAAACTGGAATCCACTCCATTCCTTTCCACTCTATTTCATTCCGTTCCAATCCATTCCACTCCATTCCACTCCATTCTACTCCTTTCCACTCCATTCAAATACATTCCAATCCACTCCAATTCATTCCATTCCATTCCACTGCACTCCACTCCACTTTATTGCATTCCAATCTATTCCATTCCCCTCCACTCCAATCCACTCCACTCCATTCCAAGCCACTCAACTCCAATCCAATCCACCATATTCATTCCATTCCACTAAATTCCATTCCACTCCATTTCACTCCATTCCACTCCATTCCATTCCACTCCATTTATTTCTATTCAACTCTACTCCACTCCATTCGACTACACTCAATTCCACTGCACTCCACTGCATTCTGTTACATTACATTCCATGTTATACCATTCCATTCCACTCCACTCCTTTCCATTCCACTCCATTCCATTCCACTCCATTCCAGTCCATTCTACTCCACTCCACTCAATTCCATTCCATTCCATTCTACTCCATTCCATACCATTCCTCTCCATTCCACTCCACTCCACTCCATTCTACTCTATTCCCCTCCATTCCCCACCATTCCTTTCCACACCATTCCAGTCCATTCCACGGCATTCCCCTCCATTCCACACCATGCCATACCACTCCGTTCCAATCCACTCTATTCCATTCCATTACACTCCACTCAACTCCACTCCATTCCATTCCATTCCATTGCATTTCACTCCATTCCATACAACTCCACTCCACTCCACTCCATTCCATTCTGCTCCATTCCATTCCTCTCCATTCCACTCCACTCCACTCCATTTCATTCCATATCATTCCACTCCACTCCACTCAACTACACTCCACTCTTCTCAATTTCATTCATCCCCACTGCACTCCACTCCACTACATTCCAATCCACTCCACTCCAATCAATTCCTCTCCACTCCACTCCATTCCACTTCACTTCACTCAATTCCATTCCATTCTATTCCCTTCCATTCCATTCTTCTTCATTTCATTCCGTTCCACTCTACTTCATTCTACTACATTTAATTCCATTCCACTCCATTTGTTTCCACTCCACTCCATTCCATTCCTCTCCTCTCCGTTGCAATTCACTCCACACCATTGCATTCCATTCCACTGCACTCAACTCCACTAAAATCCACTCCACTCCATTCCACAGCATTCCATTCCACTCCATTCCACTCCACTATATTCAATTCCATTCCTCTCCACTAAACTCCACTCCATTCCATTGTACTCCATTCCATTGCACTCCATTCCATTCCACTCCACTACATGCCACTCCGCTCCACTCCATTCCACTCCATTCCATTCCACTCTACTCCATTCCATTCCATTGCCTTCCACTAAATTCCACTCCATTCCATTCCAATCCATTCCACTCCATTCCAGTCTATTCCACTCCATTCCAGTCCAATCCACTCCACCCCATACCATTCCATGACTCTGGACTCCACAGCAAGCCACTCCATTCCATTGCACTCCATTCCACTCCACTCCATTCCTTTCCATTCCATTCCATTCCATTCAATTCCACTCCATTCCATCCCATTCCACTCCACTCCACTCCATTCAATTACACTCCATTCCATTCCACTCCACTCTAATCCACTCCACTCAACTCCATTCCTTTCCGCTGCATGTCATTCCTCTCCATTCCACTCCACTCCTCTTCATTCCACTCCACTCCACTCAACTTTGCTCCATTCCATTCCATTCCATTTCACTCTACTCCAATACATTTACCTTCATTCCACTCAACTCCACTGCAGAACATTCTATTCCATTCCACTACACTCCACGCCATTCATTTCCACTCCATTACATTCCACTCCACTCATCCACTCCACTCCACTACATTGCATTCCACTCCGTTTCATTCCAATCCATTCTACTCGGTTTCATTCCACTCTATTCCACTCCATTCCACTGCACTCCATTCCATTCCACTCCACTTCATTCCACTCCACTCCACTTCATTCCACTCCATTCCACTCCCCTCAGCTCCTTTACATTCCATTCCATTCCAATCAGTGCATTCCATTCCAATTAACTCCACTGCAGAACATTCCATTATATTACACTCCTTTCCACTCCACTCCATTCCATTACCTTCCATTCAACACCATTTCATTGAATTCCACTACCTTCCATTCATTTCCACTCCACTCCTCTCTTTTCCTGTACACTCCACTCCATTCCACTCCACTGCGCTCCACTCCCCTTCATTCAACACTATTCCATTCCGTTCCATTCCGCTCCACTCCATACCATTCCAGTCCATTCCATTTAATTCCTTTCCATTCCACTCCACTCCAGTCTATTCCATAGACACGTTCATTTCCATTCAACTCCTCTGCACTCCATTCCACTGCAATCCATTCCACTCCGCTTCTCTGCATTCCATTTCATTCCATTGCATTCCAATCCTTTCAATTCCATTCCACTCCATTCCATTCCATTCCACTCCTTTCCACTCCACTCTACTCCATTCCTGTCCATTCCTCTCCTTTCCACTCTACTCTAGTCCATTCGACTTCATTCTACTCCATTCCACTTCACTCAACTCCATTCCACTCCTCTCCACTCCACTCCATTCCATTACATTCCACTACATTCCATTACAGTCCACTCCAATCCATTCCACTCCACTCCAATCCATTCCACTCCACTCCACTCCATTTCATTCCACTCCATTCTATTCCACTTCATCCCACTCCATTCCATTCCATTCCATTCCACTCTGTGTCACTCCACTCCATTCCATTCCACTCCATTCCACTCCTCTCCGTTCCACTACATTCATTTACATTCCATTTCACTCCATTCCTTTCCATTCAACACAAATCTACTCGATTCCATTCCACTCCACTCAACTCCACTCCTTTTCACTCCATTCCATTCAACTACACTCCACTCCAATCCACTCCATTCCATTCCACTCTACTCCATTCCATTCCTTTCCATTCCATTCCACTACATTCCACTCCAGTCCATTCCACTCCATTCCACTCCAGTCCATTCCACTCCATTACACTCTATCCACACGATTACAGTACACTCCACTCCACTCCACACCATTCCACTGCCCTCAACTCCACTCCTTTCCATTCCAATCCATTCCACTACACCCCATTCCACGCCACTCCTCTCCTCTCCACTTCATTGCACTCCATTCCACTCCATTCCACTCGACTCCACTGCATTTCACTCCTCTCCATTCCCTTCCATTGAAGTCCACTCCACTCCATTCAACTCCACTCTATTCCACTCCGCTCCTCTTCATACCATTCCATTCTAATCTATTCCATTCCATTCCATTCAATTCCATTCCATTCCAAACCTTTTCACTCCATTCCATTCCTCTCCAGTCCATTCCATTCCACTCCATTCCATTCTATTCCATTCCACTCCTCTCCACTCCATTCCATTCCACTCCATTCCTTTCCGTTAAAATCCACTCGAATCCATTCCACTCAAATCCACTGCATTCAATTCCATGCCGTACCATTCTATTTCACTTCACTCCATTCCATTGCACTCCATTCCAGTCCATTCCACTCCACCCCACTCCATTCCACTCTACTCCATTCCATTCCATTGCATTCCATTTCATTCCACTGCATTCCTGTCCATTCCATGCCACTCCACTCCACTCCATTCCGTTCCCCTCCACTCTACTCCTCTCTGTTACACTTCACTCCACTGAACTCCTCTCCACTCCACTCCACTCCATTCCATTCCACTATACTCCTTTCCATTCCATTGCATTCCACTCCATTCCACTCCACTCCATTCCAACTCATTCCACTCCATTCCACTCCGTTCAATTGCACGTCATTCCACTCCATTCAACTCCACTCCATTCCACTTCATTCCACTCCATTCCACTCCATTCCAGTCCACTCCTCTCTGCACTCCACTCCATTCCTTTCCATTCCACTGCACTCCACTCCACTCTATTCCATTCCACTCCTTTCCACTCCACTCCAGTCTATTCCACCCAACAGCTTCATTTCCATTCTACACCACTCCTCTCCATTCCACCGCACTCCATTCCACTCCACTCCTCTGCATTCCATTCCATTCCACTCATTTCCACTCCACTCCACTCTATTTCCACTGTATTCTCCTCCATTCCACTCCACTAAGCTCCATTCCACTCCACTCCATTCCACGCTATTCTGTTCCATTCCAGTCCATTCCATTCCGTTCCACCCCATTCCATTCTATTACACTCCATTGCAGTCCATTCTACTCCACTCAACTACAATCCACTCCACCCAATTTCATTCATCTCCACTGCACTCCACTCCACTCCATTCCACTCCACTCCTTTCCAATCCACTTCATTCCATTCCATTCCACTCCACTCCAATCGATTCCACTCAACTCCACTCCATTCAACTTCACTCCACTCCATTCCATTCCATTCTATTCCATCCCATTCCATTCTTCTCCATTCCATTCCTTCCCACTCTACTTCATTCTGCTACATTCCATTCCACTCCACTGTATTCCATTCCACTACACTCCATTCCATTCCTCTCCACTCCATTCCAATTCACTCCACAAAGTTGCATTCCATTCCACTGCACTCAACTCCTCTAAACTCCACTCCACTCCATTCCACTCCATTCCATTCCACTTTATTCCACTCCACTATACTCAGTTCCATTCCATTCCATTCCACTAAACTCCACTGCATTCCATCACACTCCATTCCATTGCACTCCATTCCATTGCACTGCTCTCCATTCCATTTCACTATACTCCACTCCATTGCATTCCCTCCACTCCCCTACCTTCCACTCCACTCCACTACACTCCATTCCGTTCCATCCCACTCTACTCCATTCAATTCCATTTCGTTTCACTCCATTCCACTCCATTCAATTCCAATCCATTCCAATCCATTCCAATCTATACCACTCAGTTCCAGTCCACTCCACTCCACCCCATTCCATTCCATCACTCTGGACTCCACACCACCCCACTCCATTCCATTGCACTCCATTCAACTCCACTCCATTCCTTTCCACTCCATTCCAATCCATTCCATTCCACTCCATTCCATTCACTTCCACTTCCACTCCACTCCATTCAATTCCACTCCATTCCATTCCACTCCACTGTAATCCACTCCACTCCATTCTATTCCATTCCACTATATTTCATTCCACTGCATTCCACTCCACTCCACTCCATTCACCTCCACTTCATTCCACTCCATTCCCCTCAGCTGCACTCCATTCCATTCCATTTCATTCCACTCAACTCCACTCCATTCCGTTCCTCTTCATTCCACTCAACTCCACTGCAGAACATTCCATTACATTCCACTCAACTCCACTACAGAACATTGCATTGCATTCCACTCCACTCCGCTGCATTCCATTCCATTCCATTCCACTCAACTCCAATGCAAAACATTCCATTCTATTACCCTCCTTTCTACTCCACTTCATTCCATTCCATTCCATTCCACTCCATCCCACTCCATCCCATTCCAATCCACTCTGCTCCACTCTACTCCATTCCATTCCACTCCACTCCATTCCATTCCACTGCATTCCTTTCCATTCCATTTCACTCCATTCCATTCCATTCATCACAACTCTTCTCCTATCCATTCCACTCCACTCCACTCCACTCCTTTCCACTCCACTCCATTCTACTGCCCTCCACTCCAATCCACACCATTGCATTCCACTCTCCTCCATTCCATTCCTTTCCTTTCCATTCCACTACATTCCACTTCAGTCCATTTCACTCCATTCCACTCTCTTCCCCACCATTCCAGTCCACTCCACTCCACTCCACACCACTCCATTCCATTCCACTGCACGCCACTCCACTCCATTCTATCCATTTCCCTTCTTTCCACACCACTGAATTTCACTCCATTCCAGTACATTGCACTCCATTCCCCTCCATTCCACACCGTGCCATTCCACTCCATTCCAAACCATTATATTCCCTTCCATTACACTCCAGTCCACTCCACTCCATTCTCTTCCACTCCATTCCACTTTACTCCATTCCATACAACTCAACTCCACTCCACTCCATTCCATTCCTCTCCATTCCACTCCACTTCATTCCACTCCACTCCATTCCTTTCCATTCCACTTCATTCCACTCCAATCCACTCCACTACATTACACTCCACTCAAATTCATTCATCTCCACTGCAACATTCCACTCAATTCCCTTCCACTCCATTCCAATCCATTCCATTCCATTCCACTCCACTCCAATCCATTCAACTCCACTCCACTCCATTCCACTTAAATCCACTACATTCCATTCCATTCCATTCCATTCTTTTCCATTCCATTCCATTCCACTTTACTTCATTCCACTCCATTCCATTCCACTCCACCCTATTCCATTGTGTTTCACTCCATTCCATTCCGTTCCATTCTTCTCCATTCCATTCCATTCCACGACACATTTTTGCATTCTATTCCACTGCACTCCACTCCACAAAACTGCAATGCACTCCACTCCATTCCATTCCATTCCACACCATTCCACTCCACTATATTCAATTCCATTCCAATCCACTAAACTCCACTCCATTCCCTTTCTCTCCATTCCATTCCACTCCATTCCATTCCCCTCCACTCCTTGCCATTCCATTCCACTCCAAGTTACCTCATTCCATTCCACTCCACTCCACTACATCCCACTCCGCTCCACTCCATTCCATTCCACTCTGATCCATTCCATTCCACTGAGTTCCACTCCATTCGACTCCATTATATTCTTATACATTCCACTCCATTCCTATCTATTCCGCTCCATTCCTGTCCACTCCACACCACTCCACCCCTTAACATTCCATCACACTGCACTCCACTCCTTTCCACTCCATTCCATTGAACTGCGTTCCACTCCAATCCATTCCTTTCCACTCCCTTCCATTCCATTCCACTCCATTCGATTCCTTTCCACTCCAACCCACTACATTCCATTCCATTCCATTACACTCTAATCCACTCCACTGAACTCCATTCCATTACACTCCATTTCATTCCATTCCATTTCACTCCACTCCACTCCACTCCATTCCACTCCACTTCCTTCCACTCCATTCCACTCAACTCCGCTCCATTCCATTCCATTCCATTCAACTCCACTGCACTCCACTGCATTCCACTCCATTCCACTCCACTCCTTTCCATTCTACTGCATTCCTTTCCATTCCATTTCATTCCATTCCACACAACTCTACTCTATTCCACTCCACTCCAATCCATTCCACTCCACTCCACTCTACTCCAATCCACTCCATTCCATTCCTCTCTGCTCCATTCCTTTACTTTCCATTCCATCCCACTACATTCCACTCCAGTGCATTCCACTCCATTCCACACCATTACACTACACTCCATTCCACTCCACTCTACTCCATTACATTCCACTGCGCTCCCCTCCACTCCTTTCCATTCCAGTCCAATCCACTCCACTCCAATCCTCGCCTCTCCACTCCGCTCCATTACATTTCACTCCATTCCATTCCACTCCATTACTCTCCACTCCACTCCAGTTTCACTCCAGTCCGTTCCTTTCCATTCAACTCCACTCCACTCCATTCCAGTCCACTCCATTCCACTCCTCTCCTCCGGTTACCATTCCATTCTATTCCATTCCATTCCATACGATTCAATTCCATTCCGTTCCAATCAATTTCACTCCATTCCATTCCACTCCACTCCACTCCAATCCATTCCATTCCACTCCATTCCACTCCACTGCACTCCATTCCATTCCATTCCTTTCCTTTCAAATCCACTCGAATCCATTCCACTCCACTCCACTTCATTCCATTCCATTCCATTCCATGCCGTAGCATTCCATTCCAATCCACTCCATTCCATTGCACTCCATTCCATTCTGTTCCTCTCCATTCCAGTGTATTTCATTCCAATCCACTCCATTCCATTCTGTCCCACTCCACTCCATTCCATTCCATTCCACTCTACTCCACTGAACTTCTCTCCACTCCACTCCACTCCATTCCATTACACTATACTCCGTTCCATTCCATTCCACTCCATTCCACCCCACTCCATTCCACCCCATTCCACCCCACTCCATTCCACCCCATTCCACTCCATTCCACTCCATTCCAGTCCACTCCCCTGCGCTCCACTCCATTCCATTCCATTCCACTGCAGTACACTCCACTCCATTCCATTCCACTCCATTCCACTCCACTCTTGTCTATTCTACCCCACACCTTCCTTTTCATTCTACTCCACTGTTCTCCACTCCACTGCACTCCATTCCACTCCACTCTTCTGAATTACTTTCTATTCAATTCCATTCCACTCTTTTTCATTCCACTCTACTCAATTTCCACTCCACTCTTCTCCAGTCTACTCCACTCAACTCCATTCCAATCCACTCCACTCCATTCCATGCTATTCTATTCCATTCCAATCCATTCTATTACTTTCCACTCCTTTCTATTCTTTTCCATTGCATTACAGTCTATTCCACTCCACTCCACTCAATTCCATTCCATTCCATTTCATTCCATTTCAATCCATTCCACTCCACTCCACTCATCTCCACTCCATTCCATCCCACTACATTCCACTCCAACCAATTCCATTCCACTCCATTATTACTTTCCTTTCCATTCCACTGCATTTCATTCCATTCCACTCCACTCTACTCCGTTCCTTCCAATCCACTCCAATCCTTTCCACTCCACTACATTCAGCTCCACTCCACTCTAATCAGCTCCACCCTACTTCAATCCATTCCAACCTACTCTACTCCATTCCCTTCCAATCCATTCCACTTCATTCCATTCCACTCCATTCCACTTCATTCCAGTCCATTCCACTCAACACCACTCAATTCCATTTCTTTACATACTATTCCATTCCATTCCATTCCAATCCATTCAAGTCCATTTCACTCCATTCCAATCCACTCTGCTCAACTCCACTCCATTCCATTCCACTATATTCCATTCCACTCAATTCTGTTCCACTTGATTCCTTTCCATTAAATTTTCTCCATTCCATTCCATTCCACTCCGCTCCACTCCATTCCATTCCACTCCACTGCAATCCACTCAGCTCCACTCAACTCTAATCCACTTCATTCCATTCAATTCTACTCCATTCCATTCCAATCCACTAACTCCATTCCACTCCACTCTATTCCGTTCCATTCCACTCCATTCCAGTACACTCCAACCCACTCCACTTCATTCCATTCCATTCCACTGCATTCCACTCCACTTTATTCCATTCCAATTCATTCCATTCCACTCCTTTTCACTCCACTCCAATCCACTCCACTCCAATCCATTCCATTCCAATAAATTCCATTGTGCTCCATTCCACTCCACTCCATGCCATTCCATTCCACTCCATTTCTTACCATTCCACTCCCCTCCACTGAATTCCACTCCATTCAATTCCAGTCCACTCCACTGCATTCCATTCCATTCCATTCCATGCCATACCATTCCATTCCACTCCACTCCATTCCATTCCACTCCATTCCAGTCCATTGTAATCCACTCCCATCAATTCCATTCCATTCCATTCCATTCTAATCCACTCCACTCCTTTCCATTCCACTCCATTCCAGTCCATTTCACGCCATTCCCCTCCACTCCACACCATGCCATTTCACTCCATTCCACTCCACTGTATTCCATTCCATTACACTCCACTCCACTCCATTCCATTCCACTCCATTGCACTGTACTCCATTCGATACAACTCAACTCCAATCCACTCCATTCCATTCCACTCCATTCCACTGCAATCCATTCCACTCCATTCCAGTCCATTCCATTCCACTCCACTCCTTTGCATTGCACTCCACTCTCCTCCACTCCATTCCACTCCTCTCAACTCCAATCCATTCCATGCCATTCCATTCCACTCGACTCCTTTCCTTTCCATTCCTGTCCGATCCAGTCCACTCCCCACCACTACACTCCATTCCACTCCATTCCACTGCACTCCAGTCCACTCCATTACACTCCAATCCACTCCACTACAGTGTATTCCACTCCACACGTTCCTTTCCATTCAACTCCACTGCACTCCATTCCACTGCACTCCATTCCACTCCACTGCTCTGCATTCCATTCCATTCCATTCCTTTCCATTCCATTCTTTTCCACTCCTTTCCACTCCACTCTACTCCATTCCACTCCATTCTACTCCATTCCACTCCACTCATCTCCATTGCACTCCACTCCACTCCATTCCATGCCATTCTAATCCATTCTCTCCATTCCATTCCATTCCTCTCCATTCCATTCCATTGCACTCCATTCCATTCCATTCCACTCCATTCCATTCCATTGCACTCCATTGCATTCCATTCCACTCCACTGCACTCAATTCCATTCCATTCCATTCCATCCCATTGCCTTCCATTCCATTCCACTCAATTCCTCTCCATTCCACTCCACTCCGCTCAATTCCACTCCATTCCATTCCATTCCATTACACTCCACCCAATTCCGTTCCCCTCCATTCCTTTCTATTCCATTCCACTCCATTCCATTCCACTCCATTCCATTCTTTTCCACTCCTCTCCACTCCATTCCATTCCACTCCTCTCCACTCCATTTCCATTCCACTCCTCTCCACTCCATTTCCATTCCACTCCTCTCCACTCCATTCCACTCCAGTCAGTTCCACTCCACTCTACTAAGCTCCACTACACTACACTCCACTCCACTCCATTCCATTCCACTCTACTCTAATACATTCCAATCCATTCCTCTTCATTCCACTCCACTCCATTTTACTTCATTCTGTTCCTTTCCACTGCAATCCAATCCATTCCACTCCAGACCACTCAATTCCTTTCCATTCCAAAGCATTCCTTTCCTTTCCATTCCATTACAGTACATTCCACTCCATTCCAATCCACTCTGCTCAACTGCACTCCATTACATTTCACTACTTTCCACTCCACACAATTCCATTCCATTTCATTCTTGTGCATTCCATTTTACTCCTTTTCATTCCATTCCACTCCACTCCACTCCAATTCATTGCACTCCACTCCACTCCATTTCATTGCACTCCACTCCACTACATTCCTTTCCATACCACTCCTTTCTTTCCATTCCATTCCACTCTATGCCATTGCATTCCAATCCATTCCACTTCATTCCACTCCACTCCATTCCACTTCATTCTACTCTATTCCACTGCAAACCAGTCCATTCCACTCCACACCACTCAATTACATTCCATTCCATACCATTACTTTCCTTTCCATTCCATTCCACTCCATTCCAGTCCATTCCACTCCATTCCAATCCACTCTGCTCAACTCCACTCCATTCCCTTCCATTACTTTCCACTACACTCAATTCCATAACACTCCATTCCTTTCCATTCCATTTTACTCCATTCCATTCCATTCCAATCCACTCCACTGCGTTCCATTCCACTCCACTGCTTTCCATTCCACTCCACTCCATTCCCCTCCACTCCACAGAGCTCTATTCCAATCCAATTCACTCCATTCCATTCCAGTCTACTCAATTCCATTCCAATCCATTCCATTCCATTTCACTCCACTCCATTCCATGCCACTGCACTCCACTCCACTTTTCTCCATTCCAGTCCATTAGTTTCCATTTCATTCGACTCCACTTCAGTCCACTGCACTCCAGAATATTCCATTCCACTCCACTCCATTCCACTCCTTTCCACTCCACTCCACTCCATTGCATTCCACTCCATTCCTTTCCATCCAACTCTCCTCGACTCCATTCCACTCCAATCAATTCCACTCCCCTCCACTGCATTCCATTCCATTGCATTCCGTGCCATACCATTCCATTCCACTCTACTCCATTCCAGTCCACTCCATTCCATTCCATTCCACTCCATTCCAGTCCATTCTACTCCACTCCACTCTATTCCATTCCATTCCATTCCATTCCATTCCATTCCATCCCATTCCATTCCATTCCAGTCTAGTCCATTCCACTCCACTCCACTCCACTCCATTCTACTCCAATCCCCTCATTCCACATCATTCCATTCCCCTCCATTCCAGTCAATTCCACTGCATTCCAGTCCATTCCACTCCATTCCACTCCAGTCCACTCCATTCCCCTGAATTCCACAAGATGCCATTCCACTCTATTCCAATCCACTCTATTCCATTCCATTAAACTCCACTCCACTCCACTCCATTACATTCCAGTGCTCTCAACTCTACTCCATTCCTTACAACTCCACTCCACTGCAATTCGTTCAATTGTGGTCCATTCCATTCCTCTCCATTCCACTCCATTCCACTCCACTAGATTCCGTTCCATTCCATTTCATTCCACTCCTCTCCACTACACTACACTACACATCACTCAGTTCAATTCATTTCCACTTCACTCCACTCCTTTCCACTCCACTCCACATCAATTAACTCTATTCCCTTCCGTTCCATTCCTCTCCATTCCGTTCCATTCCAGTCCCCTCCATTTAATTCCATTCCATTCCACACCTCTCCAATCCACTCAATTCCACTCCATTCCATATCATTTCTTTGCACTCCACTTCACTCGACTCATATCCACTCCATTCCTTTCCACTCCATTCCACTCCACTCCATTCCTTTCCATTCCACTCCATTCCACTCCAGTCCATTCCACTCCTTTCCACTACACTCCACTACATTCCATTCCATTCCATTCCACCCCCTCCACTCCACTGCATTCCATTGCACTCCATTCCACTCCACTCCACTCAACTCCACTCCACTACATTCCATTCCACTCCATTGCATTCCACTCCATTCCCCTCCACTCCATTTTCTTCCAGTCCACTGCATTCCATTCCTTTCCAATCCACTCCACTCCACTCCATTCCAATCCACCCCATTCTTTCCATTCCACTCCATTCCACACCACTGCACTCCATTACACTCTACTCCACTCCATTCCATTCCACTGCACTCCATTCCATTCCATTGCAATACACTCAATTCCAATGCTTTCCACTCCAGTCCACTCCATTCCACTCCATTCCACTCCACTGTATTTCACTCCATTCCAGTGAACTCCACTGCACTCCATTCCATTCTGCTCTATTGCATTCCACTCCATTACTTTCCATTCCACTCCATTTCACTACAGTCCATTCCACTCCATTCCAGTCCACTGCACACCACTCCTCTCCATTCCATTCCATTCCACTCCACTGAACTCCTTTCCACTCCACTGCATTCCACTCCACTCCTCTCCATACCGTTAAATTTCATTCTTATCCACTCCACTATATTCCAATCCATTCCACCCCATTCCACTCCACTCCACTGCATTGCATTCCATTCCTTTCCATTCCACTCCATTTCACTACAGTCCATTCCACTCCATTCCAGTCCACTGCACACCACTACTCTCCATTCCATTCCATTCTGTTGTGCTCCAATGCATTCCATTGCAATCCATTCCACCGCACTCCATTCTATTCCACTCCACTCCACTCCATTCCACTCCACTCCACACCACTCCATTCCACTCCACTCCACTCCAATCTCTTTCATCCCACTCTACAGAATACATTTCCATGCCATTCCACTCCATTCCACTCCATTGCATTCCACAACATTCCACGCCATTCCACTGAATTCCAGTCCACTCCATTATTCTCCATTCCATTTCACTGCAGTCCACTCCATTTTATTCCAATCTATTCCACTCCAATCCGTTTCATTCCACTTCACTACACTCCATTGCGTTTAATACCAGTTCATTCCATTCCACTCCATTTCACTCCACTCCACTCCATTCCGCTACACTCCATTCCATTGCATTTCACTCCAGTCAACTCCACTCCACTCTACTCCATTCCTTTCCATTCCATTACACTACATAGCACTCCACACTATTCCAACCCACTCCACTCCCCTCCACTCCATTCCATTCTATTCCCTTCCATTGCATTCCATTCCATTCCTCTCCACTCCACTCCAATCCACTCCAATACATTTCATTGCATTCCATTCCATTCCGCTGCATTCCATTCCATTCCACTCCATTCCAGTCCACTACACTCCATTCCATTCCACTCCACTCCACTCCAATCCATTTCATGCCATTCCATTCCACTTCACTTCATTCCATTTCTTTCCACTGCATTCCATTCCATTCCATTCCACTCCACTCCACTCAATTCCACTCCATTCCATTCTATTCCACTCCACCACATTCCATTCCATTTCACTCCCCTCCACTCCATTGTACTCCATTCCACTACATTCTTCTACACTCCATTCCATTCCATTCCATTCCACTCTAATCCACTCTATTCCACTCTACTGTTCTCCATTCCATTCCATTCCATTTCATTCCACTCCATTCCATTCTAGTCCATTCCATTCCAGTCCAGTCCAATCCATTCCACTCCACTCAACTCCGTTCCACTCCATTCCATTCCATTCCATCCCATTTCATTCCATTCCATTCCATTCCACTCCTCTCTACTACACTCCATTCCATTTCACTCCATTCTACTCCACTCCATTCCATTACACAGCGTTCCTTTCCATTCTGTTTCACTCTATTCCATTCCTTTCCACTCAACTCCACTCCATTCCATTCCACTCAACACCATTCCACTCCATTCCACTCCCCTGCACTCAACTCCACTCCCTTCCACTCCCCTGTACTCAACTCCACTCCCTTCCACTCCACTCCACTCAACTCCACTCCCTTCCACTCCACTCCATTCCACTCAACAGGACTCCATTCCACTCCACTCCACTCCATTGCATTCCACTCTACTCCATTCCATTCCTTTAAATTCCACATGTCATTCCAGTCCATTCCACTGCATTCCACTCCATTCCACACTATTCCAGTCCACTCCACTCCACTCCTCTCCATTCCATTCCACTGCACTCCACTCCACACCTTCCTATTCCAATCCATTCCAATCCTCTCCATTCTACGCGACTCCACTCCACTCCACTTCACTCCATTACATTCCATTCCATTTCATTCCACTCCATTCCACTCCACTCCACTCCATTTCACTCCACTCCGTTCCTTTCCATTCAAATCCATTCCACGCCATTCCACTCCACTCCATTCCACTCCACTCCTCTGCATTCCATTCCATTCCATTCCATTCCATTCCATTCCATTCCGTTCTATTCCACTCCTTTGCAGTCCACCTCACTGCATTCCACTGCACTACACTCCATTCCATGCCATTCCATTCCATTACAGTACATTCCATTCCTTTCCACTCCATTGCATTCCATTCCACGCCATTCCAGTCCATTCCATTCCACTCCACTTAATTCTCTTCCATTCCATTCCAGTACAATACTCTCCACAGCACTCCACTCCACTGTATCCACTCCATTCCTTTCCACTCCACTTAACTCCATTCCATTCCATTCCATTCCATACCGCACCACTGCACTCCATTCCATTCCAATCCATTCCACACCACTTCATTTCTTTCCACTGAATTCCTTACCATTCTATTTCTCTCCATTCCATTATAATCCACTCCACTCCATTCCATTCCATTACATTCTTTTCCACTCCATTCCACTCCACTCCATTCCAATAAATTCCACTCCATTCCAATTCACACCACTCCACTACACTCCATTCCATTCAATTCCATTCCACTTCTTTCTATTCCACTCCACTTCACTCCATTCCACTCCACTCAACTCCACTCCGCTGCAATCCATTCCACTCCATTGCATTCCACTCCATTCCACTCCACTCCATTCGGTTCCAGTCCACTCCATTCCATTCCTTGCCAATCCGCTCCACTCCACTCCATTCCACTCCACTCAATTCCACACCACTCCACTCCATTCCACACCAGTCCACTCCATTACACTCCACTCCACTCCATTTCATTCCAGTGCACTCCATTCCATTCCAATCCACTCAGTTCCAATGCTTTCCACTACTTTCCACTTCATTCCACTCCATTCCATTCCACTCCATTCTACTCCACTCTATTTCATTCTATTCCACTATACTCCACTGCACTCCATTCCATTCCACTCCTTTGCATTCCACTCCATTCTATTCCACTCCACTGCATTCTTCTCTATTCCTTTTCATTCTGTTCCACTCCAATCAACTCCATTCCACTTCACTCCATTCCACTCCACTCCTCTCCATTCCACTAAATTCCATTCTACTCCACTCCACTCCATTCCAATCCATTCCCCTCCATTCCACTCCACTCCACTCCATTGCATTCCATTCCTTTCCATTCCACTCTATTTCACTCCACTCCATTACACTTTATTCCATTCAACTCCACACCACTCCACTCCACTCAATTCCATTCCAGTCCATTGCACTGCACTCCATTGTATTCCACTCCACTCCACTCAATTCCATTCCAGTCCATTGCACGGCACTCCATTGTATTCCACTCCACTCCACTCAATTCCATTCCAGTCCATTGCACTGCACTCCATTCTATTTCACTCCACTCCATTCCATTTCACTCCATGCCACACCAATCCATTCCACTCCACTCCACTCCACTCTATTCCATTCCACTCTACTGCATACCTTTCCATACCATTCCACTCCATTCAGTTCCACACCATTCCACCCCAGTCCACTGAATTCCATTCCACTCCATTATTATCCATTCAATTTCACTGCACTCCACTCCATTCCATTCCAATCTATTCCACTCCTAACACTTCCTTTCCACCCCACTACTCTCCATTCCATTTAATACGACTTCATGCAATTCCACTCCATGGCACTCCACTCTACTCCATTAAACTCCATTCCATTGCATTCCACTCCACTCAACTCCACGCCACTCAACTCTGCTCCATCCCATTCCATTCCTTTCCATTACACTATGTTCCACTCCACACTTCTCCATTCCACTCCACTCCACTCCATTCCACTCCATTCCATTCCATTCCATTCCACTCCACTCCATTCCATTACAATCCACTCCACACCACTCCATTCCGCTCCACTCCACTCCACTCCACTCTATTCCATTCCATTCTACTGCATACCTTTCCATACCATTCCACTCCATTCAGTTCCACACCATTCCACGCCAGTCCACTGAATTCCAGTCCACTCCATTATTATCCATTCCATTTCACTGCACTCCACTCCATTCCATTCCAATCTATTCCACTCCAATCCGTTCCATTCCACTCTACTACACTCCATTCCATTTAATACCACATCATTCAATTCCACTCAATTCCACTCCTCTCCACTCCATTCCGTTACACTCCATTACATTGCATTCCACGCCACTCAACTCCACACCACTCCACTCTGCTCCATTCCATTCCTTTCCATTACACTACGTTCCACTCCACACTTCTCCATTCCACTCCACTCCACTCCATTCTGTTCTATTCAATTCAATTCCATTCCATTCCATTCCACTCCACTCTATTCCATTACACTCCACTCCTCTCCACACCACTCCACTCGAATACATTCCATTCCATTCCATTCTGCTGCTTTCCATTCCATTCCACTCTATTCCAGTTCACTCCAATCCATTTCATGCCATTCCAATCCACTTCACTCCATTGCATTCCATTACACTGCATTCTCTTCCATTCCATTACACTCCACTCCACTCAATTCCACTCCATTTTTTCCATTCCATTCCACTCCACCCCATTCCATTCCATTCCATTTCACTCCCCTCCAGTCCATTGCACTCCACTCCACTAAATTCTACTATAATCCATTCCATTCCATTCCTTTCCATTCCATTCCATTCCACTCCATTCCATTCTTCTCCACTCCAATCCACTCCACTCGAATCCACTCCACTCCATTCCATTCCATCTCACTCAACACGATTATTGCCCACTCCACTCCATTTAACTCCAGTCCACTGTATTCCATTCCATTCCATTCCTCTCCCCTCCATTTCACTCCAGTCCACTCCATTCCACTCTTCTCCACGCCATTCCATTTCATTCTGTTTCATTCCACTCCATTCAATTCTACTCCACCTCACTCAACACGATTATTACCCACTCCACTCCATTTAACTCCAGTCCACTGCATTCCGTTCCATTCCATTCCCCTCCCCTCCATTTCACTCCAATCCACTCCATTACACTCTTCTCCACGCCATTCCATTGCATTCCATTTCATTCCACTCCATTCAATTCTACTCCACTCCATTCCAGGCCCGTCCAGTCCATTCCACTCCACTCCACTCCACTCGACTCAATTCCACTCCATTCCTTTCCACTCCATTCCATTCCATTCCACTCCTCTCCATTTCACTCCATTCGTTTTCACTCCATTTCACTCCAGTCCATTCCATTACAAAGCATCCCTTTCCATTCTTTTTCACTGCATTCCATTCCATTCCACTCAACTCTACTCCATTCCATTCCACTCGACTTCTCTCCACTCCATTCCACTCCACTCTACTCAACTCCACTCCATTCCTTTCCACTCTACTCCATTCCATTCCATTCCATTAAATTCCACTACTTTTTGCTCCAGTCCATTCCATTGTATTCCACTCCATTTCACACTATTCCAGTCCACTCCACTCCATTCCACTCCATTCCATTCCACTGCATTCCACTCCACTCCTTTCCATTCCATTCTTTTCCTTTCCATTCCACTCCACGCCACTCCACTCCAGTCCACTTCACTCCATTATGTTCCAGTCCAGTCCAATCCATTCCACTCCACGCCACTCCACTCGATTCAATTGCACTCCATTCCATTCCACTCTACTCCATTCCATTCCATTCCATTAAATTCCAATACATTTCACTGCAGTGCATTCCATTGTATTCCACTCCATTCCGCACTATTCCAGTCCACTCCACTCCCCTCCATTCTATTCCACTGCACTCCACTCCACTCATTTCCATTCCAATCTATTCCTCTCCACTCCATTCCACTCTACTCCTCTGCATTCCATTCCATTCCACTCTACTCCTCTGCATTCCATTCCATTCCATTCCACTCCTTTCCACTCCACTGCACAGAATGCTTCTGTGTACTTTTTATGGGAAGAAATTTCCTTTTCCATCATCGGTAAAAAAGGGCGCCAAAAAACCACTTTCAGATTCTACAAAAAGATAAATTCAAAACTGCTCCATCAAAAGATAAGTCCAATTCTGCGAGTTGAATGCACACATCACAAAGAAGTTCCTCAGAATGCTTCTGTGTAATTTTTATGTGAAGATATTTCCTTTTCTACTCTAGGTCCCAATATCCTCCAAATATCCACTTGTAGATTCTTCAAAAAGAGTGTTTCAAAACTCAAGAAAGTTTAAACTCTGTGAGATGAATGCACACAAAACAAGGAAGTTTCTGAGAATGCTTCTGTGTAGTTTTTATGTGAAGATATTTCCTTTTCCACCATAGGCCTCAAAGGGCTCCAAATATCCATTTGCAGATATCATAAATGGAGTGTTTCAAAACTGCTCAATCAAATGAAATGTTCAACTCTGTGAGATGAATGCGCACATTATTTAGAAGTTTCTCAGAATGCTTCTCTGTAGTTTTTATATGAAGATATTTCCTTTTCCAAAATAGTCCTCCACGGGCTCCAAATGTACACTTGCAGATTCTACTAAAAGAGTGTCTCCAAACTGCTCAATCAAGACAGAGTTTCAAATCTGTGCGATGAATGTACCCATCACAAAGGGGTATCTGAGAATGCTGCTGTGCAGTTTTTATGTGAAGATATTTCCTTTTCCAACATAGGCCTCAAATGCCTCCAAATATCCACTAGCAGACTCTACAAAAGGAGTGTTTCAAAACTGCTTCATCAAATGAAATGTTCAACTCTGTGAGATAAATGCACTCATCACAAAGAAGTTTCTCAGAATGCTTCTATGTAGTTTTTATGGGAAGATATTTCGTTTTCCACCATCGGCCACAAAGGGCTCCAAATAAGCACCTGCAGATTTCACAAAAGAGAGTTTCAAAACTGCCCTTTCAGAAGATAGGTTCAGCTGTGCTAGTTGAATGCACACATCACAAAGTAGTTTCTCAGAATGCTTCTGTGTGTTTTTTATGTGAAGATATTTCCTTTAACACAATACACCTCAATGCATCCCAGATTTCCAATTGCAGATTCTACAAAGAGTGTAGCAAAACTGCTCAATCAAAAGAGAGGTTCAACTCAGTCAGATGAATGCACACATCACAAAGTAGCTTCTCAGAATGATTCTGTGCACTTTTTATGTGAAGGTATTTCCTTTTCCATCATAGTACTCAAAGGGATCCAAATATCCACTTGCAGATTCCACAAAAAGAGAGTTTCAAAACTGCTCAATCAAAAGCAAGGTTCAACTCTGTGAGATGAATGCACCCATCACCAAGGAGTTTCTCAGAATTCTTTTGTATAGTTCTTATGGTAAGATATTTCCTCTTTAATCATCAGCCATAAAGAGCTCCAAATAACCACTTGCAGATTCTACAAAGAGAGAGTTTCAAAACTGCTCTATGAAAACGTAGGTTCAACTATGTGAGATGACTGCATGCATCACAAAGAAGTTTCTCAGAATGCTTCTGTACAGTTTTTATGTGAAGACATTTCCTTTTCCACCTTAGGCTTCAAAGTGCTCCAAATATCCACTTGCAGATACCAGAAAAAGAGTGTTTCAAAACTGCTCAATCAAAATGACTGGTCAACTCTGTGAGATGAATGCACACATCACATATTGGTTTCTAAGAATGTTTCTGTGTGGTTTTTATGTGAAGATATTCCCTATTCCACCATAGGCCTCAAAGGGCTCCAAATATTCAATTGCAGATTCTACAAAAAGAGAGCTTCAAAACTGCTCTATCAAAAGATAGGTTCAACTCTGTGAGATGAATGAACTCATCACAAAGCAGTTTCTCAGAATGCTTTTGTGTAGTTTTTATGGGAAGATATTTCCTTTTCCAATATCGGCCACAAAGTGCTCCAAATAACCACTTGCAGATTCTACAAAAAGAGAGTTTCAAAACTACTCTATCAGAAGATAGGTTCAACTTTGTGAGTTGAATGCACACATCTCAAAGAAGTTTCTTAGAATGCTTCTGTGTACTTTTTATGTGAATATCTTTGCTTTTCCACCATAAGCCTAATGAGCTCCAAATATTCATTTGCAGATTCAACAAAAAGAGTGTTTCAAACCTGCTCAATCAAAGGAAAGATTCAACTCTGTGAGATGAATGCACACAAAACAGAGAAGTTTATGAGAATGCTTCTGTGTAGTCTTTATGTGAAGATATTTCCTTTTCCTCAATAGGCCTCAGAGGGCCTCAAATATCCACTTACAGTACTAAAAGAGTGTTTAAAAATTGCTCAATCAAATGAAATTTTCAACTCTGTGAGATGAATGCACACATCACAAAGTAGTTTCTCAGAATTCTTCTTTGTAGTTTTTATGGGAAGATATTTCCTTTTCCACCATTGGTTACTCAGGGCTCCAAGTAACCACTTGCATATCCCATTAAAAGAGAATCTCAAACATGATCTATTAAAAAATAGTTTCAACTCTGTGAGTTGAAAGCACACATCACACAGAAGTTTCTCAGAATGCTTCTGTGTAGTTTTTATGGGAAGATATTTCCTTTTCCACAATGCGACTCAAAGCGCTGCAAATATCCACTTGCAGATTATACAAAAAGAGTGTTTCCAAACTGCTCAATCAAAAGAGAGGTTCAACTCTTTGAGTAGAATGGACACATTTCAAAGAAATTTCTCCGAATGCTTCTGTGTAGTTTTTATGTGAAGATGTTTCCTTTTCCTCCATAGGCCTCAAAGAGCTCCAAATATCGACTTGCAGATTCTATAAAAAGATAGTTACAAAACTACTCAATCAAATCAAAGGTTCAGCTCTGTGAGATGAATGCACACATCACAAAGTATTACCTCAGAATGCTTCTGTGTAGTTTTTATGTGAAGATATTTCCTTTTGCAGCATAGGCCTCAAAGCGCTCCAAATATCCACTTGCAGATTCTACAAAAAGATTATTTTAGAACTGCACTATTGAAAGATAGGTTCAACTCTACGAGTTGAATGCACCATCGCAAAGAACTTTCTAAGAATGCTTCCATGTAGTTTTCATGTGAAGATATTCCCTTTTCCACCATAGGCCTCAAAGGACTCCAAATGTCCACTTGCAGATTTTACAAAGAGAGTGTTTCAAAACTGATCAATGAAAAGAAAGGTTCAACTCTATGAGATGAATGCACACGTCACAAAGAAGTTTCTCAGAAGGCTTCCATCTAATTTTTATGTGAAGATATTTCGTTTTCCAAAATAGACCTCAAAGCACTCCAAATGTCCACTTGCAGTTTCTATAAAAAGAGTGCTTCAAAACTCCTCAATGAAAAGAAATGTTCAACTCTGTGAGATGAATGCACACATCACAAAGCAGTTTGTCAGAATGTTTCTGTATAGTTTTTCTGTTAAGATACTTCCTTTTCCACCATAGGCCTCAAAGAGCTCCAAATGTACACTTGCAGATTCTACAAATAGAGTGTTTCAAAGCTGCTCAATCAAAAGAAATGTTCAACTCTGTGAGATAAATGCACGCATAACAAAGAAGTTTCCAGAATCCTTCTGTCTAGTTATTATGTGAAGATATTTCCTTTTCCACCATAGGCCGCAAAAGAGCTCCAATTTTCTACTTGCAGATTCTACAAAAAGAGTGTTTCCAAACTGCTCAATCAAAGAAAAGTTCAACTCTCTCAGATGAATGCACACATCACAAAGAAGTTTCTGAGAATGCTTCTGTCTAGTTTTTTTGTGAAGATATTTCCTTTTCCACCATAGGCCTCAAAGTGCTCCAAATGTCCCATTGCAGATTGTACAAAAAGAGTGTCTCAAAACTGCTCAATCAAAAGAAATGTTCAACTCTGTGAGATGAATGAACACATCACAGAGAATTTTCTCAGAATGATTCTGTCTAGTTTTTATGTGAAGATATTTCCTTTTCCACCATAGGCCTCGAAGCACTCCAAATAAACAATTGCAGATTCTACAAAAAGTGTGTTTCAAAGCTGCTGAATCAGAAGAAATTTTCAACCCTGTGAAATGAATGCACACATCACAAATAAGTTTCCCAGAATCCTTCTGTCTAGTTATTATGTGAAGATACATCCTTTTCCACCATAGGCCACAAAGCACTCCAAAAGTCCTCTTGCAAATTCTACAAAAAGTTTGTTTCAAAACTGCTCAATCAAAAGAAAAGTTCAACCCTGTGAGACAAATGCACACCTCACAAAGAAGTTTAAGAGAATACTTCTGTCTAGTTCTTAAGTGAAGATATCTCCTTTTCCACAAAAGACCTCAAAGCTCTCCAAAAGTCCACTTGCAGTTTCTACAAAAAGAGACTTTCCTAACTGCTCAATCAAAAGAAAGTTTCAACTCTTTGAGATGAATGCACACATCACAGTGAATTTTCTAAGAATGCTTCTGTCTAGTTTTCATTTGAAGATATTTCTTTTACTACCATAAGCCTCAAAGCACTCCTAATGTCCACTTTCAGATAGTACAAAAAGGGTGTTTCAAAACTGCTCAAACAAAATAAGTGTCAACTCTCTGAGACGAATGAACATATCACAAAGAAATTTGTCAGAATTCTTCTGTCTAGTTTTTATGTGAAGATATTTCCTTTTCCACCATAGGCCACAAAGCCTTCAAAATGTCCACTTGCAGATAGTATTAAAAGGTTGTTTGAAAACTTCTCAGTCAGAAGTAAGATTCAACTCGGTCAGATGAATGCATATATCACAAAGAAGTTTGTCAGAATGCTTCTGACTAGTTTTTATATGAAGATATTTCGTTTTCCACCATTGGCCTCAAAGGGCTCCAAATGTCCATATGCAGATACTACAAAAGGAGTGTTTCCAAACTGCTCAATCAGAAGAAAGGTTCAACTCTGTGAGACGAAAGGAAACATCACAAAGAAGTTTCTCAAAAAACTTCTGTCTAGTTTTTATGTGGAAATCTTTCTTTTTCCACCACAGGCCTCTAAGCGTTCCAAATGTCCACTTGCAGAGTCTACAAAAAGAGTGTTGCAAAGCTGCCTAATATAAGAAAGTTTCAACTCTGTGAGATGAAAGCACACATCACAAAGAAGTTTCTCAGAATGCTTCTGTTTAATTATTATGTGAAGATATTTTGATTTCCACCTTAGGCCTCAAAGCATTCCAAATGTCCACTTGCACATTCTACAAAAAGAGGGTTTCAAAATGCTAAATGGAAAGTAAGCTTCAACTCTGTGAGATGAATAAACATATCACAAAGAAGTTTGTCAGAATGCTTCTGTCTAGTTTTTATGTGAAGATATTTCCTCTTCTACAATAGGCCGCAAAGAGCTCCAAATGTCCACTTCCAGATTCTTCAAAAAGAGTGTTTCAAAACTGCTTACAGAAAGAAAAGTTTCAACTCTGTGAGATGAATGCAGACATCACAAAGAATTTTCTCAGAAAGCTTCTGTCTAGTTTTTATGTGAACATATTTCCTTTTCCACCATAGGCCTCAAAACCCTCCAAATGTACACTTGCAGTTTCTACAAAAAGAGTGCTTCAAAACCGCTCAATCAAAGGAAAGTTTCAACTCCTTGAGATGAAAGCACACATCACAGAGAATTTTCTCGAATGATTCTGTCCAGTTTTTATGTGAAGATATTTCCTTTTCCACAGTAGGCCTCAAAACGCTCCAAACGTCCACTTGCAGATTCTACAAAGAGTGTTTCAAAACTGTTCAGTCAAAAGTAAGGTTGAACTCTATGAGGTGAAGGCACATTTCACAGAGAATTGTGTCAGAATACTTCTGTCTAGTTTTTATGTGAAGATATTTCCTTTTCCAACATAGGCCGCAAATTGCTCTGAATGTCCACATGCAGATTGTTCAAAAAGAGTGTTTCTAAAGTGCTCAATCAAAAGAAAGTTTCTAGTCTGTGAGATGAATGAACACATCACAAAGAAGTTTTTCAGAATGCTTCTGTCTTGTTCCTAAGTGAAGTTATCTCTTTTCCACCATAGGCCGCAAAGCACTCCATATCTCTTCAGGCAGATTCTACAAAAACAGAGTTTCCAAACTAGTTTGTCAGAATGCTTCTGTCTATTTTTTTTTGTTAAGATATTTCATTTTCACCATAGGTCTCAAAGTGCTCCAAATGTCCACTTGCAGATTCTGCAAAAAGAGGGTTTCAAACTTCTCAATCGAAAGAAAGGTTCAACTCTGTAAGACTAATGCACAAATCACAAAGAAGTTTGTCAGAAGTTTCTGTCAAGTTTTTATGTGAAGATATTTCGTTTTCAACCTAAGCCCCAAAGCTCTCCAATTGTCCACTTTCAGATTCTACAAAAAGAGTGTTTCAAAACTGTTCAATGAAAAGTAAAGTTCAACTCTGTGAGATAAATGCACACATCACAGAAAAGTTTCTCATAATTCTTCTGTCTACTTATTATATGAAGATATTTCTTTATCCACCACAGGCCTCAGAGTGCTCCATATGTCCACTTGCAGATTCTACAAAAAGAGTGTTTCAAAAGTGCTCTATGGAAAGTAAGTTTCAAATCTGTGAGATGAATGCACATATCACAAGAATTTTGTGAGAATGCTTCTGTCTAGTTTTTATGTGAAGAGATTTCCTTTTTCACCATAGGCCTCAAAGCGCTCCAAATGTCCACTTGCAGATTCTACAAAAAGAGTGTTTCAAAGCTGCTCAATCAAAGGAAACTGTGAACTCTGTGAGATAAATGCACACATCACAAAGTAGTCTGTCAGAATGCTTCTGTCTTGTTTTTATATGAAGATATTTCCTTTTCCATCATAGGCCTTAAAGCACTCCAAATGTCCACTTCCAGATTCTACAAAAAGAGTGTTTAAAACAGCTCAAGGAAAAGTAAGGTTCAACTGTGTGAGATGAATGCACACATCACAAAGCAGTTTGTCAGAATACTTCTGTCTAGTTTTTATGTGAATATATTTCCTTTTCCACCATAGGCCTCAAAGTGCTCCAAATGTCCAATTGCAGATTCTACAAAAAGAGTGTTTCCAAACTGCTCAATGAAATGTTACTTTCAACTCTTTGAGTTGAATGCACACATCTCAAAGAAGTTTGTCAGAATGCTTTTGTCCAGTTTTCACGTGAAGATATTTATATTTCCAGCATAGGCCTCAAGTGCTCCAATTGTCCTCTTGCTAATTCTATGAAAAGAGGGTTTCAAAGCTGCTCAATCGAAAGTAAGGCTCAAATCTGTGAGATGAATGCACACATCACAAGCAAATTTCTCAGAATGCTTCTGTCTGGTTCTTAAGTGAAGATACTTCCTTTTCCACCATTGGCGTCAAAGCACTCCAAATGTCCATTTGTGAATAGTACAAATAGGGTGTTTCAAAACTTCTCAATCAAAAGTAAGGTTCAATTCTGTGAGATGAATGCACATATCACTAATATGTTGGTCAGAATTTTTCTATCTAGTTTTTTTCTTTTTTTTATTATTATACTTTAAGTTTTAGGGTACATATGTACAATGTGCAGGTTTGTTACATATGTATCCATGTGCCGTGCTGGTGTGCTGCACCCATTAACTCGTCATTTAACATTAGGTGTATCTCCTATTGCTGTCCCTTCCTCCTCCCCCCACATGACAGCAGTCCCCGTAGTGTGATGTTGCCCTTCCTTTGTCCATGTGTTCTCATTGTTCAATTCCCACCTATGAGTGGGAACATGTGGTGTTTGGCTTTTTGTCCTTGCTATAGTTTACTGAGTATGATGGTTTCCAGTTTCATCCATGTCCCTGCAAAGGACATGAACTCATCATTTTTTATGGCTGTGTAGTATTCCATGGTGTATATGTGTAACATTTTCTAATCCAGTCTCTCGTTGTTGGATATTTGGGTTGGTTTCAAGTCTCTGCTATTGTGAATAGTGTTGCAATAAACATACGTGTGCATGTGTCTTTATAGCAGCATGATTTATAGTCTTTTCGGTATATACCCAGTAATGGGATGGCTGGGTCAAATACTATTTCTAGTTCGAGATCCCTGAGGAATCACCACACTGACTTCCACAATGGCTGAACTAGTTTACAGTCCCACCAACAGTGTAAAAGTGTTCCTATTTCTTCATATCCTCTCCAGCACCTGTTGTTTCCTGACTTTTAAATGATTGCCATGCCATTCTAACTGGTGTGAGATGGTATCTCATTGTGGTTTTGATTTGCGTTTCTCTGATGGCCAGTGATGATGAGCATTTTTTCATGTGTCTGTTGGCTGCATAAATGTCTTCTTTGAGAATTGTCAGTTTATATCCTTCACCCACATTTTTATGGGGTTGTTTGTTTTTTTCTTGTAAATTTGTTGGTATTCATTGTAGATTCTGGATATTAGCCCTTTGTCAGATGAGTAGGTTGTGAAAACTTTCTCCCATTTTGTAGGTTCCCTGTTCACTCTGATGGTAGTTTCTTTTGTTGTGCAGATCTTTAGTTTAATTTGATCCCATTTGTCAATTTTGGCTTTTGTTGCCATTGCTTTTGGTGTTTTAAACATGAAGTCCTTGTCCATGCCTATGTCCTGAATGGTATTGCCCAGGTTTTCTTCTAGGGTTTTCATGGTTTTAGGTCTAACATGTAAGTCTTTAATCCATCTTGAATTAATTTTGTATAAGGTGTAAGGAAGGGATCCAGTTTCAGCTTTCTACATATGGGTAGCCAGTTTTCACAGCACCATTTATTAGTTCTTCATCCCTGGGATGCAAGGCTGTTTCAACGTATGCAAATAAATAAATGTAATCCAGCATATAAACAGAACTGAAAACAAAAACCACAAGATAATCTCAATAGATGCAGAAAAGGCCTTAGACAAAATTCAAAAAACCTTCATGCTAAAAACTCTCAATAAATTATTTATTGATGGGACGTATCTCAAAATAATAAGAGCTATCAATGACAAACCCACAGCCATTTTCATACTGAATGGGCAAAAACCAGAAGCAGTCCCTTTGAAAACTGGCACAAGGCGGGGATAACTTCTCCCACCACTCCCATTCAAAATAGTGTTGGAAGTTCCGGCTTCTGTCGTTTTTATGTGAAGATATTTCCTTTTCGACCATAAGCTTAAAAGCTCTACAAATGTCCACTTGCAGATTCTAGAAAAATAGTGTTTCCAAACTGCTCAATCAAAAGAAAGGTTCAACTCTGTGAGATGAATGCACACATCACAAAGAAGTTTTTCAGAATGCTTCTCTCTAGTTTTTATGTGAAGATAAAGCCTTTTCACTATAGGCCCCAAAGCACTCCAAATATCCACTTGCATATTCTACAAAAGGAGTGTTTCAAAGCTGCTCAATCAAAAGTCAGGTTCAAACCTGTGAGATGAATTCACCCATTACAAAGAAGTTTGTCAGAATTCTTCTGTCTCATTTTCATATGAAGATATTTCCTTTTGAACCATAGGTCTCAAAGCGCTCCAAATTTCCAATTGCTGATACTACAAATAGAGTGTTTCAAAACTGCTCAATAAAAAGAAAGGTTAAACTCTGTGAGATGAATGCACACATCAAAGAGAAGTTTGTCAGAATGCTTCTGTCTAGTTTTTAAGTGAAGATGTTTCCTTTTCCACCATAGGCCTCAAAGCGCTCCCAATGTCAACCTGCAGATACTATAAAAAGAGTTTTTCCAAATTGCTCAATGAAAAGTAAGGTTCAACTCTTTGAGACGAATGCACACATCACAATCAAATTCGTCAGAATGCTTCTGTCTAGTTTTAAGTGAAGATATTTCCTTTACCACTGTAGTCCTCAAAATGCTCCCAATGTCCACTTGCAAATACTACAAAAGGAGTGTTTCACAGCTGCTCAATGAAAAGAAAAGTTCAACTCTGTAAGATGAATGCACACATCGCAAAGAAATTTTTCAGAAGGCTTCTGTCTATGTTTTATGTGTAGATATTTCCTTTTCTGCCATAATCCTCAAAGCGCTCCAAATGTCCACTTGCAGATTCTACAAAAAGAGTGTTTCAAAACTGCTCAATGAAAAGTAAGGTTCAACTCTGTGAGATAAATGCACACATCACAAAGAAGTTTTTCAGATTGCTTCTGTCTAGTTTTTATGTGAAGATATTTCCTTTTCCAGCATTGGCCTCAAGCTCTCCAATTATCCACTTGCAGATTCTATAAAAAGAGTTTTTCAAAACTGCTCAATCGTAACTAAGCTTTAACTCTGTGAGATGAATGCACAAATCACAAGCAAATTTGTCAGAATGCTTCTGAATAGTTCTTAAATGAAGATATTTCATTTTCCACCATAGGCCTCAAAGCGCTCCAAATGTCCACTTTCAGATACTACAAAAAGAGTTTTTCCAAACCGCTCAATGAAAAGTAAGGTTCAACTCTATGAGATGAATGCACACATCACAAAGAAGTTTGTCAGAATACTTCTGTCTCATTTTTATGTGAAGATATTTCCTTTACGACCGTAGTCCTCAAAGTAATCCAAATGTCCACTTGCAAATATTACAAAAAGAGTGTTTCAAAGCTGCACAGTCAAAAGAAAAGTTCAAGTCTGTAAGATGAATGCTTAAATAACAAAGAAGTTTTTCAGAAGGCTTCCGTGTAGTACTTATGCGAAGATATTTCCTTTTCCACCTTAGGCCTCAAAGCGCTCCAATTTTCCAATTGCAGATTCTACAAAAAGAGTGTTTCAAAACTGCTTAGTGAAAAGCAAGGTTCAACTCTGTGAGATGAATGCACACATCACAAAATGTTTGTCGGAATGTTTCTGTATAGTTTTTAAGTGAAGATATTCAGTTTTCCACAATAGGCCTCATAGCGCTCCTAATGTCCCCTTGCAGATTCTACCAAAACAGTGTTTCAAAGCTGCTCAATCAAAACAAATTTTCAACTCTGTGAGATGAATGTGCACATCACAAAGAAGTTTCTCAGAATGCTTCTATTAATTATGTAAAGATATTTCATTTTCCAACATAGGCTTCAAAGCCCTCCAGATGTCCACCTGCAGGTTCTACAAAAAGATTGTTTCAAAATTGCTCAATTGCAAGTAAGTTTCAACTCTGTGAGATGAAAGCACACATCACAAAGAACTTTGTCAGATATCTTCTGTCTAGGTTTTATGTGAAGATATTTCTTTTTCCACCTCAGTCCGCAAAGCGCTCCAAATATCCAATTGCAGATTCCACAAAAAGAGTGTTTCAAAACAGCTCAATCAAAAGAAAAGTTCAATTCTGTCTTCAATTCGTTATGTACCCAGTAGTCATTCAGGAGGATGTTGTTGAATTTCCATGTAGTTGAGCGTTGTTGAATGAGTTTCTTAATCCTGAGTTCTAGCTTGATTGCATTGTGGTCTGAGAGACAGTTTGTTATAAATTCTGTTCTTTTATATTTGCAGAGGAGAGCTTTATTTCCAACTATGTGGTCAGTTTTGGAATAGGTGTGGTGTGGTGCTGAAAAAAAATGTATATTCTGTTGATTTGAGGTGGAGAGTTCTGTTGATGTCTATTAGGTTCACTTGGTGCAGAGTTGAGTACAATTCCTGGGTATCATTGTTAACTTTCTGTGTCGTTGATCTGTCTAATGTTGACAGTGGGGTGTTAAAGTCTCCCATTATTATTGTGTGGGAGTCTAAGTCTCTTTGTAGGTCACTTAGGACTTACTTTATGAATCTGGGTGCTCTGTATTGGGGGCATATATATTTAGGAGAGTTAGCTCTTCTTGTTGAATTGATCGATAGAAATCCTAAGCATTACCATTCAGGACATAGGCATGGGCAAGGACTTCATGTCTAAAACACCAAAATCAATGGCAACAAAAGCCAAAGTTGACAAATGGGATCTAATTAAACTAAAGAACTTCTGCACAGCAAAAGAAATTACAATCGGAGTGAACAGGCAACCTAAAAATAGGAGAAAATTTTTGCAACCTACTCATCTGACAAAGGGCTAATATCAAGAATCTACAATGAACACCAACAAATTTACAAGAAAAAAAACAAACAACCCCATCAAAAAGTGGATGAAGGATATGAACCGACTCTTCTCAAAAGAAGACATTTATGCAGCCAAAAGACATGTGAAAAAATGTTCATCATCACTGGCCATCAGAGAAATGTAAATCAAAACCATAATGAAATACCATCTCACACCAGTTAGAATGGCAATCATTAAAAAGTCAGGAAACAACAGGTGCTGGAGAGGATGTGGAGAAGTAGGAACACTTTTACACTGTTGGTGGGACTCCAAACTAGTTCAACCATTCTGGAAGTCAGTGTGGCGAATCCTCAGGGATCTCGAACTAGAAATAGCATTTGACCCAGCCATCCCATTACTGGGTATATACCCAAAGGATTATGAATCATGCTGCTATAAAGACACATGCACACATATGTTTATTGCGGCACTATTCACAATAGCAAAGACTTGAATCCAACACAAATGTCCAACAATGATTGAGTGGATTAAGAAAATGTGGCATATATACACCATGGAATACTATGCAGCAATAAAAAAGGATGAGTCCATGTCCTTTGTAGGGACATGGATTAAACTGGAAATCATCATTCTCAGTAAACTATTGCAAGGACAAAAAACCAAACACTGCATGTTTTCACTCATAGATGGGAATTGAACAATGAGAACACATGGACACAGGAAGGGGAACATCACACTCTGGGGACTGTTGTGGGGTTTGGGGAGGGGGGAGTGATAACATTAGGAGATATACCTAATGCTAAATGACGAGTTAATGGGTGCAGCGCACCAGCATGGCACATGTATACATATGTAACTAGGCTGCACTTTGTGCACATGTACCCTAAAACTTAAAGTATAATAATAATAATAAAAGAAAGTTTCAATTCTGTGAGATGAATGCACACATCACAAGGAAGTTTCTCAGACTGCTTCTGTCTAGCTCTTAAGTGAAGATATTTCCTTGTCCACCATAGGCCTCAAAGCGCTCCAAATGTTCTCTTGTAGATTCTACAAAGAGTGTTTCAAAATTGATCAATCAAAAGAAAGTTCCATCACTGTCAGTTGAATGCACAAATCCCAAAGAAGTTTGTCAGCAAAATTCTGTCTAGTTGATATGTTAATATGGTTCCTTTTACACCATAGCCCACAAAGTGCTCCAAATGTCCACTTGCAGATTCTAAAAAAAAAGTGTTTCAAAACTGCTCAATCAAAAGTAAGTTTCAACTCTGTGAGATGAATTCACACATCCAAAAGAAGTTTGTCAGAATGACTCTGTCTAGTTTTTATATGAATATACTTCCTTTTCCACACTAGGCCTCAAAGTGCTCGAAATGTCACTAGCAGATTCTACAAAAAGAGTGTTTCAAAACTGCTCAATGAAAAGAAAGGTTCAAATCTGTGAGATGAATGCACACATAACAAAGAAGTTTCTCATAATGTTTCAGTATAGTTTTTATGTGAAGATAATTCCTTTTCCACCATAGGCTTCAAAATGCTCCAAATGTCCACATGCAGATTGTACAGAGTGTTTCAAAGCTGTTCAATCAAATGAAAGGTTCAACCCTGTGAGATGAAAGCACACACAACAAAGAAATTTGTCAGAATGCTTCTGTATACTTTTTGGGAAGATATTTCCTTTTCCAAGATAGGCCTCAAACACTTCAAATGTCCACTTGCAGATAGTACAAAAAGGGTGTTTCAAAACTGTTCAATCAAAAGTAAGGTTCAACTCTGGGAGATGAATGCATATATCACAAAGAATTTTGTCAGAATGCTTCTGTCTAGTTTTTATGTGAAGATATTTTTTTTCACCATATGCCTCAAAACGCTCCAAATGTCCACTTGCAGAATCTACTGAAAGAGTGTTTCCAAAATGCTCAATAAAAAGGAAGGTTCAACTCTGTGAGGAGAACGTACACATCACAAATAAGTTTCTCAGAATGCTTCTGTCTAGGTTTTCTGTGAAGATATTTCCTTTTCCACCATAGGACAAAAAGCGCCCCAAATGTCCACTTGTGGATTCTGGAAAAAGGGTGTTTCCAAACTACTGAAACAAAAGAAAGTTTCAACTCTGTGAGATGAATGCGCACATCACCAAGAGTTTTCACAGACTAATTCTGTCTAGTATTTATGTAAAGATATCTCCTTTTCCACCATAGGCCATAAAGCACTCCAACTGTCCACTTGGAGCTAGTTCAAAAAGGGTGTTTCAAAACTGCTCAATAAAAAGTAAGGTTGAACTCTGTGAGATGAATGAACATATCAAAAAAGAAGTTTGTCAGAATGCTTCTGTCTAGTTTTTATGTGAAGATATTTCCTTTTCCAACATAGGACTCAAAGCGCTCCAAATGTCCACTTGCAGATTCTGGAAAAAGAGTATTTCCAAACTGCTCAACCAAAAGAAAGGTTCAACTCTGAGAGATGAATGCACACAACACGAAGAGTTTTCTCAAACTGATTCTGTCTAGTTTTTATGTTAAGATATCTCCTTTTCCACCATAGGCCAAAAAGCACTCCAAATGTCCACTTACACCTAATTCAAAGAGGGTGTTTCAAAACTGCTCAATCAAAAGTAAGGTTGAACTCTGTGAGATGAATGCACATATCACAAATAAGTTTGTCAGAATGCTTCTGTCTAGTTTTTATGTGAAGATATTTCCTTTTCTACCATGGGCTTCAAAGCGCTACAAATGTCCACTTGCAGATTCTACAAAAACAGTGTTTCCAAACGGCTCAGTCAAAAAAAAGCTTCAACTCGGTGAGCTGAATGCAACCATTACAATGAAGTTTCTCAGAATTCCTCTGTCTCATTTTTATATGAAAATATTTCCTTTTCCGCTATATTCTTCAAAGTGTTCCTAATGTCCAATTGCAGATTTTACAAAAAGATTGTGTTAAAACTGCTGAATCAAAAGAAATGTTCAATTCTGTGAGATGAATGCACACATCACCAATAATTTTCTCAGAAAGATTCTGTCTAGTTTATATGTGAAGATATTTCCTTTTCCACCATAGGCCTCAAAGCTCTCCAAAAGTACACTTGCAGATTCTACAAAACGAGTGTTTCAAAACTGCTCAATGAAAAGAAAGGTTCATCTCTGTGAGATGAATGTACACATTACAAAGAAGTTTGTCAGAATGTTTCTGTATAGCTTTTATGTGAAGATATTTCCTTTTCCACCTTAGGATTCAAAGCGCTCCAAACGTCCAATTGCAGATTCTACAAAAAGAGTGTTTTAAAGCTGCTAAACCAAAAGAAAAGTTCCATTCTGTGAGATGGATGCACATATCAAAGAACTTTCTCAGATTGCTTTTGTCTAGTTATTATGTGAAGATATTTCATTTTCTACCACAGACCTCAAAGTGCTCCAACTGTCCGCTTGGAGATTATACAAAAAGCCTGTTTCAAATCTGCTCAATCGAAAGCAAGGTTCAACTCTGTGTGATGGATGCACACTTCTGAAAGAAGTTTGTCAGAATGCTTTTGTACAGTTTTTATGTGAAGATATTTCCTTTCCACCATTGGCCTGAAAGTGCCCCAAATGTCCGCTTGCAGATTGTACAAAAAGGGTGTTTCAAAATTTCTGAATCAAAGGAAAGATTCAACACTGTGAGATGAATGCATGCATTACAAAGAAGTTTCTCAGAATGCTTCTGTCTAGTTCTTAAATTAATATATTTCCTTTTCCACGATAGGCCTCCAAGCACTCCAAATGTTCACTTGCAGATTCTGCAAAAAGTGAGTTTTGAAATTACTCAATCAAAAGAAATGTTCAACTCTGTGAGATGAATGCACACATCACAAAGACGTTTGTCAGAATGCTTCTGTCTAGTTTTTCTTTGAAGATATTTCCTTTTGCACCATAGGCCTAAAAGCACTCCAAATGTGCACTTGCAGATAATACAAAAATGGTGTTTCAAAAATGCTCAATCAAAAGAAAGTTTCAACTAGGAGAGATGAAAGCACACATCACAAATAAATTTGTCAGAATGCTTCTGTCTAGTTTTTATTTGAATATATTTCCTCTTACACCATAGACCTGAAAGTAATTGAAATGTACATATTCAGAGAGTACAAAAGGGTGTTTCAAAACAGCTCAATCAAAAGTAAGGTCCAACTCTGTGAGACGAATGCACATATCACAAAGAGGTTTGTCAGAATACTTCTGCCTAGTTTTTATGTGAAGATATTTCCTTTTCCACCACAGGCCTCAAATAACTCCAAATGTCCACGTGCAAATTCTACAAAAAGAGTGTTTCCAAACTGCTCCATCAATAGAAAGGTTCAAATCAGTGAGATAAATGCACACATTGGAAAGGAGTTTGTAAGAATGCTTCTGTCTAGTTTTTATGTGAAGCTATTTCCTTTTCCACCATTGGCCTCAAAACGTTCCAAATGTCCACTTGCTGATTCTACAAAAAGAGTGTTTCCAAACTTCTCAATCAAAAGAAAGCCTCAATTATGTGAGATGAAAGTGAACATCAGAAAGAAGTTTCTCAGAATGCTTCTGTCTCGCTGTTATGTGAAGATATTTCCTTTTCCACCACAGGTCTCAAAGCGCTCCAAATGTCCAAATACAGATTCTACAAAAAGAGTGTTTCAAAAGTGCTCAAATGAAAGAAAGTTTCCACTCTGTGAGATGAATACACACATCATAAAGTACTTTGTCAGAATGCTTCTGTCTAGGTTTCATGTGAAGATATTTCCTTATCCAAAATAGGCTGCAAATCTCTCAAAATGTCCACTTTCAGATTCAACAAAAAGAGGGTTTCAAAACTGCTCAATGAAAAGAAAGTTTCAACTCTGTGAGATCAATGCAAAAATCAAGAAGAAGTTTGTCAGAATGCATCTGTCTACTTTTTATGTGACGATATTTCCTTTTCCATCATAGGACTCAAAACGCTCCAAATGTCCACTTGCAGATTCTACAAAATGAGTATTTCAAAGCTGCTCAATCAAAAGAAAAGTTCAGTTCCGTGAGATGAATGCAAACATCACAAAGTTGTTTCTCAGAATGCTTCTGTCTAGTTCTTAAGTGAAGATATTTTCTTTTCCACCATTGGCCTCAAAGCGCTCCAAATGTCCCCTTGCAGATTCTACAAAAAGAGAGTGTGAAAACTACTCAATCAAAACAGAGATTCAAATCTGTGTGTTGAATGCACACATCACAAAGAAATTAGTCAGATTGCTTCCGTCTAGTTTGTATGTGAAGATATTTTGTTTTCCACCATATTCCTCAAAGCAATCAAATTGTCCAGTAGCATATACTACAGAAAGGGTGTTTCAAAAGTGCTCAATCAAAAATAAGGTTCAACTCTGTTAGATGAATGAACATATCACAAAGAAATTCTTCAGAATACTCCTATCTAGTTTTTATGTGAAGATAGTTCCTCTTCTAAATGTACCCTTGCAGATTCTACAAAAAGAGTGTTTCAAAATTGCTCAATCAAAAGAAAGTTTCAACTCTGTAAGGTGAATGCAGACATCACAAAGAAGTTTCTCAGAAACCTTCTGTCTAGTTTTTCTGTGAAGGTATTTCCTTTCCCACCATAGGCCTCAAAGCACTCAAAATGTCCACTTGCAGATTCTTCAAAAAGAGTGTTTCAAAACTGCTGAATAAAAAGAAACATTCGTCTCTGTGAGATGAATGCACGCATCACAAAGTATATTCTCAGAATGGTTCTGTCCACTTTTTTTGTGAAGATACTTCCTTTTCCAACACAGGCCTCAAAGCGCTCCAAATGGCCACTTGCAGATTCTAAGAAAAGAGTATTTCAAAACTGCTGAGTGAAAATAAAGGTTCAACTCTGTGAGATAAATGCACACATCACAAAGGAGTTTGTCGTAATGTTTCTGTCTAGTATTTATTTGAAGATATTTCCCTTTCCTCCATAGACCTAAAAGCACTCCAAATGTCCACTTGCAGATTGTACAAAAAAGGGGTTTCAAAACTGCCTAATCAAAAGTAAGGTTCAACTCTTTGAAATGAATGCACATATCACAAAGAAGTTTATCAAAATCTTTCTGTCCAGTTTTTTTGTGAAGATATTTCCTTTTCAACATAGGCCTCAAAGCACTCAAAAGGTACACTTACAGATTCTACAAAAAGAGTGTTTCCAAACTGCTCAATTGAAAGTAAGGTTCAACTCTCTGAGAAGAATGCACACTTCACACATAAGTCTGTCAGAATGTTTCTGTATTGTTTTTATGTGAAGATATTTCCTTTTCCACCGTAGGCCTCAAAGCGTTCCAAATGTCCACTTGCCGATTCTACAAAAAGAGTGTTTCAAAGCTGCTCAATCAAAAAAATATTTCAAATCTGTGAGATGAATGCACACATCACAAAGAAGTTTTGCAGAATGTTTCTGTATTGTTTTTATGTGAAGATGTTTCCTTTTCCACCAAAGACCTCAAAGTGCTCCAAATGTCCAGTTGCCGATTCTACAAAAAGAATGCTTCCAAACTGCTCAATAAAAAGAAACGTTCAACTCTGTGGGATGAATGCGCACAATACAAAGGAGTTTCTCAGAATGCTTCTCTCTCACTTTTATGTGAAGATATTTCTTTTTCCACCATAGGTCTCAAAGCGCTACAAGTGTACACTTGCAGATTCTACAAAAAGAGTGTTTCAAAACTGCTCAATCGAAAGTACTTTTCAACTCTCTTTGATGAATACACACATCATAAAGTAATTTGTCAGAATGCTTCTGTCCAGTTTTTAGGTGAAGATATTTCCTTATTCACAAGAGACTGCCAAGCTCTCATTATGTCCACTTGCAGATTCTACAAAAAAAGAGTGTTTCAAAGATGCTCAATGAAAAGAAATGTTAAACTCTCTGAGATGAATGCACACATCACAAAGAAGTTCGTCAGAATGCATCTGTCCAGTTTTTATGTGAAGATATTTCCTTTTCCATCATAGGCCTCAAAACGCTCCAAATGTCCACTTCCAGAATCTACAAAAAGAGTCTTTCAAAGCTTCTCAATCAAAAGAAAGTTTCAACTCTGTGAGATGAAAGCACACATCACAAAGAAGTTTCTCCGAATGCTTCTGTCTAGTTTTTATGTGTAGATGTTTCCTTTTCCATCACAGGCCTCAAAGTGCTCCAAATGTCCACTTTCAGATTCTACAAAAAGAGTGTTTCGAAACTGCTCAATCAAAGGAAATGTCCTACACTGTGAGATGAATGCAGACATCACAAAATGTTTGTCAGAATGCTTCTGTCTGGTTTTTGTATGAAGATATCTCCCTTTCCAGCATAGGCCTCAAAGCGCTCCAAATGTCCACTTGTAGATTCTACAGAAAGAGTTTTTCAAAACCGCTCAATGAAAAGCGAGGTTCAGCTCTCTGAGATGAATATACACATGACAAAGAAGTTTTTCAGAATGCTTCTGTCTAGTTTTTATGAGAAGATATTTGCTTTTCCACTATAGGCCACAAAGCGCTCCAAATGTACACTTGAAGATTCTACAAAAAGAGTGATTCAAAGCTGCTCAATCAAAAGAAATGTTAAACTCTGTGAGATGAATACACCCATCACAAAGAATTTTCTCGGAATGCTTCTTCCTATTTATTATATGAAGATATTTCCTTTTCCACCGTAGGCCTCAAGGCGCTCCAAATGTCTAATTGCAGATTTTATAAAAAGAGTGTTTCAAAACTGCTCAATGAAAAGAAAGGTTCAACTCTGTGAGATGAAAGCACACATCACAAAGAAGTTTGTCAGAATCCTTCTGTCTAGTTTTTACGTGAAGATTTTTCCTTTTCCACCTTAGGCTCCAAAGCTCTGCAAATGTCCACATGCAGATTCTAAAAAAAGAGTGTTTCTAGACTGCTCAATCAACAGAAAGGTTCGACTCTATGAGGTGAATGCACACGTCACAATGAAGTGTTTCAGAATGCTTCCGTCTAGTTTTTATATGAAGATATTTCCCTTTCCACCATAGGCCTCAAAGCACTTCAAATGTCCACTTGCAGATTCTACAAAAAGAGTGTTTCAAAGCTGCTCAATCAACAGAAATGTTCAGCTCTGTGAGATGAATGCACTCATCACAAAAAAGTTTGTCAGAATGCTTCTGTCTAGTATTTATGTAAATATATTTCCTTTTCCAACACAGGTATTGAAGCACTACAAATGTCCACTTGTAGATCGTACAAAAAGAGGGTTTCAAAACTGCTCAATGAAAACTAAGATTCAACTCTGTGAGTTGAATGAACACATCAGAAAGGAGTTTGTCATAATGCTTCTGTCTAGTTTTTATGTGAAGATATTTCCTTTTCCACAATAGGCCTCAAAGCCCTCCAAATGACCACTTGCAGATTCAACAAATAGAGTGTTTCAAAACAGCTCAATGAAAAGTAAGGTTCAACTCTGTGAGATGAATGCACACATCACAAAGAAGTGTGTCAGAATGCTTCTGTCTAGTTATTATTTGAAGATACTTCCTTTTCCACCATGGGCCTTAATGCGCTCCAAATGTCCACTTTCAGATTCTACAAAAATAGTGTTTCAAATGTGCTCAATCAAAAGAAAGGTTCAACTCCGTGAGATGAATGCACACATCACAAAGAACTTTGTCAGAATGCTTCTGGGTGGTTTTTAGGTGAAGATATTTCCTTTTACACCATAGGCTTCAAAGCGTTCCAAATGTCTGCTTGCAGATTCTACAAAAAGAGTGTTTCAAAATGCTCTATCAAAAGAAAGGTTCAACTCGGTGCAATGAATGCACACATCCCAAAGAAGTTTGTCAAAATGCTTCTGTCTATTTTTTGTGTGAAGGTATTTTCTTTTCCAACATAGGCCTCAAAGAGCACCAAAAGTCCACTTGTAGGCTTTCAAAACTGCTCAATGAAATGTAAGGTTCAACTCTGAGAGATGAATACATGCATCACAAAGAAGTGTGTCAGAATGCTTCTGTCTAGTTATTACGTGAAGATAGTTCCTTTTCCACTATAGGCCTAAATGTGCACCAAATGGTCACTTGCAGATTCTACAAAAAGAGTGTTTCAAAGCTGCTTAATAAAAAGAAAGGTTCAACTCTGTGAGGCGAATGCACACATCATGAAGAAGTTAATCAGAATGCTTCTGGCTGGTTTTTATGTGAAGATATTTCCTATCCCTCCATAGGCCTCAAAGCGCTCCAACTGTCCACTTGCAGATTCTACAAAAAGAGTGTTTCAAAGCTGCTCAATCAAAAGAAAGGTTCAACTACGTGAGATGAGTGGACCCATCACGAGGAAGTTTCCCAGAATGCTTTTGTCTAGTTATTATATGAAGATATTTTGTTATACACCACAGGCCTCAAGACGCTCCAAATGTCTACCTGCAGATTCCATAAAAAGAGTGTTTCAAAACTGTTCAATGACAACTGATGTTCAACTATGTGAGATGAATGCACACATCACAAAGAAGTTTGTGAGAATGCTTTTGTCTAGTTTTAATGTGAAGATATGTCCTTTTCCAATACAGGCCTCAAAGAGCTCCAAATGTCCACTTGCAGATTCTACAAAAAGAGGGTTTCAAAACTGCCCAATGAATAGTAAGGTTCAATTCTGTGAGATGAATGCACACATCACAAAGAAGATTGTCAGAACGCTTCTGTCTAGTTTTTATATGAAGATATTTCCTTTTCCACCATAGGACTCAAAGCGCTCCAAATGTCCCCTTGCTGATTCTACAAAAAGAGTGTTTCCAAACTGCTCAATCAAAAGGAAGCTTCAACTCTGTGAGTTGAATGCACACATCACAGAATAGTTTCTCAGGATGCTTCTGTCCAGTTTTTATGTGAATATACTACCTTTTACACCATAAGCTTAAGGTGCTCCAAATGTCCTCTTGCAGACTCTACAAAAAGTGTGTTTCAAAACTGTTCAAACAAAAAAAATGTTCAACTCTGGGAGATGAATGCACACATCAAAATAATTTTCTCAGAATTATTCTGTGCAGTTTTTAGGTGCAGGTATTTACTTTTCCACCATTGGCCTCAAAGCGCTCCATATGTCCCCTTGCAGATGCTACAAAAACAGTGTTTCAGAACTGCTCAATGAAAAGAATGTTTCAACTCCATGAGATGAATGCATACATCACAAGGAAGTTTGTCAGAATTTTTCTGTATACTTTTTATGTGAAAATATTTACTTTTCCACCATAGGCCTCATAGCGCTTCAAATGTGCACTTGCAGATTCTACAAAAAGAGTTTTTCAAACCTGCTCATTCAAAATAACGTTTAAAATCTATGAGATGAATGCACACATCACATGGAAGTTTCTCAGAATGCTTGTGTCTAGTTATTATGTGAAGATATTTCATTTTCCACCATAGGCCTCAAAGCGCTCCTGATTTCCACTTGCAGACTCTACAAAAGAGTGTTTCCAACCTACACAATCAAAAGAAAGGTCAAATCTGTGAGAGGAATGCACACATCACAAAATGTTTCCCAGAATGCTTCTGTCTAGTTCTTGATTGAAGATATTTCCTCTTCCACCATAGGCCTCCAGACGCTCCAAATACCCACTTGCAGATCCTACAAAAAGAGTGTTTAAAACTGCTCAAAGGAGAGTTTCAACTATGTGAGATGAATGCACCCATCACAAAGAAGTTTCTCAGATTGCTTCTGTCTAGGTTTATACGAACATATTTCCTTTTCCACCATAGGCCTCAAAGCACTCAAAATGTCCACTTGCAGACAGTACAAAAAGGGTGATTCAAAACTGCTCAATCAAAAGTAAGGTTCAACTCTGTGAGACAAATGCACATATCACAAAGAAGTTTGTCTGAATGCTTCTGTCTAGTTTTTATGTGAAGATATTTCCTTTTCCACCGTAGGCCTCAAAGCGCTTGGAATATCCACTTCCAGATTCTACAAAAAGAGAGTTTCCAAACTACTCAAGCAAAAGAAAGTTCAAATCTGTGAAATGAATGCACACATCACAAAGACGTTTCTCAGAATGCTTCTGTCTAGTTATTATGTGAAGATATTTCTTTTCCCACCATAGGCCTCAAACGCTCCAGATGTCCACTTGCAGATTCTACAAAAAGAGGGTTTCAAAAGTGCTCATTCATAAGTAAGGTTCAACTCTGTAAGATGAATGCTCACAACACAAAGAAGTTTCTCAGAATGCTTCTGTTTACTTCTTAAGTGAAGATGTTTCCATTTCCACCATAGGCCTCAAAGCACTCCAAATGTCCACTTCCAGATTCTAGAAAAAGAGTATTTCAAAACTGTTCAATCAAAAGAAAGTTTCAACTCTGTGAGATAAATGCACACATCACAAAGTAGTTTCTCCGAATGCTTCTGTCTAATTTTTGTGTGAAGATATTTCCTTTTCCACCATAGGCCTCAAAGCACTCCAAATGTCCACTTGCAGATTCTACAAAAACAGTGTTTCAAAACAGCTCAATGAAAAGAAGGGTAAAACTCTCTGAGATAAACGCACACATCATAAAGAATTTTCTCAGAATGATTCTGTCTAGTTTTTATGTGAAGATATTTCGTTTTCCACCATAGGCCTCAAAGCGCTACAATTGTCCACTTGCAGATTTTACAAAAAGAGTGTTTCAAAATTGCTCAATCAAAACTAAGCTTCAATTCCATGAGACGAATCCACCCATCAAAACGAAGTTTGTCCGAATGTTTCCGTATAGTTTTTATGTGAAGATATTTCCTTTTCCGCCATAGGCCTCAAAGCGCTCCAAATGTTCGCTTGCAGATTCTACAAAAAGAATGTTTCAAAGTTGCTCAATCAAAAGAAAATTTCAACTCCGTGAGATGAATGCACACATCACAAAGAAGTTGCTCGGTATGCTTCTTTCTAGATTTTATGGGTAGATATTTCCTTTTGCACCATAGGCCTCAAAGCATTCAAAATGTCCTATTGCAGATAGTACAAAAAGCGTGTTTCAAAGCTGCTCGATGCACAGAAAGCTTCAACTTTGTGAGATGAATGCACGCATCACAAAGGAGTTTGTCAGAATTTTTCTGTTTAGTTTTTATGTGAAGATATTCACTTTTCCACCATAGGACTCAAAGTACTCCAAAAGTCCACTTGCAGATAGTACATAATGGGTGTTTCAAAACTGGACAGAAACATTCTGACAAACTTCTTTGTGATATGTGCCTTCATCTCACAGAGTTGAACATTTCTTTTGATTGAGCAGTTTTAAAACACGTCTTTGGAGAATCTACAAGTGTACATTTGGAGCACCTTGAGGCCTGTGGTGGAAAAGGAAATATCTTCACATACAAACTTGACAGAAGCATTCTGACAAACTATCTTGTGATGTGTGCGTTCATCTCACAGCGTTGTACCTCACTATTGATTGAGCAGTTTTGAAACGCTCTTTTTGTAGAATATGCATGTGGACATTTGGAGCGCTTTCAGACCTACGGTGGAAAAGGCAATAACTTCACATAAAAATTACACGGAAGCATTCTTAGAAACTTCTTTCTGATGTGTGTATTCATCTCACAGAGTTGAACCTTTCTTGGATTGAGGAGTTTGAAACACTCTTTTTGTAGAATATGCAAGTGGACATTTGGAGCGCTTTGAGGCCTATGTTGGAAAACGAAATACCCTCACATAATAAGTAGACAGAAGTATTCTGAGAAACTTCTTCGTGATGTGTGCATTCATCTCAGAGATTTGAAATTTTCTTTTCATTGAGCAGTTTTGAAACATCCTTTTTGTACTATCTGCAAGTGGACATTTGTAGGGCTTTGAGGCCTATGGTGGAAAAGGATATATCTTCACATAAAATCTTGACAGAAGCATTCTCACAGACTTCTTTGTGATATGTGGATTCAACTCACAGGGTTGAACTTACTTTTGCTTGTGCAGTTTTGAAACACCCTTTTTGTACTATCTGCAAGAGGATATTTGAGTGCTTTGACATCTATAGAGGAAAAGGAAATATCTTCAAAGGAAAACAAGACAGAGGTATTCTGACAAATTACTATGTGATGTGTGCATTCATCTCACAGAATTGAACCTTTCTTTTGATTGAGGAGTTTCAAAACTCTCTTTTTGTAGAATCTGACGGTGGACATTTAGAGTGCTTTGAGGACTATAGAGGAAAAGAAAACATCTTCACTTAAGAACTAGACAGAAGCATTATGATAACCTTCTTTGTGATGTGTGTATTCATCACACAGATTTGAACCTTTCTTTTGCTTGAGCAGTTTTAAAACACACTTTTTGTAGTATCTGCAACTGTTCATTTGGAGTGCTTTGGGGCCAACGGTGGAGAAGGAAATATCTTCACATAAAAACTATACAGAATCATTCAGAGAAAATTATTTGTGATGTGTGCATTCGTCTGACACACTTGAAACTTTGTTTTGATTGAGCAGGTTTGAAACACTCTTTTTGTATAATCTGCAGGTGGACATTTGGAGTGCTTTGAGGCCTATGGTGGAAAAGGAAATATCTTCACATAAAAACTAGACACAAGCATTCTGACAAATTTCCTTGTGATGTAAGCATTCATCTCATAGAGTTGAACCTTTCCTTTGATTCAGTAGTTGGAAAACTCACTTTTTTAGAATCTGCAAGTGGTTATTTGGAGCGATTTGGCACCTATGGTGGAAAAGAAAATATATTCCCTTAAGAACTAGACAGCAGCATTCTGAGAAACTTATTTGTAAAGTGTGCATTCATCTCACAAACTTGAACATTTCTTTTAATTGAGCAGGTTTGAAACACACTTTTTGAAGAATCTGCAAGTGGACATTTGGAGCCCTATGTGGCCTATTGTGGAAAAGGAAATATCTTCACATAAAAACTAGACAGAATCATTCTCATAAACTTCTTTGTGATGTGTGCATTCATCTCACAGAGTTTAAACTTACTTTCTATTGATCAGATTTGAAGCACACTTTTTGTAGAATCTGCAAGTGGACATTTGAAATGCTTGGAGGTCAATGGTGGAAAACAAAATATCTTCACAAAAAAACTAGACAGAAGCATTCTGAGAAACTTCTTTGTGATGTGTGCACTCATCTCAGAGTTGAAATTTTCTTTTGATTGAGCAGCTTTGAAAGACTCTTTTTGTAGAATCTGCGAGTGGACATTTGGAGCAGTTTGACATCTATGGTGGAAAAGTAAATATCTTCACATAAGATCCGGACAGAAGCATTCTGACAACTTCTTTGTGATGTGTGCATTCATCTCCCAGAGTTGAACCTTACTTTTCATTGAGCAGTTTTGTAACACTTTTTATGTAGAATTTGCAAATGGCATTTGGAGTGCTTTGAGGCCTATTGTGTAAATGGAAATATCTTCACATAAAAACTAGACAGCAGAAATTCTGACAAACTTCTTGGTGAAGTGTGTATTCTTCTCACAAAGTTGAAACTTTCTTTTGATTGAGCAGCTTTTAAACACTATTTTTGTAGAATCTGCAAGTGTACATTTCGAGTGCTTTGAGGCCAATGGTGGAAAAGGAAATAACTTCCCATAAAAACTAGACAGAAGCATTCTCACAAACTACTTTGTGATGTGTGCATTCATCTCCCAGAGTAGAACCTTAGTTTTCAATAAGCCGTTTTGAAAAACTCTTTTTATAGCATCTGCAAGTGGACATTTGGGGCGCTTTGAGGCCTATGGTGGAAAAGGAAATATCTTCAATTAAAAACTAGACAGAAGGATTCTCACAAACTTCTCTGTAACGTGTGCATTAATCTCACAGAGTTGAACCTTTCTTTTGACTGAGCAGCTTTGAAACACGCTTTTTGTAGAATCTGCGAGAGGACATTTGGAGCGCTTTAAAGCCTATTGTGGAAAAGGGAATATCTTCATATATAAACTAGTCAGAAGAATTCTGACAAACATCTTCATGATTTGTGCATTCATCTCACAGAGTTGAACCTTACTTTTGATTGAGCAGCCTTGAAGCACTCTTTTCGTAGAATCTGCAAGTGGACATTTGGAGCGCTTTGAGGCCTATGATGGAAAAAGAAATATTTTCACATAAAATTAGAGAGAAGTATTCTGACAGACTTCTTTGTGATTTTTGCATTCACCTCACAGAGATGAACCTTACATTTAATTGTGCAGTTTTGAAACACTCTTTTTGTAGTATCCGCAAGTGTACATTTGGAGCACTTTGATGCCAATGGTGGAAAAGGAAATATCTTCACATAAAAACTATACAGAAGCATGCTGACAAACTTCTCTGTGACGTTTTCATTCAGCTCACAGAGTTTGACCTTTCCTTTGCTTGAGCAGCTCTGAAACACCCTTTTTGTAGAATCTGCGAAAGGACATATGGAGGGCTTTGAGGCGTATGGTGGAAAAGCTAATATCTTCACATAAAAACTACAGAGAAGAATTCTGACATACTTCTTTGTGATGTGTGCATTCATCTCACAGAGTTCAACCTTAGTTCTCATTGAGCAGTTTTGAAACACTATTTTTGTAGAATTTGCAAGTTCACATTAGGAGTGCTTTGAGGCCTATAGTGGAAAAGGAAATATCTTCACATTAAAAGTAGACGGAAGATTTCTTACAAAATTCTTTGTGATGTGTGCAATCATCTCACAGAGTTGAACCTTACCTTTGATGGAGCAGTTTTGAAAGACCCTTTTTGTACTACCTGCAATTCAACGTTTGGAGTGATGTGATGCCTATGGTGGAGAAGGAAGTAACTTCTCATAAGAACTACAGGGAAGCATTATGAGAAATTTCTTTTCGATGTGTTCATTCATCTCACGGAGTTGAACCTTACTTTCGATTGAGCAGTTTTTAAACACGCTTTTTATAGAATTTGCAGGGTGATCTTTGGGGCGCTTTGAGGCCTATGGTGGAAAAGGAAATATTTTCACATAAAAACTAGACAGAAGCATTCTGACAAACTTCTTTGAGATGTGTGCATTCATCTCACAGAGTTGAACCTTTATTTTGATTGACTAGCTTTGAAGCACTGTTTTTGTAGAATCTACGTGTGAAGAATTGGAGTGCTTTGAGGCCTACGGTGGAAGAGGAAATATCGTCACATAAAAGCTAGAGAGAATCATTCTGAAAAACTTCTCTGTGACGTGTACATTCATCTCACAGAGTTGAAACATTTTTTTGATTCAGCAGTCTGGAAACACTCTTTTGTAGAATCTTCAAGTATACATTTTGAGCGCCTTGAGGTCTATGGTGGATAATGAAATATCTTCATATAATAAATAGACAGAAGCATTCTGAGACACTTCTTTGTGATGTGTGCATTCGTCTCACAGAGTAGAACCTTTCTTTTGATTTGGCAGCTTTGAAACAGTCTTTCTGTAGAATCTGCAAGTGGACATTTGGAGCACTTTGTGGCCTGTGTTGGAAAACGAAATAACTTCGCATAAAAACTAGACAGAAGCATTCTGACAAACTTCTTTGTGTTGTGTACATTCATCTCACAGAGTAGAACCTTAGTTTTCAATGAGCAGTTTTGAAACACTCTTTTTGTAGAATCTGCAAGTGAACATTTGGAGCGCTTTGAGACCTATGGTGGAAAAGGAAATATCTTCACAAAAAAACTATACAGAAGCATTCTGACAAACTTCTTTGTGACTTGTGTATTCATATCACAGAGCTGAACCTTTCTTTTGACTGAGCAGCTTTGAAACACTCTTTTTATAGAATCTGGTAGTAGACATTTGGTGCTCTTTGAGGCCTTTGGTGGAAAAGAAAATATCTTGGCATAAAAACTATACAGAAGCATTCTGTGACACTTCTTTGTGATGTGTGCATTGATCTCACAGATTTGAAGTTTTCTTTTTATTGAGCAGCTTTGAAACACCCTTTTTGTAGAATCTGCGAGTGGACATTTAGAGCACTTTGAAGCCTGTGGTGGAAAAGGAAGTATCTTCACATATAAACTAGATAGAAGAATTCTGACCAACTTGTTTTTGATTTATGCATTCATCTCACAGAGTTGAACCTTACTTGTGATTGAGCAACTTTGAAGCACTCTTTTTGTAGAATCTGTAAGTGGACATTTGGAGCGCTTTGAGGCCTATGGTGGAAAAGGAAACATCTTCACGTAAAATTAGACAGAAGCATTCTGATGAACATCATTGTGACGTGTGCATTCATCTCACAGAGTTTAATCTTTCTTTTGTTTGAGCCGCTCAGAAACACCCTTTTTGTAGAATCTGCGAGTGGACATTTGGAGTGCTTTGAGGCCTATAGTGGAAAAGGAAATATATTCACTTAAAAACTAGACAGAAGAATTCTTACAAACTTCTTTGTGACGTGTGCATTCGCCTCACAGAGTTGAATCTTACTTTTCATTGAGCAGTTTTCCAACACTCTTTTTGTGGAAGCTGAAAGTGGATATTTGTTCCGCTTTGAGGCCTTTGGTGAAAAAGGAAATATCTTCACATAAAAAATAGACAGAAGCATTCTGACAACTTTCCTGGTGATATGTGCATTCAACTCACTGAGTTGAATCTTACTTTTGATTCAGCAGTTTTGGAAGACCCTTTTTGTCCTATCTGCAAGTAAACATTTGGAGTGATTTGATGCCTATGGTGGAAAAGGAAATATCTTCACAAAACAACTACACAGAAGCATTCTGGGAAACTTCTTTGTCATGTACGCATTCATCTCACAGATTTGAACCTTAATTTTAATTAAACTCCAGTAAATTCCAATCCATTAAATTCCATTCAATTCCTCTCCACTCCACTCCTCTCCACGCCATTGCACTCCATTCCACTCCACTCCTGTCCAATCAACTCCATTCCACTCCATCCCACTCCCTTCCACTCCACTCCACTCCACTCCACTCCACTCCATTCCACTTCATTCCTCTACACTCCATTCCTTTCCATTCCATCCCATTCCATTCCACTACATTCCACTCCACTCCACTCTGCTGCGCTCAATTCCATTCCATCCCATCCCTTTCTACTCCATTCCACTACACACCACTCCACTCCACCCCACCCCAGTCCACTTCATTCCATTCCATTCCATTCCACTCCATTCCCTTCCATTTCTTTCTTTTGAGAGGATCTAACCCTGTCACCCATGGTGGAGGGCAGTGACACAATCTCAGTAAACATTTCATTTCACCATTCCATTAAATTGCATTCCACTCCCTTCCATTCCATTCCATTCCACTCCACTCCACTCCAATCCATTCCATTCCATCCCATTCCATTCTACTTCATTCCACTCCAATCCACTCCACTCCACTCTGCTCCACTAAACTACAATCCATTCCATCCCATTTCATTCCACTCCACTCCACTCAACTGAATTCCGTTCCATTCCATGCTATTCCATTCCACTCCATTCCATTCCATTCCATTCCAATCCACTCCAATCCATTCCATTCCATTCCATTCCTTACTTTTGAAAGGATCGCACTCTGTCACACAGGCTGGAGTGCAGTGGCGCAATCTGAGCTCACATTTCATTTCACCATTCAATTACATTCCATTCCACACAACTCCACTCTGCTCCATTCCATCCCCCTCCATTCCATTCCACTCCATTGCTTTCCATTTCTTTCTTTCGAAAGGATCTCACGCTTTCACGCAGGGTGGAGTGCAGTGGCACAATCACAGCTCACATTTCATTTAAGCATTCCTTTCCATTGCATTCCATTCCATCGCATTCTATTCCTTTCCACTCCAATCCACTCCACTCCATTCCATTCCATTTCGCTTCACTCCACTCCATTCAACACCATTCGGTTCCATCCCATCCCATTCCAATCTAATTCACCCTACTCAACTCCACTCCACTGCATTCCATTCAAATCCATCACATTCCATTCCACCTCAATCCAGTCCACTCCACACCACACCACTCCAATCCACTACACTCCAATCCACTGCACTTCAATGCATTCCATTCCATTCCATTCCATTCCACTCCATTCCATTCCATTTCACTCCATTCCATTCCATTCCACTCCATTCCATTCCATTCCTTTCTTTCGACAGGATCTCACTCTATCACCCAGGCTGGAGTACAGTGGTACAATCTCAGCTCACATTTCAATTCACCATTCTATTTCATTGCATTCCATTCCATTCCATTCCACTCCATTCCATTCCATTCCACTGCACCCCACTCCACTCCATTCCACTCCTTTCCATTCCATTCCATTACACTCCACCCAACTCCACTCCACTCCATTACATCCCATTCCATTCCACTCCATTGCACTCCACTCCACTCCACCCCACTCCCCTCCACACCATTCCATTCCATCTCATTCCATTCCACTCCATTCCACTCCAGTCCACTAAACTCAACTTCACACCAATCCATTCCATTCGATTCTATTCCATTCCACTCCATTCCATTCAATTCCTTTCTTTCAACAGGATATCACTCAGTCACCAAGGCTTGAGTGCAGTGGAACAATTTCAGCTCACATTTCATTTCACCATTCTGTTGCATTCCATTGCATTCCATTCCTTTGCATAACATATGACTCGACTCCACTCCACCCCACTAAACTCCACTCAACTACATTCCATTCCAGTCCCTTCCAATCCAGTACAATCCACTCAATCCCATTCCATCCCATTCCATTCAATTCCACTCCACTCCACTCCATTCCATTCCATTCCATTCCCATCTGTCCCATCCCATTCCACTCCATTCCACTCTACTCCAGTCCACGCCATTACACTTCACTCCACTCCACTCCACTCCATTCCATTCCACTCGGCTCCACTACAGTACATTCAACTCCATTAGATTCAATCCCATTCCATTCCACTATATTCCACTCCACCACACTTCAATCCACTCCACTCTGCTCCACTCCATTCCATTCCTTTTACTCCATTCAAGTCCATTCCACTCCACACCTTTCTTTCGACAGGCTCTCACTCTGTCACAGAGTCTGGAGTGCAGTGACACAATCTCAGCTCACATTTCATTTCACCATTCCATTCCATTCCATTCCATTATAATTCATTCCATTGTAACCCACTCCACTCCACTCAACTCCACTCCACTCCACTCCATTCCATTACATCCAATTCCATTCCACTCCATTGCACTCCACCCACTCCCCTCGCCTACACAGTATTCCATTCCATCCCATTCCATTCCACTCCATTCCACTCCACTCCACTCGTATCCATTCGATTACATTACATTCCACTCCATTCCAATACATTCCTTTCTTTCGACAGGATTTCATTTCACCATTCCATTCCATTTCATTATATTTCATTCCAATCCACTCCACTCCATTTCACTCCACTCCTCTACACTTCACTCCATTCCATTCCATTCTGCTCCATTCCTTTCCATTCCTTTCTTTCAAAAGGATCTCACTCTGTCACCGGGCTGGAGTATAGTGGCACAATCTCAGCTCACATTTCATTTCATCATTCCATTCCATTCCATTGCATTTCAAACAATTCCATTCGATTCCACTCCACTCCACTCCATTCTATTACCTTCCATTCCATTCCACTCCATTCCACTCCACTCCACTCCACTACTCTCCACTACACTCGATTGAATTCCATTCAATACCATTCCATTCCACTCCACATCACTACACTCTAATCCACTCCAATCCACTCCATTCCATTCCATTCCACCCCATTCCATTCCATACATTTCTTTCGACAGGATATCACTCTGATCCGGAGTCCGGAGTGCAGTGGCACAATCTCAGCTCTCATTTCATTTCACCATTCCTTTCGATTCCATTCTATTTCATTCCATTCCAAGCTACTCCACTCCATCCACCCAACTCCAATCCACTCCAATATATTCCATTTCATTCCACTCCACTCGAGTCCACTCCACTCCAATCCACTCCATACAATCCCATTCCATTCCACTCCATTCCACTCCAATCGACTCCACCCTACTCCATTACATTCCATTATATCCTTTTCCATTACACTCCATTACACTCCACTGCACTCCCCTCCATTCCACTCCACTTAACTCCATTCCATTCCATTCCATTCCACTCCATTCCATTCCATTCCTTTCTTCTGACAGAATCTCTCTCTGTCTCACCCAGGCTGGCGTGTAGTACAACAATCACAGCTCACATTTCATTTCACCATTCCATTCCTTTACATTCCATTCCATTCCACTCCACCACAATCCATTCCATTCCATTCCACTCCACTACAATCCATTCCATTCCACTCCATTCCATTTTGTTCCAATCCATTCCACTCGTCTCCATTCTACTCCACTCCACTCCATCCAACTCAATCCCTTTCCATTCCACTCCATTCCACTCCACTCCATTCCACTCCACTCCATTCCATTCCATTCAACCCATTCCATTCCACGCCATTCCACTCCATTCCACTAAACTCCACTCCACTCCACTCCACTCGTTTCCACTCCATTCCATTCCAGTCCATTCCATTCCTTTCTTTCAACATGATCTCACTCTTTGTCGCAGGCTGAATTGCAGTGGCACAATCTCAGCTCCCATTTAATTTCACTATTCAATTCCATTGCAATCACATTCTTTCCTTTCCATTGCATTCCATTCCATTCCATACCATTCCACTCAATTCCATTCTATTATACTCCATTCCACTCCACTACTTTATTTTGACGAGATCTCACTCTGTCTCCAAGTTGGAGTGCAGTGGCCCAATCTCAGCTCAAAAGTCCTTTCACCATTCCTTTCCACTCCATTCCATTCCATTCCATTCATTTCAATTCGATTCCATTACACCACCCTCCACTCCACTCCATTCAACTCAACTGAAATCCACCCCATTCTAATCTTTTAAATTCCTGTCCATTCCACTCCACTCCACTCCACAACACTCCATTCCATTCCATCCCATTCCATTCCACTACATTCCACTCCATTCCACTGCATACCACTCCAAACCACCCCTCTCTACTCCATTCCTTTCCATCCCATTCCATTCCACTAAATTCCTCTCCACTCCACCCCTCTCTACTCCATTCCATTCCATCCCATTCCATTCCACTAAATTCCTCTCCACTCCACTTCACTCATCTCCACTCCACTCCACTGCATTCCATTCCATTCAATTCCTTTCTTTTGACAGAATCTGATTCTGTCTCCCAGGCTGAAGTGTAGTGGCACAATCTCAGGTCACATTTCATTTCACCATTCCATTCCATTCCATTCCTTTCCATTCCATTCCATTGCAATCCATTCTATTCCATTCCATTCCAATAAATTGCATTCCATTCCATTCCATTCCATTCCACTCCACTCCACTCCAGCCCAGTCCACTCCATTCCATCCCATTCCATACCACTCCATTCCACTCCAGTCCACTACATTCCACACCACTGCACTCCATTCCATCCATCCTATTCCATTCCATTCAACTCCACTCCACTCCACTCCATTCCATTCCACTCCATCCCATTCCATTCCACTCCCCTCCAATCCATTCCATTCCACTTCATTCCACTCTAATCCACTTCACTAAACTCCACTCCATTCCATTCCATCCCATTTCATTCCACTCCACTCCACTCCACTCCACTGAATTCCGTTTCATTCCATCCCATTCCATTCCATTGCATTCCATTCCATTCAATTCCGTTCCATTCCATTCCAATCCTTTCCATTCCATTCCTTTCTTTTGACAGGATCTCACTCTGTCACACAGGGTGGAGTGCATTGATGCAATCTGAGCTCACATTTCATTTCACCATTCAATTACACTCCATTCCACACAACTCCACTCCACTTCTCTCCACTCCATTCCATCCAACTCCATTCTTTTCCACTCCATTACTTTCCATTCCTTTCTTTCGAAAGGATCTCACTCTTTCACGCAGGGTGGAGAGCAGTGGCACAATCACAGCTCACATTTCATTTAAGCATTCCTTTCCATTCTATTCCATTCGATCGCATTCCCTTCCTTTCCACTCCAATCCAGTCCACTGCAATCCACTCCAATCGATTCCATTGCGTTTCGCTCCACTCCACTCCAATCAACACCATTGCATTCCATCCCATTCTGTTCCACTCTAATCCACCCTAATCCACTCCACTTCACTCCATTCCATTCCCACTCGTCATATTTCTTTCCACCTCATTCCAGTCCACTCCACACCACTCCACTCCAATCCACTACACTCCAATGCAATCCACTTCACTCCATGCAATTCCGTTCCATACCATTCCACTCCATTCCATTCCATTCCATTCCATTCGTTTCTTTCTACAGGATCTCTCTTTCACCCAGGCTGGAGTGCAGTGGCACAATCTCAGCTCACATTTCAATTCACCATTCCATTTCGTTGCATTCCATTCCATTCCACACCATACCATTAGATTCCACTCCACACCACTCCACTCCACTTCATTCCACTCCTTTCCATTCCATTCCATTCCACTCCACTCCACTCAACTCCACTCCACTCCATTTCATCCCATTCCATTTCACGCCATTGCACACCACTCCACTCCACTCCCCTCCACACCATTCCATTCCATCCTATTCCATTCCACTCCATTCCACTCCACTCCACTCCACTTCGTTCCACTCCTTTCCATTCCATTCCATTCCACTCCACTCCACTCAACTCCACTCCACTCCATTTCATCCCATTCCATTCCACTCCATTGCACACCACTCCACTCCACTCCCCTCCACACCATTCCATTCCATCCTATTCCATTCCACTCCATTCCACTCCACTCCACTCCACTTCACTCCACTCCATTCCATTACATTCCATTCCATTCCACTCCATTCCATTCCATTCCTTTCTTTCGATAGGATATCACTCAGTCACCCAGGCTGGAGTGCAGTGGAACAAACTCAGCTCACATTTCATTTCACCATTCTGTTTCATTCCATTGCATTCCATTCTATTCCATATCATTCGACCCCACTCCACTCCACTAAAATACACTCTGCTACATTCCATTCCATTGTATTCTATTCCAGTCCATTCCACTCCACTCCACTCAAGTACAATGCACTTGATCCAATTCCATCCCATTCAATTCCACTCCATTCCTCTCCACTCCACTTCATTCGATTCCACTCAGTCCCATCCCATTCCTCTCCATTCCACTCTATTCCACTCCACTCCACTCCACTTCACTCTACTCCACTCCACTCCAATCCGTTCCATTTCATTCTTCTCCATTCCATTCCATTCCTTTCTTTCGACAGGATCCCAGTCTGTCAACCAAGCTGGAGTGCAGCGGCACAATCTCAGCTCACATTTCATTTCACCATTCCATTCCATTCCATTCCATTCCATTCCATTTCTTTCCACTCCACTCCACTCCACTCCACTAGACTCCATTCCATTCCATTCCACTCCATTCCATTCCATTCCACTCCGTTACAGTCCACTCCACTCCACTCCACTCAACTACAGTCCACTCCATTAGATACAATCCCATTCCTTTCCACTCCATTCCAGACCACTCCACTCTCCTCCTCTCCACTCCACTCTTCTCCACGCCATTCCATTCCATTCAATCCCATTCCATTGCACTCCATTCCACTCCATTCCACTCCACTCCACTACACTCCAGACCACTCCACTCCACTCCATTCCATTCAATCCCACTCCACTTCTTTCTATCACACTCCACTCCACTCTATTCCACTACACTATACTCTACTCCATTCCACTCCGCTCCACTCCACTCCATTCCATTCCACACTATTGCTTTCCATTCCATACCATTCCACTCCATTCCATTCCATACCATTCCACTCCATTCCACTGAATTCCAGTACATTCCATTTCACTCTATTTCATTCCACTGCACTCCACTCCGTTCCATTCCAATCCATTCCACTCCACTCCATTCCAATCCAATCCACTCCACTCCATTCCATTTAACACCACTACATTCCATTCCACTCCATTCCAATCCACTCCACTCCATTCCACTCCCCTCCATTCCATTGCATTCCACTCCACTCCACTCCATTCCATTCCATTCCACACCACTCCACTCCACTCCATTCCATTCCATTCTACTCCACTCCACTTCACTCCATTCCACTCCACACCACTCCACTCCACACCACTCCACTCCACTGCATTCCACTCCACACCAGTCCACTCCACTCCGTTCCACGCCACACCACTCCATTCAATTCCATGCCACTCCATTCAATTCCATTCCATTCCATTACATTACACTCCACTCCATTATATTAAACTCCACTCCACTCCACTCCATTCCACTCCATTCCATTCCAATCCACTGCATTCCATTCCATTCCACTCCATTCTAGTCCACTACACTCCATTCCTCTTCAATCCACTCCACTCCACTACACTCCACTATATTCCATGCCATTCCATTCCACTTCTCTCCATTCCATTCTATTCAACTGCATTCCTTTCCATTCCATTCCACTCCACCCCATTCCATTGCATTCCATTCCATTCCTTTCCACTCCCCTCCATTCCAATCTGCACCACTCCACTAAATTCCACTCCACTCCGTTCCATTCCATTCCATTACTTTCCATTCCACTCCATTCCATTCCATTCTTCTCTACTCCAGTCCAATCCACTCTACTGCAATCCACTCCCTTCCATTCCGTTCCATTCAACTAAATTCATATCCACTCCACTCCATTCAACTCCAATCCCCTCCATTCCATTCCATTCCACTCCACTCAATTCCATTCCATTATACTCCACTCAGCTCTACTCCACTTCATTCCACCCTATTCCATTCCAATCTACTCCATTCCATTCCAATCCATTCCCCTCAGTTCCACTCCACTCTATTCCACTCCATTCTACTCCATTCCTGTCAACTCAACTCCACTCCACGCCATTCCTTTCATTCCACTGCACTCCACTCAATTCCATTCCAATCCATTCCATTACGTTCCACTCCACTCCATTCCATTCCAGTCCATTCCATTACATTCCACTCCACTCCACTCCAATCCATTGCAATCCACTCCATGCCATCACACCCCATTCCACTTCCACTCCACTCCATTCCATTCCACTCCATTCCTTTCCACTCATCTCAACTCCACTCCATTCCACTCCAATGAATTCCACTCCAATCCACTGCTTTCCACTCCATTACATTCCATGCCATACCATTCCATTCCACTCCACTCCTTTCCGTTCCAGTCAATTCCATTCCATTCCATTCCAATCCATTCTACTCCACTCCACTCAATACAGTTCTATTTCATCCGTTGCATTCCATTTCACTCCATTCCAGTACATTCCACTCCATTACACTCTACTCCACTCCATTCCCCTCCATTCCACACCATGACATTCCACTCCATTCCCTTCAACTCTATTCCATTCCATTACACTCTACAGCACTGCACTCCATTCCATTCCACTCCTTTCCATTCTACTCCATTCCATAAAACTCTACTCCACTCCACTCCATTCCTTTCCTCTCCATTCTTTCCTCACTATTCCACTATGCTCAACTCCATTCCACTCCACTACATTCCATTTCATTTCATTTCATTCCGCTTCACTCCACTCAATTTCATTCATCTCCACTGAACTCCACTCCACTCAATTCCAATCCATTCCACTACACTTCTTTCAATTCCACTCCACTCCACTCAATTCCACTCCACTCCACTCCAATCCACTGCATTCCATTGCACTCCACTCCAATCCATTCCCTCCACTCCAATCCACTCCAATTCATTCAATTACACTCTACTACATTCCATTCCATGCCATTCCACTCCATTCCACTCAATTCCATTCCACACCATTCCGCTCAATTCCACTGAATTCCACTATACTCCATTCCACTCCATTCCATTAAACTGCACTCCACACCATTCCATTCCGGTCCATTCCATTCCACTCCATTCCATTCCACACCACTCCACTCCATTCCTTTTCATACCACTCCATTCCACTCCATTTAACTCCATTCCACTCCATTCCCCTCCATTCCACACCATGCCATTCCACTCCATTCCCATCCACTCTATTTCATTCCATTACCCTCCACACCACTCCACTCCATTCCATTCCACTAATTTCCATTCTACTCCATTCCATACCACTCCACTCCACACCACTCCATTCCATTCATCTCCGTTACACTACACTCAACTCCATTGCACTCCACTCCATTCCAATCCATTTGATTTCATTCCACTGCACTCCACTCCACTCCACTCAATTTCATTCATCTCCACTGCACTCTATTCCACTCCATTCCATTCCAATCCATTCTACTCCACTTCTTTCCATTCCACTCCACTCCACTCCAATCCATTCCACTCCACTCCACTCCAATCCACTACATTCCACTCCACTCCAATCCACTTCATTCCACTCCACTCCAATCCACTTCATTCCACTCCACTCCAATCCACTCCACTCCATTCGATTACTCTCCACTACATTACATTCCATGCGATTCCACTACATTCCACTCCATTCCATTCCACACCATTCTGCTCCATTCCACTGAACTCCAGTACACTCCATTCCACTCCATCCCATTAAACTGCACTCCACTCCATTCAATTCCAATCCATTCCACTCCACTGCTTTCCCTTCCACTGCAGTCCTCTCCATTCCTTTTAATACCACTGCATTCCATTCCACTGCTTTCCAATACACTCCACTCCATTCCACTCCATTATATTCCATTGCATTCCACTCTATTTCACTCCATTCCCCTCCACTCCATTCCAAACCATTCCATTCCGCTCCACTCCCCTCCACTCAATTCCACTCCACTCCACTCCACACCACTCCACTCCACTCCACTCGACTCCAGTCCATTCCGTTGCATTCCATTCCATTTTACTCCACTCCACTCCAATCCACTCCATTCCACTCCACACTACTTCACTCCACTCCAATCCACTCCAGTCCTCTCCGTTTCACGCCACTCCATTCTATTCCATTCTATTCCATTTCTCTCCACTCCATTCCATTACACTCCATTACACTCCACTCCATACAATTCCATTCCATTCCATTCCATTCACTGCATTCCATTCCATTCCATTCACTGCATTCCATTCCATTCCACTCCATTCCTTTACACTCCATTACACTCCACTCCATACAATTCCATTCCATTCCATTCCATTCACTGCATTCCATTCCATTCCATTCACTGCATTCCATTACATTCCATTCACTGCATTCCATTCCATTCCACTTCATTCCAGTCCACTGCACTCAATTCCACTCCAATCCACTCCACTCTACTACACTCCGCTATATTCCATGCCATTCCATTGCACTTCTTTCCATTCCAATCTATTCCACTGCATTCCATTCCATTCCATTCCACTCCACTCCACTCAATTCCACTCCATTCCATTCCATTCCATTCCATTCCATTCCACTCCATTCCACTACACTACCCTCCACTCCTATCCACTCCACTCCACTACATTCCACTCCACTAAATTCCATACCCTACCATTCAACTCCATTCCTATCCCCTCCAGTGCATTCAACTCCAATCCACTCCAACCCATTCCATTCCATTCCTCTCCACTCCATTCCTCTCCACTCAGTTCCATTCCATTACATTCCATTCCATTCCACTTCATTGCATTCTACTCCACTCCATTCCAGTCCGCTCCAATTCATTCCACTCCAATCCACTCCACTCAATTCCATTCGACTCCATTCCATTCCATTCCACTAATCTCCACTCATCTCCACTCCACTGCATTCCATTCCACTCTACTCCGTTCTAATGAATTCCATTCCACTCCAATCCACTCCACTTCATTCTACTCCATTCCACTCCATTCCAGTCCACTTCACTCCACTCCACTCCAGTCCATTCCACTGCACTCCACTCCACTCCATTCCACTTCAAGCCATGACACTCCACTCATCTCCATTCCATTCCATTCCATTCCATTCCACTCCTCTCCACCTCACTCCACTAAATTCCACTCCACTTCGTTACTTGCCATTCAACTACTCTCCGCTCCATTCCACTGCAATCCATTCCAATCCACTCTTCTGCATTCCATTACATTCCACTCCATTCCATGCCATTCTCCTCCTTTCCACTCCACTCTGCTCCATTCCACTCTACTCTTCTCCATTCCACTCCACTCAACTCCATTCCACTGCACTTCACTGCATTCCATGCCATTCCATTGCTTTCCAATACATTTCATTCAATTCCCCTCCATTCCAGTCCATTCCACTCCACTCCACTCAATTTCATTCCATTCCATTCCAATCCACTCCTCTGTATTCCATTACATTCCACTCCATTCCATGCCATTCCACTCCTTTCCACTCCACTCTACTCCATTCCACTCCACTCTACTCCATTCCACTCCACTCAACTCCATTCCACTCCACTCTACTCCATTCCACTCCACTCAACTCCATTCCACTGCACTCCACTCCATTCCATGCCATTCTATTGCTTTCAATACATTCCATTCCGTTTCCCTCCATTCCATTCAATTCCAATCCATTCCAGTCCATTCCACTCCACTCCACTCAATTTCATTCCATTCCTTTCCATTCCGTTGCACTCGATTCTAGTCCATTCCACTCCATTCCACTCCTCTCCGCTCAACTACACTCCATTCCATTCCTCTACATGCCACTCCACTCAATTCCATTCCATTGCATTCCTTTCCTTTCCATTCCACTCCATTCCATTCCATTCCACTACACTCAACTCCATTGCCTTCCACTCCACACCACTACATTCCACTTCACTCCACTTGGCTCCACTCCACTCCACTCCATTCCATTACACTCTACTCATTTATATTCCAATCCATTCCACTCCTTTTCTTTCCATTCCATTACACACCACTCCACTCTCCTCCATTCCAATCCATTCCATTCCACTCCATTCCATTCCACTCAGCTCCACTCCACTCCACTACACTCCATTCCATTCCACTCTACTCCACTACACTCCATTCCATTCCACTCTACTCCATTCCATTCCAATCCATTTCACTCCATTATACCCCATTCCATTCCACACTTCTCCACTCCACTCCAATCCAATCCATGCCATTCCAGTCCTTTCCATTACACTAAATTCCATTCCATTCCACTTCATTCCATTCCCCTCCATTCCTTTCTTTCAACTCCACTCCACTCCATTAGACTCCTCTGAATTCCATTCCAATCCACTGCATTGCATTGCATTCCATTCCATTCCACACCGTTCCATTCCACTCCACACCATTCCATTCTTCTCCAATATATTTCATTCCTCTCCATTATTGTCCATTCTACTCCACTCCTCTCCACTCCATTCCACTCCATTCCCCTCCATTCTACTCCATGCCATTCCACTCCATGCCACTCCACTCCATTACACTCCACTGCACTACACCCCATTCCATTCCTCTAAATTCCATTCCTTTCCATTCCACCTCACTCCACTCCATTCCATTTTCATTCCACTTCACTCCACTCCACTCCACTCCATTCCAATCCATTCCATTCATCTCCACTGTACTCCACTCCACTCCATTCCACTCCACTCCATTCCAATCCACTCCATTCATCTCCACTGTACTCCACTCCACTCCATTCCACTCCACTCCATTCCAATCCACTCCATTCCATTGCATTCCTCTCCACTCCAATTCTTTCCATTCCACTCCAATCCATTCCACTTCACTCCTCTCCATTCCATTCCGTTCCAATCCAATCCATTTCATTCCATTCATCTCCATTCCATTCCATTCCCCTCTACTTCATTCGACTCCACTCGATTCCACTTCACTCCACTCCATTCCATTCCATTCCATTCCATTCTTATCCATCCCATTCCATTACACTCTACTTTATTCCAGTCCACTCCGCACCACTCCACTCAATTCCATTCCATTCTACTCCACTCCATTTCATTCCACTCCACACCACTGCATTACATTCCACTGCACTCCACTCCATTGAACTCCACTGCATTCTCTTAAGCTCCACCCCCTCCCAGTCCATTCCACTCCACTTAATTCAATTCCATTCCACTCCACTCACTTCCTCTCCATTCAATTGCACTCCATTCCATTCCACTCCTTTCCATTCCACTCCATTCCATTACACTCCAATCCATTTCATTACACTCCAATCCACTTCATTCCATTTCACTCCACTCCACTACATTCCTTTCCACTCCACTCCACCCCACTCCATTCCTTTCCACTGAACTCCACTCCACTCCAGTCCATTCCATTGTAATCCATTCCACTCCACTGCAAGCCACTCCACTCCAATCCATTCCATTGCACTCCATTCCACTCAACTCCGCTTCATTCCACTCCATTCCATTCCATTCCATTCTGTTACACTCCATTCCATTCTATTCCTTGCTTTCAACAGTATCTCACTCTGTCATCCTTGCTGGAGTGCAGTGGCACAGTCTCAGCTCATATTTCGTTTCACCATTCTCTTCCATTCCCTTCCATTCCATTCCATTCCATCCCATTCCTTTCCATTCCATTCGACTCCACTCCCCTCCACTGCGTTCCACTCCACCCCAATACACTCCATTCCACTCTTTTCATTTCCGTGCCTTTCCCCTCCACTCCACTCCACTCTACTCCATTCCATTCTACTACATTCAACACCACTCCCCTACATACCACTCCACACCTCCACTCCACTCCATTCCATTCCATCTCATTCCATTCCACTCCATTCCACTAAACTTCACTCCACTGAATTCCACTCCACTCTACCGCACTCCATTCCTTTCCATTCTCTTCCATTCCACTTCATTCCATTCAATTCCTTTCTTTTGAGAGGATCTAACTCTGTCTCCCAGGCTGGAGTGATGTGACACAATCTCAGGTCACATTTCATTGCACCATTCCATTCCATTCCATTCCTTTCCATTCAATTCCATTGCATTCTTTTCCACTCCATTCCACTCCATTCCACTCCACTCCAATCCAGTCCATTCCGTCTGATTCCATTCCACTCCATTCCACTCCACACCAATCCAGTCCATTCTGTCCAATTCCATTCCACTCCATTCCACTCCAGTCAACTCCACTCCATACCACTCCAGTCCATTTGATCCAACCCATTCCATTCCACTCCCTTCCACTCCACTTCACTCCATTCCATTCCACTCCATCACATTCTATTCCACTCCAGAACACTCAAATCCACTTCTCTCCCCTCCATTCCATTCCATTCAATTCCACTCCATTCCACTCCACTCCACTCCACTCCATTCCATTCCATTCCATCCCATTCCATTCCTTTCTCTTCCAATCCACTCCACTCCACTCAACTCCATTCAATTCCATTCAATCCCATTCCACTCCACTCCACTCCATTCAACTCCACTCCACTCTACTCCACTGCACTCCACTCCATTCAATTCCATTCCATTTCTTCCACTCCATTCCATTCCATTCCTTTCTTTGGACAGGATCTCACTCTGTCACACATGCAGGAGTGCATTGGCACAATCTCATCTCTCATTTCATTTTACCATTCCATTGCATTTCATACCACTCCACCTCACTCTCCTCCATCCATTCCATTCCTTTCAACCGCACTCCACTCCACTCCTGTCCATTCCACTCCATTCCATTCCAATCTTTTCCACTCCACTACACTCCACTCTACTCCACTGAACTCCATTCCACTTCATTACATCAAATTCCACTCCACATTATTCCACTTCACTGCACTCCAATCCACTCCACTGCTCTCCACTACACTTCATTCTATTCCATTCCATTCCAGTACACTCCATTCCATTCCATTTCTTTCTTACCACATGATCTGACTCTCTCACACAGGCTGGAGTGCAGTGGCAAAATCTCAGCTCACATTTAATTTCACCTTTCCAATCCATTCCATTTGATTACATTTCATTCCATTCCACTCCATTCCATTCCATTATCTTCTTTTGACACGATCTCACTCTATCACACAGGCTGGAGTGCCGCAGCACAATCTCATCTCTTATTACATTTCACCATTCCTTTCCACTCCATTCCATTACACTCCACTCCATTTCACTCCACTCTGTTCCTTTCCATTCCACTCCACTCCATTCCACTCCACTCATCTGCATTCCATTCCATTCCATTCCATTCCATTCCACTCCATTCCACTCCACCTCACTCCATTCCAATCCACTACCCTCCATTCCATGCCATTCCATTCCATTCAAATACATTCCATTCCTTTCCGCCACACTGCATTCCATTCCACTCCATTCCAGTCCTTTCCATTCCACTCCACTTAATTCCATTCTATTCCATTCCACTTCAATCCTCTCCCCAGCATTCTACTCGACTCTCTTCCACTCCATTCCATTTCACTCCACTTAACTCCATTCCATTCCATTCCATTCCAAACCGCTACACAACACTCCATTCCATTCCGCTCCATTCCACTGCACTCCATTTCATTCCACTTCATTCCGTACCATTCCATTCCTCTGCATTCCATTCCAATCCACTCCACTTAATTCAATTCCATTCCACTCCATCCCTCTCCAGTCCATTCCAATCCATTCCACTCCATTCCAGTTCACTCCACTCCACTCCATTCCATTCAATCCCACTCCACTTCTTTCTATTCCACTTCACTCCACTCCACTCCACTCCATTCAATCCCACTCCACTTCTTTCTATTCCACTCCACTCCACTCCATTCCACTCCACTATACTCCACTCCCTTCCACTCCTCTCCACTCCACTCCATTCCATTCCACTCTACTGCATTCCATTCTATACAATTCCACTCCATTCCACTGAATACCAGTACATTCCATTCCACTCCATTCCATTCCACTGCACTCCACTCCATTCCAATCCATTCCACTCCACTCCATTCCAATCCAATCCACTCCACTCCATTCCATTTAATACCACTACATTCCATTCCACTCCATTCCAATCCACTCCATTCCATTCCACCCCCTCCATTCCATTGCATTCCACTCCACTCCACTCCATTCCAATCCACTCCACACCACTAAACTCCACTCCACTCCATTTCATTCCATTCTACTCCACTCCACTCCATTCCACTCCACACAACTCCTCTCCACTCCATTCCACTCCATTCCAAGCCACTCCATTCCATTCCATTCCATTCCATTTCACTCCATTCCATTCCATTCCATTCCACTCCACTCCATTCCATTACACTCCACTCCACTCCACTCCATTCCATTCCATTCCATTCCATTCCATTCCATTCCACTGCATTCCATTCCATTCCACTCCATTCCAGTCCACTACGCACCATTCCTCTCCAATCCACTCCAATCCACTCCACTCCATTCCACTCCACTATATTCCATGCTATTCCATTCCGCTTCTCTCCATTCCATTCTATTCCACTGCGTTCCTTTCCATTCCATTCCACTCCACCCCATTCCATTCCATTCCATTCCACTCCCCTCCATTCCAATCCACTCCACTCCACTAAATTCCACTGCACTCAATTCCATTCCGTTCCATTCCGTTTCATTCCACTCCATTCCTTTCCATTATTCTCTACTCCAGTCCACTCCACTCCACTCCAATCCACTCCACTCCATTCCGTTCCATTCAACTCAATTCCTACCCACTCCGCTCCATTCAACTCCAATCCACTCCATTCCATGCCATTCCATTCCACTCCATTCCAGTCCATTCCACTCCACTCCACTCAATACCCTTCCATTCCATCCATTCCATTCCACTCCATTCCAGTACATTCCATTCCATTACACTCCACTCCCCTCCATTCCACTCCATTCCACACCATGCCTTTCCACTCCATTCCCTTCCACTCTATTCCATTCCATTACACTCCATACCAGTCCACTTCATTCCATTCCACTCCTTTCCATTTTACACCATTCCATACAACTCCACTCCACTCCATTCCTTTCCTCTCCTTTCATTCCTCTCCATTCCACGACACTCAACTACATTCCACTTCACTCCATTCCATTCCATTCCATTTCATTCCACTCCATTCCACTCCACTTCACTTCATTCAATTTCACTCATCTCCACTGAACTCCACTCCACTCCATTCTAATCCATTCTACTACACTTCTTTCCATTCCACTCCAGTCCACTCAATTCCACTCCACTCCATTCCAATCCACTCCATTCCACTGCACTCCACTCCATTCCACTCCACTCCCCTCCATTCTACTCCATTCCACACCATGCCTTTCCAATCCATTCCCTTCCACTCTATTCCATTCCATTACACTCCATACCAGTCCACTTCATTCCATTCCACTCCTTTCCATTCTACACCATTCCTTACAACTCCACTCCACTCCATTCCTTTCCTCTCCTTTCATTCCTCTCCATTCCATGACACTCAACTACATTCCACTTCACTCCATTCCATTCCATTTCGTTCCACTCCATTCCACTCCACTTCACTTCACTCAATTTCATTCATCTCCACTGAATTCCACTCCACTCCACTCCACTCCATTCCAATCCATTCTACCACACTTCTTTCCATTCCACTCCACTCCACTCAATTCCACTCCACTCCATTCCAATCCACTGCATTCCACTGCACTCCACTCCACTCCACTCGAATCCACTCCACTCCATTCAGTTGCACTCTACTACATTCCTTTCCATGCCATTCCACTCTATTTCACCCAATCCCATTCCACAGCATTCTGCTCTATTCCACTGAATTCCAGTAGACTGCATTCCACTCCATTCCATTAAACAGCACTCCACTCTAATCCATTCCAATCCATTCCACTCCACTCCGTTCCATTCCACTCCACTCCACGAAATTCCTTTTAATACCACTGCATTCCTTTCAACTGCATTCCAATACACTCCACTCCATTTCACTCCACTACATTCCATTGCATTCCACTCCATTCCATTCCATTCCGTTTCGTTCCATTCCACTGCACTCTACTACAATCCACTCAATTCCACTCGGCACCTCTCCACTCCACTCCACTCCACTCTACTCCACTCCATTCCATTCCATTCCATTCCACTCCACTCCATTCCATTCCATTCCACTCCACTCCACTCCATTACATTCCACTCCACTCCACTCCATTCCACTCCACTCTTTTGCAATCAATTCAACTCCACTCCACTTCATTCATCTCCACGCCATTCCACTCCACTCCTCTGCATTCCTTTCCATTCCATGCCACTGCATTCCATTCCATTCCATTCCATTCCACTACTTTACTCTGCACTCCACTCCATTCCACTCCACTCCACTCAATTCTATGCCATTCCACTCCATCCCAATACATTCCATTCCATTCCACTCCATTGAGTTTCATTCCATTCAATTTCACTGCACTCCACTCTATTCCATTGCATTTTATTCCACTGCAATCCTCTCTACTGCAGTCAACTCCAATCCACTCCATTCCACTCCATTCTATTCCACTACATTTAACTCCATTGCATTCCATTCCACTCCACTACACTCCATTCCATTACACTCCACTCCACTCCATTCCATTCCACTCCGCTCCACTCCACTCCATTCCATTCCACTCCGCTCCACTCCACTCCATTCCATTCCACTCCGCTCCACTCCACTCCATTCCATTCCACTCCGCTCCACTCCACTCCATTCCATTCCACTCCGCTCCACTCCACTCCATTCCATTCCACTCCATTCCACTCCACTCCATTCCATTTCACTACATTCCTTTCCATTGCTTTTCACTCCAATCCATTCCATTCCACTCCACTCCACTCCACTGCATTCCATTCCACTCCACTGCACTCCATTCCTCTCCACTCTACTCTTTTCCATTCCATTCCACTACATTCCACTCCAGTCCATTCCACCACAATCCACTCCATTCCACTTCATTCCAGGCCACTCCACTCCACTCCATTCCATTCCACTGCACTCCACTCCACTCCATTGTATGCTAATCCATTCCACTCCACTCCATTCCACTTCTTTCCACCCCACTTCACTACAATCCACGACAGTACATTACACTGCACTCCTTCCCACTCCATTCCACTCCACCTCGTTCCTTACCATTCAACTAGACTCCACTTCTTTCCATTCCACTCCATTCCATTTCAATCCTCTGCATTCCAATCCATTCCGTTCCATTCCATTCCATTCCTTTCCATTCCACTCCTTTCCATTGCACGCCACTCCATTCCGTGCTACTCCATTCCATTCCACTACATTCCATTCCATTCCACCCTGTTTCATTCCATTCCACTCCATTCCAGTCCATTCCAATCCACTCCACTCAATTCCATTCCATTCCCTTCCATTCGTCTGCAATCCTTTCCACTGCACTCCTCTCCACTCCACCCCATTCCACTCCATTCCATTCCACTCCATTTAACTTCATTCCATTCCGTTGTATTCCACTACGCTCCTCTAACCTCCATTCCATTCCACTCAAATCCACCCCACTCCATTCTATTCTACTGCATTCCTATCCATTCCATTCCTGTCCATTCTATTCCACTACATTCCACTCCAATCCATTCCATTGCATTCCATTCCATTCCACTCCACTCTATTCTTCTCCATTCCACTCCATTCCAGTCCACTCCACTCCACTCCACTACTTTCCATTCCATTCCACTGGACTCCACTGCATTCCATTCCAATCCCTTCCACTCCTCTTCTTTCCATTCCACTTCACTACACTCCATTCCACTCCACTCCCTTCCACTGCAAACCACTCTACTCCACTCCATTCCATTCCGTTTCACTCCACTACATTCCATTCCATTCCTGTCTACTCCATTCCATTCCATACCATTCCACTCCATTCCACTCGACACCATTCCACTCCATTCCACTGAATTCCAGTACACTCCATTGGACTCTATTCCATTCCACTGCACTCCACTCCATTCCATTGCAATCCATTCCACTCCACTCCTTTCAGTTCCACTCAACTCCACTCCATTTCATTTAGTACCACTCTATTCCTTTCCACCCGATTCCAATCCACAACACTCCATTCCTCTCCCCGCCATTCCATTCCATTCCACTCCATTCCACTCCACTCCATTCCATTCCACTACATTCCTTTCCATTCCATTTCACTGCATTCCATTCCATTCCACTGAACTGTACTCCATTCCCTTCCACTCCACTCCACTCCAATTCATTCCACTCCACTAAACTCCACTCCTTCCACTCGATTCCTTTCCATTCTACTCCTTTCCATTCCTTTCCATTCCATTCCACTACATTCCACTCCAGTCCATTCCACTCCAATCCACTCCAATCCACTCCATTCCTCTTCATTCCTGTCCACTCCACTCCACTCCATTCCACTGCATCCACTCCAGTCCATTGTATTCCATTCCATTTCACTCCACCCCGTTGTATACCATTCCACCCCACTCCACTCCACCCCATTCCATTCCATTCCATTCCATCCCACTCCTTTTCATTCCCCTCCACACCATTCCACTTCACCCCTTTCTTTCCATTCAACTAGACTCCACTCCTTTCCACTCCACTGCATTCCACTCCACTCCTCTGCATTCCATTCCATTCCATTCCTTTCCATTCCATTCCATTCCATTGCATTCCTTTGCATTCCACTCCTTTCCACTCCATTCCATCATATTCAGTTCCATTTCACTACATTCCATTCCACTCCATTCCATTTGAATCCATTCCACTCCATTCCATTCCATTCTTCTGCAATCTTTTTCCACTGCACTCAACTCCATTCCATTCCATTCCACTGCATTCCATTCCACTCCATTTTTCTCCATTCCATTCCATTGTATTCCACTCCACTCCTCTCCCCTCCATTCCATTCGACTCCATTCCACTCCATTCCACTGCATTCCATTCCACTCCATTTTTCTCCTTTCCATTCCATTGTATTCCACTCCACTCCTCTCGCCTCCATTCCATTCGACTCCACTCCACTCCATTCCATCCTACTTCATTCTTTTCCATTCCATTCCTCTCCATTCAATTCCACTTCACTCCTCTCCGTTCCATTCCATTTCATTCCATTCCACTCCAGTCCAGTCCACTCTATTCCACTGCTTTCCATTCCATTCCACTGCACTCCACTGCATTCCATTCCAATCCATTCCACTCCCCTTCTTCCCATTTCACTCCACTCCACTCCACTCCATTCCACTCCATTCCACTTCACCACACTCCACTCCATTCCATTCCATTGCACTCCACTCCACTCAATTCCATTCCTATCTACTCCATTCCATTCCATACCATTCCCCTCCATTCCATTCCCCACCATGTACCTCAATTCCACTGAATTCCAGTACACTCCATTCCACTCTATTCCATTCCACTGCACACCACTCCTTTCCATTCCAATCCTTTCCACTCCACTCCGTTCCTTTCCACTCCACTCCACTCCATTCCATATAATACCACTCAATTCCTTTCCACAGGAATCCAGTCCACTCCACTCCTTTCCTCTCCACTCCTTTCCATTGCATTACACTCCGTTCCACTCCTCTAAACTCCATTACTTTCCTTTCCATTCCACTCCACTCCACTCCATTCCACTTCACACCAAAACACTCCACTCCACTCCATTCCATTCCATTCCACTCCATTTCTTTCCATTCCACTACAATCCATTCAAATACATTCCACTCCACACTACTCCACTCCACTGCACTCCAAGCCACTCCATTCCATTCCCTTCCTTTTCGCTGTATTGCATTCCATTCCACTCCACTCCATTCCATTACACTCCACCCAACTCCATTCCATTCCATTCCACTCCATCCCAGTACACTGCACTCCATTCCACTCCAATTCACTCCACTACACTACACTCGACTATATTCCATGTCATTCCATACCACTTCTCTCCATTCCATTCTATTCCACTGCATTCTATTCCATTCCATTCCACTCCACTCCACTCAGTTCCACTCCATTCCTTTCCATTCCATTCCACTCCACAATATTCCATTCCCTTCCATTCCATTCCACTCCCTTCCACTCCATTCCACTCAACTCCACTACTTCCACTCCACTACATTCCATTCTTATCTAATCCAATCCACTCCACTCCAATCCACTCCACTGCATTCCATTCCCTTCAATTCAACTCCATTCCTATCCACTCCAAACCATTCAACTCCAATCCACTCCAATCCTTTCTATTCCATTAGAGTCACCTCCATTACATTCCAATCCAATCCACTGCAGTCCTCTCCACTGCACTCCACTCCACTCCATTCCACTCCATTCCATTCCACTCTGCTCCACTCCACTCTTTTCCATTCCACTCCTTTTCACTCCACTCCATTCCACTCCACTACATTCTTTTCCATTCCATTTCACTCCATTCCATTCCTATCCACTCCACTCCACTCCATTCCATTCCACTCTACTCCACTCCACTCCATTCCACTCCTCTCCACTGAACTCCACTTCACTCCACTGCACTGCTTTCCATTGCACTCTACTCCATTCCATTCCATTCAATTCCACTACATTCCACTCCAGTCCATTCCACTCCATTAAACTTCATTGCACTGCATTCCAGTTCTCTCCACTCCACTCCACTCCATTCCATTCCATTACCCCGCACGCCACTCCACTCCACTGTATTTCAATCCATTCCAGTCAACTCAATTCCACTTCACTCCACTCCACTCCACTCCATTCCTTGCCACTCCATTCCATTCCCCTCCACTCCACTCCATTCCATTCCACTCCTCTCCATTTCTTTCCATTCAACTCCACTCCACTCCATTACATTCCATGTCATTCCATTCCATTCCGCTCCACTCCACTCCAATCAACTACATTCCATTCCATTCCATTCTACTCCACTACACAGCACTCCACTCCAATCCATTCCGTTCCATTGCATTCCACTCCATTCTACTCGAATCCACTCCATTCTACTCCACTTTATTCCATTCCATTCCATTCAATTCCAGTCCATTCCAGTCCACTTCACTCCAATCCACTCCCTTCCACTGCACTCCACTCAATTCCATTCCAATCCATTCCACTCCAATATATTCCATTCCTTTCCATTCTATTCCAATCCACTCCATCCTATTCCACCGCACTCCACTCCATTCTACTGCAATCCACTCGATTCCCTTACATTCTATTCCATTTTACTCCATTCCATTGCACTCCAATCCCCACCATTCCATTCCACTCCATACCATTCCAGTACATTCCTCTCCACTCCAATCCATTCCATTACATACCACTGCTTTCCATTCCATTCCATTCCACTCCACTCCACTCAATTCTACTGCACGATGTTGCATTCCATTCCATTTCATTCCACTCCACTCCACTTAACTCCACTCCACTCCATTCCATTGTCCTCCACTGCACTCCACTCTATTCCACTTCACTGCATTAGAATCCACTCCATTCCATTCCATGCTACTCCATTCCATTCCTCTCCACTCCATTCCATTCCACTCCACTGCACTACTTTCCACTCCATTCCACTCTATTACAATTCATTCCACACCATTCCATTCCACTACACTCCATTCCACTACACTCCACTCAATTCCACTCCATTCCATTCCATTCCTTTCCACCCCAATCCATTCCATTCCATTCAACTTCATTCCACTCCATTCCACTCCATTCCACTCCATTCCACTCCATTCCACTCCACTCCACTCCATTCCACTCCATTCCACTCCATTCCACTCCACTCCACTCCATTCCACTCCACTCCACTCCACTCCATTCCACTCCACTCCACTCCACTCCACTCCTCTCAATTCCACTCCATTCCATTCGATTCCATTCCACTCCACTCCATTCCATTCCATTCCATTCCAGTCAACTCCTTTCCTCTCCAGTCACTCCATTCCACTCCAATCCAATCCATTCCACTCCATTCCACTCCAATCCATTGCATTCCACTCTTCTCCATTCCATGCCATTACATTCCACTGCATTCCATTCCACACCATTCCACTCCGTTCCACTGAATTCCATTCCACTCCATTCCACTCCATTCCATTCCACTACACTCTACTCCAATGCTTTCCAGTCCATTCCGGTCCACTCCTTTGCATTCTACTCCACTCCTTTCCTTTCCATTTAATACAACTCCATTACATTCCACTCCACTCCCCTCCATTCGACTAAACTCTATTCCAATGCATTCCACTCCAATCCATTCCACTCCACTCCAATCCACTCCATTCCATTTCATTCCACTCCACACCACTCGATTCCACTCCATTCCATTTCATTCTACTCCATTCAAGTCCTCTCCATTCCACTCTACTCCATTCCATTCCACTCCATACCATTCCATTCCATACCATTTAATTCCACTCCACTCCCCTCCATTCCATTCCATTCCATTCCACTCCTCTCCATTCCACTCCACTCCACACCATTCCACTTTACTCCATTCCACTCCACTCCGTTCCACTCCTCTCCATTCTATTTCTTTCCATTCAACTCTGTTCCACTCCACTCCACTCCAATCCACTTCACTCCGCTTTGTTCCATTCCATTCCGTTTCACTCAACTCATTCCACTCCACTCCATTCCAGACCACTCCACTCCACTCCACTCCATTCCCTTTCACTCCATTCCACTGCACTCCATTACATACTATTGCACTATACTCCACTGCATTCCTCTCCACTGCATTCCACTCCACTCTGCTCCATTCTATTCCATTCAATTAAATGCCACTCCATTCCATTCCATTCCATTCCACTCTACTCCTTTCCACACCACTCTGCTCCATTCTATTCCGTTCCATTCCACTCCACTCCAATTCATTCCAATCAATTCCATTCAATTCCAATCCACTCCATTCCTTTCCACTCCACTCTACTCCATTCTACTCCACTCTGTACCACTCCATTCCATTCCATTACACTCCACTCCACTTCATTCCAATCCATTCCACTCAATTGCTCACCAGTCCACTTCACTGCATTCCATTCCAGTCCACTCCTCTCCACTTCATTCCAATCCATTCCACTCAATTCCAGGCCACTCCACTTCACTCTATTCCATTCCATTCCATTCCATTCCACTCCATTCCATTCCATTCCACTCTAATCTATTCCACTCCACTCCACTGAACTCCACTCCTTTCCATTACTTTCCTTTCCACTGCATTCCATTAGTCTCCACTCCATTCCAGTACACTTCACTGCATTCCACTCCACTCCACTCAACTCTGTTCCTTTCCACTCCACTCCATTACTTTACCCTTCACTCCATTCTCTTCCATTCCATTCCACTGCACTCCACCCCACTCCACTACATTCCACTCAATTCCACTATATTCTATTCCACTCCATTACACTCCAATCCATTCCATTCCATTCCGCTCCACTCCACTCCACTCCATTTCATTGCACTCCATTTCACTCCACTCCATTCCATTCCATGACGTTCTATTCCATTGCATTGCACACCATTCCATTCCATTCTACTCCACTCTACTCCATTCCATTCCAATCCACTCCACTGCTTTCCACTCCTGTTCACTCCACTTCTCTCCATCCGACTCCATTCCATTCCGCTGTACTCCATTCCTTTCCATTGCATTCCATTCCACTTCATTTCCCTCCCCTCCATTCCACTCCATTTCATTCAACTCCATTCTATTCCAGTCCTTTCCAATACATTCCACTCCACTCATTCCATTACACTTCATTCCACTCTAATCCACTCCATTCCATTTAATTCCACTCCATTCCATTCCTCTCAATTCCACTCCACACAACTCCATTCCACTCCACTCCATTTCATTCCATTCCATTCTGCTCAAATCCATTACTCTTCACTCCACTCCACTATACTTCATTCCCTTCCATTCCATTCTATTCTTCTCCACTCCATTCCACTTCATTCCACTCCAATCCAGTCCACTCCAGTCCACTCCACTCCCTTCCATTCCATTCTATTTCTCTGTACTCCACTCCATTCCATTCCAATGCTTTCTGATCCACTCCATTCCATTCCACTAATCTCCACTGCACTCCACTCAACTCCACTCCGTTCCATTCCACTCTACTGTATTCCATTCCATACCATTCCACTCCATTCCACTCCACTCTATTCAACTCCTTTCACCTCTATTCCACTGCTTTCCCGTCCACTTCTCTCCCAGCCATTCCATTCATTTCCACTGCACTCCACTCCATTCCATTCCAATCCATTCCTCTCCACTCCATTCCATTTAATACTACCCCATTTCATTCCACTCCATTCCACTCCACTCCACTCCACTCCATTCCATTCCATTCTACTCCATTCCACTCCACTCCACTGTACTTCATTTCATTCCATTCCATTCCACTACAATTCACTCAACTCCACTACATTTTATTCCACTCCATTCCATTCCTCTATTTTCCACTCCACTCCACTCCACCCCACTCCATCCCATCCCATTTGATTCCACTCCAATCCACTCCAATCCATTCCATTCCATTCTTCTCCCCTGCACTCCACTGCACTCTATTCCACTGCACTCCATTCCACTCTACTCCTTTCCTTTCCACTCCTTTCAATTCAATTCCTCTCAATTCCACTCTACTCCATTCCACTCCACTGCACTCCATTCCACTCAATTCCATTCCATTGCATTCCATTCCATTCCATTCCTCTTCATTCCTCTCCATTCCACTCCATTCGACTGCGTTCCTTTCCATTCCACTCTACTCCTTTCCACTCCACTCCATTCCATTGCTTTCATTTCAACTCTATTCCACTCCACTCTACTCCACTCCATTCCATTGCTTTCATTTCAACTCTATTCCACTCCACTCTACTCCATGCCACTCCACTCCACTCAGTTTCATTCCATTCCATCTCAATCCATACCATTCCACTCCATTCTACTCCATTCGACTCAACTCCACTCCATCCGACTCCATTCCACTACATTGCATTCCATTCCATTCAATTCCACTCCATTCCTTCCACTTCACTACATTCCAGTCAACTCCACTCCATTCTTCTCCACTCCACTCCATTGCATTCCATTCCACTGCACTCCACTGCACACCTCTCCACACCATTCCTCTCCATTCCATCACACTCCATTCAACTCTACTCTATTCCATTCCATACCATACCACTCCGTTCCATTCCATTCTACTCCATTCCTCTCCACTCAACTCCATGCCACTCCACTCCATTCTATTCAATTCCATACCATTCCACACATATCCACCCCACTCCTCTCCATTCCACCACTCTGCATTCCATTCCATACCTTTCAATTCCACTCCACTCCACTCCTCTCCATTTCATTCAACTCCACGCCACTCCAATACATTCCATTGCACTCTACTCCATTCCATTCCACTCCACTCCATTCCATTACACTCCACTCCATTCCATTCCATTCCATTCCAATGCACTCAACTCCAGTCCATTCCAGTCCACTCCACTCCACTCCATTCTACTCCAGTCCATTACACAGCATTGCACTCCATTGTATTCTATTCCATTAAACTCCACTCCACTCCATTACAATTTATTCCTCTCCATTCCACTCCACTCCACTCCATTCCTTTCCATTCCGTTCCATCCCACTAGATTCCACTCCACTCCATTCAAGTCCATTCCACTCCATTCCAGTCCACTCCACTCCACTCAACTCCATTCCAATCCGTTCCACTGCATTCCACTACATTTGATTCCAATTCATTCCACTACATTTGATTCCAATTCATTCCACAATACTCCATTCATTCTACTCCACCTACTCCACTTCATTCCGTTTAATTCCACTCTATTCCCTTCCACAACATTCCACTCCACTAAAGTCCGTTTCACTCCACTCCATTCCATTCCATTCCACTGGACTCCACTCCTTTCGTTTCCACTTCATTCCACTCCACTGCATTCCACTCCACTCCTTTCCACTCCACTCAGCTCCATTCCATTCCTTTCCATTCCACTCCACTCAGTTCCATTCCATTTCACTCTACTACATTCCAGTCCACTCTGCTACCTTCCATTCCATTCGATTCCTCTCCACTCCACTCCATTCCAATCCATTCCACTCCATTCCACTAAACTTCATTCCATTCCTCTCCACTCCATTCCATTCCAGTTCACTCCATTCCACTCCACTCCTTTCCATTCCTTTCCATTCCACTCCATTCCTTTCCCTTCCATTCCACTCCATTCCACTCCACTCCATTCCAGTCAACTCCACTTCATTCCACTCTACTCTACTCAATTCAACTCCATTACATTCCACTCGTCGCCATTCCATTCCACTGCATTACATTCCACTCCATTCCACTCCACTACATTCAATCCCATTCCGCTACACTCCACTCCACTCCATTCCATTACCCTCCGTTCAGTTCCACTCCATTCCACTCCACTACAATCCTTGCCATTCCACTCCACTCCATTCCATTCCATTCCACTCTACTCCACTCCAATCCATTCCCTTCCAATCCACTCCACTCCTTTACACTCCTTTCCACTCCACTGCTCACCACCCCACTCCATTCCATTCCATTCTATTCCATTCCATTCCATTCCATACCATTCCACTGCATACCCCTCCAAGCCATTCTACTCCATTCCATTCCACTCCATTCTGCTCCTCTCCATTCCACTCCACTACACTCCGTTCCATTCCGCTCCACTCCATTCCATTCCATTTAATTCCACTCCGTTTCATTCCACTCCACTCCACTCCACTCCATTCCATTACAAATCCACTCCACTCCACTCCATTCCATTCAATTTCATTCCACTGCACTCCACCCCACTCCACTCCACTAAACTCCACTCTACTCCACTCTGTTTCATTCCACTCCACTCCACTCCATTCCTTTCCATTCCATTCCACTCCACTCAACTCCATTCCACGCCACTCCACTCCACTTCACTTCATTACATTCCACTCCATTCCACTCCACTCCATTCCACTTCATTCCACTCCATTCCTCTCCATTCCAGTCCACTCCACTCCGCTCCATTCCACTTCACTACACTGCACTCCACTCCATTCCATTCCATTCTATTCCACTTCATTCCACTGCATTCCAGTCTACTCCACTCCACTCCTCTCCACTCCCTTCCATTCCACTCCACTCTAATCCATTCCATTCCATTCTATTCCAATCCATCCCACTCCACTCCATACCACTCTATTCCACTGCATTTCAGTCCTCTCCAATCCACTCCTCTTCAGTCCACTCCATTCCATTCCACTCTACTCCATTCCATTCCATTATATTCCACTCCATTCCACTCCACTCCATTCTACTCCATTCCTTTGCATTCCAGTCTAATCCACTCCACTCCCGGCTATTCCATTCCATTCCATTACAGTCCACTGCATTCCATTCCAATCCTTTCCACTCCAATCTCTTCCATTCCGTTCCACTCCACTCCACTCCATTTTATTTAAAACGAATCAATTTCATTCTACTCCTTTCCAGTCCACTCCACTCGATTCCAAACCATTCAACTCCTTTACACTCCACTCCACTATATTCCACTCCATTCCTTTCCAGTAGCCTCCATTCCACTCCACTGCATTCCACTCCATTCCAGTGCATTCCACTCCTTTCCATTCCAGTCCACTCCACTCCACTCCATTCCTTTCCTTTCCACTGCACTAATCTCCATTCAATTCCAATCCATTCCACTTGACTCCATTCTATTCCACTCCAATTCACTCCATTCCACTGAATTCCACTTCTTTCCATTCCACTCCATTCCACTCCATTCCATTGCATTCCTTTCCATTCCACTCCACTCCACTCTATTTCACTTCACTCCATTCCACTCCACTCCACTCCATTTCATCCCATTGCACTGCACTCCATTCCATTCTATTCCAATCCATTCCACTCCACTCCATTCCATTCCACTCCACGACACTCGTTTCCACTCCATTCCACTGAATTCCACTCGATTCCATTTCACTCCATTCCACTCCTTTCCATTCCATTCCATTCCATTAAACACCACTCCACTCCGTTTCACTTCACTCCATTCCACTCCACTCCACTCCATTCCATTACATTCCACTCCACTCCATTCCAATCCATTGAACTCAATTCCAATCCACTCCACTCCATTCCCTTCCATTCCTTTCCATTCCATTCCATTCCCTTCCAATCTTTTCCACTCCACTCTACTCCATTCGACTCCACTCCATTCCATTACACTCCATTTCATTCCACTCTATTCCACTCCATTACACTCTATTCCATTCCATTCCACTCTATTCCATTCCACTCCACTCCATTCCTCTCCACTCCACTACACTCCACTACTTCCATTCCAGTCCAATACATTTATTTCCACTAAACTCCATTCTGTTCCATTCCACTGCACTTTACTCCATCCACTCCACTCCATTCCACTCCACTCTATTCCATTCCATTCCACTCCAATCCACTGCATTCCACTCCACTCCACTTCATTCTGCTCCATTCCATTCCATTCCAATCCTCTCCATTCCATTCCAGTCCATTCCACTCTTCTCTATTCCACTGCACTCCAATCCATTCGATTCCAATCTTTTCCACTCCACTCCTTTCCAACCATCTCCACTCCACTCCACTCCATTCCATTTAATACCACTCCATTCCAATCCAATTCATTCCACTCCACTCCATTTCATTCCATTCCTCTCCAATCCACTCCATTCCTCTCCACTCCATTTCACTCCACTTTAATCCATTCCATTCCATTCCATTCGAATCCATTGCTTTCCAATCCATTCCATTCCACTCCACTCAACTCCATTGCACTTCACTCCATACCACTCCACTCCACTCCTTTCTATTCCATTCCATTCCATTCCATTCCATTTCAATCCTTTCTACTCCACTCCAGTCCACTCTGCTCCATTCCATTACATTCCATTACATTCCACTCCATTGCATTCTCCTGAACTCCGTTCCAGTCCACTCCACCCCATTAGACTCCACTGCACTCCGTTTAATTCCACTCCATTCCTTTCCTCTCCATTGCACTCCACTCCACTCCATTCCACTCCATCCCATTCCATTCTATTCTATTTCATGCCACTCCGCTCCACTCCATTCTACTCCATTGCATTCCACTATTCTCCTTACCACTCCACTCCAACCCATTCCACTCTAATCCATTCCAATGTACTTCTTTTCACTCTACTCCTTTCTATTCCTTTCCATTCATCTCTATTCCACTCCAGTCCACTCCGTTCCATTCCATTTCACTCCACTCATTCCACTCCAGTCCATTCCATTCCACTCCACTCCATTCCATTCCACTCCACTCCTTTCCATTAGATTCCATTCAATTCCACTCCATTCCAGTCATCTCCACTCCAATCCTCTCCTCTCCACTCCATTCCACTCCATTTAACTCCATTCTATTCCACTCCATTCAATTCCACTCCATTCAATTCCAATCGATTCCACTCCACTCCGCTGCCTTCCAATCCACTCCATTCCACTCCACTCAGCGTCACTCCATTCCATTCAATTCCAATCCACTCCATTCCATTCCATTCCACTCTACTCCATTTCACTCCAGTCCACTCCATTCCTATCCATTCCATTCCATTCCATTCCACTTCATTCCAATCCATTCCATTCCTTTCCATTCCACTCCACTCCATTGCAGACCACTCCACTCCTTTCCACTCCACTTCTCTCAACTCCATTCTATTCCACTCCAATCCTTTCCATTCCACACCACTCCAATACATTCCACTCCATTCCTCTGTACTCCACCAAACTCCACTCCACTCCAATCAATTCCATTACATTCCATTCCACTCCATTCCTTTGCATTCCGATCCCCTACACTCCAATCCATTCCATTGCACTCCATTCCACTTCACTCCATTCCATTCCACTACATTTCGTTCCATTCCATTCCAATCCATTCCATTGCATTCCTCTCCACTCCTGTCCATTCCTTTCCAATGCAGTCCATTCCTTTCCACTCCTCTCCACTCCACTCCTGTCTCCCCACTTCATTCCATTCCACTCTACTCTATTCCATTCCATTCCATTCCACTCCATTCCATTCCACTCCATTCCATTCCACTCCATTTCACTCCATTTCACTATATCCCATTCAAACTGACTCTATTCCAATCGATTCCACTCCACTCCATACCATTCCACTCCACTGCACTCCATTCCATTTAATTTCACTCCATTCCATTCCAATGCATTTCCCTTCACTCCACGCCATTCCACACCAATCCATTCCATTCCATTCAAATGCACTCCATTCCACTCCACTCCACTCCATTCCTTTCCATTCCATTCCACCATGCTCAACTCCATTCCACTTCAATCCACTCCATTCCAGTTCATTCCATTCCATTCCACTCCACATTCCAATCAATTCCACTCCATTCCAGTCCACTCCACTCCATGCCACAGCATTCCACTCCATTCCTCTGCACTAGATTCAATTCCATTCCAATCAATTCCAATCCACTCCACTCCATTCCGCTAAACTCTACTCCATTCCACTCCACTCCACTCTTCTCCATTCCATTTCATTCCACTCCACTCCTTTACTTTCCAGTCCATTTCACTCCCTTCCACTCCACTCCATTCCACTCCATTCCACTGCTTTCTAGTAAACTCCACTGCACTCCCCGCCATTCCATTCCATTCCACTGCACTCCACTCCATTCCATTCTAATCCATTCCACTCCATTCCACTCTTCTCCACTCCATTCCATGTAATACCTCTCTATTTCTTTACACTCCATTCCACTACAATCCACTCTATTCCATTCCACTCCTGTCCACTCCACTCCAATCTACTCCATTCCATTCCATTCCACTCCACTCCACTCCGTTCCATTCCATTCCTTTTGTCTTCATTCCAATCCACGCCACTGCATTGCACTCCATGCCATTCTGTTCCATTCCATTTAATTCCACTCCCATTCAGTCCACTCCATTGCATTACATTCCACTCCATTGTACTCCACTCCACATCATTGCATTCTATTCCATTCCATTCCATTCAATTCCACTGCACTCCATTCAACTCCACTGCACTCTGCTCCACTCCACTCCACCCTACTCCATTCCATTCCTTTCGATTCCATTCCATTCCATTCCATTCCGTTCCATTCCACTCCACTCCATTCTTTTCCATTCCATTCAACTCTATTCCCCTCCACTCCACTCCATTCCTCTTCACTCCACTCCGTTCCATTCCATTCCATTTCACTCCATTGCATTCCACTGCAGTTCACCCCATTCCACTCTATTCCACTCCATTCCACTCCACTCCACTCCATTTCATTCCATTCCGTTCCATTGCACTCCATTCCTTCCACTTCACTCCTTTCCAGTCCACTCCACTCAACTACATTCCATTCTATTTCACTCCATTTGATTCCATTCCATTCCCTTCCACTGCACTCCACTCCACTACAATCCACTCCACTACAATCCACTCCACTCTATTCCACTCCATTCCATCACACTTCATTCCACTCCACAAAATTCCATTCCATTCCAATCCATTCCACTCCACTCCATTCCAATCCAATACAGTCTATTCCACTCCATTCAATTCGAGTCCATTCCACTCCACCCCATTCCATTCCACTCCACTTCACTGCACTCCATTCCACTGAATTCCACTCCATTCCATTCCACTCCATTCCACTCCACTCCATTCCATTAAATTCCATTCAACTCCACACCACTCCATTCCACTTCACTCCATTCTACTCCACTCCACTCCATTCCAGTCCATTCCATTCCATTCCACTCCACTCCATTTCAATCCATTCCATTCCATTCCAGTCTACTCCTATCCACTCAATTCCATTCAAATCCAGTGCACTCCATTCAATTCGATTACAATCCATTCCATTCAACTCCATTCTACTCCACTGCATTGAATTCCATTCCACTCCTCTCCACTGCATTCCCCTCCACTCCACTCCACTCCATTCCATTCGACTCCCCTCCATTCGAATCCATTCCACTTCATACCACTGCACTCCTCTCCATTCCATTATGTTCCATTCCATTCCTCTCCATTCTATTCCACTTCACTTCATTTCAGTCCACTCCACTCAATTCCACTCCACTCCACTCCACTACACTCCATTCCATTCCAATCCATTCCACTCCACTGCATTCCATTGCATTCCACTGCACTGCATTCCATTACACTACTCTCCACCAAAGTCCTCTCCACTCAACTCCATTCCATTCTCTTCCAGTGCACTCCACATCATTTCATTCCAATCCATTCAACTCCACTCCATTTCATGCATCTCCACTCCACTCCATTACATTTAATTACATTCGATTCCATTCCACTTCATTCCACTCCACTCCAATCCATTCCATTCCAATCCATTCCACTCCACTCCATTGCATTCCACTCCACTCCACTCCATTCCACTCCACTCTACTGCATTCCAGTCCACTCCATTACATTCCTTTCTACTCAACTCCAGTCCATTCGACTCCACTCCATTACACTCCACTCCACTCCATTCCATTCCATTCCTCTCTACTCCAGTCCAATCCATTCCACTCCATTCCACTATACTCCACTCCATTCCATTCAATTCCATTCAATTCCATTCCAATCCTTTCTGCTCCACTCCACTCCATTCCACTCCACTCCACTCCACTCCATGCCATTCCATTCCATTCAAATCCATTCGTTTTCATTCCAGTCCATTGCTTTCCTTTCGACTCCATTCCAGTCATTCCACTCCAATCCACTCCATATCATTCCATTCCGTTCCATTCCATTCCGTTCCACTCCATTTCAATCCGTTCCACTCCTTTCTACTCTATTACAATCCCTTCCACTCCACTTCACTCCATTCCACTCCCTTCCCCTCCACTCAACTCCGTTTGATTACAGTCCACTCCACTCCATTGCATTCCACTCCATTCAACCCTACCGTATTCCTTTCCATTCCAGTCCACTCCACCCCACTCCATTCCATTCTAATCCATTCTATTCTTCTGCATTCCAATCCACTCCACTCCAATCCACTCCATCCCTTTCCATTCCATGCCATTTCATTCTACTTCACTTCACTTCACTACTGTCCACTCCATTCCATTAGACTCCACTGCACCCAAATCCACTCCATTCCACTACACTCCATTCCACTACACCCAATTCCATTTCATTCCATTTAATTCCACTCCACTCCACTCCACTATACTACATTCCATTCCATTCCATTCCATTGCACTCCACACTACTCCATTGCACGCCACTCCCTTCGACTCCAATACATTCTATTACATTTCATTCAAATTCATTCCACTCCACTCCATTCAATTCCATTTCACTCCACTCCACTCCATACTATTCCATTCCACTGCATTCCACACTACCCCATTGCATTCCACTCCACTACACTCAACTCCATTCCATTCCACTGCACTCCACTCCATTCCATTCCAATCCATTCCACTCCACTCCATTCCATTCCACTACACTCTACTCCACTACACTTCACTCCCCTCCATTCCGTTGGACCCGTTCCCACTCCACTCCTCTCCATGCCACTCCACTCCATTCCATACCACTGCACTCCAATCCATTCCATTCCATTCCACGTCTGTCAACTCCACTCCATTCCACCCCATTCCACTCCATTGCTGTCAACTCCACTACACTCCCTTCCATTCCATTCCAGTGCAATCCAGTTCACTCCATTCCATTCCTTTCCAATCCGTTCCCCTCCACTACATTCCATCCACTCCACTCTACTCTCCTCCACCTCACTGTATTCCATTCCACTCAACACCATTCCTCTCCATTCCTCTCCACTCCACTTCATTCCACTCCACTACATTCCATTCGTTTCCACTCCACTCCAATCCTTTCCACTCCACTCCAATCCTTTCCACTCCAGTCTATTACACTCCAATCCGTTCCATTCCATTCCATTCCATTCCATTCCATTCCACTCCACTACATTCCATTCCACTCCACTACATTCCATTCCACTCGAATCCACTCCATTCTACAACATTCTACTCCATTCCATTCCATTCCACTCCATTCCATTCCATTCCACTACACTCCATTCCACTCCACCCCATTCCACTCCACTCCATTCCATTGCATTGCATTCAATTCAATTCCACTCCACTCCACTGCATTCCACTCCACTCCACTCTTTTCCATTCCGTTACATTATATTCCATTCCACTCTTTTGCAATCCACTAAACTCAATTCCACTCCACTCCACTCCATTTCATGCCATTCCATTCCTTTCCAATCCATTCCTTTTCATTCCATTCCATTCCACTCCATTCCATTCTATTCCATTCCATTCCCTTCCATTCCAATCCATTACACTTCACTTCATTCCATTTCACTCCATTCCCCTCCATATCATTCCATTCCATTCCACTCCATTCCACTCCATATCATTCCATTCCATTCCAGTACATTCCTCTCCATTTCACTCCACTTCATTCCATTCCACTCCATTTGCCACCATTCCGCTCCATTCATTTTCACTCCATTCCACTCCACTCCATTCCATTCCACAGTACTCTATTCCATTCCACTGCACTATACACCACTCCTGTCAACTACATTCCGTTCCACTCCATTCCATTCCTCTCCATTCCACTCCAAACTACTCCATTACACTCCCATCCATTTCATTCCATTCCATTCCACTCCACTCCACTCCACTACAATCCATTACATTCCACTCCAATGTACTCCATTCCACTCCACTGCATTCCACTGCACTGCATTCCATTCCATTTCACTCCACCCCACTCAGCTCCATTCCACTCCAACCCTGTCCATTCCACTACACTCCACTCCATTCCATTCCTTGCCATTCCAATACATTCCATTCCATTCCAGTCTGCTCCATTCCACTCCACTCCATTCCTCTCCACTCCATTCCATTCCATTCCATTCAACTCCATTCCTCTCCACTACACTACATTCCACTCCACTCCACTCCTTTCCATTCCACTGCACTGCTTTCCATTCCATTCCATTCCATTCCACTCCACTCCATTCCACTCCACTCCAATACTGTCCACTCCACTCCCCAACATTCCATTGCATTCCATTCTACTCCACTCCATTCCATTCCACTACACTACATTCCGTTCCATTCCATTCCACTGCACTCTCCTCCAATCCACACCCTCATGTCCATTCCACTCCGTTCCATTCCACTCCATTCCACTCCTCTCTATTCCATGTAATTCCAGTCGACACCACTCCTCTCCATTCCATTGAACACTATTCCACTCCACTCATTTCCATTCCATTCCACTCCATTCCTTTCCATTCAATTCCGCTCCATTCCATTCCTCTCCATTACACTCCACTCCATTACACTCCAATCCCTTTCATTCCATTCCGCTCCACTTCTCTCCTCTCCAATCCATTCCATTCCACTCCAATGCACTCCATTCCACTCCAGTGCATTCCACTCCACCGCATTCCATTCCATTCCCTTCCACTCCTCTCAACTCAATTCCACTCCAACCCACTCCATTCCACTCCACTGTACTCCATTCCTTTCCATGCCATTCCACTCCATTCCATTCCATTCCATTCCACTCTACTCCATTCCGCCCCACTCCATTCCACTCCACTCCATTCAATTCCATTCCACTCAACTCCATTCTTCTCCACTCCAGTACATTCCACTCCACTTCACTCCATTCCATTCCATTCTATTCCACTACACTCCATTCCACTCCACTACACTCCTTTCCACTCCACTCACCAACATTCTGTTGCATTCCATTCCTCTCCACTCCATTACATTCCACTCCACTTCATTCCATTCCATTCCAATCCATTACCCTCCACTACATTCCATTCCACTCCACTCTACTCCCCTCCACCACACTCTATTCCATTCCACACCATTCCACTCCACTCTACTCCCCTCCACCACACTCTATTCCATTCCACACCATTCCACTCCTCTCCATTCTATGTCATTCCACTCGACATCACTCCATTACATTGCACCCCATTCCTCTCCACTCCATTCCATTCCGCTCCATTCCTTTCCATTCCAATCCACTCCACTCCATGTCATTCCAAATGAATCCCTTCCATCTGTTCCACTCCAGTACACTCCACTTCACTCCATTAAATTTAATTCCACTCCATTCCATTCCACTCCATTCCACTCCTTTCCCGCCCATTACACTACCCTCCATTCCATTCCATTTTACTCCACTCCACTCCATTCCACTCCTCTCCATTGCATTCCACTACACTCCACTCCATTCCATTCCACTCCACTCCACTCCTCTCCATTCCATTACTTTACTCTCCATTCAACTCCACTCCACTCCTTTTCATTTCATTCCTTTCCACTCCTTTCCACTCCACTCCACTCCTCTCCTCTTCACTCCATTCCATGCCATTCCATTCCAATCTAGTCCATTCCTTTTCATTCCACTCCATTCCGTTCCATTCCACTCCATTCCAGTCCATTTCACTCTAATCGACTCCATTCTATTCCATTCCTTTCCATTCCATTCCATTCCACTCCCTTCCACTCCATTCCATTCCATTCCACTACACTCTTCTCCATTCCACTCCCTTCAACTCCATTCCATTCCGTTCCATTCCACTCCATTCCACCTCTTTACATTCCATGTCATTCCACTCCACACCGTTCCTCTCCATTCCATTGCACTCCATTCCACTCCACTCTGCTAAACTCCACCCCACTCCACTCCATTCCATTCCACTCCATTCTATTCCTCGGCATTCCAAACCACACCACTCTATTCCACTCCATCCCATTCCATTCCATTGCATTTCACGTCACTCCACTCGACTCCATTCCACTACACTCCATTCTACTAAACTGCATGCCACTCTAGCCCATTCCATTCCTTTCCATTTCTTTCCACCCCACTCCACTCCACTCCCTTCCACTCCACTGCACTCCACTCTACTCCATTCCACTCCAATCCATTCCATTCCACTAAATTCCATTCCATTCCATTCCACTGCACTGCATTCCACTCCACACCATGGCATTCTATTCCATTCCACTACATTCCATTCCATTCCACTCCACTGCATTCCACTCCATTCCATTGCTCTCCACTCCATTCCATTCCATTCCATTCAACTCCATGCCGCTGCACTCCACTGCTTTTGGCTCCACTCCACTCCATTCCATTTCATTCCATTCCCTTCCTCTCCTTCCAATCCACTCCACTCCATGAAATGCCATTCCACTCCTTTGCAATCCATTTCACTAAATTCCATTCCATTCCTTTCCATTCCACTCCATTCCATTCCATTCCACTGCATTCCAGTCCATTCCACTCCACTCCACTCTATTCCTCTCGATTCCATTCCACTCCATTCCTGTCTAATCCTCTCCATTCCACTCCACTTCACTCCATTCCCCTCCATTCACCTCCATTCCACTCCATTCACCTCCATTCCACTCCATTCCATTTCACTCCACTTCACTCCTCTCCATTCACCTCCATTCCACTCCATTCCATTTCACTCCACTTCACTCCTTTCCATTCCATTCCATTAAACTCCACTGCACACCATTCCATTCCTATCCATTCCACTGTTCTCCATTCCATTACACTCCACTGTACACCACTAATCTAAATTCCATTCCATTCCACTATATTCCATTAATCTCCATTCCACTCCACACCACTCCATTCCACTCCAATCCATTCCATTCCATTCCATTCCATTTCATTCCACACCACTCCACTGCATTACACTCCATTCCATTCCACTCCAAAGCACTCCACTCCATTCCACCCCTCTCCATTCCACTCCACTCCTTTAAATTCCATTGCATTCCACTCCATTCCACTGCATTCCACTCTAATCCACTCCATTCCATTCCACTCAACTCCATTCCCTTCCATTCCAATCTACTCCGTTCCACTACACTTCATTCCACTCCACTCCATTCCATTCCATACAATTCAACTCCATTCCGCTCCACTCCATTACATTCCACTCCTCTCCACTCCATTTTACTCCACTCCACTCAACTGCACTCCACTTCATTCCATTCCACTGTACTCCATCCCATTCCCTTCCACTCCACTCCATTCTACTCCACTCTATTCCACTCCATTCCTCTGTATTCCATTGAATTCCACTCTATTCCAGTTCTTTCCTCTCCTATCCACTCCACTCTATTCCATTCCATTCCATTGCATTCCATTACAATCCATTCCAGTATATTCCAATCCATTCCACTCCACTCCAATCCATTCCACTCCATTCCATTCCATTCCACTCCATTCCAGTCTATTCCACTCCTATCCATTCCGTTCTATTCCATTTAATTTCTTTCTATTCCATTCCATTGCATTTCATTCCATTCCATTCCACTCGATTCCTGTCCGCTGCTCTCTTTCCACTCCACTCCATTCCACTCCGTTCCCCTCCACTCCACTCAGTTCTATTACAGTCCACGACATTCAATTCCACTCCGTTCCACTCTAATGCCTTCCGTTGCAATGCACTCCGCTCAACTCCTCTGAACTCCACTCCATTCCATTCCTCTCTATTCCATTCCTCTGCATTCCAACTGACTCCAGTCCATTTCACTCCTTCCCGTTCCATTCCATTCCCTTTCATTCACTCCACTTCACTCCACTCCACTCCCCTCCATTGCATTCCACTCCACCGGATTCCACTCTACTCCATTCCACTCCACTCCAATCCACTCCACTCCATTCCGTTCCAATCCATTCATGTCCACTCCTTTCCACTAAACTCCACTCCATTCCATTACTCTACACTCCAATCCACTGCATTCAATTCCACTCCATTCCATTCTACTCCATTCCATTAAACTCCACTCCACTCCCCTGCACTACACTCCATTCCATTCGAATCCATCCATTCTATTCCTCTGCGTGCCACTCTGCTCTACACCATTCCACTCCATCCCATTCCATTACATTCAATTTCATTCCACTGTATTCCACTCCACTCCACTCCATTCCATTCCACTCCACTGCACTCCACTCCACTGTACTCCATTGCACACCATCCATTTCCACTCCACTACATTCCATTTCATTCCATTCAAATCCATTCACTCTACTTCATTCAATTCCATTTCACTCCACTCCACTCCACTCCAATCCAATGCATTCCATTGCACTCCTGTCCACTCAATTCCACTCCACTCTACTCCATTCCATTACACTACACTACACTCTGCTCCATTACATTCCACTGTATTCCACTGTACTCCATTCCGTTAAACTCCACTCCACTCCACTGCTCTCCACTCCATTCCACTCCAGTTCATTCTATTCCTCTGCATTCCACTCCACTCTACACCATTCCACTCCATCCCATTCCATTCCATTCTGTTTCATTCCACTGCACTCCACTGTACGCCACTGCACTGCACTCCATTCCATTCCACTCCACTGCACTCCACCCTACTCTATCCAACTCCACTCCATTCCACTCCACTACATTCCCTTGCATTCCAGTCAAATCCATTTCACTCCACTCCATTCAATTCCATTTCACTCTGCTCCACTCCACTCCATTCAATTCCATTTCACTCTGCTCCACTCCACTCCATTCAACTCTAATTCATTCTATTCCACTGCACTCCACTCCACTCCTCTCCATTCCATTCCACTGCACTCCACTCCTCTCCATTCCATTCCAATGTATTCCACTCCACTACATTCCATTCCACTCAAGTCTACTCCACTTCATTCCATTCCACTCCATTCCATTCCAACCAATTCCACTCCTCTCCACTCCATTCCACTGCACTCCATTCCATTCCATTCCACTCCACTCCACTCTACTCCATTCCTTTCCATTCTACTCAGTTCCATTCCATTCCACTCCATTCCACTCAACTCCATTCTACTCCATTCCACTCCGTTACACTCCATTCCTTTCCACTCCAATTCATTCCGTTGCATTCCACTCCTTTCCATTCCTATCCAATCCGTTACACTCCACTCACCTCCATTCCATGCCATTCCTTTCCTTTCCACTGCATTCCATTGCATTCACCACCTTTCCATTTCATTCCACTCCATTCCAGTTCATTCTGCTGCATTCCATTCCATTCCATTACTCTCCATTCCATTCCACTACTTTCCAGTCCATTTCACTCTATTCCACTGCACTCCACTCTATTCAACTTCATTTCCCTCCATTCTAATCCATGCCATTCCACTCCATTCCATTCAGTTTCATTTCATTCCATGAACTGCACACAACTCCACACCATTCCATTCCATTCCACTCTATTCCAATCTACTCCATTCCATTCCACTCCAATCCTGTCCACTCAACTCCACTCCATTGCATTCCTCTCCTTTCCACTCCAATCCACTCCACTCCATTGCACTGCACTCCATTCCGTTTCATTCCACTCCACACCATTACTCTCCACTTTGTTGCACTCCACTCCACTCCATTCCATACCATTTGATTCCATTCCACACCACTCAACTCCAGTCTATTCCATTCCACCCCACTCCACCCTACTCCATTGCCCTCTACTTCATTGCACTCCACTCCATTCTATTCCATTCCATTCCACTCCATGCACTCCATTCCTCTCATCTCCAGTCCATTCCATTCCCTTCCATTCCATTCCACTCCATGCCATTCTATTCCACTCTACTCCATTCCACTCTACTCCATGCCATTCCATTCCACTCTACTCCATTCCACTCCACTCCATTCCATTCCATTTAATTCCACTCCTTTCCACTCCGCTCCACTCTATTCAACTCCACTCCCCTCCGTTTCATGCCATTCCATTCCATTCCACTCCGTTCCATCCATTCCATTCCACTCCATTCTATTACATTCCCCTCCACTCCACTCGATTCCATTTCATTCCCTTCCACTCCACTCAATTCCATTCCATTCCATTCCATTCTACTGTATTCCATTCCACTTCACTCCATTCCACTGCATTTCCTTCATTCCACTCCATTCCTATCCACTCCATTCCACTCCACTCCATTCGATTTCATTACACTACTTTCCACTCCACCCCATTCCATTCCACTCCATTTCACTCTATTCTTTTCCATTCCACTCCACTCCACTCCACCACATTCCGTTGCTCTCCACTGCACTCCAATGCAGTCCCTTCCACTCCACTGCATTCCAACCCACTCCATTCCATTCCGTTCAATTCCATTTCACTCCACTCCACTCCGTTCCACTCCACTCCACTCCATTCCACTCCACTCCACTCCATTTAATTTCTTTCCATTCCATTCCCTTCCACTCCATTCCATTCCATTCCACTCTACTCCATTCCACTCCTCTCCCTTCTGTTTAATTCCATTCAACTCCATTCCACTCCACTCGACTCCAATCTAATCCTGTCCTCTCCATTCCATTCTATTCCACTGCACTCCTCTCCAATCCACTCCACTCCACTCCGTTAAACTCCTTTCCATTCCATTCCATTCCACTCTACTAAATTCCATTCCATTCCACTCCACTACATTCTATTTCACTCTACACCATTCCATGCCATTCCATTCCACTCCACTCCATTCCTCTCCACTCCATTCCACTCCACTCCAATACATTCCACTCCATTCTATTCCAATCTATTCCATTCTATTCCAATTCTATTCCATGACACTCCACTAAATTCCTCTCCGTTCCACTCCACTCCTTTTCATTGCACTTCAATCCAATATACTCCACTCCATTGCACTCCACGCCATTCCATTCAATTGCACTCCATTCCACTCCATTGCATTCCATTCCTCTCCATTCTGCACCATTCCACCCCACTCCACTCCATTTCACCACACTCCATTCTATTCCATTCCATTCCATTTTACTGCAATCCACTCCAGTCCTCTCCGTTCCATTCCACTCCCCTGCACACCACTCCACTCCAGTCATTTCCTTTCCACTCCATACCATTCCACTCCATTGCATTCCACTGCATTCCATTCCTGTCTTTTGAGAGTATCTTATTCTGTCACTCAGTCTGGCGTGCAGTGGCACAATCTCAGTTGCCATTCCTTTCCATTCCATTCCATTCTACTCCACTCAAATCCACTACACACCACTCCATTCCACTTCACTGTACTCCATTCCATTCCACTCCATTCCACTCCACTCCATTCCATTCTGCTCCACTCCACTGCACTCCTTTCCATTCTAATCCATTCCATCCATTCCACTCCATTCCATTCCATTGCACTCCACTCCACTCCTCTCCACTGCACTCCATTACATTGCATTCCTTACCCATCCATTCCTCTCCATTCTTCTCCATTTAACTCCAGTCCTCTCCACTAGAATCCACTGCATTCCATTCCATTCCACTCCTTTCCATTCCAATCGAATCCATTCCACTCCATTCCATTCCATTCCCTTCTTTCAACAGGATCTCACTCTGTCACACACGCTGCAGTACAGAGGCACAATCTCAGCTCACATGTCATTTCACCATTCCATTCCCTTCCATTCCGTTCCATTCTATACCATTCCATTCCACTCCACTCCACTCCACTCCACTCTACTCCATTCCACCCAATTCCACTCTAATTCAGTCCCCTCTGTTGCATTCTATGCCATCCAATTCCACTCCACTCCTCCCCTCTCCACTCCACTCCACTGCATTCCAGTCCATTCAATCCCATTCCATTCCACTTCATTCCACTCCACTCCACTCCACTCCATTCCATTCCATTCCATTCCATTGCAATCCACTACATTCCATTCCATTGTTTCTTTCGATGGGATCTCTCTCTGCCACCCAGACTGGTGTGCAGTGGCACATTAACAACTGACATTTCATTTCACCATTCCATTCTATTTCATTCCACTCCTCCGCACTCTACTCCATTCCATTCCGTTCCATTCCACTCCATTCCACTCCACTCCACTCCACTCGATCCAATTCCATTCCCTTCCGTTCGACTCCATTCCACTCAACGCCACTCCACTCCACTCCACTCCACTCCCCTCCACTCCATTCTCTCCCATTCCATTGCACACCATTCGACTCCACTCCAATCCACTCGACTCCACTCCACTTTTTTCCACTCCAATCTATTCCATTCCATTCCACTCCATTGCATTGCATTCCTTTCTACTCCATTCCATTTCATTCCTTTCTTTTGACATGTTCTCTCTCTCTCACCCAGGCTGGATTGCAGTGCCAAAACCTCAGTTCACATTTTATTTCACCATTCCATTCCGTTACATTCCATTCCATCTCATTTCAATGCAATCCACTCCACTCCACTCCACTCCGTTTCCTTCCATTCCATCCCATTTCATTCCCCTCCATTCCACTCCACTGCACTCCACTCCACTCAACTCCATTCCATTGCATTCGATTCCATACCACTCCATTCCACTGCATTCCTTTCTTTTGGCAGGATCTCACTCTGTCACCCAGGCTGGAATGCAGTAGTACAATCTCTGCTCACATTTCATTTCTGCATTCTATTCCATTCCATTCCACTCCATTCCACTCCACTCCACTCAACTTCACTACATTCCATTCCATTACACTCCATTCCACTCCACTCCAATCCACTCCACTGTACTCCACTCAACCCGATTACACTCCATGCCATTGCATTCCACTCCATTCCATTCCACTCAACTCCACTCCACTCCAATCCACTCCACTTTACTCCACTCAACCCGATTACACTCCATGCCATTGCATTCAACTCCATTCCACTCCAGTCAACTCCACTCCACTCCACTCCAGTCAACTCCACTCCATTCCACTCCATTCCATTCCATTCCACTCCATTAAATTCCATTCCTTTGTTTTGACAAGTTCTCACTCTGTCACACAGGCTGGAGTGCAGAGCTGACATTTCATTTCACCATTAAATTCCACTGCTTTCCATTCCATTCCATTCCATTCGATCCCATTCCATTCCACTCCAGGCCATTCCACTCCACTCCAGTCCACTCCATTCCATTCAATCCCTTTTTATTTCACTCCATTTCTCTCCACTCCACTCCACACCAGTCCACTCCCGTTCACAACAGTCCATTCCTCTCTACTGCACTGCATTCCATTACATTCAATTCCATTCCATTTCATCACATTGCTTTCCACTCCATATCCCTTCATTCCACTCCACTCCACTCCAATCCACTCCAGTCCACTCCAATCCATTGCACTCCATTCCATTCCATTCCGTTACACTTCATTCCATTCCATTCCTTTCTTTTGACAGGATCTCACTCTGTCACACAGGCTGGAGTACAGTAGCACAATCTCAGCTCATATTTCATTTCACCATTCCATTCCACTGCATTCAATTCCATTCCATTCCATGCCACTCCATTGCTTCCCATTCCATTCCAGTCCACTCCACTCCACTCCTCTCCCGTCCACTCCACTCCATTCCGTTCCACTTCATGCCATTACTTTACATTACATTCCACTCCACTCCCCTCCCCTCAATTCCATTCCTTTCCATTCCATTCTTTTCCATTCCATTCCATTCCATTCCATTCCATTCCATTCCATTCCACTCCATTCCATTCCATTCCACTCAAATCCATTCCATTCCACTCCATTCTATTTCATTCCTTTATTTCGACAGGATCTAACCCTGACACCCAGGCTGGAGTGCAGTGGCACAGTCTCAGCTCAGATTTCATTTCACCATTCCATTCCCTTCCATTCCCTTCCATAGCATTCCTTTCCATTCCATTCCACTGCACACGATATAATTCCATTCCATTCCATCCCATACACTCCATTCCACTGTACTCCACTCCACTCCACTAAACTCACCTCCACTCCATTCCATTCCTTTCCATTCTATTCCATTTGATTCCATTCCATCAGACTCCATTCCCCTCCACTCCACTCCCCTCCCCTCAAACCCATTCCACTCAATTCCATTCTACTCCACTCCACTGCACTCTAGCCACTCCACTCCTCTGCACTCCCCTGCATTCCAACCCCTTCCATCCCATTCCATTTCACTACACTCCAATTCACTCCCCTCCACTCCACTCTGCTCCATTCCATTCCATTGCATGCATCCCATTCCATTCCGTTACACTGCATTTCACCCCACTCCACTCCACTCAACTCCATTGCATTCCATCTCTTTCCATTCCACCTCTTTCCATTCCACTCCATTCCACTCCACTCATCTCCACTCAACTCGACTACACTCCAGTCCACTCCACTCCATTCCATTCCATTCCATGACATTCCATTCCACTCCATTCTACTCCAATCCACTACACTCCTCTCCACTCCATTAAACTCCTCTCGTTTCCATTCCGTTCCATTCCACTCAATTTCATTCCATTCATTTTTTTGACAGTATCTCACGCTGTCACGCAGGCTGGAGTGCAGTGGTACAATCTCAGCTCACCTTTCATATAACCATTCCATTCCATTCCACTCCACTCCACTCTAATACCCTTCACGTCACTCCACTCCATTCCTCTCCATTCTTCCCATTCCATTCCACTGCATTCTACTCCACACCACTCCAGTCCACTCCACTCTACTCCATTTCATTCCTTTCCATTCCATTCCACTCCTCTCCACTCCATTCCACTCCATTCGGTTGCATTCCACTCCAATCCATTACATTCCTTTCTTTCGACCGGATCTCACTGTATGACCCAGGCTGGAGTGCAGTGGCATAATCTCAGCTCACATTTAATTTCACAATTCCATTCCATTCCATTCCATTCCATTCCATTCCATTCCATTCCACTCCACTCATTTCCATCCCATTCCATTCCATTCCATTCCACTCCACTCCACTCGTCTACTCTCCACTCCACTCCATTCCATTCCATTCCATTCCATTCAATTCCATTCCTTTCCATTCCTTTCCATTTCACTTTATTCCATTCCCTTCCTTTCTTCTGACATGATCTCACTCTGTCACCCAGGCTGGAGTGCGGTGCCACAATTTCCGCTAAGATTTCATTTCACCATTCCATTCCATTCTATTCCTTTCCCTTCCATTCCTTTCCATTCCATTCCCCTACACTCCAATTCACTCCACTCCACTCCACTGAATTCCATTCCAATCCTGTCCACTCCAATCCACTCCATACCTCTCACGTCAAATCCATTCCATTCCATTCCATCCCATTTCATTCTACTCAATTCCACTCCACACGACTCCACTCCACTGCAATCCACTCCACTGAACTCCATTCCACTCCAGTCCATTCCATTCCATTCCACTCCATTCCATTCCATTTTTTCTTTCCACAGGATCTCACTCTGTACCCAGGCTGGAAGGAAGTGGCACAACCTCAGCTCACATTTCATTTCACCATTCCTTTGCATTCCATTCCACTCCACTCCACTCCACTCCATTCCATCTCATTCCTTCCCATTCCACTCCACTCTACTGCACTCCATTCCACTACATTCTATTCCATTCCATCCCATTCCTTTCCACTCCATTCCATTCCACCCCCACTCCACTCTACTCCCCTCTACTGCACTGCATTCCATACCATTCCACTACATTCCACTCCACTCAACTCTTTTACATTCCATTCTATTCCATTCCATTCCTTTCCACTCCACTCCACTATACTAAATTCCACTCCACTCCACTATACTAAATTCCACTCCAGTCCACTCCATTCCACTCTATTCCACTCCACTCCATTCCACTCCTCTCCATTCCAGTCCATTCAATTCCATCTCTTTCAATTCCATTCCGCTCTTTCGACGTGATTTCACTCTGTCACCCAGGCTGAAGTGCATTGGCACAATCTCAGCTCACATTGCATTTCACCTTTCCATTCCATTCCATTCCATTCCATTCCACTCCAGTCCACTCCATTCATCTCCATTCCACTCCACACCATTATACTGCATTCCATTCCATCCCAACCAATTCCAATCCACTCTACATCACTCACCTCCATTCCACTACATTCCATTCCATTCCATCCCTTTCCAATCCACTGCATTCCTTTCCACTCCACTCCACTCCACTCCACTCTGCTCCATTCCATTCCACTCCTTTCCATTCTTTCGATAGGATCTCACTCTGTCACACCAGCTGCAGCGCTGTGGCACAATCTCAAGTCAGATTTCATTTCATCATTCCCTTCCAGTCCTTTCCATTCTGTTACATCCATTCCACTAAACTCCACTCCACTCCACTCCATTCTACTCCAGTCCATTCCATTCCATTCAACTCCTCTCCACTCCACTCCACTACACTCTATTCCATTCCATCCCTTTCCATTAAACTCCTTTCAACTCCACTTCACTCTACTCCACTCCTCTCCACTCCATTCCACTCCAACCCATTCCACTCCACTCCATTAAAGTCCACTCCACTTCACTCCCCTCCACTCCACCCCACTCCACTCCATTCCATTCAGTTCCATTCCTCTCTTTCGACAGGATTTCACTGTGTTACCCAGGCTGGAATGCAGTGACACAATCTCAGCTCACATTTCAATTCACCATTCCATTCCATTGCATTTCGTCGCATTCCATTCCATTGCATTCCATTCCTTTACTGTCCATTCCATTCCATTCCATTCCACTCGATTCCACTCCAATACACTCAACTCTACTACATTCCTTTCCATTCCAATCCATTCCACTGCACTCCACTCCACTCGACCCCATTCCATGCCATTCCATTCTATTCCTTTGCACTCCACTCCACTCCACTCCATTCCATTCTATTCCATTCCAGTCCACTCCACTCCACTCCACTCCACTCCATTCCACTGTACTCCACTCCACTCTACTCCATCCCATTCCATTCCATCCCTTTCAATTCCACTCCACTCCACTCCACTCCACTCCATTGCACTCCCTTTCATTCCATTACACTCCATCCCATTCGATTCCAGTCAATTCCAATCCAATCCACTCCACTCCACTGAACTCCACTCCACTCCACTGCACTCCACTCCATTCCTTTCCATTCCATTCCACTCCTGTCCTTTTCATTGCATCCCATTCCATTGCACTCCATTCTAATCCACTTCACTCCACTCCAATCCAATCCACTCCATTTCATTCCACTATATCCCATTCCATTCTACTATATTCCACTCCAATCCACTCCACTCTACTCCACTCCTTTCCCTTCCATTCCACTCCTTTCTTTCGACAGGATCCCACTCTGTCACACAGGCTGGATTACAGAGACACAATCTCCGATCACATTTCATTTCACCATTCCATTGCATTCCATTTCATTCCATTCCATTCCACTCCAGTCCACTCCTCTCCACTCAACTCCACTCTATTCCATTCCGTTCCATCCCATTCGTTTCTACTCCATTCTATCAACTCCACTCATCTCCACTCCATTCCACTCCTCTCCATTCCATTCCATTTCAATCCATTCCACTCCACTCCTTTCCATTCCACTCCTTTCTTTCCACAGCATCTCTCTCTGTCACCCAGGCTGGAGTGCGGTGGCACAATATCAGCTCACATTTCATTTAACCATTCCATTCCATTCCTTTCCATTATATTTCACTCCACTCCACTGCACTCCAATACATTCCATTCCCCTCCACTCCACTACAGTCCACTCCACTCCATTCCACTTAATCCCATTCCATTCAACTCCATTCCACACCACTCCCTTCCACTCCAATTGACACCACTCCATTCCTTTCCATTCTATCCCTTTCCATTCCACTCCATTCCACTCCACTCCATTCCACTCCACTCCACTCCACTCCACTCCTTTCCATTCCATTCCATTCCCATTCCACTCCATTCCACTCCACTCCACTCCAATGAACTCCACTTCACTCTACACAACTCCACTCCATTCCATTAATTTCCACAACATTTCATTCCACTCTTTCAATCGGATCTCACTCTGTCACCCAGGTTGCAGTGCAATGGCACAATCTCACCTCACATTTCATTTCACCATTCCATTCAATTCGAATCCATTCAGTTCCACTCCATTCCACTCCACTCCACTCCACTCCATTACATTCCACACCATCCCATTCCATTTCATTCAACTTCATTCCATTCCGTTCCTTTCTTCCAACAGGACACATTTAATTCCACTTGATTCTCCTCCACGCCATTCCATTCCTTTCTTTCAACAGAATGTCACTCTGTCCATTCCACTCTACTCCACTCCATCACATTCCATCCCATTCCATTCGACTCCACTGCACTCCATTCCCATCCACTCCACTACACTCCACTTCATTCCATTCCATTAAATCCCATTGCATTGCAATCCATCCACTCCAATCCACTCCACTCCTCTCCAATCTTCTCCACTTCATTCCATTCCACTCCATTCTATTCCATTCCATTCCATTCCATTCCATTCCATTCCAGTACATTCCTTTTCCTTCCATTCCACCTCATTCCTTTCCTTTCCTTTCTTTCGACAGGATTTCACACTCTTACGTGGCTGGAATGCAGTGGCACAATCTCAACTCAAATTTCATTTCGCCATTCTATTCCATTCCAATAAATTCCACTCCACCCCAATCCACTCCACTCCACTCCATTCCATTCCTTTACATTCCATTGCCTTCCATTCCATTCCATTCCACTCCAATATACTCCACCCTCCTTCACTGCACCCGATTCCATTTAATTCTATTCCTTTCCATTCCACTCCATTCCACTCCACTCCACTCCACGCCAGTCAACTCCACTCCACTCCCATCCACTGCACTCTACTCCTCTCAACTCTATTCCTTTCCATTTCATTCCATTCCACTCCATTCCTTTCCATTCCTTTCTTTCAAAAGGATCTCACTCTGTCACCCAGGCTGGAGTGCAGTGCCACAATCTCAGCTGACATTTCATTTCACCATTCCATTACATTCTATTCCATTCCAGTCCATTCCACTCCACTCGGCTCCACTTCATTCCATTCCATCCCATTCCATTCCACTTCACTCCACTCCACACCCTCCACTCCATTCCACCCCACCCCCTCCACTCCATTCCACCCCATTCCACTATATTACATTACACTTCATTACGTTCCATTCCACTCCCTTCCACTCCACTTCATTCCACTCCACTTCTGCCCACTCCACTCCACTCCAATGCACTCCATTCCATTCCAATCCATTTCATGCCATTTTGTCTTTCAACACGATCTCACTCTGTCACCCGGGCTGGAGTGCTGTGGCACAATCTCAGCTCACATTTAATTTCACCATTCCAATCCATGCATTCCATTTCATTCCATTTCATTGCATTCCATTCCATTCATTCCATTCCATTCCGTTCCACTTCACTCCGATCCACTCCACTCCGCTCAGCTACACTGCATTCCATTCCATAACATTCCATTCTACTCCATTCCACTCCACTCCAATTCCCTCCACTCCACTCCACTCCATTCCATTCCCTTCCATTCCATTCCAGTCCATTCCCTTCCATTTCATTCTTTCGACATGATTTCACTCTTTCACCCAGGCTTGACTGCAGTGGCACAATCTCACCTCACATTTCATTTCACCATTCCATTCCATTCCATTCCATTCCATTCCATTCCTTTCCACTCCACTCTACTCCTTTCCACTCCACTCAACTCCATTCCATTCAATTCCTTTACACTCCTTTCCATTCCACTCCACTCCACTTCAACCTCTTCCATCCCTTTCCATTCCACTCCATTCCTCTCCACTCCATGCCATTCCACTCTATTCCACTCTGTTCTATTTCATTCCATCCCATTTCATTCCACTCCACTTCACTCCACTCCACTCCACTCTCTCCATTCCATTCCATTGCATTCCACTCCATTCCTTTCGAATTTTTTGTTTCAACAGGATCTGACTATGTCAACCAGACTGGAGTGCAGTGACACAATCTCAGCTCAAATTTCTTTTCACCATTCCATTCCATTCCATTTCAATCTATTGAATTCCATTCCATTCCGTTCCACTCCATTCCATTCTATTCCATTCCATTAAATTCCATTCCATTGCATTCCATTCTACTGCACTCAACTCCTCTCAACTCCATTCCATTCCACTACATTCCACTCGACTACACTCCACTCCATCCCATTGCATTCCACACAATTCCACTCTACTCCAGTCGTCTCCACCCCACTCCATTCCGCTCCATTCCATTCCATTAAATCCTACTCCATTCTACTCCTTTACAACCATTCCAGCCCACTCCACTCCACTCTACTCCACTCCATTCCATTCCATTCCATTCCACTCCATTCCATTCCATTCCTTTCTTTCAACAGGATCTCACTCTCTCACTCAGGCTGGAGTGTAGTTGCGCAACTCAGCTCACATTTCATTTCACCATTCCATTCCATTCCACTTGACTCCATTCCATTCCTTTCCAATCCACTCTCCTCCACTATAATACACTCTGTTCCATTCCATTCCATTCCATTCCTTTCCATTCCACTCCCCTCCACTCTGCTCCGTTTGATTCCTTCTATTCCATTCCACTCCATTTCACTCCACTCCACTGCACTACACTCTATTCCATTCCATTCCATCCCATTCAATTCCACTCCTTTCCACTCCACTCCACTCCCCTCCACTCCACTCCACTCTCCTCCACTCCACTCCACTCCATTCCATTCCATTGCATTCTATTCCATTACGTCCTATTCCTTTCCACTCCATTACACTCCACTCCACTCCACTCCGCTCCACTCCATTCCATTCCATTCCATTCCATTCTACTGCTTTCCATTCCATTCCTTTCTTCTGCATTCCATTCCATTCCATTCTACTGAATTCCATTCCATTCCTTTCTTCTGCATTCCATTCCATTCCTTTCTTCCAACAGGAACTCACTGTGTCATCCAGGAGGGAGTGCAGTGGCACAATATCAGTTTACATTTTATTTCACTATTCCTTTCCATTCCATTCCTTTCCATTCCATTCCATTCCATTCCATTCCATCCCATTCTATTCCACTCCATTCTACTCCGCTCCACTCCATTCCACTCCACCCCATTTCTTTGCTTCCCATGCTATTCCACACCATTCCACTCCTTTCCACTCCACTCCACTGCATCCCACTCCACTCCATTCCATTACACTCCATTCTTTTCCATTCCCCTCCCTTCCACTCCACTTCACTCCACTCCACTCCTACCCATTCCACTCCACTCCAGTCCATTCCATTCCATTCCATTCAATTGCAATCCATTCCATGCCATTTTTTCTTTTGAAAGGATCTCACTCTGTCAACAAGGCTGGAGTGCTGTGGCACAATCTCAGCTCACATTTAATTTCACCATTCCAATCCATGTAATCCATGTCATTCCTTTCCATTTTTTTCCATTCCATTCATTCCATTCCGTTCCGTTACACTTCACTCGAATCCACTCCACTCTACGTGGCTGCACTCCATTCCATCCCATTGCATTCCACTCCATTCCACTGCACTCCACTCCACTCCATTCCACTCCATCCCATTCTTTTCCTCTCCACTTATTCCCCTCTGCTCCACTGCACTACATTCCATTCCATTCCACTCCTTTCTTTTGACAGGATCTCACTCTGTCACACAGGCTGTAGTGCAGTGGCACAATCTCAGCTCATATTTCATTTCACGATTCCATTCTATTTCTTTCCATTCCACTGCATTCCATTGAATTGCATTCCATTCTATTCCATGCCATTCCACTCCACTCCACTCCATTCCACTCTACTCCAGTCCACACCACTCGACTTCTCTCCATTCTATTCAATTTCATTCCATTCCATTCCACTCCACTACCTTGCACTCCACTCCACTCCACTCCATTGCACTCCACTCCCCTGCACTCCACTCCACTTCACTCCACGCCATTCAATTCTATTCCATTCCAGTCCATTCCATTCCATTCCTTTCTTTCAACAGAATCCCACTCTGTCATCCAGGCTGGAGTGCAGTGGCACAATCACAGCTCACATTACATTGCATCTTCCCATTCCATTGCATTCCACTCCACTCCATTCCACTCCATTCAACTCCACTCCACTCCACTCAACTCCACTCCACTCCATAACATTCCATTCCACTCCACTCCATTCCACTCCATTCCCCTCCATTCCATACCATTTCTTTCCATTCCACTTCATTCCATTCCATTTGTTTCTCTCTATAGGATTTCACTCTATCACCCAGGCTGAAGTGCAGTGGCACAATCTCAGGCATATTTCGTTTCAACATTCTATTCCATTCCATTCCATTCCATTCCATTACGTTCCATTCCGCTCCATTCCATTCCATTCCATTCCATTCCATTACGTTCCATTCCGTTCCATTCCATTCCATTCCATTCCATTCCATTCCACTCCATTCAATTCCAATCCATTACACTCCATTCCACTCCACTACACTCCTCTCCATCCCTTTCCATTCCACTCCATTCCATTCCATTCCTTTCTTTCGAAAGGGTCTCACTTTGTCACCCAGGCTGTGGGGCATCCCATATTTCATTTCAACATTCCTTTCCATTCCCTTCCATTCCATTGCATTCCATTCCATTCCACGACACTCTATGCCATTCCATTCCATTCCATTCCACTCCATTCCTTTACACTCCAATCTACTCCACTCCACTCAACTCCATTCCATTCCAAATTTTTCCATTCCACTCCATTCCACTCCACTCATCTCCACTCAACTCGACTACACTCCAGTCCACTCCACTCCATTCCATTCAAGTCCATGACATTCCATTCCACTCCAATCCACTCCAATACACTCCACTCCACTCCCTTCCATTCAACTCCACTCGTTTCCATTCCATTCTATTCCACTCAATTTCATTCTATTCATTTCTTTCGACAGTATCTCACTCTGTCACCCAGGCTGGAGTGCAGTGGCACAATCTCAGCTCACCTTTCATTTAACCATTCCATTCATTTCCATTCTATTCCACTGCACTCCACTCCAATCCACTCCACTGCACTCCACTCCAATCCACTCCACTCCACTCCACTCCTTTCAACTCCACTCGTTTCCATTCCATTGCATTCCACTCAATTTCTTTCCATTCATTTCTTTCGACAGTATCTCTCTCAGTCACCCAGGCTGGATTACAGTGCACAATCTCAGATCACATTTCATTCCACCATTCCACTCTATTCCACTCCACTCCATGCCATTCCACTCCACTCCATGCCATTCCATCCCATTCCTTTCCTCTCCATTCCACTCCACTCCACTCCAATACATTCCATTACATCCCATTCTATTCCACTCCACTCCACTCCACTCCATTCCACTCCATGCCATTCCATGCCATTCCATTGCACTCTATTCCACTCCAATCCACTCCACTGCACTCTACCCCACTCTATTCCATTCCATGCCATTCCATGCCATTCCATTGCACTCTATTCCACTCCAATCCACTCCACTGCACTCTACCCCACTCTATTCCATTCCATTCCATTCCGTTCCACTCCATTCCATTGCATTCATTTCTTTCGACAGGATCTCACACTGTCACACATGCTGGAGTGCAGTGGCACAATCTCAGCTCACATATCATTTCACTACTCAATTCCATTCTATTCCGTTCTGTTCCATTCCATTCCATTCCATTCCATTCCATTTCCTTCCACTCCACTCCACTCCACTCCACTCCACTCCACTCCATTCCCTTCCAATCCATTCCATTCCATTCCATTTCTTTGCACTCCATTCCATTCCCATCCTTGCTTTTGACAGGATTTCACTCTGTCACCCAGGCTGGAGTTCAAGGGCACAATCTCAGCTCATATTTCTTTTCACCATTCCATTTCACTGCATTCCATTGCATTCAGTTCCATTGCATAACATTCCATTGCATTCAATTCCATTTCATTACATTCCATTGCATTCGATTCTATTCTATTCCATTGTATTCCATTCCACTCCACTCCACTGCAGTCCACTCCATTCTATTCCTTTCCATTCCATTTCCATCCACTCCAATTCACTCCATTCCATTCCATCCCATTCCACTCCACTCCATTCCACTCCACTCCAATCCTATCCACTCCACTCCACTCCACTCCACTCCAATACACTACATTCCATTCCATTCCATTCTATCCGACTCCAATCCACACACATCACAAATTTCTTTCTCAGCTTTCTTCTGTTTAGTTTTTATGATATGATGTTTCCTTTTCCACAGGAGGTCGCAATGCACTCCATGTATCACTCTGCAGATTCTATAGAGAATTTCCAAACTATTCAATGAATGAATCTTTCAACCGTGTGGAATGAATGCACACATCACAAAGAATTTTCTCAGAATGGTTTTGTCTGGTTATTATGTGAAGATTCTTCCCTTTCCACGTTAGGTCTCAAAGAACTCCAAATATCCACTTGCAGATTCTGCAAAAAGAGTGTTTCAAAACTGCTCAATCAAAAGAAATTTCAACTCTGTGAGATGTGAAGATATTTCTTTTTCCACAATAGGCCTCAAAGTGCTCCAAATGTTTACTTGCAGATAATACAAAAAGATTGTTTTCAAATTCTCAATCAAAAGAAACGTTCTTCTCTGTCAGATGAATGCACACAGCACAAAGAAGATTCTCCGAATGCTTCTGTCTAGTTTTTGTGTGAAGGTATTTCCTTTTCCAACATACGACTGTATGCGCTCCAAATTTCCACATGCAGTTGCAAAAAAAAAGAGTGTTTCAAAACTACTCAATCAAAGGAAAGGTTCATCTCTGTGAGATGAGTGCACCCAACACAAAGAACTTTCTCAGAATGCTTCCGCGTTATTTTTATGTGAAGATGTTTCCTTTTCCTACATAGGTCATAAAGCACACGAAATGTAGTCTTGCGGACTCTTCAAAAAGAATATTTCAAAACTGGTCAATCAATAGAAACTTTCAAATCAGTGAGATTAACGCACACATCAAAAAGAATTTTCTCTCAATGCTTCGGTCTATGTTTTATATGAAGATACTTCCTTTTCCACCATAGGCCTGAAAGCACTCCAAATGTCCACTTGCAGATGCTACAAAAACAGTGTTTCAAAACTGCTTGATCAAAAGAAAAGTTCAACTCTGTGAGATGAATGCACACATCACAAATAATTTTCTGAGAATGCTTCTGTCTAGATTTTCTGTGAAGATGTTTCCTTTTCCATGATAGGCCTCAAAGCGCTTCAAATATCCACTTGCAGATGCTTCAAAAAGATGGTTTCAAAACTGTTCAATGAAAAGAAAGGTTCAACTCTGTGAGATGAATTCACGCATCACAAAGACGTTTCTCAGAATGCTTCTGTCTTCTTTTTATATGAAGATATTTCCTTTTCCACCATAGGCCTCAAAGCATTTCAAATGTCCACATGCAGATACTACAAAAAGAGTGTTTCAAAACTGCTCAATCAAAAGAAAGGTTCAACTCTATGAGATGAATACACACATAAGAAAGATTTCTCAGAATGCTTCTGTCTAGTTTTTATGTGAAAATATTTCCTTTTATACCACAGGCCCCAAAGTGCTCCAAATATCCACTTGCAGATTCTACTTAAAGAGTGTGTCAAAACGGCTCAATACAAAGAAAGATTCAACTCTGTGAGATGAATGCACACATCACAAAGAAGTTTCTCAGAATGCTTATGTCTAGTTTTTATGTGAAGATATTTCCTTTTCCACCATAGACTTCAAAGTTCTCCAATAGTCCACTTGCAGATTCTACAAAAATAGAGTTTCAAAACTGCTCAAAAAAAGAAAGGTTCAACTCTGTGAGATGAATACACCCATAACAAAGAGGTTTGGCAGAATGCTTCCGTCTAGTTTTTATATAAAGGTATTTCCTTTTCCACCATAATCCCCAAAGCACTCCCAATGTCTACTTGCGCATTCTACAAAGGAGGGTTTCTAAACTTCTCAATCAAAATAAAGGCTCAACCCTGTGAGAGGAATTCACACATCACAAAGAAGGCTGCCACATTGGTTCTGTGAAGTTTTTATGTGAGGGTATTTCCTTTTCCACCATACGCCATAAAGTGCTCCAAATATCCTCTTGCAGATTCTTCAATAAGCGTATTTCAAAACTGTTCAGTCAAAAGAAAAATTCAAGTCAGTGAGAAGAATACACACATCACAGAGTATTTTCTAAAAATGCTTCTGTCTAGTTTTTATATGAAGATACTTCCTTTTCCACCATAGGCCTCAAAGCGCTCCAAATGTCCACTTGCAGATACTACAAAAAGAGTGCTTAAAAACTGCACAATCAGAAAAAAGGTTCAACTCTGTGAAACTAATGCACACATCACAAAGAAGTTTGTCAGAATGCTTCTGTCTAGTTTTTATGTGATGATATTTCCTTTTCCACCATAGGCAACAAAGCGCTCCAAATGTCCACTTTCAGATTCTAGAAAAAGAGTGTTTCAAAACTACTCAATCAGAAGGAAGGTTCAACTCTGTGAGATGAGTGCACACATCACAAAGTAGTTTCTCAGAATGCTTCCGTCTAGTTATTGTGAGAGTATATTTTGTTTTCTACCAGAGGCTGCAAAGGGATCCGAAGATCCCTTTGCAGATTCTATAAAAAGACAGTTTCCGAACTGCTCATTGAAATGAAAGTTTCAACTCTGTGAGGTGAATACACAGATACCGAAGAGTTTTCTCTGAATGCTTCTGTTTAGTTTTACGTGAAGTTACTTCCTTTCCCAACATAGGATGCAAAGCGCTCCAAATGTCCTCTTGCAGATTCTACAAAAAGAGTGTTTCTAAACAGCTCCATCCAAAGAAACGAAAAACTCTGTGAGATGAATGCACACATCACAAAAAAGTTTCTCAGAATGCTTCTGTCTAGTTTTTATGTGAAGATATTTCCTTTTCCAACATAGGCTTCAAAGCGTTCCAAATGTCCACTTGCAGATTCTACAAAAAGAGGGTTTCAAAACAGCTCAATCAAAAGAAAAGTTCAACTCTGTGAGATGAATGCACACATAACAAAGTAGTTTCTCAGAAGTCTTCTGTCTAGTTTTTATGTGAAGATATTTCCTTTTCCACCGTAAGCCAAAAATCGCCTCAAACATCCACTTGCAGATCCTACAAAAAGAGTGTTTCAAAACTGCTCAATCAAAAGAAAATTTCAACTCTGTGAAATGAATGCACACATCATAAAGGAATTTCTCAGAATGGTTCTGTCAAATTTTTCTGTGAAGGTATTTCCTTTACCAACATTGGCAGTAAAGCGCTCCAAATGTTCTCTTGCAGATCCTTAAAGAACAGTATTTCAAAACTGCTGAATCAAAATAAATGTTCAACTAAGTGAGATGAATGCACACATCACAAATTAGTTTCTCAGAATGCTTCTGTCTAGTTTTCATTTGAACATACTTCCTTTTCCAACATAGCTCTCAAAGCGCTCCAATTATCCACATTCAGATCCTACAAAAAGAGTGTTTCAAAACTGCTCAATCAAAAGAAAGGTTCAACTCTGTGAGACGAATGCACACATCTCAAAAAAGTTTCTGAGAATGCTTCTGTCTAGATTTTATGTGAAGATATTTCCTTTTCCACCTTAGGCGCCAAAGTGCTACGAGCGTCCACTTGCAGATTCTACAAAAAGAGTGTTTCAAAACTGCCGAAACTGAAGAAAGGTTCAACACTTTGAGAAGAATGCACACATCATAAACTAGTTTCTGAGAATGCTTCTGTCTAATTTTTATGTGAAGATATTTCCTTTTCCACCATAGGCCCCAAAGCACTACAAATGTCCACTTGCAAATGCTACAAAAGGAGTGTTTCAAAACTGCTCAATCAAAAGAAAGGTTGAACTCTGTGAGTTGAATGCACTAATCAAAGAAGTTTCTCAGAATGCTTCTGTGTAGTTTTTACATCAGGATATTTCTCTTTACACCATGGGCCAGGAAGGCCTCTAAATATCCAATTTCAGATTCTACAAAAAGATTGTTTAAAAACTGCTCAATCAAAAGAAAATTTCAACTCTGAGAGATGAATGCACACATCTCACGGAAGTTTCTCAGAATGCTTCTGTCTAGTTTCTATGTGAAGATATTTCCTTTTCCTCAATAGGCCACAAAGCCCTTTAAATATTCTCTTGCTGATTTTACAAAAAGTGTGTTTCAAAGCTGCTCAATCAAAAGAAATGTTCAAGTCTGAGAGGTAAATGTACACATCACAAAGAAGTTTATCAGAATGCTTTTGTCTAATTTTTATGTGAAGATATTTCCTTTTCCAGCATAGGCATCAAATGCTGCAAATATCCACTTGCAGATTCTACAAAAAGAGTGTTTCAAAACTGCTCAGCCGAGAGAAAGGATCAACTCCGTGGGTTGAATGCACACATCACTAAGAAGTTGCTCAGAATGTTTCTGTCTAGATTTTATGTGAAGATATTTCCTTTACCGGCATAGGACACAATTCGTTCCAAATATCCTCTTACACATTCTACAAAAAGAGTCTTTCAGAACTACTCAATCAAAAGAAAGATTCAATGCAGTGATATGAATGCACACATCACAAACAAGTTTTTCAGAATGCTTCCGTCTAGTTTTAATGTGAAGCTATTACCTTTTCCACAATAGACCTCAAAGCTCTCCAAATGTACACTTGCAGATTCTACAAAAAGTATGTTTCAAAACTGCTCAATGAAAGGAAGGTTCTACTCGGTGAGATGAATGCACACATTACAAAGGAGTTTGATGGAATGTTTCTGTATACTTTTTAAGTGAAGATATTCCCTTTTCCCCCATAGGCCTCAAAGTGCTCCAAATGTCCACTTGCAGATACTACAAAAACTGTGTTTCCAAGCTGCTTAATCAAAAGAAATGCTCAACACTTTGAGATGAATGCACATATCACAAAGAAGTTCGTCAGAACGCTTCTGTCTAGTTATCATGTGAAGATATTACCTTATCCAACATAGACGTCTAAGCGCTCCAAATGTCCACTTGCAGATTCTACAAAAAGAGTGTTTCAAAACCGCTCAATGGAAAGTAAGATTCAACTCTGTGAGATGAATGCACACATCACAAAAAAGTTTGTCAGAATTCTTCTGTCTAGTTTTAATGTGAAGATATTTCCTTTTCCACCACAGGCTGCAAAGCACTCCAAATGTCCATTTGCAGATTCTACAAAAAGAGTGCTTCAAAACTGCTCAATGGAAAGTAAGATTCAACTGTGTGAGATTAATGCACACATGACAAAATGTTTGTCAGAATGCTTCTGTCTAGTTTTAATTTGAAGATATTTCCTTTTCCACCAAAGGCCACAAAGCTCTCGAAATGCCGACACGCAGATTCTAGAAAAACAGTGTTTCAAAGCTGCTCATTCAAAAGAATGCTTCAACTCTGTGAGATGAATGCACACATCATTAAGAAGTTTCTCAGAATGCTTCTGTCTAGTTTTTATATGAACATATTTCCTTTTCCACCATAGGCCTCAAAGCGCTCTAATTGTACAGTTGCAGATTCTACAAAAAGAGTGTTTCAAAACTGCTCAGTGAAAAGAAAGATTCAACACAGTGAGATGAATGCACACATAACAAAGAAGTTTCTCAGAATGCTTCTGTATAGTTGTTAGGTGAAAATATTTGGTTTTCCACCATAGGCCTCAAAGTGCTCAAAATGTCCACTTGCAGATTCTACAAAGAGTGTGTTTCAAAACTGCTGAATGGAAAGTAAGGTTCAACTCTGTGAGATGAATGCACACATCACAGAGAAGTTTTTCAGAATGCTTCTTTCTAGTTTTTATATGAAGATATTTCCTTTTCCACCATAGGCCACAGAGAGCTCAAAATGTCCACTTGCAGATTCTACAAAAAGAGTGTTTCAAAACTGCTCAATCAAAAGAAATTTTCAACTCTGTGAGATGAATGCACACATCACAAAGTAGTTTTTCAGAATGCTTCTGTATAGTTACTATGCGAAGATAATTCCTTTTCCACCATAGGCCCCAAAGCGCTCCAAATGTCCAATTCCAGATTTTACAAAAAGAGAGTTTCCAAACTGCCTAAACAACAGAAAGGTTCAACTTTGTGAGATTAATGCACACATCACAAAGCAATTTTTCATAATATTTCTGTCTAGTTTTTACGTGAAGTTATTTCCTTTTGCACCATAGTCCTCAAAGCACTCCAAATATCCACTTGCAGATAGTAAAAAAAGGGTGTTTCAAAACTGCTCAAACAAAAGTAAGGTTCAACTCTGTGAGATGAATGCATATATCACAAAGAAGTTTGTCAGAATGCTTCTGTCTAGTTTTTATGTGAAGATATTTCCTTTTCCACCATAGGACTCCAAGCGCTCCAATCGTCCACTTGCAGATTCCTCAAAAAGAGTGTTTCAAGGCTGCTCAATCAAAAGAAAGTTTCAACTCTGTGAGATGAATGCAAACATCACAACGAAGTTTCTCAGAATGCTTCTGTCTATTTTTTATGTGAAGATACTTCTTTTTACACCATAGGTCTCAAAGAACTCCATGTGTTCACCTGCATATTCTACAAAAAGTGTGTTTCATAACAGATCAATGGAAAGTAAGATTCAACTCTGTGAGATTAATGCGTGTTTCACAAAGAAGTTTGTCAGAATGCTTCTGTCTAGTTTTTATGTGAAGATATTTCCTTTTCCTCCGTAGACCTCAAAGCACTCCAAATGTCCACTTGCAGATTCTACGAAAAGAGTGTTCCAAACTGCTAAATCAGAACAAAATTTCATTTCTGTGAGATGAATGCACACATCACAAAGAAGTTTCTCTGAATGCTTCTGTCTAGTTTTTATATGAATGTATTTCCTCTTCCTCCATAGGCCTCAAGGAACTCCAAATATCCAGTTACAGATAGTACAAAAAGAGTATTTCAAACTGATCAATCAAAAGTAAGGTTCAACTCTGTGAGATGATTGCTCATATAACAAAGAATTTTCTCAGAATGATTCTGTCTAGTTTTTATGTGAAGATATCTCCTTTTCCGCCATAGGCTTCAAAGAAATCCAAGTGTACACTTCCAGATTCCACAAAAAGTGTGTTTCAAAACTGCTCAATGAAAAGAAAGTTTTAACTCTGTGAGTTGAATGCACACATCACAAAGAAGTTTCTGAGAATGCTTCTGTCTACTTCTTAAGTGAAGATATTTCCTTTTCCACCATAGGACTCAAAGTGCTCCAAACGTCCACTGGCAGATACTACAAAAAGAGTGTTTCAAAACTGTTCAGTCAAAAGAAAGGTTCAACTCTGTGAGATTAATGAACACATCAAAAAGTATTTTCTCAAAATGATTCTCTGATTTTTACGTGAACGATATTTCCCTTTCCACCATAAGCCTCAAAGCACTGCAAATGTCCACTTGCAGATTCTATGGAAAGAGATTTTCCAAACTACTCAATCAAAAGAAAGGTTCAACTCTGTGAGATAAATGTACACATCACAAAGAAATTTGTCAGAAAGCTTCTGTCTAATTATTATGTGAAGTTATTTCCTTTTGCAGCATAGGACTCAAAGCACTCCAAATGTCGACTGGCAGATAGTAAAAAAAAGGGTATTTCAAAACTGCTCAAACAAAATTAAGGTTCAAGTCTGTGAGATGAATGCATATATCATAAAGAAGTTTGTCAGAATGCTTCTGTCTAGTTTTTATGTGAAGATATTTCCTTTTCCATCATAGGCCTCAAAGCGCTCCAAACGTCCACTTGCAGATTCCACAAAAAGTGTGTTTCAACGCTGCTCAATCAAAAGAAAGTTTCAACTCTGTGAGTTGAATGTGTAAATCACAAGGTAGTTTTTCAGAATGCTTCTGTCTATTTATTATGTGAAGATATTTCGTTTTACACCATAGACCTCAAATAACTTCATATGGTCACTTGCATATTCTACAAAAAGTGTGTTTCAAAGCAGCTCAATGGAAAGTAATTTTCAACTCTCTGAGATGAATGCACATATCACAAAGGAGTTTGTCAGAATGCTTCTGTCTAGTTTTTATGTGAAGATATTTCTTTTTCATCCGTAGGCCTCAAAGTGCCCCAAATGTCCAGTTGCAGATTCCACAAAAAGAGTGTTTACACACTGTTAAATCAAAAGAAAGATTCAACTCTGTGAGATGAATCCACACATCACAAAGAAATTTCTGAGAATGCTTCTGTCTAGTTTTTATGTGAAGATATTTCCTTTTCCACCTTAGGCCTAAAAGCACTCCAAATGTCCACTTGCAGATTCTACAAAAAGAGTGTTTCCAAAATGCTAAAACCAAAGAAAGATTCAGCTCCGTGAGATGAATGCACATATCACAAAGAAGTTTGTCAGAATGCTTCCGTGTAGCTTTTATATGAATATATTTCCTTTTCCACTATAGGCCTCAAAGCTCTCCAAATGTCCACTTGCAGGTTCTACAAAAAGAGTGTTTCAAAGCTGCACAATCAAAAGAAAGGTTCAACACTGTGAGATAAATGTATATATCACAAAGAATTTTCTCAGAATGCTTGGACTAATTATTATATGAACATATTTTGTTTTCTACTATTAACCTCAAAGCGCTCCAAAAGTCCACTTGCAGATTCTGCAAAGAGTGTTTCAAAGCTGCTCCATCTAAAGAAAGGTTCAACTCTGAGGGATGAATGCACACATCACAAAGAAGTTTCTCAGAATGCTTCTGTCTAGTTATTATATGAAGATATTTCATTACCCACCATTGACCTCAAAGCGCTCCATATGTCCCCTTGCAGATTCTACAAAAAGAGTGTTTCAAAACTGCTCAATGGAAAGTAAGGATCAACTATGTGAGATGAATGCATATGTCACTAAGAAGTTTGTCATAATGCTACTGTCTAGTTCTTATGTGAACATATTTCCTTTTCCACCATAGGCCACAAAGCACTCCAAATGTCCACTTGCATATAGCACAAAAAGGGTGTTTCAAATCTGCTCAATTAGAGGTAAATTTCAACTCTCTGAGATGAATGCACATATCACAATGAAGATTGTCAGAATGCTTCTGTCCGGTTTTTATATGAAGATATTTCCTTTGACCCCATGGGCCTAAAGCGCTCCAAATGTCCACTTGCAGATTCTACAAAGAGAGTGTTTCCAAACTGTTCAATCAAAAGAAAGATTCATCTCAGTGAGATTAATGCACACATCACAAAGAAGTTTCTGAGAATGCTTCTGTCTAGTTTTTATATGAAGATATTTTTTTTCCACCATAGCCTTAAAGCACTCCTAATGTCCACTTGCAGAGTCTACAAAGAGTGTTTCAAAACTGCTCAATGAAAAGTGAGGTCCAACTTTGTGAGATGAATGCACACATCAAAAATAAATGGGTCAGAATGCTGCTGTCTAGTTTTTATATGAAGATACTTCCTTTTCCACCATAGGCCTCAAAGCGTTCCAAATGTCCACATGCAGATACTACAAAACGAGTGTCTCAAATCTGTTCAATCAAAATAAAGTTTCAACTCTGTAAGGTGAATGCACACATCACAAAGAAGTTTGCCAGAATGCTTCTGTCTAGTTTTTATGTGAAGATATTTCCAATTCCACCATAGGTCTCAAAGCACTCCAAATGTCCACTAGCAGATTCTACAAAAAGTGTTTTTCAAAACTGCTCAACGAAAAGTAAGGTTCAACTATGTGAGATGAATGCACACATTACAAAGAAGTTTGTCAGAATATTTGTGTCTAGTTTTTATGTGAAGATATTTCCTTTTCCAGCATAGGCCTCAGAGTGCTACAAATGTCCACTTGCAAATTCTGTAAAAAGTGTGTTTCAAAGCTGATCATTAAAAAGAAGGTTTCAACTCTGTGTGATACGAATGCACACATCTCAAAGAAGTTTCTCATAATGCTTCTGTCTTGTTATTATAGGAAGATATTTCAGTAGCCACCATGGGCCTCACGAGCTCCAAATGTCAACTTGCAGATTCTACAAAAAGAGTGATTCAGTCTGTTCATACTAAAGAAAGATTGAACTTTGTGAGATGAATGCACAATCACAAAGAAATTTCTCAGAATGCTTCTGTCTAGTTCTTATGTGAAGATATTTCCTTTTACACCATAGGCCACAAAGTACTCCAAATGTCCACTTGCAGATAGTACAAAAAGGGTGTTTCAAAACTGCTCAATGAAAAGTAAGGTTCAACTTTGTGAGATGAATGCACACATCAAAAAGAAGTGGGTCAAAATCCTGCTGTCTAGTTTTTATATGAAGATATTTCCTTTTCCACCATAGGCCTCAAAGCGTTCCAAATGTCCACATGCAGATACTACAAAAAGAGTGTCTCAAATCTGTTCAATCAAAAGAAAGGTTCAACTTTGTAAGATGAATGCACACATCACAAAGAAGTTTGTAAGAATGCTTTTGTCTAGTCTTTATGTGAAGATATTTCCAATTCCAACATAGGTCTCAAAGCACTCCAAATGTCCACTAGCAGATTCTACAAAAAGAGTGTTTCAAAACTGTTCAATGGAAAGTAAGTTTCAAATATGTGAGATGAATGCACACGTCACTAAGAAGTTTGTCAGAATGCTACTGTCTAGTTCTTATGTGAAGATATTTCCTTTTCCACCATAAGCCACAAAGCACTCCAAATGTCCACTTGCATATAGCACAAAAAGAGTGTTTCAAATCTGCTCAACTAAAAGTAAGTTCCAACTCTCTGAGATGAATGCACACATCACAAAGAAGTTTCTCTGAATGCTTCCATCTAGTTTTTATGTGAAGATAATTCTTTTTCCACAATAGCCTTAAAGCACTCCTAATGTCCACTTGCAGAGTCTACAAAGAGTGTTTCAAAACTGCTCAATGAAAAGTGAGGTTCAACTTTGTGAGATGAATGCACACATCAAAAATAAGTGGGTCAGAATGCTGCTGTCTAGTTTTTATATGAAGATATTTCCTTTTCCGCCATAGGCCTCACAGCGCTCTAAATGTCTTCTTGCAGATTCAACAAAAAGAGTATTTCAAAGCTGCTCAATTCAAAGAAAGGTTCAACTCTGTGAGATGAATGCACACATAAAAAAGGAGTTTGTCAGAATGCTTCTGTCTAGTTTTTATGTGAAGATATATCCATGACCACCATTGGTCTCAATGCACTCCAAATGTCTTCTTGCAGATAGTGCAAAAAGGATGTTTCAAAACTGCTCAATAAAAAGTAAGGTTCAACACTATGAGATTAATGCACATGTCACAATGAAGGTTGTCAGAATGTTTCTATGTAGTTTTTATGTGAAGTTATTTCCTTTTCCCCCACAGGCGTAAAAGCGCTCCAAATATCCAATTGAAGATCCTGCAAAAAAGAGTGTTTCCAAACTGCGCAATCAAAAGAAAGGTTCAACTCTGTGAGATGAATGCAGACATCACACAGAAGTTTCCCAGAATTCATCTGTATAGTTGTTTTGTGAAGATATTTCCTTTTCCACCAAAGATCACAACACTATCCAAATGTCCACTTGCAGATTCTTCAAAAAGAGTGTTTCCAAACCACTCAAGCAAAACAAAGGTTCAACTCTCTGAGATGAACGCACACATCAGATATAAGTTTCTCAGAATTCTCCTGTCTTGTTTTTATATGAAAATATTTCCTTTTCCACCATAGGCCTCGAAACGCACCCAATGTCCATTTGCAGATTCTACCAAAAGAGAGTTCCAAAACTGCTCTATCAAAAGAAAGGTTTAACTCTGTGAGATGAATGCACACATCACAAAGAAGTTTCTCAGATTGCTTCTGTCTAGATTTTATGTGAACATACTTCCTTTTATACCATAGGCCACAAAGCGATCCAAATCTCCACTTACAGATTTTACAAACAGAGTGTTTCCAAACTGCTCAATCAAAGCAAAGGTTCAACTCTGTGTGATGAAGGCACACATCAAAAAGTAGTTTCTCAGAATTCTTCTGTCTAGTTTTTATGGGAGATATTACCTTTTACACCATAGGCCTCAAAGTGCTCCAAATGTCCACTTGCAGATTCTACAAGAGGAGAGTTTCAAAACTGCTCTATCAAAAGATAAGCTTAACTCTGTGAGATGAATGCACACATCACAAAGAAGTTTCTCAGATTGCTTCTGTCTAGATTTTATATGAAGATATTTCCTTTTCCACCCTAGGCCTCAATGTGCTCCAAATGTCCATTTGCAGCTTCAACAAAAAGAGAGCTTCGAAGCTGCTCTATCAAAAGAAAGGTTTAACTCTGTGAGTTGAATGCACATATCACAGAGAAGTTTCTCAGGTTGCTTCTGTACAGATTTTATGTGAAGTTGTTTCCTTTTTTACCATAGGCCAAAAAGCGCTCCAAATCCCCACTTGCAGATTCTACAGAGTTTTTCCAAACTGCTCAATTAAAAGAAAGGTTCAACTGCATGAGGTGAAAGCACGTGTCATAAAGAAGTTTCTCAGAATTTTCCTGTCTGGTTTTTATGTGAATATATTTCGTTTTCCATCCTAGGTCTCAAAGCGCTCCAAATGTCCACTTCCAGGTACTACAAAAAGAGGGTTTCAAAACTGCTCTATGAAAAGAAAGGTTTAACTCTCTGAGATGATTGCACACACTACAAAGAAGATTCTAAGATTGCTTCTGTCTAGATTTAATGTGAAGATATTTCCTTTTCTACCATAGGCCATAAAGCACTCAAAATCTCCACTTGCAGATTCTACAAATAGAGTTTTTCTAAACTGCTCAATCAAAGGAGAGATTCAACTCTGTGAGATGAATGCACAAATCACAAAGAAGTTTGTCAGAGTGCTTCTGTATAGTTCTTATGTGAAGATATTTACTTTTCCACCATAAGCCTCAAAGCGCTCCTAATGTCCACTTGTAGATACTACAAAAACAGAGTTTCAAAACTCCTCAATCAAAAGAAAGTTTTAACTATTTGAGATGAATGCACACATCACAAAGAAGTTTCTCAGATTGCTTCTGTCAAGATTTTATGTGAAGATATTTCCTGTTCTGCCAGAGGCTGCAAAGTGCTCCAAATGTCCACTTGCAGATTCTACAAAAAGAGTGTTTCCAACTGCTCAATGAAAAGAAAGGTTCAACTCTGTGAGATGAACGCACAGATCAAAAAGAAGATTCTCAGAATTCTTCTGTCTAGTTTTTATTTGAAGATATTACCTTTTCCACCATAGGCCTCAAATCGCTTTAAATGTCTACTTGCAGATTCTACAAGAAAAGAGTTTGAAAACTGCTGTATTAAAAGAAAGGTTTAAGTCTGTAAGATGAATGCACACATCACAAGAACTTTCTCAGATTGCTTCTGTCTAGATTTTATGTGAAGATATTTCCTTTTCTACCATAAGCCGCAAAGCACTCCAAATGTCCACTTGCAGATTCTACAAATTGAGTGTTTTGAAACTGCTCAATCAAAAGAAAGGTTCAACTCTGTGAGATGAATGCACAGATCACAAAGAAGATTCTCAGAATTCTTCTGTCTAGTTTTTATGTGAAGAAATTTTTTTTTCCACCATAGGCCTCAAAGTGCTGCAAATGTCCAGTTGTAGATTTTACAAAAAGACAGTTTCAAAACTACCCTAGCAAAAGAAAGCTTTAACTCTGTGAGATGAATGCGCACATCACAAATAAGTTTCTCAGATTGCTTCTGTCGAGATTTTATGTGAAGATATTTCCTTTTCTACCATAGGCAGCAAAGCATTCCAAATCTACACTTGCAGATTCTACAAATAGAGCGTTTCCAAAAAGCTCAATCAAAAGAACAGTTCAACTCTTTGAGATGAACGCACACGTCACAAAGTAGTTTCTCAGAATTCTTCTGTCTAGTTTTTATGTGAAGATATATCCTTTTAAACCATAGGCCTCAAGGCGCTCCAAATGTCCACTTGCAGATTCTACAACAAGAGAGTTTCAAAACTGCTCTATCAAAAGAAAGGTTTAACTCTGTGAGATGAATGCACACATGACAAAGAAGTTTCTCAGATTGCTTCTGTCTAGATTTTATTTGAAGATATTTCCTTTTCTACCATAGGCTGCAAAGCGCTCCTAATCTCCACTTGTAGACCCTACAAATACGGTGTTTACAAAAAGCTCAATCAAAAGAACGGTTTAACTCTGTGAGTTCAGTGCACAAATTACAAAGAAGGTTCTCAGAATTCTTCTATCTAGGTTTATGTGGAGATATTTTCTTTTCCCCCAAAGGCCTCCAAGTGCTCCAAATGTCCAGTTGCAGATTCTACAACAACAGAGTTTCAAAACTTCTCAATCAAAAGAAAGTTTTAAGACTGTGACATGAATTCCCACATCACAAAGAATTTTCTCAGATTGTTATTTCCAGATTTTATGTGAAGTTACTTCCCTTTCTACCATAGGCTGTAAAGCACTCCAAATCTCCACTTGCACATTCTACACGTAGAGTGTTTCCAAACTGCTCAATCAAAATAAAGTTTCAACTCTGTCAGATGAACGTGCAAATCACAAAGAAGTTTCTCAGAATTCTTCCATCTAGTTTTTATGTGAAGATATATTATTTTAAAGCATCGGCCTAAAAGTGCTCCAAATATTTACTGCCAATTCTAAAAAAAGAGAGTTTCAAAACTGCTCAAACCAAAGAAAGTTTGAACTGGGTGAGATGAATGCACACATCACAAAGAAGTTTCTCAGATTGCTTCTGTCAAGATTTTATGTGAAGATATTTCCTGTTCTGCCAGAGGCTGCAAAGTGCTCCAAATGTCCACTTGCAGATTCTACAAAAAGAGTGTTTCCAATTGCTCCATGAAAAGAAAGGTTCAACTCTGTGAGATGAACGCACAGTTCAAAAAGAAGTTTCTCAGAATTCTTCTGTCTAGTTTTTATTTGAAGATATTACCTTTTCCACCATAGGCCTCAAATCGCTCTAAATGTCTACTTGCAGATTCTACAAGAAGAGAGTTTGAAAACTGCTGTATTAAAAGAAAGGTTTAAGTCTGTAAGATGAATGCACACATCACAATAAGTTTCTCAGATTGCTTCTGTCTAGATTTTATGTGAAGATATTTCCTTTTCTACTATAAGCCTCAAAGCTTTCCAACTGTCCACTTGCAGATCCTACAAATAGAGTGTTTCCATACTGCTCAATCAAAGGAAAGGTTGAACTCTGTGAGATGAAAGCACATATCACAAAGATGTTTCTCAGAATTCTTCTGTCTAGTTTTTGTGTGAAGATATTTCCTTTTCCACCATAGGCCTCAAAGCCCTCCAAATGTCCACTTGCAGATTCTACAAAAAGAGTTACAAAACTGCTCAACCAAAAGAAAGGTTTAACTCTGTGAGTTGAATGCACACATCACAAAGAAGTTTCTCAGATTGCTTCTCTCTAGATTTTATATGAAGATGTTTCCTTTTCTACCATAGGCAGCAAAGCCTTCCAAATCTCCACTTGCAGGTTCTACAAATACAGTGTTTCCAAAAAGGTCAATCAAAAGAACGGTTCAACTCTGTGAGGTGAATGCACACATCACAAAGAAGTTTCTCAGAATACGTCTATTTTTTATGTGAAGATATTTCCTTTTCCACCATAGGCCTCAAAGCACTCCAAATGTCCACTTGCAGATTCTACAACAAGAGAGTTTCAAAACTGCTCTATCAAAAGAAATGTTTAACTCTATGAGGTGAATGCACACATCACAAAGAAGTTTCACAGATTGCTTCTTTCTAGATTTTATATGAAGTTATTTACTTTTCTACCATAGGCTGCAAAGCGCTCCAAAACTCCACGTGCAGATTCTTCAAATAGAGTGTTTCAAAACTGCTCTATCAAAAGAAAAGTTCAACTCTGTGAGATGAATGCACACATCACAAATAAGTTTCTCAGATTGCTTCTGTCTAGATTTTATGTTAAGATATTTCCTTTTCTTTCATTAGGCCACAAAGTGCTCCAAATATCCACTTGTAGATTTTACAAACAGAGTGTTTCCAAACTGCTCAATCCAAAGAAAGGTTCAACTCTGAGAGATGAACACGCACATCACAAATGAGATTCTCATAATTCTTCAGTCAAGTTTTTATGTGAAGATATTACCTTTTCCACCCTAGGCCTCAAAGCGCTACAAATGTCAACTTGCAGATTCTACAAAAAGAGAGTTTCAAAACTGTGATATCAAAAGACAGGTTTAACTCTGTGAGATGAATGCACATATCACAAAGAAGTTTCTCAGATTGCTTCTGTCTAGATTTTATGAGAAGATATTTCCTTTTCTACCATAGGCTGCAAAGAGGTCCAAATGTCCACTTGCAGATTCTACAAAAGAAGATTTTCAAAACTGCTCAATCAAAAGAGATGTTTAACTCTGTGAGATGAACGCAGACATCACAAAGAAGTTTCTCAGCTTGCTTCTTTATAGATTTTATGTGAAGTTATTTCCTTTTCTACCGTAGGTGGCAAAGCACTCCAAAACTCCACTTGCAGATTCTACAAATACAGTTTTTCAAAACTGCTCTATCAAAAGAAAAGTTCAACTCTGTGAGATGAATGCACACATCACAAAGAAGTTTCTCAGATTGCTTCTGTCTAGATTTTATGTTAAGATGTTTCTTTTTCTTTCACAGGCCACAAAGCACTCCAAATGTCCACTTGCAGATTCTACAAATAGAGTGTTTCCAAACTGCTCAGTCAGAAGAAAGGTTCAACTCTGAGAGATGAATGCACACATCACAAAGAAGTTCCTCAGGTTGTTTCTGTCTATATTTTATGTGAAGATATTCTCTTTTCTACCGTAGGCCACAAAGAACTCCAAACGTCCACTTGCAGATTCTACAAAAGGTGTGTTTCCAAAGTACTGAATCCAAAGAAAGGTTTCACTCTGAGAGATGAACACACACATCACAAAGGAGTTTCTCAGAATTCTTCAGTCAAGTTTTCAGGTGAAGATATTACTTTTTCCACCCTAGGCCCCAAAGCATTACAAATGTCCACTTGCAGATTCTACAAAAAGAGAGTTTCAAAACTGTTCTATCAAAAGAAAGTTTTAACTCTGTGAGATGAATGCACACATCACAAACAAGTTTCTCAGATTGCTTCTGTCTAGATTTTGTGTGAAGATATTACCTTTTCCACCCTAGGCCTCAAAGCGCTCCAAATATCCAAAGTGCTCAATCAAAAGAAAGGTTCAAGCCTGTGAGATGATCGCACAAGTCACAAAGATGTTTCTCAGAATTCTTCTGTCTAGTTTTTATGGGAAGATACTTCCTTTTCCACCATAGGCCTCTGAGTGCTCAAAATGTCCACTGGCAGATCCTACAAAAAGAGAGTTTCAAAACTGCTCAATAAAAAGAATGGCTTATCTCTGTGAGACGAATGCACACATCACAAAGAAGTTTCTCAGAATTCTTCTGTCTAGTTTTTATGTGAAGAAATTTACTTTTCTACGTTAGGCCGCAAAATGCTCCAAATGTCCACTTGCAGACTCTACAAAAAGAGTTTTTCCAAACTGATCTATCAAAAGAATTGTCTAACTCTGTGAGATGAATACACACATCACCAAGAAGTTTCTCGGAATTCTTCTGTCTAGTTTTTATGTGAAGATATTTCCTTTTCCACAATAGGAATCAAAACGCTCCAAATGTACACCTCCAGATTCTACAAGAAGAGAGTTTCAAATCTGCTCTATCAAAAGAAAGGTTTAACTCTGTGATATGAATGCACACATCACAAAGAAGTTTCTCAGATTGCTTCTGTCTAGATTTTATGTGAAGATATTTCCTTTTCTACCATAGGCCGCAAGGTGCTCCAAGTGTCCACTTGCAGATCCTACAAATAGAGTGTTTCCAAACTGCTCAATCAAGAGAAAGTTTCAAGTCTGTTAGTTGAATGCACACATCACAAAGAAGCTTTTCAGAATTCTTCTATCTAGTTTTTATTTGAAGATATTACCTTTTCCACCTTAGGCCTCCAAGCACTTCAAATGTACACTTGCAGATTCCACAAGAGGAGAATGTCAAAACTGATGTATCAAAATAAAATTTTATCTCTTTGAGATGAATGCACACGTCAAAAAGAAGTTTCTCAGATTGCTACTGTCTAGATGTTATGTGAAGATATTTCCTTTTCTACTATAGGCCAAAAAATTCTCCAGATCTCCACTTGCAGATTTTACAAATTGAGCGTTTTGAAACTGCTCATTCAAAAGAAGCATCAAACTCTGTGAGTTGAATGCACACACCACAAAGAAGTTTCTCAGAATTCTTCTTTATTGTTTTTATTGGAAGACATTTCATTTTCCACCATAGGCCTCAAAGCGCTCCAAATATCCACTTGAAGATTTTACAAAAACAGATTCAAAAGTCCTCAATCAAAAGAAATATTTTATTCCATGAGATGAATGCACACATCACAAAGGAGTTTCACAGATTTATTCTGTCTAGATTTTATGTGAAGATATTTCCTTTTTTACCATAGGCTGCAAGTGCTTAAAATATCCTCTTGCAAATACAATAAAAGGAGAGTTTCCAAACTGCTCAATCAAAAAAAGCTTCAACTCTGTTAGATGAATGCACACATCACAAAGAAGTTTCTCAGAATTCTTCCATCTAGTTTTTATGGGACGATATTTTTTTTCCACCATAGGCCTCAAAGTGCTCCAAATGTCCACTTGCAGATTCTACAAAAACAGAGTTTCAAGACTCCTCATTCAAAAGAAAGGTTTAGCTCTGTGAGATGAATGCAAATATCATAAAGAAGTTTCTCATATTGCTTCTGTCTAGATTTTGTGTGAAGATGTATCCTTTTCTACCATAGGCTGCAAAGTGCTCCAAATGCCCACTTGCAGATTCTACAAAATGAGTGTTTCCAAACTGCTCAAGCAAAAGAATGGTTAAACTCTCAGAGATGAATGCACATATCAGAAAAAAGTTTCTGAGAATTCTTCTGTCGAGTTTTTATGTGAAGATATTACCTTTTCCACCATTGGCCTCAAAGCGCAACAAATGTCCACTTGCAGATTCTACAAGAAGAGAGTTTCAAAACTGCTGTATCAAAAGAAAGGTTTAACTCTGTGAGATGAATGCACACATCACAGAGAGGTTTCTCAGATTGCTTTTGTTTAGATTTTGTGTGAAGATATTTCCTTTTCTACTTTAGCCCGTAAAGCATGCCAAATGTCCACTTGCAGAATCTACAAATATAGTGTTTACAAACTGCTCAATCAAAAGAAAGTTTCAACTCTGTGAGATGAACGCACACATCACAAAGAAGTTTCTCATAATTCTTCTCTCTAGTTTTTATGGTAAGATATTTCCTTTCCACTATAGGCTTCAAAGCACTCAAAATGTCCACTTGCAGATTCTACAAAAACAGAGATTCAAAACTCCTCAATCAAAAGAAAGTTTTAAATCTGTGAGATGAAAGCACACATCACAAAGAAGTTTCTCAGATTGCTTCTGTTTAGATTTTATTTGAAGCTATTTCCTTTTATAACACATGCCGCAAAGCACTGTAAATTTCCACTTGCAGATTCTACAAATAGAATATTTCCAAACTGCTCAATCAAGAGGAAGATTCATCTCTGTGAGATGAATGCACACATCACAAAGAAGTTTATCAGAATTCTTCTATCTAGTTTTTATGTGAACATATTTCATTTTCCATCATAGGCCTCAAAGCACTCCAAATGTCCAATTGCAGATTCTACAAAAACAGAGTCTCAATACTGCTCCATCGAAAGAAAGGTTTAACTCTGTAAGACGAATGCACACATCACAAAGACCTTTCTCAGATTGATTCTGTCTAGTTTTTATGTGAAGATATTTCCTTTTCTACCTTAGGCAGCAAAGTGCTCCAAATGTCCACTTGCAGATTCTACAAAAGGAGGGTTTCCAACCTGCTCAATGAAAAGAAAGATTCAACTCGGGGAGATGAATGCACACATCACAAAGAAGTTTCTCAGAATTCTTCTGGCTAGTTTTTATGGGAAGATATTTCCTTTTCCACCATAGGCGTCAAAGCACTCAAATTGTCCACTTGCAGATTCTACAAAAAACAGAGTTTCAAAACTCCTCAATCAAAAGAAAGATTTACATCTGTGAGATGAATGCACATATCACAAAGAAGTTTCACAGATTGCTTCTGTCTACATTATGTGTGAAGATATTTCCTTTTCTACCATTGTCTGCAAAGCGCTACAAATGTCCACTTGCAGATTCTACAAAAAGAGTGTTTCCAGTCTACTCAATCAAAAGAAAGGTTCAACTCTGTGAGATGAATGCACACATCCAAAGAAGTTTCTCATAATTTTTCAGTCTAGTTTTTATGAGAAGATATTACCTTTTCAACCACATGCCTTAAAACACTCAAAATGTCTACTTCCAGATTCTACAAGAAGAGGGTTTCAAAACTGCTCTATCAGAAGAGATGTTCATCTCTCTGAGATGAACACACATATCACAAAGAAGTTTCTCAGAATTCTTCTGTCCAATTTTTAGGTGAGGATATCTCCTTTTCAACCATAGGCCCCAAAGTGCTCCAAATGTCCACTTGCAGAATCTACAAAAAGAGAGTTTCAGAACTGATCTGTCGATGGAAAGGTTTAACTTTCCGAGATGAATGCACACATCACAAAGAAGTTTCTCAAATAGCTTCTTTCTAGATTTTATGTGAAGATATTTCTTTTTCTACCATTGGCCACAAAGCACTCCAAATGCCCACTTGCAGATTCTACAAAAGGAGGGTTTCCAAACAGCTCAATCAAAAGAAAGATTCAACTCCGTGAGATGTACATGCAGATCAAAAAGAAGTTTCTCAGAATTCTTCTGTCTAGCTTTTATGGGAAGATATTTCATTTTCCGCCATAAGCCTCAAAGTGATCCAAATATCAAGTTGCAGATTCTACAAAAACAGAGTTTCAAAACTGCTCAATCAAAAGAAAGTTTTAACGCTGTGAGATGAATGCACTCATCACAAAGAAGTTTCTCAGATTGCTTCTGTCTGGATTTTATGTGAAGATATTTCCTTTTCTACCATAGGCAACTAAGCGCTGCAAATGTCCACTTGCAGATTCTACAAATAGAGTGTTTCCATAATGCTCAATCAAAAAAAGGGTTGAACTCTTTGAGATGAATGTACACATCACAAAGAAGTTTCTCAGAATTCTTCTGTCTAGGTTTTATGTGAAGATATTAAGTTTCCAACCAAGGGCCTCAAAGCACTGTAAATGTCCACTTGCAGATTCTACAAAAAGAGATTTTCAAAACTGCTCTATCAAAAGAAAGGTTCAACACTGTGAGATGAATGCACACATCACCAGAAAGTTTCTCAGAATTCTTCTGTCTAGTTTTTATGTGAAAATATTTCCTTTTCTAATTTATGCCTCAAAGCACTCCAAATATTCACTTGCAGATTCTACGAAAACAGTGTTTCTAAACTCGTCAATCAAAAGAAATGTTTATCTCTGTGAGATGAATTCACACATCACAGAGAAGTTACTCAGACTGCTTCTGTCTAGATTTTATGTGAAGATATTATCCTTTTCTACTATTGGCCGCAAAGCGCCCAAAGTGTCCACTTGCAGAATCTACAAAAAGAGTGTTTCCAAAGTGCTCAATCAAAAGAAATGTTCAACTCTGTGAAATGAAAGCACACATCACAAATTCTGAGAAACACAAGTTTCTCTGAATTGTTCTATTATATTTGTGAATAAATTATCTTTTCCAACATAGGCCTCAAAGCCCTTTAAATGTCCAATTGCAGATTCTACAAAAACAGAGTATAAATACTGCTCTATGAAAAGAAAGTTTTAACTCTGTGAGATGAATGCACACATCACAAAGGAGTTTCTAATATTGCTTTTGTCTAGATTTTATGTGAATATATTTCCTTTTCGACCATTGGCCGCAAAGCGCTCTAAATGTTCACATGCAGATTCTAGAAAAAGAATGTTTCCAAACTGCCCAATCAAAAGAAAGGTTCAACAATGTGAGATGAATTAATGCATCACAAAGAAGTTTCTAAGAATTCTTTGGTCTACTTTATGTGAAGATATTTCATTTTCCACCAAAGGCTTCAAAGTGCTGAAAATGTCCACTTGAGATTCTACAAAAAGAGAGTTTCAAAATTGCTCAATCAAAAGAAAGTTTTAACTCTGTGAGATGAATGCACACATCACAAAGAAGTTTTTCAGATTGCTTCTGTCTAGATTTTCTGTGAAGATATTTCCTTTTCTACCAGAGGCTGCAAAGCGTTCCAAATGTCCACTTCCATTTCCTAAAAATAGAGTGTTTCCAAACTGCCAAATCAAAAGAAACGTTCAACTCTGTGAGATGAATGCAGAGATTACAAAGAGTTTTCTCAGAATTCTTCTGTCTGGTTTTCATGTGAAGATATTTCCTCTACACCGTAGGCCTCAAATTGCTCCATATGTCCACTTGTAGATTGTATAAAAAGATACTTTCAAAACTGCTCTATGAAAAGAAAGGTCTAACTCTGTGAGATGAATGCACACATCACAAAGAAATTTCTCTGATTGCTTCTGTCTAGATTTGATGTGAAGATATTTCCTTTTCTATCATAGGCTGCAGAGCACTACAAATGTCCACTTGCAGATTCTACATAAGGAGGGTTTCCAAACTGCTTAACGAAAAGAAAGATTCAACTCTGTGAGATAAATGCAGACATCACAAAGAAGTTTCTTAGAATTCTTCTGTGTAGTTTTTATGTTAAGATATTTCCTTTTCTGCCATAGGCCTCAAAGCACTCCAAATGTCCAATTGCAGATTCTACAGAAAGAGAGTTTCAAAACGGCTCAATCAAAAGAAAGGTTTATCTCTGTGAGATGAATGCACACATCACAAAAAGTTTCTCAGATTGCTTCTGGCTATATTTTATGTGAAGATAATTCCTTTTCTACCATACACCACAAAGAGCTCCAAATCTACACTTGAAGATTCTACAAAAGGAGGGTTTCCAAACTGCTCAATCAAAAGAAAGATTCTACTCTGTGAGATGAATGCACACATCACAATGCTGTTTCTCAGACTTCTGTCTACATTTTATGGGAAGATATTTATTTTCCACCACAGACCTCCACACTCTCCAAATGTCCATTTGCAGATTCTACAACAACAGAGCTTCAAAACTCCTCAATCAAAAGAAAGTTTTGACTCAGTGAGATGAATGCAAACATCACAAAGAAGTTTCTCAGATTCCTTCTATCTGGATTTTATGTGAAGATATTTCCTTTTCTGTCATAGGCCACAAAGCGCTCCAAATGTCCACTTGCAGATTCTACAAATTGAGTACTACCAAACTTCACAATCAAAAGAAAGGCTCAACTCTGTGAGATGAATCCACACATCACAAAGGGTTTTCTCTGAATTCTTCTCTCTAGTTTTTATGTTGTTATAACCTTTCCAACCACAGACCTTAAAGCGCTCCAAATGTCCACTTGCAAATTCTACAAGAAGAGAGTTTCAAGCAGCTCTATCAAAAGAAAGTTTTAACTCTGTGAGATGAATGCATACATTACAAAAGTTTCTCAGATTTCTTCTGTCTTGATTTTATGTGAAGATATTTCCTTTTTACCGTAGGCTGCAAAGCACTCCAAATGTCCACTTGTAGATTGTACAAATAGAGTTTTTTCAAACTTCTCAATCAAAAGAAAGGTTCAACTCTGTGAGATGAACGCACACATCACAAAGAAGTTTCTCAGAATTCTTCTGTCTAGTTTTTAAGGGGAAAATATTACCTTTTCCTCCATAGGCCTCAAAGCGCTCCAAATATCCACTTGCAGATTCTACAAGAAGGAAGTTTCAAAACTGCTCTATGAAAACAAATGTTTAACTTGTGAGATGAATGCACACATCACAGAGAAATTTCTCAGGTTGCTTCTATGTATATTTTCTGTGAAGTTATAAACTTTTCCACCATAGGCCTCAAAGCGCTCCAAATGTCCAATTGCAGATTCTACAAAAAAAAGAGTTTCAAAGCAGCTATATCAAAAGAAAAGTTTAACTCTGTGAGATGAACGCACACATCACTAAAAGTTTCACAGATTTCTTCTGTGTAGATTTTATGTGAATATATTTCCTTTTATAATATAGGCTGCATGGGGCTCCACATGTCCACTTGCAGTTTCTACAAATAGAGTGTTTCCAAACTGCTCAATCAAAAGAAAGGTTCAACTCTGTGAGATGAATACGCACATCACAAAGAAGTGTCTCAGAATTCTTCTCTCTAGTTGTTATGTGAAGATGTTACCTTTACCACCATAAGCCTCAAAGAGATCCAAATGTCCATTTGCAGATTCTACAAGAAGAGAGTTTCAAAACTGTTCTATGAAAGAAAAGTTTACCTCTGTTAGATGAATGCACACATCACAAACAAGTTTCTCAGATTGCTTCTGTCTAGTTTTTATGTGAAAATATTTCCTTTTCTACCAATGGCCACAATGCACTCCAAGTGTCCACCTACAGATTATAAAAATAGAGTGTTTCTAAACTGCTCAATCTAAAGAAATGTCCAACACTGTGAGATGAATGCACACATCACAAAGAGGTTTCTCAGAATTCTTCTCTCTAGTTTTTATGTGAAGATATTTCCTTTTCCAATATAGGCCACAAAACCCTCTAAATGTCCACTTGCAGATACTACAAGAAAAGAGTTTCAAAACTGCTCTATCAAAAGAAAGGTTTAACTCTTTGAGATAAATGCACACATCACAAAGAACTTTTTCAGATTGCTTCAGTCTAGATTTTATGTGAAGATATTTCATTTTCTACCACAGGGTGCAAAGCGCTCTAAATGTCCACTTCCATTTTCTAAAAATAAGATGTTTCCAAACTGCTCAATCAAAAGAAATTTTCAACTCTGTGAGATGAATGCACACATCACAAAGAGTTTTTTCAGAATTCTTCTGTCTGGTTTTTATGTGAAGATATTTCCTTCTTCACCGTAGGCCTCAAAGCATGCAAAATGTCCACTTGCAGATTCTACAAAAAGAGAGTTTCAAAACTGCTCTATGAAAAGAAATGACTAACTATGCGAGATGAATGCACACATCACAAAGGAATTTCTCTGATTGCTTATGTCTAGATTATAAGTGAAGATATTTCCTTTTCTATCATAGACTGCAAAGCGCTCCAAATGTCCACTGGCAGATTCTACAAAATGAGGGTTCCAAACTGCTCAATTCAAAGAAAGATTCTACTCTGTGAGATGAACGCACACATCACAAGGAAGTTTCTCAGAATTCTTCTGTCTAGCTTTTATGTGAAGATATTTCCTTTTCCACCATAGGCCTCAAAATGCCCCAAATGTCAACTTGCAGATTCTACAAAAGAGAGTTTCAAAACCACTCAATCAAAAGAAAGGTTTATCTCTGTGAGATGAATGCACACATCACAAAGTTTCTCTGATTGCTTCTGTCTAGATTTTATGTGAAGATATTTCCTTTTCTACCATATACCACAAAGCGCTCCAAATCTCCACTTGCAGATTCTACAAAAGGAGGGTTTCCAAACTGCTCAGTCAAAAGAAAGGTTTTACTCTGTGAGATGAATGTACATATCACAGAGAAGTTTTTCAGTATTCTTCTGTGTAGTTTTTATGGGAAGATATTTAATTTTTAACCACAGGCCTCAACGTGCTCCAAATGTCCATTTGCAGATTCTGCAAAAACAGAGCTTCAAAACTCCTCAATCAAAAGAAAGGTTTAACTCTGTGAGATGAATGCAAACATCACAAAGTAGTTTCTCAGATTCCTTCTGTCTAAATTTTATGTGAAGATATTTCCTTTTCTACCATTGGCCGCAAAGCGCTCGAAATGTCTCCCTGCAGATTCTACAAGAAAAGTGTTCCAAACTGCTCAATCAAAAGAAAGTTTCAACTCTGTGACATGAACGCACACATCACAAAGCAGTTTCTCAGAATTCTTCTGTCTAGTTTTTTTGAAGATATTACCTTTTCCAACATAATCTTCAAAGCACTCTAAATGTCTACTTACAGATTCTACAAGAAGAGAGTTTCAAAACTGCTCTATCAAAAGAAAGGTTTAACTGTGTGAGATGAATGCACACATCACAAATTAGCTGATCAGATTGCTTCTGTCCAGATTTTATGTGAAGATATTTCTTTTTCTACCATAGGCAGCAAAGCGCTCCAAATCTCCAATTGCGTATTTTACAAATAGAGTGATTCCAAACTGCTCAATCAAAGGAAAGGTTCAAATGTGTGAGATGAATGCACACATCACAAAGAAGTTTCTCAGAACTCTTCTGTCTAGTTTATATATGAAGATATTTCCTTTTCCACCATAGGCCTCAAAGTGCTCCAAATGTCCACTTGCAGATTCTACAAAAAGAGAGTTTCAAATCTCCTCATTCAAAATAAAGGTTTAAACCTGTGAGATAAATGCACACATCACAAAGAAGTTTCTCAGATTGCTTCTGCCTGGATTTTATGTGAAGATATTTCCTTTACTACCATATGCCACAAAGCACTCAAAATCTCCACATGCAGATTCTTAAAAAGGAGGGTTTCCAAACTGCTTAATCAAAAAGAAAGATTTTACTCTCTGAGATGAATGCACATGTCACAAAGAAGTTTTTCAGAATTCTTCTGTCTGGTTTTTATGGGAATATATTTAATTTTCAACTACAGGCTTCAACGCTCTCCAAATGTCCATTTGCAGATTCTACAAAAACAGAGTTTCAAAACTCCTCAATCAAATGAAAAGTTTAACTCTGTGAGATGAATGCAAACATCACAAAGAAGTTTCTCAGATTCCTTCTGTCTAGACTTTATGTGAAGATATTTCCTTTTCTACCATTGGCCACAAAGCACTCCAAATATCCCCCTGCAGATTCTACAAAAAGAGTTTTCCAAACTACTCAGCCAAAATAAAGTTTCAACTCTGTGTGATGAACTCACGCATCACAAAGCAGTTTCTCAGAATTCTTCTGTCAATTTTTTTTGGGAAGATATTACCATTTCCACCATAATCTTCAAAGTGATCTGAATGTCTACTTACAGATTCTACAAGAAGAGAGTTTCAAAACTGCTCCATCAAAAGACAGGTTTAACTGTGTGAGATGAATGCACACATCACAAATTAGTTTCTCAGATTGCTTCTGTCAACATTTTATGTGAAGATATTTCCTTTTCTACCTTAGGCCACAAAGAGCTTTGTATCATCCATTGCAGATTGTACAAACAGAGTGTTTCCAAACTGCTCAATCAAAAGAAAGGTTCAACTCTGTGAGATTAATTCACACATCATGAAGAAGTTTCTCAGAATTCTTCTGTCTAGTTTTTATGTGAAGATATTTACTTTTCCACCGTAGGCCTCAACATGCTCCAAATGTCCACTTCCTGATTCTACATAATGAGAGTTTCAAAACTGCTCTATCAAAAGAAAGGTTTAACTCTGTGAGATGAATGCACACATCACAAAGGACATTCTCAGTTTGCTTCTGTCCAGATTTCATGTGAAGATATTTCCTTTTCAAACATAGGCCACAAAGCGATCCAAATCTCCAATTGCAGATTATACAAATAGAGTGTTTCCAAACTGCTCAATCAAAAGAAAGGTCCCAATGTGTGAGATTAACACACACATCACAAAGAATTTCCTCATAATGCTTATGTCTAGTTTTTATGTGAAGATATTTCCTTTTCCTCTGTAGGCCTCAAAGCGCTCTGAATATCCACTTGCAGCTCCAACAAAAAGTGTTTCAAAACTGCTCTATCAAAAGGAAGATTCAAAACTGAGAGCTGAATGCACACATCAAAAAGAAGATTCTGAAAATGCTTTTGTATAGTTTTTATGTGAAGATATTTCCATTTCCACATTTGGCCTCAAAGCACTTCAAATATCCACTTGCAGATTGTACAAAAAGAGTGTTTCAAAACTGCTCTATCAAAAGTAAGGTTCATCTCTGTGAGTTTAATGCAGGCAACAAAAGGAAGTTTCTGAGAATGGTTCTGTCTAGTTTTATGTGAAGATACTTTGTTTTCCACCATAGTCTTAATAGTGTTCAAAATATCCACCTGGAGATTACACAATTAGAGTGTTTCAAAACTGCCCTATCAAAAGGAAGATTCAACTCTGTTAGTTGAATGCACACATTAAAAGGAAGTTTCTGAGAATGCTTCTGTCTAGTTTTTATGTAAATATATTTCGTTATGAACCATAGACTTCAAAGCGATCCAAAAATCCACTTGCAGATTATAAAAAAGAGTGTTTCAAAACTGCTCTATAAAAAGGAAGGATCAACTCTGTGAGTTAAAGGCACACATCCCAACGAAGTTTCTGAAAATGCTTCTGTCTAGTTTTTATGTGAAGATATTTCCTTTTCCACCATAGGCATCAAAGCGCTCCAAATATCTAATTGACATTTCTACAAAAAGAGTGTTTCCAAGCTGCTCTATAAAAAGAAGGTTTTAAAACTGTGAGTTGAATGCAGATATCATGAAGAAGTTTCTGAGAATGCTTCTGCCTAGTTTTTATGTTAAGATAATTCCTTTTGCAGTATAGGCCTCAAACCGCTCCAAATATCCACTTCCAGATTCTACAAAAAGAGTGTTTCAAAACTGCTCTATCAAAAGAAAGTTTCAAATCTTTGAGTTGAATGCACACATCACAAAGAAGTTTCTGAGAATGCTTCTGTCTAGTTTTTATTTGAAGATATTTCCATTTCCAGCAGAGGACACAAAGCACACCAAATATAAACTTGCAGATTCTATAATAAGAGTGTTTCAAAGCTACTCTATGAAAAGAAATTTTGACCTCTGTGAGTTGAATGCACACATCCCAAAAATGTTTCTGAGAATGCTTTTGTCTAGTTTTGTGTGAAGACATTTCTTTTTTCACCTTAGGCCTCAAAGCACTCCAAATATCCAGTTGCAGATTCTACAAAAAGAGTGTTTCAAAAATGCTCTATCAAAAGGAAGGTTCAAATTGGTGAGTTGAATGCACACATCTCAAAGAAATTTCTGAGAATGCTTCTGTCTAGTTTTTATGTGAAGATATATTCTTTTCCATCATAGGCCTCAAAGCGCTCTAAATATCCCCTTGCAGATTCTACAAAAAAAAGTGTTTCAAAACTGTTCTATCAAAACAAAGGTTCAAACCTGCGAGTTGAATGCACACATCACAAAGAGCTTTCTGAGAAATCTTCTGTCTAGTTTTTATGTGAAGATATTTCCTTTTCCACCATAGGCCTCAAGGTGCTACAAATATCCACTTCCAGATTCTACAAAAAGAGTGTTTCAAAACTACCCTAACAAAAGGAAAGTTCAGCTCTGAGAGTTGAATGTGCACATCACAAAGAAGTTTCTGAGAATTCTTCTGTCTAGTTTTTATGTGAAGATATTTCCATTTCTACCATAGGCCTCAAATCGCTCCAAATATCCACATGCAGATTCTACAAAAAGTGTGTTTCAAAACTGGTCTATCACAAGAAAGGTTCAACTCTGTGAGTTGAATGACCACATCACAAAGAAGTTTCTGAGAATGCTTCTGTCTAGTTTTTAGGGGAAGATATTTCCTTTTCCCGCATAGGCCTCAAAGCGCTCCAAATATCCACTTGCAGATTCTACAAATAGAGTGTTTCAAAACTGCTCTATCAAAACAAATGTTCAACTCCGTGAGTTGAATGCCCACATACATAAGGAGCTTATGAGAATGATTTTGTCTCATTTTTATGTGAAGATATTTCTTTTTCCACCATAGGCCTCATAGCGCTCCAAATATCCTCTTGTAGATACCACAAAAAGACTGTTTCAAAACTGCTATATCAAAAGGAAGTTTCAACCCTTTGAACTGAATTCACAAGTCACAAACAAGTTTCTGAGCATGCTTCTGTCAAGTTTTTATGTGAAGACATTTCGTCTTCCACTGTAGGCCTCAAGGTGCTCCAAAAATCCACTTGCAGATTCTACAAAAAGAGTCTCTCACAACTGCTCTATCAAAAGGAAAGTTCAGCTCTGTGAGTTAAATGCACAATCACAGAATAGTATCAGAAAATGCTTTCTAATTTTTATATGCAGATATGTCCTTTTCCATTGCAGTCCTCAAGGCGCTCCAAATATGCAATTGCAGAATCTACAAAAAGAGTGTTTCAAAACTGCTCTATCAAAACGAAAGTTCAGCTCCGTGAGTTAAACGTGCACATCACAAAGACGTTTCTGAGAATGCTTCTGTCTAGTATTTATGTGAAGATATTTCCATTTCCATCACAGTCCTCAAAGTGCTCTAAATATCCATTTGCAGTTTCCAGAACAGTGTTTCAAAACTGGTCTACAAAAGAAAGGTTCAACTGTGTGAGTTGAATGCACACATCACAAAGAAGTTTCTGAGAATGCTTCTGTCTAGTTTTTATGTGAACATTTTTCCTTTTCTACCATAGGCCTCAAAGCACTGAAAATACCCACTTGCAGATTCCACAAAAAGAGAGTTTCAAAACTGCTCTATCAAAGGAAAGGTTCAACTTGTGGGTTGAATGCACACATCACAAAGAAATTTCTAAGAATGCTTTTGTCTAGTTTAAAAGTTGATATTTCCTTTTCCACTGTAGGCCTCAAATGCAGCCAAATATCCACTTGAAGATACTAGAAAAAGAGTGTTTTATAACTGGTGGATCAAAACAATGGTTCACCTCTGTGAGTTGAAAGCACACATCACAAAGAAGTTTCTGAGAATGCTTCTGTCTAGTTTTTATGTGAAGATATTTCCTTTTCCACCGCAGGCCTCAAGGTGCTCCAAATATCCACTTGCAGATTCTACAAAAAGATTGTAACAAAACTGATCTATCAAAAGAAAGGTTAAACTCTGTGAGTTGAATGCACACATCACAAAGAAGCTTCAGAGAATGCTTCTGTCTATTTTTTTTCTTTTTTATTATTATTATGGTTATTATTGTTATACTTTAGGTTTTATGGTACATGTGCGCAATGTGCACGTAAGTTACATATGTATACATGTGCCATGCTGGTGTGCTGCACCCACTAACTCGTCATCTAACATTAGGTATATCTCCCAATGCTATACCTCCACCCTCCTCCCACCCCACAACAGTCTCCGAAGTGTGATGTTCCCCTTCCTGTGTCCATGTGTTCTCATTGTTCAATTCCCACCTATGAGTGAGAATATGCGGTGTTTGGATTTTTGTTCGCGATAGTTTACTGAGAATGATGATTTCCAATTTCATCCATGTCCCTACAAAGGACATGAACTCATCATTTTTTATGGCTGCATAGTATTCCATGGTGTATATATGCCACATTTTCTTAATCCAGTCTATCATTGTTGGAAATTTGGGTTGGTTCCAAGTCTTTGCTATTGTGAATAGTGCCGCAATAAACATACGTGTGCATGTGTCTTTATAGCAGCATGATTTATAGTCCTTTGGGTATATACCCAGTAATAGGATGGCTGGGTTGAATGGAATTTCTAGTTCTAGATCCCTGAGGAATCGCCACACTGACTTCCAAAATGGTTGAACTAGTTTACAGTCCCACCAACAGTCTAAAAGTGTTCCTATTTCTCCACATCCTCTCCAGCACCTGTTGTTTCCTGATTTTTTAATGATTGCCATTCTAACTGGTGTGAGATGGTATCTCACTGTGGTTTTGATTTGCATTTCTCTGATGGCCAGTGATAGTGAGCATCTTTTCATGTGTTTTTTGGCTGCATAAATGTCTTCTTTTGAGAAGTGTCTGTTCATGTCCTTCGTCCACTTTTTGATGGGTTGTTTGTTTTTTCTTGTAAATTTGTTGGAGTTCATTGTAGATTCTGGATATTAACCCTTTGTCAGATGAGTAGGTTGCGAAAATTTTCTCCCATTTTGTAGGTTGCCTGTTCACTCTGATGGTAGTTTCTTTTCCTGGGCAGAAGCTCCTTAGTTTAATTAGGTCCCATTTGTCAATTTTGGCTTTTGTGGCCATTGCTTTTGGTGCTTTAGACATAAAGTCCTTGCCCATGCCTATGTCCTGAATGGTAATGCCGAGGTTTTCTTCTAGGGTTTTTATGGTTTTAGGTCTAACGTTTAAGTCTTTAATCATCTTGAATTGATTTTTGTATAAGGTGTAAGGAAGGGATCCAGTTTCAGCTTTCTACATATGGCTAGCCAGTTTTCCCAGCACCATTTATTAAATAGGGAATCCTTTCCCCATTGCTTCTTTTTCTCAGGTTTGTCAAAGATCAGATAGTTGTAGATATGTGGCATTATTTCTGACTGCTCTGTTCTGTTCCATTGATCTATATCTCTGTTTTGGTACCAGTACCATGCTCTTTTGGTTACTGTAGCCTTGTAGTATAGTTTGAAGTCAGGTAGTGTGATGCCTCCAGCTTTGTTCTTTTGGCTTAGGATTGACTTGGTGATGCGGGCTCTTTTTTGGTTCCATATGAACTTTAAAGTAGTTTTATACAATTCTGTGAAGAAAGTCATCGGTAGCTTGATGGGGATGGCATTGAATCTGTAAATTACCTTGGGAAGGGTGGCCATTTTCACGATATTGATTCTTCCTACCCATGAGCATGGAATGTTCTTCCATTTGTTTGTATCGTCTTTTATTTCCTTGAGCAGTTGTTTGTAGTTCTCCTTGAAGAAGTCCATCACATCCCTTGGAAGTTGGATTCCTAGGTATTTTATTCTCTTTGAAGCAATTGTGAATGGGAGTTCACTCATTATTTGGCTCTCTGTTTGTCTGTTATTGATGTATAAGAATGCTTGTGATTTTTGTACATTGATTTTGTATACTGAGACTTTGCTGAATTTGCTCCTCAGCTTAAGGAGATTTTGGGCTGAGACGATGGGGTTTTCTAGATATACAATCATGTCTTCTGCAAACAGGGGCAATTTGACTTCCTCTTTTCCTAATTGAATATATTTTATTTCCTTCTCCTGCCTAATTGCCCTGGCCAGAAATTCCAACACTATGTTGAATAGGAGTGGTGAGAGAGGGCATCCCTGTCTTGTGCCAGTTTTCAAAGGGAATGCTTCCAGTTTTTCCCATTCAGTATGATATTGGCTGTGGGTTTGTCATAGATAGCTCTTATTATTTTGAGATACGTCCCATCAATACCTAATTTATTGAGAGTATTTAGCATGAAGCATTGTTGAATTTTGTCAAAGGACATTTCTGCATCTATTGAGATAATCATGTGGTTTTTGTCTTTGGTTCTGTTTATATGCTGGATTACATTTATTGATTTGCGTATATTGAACCAGCCTTGCATCCCAGGGATGAAGACCACTTGATCATGGTGGATAAGCTTTTTGATGTGCTGCTGGATTCGGTTTGTCAGTATTTTATTGAGGATTTTTGCATCAATGTTCATCGAGGATATTGGTCTAAAATTCTCTGTTTTTGTTGTATCTCTGCCAGGCTTTGATATCAGGATGATGCTGGCCTCTTAAAATGAGTTAGGGAGGATTCCCTCTTTTTCTATTGATTGGAATAGTTTCAGAAGGAATGGTACCAGTTCCTCCTTGTACTTCTGGTAGAATTCAGCTGTGATCCTGTCTGGTCCTGGACTTTTTTTGGTTGGTAAACTATTGATTATTGCCACAATTTCAGCTCCTGTTTTTGGTGTATTCAGAGATTCAACTTCTTCCTGGTTTAGTCTTGGGAGGGTGTATGTGTTGAGGAATTTATCCCTGTCTTCTAGATTTTCTAGCTTATTTTCGTAGAGGTATTTGTAGTATTCTCTGATGGTAGTTTGCATTTCTGTGGGATCGGTGGTGATATCCCCTTTATCATTTTTGATTGCATCTATTTGATTCTTCTCTCTTTTTTTCTTTATTAATCTTGCTAGCAGTCTATCAATTTTGTTGATTCTTTCAAAAAACCAGCTCCTCTATTCATTAATTTTTTGAAGGGTTTTTTGTGTCTCTATTTCCTTCAGTTCTGCTCTGATTTTAGTTATTTCTTGCCTTCTGCTAGCTTTTGAATGTGTTTGCTCTTGCTTTTCTAGTTCTTTTAATTGTGATGTTAGGGTGTGAATTTTTTATCTTTCCTGCTTTCTCTTGTGGGCACTTAGTGCTATAAATTTTCCTCTACACACTGTTTTGAATGCATCCCAGAGATTCTGGTATGTTGTGTCTTGGCTCTCGTTGGTTTCAAAGAACATCTTTATTTCTGCCTTCATTCTGTTATGTACCCAGTAGTCATTCAGGAGCAGGTTGGTCAGTTTCCACGTAGTTGAGCGGTTTTAAGTGAGATTCTTAATCCTGAGTTCTAGCTTGATTGCACTGTGACCTGAGAGATAGTTTGTTATAATTTCTGTTCTTTTACATTTATTGAGGAGAGCTTTACTTCCAAGTATATGGTCAATTTTGGAATAGGTGTGGTGTGTTGCTGAAAAAAATATATATTCTGTTGATTTGGGGTGGGGGGTTCTGTAGTTGTCTATTAGGTCCGCTTGGTCCAGAGCTGAGTTTAATTCCTGGGTATCCTTGTTGACTTTCTGTCTCGTTGATCTGTCTAATGTTGACAGTGGGGTGTTAAAGTCTCCCTTTATTAATGTGTGGGAGTCTAAGTCTCTTTGTAGGTCACTTAGGACTTGCTTTATGAATATCGCTGCTCCTGTATTGGGTGCATATATATTTAGGATAGTTAGCTCTTCTTGTTGAATTAATCCCTTTACCATTATGTAATGGCCTTCTTTGTCTCTTTTGATCTTTGTTGTTTTAAAGTCTCTTTTATCAGAGACTAGGATTGCAACCCCTGCTTTTTTTTTGTTTTCCATTTGCTTGGTTGATCTTCCTCCATCCTTTTATTTTGAGCCTATCTGTGTCTCTGCATGTGAGATGGGTTTCCTGAATACAGCACACTGATGGGTCTTGAGTCTTTATCCAATTTGCCAGTTTGTGTCTTTTAATTGGAGCATTTAGTCCATTTACGTTTAAAGTTAATATTGTTATGTGTGAATCTGATCCTGTCATTATGATGTTAGCTGGTTATTTTGCTCGTTAGTTGATGCAGTCTCTTCCTAGTCTTGATGATCTTTACATTTTGGCATGATTTTGCAGTGGCTGGTACCGGTTGTGCCTTTCCATGCATAGTGCTTCCTTCAGGGGCTCTTTAAGGGCAGGCATGCTGGTGACAAAATCTCTCAGCATTTGCTTGTCTGTAAAGTATTTTATTTGTCCTTCACTTATGAATCTTAGTTTCGCTGGATATGAAATTCTGGGTTGAAAATTCTTTTCTTTAAGAATGTTGAATATTGGCCCCCACTCTCTTCTGGTTTGTAGGGTTTCTGCCGAGAGATCCGCTGTTAGTCTGATGGACTTCCCTTTGATGGTAACCCGACCTTTCTCTCTGGCTGCCCTTAACATTTTTTCCTTCATTTCAACTTTGGTGAATCTGACAATTATGTGTCTTGGAGTTGCTCTTCTCGAGGAGTATCTTTGTGGCATTTTCTGTATTTCCTGAATCTGAATGTTGGCCTGCCTTGCTAGATTGGGGAAGTTCTCCTGGATAATATCCTGCAGAGTGTTTTCCAACTTGGTTCCATTCTCCCTGTCACTTTCAGGTACACCAATCAGACGTAGATTTGGTCTTTTCACATAGTCCCATATTTCTTGGAAGCTTTACTCATTTGTTTTTATTCTTTTTTCTCTAAACTTCCCTTCTCACTTCACTTCATTCATTTCATCTTCCAGGGCTGATACCCTTTCTTCCAGTTGTTTGCATCAGCTCCTGAGGCTTCTGCATTCTTCACGTAGTTCTCGAGCCTTGTTTTTCTGCTCCATCAGCTCCTTTAAGCACTTCTCTGTATTGGTTATTCTAGTTATACATTCTTCTAAATTTTTTTCAAAGTTTTCAACTTCTTTGCCTTTGGTTTGAGTTTCCTCCTGTAGCTCGAAGTAATTTAATCATCTGAAGCCTTCTTCTCTCACCTCGTCAAAGTCATTCTCTATCCAGCTTTGTTCCGTTGATGGTGAGGAACTGTGTTCCTTTGGAGGAGGAGAGGTACTCTCCTTTTTAGAGTTTCCAGTTTTTCTGTTCTGTTTTTTCCCCATCTTTGTGGTTTTATCTACTTTTGGTCTTTGATGATGGTGATGAACAGATGTGTTTTTGGTGTGGATGTCCTTTCTGTTAGTTTTCTGTCTAACAGAGAGGACCCTCAGCTGCAGGTCTGTTGGAGTACCTGGCGGGCCGTGTGAAGTGTCAGTCTGCCCCTGCTGGAGGTTGCTTCCCAGTTAGACTGCTTGGGGGTCAGGGGTCAGGAACCCACTTGAGGAGGCAGTCTGCCCGTTCTAAGATCTCCAGCTGTGTGCTGGGAGAACCACTGCACTCCTCAATGCTGTCAGACAGGGACATTTAAGTCTGCAGAGGTTACTGCTGTCTTTTTGTTTGCCTGTGCCCTGCCCCCAGATGTGGAGCCTACAGAGGCAGGCAGGCCTCCTTGAGCTGTGGTGGGCCCCACCCAGTTCAAGCTTCCTGGCTGCTTTGTTTACCTAAGCGAGACTGGGCAATGGCGGGCACCCTTCCCCCAGCCTCACTGCCGACTTACTTGCTGTTTGATCTCAGACTGCTGTGCTAGCAATCAGAGAGACTCCGTGGGTCTAGGACCCTGTGAGCCAGGTGTGGGCTATAATCTCCTGGGGCACCGTTTCCTAAGCCCTTCGGAAAAGCACAGTATTTGGGTGGGAGTGGCCCGATTTTCCAGGTGCCCTCTGTCACCCCTGGAAAGAGAACTCCCTGACCCCTTGCACTTCCTGAGTGAGGCAATGCCTCGCCCCTGCTTCGGCTGGCCCATGGTACACTCACCCACTGACCTGCACCCACTGTCTGGCACTCCCTAGTGAGATGAACCCGGTACCTCAGATGGAAATGCAGAAATCACCCATCTTCTGCATTGCTCATGCTGGGAGCTGTAGACCGGAGCTGTTCCTATTTGGCCATCTTGGCTCCTCCCATTGTCTTTTTTTTTAATGAAGAGATTTCCTTTCCAACCATATTCTCAAAGTGCTGCAAATATCCACTTGCAGATTCTACAAAAAGAGTGTTTCAAAGCTGTTCTATCAAAACAAGTGTTTAACTCTGGGAGTTTAATGCACATATCACAAAGAAGTTTCTGAGAATGCTTCTGTCTATTTTTTATGTTAAGATATTTCCTTTTCCACAGTAGGCCTCAAAGTGCTCCAAATATCCACTTGCAGAATCTACAAAAAGAGTGTTGCAAAACTTCTCTGTCAAAAGGAATGTTCAACATTGTGAGCTGAATGCACATCACAAAGAGTTTTCTGAGAATGTTTCTGTCTAGTTTTTATGTGAAGATATTTCCTTTTCCACCAGAGACCCCAAAGCACTCCAAATCTCCACTTGCAAATTGTAAAAAAGGAGTGCTTCAAAACTTCTCTATCAAAAGAAACGTTCAACTCTGTGTGTTAACTTCACACATCACAAAGGAGTTTCTGAGAATCCTTCTGTCTAGTTTTTATATGAAGATATTTCTTTTTCCACTGAAGGCCTCAAAGCACTCCAAATATCCACTTGCAGATTCTACAAAAAGAGTGTTTCATAACAGCTGTATCAAAAGAAAAGTTCAACTCGGTGAGTTGAATGTACACATGACAAAGAAGATTCTGAGAATGCTTCTGTCTAGTTTTTATGTTAACATATATCCTTTTCTGCTCTAGGCCTCAATGTGCTCAAAATATCCAGTTGCAGATTCTACAAAAAGATTATTTCAAATCTGCTCTACCAAAAGGAAAATTCAGCTGTGTGAGTTGAATGCACACATCACAAAGAAGTTTCTGAGAATGCTTCTGTCTGATTTTATTTTAAGATATTTCCTTTTCCACAGTAGGCGTAGAAGTACTCCAAATATCCAATTGCAGATTTTACAAAAACAGTGTTACAAAATTTCTCTCTCAAAAGGAATGTTCAGCATTGTGAGATGAATGCACACATCAGAAACAAGTTTCTGAGCATGATTCTGTCTAGTTTTAATGTGAAGATACTTTCTTTTCCACCGGAGGCCCCAATGCACTCTTAATCTCCACATGCAGATTCTACAAAAAGAGTCTTTCAAAGCTGGTGTATCAAAAGAATGGTTCACATCGGTGAGTTGAATGCACACATCACAAAGAAGTTTCTGAGAATTCTTCTGTCTAGTTTTCATGTGAAGATATTTCCTTCTCCACCATAGGCCACAAGGAGCTCCAAATATCCACTTGCAGATTCTACAGAAAGATTCTTTAATACCTGCTCTACCAAAAGGAAGATTCTGCTCTGTGAGTTGAATGTGCACATCACAAAGAAGTTTCTGAGAATGCTTCTTTCTAGTTTTTATGTGAAGATATTTCTTTTCCAACCATAGGCCTCAAAGCACTCCAAATATCCACTTAAAGATTCTACAAAAAGAGTGTTTCAAAACTGCTCTATCAAGAGGCAGGTTCAACTCTGTGAGATGAATGCACACTTCCATAAGAAGCTTCAGAGAAAGTTTCTGTCTAGTTTTTATGTGAAGATATTTCCCTTTCCACCATAGGCCTCAAAGTGTGCCAAATATCCACTTGCAGATTCTACGAAAAGAGTGTTTCAAAACTGCTCTATGGAAAGAAAGATTCAACTCTGTGAGTTGAATGCACACATCACAAAGAAGTTTCTGAGATTACTTCTGTTTAGTTTTTATGTAAATATATATCCTCTTCCAGCATAGGCCTGAAAACTCTCTAAATATCAACTTGCAGATTCTATGAAAAGAGGTTATCAAATCTGATCTGTCAAAAGAAACGTGAAACTCAGTGAGTTGAATGCACACGTAACAAAGACGTTTCTGAGAATGCTTCTGTCTAGTTTTCATGTGAAGATATTTCTTTTTCCACCACAGGCCCCAAAGCTCTCCAAATATCCACTTGCAGATTCTACAAAAAGAGGGATTCAGAAGTCTTATATCAAAAGAATGGTTCCCCTATGTGAGTTGAATGCACACATCAAAAAGAAGTTTCTGAGAATGCGTCTGTCTTGTTTTTATGTGAAGACCTCTCCTTTTCCACTGTAGGCCTCAAGGCGCTCCAAATGTCGACTTGCAGATTCTACAAAAAGTGTGTTTCAAAACTGCTGCATCAAAAGAAAACGTCAGACCTGTGTGGTGAATACGCACATCACAATTAAGTTTCTGAGAATGCTTCTGTCTAGTTTTTATGTGAAGATATTTCCTTTTTGGCCATTGGCCTCAATGTGTTCAAAATATCCACTTGCAGATTCTACTAAACGAATGTTTCAATACTCGTCTATCAAAAGAAAGGTGCAACTCTGTAAATTGAATGCACACCTCAGAAAGAAGTTTCTGAGATTGCTTCTGTCTAGGTTTCGTGTGAAGATATTTACTTTTCCACTACAAGACTCAAAGTGCTCCAAATATCCACTTACAGATACTACAAAAAGAGTGTTTCAGAACGGCTCTATCAAAAGGAATGTTCAACAGTGTGTGTTGAGTGTACACATCTAAAAGAAGTTTCTGAGAATGTTTCTGTCTAATTTTTATATGTAGATATTTCCTTTTCAACCTTAGACCACAAAGCGCTCCAAATATACACTTGCACTTTCAACAAAAAGAGTGTTGCAAAACTGCTCTACCAAAAGAAAGATTCAACTGTGTGAGTTGGATGCACACACGAAGAAGGAGTTTCTGAGAATTCTTCTGTCTAGTTTTTATGTGAAGATATTCCCTTTTCCACCATAGACCCCAAAGCCCTACAAGTATCCACTTGCAGATTCTATCAAAAGAGTGTTTTGAATCTGCTCTATCAAAAGAAAAGTTCAACTCTGAGTTGAATGCACACATCACAAGAAGTTTCTGAAAATGCTTCTGCCTAGTTTTTATGTGAACATATTTCCTTCTCCACCATAGGCCTCAAATCGCTCCAAATATCCACTTGCAGATTTTACAAAAAGAGTGTTTCAGAACTGGTGTATCAAAAGAATGGTTCAACTCTGTGCGTTGAATGCACACATCACAAAGAAGTTTCTGAGAATGCTTCTGTCTAGTTTTTAAATGAAGATATTTCCTTTTCCACCATAGGCTTTAAGGCGCTCCAAATATGCAAGTTCAGATTCTACAGAGTGTTTCAAAACTGCCCTATCAAAAACAAAGGTCAGTCATGAGAGTTGAATGCACATATCACAAAGATGTTTCTGAGAATGCTTCTGCCTAGTATTTATGTGAAAATATTTCCTTTTCCACCATAGGCCTCAAAGAGCTCCCAAAATCCACTTACAGATTCTACAAAAAGAGTGTTTCAGAACTGGTGTATCAAGAGAATGGTACACCACTGTGAGTTGAATGCACACATCACGAAATGTTTCTGTGAATGCTTCTGTCTAGTTTTTGTGTGAAGATATTACATTTTCCTCTGTATGCCTCAAAGCGCTCCAAATATTCAATTGCAGATTCTACAAAAAGAGTGTTTCAAAATTGGCGTATTGAAAGAAAGGTTCAACTCTGTGAATTGAATGCACACATCACAAAGAAGATTTTGAGAATGCTTCTGTCTTGTTCTTATGTGAAGATTCTTCCTATTCCGCCATAGGCCTCAATGCACTCCAAATATCCACTTGCAGATTCTTCAAAAAGAGTGTTTCAAATCTGCTCTATCAAAAGAAATGTTCAACTCTTGAGTTGAATGCCCACGTCAAAAAGAAGTTTCAGAGAATGTATCTGTCTAGTTTCTAGGTGAAGATATTTCCTTTTCCTCCACAGGCCACAAAGCGCTGCAAATATCCACTTGCAGATTCTACAAAAAGAGTGTTGCAAAACTGCTCTATCAAAAGGAATATTCAACTCTGTGAGTTGAGTGCACAAATGACACAGTATTATCTGAGAATGCTTCTGTCTAATTTTTATGTGAATATAATTCCTTTTCCAACAAAGGCCTTAAGCACTCCAAATCTCCACTTGCAGATACTGCAAAACGACTGTTTCAAAACTGCTCTGTCAGAAGGAAAGTTCAGCTCCATGAGTTGAATATGCATATCACAAAGAAGTTTGAGAGAATGCTTCTGTCTAATATTTATGTGAAGATATTTCCTTTTCCACCTTAGGCCTCAATGTGCTCCAAATATCTACTTGCAGATACTACAAAAAGAGTGTTTCAGAACTGCTCTTTCAAAAGAAATGTTCAACAGTGTGTGGTGAATGCACACATCACAAAGAAGTTTCCGAGAATGCTTCTGTCTAGTTTTTATGTGAAGATATTTCCTTTTCCATCACAGCCCTCAAAGCACTCTAAATCTTCAATTGCAGATTATGCAAAAAGAATGTTTCAGAACTGCTCTATCAAAAGGAAGATTCAACACTGTGCGTTGAATGCACTCCTCACAGAAGTTTCTGAGAATGCTTCTGTCTAGTTTTTATGTGAAGATACATCGTTTTCCACCACAGGCCTAAAACTGCCCAAAATATCCACTTGCAGATACTACAAAAAGATTGTTTAATAACTGCTGTATGAAAAGAATGGTTCACCTCGGTGAGTTGAATGCCCACATCACAAAGGAGTTTCTCAGAATGCTTCTTTCTAGTTTTTATGTGAAGATATTACTTTATCCTCCATAGGACTCAAGGCATTCCAAATATACACTTGCAGATACTACAAAAACATTGTTTCAAAACAGCTCTATCAGAAGAAAAGTTAACTCTGTGAGTTTAATATGCTTATCACAAAGAAGTTTCTGAGAATGCTTCTGTCTAGTATTTGTGTGAAGATATTTCCTTTTCCACCGTAGGCCTTAAGGTGTTCCAAATATCCACTTGCAGATTCTACAAAAGGGTGTTTTGAAACTGCTCTATCAAAAGAAAAGTTCAACTGTGTGAGTTGAAGGCACACAAAACAAAGAAGTTTCAGAGAATGCTTCTGTCTAGTTTTTATGTGAAGATATTTTCTTTTCCACCATAGGCAAAAAAGTGATCCAAATATTTACTTGCACTTTCTAGAAAAACAGTGCTTCAAAACTACTCTAACAAAAGAAAAGTTCAACACTGTGAGTTGGAGGCACACATCACAAACAAGCTTCTGAGAATGCTTCTGTCTTCTTCTTATGTGAAGATATTTCCTTTTCCACCATAGGCCTCAAATTGTTACAAATATCCACTTGCAGATTCCACAAAAAGAGTGTTTCAAAACTGCTCTATCAAAAGAAATGTTCAACTCTGTGAGTTGAACGCACACATCACAAAGAAATTTTTGAGAATTCTTCTGTCTAGCTTTTATGTGATCATATTTCCTTTTCAACCATAGGCCTCAAGCTGCTCCAAATATCCATTTGCAGATTCTGCAAAAAGAGTGTTTCAAAACTCCTCTATCAAAGGGAAGGTTCAAATGTCTGAGTTGAATGCACACTTCTCAAAGAAGTTTCTGAGAATGCTTCCATCTAGTTTTTACGTGAAGATATTTCCCTTTCCACAATGGGCCTCAAAGCCCTCCGAAAATCCCCTTGAAGATACTACAAAAAGATTGTTTCAAAACTGCTCTAACAAAGGGAAGGTTCAACTGTGTGATTTGCATGCACACATCACAAAGACTTTTCTGAGAATGCTTTTGTCTAGCTTTTATGTGAAGATATTTCCTTTTCCACCATAGGCCTCAAAGCGCTCCAAATATCCATTTGCAGATTCTACAGAAAGAGTGTTTCAACACTGCTCAGTCAAAGGAAAGGTTCAACTCTGTGAGTTGAACACCCACATCAAAAATGTTTCAGAGAATGCTTCTGTATAGTTTTTATGTGAAGATATTTCATTTTCCTCTGCAGGCCACAAAGCGCTCCAAATATCCACGAGTAGATTCTACAAAAAGAGTGTTTCAAAACTGCTCTAACAAACGAAAAGTTCAACTCTGTGAGTTGAATGCACACATCACAAAAAAGTTTCTGAGAATACTTCTGTATAGTTTTTATGTGAAGATATTTCTTTTTCCTCTGCAGGCCACAAAGCGCTCCAAATATCCACGAGTAGATTCTACAAAAAGAGTGTTTCAAAACTGCTCTATCAAAAGAAAAGTTCAACTCTGTGAGTTCAATGCACACATCACAAAGAAGTTTCTGAGAATTCTTCTGTCTAGTTTTTATGTGACGTTATCTCCTTTTCCCCATACACCTCAAGGCGCTCCAAATATCCACTTGAAGTTTCTACAAAAAGAGTGTTTCAAAACTGCTGTTTCAAAAGAAATGGTCAGACTTGTGAGGTGAATGCACACATCACAACGAAGTTTCTGAGAATGCTTCTCTCTAGTTTTTATGTGAGGATACTTCCTTTTCCACTGTTGTCCTCAAGGCGCTCCAAATATATTCTTGCAGATCCTACAAAAAGAGTGTTCAAAAACTGCTACATCAAAAAGAAAGTTCACCTCTGTGAGTTGAATGTGCACATCACAAAGAAGTTTCTGAGAATGTTTCTGTCTAATTTTCATGTGAAGATATTCCCTTTTCCACCATAGGCCTAAAGGCGCTTGAAATATCCACTTGCAGATTATACAAAAAGAATGTTTCAAAACTTCTCTATCAAAGGAAAGTTCAGTTTTGTCAGTTGAATGCGCACATCACAAAGATGTTTCTGAGAATGCTTGTGTCTAGTTTTTATGTAAAGATATCTGCTTTTCCACTGTAGGCCTCAAATCGCTCCAAATATCCCATCCTGCTGCCTCCACAAAAGTAGTTTTTCAGAACTGGCATATAAAAACAATGATTCAACACTGTGAGTTGAATGCACACATCACAAAGAAGTTTCTGAGAATGCTTCTCTCTAGTTTTTATTTTAAGATACTTCCTTTTCAGGATAGTCCTCAAAGCATTCCAAATATCCACTTGCAGATTCTATAAAAAGAGTGTTCAGAAATGGTGTGTCAAAAGAATGCTTCAACTCTTTGCATTGAATGCACACATCACAAAGAAGTTTCTGAGAATGCTTCTGTAAAGTTTTTATGTGAAGATATTTCCCTTTGAACCAGAAGCCTCAAGTCGCTCCAAATATCCACTTGCAGATACTACAAAAAGATTTTTTCAAAACTGTTCTATCCAAAGGAAAGTTCAGCTCTCTGAGTTGAATGTGGACATCACCAAATAGTTTCTGAGAATGCTTCCATCTACTTTTTATGTGAAGATATTTCCTTTTCTACCTTATGCCTCAAGGCACTCCAAATATCCACTTGAACCTTCTACAAAAAGAGTGTTTCAAAACTGCTATATCAAAAGAAAGGATCAACTCTGTTAGACGAATGCACACATCAGAAAGTAGTTTCTGAGAATTCTTCTGTCTAGTTTTTATGTGAAGATATTTCCTTTTCCACCAAAGGCCTCAAAGCTCTCCAAATATCCACTTGCAGACTCTAGAAAAAAATTGTTTCAGAACTTCTCTATTAAAGGATGTTTCAACTCTGTGAGTTGAGTGAACACATCACAAAGAAGTTTCTGAGAATGCTTCTGTCTAGTTTTTATGTGAAGATATTTCCTTTCCCATCGTAGGCCTCAGAGCTCCACATATCCACTTGCAGATCCTACAAAAAGGGTGTTTTAAAACTGCTCTACCAAAGAAACGTTGAACTCCGTGATTGAATGCAAACATCACAAAGACATTTCTCAGAAAGGATATGTCTGGTTTTTATGTGAAGGTATTCCCTTTTCCACGGTAGGTCTCAAAGCACTCCAAATATCCACTTCCAGATTCTAAAGGAAGAGTGTTTCAGAACTGCTCTATCAGAAGATTTGTTAAACTCAGTGAGTTGAGTGCACTCATTGGAAAGGAATTTCTGAGAATGCTTCTGTCTAATTTTTATGTGATGATATTTCTTTTTCCACCATAGGCCTAAAAGTGCTCCAAATATCCACTTGCAGATTCTACAAAAAGAGTCTTTCTGAACTGCTCTCTAAAAAGGAAGTTTCACCTCTGTGAGTTGAATTCACACATCACAATGAAGTATCTGCGAATGCTTCTGTCTAGTTTCTTTGTGAAAGTATTTCCTTTTCCACAATAGGCCTCAAAGTGCTCCAAATATCCACTTGCAGATTCCACAAAAAGAGAGTTTCAAAACTTCTCTATCAAAAGAAGTTTCAACACTGTGAGTTGAATGCACAGATCACAAAGAAGTTTCTGAGAATGCTTCTGTTTAGTTTTTATTTGAATTTATTTAATTATCCACCGTAGGACTCAAAGTGCCCCATATATCCACTTGCAGATTTTACAAAAAGAGAGTTTCCAAACTCCTGTATCAAAAGAAAGGTTCAACTCTGTGTGTTGAATGCACACATTGCAAAGAAGTTTCTGAGAATGCTTCTGTCTAGTTTTTATGTGAAGATATTTCCTTTTCCACAATAGGCCACAAATCACTTCAAATATCCAATTGCAGATTCTACAAAAAGAGTGTTTCAAAACTCCTCTATCAAAAGAAAGGTTAAACTGTGTGAATTGAATGCATTCATCACAAAGAAATTTCTGAGAATGCTTTTGTGTAGTTTTTATGTGAAGATATTTCCTTTTCCACCGTAGGCCACAAAGCGGTCCATATATCCACTTGCAGATTCTACAGAAAGCGTGTTTCAGAACTGATCTATCAAAAGAAAGTTTAAACTCAGTGAGTTGAATGCACTCATTGGAAAGAAATTTCTGAGAATGCTTCTGTCTAGTTTTTAAGTGAAGATATTCTCTTTTCCACGATAGGCCTCAAAACGCTCCAAATATCCACTTGCAGATTCTACAAAAAGTGTGTTTCTGACCTGCTCGATCAAAAGGAAGGTTCAAGGCTGTGAGTTGAATGCACACATCACAAAGAAGTTTCTGAGAATTCTTCTGTCTGGCTTTCGTGTGAAGATATTTCCTTTTCCACCTTAGGCCTCAAAGCGCTCCGAATATCCACTTGCAGATCCTACAAAAAGACTGTTTCAGAACTCCTCTATTAAAAAGAAGGTTCAACTCTGTGAATTGAATGCACACATCCTAAAGAAGTTTCTGAGAATGATTCTGTCTACTTTTTATGTGAAGATATTTCCTTTTCCAATGTAGGCCTCGGAACACTCCATATATCCACTTGCAAATTCTACAAAAAGAATATTTCAAAACTGCTGTATCAAAAGAATGGTTTAGCTCTGTGTGTTGAATGCACACATCACAAAGAGGTTTCTGAGAATGCTTTGCTCTAGTTTTTACGTGAAGATATTTCCATTTCCACCATAGGCTTGAGAGCACACCAAATACCCACTTGTAGATTCTACAAAAAGACTGTTTCAAAACTGCTCTATCAAAAGGAAGGTTCAACTCTCTGAGTTGAATGCACACATAACAAAGTAGTTTCTGAGAATGCTTCTGTCTAGTTTTTATATGAAGTTATTTCCTTTTCCACCATAGGCCTCAAAGTGCTCAAAATATCCATTTGAAGATTCAACAAAAAGAGTGTTTCAAAACTGCCCTATCAAAAGAAAGGTTCAACTCTGTGAGTTGAATGTACACATCACAAAGATGTTTCTGAGGATGCTTATGTGTAGTTTTTATGTGAAGATACGTCCTTTTCCACAGTAGGCCTCAAAGCACTCCAAATATCCACTTGCAGCTACTACAGAAAGAGTGTTTCAGAACTGCTCTCTCAAAAGAAAGGTTAAATACACTGAGTTGAATGCACTCATCACAGAGAAATTTCTGAGAATGCTTCTGTCTAGTTTTTATGTGAGGATATTTCCTTTTCCACCATAGGCCTCAAAGCGCTCCAAACATCCACTTGCAGATTCTACAAAGAGTGTTTCAGAATTGCTATATCAAAAGGAAGGGTCAACTCTGTGAGTTGAATGCACACATAACCAAGATGTTTGTGAGAATGCTTCTGTCTAGTTTTTATGTGAAAATATTTCCTTTTCCACCGTAGGCCACAAAGCGCTAAAAATATCCACTTGCAGATTCTACAAAAAGAGTGTGTCATTACTGCTCTATCGAAAGGATGGGTCAACACTCTGAGTTGAACTCACACATCAGAAAGAAGTTTCTGAGAATGCTTCTGTCTAGTTTTTTTTTTTAATTATTGTTATTATAGTTTAAGTTTTAGGGTACATGTGCACAACGTGCAGGTTACTAACATATGTATACATGTGCCATGCTGGTGTGCTGCACCCACTAACTCATCATCTAGCATTAGGTATATCTCCCAATGCTATCCCTTTCCCCTTCCCCCACCACACAACAGTCCCCAGAGCATGATGTTCCCCTTCCTGCTCCATGTGTTCTCATTGTTCAATTCCCACCTATGAGTGAGAATATGCGGTTTTTTTGTTTTTGTTTTTTTTTTTGTGAAAGTTTACTGAGAATGATGATTTCCAATTTCATCCATGTCCCTACAAAGGACATGAATTCATCAATTTTTTTGGCTGCATAGTATTCCATGTGTATATGTGCCACATTTTCTTAATCCAGTCTATCATTCATGGACTTTTGCTTTGGTTCCAAGTTTTTGGTATAGTGAATAATGCTGCAATAAACATATGTGTGCATGTGTCTTTATAGCAGCATGATTTATAGTCCTTTGGGTATACACACAGCAATGGGATGGCTGGGTCGAATGGTATTTCTAGTTCTAGATCCCTGATGCATCACCACACTGACTTCCACAATGGTTGAACTAGTTTACAGTCCCACCAACAGTGTAAAAGTGTTCCTATTTCTCCACATCCTCTCCAGTACCTGCTGCTTACTGACTTTTTAATGATTGTCATTCTAATCGTTGTGAGATTGTTTCTCATTGTGGTTTTGATTTGCATGTCTCTGATGGCCAGTGATGGTGAGCATTTTTTCATGTGTTTTTTTGGCTGCATAAATGTCTTCTTTTAAGAAGTGTCTGTTCATGTCCTTCTCCCACTTTTTGATGAGGTTGTTTGTTTTTTCTTGTAAATTTGTTTGAGTTCATTGTAGATTCTGGATATTAGCCCTTTGTCAGGTGAGTAGGTTGTGAAAATTCTCTCCCATTTTGTAGGTTGCCTGTTCACTCTGATGGTAGTTTATTTTGCTATGCAGAAGCTCTTTAGTTTAATTAGATCCCATTTGTTAACTCTGGCTTTTGTTGCCATTGCTTTTGGTGTTTTAGACATGAAGTCCTTGCCCATGCCTATGTCATGAATGGTAATGCCAAGGTTTTCCTCTAGGGTTTTCATGGTTTTAGGTCTAACGTTTAATTATTTCATCCATCTTGAATTAATTTTTTTATAAAGTGTAAGGAAGGGATCCAGTTTCAGCTTTCTACATATGGCTAGCCAGTTTTCCCAGCACCAATTATTAGATAGGGAATCCTTTCCCCATTGCTTGTTTTTCTCAGGTTTGTCAAAGATCAGATAGTTGTAGATATGTGGCGTTATTTCTGAAGGCTCTCTTCTGTTCCATTGATCTATATCTCTGTTTTGGTACCAGTACCATGCTCTTTTGGTTACTGTGGGCTTGTAGTATAGTTTGAAGTCAGGTGTTGTGATGCCTCCAGCTTTGTTGTTTTGGCTTAGGATTGACTTGGTGATGCGGGCTCTTTTTTGGTTCCACATGAACTTTAAAGTAGTTTTCTCCAATTCTGTGAAGAAAGTCATTGGTAGCTTGATGGCAATGGTATTGAATCTGTAAATTACCTTGGGCAGTATGGCCATTTTCACGATATTGATTCTTCCTGCCCATGAGCATGGAATGTTTTTCCATTTGCTTGTATCCTCTTTTATTTCCTTGAGCAGTGGTTTGTAGTTCTCCTTGAAGAGGTCCTTCATGTTCCTTGTAAGTTGGATTCCTAGGCATTTTATTCTCTTTGAAGCAATTGTGAATGGGAGTTCATTCATGATTTGAATCTCTGTTTGTCTGTTGTTGGTGTATCAGAATGTTTGTGATTTTTGTACATTGATTTTGTATCCTGAGACTTTGCTGAAGTTGCTTATCAGCTTAAGGAGATTTTGGGCTGAGACAATGGGGTTTTCTAGATATGCAATCATGTCGTCTGCAAACAGGAACAATTTGACTTCCTCTTTTCCTAGTTGAATACCCTTTATTTCCTTCTCCTGCCTACTTGCCCTGGCCAGAATTTCCAACACTATGTTGAATAGAAGTGGTGAGAGAGGGCATCCCTGTCTTCTGCCAGTTTTCAAAGAGAATGCTTCCAGTTTTTGTCCATTCAGTATGATATTGGCTGTGGGTTTGTCATAGATAGCTCTTATTATTTTGAGATATGTCCCATCAATACCTAATTTGTTGAGAGTTTTTAGCATGAAGGGTTGTTGAATTTTGTCAAAGGACTTTTCTGCATCTATTGAGATAATCATGTGGTTTTTGTCTTTGGTTCTGTTTATATGCTGGATTACATTTATTGATTTGCATATATTGAACCAGCCTTGCATCCCAGGAATGAAGCCCACTTGATCATGGTGGATAAGCTTTTTGATGTGCTGCTGGATTCGGTTTGTCACTATTTTACTGAAGATTTTTGCATCAATATTCATTAGGTATATTGGTCTAAAATTCTCTTTTTTGGTTGTGTCTCCGCTCGGCTTTGGTATCAGGATGATGCTGGCCTCATAAAATGAGTTAGGGAGGATTCCCTCTTTTTCTATTGATTGGAATGATTTCAGAAGGAAGGGTACCATTTCCTCCTTGTACCTCTGGTAGAATTCTGCTGTGAATCCATCTGGTCCTGGACTCTTTTTCGGTGGTAAGCTATAGATTATTGCCACAATTTCAGCTCCTGTTATTGGTCTATTCTGAGATTCAACTTCTTCCTGGTTTAGTTTTGGGAGAGTGTATGTGCTGAGGAATTTATCCATTTCTTCTAGATTTTCTAGTTTATTTTCGTAGAGGTATTTGTAGTATTCTCTGATGGTAGTTTGTATTTGTGTGGGAACCGTGGTGCTATCCCCTTTGTCATTTTTTATTGTGTCAATTTGATTCTTCTCTCTTTTTTTCTTTATTAGTCTTGCTAGTGGTATATCAATTTTGTTGATCCTTTCAAAAAACAAGCTCCTGGATTCATTAATTTTTTGAAGGGTTTTTTGTGTTTCTATTTCCTTCAGTTCTGCTCTGATTTTAGTTATTTCTTGCCTTCTGCTAGCTTTTGAATGTGTTTGCTCTTGCTTTTCTAGTTCTTTTAATTGTGATGTTAGGGTGTCAATTTTCGATCTTTCCTGCTTTCTCTTATGGACATTTAGTGCTATAAATTTCACTCTACACACTGCTTTGAATGCATCACAGAGATTCTGGTACGTTGTGTCTTTGTTCTCGTTGGTTTCAAAGAACATCTTTATTTATGCCTTCATTTTTTTATGTACCCAGTAGTCATTCAGGAGCAGGTTGTTCAGTTTCCATGTAGTTGAGCGGTTTTGAGTGAGATTCTTAATCCTGAGTTCTAGTTTGATTGCACTGTGATCTGAGAGATAGTTTGCTATAATTTCTGTTCTTGTACATTTGTTGAGGAGAGCTTTACTTCCAAGTGTGTAGTCAATTTTGGAATAGGTGTGGTGCTGAAAATAAATGTATATTCTGTTGATTTGGGGTGGAGAGTTCTGTAGATGTCTATAAGGTCTGCTTGGTGCAGAGCTGAGTTCAATTCCTGGGTATCCTTGTTGACTTTCTGTCTCATTGATCTGTCCAATGTTGACAGTGGGGTGTTAAAGTCTCCCATTATTAATGTGTGGGAGTCTAAGTCTCTTTGTAGGTCTTTCAGTACTTGCTTTATGAATCTGGGTGCTTCTGTATTGAGTGTTTATATATTTAGGATAGTTAGCTCTTCCTGTTGAATTGATCCCTTTACCATTATGTAATGGCCTTCTTTGTCGATTTTGATCTTCATTGGGATAAAGTCCGATTTATCAGAGACTAAGATTGCAATGCCTGCCTTTTTTTGCTTTCCATTTGTTTGGTAGATCTTCCTCCATCCTTTTATTTTGAGCCTATGTGTGTCTCTGCACATTAGAAGGGTTTCCTGAATACAGTACACTGTTGGGTCCTGAGTCTTTATCCAATTTGCCAGTTTGTATCTCTTAATTGGAGCATTTAGTCCATTTACATTTAAAGTTAATATTGTTATGTGTGAATTTGATCCTGTCATCATGATGTTAGCTGGTTATTTTGCTCATTAGTTGATGTAGTGTCTTCCTAATCTCGATGGTCTTTATATTTTGGCATGATTTTGCAGTGGCTGGTACCGGTTGTGCCTTTCCATGTTTAGCGCTTCCTTCAGGAGCTCCTTTCGGGCAAGCCTGGTGGTGACAAAATCTCTCAGCATTTGCTTGTCTGTAAAGTATTTTATTTCTCCTTCACTTATGAAGCTTAGTGTGGCAGGATATAAATTTCTGGGTTGAAAATTCTTTTCTTTAACAATGCTGAATATTGGCCCCCACTCTCTTCTGGCTTGTAGAGTTTCTGCCGAGAGATCCGTTGTTAGTCTGATGGGCTTCCCTTTGTGAGTATCCCGACCTTTCTCTCTGGCTGCCCTTAACTTTTTTCCTTCAATTCAACTTTGGTGAACCTGACAATTATGTGTCTTGGAGTTGCTCTTCTCGAGGAGTATCTTTGTGGTGTTCTCTGTATTTCCTGAATCTGAATATTGGCCTGCCTTGCTAGATTGGGGAAGTTCTCCTGGATAATATCCTGCAGAGTGTTTTCCAACTTGGTTCCATTCTCCTAGTCACTTTCAAGTACACCAATCAGACGTAGATTTGGTCTTTTCACATAGTCCCATATTTCTTGAAGGCTTTGCTCATTTCTTTTTATTATTTTTTCTCTAAACTTCCCTTCTCACTTCATTTCATTCATTTCATCTTCCATCACTGATACCCTCTCTTCCAGTTGATCACATCGGTTCCTGAGGCTTCTGCATTCTTCACCTCATTCTCAAGCCTTGGTTTTCAGCTCCATCAGCTCCTTTAAGCACTACTCTGTATTGGTTATTCTAGTTATACATTCTTCTAAATTTTTTTCAAAGTTTTCAACTTCTTTGCCTTTTGTATGAATATCCTCCCGTAGCTCGGAGTAATTTGATCATCTGAAGACTTCTTCTCTCAACACATCAAAGTCATTCTCCATCCAGCTTTGTTCCATTTCTGGTGAGGAACTGCGTTCCTTTGGAGGAGGAGTCGCACTCTGCTTTTCAGAGTTTCCAGTTTTTCTGCTCTGTTTTTACCCCATCTTTGTTGTTTTATCTATTTTTGGTCTTTGATGATGGTGATGTACAGATGTGTTTTTGGTGTGGATGTCCTTTTTGTTTGTTAGTTTTCCTTCTAACAGACCAGACCCTCAGTTGCATGTGTGTTGGGGTACCTGGCCATGTGAGGTGTCAGTCTGCCCCTGCTGAGGGCTGCCTGCCAGTTAGGCTGCTCAGAGGTCATGGGTCAGGTACCCACTTGAGGAGGCAGTCTGCCCATTCTCAGATCTCCAGCTTTGTGTTGGGAAAGCCACTGCTCTCTTCAAAGCTGTCATACAGGGACATTTATGTCTGCAGATGTTACTGTTGTCTTTTTGTTTGTCTGTGCCCTGACCCCAGAGGTGGAACCTACAGAGGCAAGCAGGCCTCCTTGAGCAGTGGTGGACTCCACCCAGTTCGAGCTTCCAGGCGGCTTTGTTAACATTGCTTTGTTAGGCAATGGCGGGCGCCCCTCCCCAAGCCTCACTGCAGCCTTGCAGTTTGAACTCAGACTGCTGTGCTAGCAATTAGTGAGACTCCGTGGGCAAAGGACCCTCTGATCCAGGTGTGAGATATAATGTCCTGGTGCACCGTTTTTTAAGCCTGTTGGAAAAGTGCATTATTCGGGTGGTAGTGACCCGATTTTCCAGGTTACCTCTGTCACCCATTTCTTTGACTTAGGAAGGGTAACTCTCTGACCCCCTGCACTTCCTGAGTGAGGCTATGCCTCACTCTTCTTCAGCTTGTGCACGTTGTGTGCACCCACTGACCTGCGCCCACTCTCTGGCACTCCCAAGTGAGATAAACCTGGTACCTCAGATGGAAATGCAGAAATCACCCGTCTTCTGCATCATACTGGGAGCTGTGGACTGGAGCTGTTCCTATACAGCCGTCTTGGCTCCCCAGGCCTGTGTCTAGTTTTTATGTGAAAATATTTACTTTTTCACTGTAGGCATCAAAGTGCTCCAAATATCCACCTGCAGATTCTACAAAAAGAGTGTTTCAAAACTGCTCTATCAAAAGAAAGGTTCAACCCAGTGAGATGAATGCACACATCACAAAGAAGTTTCTGAGAATGCTTCTACCTAGTTTTAATGTGAAGTTATTTTCTTTTACTCGACAGGCCTCAAAGCACTCCAAATATCCAATTGCAGATTCTACAAAAAGTGTGTTTCAAAACTGCTCTATCAAAAGAGATGTTCAACTCTGTGAGTTGACTGCACACATCACAAAGAAGTTTCTGAGAATACTTCTGCTAGATTTTATGTGAAGATATTTCCTTGTCCACTGTATGCCTCAAAGCATTCCGAATATCCACTGGGAGATCCTACAAAAAGAGTGCCTCAAAACTGCTCTATCAAAAGAAAGTTTCACCTCTGTGATTCGAATGCACACATCACAAAGTAGTTTCTGAGAATGCTTCTATCTAGTTTTTATGTGAAGATATTTCCCTTTCCACCATATTCCTCTAAGTGCTCCAAGTATCCAAATGCAGATTCTACAAAAAGTGTGTTTCAGATCTGCTTTATGAAAAGAAACGTTCAACTCCATGAGTTGAATGCACAGATCACAAAGTAGTTTGTGGGAATACTTCTGTCTAGTTTTTATGTGAAGATATTTCCTTTTCCACCATAGGCCTCAAAGCCATCCAAATATCCACCTGCAGATTCCACAAAAAGACTGTTTCAAAACTAATCTATTAAAGAAAGTTTCAACTCTATGATTTGAATGCACACATCACAAAGGAGATTCTGATAATGCATCTCTCTAGTGTTTATGTGAAGATATTTCCTTTTCCACCATAGGCCTATAAGCACTCCAAATATCCACTTGCAGATTCTACAAAAAGAGTGTTTCAAAACTGTTCTACCAAAAGGAAGGTTCAACTCTGTGAGTTTAATGCTAACATCAAAAAGAAGTTTCTGAGAATGCTTCTGTCTAGTTTTATGTGAAAACATTTCCTTTTCCACCGTAGTCATCAAAGCGCTCCAAATATCCACTTGCAGATTCTACAAAAAGAGTGTTTCAAAACTGTTCTATCAAAATGAAAGTTCAACTCTGTGAGTTGAATGCATACATCAAAAAGAAGTTTCTGAGAATGCTTCTGTCTAGTTTTTATGTGAAGATATTTCCTTTTCCACAATACACCTCAAAATGCTCCAAATATCCACCGGTAGATTCCACAAAAAGAGTGTTTGAAAACTCTTCTATCAAAAGAAAGGTTCAACTCTGTAGCTTGAATGCACACATCACAAAGAAATTTCTGAGAATGCTTCTGTCTGGTTTTCATACAAAGATATTTCCATGTCCAGAGTAGGCCCCAAAGCGTTCAAACTATCCACTTGCAGATTCTCCAAAAAGAGTGTTTCATAACTGCCCTGTCAAAAGGAAGTTTCAACTCTGTGAGTTGAATGCACACATTACAAAGAAGTTTCTGAGAATGCTTCTGTGTAGTTTTAATATGAAGATATTACATTTCCACTGTAGGCTTCAAATCACTGCAATTATGCACTTGCAGATTCTATTAAAAGAGTGTTTCAAAACTGCTCTAACAAAAGAAATGTTCAACTGTGTGAGTTGAATGCACACATCACAAAGAAGTTTCTGAGAATGCTTCTGTTTAGTTTTTATATGAAGATATTTCCTTTTCTTACAAATTCGTCAAATCACTCCCAATACGCACTTGCAGATTCTACAAAAGGAGGGTTTCAAAACTGCTTTATGAAAAGAAAAGTTCAGCTCTCTGAGTTGAATGAACACTTCACAAAGTACGTTCTGAGAATGCTTCTGTTTAGTTTTTATATGAAGAAATTTCCTTTTCAAATGTAGGCCTCAAAGCGTTCCGAATATCCACTTGCACTTTCTACAAAAAGAGTGTTTCAAAACTTCTTTATCAAAAGAAATGTTCAACTCTGTGAGTTGGATGCACACATCACAGAGAAGTTTCTGAGAATGCTTCCTTCCAGTTTCTATGTGAAGATATTTCCTTTTCGACCATAGGCCTCAAATGGCTCCAAATATCCACTTCCAGATTCTACAAAAATAGTTTTTCAGAACTGGTGTATCAAAAGAAAGGTTCACATCTATGAGTTGAATGCACACATTACAAAGAAGTTTCTGATAATGCTTCTCTCTAGTTTTTATGTGAAGATATTTCCTTTTCCTCTGTAGGCCTCAAAACACTGCAAATATTCACTTGCAGATTCTACAAAAAGAGGGTTTCAAAACTGCTCTATTAAAAGAAAGGATCAACTCTGTGAATAGAAAGCATACATCACAAAGAAGTTTCTGAGCATTTTTCTGTCTAGTTTTTATGTGAAGATATTTTGTTTTCCACCATAGGCTTCATGGCACTCCAAATATCCACTTGCAGATTCTACAAAAAGAGAGTTTCAAAACTGCTGTATCATAAGGAAATTTCAGCTCTGTTAGTTGAATATGCACATCTCAAACTAGTTTCTGAGAATGCTTCTGTCTAGTTTTTATGTGAAGATATTTCCTTTTCCAATGTAGGCCTCAAAGTTCTCCAAATATTCACTTGCAGATTCTACAAAAAGAGTGTTTCAAACTGCTCTATCAAAAGAAAACTTCAGCCCTGTGAGTTGAATGCACGTACCACATATCAGTTTCGAGAAGTCTTCTGGGTAGTTTTTATGTAAAGATATTTCCTTTTCCACCGTAGGCCTCAAGATGCTCCAAATATCCACATGTAGATACTTCAAAAAGAGTATTTCAAAACTGCTCTATGATGGACAATGTTCAACTCTGTGAGTTGAATGCACCAACACAAAGAAGTTTCTGAGTATCCTTCTGCCTAGTTTTTATGTGAAGATATTTCCTTTTCCAACATAGGCCTAAAAGCACTACAGATATCCACTTGCAGATCCCATAAAAAGAGTGTTTCAAAACTACTCTCTCAAAAGAAGGGTTAAATTCTCGGAGTTGAATGTGCATATCACAAAGAAGTTTCTGAGAATGGTTCTGTCTAGTTTTTATGTGAAGTTATTCCCTTTTGCTCAGTAGGCCTCAAGGCGCTCCAAATATCCACTTGCAGATTCTACAAGAATAGTGTTTCAAAAATGCACTATCAAAAGAATGGCACAAATTTGTGAGTTGAATGCACATATCACATAGAAGATTCTGAGGATGATTCTCTGTAGTATTTATGTGAAGATATCTTCTTTTCCACTGTATGCCTCTAGGCAGTTCAAATATCCACTTGCAGATTTTACAAAAAGAGTGTTTCAAAACTGCTCTAGCAAAAGGAAAGTCCAGCTCTGTGAGTTGAATGTGCACATCACAAAGATGTTTCCGATAATGCTTCTTTCTAGTTTTTATGTGATGATATTTCCTTTTCCACCGTAGGCCTCAAGGCACTCCAAATATCAACATGTAGATTCTACAAAAAAAGTGTTTCAAAGCTGCTCTATCAAAAGAAAATTTCAGCACTGTGAGTTGAATGTGCACATCACAAAGAAGTTTTGGAGAATGCTTCCGTCTGATTTTTATGTGAAGATATTTCCTTTTCCACCATAGGCCTCAAAGCGCTCCAAATATCCACTTGCAGATTATACAAAAAGAGTGTTTCAAAACTGATCTATCGAAACAAAGGTTCAGCTCTGTGAGGTGAGTGCATGCATCACAAAGAAGTTTCTGAGAATGCTTCTGTCTAGTTTTTATATGAAGATATTTCCTTTTCAACCATAGGCCTCAACCGCTCCAAATATCCATTTGCAGATTTTACAAAAAGTGTGTTTCAAAACTGACCTATCAAAAGAAAGTCTCAACTCTGTGAGTTGAAAGCACACATCACATAGAAGTTTCTGAGAATGCTTCTGTCAAGTTTTCATGAGAAGATATTGCCATTTCCACCATAGGCCTCAAGACGCTCCAAATATCCACTTGCAGATCCTACAAAAAGAGTGTTTCAAAACTGCTCTATCAAAAGGAGGGTTCAACTCTGTGAGTTGAATGCACACATCACAAAGTAGTTTCTGAGAAATCTTCCATCTAGTTTTCACGTGAAGGTATTTCCTTTTCCACGGTAGGCCTCAACGTGCTCCAAATATCAACTTGCAGATCCTACAAAAAGAGGGTCTCAAAACGTCTCTATCTAAAGAAATGTTGAACACTGTGAGTTGAATGCACACATCACAAAGAAGATACTGAGAGTGCTTCTGTCTAGTTTTTATGTTAAGATATTTCCTTTTACACTGTAAGCCACAAATCACTCCAAATATCCACTCCTGCTGATTCCACAAAATTAGTGTTACATAACTGGTGTATAAAAGAATGGTTCATCTGTGTGAGTTGAATGCCCCCATCACAAAGAAGATTCTGAGAAAGGTTTTGTCTATTTTTTATTTGAAGATATTTTCTTTTACACCGTAGACCTCAAGGCACTCCAAATATCCACATGCACGTTCTACCAAAGAGTGTTTCATAACTGGTCTATCAAAAGAAGTGTTCAACTCTGTTAGTTGAATGTACACAGCCCAAAGAAGATTCTGAGAATGCTTCTGTCTACTTTTGATGTGAAGATATATCCTTTTCCACCATAGGCCTCAAAATGCTCCCAATATCCACTTGCAGATTCTACAAAACGAGTGTTTCAAAACTGGTCTATCAAAAGAAAAGTTCAACTCTGTGAGTCGAATGCACATATCACAAAGGATTTTCTGAGAATGCTTCTGTTTAGTTTTTATATGAAGATATTTTCTTTTGAACAATAGGCCTCAAACGTCCAAATATCCACTTGCAGATTCTACAAAAGGAGGGTTTCAAAACTAATCTATCAAAAGAAAGCTTCAACTCTGTATCTTGAATGGACACATCACAAAGAAGTTTCTGTGAATGATTCTGTCTAGTTTTAATGAGAAGATATTTCCTTTTCCACTATAGGCCATAAAGCCCTCAAAATATCCATTTGCAGGTTGTACAAAAAAGAGTGTTTCAAAACTGCTCTATCAAAAGAAGTTTCAACTCCGTGAGTTGAATGCACACATCACCAAGAAGTTTCTGAGAATGCTTCTGTCTTGTTTTTATGTGAAGATATTTTCTTTTCCACCATAGACCCTAAAGTGCTCCAAATATCCACTTGAAGATTCTACAAAAGAGTGTTTCAAAACTGCTCTATCAGAAGGAAATTTCAGCTCTGTGAGTTGAATATGCACATCACAAAGAAGTTTCTGGGAATGCTTCTTTCTGGTTTTTATGTGAAGATATTTCCTTTTTCACCGTAGGCCTCAAAGCGCTCCAAATAACCAATTGCAGATTCTACCAAAAGGGTGTTTCAAAACTGCTTTATCAAAAGGAAATTTCAGCTCTGTTATTTGAATGCACATATCACAAAGAAGATTCTGAGAATGCTTCTGTCTATTTTTTACGTGAAGATATTTCCTTTTCCACCGTAGACCTCAAGGTGCTCTAAATAACCACTTGCAGATTCTACAAAAAGAGTGTTTCAAAACTGATCTATCATAAGGAATGTTCAACTCTGTGAGTTGAATGCACACATCAAAATGATGTTTCTGAGAATGATTCTGTCTTGTTTTAATTTGAATATATTTCCTTACCCATGTTAGGCCTCAAAGAACTCCAAATATCCTATTGCAGGTTCTACAAAAAGAGTGTTTCAAACTGCTCTATCAAAAGGAAGGTTCATATCTGTGAATTGAATGCACACATCACAAAGAATTTTCTGAGAGTATTTCTGTCTAGTTTTTATATGAAGATATTTCCTTTACCACCGTAGGCCTCAAATTGCTCCAAATATCCACTTGCAATTTCTACAAAAAGAGGGTTTAAAAACTGCTCTATCAAAAGGAATGTTCAACTCGGTGAGTTGAATGCACACATCACAAACAGTTTCTGAAAGCGCTTCTGTCTTGAATTTATATGAAGATATTTCCTTTTCCACCATAGGTCTCAAAGCGCTCACAATATGCACTTGCAGATTATACCAAAAGAGTGTTTCAGAGCTGGTGTATCAAAAGAATGATTCCTCTCTGTGACTTGAATACACACATCACAAAGAAGTTTCTGAGAATTTTTTTGCCTAGTGTTTATGTGAGGATATGTTGTTTTCCACTGCAGGCTTCATGACGCTCCAAATATCCACTTGCTGATTCAACAAAAAGAGTGTTTCAAAAATGCTCTATCAGGAGGATAGTTCAGTTCAGTTAATTGAATATGCACATCACAAAGAAGTTTCTGAGAATGCTTCTGTCAAGTTTTTTTGTGAAGACATTCCCTTTTCCAACACAGGCCTCAAGGCACTCCTAATATCCACTTCCAGATTCTCTAAAAGAATTGTTTCAAAAATGCTCTATCAAAAGGAAAGTTTAGCTCTGTGAGTAGAATGCGAACATCACAAAGAGGTTTCTGAGAAATTTTCTGTCTGGTTTTTATGTGAAGATATTTCCTTTTCCACTGTAGGTCTCAGGGCGCCCAATTATCCACATGTATATTCAACAAAAAGAGTGTTTCAAAACTTCTGTATCAAAGGAAATGTTCAACTCCTTAAGTTGAATGCACACATCACAAAAAAGTTTCTGAGAATCCTTCTGTCTTGTTTTTATGTGAAGATATTTCCTTTTCCACCATAGGCCTCAAAATGCTCCAAATATGCACTTGCAGATACTTCAAAAAGAGTGTTTCAGAACTGTTGCATTGAAAGAATGGTTTATCTATGTAAATTGAATGCACACTTCACAAAGAATTTCCTGAGAATTCTTCTGTCTAGTTTTTATGTGAAGATATATCCTTTTCCACGAGAGGCCTAAAAGCACTAAAAATATCCACTTCAGATCCTACAAAAAAATGTTTCAGAACTGCTCTATGAAAAGAAAAGTTCAACTCTGTGAGTTGAATGCACACATCACAAATAAGTTTCTGAGAATGCTCCCGTCTAATTTTTATGTGAAGATATTTCCTTTTCCACCATAGGCCTCCAAGCGCTCCAAGTATCCACTTGGAGATTCTACAAAAAGAGTGTTTCAAAACTAATCTTTAAAAAGAAAAGTTCAAATCTGTGAGTTGAATGCACAAATCACAAAGAAGCATCTGAGAATTCTTCTGTCTAGGTTTTATGTGAAGATATTTCCTTTTCCAACATAGCCTCAAAGTGCTCCAAATATCCATGTGCAGATCCTATAAAAAGAGTGTTTCAAAACTGCTTTCTCAAAAGAAAGGTTCAATTCTCTGAGTTGAATGTGCATATCACAAAGAAGTTTATGAGAAAGCTTCTCTCTAGTTTTTATGTGAAGATATTTCCTTTTCCAGCGTAGGCCTCAAAGTTCTCGAAATATCCACTTGCAGATTTTACAAAAAGAGTGTTTCAAAACAGCTATATCAAAAGAATGGTTTAGCTCTGTGAGTTGAATGCACACATCACAAAGAAGTTTCTGAGTTTGCTTCTGTCTAGTTTTTATGCTAAGACATTTCCTTTTCCACCGTATGCCTGGAAGTGCTCCAAATCTCCTCTTCCAGATTATAAAAAAAATAGGGTTTCAAAACCGCTCTCTCAATAGGAAGATTCAACTCTGTGAGTTGAATGCATGCATCGCAAAGAAGTTTCTGAGAATGCTTCTGACTAATTTTTATGATAAAATATTTCCTTTCCTACCTTAGGCCTCAAAGTGCTCCAAATATCCACTTACAGATTCAACAAAAAGTGTGTTTCAAAACTGCTCTTTCAAAAGGAAGGTTCAACTCTGTGAGTTAAATGCACACACACATCACATACAAGTTTCTGAGAATGCTACTGTCTAGTTTTTATGTTAAGATATTTCCTTTTCCACTGTAGGCCTCGAGGCACTCCAAATATCCACTAGCAGATTCTACAAAAAGAGTGTTTTAAAACTGCTCTATCGAAAGGAATGTACAGCTCTGTGAGTTGAATGCACACATCACAAAGAAGTTTTGGAGAATGCTTCTGTCTAGTTTTTACATGAAGATATTCCCTTTTCCACTACAGGCCTCAAAACGCTCCAAATATCCACTTGCAGATTCTACAAAAAGAGGGTATCAAAACTGGTCTTTCAAGAGAAATATTAAACTCTGTGTGTTGAAAGCACACATCACAAAGAATTTTGTGAGAATGCTTCTGTCTAGTTTTTATATGAAGATTTTTCCTTTTCAACCATATCCTCAAATGCTACAAATATCCACTTGCAGATTCCACAAAAAGAGTGTTTCAAAGCTGCTCTATCAAAAGAAAGGTTCAACTCTGTAAGTTGAATGGACACATCACAAAAACGTTTGAGAGAATGCTTCTGTCTAGTTTTCATGTGAAGATATTTCCTTTTCCACCATAGACGCAAATCGCTCAAAATATCCTCTTACAGATACTACAAAAAGAGTGTTTCTAACCTGCTCCATCAAAATGAAGGTTCAACTCTGTGAATTGAATGCACACATTACAAAGAAGATTCTGATAATGCTTCTGTCTAGTTCTTATGTGATGATATTTCCTTTTCATCCATAGACATCAAAGTGCTCAAATTATCCAATTAAACAATCTAAAAAATAATTTTTCAAAACTGCTGTATCAAAAGTGAGTTTCAACACTGTGTGTTGAATGCACATGACACAAAGCAGTTTCTGAGAATCCTTTCATCTAGTTTTTTGTGAAGATATTTCCTTTTCCACCGTAGGCCTCAAAGCTTTTCAAATATCCAATTGCAGATACTACAAACACAGTGTTTCAGAACTGGTGTATCAAAAGAATGCTTCAGCTCTATGGGTTGAATGTACACATCACAAACAAGTTTCTGAGAATGCTTCTGTTTAGTTTTTATATGAAGATATTTCCTTTTCAACCAAAGGCCTCAAAGCGCTACAAATATCCACTTGCAGATTCTACTAAAAGAGTGTTTCAACACTGCTCTATCAAAAGGAAGGTTCAACTCTGTGAGTTGAATGCACATATCACAAAGAAGTTTTTGAGAATGCCTCTGTCTAGTTTTTATATGAAGATATTTTCTTTTCCACCACAGGCTTCACAATGCTCCAAATATCCACTTGCAATTTCTACAAAAAGAGTGTTTCAGAACTGTTGTATCAAAAGAATGGTTAACCTCTGTGAGTTGAATGCACACATCACAAAAAAGTTTCTGAGAATTCATCTGTCTAGTTTTCATGTGAAGATATTTAATTGTCCACCATAGGACGCAAAGCGCTCCATATATCCACTGGCAGATTCTACAAAAGGAGTGTTTCAAAACTGCTGTAACAAAAGAAATGTTCAGCCCTGTGAGATGAATGCGCACATCACAAAGAAGTTTCTGACAATGCTTCTGTCTAGTTTTAATGTGAAGATGTTTCCTTTTCCACCGTAGGCCTCAAAGCGCTCCAAATATCCACTTGCATATTCTCCAAAAAGTTTTCACAACTGCTCTACCAAAAGGAAGTTCAACGCTGTGAGTTGAATGCACACATCACAAGAAAGTTTCTGAGAATGCTTCTGTATAGTTTTTACTGAAGTTATTTCCTTTTTCACCGTAGGTGTAAAAGAGCTCCAAATATCCACTTGCAGATTCTAAAAAAAGAGTGTTCCAGAACTGTTCTATCAAAAGGAAGGTTCAACTCTTTGAGTTGAAGCACACTTCAAAAAGAAGTTTCTGAGAATGCTTCTGTCTAGTTTTCATGTGAAAATATTTTCTATTTCACAATAGGCATCAAAGCACTCCAAATATTAACCAGAATATTCTACAAAAAGAATGTGTCAAAACTGCTCTATCAAAACAAAGTTTCAACTCCTTGAGTTTGAATGCACATATCACAAAGAAACTACTAAGAATGCTTCTATCTAGTTTTTATGTGAAGGTATTTCCTTTTCCACCATAGGCCTCAAAACACTCAAAATACGCACTTGCAGATTCTACAAAAAGTGTGTTTCAAAGCTGGCCTATCAAAACGCAGGTTCAAATCTGGAGTTGAATGAACACATCACAAAGAAGTTTCTGAGAATTCTTCTGTCTAGTTTCTATATGAAGATATTTCCTTCTCCACCATTGTCATCAAAGCACACCGAATATCAAATTGCAGATTCTACAAAAAGCGTGTTTTGAAACTGTTCTATCAGAAGGAATGTTCAACACTGGGCGTTGAATGCACACATCACAAAGAAGTTTAAGATAATGCTTCTGTATAGTTTTCATGGGAAGATATTTCCTTTGCCACCGTAGGCCTCAAAGTGCTCCAAATATCCACTTGCAGATTGTACAAAAAGAGCATTTCAAAACTGCTCTATCAAAAGATAGGCTCAATTCTGTGAGTTGAAAGCACACATCACAAAGAAGTTTCTAAGAATACTCCCGTCTACCTCTTATGTGAAGCTATTTCCTTTTCCAGCATAGACCTCAAAGCACTCAAAATACACACTTGCAGATTCTACAAAAAGAGTGTTTCAAAACTGCTTTATCAAAAGGAAGATTCAACGCTTTGAATGCACATTTCACAAATAAGTTTCTGAGAATTCTTCTGTCTAGTTTTTACTGACGTTGTTTCCTTTTCAACCATAGGCCTCAAAGCGTTCAAAATATCCACTTGCAGATTCTACAAAAGGAGTGTTTCACAACTGTTCTATCAAAAGGAAGGTTCAACTCTATGAGTTGAATGCACACTTCACAAAGTAGTTTCTGAGAATGCTTCTGTCTAGTTTTTATGTGAAGATATTTCCTTTTTTACCATAGGCCTCAAAGTGCTCCAAAAATCCACTTGCACATTTTAAAAAAAGAGTGTTTTAAAACTGCTCTATCAAAAGGAAGATTCAGCTCTGTGAGTTCAATGCACACATCACAAAGAAGATGCTGAGAATTCTTCTATCTAGTTTTTATGTGAAGATAATTCCTTTCAGACCATAGGCCTCATAGCATTGCAAGTATCCACTTGCAGATACTACAAAAATAGTGTTTCAAAGCTGCCCTATCAAAAGGAAGGTTTAACTCTTTGTATTGAATGCACACATTGAAAAGAAATTTCTGAGAATGCATCTGTCTAGTTTTTATGTGAAGATATTTCCTTTTCCACCAAAGGACTCAAACCGCTCCAAATATCAACCTGCAGATACTTCGAAAAGAGTGTTTCAGTACTGCTCTATCAAAAGGAAGGTTCAACTCTCTGAGTTGAATTCACACATCATAAAGAAGTTTCTGACAATGCTTCTGTTTAGTTTTTATGTGAAGATATTTCCATTTCTTCCATAGACCTCAAATCGATCGAAATATCCACCTGCAGATTCTACAAAAAGAGTATTTCAAAACTGCTCTATCAAAAGGAAGTTTCCACTCTGCGAATTGAATGCTCACATCACAAAGTAGTTTCTGAAAATGCTTCTGTCTAATTTTTATGTGAAGATATTTCTTTTTCCACTGTTGGCCTCAAATCGCTCCAAATATCCACTTGCAGATTCTACAAAAAGAGTGTTTCAGAACTGCTCTATCAAAAGGAAGGTTCAATGCTGTGACTTGAATGTACTCATCACAAAGTAGTATCTGAGACAGCATCTGGCTAGTTTTTACTGAGTTTATTTCCTTTTCCACCGTAGGCCTCAAAACGCTCCAAATATCCACCTTCAGATTCTACAAAAAGAGTTTTTCAGAACTGCTCTATCAAAAGGAAGCTTCAGCTCTGTCAGTTGAATTCACACATCACAAAGAAGTTTCTGAGAATTCCTCTGTCTGGTTTTATGTGAAGATACTTCGTTTTCCAATGTAGGCCACAAAACACTGCAAATATCCACTTGCAGATTTCACAAAAAGAGTGTTTCAAAACTGCTGCATGAAAAGGAAGGTTCAACTCTGTGGATTGAATGCACACGCAAAAAAGAAGTTTCTGAGAATGCTTCTGTCTTGTTTTTATGTGAATATATTTCCTTTTCCACCATAGGCCTCGAAGCGCTCCAAGTATCCGCTTGCAGATTATACAAAAAGAGTGTTTCAAAACTGGTCTATCAAAACACAGGTTCAACTCTGGAGTTGAATGCACACATCACAAATATGATTCTGAGAATTCTTCTGTCTAGTTTTTATATGAAGATATTTCCTTCTCCACCATAGTCATCATAGTGCTCCAAATATCCACTTGCAGATTCTATGAAAAGCGTGTTTCAAAACTGTTCTATCAAAAGGAAGGATCAATTCTGTGAGTTAAATGCACACATCACAAAGGAGTTTCTGAGAATGCTTCTTTCTAGTTTTTATGGGAAGATATTTCCTTTTCCAAAAGAGTGTTTCAATAATGCTCCACCAAAGTAAAGTTCATCTCTGTGAGCTGAATGCAAACATCACAAAGAAGTTTCTGAGAATGCTTCTGTCTAGGTTTTATGTGATCATTCTTCGTTTTCCATCTTAGGCCTCAAACTGCTCCAAATATCCACTGGCGGACTCCACAATAAGAGTGTTTTGAAACTGCTCTATAAAAAGCAAGGTTCAAATCTGTGAGTTGAATGCTCACATCCCAAAGAAGTTTCTGATTTTCTTGTAAATTTGTTTGAGTTCATTGTAGATTCTGGATATCAGCCCTCTGACAGATGAGTAGGTTGCGAAAATTTTCTCCCATTTTACAGGTTGACTGTTCACTCTATTGGTTTTTTCTTTTGCTGTGCAGGAGCTCTTAGGTTTTACTAGATCCCATTTGTCAAGTTTGGCTTTTGTTGTCATTGCTTTTGGTGTTTTACACATGAAGTCCTTGCCCATACCTTTGTGCTGAATGGTATTGACTAGGTTTTCTTCTAGGGTTTTTATGGTTTTAGGTCTAACATTTAAGTCTTTAATCCATCTTGAATTGATTTTTGTATAAGGTGAAAGGAAGGCATCCAATTTCAGCTTTCTACATATGGCTAGCCAGTATTCCCAGCACCATTTGTTAAATAGGGAATCCTTTCCCCATTGCTTCTTTTTCTCAGGTTTGTCAAAGATCAGATAGTTGTAGATATGTGGCGTTATTTCTGAGGGCTGTGTTCTGTTCCATTGATCAATATCTCTGTTTTGATACCAGTACGATGCTGTTTTGGTTACTGTAGCCTTGTAGTATAGTTTGAAGTCAGGTGTTGTGATGTCTCCAGCTTTTTTGTTTTGGCTTAGGATTGACTTGGCGATGCAGGCTCTTTTTTGGTTCCATGTGAACTTTAAAGTAGTTTTGTCCAATGCTGTGAAGAAAGTCATTGATAGTTTAATGGGGATGGCATTGAAACTGTAAATAACCTTGGACAGTAGAGCGATTTTCATGATATTGATTCTTCCCACCCATGAGCATGGAATGTTCTTCCATTTGTTTGTATTCTCTTTTATTTCCTTGAGCAGTGGTTTGTAGTTCTCCTTGAAGAAGTCCTTCACGTCCCTTATAAGTTGGATCCCTAAGTATTTTATTCTATTTGAAGCAATTGTGAATGGGAGGTCACTCATGATTTGGATCTCTGTTTGTCTGTTGCTGGTGTATAAAAATGCTTGTGATTTTTGTACATTGATTTTGTTTCCTGAGACTTTGCTGAAGTTGCTTATCAGCTTAAGGAGATTTTGGGCTGAGTTGATGGGGTTTTCTAGATATACAAACATGTTATCTGCAAACAGGGACAATTTGACTTCCTCTTTTCCTAATTGAATTCCCATTATTTCCTTCTCCTGCCTAATTGCCCTGGCCAGAACTTCCAACACTATGTTGAATAGGAGTGGTGAGAGAGGGCATCCCTGTCTTCTGCCAGTTTTCAAAGGGAATGCTTCCAGTTTTTGCCCATTCTGTATAATATTGGCTGTGGGTTTGTCATAGAAAGCTCTTACTATTTTGAGATATGTCCCATCAATACCTAATTTATTGAGAGTTTTTAGCATGAAGAGTTGTTGAATTTTGTCAAAGGCCTTTTCTGCATCTATTGAGATAATCATGTGGTTTTTGTCTTTGGTTCTGTTTATATGCTGGATTACATTTATTGATTTGCATATATTGAATCAGCCTTGCATCCCAGGGATGAAGCCCACTTGATCATGGTGGATAAGCTTTTTGATGTGCTGCTGGATTCTGTTTGCCAGTATTTTATTGAGGATTTTTGCATCAATGTTCATCAAGGATATTGGTCTAAAATTCTCTTTTTTGGTTGTGTCTCTGCCCGGCTTTGGTATGAGGATGATGCTGGCCTCATAAAATGAGTTAGGGAGGATTCCCTCTTTTTCTATTGATTGGAATAGATTCTGAAGGAATGGTACCAGTTCCTCCTTGTACCTCTTGTAGAATTTGGCTGTGAATCCATCTGGTCCTGTACTCTTTTTGGCTGGTAAGCTATTGATTATTGCCACAATTTCAGAGCCTGTTATTGGTGTATTTACAGATTCAACTTCTTCCTGGTTCAGTCTTGTGAGAGTGTATGCATCGAGGAATTTATCCATTTCTTCTAAATTTTCTAGTTTATTTTCATAGAGGTATTTGTAGTATTCTCTGATGGTAGTTTGTATTTCTGTGGGATCAGTGGTGATATCCCCTTTATCATTTTTTATTGCATCTATCTGATTCTTCTCTCTTTTTTTCTTTATTATTCTTGCTAGCAGTTCATCAATTTTGTTGATCTTTTCAAAAAAGCAACTCCTGGATTCATTAATTTTTCAAAGGGTTTTTTGTGTCTCTATTTCCTTCATTTCTGTTCTGATTTTAGTTATTTCTTGCCTTCTGCCAGCTTTTGAATGTGTTTGCTCTTGCTTTTCTAGTTCTTTTAATTGTGGTGTTAGGGTGTCAATTTTGGATCTTTCCTGCTTTCTCTTGTGGGCACTTAGTGCTATAAATTTCCCTCTACACAAGGCTTTGAATGCATCCCAGAGATTCTGGTGTGTTGTGTCTTTGTTCTTCTTGTTTTCAAAGAACATCTTTATTTCTGCCTTCATTTCGTTATCTACCTGGTAGTCATTGAGAAGCAGGTTGTTCAGTTTCCATGTAGTTGAGCAGTTTTGAGTGAGATTCTTAATCCTGAGTTCTAGTTTGATTGCACTGTGATCTGAGAGATAGTTTGTTATAATTTCTGTTCTTTCACTTTTGCTGAGGAGAGCCTTAATTCCAAGTATGTGATCAATTTTGGAATAGGTGTGGTGTGGTGCTGAAAAAAAATGTATACTCTGTTGATTTGGGGTGGAGAGTTCTATAGATGTCTATTAGGTCCGCTTGGCTCAGAGCTGAGTTCAATTCGTGGGTATGCTTGTTGATTTTCTGTCTCGTTGATCTGTCTAATGTTGACAGTGGGGTGTTAAAGTCTCCCATTATTAAAGTGTAGGAGTTAAGTCTCTTTTTAGGTCACTCAGGACTTGCTTTATGAATCTGGGTGCTCCTGTATTGGGTGCTTATATATTTAGGATAATTAGCTTTTCTTGTTGAATTGATCTCTTTACCATTATGCAATGGCCTTCTTTGTCTCTTTTGATCTTCATTAGTTTAAAGTCTGATTTATTAGATACTAGGATTGCAACCCCTGCATTTTTTTGCTTTCCATTTGCTAAGTAGATCTTCCTCCATCCTTTTATTTTGAGTCTATGTGTGTCTCTGCACGTGAGATGGGATTTCTGAATACAGCACACTGATGGGTCTTGAATCTTTATCCAATTTACCAGTCTGTGTCTTTTAATTGGAGCATTTAGTCTCCCATCAAAAAGAAGTGGGCAAAGGACATGAACAGACACTTCTCAAAAGAAGACTTTTATGCAGCCAAAAAACCCATGAAAAAATGCTCACCATCAATGGCCATCAGAGAAAAGCAAATCAAAACCACAACGAGATACCATCTCAAACCAGTTAGAATGGCAAACATTAAAAAGTCAGGAAACAAAATGTGCTGGAGATGATGTGGTGAAATAGGAACACTTTTCCACTGTTGGCAGGACTGTAAACAAGTTCAACCATTGTGGAAGTCAGTGAGGGGATTCCTCAGGGATCTAGAACTGGAAATACCATTTGACCCAGTCATCACATTACTGGGTATATACACAAAGGACCATAAATCATGCTGCTATAAAAACACATGAACACGTATGTTTATTGTGGCATTACTAACAATAGGAAAGACTTGGAACCAACCGAAATGTCCAACAATGAGAGACAGGATTAAGAAAATGTGGCACATACACACTGTGGAATACTATGCATCCATGAAAAATGATGAGTTCATGTCTTTTTTTGGGACATGGATGAAATTGGAAATCATCATTCTCAGTAAACAATCACAAGAACAAAAAACCAAACACCACATATTCAAACTCATAGGTGGGAATTTAACAATGAGAACACATGGACACAGGAAGGGGAATATCACAGTCTGGGGACTGTTGTGGGGTCGGGTGAGGGAGAGGGTTAGGATTGGGAGATATACCTAATGCTAGATGAAGAGTTAGTGGGTTTAGCGCACCAGCATGGCACATGTATACGTATGTAACTAACCTGCGCATTGTGCACATGTCCCCTAAAACTTAAAGTATCATAATAATAAATAAAAAACGAAAAGTTTCTGAGAATGCTTCTGTCTAGTTTTTATGTGAAGATATTTCCATTTCCAGCATAGGCCTCAAAGCACTGCAAATATCCACTTGCAGATTCTACAAACATAGTTTTAAAAAGTGCTCTATCAGAAGGAAGGTTCAACTCTCTGAGTTCAATGCACATATCAAAAAGAAGTTTCTGAGAATGCTTCTGTCTAGGTTTTATGTGAACATATTACTTTTTCCAGCATATGCCTCAAAGCACACCGAATATCCACTTGCAGATTCTACAAAAAGAGTGTTTCAAAACTGCTCTATCAAAAGGAAGGTTCAACACTGTGAGTTGAGTGCACACATCACAAAGAAGTTTCTGAGAATGCGTCTGTGCAGTTTTTATTCCAGATATTTCCTTTTACAGCATAGGCCTCAAATCGCTCCAAATATCCACTTGCAGATTTTAAAAAAAGAGGGTCTCAAAACTGCTCTATCATAAGAAAGGTTCAACTCTGTGAGTTGAATGTACACATCACAAATAAGTTTCTGATAATGCTTCTATCTAGTTTTTATGTGAAGATATTTCCTTTTCCAGCATAGGCCTCAAAGCGCTCCAAATATCCACTTGCAGATTCTACAAAAAGAGTGTTTCAAAACTGCTGTAACAAAAGGAAGGCTCAAGTATGTGAGTTGAATGCACATACCACAAAGAAGTTTATGAGAATGTTTCCTTCTAGTTTTTATGTGAAGATATTTCCTTTTCCAGCATAGGTGTCTAAGCGCTCCAAATGTCCACTTTCAGATTCTACAAAAAGCGTGTTTCAAAACTGCTCTATCAAAAGGAATGTTCAACTCTGTCAGTTGAATGCACATATTACAAAGGTGTTCCAGAGAATACTTCTGTCTAGTTTTTATGTGAAGATATTTCCTTTTCCAGCATTGCCCTCAAAGGGCTCCAAATATCCACTTGCAGATTCTACAAAAAGTGTATCAAAGTTGCTCTATCAAAAGGAAGGTGCAACTCTGTGAGGTGGATGCACACATCAAAAAGAAGTTTCTGAGAATGCTTCTGTCTAGTGTTTATGTGAAGATGTTTCTTTTAGCAGCAGAGGTCTCAAGGCGTTCCAAATATACACTGCCAGATTCTACAAAAAGAATGATTCAAAACTACTCTATCAAAAGGAATGTCCAACTCTGTGAGTTGAATGCACACATCACAAGAAGTTTCTGAGAATGCTTCTGTCTGGTATTTATGTGAAGATATTTCCTTTTCCAGCGTAGGCTCAAAGTACTGCAAATATCCAATTACAGATTATACAAAAACAGTGTTTCACAACTGCCCTAGCAAAAGGAAGGTTCAACTCTTTGAGTTGAACACACACATCACAAATAAGATTCTGAGAATGCTTCTGTCTAGTTTTTAAGTGAAGATATTTCCTTTTCCAGCATAAGCCTCAAGGCACTCCAAATATCCACTTACAGAATATACAAAAGAGTGTGTAGAAACTCCTCTACTAAAAGGAAGCCCCAACTCTGTGAATTGAATGCACACATCACAAAGAAGTGCCTGAGAATGCTTCTCTCTAGTTTTTATGTGAAGATATTTCCTTTTACAGTATAGGCCTGAAAGCACTCCAAATATCCACTTGCAGATTCTACAAAAAGAGTGTTTCAAAAGTACTCTATCAAAATGAAGGTTCAACTCTGTGAGCTGGATGCACACATCACAAAGAAGTTTCTCTGAATTCTTTTGTCTAGTTTTTACGTGAAGATATTTCCTTTTCCAGCATAGGCCTCAAATGGCTCCAAATATCCACTTGCAGATTCTGCGAAAAGAGTGTTTCAAAACTGCTCTATCAAAAGCAAGGGTCAACTCTGTGAGTTGAATGCACACATCACAAAGAAGTTTCTGAGAATGCTTTTGTCTAGTTTTTATGTGAAGATATTTCCTTTTCCTGCAATGGCCTCAAAGCACTCCAAATATCCACTTGCAGATTCTAAAAAAAGAGTATTTCAATACTGCTCTATTGAAAGGAAGGTTTAACTCTGTGACTTGAATGCACACATCACAGAGAAGTTTCTGAGAATGCTTCAGTCTAGTTTTTATGTGAAGATATTTCCTTTTCCAGCATAGGTGTCTAAGCGCTCCAAATGTCCACTTTCAGATTCTACAAAAAGTGTGTTTCAAAACTGCTCTATCAAAAGGAATGTTCAACTCTGTCAGTTGAATGCACATATTACAAAGGTGTTCCAGAGAATACTTCTGTCTAGTTTTTGTGTGAAGATATTTCCTTTTCCAGCATTGCCCTCAAAGGGCTCCAAATATCCACTTGCAGATTCTACAAAAAGTGTATCAAAACTGCTCTATCAAAAGGAAGGTGCAACTCCGTGAGGTGGATGCACACATCAAAAAGAAGTTTCTGAGAATGCTTCTGTCTAGTTTTTATGTGAAGATGTTTCTTTTAGCAGCAGAGGTCTCAAGGCGTTCCAAATATACACTGCCAGATTCTACAAAAAGAATGATTCAAAACTACTCTATCAAAAGGAATGTCCAGCTCTGTGAGTTGAATGCACACATCACAAGAAGTTTCTGAGAATGCTTCTGTCTGGTATTTATGTGAAGATATTTCCTTTTCCAGCATAGGCTCAAAGCGCTGCAAATATCCAATTACAGATTATACAAAAACAGTGTTTCACAACTGCCCTAGCAAAAGGAAGGTTCAACTCTGTGAGTTGAATGCACACATCACAAATAAGTTTCTGAGAATGCTTCTGTCTAGTTTTTATGTGAAGATATTTCCTTTTCTAGCATAAGCCTCAAGGCACTCCAAATATCCACTTACAGAATATACAAAAGAGTGTGTAGAAACTCCTCTACCAAAAGGAAGCTCCAACTCTGTGAATTGAATGCACACATCACAAAGAAGTCCCTGAGAATGCTTCTCTCTAGTTTTTATGTGAAGATATTTCCTTTTACAGTATAGGCCTGAAAGCACTCCAAATATCCACTTGCAGATTCTACCAAAAGAGTGTTTCAAAAGTACTCTATCAAAAAGAAGGTTCAACTCTGTGAGCTGGATGCACACATCACAAAGAAGTTTCTCTGAATTCTTTTGTCTAGTTCTTACGTGAAGATATTTCCTTTTCCAGCATAGGCCTCAAATGGCTCCAAATATCCACTTGCAGATTCTGCGAAAAGAATGTTTCAAAACTGCTCTATCAAAAGCAAGGGTCAACTCTGTGAGTTGAATGCACACGTCACAAAGAAGTTTCTGAGAATGCTTTTGTCTAGTTTTTATGTGAAGATATTTCCTTTTCCTGCAATGGCCTCAAAGCACTCCGAATATCCACTTGCAGATTCTAAAAAAAGAGTATTTCAATACTGCTCTATTGAAAGGAAGGTTTAACTCTGTGACTTGAATGCACACATCACAGAGAAGTTTCTGAGAATGCTTCAGTCTAGTTTTTATGTGAAGATATTTAGTTTTCCAGCACAGGCCTCAAAGCAGTCCAAATTTCCACTTTCAGATTTTACAAAAAGAGGGTTTCAATACTGTTCTATCAAAAGGAAGGTTCAACGCTGTGAATTGAATGCACATATCACCAGGAAGTTTTTGAGAATGCATCTTTCTAGTTTTTATGTGATGATATTTCCTTTTCCAACATAGGCCTTGAAGCATTCCAAATATCCACTTGCAGATTCTAAAAAAAGAGTGTTTCAAAACTGCTCTATCAAAAGAAAGGTTCAACTCTGTGATTTCAATGCACACATCAAAAGGAAGTTTCTGAAAATGCCTCCGTCTATTTTTTCTGTGAAGCTATTTCCTTTTCCAGCATAGGCATCAAATCACTCTAAATATCCACTGACAGTTTCTATAAAAAGTGTGTTTCAAAACTTCTCTATCAAAAGGAAGTTTCAACTCTGTGACTTGAATGCACACATCACAAAGAAATTACTGAGAATGCTTCTGTGTATTTTTAATGTGAAGATATTTCCTTTTCCAGTGTAGGCATCAAAGCGCTCCAAATATCCACTTGCAGATTCTACAAAAAGAGTGTTTCAAAACTTCTCTATCCAAAGTAAGGTTCAACTCTGTGAGTTGAAAGCCCCCATCCCAAAGAAGTTTCTTAGCATGCCTCTGTCTATTTTTTATGTGAAGATATTTCTTATTCCAACACAGGCCTCAAAGCGCTCCAAGTATCCTCTTGCAGATTCCATAAAAAGAGTGTTTCAAAACTGCTCTATCAAAAGGAAGGTTCAACTCTCTGAGTTGAAAGCTCACTTCACAAAGAAGTTCCTGAGAGTGCTTCTGTCTAGTTTAAATGTGACAATAATTCCTTTACCAGCATAGGTTTGAAAGCGCTCTAAATATCCTCTTGCAGATTCCACAAAAAGAGGTTTTCCAATGTGCTCTGTCAAAAAAAAAGGTTCAGCTCTGTGAGTTGAATGTACACATGACAGAGAACTTTCTGAGAATGCTTCTGTCTACTTTTCTTGTGAAGAAATTTCCTTTTCCAGCATAGGCTTCAAATGGCTCCAAATATCTACTTGCAGATTCCTCAAAAAGAGTGTTTCAAAACTGCTCTATCAAAAGCAAGGTTCAACTCTGTGAGTTGAATGCACACATCACAAAGAAGTTTATGAAAATGCTTTTGTCTAGTTTTTATGTGAAGATATTTCCTTTTCCTGCATAGGCCTCAAAGCCCTCCAAATATCCACTTGCAGATTGTAAAAAAAGAGGGTTTCAAAACTGCTCTACTGAAAAGAAAATTTAACTCTTTGTGTTGAATGCACACATCACAAAGAAGTTTCAGAGAATGCTTCTGTCTAGTTTTTATTTTAAGCTATTTCCTTTTCCAGCGTAGGCTTCATTGCACTCCAGATATCCACTTGCAGAGTCTAAAAAAGACTGTTTCAAAACTGCTGTATTGAAAGGAAGGTTTAACTCTGTGAGTTGAACGCACACATCACAAAGAAGTTTTGGATAATGTTTCTATCTAGTTTTTATGTGAAGCTATTTCTTTTTCCAGCATAGGCCTCAAGGCGCTCCAGATATCCACTTGCAGATTCTAAAAAAAGAGTATTTTGAAACTGCTCTATCAAAACGAAGGTTCAACTCCGTGAGTTGAATACAAACATCACAAAGAAGATTCTGAGAATGCTTCTATCTAGTTTTTATGTGAAGATATTTTGTTTTCTAGCATAGGCCTGAAAGCGCTCCAAATATCCACTTGCAAATTCTACAAAAGAGTGTTTCAAAACTAATCTATCCAAAGGAATGTTCAACACTGTGAGTTGAATGCACACATCACAAAGAAGTTCCGGAGAATGATTCTGTGTACTTTTTATGTGAAGATATTTCCTTTTACTGCGTAGTCCTCAAAGCACTCCAAATATCCACTTGCAGATTCTACAAAAAGAGGGTTTCAAAACTGCTCTATCAAACAGAAGGCTCAAGTCTGTGCGTTGAATTCTCACATCACAAAGAAGTTTCTGAGAATGATTCTGTCTAGTTTTTATGTGAAGATATTTCCTTTTCCATCATGGGCATCTATGCACTCCAAGTGTCCACTTGCAGATTCTACAAAAAGATTGTTTCAAAAATGCTCTATCAAAAGTAAGGTTCAACACAGTGGGTTGAATGAACATATTACAAAAAAGTTCTGAGAATGCTTCTTTCTAGTTTTTATGTGAAAATATATCTTATTCCAGCACAGGCCTCAAAGCGCTAAAACTATCCACTGGCAGATTGTACAAAGGCAGTTTTACAAAACTGTCCTATCAAAAGGTACGTTCAACTCTGTGAGTACAATGCACACATCAAAAAGAAGTTTCTGAAAATGCTTCTGTCTAGTTTATATGTGAAGCTATTTCCTTTTCCAGCATAGGCGTCAAAGCACTCCAAATATCCACTGGCAGATTCTACAAAAAGAGTGTTTCAAAACTGCTCTGTCAAAAGGAATGTTCAACTCTGTGTACTGAATGCACACATCACAAAGATGTTTCTCAGAATGCTTCTGTCTAGTTTTAATATGAAGATATATCCTTATCTAGCATAGACGTCAAAGAGCTCCAAATATCCACTGGCACATTCTACAAAAAGGGCGTTTCAAAACTTCTCTATCAAAAAGATGGTTCAACTCTGTGAGTAGAATGCACTCATCACAAAGAAGTTTCTGACAATGCTTCTGTCTAATTTTTATGTGAAGATATTTCCTTTTCCTGCATAGGCCTCAAAGCACACCAAATATCAAGTTGCAGAGTCTACAAAAAGAGTGTTTCAAAACTTCTCCATCAAAACGAAGGTTCAAATTTGTGAGTTGAATGCACACATCAAAAAGAAGTTTCTGAGAATGCGTCTGTCTGGTTTTTATGTGAAGATATTTCCTTTTCCAGCATAGGCCACAAAGCGCTCCAAATATCCACTTGCAGATTCTACAAAAAGAGTGTGTAGAAACTGCTCTATCAAAAGGAGGGTTCAACTCTGTAAGTTGAATGCACACATCACAAAGAAGTTTCTGAGAATGCTTCTGTCTAGTATTTATGTGAAGATGTTTCTTTTAGCAGCAGAGGCCTCCAGGTGTTCCAAATATCCACTGGCAGATTCTAAAAAAACAGTGATTCAAAACTACTATATCAAAAGGAAGGTCCAACTCTGTGAGTTGAATGCACACATCACAAAGAAGTTCCTGAGAATGCTTCTGTGTAGTTTTTACGTGAAGATATTTCCTTTTCCAGCATTGGCATCAAAGCACTCCAAATATCCACGGGAAGAATGTACAAAAAGAGTGTTTCAAAACTGCTCTATCAAAAGGAAGGTTCAACCCTGTGAGTTGAATGCCCACATCACAAAGGTGTTCCTTAGAATACTTCTGTCTAGTTTTTATGTGAGGATATTTCCTTTTCCAGCATAAGCCTCAAAGCACTCGAATTATCCACTTGCAGATTCTGTGAAAAGAGTGTTTCAAAACTGCTCTATCAAAAGAAAGGTTCAACTCTGTGAGTTGAATGAACACATCACAAAGAAGTTTCTCAGAATACTTCTGTCTAGGTTTTATATTAAGATATATCCTTTTCCAGAATAGGCCTCAAAGCACCCAAATATCTATTGGCAGATTGTACAAAAAGAGTGATTCAAAACTGTGCTATCAAAAGGAAGGTTCAACTCTGTGTATTAAATACACACATCACAAAGAAGTTTCTGAGAAGGCTTCTGTCTAGTTTTTATGTGAAGATATTTCATTTTGCAGCATAGACCCCAGAGCACTCCAGATATCCACTGACAGATTCTACAAAAATAGTGTTTCATAACTGCTCTCTAGAAACGAAGGTTCAACATGTTGCATTGAATAAACACATCACAAAGAAGTTCTGAGAAAGCTTCTTTCTAGTTTTTATGTGAAAATATTTCGTTTTCTAACATAGGCCTCAAAGCACTCCAAATAAACAGTTGCCGATTCTACAAAAAGTCTGTTTCAGAACTGCTCTATCAAAACGAAAGTTCAACTACGTTAGTTGAAATCACACAACACAAAGAAGTTCTTGAGAATACTTCTGTCTATTATTTTTTTGTGAAGATATTTCCTTTTCCAGCATAGACCTCAAAGCGCTCCAAATATCCTATTGCAGATTCCACAAAAAGAGTGTTTCAAAACTACCCTATCAAAAGGAAGTTTCAACTCTGTAAGTTGAATGCACACATTCCAAAGAAGTTCCTGAGAATGATTCTGTCTAGTTTTCATGGGATGAGAATTCCTTTTCAAGTGTAGGCTTCAAAGCGCTCCAAATATCCTCCTGCAGATTCTACAAAAAGAGTGTTTCAAAACTGCTTTATCGAAAGCAATGTTCAACTCTGTGAGTTGAACGCACAGATTAGAAAGCAGTTTCAGAGAATGCTTTTTTCTGGTTTTTATGTGAGGGTATTCCCTTTTCCAGCATAGGCCTCAAAGGGCTCCAAATATCCACTTGCAGATTCTACAAATAGAGTGTTTCAAAACTGGTCTATTGAAAGGAAGTTTCATCTTTGTGAGTTGAATGGACACATCACAAAGAAGTTCCTGAGAATACTTCTATGTAGTTTTTATGTAAAGATATTTCCTTTCCTGCATAGTCCTCAAATCACTGCATGTATCCACTTGCAGATTCTCCAAAAGGAGGGTTTCAAAATTTTTCTATCAAAAGGAAGTCTCAAACCTGTGAGTTGAGGTCACTCATCACAAAAAATGTTTCTGAGAATGCTTCTGTCTAGTTTTAATGTGAAGATATTTCCTTTTCCGGCATTGGCGTCAAAGTGCTCCAAATGTCCAATTGCAGATTCTAAAAAAGAATGTTTCAAAACTTCTCTATCAAAATGAAGGTTCAAATCTGTGAGCTGAATACCCTCATCACAAATAAGTTTCTGAAAATGCTTCTGTCTAGTTTTTATGTGATGATATTTCTTTCTCCAGCACAGGCCTCAAAGAGTTACAAATATCCACTGGCAAATTCTACAAAAGGAGAGTTTCAAAACTGCTCTATCAAAACGGAGGTTCAACTGTTGTGAGTTGAATACACACATCTCAGAGATGTTTCTGAGGAATCTTCTGTCTGGTTTTAATGTGGAGATATTTCCTTTTCCAGCATAGGCCTCAAAGCGCTCCAAATATCCACTTGCAGATTCTACAAAAAGAGTGTTTCAAAGCTGCTCTATCAAAAGGAAGCTTCAACTCTCTGAGTTGAATGCACACATCACAAAGAAGCTTCTGAGAATGCTTCTGTGTAGCTTTTATGTGAAGATATTTCCTTTTCTACCATAGGCCTCAAAGCGCTCCAAATATCCACTGGCAGATTCTACAAAACGAGTGTTTCAAAACTTGTCAATCAAAAGGAAGTTTCAACTCTGTGACTTGAATGCACACATCACAAAGAAGTTCCTGAGAATGCTTCAGTCTAGTTTTTATGTGGAGATATTTCCCTTTCCAGCTTAGGCCTCAAAGTGCTCCAAATATCCATCGGCAGATTCTACAAAAAGAGTGATTCAAAACTGTTCCATCAAAAGGAACGTTGAACTCTGTGTGTTGAATGCATACAACACTAAGAAGTTTCTTGCAATGTTTCTGACTAGTTTTTATGTGAAGATATTTCCTTATCTAGCATACTCGTCAAATGGCTGAAAATATCCACTGGGCAACAATACTAAAAGTGCGTTTCAAAACTGCTCTTTCAAAAGGGAAAGTTCAAATCTGCAATTTGAATGCACACATCACAAAGAAGTTTGTGAGAATACTTCTGTCTAATTTTTATGTGAAGATATTTCCTTTTCCAGCATATACCTCAAAGCTCTCCAAATATCCACTTGCTGATCCTACAAAAAGAGTGTTTCAATACTGCTCTCTCAAAAGGAAGATTCAACATTGTGAGTTGAATGGACACATCAAAAGATGTTCCTGAGAATGCTTCTGTCTAGTTTTTAAGTGAAGATATTTCCTTTTCCATCATAGGCCTCAAAGCGCTTCAAATATACACTTGCAGATTCTATAAAAACAGTGTTTCAAAACTGCTCTATCAAAGGGAACGCTGAACTCTGTCAGTTGAAAACACACATCACAAAGTAGTTTCTGAGAATATTTGTGACTTGTTGTTATCTGAACATATTTCCTTTTCCAGGAAAGGCATCAAAGCACTCCAAATATCCACTTGCAGATTCTACAAAAAGTGTGTTTCAAAACTTGTCTATGAAAAGGAAGTTTCAACTCTGTGACTTGAATGCATACATCACAAAAAGTTTCTGAGAATGCTTCTGTTTAATTTTTATGTGGAGATATTTCTCTTTCCAGCTTAGGCCTCAAAGCGCTCCAAATATCCACTGGCAGATTCTACAAAAAGAATGTTTCAAAATTGCTCCATCAAAAGGAAATTTCAACGTTGTGAGTTGAAAGCACACATCACAAAGAAGTTTCTGAGAATGCTTCTGTCTAATTTTTATGTGAAGATATTTCCTTTTCCAGCATAGGCCTCAAAGCGCTCCAAATATCCACTAGCAGATTCTACAAAAAGTGTGTGTAGAGACTGCTCTATGAAAAGGAGTGTTCATATCTGTGAGTTGAATGCACACATCACAAAGAAGTTTCTGAGAATGTTTCTGTCTAGTATTTATGTGAAGATATTTCCTTTTCCAGCTTAGGCCTCAAAGTGGTCCACATATCGACTTGCAGATTCTTCAAAAAGCGTGTTTCAAAACTGCTCAATCAAAAGGAAGGTTCAACTATGTGAGTTGAATGCACACATCACAAAAAAGTTTCTGAGAATGCTTCTGTCTAGTTTTGATTTGAAGATATTACCTTTTACTGGACGGGCCTGAAAGCACTCACAATATCCACTTGCAGATTCTACAAAAAACGTGTTTCAAAGCTACTCTATCAGAAGAAAGGTTCAGCTGTGTGAGTGGAAAGCACACACCACAAAGTAGTTTCTGAGAATGCTTCTGTCTGGTTTTTATGTGCAGATATTTCCTTTTCCAGCATAGTCCTCAAATCTCTCCAAATATCCACTTGCAGATTTTACAAAAAGAGTGTTTCAAAACCGCTCTATCAAAAGGAAGGTTCAACTCTGTGAATTGAATGCACACATCACAAAGAAGTTCCTGAGAATGCTTCTGTCTAGTTTTTATTTGAAGACATTTCCTTTTCCAGCATAGACCTCAAAGCGCTGCAAATATCCCCTTGCAGATTCTACAAAAGAAAGAGTATTTCAAAACTGCTCTATGAAAAGGAAGGATCAACTATGTGAGTTGAGTGCGCACATCACAAAGCTGTTTCTGAGAATGCTTCTGTCTAGTTTTTATGTGAAGATATTTCCTTTTCCAGCAGAGGCCTCAAAGCGCTTTGAATATCCCCTTGCATATTCTACAAAAAGAGTGTTTCACAACTGCTCTATCTAAAGGAAGGTTCAACACTGTGAGTTGAGTGCACACATCACAAAGAAGTTTCTAAGAATGCTACTGTCTAGTTTTTATGTGAAGATATTTCCTTTTCCCGCATAGGTCTCTAAGCGCTCCACGTATCCAATTGCAGATCCTACAAAATTATAGTTTCGAATATGTTCTATGAAAGGGAAGGTTCAACTCTGTGTGTTGATTGTGCATATCACAAAGAAGTTTCTTAGAATGCTACTGCATACTTTTCATGTGAAAATATTTCCTTATCTAGCATAGGCTTCTATGCCTTCCAAATACCCACTTGCAGGTTCTACAAAAAGAGTGTTTCAAAACTGTTCTACCAAAAGGAAGATTGAAGCTTGTGCACTGAATACCCACATAACAAAGATGTTTCTGAGAATGCTTCTGTCTATTTTTTATGTGAAGGTAATTCCTTTTCCAGCCTAGGCCTCAAATCACTACACATATCCCCTGGCAGATTCTACAAAAAGAGTGAATTTAAACTGTTGTATCAAAAGGAAGGTTCAATTCTGTGAGTTAAATGCACACATCACAATGAAGTTTCTGATTATGCTTCTGTCTAGTTTTTATGTGAAGACATTTCCTTTTCCAGCATAGGCCTCAAAGAGCTCCAAGTATCCACTTTCAGATTGTGAAAAAAGAGTTTTTCAAAACTGCTCTATCTAAAGGAAGTTTCAACTCTTTGATTTGAATGTACATATCACAAAGAAGTTTCTAAGAATGCTTCTATCTAATTTTTATATGAAGATATTTCCTTTTCCATCATGGACCTCAAAGCACTCCAAATGTCCACTTGCAGATTCTACAATAAGAGTGTTTCAAAACTGCTCTATCAAATCGAAGTTTAAACTCTGTGAATTGAGTGCACAGTTCACAAAGAACTTTCTGTGATTGTTTCTTTCTCGTTTTTACGTGAAGATATTTCCTTTTCCAGCCTAGGCCTGAAAGCAGTCCAAATATCCACTTCCAGATTCTACGAAAAGTGTGTTTCAAAACTGCTCTATCAAAAGGAAGGTTCAACTCTGTGAGTTGAATGAACACATCACAAAGAAGTTTCTGAGAATGCTTCTGTCTAATTTTCATGTGAAGATATTTCCTTTTCCGGCATAGGCCTCAAAGCTCCCCTAATATCCACTGGTAGATTATATAAAAATAGTGTTTCAAAACTGCTCAATCAAAAGGAAGTTTCAACTCAGTGAGTTGAATGCAAACATCACAAAGAAGTTTCTGAGAATGCTTCTGTCTAGTTTTTATGTGATGATATTTCGTTTTCCAGCATTGGCCTAAAAGCGCTCAAATATCCACCTTCAGATAGTACTGAAAGAGTGTTTCAAAACTGCACTATCAAAAGGAAGGTTCAAGTCTGGGAGTTGAATGCACTCATCACACAGAAGGTTCTGAGAATGCTTCTGTCTAGTTTTTATGTGAAGATATTTCCTTTTCCAGCATAGGCCTCAAATCGCTCCAAACATCCACTAGCAAATTCTACAAAAGGAGTGTTTCAAAACTGCACTATCAAAAGGAAGATTCCACTATGTGAGTTGAATGCATAAAGCACAGGGAAGCTTCTGAGAATGCTTCCATCTAGTTCTCATGTGAAGATATTTCCTTTTCCAGTGTTGGCCTCTTAGCATTCCAAATATCCACTTGCAGATTCTAGAAAAAGAGTGTTTCAAAACTGTTCTATCAAAATGATGGTTCAACTCTGTGAGTTGAATGCGCACATCACAAAGAAGTTTTTGAGAATGCTTCTGTCTAGTTGTTTTGTGAAGATATTTCCTTTTCCAGCATAGGCCTCAAAGCGCCCCAAATATCTACTTGCATATTCTACCAAAAGTGTGTTTCAAAACTGCTCTATCGAAAATAAGGTTCAACTCTGTGAGGTGAAATCACTCATCACAAAGAAGTTTCTGAGAATGCTTCTGCCTAGTTTTTATGTAAAAATATTTCCTTTTCCAGGATAGGCTTCAAAGTACTCCAAATATCCACTTGCAGATTGTGCAAAAATAGTGTTTAAAAACTGCTCTATCAAAAGGAAGTTTCAATTCTTTGATTTGAATGTACACATCACAAAGAAGTTTCTGAGAATGCTTCTGTCTAATTTTTATGTGAAGATATTTCCATTTGTAGCATAAGCCTTAAAGCGCTCCAAACATCCACTTGCAGATTCTTCAAAAAGAGTGTTTTTAAACAGTTCTATCAATGGGAAGATTCAACACTTTGGGTTGAATGTACACATCACACAGAAGTTTCTGAGAATGCTTCTTTCTAATTTTTATGTGAGGATATTTCCTCTTCCAGTATAGGCCTCAAAGTGCTCCAAATATCCACTTGCAGATTCAACTAAAAGAGTGTTTCAAAACTGCTCTATCAAAAGGAAGGTTCAACTCTGTGAGTTGGATGCACACATCATAAAGAAGTTTCTGAGAATGCTTCTGTCTACTTTTTCTGTGAAGTTATTTCGTTTTCAAGCATTGGCCTTAATGTGCTCCAAATATCCTTTTGCAGATTCTACAAAAACAGTGTTTCAAAACTGCTCTATGAAAAGGGTGGTTCAACACTGTGAGTTGAATGCACACATCACAGAGAAGTTTCTCAGAATAATTCTAATTTTTATGCGAAGATATTTCCTGTTCCAGCAGAGGCCTCAAAGCGCTCCAAATATCCTCTTGCAGATTCTCCAAACAGTGTGTTTCAAAACTGCTCTATCAAAACGAGGGTTCAATTCTGTGATTTGAGTGCACACATCACAAAGAAGTTTCTGAGAACACTGCTTTCAAGTTTTAATGTGAAGATATACTCTTTTCCAACATAGGCATCAAAGCGGTCCAAATATCCACTTCCAGATTCTGCCAAAAGAGGGTTTCAAAACTGGTCTACTAAAAAGAAGGTTCAACTGTGTGAGTTGAATGCATGCATCACTAAGAAATTTCTGAGAATGCTTCCGTCTAATTTTTATGTGAAGATATTTCGTTTTCAATCATAGGCGTCAAAGCACTCCAAATATCTACTGGCAGATTATTCAAAAAGAGTGCTTCAAAATTGCTCTACCAAAATTAAGGTTCAACTCCGTGAGTTGAATTCACACATCACAAAGAAGTTCCCGATAATGCTTCGGTCTAGTTTTTACGAAAAGATATTTCCTTTTCCAGCGTAGGCCTCAAAGCGCTTCAAATATCCAATTGCAGATTTTATAAAAAGAATACTTCAAAACTGCTCTATCAAAAGGAAGGTTCATCTCTGTTAGTTGAGTGCGCCCATCACAAAGAAGTTTGTGATAATTCTTCTGTCTAGTTTTTATGTGAAGATATTTCTTTATCTAGCATAGGCCTCCAAGCGCTCGAAGAATCCACTTGCAGATTGTATAAAAAGAGTGTTTCAAATCTGCTCTATCAAAAGGAAGGTTCAACTCTGTGAGCTGAATGCACACATCACAAATAAGTTTCTTAGAATGCTTCCATCTAATTTTTATGTGAGGATATTTCCTTATCTATCATAGGTGTCAAAATGCTCCAAATATCCATTGGCAGATCCTACAAAAAGAGTGTTTCAAAACTGCTCTATCAAAAGAAAGATTCTACTCTGAGAGTTGAATGCAATCATCAAAAAGAAGTTTATGAGAATGCTTCTGTCTAGTTTTTATGTGAAGATATTTCCTTTTCCCACATTGGCCTCAAAGCACTCTAAACATCCACTTACAGATCCTACAAAAAGTGTATTTCAAAACTGCTCTATCAAAAGGAAGGTTCAACTTTGTGAGTTGAGTGGACATATCACAACGTTGTTTCTGAGAATGCTTCTGTCTAGTTTTTATGTGAAGATATTTCTTTTTCCAGCATAGACGTCAAAGCACTCCAAATATCCACAGGCAGATGCATCAAAAAGAGTGTTTCAAAACTGTTCTATCAAAATGATGGTTCAACTCTTTGAGTTGAATGCACACATCACAAAGAAGTTTCTTGGAATGCTTCTGTCTCGTTTTTATGTGAAGATATTTCCTTATCTAGCATAGGCGTCAAAGCGCTCCAAATATCCACTGGCAGATTCTACAAAAAGAGTGTTCCATAACTGCGCTATCAGAAGGAAGATTCAACTCTGAGAGTTGAATGCAAATATCACAAAGAAGTTTCTGAGAGTGCTTCTGTCTACTTTTTATGTGAAGATATTTCCTTTTCCTGCATAGGCCTCAAAACACTCCAAATGTCCACTTGCAGATCTTACAAAAAGTGAGTTTCAAAACTGCCCTATCAAAAGGAATATTCAACTTTGTGAGTTGAGTGGACATATCATAAAGGTGTTTTTGTGAATGCTTCTGTCTAGTTTTTATGTGAAGATATTTCCTTTTCCAGCATATGCCTCAAAGCCTTCCGAATATCCACCTGCAGATTCCACAAAAAGTGTTTTTCAAAAACTGCTCCATCAAAAGGAAGGTTCAACTCTGTCACTTGAATGCACACATCACAAAGGTGTTAGTGAGAATGCTTCTGTCTAGTATTTTGTCAAGATATTTCCTTTTCCATCGTAGGCCTCAAACTGCTCCAAATATCCACTGTCAGATTCTACAAAAAGAGTGTTTCAAAACCGCTGTATCAAAATGAAAGTTCAACTCTGTGAATTGAATGCATACATCACAAAGAAGTTTCCCAGAGTGCTTCTGTATAGTTTTGATGTAAACATATTTCCTTTTCCAACATAGGTCTCAAAGTGCTCCAAATATCCACTTGCAGATTCTACAAAAAGAGTGTTTCAAAACTTCTCTATCAAAAGGAATGTTCATCTCTTTGAGTTGAATGCACTCATCACAAAGAAGTTTCTGAGAATGCTTCTTTCTAGTTTTTATGTGAACATATTTCCTTTTCCAGCATAGGCCTTTAAGCACTCCAAATATCGACTTGCAGATTCTACAAAAAAGTGTTTTAAAACTGCTATGATAAAAAGAAAGTTCAACCCTGCGAGTTGAATGCACACATCACAAAGAAGTTTCTGAGAATCTTCTGTCTAATTTTTATGTGAAGACATTTCCTTTTCCAGTCTATGCATCAACACACTCCAAATATCCACTTGCAGATACTACAAAAAGATTGTTTCAACACTGCTCTACCAAAAGGAAGTTTCAACTCTGTGAGTTGAATGCACACATCACAAAGAAGTGTCTGAGAAGGCTTCTGTCTAGTTTTTACGTGAAGATATTTTCTTTTCCAGCTTATGCCACAATGCTCTCCAAATATCCACTTGCAGATTCTACAAAAAGATTGTTTCAAAACTGCTGTATCAAAATAAGGTTCAACTCTGTGAGTTGAATGCACACATCACATAGAAGTTTCAGAGAATCCTTCTGTCTAGTTTTTATGTGAAGTTATCTCCTTTTCTAGCATAGGCCTCAAAGAGCTCCAAATATCCTCTGACAGATTTTACAAAAAGAGTGTTTCAAAAATGCTCTGTCAAAAAGAATGTTCAACTCTGTTAGTTGAATACACACATCACAAAGTAGTTTCTGAAAATGCTTCTCTCTTGTTTTTATTTGAACATATTTCCTTTTCCAGCCTATGCCTAAAAGCACTGCAAATACCCACTGGCAGATTCCACAAAAGATTGTTTCAATCCTGCTCTATCAAAGGGAATGTTCAACTCTGTGATTTGAAGGCACACATCACATGGAAATTTCTGAGAATGCTTCTGTCTAGTTTTTATGTGAAGATATTTCTTTTTCCAGCATAGACCTCAATGCACTCCAAATATTCACTTGCAGATTATATGAAAAGATTGTTTCAAAACTGCTCTATCAAAAGGAAGCTTCAACCCTGCGAGTTGAATGCACACATCACAAAGAAGTTTCAGAGCATGGTTCTGTCTAATTTTTATGTGAAGATGTTTTCTTTTCCAGCATAGTCCTCAAATGGCTCCATATATCCACTTGCAGATTCTATAAAAAGAGTGTTTCAAAACTGCTCTATCAAAAGGACGGTTCAACTTTGTGAGATGAATGCACACATCACAAAGAAATTTCTTAGAATTCTTCTGTCTCGTTTTTATGTGAAGATATTTACTTTTCAAGAATTGGCCTCAAATAATTCCAAATATCCACTTGCAGGTTCTACAAAGAAAAAGTTTCAAAACTGCTCTATCAAAAGATAGGTTCAACAGTGTGAGTTGAATTCACACATCACAAAGAAGTTTCTCAGAATGCTTCTGTTTAGTTTTTCAGTGAATATATTTCCTTTTCCACCGTAGGCAGCAAAGGCCTCCATATATCCACTTGCAGATTCTACAAAAAGAGAATTTCAAAACTGCTCTACCAAAAGATAGGTTGAACTCTGTGAGAAGAAGGCACACATCCCAAAGAAGTTTCTCGGAATGCTTCTGTGTATTTTTAAAGTGAAGATTTTTTTTTCCTTAATAGGCCTCAAAGAGCCCTAATTCTCCACTTTCATATTCTACAAAATTTGTATTTAAAAACTGCTCAGTCAAAAGAGAGGTTCAACTCTGTGAGTTAAATGCCCACATCACAAAGAAGTTTCTAAGAATACTTCTGTGTAAGTTTTATTTGAAGATATTACCTTTTCCATCCTAGGCCTCAAAGGGCTCCAAATATCCAATTGCAGATTCTACAAAAAGAATGTTTCAAAACTGCTCAATCAAATGAAATGTTCAACTAGGTGAAATGAATGCACACATCACAAGGAAGTTTCTCAGAATGCTTCTGTGTAGTTTTTACGTTAAGATATTTCCTTTTACTCCGTCGGCCACAAAGGACTCCACCTAACCACTTGCGGATTCTACAAAAAGAGTTTCAAAACTGCTCTAACAAAAGATTGGTTCAACTTTGTGAGGTGAATGCCCACATCACAAAGAAGTTTCTCAGAATACTTCTGTGTAGTTTTTATGTGAAGATATTTCCTTTTCCACCATAGGACGCAAAGGCCTCCAAATATCCACTTGCAGATTCTTCAAATAGACAGTTTCAAAACTGCTCTCTCAAAACACAGGTTCAACTCTGTGAGTTGAATGCACATTTCAAAAAGTAGTTTCTCAGAGTGCTTCTGTGTAATTTTTATGGGAAGATATTTCTTTTTCCACCATAAGTTACAAAGGGCTCCACTTATCCACTTGCTGATTCTCCAAGAGAGTTTCAACACTCCTCTGTCAAAATATATGTTGAATTCTTTGAGATGAATGCACACATTACAAAGTAGTTTCTTAGAATGTTTCTTTGTAGTTTTTATGTGAAGATATTTCCTTTTCCACCATTGGCTGCAAAGCGCTCCAAATATCCACTTGCAGATTCTACAAAAAGAATATTTCAAAACTGCTCAATCAAAAGAAAGTTTCAACTCTGTGAGATGAATGCACACATCACAATGAAGTTTCTCAGAATGCTTCTGTGCAGTTTTTATGTGAAGATATTTAGTTTTCCACAATTGGCCTCCTATGGTTCCCAACATCAACTTGCAGATTCTACTAAAACAGTTGTTTCCAAACTTCTCAATCAAAAGAAAGCTTCAACTCTGTGAGATGAACGCATATATAACAAAAAGTTACTCAGAATGCTTCTGAGTAGTTTTTATGTGAAGATATTTCCTTTTCCAGCATAGGTCTCAAAGCTCTCCAAATATCGACTTGCAGATTCTATGCAAAGAGTGTTTGAAAACTGTTCAATCACAAGAAAGGTGCAACTCCGTGAGATAAATGCACAAATCACAAATAAGTTTCTTAGAATGTTTCTGTGTAGTTTTTAAGGGATGATATTTCTTTTTCCACCATTGGCCACAAAGGGTTCCAAATACCCTCTTGCAGATTCTACCAAAAGGGAGTTTCAGACTGCTCAGTCAAAAAGTAGGTTCAATTCTGGAGTTGAATGCACACACCACAAACAAGTTTCTCAGAATGCTTCCATGTAGTTTTTATGTGAAGATATTTCCTTTTCCACCATAGCTCTCAAAGTGCTCCAAATATCCACTTGCAGATTCTACAAAAAGAGTGTTTCTCTACAGATGCTGGAGAAGATGTGGAGAAATAGGAAAACTTTTACACTGTTGGTGGGATTGTAAACTAGTTCAACCATTTTGGAAGTCAGTGTGTCTATTCCTTAGGTATCTAGAACTAGGAATACTATTTGATCCAGTGATTCCATTACTGGGTGTATACCCAAAGGACTATAAATCATGCTGCTATAAAGACACATGCACACGTATGTTTATTGCTGCACTATTCACAATAGCAAACACTTGGAGCCATCCCAAATGTCCAACAATGATAGACTGGATTAAGAAAATGTGGCATATATACATCATGGAATTACTCTGCAGCCATTAAAAAAAGATGAGTTCATGTCCTTTGTAGGGACATGGTTGAAATTGGAAATCATCATTCTCAGTAAACTATCGCAAGGATAGAAAACCAAACAACGCATGTTCTCACTTATAGATGGGAACTGAAAAATGAGAACACATGCACACAGGAAGGGGAACATCACACTCTGGGGACAGTTGTGGGGTGGTGGGAGGCGAGAGGGATAGCATTAGGAGATATTCCTAATGCTAAATGATGAGTTAATGGGGGCAGCACACTAGCATGGCACATTTATACTTATGCAACTAACCTGTACATTGTGCACAGGTACCGTAAAACTTAAAGTATAATAACAATAAAAATAATAATAATAAATAAAAAAGAGAGATAGAAAAAAAGAGCATGTCAAAACTGTTCAATCAAAAGAAAGGTTCAACTCTGTGAGATGAATGCACACATCACAATGTAGTTTCTCATTGTGCTTCTATGTAGTTTTTATGTGAAGATATTTCCTTTTCCACCATAGTTTGCAAAGGGCTCCAATTATCCACCTGCAGATTCTACAAAAAGAGAGTTTCAAAACTCTCAATCAAAATATTTGTTCAACTCTGCGAGATGAATGCACACATCACAAAGATATTTCTCAGAATCCTTCTGTGTAGTTTTTATGTGAAGGTATTACCTTTTCCACCATAGGACGCAAAGGCCTCCAAATATCCACTTGCAAATTCTACAAACAGACAGTTTCAAAACTGCTCTCTCAAAAGATATGTTGAAATCTGTGTGTTGAATGCACATATCAGAAAGTTGTTTCTCAGAGTGCTTCTGTGTAGTTTTTATGTGAAGATATTCCCTTTTCCACCAGAGGTTGCAAAGGGCTCCAAATATCCACTTGCAGATTCTACAAAAAGAGAGTTTCAAAACTGTTCTATCAAAAGATAGGTTCAAGACTATGAGATGAATGCACACATCACAAAGAAGTTTCTCAGAATCCTTCTGTGTGTTTTTTATGTGAACATATTTCCTTTTTCACCATGGGCTGCAAAGGGCTCCAAATATCCACTTGCATATTCTACAAAAAGAGAATTTAAAAACTGCTCTACCAAAAGATATGTTCAACTCTGTGAGATGAATGCACACATCACAAAGAAGTTTCTCAGAATGCTTCTGTGTAGTATTTATGTGAAGAGAGATCCTTTTTCACCGTAGGCCTCAAAGCACTCCAAATATCCACTTGCAGATTCTACAAAAAGAGTGCTTCAAAACTGCTCTATCAAAAGGAAGGTTCAACTCTCTGAGTTGAATGCACACATCACAAAGAAGCTTCTGAGAATGCTTCTGTTTAGCTTTTATGTGAAGATATTTCCTTTTCTACCATAGGCCTCAAAGCGCTCCAAATATCCACTGGCAGATTCTACAAAACGAGTGTTTCAAAACTTGTCAATCGAAAGGAAGTTTCAACTCTGTGACTTGAATGCACACATCACAAAGAAGTTCCTGAGAATGCTTCAGTCTAGTTTTTATGTGGAGATATTTCCCTTTCCAGATGAGGCCTCAAAGTGCTCCAAATATCCACTGGCAGATTCTACAAAAAGAGTGATTCAAAACTGTTCCATCAAAAGGAACGTTCAACTCTGTGTGTTGAATGTATGCAACACTAAGAAGTTTCTTGCAATGTTTCTGACTAGTTTTTATATGAAGATATTTCCTTATCTAGCATACTTGTCAAATGGCTGAAAATATCCACTGGGCAACACTACTAAAAGTGCGTTTCAAAACTGCTCTTTCAAAAGGGAAAGTTCAAATCTGCAATTTGAATGCACACATCACAAAGAAGTTTGTGAGAATACTTCTGTCTAATTTTTATGTGAAGGTATTTCCTTTTCCAGCATAGACCTCAAAGCTCTCCAAATATCCACTTGCTGATCCTACAAAAAGAGTGTTTCAATACTGCTCTCTCAAAAGGAAGGTTCAACATTGTGAGTTGAATGGACACATCAAAAGATGTTCCTGAGAATGCTTCTGTCTAGTTTTTAAGTGAAGATAATTTCTTTTCCATCATAGGCCTCAAAGTGCTTCAAATATACACTTGCTCAATCAAAAGAAATGTTCAACTCTGAGAGATGAATGCACACATCACAAGGAAGTTTCTTATAATGCTTCTTTGTAGTTTTTAAGGGAAGATATTTCCTTTTCCACGATAGACCTCAAAGCGCTCCAAATATCCACTTGCAGATTCTACAAAAAGAATGTTTCAAAACTACTCAATCAAGTGAAATGTTCAACTCAGTGAAATGTATGCACACATCACAAAGAAGTTTCTCAGAATGCTTCTGTGTAGTTTTTATGTGAAGATATTTCATTTTACTCCATCGGTCTCAAAGGGCTCCACAAAACCATTTGCAGATTCTACAAAAAGGGAATTTCAAAACTGCTCTAACAAAAGATAGGTTCAACTCTGCGAGGTGAATGCCCACAAAACAAAGAAGTTTCTCAGAATGCTTCTGTGTAGTTTTTATGTGAAGATACTATCTTTTCCACCATAGGCCACAAAGGCCTCCAAATATCCACTTGCAGATTCTACAAAAAGATAGTTTCAAAAGTACTCTCTCAAAAGATAGTTTCAACTCTGTGAGTTGAATGCACACATCACAATGTAGTTTCTCAGAGTGCTTCTGTGTAGTTTTTATGTGAAGATATTTCCTTTTCCAACATAGTTTGCAAAGGGCTCCAAATATCCACTTGCAGTTTCTACAAAAAGAGAGTATCAAAACTCCTCTGTCAAAATATATGTTCAACTCAGTGAGATGAATACACACATCACAAAGAAAAGAAGTTCTCAGAATGCTTCTTTCTAGTGTTTATGTGAAGATATTTCCTTTTCCACCATAGGGCACGTAGGGCTCCAAATATCTACTTCCAGATTCTACGAAAAGAGAACTTCAAAACTACTTTATCAAAAGATAGGTTGGATTCTGTGAGATGAATGCTCACATCACAAAGTGATTTCTCAGAATGCTTCTGTGTAGTTTTTATGTGAAGATATTTCCTTTTCCACCATCGCCACAAAGCGCTCCAAATATCCACTTGCAGATTCTACAAAAGGAGAGTTTCAAAATTGCTGAATCAAAATAAAAGTTCAACTCTGTGAGATGAACGCACACAAAATAAAGGTGTTTCTGACAATGCTTCTGTGTAGATTCTATGTGAATATATTTCCTTTTCCAGAATAGGCCCCAAAGCGTGGCAAATATCCACTTGCAGATTCTACCAAAAGAGTTTTTCAATACTGCTCAATCCAATGAAAGATTCAACCACGTGAGATGAGTGCACGCATCACAAAGAACTTTCTCAGAATGCTTCTGTGTAGTTTTTATGTGAAGATATTTCGTTTTCTACCATTGGCTGCAAAGGTCTCCAAATATCCACTTGCAGATTATACAAAAAGAGAGATTCAGAACTTCTGTGTCAAAAGATAGGTTCAACTCTGTGAGATGAATGCACACATTACAAAGTAGTTTCTCAGAATTCTTCTGGGTAGTTTTTATGTGAAGAGATTTTCTTTTCCACAGTAGGCCTCAAAGCACTCCAAATATCCTCTTGCAGATTCTACAAAAATAGTGTTTCAAAACTGCTCAATCAAAGGAAAGTTCCAACTGTGTGAGTTGAATGCACACATCACAAAGAAGTTCCTCAGAATGCTTCTGTGTAGTTTTTATGTGAAGAGATTTCCTTTTCCACAATAGGCCTCCAAGGGCTCCAAATACCCACTTGCAGATTATACTAAAAGAGTGTTTCCAAGCTGCTCAATCAAAAGAAAGGTTCAACTGTGTCAGATGAGTGCACTGAAACAAAGAAGTTTCTGAGAATGCTTTTGTAAATTTCTATGTGAAGATAATTACTTTTCCAAAATAGGCCCCAAAGCGCTCCAAATATCCACTTGCAGATTGTACAAAAAGAGTGTTTCAAAACTGCTCAATGAAATGAAAGGTTCAACTCGGTGAGGTGAATGCATACATCACAAAGAAGTTCCTTAGAATGCTTCTGTGTAGTTTTTATGTGAAGATATTTCCTTTTCCAACCGTAGGCCTCAAAGCAGTCCAAATATCCAACTGCAGGTTCTACAAAAAGAGTGTTTCAAAATTGCTCAATCAAAAAAAACGTTCAATTCTGAGAGGTGAATGCACACATTACAAAGAAGTTTCTCAAAATGCTTCTGTGTAGTTTTTATGTGAAGATATTTCCTTTTCCAAAATAGGCCTCCAAGGACTCCAAATATCCACTTGCAGATACCACTAAAAGACTTTTTTCAAACTTCTCAATCAAAAATGAGGTTCATCTCTATGAGATGAATACACACATCACAAAGGAGTTTCTCTGAATCCTTCTGTGTAGTTTTTATTGGTAGATATTGTGTTTTCCACCATCGGTCCCAAAGGGCTCCAAATAAACACTTTCAGTTTCTACAAAAACAGAATTTCAAAACTGCTCTATCAAAAGATAAGTTCAACTCCGTGAGTTGAATGCACTCATCACAAAGAAGTTTCTCAGAATGCTTCTGTGTATATTTTATGTGAAGGTATTCCCTTTTCCACCATAGGCCACAAAGCACTCCAAATATCCAATTGCAGATTCTACAAAAAGAGTGTTTCAAAACTGCTCTTTCAAAAGATAGCTTCAACTCGGTGAGATGAATGCACACTTCACAAAGAAGTTTCTCCTAATGCTTCCGTGTAGTTTTTATGTGAAGATATTTCCTTTTCCACCATAGGCCTCAAAACCCTCCAAATATCCACTTGCAGATTCTACAAAAGGCTTATTTCAAAACTGCTCAATCAGAAGAAATGTTCAACTCTGTTAGATGAATGCACACATCATAAAGAAGTTTCTCCAAATGCTTCTGTGTAGTTTTTATTTGCAGATATTTCCTTTTCCTCTGTAGGCCTCAACGCGCTCCAAATATCCACTAGCAGATTCTACAAAAACAGATTTTCAAAACTGCTCAATCAAAACAAAGTTCCAACTCTGTGAGATGAATACCCACATCACAAAGTAGTTTCTCAGAATGCTTCTGTGTAGTTCTTATGTGAAGATATTTCCTTTTTCACAAAAGACCTCTAAGGTTTCCAAACATCCACTTGCATATTCTACTAAAAGAATGTTTCCAAACTCCTCAATCAAAAGAAAGGTTCAACACTGTGAGATGAATGCACTCGAAACAAAGAAGTTTCTCAGAATGCTTCTGTGTAGTTTTTATGTGTCGATATTTCCTTTTCCACAATAGGCCTCAAAGTGCTCCAAATATCCACTTGCAGATTCGACAAAAAGAGTGTTTCCAAACTGCTCAATCAAATGAAATATTCCACTCTGTGAGATAAATGCACACATCACAAAGAAGGTTCTCACAACGCTTCTGTGAAGTTTTGAGGGAAGAAATTTCCTTTTCCATCAACGGCAACAAAGGGCTCCAAATATCCACTTGCAGATTCTACAAAAAGAGAATTTCAAAACTGCTCTACCAAAAGATAGGTACAACTCTGCGTGTTGAATGCACATATCATAAACAAGTTCCTCTGAATGCTTCTGTGTAGTTTTTATGTAAACATATTTCCTTTTCAACCATAAGCCTCAAGGCGCTCCAAATATCCACTTGCAGATTCTACAGAAAGAGTGTCTCCAAACTACTCAATCAAAAGAAAGGTTCAACTCTGTGAGATGAATGCACACAAAACAAACAAGTTTCTGAGAATGCTTCTGTGTAGTTATTATGTGAAGATATTTCCTTTTCCACAATGGTCATGAAAGTGCTCAAATATCAACTTGCAGATTCGACAAGAAAAATGTTTCAAAACTGCCCAATCAAATGAAAGTTTCAACTCTGTGAGATGAATGCACACATAACAAAGTTGTTTCTGAGAATGCTTCTGTGGTTTTCATGGGAAGATATTTCCTCTTTCACCATTGGCCACAAAGGGCTCCAAGTAACCACTTGCAGATTTTACAAAAAAGTCTGAAAACCGCTATCAAAAGACAGGTTCAAATCTGCGAGTTCAATGCACACATCACAAAAAAGTTTCTCAGAATGCTTCTGTGTAGTTTTTATGTGAAGATATTTCCTTTTCCACCATAGGCCTAAAGTGCTCCAAATATTCATTTTCAGAATCTGCTAAAAGAGGGTTTCAAAACTGATCAATGAAAAGAAAGTTTCAAATCGTGAGATAAATGCACACAAAACAAAGAATTGTCTGAGAATGCTTCAGTGTAATTTTTATAAGAAAATATTCCCTTTTCCACACTAGGCCTCAAAGGGCTCCAAATATCCACGTGCAGATTCTACAGAAAGAGTGTTTCAAAACTGTTTAATCAAATGAAATGTTCAACTATGTTAGATGAATTCACACATCACAAGGAGTTTCTCAGAATGCTTCTGTGTAGTTTTTATGTGAAGATATTTCATTTTCCACCATTGGCCTCAAAGCACTCCAAATATCCACTTGCAGATTCTACAAAAGAGTGTTTCAAAACTTCCCAATCAAAAGAAAGGTTCGACTCTGTGAGATGAATACTCACATCACAAAGAATTTTCTCAGAATGCTTCTGTGTAGTTTTTATGAGAAGACATTTCCTTTTCCACAATAGGTCTCCAAGGGTTTCAAATATCCATTTGCAGATTCTAGTAAAAGAGTGTTTCCAAACTGTTCAAAGAAAAGAAAGTTTCAACTCAGTGAGACGAATGCAGACATCACAAAGATGTTTCTAAGAATGCTTCTGTGTCGGTTTTTTGTGAAGATACTTCCTTTTCCACAATAGGCCTCAAAGTACTCCAAAGATCCACTTGTATATACTACAAAAGAGTGTTTCAAAACTGCTAAATCAAATGAAATGTTCAACTCTGTGAGATGAATGGAGACATCAGAAAGTAGTTTCTCAGAATGCCTCTGTGTAGTTTTTATGCGAAGATTATTCGTTTCCCACCATCGGCCACAAAGGCTCCAAAGGGCCAGAAAGAGTTCCAAAGGGCAGATCCTACAAAAAGAGATTTACAAAACTGCTCTATCAAAGAAAGCTACAACTATGTGACATGAATGCACACATCACAAAGAAGTTTCTGTGAGTGTTTCTGTGTAGTTTTTATGTGAAGATATTTCCTTTTCCTCAAAAGGACTCAAAGCACTCAAAATATCCCTTGCAGATTCTACCAAAAGAGTGTTTCAAAACTGCTCAATCAAATGAGATGTTCAACTATGTTAGATGAATTCACGCACCACAAGGAGTTTCTCAGAGTGCTTCTGTGTAGTTTTTATGTGAAGATATTTCATTTTCCACCATTGGCCTCAAAGCGCTCCAAATATCCACTTGCAGATTCTACAAAAAGAGTGTTTCAAAATTTCCCAATCAAAAGAAAGGTTCAACTCTGTGAGATGAATACTCACATCTCAAACAAGTTTCTCAGAATGCTTCTGTGTAGTTTTTATGAGAATATATTTCCTTTTCCACAATAGGCCTCCAAGGGTTTCAAATATCCATTTGCAGATTCTAGTAAAAGAGTGTTTCTAAACTGTTCAAAGAAAAGAAAGTTTCAACTCAGTGAGACGAATGCACATATCACAAAGAAGTTTCTGAGAATGCTTCTGTGTAGATTTTTTGTGAAGATACTTCCTTTTCCACAATAGGCTGCAAAGCGATCCAAAGATCCACTTGTAGATACTACAAAGGAGTGTTTCAAAACTGCTAAATCAAATGAAATGTTCAACTCTGTGAGATGAATGGGGACATCAGAAAGTAGTTTCTCAGAATGCTTCTGTGTAGTTTTTATGGGAAGATTATTCGTTTTCCACCATCGGCCACAAAGGGCTCCAAATAACCACTTGCAGATCCTACAAAAAGAGATATACAAAACTGCTCTATCAAAAGAAAGCTACAACAATGTGAGATGACTGCACAAGTCACAAAGAAGTTTCTTTGAGTGTTTCTGTGTAGTTTTAACGTGAAGATATTTCCTTTTCCCCAAAAGGACTCAAAGCGCTAAAAATATCCCTTGCAGATTCTACCAAAAGAGTGTTTCAAAACTGCTCAATCAAATGAAAGGTTCAACTCGGCGACCTGAATACACACATCACAAAGTAGTTTCTAAGAATGCTTCTGTGTAGTTTTTATGGGAAGACATTACCTTTTCCACTATCGGCCATAAAGGGCTCGAAATAAACACATGCAGATTCTACAAAAAGAGAGTTTCAAAACTTCTCTATCAAAAGATAGGTTCAACTCTGTAAGTTGAATGCACACATCAAAAAGAAGTTTCTCAGAATGCTTCTGTGTAGTTTCTATGTGAAGATATTTGCTTTTCAACATAGGCCTCAAAGCACTCCAAATATCCACTTACAGATTCTACGAAAAGAGAGTTTCAAAACTGCTTAATCAAAAGAAAGAACAACTCTGTGAAATGAATGCATACATCACAAAGATGTTTCTCAGAATGTTTCTGTGTAGTTTTTATGTGAAGATATTTCCTTTTCTATAACAGGCCTGAAAGCACTACAAATATCCATTGCAGATTCCACAAAAAAAGTGTTTCAAAACTCCTCTATCAAAAGGAAGATTCAACTCCATGAGATGAATGCAAACGTCACAAAGAAGTTTGTCAGAATGCTTCTGTGTAGTTTTTATGTGAAGACATTTCCTTTTCCACCATAGGCAGCAAAGGGCTTCAAATATCATCTTGCAGATTCTACAAAAAGAGAGTTTCAAAACTGCTCTATCAAAAGATAAGTTCAACCCTGTGCGTTGAATGTGCACATCACAAAGAAGTTTTTCAGAATGCTTCTGTGTAGTTTTTATATGAAGCGATTTCCTTTTCCACAATAGGCCTCCAAAGGCTCCAAATATCCTCTTGCAAATTCTACTAAAGGAGTGTTTACAAACTGCTCAACCAAAAGAAAGGTTCAACTCTGTGAGATGAATGCACACATCACAAAGAAGTTTCTCAGAATGCTTCTGTGTAGTTTTTCCTTTTCTACAATAGGCACCCAAGGACTCCAAATATCCAATTGCAGATTCTACTAAATGAGTGTTTCCAAACTGCTCAATCAAGAGAACGGTTCATCTCTGTGAGGTGAATGTTCACATGACTAAGGAGTTTCTCAGAACGCTTCTGTGTACTTTTTATGTGAAGATACTTCCTTTTCCACCATAGGCATCAAAGGTCTCCAAATATCCACTTGAATATTCTACAAAAAGAAAGTTTCAAAACTGATATATCAAAACTTAGGTTCAACCCATTGAGATGAATGCACACATCACAAGGAATTTTCTCATAATGATTCTGTGTAGTTTTTCTGTGAAGATATTCCCCTTTCCAAAATGGGCCTCAAAGCACTACAAATGTACACTTGCAGATTCTACAAAAAGTGTGTTTCAAAACTGCTCAATGAAAAGAAAAGTTCAACTCTGTCAGATGAATGCACATATCACAAAGCAGTTTGTCAGAATGTTTCTCTATAGTTTTATTTTAAGAAATTTCCTTTTCCACCACTGGCCTCAAAGCGTTTGAAATGTACAATTGCAGATTCTACAAAAAGAGTGTTTCAAAGCTGCTCAATCAAAAGAAATGTTCAAATCTGTGAGATAAATGCACACCTTACAAAGAAGTTCCAGAATCTTTCTGTCTAGTTATTTTGTGAAAGTATTTCTTTTTCCACAATATGCCTCAAAGTGATCCAAATATCCACTTGTAAATTCTACATAAAGAGTGTTTCAAAACTGCTCCATCGAAAGTAAGGTTAAACTCTGTGAGATGAATGCACACATCATGAAGAAGTTTGTCAGAATGTTTCCGTCTAGTTTTTATGTGAAGATATGTCCCTTTACAGCATAGACCTCAAAGGGCTCCAAATGTCCACTTGCAGATTCTATAAAAGGAGTGTTTCCAAACTGTTCAATCAAAGAAAGGTTCCATTCTGTCATTTGAATTCACACATTGCAAAGAAGTTTCTCAGAATGCTTCTGTCTACTTTTTATGTGAAGATATTTCCTTTCCCACCATAGGCCTTAAAGCGCTCCAAATGTCCACTTGCAGATTCTACAAAAAGAGTGTTTCCAAACTGCTCAATCAAAAGTCAGCTTCAACTCTGTGAGGTGATTGAACACATCACAAAGTATTTTCTCAGAATGATTCCGTCTAGTTTTTATGTGAAGATATTTCCTTTTCCAGCATAGGCCTCAAAGCACTCCAAATGTACAATTGTCGATTCTTCAAAAACGTTGTTTCAAAAATGTTCATTGAAAAGAAATGTTCAACTCTGTGAGATGAATGCACACATCACAGAGTGGTTTGTTAGAATGTTTCTGTATAGTTTTTATGAGAAGATAATTCCTTTTCCACCATAGTCCTCGAAGCACTCTAAATGTCTAATTGCAGAATCTACAAAAAGTGAGTTTCAAAGCTGCTAAATAAAAAGAAATTTTCAACTCTGTGAGATGAATGCAAACATCACAAATAAGTTTCTCACAATGCTTCTGTCTAGTTATTATGTTAAGATATTTCATTTTCCACCATAGGCTTCAAACCACTCCAAATGTCCACTTGCAAATTCTACAAAAAGAGTGTTTCAAAACTGCTCAATTGCAAGTAAGGTTCAACTCTGGGAGATGAATGCACACATCACAAAGAATTTTCTCAGAATGCTTCTGTTTAATTATTATGTGAAGCTATTTTGATTTCCACCTCAGGTCTCAAAGCGTTCCAAATGTCCACTTGCAGATTCTACAAAAAGACAGTTTCAAAACTGCTAAATCGAAAGTAAGCATCAACTCTGTGAGATGAATAAACATATCACAAAGAAGTTTGTCAGAATGCTTCTGTCTAGTTTTTATGTGAAGATATTTCCTCTTCCACCATAGGTCGCAAAGCGCTCCAAATGTCCACTTGCAGATTCCTCAAAAAGATTGTTTCAAAACTGTTTAGAGAAAGGAAAAGTTCAACTCTATGAGATGAATGCAGACATCACAAAGAATTTCCTCAGAAAGCTTCTGTCTAGTTTTTATGTGAACATATTTCCTTTTCCACCATAGGCCTCAAAGCGCTCCAAATGTACACTTGCAGTTTCTACAAAAAGAGTGTTTCAAAACCGCTCAATCAGAAGAAAGTTTCAACTCCTTGAGATGAATGCACACATCACAGAGAATTTTCTCAGAATGATTCTGTATAGTTTTTATGTGAAGATATTTCCTTTTCCACAGTAGGCCTCAAAGCACTCCAAACGTCCACTTGCAGATTCTACGAAAAGAGTGTTTCAAAATTGTTCAGTCGAAAGTAAGGTTGAATTCTATGAGATGAATGCACATTTCACAGAGAATTCTGTCAGAATACTTCTGTCTAGTTTTTATGTGAAGATATTTCCTTTTCCGCCATAGGCCACGAAGTGCTCTGAATGACCACATGCAGATTCTTCAAAAAGAGTGTTTCTAAACTGCTCCATCAAAAGAAACGTTCTACTCTGTGAGATGAATGAACACATCACAAAGAAGTTTCTCAGAATGCTTCTGTCTTGTTCTTAAGTGAAGATATCTCCTTTTCCACCATAGGCTGCAAAGTGCTCCATATCTACACTTGAAGATTCTACAAAAACAGAGTTTCCAAACTACTCAATCAAAAGAAAGGTTCAACTCTGTGAGATTAATATACACATCACAAAGGAGTTTGTCAGAATGCTTCTTTCTAATTTCTAGGTGAAGATATTTCCTTTTCCACCATAGGCCACAAAGCACTCGAAGTGTCCAATTGCACATCGGATAAAAAGCTTGCTTGAAAACTGCACAATCAGAATTAAGGTTCAACTCTGTGAGATGAATGTACATATCACAAAGAAGCTTGTCAGATTGCTTCTGACTAGTTTTTATGTAAAGATATTTCCTTTACCACCATAGGCCTCAAAGTGCTCCAAATGTCCATATGCAGATTCTACAAAAGGAGTGTTTTCAAACTGCTCAATCAAAAGAAAGGTTCAACTCTGTGAGATGATTGAACACATCACAAAGAAGTTTCTCAGAAAACTTCTGTCTAGTTTTTATGTGAAAATATTTCCTTTTCCACCATAGGCCTCAAATCACCCCAAATGTCCCCTTGCAGATCCCATAAAAAAAGTGTTTCAAAGCTGCTCAATGAAAAGAAAGGTTCAACTCTGTGAGATGAACACAGACATCACAAAGATAGTTTCTCAGAATGCTTCCATTTAATTATTATGTGAAGATATTTTGATTTCCACCTTAGGCCTGAAAGCGCTCCAAATGTCCACTTGCAGATTCTAAAAAAAGAGTGTTTCAAAACCGCTCAATCAAAAGAGAGATTCAACTATGGGAGATGAATGCACACGTCACAAAATGTTTCTCAGAATGCTTCTGTCCTGTTCTTAAGTGAGGATATTTCCTTTTCCACCATAGGCCTAAAATCGCCCCAAATGTCCCCTTGAAGATCCCTTAAAGAGTGTCTCAAAGCTGCTCAATCAAAAGAAAGGTTCAACTCTGTGAAATGAATACAGAAATCACAAAGATAGTTTCTCAGAATGCTTCTGTCTAGTTATTATGTGAAGATATTTCGTTTTCCACCATAGGCCTCAAATCGCTCCAAATGTCCACTTGAAGATTCCAGAAAAAGTGTGTTTCAAAACAGCTCATTGGAAAGTAAGGTTCAACTCTGTGAGATGAATGCACACATCACAAAGTAGTTTGTCAGAATGTTTCTATCTAGTTTTTATGTGAAGATATTTCCTTTTCCGCCATAGTACAAAAAGCGGTACAAATGTCCCCTTGCAGATTCTCCAAAAGGAGTGTTTCAAAACTGCTCAATCAAAAGAAATGTTCAACTCTGAGAAATGAATGCACACATCACAAAGGAGTTTCTCAGAATGCTTTGGTCTAGTTTTTAATTCAAGATATTTCCTTTTCCACCTTACGTCTCAAAGCACTCCTAATGTCCACTTTCAGATTCTACAAAAAGAGTGTTTCCAAACTACTCAATCAAAAGAAAGTTTTAACTCTGTGAGACGAATGCACACATCACAAAGTATTTTCTCAGAATGATTCTGTCTAGTTTTTAAATGAAGATATCTCCTTTTCCACCATAGGCTTCAAATCACTGCAAATATCCACTTGCAGATAGTACAAAAAGAGTGTTTCAAAACTGTTCAACCAAAAGTAAGGTTAAACTCTGTGAGATGAATGCACGTATCACAAAGAGGTTTGTCAGAATGCTTCTTTCTAGTTTTTATTTGAAGATATTTCCTTTTCCACCATAGGCCTCAAAGCACTTCAAATGTCCACTTGCAGATTCTACAGAAAAAGTGTTTCAAAACTGCTCAATTGAAAGTAAGGTTCAATACTGTGAGATAAATGCACACATTACAAAGAAATTTTTCAGTATGCTTCTGTCTAGTTTTTCTGGGAAGATATTTCCTTTCCCACCATAGGCCTCAAAGCGCTCCAAATGCCCACTTTCAGATTCTACAAAAAGAGTTTTTCAAACCTGTTCAACCAAAAGAATGGCTTAACTCTGTGAGAAGAATGCAGACAACACAAATAAGTTTCTCATACTGTTTCTTTCTAGTTATTATATGAAGACATTCCGTTATCCATCATAATCCTCAAAGCACTCCAATTGTTGACTTGCAGATTCTACAAAAAGGGTGTTTCAAAACTGCTCAATCAAAAGAAAGGTTCAACTCTGAAAGATGAATGCACACATCACAAGGACGTTTTTCAGAAGGCTTCTGTCTAGTTTTAATGTGAAGCTATTTCCTATTCCAACAAATGCCTCAAAGCGCCGCAAATGTACACTTGCAGATTCTACAAAAAGGTGTTTCAAAACTGCTCAATGAAAACAAAGTTCAACACTGTGAGATGAATGCACACATCACAAAGAAGTTTTTCAGAATGTTTTCCTGTAGTTTTTATGTGAATATGTGTCCTTTTCCACCATAGATGTCAAAGCGCTCCAAATGTCCAATTGCATATTCTACAAAAAGAGTGTTTCAATACTGCTCAATCAAACGAAGTTTCACCTCCATGAGATGAATGCACACATCAAAAGGAAGTTTCTCAGCATGCTTCTGTCTAGCTACTATGTGAAGTTATTTCGTGTTCCAACATAGGCCTCAATGGGCTCCAATGTCCAATTGCATATTCTACAAAAAGAGTGTTTCAAAACTGCTCAATCAAAAGAAAGGTTCAACTCTGTGAGATGAATGCACACATCACAAAGGAGTTTCTCAGAATCCTTCTGTCTAGTTTTTATGTGAAGGTATTTCCTTTTCTAGTAGAGGCAGTATAGCACTCCAAATATCCACTTGCAGATTCTACAAAAAGAGTGTTTCCAAACTGCTCAATCAAAAGAAAGTTTCGAGTCTGTGAGATGAATGCACACATAACAAAGAAGTTTCTCAGAATGCTTCTGTCTAGTTTTTATTCGAAGATATTTCCTTTTTCACCATAGATCTCAAAGCGCCCAAAACGACCAGTTGCAGATTCTACAAAAAGAGTTTGTCAAAATTGCTCAATGAAAGGAAAGTTTCAACTCTCTAAGATGAATGCACATATCACAAAGAATTTTCTCAGAATGATTCTGTCTAGTTTTTATGTGAAGATATTTCCTTTTCCACCATATGCCTCAAAGCACTCCAAATGTACAATTTTGGATTCTACAAAAAGAGTGTTTCAAAACTGCTCAATCAAAACAAAGTTTCAACTCCGTGAGATGAATTCACACCTCACAGATAAGTTTGTCAGAATGCTTCTGTCTAGTTTTTATGTGAAGATATTTACTTTTCCACCATAGACCAGCTAGTGATCCTAATGTCCACTTGAATATTCTACAAAAATATTGTTTCAAAGCTGCTCAATCAAAAGAAGGGTTCATCTCTGTGAGATGAATGCACATATCACAAAGTATTTTCTCAGAATGATTCTGTCTAGCTTTTATTTGAAGATATTTCCTATTCTAACATGGGCCTCAAAGCGCCCCATATGTACACTTGCAGATTCTGCAAAAGGGTGTTTCAAAACTGCTCAATGAAAACAAAGTTCAACTCTGTGAGATGAATGCACACATCACAAAGAAGTTTGTCAGAGTGTTTTTCTATAGTATTTAAGTGAAGATGTGTCCTTTTCCACCATAGGCATCAAAGCGCTCCAAATGTCCATTTTCAGATTCTACAAAAAGAGTGTTTCAATACTGCTCAATCAAAAGAAAGTTTCACAAGGTGAGTTGAATGCACACACCTAAAGGAAGTTTCTCAGAATGCTTTTTTATGGCTACTATGTGAAGATATTTCGTGTTCCACCATAGGCCTCTAAGCGCCCCAAATGTCCAATTGCAGATTCTACAAACAGAGTGTTTCAAAACTGCTCAATAAAAAGAAAGGTTTAACTCTGTGAGATTAATGCAAACATCATAAAGGAGTTTCTCAGAATCCTTCTGTCTAGTTTTTATGTGAAAATATTCCCTTTTCTACTAGAGGCAGTATACCACTCCAAATATCCACTTGCAGGTTTTACAAAAATAATGTTTCTAAACTGCTCAATCAAAAGAAAGTTTCGAGTCTGTGAGGTGAATGCACACATCACAAAGAAGTTTCTCAGAATGCTTCTGTCTAGTTTTTATGTGAAGATATTTCCTTTTTCACCATTGACCACAATGCACCCAAAATGACCATTTGCAGATCCTACAAAAAGAGTGTGTCAAAACTGCCCAATGAAAAGAAAGGTTCAACTCTATGAGATGAATGCACATATCACAACGAATTTTCTCAGACTGATTCTGTCTACTTTTTATGTGAAGATATTATCTTTTCCATTATAGGCCCCAAAGCACTCCTAATGTCCACTTGCATATTTTACAAAAAGAGTGTTTCAAAGCTGCTAAATCAAAACAAAGATTCAACTCAGTGTGAGATGAATGGACACATCACAAAGGAATTTCTCATAATGCTTCTGTCTAGTTATTATATGAAGATATTTCATTATCCACCATAGGCTTCAAAGCGATCCAAATGTCCACTTCCAGATTCTACAAAAAGAGTGTTTCAAAACTGCTCAATCAAAAGAAAGGTTCAACTCTGTAAGATGAATGCACACATCACAAATCAATTTTTCAGAAGGCTTCTGTCTAGTTTTTATGTGAAGATATTTCCTTTTCCACCATAGTCTTCAAAGCCCTCCAATGTCCACTTGCAGATTCTACAAAAAGAGGGTTTCAAAACTGCTCAATGAAAAGTAAATTTCAAATTTGTTAGATGAATGCACACATCACAAAGTAGTTTGTCAGCATGCTTATGTTTGATTTTTATTTGAAGATATTTCCTTTTCCACCATAGACCTCAAAGCACTCCAAATGTCCACTTGCAGATTCTACAAAAAGAGTGTTTCAAACTCCTCAATCTAAAGTAAGGTTCAACACTGTGAGATGAATGCACACATCACAAAGAAGTTGTTCAGAATGCTTCTGTCTGGTTTTTATGTGCAGATATTTCCTTTTCCACCATAGGCCCCAAAATCGATCTAAATGCCCACTTGCAGATTCTACAAAAAGAGTGTTTCAAAGCTGGTCAATCAAAAGAAATGTTCAACACTGTGAGATGAATGCACACATCATAAAGAAGTTTGTCAGAACACTTCTGTCTCATTTGTATGTGAAGATAATTCCTTTTCCACCACAGGCCACAAAGCACTCCAAATGTCCAATTGCAGATTCTACAAATAGAGTGTTTCAAAACTGCTTAAGGAAAAGTAAGGTTCAACTTTGTGAGATGAAAGCATACATCACAAAGAAGTTTGTCAGAATGCTTCTGCCTAGTTTTTATGTGAAGATATTTCCTTTTCCAGCATTGGTCTCAAGCGCTTCAAATGTCCACTTGCAGATTCTATAAAAAGTGTGATTCAAAATTGCTCAATCGAAAGTCAGGTTCAACTCTGTGAGATGCATGCACACATCACAAGCAAATTTGTCGGAATGCATCTGTCTAGTTCTTAAGTGAAGATATTTCCTTTTCCACCATAGGCCTCAAAGCACTTCAATTGTCCACTTGCAGATTCTACAAAAAGAGTGTTTCAAAACTGCTCATCCAAAAGAAATGTTCAACTTTGCAAGATGAATGCATGCATCACAAAGAAATTTTTCAGAAGGCTTCTGTCTAGTTTTTATGTGAAAATATTTCCTTTTCCACCATAGGCCTCAAAATGCACTAATTGCCCACTTGCAGATTCTACAAAAAGAGTGCTTCAAAACTGCTCAATGAAAAGAAAGGTTCAACTCTCTGACATGAATGCACGCATCACAAAGAAGTTCGTCAGAATGCTTCTTTCTGGTTTTTGTGTGAAGATATTCCCTTTTCCACCATAGGCCTCAAAGCCCTCCAAATGTCCACTTGTAGATTCTGCCAAAAGAGATTTTCCAAACTACTGAATCGAAAGAATGATTCAAGTCAGTGACATGAATGCTCACATCACAAAGACAGTCTTCAGGATGCTTCTGCCTAGTTTTTATGTGAAGATATTTCCTTTTCTACCATAGACCTCAAACACTCCAATTGTCCACATGCAGACAGTACAAAAGGATGTTTCAAAACTGCAGAATCCAAAGTAAGGTTCAACTCTGTGAGACGAATGCACATATCACAAAGAAGTTTGTCAGATTGCTTCTACCTAGTTTTTATGGGAAGATATTTGCGTTTCCACCAGAGGTCCCAAAGTGCTCCAAATGTTCACTTGCACATTCTACAAAAAGCGTGTTTCCAAACTGCTCAATCAAAAACAAGGTTTCTCAGAATGCTTCTGTTCAGTTTTTATGTGAAGATATTTCCTTTTCCACAGTAGTCAGTATAGCACTCCAAATATCCACTTGCAGATTCTACAAAAAGAGTTTTTCCAAACTGCTCAATCAAAAGAAAGGTTGGAGTCTGTGAGATGAATGCACACATCACAAAGAAGTTTCTCAGATGCTTCTGTCTAGTTTTTATGAGAAGATATTTCCTTTTCCACAATAGGCCTCAAAGTGCTCCAAATGACCATTTGCAGATTCTACAAAAAGAGTGTGTCAAAACTGCTCAATGAAAAGAAAGGTTCAACTCTCTAAGATAAATGCACATATCACAAAGTATTTTCTCAGAATGATTCTGTCTAGTTTTTTATGTGAAGATATTTCCTTTCCACCCTAGTCCTCAAAGCGGTCCAAATATACACTTTCAGATCCTTCAAAAAGATTGTGTCAAAACTACTCAATTAAAAGAAATTTTCAACTCTGTGAGATGAATGCACACATCACAAAGAAGTTTGTTGGAATGTTTCTGTATAGTTTTTATGTGAAGATATTTAGTTTTCCAACATAGGCCTCATAGCGCTCATAATGTCCACTTGCAGATTCTACTAAAACAGTGTTTCAAAGCTGCTCAATCAAAACAAATTTTCAACTCTGTGAGATGAATGCGCACACCACAAAGAAGTTTCTCAGACTGCTTCTATTAATTATGTAAAGTTATTTCATTTTCCAACATAGGCTTCAAAGCCCTCCAGATGTCCACCTGCAGGTTCTACAAAAAGATTGTTTCAAAACTGCTCAATTGCAAGTAAGTTTCAACTCTGTGAGATGCATGCACACATCACAAAGAAGTCTGTCATACATCTTTTGTCTAGTTTTTATGTGAAGATATTGGCTTTTCCACCTTAGTCTGCACAGCGCTCCAAATATCCAATTGCAGATTCCACAAAAAGAGTGTTTCAAAACAGCTCAATCAAAAGAAAGATTCAATTCTGCTTTCAATTCTTTATGTACCCAGTAGTCATTCAGGAGGAGGTCGCTGAATTTCCATGTAGTTGAGTGGTTTTAAATGGGTTTCTTAATACTGAGTTCTAGTTTGATTGCATTGTGGTCTGAGAGACAGTTTGTCATAAATTCTGTTCTTTTTCATTTGCAGAAGAGAGCTTTACTTCCAACTATGTGGTCAGTTTTGGAATAGGTGTGGTGTGGTGCTGAAAAGAATGTATATTCTGTTGATTTGGGGTGGAGAGTTCTGTCGATGTTTATTAGGTTCACTTGGTGCAGAGCAGAGTACAATTCCTGGGTATCCTTGTTAACTTTCTGTCTCGTTGATCTGTCTAATGTTGACAGTGCGGTGTTAAAATCTCCCATTATTATTGTGTGGGAGTCTAAGTCTCTTTGTAGGTCACTCAGGGCTTGCTTTATGAATCTGGGTTCTCCTGTATTGGGTACATATATATTTAGAATAGTTAACTCTTTTTGTTGAATTGATCCCTAGAAACCTTAGGCACTACCATGCAGGACATAGACATGGGCAAGGACTTCATGTCTAAAACACCAAAATCAATGGCAACAAAAGCCAAAGTTGACAAATGGGATCTAATTAAACTAAAAAGCTTCTGCACAGCAAAAGAAACTACCGTTGGAGTGAACAGGCAACCTAAAAATGGGAGAAAATATTTGCAACCTACTCATCTGACAAAGGGCTAATATCCAGAATCTACAATGAACACCAACAAATTTACAAGAAAAAAACAAACAAACCCATCAAAAAGTGAGCAAAGGATATGAACAGACTCTTCTCAAAAGAAGACATTTATGCAGCCAAAAGACACATGAAAAATGTTCATCATCACTAGCCATCAGAGAAATGCAAATCAAAACCACAATGAGATACCATTGCACACCAGTTAGAATGGTGATCATTAAAAAGTCAGGAAACAACAGGTGCTGGAGAGGATGTGGAGAAATAGGAAAACTTTTACACTGTTGGTGGGACTGTAAATAAGTTCAACCATTTTGGAAGTCAGTGTGGCGATTCCTCAGGGATCTAGAACTAGAAATACCATTTGACCCAGCCAACCCATTACTGAGTATATACGTAAAGGACTATAAATCATGCTGCTATAAAGACACATGCACACGTATGTTTATTGCGGCACTATTCACAATAGCAAAGACTTGGAACCAACCCAAATGTCCAACAATGATAGACTGGATTAAGAAAATGTGGCACATATACACCATGGAATACTATGCAGCCATAAAAAATGATGAGTTCATGTCCTTTGTAGGGACATGGATGAAATTGGAAATCATCATTCTCAGTAAACTATCGCAAGGACAAAAAACCAAACACTGCATGTTCTCACTTATAGATGGGAATTGATAAATGAGAACACATGGACACAGGTAGGGTAACATTACACTCTAGGGACTGTTGTGGGTGGGGAGGGGGGAGTAATAGCATTAAGAGATATAACTAATGCTAAATGATGATTTAATGGGTGCAGCACACCAGCATGGCACATGTACACATATGTAATTAACCTGCACATTGTGCACATGTAACCTAAAACTTAAAGTATTATAATAATAATAATGAAAAGGTTCAATTCTGTGAGATGAATGTACACATCACAAAGAGTTTTCTCAGAATGCTTCTGTCTAGCTCTTAAGTGAAGATATTTCCTTTTCCACCATAGGCCTCAAAGCGCTCCAAATGTCCTCTTGCAGATTCTACAAAAAGAGTGTTACAAAACTGATCAATCAAAAGAAAGTCCAACTTTGTCAATTGAATGCACACACCCCAAAGAAGTTTGTCAGAATGAGTCTATCTAGATTATATGTGAATATATTTCCTTTTGCACCATAGCCCACAAAGTGCTCCAAATGTCCACTTGCAGATTCTACAAAAAACGTGTTTCAAAACTGCTCAATCAAAAGTAAGGTTCAAGTCTAGGAGATGAATGCACACATCCAAAAGAAGTTTTCCAGAATGATTCTGTCTAGTTTTTATATGAAGATATTTCCTTTTCCACACTAGGCCTCAAAGTGTTCCAAATGTCCACTAGCAGATTCTGCAAAAAGAGTGTTTCCAAACTTCTCAATAAAAAGAGAAGTTCAAGTCTGTGAGGTGAATCCACACTTCACAAAGAAGTTTCTCAGAATGCTTCTGTCTAGTTTTTATGTGAAGATAATTCCTTTTCCACCATAGGCCTCAAAACTCTCCAAATATACACTTGCACATTCTACAAAAACAGTGTTTCAAAACTGCTCAATGAAAAGAAAGGTTCAAATCTGTAAGATGAATGCACACATCACAAAGAAGTTTGTCATAATGTTTCTGTATAGTTTTTATGTGAAGATACTTTCTTTTCCAACATAGTCTTCAATGCGCTCCAAATGTCCACATGCAGATTGTAAAAAGTGTTTCAAACCTGTTCAATCAAATGAAAGGTTCAAACCTGTGTGATGAATGCACTCATCACAAGGAAATTTGTCAGAGTCCTTCTGTCTAGTTTTTGGGAATATATTTCCTTTTCCAAGATAGACCTCAAACACTCGAAATGTCCACTTGCAGAGAGTACAAAAAGGGTGTTTCAAAACTGTTCAATCAAAAGTAAGGTTCAACTCTGTGAGATGAATGCATATATCACAAAGAAGTTTGTCAGAATGCTTCTGCCTAGTTTTTATGGGAAGATTTTTTTTTCACCATATGCCTCAAAACGCTCCAAATGTCCACTTACAGATTCTACAGAAAAAGTGTTTCCAAACTGCTCAATAAAAAGGAAGGTTCAACTCTGTGGGAAGAACGCACACATCACAAAGGAATTTCTCAGAATGCTTCTGTCTAGGATTTCTGTGAAGATATTTCCTTTTCCACAATAGGACACAAAGCTCTTCAAATGTCCACTTGCAGATTCTGGAAAAAGGGTGTTTCCAAAGTACTCAATCAAAAGAAAGGTTCAACTCTATGAGATGAATGCGCCCATCACCAAGAATTTTCACAGACTGATTCTGTCTAGTATTTATGTAAAGATATCTCCTTTTCCAACATAGGCCACAAAGCACTCCAAATGTCCACTTGCAACTAGTTCAAAAAGGGTGTTTCAAAACTGCTTAATAAAAAGTAAGGTTGAACTCTGTGAGATGAATGAACATAACGAAAAGAAGTTCGTCAGAATGCTTCTGTCTAGTTTTTTTGTGAAGATATTTCCTTTTCCAACATAGGACTCAAAGAGCTCCAAATGTCCACTTGCAGATTCTGGAAAAAGATTCTTTCTGAACTGCTCAACCAAAAGAAAGGTTCAACTCTGAGAGATGAATGCACACAACACCAAGAGTTTTCTCAGACTGATTTTGTCTAGTTTTTATGTTAAGATATCTCCTTTTTCACCATAGGCCAAAAAGCACTCCAAATGTCCACTTACACTTAATTTAAAAAGGGTGTTTCAAAACTGCTCAATCAAAAGTAAGGTTGAACTCTGTGAGATGAATGCACATATCACAAAGAAGTTTGTCAGAATGCTTCTGTCTAGATTTTATGTGAAGATATTTCTTTTTCCACCATGGGCCTCAAAGCACTCCAAAAGTCCACTTGCAGATTCTACAAAAAGAGTGTTTCCAAACGGCTCAGTCAAAAAAAAATTCAACTCGCTGAGCTGAGTGCAACCATTACAATGAAGTTTCTCAGAATTCTTCTGTCTCATTTTTATATGAAGATATTTCCTTTTCTGCCATATTCTTCAAAGCCCTCCTAATGTCAAATTGCAGAGTCTACAAAAAGAGTGTGTTAAAACTGCTGAATCAAAAGAAATGTTCAATTCTGTGAGATGAATGCACACATCACCAAGAATTTTCTCAGAATGATTCTGTCTAGTTTATACGTGAAGATATTTCCTTTTCCACCATAGGCCTGAAAGCGCTCCAAAAGTACACTTGCAGATTCTACAAAACGAGTGTTTCAAAACTGCTCAATGAAAAGAAAGATTCATCTCTGTGAGATGAATGCACACATTACAAACAAGTTTGTCAGAATGTTTCTGTATAGTTTTTATGTGAAGATATTTCCTTTTCCACCTTAGGATTCAAAGCGCTCCAAACGTCCAATTGCAGATTATGCAAAAAGAGTGTTTTAAAGCTGCTAAACCAAAAGAAAGTTTCAACTCCGTGAGATGGATGCACATATCAAAGAACTTTCTCCGAATGCTTCTGTCTAGTTATTATGTGAAGGTATTTCGTTTTCTACCATAGGCCTCAAAGCGCTCCAACTGTCCGCTTGGAGATTATACAAAAAGTGTGTTTCAAAACTGCTCAGTCAAAAGCAAGATTCAGCTCTGTGAGATGGATGCACACTTCCAAAAGAAGTTTTTCAGAATTCTTCTGTACAGTTTTTATGTGAAGATATTTCCTTTCCACCATTGGCCTGAAAGTGGTCCAAATGTCCACTTGCAGATTGCACAAAATGGGTGTTTCAAAACTTCTCAATCAAAAGAAAGATTCAACACTGTGAGATGAATGCACACATTACAAAGAAGTTTCTCAGAATGCTTCTGTCTAGTTATTTAATTAGTATATTTCCTTTTCCACGATAGACCTCCAAGCACTCCAAATGTCCACTTGCAGATTCTGCAAAAAGTGAGTTTCGAAATTACTCAATCAAAAGAAATGTTCAATTCTGTGAGATGAACCCACATATCACAAAGGCGTTTGTCAGAATGCTTTTGTCTAGTTTTTATTTGAAGATATTTCCTTTTCCTCCATAGATTTCAAAGCACTGAAATATCCTCTTGCAGATACTACAAAAAGGGTGTTTCAAAACTGTGCAAGCAAAAGTTCAACTCTGTGAGTTGAATCCACATATCACAAAGAAGTCTGTCAGAATGCTTCTGTCAAGATTTTATGTGAAGTTATATCCTTTTCCGCCACAGACCTAAAAGCGCTACAAATGTCCACTTGCATATAGTACAAAAAGGGTGTTTCAAAACTGCTCAATCAAAAGAAAATTTCAATCCCTGAGATGAATGCACACATCACAAATAAGTTTCTAAGAATGCTTCTGCCTAGTTATTATGTGAAGATATTTCGTTTTCCAACGTAGGCCTCAAAGCACTCCAAATGTCCACTTGCAGATCCTACAAAAAGAGTATTTCCAAATTCCTCAATCCAAGAAAGGTTCAACTCTGTGAGATGAATGCACACATCGGAAAGAAGTTTCTAAGAATGCTTCCGTGTAATTTTTATTTGAAGATATTTCCTTTTCCACCATAGTTCTCAAAGCGCTCCAAATGTCCACATGCAGATTCGACAAAAAGGGTGTTTCAAAGCTGCTCAATCGATAGGGAGGTTCAACGCTGTGAGAGGAACGCACATATCACAAGGTAGTTTGTCAGAATGCTTCTGTCTAGTTTTTATGTGAAGATATTTCCCTTTCCACCATAGGCCTCAAGGTGCTCCAAAGGAACACCTGTAGATTCTACAAAAAAAGTGGTTTAAAACTGCTCAATAAAAAGATATTTTCAACTCTGTGAGATGAAGGCACATATCACAAAGAAGTTTGTCAGAATGTTTCTGTGCAGTTTTGAAACACCCTTTTTTTATTATCTGCAAGTGGACTTTTGGAGTGCTTTGAGGCCTATGGTGGAAAAGGAAATATCTTCACATAAAAACTAAACAGAAAAATTCTGACAAACTCCTTTGGGATGCATGCATTCATCTCACAGGGTTGAAACTTTCTTTGCATTGAGCATTTTTGAAACACCCTTTTTGTACTATCTGGAAGAGGACGTTTGGAGTGCTTTGAGGCCTATGGTGCAAAAGGAAATATCTACACATAAAATCTAGACAGAAGCATACTGAGCAACTTCTTTGTGATGTGTGCATTCATCTCACAGTGTTGAAATTTTCTTTTGATTGAGCAGTTTTGAAACAGTCTTTTTGTAGACTGTGCAAGCGAATATTTGGAGCACTTTGAGACCTATGGCGGAAAAGGAAATATCTTCACATAAAAACTATACAGAACCGTTCTGACAAACTTCGTTTTGATGGGTGGGTTCATCTCATGAAGTTGAACCTTAGTTTTGATTGAGCAATTTTGAAACACTCTTTTTAAAGAATCTGCAAGTGGACAATTGTAGCGCTTTGAGGCCTATGGTGGAAAACGAAATATCTTCACATAAAAACTAGACAGAATCATTCTGAGAAAATTCTTTATGATGTGTGCATTTATCTCACAGAGTTTTACCCTTATTTTCACTGAGCAGTTTTGAAACACTGTTTTTGTAGAATCTGCAAGTGGACATTTGAGGGCTTTGAGGCCTATGGTGGAAAGAGAAATATCCTCACACAAAAATTAAACAGAAGCATTCTGAGAAACTTCTTTGTTATGTGTGAATTCCTTCCAAGGAGTTGAACCTTTGTTTTGATTGAACAGTTTGGAAACACTCTTTTTGTAGAATGTGCAGGGGGACATTTGGAGTTTTTTGAGTCCTAAGGTGGAAAAGGAAATATCTTCACATAAAAACTAGACAGAAGCATTCTGACAAACTTCTTTCTGATATGTGCATTCATCTCACAAAATAGAAACTTACTTTTGATTGAGCAGTTTTTCAACACCCTTTTTGTACTATCTGCAAGTGGACATTTGGAGTGCTTTGAGACCTATGGTGGAAAAGGAAGTATCTTCTCATAAAAACTAAACAGAAGAATTGTGCAAATTTCTTTATGATATGTGCATTCCTCTCAATGAGTTGAAACGTTCTTTGACTGAGATGTTTGGAAACTCTCTTTTTGTAGAATCTGCAATTGGATGTGTGGAGCCCTTTGAGGCCTATGGTGGAAAAGGAGGTATCTTCACTTAAGAAATAGACAGAAGCATTCTGAGAAACTTCATTGTGATGTGTGCATTCATCTCACAGACTTCAACCTTTCTTTTGATTGAGCAGTTTTGAAATGATTTTGTGGAATGTGCAAGTGGACATTTAGAGCGCTTAGCAGCCTATGCTGGAAAAGGAAATATCTTCACAAAAAAACTATACAGAAGAATTCTCAGAAACTTCTGTGTGATGTGTGCATTCATCTCACAGAGAGGAACGTTACTTTCGATTGAGCTCTTTCAAAACATGTTTTTTGTGGAATCTGCAAGTGCTTTGAGGCCAACGTGGAAAACGAAATATCTTCACATAATAGCAAGACAAAAGGATTCTGAGAAACTTCTTCGAGATGTGTGCATTCATCTCACACACTTGAACTTTCCTTTTATTGAGCAGCTTTGAAAAACTCTTTTTGTAGAATCTGCAAGTGGACATTTGGAGTGCTTTGAGGGCTATGGTGGATAACGAAATATCTGCATGTAACAACTAGACAGAAGCATTTGGAGAAACTTCTTTGTGATGTTTGCATTCATCTCACAGCTTTGAACCTTTCTTTTGATTGAGCAGTTTGGAGACACTCTTTTTGTAGAATCTGTAAGTGTACATTTTGATCGCTTTGAGGCCCATGGTGCAAAAGGAAATATCTTCGCTTAAAACCTAGACAGAATCATTCAGAGAAAATTATTTGTGATTGGTGCATTCATCTCACAGAGTTGAAACGTTCTTTCTATTGAGCAGTTTGGAAACACTCTTTTTCTAAAATCTGCAAGTGGGTATTTGGAGCACTTTGAGGACTATTGTGGAAGAGGAAGTATCTTGACTTACGAACTTGACAGAAGCATTCTGAGAAACTTCTTTGTGATGTGTGCATTCATCTCACAGAGTTGAACCACACTTTCAAATGAGCAGTTTTGAAACCCTCTTTTTGCAGAATCTGGAACTGGACAACTGGAGCGTTTGAGGCCTATGGTGGGAAACGAAATATCTTCACATAATAACTAGAAAGAAGCATTCTGAGAAACTTCTTTGTGATGTGTGCATTCATATCAGAGATTTGAACTTGCTTTTGATTGAGTAGTTTGGAAACTATCTTTTTGTAGAATCTGGAAGTGGACATTCAGAGTGCTTTGAGGCCTATGGTAGAAAAGGGAATATCTTCACATAAAAGCTAGACAGAAGCATTCAGATCAACTTCTTTGTGATATATGCATTCGTCTAACAGAGTTGAAACTTACTTTTGATTAAGCAGTTTTGAATCACCCTTTTTATACTGTCTGCAAGTGGACATTTGGAGTGCTTTGAGGCCTATGGTGGAAAAGGAAATATGTTCATAAAAACCTAGACAGAAGCATTCTGAGAAACTTCTTTGTGATGGGTGCATTCATCTCACAGAGTTGAAACTTTCCTTTGATTGAGCAGTTTTAAACACTCTTTTTGTAGGATCTGAAAGTGGCTATTTGGAGGCCTATGGTGGAAGAGGAAATATCTTCAATCAAGTAATAGACACAAGCATTTTTGGAAAGTTTTTGTGATGTGTGCATTCATCTCACAGATTTGACCTTTCTTTTGATTGCATAGGTTGGAAACACTCTTTTGTAGAATCTGCAATGGGACATCAGGAGCGCTTTGAGACCTATGGTGGAAAACAAAATATCTTCACATAATAACTAGACGCAACCATTCTGAGAAACTTCCTTGTGATGTGTGCTTTCACCTCATAGATCTTAAACATTCTTTTGAATAAGCAGCTTTGAAAAACTCTTTTTGTAGAATCTGCAAGTGGACATTTGAAGTGCTATGAGGCCTATGGTGGAAAAGCAAATATTTTCACATAAAAAGTATATAGAAAAATTATGACAAATTTCCTTGTGATGTGTGCATTCATCTCATGAAGTTGAAATTTTCTTTTCATTGAGCAGTTTTGAAACCCTGTTTTTGTAGGATCTGCAACAGGACATATGGAGTGCTTTCTGGCCAATGGTGGAAAAGTAAATATTTTCACCAAAGAAGTGCACAGAATAATTCTGAGAAAATTTTTTGTGATGTGTGCATTCATATCCCAGAGGTAAACATTTTTTTTGTTTGAACATTTTCGAAACACTCTTTTCATAGAATCTGCAAGAGGACATTTGGAGCGCAATGAGGCTTATGGTGTAAAAGGTAGTATGTTCACATAAAAACTGGACAGAAGAATCCTGAGAAACTTCTTTGTGATGTGTGCATTCATCACACAGAGTTCAAGCTTCCTTTTGATTTAGCAGTTTGGAAACCCTCTTTTTGTAGAATCTGCAAGGGGTCATTTGGAGTGCTTTGAGTCCTATAGTGGAAAAGGAAAATCTTCATATAAAAACTAGACAGAAGCATTCTGACAATCTTCTTTGTGTTGTGTGCATTCATCTCACAGAGTTGAACCTTAGTTTGCATTGAGCAGTTTTGAAACCTTCTTTTTGTAGAATGTGCAAGTGGAAATTTGGAGCTCTTGGAGGCCTGTGGTGGAAAAGGACATATCTTCACATTAAAACTAGACAAAAGCATTCTCACAAACTTCTTTGTTTTCTGTGTATTCATCTCACAGAATTGAACCTCAGTTGTCATTGAGCAGTTTTGAAACCCTTTTCTTATATAATCTGCAGGTAGACATTTGGAGCGCCTTGAGGACTGTGGTGTATAACGATACATTTTTATATAATAACTAGACAAAAGCATTCTGAGAAACTTCTTTGTGATGGGTGTACTCATCTCACGTAATTGATCATTTCTTTTGATGGAGCAGCTTTGAAACATTCTTTTTGTAGAATCTGCAAGTGGACATTTGGAGCGCTTTGAGGCCCATGGTGGGATAGGAAATATCTTCACATAAAAACCAGCCAGAAGCATTCTGACGAACTTCTTTGTGATGTGTGCATTCGTCCCACAGAGTTGAACCTTTCTTTTGATTGAGCAGCTTTGAAAAACTTTTTGTGGTATCTGCAAGTGGACATTTGGTGCACAATTTGGCCTATGGTGGAAAAGGAACTATCTTCACATAATAACTAGACAGAAGCATTCTGACACACTCCTTTGTGATGCGTGTATTCGTCTCACAGGGTTGAAACTTACTTTTCATTGAGCAGTTTTGAAACCCTATTTTTGTAGAATCAACAAGTGGACGTTTGGAGCGCTTTGAGGCCTATGTTGGAAAAGAAAATTTCTTCACACAAAAAATAGACAGAAGCATTCTGACAAACTTCTTTGGGATCTGTGCATTCGTCACATAGAGTTGAGGCTTTCTTTTGATTGAGCAGTTTGAAACACTCTTTTTATAGACTCTGCAAGTGGACATTTGGAGCACTTTGGGGCCTGTTGTGTAAAAGGAAATATCTTCACCTAAAAACCACGTAGATGCATTCTGACAAAGTTCTTTGTGATGTGTGCATTCATCTCACGGAGTTGAACCTTTCTTTTGATTGAGCAGATTTGAAACACTATTTTTGTAGAATCTGAAAGTGAACATTTGGAGCGCATTTAGGCCTATGGTGGAAAAGGTAATATCTTCAAATAATAACTAGACAGAAGCATTCTGACACACTTCTTTGTGATGTGTGCATTCATCTCACAGAGTTGAACCTTACTTTTCATTGAGATGTTTTGAAACACTCTTTTTGTTGAATCTGCAAGTGGTCATTTGGAGTGCTTTGAGGTCTATGATGGAAAAGCAAATATCTTCACATGAAAATTAGACAGAAGCATTCTGAGAAGAAACTCCTTTGCGATATGTGCATTCAATTCACAGAGTTGAATCTTCCTTTTGATAGAGGAGTTTAGAAACACCCTTTTTGTAGAATCTGCATGTGGACATTTGGAGCTCTTTGAGGTATATGGTGGAAAAGTAAATATCCTCCCATAAAAACTATGCAGAAGAATTCTGAAAAACTTCTTTGTGATGTGTACATTCATCTCACAGGGTTGAACCTTCGTTTTCATTGAGCAGTTTTCAAACCCTCTTTTTGTAGAATCTACAAATGGAATTTGGAGCGCTTTGATATCTGTGTTGGAAAAGGAAATATATTTACATAAATACTAGACAGAAGCATTCTGACAAACTTCTTTGTGATGAGTGCATTCATATCACAGAGCTGAACATTTCTTTTGATTCAGCAGCTTTGAAACACTCTTTTTGTAGAATCTGCCAGTGGACATTTGAAGTGCTTTGAGGCCTATGGTGGAAAGGGAAATATCTTCAAGTAAAAATTAGACAGAAGCATTCTGACAAGCTTCTTTGTGATATGTGCTTTCATCTCACATATTTGAACCTTACTTCTCTTTGAGCAGTTTTGAAACACTCTTTTTATAGAATCTGCAAGTAGACATTTGGAGCACCTTGAGGCCAATGATGGAAAAGGGAATATCTTCATATAATAACTAGACAGAAGCATTCTGAGAAACTTCTTTGTGTTGGGTGCATTCATCTCACAGAGTGGAACATTTCTTTAGATTGAGCAGCTTTGAATCACTGTTTTTGGAGCATCATCAAGTGTACATTTGGAGCCCTATGTGGCCTATGGTGGAAAAGCAAATATCTTCTCATAAAAACTAGACAGAAGCATTCTGAAAAACTTCTTAGTCTTGTGTACATTCATCTCAGAGAGTTGTACCTTTCGTTTCATTGAACAGTTTTGAAAAAATCTTTCTGTAGAATCTACCAGTGGCCATTTGGAGCACTTTGGGTCCTATGGTGGAAAAGGAAATATCTTCACATAAAAACCAGACAGAAGCATTCTGACAAACATTTTGTGATGTGTGCATTCATCTCACAGGGTTGGACATTTCTTTTGATTGAGCAGCTTTGAAACAGTCTTTTTGTAGAATTTGAAAGTGGACATTTGGAGTGCTTTGTGTCCTATGGTGGAAAAGGAATTATCTTCACATGAAAAATATACAGAAGCATTCTGACAAACTTCTTTGTGATGTGTGCATTCATCTCACAGAGTTGAACCTTACTTTTCCTTGAGCAGTTTTGAAACTCTCTGTAGAATCTACAAGTGGACATTTGGAGCACTCTTATGTCTATGGTGGAAAAAGAATTACCTTAACATAATAAAGAGACAGAAGGATTCTGACAAATTCCTTTGTCGTGTGTGCATTCATCTCACAGAGTTGAACCTTACTTTTCATTGAGCAGCTTTGAAACACTCTTTTTGTAGAATCTGCGAGTGGACATTTGTAGCAATTTGAGACCTATGGTGGAAAAGTAAATATGTTCACATAAAAATCAGACGGAAGCATTCTGACAAACTTCTTTGTGATCTGTGCAATTATCTCACAGAATTGAACCTTACTTTTCATTGAACAGTTTTGTAACACTCTTTATGTAGAATCTGCCAGTGGACATTTGGAGTGCTTTGAGTCCTATTGTGTAAATGGAAATATCTTCACATAAAAACAAGACAGAAGCATTCTGACAAACTTCTTGGTGAAGTGTGCATTCATCTCACAGAGTTGAAACTTTCTTTTGATTAAGCAACTTTTAAACACTCTTTTGTAGAATCTGCAAGTGGACATTTCGAGCGCTTTGAGACCAATGGTGGAAAAGGAAATACCTTCACATAAAATCTAGACAGAAGCATTCTGTCAAACTACTTTGGATGTGTGCATTCATCTCACACAGTAGAACTTTAATTTTCAATAAGCAGTTTTAAAAAACTCTTTTTGTAGAATCTGCAAGTGAACATTTGGAGCACCTTTAGTCCTATGGTGGGAAAGGAAATATCTTCAAATACAAACTAGACAGAAGGACTCTCACAAACTTCTCTGTGACGGGTGCATTCATCTCACAGAGTTGAACATTTCTTTTGATTGAGCAGCTTTGAAACACGCTTTTTGTAGAATCTGCAAGAGGACATTTGGAGCGTTTTAAAGCCTATTGTGGAAAAGGGAATATCTTCATATAAAAACTAGTCAGAAGAATTCTGACAAACTTCTTCATGATTTGTGAATTCATCTCACAGAGTTGAATCTTACTTTTCATTGAGCAGCCTTGAAGCACTTTCTTTGTAGAATCTGCAAGTGGACATTTTTAGCGCTTTGAGGCCTATGGTGGAAAAAGAAATATCTTCACATAAAATTAGAGGGAAGTATTCTAACACACTTCTTTGTGATGTGTGCATTCACCTCACAGAGTTGAATGATACTTTTCATTGTACAGTTTTGAAACACTCCTTTTGTAGTATCTGCAAGTGTACATTTGGAGCACTTTGATGCCAATGGTGGAAAAGGAAATATATTCACATTAAAAATATGCTGAAGCATGCTCACAAACATCTTTGTGACTTGTGCATTCATCTCACAGAGTTGAACCTTTCCTTTGCTTGAGCAGCTCTGAAACACCGTTTTTGTAGAATCTGCAAGTGGACATTTGGAGTGCTTTGAGGCCTATGGTGGAAAAGGTAATATCTTCACATAAATCTAGATTGAAGAATTCTGTCAAACTTCTTTGTGATGTGTGCATTCATCTCACAGAGTTGAACTTAGTTTTCATTGAGCAGTTTTGAAACACTCTTTTTGTAGAATCTGCAAGTGGACATTTGGAGCTCTTGGAGGCCTGTAGTGGAAAAGGAGATATCTTCACATTAAAACCAGACAAATCATTCTCACAAACTTCTTTGTATTCTGTGCATTCATCTCACAGAGTTGAACCTTGGTTGTCATTGAGCAGTTTTGAAATCCTCTTTTTATAAAATCTGCAGGTAGATATTTGGAGCGCCTTGAGGCCTGTGGTGTATAACGAAACATCTTCATATAATAACTAGACAAAAGCATTCTGAGAAACTTCTTTGTGATGGGTGCACTCATCTCACGTAGTTGAACCTTCCTTTTGATGGAGAAGCTTTGAAGCACTCTTTTTGTAGAATCTGCAAGCGGACACTTGGAGCGCTTTGAGGCCCATGGTGGGATAAAAAATATCTTCACATAAAAACCAGCCAGAAGCATTCTGACGAACTTCTTTGTAATGTGTGCATTCGTCTCACAGGGTTGAACCTTTCTTTTGATTGAGCAGCTTTGAAAAACTCTTTTTGTAGAATCTGCAAGTGGACATTTGGTGCACATTTGAGCCTATGGTGGAAAAGGAACTATCTTCACATAATAATTAGACAGAGGCCTATGGGGGAAAAGGGAATATCTTCACTTAAAAAGTATACGGAAACATTCCATCAAACTCCTTTGTAATGTGTGCATTCATCTCGCCGAGTAGAACCTTCCTTTCATTGAACAGTTTTGAAACCCTATTTTTGTAGAATCTACAAGTGGACGTTTGGAGGACTTTGAGGCCTATGTTGGAAAAGAAAATTTCTTCACACAAAAAATAGACAGAAGCATTCTGACAAACTTCTTTGGTATGTGTGCATTCATTGCACAGAGTTGAACCTTTCTTTTTATTGAGCAGTTTGAAACACTCTTTTTGTAGAATCTGCAAGTAGACATTTGGAACGCTTTGAAGCCTATGGTTTAAAAGGAAATATCTTCACCTTAAAACCACCCAGAAGCATTCTGACAAAGTTCTTTGTGATGTGTGCATTCATCTCACGGAGTTGAACCTTTCTTTTGATGGAGCAGACTTGAAACACTATTTTTGTTGAATCTGAAAGTGGATATTTGGAGCGCATTTAGGCCTATGGTGGAAAAGGAAGTATCTTCAAATAATAACTAGACAGAAGCATTCTGACACACTTCTTTGTGATGTGTGCATTCATCTCACAGAGTTGAACCTTACTTTTCATTGAGCTGTTTTGAAACACTCTTTTTGTTGAATCTTCAAGTGGTCATTTGGAGTGCTTTGAGACCTATTGTGGAAATGGAAATATCTTCACAAAAAAATTAGACAGAAGCATTCTGACAATCTTCTTTTTTATGTGTGCATTCTTCTCACAAAGTTCAACCTTCCTTTTGATTGAGCAGCCCTCAAACACTCTTTTTGTAGAATCTGCATGTGGAGTTTTGGAGCACTTTGAGGTCTGTGGTGGAAAATGAAATATCCTCACATAAAAACTAGGCAGAAAAATTCTGACAAACTTCTTTGTGATGTGTACGTTCATCTCACAGAGTTGAACCTTAATTTTCATTGAGCAGTTTTCAAACCCTCTTTTTGTAGAATCTACAAGTGGAGATTTGGAGTGCTTTGATACCTGTGTTGGAAAAGGAAATATATTTACATAAATACTAGACAGAAGCATTCTGACAAACTTCTTTGAAATGTGTGCTTTCATCTCACAGAGTTGGAGTTGAACCTTACTTTTTATTGAGCAGTTTTGAAACATTTTTTTCATATAATCTGCAAGTAGACATTTGGAGCGCCTTGATGCCAATGGTGGAAAAGGAAATATCTTCGTATAATAACTAGACAGAAGAGTAAACTATCACAAGAACAAAAAACCAAACACCACATATTCTCACTCATAGGTGAGAATTGAACAATGAGAACACATGGACACAGGAAGGGGAACATCACACTTCGGGGACTGTTGTGGGGTGGGGGGAGGGGGGAGGGATAGCATTGGGAGATATACCTAATGCTAGATGACGAGTTGGGGGGTGCAGCGCACCAGCATGGCACATGTATACATATGTAACTTACCTGCACGTTGCGCACATGTACCATAGAGCCTAAAGTATAATAATAATAATAATAATAATAATAATAATAATCAAAGAAGCATTCTGAGAAACTTCTTTGTGATGGGTGCATTCATCTCACAGAGTGGAACATTTCTTTTGGTTGAGCAGCTTTGAATGACTTTTTGGAGAATCTTCAAGTGCACATTTGGAGCGCTTTGTGGCCTATGGTGAAAAAGCAAATATCTTCTCATAAAAACTAGACAGAAGCATTCTGAAAAACTTCTTAGTCATGTATACATTCATCTCAGAGAATTGTACCTTACGTTTCATTGAGCAGTTTTGAAAAACTCTTTCTGTAGTATCTACAAGTGGCCATTTGGAGCACTTTGAGGCCTATGGTGGAAAAGGAAATATCTTCACATAAAAACCAGACAGAAGCATTCTGACAAACATTTTGTGATGTGTGAATTCATCTCATAGGGTTGGACATTTCTTTTGATTGAGCAGCTTTGAAACACTCTTTTTGTAGAATTTGAATGTGGACATTTGGAGTGCTTTGTGTCCTATGGTGGAAAAGGAATTATCTTCACATGAAAAATATACAGAAGCATTCTGACAAACTTCTTTGTGATATGTGCATTCATCTCACAGAGTTGAACCTTACTTTTCATTGAGCAGTTTTGAAACTCTCTGTAGAATCTACAAGGGGACATTTGGAGCGCTCTTAGGCCTATGGTGGAAAAAGAATTATCATAACATAATAACGAGACAGAAGGATTCTGACAAATTCCTTTGTCATGTGTTCATTCATATCGCAAAGTTGAGACTTACTTTTGATGGAGCAGTTTTGAAAGACGCTTTGCGTACTATCTGCAAGTCAACGTTTGGAGTGATTTGACACCTATGGTGGAGAAGGAAATAACTTCTCATAAGAACTAGAGAGAAGCATTATGAGAAATTTCTTTGTGATGTGTTCATTCATCTCACGGAGTTGAACCTTACTTTCAACTGAGCAGTTTTTAAACACTCTCTTTATAGAATCTGCAGGTTGATCTTTGGAGAGCTTTGAGGCCTATGGTGGAAAAGGAAATATCTTCACATAAAAACTAGACAGAATCATTCTGACAAACTTCTTTGTGATGTGTGCATTCATCTCACAGAGTTGAACCTTTATTTTGATTGACTAGGTTTGAAACACTCTGTTTGTAGAATCTGTATGTGGACAATTGGAGAGCTTTGAGGCCTACAGTGGAAGAGGAAATATCGTCACATAAAAGATAGACAGAAGCATTCTGAAAAAGTTACCTCTGATGTATGCATTCATCTCACAGAGTTGAAACTTTCTTTTGACTCAGCAGTCTTGAAACACTCTTTTTGTAGAATCTGTAAGTATACGTTTGGAGCGCCTTGAGGCCTATGGTGGATATGGAAATATCTTCATATAATAAATAGACAGAAGCATTCTGGGACACTTCTTTGTGATGTGTGCATTCATCTCACAGAGTAGAACCTTTCTTTTGATTTGGCAGCTTTGAAACAGTCTTTCTGTAGAATCTGCAAGTGGACATTTGGAGCGTTTTGAGGCCTATGTTGTAAAAGGAATTAACTTCGCATAAAAACTAGACAGAAGAATTCTGACAAACTTCTTTGTGTTGTGTGCATTCATCTCACAGAGTAGAACCTTAGTTTTCAACGAGCAGTTTTGAAACACTCTTTTGTAGAATCTGCAAGTGGACATTTGGAGCGCTTTGCGAGCTATGGTGGAAAAGAGAATATCTTGGCATAAAAGCTATACAGAAGCATTCTGACAAACTTCTTTGTGACGTGTTCATTCATATACCAGAGATGAAACTTTCTTTTGACTGAGCAGTTTTGAAACACTCTTTTTATAGAATCTGGTAGTGGACATTTGGTGCGCTTTGAGGCCTTTGGTGGAAAAGGAAATATCTTGGCATAAAAACTATACAGAAGCATTCTGACAAACTTCTTTGTGATGTGTGCGTTGATCTCACAGAGCTGAAGCTTTCTTTTTCTTGAGCAGCTTTGAAACACCCTTTTTGTAGAATCTGCGAGTAGACATTTGGAGCATTTTGAAGCCTGTGGTGGAAAAGGAAATATCTTCACATATAAACTAGACAGAAGAATTCTGACAAACTTCTTTTTGATTTATGCATTCATCTCACAGAATTGAACCTTACTTTTCATTGAACAGCTTTGAAACACTCTTTTTGTAGAATCTGCAAGTGGACATTTGGAGCGCTTTGCGGCCTATGGTCAAAAGGAAATATCTTCATATAAAATTAGACAGAAGCATTCTGACGAACTTCTTTGTGACGTGTGCATTCATCTCACAGAGTTGAATCTTTCTTTTGTTTGAGCAGCTCAGAAACACCCTTTTTGTAGAATCTGCGGGTGGACATTATGAGCTCTTTGAGGCCTATGGTGGAAAAGGAAATATCTTCGCATAAAAACGAGACAGAAGAATTCTTACAAACTTCTTTATGATGTGTGCATTCGTCTCACAGAGTTAAACCTTACTTTTCATTGAGCAGTTTTACAACACTCTTTTTGGAGAATTTGCAAGTGGACATTTTTAGTGTTTTCAGGCCTATGTTGGAAAAAGAAATATCTTCACATAAAAACTAGACAGAGGCATTCTGACAAACTTCTTTGTGATGTGTGCATTCATCTCACAGAGATGAACCTTTCTTTTGATTGAGAAGCTTTGAAACACTCTTTTTTAGAAGCTGCAAGTGGACATTTGTTCTGCTTTGAGGCCTTTGGTGGAAAACGAAATATCTTCACATTAAAAATAGACAGAAGCATTCTGACAACTTTCTTTGTGATATGTGCACTCTACTCACAGAGTTGAACCATACTTTTGATTCAGCAGTTTTGGAAGACCCTTTTCGTCCTATCTGCAAGTGAACATTTGGAGTGATTTGATGCCTATGGTGGAAAAGGAAATATCTTCACAAAACAACTACACAGAAGCATTCTGGGAAACTTCCTTGTGATGTGTGCATTCATCTAACAGAGTTGAACCTTAATTTCCATTAAATTCCAATAAATTCCATTGCATTAAATTTCATTCCCTTCCTCTCCATTCCACTCCTCTCCACCCCATTGCAATGCATTCCACTCCACTCCACTACCGTCCAATCATCTCCATTCTACTCCATCCCACTCCATTCTACTCCATTCCACTTCACTCCACTCCCCTCCATTCCACTTCATTCCTCTACACTACATTCCTTTCCATTCCATCCCATTCCATTCCACACCATTCCACTCTACTCCACTCCACTCCACTGCACTTGATTCCATTCCATCCCATTCCTTTCCCTTCCATTCCACTCCACATCACTCCACTCCAGCCCACCCCACTCCACTCCATTCCATTCCATTCCATTCCATTCCACTCCTTTCCCTTCCATTTCTTTCTTTTGAGAGGATCTCACCCTGTCAAGCAGGCTGTAGTGCAGTGGCACAATCTCAGCAAACATTTAATTTCACCATTCCATTCCATTGTATTCCACTCCATTCCATTCCATTCCATTCTGTTCCATTCCAATCCACTCCACTGCACTCCACTCCAATCCACGCCATTCCATCCCATTCAATTATACTTCATTCCACTCCAATCCACTCCTCTCCATTCCACTAAACTCCACACCATTCCATCCCATTTCATTCCACTCCACTGCACTCCACTCCACTGAATTCCATTCCATTCCATCCCATTCCATTCCATTCAGTTCCTTTCCATTCCATTCCAATCCATTCCATTCCATTCCTTTCTTTTGACAGGATGTCACTCTGTCACACAGGCTGCAGTGCACTGGCGCAATCTCAGCTCACATTTCATTTCACCATTCAATTACACTCCGTTCCACACAACTCCACTCCACTCATTACCATCCCACTCCATTCCATTCCACTCCATTACTTTCCAATCTTTTCTTTCGAAAGGATCTCACTCTTTCACGCAGGTGGGAGTGCAGTGGCACAATCACAGCTCACATTTCATTTAAGCATTCCTTTCCATTCCATTCGATTCCGTCGCATTCCATTCCTTTCCACTTCAATCGACTCCACTCCAATCCAGTCCACTCCATTCCATTCCATTTCGCTCCACTCCATTCCATTCAACACCATTCCATTCCATCCCATTCCATTCCACTCTAATCCACCCTACTCCACTCCACTCCACTCCATTCCATTCCAACCAAACACATTCCATTCCACCTTATTCCAGTCCACTCCACACCACTCCACTCCAATTCACTACACTCCAATCCACTGCACTTCACTCCATTCAATTCCATTCCATTCCATTCCACTCCATTCCATTCCATTCCTTTTTTCGAGAGGATCTCACTCTCACCCAGGCTGGAGCTCAGTGGCACAGTCTCAGCTCACATTTCAATTCACCATTCCATTTCATTGCATTCCATACCATTCCATTCCGTTCCATCCCATTCCACTCCATCCCACCTCACTCCACTCCATTTCACTCCTTTCCATTCCATTCCATTCCACTCCACTCCACTCCACTCCATTCCACTCCACTCCATTACATTCCATTCTATTCTACTCCATTGCACCCCACTCCACTCCATGACACTCTCCTCCACACCATTCCATTCCATCCCATTCCATTCCACTCCACACCACTGAAGTCCACTGCACTCCACTCCATTCCATTCCATTCTATTCCATTCCCCTCCATTCCATTCCATTCCTTTCTTTCGAAAGGGTATCATTCAGTCACCCAGGCTTGAGTGCAGTGGAACAATCTCAGCTCACATTACATTTCACAACTCTGTTGCATTCCATTGCATTCCATTCCTTTCCATAACATTCGAATCCACTCCACTCCATTAACTCCACTAAACTACATTCCATTCCATTCCAGTCCATTCCACTCCACTTCACTCCACTACAATGCACTCGATCCCATTCTGTCCCATTCAATTCCACTCCCTTCCACTTCACTCCACTCCATTCCATTCCATTCCATTCCAATCTGTCCCATCCCTTTCTACTCCATTCCACTCTACTTCACTCCACTCCACTTCACTCCACTCCACTACAATCCACTCCATTCCATTCCATTCCGCTTCATTCCATTCCATTTCTTTCTTTTGACAGGATCTCACTCTGTCAACCAAGCTGGACTGCAGTGGCACAATATCAGCTCACGTTTCATTTCACCATTCCATTCCATTCCATTACATTCTATTCCACACCACTCCACTCCATTCCATTCAATTTCATTCCATTCCACCCCATTCCAGTCCACTCCACCCCACTCCATTAGATTCCACTCCATTAGATTCAATCCCATTCCATTCCACTACATTCCACTCCACTCCACTCCACTCCACTCCAATCAATTCCATTCCCTTCCATTCAACTGCATTCCATTCCACACCTTTCTTTCGACAGGTTCTCACTTTGTCAGAGTCTGGAGTGCAGTGACACAATCTCAGCTCACATTTCATTTCACCATTCCATTCCATTCCATTCTATTTCATTCCATTCCAACCCACTCGACTCCACTCAACTCATCTCCTCTCCACTACATTCCATTTCATTCCACTCAACTGGAGTCCACTCCACTCGACTCCACTCCATACCATCCCATTCCATTCCACTCCATTCCACTCCTCACGACTCCACTCCACTCCATTCCATTCCATTACATCCCATTCCATTCCATTCCACTCCACTGCACTCCACTCCACTCCACTTCACTCCATTCCATTACATTCCATTCAACTTCATTAAATTCCATTCCTTTCCTTCGACAGGATATCACTCTGTCACCCAGGCTGGAGTGTAGTACAGCAATCTCAACTCACATTTCATTTCACCATTCCATTCCATTCCATTCCTTTCCATTCCGTTGCATTGCACTTTACTCCACTACAATCTATTCCATTCCATTCCATTCCATTCTATCTCATTCCAATCCATTCCACTCCACTCCACTCCATCCCACTCAATACCTCTCTATTCCACTCGATTCCACACCACTATACTCCACTCCCTTCCATTCCATCCCATTCCATTCCACTCCACTCCATTCCACTCCACTCCAATCCACTCCCCTGCACTCCATTCCATTCCACTCCTTCCCATTCCACGCCACTCCACTCCACTCTATTCCACTCCATTCCCTTCTTTCCACTCCCTTCCATCCCATTCCTTTCTTTCAACAGGATCTCACTCTGTCTCTCTGGCTGCAGTGCAGTGGCGCAATCTCACCTCACATTTCATTTCACCATCCTATTCTATTGCAGTCCATTCCATTCCATTCCATTCCTTTCCATTCCATTCCATTCCATTACATTCTAATCCATTCCATTCCATTCCTTTCTTTTGACAGGATCTCACTCTGTCACACAGTCTGGAGTGCAGTGGTTCATTCTCAGCTGACATTTCATTTCACCATTCAATTACACTCTATTCCACACAAATCTACTCCACCCCATTCCATCCCACTCCATTCCATTCCACTCCATTACTTTCCATTCTTTTCTTTCGAAAGGATCTCACTCTTTCACGCAGAATGGAGTGCAGTGGCACAATCAGTGCTCACATTTCATTTAAGCATTCCTTTCCATTCAATTCCATTCCATTCCATCGCATTCCATTCCTTTCTACTCCAATCGACTCCACTCCAATCCACTCCATTCCATTCCATTCCGTTTCGCTCCACTCCATTCCATTCAACACCATTCCATTCCATCCTATTTTATTCCACTCTAATCCACCCTACTCCACTGCACTCCAGTCCACTCCATTCCGTTCCAACCCATCACATTACATTCCACCTCATTCCAGTCTACTCCACACCACTGCACACCAATCCACTACACTCCAATCCACTGTACTTCACTCCATTCAATTCCATTCCACTCCATTCCACTCCATTCCATTCCATTCCTTTCTTTCGAAAGGATCTCACTCTTTCACCCAGGCTGGAGGGCAGTGGCACAATCGCAGCTCACATTTCAATTCACCATTCCATTTCATTGCATTCCATTCCATTCCATTCCATTCCATTCCACCCCCATCCACTCCACTTCATTCCACTCGTTTCCATTCCATTCCATTCCACTCCAATCAACTCCACTCCATTCCACTCCACTCCATTACATCCCATTCCATTCCACTCCATTGCACTCCAACCCACTCCACCCCACTCCCCTCCACACCATTCTGTTCCATCCCATTCTATTCCACTCCATTACACTCCACTCCACTCAACTCCACTTCACTCCAATACATTCCATTCCATTCTATTCCTTTCCACTCCATTCCATTCCATTCCTTTCCACTCCATTCCATTCCATTCCTTTCTTTCGACAGTATATCCATCAGTCACCCAAGCTTGAGTGCAGTGGAACAATGTCAGCTCACATTACATTTCACATCTCTGTTGCATTGCATTTCATTCCATTCCTTTCCATAACATTCAACTCCACTCCAATCCAATAAACTCCACTCCACTCCTTTCCATTCCACTCCATCCAATTCCATACCACTCCATTCCACTCCACTCCACTCCACTCCATTCCATTCTCTCCACTCCCATCCATTCCATTCCTTTCTTTCCACAGGATCCGTCTCTGTCACCCTGGCTGCAGTGCAGTGGCACAATCTCACCTCACATTTCATTTCACCATTCCATTCTATTGCATCCGATTGCATTTCATTCCATTCCTTTTGGTTCCTTTCCATTCCATTCCATTCCATTCCATTAAACTCCACTCCATTCCACTCCACTATACTCCATTCCACTACATTCCATTGCATTCTATTTCAATCCATTCCACTCCACTCAAGAGCGCACCACTCAATTCCTTTCTATCCCATTCCATTCCACTCCATTAAAAACCAGGCCACTCGACTCCACTTCATTCCACTCCATCCCGTTCCACTGCATCCCATTCTCTTCCACTGCATTCCCCTCCACTCCACTCCACGGCAGTCCACTCCACTCCAATCCATTCCATTCCACTGTATTCCATTCCACTCCTTCCATTCCATTCCACTATATTCCATTCCACTCCATTCCATTCCATTCCTTTCTTTCGACAGGATCACACTCCTACACCCAGGTTGGATTACAGTGCAACAATCTCAGCTCACAGTTCATTTCACCAGTCCATTCCATTCCATTCCATTCCATCCCATTCCATTCCATTAAATTCCATTCCTTTCCATTCCATTCCACTCCACTCCACTCCGCTCCACTCCACCCCATTCCATTCCATCCCATTCCATTCCATCCCATTCCATTGCACTCCATTCCACTCGACTCCTTTCCACTCCACTCCACTCCTTTCCATCACATACCATTACATTCCCCTCCAAACCACTACACTCCATTCCACTCCATTCCATTCCATTCCATTCCACTCCTTTCCATTCCATTCCTTTCTTTTGACATGATCTAACTCTGTTACACAGGCTGGAGTGCAGTAGCACAATCTCAGCTCACATTTCACTTCACCATTCCTTTTCATTCCATTCCATTCCATTCCATTCCATTCCATTCTATTTCATTCCATTCCATTCCATTCCATTCCATTCCATTCCATTCCATTCCATTCCATTCCATTCCATTGCCTTCCATTCCATTCCATTCCATTTCATTCCATTCCATTCCATTCTATTTCACTCCACCCCACTCCACTCCACTCCATTCCACCCCTTTCCAATCCATTCCGTTCCACTCCACTCAATTCCATTCCACTCCAATCCATTCAATTACATCCCCTTCCATTACACTCCATTGCACTCTACCCTACTACCCTCCCATCGACACCATTCTATTCCATCACATTCCATTCCACTCCACTCCATTCCACTCCAATCCTATCCACTCAACTCCACTTCACTCCACTCCTATCCATTCGATTACATTACGCTCAACTCCATTCCTATCTATTCCTTTCTTTCGACAGGATCTCACTCCATCATCCACGCTGGAGTGCAGTGGAACAATCTCAGCTCACATGTCATTTCACCATTCTGTTGCATTCCATTGCATTCCATTCCATTCCATTCCATTCCATAACATTTGACTCCACTCCACTCCACTACACTACACTCAACTCCATTTCATTCCATTCCATTCCATAACATTTGACTCCACTCCACTACACTACACTACACTCAACTCCATTTCATTCCATTCCATTCCATTCCATTCCACTCCATTCCACTCCATTCCACTCCAGTACAATCCTCTCTATCACATTCCATCCCACTCAATTTCTCTCTATTCCACTGCACTCCACTCCATTCCATTCCAATTCATCTCTTCCCATTCCACTCCATTCCACCCTAATCCATTCCACTCCAGTCCATTTCACTGTACTCCTCTACACTCCACTCCTTTCCACTTCATTCCGCTCCATTCGATTCCATTCCTTTCTTTCCAAAGGATCTCACTCTCTCACCGGGCTGGAGTTCAACGGCACAATCTCAGATCACATGTAATTTCACCTTTCCATTCCATTCCATTCCTTTCCATTCCATTGCATTTCAATCAATTCCATTCCGTTCCACTCCACTCCACTCCATTGCATTCCCTTCCATTCCATTCCACTCCATTCCAGTCCACTCCACTTCAGTCCACTACGGTCCACTCCACTCCATTAGATTCAATCCCATTTCATTCCACTCCATTCCAATCCTCTCCACTCCACTCCATTCACTCCACTCTACTGAATTCCATTCAATGACGTTCCATTCCACTCCATTCCACTCGACACCACTACACTCTAATCTACTCCACTCCACTCCATTCCATTCCATTCAACTCTATTCCATTCCATACATTTCTTTCGACAAGATATCACTCGGTCACAGAGTCCAGAGTGCAGTGACACAATCTCAGCTCCTATTTCATTTCGCCATTTCTTTACATTCCATTCAATTTCATTCCATTCCAACCCACTCCATTAAAATCCACCCAACTCCAATCCACCTCAATACATTCCATTCCATTCCACTCCACTCCAGTCCACTCCATACCGTACCATTCCATTCCACCCCATTCCACTCCACTCAACGCCACTCCACTCCATTCCATTCCATCACATCCCATTCAATTCCACTCCATTCCACTCCACTGCACTCCCCTCAACTCCACTCCACTCCAATTGATTCTATTCCGTTCCATTCCATACCTTTCTTCCAACAGGATCTCACTCTGTCACCCAGGCTGGAGTGTAGTACAACAATCTCAGATAACATTGCATTTCACCATTCCATTCCATTCCATTCCATTCAGTTCCACTCCACTCCAGTACAATCCACTCCATTCCACTCAATCCCATTCCATTCCACTCCATTCCACTCCACTCAACTAAACTCCACTCCACTCCACTCGTTTCTACTCCATTCCTTTCCTGTCCATTGAATTCCTTTCTTTTGACAGAATCTCACTCTGTGACATAGGCTGGAGTGCAGTGGCACAATCTCAGCTCACATATAATTTCACTATTCCATTCCATTGCATTCTATTTCATTCCTTTCCATTGTGTTCCATTCCATTCCATACCATTCCATTCCATTCCATTCTATTACGCCCCATTCCATTCCTTTCTTTTGACAGGATCTCACTCTGTCTCCATGCTGGAATGCAGTGGCCCAATCTCAGCTCAAATTTCCTTTCACCATTCCTTTCCACTCCATTCCATTCCATTCCATTCCATGCAATTCCATTCCATTGCACTCCACTCCACTGTGCTCCATTCAACTCCACTCCAATCCACCCCATTCCAATCTTTTCAATTCCAGTCCATTCCACTCCACTACACTCCACACCACTCCATTTCATTCCATCCCATTCCTTTCCACTACATTCCACTGCACTCCACACCGCTCTACACCACTCCACTCCACTCCATTACATTCTAACACATTCCATTCCACTAAATTCCACTCCACTGCACTCAACTCCACTCCACTCCACTGCACTCCATTCCATTCATTTCCTTTCTTTAACAGGATTACACTCTGTCTCCCAGGCTGAAGTGTAGTGGCACAGTCTCAGGTCACATTTTGTTTCACCGTTCCATTCCATTCCATTCCATTCCATTCCATTGCATTCCATTCCATTGCATTCCACTCTACTCCACTCCAGTTCAGTCTATTCCGTCCCATTCCATTCCACTCAATTCCACTCCATTCCACTCCACTCCACAACACTCCCCTCCATTCTATCCATCCCATTCCATTACATTCCATTGAGCTCCAATCCACTCCACTCCACTCCATTCCATTCCACTCCATCTCGTTCCATTCCACTCCACTCCACTCCAATCCACTCCTCTCCCCTCCATTCCATTCCATGCCATTCCATTCCATTCCATTCCATTCCTTTACACTCCACTCCACTCCATTCCACTCCACTCCACTCCATTCCATCCAATTCCATTCCAGTGCATTCCACTCCACTCCACTCCATTCCACCCCATTCCATTGCTTTCTATCCCATTCCATTCCAGTCCAGTCCACTCCACTTCACTACACTCCACTGCAGTCTACTCCATTCAATTCCATTCCATTGCATTCCACTCCATTCCATTGCATTCCTTTCTTTCGACAGAATCTCACTCTGTCACACAGGCTGGAATGCAGGGGCACAATCTCAGCTCTCATTTCATTTTACCATTCCATTCCATTCCACTCCACTCCACTCCCCTCCACTCCATTCCATTTCATTCAATTCCACTCTACTCCACTCCACCCCTCTCCATTCCATCACAATCCATTCAAATCCTTTCCACTCCAATCCATTCCGCTCTACTCCACTCCACTCCGTTCCACTTCATTGCATCAAATTCTATTCCATTCCATTCAACTCCACCCCACTCCAATCCACTCCACTGCTCTCCACTGCACTCCATTCAATTCCTTTCCAATACACTCCATTCCATTCCATTCGTTTCTTTCAACTGGATCTCACTCTGTAACCCAAGCAGGAGTGCAGTGGCAGAATATCAGCTCACATTTCATTTCACCTTTCCATTCCATTCAATTCGATTAAATTTCATTCCATTCCACTCCATTCCATTCCATTCTCTCCTTTCAACAGTATCTCCTTATGTCAAACAGGCTGTAGTGCAGTAGCACAATCTCATATCATACTTCATTTCACCATTCCATTACACTCCATTCCACTCCCCTCCACTCCACTCCACTCAATGCCATTGCACTCCATTCGATTCCTCTCCATTCCATTCTTTTCCCTTCAATTCCATTCATTCGACAGGATCTCATTCTGTCACCCAGGCTGGAGTGCATTGGCACAATCTCAGCTAACATTTCATTTCACCATTCCAATCCATTCCATTCCGTTCCACTCCACTCCACTCTACTCCACTCTACTCCTCCGCACTCCATTCCATTCTTTTTCACTGCACACCACTCCACACAAATTCACTCCATCCCATTCCTTCCCACTCCATTCCACTCCACTCCATTACACTCCACTCCACTCCACTCCATTCTGTTCCACTCCATCCCATTCCATTCCATTCCATTCCACTCCACTCCAATCCATTCTGTTCCACTCCATCCCATTCCATTCCTTTCCATTGCACTCCACTCCAATCAACTTCACTCCACTCCATTCATTTCTTTTCCAATCCCTTCCATTCCATTCCTTTCTTTTGGCAGTATCTCACTCTGTCACTCTGGCTGCAGTTCAGTGACACAATCTCAGCTCACATTTCATCCAATTCCATTGCATTTCATTACACTCTATTCCATTTCATTCCACTCTATTCCATTCCATTCTATTCCTTTCTTTCGACATGATCTCAATCTGTCACCCAGGTTGGATTACAGTGCAACAATCTCAGCTCACAATTCATTTCACCAGTCTATTCCATTCCATTCCATTTCATTCCATTCCATTCCATTCCATTAAATACAATTTCTTTCCATTCCACTCCACTCCACTCCACTCCTCTACACCCCATTCCATTCCATTCCATCCCATTCCATTTCACTCCATTCCACTTCACTCCTCTCCACTCCTTTCCATTACATCCCACTACATTCCAATCCAATCCGCTCCACTCCACTCCATTTCATTCCATTCCATTCTACTCCTTTCCATTCCATTCCTTTCTTTAAACATGACCTCATTCTGTGACACAGCAGGAGTGCAGTGGCACAATCTCAGCTCACATTTCATTTCACCATTCCATTCCATTCCATTCCATTCCACTCCACTCCACTCTGCTCCATTCCATTCCATTATTTTATATTACATCACATTACAATCCATTGCATTCCACTCCACTCGTCTCCATCCCATTCCATCCCATTCCATTGCACTCCGTTCCACTCCACCTCCAATCTATTCCATTTCATTCCTTCCTATCCCATTCCACTTCATTTCACTCCACTCCATTCCATTCCTTTCCATTGCACTCCATTCCATTCCATTCCATTCCATCCCATTCCATTCCATTCCATTCCATTTTACTCCACTCCACTCCACTCTATTCCATCCCATTCCATTCCACTTCACTCCATTCGGACCATTCCAATCCACTCCTCTCCAGTCCACTGCATTCCATTCCATTCCATTCCATTCCATTCCATTCCATTCCATTCCATTCCATTCCATTCCATTCCATTCCCTACCATTCCTTTCCTTCGACAGGATCTCACTCTTACACCCAGGGTGCAGTGCAGTGTCACAATCTCAGCTCACTTTTCATTTCACCATTCCATTGCATTCCGTTCCATTCCACTCCACTCCACACCGCACTACTACACTACAATACATTTCACTCCTTTAAATTCTGTTTCATTCCACTCCACACCCCTCCACTCTATTCCATTCCATCAAATTCCATTCCACTCTAGTCTACTCCACTCCACTCCACTCCAATCCATTCAATTCACTTCCATTCTATTCCACTCCATTCCATTCCATTCCTTTCTTTCAAAAGGATCTCGCTCTGTGACCCAGGCTGTAGTGCAGTGGCACTCTATTCAATTGCATTCCATTTCATTCCATTCCATTGCATTCCTTTCCATTCCCCTCCACTGCACTCCAGTCCATTTCACTCCGTTCCACTCCACCCCAATACATTCCATCTCAATCCTTTCTTCTCCATTCCACTCCATTCCACTCCACAATACTCTATTCCATTCCATTGAAATCCGCTACACTCCAATCCACTCCTTCCCCCTCCAATCCGTTCCATTCCATTTCATTCCACTCCACTCCATTCCATTCCATCCCATTCCATTCCTCTACATTCCACTCCACTCCACTCCACTCCACTCCACTCCACTCCACTGCACTCCACTGCATTCAATTTCATTCCATTCCATTCCACTCCATTCCACTCCACTCCACAGCACTACACTGCATTCAATTTCATTCCATTCCATTCCACTCCATTCCATTCCATTCATTTCTATCGACAGGATCTCACTCTGTCACACAAGTTGGAGTGCAGTGGAACAATCTCAGCTCACATTTCATTTTATGGTTGCATTCCATTCCATTCCATTCCCTTTCATTCCACTCCACTCCACTCCGCTACACTCCATTCCATTCCATTCAACTCCACACCATTCCACTCCACTCCACTCCTCTCCATTCCATCCCATTCCATTCCAATCCTTTCTTCTCCACTCCACTCTACTACACTCCACTTCACTCCACCAAATTCCATTCCATTCCATTCCATTCCATTCCATTCCATTCCATTCCATTCTTTTCCATTCCATTCCTTTCTTTAGACATGATCTCACTGTGTTGCACAGGGTGGAGTGCAGGGGCACAATCTCAGCTCACATTTCTTTTTACCATTCCATTGCATTCCTTTCCATTCAATTCCATTACATTACATTCCACTCCACTCCACTCCACTCTCCTCCATTCCATTCCATTCCATTCCATTCCATTCCACTCCACTCTAATCCTCTCAACTCCTCTCCATCCCATTCTATCCCATTCCATTCCACTACATTCCAATACACTCCATTCCATTGCTTTCCTTCCCATCACATTCCACTCCATTCCACTCCAATCCACTCCACTCCACTACATTACTTTCAATTCCCCTCTGTTCCATTTATTTCCACTCCATTACATTCCATTCCTTTCAAGTCCACTCCACTCCATTCTATTCCGTCCCATTCCATTCCACTCCATTCCCCTCCACTCCAATCCACTCTAATCCAGTCCACTCCACTCCACTCCAATCCATTGTATTCTATTTCAGTCAATTCCATTCCATTCCACTCCATTCCCTTCCTTTCCTTTCTTTCGACAGGATCTCACTAATACACCCAGGCTGGAGTGCAGTGGCACAATCTCAGCTCACTTTTCTTTCACCATTCCATTCCATTGCATTCCATTTCATTCCATTACATTCTATTCCATTGCATTCCATTCCATTACACTTCACTCTGCTCTAATACACTACACTGCATTTCACTCCTTTAAATTGTATTCCATTCCACTCCACTCCATTCCATTAAATTCCATTTCATGAAATTCCATTCCTCTCTATTTCATTCCGTTCCATTCCACTCCATTCCATTCCATTCCTTTCTTTCAACAGGATCTCACTCTATGACCCAGGCTCGGATGCAGTGGCACTCCATTTCCATTGCATTCCATTTCATTCCATTCCCTTGCATTGAATTCTTCTCCTTTCCATTCCATTGCATTCCATTCCATTCCATTCCATTCCATTCCATTCCATTCCATTCCATTCCATTCCATTCCATTCCGTTTCATTCCGATCTACTCCTTTCCACTCCAATCCACTCCACTCCACTCTAATCTATTGTATTACATCCCATTGCATTCCACTACATTCCACTCCACTCCTCTTGAATCCACTCCACTCCACTCCATTCCACTCCTTCCCATTTTGTCCCACTCCATTCCCCTCCACTGCACTGCACTGCACTCCAGTCCACTCCACTCCACTCAATTCCACTCCATTCTACTCCTTTCCATTCCACTACACCCCATTCCATTCCATTCCTCTCTTTCGACAGGATCTCACTCTGTCCCCCAGTCTGGTGTGCAGTTGCACAATCAGCTCACATTTCGTGTCACCATTCCATTCCATTCCATTCCATTCCATTTCATTCTATTCCACTCCACTCCATTCCACTCCCCTGCAGTCCATTCAACACCATTCCATTCCATTCCATTCCACTCTACTCCAGTCCACTCCACTCTACTCCATCCCATTCCATCCCATTACATTCCACTCCTTTCCACTCCACTCCACACCACTCCACTCCATTCCATTCCATCCGATTTCATTCCAATCCATTACACTCCACTCAAGGACACTCCAGTCCACTCCACTCCATTTCTTTCCATTCCATTCCAATCCATTCCATTCCATTCCTTTCTTTTGAAAGGATCTCACTCTGTTACCTAGGCTGGAGTGTAGTGGCACAATCTGAGGTCACATTTCATTTCACCATTCTATTCTATTCGAATCCATTCCTTTCCATTCCATTCCATTCCATTCTACTCCACTCCACTCCATTCAATTTCATCCCATTCCATTCTACTCCACTCCACTCCATTCCATTTCATCCCATTCCATTCCACTCCATTCCACTCCAATTCAAACCACTCCACTGTATTCCACTCCATCCTATTCCATTCCGCTCCATTCCACTCCATTCCACTACACTCCTCTCAAATCCACCACACTCCACTCCATTTCTTTCCAATCCATTTCATTCCATTCCACTCTACTCCACGACATTCCTCTCCACTCTACTCCATTCCATTCCATTTCTTTCCATTCGACTCCATCACATTCCATTCATTTCTTTCAACAGGATCTCAGTCTGTCTCTCTGGTTGGAGTGCAGTGGCACAATAGCAGCTCACAATTCATTTCACCATTCCATTCCATTAAATTCTATTCCACTCCATTCCACTTCACACCACTCCAATTCACTCAACTCCACTCCACTCCACTTAATTACACTCAATTCCACTCCTCTCCACTCCACTCCATTCCATCCAGTTCCATTCCAATCCATTTCCACTGAAGTCGACTCCACTTCACTCCACACCATTGCATTCCATTGCATTCTATTCCACTCCATTCCTTTCCATTCGTTTATTTTAACAGCATCTAACTTTGTTGCCCAGGATGCCGTACAGGGAAACAATCTCAGATAACATTTCTTTTCTTGATTTCATTGCATTTCATTCCATTCCATTCCATTCCATTCCACTCCACTCCACTCATCTCCACTCCATTCCATTCCACTCCACTCCACCCCATTCCACTCCTCTCCTTTCCATCCCATTCCATTCCACTCCATTCTACTCCACTCCACTCCATTCCATTCCATTCCACTCCATTCAACTCCACTCCACTCCAATTCACTCCACTCCATTCCATTCCATTCCAATTCACTCCATTCCATTCCATTCCTTTCTTTCAACAGGATCTCACTCTGTCACCTAGGCTGGAGTGCAGCGGCACAATCTTAGCTCAAATTTCATTTCACCCTTCCATTCCATTCCATTTCATTCCACTAAATTCCATTCCATGCCACTCCACTCCACTCCACTCCACACCAGTCCACTCCACTTCCTTCCACTCCATCACATTCCATACCAATCCATTCCACTCCAATCCACTCCACTCAATTGCACTCCACTTCACTCCACTCCACTCCATTCCATGCCATTCCACTCTATTCCATTCCATTCCTCTCTTTTGACTGGATCTCACTGTGTCACCATGGCTGGAGTGCAGCGGCACAATCTCAGCTCACATTTTATTTCACAATTCCATTCCTTTCCATTCCATTCCATTCCAGTCCACACCCCTCCACTCCACTCCACTCCACTAAAATCCATCCCATTCCATTTCACTGCATTTCACTCCACTCCAGTCCTCTCCACTCCACTCCTCTCCACTCAATTCCATTCCTTTCTATCCCATTTCATTCAATTCCGTTGCACTCTACTGAACTCCACTCCACTCCACTCCATTCCATTCCATTCCTTTCTATTCGACTCCATTACATTCCATACCTTTCTTTCGACAGGGTCTCACTCTGTCAAACAGGCTGGAGTAAAAAGGCACAATCTCAGCTGACATCTCATTTCACCATCCCATTCCATTAAATTCCATTCCATTTAATTCCACACCACTCCACTCAACTCAAACCCACTCCACTCCATTCCATTCTATTACAACCCATTCCATTCCAATCCATTCCATTCCACTCCACTCCACTCCACTCCACTGCTCTCCATTCCATTCCATTCCATTGCATTCCACTCCATTCTACTCCACTCCATTCCATTCCATTTCAATCTTTCGATAAGATCTCACTGTTTCATATAGGCTGGAGGACAGTGGCACAATCTCAGCTCAGATTTCATTTCACCATTCTATTCCATTGCATTCCATTCCATTCCATTCCACTCCACTTCACTCTACTCCAATCTATCCACACCATTCCATTCTACTGTATCACATTCCATTCCACTCCATTCCACTCAACTAAACTCCACTCCACCCCACTCCACTCCATTCCATTTCATTCCATTCCACCCTATTCCATTCTATTCCTTTCTTTTGACAGGATCTTACTCTGTCACCCAGGCTTTATTGCAGTTGCAAAATGTCAGCACGCATTTCATTTCACCATTCCATTCTATTCCCTTTATTCCATAACAATTCATTCCATTACACTCTACTCCTTTCCATTCCTTTCCATTCCATTTCATTCCACTCCACTCCACTCAACTCCACTCCATCCTATTGAATCCCATTTGACTCCTCTCCATTCCTTTCCACTCCACTCCACAAGACTCCACTCCACACCACTGCACTCCACTTCACTCCAGTACATTCTATCCCATTCCACTCCACTCCAATCCACTCCACTGCACTACACTCAACTCCACTCCTCTCCATTCCATTCCATTCCATTCCAATCCACTCCACTCCATTCCATTCCATTTCTTGCTTTCGACAGAATCTCACTCCATCACCCTGGCTGAAGTACAGTGGCAGAATTTCAGCTCACATTTCATTTCACCACTCTATTCCTTTCCATTCCATTCCAGTCCATTCCACTCCACTCCACGAAACTCCACTCCACTCGCCTCCCCTCCATTTCATTCCCTCCCATTCCATTCCACTCCACTCCACTACCCTCCTCTCCATTTCTTTCCATCCCATCCCATTTCACTCCACTCCACTCCACCCCATCCAATGCACGCCATTCCATTCCTTTCCATCCCATCCCCCTCCATTACACTCCACCCCACTACTCTCCACTCAACTCGACTCAACTCCATTCCATTCCATTCCATTCCATTCATTTCCATTCCTTTCTTTCGACAGGATTTCACCCTGTCACCCAGGCTGGAGTGCAGTGACACAATATCAGCTCTCGTTTCATTTCACCATTCCATTCCAATCCATTCTTTTCCTTTCCATTCCATTTGATTCCACTCCAATCCACTCCAGTCCATTTCATTTCATTCCATTCCATTTCATTCCACTCCATTCAACTTCATTCCACTCCATTCCACTCCAATCCACTCCACTCCACAACACTCAATTCAACGACATTCCATTGCATGCCATTCCATTCCACTCCATTCCACTCCACTCCATTCTACTCCACTCCATCACTTTCCATTCCATTCATTCAATTCCAGTCCACTCCACTTCACTAAACTGCACTCCACTAAGATTCATTCCATTCCATTCCATCACATTCCATTGCACTCCACTCCACTCCACTCCTCTCCATTCATTTGTATTCCATACCATTCCACTCCATACAATTCCATTCCTTTCTTTCTAAATGATCTCACTCTGTCACCCAGGCTGGAGTGCAGTGGCACAATATCAGCTCACAATTCATTTCACCATCCCATTCCATTCCACTCCAATTCACTCCACTCCACTCCATTCCATTCCATTCCAATCCACTCCATTCCAATGCACTCAACTCCACTCCATTCCATCCCTTTCCATTTCATTCCATTCCACTCCATTCCTCTCCACTCCAGGCCCCTGTACTTCACTCCACTAAACTACACTCCTTCCAATTCCATCCCATTCTGTTCCGCTCCATTCCACTCCACTCCACTCCATTTTATTCCATTCCATCCCATCCCAGTCCACTCCACTCCACTCCACTCCACTCCACTACACTACACTACACTCTATTACATTCCTTTCCATTCCATTCTATTCCATTCCATTCCTTTCCTTGTTTTCGACAGAATCTCACTCTGTTATACAGACTGGAGTGCAATGGCACAATCTGATCTTACATTTCTTTTCACCATTCTATTCCATTGCATTCCATTCCATTTCATTCCATTGCATTCCATTCCATTCCATTCCAATCCATTCCATTCCATTCCATTCCATTACACTCCACTCCACTCCGTGCCATTCCATCCCAATCCATTCCAATCCATTACATTCCACTACACTCCACTACACTTCACTCCATTCCATTCCATCACATTCCATTCCACTCCATCCCACTGGAATCCATTCCACTCCACTACACTGCTCTGCATTCCTTTCCATTGCATCCCATTCCATTCCACTCCATTCCACTCCACACCACTCCACTCTATTCCACTCCACTCTGCTTGGCTCTAATGCACTCCACTGCAATCCTTTCCATTCCATAACATTCCACTCCATTCCATTCCATTCCTTTATTTTGCCAGGATCTCACACTGTCAACCAGGATGGAGTGCAGTGGCACAATCTCAGCTCACATTTCATTTCACCAATCTTTTCAATTCCATTCCATTCCGTTCCACTCAACTCCGCTCCTCTCAACTCCACTTCACTCCATCCCATCACATCCCATTCACTCAATTGCACTCCAGTCCACTCCACTCTGCTCCACTCCATTCCATTCTACTCCATTCCATTCCATTGCACTCCATTCTATTCCATTCTTATTCTTTCGAGAGGATCTCACTGTGTCTCCCAGGCTGGAGTGCGGTAGCACAAGCTCAGCTCACGTTTCATTTCACAATTCCATTCCATTGCACTCCGTTCCATTCCATTCCATTGCATTGCATTCCATTCCATTCCATTTCATTCCATTCCCGTCCATTGCATTACACTCTCCTCAACTCCACTCCACTATATTCCAATCCAGTCCACTCCTTACCACTCCACTCCATTAGATCCCATTCCATCCCATTCCATTCCACTCCATTGCAGTCCACTCCACTCCATTCCACTCCATTCCATTCCATTCCTTTCCACTCCACTCCACTCCATTCCATTCCATCCCATTTCTTTCTGCTCCTTTCCGCTCGACGCCACACCACTCCACTCCACTTCAATCCATTCCATTCCATCCCATTCCACTCAAGTGCACTCCAATCCACTCCACTCCAGTCCAATCCACTTTATTCCATTCCATTCCATCCCATTCCATTACACTCAATTCCACTCCATTCCACTACACTACACTCCATCCCATTCCATTACATTCCATTCCTCTCCACTTCACTCCACTCAACTCCACTCCACCCCACTCCACTCCATTCCATTCCATCCCATTCCATTCCACTCCATTCCTCTCTATTCCACCTCACTCCACTCCACTCCACTCCACTCCATTCCATTCCATTCCACTCCATTCCATTCCATTGCACTCCATTCCATTCCATTCTATTTTTTCGAGAGGATCTCACTGTCTCCCAGGCTGGAGTGCGGTAGCACAATCTCCGCTCACATTTCATTTCACATTCCATTCCATTGCACTCCGTTCCATTCCATTCCATTGCATTCCATTCCATTCCATTCCCGTCCAATCCATTACACTCCACTCAACTTCACTCCACTACATTCCACTCCACTCCTTACCACTCCACTGCACTCCACTCCATTCCTTTCCATCCAATTCCATTCCTATTGATTCCAATCCACTCCAGTCCACTTCACTCAATTCCATTAGATCCCATTCCACGTCACTCCACTCCACACCAATCTCCTACACTCCACTCCATTCAATTCCATTTGATTCCATTCCATTCCAATGCGCTCCATTCCATTCCATTCCATTCCATTCTTTCGAGAGGAACTCACTCTGTCACCCAGGCTGGAGTGCAGTGGCTCCATCTCACCTCACATTTCATTTTACCATTCCATTCTATTCCATTCCATTCCTTTCCATTCCATTCCATTCCATTCCATTCCATTCCATTCCACTCCACCCCACTCCTCTCCATTCCATTACATTCCATCCAATTCCATTCCCCTCCATTCCACTCCACACCACTCCAATCCACACCACTCCACTCCATTCCATTCCTTACCATTCCATTCCACTCCTTACCATTCCATTCCACTGCATTCCCCTCAAATCCACTACACTGCTTTCCACTCCACTACATTCCATTCCACTCCATCCCATTCCATTCCACTCCACTCTACTCCACTCCCCTCCACGCCAGTACATTCCATTCCATTCCATTCCATTCCATTCCATTCCACTCCATTCCATTCCATTTCATTCCTTTCCACTCCATTCCATTCCATTCCTTTCCTTTGATAGGATCTCACTCTGTCACACATGCTGGAGTGCAGTGGCACACTATCAGCTCAGATTTTATTTCAACATTCCATTGCATTCCATTCCATTTCATTCCATTCCATTTAATTCCACTACACTCCACTCCACTCTACTCCACGCCATACTATTCCATTATATTCCAGTCCATTCCACTCCATTCCTCTCCCCTCCCCTCCATCCCATTCTATCCCATTCCATTCCAGTCCATTCCACTCCACTCCATTCAACTCCACTCCACTCTACTCCATTCCATTCCATTCCACCCCATCCCATTGCACTCCATTCCACTCCTCTCCACTCCACTCCATTCCACTCCATTCCACTCCTCTCCAATCCATTCCATTCCTTTCCCTTCCACTCCATTCCTTTCCATTCCTGTTTTTCTACAGCATCTCACTCTGTCAGACACGCTGGAGTGCAGTGGCACAATCGCAGCTCACATTTCATTTCACCATTCCATTACATTCCATTCCACACATCTCCATTGCACTCCTCTCCACTGCACTCCATTCCTTTGAATTCCATTCCATTTCACTCCATTCCACTCCACTATACTCCACTCCTCTCCACTCCACTCAACTACATTCCAGTCCATCACATTCGATTGCACTCCAATGCACACCACTCTACTCCCCTCCACTCCATTCCATTCCATTCCATCCCATTCCTTTCCATTACATTAAATTCCACTCCATTCCATTCCATTCCTTCTTTTGACACTATCTCACTCTGTCACTCAGGCTGGAGTACAGTAGCTCAATCTCAGCTCACATTTAATTTGAGCCTTCAATTCCACTCCTTTCTACTCCACTCCACTCCACCCCACTGCATTCCATTACAGTCCATTCCTTTCCATTCCACTCCATACCACTCCATTCCCTTCTTTTGACAGGATCGCTCTCTTTCACGCAGGCTGGAGTGCAGTGACACAATATCAGCTCTCATTTCATTTCCACATTCCATTCTCATCCATTCCTTTCCATTCCATTCCATTCCACTCCATTCCACTTAATTCAACTATTCTCCCCTCCAATCCACTCCACTCCACTCCACTCTATTCCAGTCCACTCCATTCCACTCCACACTGTCCCTTTCCATTCCACTCCATTCCACTGCAGTCCACTCCACTCCACTCCACTAAGCTATATTCCATTTCATTCCATCACATTCCATTGCACTTCACTCCACTCCTCTCCATTCATTTGCATTCCGTACCATTCCACTCCATTCCATTCCATTGCTTTCCATCCACAGGATCACACTCTGTCACCCAGACTGGAGTGCAATAACACACTGTCAGCTCACCCTACATTTCATTTTTCCATTCCATTCCACTCCACTCCACTCCGTTGCCTTCCATTCCATTCCATTCCATTCCTATCCAGTCCATTCCACTCCACTCAACTCCACTCCACTCCATTCCTTTCCATCCCATTCCATCACACTACATTCCACTCCAATCCAGTCCGCTCGACTTCATTCCACTGCACTCCACTCCATCCCATTCTATCCCATTCCGTTCGACTCCATTCCACTCCACTCCACTCCCCTCTACTCCCTTCCATTCCATTCCATCCCATCCCATTACAATCCATTCCACTCCATCCATTCTACTCCATTCCACTCCACTCTACTCCACTCCACTCCACTAAACTACACTCCATTGCATTCCTTTCCATTCCATTCTAATCCATTCCATTCCATTCCTTGTTTTCGACAGTATCTCACTCTGTGACCCAGGCTGGAGTGCAGTGGCACAATCTCAGCTCACATTTCATTTCACCATTCCATTCAGTTGCATTCCATTCCATTCCATTCCATTCCATTCCATTCCATTACATTCATTCCATTCCATTCCACTCCACTCCACTCCACTAAATTCCATGCCATGCCATGCCATTCCATTCCATTCCATCCCATTCCACTCCACTACACTACATTCCACTTCACTCCATTCCATTCCATCCCATACCATTCCACTCATTTCCACTCCACTCCACTCCAGTCCACTCCACTTCACTCCATTCCATCCCATTGCTTCCCGTTCCATTCCACTCCATTCCACTACACACCGCTCCACTCTACTCCACTCTGCTCCTCTCCATTCTACTGCACTCCACGGCAATCCTTTCCATTCCATACCATTCCACTCCATTCCATTCCATTCCTTTCTTTTGCCAGGATCTCATTCTGTCACCCAGGATAGAGTGTAATGGCACAATCTCAGCTCGCTTTACGTTTCACCATTCCTTTGATTCCATTCCACTCCAATCCACTCCACTTCACTGTATCCAATCTCATCGCATTCCACTCAAGGGCATTCCACTCCACTCCACTCCAGTACACTAATCTCCATTCCATTCCATTCCATCCCATTCCATTCCACTCCACTCCACTCCACTACACTCCACGCCACTCCATTCAACTCCATTACATTACATTCCTTTCCACTCCACTCTACTCCATTCCATTCCATCCCATTTCATTCCGCTCAATTCCACTCGAAGCCACTGTGCCCCACTACACTCCTCTACATTCCACTCCACTTCAATCCATTCCATCCCATCGCGTTTCACTCTAGTGCCCTCCAATCCACTCCACTCCACCACACTCCACTCCTTTCCACTCCATTCCATGTCATTCCATTCCACTCCATTCCACTCCATTCCAATCCATTCCTCTCCATTCCATTCCACTCCTCTCCATTCGTCTCCATTCCATTCCACTCCACTCCTCTCCACTGCATTTCATTCGATCCCATTTCATTGCATTGTATTGCCCTCCATGCCACTCCCCTCCACTCCATTCCATCCCATTCCATTACACTCCATTCCACTCAACTCCACTACACTAAACTCCACTCCTCAGCACTCTACTACACCCCATTGCATTCCATCCCATTACATTCCACTCCATTCCACTCCCCTCCACTTCTTTCCACTCCACTCCACTCCACTACACTACATTCCACTCTATTCCATTCCATTTCCATTCCATTCCATTGCACTGCATTCCATTCCATCCCATTCTTTCCAGAGGATCCCACTCTGTCTCCCAGGCTGGAGTGTGGTAGCACAATATCAGCTCACATTTCATTTCACCACTCTTTTCCATTGCACTCCGTTCCATTCCATTCCATTGTTTTCCTTTCCATTCAAATCCATTCCATTCCAATCCGTTATCTTCCAGTCCATTCCACTCTTCTCAACTCCACTCCACTCCACTCCTTACCACTCCATCCCATTCCATCCCATTCCATTCCAATCCATTCCACTGCACTCCACGCCACTCCACTTCACTCAATTCCATTACATCGCATTCCATTCCACTCCAATCCACTCCACTCCACTCCACTCCATTCCATCCCGTTCCATTCCACTCCATTCCACTCCACTCCACTCTACTCCACTGTACTCCACTTCATTCAATTCCATTCCATTCCGTTGCACTCCATTCCATTACATTCCTTTCTTTCGACAGGATCTCACACTGTCACATAGGCTGGAGTGCAGTGGCACAATCTCATCTCACTTTTCATTTTACCATTCCATTCCATTCCATTCCATTCCATTCCACTCCACCTCACTCCCCTCCACTCCATTCCATTCCATCCAACTCCACTACACTGCACTCCACTCTCTTCTACTCCATTCCATTCCACTCCATTCCACTCCACTCCATTCCATTCCATTCCACTCTACTCCATTCCATTCCATTGCACTCCATTATATTCCATTCCATTCTTTCGAGGGGAACTCACTCTGTAAGCAAGGCTGGAGTGCAGTGGCACCAACTCAGCTCACATTTCATTTTACCAATACATTCTATTATATTCCATTCCTTTCCATTCCTTTCCCTTCCATTCCACTCCATTCCATTCCATTTCACTCCATCCCATCCCACTACACTCCTCTGCGTTCCATTACATTCCACCCCATTCCATTCCACTCTATTCCACTCCACTCCACTACACACTACTCCACTCCATTCCATTCCTTAACATTCCATTCCACAGCATTAGACTCAAATCCACTCCACTGGACTCCACTCCACTCCATTCCATTCCATTCCATTCCATTCCATTCCATCCCATTCCATTCCATTCCATCCCGTTACATTACATTCCTGTCCTTCGACAGGATCTCACTCTGTCACACATGCTGGAGTGCAGTGGCACAATCTCACCCCACATTTTATTTCACCATTTCATCGCCTTCCATTCCATTCCATTTAATTGCACTCCAATCCACTCCACTCCACTCCATGTCATTCCATTCCATTCCAGTCCAGTCTTTTCCACGCCATTCCACTCTCCTCCACTCCATCCCATTTTATCCGATTCCATTCCAGTCCATTCCACTCTACTCCACTCCATTCCATTCCATTCTCTTCCACCCCATCCAATTCTATTTCACTCTACTCCTCTCCACGCCAATCCAATCTTCTCCACACCATTTCATTCCATTCCATTCCACTCCCTTCCAGTCCATTCCTTTCTTTTGACAGCATCTCACTATGTCACCCACGCTGGAGTGCAGTAGCACAATCACAGCTCACATTTCATTTCACCATTCCATTCCTTTACATTCCTTACGATTCCTATGCACTCCACTCAACTGCAATCCTTTCATTTACATTCCATTCCACTCCATTCCACTCCACTATACTCCACTCCTCTCCACTCTACTCCACTTCATTCCATTCCATCCCATTCAATTCCACTCCACTTCACTCCACTCCACTCCATTCCATTCACTCCATTCCATTCCATCCCATTCCATTCCATTCCATTCCATTACACTCCATTCAATTCCAATCTTTCTTTCAACAAGAACTCTCTCCGTGACTCAGGCTGGAGTGCAGTAGCAAAATATCAGCTCGCATTTCATTTGACCATTCAATTCCCCTCCTTTCAACTCCACTCCACTCCACTGCATTCCTTTACACTTCATTCCCTTCCACTCCATTCCATTCCATTCGTATCTTTCGACAGGATCTCACCCTGTCACCCTCGCTGGATGGCAGTGGCACAATCCCAGCTGTCATACATTTCTCCATTCCATTCCATTCCGCTCCATTCCATTCCATTCCTTTCCATTCCACTTCATTCCACAGGACTTCACCCCATTCTACTCCATTCCATTCCATCCCTTTCCATTCCAATCCACTCCACACCAATTCACTTCAGTCCATTCCATTCCACTCCCTTCCATTCCATTCCATTCCATTGCATTCCACTTCATTCCATTCCATTCCATTGCATTCCACTTCATTCCATTCCATTCCCCTCCACTCCACTCCATTCCATTCCATTCCATTGATTGTAGGGGATCTCACCTATGCTGGAGTGCAGTGGAACAATCTCAGCTCACTTTTCATTTCACCATTCCATTATATTCCATTCCATTCCTTTCCATTTCATTCCATTCTATTCAATTCTACTCCACTGCACTGCACTCTGCTCCATTCCATTCCATTCCATCCCATTGCATTTCACTCTATTCCACTCCACTGCACTCCACTTCACACTACTCCACTCCATTCATTCTATCCCATTCCATTCCACTCCATTCCACCACACTCCACTCCTCTCCAGCCCATTCCTTTCCATTCCATCCCATTCCATTACGCTCCACTCCACTCTAATCCACTCCAATCCATTCCATTCCTTTCCTTCGACAGGATCCCACTCTGTCACACAGGCTGGAGTGCAGTGGCACACTCTCAGCTCACATTATATTTTCCCATTCCATTGCATTCCATTCAATTCCATTCCATTTAATTCCACTCCACTCCACTGCACTGCACTCCATTCCATTCCATCCCATTCCATTCCACTCTCTTCCACTCCACTCTACTCCACTCCCCTACACTGCATCCCTTTCCGTCACATTCCACTTCAATCTATTCCATTCCATTCCCATCTGCTCCACTCTACTCCAATGCATTCCAGTCCACTCCACTCCACTCCACTCCATTCCATTCCACTCCATTCCATTCAACTCTATTCCATTCACTTACTTTCTTTCAGCGGGATCTCACTGAGTCACTGAGGTTGGAGTGCAGTTGAACAATCTCAGCTCACATTTAATTTGACCATAGCATTCCATTCCATTGCAATCCATTCCATTCCTTTCCATTCCATTAAATTCCATTTCATTCCATTCCACTGCACTCAACTACACTTCAATCCACTCCACTCAACTCCAATCCATTCTATTCCATCCCATTCCATTCCACTCTATTTCACTCCACTCCTCTCCACTCCACTCCTTTCAGTTGCATCCCATTCCATTCCTCACCATTCCACTCCACTCCACTCCACTCCTGTCATTTCCATTCCATTCCTCTCCATTCCACTGTAATCCAGTACACTCCACTCCACACCTGTCCACTCCATTCTATTCCACTACATTCCATTCTTTCACTCCAATCCAATCCACTCCACTCCTCTCCATTCCATTCCATTCCATTGCACTCCTTTGCATTCCATTCCTTTCTTTCGACAGGATCTCACTCTGTCACTCAGGCTGGAGTGCACTGGCACAATCTCAGCTCAAATTTCATTAGAAGATTCCATTGCATTCCATTCCATTGCATTCCATTCTATTCCATTCCATTCCATTCCATTCCACTCCATTCCTTTCCATTCCTTTGTTTCGACTGGATTTCACTCTGTCACCCAGATTGGAGTGCAGTGAAACAATCTCAGCTCACATTTCATTTCATCATTCCATTCCATTCCATTATATTACATTACGTTCCACTCCACAACATTCCACTCCATTCCATTCCATTCCATTCCATTTCATTTCATTCCAATCCATTCCAATCCCTCCACTCCATTCCTCTCCACTCCACTCCACTCCATTCCATTCTCCTCTTCCCATTCCTTTTGACTCCATTCCACTCCACTCCTCTAAATTCCACTCCACTCCACTCCACTTCTTTCCATTCCATTCCTTTCCATTCCACTCCACTCCACTCTACTCCACTCCATAACATTCCATCCAGTTCCATCCCATTCCATTCCACTCCCTTCCACTCTATCCCGCTTCATTCCACTCCGCTGCATTCCATTCCACTGCATTCCATTCCATTCCTTTCTTTCGAAAGGATCTCATTCTGTGACAGAGGCTGGAGTGTAGTGGCACAATCTCAGCTAACATTTAGTTTCATCATTCAATTCCATTAAATTCCATTTCATTGTATTCTATTCCATTTCATTTCATTCCATTTCAGTCCACTCCACTGCACTCCTCTCCACTATACTGTACTCAATTCCATTCCATTCCATTCCACTACAATCCTTTCTACTCCATTCCACTCCACTCCATTCCATTCCATTCCATTCCATCCCATTCCATTCCACTCCACTCCAGTCCCCTCCACTCCACTCCACTACGTTCAATTCCATGCCACTCTATTCCACTCCTTTCCATTCCATTCATTTCTTTCGACAGGATCATACTCTGTCACCCAGGCTGGAGTACAGTGGAACAATCTCAGCTCACATTTCATTTCACCATTCCATTGTATTCCATTCCATTCCATTCCACTCCATTCCACACAACTCCACTCCACTCCATTCCAATCCATCCCATTCAATTCCACTCCATTCCAGTCCACTCAACTCCACTCCACTCCACTCAATTCCATTCCACACCATTCCATTCCATTCCATTCCTTTCCTCTCCATTCCTTTACATTACTTTCTTTCGACAGGATCTGACTCTGTAACACAGGCTGGAATGCAGTGGCTCAATCTCAGCTCACACTTCATTTCTCCATTCCATTCCATTCCATTTCATTCCTTTCCATACGACTCCACTCCACTCCAATCCTCTCCATTCCGTGCCATTCCATTCCTCTGCATTCCACTCCACTCCACTCCACTCCATTCCATTCCATTACATCCCATTCCATTCCATGCTATTCCACTCCACTCCGTTCCACTCCACTCCACTCTACTCCATTCCATTCCATTCCATTCCAATACACTCCATTATATTGCTTTCATTCCTTTCAACAGGATCTCACTCTTTCACACAAGCTGGAGTGCAGTGGCACAATATCATCTCACATTCCATTTCAAAATTCCATTCCAATCCAATGCATTCCATTCCATTCCATTCGGTTCCATTCCGATCCATTCCACTCCACTTCACTCCACTCCACTCCAGTCCATTCCACTCCACTTCAATCTACTTCAGTCCAATGCATTCCATTCCACCCCATTACATGCAAAACCAATCCACTCCACTCCACTCTTGTCCATTCCATTCCATTCCATTCCATTCACTCCAATCCACTCCACTTCACTCCACTGCACTCCGTTCCATTCCTTAGCATTCTGTCCCATTCCTCTCCTTTCCATTCCATTCCTTTGTTTTGACAGGATGTCTCACTGTCACCCAGGCTGGAGTGCAGTGGCAGAATATCAGCTGAAATTTCATTTCACCATTCCATTGCATTTCATTCCATTCCATTCCGTTTCATTCCACTCCACTCCACTCCTCACCCGTCCACTCTGCAGCATTCCATTCCATTCCATTCCACTGCATAACACTCCACTCTATTCCAGTCCACTCCACTCCATCCCATTCCATCTCACTCCATTCCACTCCATTCCACAACACCCCACTCTACTCTACTACACTCCATTCAATTCCATTACAATCCATTCCATTTCATTCCATTACATTACATTCCTTTCTTTTGACGAGATCTCACTCTGTCACACCAGCTGGCATGCAGTGGTACTATGTCAGCTCATATTTCATTTCACAATTCCCTTCAATTCCACTACGATCTATTCCAATCCACTCCATTCCACCTCACTCCACTCAACCACACTCCACTGTACTACACTCCACTCAGTTACATTCCATTAGAACCCATTCCACTCCACTCCACTTAACTTTTCTCCACTCCACTCCACTTCTCTCCACTCCACTCCATTCCATTTCTTTCTATCCCATTCCATTCCACTTCACTCAACTGCAAAACACTCCACTCCTCTCTAGTCCACTTCACTCCATTCCATCCTGCTACATTACACTCCACTGCACTGCAGTCCACTCCACTCCAGTCCTTTCCATCCATTTACATTCTACTCCATTCCACTCCACACCACTCCACACCACTCAACTTCACTCCACTCCACTCCACTCTATTCCATTCCACTTCATTCCCTTCCATTCCACTCCATTCCACTCCACTCCACTCCTCTCCTCATCACTACACTGCATTGCATTGCATTCCATTCCATTCCACTCCATTCCACTCCACTCTACTCCACTCCACTTCACTCCACTCCACTCCATTCCATTCCATACCATTCCATTCCACTCCATTCCTTTCTTTTGACAGGATCTCACTCTGTCACACAGGCTGGGGTTCAGCACCACAATATCAGCTCACATTACATTTCACCATTGCATTCCATTCCATTACACTCCATTCAATTCCTTTCCATTCCATTATATTACATTCCACTTCATTCCACTCAACTCCACTCCACTCCATTCCAAACCATTCAATCCCATTCCTTTCATGTCCATTCCACTATACTTCACTATACTTCACTCCACTCTATTCCATTCCATCCCATTCCATTCCACTCCGATCAACTCCAATCCACTCCATTCCATTCCATCCCATTCCATTCCACTCCGATCAACTCCAATCCACTCCACTCGACTCCACTCCATTCCATTCCACTACATCCCATTTCATTCCACTCCACTCGACTCCACTCCTCTCAACTCCAATCCATTCCCTTCCAGCACATTCGGTCAAAATTCATTCCATGCCAGTCCAATCCACTTCAAACCAATCCACTCCATTCCATTAATTCCCATACCATTCCCCTCCATTCCACTCCACTCCACTCTACTTTACTACATTCTATTCAACTCCATACCATTCCTTTCCACTCCACTAAATCCACTCCGCTCCATTACTCTTCACTCCATTCCATTCCATTCCATTCCACTCCATTCCAATCCATTCCTTTCCTTTGACAGTATCTCATTCTGTCAGACAGGCAGGAGTGCAGTGGCAAAATCTCAGTTCACATTTCACTGCAATCCATTCCACTGCAATCCACTTCAGTCCATTCCACTCCATTCCATTCTCTCCATTCGACTCCACACCATTCCATTCAATTCCTGTCCAATCCACTCCAATCCATTCCATTCCAATCAATTCCATTTCATTTCACTCCATTCTAATCCATTCCACACCATTACACTCCACTCAATTCCATTCTTTTCCATGCAATTCCATTCCATTCCACTCCAATCCACTCCACTCCACTCCAATCCATTCCTTTCCATTCCATTCTGCTGCTTTCTATTGCATTCCACCCCATTCCATTCCATTCCACTCTATTCCACTCCACTCTACTCCACTACACTACACTACACTCCATTCCATGCAATTCCATTCCACTCCACTCCATTCCACTGCATTCTACACCATTCCAATCCATTCCACTCCGTTTCATTCCACTAGGTTCCACTCCACTCCATTCCATTCCACTCTACTCGATTCCCTTCCATTCCTTTCCACTCCACTACACTCAATTCCAGTCCATTCCGTTCCATTCCATTCCACTCCACCCCATTCTTTTCCATTCCATTCCATTCCATTCCATTCCCCTCCCCTCCATTTCATTACACTCCATTCCATTCCATTCCATTCCATTCCACAGCACGCCACTCCATTCCACTCCACTCCACTCCATTCCACTATAGTGCACTCCATTCCTTTCCACTCTATTCCACTCCACTCCTCTCCACTCCATTCCATTGCACTTGATTCCAGTGCATTCCATTCCATTCCACTACATTCCATTACATTCCAGTCCACTCTACTCCATTCTATTCCATTCCATTCCACTCCACTCCACTCCAATCAATTCCACTCCATTCCTCACCATCCCCTCAATTCCACCCCACTCCACTCCACTACATTCCATTCGACTATATTCCATTCCATTCCATTCCACGCCATTCTACTCCACTCTATTCCATTCTATTCCACTCCATTCCACTCGATTCCAGTCCTCTCCTCTCCACTCCACTCCAATACATTCTGTTACACTGCACTCCATTCAACTCCAATCCGTTCCATTGCACTCCATTCCACTCCACTACATTCCATTCTTCTCCATTCCATTGCACTCTATTCCATCCCTTTCAAATCCACTCCATTGCATTCCATTCCACTCCATTCCATTCTAGCCCACTCCATTCCATTCCATTCCATTCCACTCCTTTCCATTCCACTCCACTCCAATCCACTCCACTCCAATCCACTCCACTACATTCCATTCCATTCTGTCCACTCCACTCCATTCCATTCCATTTCACTCCATTCCATTGCATTCGATTACACTCCACTCCACTCTATTACACTCTACTCCTTTTCACTCCATTCCTCTCTTCTCCTCTCCATTCGACTCCACTCTATTCCACTCCACTCTGCTCCATTCCATTGAATTCCACTCCACTCCCTTCCATTGCAGTCCACTCCACTCCACTCCATTCAAATTCATTCCACTCCAATTCACTCCACCCCACTCCATTCCGTTCCATTCCATTCCAGTCCATTCCAGACCATTCCACTGCATTCCTCTACACTCCACTAAATCGCACTCCATTCCACTCTACTCCATGCAATTCCATTCCATGTCGCTGCATACCTTTCCATTAAACTCCATTTCATCCATTCTGTTCCAGGCCATTCCATTCCATTCCACTCCACTCTAGTCCACTCCACTCAACTCCATTGCATTCTACTCCATTCCATTCCTCTCCATTCCATTCAAATCCACTCCATTCCTCTCCACTCCATTCCATTCTTCTCCCCTGCACTCCACTCCAATCCTTTCCTCTCCATTCCGCTCCACTCCACCCCATTCCACCCCACATCACTCCATTGCCTTTCATTCCATTCCACTCCATTCCACTCCACTCCACACCATTCCATGCTATTGCATTCCATTCCATGCCATTCCATTCCATTTCACTCCATTCCATTCCAACCCACTCCATTCTATTCCATTACACTCCATTCCACTTACTTCCATTCCATTCCATTCCATTAAATTCCACTCCATTACACTCCATTCAACTCCACTCCAATCCATTCCACTCCATTCCCCTCCATTCCAATCAATTCCATTCCATTCCAATCCACTCCACTCCATTCCCCTCCATTCCAATCCATTCCATTCCACTCCAATCCACTCCACTCCATTCCATTTTATTGAACTGCACTCCATTCCACTCCATTCAAATCAACTACATTCCCCTGTACTTCATTCCACTCCACTCCATTCAACTCCACTGCATTCCATTTCATTCCATTCCACTGCATTCCATTTCATTCCATTCCACTCCAATCCATTCTAGTCTACTCCATTCCTGTCCACTCCAATCCATTCCACTCCACTCCATTCGAATCCACTCAATTCCAATACAGTCCACTTCATACATTCCATTCCACTCCACTACATTCCACTCCACTCCACTACAGTGCATTCCATTCCACTGCACTCCACTCCTCTCCACTCCACTCCTTTCCACTCCTTTGCATTCCACTCCATTCCATTCTACTCCATTCCATTATATTCCAATTCACTACACTACACTCAACTCCACTCCATTCCATTCCACTCTACTCCACTCCATTCTGTTCAATTCCACTGCATTCCTCTTCGTTCCATTCCACTCCATTCCACTTCTTTCCACTACATTCCAGTCCAGGACACTCCACTCCACTCCATTCCATTACATTTCACTGCACTCCACTCCACTCCATTTTTTGCACTCTGTTCTACTCCACTCCTTTCCATCACACACATTGCCATTCCATTCCATTGCATTGCACTCCATTCCACTCCATTCCTTTCCACTCCACTCCACTCCATTCAATTCCACTCCACTCCACTCCGCTCCATTCCATTCCAGTCCACTCCACTGCGTTCCATTCCATTCTGCTGCACTACACTCCACTCCAATCCATTCACCTCCATTCCATTGCACTCCACTCCACTTCACTACATTCCTTTCCACTCCATTCCATTCCACTCAACTCCATTCCATTCCATTCCACTCTACTCAACACCACTCAAGTCCATTCTACTCCATTCCATTCCATTCCACTCCACTCCACTGCATTCCATTCCATTCCACTCCTCTCCAATCTGATCCAGTCCATTCCACACCATTCCACTCTATGCCACTCCACTCCATTCGAATGCATTACATTACATTCCACTCCATTACACTCCAATCAATTCCACTTCAGTCCATTCCACTCCAGTCCACTCCATTCCATTCCATTGCACTCCAATCCACTCCACTCCATTCCATTCCACTCCATTATTTTCCACTCCACTCCATTACACACCACTCCACTCCATTCCATTCCACTCCACTCCATTCCATTCCACTCCACTACCCTCCATTCCATTCTGTTGCATTCCAATCCACTCAATTCCCATGTATTCCAATACATTCCACTCCACTCCACTACATTCCATTCCATTCTATTCTATTCCACTCCTTTCCGTTCCATTACACTCCACTCTACTGCATTCCATTTCACTCTATTCCTTTCCACAGCACTCTACTCCGTCCACCGCTCTCCATTGCTTGACACTCCATTCCATTCCACTCCTATCCACTCCACTCCAGTACATTCCACTCCACTCCATTCCACTCCATCCCACTCCACTCTGCTCCATTCCACTCCATTCCATTCCACTATACTCCACTCCATTTCACTCAACTCCTTTTCACTCCATTCCATTCTACTCCTCTCCATTAGACTACACTTTATTCCACTCCACTCCATTCCATTGCATCCCGCTTCATTTCCCTCCTTTCCAATCCATTCCACTCCATTCCACTCCACTCCACTACATTCCATTTCTTTCCAGTCCTTTCCAGTCCACTCCACTCCACTTCGCTTCGATCCACTACCTTCCATGACTTTACATTACATTCCACTCCATTCCATTCAATTCCACTCTATTCCATTCCATTCCACTCTACTCCTTTCCATTCCACTGCACTCCATTCCTGTCCTTTCCACTGCATTCCACTCCACTCCACTCCATTCCACTCCATTCTCGTCCATTCCACTCCATTCCATTCACTTCATTCCATTCCAATACTCTCCACCCCACTCTAATCCATTCGTTTCCACTCCATTCCACTCCTATCCACTCCATTCCATTACACTGCATTCCATTCCTCTCCATTCAGCTCAACTCCACTCCATTCCACTCCACTCCATTCCACTCCACTCCCTTGCACTGCGCTCCATATCACTCCACTCCACATCACTCCACTCCCTTCCTTTCATCTCCCCTCCACTCCACTCCAATCCATTCCACTACATTCCACTCTGTTCCCGTCTGTTCCATTCCATTCCATTCCATTCTACTCCACTCCAATCCACTCCGTTACATTCCAATCCGTTCCATTCCTCTCCAGTCCGCTCAAATGCAGTCCATTCCTCTGCACTCCATTCCATTTCATTCCACTCAACTGCACTCAACAACACTCCACTCCATTCCCTTCATCTCCCCTCCACTCCACTCCAATCCATTCCACTCCATTCCACTCCAATCCACACCATTCTGCTCCATTCACTCCATTCCATTCCACTCCATTCCAGTACATTTCTCTCCACTCCACTCCATTCCATTCCATTCCATTCCTCTCCATTCCTTTCCACTCCGCTCCATTCCAGGCCACTCCAATCCATTCTACTTCACTCTGCTCCACTCTGCTCCACTTCTCTCAACTCCATTCCGTTCCACTCCATTCCATTCCTTTCCACTCCCCTCCATTGCATTCCATTCCACTGAACAACTCTCCATTCCACTTGACTCCACTCCATTCCATTCCTTTCCATTACACTCCAATCCATTCAATTCCACTCCGCACCACTCGTCTCGACTCCATTCCTTTGCACTCCATTCCACTCCACTCCCTTCCATTCCAATCCATTCCATTCCACTGCATTCCACTCCCCTACATTCTATTCCGTTGCACTCCACTCCTTTACATTCCACTCCACTCCATTCTACTCCAGTCCATTCCATTTCACTACACTCCATTCCATGCCATTCAATTCCACTTCATTCCACTCCATTACATTCCACTCCATTCCAATTCATTCCAGTCCACTCCACTACACACCACTCCATTCCATTGCATTTCACTGCGCTCCACTCCACTCCACTACGATCCATTGCACTCCATTCCACTCCACTAAATTCCATTACACTCATTTCCATTCACTTCCATTACACTCCAATCCATTCCATTCCACTGCATTCCATTCCACTCCATTCCATTCAACTCAACTCTACTCCACTCCACCCCTCTCCATTCCATTACACTCCATTCCATTCCACTACAATCCACTCCACTCCACTCCTTTCCACTAAACTCCATTCCACTCCATTCCAATCTACTCCACTTCATTCCATTCCATTCCACTCCACTCCACTGCATTCCAATCCATTCCAATCCTTTCCACCCATTCCACTCCGTTCAATTCCATGCCAATCCATTCCACTGCATTCCATCCCATTCCACTTCACTCCATTCCATTCAACTCCATTCCAGTCCGTTCCACTCCTTTCCACTCCTTTCGAGTCCACTCCATTCCATTCCACTCCATTCCATTCAACTCAACTCTTCTCCACTCCACCTCTCTCCATTCTATTACACTCCATTCCACTTCACTTAACTACACTCCACCTCCCTCAACTCCATTCCATTCTATTCCATTCCACTCCATTCCATTCCATTCCATTCCACCGCACTCCACTCCACTCCACTCCATTCCACTCCACTCCATTCCCTTCCACTGCATTCCACTCCACTCCATTCCATTGCACTCCACTCTACTCCAGTCCAGTCCATTCCACTTCATTCCACTCTGCTACACTCCATTCCATTCCTTTCCACTCCTCAACATTCCACTAGAGTCCATTCCACACCATTCAACTACTCTCTAATCCACTACGTTGCATTCCTCGCCATTCCACTCCACTCCATTCCACTCCACTCGACTCCATTTCCATTCCACTCCATTCAATTATATTCCACTTCAGTCCACTCAACTGCATTCAACTCCACTCCATTCTTACCCATTCCACTCCATTCCATCCCTCTCCACTCCATTCCACCCCACTCCACCTCATTCCACTCCAGTGCACTCTATTCCATTCCATTCCATTACACTCCTTTCCACTCCACTCCACTGTATTCGGTTCCATTCCATTCCATTCCATTCCATTCCACTCCATTCCTTTCCATTCCACTCCACTCCACTCCATTCCATTCCTCTCCTCTCTCCTCCAGTCCATCCTTCTCCACTTCATTGTACTACATTCCATTCCACTCCAAACCACCCCACTACACTGCATTCCACTCCACTCCATTCGACTCCGGTCCACTCCACTAGGCTCCATTCCACTCCATTCCATTCAACTCCACTCTACTCTTCTCCAGTCTACTCCACTCCATTCCACTCCACTCTAATCCTCTCGTCTCCACTCCATTCCATTCTACTTCATTCCATTCCACTCTACTCCACCTCACTCCATTCCTCTCGACACCTTTCCACTCTATTCCACTCTACTCCTCTCCATTCCTCTCCACACTATTCCACTCCAATCCAGTCCATTCCATTCCATTGCATTCCACTCCACTCCACTCCATGCCATTCCCTTCTACTGCAATCCATTCAATTCCATTCCACTGCATCCCTTTCCATTTCATTCCACTCCACTACAATCCAATCCACTCCATTCCATTCCTTTCCATTCCACTCCTCTCCAATCCATTCCATTCCATTCCATTGCATTGCATTCCACTCCACTTCACTCAATTGCACTCCATTTCACTCCATTCCACTGCACTCTACTCCATTCAATTCTATTCCATTCCAGACAATTCCATTCCATTCCACTCTACTCCATTCCATTACACTCCAATCCGCTCCACTCCATTCCATTGCATTCCATCCAACTCCGTTCCTCGCCCCTCCACCTCATTCAAATCCAATCCACTCCAATCCTTTCCATTCCATTCCACTCCACTCCATTGCACTCCACTCCATTCCACTCCATTCTACTCCATTCAATTGTCTTCCATTCCATTCCACTCCCTTTCGCTACACTCCATTCCATTCGAATCCACTCCACTGCATTCCACTCCACTTCACTGCACTCAACTCCATTCTATTCCATTCCATTCCATTCCATTCCATTCCTCTCAACTCCATTCCATTCAACTCCACTCCATTCCATTCCATTCCCTTCGACTGCACTCCATTCCATTGCATTCCACTCCACTCAATTCCTCTCCACTACGATCCATTCCATTCCATTCCTCACAACTCCACTGAATTTCAATACATTCCTCTCCATTCATTGCCATTCCAATCCACTCCACTCCATTCCATTCTATTACACTCCATTCCATTCCATTCCACTCCATTCCAGTCCATTCCACTTCACTTCACTCTTTTGAATTACACTCCACTCCATTCCACTCCACTCCACATTATTTCACTCAAATCCGTTCCATTCCATTAAATTCCACTCCACTCCATTCCACTCCAGTACACTCATTTCCATTCCATTCCTTTCCACTTCACTCCACTCCAGTCCTCTCCATTCCAATCCATTCCATTGCACTCCATTCTACACCACTCCATTCCTCTCTGTTCCACGCCATTCCTTTCCAATCCATTCCACTTCACTGCATTCCATTCCATTCAACTCCACTCCAATCCACTCAAGTCTATTCCACTCAATTCCACTCCTCTCCACTGCATTCCATTCCATTCCAATCCACTCCACTCCATTCAAATTCGTTCCACTACGTTACACTCCACCTCACTCCATTCCATTCAATTGCATTCCATTCCGCTCCATTGCACTCCACTCCTTTCCATTGCATTCCATTGCACTCCACTCCATTCCACACCATTCCATTCTACTATATTCGATTCCACTCCATTCCATTTCATTCCACTGCACTCCACTCCAGCCCACTCCACTCCATTCCACTCCACTCCACTCCAGCCCACTCCACTCCACTCCACTCCAGTCCAGTCCACTCCATTCCACTCCACTCTACTGAATTCCGTTCCATTCCATTCCAATCCACTCCACTCCATTCAAATTCATTCCACTACGTTGCACTCCACCTCACTCCATTCCATTCAATTGCATTCCATTCCGCTCCATTGCACTCCACTCCTTTCCATTGCGTTCCATTGCACCCACTCCATTCCACACCATTCCATTCTACTACATTCGATTCCACTCCATTCCATTCCATTCCACTGCACTCCACTCCAGCCCACTCCACTCCATTCCACTCCACTCCACTCCAGTCCACTCCACTCCATTCCACTCCACTCCACTGAATTCCGTTCCATTCCACTCCAATCCACTCCACTCCACTCAAATTCGTTCCACTACGTTACACTCCACCTAACTCCATTCCATTCAATTGCATTCCATTCCGCTACATTGCACTCCACTCCTTTCCATTGCGTTCCATTCCACTCCATTCCACTCCACTCCATTCCACTCCAATCCACTCAATTTCAGTCCACTCCTCTCCATTCCTCTCCATTCCGTTCCATTCCACTGCACTCCAATCCATTCGATTCCCATCCCTTCCACTCCACTCCTTTCCTTTCCATTCCTCTCCACTCTTCTCCAATCCATTTATGTCCATTCTATTCCATTCCACTCCATTCCACTCCAATCTGCTCCATTCTACTCCATTCCACTGTACTCCACTGTGTTCCATTCCATTCCATTCCACTCCACTCCATTCCAATCCATTCCACTCCATTCTTCTCCACTCCACTCCATTCCAATCCTCTTCAATCCACTCCGCTCCACACCACTCCACTCCACGCCATTCCATGCCTTTCCATTCCATATCAATCCATTCCATGTCATACCACTCCATGCAATTCCATTCCGTTCCGTTCCAATGCACTCCACTCCACTCCACTCCATTCCATTCCATTCTATGCCATTCCATTCCCCTATACTCCACACGATTCTATTCCATTCCATTCCATTCCAACCCTCTATACTCCACTCCACTCCATTCCATTTCTTTTCTTTCCATTCCAATCCATTCCATTTCATTACACTCCATTTGAATGCATTCCACTCCATTACGCTCCATTCCAATCCATTCCACTCTATTCCACTCCATTCCATTCCATTACATTCACCTTCATTCCATTGCATTATACTTCACTCCAATGCACTCCACTCCACTCCATTCCACTCCATTCCATTTTTCCCCATTCCATTTCTCTCCTTTCCACTCCACTCCTCTCCATTCCACTCCAATCCACATGATTCCGTTGCATTCCATTCTATTCCACTCAATCCTTCCACTCCACTACATTCCAGTCCACTCCAATCCATTCCAGTCCTCTCCACTCCACTCCACTTCGTTTCATTCCTCTCCCTCTCCATTCCACCCCACTTCACTCCATTCCATTCCATTCCATTCCATTCCACTGCACTCCACTCCATTCCACTTCATTCCATTCCACGACATTCAACCCCACTCCATTCCATTCCATTCCACTCCACTCCACTTCACTCCATTCCAGTCCACTCCATTCCACTCTACTGCACTCCATTCCATTCCATTCCATTCCAATCCCCTCCACTCCATTCCACTCCATTGCACTCCACTCCACTCCTTTCCATTCCATTGCATTCCATTCCAATCCATTGAACTACACTCCATCCACTCCATTCATCTCAGTTTCAGTCCACTCCACTCCATTCCTCTCCATTCCATTCCATTCCGCTGCACTCTGCTCCATTCTATTCCAATCCCTTTCATTCCACTCCATTCCATTCCATTTCACTCCATTCCATTAAACTCCATTCGACTCCAATCCATTCCATTCCATTCCTTTCCACTCCACTCTTTTCCACTCCACTCCATTCCACTCCAGTATACTCAATTCGGTTGCATTCTAATCCATTCCACTGCACTGTATTCCAATCCATTCCACTCCTTTCCACTCCACTCCACTCCATTCCATTCCATTGCATTTCATTCAACTACGTTGTACTCCACTCCTTTCCACTCCATTCCGCTGAATTACAGTCCACCACACTCAATTCCTCTCCATTCCATTCCATTCCACTGCACTCCACTCCATTCAATTCCAATGCTTTTCACTTCACTCCATTCCATTCCACTCCACTCAACTCTTATCCATTTATGTCCACTCCATTCCATTCCTTTCCATTCCACTCCAATCTAATCCATCCCACTCCACTTTAATCCATCCCACTTCACTCCATTCCACTCCACTCCACTGCATTCCATTCAATTCCTTTCCACTCCACTCCACTCCATTTCAATACATTCCAGTACTTTCAACTCCACTCTAATCCATTCCACTCCACTCCACTCCATTCCATTGCATTCCATTCTGTTACAAACCATTCGATTTCATTCCACTCCAGTCCATTGCATTCCACTCCATTCCATTACATTCCACTTCATTCCACTCCACTCCATTCTATTCCATTCTATTCCATTCCATTCCACTCCACTCGACCCCATTCCATTCCATTCCATTCCATTCCATTCCACTCGTTTCCACTCCAATCCACACCTTTCCTCTCCACTCATGTCCATTCCATGACATTTCATTCCACTGCAATCCATTCCCTTTCATTCCACTCCATTCCGTTCCATTCCACTCCATTCCACTCCATTTCACTCTACTCTATTCCATTCCACTCCACACCACTAGACTCTATTCCATTCCACTACATTCCATACCTGTACGTTCCATTCCAATCCAGTCCACTCCATTCCATTGCATTCCATTTCTTTCCACTTCACTCCCCTCCAATCCACTTCACTCCACTTCATTCCATTCCACTCCAATGCACTCCACTCCTCTCCTTTACACTCCACTCCACGCCGTTCCATTCCTTTTGCCTCCACTCAACTACTTTCTACTCCCATACACTCCATTCCACTCCACTCCACTCCAGTCTCTTCCAATGCATTTCACTGCATTCCTTTCCACACCACTCCACTCCACTCAATTCCATTCCATTTCACAGCACTCCACTCCATTTCTCTCCAATCCATTCAATTCCACTCCATTCCTTTCCACTCCACCCCACTTCACTCCACTTCATTCAATTTATTTCCACTCCGTTCCACTGCACTCCACTCCACCACATTATATTGCACTCCATTCCACTGCACAGCTTTCCATTCCAATACCTTCCATTCCATCCCATTCCACTCGATTCCTTTCCACTACACTGCACTCCATTTCAATCCACTGTACTCCACTCCATTCCACTCCACTCAACTCCACTCCACTCCATTCCTATCCACCCTACTCCACTTCATTCCATTCCATTCCACTCCATCAATTGCACTAGACACCATTCCAGTCCACTCTACTCCATTTCATTCCTTTCAACGCCATTCCAGTCCACTCCACTCCACTCCGTTACATTCCATTCCACTGCAATCCACTACATTCCATTCAATTCCACTATGTTCTTCTCCACTCCATTCCATTCAACTCCTCTGTTCTCCTCTCCACTCCATTCAATTCCACTCCATTCCATTACACTCCATTCCAGTCCCGTCCACTCCATTCCAATCCACTCCACTCCGTTACACTCCACTCCGATTCACTCCATTCCATTCCATTCCACTAAACTCCACTCCATTCCAATCCCCTGCAATCCATTCCACTCCACTCCACTCCATTCCGTTTCATTCCATTCCACACCATTCCACTCTATTCCATGCCATTCCATTCCATTACAATCCATTCAATTTCATTCCAATCCATTACATTCCATTCTACTCCATTCAGTGCATTCCACTCCACTCCACTCCACTCCATTCCATTACGGTCTATTCCATTCCATTCCATTCAATTTCACTCCACTGCAATCCACTCCATTCCATTCCATTCCACTCCTCATCATTACATTCCACTGTACTCCATTCCTTTCCAATCCACTTCACTCTGCTCTACTCCATTCTATTCCTTTCCACTCTACTCCATACTATTCCCCGCCATTCCACTCCATTCCATTCCACTACATTCCGTTCCACTTCATTCCTCTCTACTCTATTCCATTCCATTATACTCCACTCCACTCCGTTCCACTCCACTCCAGTCCCCTGCATTCCAGTCAATTCCAGTCTACTCAACTCCTCTCCACTCCATTCCAGTCCATTCCACTACATTCCATTTCACTCCATTCCACTTCACTCCAGTCCATTCCACTCAACTCCATTCCATTCACCTCCACTCCACTCCACACCATTCCAATCCACTCCATTCCACTCCTCTCCTCTCCATTCTATTCCATTCTATTCTACTCCATTCCACTCTATTCCACTGCAATCCGCTCTATTCCATTCCATTCCACTCCTCTCCATTCCATTCCAATCCATTCCACTTCATTCCACTCCACTCCACTCCATTCCATTCCATTCCATTCCATTCCATTCCAGTCCTTACTACTCCACTCCTCTACTTTGCATTCAACACTACTCCATTCCATGCCATTCCATTCCATTCCTGTCCATTCTATTTCAATCCACTCCATTCCATTCCATTCTATTTCATTCCTCTCCATTTCAATCCATTTAATTCCATTCCATTCCATTACATTCCAGTCCATTCCTCTCCATTCCACTCCACTCTACTCCATAACTTTCCATTCCCCTAAATTCCACTCCATTCCTTTCCACTCCATTCCACTCCACTCCTTTCCATTATACTCCACTCCATTCCACTCCATTCTATTGCACTGCATTCCACCCCACAACTTTCCATTCCACCTCATTCCATTCCATTCAATTCCATTCCACTCCATTTCATTCCATTCCACTCCACTCCATTCCATTCCCTTCCACTCCACTCCACACCATTCTACTCCACTCCACTCCACCCCACTCCTCTCCATTCCATTTCATTCCACTCCACCGCACTCCATTCCATTCCAATCCACTCCTTTGCACTCCACTCCTCTCCGCTCAACTCCACTCCATTCGATGCCATTCCATTCCATTCCTATCTATTCCATTTCATTCTACTGCTTTCCATCCCATTGCAATCCATTCCAGTACATTCCACTCCACTCCACTCCATTCCATTCCATTCCATTCCATACCACCCCTATCCAGTCTATTCCACTCCATTCCACTCCACTGCACTCCATTCCACTCGATTAACCTAAATTCCACTCCATTTTATTCCACTTCATTCCACTCTACTCCATTCCACTCCATTATACTCTACTCCACTCCACTCCATTCCATTCCACTCCATTCCACTCCACTGCACTACATTCCATTCCAATCCACTCCTTTGCACTCCACTCCTCTCCATTCCACTCAACTCCACTCCATTCCTTGCCATTCCACTCCATTCCAATCTATTCCTTTTCACTCTAGTCCTTTCCATTTCCTTGAACTCCATTCCAGTACATTCCAATCCGCTACACTCCATTCCATTCCATTCCATTCCATTCCATTCCACCCCGTTCCAGTCCATTCTGCTCCATTCCACTCCACTGCACTCCATTCCAGCCCACTCTACTCTATTCCATTCCTTTCCATTCCATTCCATTCCACTCCATTCCACTTCACTCAATTCCAATCCACTCTATTGCATTCCATTCCTTTCCACTCCACTCCAGTCCTGTCCAGTCCACTGCACTCTATTCTATTCCATTCCACTGCACTCCACTGCACTCCATTCCATTCTGGTCCATTACACTCCACTCCATTCCACTAAATTCCACTCTACTCCACTCCACTCCACTCCACTTTATTCTATTCCACTCCATTCCATTAAACTCAATTTCCCTCCCCTGCATTCCATTAGAATCCACTCCATTCTATTCCCTTCCACTCCAATCCACCCCATTCCACTCCACTCCATTCCAGTCATCTCTGCTCCATTCCATTCCAATCCATTCCATTCCATTCCTTTCCAATCCACTCCATTCCATTCCATTCAATTCCATTGCCCTCCACTCCATTCCACCCCATTCAATTCCATTACCCTCCACTCCATTCCACCCCATTCCACTCCACTCCAGTCCATTCCACTTCACTCCACTGCATCCCATTCCATTTCATTCCACTACACGCCACTCAATTACTTTCCAATCCATTCCTCTCCAGTCCATTCCACTCCTTTCCACTGTACTCCATTCCATTCCATTCCTCCCCATTCCAGTCCACCCCACTCCTCTCCACTCAATTCCGTTCCATTTGACTGCACTCCACTCCACTCCGTTACATTCCTCTCCATTCCACTACACTCCATTCTGTTCCACTCCATCCCATTCCATTCCATTCCTTTCCCTTCCATTCCACTCCATTCTATTCCGTACAACTCCACTCGACTTCATTCCGTTTAACTCCACTCCACTCCATTCCATGGCAGTCTACTACACTCCACTCCAGTCCAATCAATTCCACACTACTCCATTCCATTCCATTTCACTCCATTCCACCCCACGCCATTCCACTACAAACCACTCCACTCCATTACATTCTATTACACTCCACTCCTCTCCATTCCGTTCCACTCAATTACAATCTCCTCCATTCCATTCCTCTCCACCTCCCTCCACTCCACTCAAGTTCTTTCCATTCCACCCCATTCCATTCCTCTCTATTCCACTCCACTCCACTCCATTCCACTCCACTCCACTCCATAGCATTGCATTCCATTACATTCCGCTAAATCCTTCCACTCCATCCTTCCACTCCACTACATTCCAGTCCACTCCACTCCATTCCACTCCTCTCCCCTCCACTCCACTACAACACATTCCACTCCACTCCATTCCATTCCACGCCACTCCATTCCATTCCATTTCATTCCACTGCACTTCACTCCACTCCACTCCATTCCACCCTGTTCCATTCCACTGCATTCGACTCCACTCCATTCCATTCCACTCCAGTTCATTCCACTAAACTCCAATCCATTCCATGCCATTCCATTCATTTCCAATCTATTCCATGTCATTCTAGTCCTTACCATTTCTCTGCACTCCATTCCAGTACATTCCACTCCACTCCACTCCATTGCATTCCATTCCATTCCACCACATTCCAGTCCATTCTGCTCCATTCCACTCCACTGCACTCCATTCCGCTGCATTCCAGTCCTCTCCAATCCACTCCAGTCCATTCCAGCCCACTCTATTCCATTATTTTCCATTCCATTCCATTCCACTCCACTCCATTCCAGTCCACTCTATTCCATTCCATTCCTTTCCATTCCACTCCAGTCTATTCCACTCCACTGCACTCTGTTCCTTTCCATTCCACTGCACTCTACTGCACTCCATTCCATTCCAATCCATTACACTCCACTCTATTCCACTAAACTCCACTCTACTCCACTCCACTCCACTCCACTTTATTCTATTCCACTCGATTCCATTACACTCCATTTCACTCTCCTCTATTCCATTAGAATTCACTCCATTCCATTCCCTTCCACTCCACTCCACCCCATTCCACTCCACTCCATTCCACTCAACTGTGCTCCATTCCATTCCAATCCATTCCATTCCAATCCACTCCATTCCATTCCATTCAATTCCATTACCCTCCACTCCATTGCACTCCATTCCACTCCACTCCACTTCATCCACTCCACCCCTTTCCATTCCATTCCACTGCACGCCACTCCATTACTTTCCATTCCATTCCTCTCCAGTACATTCCATTCCGTTCCACTACACTCCATTACATTCCATTCCTCCCCATTCCAGTCCACTCCACTCCACTCCACTCAATTCCATTCCATTTCACTACACTCCAATCCACTCCATTACATTCCTCTCCATTCCACTCCACTCGACTCCATTCCACTCCATCCCATTCCTCTCCATTCCTTTCCCTTCCATTCCACTCCACTCCATTACATACAACTCCACTCGACTTCATTCCATTCAACTCCTCTCCGCTCCATTCCATTGCAGTCCACTACACTCCACTCCAGTCTCATCAATTCTACACTACTCCATTTCATTCCATTACACTCCATTCCACTACACGCCATTCCACTCCAAACCACTCCACTCCATTACATTCTATTACACTACACTCCTCTCAATTCCATTCCACTCAATTTCACTCTCCTCCATTCCATTCCTCTCCACCACCTTCCACTCCACTCCATTCCGTTCCATTTCCCCATTCCATTCCTCTCCTTACCACTCCACTACACTCCATTCCACTCCACTCCACTCCATTGCATTGCATTCCATTCCATTCCACTCAATCCTTCCACTCCACTACATTCCAGTCCACTCAACTCCATTCCACTCCTCTCCACTCCACTTCACTACAATACATTCCACTCCACTCCATTCCTTTCCATTCCCTTCAACTCCATTCCACTCAGCTCTGCTGTATTCCATTCCAATCCACTCCACTCCATTCCATTCCATTTCATTCCACTGCAATTCACTCTACTACAATACATTCCAGTCCAGTCCATTCCTTTCCAGTCCACTCCGTTCCATTCCATTTCATTCCACTGCACTTCACTCCACTCCATTCCATTCCACCCCGTTCCATTCAACTGCATTCGTCTCCACTACATTCCATTCCATTCAACTCCACTCCACTCCATTCCACTCCACTCCACTCCGATGCATTCCATTCCACTCCACTCCAATCCCATCGAATCCATTCCAACCCTTTGCACTGCACTCCACTCCATTCCATTCCATTGCATTCCATTCCTTGCATTCCATTCCAGTCCATTGCAGTCCACTCCATTCCGTCTCATTCCACTCCATTCCACTCAATTTCAGTCCACTCCACTCCATTCCTCTCCATTCCGTTCCATTCCACTGCACTTCACTCCATCATATTCCAATCCCTTCCACTCCACTCCATTCCATTCCACTCCACTACACTCCACCCCATTCCATTTTTACCACTTCATTCCATTCCACTCTGTTCCACTCCACTCTACTCCATTCCACTCACTTCCATTCCACTCCACTCCAATGTATTCCATTCCATTACTCTCCACCAATCCACTCCATTCCATTCCACTCCATTCCATTCCATTGCATTCCATTACAATCCATTCTATTTCATTCCAGTGCATGCCATTCCATTCCACTCCATTCCAGTCCATTGCACTCCACTACATTCCATTCCATTCAACTCCTCTCCACTCCATTTCACTCCACTCCATTCCACTCCACTCCACTCCACTCGAATCCATTCCACTCCATTGCACTCCACTCCACTCCATTCCATTCCAGACCATTGCACTCCACTCCATTCCACCCCATTCCACTCCATTCCGTGAAATTTCAGTCCACTCCACTCCATTCTGCTCCATTCCTTCCCATTCCACTGCACTCCATTCCATTAGATTCCAATCCCTTCCACTCCACTCCATTTCATTCCAATCCACTACACTCCACTCCATTCCATTTTTTCCACTTCATTCCATTTCACTCTATTCCACTCCACTCTTCTCCATTCCACTCCACTCCATTGCATTCCATGCCATTCCATTCCATTCCACTCCACTCCACTGTATTCCATTCCATTCCATTCCACTCCACTCCACTCCATTCCAATCCATTCCAATGCATTCCACTCCACCCCATTCCATTCCTCACCATTCCACTCCATGCCATGCCATTCCATTCCATTATAATCCATTCTATTTGTTTCCAATCCATGCCATTCCATTCCACTCCATTCCGGTCCGTTACACTCCACTCCACTGCTTTCCATTCCATTTTATTCCATCCAATTCCACTTCACTCCACACCATTCCTTTCCATTCCAAACCATTCCACTACTTTCCACTCCACTCCACTGCTTTCCACTCCATGCCACTCTATTCCATGCCATTTCATTCCATTCCAATCCGTTCCATTTCATTCCACTCCATTCCACTCCATTCCGTTTAATACCATTCCACTCCATTCCGTTCCAGTCCATTATACTCCACTCTCCTCCACTCCATTCCATTCCACTCCATTGCACTCTACTCTATTCCATTCCACTCCGTTCCATACCTCTACATAACACTCCAATCCATTCCATTTCAGTCCACTCCATTCCACTCAACTCCACTCCACTCTATTCCACTCCACTCCAATGCACTCCACACCACTCCTTTACACTCCACTCCATTCCAATAAACTCCATTCCATTCTATTCCATTCCATTACTTTCCCCTCCACTCAACTCCATTCCACTCCAATCCACTCCATTCCACTGCACTCCACTGCATTTGAATCCATTCCATTCCATTCCATTTCATTTCATTCCCTTCCATTCTACTCCATTCCACTCCTATCCACACTACTCCATTCAGCTCCACTGCATTCCACTCTACTGTATTCCATTCCATTCCATTCCACTCCCTTCCACTTCACTAAACTCCATTCCAAAGCATTCCATTTCATTCTCCTCCTTTCCAATCCACTCCACTCCATTAAAATCCGCTCCACTCCATTACACTCCACTGCATTCCTCTCCACTCCACTCCATTCCATGGCACTCCACTCCATTTCATTCCACTCGATTCCATTCCATTCCACTGCACTCCACTCTACACCACTCCATGCCACTCCTTTAAATTTCAGTCCATTCTATTCCATTCCTTTCCATTCCATTCCACTCCTCTCCTCTGCACTTGATTCCATTGCACTCAATTCCACACCACTCTATTCAATTCCACTCCATTGCTCTCCAATCCATTCCACTTCATTCCATTCCATTTCATTCCATTCCATTCTAATCCACTCCTCTCCATTCCATTTAACTCCACTGCACTCCATTCCAATCCAATGCACACTACTCCATTCCATTGGATTCGATTTCACTTCATTACACTCCACTCCATTCCACGCCATTCCACTGCATTCCACTGCATTCCAGTCCACCCCACTCCACTCCACTCGACTCCTCTCCATTCTATTCCACTGCAATCCACTCCATTCCAATCCAATCTATTCCACTCCACTCCATTCCATTCCACGCCATTCCTCTCCACTCCATTCCATTTATTTCCACTCTATTCCATTATAATCCATTCGACTCCTCTCCATTCCATTCCACTCCTCCGTTCCATTCCATTCCTTTCGACTCCACTGTATTCCACTCCACTACCCTCCATTCCATTCTACTTCATTCCATTCCTTTCTCTTCTACTCTGCTCCTCCCCTTTCCAATTAATTCACTACATTCCACTTCTCTTCACTCCATTCCATACCCTTCTATTCCATTCCATTCCATTCCACTCCATTTCCACTGCACTCCATTACACTCCATTTCACTCCATTCCACTCCATTCCATTCCACTCTCCTCCACTCCATTACATTCCATTCCACCGCACTCCACTCCATTCCATTCCAATCCATTCCACTCCACTCCGTTCCATTCCACTCCACTCCAATCCACTCCACTCCATTCTGTTTAGTTCCGCTACATTCCATTCCACTCCGTTCCACTTCACTCGACTCCATTTCACCCCACTCCATTCGATTCCAATGCACTCCTTTCCACTACTTTCCCCTCCACTCCATTACAATCCACTGCACTCCATTCCATTCTGTTCCATTCCATTCCACTCCACTTCACCACAATCCAATCCAGTCCTCCCCAATGCCTCTCTCCACTCCACTCCTTTCCATGCCATTCCATTCCATTCTCATCCATTCCATTTCATTCCACTCCATTGCATTCCATTCCTCTCCATTCCAGTGCATTCCACTTCATTCCACTCCGTTCCATTTCATTACATTGCATTCCATTCCACTCCATTCCTGTCCATTACAATCTATGCCACTCCACTCCACTCCATTCCTCTCCATTCCACTCCATTCCATTCCAGTCCATTCCAAACCAATCTATTCCATTCCATTATACTCCAGTTGTCTTCATTCCACTCCAGTCGACTCCACTCCATTCCAGTCCACTCCCCTCCAATCCACTCCATTTCATTCCAATCCACTCCATTTCATTCCATTCCACTCCACTCCATTACATTCCACTACACTCCTCTCCATTCCATTGCAATTCACTCCACACCACTCAACTCCATTCCATTCCAATCTACTCCATTCCATTCCCCTTCATTCCACTCATTTCCATTCCACTCCATTCCACTCCACTCCTTTCCAATCCATTATACTTCACTTCATTCTATTCGACTCCACTCCATTCCACTCCATTCCTGGGCACTCCACTCCAATCCACTCTATTCCATTCCATTTTTCTCCTTTCCATCACATTCCAATACACACCAATCCATTCCACAAAACTTGACACCACTCCAATCCACTCTGTTCCATTCCACTCAGCTCCATTCCATTCCAATCCATTCCACTCCACTCCATTCCACACCATTTCACTCCATTCTAGTCCATTCCACTACATTCCTCTCTGTTCCACTCCATTCTACTGCACTCCACTCCACTCCATTCCTTTCCATTCCATTCCAGTCCTCTCCATTCCATTCCACTCCACTCTACTCAACTCCATCCCACCCCACTACATTCCATTCCACTCCATTCCACTCCTCTCCACTGCATTCCACTTGACAACTTTCCACTTCACTTCTCTCCTTTCTGCACCATTTCACTCCACTCCATTCCACTCCACTCCTCTCCATTCCATTATATTCCATTCCACTCTACTCCACTCCATTCCACGCCATTCCGCTTCATTCCACTCCATTGCACTCCACTCCACTCCTTTCCAATCCAATCAACTCCATTCTACTCCACTCCACTTCATTCCATTCCAATCAACTCCATTCTACTCCACTCCACTTCATTCCATTCCATTCCATTCCTTTGAACTCCACTCCTCTACATTGCATTCACCTCTACTCCATTCCGTGCCATTCCATTCCATTCCAGTCCATTCTATTTCATTCCACTCCATTCCTTTCCATTCCTCTCTATTCCAGTCAATTACACTCCATTCCATTGCATTGCATTCCATTTAATTACATTCCATTCCACTCCATTCCAGTCCATTACTCTCCAATGCACTCCTCTCCACTCCATTCCACTCCATTCCCAAAAATTCCACTCCATTCCTCTCCACTCCAATCCAATCAACTCCATTCCATTCCAATATACTCCACTCCACTCCATTCCAGTCCATTACTCTCCAATGCACTCCACTCCACTCCATTCCACTCCATTCCCCAAAATTCCACCCCATTCCTCTCCACTCCAATCCAATCCACTCCAATCCATTCCATTATACTCCACTCCACTCCATTCCATTGCACTGCATTCCAATCCACTCTTTTCCTTTCCACTCCATTCTATTCCATTGTATTCCACTCCATTTCATGCCATTCCACTCCACTTCATTCCATTCCATTCCACTCCACTCCACTACATTTTAGTCCACTCCACCCCACTCCTCTCCATTACATTCCGTTTAATTCCACTCCACTCCACTAGATACCAATCCATTCCATTCCATTCCACTCCATCTCTCTCTGTTCCTTTCCAATCCACACCTTTGCAGTCTACTCCTCTGCATTGCCCTAAAATCCAAACAAATCCATGTCATTCCATTCCACTCCAATGTATTCCATTTCATACCACTCCTTTCCATTCCATTCCACTCCATTCCACTCCACTCCACTCCCTTCCATTCCATTCCACTCCATTTCACCCCCATCCAGTCCATTCCACTGCATTCCATTCCACTCCACCTCATTCTGTTCAATTGTATTCCATTCCACTCCATTGCACTCCACTCCATTCCACTCTATTCCACTAAATTTCAGTCCACTCTACTCCATTCCACTCCATTCCACTCCATTCCACTCAATTTTAGTCTACTCCTCTCCATTTCTCTCCATTCCATTCCATTCCACTGCACTCCACTCCATTCGATTCCAATCCTCTCCACTCCATTCCATTCCATTCCACTCCACGCCACTCCACTCCAATCCATTTATGTCCCCTCCATTCCTTTCCACTCCATTCCACTCCACTGTACTCCATCCCACTCCACTGCATTCCACTCCAGTAAACTGCATTCCATTCCATTCCATTCCACTCCACTCCACACCATTCCATTCCATTACACTTCATTCCACCCCACTCCACTCAATTCCACTCCACTCCACTCCATTTCATGCCATTCCATTCCATTACAATCCATTCTATTTCGTTCCAATCTAAGTTATTCCATTCCACTCCTTTCCAGTCCATTCCACTTCACTCCATTCCACTCCATTCCATTCCATTCTATTCCATTCCTTTCCACTCCACTACACACCATTCCATTCTATTCCATTCCAATCTTTTCCACTCCACTCCACTCCATTCCACTCCAATCCACTCAATTCCAAGCCTTTTCATTCCATTCCAGTCCATTCAGTTTCATTCCACTCCATTCCGTTCCATTCCACTCCATTCCACTACCTTCCATTCCATTCCATTATACTCCACTCCACTCCATTCCATTCCACTCCATTCCACTCTACTCTAATCCATTCCACTCCACACCACTAGACTCTATTCGATTCAACTCCATTCCATGCCTCTACATTTCACTTCAATCCATTCCATTCCTGTCCGTTCCATTCCATTCCATTTCATTCCACTCCACTACGCTCAACTTCACTCCACTCCATACCATTCCCCTCCAATGCACTCCACTCCACTCCTTTACACTCCACTCCATTCCACTCCACACCATTCCTTTCCTTTCCGTGCCATTCCTTTCACCTCCACTCAACTCCATTGCACCACAATCCACTACATTCCACTCCATTCCATTCCACTCCATTTCAACGCATTCCACCGCATTCCACTCCACACTACTCCACTCCACTCCGTTCCATTCCATTCCGCAGCACTCCACTAAATTCCATTCCAATCTATTCCACTTCACTCCATTCCACTCCAACAATTTCCATTACACTAAATTCCATTCCATTCCATTCCAATCCATTCCATTCCACTCCACTCCTCTCCATTTCAATCCACTCCACTCCACTCCACTAGACTCCACTTCATTCCACTTCACTCCATTCCAGTCCACTTTACTCCATTCCATTCCTTTCCATTCCGTTCCACTCCATTACACTGCAGTACATTCCAGTTCACTCTACTCCTTTCCATTACTTTCAACTCCATTCCAGTCCAGTCCACTCCACTCCACTCCATTCCGTTCCATTCCACTGCACTCCAATGCACTCCATGCAATCCCATTCCACTACATTCGTTTAAACTCGGCTCTACTCCACTCCACTCCACTCCACTCCATTCCATTCCACTCCATTGCATTTCACATCATAACACTCCACTCCACTCCATTTCACTCCACTGCATTCCACTCCACTCCGCTTCATTCCATTCCACTCCACTCCACTCCATTCCAATCCATTGCACTTCATTCCTCTCCACTCCACTCCATTCCATTCCATTTCATTCCATTCCATTCCAGTCTATTCCATTCCACTGCATTCCACTCCACTGCATTCGACTCCATTCCCCACCATTCCACTCCATTCCTCTCTACTCCACTCCACTCCACTGCGTTCCATTCCTTTCCACTGCACGCCACTCCATTCCATTACAGTACATTCCACTACACTCCATTCCATTCCATTGCTCTCCACTCCATTCCGTTCCATTCCACTCCACTCCATTCCATTCCTTTCCATTCCAATGCACTCCATTCCATTACATTCCACTCCTCTCCATTCCATTACAATCCACTCCATTCCATTCCATTCCACTGCACTCCACTCCACTGCACTCCACTCCACTGCTTTTCAATCCATTCCATTCCATTCCATTCCACTCTCCTCCATTCCATTGCATTCCACTCCACCACTCCACTCTATTCCATTCCACTCCATTCTATCCCACTCAATCCCATTCCATTCCACTCCATTCAACTCCATTCCATCCCACTCCACTGCACTCCTTTCCACACCACTCCACTCAACTCACGTCCACCTCACTCCATTCCATTCCACTCTACTCCAATATTTTCAATTCCACTCGACTCCACTCCTCTCCATTCCACTCCATTCCAGTCCACTCCACTCAATTCCACTCCATTCCATTCCATTCAACTGCCCTCAACTCCACTGAATTCCATTTCTCTCCATACCACTCCACTCCAATCCATTCCACTCCATCCAATTCAATTCAATTTCTTTCCCTTCCATTCCACTCTATTCCACTCCATACAACTCCACTCATCTCCATTGCATTCCGCTCCTCTCCACTCCATTCAATTCCACTCCACTCCACTCCACTCCACTCCAATCAATTACACACTACTCCATTCCATTCCATTACACTCCATTTCAGTCCACGCCACTCTACTCCATACCACTCCACTCCATTACATTCTATTACACTCCACTCCACTCCACTCCATTCCGTTCCACTCAGTTACACTTCACTATAGTCCATTCCATTCCACCCCATTCCATTCCTCTCCACTCCACTCCACGCCACTCCATTCCACTCCACTCCACTCCATTGCATTGCATTCCATTCCATTCCGCTCAATCCTTCCACTACACTACATTCCAGTTAACTCCACTCCATTCCACTCCTCTCCACTCCACGCCACTCCATTCCACTCCACTCCTCTCCATTGCATTGCATTCCATTCCATTCCACTCAATCCTTCCACTACACTACATTCCAGTTAACTCCACTCCATTCCACTCCTCTCCACTCCACTCGACTACATTCCATTCCACTCCATTCCATTCCATTCCACTCCACTCCACTGCATTCCATTCCAATCCATTCCATTCCATTCAACTGCACTCCACTCCATTCCACTCCATTCCATTCAACTCCATTCGACTCCACTCCATTGCATTCCATTCCACTTCACTGCACTCCATTCTACTCCACTCCATTCCACTACACTCCATTTAATTACTTTCCATTCCCTCCGACTCCACTCCACTCCATTCGAATCCATTAGAATCCATCGCACTCCACTCCACTTCATTCCATTCCATTTCATTTCATTCCAGTCCATTGCACTCCACTCCCTTCCACCCCATTCTACTCCATTCCACGCAATTTCAGTACACTCCACTCCATTCCTCTCCATTCCATTCCATTCCACTTCACTCCACTCCATTAGATTCCAATCCCTTCCACTCCACTCCATTCCATTCCAGTCCACTCCATTCCTCTCCATTCCATTTTCTCCACTCCATTCCATTCCAATACATTCCACTCCATTCTACTCCACTCCATTCCATTCCAAAACATTCCACTTCATTCCATGTCATTCCATTCCATTACAATCCATTCGGCTTCATTCCAATCCATGCCATTCCATTCCACTCCATTCCAGTCCATTGCACTCCACACCACTCCTTTCCGTTCCATTCTGTTCCGTTCTACTCCACTCCACTCCACACCATTCCATTCTATTCCAATCCGTTCCAGTCCTTTCCACTCCACTCGACTGCATTCCATTCCATGCAACTCCATTCCGTGCCAATTGTTTCCTTTCAAATCCATTCCATTTCATTCTCCACCATTCCATTCCATTCCACTCCATTCAGATTCACTCCATTCCACACCACTCCGATCCAATCCATTATATTCCACTCCAATCCACTCCCTTCCATTCCACTCCACTCAACTCTTTTCCATTCCACTAAACTCTATCCCACTCTCTTCCATTCCACTCCATTCCATGCCTCTACATAACACTACAATCCATTACATTCTATTCCGCTCCATTCCATTTCATTTCACTCCACTCCACTGAACTCCACTCCACTCTATTCCAATCCATTCCAATGTACTCCACTCCATTCCTTTACATTCCACTCCACTCCAGTCCACACCATTCCGTTCCATTCCATTCTTTCCCCTCCACTCATCTCCATTCGACTCCAATCCACTCCATTCCACTCCACTCCACTCCATTTAATTCCATTCCATTCCATTACGTTCCATTCCATTCCATTCCGTTCCATTCCATTCCATTCCATTCCATTCTACTACATTTCACTCGTATCGAAAATACTCCATTCGACTCCCCTCCACTCCCCTCCACTCTATTCCATTCCATCCCATTCCACTCCATTTCACTCCACTACACTCCATTCCATTACATTCCATTTCATTCTACTCCTTTTCGTTCCACTCCAATCCGTTAAAGTCCACTCCCCTCCATTCCACTCCACTGCACTCCTCTCCACTCCAATCCATTCCATTCCACTCGACTCCATTCCCTTCCATTCCATTCAAATCCACTGCACTCCACTCCACACCACTCCATGCCACTGCTTTCCATTCCACTCCAATCCACTCCACTCCATTCCATTCCATTCTAGTCCTCTCCTCTGCACTCCAATCCATTGCACTCCATTCCACAACACTCCATTCCATTCCACTCCATTCCTCTCCATTCCATTCCACTTCATTCCATTCCATTCCAATCCAGTCCACTCCATTTCATTTAACTCCACTCCACTCCACTCCAATCCATTGCATTCTAATCCTTTCCATTCCATTCCATTCCACTCCATACCCTACACTCCATTCCACGCCATTCCACTGCATTCCACTGCATTCCATTTCACTCCACTCCACTCGACTCCTTTCCATTCCATTCCACTTCACTCCACTCCATCCCATTCCACTGCACTCCACTCCATCCCATTCCAATCCATTCCACTCGACTCCACACCATTCCTCTCCACTCTAATCCATTTGTTTCCAATCCACACTACTCCACTCCACTCCACTCCATTCCATTTGTTTCCACTCCATTCCACTGCACTCCACTCCACACGATTACATTGCATTCCATTCCACTCCACCCCTTTGCATTGCATTCCATTCCACTCCACCCCTTTGCATTCCACTGCATTCCATTCCAATCCATTCCCTTCCACTCCACTGCACTCCATTTCAATCCACTCCACTCCTCTCCACTCCATTCCAATCCACTCTACTCCATTCCATTCACCTCCATTCCACTCCATTTCATTTCAATCAATACCTTTCCCCTCCATTCCATTCCATTATACTCCTCTCCAATCCATTCCACTCCACTCCATTCCACTCCACTCCAATCCACTCCATTGCATTACATTCCTCTCCACTCCACTCCAATCCACTCCACTCCATTGCATTCCTCTCCACTCGATTACATTCCACCACACTCCAATCCATTCCACACAACTTCATTCCATTCCATTCCACTACATTCCATTCCACTCTACTCCATTCTTCCACTCCATTGCATTCCTCTCCATTCCAGTCCACTCCAATCCATTCCACTCCACTCCATTCCACTCTATTCCTGTCCACTCCACTCCAATCCACTCCATTGCATTACATTACTCTCCACTCCACTCCAATCCACTCCATTCCATTACATTCCTCTCCACTCCATTACATTCCACCACACTCCACTCAATTCCACACCACTTCATTCCATTCCATTCCACTACATTCCATTCCACTCTACTCCATTCTTCCACTCCATTGCATTCCTCTCCATTCCAGTCCACTCCAATCCACTCCATTCCATTCCCCTCCATTCTACTCCACTCCATTCCACTCCATTCCACTCCATTCCAGGGCATTCCACTACATTATTTTCCGTTCCCTTCCATTCTACTGCATTCTACTCCATCCCTTCTTTTACATTCCATTCCACCCCACTCCATTCCATTCCACTCCAGTCTACTTAACTCGACTCCACTCCAGTTCATTCCATTCCACTCTATTCCATTCCATTCCATTCCACACCAATCCACTGCATTCCACTCGACTACGTTCCATTCTACTCAACCCCACTCCACACCATTTCACTCCACTCCATTCCACTTCTCTTCTCTTCATTACATTGCATTCCCCTCCATTCCACTCCAATCCTCTCCATTCCATTCCATTCCACTCCACTCCTCTCCATTCCACTCCATTCCATTCCATTGAATTCCACTCCATTTCATTCCATTTCATTCCACTCCATTCATTCCATTCCACTCCACTCCGCTCCACACCATTTTACTCGTCTCCACTCCACCCCACTCCTCTTCATTCTATTCCATTTCATTCTACTCCACTCCACTACATTTTATTCCATTCAAATCCATTCCACCCCAGCACACTGCATTCCATTACAATCCACTCCATGGCACTCTACTCCTCTCCATTCCACTAGAATCCACTCTTATCCATGCCATGCTGTTCCATTCCAGTCTATTCCCTTTCATTCCACTCCTTTCCATTCCATTCCCCTCCATTCATTTCCATTTCATTCCACTCCATTCCAGTCCATTCCACTCCACTCACTCCATTCCATTCCATTCCATTCCATTCCACCCCATTCCAGTCCATTCCACTCCATTCCACTCCACTCCACACCATTCTGTTCCATTGCATTCCACTGCACTCCATTGCACTCCACTCCATTCCACTCCATTTCACTCAATTTCGTTCCACTCCACTCCATTCCTTTCCATTCCATTCGATTCCACTGCACTGCACTCCATTCGATTCCAACACTTTCCACTCCACTCCATTCCATTCCACTTCTCTCCACTCCACTCCAATCCATTTATGTCCACTCCATTCCACTCCATCTTTTCAATTCTATTTTCCATTCCACTCAGTCTTTTCAATTCTATTCTCCTGCATTCCAATCAACTCCATTAAACTCCATACCCCTGCATTCCACTCCATTCCAATCCACTCCACTTCACTCCACTCCATTCCACTCCATTCCACGGCACGCCACTCCATTCCACTCAAATCCATTCCACTACACTCCATTCCATTCCATTCCACTCCACTCCATTCCATTCCATTCCATTCCAACACTCTCCATTCCATTACAATCCATTCCATTCCATTCCATTCCATTCCACATCACTGCACTCCACTCCACTGCACTCCACTCCACTCCACTCCATTCCAATCCATTCCATTCCCCTCCATTCCAATCTCCTGTAATCCATTCCATTCTGCTCCACTCCACTCCTTTCCACACCACTCCACTCAACTCCACTCCATCATACTCCATTCCATACCTCTCTAATACATTCTTTTCCATTCCACGCGAATCCACTCCTCTCCATTCCACTCCATTCCACTCCATTCCTCTCCATTCCAGACCACTCCACTCAACTCCACTCCATTCCATTCAATTCAACTGCACTCCACTCCACTCCATTCCATTCCTCTGCATTCCACTCCACTCCACTCCATCCCATTCCTCTCCATTCCTTTCCCTTCTATTCCACCGCGTTCCATTCCATATGACTGCTCTTGACTCCATTCCATTCCACTGCACTCCACTCCATTCCATTCCAGTCCACTGCACTCTAATCAATTCCAAACTACTCCTTTGCATTCCATTACACTCCATTCCATTCCACACCATTCCACTCCAAACCACTCCACTCCATTGTATTCTATTACACTCCACTCCACTCCACTCCATTCCGTTCCACTCAGTTACACTCTGTTCCATCACATTCCTCTCCACCCCCCTCCACTCCACTCCAGTCCATTCCATTCCACCCTATTCCATTCCGCTCCATTCCACTCCACTCCACTCCATGGTATTGCGTTTCATTCCATTCTTCTCAGTCTTTCCACTCCACTCCATTCCAGTCCACTCCACTCCGTTTCACTCCTCTCCACTTCACTACATTCCATTCCACTCCACTCCATTCCTTTACACTCCACTCCACTCCATTCCATTCCATTCGATTCCACTGCACTCCACTCCAGTCCACTCCATTAAACTCCATTCCACTCCACTCCATTTGACTCCACTCCATTCCATTCCATTCCTCTCAACTCCACTCCATTCCACTCCACTCCATTCCACTCCACTCCACTCCATTCCACTCCACTCCACTCCATTCCGTTCCATTCCATTCCACTCCACTCTCCTTCTTTCAAATCCGTTCCACTCCATTGCACTCCACTCTACTCCACTCCATTTCATTCCATTGCATTCCATTCCAGTCTGTTGCACTCCTATCCATTCCACCGCATTCCACTCCATTACTCTCAATTTCAGTCCACTCCACTCCATTCCTCTCCATTCCTTTCCATTCCGCAGCACGCCACTCCATTATATTCCAATCCCTTCAACTCCACTTCATTCCATTCCATTCCACTGAATGCCACTCCTCTCCATTTTTTCCACTGTATTCCATTCCACTCTATTCCACTCCACTCTACACCATTCCACTCCACTCTATTCCACTCCACTCCACTGCATTCCATTCCATTTCATTCCATTCCATTCCACTCCACTCCACTCCATTCCAATACATTCCACACCATTCCACTCCACTCCATTCCCTTCCACTCGACTCCACTCCAATCCATTCCGTTGCACTCCATTCCACTCCACTCCATTCCATTCCACTCTATTCCAAGGCATTCCACTACATTCCAGTCCAGTCCACTCCGCTCCACTCCATTTCATTCCACAGATCTCCACTGCATTCCATTCCAGTCCATTCCACTCCAGTCCACTCCTTTCCACTCCACTCCACTCCATTCCATTTATTTCCACTCCATTCTACTGCACTCCACTCCACTCCATTCCGTTGCACTTCATTCAACCACACCCCTTTACATTGCACTCCATTCCATTCCATTCCATTCCCCTCCATTTCATTCCTCTCCACTTCACTAGATTCCACTCCAATCCACTTCACTCCACTCCATTCCAGCCCACTCTACTCTATTCCTTTCCATTCCATTCCACTCCAATACACTCCACTCCGTTCCAATCCACTCTACTCCATTCCATTCCTTTGCACTCCACTCCAGTCCACTCCACTCCACTTCACACTATTACATTCCATTCTACTGCACTCTACTGCATTCCATTCCAATCCACTCTACTCCATTCCATTCCTTTGCACTCCACTCCAGTCCACTCAACTCCACTTCACACTATTACATTCCATTCTACTGCACTCTACTGCACTCCATTCCATTCCAATCCATTACACGCTGCTCCATTCCTTTAAACTCCAGTCTACTCCACTCCACTGCTCTCCACTTTATTCTATTCCACTCCATTGCATTACACTATATTCCACTCCCCTCCATTCCATTCCAATCTACTAAATTCCATTCCATTCCACTCCACATCACTCTATTGCATACCACTCCATTCCTCTCCTCTCTGCTCCATTCCATTCCATTCCATTCCATTCCAATCCACTCCACTCCATTCCTGTCCATTCCACTCCAATCCACTCCTTTCCATTCCAATACATTCCGCTAGATTCCCCTCCACTCTTTTCCAACCAATTCCACTCAATTCCAGTCTACTCCACTCCACTCCATTCGATTCCATTGCACTGCACGACCCTCCATTCTTTACAATCCATTCCAATCCACTCCATTCCATTCCATTCCACTCCACTCCATTACATTCCATTTCAATCCACTCCATTCTCTTCCATTCCAGTCCCCTCCATTCCATTCCATTCCACTCCTCTCCATTCCATTACACTCCCTTCCATTCCTTTCCATTCCACTACTCTCCACTCCACTGCACTCCACACTACTCCATTCCATTCCACTCCATTCCACTGTCCTCCATTCCTTTCCATTCCACTCCACTACACTCCAATCTTTTCCATTACACTTCATTCCATTCCACTCATTCCATTCCACTCCATTCTGCTTCATTCCATTTCACACCACCCCACTCCATTCCATTACACTCTACTCCATTCCATTCCATTCCATTCCACTCGACTCCATTTCACTCCATTCCACTCGACTCCATTTCACTCCATTCCACTCCATTCCAGTCCACTCCTCTCCACTCCACTTCATTTCATTCATTACCATTGCCCGCCACTCCATTCCTTTCCAATCCATTCCACTCCACTCCATTCCATTCCATTCCACTTCACTCCACTCCATTCAATTCCTCTTCATTCCACTCCACTACACTCCATTCCACCGTATCCCATTCCACTCCATTCTTTTCCCTTCCAATCCACCCCATTCCATTCCATTCCTCTCCACTCCACTCCATTCCATTCCACTCCACTCAACTCCATTACACTTCTGTCCACTCCACTCCACTTCACACCACTCCACTCAATTCCACACTACTCTATTCCTTTCCATTACAATCAATTCCACTCCAATACTTTCGACTCCATTCCACTCCACTCCATTCCATTCTACTACAATCCACATCACTCCAATCCATTCCCTTCCACTCCATGACATTGTACTCCATTCCATTTCTCTCCAATTAACTCCACTCCATTCCAGTCCATTCTATTTCACACCATTCCATTCCTCTACATTGCACTCCACTGCACTCCATTCCATTAGATTCCATTACATTCCACTCAATTCTTCCACTCCACGCCATTCTAGTACACTCCAATCCATTCCACTCCTCTCCAGTCCTCTCCACTTTGTTTCATTCCACACCACTACATTCCTTTCCATTCCATTCTACTGCAATCTACTCCACACGATTCCATTCCATTCCATTCCACTGCACTCCACTCCACTCAAGTCCTATCCATTCCACTCCATTCCATTCCATTCCATTCCACTCCATTCCACTCCAGTCCAGTCTATTCCAATGCATTCCACTCATCTCCATTCCATTCCATTGCATGACATTCAACTCCTTTGCACTCCACTGCATTCCACTCCATTCCATTCCATTCAACGAAATTTCATTTCACTCCACTCCATTCCTCTCCATTCCATTCCATTCCACTGCACTGCACTCCATACGATTCAAATCCTTTCCTCTCCACTCCATTGCATTCGACTCCACTCCACTCCACTCCACTCCATTTCCTTTATTTCCAGTCTACTCCAATCCATTCCATTCCAAACCACTCTATTGCATTCCACTCCATTCCATTCCACTCCATTGCATCGACACCAATCCATTCCACTCGATTCCATTCCATTTCATTCTGCTCCATTCCACATAATTCAACTCTACTCCATTCCACTCCACTCCTTTCCATTACATTTCGTTCTATTCCATTCCAATCCACTCCACTTCATTCCACTCCATTCTGCTCCATTCAATTCCATTCCATTACCCTCCATTGCATTCTCATCCTTTCTACTCCATTCCACTCCACTCCACTGCATTCCATTCAATTCCATTACACTCCACTGCGTTCCATTCCATTCCATTCTTTTCCACTCCTTTGCATTCCACTCCTCTACATTGCATTCAACTCTACTCCATTCCATGCTATTTCACTCCATTCCATTGCAGTGCATTCCATTTCATTCCACAACATTCCATTCCATTCCATTCCATTCCATTCCACTCTACTCCATTACATTTCACTCCACTCCATTCCACTCCATTCCGTTCCTTTCTATTCCACTCCACTCCACTCCATTGCAGTCCACTCCACTCCATTCCATTCCTTTTCATTTCACTACTCTCCACTACTCTCCACTCCTCTCCACTCCATTACATTCCATTCCAGTGCCCTCCCCTACACTCCATTACACTCCATCCCATTCCATTCCACTTCCTTTCCATTCCACTTCCTTCCTTTGCACTCCACTCAAATCAATTCCACTCCAATAGACTCCACTCCAATCCATTCCACTCCAATCCACTCCACTCTATTCCATTTATTTTCACTACATTCCATTCCATTCCATTCCAGTCCACTCTATTCCATTCCACTCCACTCCATTCCATTCCACTCCACTATACTCCATTCCCTGCCATACCATTCTATTTCCATCCATTCCAATTCATTCCACTCCATTCCAGTACATTCCACTCCACTCCATTCCATTCCATTCCATTGTATTCCATTCCACTCCATTCCTGTCCATTCCACTCTATTCCACTCCACTCCATTCCTCTCCTTTCTCCTCCAATCCACTACATTGCATTCCACTGCATTCCACTCCACTCCATTCCATTCCATTATACTCCAATCCTCTCCAATCCAATCCACTACATTCCACTCATTTCCAGTCCTCTCCACTCCAATCCACTCCAATCCATTCCATTCCATTCTACTCCACTCCATTCTAATGCACTGCACTCCATTGCCTTCCAATTTAATTCATTCCATTCGACCCATTCCATTCCACTCTATTCCACTCCACTCCATTCCACTGCTTTCCACTACATTTCAGTCCATTCCACTACCTTCCTCTCATTTCCACTCCATTCCACAGCGCTCCACCCCCTCCCCTCCATTTCTTTCCATTCCATTCCACTCCACTCGGTTCCATTCCACTGCACTCTACCCAACTCCACTCCACTGCATTCCATTCCATTTTACTCCATTCCATTCCACTCCATTCCATTCCACTCCATTCCATTCCACTCCATTCCATTCTATTCGACTCCATTCCACTCCATTCCACTCCACTCCACATAATTCAACTCCATTCCATTCCACTCCACTCCTCTCCATTGCATTCCATTCTATTCCAGTCCACACCACTCCACTTCATTCCACTCCAATCCGCTCCATTCCATTCCATTCCACTCCACTCCATTGCATTCTAATCCATTCTACTCCATTCCACTCCACTCCACTGCATTCCATTCCATTCCATTCCACTCCTTTGCACTCCACTGCTCTACATTGCATTCAACTCTACTTCATTGCATGGCATTCCATTCCATTCCGGTGTATTCCATTTCATTCCACACCATTTCATTCAATTCCACTCCATTCCACTCTATTTCGTTCCATTTCACTCCATTCCACTCCTCTCTATTCCATTCAACTCCATTCCATTCCACTCCACTCCACTGCAGTCCACTCCATTCCATTCCATTCCATTTCATTCCACTACCCTCGACTCCTCTCCACTCCTCTCCACTCCATTACATTCGACTCCAGTGCACTCGAATCCACTCCATTACACTCCACTCCATTCCATTTCACTCTATTACATTCCATTTCCTTCCTTTCCACTCCACTCAACTCCATTCCACTCCAATAGACTCCACTCCACTCCATTCCAATCCACTCCATTCTGTTCCATTCCTTTCCATTCCATTCCATTCCATTCCACTGCATTCCAATACATTCCACTTCACTCCATTCCATTGCATTCCATTGAACTCCATTCCACTCTTGTCCACCCAACCCATTCCACTTTACTTCTTTCCATTCCACTCCACTCCACTCCATTCCATTCCACTTCACTACACTCAATTTCATTCCAGTACACTCTTCTGCACTCCACAACACTCCAATCCATTCCACACCATTCCGTTCCCTTCCATTGCACTCCATTCCATTCCAATCCATTCCACTCTATTCGACTGTATTCCACTGCATTCCATTCCACGCCACTCCACTCCATTCCGTTCCATTCCACAGCACACCAATATATTCCATTCCAAACCATTCCACTCCACTCTATTCCTTTCCACTCCACTCCACTCCACACTAATCAATTTCACTTATTTCCACTCCATTCCACTGCACTCCTCTTGCCTCCATTCCATTGCACTCCATTTCTCTCCACCCCTTTCCATTCCACTCCATTCCATTCCATTCCATTCCACTGAATTCCGTTCCACACCACTCCACTCTTTTTCTTTCTACTCCACTCCACTCCACTCCATTCCACTCCAATCCACTTCAGTCCACACTACTTCATTCCATTCCATTCCATTCCATTACACTCCAATCCATTCCAGTCCCCTCTCCTCCATTCCATTCCTTTCCAATCCATGCCAGGCCACTCCACTCAACTCCACTCAATTCCATTCCATTCCACTGCACTCCACTGCACTCCATTTCACTCCTATCCATTCCACTCTTCTCCATTGCATTCATCTCCACTCTACTCATATCCACTCCACTCCACTCCATTAAATTCCGCTCCATTCCATTCCTCTCCATTCCACTCCAATCAACTCAAGTACAATCCACTCCATTCCATTCCATTCCTCTCCATTCCACTCCAATCAACTCAAGTACAATCCACTCCATTCCATTCCATTCCACTCCACTCCACTCCATTTCAATACACTCCATTCCATTCCACTCTAATCCTCCCCATTCCATTCCATTACGTTTCACTCCATTCCACTCCATTCTATTCCATTCCACTCCATTCCACTCCACTCCAATCCTTTCCATTCCATTCCTTTCCATTCCATTCCACTCCAAAACTCTCCATTCCATTTCATTCCATTCACTCCATTCCACTTCATTCCATCCACTCCATTAAACTCTATTCCACTCCATTCCACACCATTCCAGTTCATTCCACTCCACTCCACTCCATTCCATTCCATTCCACTGCATGCCACTCCTTTCCATTCCAATTCATTCAACTGCACTCCATTCCATTCCATTCCACTCCATTCCATTCCATTCCACTTCACTCCATTCCAATCCATTCCACTCCACTCCATTCCATTCCATTCCATTCCATTCCATTACATTACATTCCTCTCCATTCCAATCCACTCCATTCCATTATATTCCACTACTCTCAATTCCATTGCACTCCACTCCATTCCATTCCACTGCACTCCACTCCACTGCACTACACAACCCTCCATTCCTCTCCATTCCTCTCCCCTCCATTCCACCCTCCGCACTTCCATTCCTTTCCACTAAACTCCACTCCAATCCATTCCATTGCCCTCCATTCCACTCCACTCTATTCCATTACACTCCATTCCATTTCATTCCATTCCACTGCATTCCATTCCTTTCCACTCTACTCCATTCCTCTCCACTCCATTCCATTACACTCCATTCTCTTCCATTCCATTCAACACATTTCCCCTCCACTTTATTCCACTCTGTTGCATTCCACTCCACCCCATTGCATTCCTTTCCATTTCATTCCTTTCCACAGCACTCCAATCCATTCCACTCCACTTCACTCCATTTCACTCCAGTCCACTCCATTCCATTCCATTCCACCACATCCACTCCATTCCACTCTACTCCATTCCAATCCACTCCATTTCATTCTATTCCTTTCCACTTCATTCCATTCCATTCCAGTCTACTCCATTCCATTCCATTCCATTCCTCTCCATTCCACTACAATTCATTTCACTCAATTCCACTGCATTCCACTCCATTCCAGAAAACTCCATTCCACTCCACTCCATTCCATTCCACTCCATTTCAGAAAACTAACTCCATTCCACTCCCCTTCATTCCATTCCATTCTATTCCACTCCTCTTCATTCCATTCCAGTCCATTCCTCTCCACTCCAACCCATTCCAATCCATTCCACTCCATTCCATTCCACTACCCTCCATTCCATTCCATTCCACTACATTCTACTCCACTCCACTCCATTCCATTCCATTCCACTCCATTCTACTCCACTCCACTCCATTCCATTCCATTCCACTCCATTACACTCCACTCCATTCCACACCTTTCCACTTAAATCTCTTACATTACAGTCCATTCCAATCCACTGCAATCCACTCCATTCCATTCCATTCCTTTCCATTCCACTGCATTACACTACTCCCCACTCCATTCCAATCCATTACATTCCTTTCCATTCCACTCCACTCCACTCCATTCCATTCCATTCCTTTCCATTTATTGCCATTTCTCTCCACTCCACTCCGTTCCCCTCCACACCACTCCAATCCCTTCCATTCCATTCTACTCAATTCCATTCTATTCCATTCCATTCCAGTCCACTCCAATATTGTTCTTTCCTGTACATTCCACTCCACTCCACTCAAATCCATTACACTCCAATAAACTCCATTCTATTCCACTCCATTCCACTCCACTCCATTCCACTCCACTTGACTCCATTCCATTCCGTTCCATTTCACTACACTCCATTCCGTTCCATTTAATTCCACTACACTCCACTGCACTCCAATCTACTACACTCCATTCCACTCCATTCCATTCCAGTCCAATCCACTCCACTCCATTCCCTTCCACTCTATTCCACTCCACTACAATCCATTCCACTGCTTTCCTTTCCATTCCATCGCCCTCCATTCCATTCCATTCCACTCCACTCCACTCCACTCCATTCCACCCCACTCCACTTCATTCCATTCCATTCCACTCCATTCCATTCCACTCCACTCCACTCCAGTACATTCCATTCCACTCCATTCCACTCCACTCCATTCCATTATTTTCCACTCCATTCCACTCCGTGCAATTCCACTACATTCCACTTAACTCCATTCCGTTACACTCCACTCCTCTTCACTCCATTCCATTCCACTCCTTTCCGCTCCACTCCATTCCTCTCCACTCCGGTCCTTGGATTCCACACCATTACACTCCATTCAATTCCACTCCATTCCTCTTAACTCCATTCAATTCCACTCCATTCCACTCCACTCCTTTCCACACCATTCCACTGCATTCTACACCATTACAGAAGTCTCCATTCCACTCTACTCCATTCCATTCCTTTCCACTCCACTCTACTCCTTTCCATTGCAATCCATTCCACTCCACTCCATTTCAATCCATTCCACTCCACTCCATTCCATTCCATTACACTCCATTCTATTTCAATCCACTCCATTCCATTCCATTCGTTTCCATTCCTCTTCATTCCATTGCACTCCACTACCTTCCACTCCACTCCATTCCACTCCATTCCATTCCGCTCCATTCTATTCCACTCCGTTGTATTCCTGTCCACTCAATTGTATTACACTCAATTCCACTCCGCTCCATTCTATTCCATTGCACTCCACTGCATTCCATTCCGTTCCACTCCATGCCATTCAATTATATTCCACTGCATTCCATTCAATTTCATTCCACTCCATTCCATTCAATTAGATTCCACTGCATTCCATTCAATTTCATTACACTCCATTCCATTACAATTCACTCTTTTCCATTCCCTTCCATTCCACTACATTGCACTCCATTACATTCCATTCCATACCATACCACTCCATTCCACTCCCTCCCATGCGATTCCATTCAGTTCCTCTCCTTAACACGCCAAACCTCTCTAATCCATTCCATTCCATTCCACTAAACTCCCCTGCATCCAATTCCATTCCTTTTGACTCCAATCCATTCCATTCCACTCCATTCCAGTCTATTTCACTCCATTCCTCTCCACTCAACTCCGTTCCACTCCTATCCACTCCACTCCCCTCCATTTCATTCCACTCCATTCCATTCCACTCCACTCCACTTCCTTCCATTCCACTCCTCTCCATTCCATTCCATTCCAATCCATTCTTCTCCAATCCAGTCCACTTCTTTCCACTGCACTCCATTCCACTCAATTCCATTCCACTCCACTACACATCACTCCTTTCCACTCTACACCTCTCCATTTCACTCCACTGGTCTCCATTCCACTCCTCTCCATTCCATTGAATTACACTCCATTTCTTTACAATGGACTCCACTCCTTTCGACTCCACTCCATTCCATTCTATTCCGTTACATTCCACTCCATAACACTCCACTCAATTCCATTCCTTTCCATTCCACTCCACTCCACTCCATTACATTCCACTCCATTCCATGCAATTCATTCCACTGCATTCCATTAAATTTCATTCCACTTCATTCTATTCCATCCCATTCCACTACATTCCACTCCATTGCATTCCATTCCATATCGTTCCACTCCATTCCATTTCATTCCATTCCATTCCATTCCTCTGCATTCCACTCCACACCACTCCAATACATTCCATTCCATTCCACTAAACTCCAGTGAATTATATTCCACTCCATTCCACTCTTTTCCCTACATTCCACACCTTTCCATTCCATTTCACAACATTACACTCCACCCCATCCATTTCTCTCGTATCCACTCCACTCCCCTCCATTTCATTCCACTCCATTCCACTCCACTTTATTCCACTGCATTCCATTCCACTCTATTCCACTGCATTCCATTCCACTCCAATCCATTCCATTCCTTTCCATTCCACTCCACTCAACTACCTTCCATTCAACTCCATTCCATTCCATTTCACTCCTCTCCTTTCCATTCCATTCCAATCCATTCCTCTCCAAACCACGCCACTCCTTTTCACTACATTCCTTTCCATTCCATTCCATTACAATCCATTCCTCTCCAAACCACTCCAGTCCTTTTCACTACATTCCTTTCCATTCCACTCAATTCCACTCCAGTCCAAATAACTCCATTCCACTCCACTGCAGTACATTCCATTCCTATCTATTCCATTGCGTTACACTCCATTTGTATCCAATCGACTCCACTCTTTTCTACTCCACTCTTTTCCGTTCCATTCCACTCCATTCCAGTCCACTACATTCCAGTGCATTCCACTCCACTCCATTACACTCCATTAGACTCCATTACTCTCAATTCCATTCCACTCCATACCACACCACTCCATTCCACTCTTCTGCATTCCACTCCACTCCACTCCATTCCGTTTCACTCCATTCCATTCCAATCCACTCCATTCCTCTCCATTCCCCTCCATTCCTCTTCACACCAATCCATTCCGTTTCATTCCTTTCCACTACACTCCATTCCATTCCATTCCATTCCAGTGCACTCCACTCCCCTCCAATCCACTAAACTCCATTTCACTCCATTCCATTCCAGTTCAATCGTCACTACTCCATTCCATTCCACTCCACACCACTCCACTACATTCCATTCTACTGTATTCCTTTCCATTACATTTCCCTCCATTGCATTACATTCTACTCCACTCTTCTTCATTCCACTCCACTCCACTCCATAACACTCCAATCCATTCCATTCCATCCATTCCACCCCATTCAGTTCCACTCCACTCCACTCCACTCCATTTCACTGCATTCCATTCCACGTCATTCAACTCCACTCCATTCCATTACTTTCCACTCCATTCCTCTGCATTCCATTCCACTCCATTACACTTAACTCCATTCCATTGCACTCCCCTCCACTCCACTCCATTCCTTTCCACTCCTTTCTGTTCCACTACATTCCACTGCAATCCATTCCACTGCACTCCGTTCCATTCCACTCCATTCCACTCCACTCCATTCCGTTGCTCTCCACTCCATTCCATTCCATTCCATTCCGCTCCTTTACACTTAACTCCATTCCATTGCACTCCTTTACACTTAACTCCATTCCATTGCACTGCACTACACTCCATCCCATTCCACTCCTTTCCATTCCACTACATTCCACTCCACTCCACTAAATTCCACTCCACTCCATTGTATTCCATTCCACTTCACTCCACTCCACCCTTCTCCACTCCACTCTATTCCTCTCCACTCCATTCCATTCCACTCCATTCCCTTCCATTCCATTCAACACCATTCCCCTCCACTTTATGACACTCTGTTCCACTCCACTCCACCCCATTGCATTCCATTCCGTTTCATTCCTTTCCACTCCTCTCCACTCCATTCCACTCCACATCACTCCATTTCACTCCAGTCCACTCCATTCCATTCCTTTCCACCCCATCCACTCCATTCCACTCCACATCACTCCATTTCACTCCAGTCCACTCCATTCCATTCCTTTCCACCCCATCCACTCCATTCCACTCCACATCACTCCATTTCACTCCAGTCCACTCCATTCCATTCCTTTCCACCCCATCCACTCCATTCCACTCTACTCCATTCCAATCCACTCCATTACACTCTATTCCTTTCCACTTCTTTCCATTCCATTCCACTCTACTCCATTCCATTCAATTCCATTCCACTACAATTCATTTCACTCCATTCCACTGCATTCCACTCCATTCCAGAAAACTCCATTCCACTCCACTTCATTCCATTCCACTCCACTTCAGAAAACTCACTCCATTCCACTCCATTTCATTCCATTCCATTCCACTCCACTCCTCTCCATTCCATTGCAGTCCATTCCACACCACTGCAACCCATTCCAGTCCATTCTACTCCATTCCATTCCACTCCCCTCCATTCCATTCCATTACAGTCCATTGTATTCCACTCCACTCCATTCCATTCCATTGCACTCCATTCAACTTCATTCCACTCCATTCCATTCCACTCCCTTCCACTTAACTCACTTATATTCCACTCCATTCCAATCCACTGCAATCCACTACATTCCATTCCACTCCTTTCCATTCCACTGCATTCCACTTCTCTCCACTCTATTCCACTCCATTACATTCCTTTCTATTCCACTCCACTCCACTCCTTTCCATTCCTTTTCATTCCACTACACTCTACTCCACTCCACTCCACTCCATTCCAATCCATTCCTTTCCATTTATTGCCATTACACGCCACTCCGCTCCATTCCCCTCCACTCCACTCCAATCCATTCGATTCCATTCCAGTCCATTCCATTCGTTTCCATTCCAGTCCACTCCATTCCTGTTCTTTCCAGTACATTCCAGTCCACTCCACTCCAATCCATTACTCTCCAATAAACTCCATTCCATTCCACTACCTTCCACTCCACTCCATAACACTCCACTCCACTCCATTGCATTATATTCCATTTCACTACACTCCATTCCATTCCATTTCATTCGACTACACTCCACTGCCCTCCACTCTACTACACTCCATTCCACTCCATTCCATTCCAGTCCAATCCACTCCACTCCATTCCATTCTACTCCATTCCACTCCACTACAATCCATTCCACTGCTCTCCTTTACCTTCCATTCCCATCCATTCCATTTCATTCCACTCCACTCCACTCCATTCCACTCCACTCCGCTTCATTCCATTCCATTCCACTCGATTCCATTCCACTCCACTCCACTCCAGTACATTCCATTCCAGTCCATTCCACTCCACTCAATTCCATTATTTTCCACTCCATTCCACTCCATTCAATTCCACTCCATTCCACTTAATTCCTTTCAGTTACACTCCACTAAACTTCACTCCATTACATTCCACTCCTTTCCACTCCACTCCATTCCTTGGATTCCACACAATGACACTCCATTCAATTCCACTCCATTCTTCTGAACTCCATTCCGTTCCATTCCATTACACTCCACTCCTTTACACTCTATTCCACTGCATTCCACTCCATTCCAGAAATCTCCATTCCACTCTACTCCATTCCATTTCTTTCCACTCCACTCAACTCCATTCCTTTCCATTCCATTCCACTCCACTCCATTCCATTCCACTCCATTCCACTGCACTCCATTCCACTACACTCCATTCCATTGCACTCCATTCTATTTCAATCCACTCCATTCCATTCTATTCCATTCCATTCCATTCCTCTTCATTCCATTGCACTCCACCAAATTCTACTCCATTCCATTCTGCTCCATTTCACTCCACTCCGTTGTATTTCTTTCCACTCAGTTGCATTGCACTCAATTCCACTCCACTCCGTTCCATTCCATTCGAGTCCACTCCATTCCATTCCATTCCACTCCAAGCCCTTCAATTCCATTCCACTGCATTCCATTCAATTTCATTCCACTCCATTCCATTACAATTCACTCCTTTCCATTCCAATCCATTCCACTACATTCCACTCCTTTACATTCCATTCCAGACCATACCACTCCATTCCACTCCTTTCCATGCGATTCCATTGAATTCCTCTCCTTACCACTCCAAACCTCTCGTATCTATTCCATTCCATTTCACTAAACTCCCCTGCATTCAATTCCATTCCTTTCAATTCCAATCCATTCCATTCCACTCCATTCCAGACTATTTCACTCCACTCCACTCCACTCAATTCCATTCCACTCCTATTAACTCCACTCCCCTCCATTTCATTCCACTCCGTTCCATTCCAATCCACTCCAGTTTCCTCCATTCCAATCCATTCCACTCCTCTCCATTCCATTACATTCCAATCCATTCCCCTCCAATACACTCCACTTATTTCCACTCCACTCCATTCCACTCAATTCCATTAAACTCCACTCCACAGCACTCCATTCCACTCCACACCTCTCCATTCCACTCCACTGCTGTCCGTTCCTCTCCTCTCTATTCCATTGCATTACACTCCATTCTTCTGCAATCGACTCCACTCCTTTCAACTCCACTCCATTCCATTCTATCCCATTACATTCCACTACATTCCATTCCACTTCATTACACTCCACTCCATTCCATTCCATTCCATTCCATTCGACTCCACCCCACTACACTCCATTCCACTCCACTCCATTCCATTCCATTCGATTCCATTCCACTCCACTCCATTCCACCCCACTCCACTCCATTATTCTCCACTCCATTCCACAGCACTCCACCCCACTCCACTCCATTCCATTCTAATCCATTCCACTCCACTCCACTCCATTCCATTCCATTTCATTCCATTCCACTCCACTCCATTCCATTCCATTTCATTCCATTCCACTCCACTCCATTCCATTCCATATCATTCCACTGCACTGCACTCCATTCCACTACACTCCGTGTCATTCCATTTCATTCCACTCCAATCCACTGCACTCCCTTCCATTCCACTCCATTCCACTCTACTAAATTCCTTTCCACTGCATTTCTCTCTATTTCATTCCCCTCCTTTCCATTACATTCCACTCCATTCCGCTGCATTCCACTCCAATCCGCTTCATTCAACTCCACTCCACACCATTCCACTCCACTCCATTCCATTCAATTCCACTCCACTCCACTCCACTCTGTTCCTCTCCATACCACTCCATTCCACTCCACTGCACTCCCTTCCACTCTTCTAATTTCTATTGCATTACACTCCATTTGTCTCCAACTGTGTCCACTACTTTCAAGTCCACTCCATTCTATCCCATACCATTCCTCTCCATTCCATTCAATTCCATTCCATACCACTTCATTCCAGTCCACTACATTCTTGTCGATTCCACTACATTCCACTCCACTCCACTCCACTCCACTCCATTACACTCCATTCCATTCCATTCCTTTCCAATCCACTCTACTCCACTCCATTCCATTCCTCTCCGCTCCACTCCATTTCACTCCAATGCACTCCATCCCATTCCATTCCACTCCTTTCCATTCCATTTCTCTCTACTCCATTCCACTCCACTCCTTCAACTCCATTCCATTCTACTTCATTCCACTCCACTCCACTCCATTCCATTCCATTCCACTCCATTCCATTCCATACCAATCTACTCCATTCCACTCCATTCCACTCCACTGCACTGCATTCCACTCCATTTCATTCCATTCCATTCCAATCCACTGCACTCCATTCCATTCCACTTCATTCCACTAAACTACATTCCCTGCCACTCCATTCCATTACATTCGACTTCATTGCACTCCACTTCATTCGATTCCATTCCATTCCACTCCATTCGATTCCATTCCACTCCATTGTAGTCCATTTCGCTCAATTCCTCTCCATGCCACTCCATTCCACTCCTATCCATTCCACTCCCCTCCATTTCATTCCACTCCATTCCAATCCACTCCATTCCACTCCACTAAATCGCACTCCAACCCATGCCATTGCATTGCATTCCATTTCACTCCACTCCACTCCCCTCCATTCCACTCCATTCCACTCCATTCCACCCCTCTCCATTCCACTCCATTCCCCTCCAATCCACTGCACTCCTTTCCATTCCACTCCATACCTTTCCATTCCATTCCACTCCATTCCACTCCACTCCACTCCGTTCCACTCCACACCACTCAATTACACTCTGCTCCTCTCCATTCCACTGCTCTCCATTCCTTTGCATTATACTGCATTTCTCTCCAATTGACACTATTCCTTTTTACTCCACATCATTCCATTCTATTCCAATCCATTCCACTCTATTCCATTCCACACCATTCCATTCCATTCCATTCCATTCCATTGCACTGCACTCCATTCCATTCCACTCCATTTCATTCCATTCCATTCCATTCCACTGAACTCGACTCCACTCCACTCCACCCTGCCCCATTCCATTACACTCTAATCCACTCCAATCCATTCCATTCCACTGCTTTCCACTCTATTCCATTCCATTCCCCCCCCATTCCTTTCCATTCTATACCTCTTCATTCTATTTCATTCCTATCAAATCCACTCTATTCCATTCCACTCCTCTCCACTGCAGTCCACTCCACTCCACTCCTCTCCACTGCAGTCCACTCCACTCCACTCTACTCCATTCCATTCCATTCTACGGCTCTCCACTGCATTCCATTCAAATCTACTCCACTCCACTCCACTCTGCTCCACTTCACTGTGCTCCACTTCACTCCATTCCACTCCACTCCATTCCATACCACTCTACGTCATTTCATTCAATTCCATTCCACTCCTTTCCACTCCACTCCATTACTTTCCATTCCTCTCCACTCCAGTCCCCTCTATTTCACTCCATTCCATTCCATTCCATTCCATTCAATTCCATTCCATTCCATTCCATTCCATTCCATTCCATTCCTTTCCATTGTATTCCATTCCATTCCATTCCACTTCTTTCAAATCCGTTTTTTTCCACTCCTTTCATCTCCACTTCTTTCCATTCCATTACTGTCCACTCCACTCCACTGCACTCCATTCCATTTAATTCCACTCCATTCCACTCTACTCCACTACATTTCATTCCATTTCATTCCATTCCATTCCATTCCATTCCTTTACGCTCCACTCCACTCCATTACACTCAATTCCACTCCATTACATGCCATTCCATTACATTCAACTCCGTTGCATTCCATTCCATTCCATTCCAGTCCATTTCACTACACTCCACTCTGTTCCATTCCATTCCTTACCATTTCATTCCATTCCATTCCTTTCCCCTCCATTCCGGTCCTTTCCACTCCCTCCACTCCACTCCACTCCATTCCCCTCCAGTACACTGCATTCCATTCCACGCCATTCCACTCCAGTCCATTCCATTCCATTACACTCCACTGCACTCCACTCCTTTCCAGTCCACTCTATTTCACTCTACTGCATTCCAGTCCTTTGCACTCCGCTGCATTCCACTGCATTCCATTCCACTCCATTCTATTCCTCTCCATCCTCTCCACTCCCCTCGACTCCACTCCATTCCATTCCATTCCATTTCATTCCACTCCACCCCATTCCACTCTACTCCGTTTCATTCCATTCCACTCCATCGCACTCCACTCCACTTCGTTGCAATGCTCTCCATTCCACTCCACTCCATTCCATTGCTTTGCATTAAGTTCCGTTCCACTCCTCTGCACTCCATTCCACTCCACTCCTCTCCATTCCACTCTAATCCACACCTTTCCATTCCAATCCATTCCATTCCATTCGATTCCTTTCCACTCTACTCCATTCCACGCCACTCCATTCCATTCCATTCCATTCCGTTCTATTCCTTTCAACACTATTCCTCTCCACTTCATTCCACTCCACTCACTTCCACCTCACCCCATTCCATTCCATTCTATTCCTTTCCTTTCCACTGCATTCCCCTCCATTCCACTATACACCACTCCATTTCACCCCACTCCACTCCATTCCTTTCCCATCCACTCCATTCCATTCCATTCCACTCCATTCCACTACACTCCATTCCAATCCCTTCCAATCCACCCCACTCCACTCCATTAGACTCCATTCCACTCCACTCCATTCCATTCTATTCCACTATACTCCATTCCATTCCATTCCTTTCTTCTCCATTCCACTTCACTCCGTTTCACTCCATTCTAGTGCATTCCACTCCATTCCACAAAACTCCATTCCACTCCTCTTCATTCCATTCCACTCCATTCCAAAAAACTCCATTAAACTCCACACAATTCCATTCCTTTCCATTCCACTCCAATCCATTCCATTCCAATCCATTCCACTCCACTCCACTGCATTCCATTTCATTCCACTCCATTCCATTCCACTCCACTTCATTCCATTCTATTCCATTCCAATCCATTTCAGTCCATTCCACTCCACTCCTTTCCACTTAACTCGATTCCATTCCACTCCACTCCCCTCCAGTGCTATCCACTCCATTGAATTCCGCTACATTCCATTACACTGTATTGCATTCCATCCGATTCCACTCTACTCCACTCCACTCCAATCCATTCCACTCCATTCCATTCCATTCCATTCTACTCCACGCCACTCCACTCCACTCCATTCCACTCCATTCAATTCCATTCCATTCCATTCCACTCCACTCCACTCCATTCCATTCCATTCCTTTCATTCCACTCCACTCTACTGCATTCCTTGCCAATCCACTCATTTTCAATCCATTCCTTTCCACTCAACTCCATTTCACTCCAATGAACTCCATTCCACTTCACTGATCTCCCTTCCACTCCACTCCAATCTATTCCATTCCATTAAATTCCACTCCAACCCATTCCTTTCCTTTCAATTACATTCCCCTCCATCCAGTTTTCTCCACGACATTACATTCCACTACACTCCATTACACTCCATTCGTCTGCATTCCATTCCACTCCATTCAACTCCATTCCACTCCACTCCAGTCCATTCCATTACATTCCTTTGCATTCCCCTGCACTCCATTAAATTGCATTCCTTTCCACTGCCCTCTACTTCACTACACTACATTCAACTCCATTCCACTCCACTCCATTCCATTTCCCTCCATTACATTACATTCCATTCCTTTTCACTGCACTCGACTCCAGTCCAATCCATTTGATACCACTCCATTCCTTTCCACTCCATTCCACTCCTCTCCAATTCATTCCATTCCACTGCAATCCACTCCAATTCATTGCGTTCCTCTGCATCTTGATACAGTCCATTGCATTCCACTGCATGCCTTTCCATTCCATTCCACTCCATTCCATTCCATTCCAATCCACTCCAGTACACTCAATTCCACTCCATTCCACTCTGCTCCAATTCACTCCATTCCACTCCGGTCTACTCCACTCCACTCCATTCCATTCCATTCCAGTGCATTCCACTCCATTCCATGCGAATCCACTTCCCTCCACTCCATTCCAATCCACTCCACTCTGCTCCAGTTCACTCCACTCTATTCCACTGTTTTCGATTCCACTCTATGTCATTTCATTTCAATCCATTCCATTCCACTCAATTCCACTCCACTCCATTCCTCTCCATTGCACTCTATTCCAGTCCACTGTACTCCACTCCACTCCACTCACTTCAATTCCACTCCACTCCACTCCACTACATTCCATTCCACTCTATTCCAGACCATTCCACTACTCTCCATTCCATTCCATTACATTACATTGTATTTCATTCCATTCCGTTCCACTCCACTCCAGTCCATTCCACTCCATTCCACTCCACTCCACTCCATTCCACTCCACTCCATTCCATTTCACTCCATTCCACCCCACTGCATTCCACTCCATTCCACTGTATTTCACGCCATTCCAGAAATCTCCATTCCATCCTACTCTGTTCCATTCCATTCCACTACACTCTACTCCACTCCATTACACTCCATTCCAATCCACTCCACTACATTGAAATCCATTCCGCTCCACTCCATTCCACTCCACTCCTTTCCATTCCATTCCACTCCATTCCACACCATTCCATTCCATTCCATTCCATTCCACTTTACTCCATTCCCTTCCACTCCACTCCACTCCAATCTACTACATTCCATTCCACTCCGTTCAATTTAATTCCATTCCCTTCCACTCCACTCCACTCGACTCCAATCTACTCCATTCCATTCTACTCCGTTCCTTTCCATTCCATTCCATTCCACTCCTATCCATTCCTTTGCACTCCACTCAATTCTATTCCAATCCTTTACACTCCACTTAGTTGTAATCCACTCCATTCCATTCCATTGCATTCCATTCCCCTCCACTCTACTCCATTCCTATCCATTCCTTTCCATTCCACTCTATTCTACTCCATTTCTCTCCACTCCACTCCATTCCATTCTATTCCTTTCCAATCCACTCTACTCCACTCCATTCGATTCCACTCAACTCCATCCATTCGATTCCATTCCATTCGATTTGATTCCATTCCATTCCATTACACTCCATTGCATTCCATTCCACTCCATTCCAGTCCATTCCACTACATTCCACTCCACTCCACTAGATTCCACTCCATTCCACTCCATTCCTTTCCACTCCTTTTCATTCTATTCTACTCCATTCCATTCCACTCCATTCCATTCCACTCCATTCCATTCCACTCCATTCCATTCCATTCTACTCCTTTACACTCCACTCCGTTCCATTCCTTTCCACTACACTCCATTAGATTCAGTTCCACTCCATTCCATTCAATTCCCTTTCACTGCATTGCATTCAGTTTCATTCCATTCCATTCCGTTACAATCCACCCCATTCCATATCTTCCCATTTCAGTGCATTCCACTCCATTACATTCCATTCCATGCCATTCCATTCCACTACACCCCATTCTATTCTATTTATCCCCATTCCACTCCATTCCACTGCACACAACTTGAATCAATTCCATTCCATTCCTGTATACTCCACTCCATTCGATACCATTCCATTCAATTCCATTCCTTTCCATTCCACTCCACTCCACTCCATTCCACTACTATCCACTCCAATCCCTTCCATTTCTTTCCACTTTATTCCACTCCACTCCATTCCACTCCACTCCATTGCACTGCAATCCATTCCATTCTATGCCAATCCTCTCCACTCCACTCCCCTCCATTCAACTCCATTCCAAGACTTTCCACTCCTCTGCATTCCATTCCATTCCTCTCCATTCCTCTCCAATCCACTCCACTCCTTTCCACTGCACTCCATTATATTCCATTCCATTCCACTCCACTTCACTCCACTCCATTCCACTCCACACCACTTCATTTACGCCACAGCACTCCATTACACTCCTCTCTATTCCATTGCATTACACTCCATTTCTCTCCAATCGACTCCACCCTTTTCGACTCCACAATATTCCAATCTTTTCCATTCCATTCCACTCCATTCCATTCCATTCCACTCCATTCCAGTCCACTACATTCCAGTCCATTCCACTACATTCCACTACACTTCACTCCATTACAATCCATTCCTTTCCTATTCACTCTATTACTCTCCATTCCATTCCACCCTACTCCATCCTTTCCATTCCTTTCCATTCCAACACACTTCATTCCATTCCTTTCCATTCCACTCCATTCCATTCCACTCCATTCCACTCTACTCCATTCAAATCCATTCAACTCCACTCAACTCCTGTCCATTCCATTCCACTCCATTCCATTCAATTCCATTCCACTGCATTACATTCAATTTCGTTCCAGTCAATTCCTTTACAATCCACTCCATTCCACTAGATCCCATTCCACTACATTCCACTCAATTCTATTCCACTCCATACCTCTCCACTCCATTCTATTCCATTGCATTCCATTCCAATCCATTCCACTCCTTTCCACTCCAGTCCATTCCATTCCATTCCACTGCACTCCACTCCACTCCATCCCACTGTAATCCACCCTGCTCCATTCCATTCCATTCCATTGAATTCCATTCCACTGCATTCCTTTCAATTTCTTTCCCCTCCATTCCATTACATTCCACTCCATTCCATTCCATTCCTTTCCTCTCCATACCTCACCACACCACTCCAATCCATTCCATTCCATTCCACTAAACTCCACTGCATTCGATTCCATTCCATTCCACTCCATTCCATTCCATTCCACTCGATTCCAGTCCATTTCAATCCATTCCACTCCACTCCAATCCATTCGTCTCCTATTCACTCCACTTCCTTTCATTCCATTCCATTTCATTCCACTAAAGTCCATTGCACTCCACTCGATTCTACTTCAATCCATTCCATTGTATTCCATTCCACTACACTCCACTGCCCTCCATTACATTCCATTCCATTCCTCTTCATTCCACTCCTCTCCGTTTCATTCCATTCCACTCCATTCCTTGCCAATCCACTCCATTCCTTTCCACAACACTCCATTCCATTCCATTCCATTGCACAACACTCCACACCCCTCCATTGCAGTACACTGCAGTCTGTTACATTCCTCTCTATACCATTGAGTTACACTCCATTTCTATCCAACCAACTCTGCTCCTTTCTACTCCACTCCATTCCTTTCCATTCCACTCCATTCCATTCCAGTCTAGTCCATTTTACTCCATTCCACTACATACCACTCCACTCCACTCCGCTCCATTAAACTCCATTAGACTCTTTTCCATTCCACTCCATTCCACTGCAATCCATTCCACTCCACTCCATTCCTCTCCACTCCACGCCATTCCATTCCATTTCATTCCATGCCATTCCATTCCTATCCACTCCATTCCACTCAATTCCACTCCATTCCCATCCACTCCACTCAAATACATTCCATTCCATTCCATTCCACTCCACTCCTTTGCACTCCATTTCATTCCACTACAGTCCACTCCTCTCCACTCCACTACACTCCCTTTCCCACCATTCCATTCCAGTCCAATCCACACCACTCCATTCCATTCCACTCCATTCCATGCCTCTATATTCCATTCCATTGCCTTCCTTTTCATTCCATTCACCTCCATTCTATTACTTTCCTCTTGACTCCACTCCATTCCACTCCACTCCACTCCACACCACTCCACTGCACTCCATTCCATTCCATTCCGCTCCATTTCATTTCTCTCCACTGCAATCCACTCCACTCCACTCCATTCCATTTCAATTCATTCCACTCCACTCCATTGCACTACTTTCCACTACATTCCGCTCCATTCCATTAAATTCCATTACACTTAATTCCATTCCATTCCACTCCACTCAACTCCACTCCACTCCATTCCTTTAAACTCCTTTCCATTCCACTACATTCCAGTCCACTCCACTACGTTCCAATCCATTCCATTCCATTCCGTGACACTCCACTCCGATCCACTCCACTCCCCTCCTTTACACTCCATTCCATTCCATTCCTTTCCATTAAAATCAATTTTACTCCACTTCACTGTATTCCATTCCACTCCTTTCCATTCAACTCCATTCTACTCCTTTCCATTCAACTATATTCCACTCGACTCCACCCCATCCACTCCACTCCTCTCCACTCAACTCAACTCCATTCCATTCCACTCCACTCAACTCCACTACACTCCACTCCACTCCACTCCATTCCATTGAATTCCATTCCATTGCATTCCATTCGATTCCATTCCATTCCAATCCACTCATTTCCTTTTCACTCCATTCCATTCCATTCCATTCAATTCCATTCCATTCCACTGCACTCGACTCCACTCCACTTCACTCCGTTCCACTCGATTCCATTACACTCCATTGCACTCCAATCCATTCCATTCCATTCCACTCCAATCCACTCCAATCCATTCCATTCCACTGCATTCCACTACGCTCCATTCCATTCCACTCCAATCCTTTCCATTGCATTCCACTGCATTCCATTCCTTTCCAATCCACTCCACTCCACTTCATTCCACTCCAGTCCACTCCACTACACTTCATTCCACTCCACTCCACTCTGCTCCAATTCACTCCACTTCACTCCATTCCATTCTACTCAACTACATTCCATTCCATTCCACTCCATTCCACTCCACTCCATTCCACTCCATGCCACTCCATTCCATTCCGCTGCACTGCACTCCACTCCATTCCATTCCATTCCATTCCACTCCATTCCACTGCACTCCTTTCCACTCCACGCCACTCCATTCCATTCCACTGTACTGCATTCCACTCCATTCCATCCCAATCCATTGCCCTCCACTACATTCCATTCCACTCCACGCCACCCCACTCCCCTCCATTCCATTCCAATCCATTTCAGACCAATCCTCTACACTCCTTTCCATTCCATTCCATTCCATTATATAACGTTCCTTTCCATTGTACTTCATTCCACTGCATTCCACTTCACTCCATTCCATTGAACTCCAATCATTCCCTTTCCATTCCACCCTATTCCATTCCGTTCCAATCCACTCCATTCCACTCCATTTCACTCCACTGCAATGCGCTCCACTTCACTCGATTCCACTCCACTCCAGTCCACTCCACTCCACTCCAGTCCATTCCATTCCACAGAACTCCAATCCATTCCATTCCAATCCATTCCACTCCACTGCATTCCACTCTGCTCTACTTCACTCCACTCCACTCCACTCCATTCCATTTCACTCTACTCCATTCCGTTACATTCCATTTCTCTCCATGCCACTCCACTCCATTACAGTCCATTACGCTCCATTCCACTACATTCCATTCCACTACACTGCACTCCATTCCATTCCACTCCACTCCACTACAATCCTCTCCTTTCCATTCCATTCCATTCCATTCCAGACCATTCCACTACAATCCATCCCATTACATTCCATTCCCTTGTATTCCATTCCATTCCATTCCAGTCCATTCGACTACACTCCTCTCCACTCCACTCCATTCCACTCCATTCCTCTCAATTCCCCTCTATTCCATTCCACTCCATTCCACTCCAGTCCATTAAATTCCTTTACACTCCACTCAACACCATTCAATTCCACTCCATTTCACTCCACTCCACTCCATTCCAATGCATTCCACTGCACTCCATTTCACTCCACTTCGTTCCATTAAATTCAACTGCATTCCACTCCATTCCACTTAACACCATTCCATTCCATTCCATTCCACTCCACTCCAATCCACTCCTTTCCATTCCGCTCCTTTCCATTCCACTACATTCCACTCCACTCCACTTCATTCCATTCCACTCCATTCCATTCCATTCCTTTCCATTCCGCTCCTTTACATTCCACTACATTCCACTCCACTCCACTGCATTCCATTCCACTCTACTCCATTCCATTCCAATCCACTCAAATCCACTGCATTACACTCCACTTCACTCCATTCCATTCCATTCCATTCCATTCCATTCCTTTCCATTCCACTCCATTCCATTCCATTCCACTCCATTCCATTCCATTCCACTCCATTCCATTCCATTCCACTCCATTCCTTTCCACTCCATTCCAGTCCATTCCACTATATTCCACTGCACTCCACTCCACTCCATTACAGTTCATTACACTTGATTCCATTCCACTACATTCCACTCCACTCCATTCCACCCCACTCCATTCCTCTCCACTCCACTCTATTCCGATTCGTTTCATTCCACTCCAATCCACTCCACTCTGCTCCACTTCATCACATGCCTCTCCATTCCATTCCACTCAACTCCATTCCATTCCACTCTACTCCATTCCATTCCATTCCACTCCACTCCATTCCATTCCGTCCCGCTGAATGCCACTCTACTCCATTCCAATCCATCCCACTGAATGCCACTCCACTCCATTCCAATCCATCCCACTGAATGCCACTCCACTCCATTCCACTGCACTGCACTCCACTCTATTCCATTCCAGTCTGTTCCACTACACTAAATTCCAGTCCACTCCACTCCACCTCACTCCACTGCATTCTATTCCACTCCATTCCAGACCATTCCACTACACTCCTTTCCATTCGATTTGATTTCATTTTATTCCATTCCATTCCATTCCACTTCATTGCACTGCATTCCTCTACATTTCATTCCATTCCACTCCAATCATTTCCCTTCCATTCTATTTCGTTCCTTTCCATTCCTGTCCAATCCACTCCACTCCATTCCACTCCACTCTGCTCCACTCCACTTCACTCCATTCCACTTCACTTCAGTCCACTGCACTCCACTCCACCTCATTCCATTCAATTCCACAGCACTCCACTCTATTCCACTTGGATCCACCCCACTCCACTCAATTCCACTCCACTCCACTCTGCTCCACCTAACTCCACTCCACTCCACTCCATTCCATTCCACTCTACTCCATTCCATTCCATTCAATTTCCCTCCAGCCACTCTACACCATTCCACTCCATTACAATCCATTACACTCCATTCAATTCCACCGCACTCCACTTCACTCCATTCCATTCCAATCCGTTCCACTCCACGTTGTTTCATTCCACTCCTCTCCACTAAATTCCAATAAATTCCACTCCGTTCCAGAACATTCCACTCCACCCCATTCCATTCCATTCCATTCTTTTGTACTCCATTCCATTCCTATCAACTTCATTCCTCTCCATTCAAATCTATTCTACTCCACTTCACTCAATTCCACTCCATTCCACTCCATTCCACTCCATTCCATTCCATTCCAGTCCACTCCAATCCGTTCCATTCCATTACAATCTACTCCACTCCATTCCATTCCACTCCCTTCCAATCTACTCCATTTCATTCTTCTCCACTCCACTCCACTCCATTGCATTCCACTCCATTCTATTCCATTCCATTCCACTTCACTCCACTCCATTCCACTCTACCTCTTTCCATTCCATACCATTTCATTCCACTCCACTCCACTCCATTCCACTCCACTCCACTCCAGTACACTCCACTCCACTAGCTCAATTGAATTCTATTCCACTAAAATCAATACCACTTCATTTGACTCCACTCCTTTCCATTGCACTCCAATCCACTCCATTCCCCTCCATTCCACTCCACTCCACTGCATTCCACTCCATTCCATTCTTTTCAATTCAACTCCATTCCACTCCACTCCAATCCATTCCACTCCACTCCATTCTTTTCAATTCAAATCCTTTCCACTCCACTCCAATCCATTCCACTTCAATCCACTGCATTCCTTTCCACTCCATTCCATTCCATTCCGTTCCATTCAATTGCAGTCCACCCCTTTACACTCCATTTGACTCCATTGCACTCCACTGCACCTCTTTACACTCCTTTTCATTCCACTCTAATCCACTCCACTCCATTTCATTCCACTCCATTCCACTAAACTACATTCCATTTCACTGCATTCCATTGCATTCAACTTCATTGCACTCCACTGCATTCGATTCCATTTCATTCTACTCCATTCCATTCCATTCATTCCATTCCATTTCACTCCATTCGGCTACATTCCACTCCACTCCATTCCACTGTTATCCACGCACTGCCCTCCATTTCATTCCATTCCATCTGCTGCACTCTATTCCCCTCCACTCCATTTCTCTCTAATCCATTCTATTCCATTCCATTACACTCCACTCCACTCCATTGCACTCCACTCCCTTCCACCACACTCCACTCCAGTCCATTTGATTCCACTCCATTCCTCTCCATTCCATTCCATTTAACTCTATTCCGTTCCCCTTAACTCCACTCCACTCCTCTTCATTCAATTCCACTCCTTTCCATTCCACTACATTCCACTGCACTCTACTCCACTCCACTCCATTGCATTACATTCCAGTCCACTCCACTCCCCTGCATTCCATTCCACACCATACCATTCCATAATATCCCAGTCCAATGCGCTCTACTCTACTCCAATCCATTACATTCCATTCCACTCCTTTCCATTCAAATCCATTCCACTCCACTCCACTTAATTCCATTACATTCCTTTCCATTAAACTCCATTCAACTCCACTGCAATCCATTCCACTCCACTCAACTCCACTCCACTCCACTAAATTCCATTCAATTCCATTTCATTCCAATGAACTCCATTCAATTCCACTCCATTCCTTCCTTTCCATTCCATTCAACTGAACTCGAATCCACTCCACTCCAATCAGTCCCATTCCATTACACTCCTATCCACTCCAATCCATTCCATACTACTGCATTCCACTCTACTCCATTGCGTTCCACTCCATTCCTTTCCATTCTATTCCTTTTCATTCCATTCAATTCCAATCCAATGCACTCCATTTCGTTGCACTCCACTCCACTCCACTCCACTCCAGTCCACTCCACTTCATTCCTTTCCATTCCATTCCATTCTATTGTGCTCCACTCCATTCCATTCCAATCCACTCCTCTGCACTCTGGTGCACTCCAGTCCAATCTGCTCCAATTCACTCCACTCAACTCCACTCCATTCCATTCCACTCTACGTCATTTCATTCCTTTCCATTGCACTCTATTCCACTCCACTCCATTCCATTCCATTCCTGACCACTGCACTCCATTCCATTCCATTCCACTCCATTCCATTCAATAACATTCCGTTGCATTCCATTCAATTTCATTCCCCTCCATTTCATCACAATCCACTCCATTCCATTCCGTTCCATTACACTACATTCCACTCCATTCCATTTATTCCATACCTTTCCACTCCATTCCACTGAATTCCGTTCCATTTGTTCCATACCTTTCCACTTCATTCCACTGTATTCCATTCTATTCCATTCCTCTCCATCCCAGTCAACACCACTCCAATCCATTCCATTCCATTCCACTAAACTCCACTGCGTTGGATTCCATTCCATTCCACCCAATTCCATTCCATTCCACTCCATCCCATCTCTTTCACTACATTCCACTCCACTCCAATCCATTCCCCTCTTATCAATTCCACGCCCCTCCATTTTTTCCTCTCTATTCCACTCCACGCCACTACACTCCACAACATTGCACCCCAATCCATTCCACTCCTTTCCATTCCACTCAACTCCAGTCCCCTCTATTCCACTCCATTCCACTCCATTCCACCCCTCTCCATTCCATTCGATTCCACTCCTTTCCTCTCCAATCTACTCCACTATTTTCCACTACTCTCCATTCAATTTCATTCAATTCCATTACACTCTAACCACGACATTCCACTCCACCCTATTCCACTGCATTCCATTTCATCCCACCCCACTCCACTGCACTCCACTCCATTACATTCCACTCCATTCCACTCCACGCGACTCCATTCCACCCCACTCCACTCCATTAAAATCCACTCCACTCCATTCCACAACACTCCATTCCACTCCACTCTATTCAATTCCCTTACATTCCATTTTAATTCACTCCATTTCACTCCATTTCACTCCATTCCACTCCACTCCACTCCACTCCATTCCATTCCATTCCATTCCACTCCACTCCATTAAATTCCATATTATTCCACCGCACTGCACTCCACTCCACTAAACTATGATGTGTCATTCCATTCCATTCCAATCGAGTCCACTCCACTCCATTCCATTCCACTCCATTCCACTCCACTAAATTCCTTTCTACTGCTTTACTTTCTATTCCATTCCCCTCCATTCCATTCCACTCCAGTAAGCTCCATTCCACTCCAGTCCGCTGCATTCCACTCCACTAAACTGTATTCCACTCCACTCCAATCCACACCATTCCATTCCACTCCATTCCATTCGATTCCACTCCACTCCACTCCACTCCACTCCTTTCCACTCCATACGACTCCATTCCACTCCACTGCACTACATTCCAAGGCTCTCCATTCTGTTGCATTACATTACTCCACACCATTCCATTCCACTCCATTCCATTCGATTCCACTCCACTCCACTCCACTCCAGTCCATTCCACTCCATTCCGTTCCATTCCATTCCATTCCATTCCATTCCATTCAATTCCATTCCATTTCATTCCATTCAATTCCATTCCATACCACTTCATTTCAGTCCACTCAATTCTAGTCGATTCCACTACATTCCACTCCACTCCACTGCGCTCCATTACATGCCATTCCATTCAATTCCTTTCCAATCCATTCTACTCCACTCCATTCCATTCCTCTCCACTCCACTCCATTTCACTCCAATCTACTCCATCCCATTGCATTCCATTCCACTCCATTCCATTCCATTCCACTCTACTCTATTCCACTCCATTCCATTCCACTCCACTCTACTCCATTCCACTCCACTACTTCAACTCCATTCCATTCCACTTCATTCCACTCCTCTCCATTCCATTCCATTCCATTCCATTCCATTCCACTCCATTCCTTTCCATACCAATCTACTCCATTCCACTACTTTCTACTCCATTCCACCCCACTGCACTCCATTCCACTCCATTCTATTCCATTCCAATCCACTGCAATCCGTTCCATTCCACTTCATTCCTCTAAACTACATACCCTTCCACTCCATTCCATTACATTCGACTTCATTGCACTCCACCTCATTCGATTCCATTCCATTCCACTCCATTCGATTCCATTCCAGTCCATTCTAGTCCATTTCACTCAGTTCTTCTCCACTCCACTCCATTCCACTCCTATCCACTCCACTCCCCGATATTTCATTCCACTCCATTCCACTCCATTCCATTCCACTCCACTCCACTCCATTTGATTCCATTCAATTCCATTCCACTCCCTTGCTCTCCACTCCATTCCACTCCATTCCATTGCATTCCACTCCATTTCAGTCCACTCAACTCCCCTTCACTCCATTCCAGTACATTCCACTGAACTTCACTCCATTCTATTCCAGTCCATTCCACTCCTCTCCACCCCACTCCACTACATTCTATTTAGTTATACTCCATTCCATTCCATTCCATACTACTCCTTTCCATTACATTCCACTCTACTCCATTCCATTTCATTTCACTCTACTCCATTCCATTTCACTGCACTCCACTGCCTTCCAATTCACTCCACTCCACTGCTTTCCATTAAGTACCATTCCATTCCACTGCACTCCATTCCAGTCCACTCCACTCCATTCCACTCCACTCCACTCTAGTCCACTCCACCCAACCGCATTCCATTCCACTACACTCCATTCCATTTCGTTCCATTCTACTGCACTCCACTCCACTCCACACCACTCCATTCCACTCCATTCCGTTCCACTCCATTCGATTCCACTCCACTCCTCTATATTCCAATCCAATCCAATCCAATCCACTCCAATCAACTCCATTCCACTCAAGTCCACTCCATTCCATTCCACTCAGTTCCATCCACTCCACTACATTCTTGCCTAGTCATCTCCGTTCCACTCCTGAATCGATTCCACTCCACTTCATTTCATTCCAATCCACTCCATTCCATTCCACTTCACTCCATTCCATTCCATTATATTTCACTTCACGTCTCTGCACTCCACTCCACTCTTTTCCACTCTATTCTATTCCTCTGCTTTCCACTCCACTACATGACATTCCATTCCACTCCACTCCATTTCATTCCATTCCATTATATTCCACAGCATTGCTCTCCACTCCTTTAGAGTCCATTCGACTCCATTCCACTCCATTCCAGCCACTCAACTCCCCCTCATTCCATTGCATTCCGTTACTCTGCACTCCATTCCATTCTATTCCAATCCGTTCCACTCCATTGCATTCCATTCTACTCCACTCCACTCGACTCTTTCCATTCCATTCCACTCCCCTGGACTACACTCCACTGCATTGCACGCCACTCAATTACACTCCACTTCATTAGATTCCATTGCATTCCGTTCCACTCCTCTCCAATGCAATCCAGTCCACTCCATTCCATTCCACTCCACTCCATTCCATTCCATTCCATTCCATTCCACTGCATTATGTTACATTCCACTCTACTCCTTTCCACTCCACTCCATTCCACTCAATTCCAATAAATTCCATTCCATTCAACTCTATTCCAATCTACTCCACTCCATTCCATTCCACTCTACTCCGTTCCATTACTTTCCATTTCACTCCAAACATTCCAGTGCACCCCACTCCATTCCACCTCACTCAACTCCATTACTTAACATTCCATTCCATTCCACTCCATTCCCTCCACTCTACTCAATTCCAGTCCACTCCACTGCACTCCACTCCACTCCACTGCACTCCACTCCATTCCATTCCATTCCACTCCTTTCCAATCCACTCCACTCTATTCCACTATACTCCACTCCATTCCATGCCATTCCATTCCATTCCAATCCATTCCATTTCATTCCACTCCATTCGATTCCATTCCAGTCCATTCCACTCCGCTCCACCCCATACCACTCCATTCCATGCCTTTCCATTCCATTCCAATCCATTCCATTTCATTCCACTCCATTCGATTCCATTCCAGTCCATTCCACTCCGCTCCACCCCATACCACTCCATTTCATGCCATTCCATTCCACTCCACTCCTTTCCACTCCATTCCACTCCCCTTCATTCCGTTTAATACCACTCCATTCCATTCCACTCCGTTCCACTCTACCCCAATCCATTCCACTCCACTTCATTCCATTGCATTCCACTCCACTCCAATCCACTCTTTCAAATTCAATCCATTCCGCTCCACACCACTCCACTCCATTCCATTACCCTCCATTCCATTCTTCTGCATTTCACTCCACTCCACTCCATTCCACTCCATCCCATTGGATTCCATTCCAATTCATTCCACTCCAGTCGACTCCACTCCACTCCTTTCCATTCCACTCCATTCCGGTCCTCTCCATTACACTCCAATGCACTACATTCCACTCCATACCATTGCATTCCATTCCATTTTATTCCAATCCACTCCACTTCACTCCACTCCATTCCATTTCTTTCCATTCCATTCAACTGCATTCCTTTCCTTTCCACTCTACTCCATTCAAGTTCACTCTATTCCACTCCAACTCTTTCCATTCCATTCCATTCCTCTCTATTCCAGTACAATCCAGTCCATTCCACTACACTCCACTCAATTCCATTCCATTCCATTTCAATCTATTTCATGTCACTTCACTCCACTCCATTCCATTCCATTCCATTCCATTCCATGCAGTTACACTCCATTCCTTCCACTCCATTCCATTCCAGCCCACTCCACACCACTCCATTCCATTGCATTCCACTGCATTCCATTTCATTCCATTCAACTCTATTCCAGTCCACTCCACTCCGTTGGACTCCATTCCACTTCACTCCATTCCACTCCATTCCAGTACACTCCACTCCACTCCACTCCATTCCATTCCATTCCACTGCACTCCACTACATTATATTTCAACCCATTCCACTCCAATCCATCCCATTCCACTTCACTCCATTCCAATCCATTCCAGTACACTCCATTCCATTCCATTCCACTGCACTCCACTACATTAAATTTCAACCCATTCCACTCCAATCCATCCCATTCCACTTCACTCCATTCCAATCCATTCCACTCCACTCCATTCCATTCCACTCCACATTCCTCCACTCCACTCTACTCCACTCAATTCCATTCCACAACATTCCATTCCACTCCACTCCCCACCTCTCCAATGCACTCCACTCCATTCCATTTCATTCTACTCCATTCCACTCCATTCCACGCTACTGTATTCTCCTCCACTATGGTGCATTCCATTCCTTTCCATTCCACTCCATTCCACTCTAATCCACTCCAATCCAATCCATTCCACTCCACTCCACTCCATTCCATTCCATTTGATTCAACTCCATTCCACTCCACTCCACTCCATTACCCTCCATTGCAATCCACGCAATTCCATTCAACAGCACTCCATTCCATTGGATTGGAGTGGAGTGCAGTGATATGGAATGGAATGTAGTGGAGTGGAGTGCACTGTAGTCGAGTGGGATGCAATGGAATGGAGTGGAATAGAGTGGAGTGGAACTGAGAAGAATGGAATGGAAAGGAGTGGAGTAGAATGGAACAGAGTGGAGTGAAACAGAGTGGATTTGAGTGGAATGGAGTTGAATGGAGTGGAATGGAATGGAGTGGAGTTTAATGGAGTGGAGTGGAGTAGAGTGGAGTAGAATGGAATTGTGTGGAGTGGATTGGAGTGCAGTGAAATGGAATGGAATGGAGTGGAGTGGAGTGGACTTGAGTCGAGTGGATTGGATTGAAATTGAGTGGAAGAGACTGGAGTGCAATGGAGAGGAATGGAATGGAACGGAACGGAGTAGAGTGGAATGGAATGGAGTGGAGTGGAGTGGAGTGGAGTGGAGTGGAGTGGAATTCAATGGAATGGAGTGGAGTGGAATGGAATTGAATGAAGTCAATGGAATGGAGTGAAGTGGAATCGATTGCAATGGAATGAATTGGAGTGGAGTGGAGTGGAATGGAAACAATTAGAGTGGAGTGGAAAGGAGTGGAATAGAATGGAGTGGAATGTAGTGGAGGGGAGTGAAGTGTGGTGGAATGCAGTGGAACGGAATGGAATGGAGTGGATTGGAATGGAATGGAGTGGAGTGGAATGGAATGGAGATGAGTGGAGTGGAGTGGAGTGTAATTGATTTGAATATAGTGGACTGCAATGGAGTGCAGTGGAATGGAATGCATTCGGATGGAATTGAAAGGAATTGAATGGAGTGGAGTGGAATAGAGTGGACGCAATGGAGAATAGTGGAATGGAATGGAACGGAGTGGAAAGCATTGGAAGGGAATGGAATGGAGTGGAGAGGAGGGAAATAGAGTGGAGTGGAGTGAAAAGCATTGGAGTGGAGTTGAATGGAATGGAATGGGGTGGATTTGAATGAAATAGAGTGGAATGGAGTGGAGTGGATTGGAGTCCAATGAAACGGAATGGAATGGAGTGGAGTGGAGTGGAAAGGAGTTTAGTGGAGTGGAAGTGAGAGAATTGGAATGGAGAGGAGTGGAGTGGAATGGAGTGGAATGGACTGGAATGCAGTGGAATGGAATGGAATGGAGTGGAGTGTAATAGACTGCAATGGAGAGGATTCTACTGGAATGGATGGGAATGGAATAGAATGGAGTTGAATGGAATGGTATGGAGTTTAATAGAAAGGGAAGGAATGGAGTGCAAAGGAGTGGTCTGGAGAGGGGTGCAGTGGAATGAAATGGAATGGAATGGAGTAGAATTGAATGCAATGGAATGGATTGGGGTGGAATGGAATCTTATTTAATGGAGTTGAGTAAAGTGGGGTTTAGTGGAGTGGAATGGATTGGAATGGAATGGAGTATAGTGGATGGAGTGGAATACAATGGAGTGCAGCGGAGTGGAGTGTAATGGAATGGAATGAGAGTAATCGGATGGAGTGGAATGGAATGGAGTGAAATAACGGGGAATGGAGTGGAATGGAGTGGAGTGGATCTGGAGAGGAATACAATGGAATGGACTGTAATGGTGTGGAGTGGAATGGAATGGAAGGCAGTGTAGTAGAGTGGAATGAAATGGAATGAAGTGCAATGGAATGCAATGGAGTGGAATAGAAGAGAATGAAGTGGATTGGTATGGAATGGCATGGAATGGAGTGAAGTGAAGTGAAATGGAGGGGATGGAATGGAATGGAGTGGAGTGGAATGGAAAGGAGTGGAATGGATTGGAATTGAGTGAAGTGGATTGGAATGGAATGGAATGGAATGGAGTGGAGTGGAATGGAATATAATGTAGTGGAACGGAGTGGGGTGGAGTGGAATGGAGTGGAATGGAATGGAATGGAATGGAATGGAACGGAATGGAATGGAATGGAGTGGAGTTGAGGGGAGTGGAACGGAGTGGAGTGGAATGGAGTGGAGTGGCGTGAATTGGACGGCAGTGGAATGGAACGTAGTGAAATGGATTAAAATGAAATGGAGTGGAGAGGAGTGCACTGGAATGGAATGGAATGGTGTGGAGTGGAAGAGAGTGGACTGGAGCAGAGTGGAATAGAGTGAAGTAGTCTGGAATGGAGTAGAGTGGAGTGGAATAGAAAGGAGTGGAGTGGAGTAAAATGGCATGGAATGGATTGGAATGGATTGGGAAGATACGGAGTGTAGTGGAATGGAGTAGAGGGCAATGGAGTGGAATGCAATGGACTGGATTGGAGTGCAGTGTAAAGTTATGGAACGAAGTGGAGTGGAATTGAGCGGAATGGAATGGAATGGAATGGAGTGGAGTGGAGTGGAATGCAGTGGAATGGAGTGGAATGGAATGGAGTGGAGTTGAATGGTATGGAGTGGAGTGGAATGGAACGGAATGGAATGGAGTGGAATGGGGTGGAGTGGAGTGTAATGGCGTTGAAGAGAATCGAATGGATTGGTGTGGAATGGAGTGGTGTGGAATGGAGTAGAGTGAAATAGAATGAAATGCAATGGATTGCAATGGAGTGAAGTGGAGTGGAGTGGAGTTGAGGGGAATGGAGTGGAATTGATTAGAGTGAAGTGGAGAGGAGATTAATGGAATGGAGTGGAGTGGAGTGGAATGCAGCGGAATGGAATGAAATGGAATGGAGTGGAGTGGCGTGGAGTGGAGGGGAATGGAATGAAGTAAAGTGAGTGGAGTGGAATGGAACGGAGTGCAGTGGAGTGCAGTGTAATGGAATGGGATGGAGTGCAACGGAATGGAGTGGATTGGAATGGAGTGGAATGGAGGGTAATGGATTGGAATTGAGTGAATTGGAGTGGAATACAGTGGAAAGGTTCATAATGGTGTGGAATAGAATGGAAAGGAATGGAGTGGAGTGGAGTGGAATGGCCTGGAATGGAGTGGAACGGAATGGAATGGAGAGGAATTGAACAGAATGGAGTGGACTGGCATGGAATGGCATGGAATGGATTGGAGTGGAGTGGAATGGAGAGGAGTGTAGTGGAAAGGATTGAATATGAATGGAATGGAGTGGAGTGGTGTGGAATGTATTGGAACATACTGGAATGGAGTGAAGTGGATTGGAATGTAATGGAATGGAATAGAGCTGAGTGGAGTGGAACAGAGTGAAGTGGAATGGAGTGGAGTGGAGTGGAATATAGTGGAATGGGGTGGAATGGAATGAAGTGGAGTAGAGTGCAATGGCATTGAGTGGAATAGAAGGAGTGGATTGGATTGGAGTGGGGTAGAGTGGAGTGGAATGGAATGGAGAGGAATGGGATGGAATGGAATGGATTACATTGGAAAAGAATGGAATGGAATGGAGTGTAATGGAAAGAGTGGAGTGAAATGGAGAGCAATGGACTGGAGTGGAGTGGAATGGATTGCAGAGGAATGGAATGGAATGGAGTGAAGTAGAGTGGAGTGGACTGGAATCGAGTGGAACTGAGTGGATTGCAGTGGAATAGAGTGCAGTTGAATGGAGTGGATTGGAACAGAATGACAGGGCATGGAGTGGAATGGAATGGAGTCGAAAGGAAAGGAGTGGAATGAAGTGGAGTGGAGTGGAATGGAATGGAATGTGGTGGAATGGAGTTGAATGCAATGCAGTGGATTGGAATGGAGTGGAATGAAATGGAATGGAGTACAGTGGAAGGTAATAGAATGGGGTGGATTAGAGCGGAGTGCAGTGGAATGGAGTGGAGAGCACTGGAATGGAATGGAGTGGAGTAGAATGGAATGAAGTGGAGTGGAGTGGAATGGAATGGAATGGAATATAGTTGACTACAGTGTACTGGAGACGAGTGAAGTGGAATGGAGTGGAGTGGACTGTAAACAGGAGTAGAGTGGAATGGTGTGGAGTGGAGTGTAATTGGAATGAAATGGAATGGAGTGGAGTGGAATGTAATGGAATAGAGTAGAGTGTAAAGTAGTGGAATGGAATGGAATGGAATGGAATGGAGTGGAGTGGATGGAATAGAGTGGAATGGAATGGAATGGCGAGGAATGGAAAGGAATGGAATGGAGTGGAATAGAATGGAATGGAGTGAAGTGGGGTGGAATAGGGTGGAATGGAATGGAGTGAGGTGCAGAGAAGTGGAGTGGAGAGACGTGGAAATGAGTGGAGTAAATCGGAATGGATTTGAGTTGAGTGGAATTGAATGGAATGGAATGGAGTGGAGTGGAATGAAATGAAGTGTAGTAGAATGGAACGGAGAGGATTAGGATTTAGTACAATGGAATGGAGTGGAGTGGAGTGGAGTGGAATGGATTGGAGCTGACTGCAATGGAGTGGAGTTGAATTTAATGGAATGGAATGGAAAGGAATGGAAAGGAGTGGAGTGGAGTGAAATGAAGTGGAATAGAGAGGAATGGATTGGAATGGAGTTGAGTGGAATGGAATGGAATGGAGTTGAGTGGAATGGAATGCACTCCATTGCACTCCTCTCCACTCGACTCCACTGCACTCCATTCCCTTCTACTCCATTCCATTCTTTTCCATTCCACTACATTCCACTCCATTGCATTTCAATGTATTCCACTCCATGCCACTCCATTCTACTACATTCCTCTACATTCCACTCCATGCCACCCCATTTGAGTCCATTCTGTTCCACTCCAAACCATTACATTCCAATGCACTCCACTCCATTCCATTCCAATCCAATTCACTCCATTCCATTCCATTACACTCCACTCAACTCCACTGCACTCTCTTCCATTTAATTCCACTGCATTCCAATCAACTTCATGCCGCTCCACCTCACTCCATTCCACTCCACTCCAGTCCAATCCATTCCATTCCACTCGGCTACCCTCCTTTCCACTCCACTCCATTCCACTCCACTCCACTCCATTACATTCCATTGCAATCCACTCCACTCCACTCCATTCCTCTCTACTCCACTCCATTCCATTCCATTCCATATCATTCCATTTCATTCCTCTCCATTCCATTCCAATCCCTTCCAGTCAATTCCATTCCAATCCACTCGACTGCATACCATTCCATTCATCTCCATTCCATTCCTTTCCTCTCCATTCCACTCCATTCCACTCCCTTCCACTCCATTACCCTCCATTCCACTCCATTCGACTCCACACCTTTCCATTCCATTACACTCCACTCCACTCCACAACACTCCATTCCACTCCATTCCATTCCACTCCATTCCACTCCACTCCATTCCATCCCTTTTTACTCCACTCCACTCAATTCCATTCCACTCCATTCCATTCTATTCCACTCAACTCCCTTCCACTCCAATCCACTCCATTCCACTACATTTCATTAAATTCCACTCAATTCCATCCACTCTCCTCCATTCCAGTGCACTCAATGGCATTCCACTCCCCACTCGTCACCACACCACTACATTCAATTGCACTCCACTCCATTCCATTCCTCTCCACTCCACGCCATTCCACTCCATTCCATTCCACTCCACTCCACTCCATTTCATTCCATTCAATTCCATTCCACTCCCTTGCTCTCCACTCCATTCCACTCCATTCCATTGCATTCCACTCCATTTCAGTCCACTCAACTCCCCTTCACTCCATTCCAGTACATTCCACTGAACTTCACTCCATTCTATTCCAGTCCATTCCACTCCACTCCACCCCACTCCACTACATTCTATTTAGTTATACTCCATTCCATTCCATTCCATACTTCTCCTTTCCATTACATTCCACTCTACTCCATTCCATTTCATTCCACTCTACTCCATTCCATTTCACTCCACTCCACTGCTTTCCATTTCACTCCACTCCACTGCTTTCCATTAAATACCATTCCATTCCACTGCACTCCATTCCAGTCCACTCCACTCCATTCCACTCCACTCCACTCTACTCCACTCCACCCAACCGCATTCCATTCCACTACACTCCATTCCATTTCGTTCCATTCTACTGCACTCCACTCCACTCCACACCACTCCATTCCACTCCATTCCGTTCCACTCCATTCGATTCCACTCCACTCCTCTATATTCCAATCCAATCCAATCCAATCCACTCCAATCAACTCCATTCCACTCAAGTCCACTCCATTCCATTCCACTCAGTTCCATCCACTCCACTACATTCTTGCCCAGTCATCTCCGTTCCACTCCTGAATCGATTCCACTCCACTTCATTCCATTCCACTCCACTCCATTCCATTCCACTTCACTCCATTCCATTCCATTATATTTCACTTCACGCCTCTGCACTCCACTCCACTCTTTTCCACTCTATTCTATTCCTCTGCTTTCCACTCCACTACATGACATTCCATTCCACTCCACTCCATTTCATTCCATTCCATTATATTCCACAGCATTGCTCTCCACTCCTTTAGAGTCCATTCGACTCCATTCCACTCCATTCCAGCCACTCAACTCCCCCTCATTCCATTGCATTCCGTTACTCTGCACTCCATTGCATTCTATTCCAATCCGTTCCACTCCATTGCATTCCATTCTACTCCACTCCACTCGACTCTTTCCATTCCATTCCACTCCCCTGGACTACACTCTACTGCATTGCACGCCACTCAATTACACTCCACTTCATTAGATTCCATTGCATTCCGTTCCACTCCTCTCCAATGCAATCCAGTCCACTCCATTCCATTCCACTCCACTCCATTCCATTCCATTCCATTCCATTCCACTGCATTATGTTACATTCCACTCTACTCCTTTCCACTCCACTCCATTCCACTCAATTCCAATAAATTCCATTCCATTCAACTCTATTCCAATCTACTCCACTCCATTCCATTCTACTCTACTCTGTTCCATTACTTTCCATTTCACTGCAAACATTCCAGTGCACCCCTCTCCATTCCACCTCACTCAACGCCATTACTTTACATTCCATTCCATTCCACTCCATTCCCTCCACTCTACTCAATTCCAGTCCACTCCAATGTACTCCACTCCACTCCACTGCACTCCACTCCATTCCATTCCATTCCATTCCATTCCAATCCTTTCCACTCCACTCCACTCTATTCCACTCTACTCCACTCCATTCCATGCCATTCCATTCCATTCCAATCCATTCCATTTCATTCCACTCCATTCGATTCCATTCCACTCCATTCCAGTCCATTCCACTCCGCTCCACCCTGTACCACTCCATTTCATGCCATTCCATTCCACTCCACTCCTTTCCACTCCATTCCACTCTCCTTCATTCCGTTTAATACCACTCCATTCCATTCCACTCCGTTCCACTCTACCCCAGTCCATTCCACTCCACTTCATTCCATTGCATTCCGCTCCACTCCAATCCACTCTTTCAAATTCAATCCATTCCGCTCTACACCACTCCACTCCATTCCATTACCCTCCATTCCATTCTTCTGCATTTCACTCCACTCCACTCCATTCCACTCCATCCCATTGGATTCCATTCCAATTCATTCCACTCCAGTCGACTCCACTCCACTCCTTTCCATTCCACTCCATTCCGGTCCTCTCCATTACACTCCAATGCACTACATTCCACTCCATACCATTGCATTCCATTCCATTTTATTCCAATCCACTCCACTTCACTCCACTCCATTCCATTTTTTTCCATTCCATTCAACTGCATTCCTTTCCTTTCCACTCTACTCCATTCAAATTCACTCTATTCCACTCCAACTCTTTCCATTCCATTCCATTCCTCTCTATTCCAGTACAATCCAGTCCATTCCACTACACTCCACTCAATTCCATTCCATTCCATTTCAATGTATTTCAAGTCACTTCACTCCACTCCATTCCATTCCATTCCATTGCATGCAGTTACACTCCATTCTTTCCACTCCACTCCATTCCAGCCCACTCCACACCACTCCATTCCATTGCATTCCACTGCATTCCATTTCATTCCATTCAACTCTATTCCAGTCCACTCCACTCCGTTGGACTCCATTCCACTTCACTCCATTCCACTCCATTCCAGTACACTCCACTCCACTCCACTCCATTCCATTCCATTCCACTGCACTCCACTACATTATATTTCAACCCATTCCACTCCAATCCATCCCATTCCACTTCACTCCATTCCAATCCATTCCAGTACACTCCATTCCATTCCATTCCACTGCACTCCATTCCATTCCACTCCACTCCACTCCATTCCATTCCACTCCACTCCATTCCATTCCATTCCACTGCATTATGTTACATTCCACTCTACTCCTTTCCACTCCACTCCATTCCACTCAATTCCAATAAATTCCATTCCATTCAACTCTATTCCAATCTACTCCACTCCATTCCATTCCACTCTACTCCGTTCCATTACTTTCCATTTCACTCCAAACATTCCAGTGCACCCCACTCCATTCCACCTCACTCAACTCCATTACTTTACATTCCATTCCATTCCACTCCATTCCCTCCACTCTACTCAATTCCAGTCCACTCCACTGCACTCCACTCCACTCCACTGCACTCCACTCCATTCCATTCCATTCCATTCCATTCCACTCCTTTCCACTCCACTCCAATCTATTCCACTCTACTCCACTCCATTCCATGCCATTCCATTCCATTCCAATCCATTCCATTTCATTCCACTCCATTCGATTCCATTCCAGTCCATTCCACTCCGCTCCACCCTATACCACTCCATTTCATGCCATTCCATTCCACTCCACTCCTTTCCACTCCATTCCACTCCCCTTCATTCCGTTTAATACCACTCCATTCCATTCCACTCCGTTCCACTCTACCCCAATCCATTCCACTCCACTTCATTCCATTGCATTCCACTCCACTCCAATCCACTCTTTCAAATTCAATCCATTCTGCTCCACACCACTCCACTCCATTCCATTACCCTCCATTCCATTCTTCTGCATTTCACTCCACTCCACTCCATTCCACTCCATCCCATTGGATTCCATTCCAATTCATTCCACTCCAGTCGACTCCACTCCACTCCTTTCCATTCCACTCCATTCCGGTCCTCTCCATTACACTCCAATGCACTACATTCCACTCCATACCATTGCATTCCATTCCATTTTATTCCAATCAACTCCACTTCACTCCACTCCATTCCATTTCTTTCCATTCCATTCAACTGCATTCCTTTCCTTTCCACTCTACTCCATTCAAGTTCACTCTATTCCACTCCAACTCTTTCCATTCCATTCCATTCCTCTCTATTCCAGTACAATCCAGTCCATTCCACTACACTCCACTCAATTCCATTCCATTCCATTTCAATCTATTTCATGTCACTTCACTCCACTCCATTCCATTCCATTCCATTCCATTCCATGCAGTTACACTCCATTCCTTCCACTCCACTCCATTCCAGCCCACTCCACACCACTCCATTCCATTGCATTCCACTGCATTCCATTTCATTCCATTCAACTCTATTCCAGTCCACTCCACTCCGTTGGACTCCATTACACTTCACTCCATTCCACTCCATTCCAGTACACTCCACTCCACTCCATTCCATTCCATTCCACTGCACTCCACTACATTCAATTTCAACCCATTCCACTCCAATCCATCCCATTCCACTTCACTCCATTCCAATCCATTCCACTCCACTCCATTCCATTCCACTCCACACTCCTCCACTCCACTCTACTCCACTCAATTCCATTCCATAACATTGTATTCCACTCCACTCCCCACCTCTCCAATGCACTCCACTCCATTCCGTTTCATTCTACTCCATTCCACTCCATTCCACGCTACTGTATTCTCCTCCACTATGCTGCATTCCTTTCCTTTCCATTCAACTCCATTCCACTCTAATCCACTCCAATCCAATCCATTCCACTCCACTCCACTCCATTCCATTCCATTTGATTCAACTCCATTCCACTGTACTCCACTCCATTACCTTCCATTCCAATCCACTCAATTCCATTCAACAGCACTCCCTTCCACTGGTTCGGAGTGGAGTGCAGTGATATGGAATGGAATGGAGTGGAGTGGAGTGGACTGTAGTCGAGTGGGATGCAATGGAATGGAGTGGAATAGAGTGGAGTGGAACTGAGAAGAATGGAATGGAAAGGAGTGGAGTAGAATTGAATGGAGTGGAGTGAAACGGAGTGGAGTTGAGTGGAATGGAGTTGAATGGAGTGCAGTGGAATGGAGTGGAGTGGAGTAGAGTGGAGTAGAATGGAATTGTGTGGAGTGGATTGGAGTGCAGTGAAATGGAATGGAATGGAGTGGAGTGGAGTGGACTTGAGTCGAGTGGATTGGATCGAAATTGAGTGGAAGAGACTGGAGTGCAATGGAGAGGAATGGAATGAAACGGAACGGAGTAGAGTGGAATGGAAAGGAGTGGAGTGGACTGCAGTGGAATTCAATGGAATGGAGTGGAGTGGAATGGAATAGAGTGGAGTGGAGTGGAATTCAATGGAATGGATTGGAGTGGAATGGAATTGAATATGGTCAATGGAATGGAATGGAATGGAGTGGAGTGGAATGGAATAGAATGTAGTGGAATGGAGTGGGGTGGAGTGGAATGGAGTGGAATGGAATGGAATGGAATGGAATGGAGTGGAGTTGAGGGGAGTGGAACGGAGTGGAGTGGAATGGAGTGGAGTGGAATGATTTGGACTGCAGTGGAATGGAATGTAGTGAAATGGATTAAAATGAAATGGAGTGGAGAGGAGTGCACTGGAATGGAATGGAATGGTGTGGAGTGGAAGAGAGTGGACTGGAGTAGAGTGGAATAGAGTGAATTAGACTGGAATGGAGTAGAATGGAGTGGAATAGAAAGGAGTGGAGTGGAGTAAAATGGCATGGAATGGAATGGAATGGATTGGGAAGATACGGAGTGTAGTGGAATGGAGTAGAGGGCAATGGAGTGGAATGCAATGGACTGGATTGGAGTGCAGTGTAAAGTTATGGAACGAAGTGGAGTGGAATTGAGCGGAAAGGAATGGAATGGAATGGAGTGGAGTGGAGTGGAATGCAGTGGAATGGAGTGGAATGGAATGGAGTGGAGTTGAATGGTATGGAGTGGAGTGGAATGGAACGGAATTGAATGGAGTGGAATGGGGTGGAGTGGAGTGCAATGGCATTGAAGAGAATCGAATGGATTGGTGTGGAATGGAGTGGTGTGGAATGGAGTAGAGTGTAATAGAATGAAATGCAACGGATTGCAATGGAGTGAAGTGGAGTGGAGTGGAGTTGAGGGGAATGGAGTGGAATTGATTAGAGTGAAGTGGAGAGGAGATTAATGGAATGGAGTGGAGTGGAATGCAGCGGAATGGAATGAAATGCAATGGAGTGGAGTGGCGTGGAGTGGAGGGGAATGGAATGAAATGGAATGGAGTGGATTGGCGTGGAGTGGAGGGGAATGGAATGAAGTAAAGTGTAGTGGAGTGGAATGGAATGGAGTGCAGTGGAGTGCAGTGTAATGGAATGCGATGGAGTGCAACGTAATGGAGTGGAATGGAGGGTAATGGATTGGATTTGAGTGAATTGGAGTGGAATACAGTGGAAAGGTCCCTAATGGTGTGGAATAGAATGGAAAGGAATGGAGTGGAGTGGAGTGGAATGGCCTGGAATGGAGTGGAACGGAATGGAATGGAGAGGAATTGAACAGAATGGAGTGGACTGGCATGGAATGGCATGGAATGGATTGGAGTGGAGTGGAATGGAGAGAAGTGCAGTGGAAAGGATTGAATATGAATGGAATGGAGTGGAGTTGTGTGGAATCTATTGGAACACACTGGAATGGAGTGAAGTGGATTGGAATGTAATGGAATGGAATGGAGCTGAGTGGAGTGGAGCAGAGTGAAGTGGAATGGAGTGGAGTGGAGTGGAATATAGTGGAATGGGGTGGAATGGAATGAAGTGGAGTTGAGTGGAATGGAATTGAGTGGAATAGAAGGAGTGGATTGGATTGGAGTAGAGTAGGGTGGAGTGGAATGGAATGGAGAGGAATGGAATGGAATGGATTACATTGGAAAGGAATGGAATGGAATGGAGTGTAATGGAAAGAGTGGAGTGAAATGGAGAGTAATGGACTGGAGTGGAGTGGAATGGATTGCAGAGGAATGGAATGGAATGGAGTGAAGTAGAGTGGAGTGGACTGGAATCGAGTGGAACTGAGTGGACTGCAGTGGAATAGAGTGCAGTTGAATGGAGTGGATTGGAACGGAATGACAGGGCGTGGAGTGGAATGGAATGGAGTCGAAAGGAAAGGAGTGGAATGAAATGGAGTGGAGTGGAATGGAATGGAATGTGGTGGAATGGAGTTGAATGCAATGCAGTGGATTGGAATGGAGTGGAATGAAATGGAATGGAGTGCAATGGAATGTAATAGAATGGGCTGGATTAGAGCGGAGTATAGTGGAATGGAGTGGAGAGCACTGGAATGGATTGGATTGGAGTAGAATGGAATGAAGTGGTGTGGAGTGGAATGGAATGGAATGGAATATAGTTGACTACAGTGTACTGGAGATGAGTGAAGTGGAATGGAGTGGAGTGGACTGTAAACAGGAGTAGAGTGGAATGGTGTGGAGTGGAGTGTAATTGGAATGAAATGGAATGGAGTGGAGCGGAATGTAATGGAATGGAGTAGAGTGTAAAGTAGTGGAATGGAATGGAATGGAATGGAATGGAATGGAGTGGAGTGGATGGAGTAGAGTGGAATGGAATGGAATGTCGAGGAATGGAAAGGAATGGAATGGAGTGGAATAGAATGGAATGGAGTGAAGTGGAGTGGAATAGGGTGGAATGGAATGGAGTGAGGTGCAGAGAAGTGGAGTGGAGAGACGTGGAAATGAGTGGAGTAAATCGGAATGGATTTGAGTTGAGTGGAATTGAATGGAATGGAATGGAGTGGAGTGGAATGAAATGAAGTGTAGTAGAATGGAACGGAGAGGATTAGGATTTAGTACAATGGAATGGAGTGGAGTGGAGTGGAGTGGAATGGATTGGAGCTGACTGCAATGGAGTGGAGTTGAATTTAATGGAATGGAATGGAAAGGAATGGAAAGGAGTGGAGTGGAGTGAAATGAAGTGGAATAGAGAGGAATGGATTGGAATGGAGTTGAGTGGAATGGAATGGAACGGAGTTGAGTAAAATGGAAGGGGATGGAGTGGATTGAATTGGAATGCAGTGGATTCTAATTGAATGGAATGGAGTGGAGTGGAGTAGAGTGGAAGGAGTCGAGTGGAATCGAGTGGAATGGAATGGATTGGAATTAAATGGAATGTAGTGGAGTGGAGTGGAGTGCACTGGAAAGGAATGGAAAGAATTGTATTGTAGTAGAATGGAATAAATAGGAGTGGAATGGAATGTAGTGTAGTGGAGTAGAGTGGAGTGCAGCTGCATGGACAGGAATGAAGTGGAATTGAGTGCAATGGAGTGCAGTGTAGTGGAATGATTTAGAGTGTAGTGTAAAGGATTGGAATAGAATGGAATGGAATGGAGTTTAGCGGAGTGGAATTAAGTTGAATGGATTGAATGCAGTGGAGTGGAATTGAATGGAATGGAATTGACTGGAGGGGAGTGGAATGGAGTGTAGTGAAGTGTAGTGGAGTGGAATGGAGTGGAATTGAGTGGAGTGGAATGGAGTGGAATTTAGTGGAGTGTAATGGAGTGGATTGGAATGGAGGGGAGTTAAATGGAATGGAGTGTAAGGGAGTGGAGTGGAGTTGAATGGAGTGCAGTGGAGTGGAATGGATTGAAATGGAATGGAGTAGACTGCAGGTGAACGAAATGGAATGGAATGGAGTGGAGTTGAGTGGACTGGAATGCAGTGAAATGGAGAGGAATAGAGTGGAATGGAGTGGAGTGTAATGGAGTGGAATTTAATGGAAAGGAATCGAGTAGAGTGGAAAGGAATGGAGTGGAGTGGATTGGAATCGAGTGGAGTGGAGTGGAATGGAATGGGGTGGATTGGAATAGATTGGCATGGAATGGAGTGAAGTGCAGTTTAATGGAATGGAATGGAGTGGAGTTGAGTGGAGTGGACTGAAATGGATTGGAATGTAGTGGAATGGAGTGGAGGGGAATGGATTGGAATGGCATAGAATGGAATGGAAGGAAGTGCTGTGGAGTGGAGTGAAGTGCAGTGGAGTGTAACGTAGTTGAGTGGAGTGGAATGGAACGCAATAGTGTGGAACAGAGTGGAGTAGAGTTGAATGGAATGGAATGGAGTGGAGTGAAATGGAATGTAGTGGAGTGGAATGGAATGGAGTGGAATTAAACGGAATGGAGTGGAGAAGATTGGAGTGGAATGGAATGGAGTGGAATGGAGTGGAGATGACTGGAATGGAATAGAATGGAGAGGAGTGTAAAGAAGTGGAGTTGAGTGGAATGAAATAAAATGTAGTAGAGTGGAGTGGACTGGACTGGAAATTAATGGAATATAGTGGAATATACTTGAATGGAGTGGATGGGATTGGAGTGGAATTGAATGGAATGGAATGGGGTAATGTAGAATGGAATGGCATGTAGTTCAGTGGAGTGGAGTGGAGTGGAGTTTAGTGGATTGGAGTGGAGTGGAATGGAATGGAGTGGAATGGAATGGAGTGGAGTGGAGAGCAATGGAATGGAATGGAGTGGAATGGAATGGAAGAGAATGGATTGCAATGGAATGGAGTGGAGTGGAATGGAGTGCATTTGAATGAGGTGGATTGGAGTGGAATGGAAATGAATGGAATGGAGTGGAGAGGAATGGAATGGAGTGGAGTGGAGGGCAATGGAATGGAATGGAGTGGAATGGAATGTAAGAGAATGGAGTGCAATGGAATGGATTGAAGTGGAATGGAGTGCAACAGAATTAAGTGGATTTGAGTGGAATGGAAATGAATGGAATGGAGTGGAGAGGAATGGAGTAGAATGGAACTGAGTGGAAAGCAGTGGAGTCGACTGGATTGGAGTAGAATGTAGTGGAACGGAATGGAATGGAATGGAGTGAGGTGGAATGGAATTCAGAGGAGTGGAATGGAATGGAGTGGAGTGAAGTGGAGTGGATTGGAAAGGATTGGAGTGAACTGAAATGGAGTGGACTGGAATTTAGTGGATCATAAAAAATGGAATGCAATGAAATGGAGTTAAGTGGAGTGGAATGGAGTGGAAGAAATTGGAATGAATTGGAGTGGAATGGAATGGAATGGATGGGAGTGGGCTGGAGTGGAATGCAGTAGAGTGGAGTGGAATGGAGTTGTGTCATATGGAATGGAATGGAGTAGAGTGCAATACAGTGGAATGAAGTGGAATAGATTGGAGTGGAGTGGAACGGAGTGGATTTGAGTGCATGGAGTGGAATGTAGAGGAATGGAATGAGATTGAATGGAATGGAAGGGAGTGGAGTCGAGTGGAGTGGAGGGGAATGGAATGTAATAAAGTGGAATTGAGTAGAATGGAATGGAGTGGAGTGCAGTGTAGTTTAATGGAATGAAATGGAGTGTAGTGGAATAGAGAGGAATGGAATATAGTGGAATGAAGGGTATTGGAGTGTAATGGAAGGTAGTGCAATGGAATGGAATGCAGAGGAATAGAATGGAATGGAATGGAATTGAATGGAATGGAATGGAATTGAGTGGACTGGAATGGAGTGGAGTGAAAGGAGTACAATGGAATGCAGTGGAGTAGAGTGAAGCGGAATGGAATGGAATGGAGTAAAATGTAATGGAGAGGAAAGGTATTGAGTTGAGAGGAGTGGAGTGGAGATGAGTGCAGTGGAATGGAAAGGAGTGGACTGGAATGGAATGGAGTGTAATGGACTGGAGTGGAATAGAAATGAATAGAATGAAGTGGAGTGGAAAGGAGTCGAGTGGAATGAAGTAGAGTGGAATGGAATGGAATGGGGAGAAATAGAATGGAATGGAATGGAGTGGAGTGGAGTTGAGTGGAATGGAATGGAGTGGAATGGATTGAAATGGAGTGGAGTGGAGTAGAATGAAATGCAATGGAATGGAGCAGAGAAGAATGCAGTGGAGTGGAATAGAGAGGAGTGGAATGGAACGCAATGCAGTGGAGTGAAATGCAGTGGAATGGAATGGAATGGTGAGGAGTCAAAGGCACTGGTCTGGAATAGACTGAAATATATTGGAGTGGAATGGAATGGAGTGGAGTGGAGTTGAAAGGAATGTAGTAGAATGCAGTAGAATGGAATGGAGTGGAATGGAATGGAACGGAGTGAACAGGAATGGAAAGGTACGGAGTGTAATTGAATAGAGTGGATTGGAATGGAGTGGAATTCAGTGGAGTGGAGTGGAATGGAGTGGAATGAAATGGAATGGAATGGAGTGGAATGGGGTGGAATGGAAAGGAGTGCAATGAAGTGGAATTGAATGAAGTGGAATGAAGTACAGTGGAGTGCAGTGGATTGCAGTGGAATGGAATGGAAACGAATGGAGTGCTGTTGAATTAAATGGAGTGGAGCGGATTGGAATGGAGTTGAGTGGAGTGGATTGGAGTGGAATGGATCGGAATGGAATGGAGTGCAATGTACAGCATTGAAGTGGATGGTGTAGAGTGCAGTGGAAAGGAATGGAATGGAATGGAGTGGATTGGAATGGAATTGAGAGGAGTGGAATGGAATGTGGTGGTTTGGAGTGGAATGAATTGGAGTGGACTGGAATGGAGTGGAGTGTAATGTATTGGGGTTGAATCGAATGGAATGGAAAGGAATGGAGAGTTGTGGAGTGGAATGGAGAGGAGTAGAGAGAAATGGAGTGAAATGGAATGGAATTTAAAGGAATGGAGTGGTGTGGAGTGGAATGCAGTGGAGTGAATTTGAATGGAGTTGAATGGAATGGAGTAGATTGAAATGGAGTGGAATTGAACATAGGACACTGACATGGAATGGAATTGAGTGCAATAGAATGCAATGGAATAGAATGGAATGGAATGGAATGGAGTGGAGTGGAATGAAGTGGAATGAAACGGAGTGGATTGAAGTGGAGTAGAATGCAGTAGAGAAGAATGAAATAGAATTTAATCGAATGGGATGGAGTGCAATGGAGTGGAGTGGAATGGAATGCAGATAAATAAAATGGAGTGGAATGGAATGGAGTGGATTCGAGTGGAGTGGAGTGGAAAGGAATGGAGTAGAGTGGAATGGAGGGGAATGGAATGCAGTGGAGTGGAGTGGAAAGGAGTGGAGTGGAGTGGAAAACAATGGAGTGGAGTGGAGTGAAATGTAGTGGAGTTGAAGGGAATGGAGGAGAATTTATTGCAATGCAGTGTAGTTGAATGGAGTTGAATGGAATGGAATGGAATGGAGCAGAGTGTAGTGGAATATACAGGAATAGATTGGAGTGGATTGGAGTGTATAGGAATGGAATGGAATGCAGTGGAGTGGAATGGTATGGAATGGAGTGGAGTGGAATGGAGTGGAGTGGAATGAAATGGAGTGCATTGGAATGGAATGAGTGGAGTTAAGGAGAGTGGAATGGAATGGAATGCAGTGGAATGGAGTGGAGTACAATGGAGTAGATCAGAATGGATTGGTATTGAGAATAATGGAATGGAGTGGAATAGTATGGAGCAGAGTGGAATGGTTTGCAACGGAAAGGAGTGGAGTGGAGCAGAATAAAATGGAAGGAAGTAGAGTGGAATGGAGTGGAATGAAATGGAGTTGAATTGAGAGGAGTGGAGTGAATTACAGTGTAATGTATTGGAATGGAATGGAGTGGAGTGGAATGAAATGGAGTGCAATGCAATGAAATGCAGTTCAGTGGAGTGGATTGGAGTGGAGTAGAGTGGAGTGGAATGGATTGGAGTGGACTGGAATGGAGTGGAATGGAAAGGATATGGTGGAATTAAGTGGAATGAAGTAGAATGCAGTGCAGTGGAACAGAGTTTAGTGGAGTGGAATGGAATGGAATGGAGTGGACTGGAATTTAGAGGAGTGGAGTGGAATGGAGTGGAATGGAATGCAGTGGAATAAAATGGAATGGAGTTGAGTGGAGTGGAATGGAAGGGAGTGAAGTGAATTTTATTGGAGTGAAATGGAGTGGAGTGCAGTGGAATGTAATGGATTGGAGTGGATTGCAGTGGACTCGAATGTTGTGGAAGGCAGTGGAATGTAGTGGAATGGATTGGAGTGGAATGGAGTAGAATGGAATGTAATGGAATGGAATGGAGTAGAGTGGAATGGAATGGTGTGGAGTGCAGTGGAGGGGAGTGCATTGGAATGGAGTGGAGTGGAATGGAATGGAATAGAATGGAATGAAGTGGAGTGGAATGGAAATGAGTGGAGTGGAATGGAATGCAGTGAGTGGAGTGGAATGGAGTGGAACGAATTGGATTGGACTGGAATGTAGTGGAGTGGAATGTAATGGAGTGGTATGGAATGGAATGAATGGAAAGTAGTGGAGTGGAATGGAGTGGAGTGGAATGGAGTGGAATGCAGAGGAGTGGAATGGAATGGAAAGGAATGTAGTGCAGTGGAGTGGGGAGTGGAGTGGAATGATTGGAATCGATTGGATTGGAGTGGAGAGGAGTGCATTGGAATGGAATGGAGTGGAGTGAAATGGAGGGGAATGGAGTGGAGTGCAATGAAGTGGAGGGGAGTGGAATGGAATGGAATGGATTGGAGTGGCTTGGAGTTGAGTGGAATTGTCGGAAGTAGAGTGGAATGGAATGGAATAAAATGAAGTTGAATTGAGTGGAGTACAGTGAAATTGATTGGAATGGCACGGGGAGGAGTGGATTGGAATGGAGTGGAATGGAATGGAGTGGAGTTCTGTTGAGTGGAGTGGAGTTGTGTGGAGTTGAATGGAGTGGAGTGGACAGGAATGGAGTGGAGTTGAAAGAAATTCAGCGGAATTCAAAGGAATGGAATGCAGTTGAGTGGAATGGTGTGGAGTGGAATGGAGTAGAGTGGAACGGAAAGGAATGGAGAGGAATGTAGTGGAGTGTAATGGAGTGGAGTGGAATGGAAACGAATGGAGTGGAATGGAATAGAATGGAATGGAGTGGAATGGAATAGAACGGAATGGAGCCGAGTGGAGTGGAATGGAGTTGAATGGATGGGAATGGAGTGGAGTAGATTGGAATGGAATGAAATGGAATGGAGTGGAGTAGAGAGGAATTGAGTGGAGTAGAGTGGAATGGAGTGGAGTGTAAAGGAGTAGAGTGGAGTGTAGAAGAATGGAATGGAGTTGAATGGAATTGAGTGGATTGGAATAGAGTGGAATAGAGTGGAGTGGAGTGGATGGAGTGGAGTGCAGTGGAATGCAATGGAATGGAATGGAGTAGAGTGGAATGGAATAAACTGGATTGCAATGGAATGTTTTGGAGTGGAGGGGAGTCTAATGGAATTGAGGGGAGTGGAGTGGAATAGAGTGGAGTGGAATGGAATGGGGTGGAGTGGAGGGGAGTGCTTTCGAACGGATAGGAGAGGAGTGGAATGGAATGGAATGGAGAGGAATGGAATGAAAAGGAATGAAGTGGAAATAAATGGAGTTGAGTGGAATGGAGTGTAATGGAATGGTGTGGAGTGGAGTGGATTGCAATGGAATGGAATGCTGTGGAGTGGAATGGAGTAGAACGGAACAGAATGGAATGGATTGGAGTCTAGTTGATTGGGGCAGAAGGCAGTGGAATGGAATGGAATGGAATGCAGAAAAGTGAAATGGAATGGAGAGGAATGGAATGGAATGGAGCGTAGTGGAGTGGAGTGAAGTGGAATGGAATGGAATGGAATGGAGTTGAGTGGAGTGGAATGGGGTAGAGAGGAATGCAATGGAATGGAGTGCAACGGAACGGAATGAATGGAATGGAGTGAAGTGGAGTGGATTGGAGTGGACTGGAGAGGAATGCATTTGATTGGAGTGGACTGGAATGGAATGGAATGGAATGGAAAGGAGTGGAGTGGAATGGAGTGGAGTGGAGATAACGTAGTGGATTGGAATGGAAAGTAAAGGAATGTAGTAGAGTGGAATGGACTGGAGTGGAATGGAGTGGAGTGGAATGGATTGAAATGGAATGTAATGGAATGCAGTAGAGTGGAGTGGACTTGAGGGGACGGGAATGGAATGAAATCGAACGGAATGGAATTAAAAGGAATGGAGTGGAATGGAATGGAGTGGAATGGAATGGAGTGGAGTGGAATGGACTGGAATAGCTTGTAGTGGAGTGTAGAGGAATTAAATGGAGTGGAGTCGGGTGGAGTGTACTGGAGAGGAGTGGAATGTAGTGGAGTGGAATGGAGTGTAATGGAATGAAATGAAACGGAATGGAATGGAGTGGAGTAGAGGGGAACGGATAAGAATGGATAGGAATGGAGTGCAGTGGAGTGGAATGAAATGGAATGAAGTGGAGCAAAATGTAGTGGAATGGGTGGAGTGGAAAAGAGATGGGTGGAATAGAAAGGAACGGACTGTAGTGGAGTGGAATGAAGTGGATTCGAATGGAGTGGAATGGAGTGGAGTGGAGTAGAGTGGAGAGCACTGGAATGGAATTGAATGGAATGCAGTTGAGTGGAATGGAATTGAGTGGATTGAAATGGAATGCAGTCTAGTGGTGTGGAGTGGAATGGAGGGGAGGGGACTGGAATGGAGTGGAGTGTAAGGAGTGGAGTGATATGAAATTGAATGTAATGGAATGGAGTGGAGTGGAGTGGAATGGAGTGGAGTGGAGTAGAATGGGGTGGATTGAAATGGAGTGGAATGGAAACGAATTGAGGGGAGTGCAGTGGAATGGAGTGGAGTGGAGAGGAATAAGGTTCAATGGAATAGAATGGAATGGAGTGGAGTGGAATGGAGTAGAGTGGAATGGAATGGAGTGAAGTGGAGTGGAATGGAGTGGAGTGGAGTGGAATTAAGAGGAGAGGAATGCACTGGAATGGATTGGAATGAAATGGAAAGTAATGTAGTGTAGAGGAATGGAGTGGAGCTTAGCACAGAGGTGTGGAATGGAATGCAGAGGGGTGGAATGAAATTGAACGGAGTGATGCAGAGTGGAGTGGAGTGGATTGGAGTGGAAAGGAGTGGAGTGGAATCGAATGGAATGTAGTGGAGTGGAGTAGAATGCAATGGATTGGAGTAGAATAAAAAGGAATGCATTTCATTGGAATGGAATGGATTGGAGTGGTATTGACTGAAATCTAATGGAGTGGACTGGAGAGGAGTGGAATGGAATGCCATGGAGTGGAACGGAATGGAGTGAAATGGAATGGATTGGAATGGAATGGAGTGGACTGCAGTGGAGTGGAGTGGAGTGCAGTGGAATGGAATGTAACGGAGTTGAGGGGAGTAGATTGGAATGAGGTGGAGTGGAATGGAATGGAGGTGGGTGCATTGGAGTGAATTGGAGTGGATTGGAATGGAGTTCAGTGGACTGGAATGGTTTGGAATGGAGTGGAGTGGAATGGAATGGAATGGAGTGGAGTGGAATGGAGTGGAATGGAGTGGAGTGGAGTGGATATAGTGGAGTGGATAGAGTGGAGTGCAGAGGGATGGAATGGAATGGAATGATGTGGAGTGTAGTGGATTGGAATGTAGTGTAGAGGAGTAGAGTGTAGTGGAATGGCATGGAGTGGACTGGAATGGAGTTGAGTGGAATGGATTGCAGTGGAATGGAGTGGATTGGTGTGGAATGGAATGGAATGAAATGGAAAGAAGTGGAATGGAATGGAATGGAATGGAAAGGAATGGAGCAGAATGGAGTGGAATGGTGTGGAGTAGAATGGAGTGGATTGGAGTGGAATGGAATAGACGGGAGTGGAATGGAATGGAATGGAATGGAATGGAGAACAAGGTATGTAAAGGAATGGAGTGGAGTGGCGTGGAATGGTACAGACTGTGGTGGAATGGAGTGAAGGGTAGTGGAAACTATTGAAGTGGAGTGGGATGGAATGTAGTGGAGGGTAGTGCAGTGTAAAGGAATGGTATGGAGTGGAGTGGAATAGATTGGAATGTAGTGGAATGGAATACAGTGCAGTGCAATGGAGTGTATTGAATGGGGTGGAGTGCAGTGGAGCAGAACGGAATGGAAGGAACTGTAGTGGAATGAAGTGCAATGGAATGTAATGGACTGGAGTGGAGTGGAGTGCAGTGGAGTAGAATTGAATAAAATGCAACGGAGTTGAATGGAATGGAATGGAATGCAATGGAAAGTAGGGGAGAGGAGTGGAGTGGAGAGGAAGGGAGTGGAGTGGAGTGGAAGGAATGGAATTACATGAAATGGAATGGAATGGAATGGAATGGAATGGAATGGAATGGGGTGGAATGGAATGGAGTGGAGTGGAGTAGAATGAAGTGGAATGGAATGGAGTGGAGTGGAGTAGAATGGAATGGAGTGGAGTGGAATGGAGTGGATTGAAATGGAATGGAATGGAAAGGAATGGAGTGGAATGGGTTGGAATGGAGTGGTGTGTAGTGGAATGGAGTTGAATGGAATGGAATGGAGTACAGTTGCATGGAATTGAGTGGAGTGGAATGGAGAAGAGTGGAATGGAGTGGAATAGATTGGAATGGAAAGAAATGGAATGGAATGGAGTGGATTCGAGAGGAATGGAGTGTAGTGGAGTGGAATGTAGGGGATTGGAATGGAATGGAATGGTATGGAATGGAAAGGAAAAGAATGGAGTAGAATGGAATGGAGTGGATTGGAAAGGAATGAAGTGGTGTGCAGGGCTGTGGAGTGGAATATAATGCAGTCGAGTGGAGAGGAATGGAGTGGAATGAAATGGAATGGAATGGAATAGCATGTAGTGGAATGGAGTGGAGTGGAAAGGAATGAAATGGAATGGAATGGAAGGCACTAGAGTGCAATGGAATGGAGAGTGGAATGGATTGTACTGAAGTGGAGTAGTGTGCAGTGGAAAGGAGTGGAGTGGAGGAGAATGGAATGTAGTGGATTGGAGTGGAGTGGGTTGGAATGAAGTGGAAAGAAATGGAATGGAATTGAGAGGAGTTGAGTGGAACGGATTGGAATCGAATGGATTGGAGTGCAGTGGAATGAACGGAATGCAGAAGACTGGAATGGAGTTGAGTGGATAAGAATGGAGTGGAATCGAATGGAGTGGAATAAAAAGAAATGGACTGGGGTGGACTGGAGTGGAATGGAATGGAGTGGAGTAGAATGGATTGGAAACGAATGTTGTGGTGTGCAGTGGAATGGAATGGAATGGAGTGAAGTGAAGTGAATTGTACTAGAATGGAGTGGAAAGGAATGGAATGAAGTGGAGTGGAGTGGACTGGAATGTAGTGTTATGGAATAGAATGAAATGGAATGGAGTGGAATACAGGGGAATGGATTGGAATGGATTGGAATGTAATGGAGTGGAGTGGAATGGAATGGAATAGAGTGGAACGCAATGGAGTGGAATGAAGTGGAGTGGAATGGAGTGGGGTGGAGTGGAATGGAATGAACAGTAGTGGAATGGAATGAAGTGCATTGCAATGGAGTGGAATGGAGTGGAGTGGAGTGGACTGAAGTGCAGTGGAATGGAATTCAATGGAATGTAGTTGAGTGGAAAGCAATGGAGACAATTGCAATGGAATGTAGTGGAGTGGTGTGGAGTGGAATGGAGTGGAGAGGACCGGAATGGAGTGGAGTGGAAGAAATGGAGTTTTATGGAATGGAATGAAATGGAATGGAGTGAAGTGGAGTGGAGTGGAATGGAGTGCAGTGGAGTGTAATGTAATGGAATGGAATGGAGTGGAGTGGAGTGGACTGGAATGGAGTGGAATGGAGTGGAATGGAGTTGAATGGAGTGGAGTGCAAAGGAGTGCAATGGAATGCAATGGAATGGAATGAAGTAGAGTGGCTATAATGGAGTGGAGTGGACTAGAGTGACGTGGAATTGGGTGGGATGTAGTGGAATAGAGTGGAGTGGAATGAAATGGCATGGAGTGGAGTGGCGTGGAATGGAAAGGAATGGAATGTAATGCAATGGAATGGAGATGAAAGGAATGGAATGGAATGAAACGCAATGGAATTGAATGGATTGGAATGGAATGCAGTGGAGTGGAACGAAGTGGAGTGGGGTGGAATAGAGTGGAAAGGAATGGAATGCAGTGGAATGGAATGGAATGAATTGGAATGGAGTGGAATGGAGTGGAATGGAATGGATTGGAATGGAATTTACTGGATTGGAAAGGAATGTAATGGAGTGGAGTAGAGTGACGTGCAACGGAATGGAGTGGAGTGGACTGGAATGGAATGGAGTGGAATGGAATGGAATCGAGTGGAATGGAATGGAATGGAGTGGAATGGATTGGAATTGAACGGAATGGAGGGGAGTGGAGTAGAGTGGAATGTATTTCAATGGAGTGGATTGGAATGCAGTGGAATGGAATGGAGTGGAATGGAGGGGTGTGGAAAGGAGTGGAATGGAACGGAAAGGAAAGGAGTGGAATGGAATGGAATGAAGTTGAATGGAATGGAAAGGAATAGAATGGAGTGGAATGGAATGCAAAGGAATGGAATGGAATGGAGCGGAGAGGATTGGAGTGGAGTGGAGTGGAGTGGAGTAGATTGGAACAGAGTGGAAAGGCATGCAATGGAGTGGAGAAACGTGGATTGTAATGGAATGGAACGGAATGGAGTGGAATGGAATGGAATGGAGTGGAATGGAATGGAATTTAATGGAATTGATTGGAATGGAATGGAAAGAAGTGGTGTCGAATGGAGTGGAGTGGAGTAGAGAGGAGTTGAATAGAGTGGAGTAGAGTGAAGCAGAATGGAATGGAATGGAGTGGAGTAGAACGGATTTGAATGGAATGGAGTGGAATGGTGTGGAATGGAATAATGTGGAATGGATTGGAGTGGATTGGAGAGGAATTGATTGGAGTGTAGTTGAGTGGACTGGAGTGGAGTGGAATGGAGAGGAATGCAATGGAAGTTGAGATTGTGCCACTGCCCTCCATTCTGTGTGACAGAGCGACATATTCTCGAAATGTAGGAATGGAATGGAATGCAGTAGAATGGAATGGAATGGAATGGAGTGGAGCTGACTGGAGTGGAGTGGAGTGACGTGGAGTGGAGTGGAATGAAGTGGAATGGAATGAGATGGAATGGAATGGAATGAAGTGTAGTATACTGGGGTGGAGTGGATTGCAGTGGAATGGAGTGGAATGGAATGGGATGTAGTGGAATGCAGTGGAGTGTAGTGCAGTGGAGTGCAGAGGAGTGGAATGGACTGGAACGGAATCGGATGTTATGGATTGCAGAGGAGTGCAGTGGGGTTGAGTGGAAATGAGGTGAATGGAAAGGAATGGAATGGAAAGCAAAGGAATGCAATGAAATCGAATGCAGTGCAATGGAATATGACATGTAATGTGAGCCGAGATTGTGTCACTGCACTCCAGCCTTGTTGACACGGTTACGTCCGGTTGAAAGAAAGGAAAGAAATGCAATGGAATGAAATGGAATGGAATGGAATGGAATGGAATGGAGTGGAGTGGATTGTTGTGTAGTGTAACGGAGTGGAATGGAATGGAAGGGAATGAAATGAAATGGAGCGGAATGGAATGGAATGGACTGGAATGGAGTGGAATGGAATGGAATGAGTGGAATGGTATGTAATGGAGTGCACTGGAATAGATTGGCAAGGAAAGGAATGGAGTAGAGTGCAATGGAGTGGAGTGGAGTGGAAAGGAGTGGAATGGAATGGAATGGAATAGAGTGGATTGTAGTGGAGTGAATTGGAGTGGAATGGAAAGGAATGGAGTGGTGTGGAATGGAATGGAATGCAGTGGAATGGAGTGGAATGGAATGGAGTGGAATAGAGTAGAGTGGAGTGGAAAGGAATGCCATGGAGTGGAGTGGAATAGAGTGGAATGGAGTTTAATGGAATGGAATGGAATGGAGTGGAGTGGAGTGGAATGGAATTTAGTAGAGTGGAATGCAATGCAATGTTTTGGAGTGGAGTGGAATAGAATGGCATGGAGTTGAGTCTAATGGAGTGGAGTGAAATGGAGTAGAATGGAATGGAAATAAATGGAGTGGAATGGAATAGAGTGGAGTGGAGTGGAATGGAGTGGAGTGGAGTGGAGAGGAGTGGCCAGGAGTGGAATGGAATGGAATTGAATGGAACGGAGTGGAATACAATGGCGTGGAGTGGAAAGGAGTGTAGTGTAGTGGAATGAAATGGAATGGAATGGAATGGAATGGAAAGGAATGGAATGGAATGGAATGGAGTGGAATGAAGTGGATTGGAATGGATTAGAGTGGAATGCAAATAAATGGAGTGGAATGGAATGGAATGGAATGGAATGGAATGAAATAGAGTAAAGTGGAGTGGAGTGGAGTGGAGTGGAGGGTAGGGGAGTGGAGATAACTGTAATGGAATGGAATTGAATGGAATGGAGTGGAATGCAAAGGCGTGGAGTGGAATGGAGTGGAGTGGAGTGGAGGGGAATGAAATGGAATGTTATGGAATTGAGTGGAGTAGAGTGGAATTGAATGGAATGGAAACAAATGGAATGGAATGGAGTGGAATGGCGTGGATATGAGTGGAGTGGATTGGAGTGGAGTGGAATGAAAAGGAGTGGAGTGGAATGTAGTCGATTGGGATGGAGTGGAGTGGAGATTAATGGAGTGGGGTGTAGGGTAATGAAGTGGAGAGGAGAGGAATGGTGTGGAATGAAGTGGATTGGAGTGGAATGGAGGGTAGTGGAGTGGAATGGAGTGCATTGGAGTGAAATGGAGTGGAATGGCATAGAGTGGAATGGGAAGGAGTGGAATGGCACAGAATGGAATGGATTGGAATGGACTGGAGTGGAGTGGAATGGAATTGAGTGGAGTGGAATGCAGTGGAATGGAGTGGAACAGAATTGTGTGGAGTGGAAAGGAATGGAGTGGAGTGGAGTGGAGTGGCATGGACAGAAGTGAAATGCAGTGGAGTGGAATGGAATGTGATGGATTGCAAAGGAATGGATTATAATGTATTGTAGTGAAGTGTAGTGGAATTTAACGGAATGGAATGGAGTGGAGTGGAGTGGAGTGGAATTGAGTGGAGTGGAATGGAGTGGAATGGAATGGAGTCGAATGGAGTGACGTGGACAGGAATGGAGTGCAGTGGATTGGGATGGAATGCGATGGATTGGAAAAGAATGGAATATAATGGATTGGAGTGAAGTGTAGTGGAATTTTATGGAAAGGAATGGATTGGAGTTCAGTGGAATGGAATGGAGTGGAACGGAGTGGAATAGAATGGACTGGAGTGGACTGGAGTGGAGTGGAGTCGAGTGGAGTAGGAAGCAGTGGAGTGGAATGGAATGCAATGGTCTGAAAGGAGTGGAATGTAATGGAGTGGAAAGAAGTGCAGTTGAATGGAGTGGAAAGGAGTTGAATGGAATGGAAAGGCATGGAGTGGAATGGAATGGAAAGGAGGAGAATGGAGTGGAGTAGAATGCAGTGGTGTGCAGTGGAGTGGAGATGAATAGAACTGCATGGAATGGAGTGGAATGGAATTGAATGGAGTCAAGACGAATGGGTTGGAATGCAATGGAGGGAACTGTAGTGGAGTCGAGTGGAGTGTAGTGCAGTGCACTGAGTGGAGAGGAATGGAATGGAATGGAATGGAAAGGAATGGAATGGAATGGAATGGAAAGTAAAGGAATGGAGTGGAATGAAGTGCATTGGAATGGAATAGATTGTAATGGAAATAAATGGAGAGTAATGGAATGGAATGGAATGGAATAGAGTGGAGTGGAGTGGCATGGAGGGGAGGTGAGAGGAGTAGAATGGAATGGAATGGGATTCAATGGAAAGGAGTGGAATGCAATGGAGTGGAGTGGAATGAAGTGGAGTGAAGTGGAATAAAATGGAATGGCATGGAATGGAGTGGAGTGGAGTGGAATTGAATGGAGTGAAAACGAATGGAGTGGAATGCATTTGATTGGGATGAGTGGAGTGGAGTTTAATGGAGTTGGTTGTAGGGTAATGGAGTGGAGTGGGGTGGAATGGTGTGAAATGGAGTGGATTGGAGTGAATGGAGTGTAGTGGAGTGGAATGGAGTGGAATAGAGTGAAATGGAGTGGAATGGGCTGGAGTGGAAAGGAACGGAATGGAATGGATAGGAATGGAATGGTGTAGAGAGGAGTGGAGTGGAGTGGAATTGAGTCGAGTGGAAAGGAGTGGAATGAAGTGGAATGGAATTGTATGGAGTGGAATGGAATGGAGTGGAGTGAAGTGGAGTGGCGTTGACAGGAGTGGAATGCAGTGGAGTGGAATGGAATGCGATGGATTGGAAAGGAATAGATTATAATGGATTGGAGTGAAGCGTAGTGGAATTTAACGGAATGGAATGGACTGGAGTGGAGCGAATTGGAGTGGAGTAGAGCGGAGTCGAATGGAGTGGAACGGAGTGGAATAGAAGGGACTGGAGTGGAGTGCAGTGGAGTTGAGTGCAGTAGGATGCACTGGAGTGGAATGGAATGCAATGGACTGGAAAGGAATGGAATGGAATGGAGAGGAGAGAAGTGCAGTTGAGTGGAGTGGAAAGTAGTGGAATGGAAAGGAAAGGCATGGAGTTGAATGGAATGGAATGGAGTGCAATGGAGTAGAGATGAATGCAGTGGTGTGCAGTGGAGTGGAGAGCAATAGAATAAGATGAAATGGAATGGAATGGAATGCAGTCAAGAGGAATGGGTTGGAATGCAATGGAGGGGAGTGGAGTGGAATCGACTTGAGTGGAATGGAATGCACTGAGTGGAGTGGACTGGAATGGAGTGGAATGGACTGGAATGGAGGGGAATGGAATGGAATGGAGTGGAATGGTATGGAATGGAAAGGAGACGAGGGCGGTGGAATGCAGTGGAGTGGAGTGAAATGGAGTAGAGTGGAGTGGAATGCAATGGAATGGAATGGAATGGAGTGGAGTCGAATGGAATGGAGTTTTATGGGGTGGAGTGGAGTGGATTGGAATGGTGTGGAGTGGAGTGGAGTGGATTGGAGTAGAGTGGAGTGCAATTAATTGGATTACAGGGGAATGGAATGGAATGGAATGGAATGGAGCAGAATGGAATGGAGTGGAGTGTGGTGGAATGGAGTGGAATGGAGTGGAGTGCAGTGAATTGGAGTGGGGTGGAAGGGAGCAGAATGGAATGGGATGGCATGGAATGGAATGAAGTGGAGTATAGTAGCATGGAGTGGAGAGTAGTGGAATGGAGCTGAATGGAATGGGATGGTGTGGAATGAAGAGGAGTGGAGTACAGTCGAGTAGAGTGGAGTGGAATGGATTTGAGTGGAATCGGATGTAATAGAATGTAGTGGACTGGATTTGAGTTGAACGGAATGGAACAGAATGGAACACAACAGATTGGAACGGAACGGAACGCAAAAATTTCTGCTGATATGGTGCCACAGCACTACAGGCTGTGTGACAGACAGAGATCCTGTCAAAAGAAAGGAGTGGAATGTAATGGAATAGACTGGAATGCATTGGAGTGGAGTAGATGGAATTTAATAGAATGGAATGAAGTGAAGCAGAAAAGAGCGGAGTGGCGCGATGCGGAATGGAATCGAATGGAACGGAATGGAACGTGAGCTGAGATTGTGCCACTGCACTCAAGGCAGGTTGACAGACTGAGATACTCACGAAAGAAAGGAATGCAACGGAATGCAGTGGAGGGAATGGGTTGGACGAGTGGACTGGAGTGCAGCAGAGCTGAGTGAAGTGGAGTGGGGTGGAATGGAGAGGAATGGAATGGGGTGGAGTGGAATGGAGTACAGTGGAGTGCAGTGGAGTGGAGAGGAGGGGAATGGAGGGGAACGGAATCAGATGTAATGGAATGTAGTGCAGTGGAGTGGATTGGAGTGGAATGGAGTGGAATGGAATGGAATTGAATGGAATGGAATGCAATGGAATGGAATGGAATGGAATGCAATGGAATGGAACACAATGCCATGCAAAGTTGACATTTAATGTGAGCTGATGTTGAGCCACGGCCCACCAGACTCGATGACAGAGCGATATCCTGTCAACAGAAAAGAATGGAAAGTAATGGAGTGGAATGGAGTGGAAAGGGGTGGAGTGAAATGGGGTGGAGTGGAATGGAATGGAGTGGAGTGTAATGAAGTGGAGTGGATTGGAATGTATTGGAGTGAAATAGAATGGAATGGTATGGGATGGAATGGAACACAATGGAATGGTGTAAATAAATGTGAGAAGAGATAGTGCCATGACACTCCAGCTTTTGTGACACAGTGAGATCATGTGGAAAGCAAGGAATGGAATGGAATGGAGTAGAATGGAATGGAATGGAGGGGAGGGGACTGGAGTAGAGTAGAGTGAAGTGGAGTGCAATGGAAAAGAGCAGACTGGAATGGAATGGAGTAGAATGGAATGGAGTGGTATGGAATGCAATGGAGTGGAGTCGAATTGACTGGAGTGGAGCAGAGTGGAATATAGTGAAGTGGAAGGGAATGGAGTGGAGTGGAATGGAGTGGAGTGCATTGGAAGGGAGTAGAGTGGAGCGGAATGAAGTGGAATGGTATGGAATAGAGTGGAATGGAATGGAATTGTGCATAGTGGAATGGAGAGGAGAGTAGTGGAATTGAGTGGAGGGGAGTGGAATGGAATAGAGTGGAGTGGAACGGAATGTAGTGGTGTAAAATGGAGGGGAGTGGAAGGGAGTGGAGTGGAATGGTATGGAATGGAGAGGAATGGACTGGAGTGGAATGAAACGGAGAGGAATGGAATTTAATGGCATGGAGTGTAGTGGAATTTAATGGAGACGAGTGGAATGGAATGCAATGGAATGGAATGGAATGAAATGGAGTGGAACGAAATGCAGTGGAGAGGAATGGAATCGAGTGGAATGGAATGGAATACAAAGGTGTGGAATGGAATGGAATGAAGTGGATTGAAGTGGAGTGGAATGGAGTGGAATGGAGTGGAGTGGAATAGAATGGAGTGGAGTGGATTTGAGGGGAGTGGATTTGAGTGGAGTGGAGTTGAGTGGAATTGAGTGGAGTGGGGTGGAGTGGAATGAAGTGTAGTGGAATTTTATAGAGTGGAGTGCAATGGAATGGAATGTTGTGGAATGGAATGGAATGAAGTGGAATGGAGTAGAGTGGAATGGAGTGGATTGGAATGAAGTGGAGTGGAATGGAGTGGAATGGAAGAGAATGGAGTAGAGTCAATGGAATGTAGAGTAGTGGAAAGGAGTGGAGTGGAGTGGAATGGAGTGGAGTGGAATGGAAGGGAGTGGAGTGGAATGGAGTGGAGTGTAGTGGTGTGTAGTCCAATGTTATGAGGGGAGCGGAAATGAGTGGATTGGAATGGAATGGAGAGGAGTGGAATGGAATGGAATTGAGTGCAATCGAACGGAATGGAGTGGCGTAGAGTGAAACGGAGTGAAGTGGAATGGAATGGAATGGTGAGGAATGGAAATGAATGGAGTGGAATGGAGTGGAGTGGAGTGAAATGAAGTGCAGTGGAGTGGAGTGGAATGGAGTGGCGTGGAATGGAATGGAATGGAGTGTAATGGAGAGGAGTGGAATGGACAGGAATGGAAAGGAATGGAACGGTGTGGAGTGGAATAGATTGGAGTGGAGTCGAATGGAATGGAATAGAATGGAACGGTTTGGAATGGAGTAGAGTGGTTGGAGTGAAGTGGAGTGGAGTTGAATTTAGTTGAAAGGAATATAATGGATGGAATGGAATAGAATAGAATTGAATGGAATGAAGATAAATTAAGTGGACTGGAATGGCCTAGAGTGGAATGGAAATAAATGAAGTGGAATGAAATGGAATGGAATGGAATGGCATGCAAAGGCATGGAATGAAGCAGAACAAAATGGACTGGAATGGATTTGAGTGGAGCGGAGTGGAATGGAATGTAATTAAATGGAATGTAGTGGAGTGGAATGGCGTGGAGTGGAATGGAGTGGAGTGGAATGGAGTAGGGTGGAATGGAAAGGACTGGAATTCAGTGGAGTGGAGTGGAGTGGAGTGGAGTGTAATGAAATGGAATGGAGTGGAGTGGAGTGGATTGGAGTGGAGAGAAATGGAATGGAATGGATTGGAGTGTAGTGGAATGGAATGGAGTGGAATGGATTGGAGTGGAATGGAATGGATAGGTATGAAATGGATCGGAGTGGATTGAAGTGGGTTGCAGTGGAGTCAAATGGAGTGTAGAGGAATGGCATAGAGTGGAGTGGGGTGGAGTTGATTGGAATGGAATGGAGTGGAGTTTAATGCAGTGGAGTGTAGGGGAATGGATTGGTGTTGAATGGAATGGTGTGGTGTGCAGTGATTTGGAATGGAATGGATTAGAATGGAGTGGAACAGAGTGGATTGGAGTGGAATGTAGTGGAATGGTATGGAGTGGAATGGCATGGAGTGGAATGGAGTTGAGTGGAGTGGAGTGGAAGTGAGTGGAATGGAATGTAGTGGAACGAACTGGAATGTAATGGAATGGAGTGGAAAGGAATGGAGTGTAGTGGAGTGGATTGGAGGGGAATGGAATGCAGTGGAGTGGAATGGAATTCAATCGATTGGAAAGGATTAGAATGTAATGGAGTGGAGTGGAGTAGAATGGAGAAGATTGGAGTGAAATGGTATGGAGTAGAGTGGTTTGGAGTGGAAAGGACTGTAGTGGAGTGGAATAGAGTGGTGTGGAATAGAATGCAATGGATTCTAAAGGAATGGAATGGAATGGAGTGGAGTATAGGGGAATGGAGTGTAGTGGAGTGGAATGGAGCGGAGTGGAGTGGTTTGGATTGGAATGGAGTGGAGTGGAATGGAAAGGAATGCAGTGGAGTGGAGTGGAGTGGAATGGAGTGGATTCGACTATGGTGGAATGGAGTGGAATGGAATGGAGTGGAGTGGAATGGAATAGAGTGTAGTGTAGTGGAGCAGAGGCGAGTGGAGTGGATTGGAATGCAGTGGAGTGGAATGGAATGCAAAAGATTGTTAAGTAGTGGAATGAAATGGACTTTAGTGAAGTGGAGTGGAAAGGAGTGGAATGGAATGGAGTGGAATGTATTGGAATGGAGGGGAATGCAACAGAATGGAATGGAGTGTCAAGGACTATACTGGAATTTAAAGGAATGGAATGGAATGGAGTGGATTGCAATTGAGTGAAGTGGAATGGAATGAAATGGAATGGAATTGAATGGAATGGAATGGAGTAGAATGGAGTGGACTGGAATGGAAAGGAGTGGAATGGCGTGGAATTAATTAGAGTGGAATGGAATGGAATGGAATGAAATGGATTGCAGTGGATTCAAGTGGGTTGGAGTGGCGTCAAATGGAGTGTAGAGGAGTGGAATAGAGAGGAGTGGGGTGGATTTGATTGGAATGGAGTGGAGAGGAGTTTAATGCAGTGGAGTGCAGGGGAATGCAGTGGAGTTGAGTTGAATGGTGTGGAGTGGATTGATTTGGAGTTCAATAGATTGGAGTGGAGTTGAACGGAGTCGATTGGAGTGGAATGTAGTGGAATGGAATGGAGTGGAATGTCATGGAGTGGAATGGAGTTGAGTGGAGTGGAGTGGAATTGAGTGGAGTGGATTGTAGTGGAATGACTTGGAATGGAGTGGAAAGGAATGGAGTGTAGTGGAGTGGATTGGAGGGGAATAGAATGCAGTGGAGTGGAATGGAATGCAATTGATTGGAAAGGAGTGGTATGGAATGGAGTGGAGTGGAGTGGAATGGACAGGATTGGAGTGGAATATTGTGCAGTAGAGTGGTTTGGAGTGGAATAGAGTGTGATGGAGTGGAATAGAGTGGAGTGGAATAGAATGCAATGTATTCGAAAGGAATGGAATGGAAAGGAGTGGAGTGTAGGGGAATGGAGTCGAGTGGAGTGGAATGGAGTGGAGTGGTTTGGACTGGAATGCAGTGGAGTGGAATGGAAAGGGATGGAAAGGACTAGAGTGGAGTGTATTGGAGTGGAGTGGAGTGGAGTGGAATGGAGAGGAGTCGAGTGTAGTGGAATGGAGTGGAATGGAATGGAATGGAGTGGAATGGAATGCAGTGTAGTGTAGTGTAGTGGAGGCGAGAGGAGTGGATTGGAATGCAGTGGAGTGAAATGGAATGCAAAGGATTTTTAAGTAATGGGGTGAAATGGACTTCAGTGGAGTGGAGTGGAAAGGAGTGGAATGGAATGAAGTGGAATATATTGGAATGGAGGGGAATGAAATAGAATGGTATGGAGTGAAAATGAGTATAGTGGAATTTAAAGGAATGGAATGGAATGGAATGGAATGGAATTGAGTGGATTGCAAAGGAGTGGAGTGGTATGGAATTGAATGGAATGGAATGGAATGGCATGGAATGGAATGGTATAGAATGGAATGGAATGGAGTGAAATGGAGTGGACTGGACTGGAATGGAATGGAATGGAATGGAGTGGAGTGTAATGGAATAGAATAGAGTGCAGTTGAATGGAATGGAGTGGAGAGGAGTGCAGGGCAGTGTAGAGGAGTGGATTGGAAAGGAATTGAATAGAATGGAGTGGAATGGAATTGCATGGAGTGGAATGGAGTGGCGTGGAGTGGAGTGGAATAAAATGAATTGGAATGGAATGGAGTGGAGTAGAGTAGAGTGGAATTGAATGGAGTGGAATGCAATGGAAGGGAATGGAGTGGAATGGAATGGAGTGGAATGGCATGGTATGGAGTGGAGTTGATGGGAGTGGAGTCCAACGGAGTGAAGTGGAGTGGAAAGGAGTTTAGTGGAGTGAAGTTGATTGGGATGGAAGGAGTGGAGTTTAATGGAGTGGAGTGTAGTGTAATGTAGTGGAGTGGAGTGGAATGGAATGGTGTGGAATGGAGTGGATTGGAGTGGATTGGGGGGGAAGGAATGGAATGGAGTTGATAGGAGTGGAATGGTGTGGAATGTAATGGAGTGGAATGGAATTCAGTGGAATGGAGCAGAATGGAATGGATAGGAATGCAATGGAGTCGAGGGCAGTGGAATGGAGTGGAGTGGAGTAGAATGTAGTGGAGGGGAGTGGAACGGAGGTGAGTGGAGTGGAATGGAATGAATGGAATGGAATGGCGTGGAGTGGAATGGAGTGTAGTGGAGTGGAGTGAAGTGGACCAGAATGGAGTGGAGTGGCGTGTAGTGGAGTGGCATGGAATGAAAAGGAATGGAATTGAGTGGAGTGGAATGGAGTGGAGTGGTATGGAGTGGAGGAATATGGAGTGGAATGCAATGTATTGGCATGGAATGGAGTGGAGTTGAATGGAATGGCATGGAGTGTAGTGGAGTGGAATGCAGTGGAGTGGAGTGGAGTGAAGTGGAAGGTAATAGAGTGAAATGGAGTGGAATGGAGTGGATTGGAGTGAAATAGAAAGGAATGGAATGCAATGAAATGGAGTGGAATGGAATGGAGTGGATTGGAATGGAATGGAACGGAGTGTGGTGTAATGGAGTGGAGTGGAGTGGAGAAGAATGGAATGGAGTGGAGTGGAGTGTAATCGAGAGGAATGGAATGGAGTGTAATGGAGGGGAGTGGAGGGGATTGGAGTGAAGTGCACTGGGGAGGATTGGACTGGAGTGGAGTGGAATGAAGTGGAGTAAAATGGAATGGAGTGGAGTGGAGTGCAGAAGAGTGGCATGGAATGAAATGGAACTCAGTGAACTGGAGTGGAATGGAGTGGAGTAGAATGGAGTGAACTGCAATGAAGAAGAGTGGAATAGATTCCCATGGAATGGAATGGAATGGAATGGAATGGAATGGAATGGAAGGGAGTGCAATGGAATGGAAAGGAGTGGAGTGGAGTAAAGTGGAATGGAAGGGAATACAGTGGAGGGGAGTGGAATGGATTCGAGTGGAGTGGAGTGAATTCAGTGGAGTGGATTGGACTGAATTGGAGTGGAACGGAATAGAATGGAATGGAAATGAGTGGAGTGGGGTGGAATGGAGTGGAGTGGAGTGGAATGGAATGGAGTGGAGAGTAGTGCAGTGGATTGGCATGGAACTGAATGGAATGGAATGGAATGGAGTGGAGTGGAGTAGAATTGAGTGGAATGTAATGAAGCGGAATGGAATGGAGTGGAATTGAGTGGAATGGAGTGTAGTGGAGTGGAGTTGAGTGGAGTGGAGTGGAATGGAATGGAATTGAATGGAATGATATGGAGTGGAATAGAGTGGATTGGGGTGGAGTGGGTTGGAGTGGAATGGAGTGGTGTGGAATTGAATGGAGTTGAGTGCAGTGGAATGGAATGGAATGGAGTGCAATGGAGTGGAATGGAATAGAATGGAATGGAATTGAATGGAATGGAATGTAATGCAATGGAAGGGAATGGAACGGAATCTGAGATATTGCCACTGAGCTCCATGGTGTGAGACAGAGTGAGATACTCTCCAAAGAAAGGAATGGAATGGAATGCAGTGGAAGCAATGCAGTGGAATGGAATGGAATGCAATTGAGTGGACTGCAGTGGAGTGGAGTGCAGTGAAGTGGGGTAGAGGGAAATGGAGAGGGATGGAAAGGGATTGAATGGAATGGAATGAAGTGGAATGGAGTGGAGTGGAATGGAATGGAGTGGATTGGACTGGATTCGAGTTGCGTGGAGTTGAATTCCATGGAGTGGAGTGGACTGGAATGGAGTGGAAAGGAATGGAAGGGAGTGGAATTGAGTGGAATGGAATGGAATGGATGGGAGTGGAGTGGAATGGAGTGGAGTGTATTGGAGTGGAGTGGAATGGAATGTAGGGGAGTGGAGTAGAGTGGAGTGGAATGAAGTGTAATAGAATGGTGTGGAATGGAATGGAGTTTAGTGGAATAGCGTGGAATGGAATGGATTGGAGTGGAATGCAGTGGAGTGGAGTGGAATGGAGTGGAGCCCAGTGGCATGAAATGAAATGGAATGGAATTCAGTGAAGTAGAATGGAGTAGAGTTCAATGGAGTGAATTGGAATGACGTGGAATGGAGTGGAATGGAGCGGAGTTGAGTGGAATGGAACGGAATGGATTGGATTGGAGTAGAATGTAGTGGACTGTTTTTAAGTGGAATGGAATGAAGTGGAGTGGAGTGGAATGGAGTGGAGTAGAATGGTGTGGAATGGAATGGAGTGGAGTGGAATGCAGTGGAGTGGAGTGGAATGGAATGGAATGGATTGGAGTGGATTCCTCTCCTGTCCACTGCATTCCTCTCCCTTCCACTCCACTCCCCTAGATTCCACTCCATTGCTCTCCACACCACTCTCCTCCAGTCCACTCCTTTTAACTCCACTCCATTTAACTCCACTCTATTCCATTCCACTCAATTTCACTCCACTGCATTCCATTTCACTCGACTCCAATTCATTCCAGTGTACTACATTCCATTCCACTCCACTGAACTCCATTCTTTTACATTCCATTTCATTCTACTCCACTCCATTCCACTCAAGTCTACGCCACTCCACTCCATTCCACTCCATTCAACTGCATTCTTTTACATTCCGTTCCATTCTACTCCAATCCATTCCACCTCACTCCATTCCATTATATTCCATTCCATTCAATTCAATTTCTTTGCAATCCTTTCCACTCCACACTACTCCATCACTCTCCACTCCACTCTGGTCCATTCCATTCCATTCCATTCCACTCCATTCCATTCCACTCCATTCCCTTGCACTTCACTCCATTCCACTCCACTACAGCCCATTCCACTCCACTCAACTCCATTCTTTCACATTCCATTCCATTCCACTCCACTCAATTCCACTACAATCTACTCCACTCCATTCCACTCCACTCCATTCCATTCTATTCCATTCCATTCAATTCCATTCCATTGCAATCCTTTACAATCCACTCCATTCCATTTCTCTCCGATCCACTTCAGTCCATTCCATTCCATTCCATTCCACTCCTTTCCATTCCAATCTACTGCATTCCTGTCCACTCCACTCCATTCCACTCCACTCCTCTCCACTCCATTCCATTCCATTCCACTCCACTGCTTTCCATTCCACTCCACTCCATTGCATTTCAAGAATTCCCCTGCACTCCACTCCGTCCACTATACTCCACTCCATTCCATTCCATTCATTCCACTCCATTCCACTCCAATCCATTCCATTCCGCTCCACTCCACTGCATTCCACTCCACTCCTTTCCAGTCCACTCCACTCCATTCCATTCCACTCCATTCCACTCCACTGCATTCTATTCCTTTCCAATCTACTCCATTCCACTCCACTCCATTCCATTCCATTCCACTCCACTCCACTCTATTAAAATCAATTCCACTCCATTCCACTGCACTCCATTCCATTCCATTCCGTTGCATTCCATTCCATTCCACTCCATTCCTCTCCACTCCATTCCACTCTATTGAAATCCATTCCCGTCCATTCCAGTCCACTAATCTCCACTCAAGTCCATTCCACTACATTCCACTGCACTTCACTCCATTCGATTCCAATCCATTCCAAGCCACTCCATTCTATTCAACTCAACTCCACTCCAATCCTCTCCATTCAATTTAATTCCACTCAGTTCCATTCCACTACACTGCATTCAACTCCATTCCACAACACTGCATTCAACTCCATTCCAGTACACTACACTCCATTCCGTTCCTTTCCGTTCAGATCCACTCCACCCCTATCCTTTCCACTCCATTCCACTCCACTCCATTCCATTCCATTCGATTACATTCCAACCAATCCTTTTCATTCCACTTCACTCCATTCCATTTCACTCCACTCCATTCCATTCCATTACACTGCAATCCACTCCATCCACTCCATTCCACTACATTCAACTCCATTCCATTCCACTCCATTCCACTCCATTTCATTCCTTTCCATTCCACTATAATCCGCTTCATTCCATTGCATTCCATTCCACTCCACTCCACTCCATTCCGTTCCATTTCACTCCACTGAAAACCACTCCACTCCACTGCATTACACTCCACTCCACAGTATTCCATTCCATTCCATTACATTTGAGTTTATTCCTTCCACTCAACTCCATTCCACTACAGTCCACTCTAATGCAATCCACTGCACTCCACTCTGCTACATTCCATTGCACTCCCCTCCATTCCATTAGTGTCCGCTCCATTCCATTCATTCCATACCACTGCACTCCACTCCACTCCACTCCATTCCATTCCACCACATTCCAATCCAATCCACTCAATTACATTCCATTCCATTCCATTCCATTCCATTCCACTCCACTACACTACACTGCATTGTTTCCATTCCACTCCATTCTGCTCCACTCCATTTCAGTCCATTCCACTCCAGTCTACAGCACTCCAGTGCACTCCACTCCAGTCTGATGCACTCCACACCACTACATTCCATTCCACACCTTTCCACTCCAATCCAGTCCATTGCAGTCCAATAAACTGCACTCCATTACAATCCACCTCTTTCGACTCAATTCCACTCAATTCCACTCCATTCCGGTCTACTTCACTACACTCCACAGCATTGCATTGCATTATGCTTCATTCCACTCCATTCCATTACAATCCATTCCAATCCACTCCATTCCATTCCACTCCAATACACTGCATTCCACTCCACTCCAATACACTGCATTCCACTCCACTCCATTCCATTCCAAACCACTCCATTCCATTCAATTCTACTCCATTCCACTCCACTCACTCCATTCCACTCCACTGCATTCCATTCCATTAAAATCCACTCCACTCCATTGCACTCCACACCAGTCCACTGCAGTCCATTCCACTACACTAATCTCCATTCCATTCCATTCCATTTCATTTCAATCCTTTCCATTCCACTCTACTCCATTCCATTACACTCCAATCCATTCCATTCCATTCCATTCCATTCCATTCCACTCCTCTCCACTCCACTCCACTCCATTACAGTCCACTCAACTCCACTACATTCCATTCCACACTATTCCATTACAGTGAACTCCACTCCATTCCACTCCATTCCACTCTACTCCATTGCGTTCCACTCCAATCCATTCCACTCCTCTCTGCTCCATTCCACTCCACTCCATTCCATTCCATTTCATTCCACTCTACTCCTTTCCATTCCACTCCTCTCTGTTCCATTCCATTCCAATCCAGTCCACTTCATTCTAATTCATTCCCCTCCATTCCAGTCCACTCCACTCTATTAAATTCCATTCCATTCCATTCCACTCCATTCCATTCCACTCCATTCCACTCCATTCCATTCCATTCCAAACTACTCCATTCCACTCCAACATTCCACTGCACTCCGTTGCATTCCACTCCTCTCCATTCCCTTCCATTCCATTCCACTGCACTCCACTCCTCTCCACTCAACTCCATTCAAGTCCATTGCACTCCATTGCAGTTCACTCCACTGAATTCCATTCCATTCCACTCAAATTCACTCCACTGCATTCCACTCCATTCCTGTCTATTCCACTCCATTCCGTTCCACTCCATTCCTCTCCACTAGATTCCATTCAATTCCACTGTACTTCACTCCATTCGATTCCAATTCTTTCCACTCCCTCAATTCCATACTATTCCAATCCTTTCCACTGCACTCCAATCCATTGCACTCCCCTCCACTCCTTTCCATTACATTCCATTCGATTCCACTACATTCCATTCCACTCTACTTCTTTCCAGTCGACTCCACTCTATGCCACTCAACTCTACTTCAATATATTCCATTCCACTCCACTCCATTCCATTCGAGTTAAGTGCATTCCATTCCATTCCATTCCTCTGCACTCCCCTCCATCGACTCCACTCCACTCCACTCCATTCCACTCTACTCCTTTCAACTCCACTCCTTTCCATTCCATTTCATTCCACTCCACTGCATTCCACTCCACTCCACTGCATTCCACTCCACTCCATTCCAATCCACTCCACTCCATTACATTCCATTCCCTTCCACTGCACTACATTCCATTCCATTGCACTTTACTCTATTCCACTCAACTGCGCTCAATTCCATTCCTTTCCACTCCACCAATCTCCATTCCAATACATTCCACTCCACTCCACTCCATTCCATTAATTTCCATTCCACTCCACTCCATTCCATTCATTTCCATTCCACTCCACTCCACTCCATTCCATTATTTTCCATTCCATTCCACTCCACTTGATTCTACTACACTCCATTCCGTTCAATTACACACCACTCCACTCCATTCCACACCACTCCACTGCATTGCATTATGTTCCATTCTATTCCACTCCATTATATTCCACTCCATTCCAGTCCACTTCACTCCTTTCCACCCCACTCCACTCCACTCAACACGATTCCATTCCATTCCATTCCATTCCATTGCATTGCATTCCATTCCCTTCCATTCCCCTCCATTCCATTCCCCTCCATTCCATTCCAATTCACTTTACTCCACTTCACTCCATTCCATTCCACTGCACTTCATTCCTCTCCACTCCACGCCATTCCATTGTTTTCCATTCAATTCCACTTCTCTCCACTCCTCTCCACTCCATTCCATTTAACTCCACTCCTTTCCATTCCACTCCACTAGTGCATTTCACTACACTCCAATCCTTTCCACTCCACTCTGACGCATTACACTGCACTCAACTCCATTCTTTTACATTCCATTCCATTCCACTCCACTCCACTACTCTCCACTGCATTCCACTTAATTCCACTACATTCCCTTCCATTCCATTCCACTCCAATCCATTCCGTTTCACACCACTGCAATCAATTCCACTCCACTACAGTCTATTCCACTCCACTCAACTTCATTCTCTTACATTCCATTCCATTCATCTCTACGTCATTCCACTCCATTCCCCACCATTCCATTCCATTCCATTTCATTCCATTCGATTCCATTCCATTCCATTTCAATCCTTTCCACTCCACTCCACTCCACTCAATTCCACTTCACTCCTCTCCATGCCATTCCATTCCATTCCCCTCCATTCCATTCCACTACACTGCATTCCTGTGCAATCCACTACATTTCACTCCACGGCATTCCTGTCCAATCCACTACATTCCACTCCACTCCTCTCCTCTCCACTACATTCCATTCCACTCCACTGCTTTCCATTAAATTCCCCTCCATTCCATTCCATTCCACTACAGTCCACTCCATTTACTCCACTCCACACCAGTATACACCATTCATTCCTCTCCATTCCACTGCACTCCATTCCATTCCACTCCACTCCACTGCATTCCACTCCACTCCATTCCACTCCACTCTGCTCCATTCCATTCCACTCCATTCCCCTCCACTCCATTCCATTCCATTCCACTCTACTCCAATCCACTCCACTCCTATTCATTCCATTCCATTCCTCTCCACTCCACTCTATTCCAGTCCATTCCACTCCATTCCATTCCACTCCACTCCACTCCATTCCATTCCATTTCATTCCATTCCATTCCACTCCATTCCACTCCACTCCATTCCACTCCATTCCAGTCCATTCCACTCCATTCCAGTCCACTAATCTCCACTCCACTCCATTCCATTACATTCCACTATATTTCTCTCCATGCGATTCCAATCCGTTCCACACCATTCCATTGTGAACCATTCCATTCCATTCCATTCCACTCCATTCCACTACATTCTATTCCATTCCATTCCACTACACTACGTTCAATTCTACTCCAGTCCACTCCATTACACTCCACTCCTCTCCACTCCAGTGTACTCTTTTCCATTCCACTCCATTGCTCTCCATTCCACTCCAATTCTTTCCATTCCATTACACTCCATTCCATTCAATTTCATTCAATTCCGTTCCCTTCCACTCCGTTCCACTCCACTGTACTCCACTGCACTCCACTCCATTCCATTCCAATCCATTACGTTCCTCTCCATTCCAATCCAGTCCTCTCTTTTCCACTCCACTCAATTTCATTCCATTCTACTCTTCTCTTCTCCCCTATACTCTATTCAACTCCATTCCACTGCATACTACTCCACTCGTTTCCATTCATTTCTATTCCACTCCACTACAATTCACTCCATTCCCCTCCACTTGATTCCACTCCACGCCATTCCATTCCATTCCACAGAACTCCTCTACATTTCACTCCTCTCCACTGCATTCCATTACATTCCATTCCATTCCACTCCACTTGATTCCTCTCCACTCCATTCCAGTCCACTCCACTCCTTTCCAACCCACTCCAATCCACTCAACTCGATTCCATTTCATTCCATTCCATTTCATTCCATTCCATTACATTTCCCTCCATTCCATTCCATTCCATTTCACTTTACTCCATTTCACTGTACTCCATTCCACTCCACTCCATTCCACTAAACTGCACTCCATTCCATTATTTTATATTCCATTCCACTCCACTCCCCTCCACTCCATTCCATTTAACTTCACTCCATTCCATTCCACTCCACTCCACTCCAATCCATTCCACTCCATTCCGATGCATTCCACTCCATTCAACACCATTCTTTTACATTCCATTCCATTGCACTCCACCCCTTTCCACTCTGTTGCACTTCCCTGCTCTCCATTCCCCTCCGTTCAACTCAATTCTTTTACATTCCATGCCATTCCACTTCACTTCATAACAATCCACTCTTCTTCGTTCCACTGCATTCATTTCCATTCCATTCCATTCCATTCCATTCCAATCCAATCCTATCTACTCCATTCCACTCCACTCCACTCCTGGCCATTGCATCGATCCCATTCAACTCCAATCCATTCCACTCTATGCATTTCCTGTCCAGTCCACTCCATTCCACTCAAATCTTCTCCTCTCCGTTACATTCCATTACACTCCACTGCTTTCCATTCCACTCCACTCCATTCCTTTCCATTCCACTGCACTCCACTCCATCCACTCCACTCCACTCCATTCCACTCCATTCCACTCCACTCCATTCCACCCCACTACATTCCATTCCACTGCAGTCCACTGTATTCCACTCCACTCCATTCCACTCAACTCTGCTCCATTCCATTCCAATCCATTCCACTCCACTCTCTTGCATTCCATTCCACTCTACTACATTCCACTCCACTCCACTCAATTCCATTCCATTCCATTCCATTCCACTCAACTTCATTGAAATCCATTCCATTAAATTCCAATGCTCTTCTCTCCATTCCATTCCATTCCATTCCTCTCTGTTCCATTCAGTTTAATTGAATTCCATTTCCTTCCTCTCTGTTCCACTCCACTCCACTCCAATCCATTCCCTTCCAATCTATTACTTTCCTCTCTATTCCACTCCACTCCTCTCCACTCCACTCGCCTCCATTCCATTCTATTCCACTCCACTCCACTACCCTCTAATCTATTCCACTCCACTCCACTCCATACCGCTCCACACATTTCCATTCACATTCAATTCCATTCCACTCCACGTCACTCCATTTCCTTCCACTTGATTCCACTCCACTCCATTCCATTCCATTAAACACCACTCCTCTCCATTCCACTAACTCCACTCAATTCCATTCCATTCCATTCTATTCCTCTCCATTCCATTCCACTCCACTCCATAACAGTCCATTCCACTCCTTTTCCCCCCACTCCACTCCACTAAAATCGATTCCATTCCTTTCCATTCTATTTCATTTCATTCCATTCCATTCCGTTGCATTGCTTTGCCCTTCATTCCATTCCAATCCACTTTACTCTATTTCACTCCACTCCATTCCACTCCATTCCATTCCACTCCACTCCATTCCACTCTGCTCCACTACATTCCATTATTTTTCATTCCAGTCCACTCCACTCCATTCCCCTCTACTCCATCACATTCCATTATTTTTCTTTCCGGTGTACTCCATTCCATTCCACTCCATTCCATTACACTACACTACTTTACATTCCACTCGACCTCATTCCACTCAATTCCTATCCGTTCCACTCTATTCTGGTCAACTTCACTATACTCCACTGTATTCCATTCCATTATGCTGCATTCCACTGATTTCCATTCCAATCCATTCCAAGCCACTCCATTCCATTCAATTGCAATAAACTCCATTTAACTCCACTGCACTCCAATCCAATCCAATCCATTCCATTCCATTGCATTATACTCCATTCCACTTCAACCACTCAATTCCACTCCACTGCATTCCATTCCAATCCAGTACACTCCACTCCATTGCACTCCACACCATTCCACTCTACTACATTCTATTCCGTTCCTTTACACTCCACTCCACTGCATTTCCATCCATTCCACTCCAGTAAAATCCATTCCTTTCCATTTCGTTCCATTTTGATCCTTTCCACTCCATTTCACTACATTCCAGTACACTCAACTGAAGTCGACTCTACCACACTCCACTACATTCCATTCCACTCCACTCTATTCCATTCCCCTTAACTCCATACCAATCCATTCCATTCCACTGCACTCCACTTCAACCACTCCACTCCAATCCATTCCTCTCCATTCCACTCCACTCCATTCCATTCCATTCCACTCCACTGCATTCCAGTCCACTAATTCCACTCCACTCTGCTCCATTCTATTCCATTCCACTCCACTCATTTCCATGCCATTCCATTCCACTGTACTCCATTCCACTCCAATCTCCTCTGTTTTATTCCATTCCACTCCATTCCAGTACATTCCAATTCATTTCACTCCATTACAGTCCACTCCACTCTATTCAATTCAATTCCATTCCATTCCATTCCACTCCATTCCATTCCATTCCCCTCTATTCCATTCCTCTCCACTCCATTCCACTCCATTCAGTTCCTTTCCTTTCCATTCCACTTCATTAAATTTCACTCCACTGCATTCCAGCCCACTCCACTTCTTTACACTCCACTCCACTCCTCTCCACTCAACTTCTTTCCATTGCACTCCACTCCATTCTATTCCACTCAACTCCATCCCATTCCATTCAATTCTACTGCACTTCACGACACTCCACTCCTCTCCTTTCCACTGCATTCTATTTCTTTCCAGTCCACTCCATTCCATTCTATACCATTCCACTGCATTCCACTCCATTCACTCCGCTAAATTCCAGTCCATTCCATTCCATTCCATTGAACTCTATTCCACTCCATTCCAGTACTTTCCATTCCATTCCACTCCACTGCACTCCATTCAATCCCACTCCACCCCACTCCATTCAACTCTACTCCTCTCCACTGCAGTCTACTCTGTTCCATTCCACTCCATTGCTCTCCACTCCACTCCATTACTTTCCACTCCATTCCACTCCATTCCATTCAATTTCATTCAATTCCTTTCTCTTCCACTCCTTTCCACTCCACTATACTCCACTCCACTACACTCCATTCCATCCCAATCCATCACATTCCTCTCCATTCCACTCCACTCCTCTCTTTTCCATTGCACTCCATTTCATTCCATTCCCCTCCACTCTTCTCCCCTCCACTCTATTCAACTCCATTCCACTGCATGCCACTCCACTCATTTCCATTCCTTTCAATTCCACTCCTCTCCTATTCACTCCTTTCCCCTCCACTTGATTCCACTCCACGCCATTCCGTTCCATTCCACACCACTCCTCTCCATTCCACTCACATCCACTGCTTTCCATTACATTCCATTCTATTCCACTCCATTCCATTTCACTCCACTCCATTCCAGTCCACTCCAATCCATTCCAAACCACTCCAATCCATTCAACTCGATTCCATTCCATTCCATTTCATTCCATTCCATTCCATTGCATTCCATTCCATTACATTACATTCCCCTCCTTTCCATTCCATTCCATTCCACTTTATTCCATTTCACTGCAACCAATTCCACTCCACTCCATTCCACTAAACTGCACTCCATTCCATTATTTTACATTCCATTCCACTCCACTCAACTCATCTCCACTACATTCCATTTAACTGCACTCCATTCCATTCCAATCCATTCCACTCCACTCCGTTTCATTTCACTCCACTACTATCCATTCCACTCCACTCGGATGCATTCCACTCCTCTCAACTCCATTATTTTACATTCCATTCCATTCCACTCCAATCCTTTCCACTCCACACCACTTCACTCCACTCCACTCCACTTCACTCCACTCCATTTCACTCCTTTCAACTCCATTCTTTTACGTTCCATTCCATTCCACTTCACTTCATAACACTAAACTCTTCATTCCACTCCATTCCTTTCCATTGCATTCCATTCCATTCGATTCCATTCTAGTCCTTTCCACTCCACTCCAATCCATTCCACCCAACTCCACTCCATTCCATTCCATTCCATCTCATTCCACTCCAATCCATTCCACTCCACACATTTCCTCTCCAGACCACTCCACTCCACTCCCCTCCACTCCATTACATTCCATTCCACTCCACTGCTTTCCATTCCACTCCACTCCATTCCGTTCCATTCCATTACACTGCACTCCACTGCATCCACTTCTCTCCTATCCATTCCACTCCATTCAACTCCACCCCATTCCACCCCACTACATTCCATTCCACTGCACTCTGCTGCATTCCATTCCATTCCATTCCAATCCACTCTGCTCCATTCCATCCCAATCCATTCCGTTCCACTCTATTCCATTCCACTCTACTCCATTCCACTCCACTACACTCCATTACATTCCTTTCCATTCCCTTCCACTCAACTCCATTCAAATCCATTCCAGTCCATTCCACTGCATTCCACTCCATTCCCTTCCATTCCACTACATTCCATTCAATTTCATTCAATTCCATTCCCTTCCTCTCCGTTCCACTGCACTCCACGCCACTCCACTCCTCTCCATTCCATTCCAATCCATTACATTCCTCTCAATTCCACTCCACTCCTCTCAATTCCACTCTACTACATTCTCACCCCATTCCACTCCACACCACTCCCCTCCAATCTTTTCCACTCCACTCCACTCCATACCACTCCACTCATTTGCATTCACATTCAATTCCACTCTACTCCACGTCACTCCATTCCCCTCCACTTGTTTCCACTCCACTCCATTCCATTCCATTAAACACCACTCCTCTCCATTCCACTACACTCCACTCCATTGCATTCCATTCCATTCTATTCCTATCCATTCCATTCCACTCTGCTCCATTCCAGTCCACTCCACTCCTTTCCACCCCACTCCACTCCACTTAACTCGATTCCATTCCATTCCATTCCATTCAATTCCATTCCATTCCATTCCATTCCATTCCTTTTCACTCCATTCCATTCCCTTCCACTTTACTCCATTTCACTCCACTCCATGCACCGGACTCCATTCCACTGTGCTTCACTCCATTCCATTATTTTCTGTTCCAGTCCCCTCCACTACATTCCACTCCACTACACTCCACTACACTCCATTCCATTCCACTCCATTCCACTCAAATTCATTCTGTTCCAGTCCAATCCACTGCATTCCATTTCACTCCACCTCATTCCACTCAATTCCAATCCATTCCACTCCATTTCAGTCCACTTCACTACACTCCACTCCATGCCATTCCATTACAGTGCACTCCACTGAATACGATTCCAATCCATTCCAATCCACTCCATTCCATTTAATTGCAATAAAATCCATTAAACTCCACTCCACTCCTCTCCATTCCACTCCATTCCATTCCATTCAATTACACTCCATTTCACTTCACCCACTCCATTCCACTCCACTGCATTCCATTCCAATCCAGTCTACTCCACTCCATTGCACTCCACATCATTCCACTCCACTCTACTCCGTTCCGTTACATTCCATTACACTCCACTACACTCCATTCCCATCCATTCCACTCCAGTAAAATCCATTCCTTTCCATTTCATTCCATTTTGTTCCTTCCACTCCACTCCACTACATTCCAGTCCACTCAACTCTAGTCGACTCCACTCCACTCCACTACATTCCATTCCATTCCACTTTATTTCTTTCTGCTTAACTCCATCCCATTCCATTCCATTCCACTACTCTCCACTTCATCCACTCCACTCCAGTACATTCCCCTCCATTCCACTCCACTCCATTCCTTTCCATTCCACTCCACTCCACTGCATTCCACTCCATTAATTGTACTCCACTCTGCTCCATTCCATTCCACTCCACTCATTTCCATTCCATTCCATTCCATTCTATTTTACTCCATTCCACTCCACTCGTCTATGTTTTATTCCATTCCACTCCACTCCAGTACATTCCAATTTATTCCACTCCATTCCAGTCCACTCCACTCTATTCAATTCCATTCCATTCCAATCCATTCCACTCCATTCCATTGCATTCCACTCTACTCCGTTCCTCTCCACTCCATTCCACTCCACTCCTTTCAATTCCTTTCAATTCCACATAATTAAATCCCACTCCACTGCATTCCAGTCCACTGCACTTCATTCCACTCTACTCCACTTCTCTCCACTCAACTTCTTTCCATTCCACTCCACTCCATGCAATTCCACTCAACTCCACTACATTCCATTCAATTCCACTGCACTCCACAACATTCCACTTCACTCCTCTCCTTTCCACTGCATTCCATTTCATTCGAGTACACTCCACTCCATTCCATTCCATTCCACTGGATTCCACTCAATTCACTCCGCTAAATTCCATTCCAATCAATTCCATTCCATTCCACTGCTTTGCATTAAATTCCATTCCATTTCATTCCACTGAATTCCATTCAATTCCATTCCACTCCACTCCATTCAACTCCATTCCATTCCAATGCATTCCATTCAGTTCCATTCCTTTCAACTCTATTCCACTCCACTCCACTCCTTTCCAATCCAGTCCACTCCGTTCCATTCCATTCAACATTTCTCCACTCCACTCCACTCGACTGCAATCCATTCTACTCCACTTCAAACCATTCCATTCCATTCCATTCCATTCCATTTCATTCCATTCCATTGCACTCCATTACTTCCATTCCACTCTTTTCCAGTCCACTCCAATCCATTCCATTCCATTTCATTCCATTAAATTCCACCAAATTCCTATCATTCCAATCAACTCGAATCCACTGGAATGTAATGGAATGGCATGGAATGGAATGGAATGGAATGGAATAGAATGGAATTGAATGGAATAAAGTTGAGTGGGGTTGAGTGGAGTGGAAAAGAGTGGAGTGGACTGGAATGGAGTGGAGTGGAATGGAATGCAATGAAATGGAATGGCGTTGATTGGATTGGAAAGGAGTGGAATGGAACCAAGTGGAGTGGAGTGGGGGGGAGTGGAGTGGAATGCAATGGAATGGAAGGGATTGGAGTGGTATCGAGTGGAGTGGAATAGAGTGGACAGGAGTGGAGTGCAGTAGAATGGAGTGGAATGGAGTAGAGTGGAATACAGAGGAGTGGAGTGGAATTGAGAGGAATACAATGGATTGGAATAGAATGGAGTGGAGTGGAGTGGAGTGGAGTGGAATGCAGTGGAACGTAGTGGAAGGGAACGGAATTGAATGAGATTGAATGGAATGGAGAGGAGTGGATTGGAATGGAATCGAGTTTAGAGGAAGACAATGGAGTGGAATGGAATGGAGTGGAATGGAGTGGAGTGGAGTGGATTTGAGAGGAATATAATGGATTGGAATAGAAGGGAGTGGAGTGGAGTGGAGTGGAGTAGAAAGCAGTGGAACGTAGTGGAAGGGAATGGAATTGAATGAGATTGAATGGAATGGAGAAGAATGGAATGGAATGGAATCGAGTTTAGAGGAAGACAATGGAGTGGAATCGAATGGAGTGGAATGGAGTGGAGTGGAGTGGAATGGAATGGAGTGGATTGGAGTGAGATGGAATGAAGTGTAGTGGAGTGAAATGGAGAAGAATGTCCTGGAATGGAGTTGAAAGGAATGCAAACGAATGGTGCGGAATGGTTTGGAGAGGAATGGAACAGAATTGCATGGAGAAGAGTGCAGTGAAATGTAATGAAATGGATTTGTGTAGAGATTAGTGGACTATAATGTAGTGGAATGGACTGGAATGGAATGAAATAGAGTGGAGTGGAATGGAGTGGAATGGAATGGAATGGAGTGGAGTGGAGTGGAATGGAATGGAATGGACTGAAATGGAGTGGAGTGTAGAGGAATTGAGTGGAATGGAATGCAGTGGAGTGCAGTGGAATGGAGTAGAGTGGAATGGAATGGAATGGAATGGAGTGGAGTGGAATGGAGTGAAATGGCAAGGAGCGGATTGTAGTGGAATGGAGTGGAGTGCAATGTAGTGGAGTGGAGTGGAATGGAATGGATTGGAGTAGAATGAAGTCGAATGAATGGAGTGTAATGGAGTGGAGTGCACAGAGTAGACTGTAGTGGAATGGAATGGAATGCAATGGAGTGGAGTGGAATGGAACGCAGTGGAGTGCAAGGGAATGAAGTAGAGTGGAGAGGAGTGGAGTGGAGTGAAGTGGAGTGGACAGGAGTGGAGTGGAGTGGACTGGAATGGAGTGGAGTGTAATGGAATGGAAGGGAATGGATTGTAGTGGAGTGGAGTAGAAAGGATTGGATGGAGTGGAAAGGATTGGACTGGATTGGAATGGAATGTAATGGAATGGAATGGAGTGGAGTGGAGGGGAGGGGAGGGGAATGGAGTGGAGTGGAATGGAATTGAATGCAAAAGAAGTTGAATGGAGTGGAATGGAGTGGAGTGGAGTGGGATGGATTGGAGTCTCATCAAATGGAATAGAGTGGAGTGGAATGGATTGTAATGGGATGTAGTGGAATTAAATGGAATGGTGCTGAAGGGAGTGGAATGGAGTGGAATGTAATGGAATATAATGGAATGGAGTGTAGTGGTGTGGAATGGAATGGAGAGGAATGGAGTGGATTGAAATGCAGTAGGGTGGAAAGGAATGGAATGGCGTGTAATGGAACGGAATGGAATGGAATGGCATTGAGTGGAGTGGAATAGATTGGAATGGAGTCTGGTGGAGTGGAATTGAATGGAATGGAACGAAGTGGAATGGAATGGAATGGAATGGAAAGAAGTGGAGTGGAATGGAATGGAATGGAACGAAGTGGAGTGGAATGGAATGGCACGTAACAGAGCAGATTGGAGAGGAATGGAATGGACTGGAATGCAGTGCAGCGGAGTGAAATTGAATAGAATTGAGTGGAGTGGAATGGAGTGGAATGGAATGGAGTGGAATTGAGTGGAATCTAGTAGATGGAGGGGAGTGCAGTGGAATGGACTGCAATTGAATGCACTGAACTGGAATGGAATGGAGTGGAGTGGAATCGAATGTATTGGAGTGGAGTTGCAAGGAGTGGAACGGACTGGAATGGATTGGAGTGGAATGGAATGTAGTGGAATCGAATGGAATGTAATTTAATGGAGTGGAGTGGAGTGGAGTGCAATGGAGTGCAGAGGAGTAGAAAGGATTGGAATGGAATGGAATGGAGTGAAGTGGAAAGATTGGAAGTCTATGGAGTACGGTGCAGTGGAATGAAATGGAATGGAGTGCAGTGGAATGGAGTGGACAGGAAAGGAGTTAAATGGAATGGAATGGAGTGGAATGGAAAAGAGTGGAGGGAACTGGAATGGAGTGAAATGGATTAGAATGGAGTGTCGTAGAATGGAGTGGAGTGGACTATATTGCAGTGGAATGGAATGGAACGGAATGGAGTGGAGTGTAATGGAATGTAGTGGAGTGGAATGGAGTGGAGAGGAATGGAGTAGAGAGAAATGGAATGGAATGCAGTGGAATGGAATGGAATGAAGTGGAATTGAATATAGTGGAGTGGACTGGAATGGAGTGGAATGAATTGGAATGGATTAGAGTGGAGTGGAATGGAATGGAACGGAGAGGAGTGGAGTGGAATTGAGTAGACTGGAATGGAATGGAATGGAATAGATTGGAGTCAAATGGAATGGAATGGAAGAGAATGGATTGGAATGGACTGGAGTGGAATGCAGTGGAGTGTGGTGCAATGGAATGGAGTGGAGTGGAATGGAGGGGATTGGACTGGAGTGGAGGGGCTGGAGTGCAGTAGAATGGAATGGAATGGAATGGAGTTAAGTGGAATGGAATAAAGTGGAGTGTAATGTAATGTATGGAGTTGAGAGGAGTGGACTGGAATGGAGTGGAATGGAATGGCGTGGAGTGGAGTGGAGTGGAATGGAATGGAATGTAGTGGAATGGAATGAAGTGGAGTGGAGTGGTATGGAATGTAATGGAAGGCAGTGAATTGCAGTTTAATGGTGTGGAATGCAATGGATTGGAGTGGAGTGGAATGGAATGGAATGCAGTGGACTGGAATGGAGTGAGTGGAGTGGAATTGAGTGGAATGGAATGCAGTGGATTGGATTGGAGTGGAGTGGAGTATATTGGAGCGTAGTGGAGTGGAATGGAATGTAGATGAATTGAATGGATTGGAATGGAATGGAGTGGAGTGCAGCCTAATGGAATGGAATGCAATGGAGTGTAGTGAAGTAGACCGTAAAGGAGTGGAATGAAGTGTAATTGAATGCAATGATGTGGAGTGTAATGCAGTGCAGTGGAGTGTACCAGAATGGACTGGAATGGAGTGGAATGGTTTGGAAAGTAATGTACTGGAGTGCAGTGGAGTTGAATGGAATGGAGTGTACTGGAATTGAGTGGAGTGGAATGGAATGGAATGGAATGGAGTGGAGTGCAGTGCAAAGGAATGGAATTGAGTGGAGAGTAATGGAATGGTGTGCAGTGGAATGGAGTCGAGTAGAAGGGTTTGGAGCGGAATGGAGTGGAGTTGACTGGAATGGAGTGGAGTGGAATGGAAAGGAGGGAATGGAATGGAATGGAATGGGGAGAAGTGGAATGCAGTTGTGTGAAGTGGAACGGACTGGAATGGAATGGACTGGATTTAAATGAAATGGAGTGGAGTGAAGAGGAGTTCAGTGGAATGGAATGGAATGCAGTGGAATGGATTAAATTCGAATGGAGTGGAGTGAAGTGGAATGGGTAGTAGTGGAGTGGAGTGGACTGGACTGGAATAGAGCGTAATGGAATGGAACGGAGTGTAATGAGGTGGAGTGGAATGGAGTCGAATGAAACGGAATGGAATGGAGTGGAGTGGAGTGGAATGGGGTGGAATGAAATGGAATGGAGTGGAATGTGGTGGAGTGCAGTGAAATGGAATTGAATGGAATGGAGTGGAGTCTAATGGAATGGAGTGGAGTGCAACGGAATGTAGCGGAGTGCAGTGGATTGGAATGGACTGGAGTGGACTGGAATGGAGTGGAGTGGAAGGAATAGAGTCGAATGGAATGGAATGTAATGGAGTGGTGTGCAGCGTAGTAGAATTGAGTGTAGTGTAGTGGATTTCAGTAGACCAGAATGGAATGGAATAGAATGGAGTGGAGTGGAATGGAATGCAATGGAATGGTGCTGAGTACAGTGGAGTGGAATGGAATACAGTAGAGTGTAATGGAATGTAGTCGAATGGATTGGAATGAAGTTGATGTAGTGGAGTGCAGTGGAATGTAATGTAATGTAATGTAGTGGAGTTGATTGGAGTGGAATGGAGTGGAACGGATTGGAATGGAGTGGAGAGGAGTGGAGTGGAATGCAGTGGTTTGGAATGGAGTGGAATCTAATTGAGTGGACTTAAATGTAATGCAGAGGAGTGGAGTGGAGTTAACTGAAATGGAATGGAGTGGAGTAGAATTTATTGGAATCAAATGTATAGAAGTGCAGTGGAAAGTAACAGAATGGAGTGGAGTGGAGATTAATTGACTGGAAGGGAATGTAACGGATTTCAATGGAGTTGAATGGAGTGGAGTGGAATGCAGTGGAATGGAATGGAATAGAATGGAGTGGAGTGCAGTGGAATGGAGTGGAATGGATTTGAATGGAGTGGAGTGGAGTGGAATGTAATGGAATGGAATGCAGTGGAATGGAGTGGAATGGAGTAGATTGGAATGGAATGGAATGGAGTGGAGTGGAAAGGAGTGGAATGGAATGCAGTGGAGTGGAGTGGAAAGGAGTGGAGTGGAATACTGTGGACTGGGTTGGAATTGAATGGAGTGGTGTGGAATGGAGTGGAATGAATGGAGTGCAACGGAGTGGAGTGGAGGGGATGGAGTGGAGTGCAGTGGAATGGAATGGAATGGAATCAAGTGGAGTGGCACAGAAAGCAGTGGAGTGGAATGGAATGTAATGGAGTGGAGAGGAGTGGAATTTAATGGAGTTGAGTGAACAGGAATGGAGTGGACTGGAATGGTAAGGAGTGGAATGGAATGGACTGGAGTGAAGTGGAGAGGAATGAAGTGGATTGGAGTAGAAAGTATTGGAATGGAATAGAAAGGGAATAGAATGGAAAGAAGTGGAGTGTAGTGGAATGGAGTGTAGTGGAATGGAATGGAAAGTAAAAGAATGGAGTTGAATGGAGTGGAATGGAGTGGAGTAAAGTGGAGTGGAGTGGAATGGAATGGAGTGGAATGGAATGGAATGTAATAGAATGGAGTTGAGTGTTGTAGAATGGAGTGTAGTGGAGTGGAATGGATTGCAGTGGACTGAAACGGAATGGATTGTAGTGGAATGGAGTGGAATGGAAAGGAGTGGAATTAAATGGAATGGAGTGTTGGGGAGTGGACTGGAGTGCAATGGAATGGAAAAAATAATGAAGTGGAGTGAAGTGGAGTGAAATTGAGTAAATTGGAAGTGAATGGAACGGAGTGGAATGGAATGGAATGGAACCGAGTAGAGTGGAGTGGAGTGGAGTGGAAAGGAGTGGAGTGGAATGGACAAGAATGGAACTGAATGGAGTGGAGTGGAGTGCAATGGAGTGGAGTGTTATGGAGTGGAGTAGAATGGAATGGAATGGAATGTAGTGGAGTGAAATGCAATGCATTGGAGTGGAATTGAGAGGAAAGGAATGGAGTGGATTTAAATATAATGGAGTGTATTGGAGTGGAATGGGATGGAATGGAATCGATTGCAAAGGAATGGACTCCAATGGAGTGGAGTGGAATGGAATGGAGTGGAATAGAAAGGAATGTAATGGAACGGAGTGGAGTGGAGTAGAATGTAGTGGAGTGGTGAGGAATGGAACGGAGTGTAGCGGAATCAAGAGGAGTGGAATGGAGTGGAGTGCAGTGGAATGTAATTGATTGCAAAGTAGTGGAGAGGTATGGAGTGGAGTGGAGTGGAAAAGACTGGAGGGGAGTGGAGGGCAGTGAAATGGAATGGAATGGAGTGGAGTGTAATGGAGAGTAGTGGAGTGGAATGGAGAGGAATGTAATGGATTTCAATGGAATGGAGTGGACTGGAGTTGAGTGGAGTGGAGTGGAATGGAGTAGAAGAGAATGGAATTAAATGAAACTGAATTTAATGAAGTGGAATGGAAAGGAATGGAATGGAATGTAGTGTATTGGAGAGCAATGGAGTGGAATGCAATTCAGTGGAGTGTAGTGCAGTGGAGTGCAATGGAGTGGAGTGGAGTGGGATGGAATGGAGAGTAGTGGATTGGAATGGAGTGGAATGGAATGGAATGGAATTTTGAGGAAGGGAATGGAGTGGAATGTATTGGAATCTCATGGAGTGGAGTGCAGTGGAATGGAATGGAATGCAGTGGAGAGGAGATTACTGGACTGCAATGGAGTGGAATGGACTGGACTGGAATGGAATGGAGTGGAGTTGAATGTAGTGAAATGTAATGGAATGGAATGGAAAGGAGTGGAATGGAGTGGAGTGAAGAGGAATGGAATGGAATGGAATGCAGTAGAGAGGAGTGGAATGGAGTCAAGTGGAATGGAATGGAATGGAGTGGAGTTAAATGGTGGGGAATGGAATGGACGGAGTGGAGTGGAATGGAGTGGAGATGAACGCAGTGGAGTGCAGTGGAATGGAATGGAGTGGGGTGGAATGCAGTGGAATGGATGGAGTGTAATGGAGTGGTGTTGAGTCCATGGAGTGGAGTACATTGGAATGGAATGCAATTAAATGGAATAGAGTGGAATGGAAAGCATGGAGTGGAATCGAATGTAGTGGAGTGGAGAGGAGTGGAGTAGAATGGAGTGGAGTGGAGTGGAGAGTAGTAGGTTGGAATGGAGTGGAGTGGACAGGAATGAAGTGGAATGGTATGGAATGTAGTGAAATGGAATGGAATGGACTAGAATGGAATGGAAAGGAAAGGAGTAGAGTGGAATAGAGGGGAGTGGAGTGGCATAGGTTTCCAATGAAATGGAATGGAATAGAATGGAATGGAATAGAGTTGCGTGGAGTGGAAAGGAGGGGAGTGGAATGGAAGGGAATGTACAAGAAGGAAGTTGAGTGGGGTGGAATGGAGTGGAGTGGAGTGGAATGGATTGGAGTTGCATGAAATGGAATGGAGTGGAGTGGAATGGAGTGGAATCAAATGGAGTGGAATTAAATGGAATGGAGTTGATGTTAGTGGAATGGAGTGGAATGGAATGGAATATAATGGAATGGAGTGGAGTGGTGTGGAATGGAGTACAGTGGAAGGGAGTGGAGTGAAATGGAGTAGAATGAAATGGAATGGAATGGAGTGGAATGGAATGGAATGGAATGGAGTGGAATGGAATGGAGTGTAATGGAATGGAATGGAAAGGAGTGGAATGGAATGGAAAGGAATGGAGTGGTGTGGAGTGGAATGGAACGGAAAGGAGCGAAGTGGAGAGGATTGGAGTAGTCTGGAATGGAAAGGAGTTGACTGGAAGGGAAAGGAATGCAATGGAGTGGAGTGGAGTGGAATGGAGTCGAGTGAAATGCAGTGGAGTGGATAGACATGCAGTGGAATGGAATGGGGTGGAATGGAGTGGAGTTGAGTAGATGGAGGGGACTGCAGTGGAATGAAATGGATTGGAATGCACTTTACTGGAATGGAATGGAGTTGAGTGGAATGGAATGTACTGGAGTGGAGAGGATTGGTATGGAGTGGAGTGGACTGGAATGGAGCGGAGTGGAATGGAGTGTGCCGGAATCGAATGAAATGGAGTGGAGTGGAGTGCAGAGGATTGGAGTGGAGTGGAAAAGGTTGGAATGGATTGCAGTTGAGTGGATTGAGAAGGATTGGAAACGAATGGAGTGGAGTGAAGTAGAATGGAATGGAATGGAATGGAATGGAATGGAGTGGAATGGAGTGGAATGGAATTGAGTGGGTTAGGAAGGATTGTATTCGAATGGAGTGGAATGAAGTAGAAAGGATTGAAATGTAGTGGAGTGGAATGGAGTGGACAGCAATGGAGTGGAATGGACTGCAAAGGAGTGGAATGGACTGGAGTGAAATGGGATGGAATAGAATGGAATGGAAAGGAGTGGAGTGAACTGGAATGGAGTGAAATAGATTGGAATGGAGTGGAGTTGAGTGGAGTGGAGTGGAGTAAAGTAGAGTGCAGGAGAATGGAACGGAAAGGAAAGGAGAGGAGTGGGATGGAATGGGGTGGAATGGAATGGAGTGGAGTTGAATGGAGTAGAGTGGAATGGAACGGAATTGAGTGTAATGGAATGGAAGAGAATGGAATGGAATAGAGTGGAGTAGACTGTAATGGAGTGGAATGAACTGGAATGGAATGGAGTGGATTAGAATGGAATGGAACGGAGAGGAGAGGTGTGGAAGGGAGAAGAGTGGAATGGAATGGAATGGAGCAGAGTGGAGTGGAATGGAGTGGAGTGCACTGGAGTGGATTGGAATGCAGTGGAGAGGAGTGGAACAGAATGGAGTTTATTGGAGTGTAATGGAGGGAAATGGAGTGGAGTGGAGTGAATGGATTGGAGAGCAGTGGATTGGAAAGAAATTTAATGGAGTTAAGTGGAATGGAATACAGTGGAGTGGAAGGGAATGCAGTGGAGTGGAGTGGTGTGGGCTGGAGTGGAGTCGACTGTAATGGAGTGGATTGGAGTGGAGTGCAAAGGAGTGGAATGTAATGGAATAGAGTTTGGTGGAGTGGAAACGATTGAAATTGAATGAAATGGAATGGAATGGAGTTTTGTGGGGTGGAATGGACAGGAATGGAATGGAGTGGAGTGGGATGGAACGGAATGGAGTGGAGTGGAGTGGGATGGAAAGTAACGGAGTGGAGTGGAGGGGAATGGTGTGGAGTGCAATGGAGTGCAGTGGAGTGGAATGGAATGGAATGCAGTGGAGTGGAATGGAGTGAATGGAGTGGAATGGAGTGGAATGGAATGGAGTGGAGTGGATTGGAGTGGTGAGGAGTGGAATGAAATGGAGTGTAGTGGAATGGAATGGAATAGAGAGGATTGCAATGGACAGGGATGGAATGGAGTGGACTTCAGTTTAATGGAAAGGAGTCAAGTGGAGTGCAGTGAAGTAAATTAGAATTGAGTGGAATGATGTAGAACTGAGCGGAATGAGGTGGAATGTAATGGAGTGCAGTGCCATGGACTTCAATGGACTGGATTGGAGTGGAATAGTATGGAATGGAATGTTGTGGAGGGGAGTGGAGTGGAATGGAATGGAGTGGAGTGGACTGGAATGGAGTGGAGTGGAGTGGAGTGGACTGGAATGGAGTGGAGTGGATTAGAGTGGAGTGGAGTGGAATGGAATTGAATGGAATTTATCAAAGTGGATGGAACGGAGTGCAGTTGTATGGAATGGAATGGAGTGGACTGGAATGGAATGGAATGGAGTGGAATAGAATGCAGTGGAATAGAATGGAGTCGATTGTAATGGAGTGGAGCGGAATGGAATGGAGTGGACTGGAATTTGGTGGAGTGGAATGGAAAGGAGTGGAATGGAGTGGAATGGAATGGAAGGAATGGTGTGGAGTGGAGTGCAATTGAGTGGAGAGGAATAGAGAGGAATAGAATGGAATGGAATTGAATGGAGTGGAGTGAAATGCAGTGGAGTGGAGGGGAATGGAGAGAATGGAATCGAGTGGATTTAAATGGAATGGAGTGTAGTGAAGTGGAGTTCAGTGGAATGAAATTTAATGGAGTGGGATGGATTAGAATAGAATGGAGTGGAATGGAATGTAGTGGAGTGGAGTGCAGTGGGTTGGAACAGAGTGGAAAGGAGTGGAATGGAGAGTTATGGATTGGAGTGGAATGGATTGGAATGGAATTCAATGGAAAGTAACGGAATGGAATGGAATGGAGAGGAGTGGAATGGAATGTCTTGGAATAGAATGTAATGGAGTGGAGTGGAGTGGAGTGCAGTGGAATGGAATTGAATGGAATGGACCGGAGTCTAATGGAATTCAGTGGAGGGAAATGGAATGTAGTGGAGTGGAGTGCAGTGTATTGGAATGGAATGCAGTGGACTGGAATGAAGTGGAGTGGAAGGAATGGAGTCGAATAGAACATAATGGAATGGTGTGGAGTGTAGTGGAATGGAGTGGAGAAGAGTGGATTTGAGTACAGTGTAATGAAATGGAATGAAGTCGAGTGGAATGGAATTCAATGGAATGGAGTGGAGAAGAGTGGAATGGAATGGAAAGAAGTGGAGTGGAATGGAGTGGAATGAAATGGAGTCGAATGGAGTGGAATGGAATGGATGGAGTGGAAAGGAATGGAGTGAAGTGGAGTGGAAAGCATAGGATTGGACTGGAAGAAAATGGAATGAAATGGAGTGAAGTATAGTGGAACGGATTGTAATGGTGTGGAGTGAAGTCGAATGCAATGGAGTGGAGTGGGGTATATCGGAATGGAGTGGAATGCAGTGAGGTGGAATGGAGGAGAAGGGAATGGAGAGGAGTGGAGTTGAGATGAGTGGAATGGGATGGAGTGGAGTGGAATGGATTGGAATCGAACGTAGTTGAGTGCAGTGGAATGTAATGGAATGGAGTTGAGTGTAGATAAATGGACTGAAATGAAGTGAAATGAACTTCACTGTAGTTTAAAAATTGGAGTGGAATGGAGTGGAGTGGAATGGAATGGAATGGAATCAAGTGGATTGCAGTAGAATGCAGTGGAATGGATTTGAATGGAGTGGAGTGGAATGGAATGGAACGGAATGGAATGGAGTGGAGAGGAACGGAGAGGAGTGGAATGCTGTAGAGTGCAGTCGAATGGAATGGAATGGACAGGAATAGAATGGAATGAATGGAGTGGAATGGAGTAGAGTCCATTGATAGAGTGCAGTGCAGTGGAATGGAATGGAATGGATTGGAGTGGAATGCAAAGCAGTGGAGTGGAACGGAATGCAATGGAATCGAGAGGAGTGGAGTGGAATGCAGTGGAGTTGACAGGAATGGAGAGGAGTGGAATGGAATGGAATGGAGTGGAATGGAATGGAATGGAATGGAATGGAATGAACTGGAGTGGCGTGGAATGGAGTGGAGTGGAAAGGAATGGAAAGAATGGAATAGAATGTAACGGAGTGGAGTGGAATGGAGTGGGGTGGAATGGAATGGAATGTAAAAGAATGGAGTTGAGTGGAAAAGAGTGGAGTGGAGTGGAATGGATAGGAGTGGAGTGAAATGGATGGAGTGGAATTAAAAGGAATGGAGTGGAGGGGAGTGGAGTGGAGTGGAATGGAATGGAATAAAATAGAATGGAGAGGAGTGGAAAGAAATGCACTAAAGTAGAATGGAATGGAATGGAGTGGAATGGAATGCAATGAAATGGAATGCAGTGGATTGGAGTGGAGTGGAGTGGAAAAGAGTGCAGTGGATTCGAATGAAGTGGAGTGGAATGGAATGGAGTGGAATAGTATGGAATATAACAGAATAGAGTGTAGTGGAGTGGACTGGAGTGAAGTGGTGTGGAATGAAATGGAATGGAAAAGAGAAGAGTGGTGTGTAGTGGAGTAGAGTGGAATAAAGTGGAGAGGTTTGGCATTGAGTGTAATGTAAAGGAGTGTAATGGAATGGAGTGGAGAGGAAAGTGATGGAATGGAATGGAATGGAATGGAGTGGAGTGGAGAGGAAAGTGATGGAATGGAATGGAATGGAATGGAGTGGAGTGGAATGGCGTGGAATGGAATGGAATTTAATGGAGTGGAGTGGAGTGGAATATGGAGGAATGGAAGTGAATGGAGTGGCGTGGTGTGAAATGCAGTAGAATGGAATTGAATGGAATAGAGCAGAATCTAATGGAATGGAGTGGAGTGCAATGGAATGTAGCAGAGAGGGTTGCAGTGGATTGTAAAGGAGTGGAGTGGACTGGAATGGAGAAGAGTGGAAGGAATGGAGTCGAATGGAATGGAATGGTATGGAATGGTGTGGAGTGTAGTGGAATGGAATGGAGTTGAGTGGATTTGAGTAGAGTGGAATGGAATGGAAGGGAGTGAAGTGGAATGGAATGCAATGTAATGTAGCGGGGTAGAGTGAAATGGAATGGATTGCATAGGAGTGGAAAGGAGTGGAATAGAATGGAATAGAATGGAGTTGAATGGAGTGGAATGGAGTGGATGGAGTAGAGGGCGGTGGAATAGAATTGACTAGAATGGAGACGAGTGGAGTGGAAAGGAGTGGAACGGATTGGAATGGAGTGGAGTGGAGTGGAATGGAGTGGAACGGATTGGAATGGAGTGGAGTGGAGTGGAATGTAATGTAATGTAGTGGAGTGGAGTAGAATGGAGTGGAACGCAGTGGAGGGGAATGCATTGGAATGTAGTTGAGAACAATAAAATGGCATGTAGAGGACTGGAGTGGATTTGAGTGGAATGGAATGGAGTGGAATGGAATAGATTGGAATAGAATAGATGGTAGTGTAGTGGTATGTAATGGAATGGAGTTTAGGGGAGATTAGTGTATTGGAAAGGATTGGAATGGACTTCAATGGAGTGGAATGCAGTAGAGTGGAATGGAATGGCATGGATTGCAGCAGAATGGAGAGGAATGGATTTGAAAGGAGTGAAGTGCAGAGGAATGGAATGGAATGGAGTGGAGTGGAGTGGAGTGGAGTGGAGTGGAGCAGATTAGAATGGAATGGAATACAGTAGAGTGGAATGGAGTGGAATGGAATGGAATGGAGTAGAGTGGAATGCAGTGGAGTGGAATGCAGTGGAGTTTATTGGAATGGAATGGAGTGGAGTGGAATCGAGTGGAATGAATGGAGTGGTATGGAGTGGAGTGGACTTGATGTAGTGGAGTGCAGTGGAATGGAATGGAATGGAGTGGAGTGGAATGGAAAGCAGTGGAGTGGAATGGAATGTAATGCAGTGGAGAGGAGTGGAGTGGAACGGACTGAAGTGGACAGGAATGGAGTGGAGTGGAATGGAATGGATTGGAATAGAATGGAAGGGAATGGACTGAAGTGGACAGGAATGGAGTGGAGTGGAAAGGAATGGATTGGAATAGAATGGAAGGGAATGGACTGGAGAGGAATGGAGTGGAGTGGAAATGATTGGAATTGAATGGAATGCAATAGATTGGAGTGGAGTGGAGTGAAATGGAATGGAGTGGAATGGTCTGGAATGTACAAGAATGGATTTGAATGGAGTGGAATGGAGAGGAGTGGAGTTGACTGGAGTGGAATGGAGTGGAGTGAAATGGAATGGAATGTAAAAGAATGCAGTTGAGTGGAGTGGAGTGGAGTGAAGTAGAGTGGAATGGATTGGAGTGGAGTGAAATGTAATGGAGTGGAGCGGAATTGAGTGGAATGGAATGGGGTGGATTTAAATGCAATGTAATGGAGGGGAGTGGAGTGGAGTTCAATCGAATGGAATATAAAGGAATGGAGTGGAGTGGAGTGGAATGTAGTGGAATGGAATGGAGTGGACTTAAATGGAGTAAAGTAAAATGGAGTGGAATGGAATTGAATGAAATGGAATGGAGTAGAGAGGATTGGAGTCGAGTGGAAAGGATTGGAGTGGAGTAGAATGGAGTGGAGTGGAATGGAATGGAGTGGAATAGAATGGAATGTAATGGAATGGAGTGGAGTGGATTCTAATGTAGTGGAGTGGTGTGGAATGGAATGGAATGGAGTGAAGTGGAGTGGAGTGGAAAGTAATGGATTGGAAATGAGTGGAGTGGTATGGAGTGGAGTGGAGTGCAATGAAGTGGGGATGAGTGGAGTGGAGTGTAATGGAATGGAATGGAGTGGAGTGGAATGGAAATGAGTGAAGAGGAAAGGAGAGGAATGTAATGGATTGGAATGTAATGGAGAAGAGTGGAGTGGGGTTGATTGGCGTGGAATGGAGTGGAAGGGAATGGAATTGAATGAAATTGAATGGAATGGAGTGGAATGGAAAGGAATGGATTGGAATGGAGTGGAGTGGAGGTCAATGGAGTGGAATGGAATGGAATGGAGTGTAGCGGAATGGGGTGGAGTGGATTTAAATGGAGTGGAGTGGGATGGAATGGAGTGGAATGGAGTGGAATGTACTGGAATGGAGAGGAATGGAATGGAGTGGAATGCAGTGGAATGCAGTGGACAGGAGTGGAGTGGATTGCAGAGAAAGGGAATGGAATGGAATGGAGTGGAGTGGAATGGATTGGAGTGTATTGGAATGGATTGTAGTGCATTGGAATGGTTTGGAATGGAAAGGAGTGGAAAGGAATGGAGTGCAATGGAATAGAGTGGATTAGAATAGCCTGGAATGTATTGGAATGAAGTGCAGCGGAATGGAAAGGAATGGATTGCATTGGAATGGAGTGGACTGGAATGTAGTGGAAAGAAGTGGAATGAAGTGGAACTGAGTGAAATGGAATGGAATGAATTGGAATGAAGTGGATTGGAGAGGAGTGGAGTGGAATGGAGTTGACAGGAGTGGAGTGGAATGGAAGGGAGTGTATTGGAGGGGAGTGGAGTGGAATGAAATGAAGTGGAGTGGAATGCAGTGGAGTGGAGTGGAATGGAGTGGAATGGAATAGAGTGTAATTGAATGGAACAAAGTGGAATTGAATGGAACGGGGTGAAGTGGACTGGAGTGCAGTGAAATGGAATGGAATGGAGTGGATTGTATTGGAATGGGGTAGAGTGGACTGCAGGGGAAAAAATGGAAAGGAATAGAATGGAGTATAGTGGAATGGAATGGACTAGAGTGGAGTGGAGTGGAGCGGAAAGGAATTTAGTGGAGTGGATTGGAATGGAAAGGCATGGAGTGGAACGGAAAGGAAAGAAATGGAGTGGAATGGACTGGAATGGAGTGTAATGGAATGGAAGGAAGTAGAATGCAATAGAATGGATTGGAATGGAATGGAAAGATATGGCGTGGAGAAGATTGGAGATGAATTGAGTGGAGTGGAGTGGAAAGGAATGGAACGAAATGGAATGGAATGGAATGGATTGGAGTGGAGTGGAATGGAGTAGAGTGTAGTGGAATGGAGTGGAATGGATTGGAAAAGAGAGGAGTGGATTGGAATGTAATGGGATCGAGTGGACTGGAGTGGAATGGAAATAAATGGAAAGGAGTGGAGTGGAGTGGAATGGATTGGAGTTGAATGGAGTGGAGAGGAGTGGAATGGAATGGAGTGGAGAGGAGTTGAGTGGAATGGAGTGGAATGGAATCGATTGGAATTAAATGGAATGGAGTAGAGTGGAGTGGAGTGGAAAGGAATAGAATGCAGTGGAATGAAATGGATTGGAATTTGGTGAAGTGGAATGCAGTGGAATGGAATGAAATGGAGTAGAGTGGAGTGGACTGGAATGGAGTGGATTGGAGTGGAGTGAAGTGGAGTGGAAAGGAATGGTAAGTAGTGTATTGGAATGGATTGGAATGGAGTGGAATGGAAAGGAAAGGAATGGAGTGGAATGCAATCAAGGGTAGTAGAATGTAGAGGGATGGAATGGAGTGGATTCGAGTGAAGAGGAATGGAATGGAATGGAGTGGAGTGGAACAGCGTGGGATGGAATTAAACGAAAAGGAGGGGAGTGGAGGGAAGTGGAGTGGAGTGCACAGGAATGGAATAGAATCAAATGCAGTGAAGTGGAATGAATAAGAATAGGGTGGGACATAATTGAATGGAATGGAGATGATTCTAGTGGAATGGAGTGCAGTGGAGCAGAAGGGGATGGAGTTGACTTCATTGGAGTGGAGTGGAAAGGAATCGAATGAAGTGGATTGGAGTGGAGTGGAACCTAGTGGAATGGAGGGGAATGGAGCGGATTGGAATGGAATGGAATAGAATGGAAAGGAATGGAGTGGAGAGAAGTGGAATCTGGTGGAATGGAGTGGAATGGATTGGATTGAAATGGATTGGAATGGAAAGGAATGGAATGGAATGGAATGGAATGTACTGGAGTGCGATGGAGTGGAGTGGAGTGAGATGGAGTGGAGTTGATTGGAATGGAATGGAGAGGAATGGAGTGGAGTGAAGTGGAATGCAGTGAAATGGAGTGTAATAGAGTGGAATGGAATGGAATGGAGTGGTAAGGAAAAGAATGGAGTTTAGTGCAGTGTAGTGGAGTGGAATTAAATGTAATGCAGTGGAATGGAGTGGAGTGGAGTTGTGTGGAGTGCAGTTGAAGTGAAAGGGATAGAATGGAGTTGAGTGGAATGGAATGGATTGGAAAAGAATGGCGTGGAGCGGAATGTAATGGAATGGAATGAAATGGAATGAAGGGTAGTGGAATGGAATGGAGTGGAGTTGATTGGAATGGATTGGAGAGCAATGTAATGGAATGGAGTGGAATGGAGTGGAATGGAATGGAGTGGAATGGTGTAGAGTGGAATGGAGTGGAATGAACTGGAATGGAATGGAATGCAATGAAATGGAATGGAATGGAATGGAATGGAAAGGAGAGGAGTGGAACGGAGTGGATTGGAGAGGAATCGAGTGGAGTGGAATGGAGTGGATTAGAGAGGATTGGAGTGGAGTGGCCTGGAAATGAATGGAAGGAAATTGAATGGAGTGGAGTGGAAGTCATTGGACTGGAATGGAGTGCAGTGGAGTGTGGTTGAAAGGAGTAGAGTGGAGTGGAGTGGAATGTAGTGGAATGAAATGGAATGAAATGGAATAGAGTGGAGTGGAATGGAGAGGAAAGCAGTGGAATTGAATGAAATGGAGTGGAGTGGAGTGGAGTGGAGTGGGGTCGTATGTAACGGAGTAGAGTGGAATGGAGTGGAAATCAATGGTGTGGATTGGAGTGGAGTATAATAGAATGGAATGGATTTTAATGGAATGGAATGGAGTGGAGTAGAACCTAATGGGCTGGAATGGATTGGAATGGAATCGAATGGATGTAATGACATAGAATGGATTGGAATGGAGTGGAATGACATGGATGCAGGAGAGTGGAGTGGAATGGAGTTGAGTGGAGTGGAATGGAGAGGAATGCAGTGGAGTGGAATGAAATGGAGTGGAGTGGAGTGGAGTGCTTTCTAATGGAATGGAGGAGAGTGGAATAGAGTGAAAAGGAGTGGTGTATATTAGAATGGGGTATAATGGAATGGAATGGATTGAAATGGAATGGAATTGCATGGAATGCAGTGGAGTGGAGAGTAATGGACTTTATTGGAGTGGAATGGAATGTAATGGATGGAATGAAATAGAATTCATTGGAGTGGTATGGAATGGCATGGATGGAGTAGATGGAGTGGAATGGAGTGGAGTGGATTGGAAAGGAGTGGAATGGAATGGAATGGAGTGGAATGGATTGGAATGGAGGGGATTTGAGTGTAGTGGTGTGGAATGTAATGGAATGGAGTGGAGTTAGTGGAATAGAGTGGAGTGAAATGAGTGAAATAAAAGAATAGAGTTGTGTGGAGTGGAGTGGAGAGGTATGGAATGAAGTGGTGTGGAATGGAATGGAGTGGAATAGTATGGAACATAACGGAATAGACTGTAGTGGAGTGGAATGGAGTGGAGTGGTTGGAAGGGAATGGAATGTATTGGAGTGGAATCAAGTGGAGTGGAGTAGAGTGGAGTGAAGTGAAGTGGAATGGAATAGAATGGAAAGGAGTGGAGTGGTGTGTAGTGGAGTGGAGTGAAATAAAGTGGAGAAGTTTGGCATAGAGTGAAATGGAATGGAGTGGAATGGAATGGAGTGGAGAGGACCGTGGTGGAATGGAATGGAGTGAAGTGGAGTGGCGTGGAATGGAATGGAATGGAGTGGAGTGGAGTGGAATATGGAGGAATGGAAGTGAATGGAGTGGAGTGGCGTGAAATGCAATAGAATGGAATTGAATGGAATAGAGTAGAATAAAATGGAATGGAGTGGAGTGCAATGGAATGTAGCAGAGAGGAGTGCAGTGGATTGGAAAGGAGTGGAGTGAACTGGAATGGAGTAGAGTGGAAGGAATGGAGTCGAAAGCAATGGAATGGTATGGAATGGTGTGGAGTGTAGTGGAATGGAATGGAGTTGAGTGGATTTGAGTAGAGTGGAATGGAATGCAATGGAGTGAAGTGGAATGGAATGCAATGTAATGTAGCGGGGTAGAGTGAAATGTAATAGAATGCATAGGAGTGGAAAGGAGTGGAATAGAATGGAGGTGAATGGAGTGGAATGGAGTGGATGGAGTGGAGTGCAGTGGAATAGAATTGACTGGAATGGAGACGAGTGGAGTTGAATGGATTGGAATGGAGTGGAGTGGAGTGGAATGGAATGGAATGGAATGTAGTGGACTGGAGTGGAATGGAGTGGAATGCAGTGGAGGGGAATGCAGTGGAATGTAGTTGAGAATAATAAAATGGAAAGGAGAGGACTGGAGTGAAGTTGAGAGGAGTAGAATGGAGCAGAATGGAATAGATTGGAATTGAATAGAGTGTAGTGTAGTGGTATGTAATGGAATGGAGTTTAGGGGAGATTAGTGTATTGGAAGGGAGTGGAATGGACTTCAATGGAGAGGAATGCAGTGGAGTGGAATGAAGTGGAATGGAATGGAATGGAATGGCATGGATTGCAGTGAAATGAAGTGGAATGGATTTGAAAGGAGTGGAGAACAGAGGAATGGAATGGCATGGATTGCAGTTGAATGGAGTGGAAAGGATTTGAAAGGAGTGGAGTACAGAGGAATGGAATGGAATGGAATGGAGTGGAGTGGAATGGAATAGATTGGAATGGAATGGAATGCAGTGGAGTGGAAGGGAGTGGAATGGAATGGAATGGAGTAGAGTGGAATGGAGTGGAGTGGAATGCAGTGGAGTGCAGTGGAATGGAATGGAGTGGAATGAATGGAGCGGTATGGAGTGTAGTGGAATGGAACGGAGTGGAATGAATGGAGTGGTATGGAGTGGAGTAGACTGGATGTAGTGGAGTGCAGTGGAGTGGAATGGAATGTAATGGAGTGGAATGAATGGAGTGGAATGGACTGAAGTTAACTGGAATGGAGTGGAGTGGAATGGAATGGATTGGAATAGAATGGAATGGAATGGACTGGAGAGGAATGGAGTGGAGTGGAAATGATTGGAATGGAATGGAATGGAGTGCAATAGATTGGAGTGGATTGGAGTGAAATGGAATGGAGTGGAATGATCTGGAATGTACAAAAATGGAGTTGAATGGAGTGGAAAGGAGAGGAGTGGAGTTGACTGGAGTGGAAAGGAGTGGAGTGAAATGGAATGGAATGTAAAAGAATGGAGATGAGTGAAGTGGAATGGAGTGGAGTGGAGTGGAATGGATTGGAGTGGAGTGAAATGGAATGGAGTGGGGTGGAATGGAGTGGAATGGAATGGGGTGGGTTTAAATGGAATGGATTGGAGGGGAGTGGAGTGGAGTGCAATCGAATGGAATATAATGGAATGGAGTGGAGTGGAGTGGAATGTAGTGGAATGGAATGGAGTGGAGTTAAATGGAGTAAATTAAAATGGAGTGGAATGGAGTGGAATGGAATAGAATGAATTGGAATGGTGTAGAGTGGAGTGGAGTGGAAAGGAGTGCAGTGGACTGGAATGGAGTGGAGTGGAATGCAATGGAGTGGAATAGAATGGAATGTAATGGAATGGAGTGGAGTGGATTCTAATGTAGTGTATTGGTGTGGAATGGAATGGAATGGAGTGGAGTGGAATCAAGTGGAATGGAATGGAGTGGAGTGGAGTGGAATGGAAAGGAATGGAAATGAGTGGAGTGGTATGGAGTGGAGTGGAGTGCAATGAAGTGGAGATGAGTGGAGTGGAGTGGAATGGAATGGAATGGAGTGGAGTGGAATGGAAATGAGAGGAGAGGAAAGGAGAGGAATGTAACGGATTGGAATGGAATGGAGAAGAGTGGACTAGAGTTGATGGGAGATGATTGGAGTAGAAGGGAAGGGAATTGAATGAAATTGAATGGAATGGAGTGGAATGGAATGGATTGGAATGCAGTGGAGTGGAAGGCAATGGAGTGGAATGGAGTGTAGTGGAGAGGAGTGGAGTGGATTTGAATGGAGTGGCGTGGAATGGAATGGAGTGGAATGTACTGGAATGGAGAGGAATGGAATGGAATAGAATGGAGTGGAATGGAGTGGACAGGAGTGGAGTGGATTGCAGAGAAAGGGAATGGAATGGAATGGAGTGGAGTGGAATGGATTGGAATGGAGTGGAGTGGAATGGATTGGAGTGGAGTGGAATGGATTTAGTGCAATGGAATGGTTTGGAATGGAAAGGAGTGGAAAGGAGTGGAGTGCAGTGGAATGGAGTGGATTGGAATGGACTGGAATGTATTGGAATGAAGGGCAGTGGAATGGAATGGAATGGAGTGCATTGGAATGGAGTGGACTGGAATGTACTGGAATGAAGTGGAATGTAGTGGAATTGAGTGGAAAGGAATGGAGTGGAATGGAATGGAATGAATTGGAATGAAGTGGATTGGAGAGGAGTGGAGTGGAATGGAGTTGGCAGTAGTGGAGTGGAAAGGAAGGGAGTGGATTGGAAGGGAGTGGAGTGGAAAGAAATGAAGTGAACTGGAATGGAGTGGAGTGGAGTGGAAGGGAGTGGAATGGAATAGAGTGAAATTGAATGGAACGGAGTGGAATTGAATGGAACAAGGTGGAGTGGATTGGAGTGTAGTGAAATGGAATGGAATGGAGTGGATTGTATTGTAATGGGGTGCAGTGGACTGCAGGGGAAAAGAATGGAAAGGAATAGAATGGAGTGGAGTGGAATGGAATGGAGTAGAGTGGAGTGGAGTGGAAAGGAATTTAGTGTAGTGGATTGGAATGGAAAGGCATGGAGTGGAATGGAAAGGGAAGGAATGGACTGGAATGGACTGGAATGGAGTGGAATGGAATGGAAGGAAGTAGAATGCAATGGAATGCATTGGAAGGGAATGGAATGAAATGGCGTGGAGAAGATTGGAGATGAATGGAGTGGAGTGGAAAGGAGTGGAAAGAAATGGAATGGAATGGAATGGAGTGGAGTGGAGTGGAAAGGAGTAGAGTGGAGTGGAATGGAAATAAATGGAAAGGAGTGGAGTGGAGTGGAATGGATTGGAGATGAATGGAGTGAAGCGGAGTGGAATGGAATGTAGTGGAGAGGCGTTGTGTGGAATGGAGTGGAATGGAATGGATTAGAATTAAATGGAATGTGGTAGAGTGGAGTGGAGTGGAGTGGAGAGGAATGGAATGCAGTGGAATGAATTGGATTGGAATTTGATAAAGTGGAGTGCAGTGGAATGGAATGAAATGGAGTAGAGTGGAGTGGACTGGAATGGAGTGGAGTGGAGTGCAGTGAAGTGGAGTGGAAAGGAGTGGTATGTATTGTATTGGAATGTATTGGAATGGCTTGGAATGGAATGAAAGGTAGTGGAATGTAGTGGGATGGAATGGAGTGGAGTGGATTGAAGAGGAATGGAATGGAATGGAGTGGAGTGGAATAGCGTGGGATGGAACGAAGTGAAAAGGAGGGGAGTGGAGTGAAGTGCAGTGGAGTGAAGAGGAATGGAATGGAATCGAATGGAGTGAAGTGGAATGAATAAGAATGGAGTGGAACATAATTAAATGGAATGGAGATGATTCGAGTGGAGTGGAGTGGAGTGGAAGGGGATTGAGTGGACTTCATTGGAGAGAAGTGGAAAGGAATGGAATGAAGTGGATTGGAGGGTAGTGGAACCTAGTGGAATGGTGGGGAATGGAGTGGATTCGAATGGAATGGAATAGCATTGAATGGAATGGAGTGGAGAGAAGTGGAATCTAGTGGAATGGAGTGGAATGGATTGGATTGCAGTGGAATGGAATGGAGTGGAATGGAATGGAATAGAATGGAATGGAATTTACTGGAGTGAAATGGAGTGGAGTGGAGTGAGATGGAGTGGAGTTGATTGGAATGGAATGGAGAGGAATGGAGTGGAGTGAAGTGGAATGTAGTGGAGTGGAGTGTAATAGAGTGGAATGGAATGGAATGGAGTGGAAAGGAAAACAGTGGAGTGGAGTGGAGTGGAATTAAATGTAATGCAGTGGAATGGAGTGGAGTGGAGTGGAGTGCAGTGGAATTGAAAGGGATAGAACGGAGAGGAGTGGAATGGAATGGATTGGAGTAGAATGGTGTGGAGCGGAATGGAATGGAATGAAATGGAATGAAGGGTAGTGGGATGGAATGCAGTGGAGTTGATTGGAATTGAGTGGAGTGCAATGGAATGGAATGGAGTGGAATGGAGTGGAATGGAATGGAGTGGAATGGACTGGAATGGAATGGAATGGAATGCAATGGAATGGAATGGAATTGAATGGAGTGGAGTGGAATGGAGTGGATTGGAGAGGAATCGAGTGGAGTGGAGTGTAAATGAATGGAAGGAAATTGAATGGAGTGGAGGAAGTGATTGGAGTGGAATGGAGTGCAGTGGAGTGCAGTGGAGTGTGGTTGAATGGAGTAGAGTGGAGTGGAGTGGAATGTAGTGGAATGAAATGGAATGAAATTGAATGGAGTGGAGTGGAATGGAGAGGAAAGCAATGGAGTGGAATGAAATGGAGTGGAGTGGAGTGGAGTCGAATGGAATGGAGTAGAGTGGAATGGAGTGGAAATCGATGGTGTGGATTGGAGTGGAGTATAATAGAATGGAATGGATTTTAATGGAATGGAATGGAATGGAGTGGAGTAGAATGTAATGGGCTGGAATGGATTGGAATGGAATGGAATGGATGTAACGAAATAGAATGGCTTGGAAAGGAGTGTAATGGCATGGATGCAGTCGAGTGGAGTGGAATGGAGTTGAGTGGAGTGGAATGGAGAGGAAAGCAATGGAGTGCAATGAAATGGAGTGGAGTGGAGTGGAGTGCTTTCGAATGGAATGGAGGAGAGTTGAATGGAGTGGAAAGGAATGGTGTAGATTTGAATGGAGTATAATGGAATGGAATGGACTGAAATGGAATGGAATGGCATGGAATGCAGTGGAGTGTAGAGTAATGGACTTTATTGGAGTGGAATGGAATGGAATGGATGGAAAGAAATAGAATTCATTGGAATGGTATGGAATGGCGTGGATGGAGTAGAGTGGAGTGGAAAGGAGTGGAGTGGATTGGAAAGGAGTGGAATGGAATGGAATGGAGTTGAATGCATTGGAAAGGAATGGATTTGAGTGTACTGGAGTGGAATGGAATGGAATGGATTGCAGTGGAATGGAGTGGAGTGTAGTGGAATGGAGTGGAGTGAAATGAAGTGGAATGAAAGAATGGAGTTTGGTGGAGTGGAGTGGAGAGGTATGGAATGGAGAGGAGTGGAATGGATTGGAATGGAATGGAATGGAGTGGAGTGGACTGGAATGTAGTGGAATGGAATGGAGTGGAGTGGACTGGAATATAGTAGAATGGAGTGGATATAGTGGAGTGCAGTGGAATTGAATGGGAATGAATGGAGTTAAGTGGAATGGAATGGAGTGGAGTGGAATGTAATGTATTGGGGAGTAGTGGGATGGCATGCACTGGAGTGGAGGGTAATGGAGTGGTGTGGAATGGAAAGGAGTGGACTGGAGTGCAATGGAATTGAGTGGGATGGAATGGATTGGAAAGGAATGGAGTGGAGTGTACTGGAATGGAGTGGAATGGATTGGAATGGAGTGGAGAGGCATGAGTGTATTAGAATGCAGTGTAGTGGAGTGGAAAGGATTGGACTGGAATGGAATGGAGTTCAGTGCAATGGATTGGAATCGAATGGAGTGGAGTGCAGTGGAATGAAAAGAAATGTAGTGGAATGTTGTGGAGCTGACTGGAATGGAGTGTAATGGACTGGAATGGAGGGGAATGGAGTGGAGTGGAATGGAGGGGAATGGAGTGGAGTAGAATAGAGCAGAATGGAATGGAATGGAATGGAATGGAATGGAATGGAATGGAGTGGAGTGAAGTGGATGTGACTAGAACGGATTGGAATGGAGTGGAGTGCAGTGGGGTGCAGTGGAATGGATTGGAATGGATTGGAGTGTAGTGGAATGGAATACAGTGGAGTGGAGTGGAATCTAGCGGAGTTGAGTGGAGTAGAGTGGAGTTTAATGGAGTAGAGTGGATCAGAAATGAGTGGACTGGAATGCAGTAGTGTGGAATTCAGTGGAATGTTTTGGAGTGGAATGGAATGGAATGGAATGAAGGGCAGTGAAGTGGGGTGTAGAGGAGTCGAATGGAGTTGACAGTAGTGGAATGGAATGGAATGGAGTAGAATGGAGTGGAGTGGAATGGAATGAAGTGGAGTGAAATGGAGTGGAGTGGAATGCAGTGCAATGGAATGGAAAGGAATGTAATGGAATGCAGTGGAGTGCAGTGGAACACAGTGGAGTGAGGTGGAATGGATTGTAATGGTTTGGAGTGGAGTGCAGTTGAAGGGAATGGAATTCAGGGGGGTGGATTGTAGTGGAATTGACTGAAGTAGAATGGATTGGAGTGGAGTGGAATGGAATTTGGTGGAGTGGATTGGAAGGGAATGACATTTAGTGGAATGGAATGGAAAGGAATGGAGTGGAATAAATGGAATGGAGTGGAATAGAATGGAAGGGAGTGGAAATTAATGGAATGCATAGGAATGGAATGGAATGACCTGGAATGGAGTGGAGTGGAGTGGAATGGATTGGAGTGGAGTGTTAAAGAGTGGAAAGGAATGGGATGGAATAGAATGGGGTGGAGTGGACAGGAATGAAAAGAAATGGATTGGAATGGATTGGAGTGGATTGGAATGGAATGGAGTGCAGTGGAGTGGGATGGAAAGAAATGGAATGGAGTGGAGTGGAGTGGAATGGAGTTGAGTTGAATGGAGTGAAGTGGAATGGAATGGAATGGAGTGGAGTGGAGCAGAGTGGAATGGAGTGGAACGGAATAGAGTGGAATGAAACCGAATGGAGTAGAGTGGAGTGGAGTCGAGTGGATTGGAATGGAATGGAGTGGAAAGGATTGGAATTCGATGCAGGGGAGTGCAGTCGAAGGGAATGGAATGGAGTAGAGTGTAGTGTACTCGGATGGAGTGGAGTTGTGTGGAGTGTAGTGAAGTGGAATTGAAAGGAGTGGAGTGGATTGGAATGGAACGGAATGGACTGGAATGGAACAGAAAGGAATGGTGTGGAATGGAAGGTAGTGGAGCAGAATGAAGTGGGATGGAATGGAGTGGAGTGGATTGGAATGGAATGGAATGGAGTGCAGTGGAATGAAGTGGGATGGTGTGGATTGAAATGGAAGGGAGTGGAGTGGAATGGAGTGGAGTGCAGAGTAACGGAACGGAATGGAATTCAGTGGAGTGGAATGGATTCGAATGGAAAGGGGATGAGGGGAGTAGAGTGGAGTGGAGTGGAAGGGGATGGAGTGGACTTGAATAGATTTGAGTGGAATGGAATGGAATGGAATGGAATGGAGGAGAGTGGAGTGCAATCTAGTGGAATTGAGTGGAATGGAGTGGATTGGAATGGAATGGAATGGAATGGAAAGGAGTGGAATATAGTGGAATGGAATGGAATCGATTGGATTGGAATGGAATTGAATGGAATGAATGCGCGTGCAATTGAGTGGAATGGTGTGGAGTGAGATGGAGAGGAGTGGATTGGATGGAAGGGAATGGAATGGAGTGGATTGGAGGGGAATGGGGTGAAGTGGCGTGTAATGATGGAGTGGAGTGGATTGGAATGGAATGGAACGGAATGGAGTGGAGTGGAGTGTAATGGAGTGGAGTGGAGTGGAATGAAGTGGAGTGGAGTGGAATGTAGCTTAAATGGAATTAAATAGAGTGGAAAGGAAAAGAATGGAGTGCAGTGGAATGGAGGGGAGTGCAATGGAAGGGAATGGAGAGGAGTGTTCGTTAATGGAGTGGAATGTATTGGAATGCAGATGAAGTGCATGGAATGAAATGGAGTGGAGTGGAATGGAGTGCAGTGGAATGGTGTAGAGAGGAATGGAAAGGAATGGAGTGGAATGGAATAGAATGGAATGGAATGGACTGGAATGGAATGGAAAGCAATGGAGTGCAGAGGAATGTGATGGAGTGGAATGGAGAGTAATGGACTGGAGTGGAGTGGAAAGGAATGAAATTGAATGGAATGTAGTGGAGTGGAATGTAGTGCATTGAAATGGAGTGGAATGAAGTGCAGTAGAGTGGAGAATGGAGTAAAGTGGAGTAGAGTGGAGGGTAGTGGAATGAAATGGAATGGAATGGAGTTGTGTGGAATGGAGTGGTTTGGAGAGGAATGGCGAGGAATTGAATAGAGTGGATTGGAATGGAGAGGAGTGGGTTGGATTGGAATGCAGTAGAGTGGAATGGATTGGAAAGGAATGATGTGGAGTGGAGTGGAGTGTGATGGAATGAAATGGATTGGAATGGAATGGAATGGCATGGATTGCATTGGAGTGAAGAATAATGGACACGAGAGGAGGGGAATGGAGTGTAATGGATGGCATGAAATGGAATAGATTGGAATGGAAAGGAAAGGCATGGATGGATAGGAGTGGAGTGGAATGGAGTGGAGTGGATTCGAAAGGAGTGGAATGGAATGGAATGGATTGGAATGGAGAGGAATGGATTGGAATGGAGTAGAGTGGAGTGGAATGGAATGGAAAGGAGTGGAATAGAATGGAATGGAATGGAGTGGAGTGGAGTGGAATGGAATGGAATGGAACGGAGTGGAGTGGGGTGGAATGGAATGAAATGGAGTGGAGTGGAATGGAGTGGAGTGTGGTGGAATTGAGTGGAATGGAGTGGAGTGGAGTTAAATAGAATGGAGTGGTTTACAGTGGAGTGTACCAGAATGGAATGGAAAGTAATGGAATGGAATGGAGTGGAGTGGAATGGATTGAAGTGGAGTGGAATGGATACAAAGGGAATGGAGTGGTATTAAATTAAACGGAGTGGAGTGGAGTGGAGTGGCATGGAATGGAGCAGAGTGTGGTGGATTGGAACGGAATGGAATGGAGTGCAGTAGAATGGAATGTAATTGAGTGGAGTGGAATAGAGTGGACTGGAATGCAGTGGAATGGAGTGGAGTAGAATGGAGAGGAATGGAATGGAATGGAATGGAATGGAGTAGATTGGAATGGAATGGATTGGAGTGGAGTGCAGTGGAATGGATTGGAGTGGATAGGAATGGCTTGGAATGGAAATGATTGGAAAGGAGTGTAGCAGAATGGAATGGAGTGGAGTGTATTGGAGTGGAGTGGCCCGGAATGTAGTCGAATGGAGTGGAATGTAGTGTACTGTAGTGGAGTGTACAGTAATGTAGTGGAATGGAGTGGAAAGGAGTGGAATGGAATGGAATGAAGTGCATTGGAATAGAGTGGAGTGGAGTGGAGTAGAGTAGAAATGGAATGGAGATGAGTGTAATGTAGTGGAGTGGAATGGAGTAGAATGGAATGGAATGGAATGGAATGGAATGAAATGGAGTGAACTGGAATGGAGTGGAATTAATTGAAATGGAGTGGAGTGGAGTGTAATGGAATGGAACGGAGCAGAGTGTATGGAATGGAGTAGAGTGGAATGGAATTTAATGGAATGGATTGGAGTGGAGTGGAATGGAATGGAATGCAGCAGAGTGGAGTGGAATAGAGTAGAGTGGAATGGAACGGAATGTAGTGGAGTGGAATGGAATGGACTGGAGCAGAGTGGAGTGGAATGGAGTGGAGTGGAATGCAATGGATTGGAGTGGAATGGAATGGAATGGAGTGGAGTGGAGTAGACGGAGTGTAGTGTAGTGGAATGGAATGGAATGGAATAGAGTTTAATGGAATGGAAAGGAGTGGAGTAAAATGGAATGAAGAGGGCTGGAGTGGAGATGACTGGAATGGAGTGGAGTGGATTGGAATGGAGGGGAATGGAATGGAATGGAATGGAATGGAGTTTAGTGGAGTGTAATGGAGTGGAGTGGAGTGGAATCGGTTGCAATAGAATAGAGTGGAATTTAATGGAGATTAGTGGAGCGGAATGAATAGAAATGGATTGGAGTGGAGTGTAATGGAATGGAATGGAATGCAGTGGAGATGAGTGGAATGGACTGGAGTTGAATGCAATGGAGTGGAGTGGAATGGAATGGAATGCAGCAGAGTGAAATGGAGTGAATGGAGTGGAATGGAGAGGAAGGGAAAGGAATGGAATGGAGTGGAGTGGACTGGAGTGGCATGGAGTTGAACGGATTGGAACAGAGTGGCGTGGAGTGGAATGGAATGCAATGGAGCGGAGTGGAGTGGAATGGTGTAGAGTGGAAAGGAATGGAATGGAGTGGAGTGGAATGCAGTGGAGTTGAGTGAAATGGAATGGAATGGAGTGGAGTGGAATAGAGTGGAATGGAGTGTAGTGTAGTGGGTGGTTGGGAGTGCAGTTGAATGGAATGGAATGCACTTAAGTGGAATGGAATGGAGTGGAAGGGAATATAACGTATTGGAGTGGAGAGGAGTGGCATGGAGGGGTTTGACCTGGAATGGAGTGGAGTGGGATTTAATGGACTTGAATGGAATGGAATGGAGTGGAGTGGAATGCCATGGAGTGGAGTGGAGTGGAAAGTATTGGAATGGAAATGAATTGAGGGGATTGAAATATTGGAATCGAATGGAGGAGAGTGCACTGGAATGGAATGGAATGGAGTGGATTGGAGTGGACCGGAATTAAGTGGAATTGACTGGAATGGAGTGGAATGGAGTGGAGTGAAATGGATTGGAATGGGATGGAATGTGACGGAGTGGAGTGGCATGGAAAGGACTGAAACAGAATGGAGTGGATTGGACTGAGGTGGAGTGGAGTGGAGTTTAGTGCAGTGGAATGTAATGGAAAGGAATGGAGTGTCATAGAATGGAAGGCAGTGGAGTGGAATGGAATGTAGTGGAGTGGAATGGAGTTTAGTGGAATGGGGTTGAGTGGACAGTAGTGGAGTGGAAGGAATGGTGTGGAATGGAATGGAGTGGTATGGAATGGAATGGAGTGGAGTGGACTGGAATAGAGAGGAGTGGAAGGAATGGAAGGGAATGGAAAGGAATGGAATGGAATGTAGTGGAGTGAAATGGAGTGTAGTGGAGTTGAAAGGAGTGGAGTGAAGTGGAACGGAATGGAACGGAGTGGAGTGGATTGGAAAGGAGTTGAATGGGGTGGAATAGAGTTGAAAGGAATGGAACGGAATGGAATTTCGTGTAATGGAATGGAGTCGAATGGAGTAGATTGGAATTCTATGGAATGCAGTGGAATTGAATGGAATGGAATGGAATTGAATGCAATGGAATGGAATGGAATGGAATGGAATGCAGTGGAATCGAACGGAATGGAGTGGAATTAAATGGAATTGAGCTGAGTGAATGGAGTGGAATGCAGCGGAATGGAATGGAATGGAGTGGAGTGGACCGGATCAGAATGGAATGGAGTGGAATGGAGTGGAGTGAAGTGGTGTGGAGTGCAGTGGAACAGAATGGAATGGAATGGATTGGAGAGGAATGGAATTTGGTGGACTGGAATGGAAAGAAGTTGATTAGGTAGGAGTGGAGTGGAATGAAGTGGAGTGGTGTGGGATGGAGAGGAGTGGAATTTAATGGAGTGGAGTAGAAAGCAATGGAATAGAGTGGAGTGAAATTGAGTAGACTGAAATGGAATGGTATGGAGTGTAATGGAATAGAGTGGAATGGAATGGAGTGGAGTGGAATGCACTGGAAATGATCGTAATGAATTGTAATGCAGTGGAGTGGAGTGGAATGAAATGGGATGGAGTGGAGTGGAGAGGAGTGGAATGCAGTGGAGTAGAATGGAGTACAGGGTAGTGTAATGGAATGGAATTTAATGGCATCGAGTGGAGAGGAGTGGAATGGAGTGGAGTGGAGTGAAATGGAATGGAGTGGAGTTGAATGCGGTAGAGTGGAAGGCAATGGAATGGAGTTGTTTGGAAAGGAATGCAATGGAGCAGAGTGGAGTGGAATGGAGTGGAGTGGAATTCATTGGAGTGGAGAGGAATGGAATGGAATAGAGTGGAGTGGAATGGAGGGGAATAGAGTGGAGTGTATTGGATGAAGTGGAGTGCAGTGTAATGGAATGGAATGTAACGGAGTTTTGTGAAATGGAATAGAGAGGAGTGTAATGGAATGTAGTGGAGTGGAGTGGAGTGGACTGGAATTTAATGGAGTGGAGTGGAATGGAGTGGAATGTAATGTAATGGAATGTAATGGAGTGGTTTCCAGCATAGTGGAATGGAATGTAGTGGAGTGGAGTGACATGCACCAGAATGGAGTGAAATGGAGTGGGATTGAGTGGAATGAGGTGGATTGTAATGGAGTGGAGTGGAGAGGACAGGAATGGACTGGATTGGAGTGCAAAGGAGTGGAATGGAGTGGAATGGAATGGAGTGAAAAGGAGGGGATTTGAGTGCTGTGGAGTGCAGTGTAGTGGAATTGAATGGAATGGAGTGGGGTGCAGTCCAGTGGAGTGGACTGGAATGGAATGGATGGGAGTGCAATGGAGTGGAATGGAGTCTAGTGGAGTGGAGATGAGTGGAGTGGACTGGAGTGGAGTGGACTAGAGTGGAGTGGAGTGGAAAGGAGTAGAATGGAACGGAATGAAGTGGAGTGGAGTGGAGTGGTATTGAATGCAATGGATTTTACTTGAGTGGATGGAGATGAGTGCAATGGCATGGAATGTAATGGAGTGGAGTGGAATGGAAGGCAGTGGAGTGGAATGGACTAGAGGGGAATGGAGTGGAGCAGAATGGAGTTGAGTGGACTGGAATGGAGTGGAGTGGAAAGGAAAGGAGTGGAATGGAATGGAATGGAATGTGGGAGAGTGGAATTGAATGGAGTGGAGTGAAATGCAGTCAGGTGGACTGGAATGGAAAGGAATGGAGTGGAGTGGATTTGATTTGAATAGAGTGGAAATGAATGGAATGGAGTGGATTGAAATGGATTAGAATCGAATGGATTGGAGTGCAGTGGAGTGGAATGGAGTGTAGTAGAATAGAGTTGAATGGAGTGGATGGAGTGGAGTGCAGTGGAATGGAATGCAATGGAAAGGAGTGGAGTTTATTGGAATGGAGTGGAGTGGAATGAAACGTACTGGATTGGAGTGGAGTGGATTGGAATGGAAAGGAACGGATTGAAATGGAGTGGACTGGAGTGGAATGGAAAGCAATAGAGTGGAGTGGAGTGGAATGGAGTGGAATTCAGTTCAGTGGAGTGGAGTTGAATGGAATTCAGTGAAATTAAATGGAATGGAGAGGAGTTGAGTGGAGTTGAGTGGAATGGAATGGAGTGGAGTGGAATGGATTGAAATTGGACGGAGTGGTGTGCATTGGAATCTAATGGAATGGAGTTGAGTGGAGATGTGTGGACTGAAATTGAATGCAATGGACTGCAATGGACTTCAATGGAGTGGAATGGAGAGGAATGGTATGGAGAGGAACGCAATGGAATGGAACACAGTGGAGTGGATTGGAATGGAATGAAATGGAGGGTAATGAAATGGATTGGAATGGAGTGTAGTGGAATGGAGTGGAGTGGAGTGGATTGAGTGGAGTGCAGTGGAATGGAATGGAGTTAAGTGGAATGGAATGGATTGGAGTAGAATGGAATTTAGTGGAGTGGAGTGGAGTGGAATGGAGTGGATTGGAGTGAAATGGTGTGGAGTGGAATGAAATACAACTTAGTGGAGTGGACAGGACTAGAATGGAATGGAGCGGAGAGTGCTGGAAAGGATTGCAACGGAATGGAATGGAATGGAATGTAATTTAGAGGAGTGGAATGGCATGTAAAGGATTGGAAAGGAGTGGAGTGGATTGGCATGGAATGGAATGGAGTGGATTGGTGTGGAGTGGATGGAGTGGATTGGACTGAAAAGGAATAGAATGAAGTGGAGTGGAATGGACTGTATAGGAATGAAATGTATTGGAATGGAGTAGAGTGAAGTCGAATGGAGAGAAATGGATTGGAATGGAGTGGAGTGGAGTGGAATGGAAAGGAATGGAATTGAGTGGAGTGGAAGGGAGTGGAGTCGACTGAAATGGAATGGAATTGAGTGGAGTGGAATGGAGTGGAATGGAATGGAGTGGAATGCAGTGGAGAGCAGTGGATGGAGTGCAGTGCAGTTTAACGGAATGGAATGGAACGCACTTAAATGGAGTGGAATGGAGTGGAGTGGAATGAAATGTATGGGAGTGGAGTGGAGTTTCATGGAGTGGAGTGGACTGGAATAGAGTGGAGTGGAAAGAATGGAGGGGAATGGAATTGAAAGTAATGGAATGCAGTGGAGTGAAGTTGAATGCATTGTAATGGAGTGGAAAGGATTTGACTGAAATGGAATGGAGTGAGTTGGAAAGGACAGGAATCGAATAGTATGGTGTACACTGGAATGGAATGGAATGGAGTGGATTGGAGTGCAGTTGAATTGAATGGAAAGGCGTGGAGTAAAATGGAATGCAACGAAATGGAGCAGAGTGGAGTGGAATGGAATGGAATGCAGTGGTATGGAATGGAGTGGAATGGAATGGAGTCAGATGGAGTGGAATGGAGTAGATGGTGTGTACTGCATTGGAAAGAAATGGAAACGAGTGGAGTGGAGTGGACTGGAATGGAGTGGCGTGGAATGTAATACAGTGAAGTGGAGTTGAAAGGAATGGAATGGAATGGAAAGGAATGGAGTGGAGTGGAATGGAATGGAGTGGAACAGATTGGAATGGAGTGGAGTGGAATGGAATGGAATGGAAAGGAGTGGAGTGGAATGCAATGGAGTGGAATGCAGGGGATTGGAATGGAGTGGAATGGAATTGAGTGGAATTAAATGGAATGGGTTGGAGTAGACTGGATTTGACTGGAATGCAATGGAATGAAGTGAAATGGATTGGAATCAAATGGAGTGGAGTGCAGTGGAATGTAATGGATTAGAGTGGAGTGGAATGTAGTGGAATGGAATGGAGAGTAATGGAGTTGAATGCAGTGGACTTGATTGAAATGGATTGGAGTGGAGAGGAATGGAATGGAAGGGAGTGGAATGGAATGGAGTGGAGTGGAGTGGAATGGAATGGAGTGGATTGGAGTGGAATGGAGTAGAGTGGAATGGAATGGACTGGAATGGAATGGAGTGGAATCGATTGGAGAGGAGTGGAGTGGAATGGAGTGGAGTGGAAGGCAGTGGAGTGGAGAGGAATGGAATGGAGTGGAGTGGAATGGAATGGAATGTAAAAGTAGGGAGTAGAATGGAGTAGAATGGAGTGGAGTGGAATGGATTGGAGTGGAGTGAAATGGAATGGAGTGGAGTGCAATGGAGTGTAATGGAAAGGATTGGAAATAAATGGAATGGAGGGGAGTGGAGTGGAGTGGAGTGGAAGGGAATCGAAAATAATGATATGGAGTAGAATTGAGTGGAACTGAGTGGAGTGGACTGGAAAGGAGTGGAATGGAATGGAGTTCAGTGGAGTGGAAAGGAGAGGAATGGATAGGAATGAAGAGGAGAAGAGTGGAATGAAATGGAATGTACTCGAGTGGATTGGAGTGGATAGGAGTGGAGTCGAATGGAGTAGAGTGGAGTGTAATGGAATGGAATGTAATGAAATCCAGTGGAGTGGTGTGGAATGAAGTGGAGTGGAGTCCAATGGAGTTGAGTGGAATGGAATGGAAAGGAATGCATTGAAATGAATTGGAATGTAGTGGAGTGGAGTGGAATGGAGTTGAATGAAATGGAATGGAATGGAGTTGAGTGAAATGCAGTGGAGAGTAATGGAGTAGAGTAGAATTGAATGGAATGGAGTGGAATGGAATGGAATGGAATGGAGTGGAGTGCAGTGGAATGGAGTGGTGTGGAATCAAACGGTGTGAAGTGTAGTAGAAAGGATTGGAATGGAATGGAATGGAATGGAATGGAATGGAATGGAGTGGAGTGGAGTGGAATGGACGGGAAAATATATGAAAGAGTGGAGTGGAATGGAATGGAATAAAGTGGAGTGAAATGGAATGGAGTGGAATGCAGTGGAGTGGAATGGAGTGGAATGGAATTGAGTGGAATTAAATGGAATGGATTGAAGTGGACTGTAATTGAGTGGAATGGCATGGTTTGGAGTGGAATGGATTGGAATCGAATGGAGTGTACTGCAGTTGAATATAATGGAATGGAGTGTAGTGGAATGGAATAGAATTGAATGGAATGGAGTGGAGTGGAGTAGAATGCAGTGGAACGGATTGGAATGCATTGGAGTGGAGAGGAATGGAATGGAATAGAATGGAATGGGGTAGAGTGGAGTGGAATGGAGTGGCATGGAATGGAAAGGAATGGAGTGGAGTGGAACAGAATGTAACGGATTGGAGCAGAGTGGAGTGGAATGGAGTGGAGTGGAATGCTGTGTAGTAGAGTGGAATGGAATGGAGTGGAGTGCAATGTAGTGGAATGAATGGAGTGTAATGGAGTGGAGTGGAGTGGATGGAATGGAGTGCAGTGGAATGGAATGGATTGGAATGGAGTGGAGTGGAATGGAAAGCAGTGGAGTGGAATGGAATGCATTGGAGAGGATAGGAGTGGATTGGAATGGAGTGGAGTGGACAAGAATTGAATGGGTTGGAATTAAATACAGTGGAAAGGAAGGGAATGGAGCCGAGTGGATTTGAATGGAGTGGAGTGGAGTCAAAAGGATTGGAATAGAATGGAACGGAATAGAATGGAATAGACTAGAAGGGAATGAAGTGGAGTGGATTGGAATGGAGTGGAGTGGAATGGAATGGAATGTAAAATAATGGAGTTGAGTGGAATAGAAAGGAGTGGAGAGGAGTGGAAAGGATTGGAGTAGAGTGAAATCGAATGTAGTGGAGTGGAATTACATTGATTGGAGTGGAGGGGAGTGAATTGGAGTGGAATGGAATGGAATACAATGATATGGAGTGGAGTGGAATGGAGTGGAGTGGAGTGGAAAAGAGTGGAATGGAATGGAATGGAGTGCCGTGGAAAGGAATATATTGGAATGAATAGGAATGGAACGGAGTGGAGTGGAATGAAATGGAATGGACTGGAGTGGATTGGAGTGGAATAGTGTGGAGTGGAATAGATTAGAGTGGAGTGAAATGGAATGCAATGTAACGGAATCCAGTGGAGTGGAGTGGAATGAAGTGGAGTAGAGTGGAATGGAGAGGAGTGGAATTGAATGGAAAGGAATACAGTGGAGTGACTTGGAATGTTGTGGAGTGGGGAGAAATGAAGATGAAAGGAATGGAATGGAGTGGAGTGGAGTGGAATGGAATGGAGTGGAAAGGAGTGAATTGGAGTGGAGTTTATTGGTGTGGAATGGAGTGTAGTGGACTGGAAAGGATTGGAAAGAATGGAATGGAGTTTAATGGTATGAAACTGAATGGAATGGAGTGGAGAGGAGTGGAATGGAGTGGAGTGGAGTGGCATGGAATTGACAGGAATGGTATGGAATGGAAGGGAATAGAGTGCAGTGGACTCTAATGTAGTGGAGTGGAATGGAGTGGAGTTTAAAGGAATGGAAAGTAATGGAAAGGAGTAGTGTGGAGTTGAATGGAGTGGGGTTGAGTGGAATGGAGGGGAGTGGAATGCAATGGAATGGAACAGAGTGGAGTGGGTTGGAATTGAGTGGGGTAGAGTGTAATCGAGTTGAATAGAATGGAAAGGAATGGGGGAGTGGAATGGATTGAAGTGGAATGGGGGAGAGTGGAATGGAAAGGAAGAGAGTGGAATAGAATGGAATGGAATGGAATGGAATGGAATGGAGTGGATTGGCATAGAGTGGAGTGGAGTAGAACGGGGTGGAGTGGAGTGGAATGGAATGGAATGGAATGGAGTGGAGTGGAATGGAATGGATTGGAGTGTGGTGGAATGGAGTGGAGTTGAGGGGAATGGTGTGGAATGGAATGGAGGGGAAAGGAATGGAGTAGAATGGAGTTGAACGGAGTGGAGTGGAATAGAGTGGAATGGAGTGGAATGGCATGAAATGGTATGGAACTGAGTGGAGTGGATTGGAACTGAGCACAGTGGAGTAGAATGGATTGGAGTGAAGTGGAATGGAATGGAAGGGAATGGAATGGAATGGAATGGAATGGATTGGAGTTGAATGGAGTGGATTGTAACGGAGTGGAGTGGAGAGGAGGGGAATGGAATGGAATGGAGTGGAGTGGTATGGAGTGCAATAGAATGGAATGGAGTGTACTGGACTGCAGAGGAGTGTAGTGGAATGGAGAGGAATGTAATGGAGTGGAATGGAATGGAGTGGAGTGGAGTACAGTGGAGGGCAGAGGTGTCGAAGTGAGTGTAAGGGAATGGAATTGAATGAAATGGAATGGAATGAAATGCAAGGGAAGGTAATTGAATGAAATGGAATGGAATCGAATGGAATGGAATGGAATGGAATGGAGTGGAGTGGAATAGAATGTCATGGAATGGAGTGGAATTGACTGGAGTGGAGTAAAGTGGAGTGGAATGGAACGGAATGGAGTGCAGTGGAATGGAATGAAATGTTGTGGAGTGGAAAGCAATGTCATGGAATGGAGTAGAGTGGAGTGTATTGGAGTGGAGTGGAAAGGAGTGTGGTGTACTGGAAAGTACAGGAATGGAAAGGAATGGAGTCAAATGAAATGTGTTGGAATTCAGTGGAGTGAAGTGGAACGGAGTAGAGTGGAGTGGAAAGGAATGGAGAGAAGTGGACTGGAATGGAAGGAAATCTAGTGGAGTGGAATGGAATGGAATGTAATGGAATGGAGTGGAGAGGAGTGGAATGGAGTAGAGTATTTTGCAATAGAATAGAATGGAGTGGAGTGGAGTGCAATGGAGTGGAGTTGAGTGGAATGAACTAGAATGGAAGGAATGGAACGGGGTGGAGTGGAATGGAGTGAAGTGGAATGTTGTAGAATGGAATGGAATGGAATGGAGTGGAATGGAATAAAATGGAATGGAATGGAGTGGTGTCGATTGGTATAGAGAGGAATGGAGTACATTGGAGTCGATTGGAGTGGATTGGAGTAGAATGGAATGGAATGGAATGGAATGGAGTGGAGTGGAATGGAGTGGATTGCAATGGACTGTAGTAGCGCGGAGTGGAATGTAATGGAACGGAAGGGAGTGGAATGGAGTGGAGAGGAGTGGAATGGAGTAGAGTGTTTTGCAATAGAATAGAATGGAGTGGAAGGGAGTGCAATGGAGTGGAGTTGACTGGAATGGAGTAGAATGGAAGGAATTGAAAGGGGTGGAGTGAAATGAAGTGAAGTGGAATAGGGTAGAATGGAATGGAATGGAATGGAATGGAATGGGGTGGAAAGGAATGGAATGGAATGGAATGGAGTGGTGTCGATTGGAATAGAGTGGAGCGGAGTACAAGGGATTCGATTGGAGTGGATTGGTGAGGAATGGAAAGGAATGGAATGGAGTGGAGTGGAGTGGAATCGGGTGGAGGGCAATGGACTGTGTTAGAGCAGAGTGGAATGGAATGGAATGGAATGGGGTGGAGTGGTATGGAGTGGAGGGCAGTAGAATAGAGTGCAGTGGAGTGGGGTAGAGTGCAGTGGAATGGAATGGAATGGAGTGGAGTGGAATTTAGAGGTTTGGAATGAAATGGAAGGGAATGCAGTGTAGTGGAACGGAATGGAGTGGAGTGGACTGGAGTGTAGTGGAAAGGACTGGAAGGGAACAGAATTTAAAGAAATGGAATGGAATGGAAGAGAACGTAATTGATTGAAATGGAATGGAATGGAAAGGAGTGTAAAGGAGTGGAATGGAATGGAATGGAGTGGAGACTGTGCAATGGAGTGGAATAGAATGGAGAGGAATCGAGTGGATTGGAATGGAATGGAATGCAGTCAAATTGACTGGAGTGGAGTGGAATGGAGTGGAGTAGAGTGGAATGGAATAGAAAGGAATGTTGCGGAATGAATTGTACTGTCACGGAATGGAGTAGAGTTGAGTGGAGTGGAGTAGAGTCGAATGGAGTGTAGTGGACTGGATTGGAATGGTATGTGATGGAATCGAGTGAAATGTAATGGATTGGAATTCAGTGGAGTGGAGTGGAATGGAGTCGAGTGAATTGGAATGGAGTGGATTGGAGCGGAGTGGAATGGAATAGAATGGACTGGAGGGGAGTGAAGAAGAATGGAATCAAATGGAGTGGAGTGGAGTGGAAAGGAATGGATTGGAGTGCAGAGGAATGGAGAGGACTGGAATGGAGTGGAATGGAGTGGAGTGGAATGGAGTGGATTGGAATGGAGTGGAATGGAATGGAATGGAATGTAGTAGAGTAGAATGGAATGGAGTGGAGTGGAGTGGAATGGAATGGAATAGAGTGTAGTTAAGTGAAACGGTTTGGAATGCAACAGAATGGAATGCAGTGGAGTAGAGTGGAGTGAAGTGGAGTGGAATGGATTGGAAAGGAATGGATTAGAATGGAGTGCAATGTAATAGGATGGAATGAAGCAGAGTGTAGTGCAGTGGAAAGGAATGGAATGATGCGGAGTGGAATGGAATGGAATGGAATGGAGTTGAGTGGAGTGGAGTGGAATATAATGGAGTGGAGTGGAATGGAGTGGATTGGAGTGGAATGGAGTAGAGTGGAGTGGAGTGGAATGGATTGGAATAGAATGGATTAGAGTGCAGTTCAATGTAATGGCATGTAATAAAGTAGAGTGGAGTGCAGTGGAATGGAATGGAATGGTGGGGAGTGGAATGGAATGGAATGAAATGGAGTTGAGTGGAATGAAATGGAGTATAGTGGAGTGGATTGGAATGGAGTGGAGTGGAGTAGAATGGAATGTAGGGGAGTGTAGTGGATTGGAGTCGAGCAGAGTGAAATGGAATGGAATGGAGTGGAGTGGATTGCAGTGGAATGGAATGGAGTGGAGAGGAGTGGAGTGGACCGGAATGGAATGGAATGGAATGGAATAGAGTGGAGTTGAAAGGAGTGGAATGGAGTGGAATGGACTGGGTTACAGTGGAATTCAATGGAGTGGAGTAGAGTGGAGGGGAGTGGAATGCAGTGGAGTTGACTGGAACGGATTGGAATGAAATGGAGAGGAATCAAATGGAGTGGAGTGGAATGTAGTGAAGTGGAGTGGAATGGAATGGATTGAAGTGGAATTGATTGCAATGCAATGGAGTAGAATGGAGTGCAGTGGAATGGGATGGAATAGAGTAGTGTGGAGTGCAGTGGAATGGAATGGAAAGGAGTGGAGTGGAATGGATTAGAAAGGAATGTAATGGATTTGATTGGAGTGGACTGGTGTGGAATGGAGTGGAGTGGAATGGAGTGGAGTGTAGCAGAATTGATTGGATTTGAAAGGAGTGGATTGGAGTGGAGCGGAGTGGTATGGAATGCAATGTAGTAGAGTGGAGTGGACTGGAATGGATGGAAATTCAGTGGAATTGAGAGAAATGGAGTGGAGAGGAGTGTAGTGGAATGGAAAGGAATGGAACGGAGTACAGTGAAATGCAATGGAGTAGAGTGGAGTGGAGTGGAATGTAGTGGAGTGGAGTGGATTAGAATGGAATGGAGTGGAGTGGAATGAAATGGAATGAAATGGAAAGGAGTGCAGTGCAATGGAGTGGAGCAGAATTTAGTGGAGTGGAGTGGAGCGGAATTGAGTGGAGTGGAGTGGAGTGGAGTGGAATGGAATGGAATTGCATTGAAAGGAATGGACTGAAGTAGAGTGGAATGGAATGGATTGGAGTGTGGTGGAATGCCGTGGACTGGGGGGTAATGGTGTGGAATGGAATGGAGTGGAATGTAATGGAGTGGAATGGAGTCCAATGGAGTGGAGCGCAATGGAGTGGAATGGATTGGAATGGAATGGAATGGAGTGGAGTGGAGAGGAGTAGAATGGAGTGGAACGGAATGGAATGTAGTGGAAAGGAGTGGAAAGGAAAGGAAAGGAATGGAGTGGAGTGGAATGGATTGGAGTGTAGAGGAACTTACTGGAGTGTCATGGAATGGATGGGAATAGAATGGAGTAGAATGGAATGGTTTGGAGTTGAATGGTGTGGAGTTTAATAGAGTGGAGTGGAATGCAATGGCATGGAAAGGATTGGAATGCATTGGAATGGAGTGGAGTTGAATGTAGTGGAGTGGAATGGAATGAATGGAATGAAGTGGAGTGGAGTGGAATGCAGTGGACAGGAATTTAATGGAGTTGAATGGAATGGAACATAATGGAGGGGAGTAGAATGGAGTGGTGTGGAGTGGAGTGGAGTGGAATGGAATGGAATGGAGTGTAATGGAATGGAATGTTAGGGAGTGGAGTGGAGTGGAATGCATTGGATTTCAGTGGAATAGAGTGGAGTGGATGGGAATGGAATGGAATGGAACGGATTGCAGTGGAATGGAGTGGAGTGGAATGTGGTGGAGTAGAGTGCATTGGAATGGAATGGAAAGGAGTGGAGTGGAGTGGATTGCAATGGAGTGGAGAGGAATGAAATGGATTGTAATGGAGTGGACTGGAGTGGAATGAAATGAAGAGGGACGGATTGGAATGGAGTGGAATGGAGAGGAGTGGAATGGAGTGGAGTGAAGTGAAATGGAATGGAATGGAGATGAGTGGAAAGGAGTGGAATTTAATGGATTGGAACAGAGTGGAGTGGAGTGCAGTGCAGTATAATGGAATGGAATGGAATGGAATGGAATGGAGTGGATTGGAGAGGAGTGGAATGCTGTGGAATGGAATGGACTGGAGTGGAGTGGAGTGAAGTGTCATAGTATGGAAGGGAGTGAAGTGGAATGGATTGGAATGGAGTGGAGTGGAATGGAAGGAAACGGTGTTGAATGAAGTGGAGTGGAGTGGAATGAACAGCAATTTATTGGAATGGAATGGAATGCAACTGAAAGAATGGAGTGCAGTGGAATGAATTGGAATGGAAGGGAAAGGAATGGAATGGACTGCAATGAAATGGAATTTATTGGAATTGTATGGAAGGGCATGGAACGGAGCAGAATGGAGTGGAATGGAGCGAAGTGGAGTGCAAAAGAGAGGAACGGAACGGAATGGAATGGAATGCAACGGAGTGGAGTGGAGGGGAATGGAGTGGAATTGATTGGAATGGAATGGAGTGGAGTGGAATGGAACGGATTGCAGTGAAATTGATTGGAATGGAATGGAGTGGAGGGCAGTGGAATGGAATGGAATGGAGTGCAGCGTACTGCAGTGGACTGGAATGTAGTGGAAAGAAGTGGAAGGTAGTGGAATGGAATAGAGTGGAATGCAATGTAATAGAATGAAATGGAATGGAGCAGAGTGAAATGGAACGGAGTGGAGTGGAGTGGAGTGGAAAGGGGTGGAGTGAATTGGAGCTGTGTGGAGTGGAATGAAATGGAGTGGAGTAGAGTGGAGTGGTACGCAATGGGGTGGAATGGAATGCAATGGAATGGAGTGGAATTTAAAGGAGTGGGGTGCAACAGAGTGAAATGGAATGGAGAGGAATGAACTGCAGTAGAATGGAATAGAATGGATTGGAATGTAGTAGAGTGGAATGGAATGGACTGTGGTGGGGTGGAGTGGAGTGGAGTGGAGTGGTGTGGAAAATAGCGGAGAGGATTGGAATGGAATGAAATGGAGTGGAGTGGAATGGAGTGCAATGAAATGGCGTGGAGTGGAGCAGAGAGGAATGCAATGGAAGGGTTTGCAGTGGAATGGAGAAGAATGTAATGGATAGGAATTGAGTGGAGTGGAATGGAGTGGAGTAGAGTGCAGTCGAATGGAAAGTAATGAAGAGTGGAATGGAATGGAGTGGAATGGAATGCAGTGGTATGGAGTGGATTGGAAAGGAATGGAATCGAATGGAGTAGAGTGGAGTGGAATGGAGTTGAATGGATTGGAATGTAGTGCAATGGAGTGGAATGGATGCAATGGAACGGAGCACAGTGGAGTGGAGGGATTGGAGAGCTGTGGAATAAAATGGAATATAATGGAGTGGAGTGGAATGGAATGGAGGGGAATGGAGTGGAGTGGATGGAGTTGGTTGCAGTGGAATGGAATGGAATGAAATGGAGTGCAGTGGAACGGAATGGAATGAATTGTAATGGAATGTAGTGCAGAGGAGTTAAGTGGACTGGAATAGAGTGGAGTGGAATGGAATGGAGAGAAATGGAATGGAATGGAGTGGACTGGAGTGGAATGGAGTGCAGTGGAGTAGAGTTGAATTAAGTGCAGTGGAATGGAATGGAGTAGAGTGGAATGGAATGGAGTGAAATGGAATGGAATGGAATGGAATGGAATGGAGTGAAGTGGAGTGGAATTGAGTGGAGTGAAGTTCACTGGAGTGGAGTGCAATGGAATGCAATGGAATGGAGTGGAATGGAGAGGACTGGAATGGAGCAGAATGGATTTAAATGGAGTGGAATGCAGTGGAGTGGAATGCAGTGGAAAGTAATGTAATGGTATTTAGTAGAGAGGAAAGGAATAGAATGGGGTGAACTGGAGTTCAGTTGAGTGGAGTGGAATGGAATGAAGTGGAGTGGAGTGGAGATTAATGGAATGCTGTGGAGTGAAGTGGAATGCAATGGAATGGAGTGGAAATGAATGGAAAGGAAGGGAGTGGAATGTAATGGAGAGGAGTGGAATGGAGTGGAATGGAATGGAATTTATTTGAGGGGAGTGGAATGGAATAGAGTGGAGTGTAGTGGAGTGCAGTGGAATGGAATCGAGTGGAATGGAGTGGAATGGAGTGAAGTGGAATGTAGGGGAATGAAATGGAGACGAACGGATTGGAATGGAGTGGAGTGGAATGGAATGGAGAGGAGTGGAATGGAGTGGAGTGAAGTGGAATGGAAAGGAATGGAGTTGAGTGGAATGGAGTAGATTTTAATGTATTGGTATGGAGTGGAATGGAGTGCAGTGCAGTGCAGTATATTGGAGTGGAATGGAACGGAGTGGAGTGGAGTGCAGAGGAGTGGAATGCGGTGGAATGGAATGGAGTGAAGTGGAGTGTCATGAAGTGGAGAAGAATGGAATGGACGAAAGTGGATTGGAGTGGAATGGAATGGAGTGGAGTGTAGTGTAGTGTCATAGTATGGAGGAGAGTGAATTGGAATGGGTTGGAATGGATGGAGTGGATTGGAGGGAAATGGTGTTGAATGAAGTGGAGTGCAGTGGAATGGAGTGCAACTGCCTGGAATAGAATGGAATGGAACGGAATGGAGTGGAGTGGAGTGGAATGGACTGCAATGGAAGGGAATGGAGTGGAATGCACTGGAATGAAATGGAATGGATTGGAATGGTATGTAAGGTCATAGAACGGAGTAGAATTGAGTACAATGGAGTGAAATGAAGTGGAAAGGAGAGGAATGGAACGGAATGGAATGGAATGGAATGGAGTTTAGTGGAATTGAATGGAGTGCAGTAGAATGGATTGGAATGGAATGGAGTGGAGGGCAGTGAAATGGAATGAAATGGAGGGCAGTGGAGTGGAGTGGACGGTAATGCAGTGGAAAAGAGTGGAAGGGAGTGGAATGGAGTAGAGTGGAATGCAATGGAATAGAATGAAATGGAATGGAGTATAGTGAATTGGAACCGAGGGAAATGGAGTGGACTGGAGTGGAGTGGAATGGCGTTGAGTGAAACGGAGCTGTGTTGAGTGGAATGAAATGGAGTTTAGTGGAGTGGAGTGGAAAGCAATGGGGTGGAATGGAATGCAATGGAATGGAGTGGAATTAAAAGGAGTGGAGTGGAACAGAGTGAAATGCAATGGAGAGGAAGAGACTGCAGTAGAATGGAATAGAATGGATTGGAATGGAGTAGAGTGGAATGGAATGGAGTGTGGTGGGGTGGAGTGGAGTGGAGTGGAGTGGTGTGGAAAATAGCGGAGTAGAATGGAATGGAATGGAGTAGAGTTGTATGGAATGGAGTGCGGTGGAGTGGAGTGGAGTGGAGTGGTGTGGGAAATAGCAGAGTGGATTGGAATGGAATGGAGTGGAGTGGATTGGAGTGCAATGGAATAGAGTGGAGCGGAGTGGAGAAGAATGCAATGGAAGGGAGTGCAATGGAATGGAGAAGAATGCAATGGATAGGAATGGAGTGGACTGGAGTGGAGTAGAGTGCAGTCGAATGGAAAGTAATGAAGTAGAGTGGAGTGGAGTGGAGAAGAGTACAGTCGAATGGAAAGTAATGAAGTGGAGTGGAATGGAATGGAGTGGAGTGGAATGGAATGGAATGGAGTAAAGAGGAATGGAGTGGAGAGGAATGGAGTGGAGAGGAATGGAGTAGAGTGGAATGGAATGCAATGGAATCGAATATAGTGGAGAGAAGTGGAGTGGAGTTGAATGGATTGGAAGGTAGAGGAGTGGAGTGGAATTGAATGCAATGGAATGGAGCACAATGGAGTGGAAGGAGTGGAGGGCTGTGGAATAGAATGGAATGCAATGGAGTGGAGTGGAATGGAATGGAGAGGAATGGAGTGGAGTGGAGTGGATGGAGTGAGTTGCGGTGGAATGGAATGGAATGAAATGGAATGGAGTTGAATGGAATGGAGTGAAGTGGAGTGGAATATAGTGGAGAGGAGTGAAGTGGAATGGAATAGAGTGGAGAGGAATGGAATGGAGAGGAATGGAATGGAATTGAATGGAATGAAATAGAATGGAATGGAATGGAATGGAATGGAAAGGAGTGGAGTGGAGTGGAATGGAGGGCAGTAAAGTAGAGTGGAATTAGGTGTAGTGGGAGGGAATGGAGTGGAGTGGAATGGAATGGAGTGAAACGGAATGGAATGGAGTGGTATGGATTGGAATTGAGTGGAGTGAAGTGGACACGAGTGGAGTGCAATGGAATGCAATGGAATGGAGTGGAGTGGAAAGGACTGGAATGGATCGGAATGCATTGAAATGCAGTGGAATGCAGTGGAATGGAATGGAGTGGAAAGTAATGGAATAGTATTTAATAGAGAGGAATGGGATGGAGTGGAGTGGAGTGGAATTGAGTGGAGTGGAATGGAATGAAGTGGAGTGGAGTTTAATGGAATGCAGTCGAGTGAAGTGGAATGGAATGGAATGGAGTGGAAAGGAATTGAAAGGAATGGAGTGGAATGGAATGGAGTTGACTGGGATGGAGTGTAATGGAATAGAATTTAGAGTAAGGGAGTGGAATAGAATGGAGTGGAGTGTAGTGGAGTGTGGTGGAATGGAATGGAGTGGAGTGGAGTGGAGTTGACTGGAGTGGAATGAAATGAAGTGGGACGGATTGGAATGGATTGGAATGGAGAGGAGTGGAATGGCGTGGAGTGAAGTGGAAAGGAATGGAATGGAGTTGAGTGGAATGGCGTGGAGTGAAGTGGAAAGGAATGGAATGGAGTTGAGCGGAATGGAGTGGATTTTAATGGATTGAAATGGAGTGGAGTGGAGTGGAGTGCAGTGCAGTGCAGTATAATGAAACGGAAAAATTGGAGTGGAGTGGAGAGGAGTGGAATGCGGTGGAATGGAATGGAGTGCATTGGAGTGTAGTGCAGTGGAGAGGAATGGAATGGACGAAAGTGGATTGGAGTGGAAAGGAATGGAATGGAGAGGAGTGGAGTGGAGTGTCATAGTATGGAAAGGAGTGAAGTGGAATGGATTGGAGTTGAATGGAGTGGAATGGAGGGAAATGGTGTTGAATGAAGTGGAGTGGAGTGGAATGGAGTGCAATTGACTGGAATAGAAAGGAAGGTGATGGAATGGAGTGGCGTGCAGTGGAATGGACTGGAATGGAAGGGAATGGAATGGAATGGACTGGAATGAAATGGAATGGATTGGAATGGTATGGAAGGGCATAGAACGGAGTAGAATGGAGTGGAATGGATCGAAATGGATTGGAAAGGAGTGGAATGGAACAGAATGAAATGGAATGGAATGGAGTGGAGTGGAATGGCTTGGAATTGAATGGGGTGGAGTGGAAAGGAATGGATTGCAGTAGAATGGATAGGAATGGAATGGAGTGGAGGGCAGTGGAATTGAATGGAATGGAGTGCAGTGGAGTGGAGTGGACTGGAACGCAGTGGAAAGGAGTGGAATAGAATGGAATGGAGTGGATTGGAATAGAGTGGAATGCAATGGAATAGAATGAAATAGAATGGAGTTGATTGCAATGGAATGCAGTGGAGTGGAGTGGTGTGGGAAATAGCGGAGTGAATTGGAATGGAATGGAGTGTAGTGGAATGGAGTGCAATGGAATAGATTGAAGTGGAGAGGAGAGGAATGCGATGGAAGGGAGTGCAGTGGAATGGAGAAGAATGCAATGGATAGGAATGGAGTGGAGTGGAGTGGAGTAGAGTGCAGTCCAATGGAAAGTAATGAGGTAGAGTGGAGTGGAGTGGAGTAGAGTGCAGTCGAATGGACAGTAATGAAGTGGAGTGGAATGGAATGGAGTGCAGTGGAATGGAATGGAATGGATTAAGGAGGAATGGAGTGGAGAGGAATGGAGTAAAGTGGGATGGAATGGTACAGAGTGGAATGGAATGGAATGGAATCCAATGTAGTGGAGAGAAGTGGAATGGAGTTGAATGGATTGGAATGTAGTGGAGTGGAGTGGAATTGAATGCAATGGAATGCAGCACAATGGAGTGGAGGGAGTGGAGGACTGTGGAATAGAATGGAATGTAATGGAGTAGAGTGGAATGGAATGGAGAGGAGTGGAGTGGAATGGAATGGAGAGGAATGGAGTGGAGTGGAGTGGATAGAGTGAGTTGCAGTGGAATGGAATGGAATGGAATGAAATGGAATGGAGTCGAATGTAATGGAGTGAAGTGGAAGGGAACGTAGTGGAGAGGAGTGAAGTGGAATGGAATAGAGTGGAGTGGAGTGGAAAGGAGGGGAATGGAATGGAATGGAATGGAATGGAATAGAATGGAATGGAATGGAATGGAATGGAACAGAAAGTAGTGGAGTGGAGTGGAATGCAAGGCAGCAGAGTAGAGTGGAATTAGGTGTAGTGGAAGGGAATGGAGTGGAGTGGAAAGGAATGGAGTGAAATGGAATGGAATGGAGTGAAGTAGACTGGAATTCAGTGGAGTTAAGTGGATGGAGTGGAGTGCAATGTAATGCAATGGAATGGAGTGGAGCGGAGAGGACTGGAATGGAGCAGAATGGATTGAAATGCAGTGGAATGCAGTGGAGTGGAATGGAGTGGAAAGTAATGGAACGGTATTTAATAGAGAGGAATGGGATGGAGTGGAGTGGAGTGGAGTGGAATTGAGTGGAGTGGAATGGAATGAAGTGGAGTGGAGTTTAATGGAATGCAGTCGAGTGAAGTGGAATGGAATGGAATGGAGTGGAAAGGAATTGAAAGGAATGGAGTGGAATGGAATGGAGTGGACTGAATGGAGTGGAATGGAATGGAATTTAGAGAAAGGGAGTTGAATAGAATGGAGTGAAGTGTAGCGGAGTGTAGTGGAATGGAATGGAGTGGAATGGAGTGGAGTGGAATGGACTGGAGTGGAATGAAATGAAGTGGGACGGATTGGAATGGAGTGGAATGGAGTGGAGTGGAATGGAGTGGAGTTAAGTGGAATGGAATGGAATGGAGTTGAGTGGAATGGAGTGTATTTTAATGGACTGAAATGGAGTGGAGTGGAGTGGAATGCAGTGCAGTGCAGTATAATGAAATGGAAAGAATGGAGTGGAGTGGAGAGGAGTGGAATGCGGTGGAATGGAATGGAGTGCAGTGGAGTGGAGTGCAGTGGAGAGGAATGGAATGGACGAAAGTGGATTGGAGTGGAATGGAATGGAATGGAGTGCAGTGGAGTGGAGTGTCAAAGTATGGAAAGGAGTGAAGTGGAATTGATTGGAGTTGAATGGAGTGGAATGGAGGGAAATGGTGTTGAATGAAGTGGGGTGGAGTGGAGTGGAGTGCAGTTGACTGGAAAATAATGGAACAGAACGGAATGGTGTGGAGTGGAGTGGAATGGACTGGAATGGAAGGGAATGGAATGGAATGGACTGGAATGAAATGAAATGGATTGGAATGGTATGGAAGGGTATAGAACGGAGTAGAATGGAGTGAAATGGATTGGAAAGGAGTGGAATTGAATGGAATGGAATGGAGTGGAGTGGAATGGCTTGGAATTGAATGGAGTGGAGTGGAATGGAATGGAATGCAGTAGAATGGATAGGAATGGAATGGAGTGGAGGGCAGTGGAATGGAATGGAATGGAGTGCAGCGGAGTGGAGTGGACTGGAATGCAGTGGAAAGGAGTGGAATGGAATGGAATGGAGTGGATTGGAATAGAGTGGAATGCAATGGAATAGAATGAAATGGAATGGAGTAGAGTGGAATGGAATGGAGTGGAGTGGAATACAGTGGAGTGAAATGGAGCTGTGTGGAGTGGAATGAAATGGAGTGGAGTGGAGTTTAAAGCAATGGGTTGGAAAGGAATGCAATGGAATGGAGTGGAATTTAAAGGACTGGAGTGGAAAGGAGAGCAATGGAATGGAGAGGAATGGACTGCAAAGGAATGGAACAGAATGGAGTGGAATGGAGTAGACTGGAATGGAATGCAGTGGGGGTGGAGTGCAGTGGAGTGGAGTATTGTGGTGTGGACAATAGCGGAGTGGAGTGGAATGGAATGGAGTGGAGTGTAATGGAATGTGATACAATGGAATGGAGTGGAGTGGAGTGGAGAGGAATAGAATGGAAGGGAGTGGAGTGGAATGGAGAAGAATGCAATGGTGAAGAATGGAGTGGAGTGGGTGCAGTGGAGTGGAGTGCAGTCGAATGGAAAGTAATGAAGTGGAGTGGAATGGAAGGGAATGGAGTGGAGTGGAATGGAATGGAATGGAGTAAAGTGGAACGGAATGGAGAGGAATGGAGTAGAGTGGAATAGAATGGTATGGAATGGAATGTAATTGAATGGAATCGAATGGAGTGCAGTGGAGTGCAATGAGTTGAATGGATTGGAATGTGGTGGAGTGGAGTGGAAAGGAATGCAATGGAATGGAGCACAATGGAGTGGAGGGAGTGGAGGGCTGTGGAATTGAATGGAATGTAGTGGAGTGGAGTGCAATGAAATGGAGTGAAGTGTAATGGAATGTAGTGGAGAGGAGTGAAGTGGACTGGAATTGAGTGGAGGGGAATGGAATAAAGAGGAACGGAATGGAATGGAGTGGAGTGGAATGGAATGCAGTGCAGTGGAGTGGAGTGGAATGGAGTGCAGTGGAATGGAATGGAGTGGATTGGAATTGAGTGCAATGGAATGGAGTGGAGTGGAGAGGAATGGAAAGGAAGGGCGTGCAGTGGAATGGAGAAGAATGGAATGGAGAGGACTGAAGTAGAGTGGAAGGCAGTGGAGTGGAGTGCAGTCGAATGGAATGTAATGAAGTGGAGTAGATTGGAATGGTGTGGAGTGGGATGGAATGGAATGGAGTAAAGCGGAAAGGAGTGGAGAGGAATGGAGCAGATGGAATGGAATGTTATGGTGTGGAATGGAATGGAATGGAATCGAATGGAGTGGAGTGGAGTGGAATGGAGTTGAATGGATTATAATGTAGTGGAGTGGAGTGGAATGGAATGCAATGGAATGGAGCACAATGGAGCGGAGTGAGTGGAGGGCTGTTGAATAGAATGGAATGTAATGGAGTGGAGTGGAATGGAGTGGAGAGGAACGGAGTGGAGTGGAGTGGAAGGAATGGGTTGCAGTAGAATGGAATGGAATGAAATGGAGTGGTGTAGAATGGAATGGAGTGAAGTGTAACGCAATGTACTGGAGAGAAGTGAAGTGGACTGGAATGGAGTGGAGTGGAATGTAATTAAGTGGAGTGGAGTTTAACAGAATGCAGTGGAGTGAAGTGGAATGGAATGGAATGGAGTGGAAAGGAATTGAAAGGAATGGAGTGGAATGGAAAGGAGTGTAGTGGAATGGAATGGAATTTAGTGGAGGGGAGAGGAATGGAATGGAGTGGAGTGGAGTGGAGTGCACTGGAATGGAAGGAAGTGGAGTGGAGTGGAGTGGACTGGATTGTACTGGAATGGAGTGGACTGGAAGGAATGAAGTGTAGTGGAATGGAATGAAGTGGAGTGGAAGGGAATGGAATGGAAGAGTTGAGAGAAATGGAGTGGATTGGATTACAGTGGACAGGAATAGAGTGTGATGTAATGGAATGGAGTGGAGTGGACTGGAATGGAGAAGAGTGGACTGGAAGGGAATAGAATGAAATGGAATGGGATAGAGAGGAGTGGAATCGAATGAAGTGGAGTGGAATGGAATAGAATGGAATGTTGTTCAGTGGAATGGAGTGGAGTGGAATGGAGTGGAGTGGAATTGAAGGAAGTGGAGTGGAATGGAATGCACTGGAATGGAATGGAATGTATTGGAATATAGTGGAGTGGACTGGAATAGAGTGGAGTGGAGTGGAAGGGAGTGGAATGGAATGGAATTAAATGGTTTGGGGTGGATTGTATCTGAATGAAGTGGAATTGATAGGAATGGAGTTGAGTGGAATGGAATGGAATGGATTGGAGTGGATTGGAGTTGAGTGGACTGGAATAGAGAAGAATGGAATAGAATGGAGTGGAATGGAATGAAATGGAACGGAATGGAATGGAGTGGAATGGAATTGAGTGGTGTGGAGTGGAAAGGAGTGGAGTGTAGTGGAATGCAATGGAATGGAATGGAATGGGGCGGAGTAGAATGGAACGGAATGGAATGGAGTGTAATTCAGTGGAGTGGACTGGAATGGAATGAAATGGAATGCACTAGAATGGAATGGAATGGAGTGGAGTGGAACGCAATGGCATGGAATGGAATATAGTTTAGTGGAGTTTAGTGGAGTGAACGGGAATGGAATGGAATGGAATATAATGGATTGGAGTGTAATGGACTGAAGTGGAATGGAGTGGAGTGGATATCATTGGAGTAGAATGGAATGGATTTAACTGGATTGAAGTGGATTGGAATGAAAATGATTGCAATGGAATGGATATGAGTTGAATGGAGTGGTGTGGAGTGTAATGGAAAGGAATGGAATGGAGTGAAATTGAATGGAGTGGAGTGGCGAGGATTGGAGTGGAGAGGAACGGACTGGAGTGGAGGGGAATGAAGTTGAATGGAGTGGATTGGAGTGGACTGGTTTAATGTAATGAAAAGCACTGAAGTGGAATGAAGTGGAATGGGAGGGATTGGAATGGTGGGTAATGGATTACAATGTAGTGGAGTGGAATTGAATGGAGTGTAAAGGATTGGAGCGGAGTGTAATGGAATGGAATGCAGTGTAAGGGAGTAGAATGGAGTGTAGTGAAATTGAATTGATTAGAAGGAGGGGAGTGGAATTGAATGGAATTGAATATAGTCAATGAAATTGAATGGATTGGAATGGAATGGATTGGCTTGGATTGACTGGATTGTAGTGGAATGGAGTGGAATGCGTTACAAAGGAGTGGAGTGGAATGGAATGGAATGGAGTGCAGTGGAATGGAAAGGAGTGGAATGGACTGGATTGGGGCGGAGTGGAGTGGAATGGTGTGGAGTGGAATGGACTGGATTGGAATGGAAGGGAGGGGAATGCAGTGGAATGGAATGGAACACAGCGGAGTTGAGTGGAGTGGAGTGGATACAAATACATTGGAATGGAGTGGAATGAAGTGGAGTGGAATGGAGTGGGATGGAGTGGAATGGAATATACCAGAGAGGAATGTAATGGAATGTACTGGAGTGGAGTGCAGTGCAGTGGAGTGGAGAGGAATAGAGTGGAGTGGAGTGGAGTTGAACTGAATGGAAAGGAGTGGAACGGATAGGAATGGAATGGAGTCGAGGGCAGTGGAATGGAATGAATTGGAGTGGAGTGGATTGGAATGGAGTGGAATGGAGGGCAAAGGATTGGAATGGAGAGGAGAGAATTGGAGTGGAAAGAATTGGAATGGAATGGAATGAAGTCGAGTGGAGTGGAATGGAGTGGAATTGATTGGAATGAAGTGGACTCGAGTGGAATGGAGTGCAATGGATTCCATTGGAGTAGAGTGGAGTGGACTGGAATGGAGTGTAATGGAGTGGAATCGAGTTGAATGAAGTGGAGTGGAATGAAGTGGAATGGAATGGAATGGAGAGGAGTATACTGGAATGGATTTGAATGCAGTGGATTCCAGTGGAATGGAATGGAAAGGAACGGAGCAGAGTAGAGTGGAATGGACTGGAGTGGAGTATATTGTAGTGGAGTGGCGTGGAACGGAGTGGAGTCGAAAGAAATGGAGTGCAGTAGAGTGGAATAGAATGTAACGGAATTTAATGGAATGGAATTGGGTGGAATGGAAAGGAGTGGCATGGAATGGAGTACAGTGAAATGGAGTAGAGTGGAGTGCATTCGAATGGAAAGGAATGGAGTGGAGAGCAGTGGAGTGGAGTGGAGTGGAGAGGAATGGAGTGGAATGGAGTGGAATGCAGTGCAGTGGAGACGAGTGGAAGGGAATGGTGTGGAGTGATATGTATTGGAATGCAATGGAGAGAAGTGCAATGGAATGGAATGGAATGGAGTGGAGTGGAGTGGACTTGAATGCAGTGGAATGAAGTGGAATGGAATGGAATTGAGTGGTTTGGAAAGGACTGGAATGGAACGTAGTGGATTGCAGTGGAAAGGAATGGAATGGAGTGGATTGGAGTGGAGTGGACTGGAATGGAATGGAGTAGAGTGGAAAGGAATGTAGTGGAGTAGAGTGGAGTGCAGTGGAGTAGAGTGGAATAGAGTGCAGCAGAGTGGAACGGAATGGAGTGGAGTGGAAGAGGTTGCAATGGAATGGAATGGAGTGCAGGGGAATAGAAAGGAATGGAGTGGAGTGGAGTGGAATGGACTGGAATGGAGTGTAATAGAGGGCAATGTAGTGGAATGGAGTGGAGTGGATTGGAATTGAAAGGACTGGAATGGAATGGAGTTCAGAGGCATGGAATGGAGTGCAATGGTTTGGAATGGAGTGGAGTCGAGTGGGATGGAATGGAATGGAATGGAGCAGAGTGGAGTGGAATGGGGTGGAGTGGAGTGCAATGTAATGGAATGGAGTGGAATTTAATGGAATGTAGTGGAGTGGAATGGAGTGAAATCTAATGGAGTGGAATGGAATGGAGAGGGGTAGAGTGGAGTGGAGAAGAGTGGAGTGCAATGGAATGGAGTGGAGTGGAAGGGAATGGAAAGGAATGGAGTGTAATGGGGTGAGGTGGAATGGAATGGATTGTATTGGAGTAGAGTGGAGTGGACTGGAATGGAGTGGATTAGAGTGGAATCGCGTGTAATGAAGTGTTGTGAAATGGAGTGGAATGCTATGGAATGGAATGGAATGGAGTAGATTGGACTGAAATGGAGTGATGTGGATTGGAGTGGAATGGAGTGGAGGGGATTGGAATGAAATTGAGATGATTGGAGTGGAATGGTATGGAGTGGAATGGAATGCAATGTAATGGAGTGGAATGGATATGAGTGGAGAGCAATGGAATGGAGTGGAGGGCAGTGGAATGGAATGGAATGCAGTGGAGTGGGCTGAATTGGACTGGATTGGAGAAGAAGGGAGTGAAATAGAGTCGAATAGAGTGGAGTGGAGTAGAGTAGAATACAATGGAATGGAGTAGAATTGAGAAGAGTGGAATGCAATTGAGTGAAGTCGAGTGGAATGGAACGGAATGGATTGGAATTTAATGGAATGGAATGGAGTGGAATTGAATGGCAGCTAGTGGAGTGTATTGCAGTGGAATGGAATGGAGTGGAGTGCAGGGGAGTGGACTGCATTGGAGTGGAATGGAGTGGAATCGAGTTGAATATATATGAGTGGAATGGAGTGGAATTGTATTTAATGGAATGGAATGGAATGGAATGGAGTGAAGTGGATTGGAATGGAGTGGAATGATTTGGAATGGATTTGAGTGGATTGGAATGGAATGGAACTGAATAGAATGGAATGGAATGGAGTGGATAGGAATGGAGAAGTTTGGAATTTCTTGGAGTGGAGTGGCCTGGAATTGACTTGAATGCAGTGGAATGGGGTGGAATGAAGTGGTATGCAATGGAGTGGAATGGAATCGAATGGTATGGAATGGAGTGGAGTGGAGTGGAATGCAGTAGAATGCATTGGAACAGAGTGGAGCGTAGTTGAATGGCGAGGAGTGGAATGGAATGGAATGCAATGGAATGTAGTGGAGTGTAATGCACAGGAGTGGAGTGGAATGGAATTGAATGGAATGGAATGGAGAGGAGTGGATTGGAATGTAGTGGAGGTGAATGGAGTAGAGTGGATTGGAATGTAGGGGAGTGGATTGGAAAGAAATGGAATGGAATGGAATGGAGTTGAGAGGAGTGTAATAGATTGGATTTGACTGGAAAGGATTTGAGTGGAGTGGAAAGGAATGGAATGCAATTGAATGGATTAAGTGGAATAGCTTGCAGTGGAAAGTAGTAGAGTGGCAAGCATTGAAGTGGAATGGAATGGAGTGGATTGGAGTGGAGTGGAGTGGAGTGAAATGAAATGGAATAGAACGGAATGGAGTGGAATGGAAAGGAGTAGGGAGGACTGGTATGGAGAGGAATTGAATGGAGTGGAATGGAATGGACTGGAGTGGAGAGGACTTGAATGGAATGGAGTAGAGTGTAATGGAGTGGAATGAATTGAAGTGGAGTGGATTAGAGTATAATGGAATGGAATGGAGTGGAGTGGAATGGAGTGGAAAGGAATGGAGTGGAATGAAGGGGAATGGAGTGGAGGGGAGTGGAGTGGAATGGATTAGAATGGACTGCAATGGAGTGTAATGGAATAGAATGGAAAGGAATGGAATTCAGTGGAGTGGAATGGAATGGACGGCAATGGAGTGGATTGAAATGGAATGGATTGGAATGGAATGAAAAGGCATGGAATGAAGTGGAGTGGAGTGAAATGGAGTGGAGTGAAACAGAAAGGAGTGGAATGGAATGGAAGAGAATGGAACGGAGTGGAGTGGAGTGCAATTGAGTGGGACGTATTAGAATGGTGTGGAGTGGAGTGGAATGGTTTGGAGTGGAATGGAACAGAGTGAAGTGGAATGGAGTGGAGTGGAATGTAATGGAATGGAATGGATTGGAATGGAGGGGAGTGGACTGCAGTGGAGTGCAGTATAATGGAATGGAATGGAATGGAATGGAGTGAAGTGGAATGGAGTGGAGTGGAATGGAGTGGAGTGGACTGTAATAGAGTGGTATGGAATGAATGGAGTGGAATGTGTTGTAATGTATTATATTGGATTGCAGTGGAGTGTAATAGAGTGGCGTAGGGTGGAATGGAGTGGAATGAAATGGAATGAAGTGGAATGGAGTGGAGTGGAGTGGAATGGAGTGCAGTGGAGTGCAAGGGAAATGAATGTAATGGAATGGAATGGAGTAGAGTTCAATGGAGTGGAGTGGAAAAGAGTAGAGTGGAATGGAATGGAATGGAGAGGAATGGAGTGGATTGGAGTTGAATGGAATGGAATGGAGTAGAGTTCAATGGAGTGGAGTGGAAAAGAGTAGAGTGGAATGGAATGGAATGGAGAGGAATGGAGTGGATTGGAGTTGAATGGAATGGAACGGAGTGGAGTAAAATGGAGCGAATTGGAGTGAAATGGAGTGCAATGGAATGCAGTGGAAGGGAGATGAATGTAATGGAATGGAATGGAGTAGAGTGCAATGTAGTGGAGTGGAATGGAGTAGAGAGGAATGGAATGGAATGGAGTGGAATGGAATAGAGAGGAATGGAATGGAATGGAGTGGAATGGAGTGGATTGGAGTTGAATAGAATAGAATGGAGTGGAGTAGAATGGAGTGGAGTTGAGTGGAATGGAGTGGAATGCAATGCAGTGGAATGGAATGGAGTGGAGTGGATGGAGTGGAATGAAATGGAATGGAAAGAAAGTGATGGGGTGGAATGGAGTGGAGTGAAAGAATGGAGTGGAATGGAATGCAGTCGAGTGGAATGGGTTGGAGTTGAGTGGTGTGGAGGGGAATGGAATTGAATGTAATGCAAGGGAATGGAGTGTAGTGGAATGGATTGCAGTGGAATGGAATTGACTGGAGTGAACTGGTGTGGAATGGAATGGAGTGGAGTGGAGTGGGGTGCAATGAAATGGAATGGAACGGAAAGGGATGGCGAGGAATGGACTGGAGTGGAGTGGAATAGAGAGGAATGTAATAAAGTGGAAAGGAATGGAGTAGAGTGGACTGGAATGGAGTTGGATGGACTGGAATGTACTGGAATAGTTTGAAATGTAATGGAATGGAAAGGAATGGAATGGAATGGAATGGAATGGAATGAAATGGAAACGAATGGAATGGAATGGAATGGAATGGAATGAAATGGAATGGAATGGAATGGAATGGAATGGAATGGAGTGGAGTGGAGTGGAATGGAGGGGAATGGATTTCAAAGCAGTGGAAAGAAATGGAATGGATTGGAATGGAATAGAATGGCATGGAATGAAGTTGAGTGGAGTGGTATGTAGCAGAATGGAGGGGAAAGGAATGGAAAGGAATGGATTGGAATGGAATGGAGTAGAGTGGACTGGAAGGAAGTGGAGCGGACTGGAATGAAATGCAGTGGAATTGAGTGTAGTGGAATGGAATTGATTGGAGTGGAGTGGAAAGGAGTGGAGTGAAATGCAATGGAATGGAATGGAATGCAGTGGAGTGGAGTGCAATGGAGTGGAATGGATTTCAATGGAGTGGAATGGAATGGATTGGAATGGAATAGAATGGCATGGAATGGAGTTGATTGTAGTGGTAGGGAATGGAGTGGAGTGGAAAACAGTGGAATGGAATGGATTGGAATATAATGGATTCGAGTGGAGTGGAATGTAGTGGAATGGATTGGAATGGATTGGAATGGAATGGAGTGGAGTGGAATAAAATGGGTACGAGTGGAATGGAATTTAGTGAAGTGTAATGGAGTGGAGTGGAAAGGAGTTGACTGGAGTTGAATGGAATGGAATAAATTGGGGTGGAATAGAATGGAATGGAGTGGAACAGAGTGGAGTAGAATGGAGGGGAACTAAACTGAATGGTGTGGAGTGGAACGGAATGGAGTGGATTGGAATTGATTGTAATGGACTGGTTTTGAATGCAGTGGAATGGAATGGAGTGGTTTGGAGTGCAATGGAATTGAATGGAATGGTGCAGAATGGAGTGGAATTGAGTGTAATGGAAAGGAGTTTAGTAGAGTGGAATGGAATGGAATAGAGTGGAGTGGAATCGAGTGGAGGGGAGTGGAATGGATTGGACTGCAAGGTTATGGAATTTAATGCAGTGGTGTGAAGTGTAGGAGAGTGGAGGGGAAAGGAATGGAGTGGAGTGGAATGCATTGGAACGGAATGGAGTAGAGTGGAGTGCAGTGTAATGGAATGGAATTGAGTAGAGTGGAATGGAGTGAACAATAATTAAGTGGAATGGAGTGGAAAGGAGTGGAATGGAGTGGAGTTGAATAAAATGGAATGGAATGGAATGCAGTAGAGTGGAGTCGAATGGAGTGGAATGGATTGGAATATAGTGGAGTGGAGTAGAATGGAATAGAAATGAGTGGAGTGGAGTGCAGTGTAATTGAAAGGAATGGAGTGGAGTGCTGTGTAGTGGACTGGAATGGAATGGAAATGTTGGAATGCAGTTGAGTGGAATGGAGTTGAACAGAATGGAATGGAAAGGAACGGAATGGAATGGAGTGGGTTGGAGTGGAATGGAATTGAATCTATAGGAATGGAATAGAGTGGAAAGGAATGGAATGGAATGGAATGGAGTGCAGTGGAGTGGAATGGAGTGGAGTGTAGTGAAGTGGAATTGAATGGCGTGAAGTGAAGTGGATTGGAACAGAATGGAATGGAGTGCAGTGGAATGGAATGGAATGTACTGGAGTGGATTGAACTGGACAGGAATCGAGTGGAATGCAGTGGAATGGAGTAGTTTGGAGTGGAGTGCAATGAAGTGGAATGGAATGGAATGGAGTGGAGTGGAGTGCAATGGAGTGGAATGGATTGGAATGCAATGGAAAGGACTGTAATGAAATGGAATGGAATGGAGTGTAGTGGAGTGGAATGGAGTGGAGTGGAATGGAGTGGAGTGGAATGGAGTGCAGTGAATTGGAATGGAATGGAGTGGAATGAAGTGGAATGGAATGGATTGGAATGGAGTGGAGTGGAATGGAGTGGATTGCACTGCAATAGAATCGAGTGGAATGCAGTACAGTGGAAAGGAAGGGAATTCAGTGGACTGGAATGAAGCAGAGTGGAAGAATGGAGTGGAATGGAATGGAATGGAGTGGAGTGGAGTGGAAAGGAGTGGAGTGGAGTGGAATGGAATGGAGTGGAGTGGAATGGAATGGAATAGAATAGAATGGAACGGAGTGGAGTGGAGTGGGATGAAGTGCGGTGGTAATGGAATGGAGATGATTAGAATGGAATGGAATGGAGTGGAATGTAAAGGAATGGAATGAAGTACAATAGAATGGAATAGTGTGGAATGGTATGGATTGGAGTTTAATGGAAAGCAATGGAATGGAATTGAGTGGATTGGATTGGAGTGAAATGTAGTGGAGTGGAGGGAAGTAGAGTGGAGTGCAATTGAATGGAGTGTAACGGATTGGAAAGGTGTGGACTGTAATGGAAATTAGGGGTATGGAGTGGAGGGGAGGGGAACGGAGTAAAGTGTAGTAGAATGGAGTGGAGTGGAATGAGACGAAATGGAGTGGTTTGGATTGTAATGGAGTGGAGCGGAGTGGTGTGGAATGGAGTGGAGTGGAATGCAGTTCAGCGTTGTGAAATCGAATGTAATTGAATGGAATGGAGATTAGTGGAATGCAGTACATTGGAATGGAGTAGAGTGGAATTCATTGGAATTGAGTGGAGTGGAGTGGAATGGAATGGAGTGGATTGGAATGGAGAGAAGTGGACTGGAAAAGGAATGGAATGGAATGGAGCGGAGTGGAATGGAGTGGAGTTGAACGGAGTTGAGTGGAATGGTACAGAGTGGAATGTTGTGTCATGGAGTTGAGTGGACTGGAATGAAATGGAAGGGAGTTGAGATGAGAAGAGTGGAATGGAATGGAATGCAGTGGAATGGAAGGGGTTGCAGTGGACTGGAGTGTAATGGAGTGTAGTGGAGTCGAAATAGTTTAGTGGAGTGGAGTGAACTGGAGTGGAATCGAGTGGATGTTAATAGAGTGGACTGCAGCGGAATGGAGTGGAGTAGAATGGAGTGGAATGGAATGGATTGGAGTGGAATTAAGTGGCGTGGAATGCAATGGAGTGAAATGGACTGGAATGGAGTGGCATGGAATGGATTGGAATGCCATGGAGTTGAATGGAATGGAATGGAATGGAAAGAAATGGTTTAGAATGGAGTGGAATGCAGTTGAGTGGACTGGAGTGGAGTTGAGTGGAGTGGAGCAGAGTGGAATGGAGCAGAACGGAGTGGAGTGGAAAGGAGCAGAATGAAATGGAAAGGAATTGAATGGAAAGGAACGGAATCTAATGGAATTGAATGGAATTTAATGCAATGTAATGCAACGGAATAGAATGAAATGCAATGGACTGTTGGCATGTAATGTGAGCTGAGATCATGCCACTGCACTCCAGTCTGGGGTTCAGGGTCATATTCTGTCATAAGAAAGTAGTGGAATGCAAAGGATTGATACGGAATGGAATGGGATGAAATGTAGTGGAGTGAAGCGGATTGGAGAGGAGTGGAGTAGCATATATTCGAATGAAATGGGATGGAATGGAAGGGAATGGAGTGGAGTGGAGTGGAGTGAAATAGAATAGACCTGAATTTGATGGAATGGAATAGAATGCAATGGAATGGTGAAAAGAAAAGTGACCTGAGATTTGTCACTACACTCCAGCTTTTGGGACAAAGAAAGATACTATGGAAAGAAAGGAATGGAATGGAATAGAGTGGAATGGAATGGAGTGGAATGGAGCGGAGTAGAGTGGAGTAGAATGGAATGAAGTGGGTTTGAATGGAATGGAATGGATTGGAAGAGAATGGAATGGAATGGAGTGGATTGAAATAGAGTGGAATTGAACGGAGTGGAATGGAGTGAGGACGAGAGTAGTGGAGTGGAGTGGAGAGAAGTGGAGTGGGGTGGAATGGAGTGGGCTGGAGTGGAATGGAATGGAATGCAGTTTAATAGAATGGAATGGAGTTGAATCAAAAGGAATGGCGTGGAATGGATTGGAGTGGAGTGGAATGGAGTGGAGTGTAATGGAATGGAGTGGACTGGAGTTGAATGGAGTGGCGTGGAGGAGAATGGAATGGAATGGAGTGGAGTGGAGTGGACTGGAGTTGAATTGAATGGAGTGTAGTGGAGTGGAGTGGAATGTAATGGAATGGTATGGTTGGAGTGGAGTACAATGGAGTGGAGTGGAGTGGAATGGAGTGGAATGGAAAAGAGTGGAGAGGAGAGGAGTGGCGTGCAGTGGAGTGGAATGGAAGGCAGTGGAGTGGAATGGTGTGCAATGAATCGGAGTGGAGGGGAGTGGAACGGAATGTAATGGAATGGAATGGAGTGCAGTGAAACGGAGAGGATTGGAGTGAAGTGGACTGGAATGCAATGGAGTGGAGTGGAATGGAACGGAGTGGAGTGGAGGGTAAACTTGTGGAATGGAGTGGAGTAGAGTGGAGTGGAGTGAAATAGAATGGAATGGAATCCAATGGAATGGAATGAATTGGATTGGAGGGGATAGTAATGGAGTTAATTGGAGTGGAGTGGAGTGGAATGGAAAGTAATAGAGTGGACTGGAATGGAGTGGAATGGAGTGGCATGGAGTGGAGTGCAGGGTAAAGAAGTGTAGTGGAGTGCAGTGGAGTGAAGTCTAATGTGATAGAGTGGAGTGGAGTGTACAGGAGTGGCATGCAATGGAGTGGAATGGAATGGAGAGGAGTGTAATGGAGAGGAGTGAAATGGAGTGGAGTGAAATACAGTGGCATAGAATGTAGTGTAAAGGAATGGAATGAAGTTGAGTTGAATTGAATGGAATGAATTGTAATAGAGTCGAGTGGAGTGGAGTTCAGTGAGTGGAGTGGAATTCTGTGGAGAGGAGTGGACTGGATTTGATTGGAATGGAACGGAATGAAATGGAGTGGAATGGGGTGGAATTTAGTGGAGTGGATTGGAATTCACTGGGGAATAATTTAATGTAATTGAATGGAATGGAGTACAGTGCAATGGAGTGGATTGGAGTGGAGTGGAGAAGAATGGAAAGGTGTGGAGTGGAGTGGGATGGAGTGGAATGGAATGGAATGGAGTGGAGTGGAATGGAGTGGAGTGGCATGGAATGGAGTGAAATGGAATGGAGCAGAATATAATGAAACGGAATGGAATAGAGTGGAATGGAATGGAATGGTATGCAGAGAAGTGGAGTAGAATGGAGTGGAGTCATGTGGAATTGATTGTAGTGGAGTGGAATGGAGAGGAGTGGAATGGAATGGAATGGAGTGGAGTGGAGTGCAGTGCAGTGGAATGGAATGGAGTGTAGTGAAGTGGAGTAGAAAGGAATGGAAATGAATGGAATGATGTTGGATGGAATGGAGCACAATGGAATGAAATGGTATGGAGATAAGTGGAGTAGAACGGAACTGCGTGGAGTGGAATGGAATGAAGTGAAATGGACTGGCAAAGAATGGAGTTGAATGGAATGGAAAGCAGTGGAGTGGAACGGAATGGAGTGAAGTGGAGTGTACTGTATTAGAGTGGAGAGGAAGGATCTGAATGGAATGGAAAGGAGTGGAATGGAATGGAATAGAGTGGAATGGAGTGGATTGGAGTGGAGTGGAGTGGAACGGAATGTAGTAGAGTAGAGTGGATTAGAATGAAATGGAATGGAATGGCATGGATTGGAATGGAATGGAAATTCGTGGAGTGGAATGAAATGGAATGGATTGGAATGGAATGGAGTGGAGTGGAATGGAGTGGAGTGGAGTTGACTGCAGTGAAGTGCAATGAAATGGAGTGGAGTGGAGTGGACTTTACTGGAGTGTCAGGGAGTCGATTGGAATAGAATGGAGTGTAGAGGAATGGAGTGGACTGCAATGCAGCGGAGTGTAGTGGAGTGGAGTGGAATGGAATGACATGGAAAGTTGTACAGTGGAATGGCATGGAGTGGAGTGGAATGGAATGGAATGGAGAGGAGTGGAATGGAGTGGAATGTAATGGGGTGGAATGGAATTGAGTGGAATGGAATGGAGTTGAATGGAATGAAATGAAGTTGAGTGGAATGGAGTGCAGAGGAGTGGAATGGCGTGGAGTGGAATGGAATGGAATGGAGTGGAATGGAATGAGGTGGAATTGAGTGAATTGGAGCGGAATGGAATGGAATGGATTGGAATGGAGTGGAATGGATTGGAGTAGAGTTGAATGGAGAGGAATGGAATGGAGTTGAATGGAGAGGAATGGAATGGAGTTGAATGGAATGGAGTGGAGTTTAGTGGAGTGTAGTGGAATGGAATGGAGTAGAGTGGAATGGAGTGGAATGGAAATAGATATAGTGGAATTTAGTGTTAAGGAATAGAATGGAGTGTAGTGGAATGGAGTGGAGTGGAATGGAGTGGAATGTAGGGTAATGGAGAGGAAAGGAGTGGAGGGGCACGAAATGGAGTGGAATGGACTGGAAAATGGAGTTTAGTGGAGTGTATTGGAATGGAATGGAGTAGAGTGGAATGGAGTGGAATGGAAAGGGATATAGTGGAATTTATTGTTAAGGAATAGAATGGAGTGGAGTGGAATGGAGTGGAGTGGAATGGAGTGGAATGTAGGGTAATGGAGAGGAAAGGAGTGGAGTGGAAAGGAATGGAGTGGAATGCACTGGAAAGGAGTGGAAAGGAATGCAGTGGAGTGGAGTGTCATACACTGGAATGAAGTGGAATGGAATGGAATGGAGTGGAGTGGAATGGAATGGAATGGAGTGGAATGGAATGGAATGGAGTGGAATGGAATGGAATGGAGTGGAGTAGAGTGAAATTTACTGGAATCAATTGGAATGAATTGGAATAGAGTGGAATGGGAAGAAATGGAGAGGAATAGAATGGAACAGCCTGGAATGGAGTGGAGTGGGGTTCCATGGAGTGGAGTGGAGTGGAAAGTGTTGGAGTGGAATGAAATGGAAAGGAATAGAGTGGAGTGTACTGGAGTGGATTGGAATGGGGGAGAGTGGAATAGAATGGAATGGAATGAAATGGATTGGAATGGATTGGAGATGAGAGGAGTGGAATGGAGTGGACTGGAGTGGAAGGGAATGGAAGGGAATGGAGTGGAGTGGAATGTAGTGGAATGGAATGGAGTGGAGTGGGGTGGAATTGAATGGAGTGGAGTTGAGTGGAGTGGATTTCAATGAAATGCAATGGAATGGAGTGGAGTGGAGTGGAATGGAGTGGAGTGCAATGGAATGGAGAGGAACAGAATGGAGTGGAAAGGAATGGAGTGGAGTGGATTAGACTGTACTGGCGTGAAATGGAATAGAGTAGAGTGGAATGGAGTGGAAAGGAATGGAGTGGAATGGTGTGCAGTGTAATGGAATGGAATAGAATTGAGAGGAATAGAGGGGAATGGAGTGAAATGTACTGGAGTGGAGAGGAATGGAATGCAATGAAATAGAACGGAATGGATTGGAGTGGAGTGGAATGGACTGGAATGGAGTGGAATTGAATGAAATGGAGTGGAGTGGAAAGGAATGGAGTAGAATGAAATGGAATGGCAAGGAATGGTGTGGTGTGGAATGGAGTGGATTGGAATGGAAAGAAGTGGAATGGAGAGCAGTAGAGTAGAATTGAATGGAATGGCATTTAATGGAGCGGAGTGGAGTGGAATGGATTGGAATGGAATGGAATGGAATGGAATGGAGTGGAGTGGAATGGAATGGAATGGAATGGAGTGGAGTGGAATGGAATGGAATGGAATGGAGTGGAGTGGAATGGAATGGAATGGAATGGAATGGAATGGAATGGAGTGGAGTGGAATGGAATGGAATGGAATGGAATGCATTAGAATGGAATGGAATGGATTGGAGTTGAATGCAATGACAGGGAATGGAGTGGAGCGTTGGGGAGTAGAGTGGAGTCTAGTGGAATTGACTATAGTGTACTGGAATGCATTGGAATGGAATGAAATGAAATACAATGGAATGGAAAGGAGTGGAATGGTATGGAATGGAATGGAAAGGAGTGGAATGGAGTGGAGTGGATAGAAAAGGAATGGAGTGGATTACAAATGAATCGAATGGATTGGAATCAAGTTGAGCAGACTGGAATGGAGTGGAGTGGAATGGAATTAATTTAAATGGACTGAAATGGAATGGAATTGAATGGAATAGAATGGAGAAGAGTGGAGTGGAATGGAGTGCCCTGGAGTGGTATGGAATGGAATGGAGTGGAGTGGAGTAGACTTGAATGGAGTGAAATGGAGTGGAAGGAAGTGGAATGGTGTGGAATGAAGTAGAATGCAGTGGAATGGAAAGCAGAGATATGGAATGGAATTCAATGAAATGGAATGGAATGGGGTGCAATGGAATGCAATGGAATGGAATGGAATGGAATGGAATGGAATGGAATGGAATGGAATGGAATGTTACGGAATGTAATTGAATGGTATGGGGTGGAGTGGAGTGGAATGGAGTGGAGTGGTGTTTAGTGGAATGCAAAGGAATGGAGAGGGATGGAATGGAAAGGATTGGAGTGAAATGGAATGGAGTGGAGTGAAATGGATTGGGATAGAATGGGGTGGAGTGGAAAGGAGTGGAATGTAATGGAATGGAGTGGAAGTGGAATCGAGTGGAATGGATTGGAGTGGAATTGAATGGAATGGAGTGGAGTGGAGTGGAATGGAATAGAATGGAGGGGAACAGTGTGGAGTGGAGTGGAGGGGATTGGAGTGCCATGGAGTGGTGTGAATTGGAATAGAATGGAATGGAATGGAGAGGACAGGAATGGAATTGAGTGGAGTTGAATGGATTGGAATGACATGGAGTTGAGTGGATTGCGGTGGAGTGGAGTGGAGTGGAATGGAGAGAAGTAGACTGGAAAGAGTGCATTGGATTGTAATGGAGTTTAATGGAATGGAATGGAATGGAGAGGACAGGAATGGAATGGAGTGGAGTTGAATGGTTTGGAATGGCATGGAGTTGAGTGGATTGCGGTGGAATGGAGTGGAGTGGAATGGAGAGAAGTGGACTGGAAAGAGTGCATTGGATTGTAATGGAGTTTAATGGAATGGAATGGAATGGAAGGGAGTAGAGTGTAATGGAATGGAATGGAGTGGAGTGGAATAGAGTGGAGTGGAATGGAATTGAATGGATTGGAGTAGAGTGATGTGGAATGGTGTGGAGTAGAGTTGAACAGAGTTGAATATTATGGAAAATAATGGGGTGGAGTGGAATGGAATGGAGTTGAATGTACTAAAGTGGAATTAAATGGAATGGAATGTAGTGGAGTGGAAAGGAGTCTATTGGAGCGGAATGGAATGAAATAGAATGGAAAGGAATAGATTGGAATGGATTGGAGTTTAATGTAGTGGAGTGGAGTGGAATAGAATTGAATAGATGGAGGTGGAGTGGCATGGAATGGAGAGATGAATAAAATGGCATGGAATGGACTGGAGTGGAGTGGAGTGGAGTGGAGTGAAAAGGAGTAGAACGGAGTGAAGTAGACTGAAATGGAGTGTAGTGTACTGAAATCGATTGGAATGGAATGTAGGGGAACAAAATGCAGGGTAATGGCAGGGAATGGAGTGGAGTGGAAAGGAAAATAATGGAATGTAGTGGAGCGGACTGGAATAGAGTGGAATGGAATTGAATGGAATTTAATGGAATGGAATGGAGTTGAGTGAAGTGGAATGGAGTCGAGTGTAGTGGAATGGAGTATAGTGAACTGGAATGGAATGAAGTGGAGTAGAGTGGAAACGAATGGAATGCAATGGAGTGGAATTGAGTGGATTGGTGTGGAGTGGAGTGGAACGGATTGGAATGTAATGGAATACAGTGGAATGAAATTTAATGTATTAGAGTGCTATGGAATGCCATGGAATAGAGGGGGAGAGGTGCGGAATGCAGTGGAAAGGAGTGCAGTGGACTGGAATGGATTGGAATGAAATGGAATGGAGTAAAATGGAATGGAATGGAATGGAATGTAGTGGAGTGGAGTAGCATGGAGTAGAGTGGAATGGAATAGAGTGGCGTGGAATGGAATGGAATGGAATGGAATAGAATGGAGTGGAATGGAGTGGAGTGGAGTGGAGTGGATTAGAATGGAATGGAATGGAATGGAATGGAATGGAATGGAATGGAATGGAATGGAATGGAATGGAATGGAATGGAGTGGAATATAATGGTCTGGAGTGGAGTAGAATGGATTTAAATGCATTGGTGTTCAATGGAATGAAGTTGATTGGAGTGGTGAGAAATGGAATGGAGTGGAGTGCAATGGATTGGAATGGAATGGAGTGGAATGGAGTAGAGTGCAGTGGAGTGGAATAGACAGGAATGGACCGGATTGGAGTGGAATGAAAAGTAATGGGGTGTAATGGAACGGAATGTCATGGAATGCAGTGGAATAGAATCGAATGGAGGGGAGCGGATTGGTATGGAATGGAATGGAATGTACTGGAGTGTAATGGAGTGCAGTGGAGTGGATTGGAATGAAGTGGAATGAAATGCAGTGGAGTGGTGTGGGGTATAGTGGAGTATCATGAAATGGATTGGAATAGAATGGAGTGGAGTGGAAAGGAGTGTAGTGGAATGGAGTGGAGCGGAATTGAGTGAAGTGGAATGGAATGGTACTTAAAGGTGTAGAGTGGAATGTTATGGAGTGGAGTGGAACAGAATGGAATGTAGCGTAGTGGATTGGATTGGAATGGAATGGAGTGGACTGGAGTGGAGTGGAGTGGAGTGCAGAGGAATGGAATGGAAGGGAGTTGAGTGGAATCGAATGTAGTGTAGTGAAATGGAATGGAGTTGAGTGGAGTGGAGTAGATTGGAGTGCAATGGAGTGCAGTGGACTGGAATAGAGTGGAGTGGAATCGAATGGAGTGAAGTGGAATGGATTAGAGTGGAATGGAGTGGAATGGAGGGGAAAGGAATGGAACAGAATGTACTGGAACGGAATGCAGTAGAGTGGAACAGAGTGCAATGGAAAGGAGTGGAGTGCAGAGGAATGGAGTGGAATGGAACGGAGTGGATTGGAGTCGAGTGGAGTTTAGAGGAATGGAATGGAGTGGAATGGAGTGGAATGGAATGGAGTGTAGTCGAGTGGATTGAAATGGAATGTAATGGAGCGGAGCAGAATAGAGCAGAATGGATTGAAGTGGAATGCAGTGGAACGGAATGGAATGGAGTGGAGAGGAATGAAATGGAATGGAATGGAATGCAATGGAATAGAATGGAATGGAATAGAATGGAATGCAATGGAGTGGAATGGAATGCAGTGCATAGGAGTCGAGTGGTATTTAGAAGAATGCAATGGAGTGGAGTGGAATGGTGTGGAATGGAATGGAGTGGAGTGGAGTGGAGTGAAGTGGGATGGAGTGGAATGAAGTGTTGTGGAATGGACTGGAAAGGAATAAAATGGAATGGAATGGAGAGGAGAGGAGTGGAATGGAGTGGAATGGATTTGAATGGAGTAGAGTTGAGTGGAATGTAATGGAATGGAAAAGATTGGAGCGGAGTGGAGTGGAATAGATTGTAATGGACTGGAGTGGAGTGTAATGGAATGGAAGGGAATGGATCAGAATAGAGTGGAAGGAAGTGGAGTGGAGTGGATTGAATTGGAATGGAATGGAATGGAGTGGAGAGAAGTTGAGTGGAACAGAATGGATTGGAATGGTTTGGAGTGGAGTGGAGTGAACTTGAGTGCAGTGGAATGGAATGGAATGGAACGAGTGGATTGGAATAGAATGGAGTGGAATAGAATGGACTGTAGTGGAGTTGAATAGAGTGGAATGGAGTTCAGTGGACTGGAATGGAGTGGAGTGGAAGGAATGAATTGAAATGGAATGGAATGGAATGGAGTAGAGTGGAGTGGAGTGTAATTGAGTGAAATGGTGTGGAATGGAGTGGAGTGGAATGGATTGGAATTGAACGGAGTGGTGTGGAGTTTAATGTAGTGCAGTGGATCGGAATGAGCTTGAATGGAATGGAAGGGAATGGATTGGAGTGGAATGGAGTTGAGTGAAATGGAATGAAGTGCAGTGTACTAGAATGGAGTATACTGCAAGGAATGGAGTGGAATGGAATAGAATGGAATGGAATGGAATGGAGTAGAGTAGAGTGAAGTGCAATGGATTGTAATGGAGTGGAAAGGAGTGGAGTGGAATGGAATGGAAGGGAACAGAGTGCAGTGGAGTGCAATGGAGTGCAGTGGAATAGAGTAGAGTGGACTGGAATGGAGTGGAGAGGAATGGAATGGAATAGAATGGAATGGAATGGAATGGAATAGAATGGAATGGAATGGAGTGGACTGGAATGGAATGGAGTGGACTGGATCGGAATGGAGTGGATTGGAGTGGAATGGAGTGGTTTGGAGTGGAATGGAGTGGAGTGGAATGCAATAGAATGGAATGCAATGGACTGAAGTGGAGTGGAATGGAGTGCAGTGGAATGGAATGTAGTGGAGTACAGTGGAGTGGAACGGAAAGGAGAGGAGTGGATAGGAGTGGAGTGGAATGAAATGGAATGGAATGGGGTGGAGTGGAATGGAGTGGAGTAGAGTGGAATGGAGTGGAGTAGAGTGGAATGGCAAGGAGTGGAATGGAGAGGAATGGAATGGAGTGGATATGGGTGACGTTGAGTGGAATGGAATGGTATGGAGTGGAGAGGACTGAAGTGTGGTATGGAATAGAGTGGAATTGAGTGGAGTTGAGTGGACTGGACTGCAGTGGAATGGAATGGAATGAAATGAAGTGGAGTGGAATGGTATGGATTTGAGCGGAGTGGAGTGGAGTGGAACGGTGTGGAGTGGACTGGATTGGAGTGTATTGGAATGGAATGGAGTGGAAATAAGTGTAATGGAGTGGGGTGAAGTCAAGTGGAGTGGAATGGAATGAAGTGCATTGGAATGGATTGGAATGGAATCTAGTGGAGTAAAGTGTAATGGAGTGGAATGGAATGGAATGGAATGGACTACATTGGGATGGAGTAGAATGGAATGAAATGGAGTGGAATGGAATGAAGTGGAGTGGAATTCATTCGAATGGAATGGAATGGAATGGAGTGAAGTGGAATGGAATGGAGTGGAGTTTAATGGAATGTAGTGGATGGGAGAGGAGTGGATTGGATGGAATGGAGTGGAGTGGACTGCAATGGAGTGGAGTGGAATGCAATGGAGTGGAATATAATGGAATGGAATGGAGTGGAGTGGAATGAAGTGGAGTGGAATGGAATGGAATGGAGTGGAATGGAGTAGAATTAGTGGAGTAGAGTGGAATGGAGTTGAATGCAATGGAATTGAATGGAGTGGAGTGGAATGGAGTGAAGTTTAATGGAGTAGATTGGATTGGAATGGAAAGGAGTGGAATGGAATGGAATGGAATAAAGCGGGGTGGAATGCAGGGGAATGGAATTGATTGGAGTGGAATGCAGTGCATTGGAGTGGAAGGTAATGGAGTGGCGTGGTGTGTAATACAGTGAGGTGGAGTGGAATAAAATGGAATGAAATGTAAAGGAGTGAGGTGGAACGGAGCGGAGTGGAGTGGAATGGAGACGACTGGAATGGAGTGGAATAGAATGGAGTGGACTGGAGGATAAAGGAGGGGAATGGACTGGAGTGGAGTACATTGCAGTGGCGTGGAGTAGAGTGGAAAGGACTGGAGTGGATTGGAATGGAATGGAGGGGAGTGGAGTGGAATGGACAGGAATGGAGTTTAATGGGTTTGAATAGAGTGAAATGAAATGGAATGGATTGGAATCCAAAGGAATGGCAGACAATGGAGTGGAATTGAGTGGGATGGAGTGGAGTGCAGTTGAAAGGAGTGGAATGGAGTAGAATGGAATGGAAGGGAAAGGAGTGGAGTGGAGTGGAATGGAGTAGAGTGGATTGGAATGGAATGGAAATGAATGGAGCAAAGTGGAGTGGAATGGAATGGAGTGGAATAGAGTGGAGGGGAGTGGAATGGAATGCAATGGAGTGTAGTGGAATGGAGTGGAATTGAATGAAGTGGAAAGGAGTGGAGTGGAATGAAATGGAATAGAGTGGAGTGGAAAGGAAAGGAATGGAATGGAATGGAATGGAAGGGAATGGAATGGAATGGAGTGGAATGGAATGGAGTGTAGTGGGATGGAGGGCAATGGAATGGACGGGAGTGGAATGGAGTGCAATGGAATGGATTGGAGTGGAGTGTAGTGGAATGGAATGAAATGGAGCAGATTGGAATGTAGTAGTATGGAAAGGAATGGAATTGAGTGGAGTGGAGTGGAGTGCAGTGCAGTGGAATGGAATGGAATGAAATGAAGTGGACTGGAATGTAATGGAGCTGAGAGCAGTGGAGTGGAGTGGAAAGGAGGGGAGTGGACTGGATTGGAGTGTAGTGAAATAGAATGGAGTGGAATTGAATGGGATGGAATTTAGTAGAGTGAAATGGAGTGGAATGGAGTGGAATGGAGTGTAATGGATTGGAATGGACAGAACTGAAGTGGAATGGAATGGAGCAGAGTAGAGTGGAATGGAGTGGAGTGGAATTGAGTGGAGTGTAGTGGAATAGAATGGAATGGAGTGGAGTGGAATAGAGTGGAATGGAATGGAGTGGAAAGAACTGGAGTGCAGTGGATAGAGTGGAGTGCAGTGGAATGGAATGGAATGCAATAGAATGGAAAGGAGTGGAGTGGAATGGAGTCGAGTTCAGTAGCATGGAATAGAAAGGAATGGAGTGGAGTGGAATTGACAGTAGTAGAATGCAGTGGAGTGGAGTGCAGTGGAGTGTAATGGAATGGAGCAGAATGGAGAGCAATGTAGTGGAATCAATGGAGTGGAATGGAGAGGAATTTAGGAGAATGGAGTGGATTGGAGTGGAATGCAGTGGAGTGGATTGGAGTGGAATGGAGTGGATTGGAGTGGAATGGAGTGGATTGGAGTGGAATGCAGTGGAATGGAGTGGAAAGGAGTGGAATGGAGTGGAGTGGAGTACAGTGGAGTGGAATGGAATGGAGTGGAGTGGAGAGGATTTGAGTGGAACGAAATGGAACGGAAAGGAATGGAGTGTAATGGAATGGAGTTGAGTGGAATGGAGAGGAAAGGAATGGAGTGGAATGGAGTGGAGTGGCGGGGAGTTGAGTGGAACTAAATGCAACGGAAAGGAATGGAGTGTAATGGAATGAAGTTGAACGGAATGGAGAGGAAAGGAATGGAGTGGAGAGGAGTGTAGTGGAGTTGAATGGAATGGAATGGAGTGGAGTGGAATGGAGTAGAGCGGAGTGGAATGGAATGGAGTTGAAACAAATGGAATGGAGTGGGTTGAAGTGGAGTGGAGTCGAATGGAATGTAGTGGATTGGAACTGATTGGTATGGAATGAATTGGAATGCAGTGGAATGGAGTGGAATGGTGTGGATTGGAATGGAGTGGAATGGAGTGGAATGTAAATGAGTAGAGTGGAATGGAATGGAATGCAATGAAGTGGAATGGAGTGGAGTGGAGTGGAATGCAGTGGAATGGAATAGTATGGAATGGAGTAGAATGGTATGGAATGGATTGGAGTTTAATGGAATGGAGTAGAGCGGATTGGAGTGGAATGAAGTTTAGAGAACCGGAATGGAGTTGAGTGGATAGGAATGAAGTGGCATGGAATGGAAATGAGCGGAGTGGAGTGGAGTGGAAAGGAGCGCAGCATAGTGGAATGGAGTGGTGTGCAGTGGAATGGAATAGAATGGAATGGAAAGGAATGGAGTGGAATGGAGAGGAATGGAGTGGAGAAGAGTGCAATGGAGTTGAATGGAATGGAAAGTAGTTGAGTGGAGTGGAATGGAGTGAAGTTGAATGGAGTAGAGTGGATTGAAATGGAAAGTAGTGGAATTGAATGAAATGGAATAGAGAGGAGTGGAATGGAGTGGAATGGAATTGAGTGCGTTGCATTGGAGTGGAAAGGAATGGAGTGGAGTGTTGTGTAGTAGAATGGAGTGGAGTGGAATGAAGTGATATGGAATGGAAGTGAGGGAGGTGGAATGGAGTGGAGTTTAGCAGAATGGAGACGAAGGGATTGGAGTGTAATGGAATGGAGTGGATTTGAGGGTAGTGGAGTGGAATGTACTAGAGTGCAGTGCATTGGAGTGGAGGGGAATAGAGTGGAATGGACTGTAGTGAAATGGAATGGAATGGAATGGAATGGAATGGAGTTTAATGTAGTGGAATGGATTGGAATGGAATGGAATTGAATGGAATGCAATGGAGTGGAATGAAATGGAATGGATTGGAATGGAAAGGAATGGATTGGAATGGAAAGGAATGCTATGGAATGGAGTGGAGTTGAGTGGTATGGAGTGGAGTGGAGTTGAAAGGAGTAGTATGGAATAGACTGGAATGGAATGGAAAGCAGTGGAGTGGAATTCAGTGGAGTTGAATCGATTGGAATGGAGTGGAATGAAGAGGAATGGAATGGAGTGTATTGGAATGGAATTGAATGGAATGGAGCAAAGTGTAGTGGAATGGAGTGGAGTTGAATGGAGTGGAGTTGAGTGGAATGGAATGGAATGAAGTATAGTGGAATGAAGTGGACTGGAATGGAATGGAGTGGAGTGTAATGGACTGGAATGGAATGCAGTGGAGTGGAGTTGATAGGAATGGAATGGAATAGAATGATGTGGAATGGAGTGGAATGGAATGGAGTGGAATGGAGTGGAGTGCAGTGTAGTGTAGTGTAGTGTAGTGTAGTGGAATGGAATGGATTGGAATGGAATGGAGTGGAATGGAATGGAGTGGAATGGAGTGGAATGGAGTGGATTGAAATGGAATAGAAAGGAATGGAATTGAGTGGAGTGGAGTGGAGTGGAGCGGATTGGACTTTAACGGAGTGGAGTGGAATGAAATTTAATGTAATGGATTGGAGTGGAGTGGAGTGGAATGTTATGGAATGCGTTGGACTTAAGGCTATTGGAATGGAATGGAATGGAGTGCAGTGGAGTGGAATGGAGTGCAGTGGTGTGGAATGGAGTGGAATGTAAAAGAATGGAATGGAGTGGAATGGAGAGGAGGGGAGTGCAGTGCAGTGGAATGGATTGGAATGGAGTGGACTGGAATGTAGTGGAGTGGAGTGGAAAAGAGTGGAATGGAATGGAGTGGAGTGGAAAGGATTGGAATGGAATGGAGTGGAATGGAATACAATGGAGTGGAGTGGAGTTGAGTGGAGTGGAATGGAGTGGAATGGACTGTAATGGAATGGATTGGAATGGAATGCAGTGGAGTGGAGTAGAGTGTAATGGAATGGAGTACAATGGAATGGAGTGGAGTGGAGTGTACTGTAGTAGAGTGGAGTGGAATGGAGTGGAGTTGATTGGAGTGGAGTAAAGTGGACTGGAATGGAATGGAGTTGAGTGGAATGGAGTGGATTGGAATGGAGTTGAGTGGAATGGACTGGAATGGAGTAGAATGGTATAGAGTGGAATGGTGGGCAACGGAGGAGAGTGGGGTGGAGTCGAGTTGAGGGGAATGGAGTGGAATGGAGCGGAATGCATTGGAGTGGAGTGGAGTGCAATGGAATTGATTGGAGAGGAAGGGACTGAAATGGATTGGAATTGGACGGATTCCAGTGGCGTGGAGTGGAGTGGAGTGGAATTGAATGGAATGGAGTTGTTTGGAGTAGATTGGAGTGGAGTGGAGTGTAATGGATTGGAGTGTAGTGGACTGGAGTAGAATGGAATGGAAAGGAAGGGAAGTTCAGATTCTGCCACTGCACTCGAGGCTGGGTGACACAATGAGATACTCTCGAAAGAAAGGATTAAAATGGAATGCAGTGGAATTGAAATTAGGGAATGTACTGGCATGGAATGGAAAACACTGGAGTGGATTGAGTGCAGTGAAGTGGAATGGAACGGAGAGTAGTGGATTGCAGTGGAGTGGAGTGGAATGGAATGGAATGGAGTGTGGTGAAACGGAGTGGAGTTGGATGGAATTGTGTGGAATGGTATGGAGTGGAATGAAATGGATTGGAATGGAGAGAAGTAGAGTGGAATGGAGCTGAATTAACTGGAAAGAAGTGGAATGGAAAGGAATGTCTTGGAATGGAATGGAATGAATTGGAATGGAATGGAATGGAGTGAAGTGGAGTGGAATGTAGTAGATTGGAGAAGAATGGAGTGGAATGGAGTGGAATGGAATGGAATGGAATACAACGGAGTGGAATTTAATTGAGTGGAATGGAATAGAACAGAGTGGACTTGAATGGAATCGAGGGGAATGTAATGGAGTGGAGTGGAACGGAGTGGAGTTGACTGGATTAGGGTGAAGTGGAACGAAATGGAGTGTAGAGGATTGGAGTGGAATTCAGTGGACTGTCATGAAATGGATTGCAATAAAATAGAATGGAGTCTTTTGGAGTGCAGTGGAATTGAGTGGAGTGGAATGGAATGGTAGGGAATAGTGTAGAGTGGCATTGAATGGTCTGGAGTGGAATAGAATGGAATGCAGTGGAGTGGAATGGAGTGGAATGGAATGGAGTGTAATGCAGTGGAGTGAAGTACAGTGGAATGGAATGGAATAGAATGGAGTTGAGTGGAATGGAATGGAGTGAAGTAGAGTGGAAAGGAGTTGACTGGAGTCGAGTGGATTGGAATGGATTTGAATGGAGTGGAGTGGACTGGAATGGAGTGGAGTGGAAAGGAATGGAATGGAATGGAGTGAAGTGGCGTGGAGTGGAATGGAATTGAGTGGAATGGAGTGGAGTGGAGTGGAATCGAGTGGAGTGGAGTGGAATGGAATGGAAAGGAGTGGAGTGGAGTGGAATGGAGTGGAGTGGAGTGGAATAGAGTTGAATGAAATCGAATGGAGTGGAGTGGAATGGAGAGGATTGGAATGGATCAGAGCGAAATGGAATGGATTGGAAAGAATGGAAAAGAATTGAATGAAATGGAAGGGAGTGGCGTGGGGTGGAATGGAGTGGAGAGAAATGGAGTGGAGTAGAGTTGAATGTGATGTAATGGAATGGATTGGAGTGGGTTGGAATGTACTGGAGAGGAATGTAGGTGAGTGGAGTGCAGAGTAGCGGAATGGAATGAGGTGGAGTGGAGTGGAGTTAAGTAGAATGTAATGAAATGGAATGGAGTGAAACGGACTGGAGTGGTATGGAGTGGAGTGCTGTGGAATAGAGTGGAATGGAATTGAGTGTAATGGAATGTAGTGGAGTGGACTGGACTGGAGTGGATTGGAAAACAGTAGACTGGAATGGACAGGAATCAAAAGGAATTTAGTGGAAAGTAGTGTAATGGAATGGAATGGAGTAGAGTGCAATGGAGTGGAATGGAAAGGAGTGTAATGGAGGGGAAAGGAGAAGAATGGATTAGAGTGGATTGGAATGGAGTGGATTGTTCTGCAATGGAGTGAAATGAAATGGAATGGCATGAAATGGGGTGGAATGAAGTTGAATGGAGTGGAGTGGTGTGGATTGCAGAGGAATGTACTGGAATGGAATGGAGTGGAGTAGAGTGGAATGCACTAGCGTGGAATGGAGTAGAGAGGAATGGAATGGAATGGAGTGGGTTAGAAAGGAATGGAGTGCAGAGGAATGGAATGGAGTGGAATGGAGTTGAGTGGATTGGAGTGCAGTGCAGTTGAATGTAGTGGTGTTGACTAGAATGCAGTTGAATGGAACAGAATGGATTGGAATGGAATGGAATGGAATGGAGTTTAACGGAGTGGAATGGAGTCAAGTACAGTGGAATAGAGTATAGTGGAAAGGAATGGAATGGAATGGAGTCGAGTGGAAGTGTATGGACTGGAATATAGAGGAATGGAGTTGAATGGAATGGAATGGTATGGAGTGGAGTGGATTAGATTGAAGTGGAGTGGAGTAGACAGGAATGAAATTGAATAGAGTGGAAGGAAATGGAATGGAATTAAGTACAGTGAAGTGAAATGGAGTGGAGTGGACTGGAGTAGAGTGGAGAGGAATGGAATGGAATGGAGTGGAGTGGAATTTCGTGGAATGGAATGGAGTGTATAGGGGTGGGGTGGAATGGAATGGAATGGAATGGAATGGAATGGAATGCAGTGGAATGGAATGGAGTGGAGTGGAATGGAAAGGCATGGAATGGAATGGAGTGGAGTGGAGTGGAGTGGAGTGGAAAGGAGTTTATTGCAATGGAATGGAGTAGAATAGAATCTAATGCAGTGGAATGGAAAGGAATGGAATGGAATGGATTGGATTGGAGTGGAGTGGAGTGGAGTGAAATGGAGTGGAATGGATTGGATTGTAGTGGAATGGAAAGGAGTGTATTGTAGTGGAATGTAATGGAATGGAGTGGAATGGAATGGAATGGATTGGAATGCAATGGAATTGAATGGAGTGGAGTAGAGTGGAGTGGGTTGGAATGGAATGGAATGGAGTGGAGTGGAATGGAGTCGAATGGAATGGAGTGGCATGGATTGCAAAGGAGTTTTGTGTAGTGGAGTGGTGTGGAGTGGATTGGAATGGAGAGGAGAGGAGTGGACTGGGATTGAATGGAATCAAATGGAAGCTGAGATTGTGCCACTGCACTCCAGGTTGAGTGATAGTGTGAGATACTCTCAAAAGAAAGGAATGAAACTGAATGCAGTGGAATGGAATAGAATGGAATGAATTGGAGTGGACTGGAGTGGAGTGGAGGGAAGTGGATTGGAGTGGAATGGAGAGGAATGGAATGGGATGGAATGGAATGGAATGAAGTGGAATGAAGTGTGGTGGAGTGTAGTGCAGTAGAGTGGAGCAGAATGCAATAGGATGGAGTGGAAAGGAGTTCAGTGGAGTGCAGTGGATTGGAGAGGAGCGGAATGGAGGGGAATAGAATCAGATGTTATAGAATGTAGTGGAGTGGAGTGGAATGGAGTGGAAAACTGTGGAATGGAATTGAATATAATGCAATGGAATTTAATGGAATGGAATGGAATGCAACGGAATGCAATGGAATAGAATGCAATGCAATGGAAAGTGACATGTAATGTTAATTGAGATTGTGCCACTGCACTACAGACTGGGTGACACAGTGATATGCTGTCGAAGGAAAGGAATGGAGGGCAATGGAGTGGAATGGAATGGAATGGAATGGAAGTGAGTGGAGTGGAGTGCAGTGGAGTGGATTGGAATGGTGTCGAATGGAATGGGATGGAATGGAATGGAATGAAGTGGAGTGCAGTGAATTGGATTGAAATAGTATAGAATGGAATGGGATGGAATGGAATGCAATGGAACGGGGTAAAGAAATGCACTCCACTCCACTCCATTCCACTCCATTCCACTCCACTCCACTCCATTCCACTCTCCTCCATTTCCTTCCACTCCATTCCACTCCAATCCATTCCACTCCACTCCACTCCATTCCATTCCACTCTCCTCCACTTCCTTCCACTCCATTCCACTCCACTACATTCTGCTTCATTCCACTGCATTCCAGCCCATTTCACTCCACTCCACTCCATTCTATTCCATTCCACTGCACTCCATTCCTTTCCAATCCGTTCCACTGCACTCCATTCCATGCCACTCCAATCCACTCCATTCCAATCAATTCCACTCATTTCCACCCCACTCCACTCCATTCCATTCCATTCCATTCCACTCCATTCCATTCCATTCCATTCCATTCCATTCCATTCCACTCCTTTCAAACCACTCCGCTCCATTCCACTCCACTCCACTCCATTCCATTCCATTCCATTCCATTTCTTTCCACTCGTTTCCATTCCATTCCACTCCTTTCAGTCCATTCCACTCCAGTCCACTCCATTCCATTCCATTACACTCCATTCCACTCCACTCCACTCCATTCAATTCCATTCCGCTCCATTCCACTCCATTACACTCCATTCCGTTCCACTCCATTCCAGTCCATTCCATTCTATTACACTCCACTCCACTCCGTTACATTTCACTACAGTCCCCTCAACTCAATTCCATTCCTCTCCACTCCTCTCCAATCCACTTCACTTCATTCCATTCCACCCCATTCCATTCCTCTCCATTCAACTCCACTCCACTACATTCCCCTCCAATCCATCCCATTCCAATCCATTTCATTCCGCTCCACTCCACTACACTACACTCCAGTCCATTCCACTACAATGCACTCCACTCCAATCCATTCAACTCCACTCCATTCCATCCCATGCCATTCCATTGCACTCCAATCCATTCCATTTCATTCCACTCCATTCCATTCTCTTCCACTCCTTCCAGTCCATTCCACTCCACTGCACTCCACTCCACTCCATTCCATGCCATTGCATTCCATTCCACTCCACACCATTCCATTACATTCTACAGCAATTCAGTCCATTCCCTTCAACTCCACTCCACTCAATTCCTCTGCATTCCATTAAATTCCACTCCACCCCATTTCATTTCATTCCATTCCATTGCATTTCATTCCACTTCACTCCACTGCATTCTACTCCAATCCACTAATTCCCACTCCACTTAATTCCATTCCATTCCATTCAACTCCATTCCAATCCGCTCAACTACATTCAACTTCTATCCACCCCATTGTCTTCCTTTCCATTCCAATCCACTACATTCCACTCCACTCCACTCCATTCCACTCCAAATCACTCCATTCCATTCGATCCCTTTCCACTCGATTCCATTCCACTCCACTGCATTCCAGTCCACTCCACTCCATTTTACTCCACTCCACTTCACGCAACTCCATTCCATTCCATTCCATTCCACTCCAATTCATTGAATTCCACTCCTCTACATTACTTTACATTCCATTCCACTGCAATCCACTGCACTCCACTGTACTCCATTTCACTCCATTCCATTCCATTAAATTCCACTCCCCTCCACTCCATTTCATTCCACTCCGTTCCACTCCATTGCACTGCAATCCACTCCATTACATTCCCCTGCACTCTCCTCCACTCCATTCCCCTCCAATCCACTCAACTCCATTCCACTCCACATGACTCAATTCCATTCCTCCCTAATCCATTCCATTCTATTCCATTACACTCCATTCCACTCCAATACATTCCACACCATTCCACTCTATTCCAGTCCCCTCCACTCCAATGCATTCCATTGCATTCCATTTCATTCCACTTCAGTCCAATTCATTCCACTCCCTTCCACTGCACTCCACTCCATTCCATTACACTCCATTCCATTCCTCTTCACTCCACTTCACATCACACCATCCCATTTCATTCCATTCCACTCCAATAAACTCCACTCCAGTCCACTCCATTTGAGTTCACTGCAGTCCACTCCAATCCATTCCATTCCATTCCACTGCACTCCACTCCATTCCATTCCAATCTATTCTGCTCCACTCTACTCCATTCCATCCCACTACACTCCATTCCAATCCACTACACTCCAGTCCACTACACTCCACTCCATTCCATTCCATTCTACTCCACTCCATTCCATTCCTTACCACTCTACTCCACTCCATTCCACTCCACTCCATTCCAATCCATTCCACTCCATTTCACTGCATTCGTGTCCACTCCACTCTGCTCCAATGTATTCCATTCCATTCCCCTGCACTCCACTCCATTCCATTCCCAACCATCCACTCCACTCCATTCCATTCCACTTCACTCCACTCCATTCCAATCCATTCCAATGTATTCCACTCCATTCCACCCCATTCCACTCCGTTCCTTTCCACTACCTTTCCTCTCCATTCCACACCATTGCATGCCATTCCATTGAATTCCAATCCACTCCATTTCATTTCAGTCCATTCCATTCCAGTCCCTTCCACTCCAGTACATTCCACTTCACTCCACTCCAATCCAATCCATTCAAATGCATTCCAGTCCACTACACTCCATTCCACTCCATTTCACTCCATTTACCTCCATTCCAATCCATTTCACTCCATTCCATTCCACTCCATTCCACTCCAATCCTTCCATTCCATTACAATCCACTCCAATCCACTCCACTCAATTCCACTTTACTGCCTTCCATTCCTTTCCACTTCACTCCACTCCACTCCACTCCATTCCATTAAACCGCATTCCACTACTCTCCATTCCACTCCATTCCACTCCATTTCACTCCAATCCATTCCATTCCAATCCATTTCATTCCACTCCACTCAATTCCACTCCACTCCACTCCATTCCATTCCACTCCAATGCACTCCACTGCACTCCATTCCATTCCACTCTTTTCCATTCCAATGCTTTCTATGCCATCCCATTCCATTCCCCTCCACTCGACTACATTGCATTCCAATCCACTCCATAAACTCCACTCCACTGTATTCCATTCCAAACCATTCCGTTCCACTCCCTTCCATTCCAGTACACTCCATTACATTCCCTTCCATTCAACTCCATTCCACTCCACTCCACTACGTTCCACTCCACACCATTCCATTGCATTCCATTGCATTCCATTTCATTCCATGCCATTGCATTCCACTCCACTCTAGTCCACTCCCCTCCATTCCACTCAACTCCATTCCACTTCAATCCATTCTATTCCCATAAATTCCGTGCCACTCCCCTAAATTCCCTGCTACTTCACTTCATTCCACTTCACTCCATTCCAGTCAACTCCATTCCTTTCCTCTTCAATCCAGTCCATTCCACTCCACTCCAATCCATTCCACTCCACTCTACTCCACTCCACTCCAATCGGTTCCACTCGATTCCATTCCACTCCATTCCCCTCCACTCCACTCCATTCCACGTTACTCCATTCCATCGCATTCTATTCCACTCCACTCCATTCCAATTCATTCCAAACGATTCCACCCACTCCACTCCATTCCACCACTCTCCATTCCATTCTTTAAATTCCATTCCGCTCCCCTCCTCTCCATTCTTCTCCATTCCATTACCCTCCACTGCACTCCACTCCACTCCTGTCCTTTCTACTCCACTCCATTCCATTCCACTCCTTTCGATTCCATTCCTTTCTTTCGAGAGTATCTCACTCTGTCACCCAGCCTGGTGTGCAGAGACACAAGCTTAGCTCACATTTCATTTCATCATTCAATTCCATTCCATTCCATTCCATTCAATTACATTCCACTTTATTCCACTCCACTCCACTCCACCCCGTACCAATCCATTCCACTCCACTTCACTCCATTCCATCCCAATCTACTAATTTCCATTTCATATCATTCCGTTCAACTCCTTTCCACTCGACTCTACTAAGTCCATTCCACTCCACGCCATTTCATTCTACTCAATTCCATTCCATTCCAATCCAGTACACTCCACTCCATTCCATTCCACTCCATTCCACACTACTCCATTCCCTTCCAGTCCATTCCATTTCATTCAATTCCACTAAATTCCATTTCATTCCACGCTACTGCTGTCCATTCCATTGCATCCCACTCCACGCCATTCCACTCCACTCCATTCCACTCAACTCCATTCCATTCCACTCCACACCCCTACATTCCACCCCACTAAATTCCGTTGAATACCATTCCAGTCCTTTCCATTCTACTCCACTCCATTCCATTCCACTCCACTGTATTCCATTCCATTCCACTCCATTCCATTCCACTCCATTCCACTCCATTCCATTCCACTCCATTCCACTCCACTCCATTCAACTTCATTCCACTGTATTATAGTCCACTCCACTCCACTCCAATCCTTTACATTCCATTCCCTTCCATTCAACTCCACCCCTCTCCTCTCCTTTCCATTCCATTCCATTCCATTCCAAACCACTCCACTCCACTCCTCTCCATTCCATTCCATTCTGCTCCATGCCATTACATTACAGTCCATTCCACTTCACTCCAGTCCATTCAAACCCATTCCCCTCCATTCCACTCCATTCCAGTCCAATCAATTCCACTCCACTCAATTCCATTCTGTTACACTCCACTCCACTCAACTCCGTTACATTCCACTCCAATCCACTCCAATCCACTCCATTCCACTGCATTCCAGTCCCATCCACTTTGTTGCACTTCATTCCATTCCATTCCACAGCACTCTACTCCATTCCATTCCAATCCCTTCCTATCCACCCTATCCCATACCTCTCCAATCCACTACATTCCAATGCATTCCACTCCACTCTATCCCATTCCATTCCAATCCACTCCATTCCAATCCATTCCACTCCATTCCATTCCACTCCACTCCATTCCATTCCGTTCCAATCCTTTACACTACATTCCACTCTATTCCTCTCTGTTCCATGCCATACCATTCAATTCCAGTCAATTCCATTCCTATTCATTCCATTCCATTCCACTCCACTCCAATCCATTCCATTTCACCACACTCCACTCCATTCCACATCACTCCACTCCACTCAACTCCATTCCATTCCACTCCACCCACTTCTGTTCCACTCCACTATATTCCATTCCTTTCCATTCCATTCCACTCCATTCCCTTCCACTCCACGCCATAACATTCCACTTCATTGCATTCCATTCCATTCCACTCTATAACACTCCTTTCTTTTCCACTCCAATTCACTGCATTGCATTCCATTCCACTCCATTCCATTACTTTCCATTCCATTCCATTCCATTCCTCTCCACTCCAGTACATTTCACTCCACTCCACTCCTCTCTACTCCACTCCACTCCTTTCCATTACACTGTAATCCATTGCATTCCATTCCATTCCACTCCATTCCTGTCCAGTACATTCCACACCATTCCACTCCATTCCAGCAAACTCCACCCAACTACTCTCCATTCCATTCAATTCCACTCTACTCCCCTCCACTCCATTCCATTCCACTCCATTCTACTCCTTTCCACTCCACTCCATTGCACTCGTCTCCATTCCACTGCATTCCATTCCATTCCATTCCAATCGATTCCGTTCCACTCTAATCCATTCCATTCCATTCCATTCCATTCCATTCTACTTCATTCCACTCCATTCCATTCCACTCCATTCCACTTAACTCCATTGCATTCTACTCCACTCGACTCCACTCCACTTCATGGCACTCTTCTCCATTACATCCCACTCCTCTCCATTCCTTTCCTTTCCATTCCATTCCGTTCCATTCCATTTCACTTCATTCCACTCCACTCCACTCCATTCCATTACTATACGCTCCACTCCATTCCATTCCATTACAATCCATTCCATGCCACTCCATTCCATTGCACTCCGTTGCACTCCATTTCAGTCTACTCCACTCCCTTACATTCTGCTCCATTCCATTCCTTTCCATTCCGTATCACTCCTACGCCCTCCACTCCACTCCACGCCACTCCACTCCAATCCATTTCACTCGTCTGCACTCCAATGCATTCCTCTGGACGCAACTCCATTAAACTCCACTCTACTCCATTCCATTCCTCTCCACTCCACCCCACTCCACTTCACTAAATTCCACTCCACTACACTGCATTACACTCCAATCTATTCCACTCCACTCCAATACATTCCATTCCACCCTGTCCATTCCATTCCATTCCACTCCATTCCATTCCATTCCACTCCACGCATCTTCCTTCCGTTATATTCCATTTCAATCCACTCCACTCCACTCCAGTCCACTGCACTCCACTCTATTCCATTCTACTCCACTCCACTCCATTCCATTCCTTTACTCCACTCCACTCCACTTTTCTCCATTCCACTACATTCCATTCCTTTCCATTCCGTTACCCTCCTCTAAACTAAGTCCCATTCCACGCCAATCTACTCCTTTCCATTGCGTTCCACTTCACTGCAATCCACTCCCTCCACTACACTCTTTTCTTTTTCACTGTCTTCCACTCCACTCCACTCCATTCCATTCCATTTCTTTTCACTCCACTGTACTCCACTCCATTCCGTTTCACTCCACTCCACTCCACTCCACACCATTCCACTCCAGTCTATTCCATTCCATTTTATTCCGTTCCTTTCCATTTCTCTCCATTCCACTCCATTCCACTCCAATCTTCTTCATTCCATTCTACCGCAATGCATTCCACTCCACTCCACTCCACTCCATTCCACTTCTCTCCATTCTACTCCATTCGACTCCACTCCATTCCACTCCATTCCATTTCATTCCATTCCACTCCATTCCAATCCAGTTCACTCCATAAGACCCCACTCCAGTTTTCTCCTCTCCACTCATCTCTACCCACCTCCCTTCCATTCCAATCCACTCCATTCAACCCCCTCCACTTCTCTCCAATCCACTACACTCCATTCCACTCCATTCCATTCCATTACATTACAGTCCATTCCACTTCCCTCCATTCCACTCCTCTCCACTCAATTCAACACCACTCCACTCAATTCCATTCCCCTCATTCCATTCAATTTCTTTCTTTCCATTGGATCTAACTCTATCAAAAGGCTGGATAGTAGTTGCAAAATATCAGCTCACATTTCTTTTCAGCATTCCATTGCATTTCATTCCATCACGTTCGTATCCATTCCACGTCACTCCACTCCACTCCACTCCACTCCACTTCACTCCACTCAATTCCATTCCATTCAATTCCGTTTAAATCAATTGCATTCCACTCCGTTCTTTGCGTCCCCTCCTATCACTATGTCCCCCAGGCTGGAGTTTAGTGGTACAATCTCAGCTCACATTACATCTCAACTTTCACTTGCGTTTCATTTTATTCCATTGCATTCCATTGCATTCCTTCTATTCTATTCCATTCCATTGCATTCCTTTCCATTCAATTCCATTGTATTCCATTTCACTCCGTGCCACTACACTCCATTCCTCTCCATTCCACTCCACTAAACTCCACTCCACTCAACTCCTCTCCACTCCACTCCATTCCATTCCATTCCATTCCATTCCATGGCACTCTATTCCACTCCACTCTATTCCGCTGCACTCCATTCCGTTTCATTCCATTCCTTTCCACTCCACTCCATTCCATTCCACTTCTCTCCACTCCATACATCTCCACTCCACTCTATTCCATACCGTTGCGCTACATTCCATGCCAATCCATTCCACTCCACTCCACTCCACTTCACTGTTCTCTGTTCCACTCCACTCTGCTCCATTCCATTCCATTCTGTTTCACTACGTTTCATTCCCTTCCACTGTACTCCATTCCACTCATCTCCAATCCACTCCACTCTGTGCAATTCCATTCCTTCCAACTCCGTTAATTTCCAGTCCGCTCGATCCAACTCCTCTCCCCTCCATTCAATTTCATTCCATTCCCCTCCACTCCGTTCCACTCCATTCCATTCCTCTCCACTCCACTAATTTCCATTCCTATAAAATACAGTCTATTCCAGTGCAGTCCACACCATTCCACTCCACTACACTCCATTCCATTGCACTCCACTCCACTCAATTATACTCCGCTCCACTCCATTCCATTCCACTCTATTCCTTTCCATTCCACAGCATTCCAAACTAATTCATTCCACTACCTTCCACTTCTTTCCCCTCCATTCCAGTCTTCTCCGCTCCACTCCATTAAATTCCCTTGCACTCCACTCCTTTCCAATCCATTCTATACCGCTCTGCCCCACTCCATTCCACTCCACTCCATTACAGTCCACTCCACTCCATTCCCCTCTCCTCCACTTCACTCCATTCCATTCCATTCCATTCCATTCCACTACACACTATTCCATTCCATTCCACTGCACTCCACACTACTCCGTTCCATTTCATTCATCTGCGCTACACTCTACTCCATTACATTCCAATCCATTCCACTTCACTACATTCCATTTCACTCCACTTCACTCCACTCCACTCCATTTCATTCCAAACCATTCCATTCCAGTCCATTCCACTCCATTTCACTCCTTTCCACTCCACTCCACTCCAGTCCACTCCATTCCATTACACTCTACTCCATTACATTCCATTCCTCACCATTCCACTCAACTGCATTCCACTCTTTTCCAGTCCAATCATCTCCACTCCATTCCATGTCATTCCATTGCAGTCCACTCCATTCCATTCCACTCCTTTACACTCCACTCCACTTCATTCCATTCCACACTACTCCACTCCATTCGTCCCTACTCCACTCCACTCCAATCCACTCTGCTCATTTCCATTCCATTCAATGCCTTTCCATTCCACTGCATTCCTTTCCATTCCATTCCCTGTTTTCCATGTCACTATATTCCACTCCATTGCTCTCCATTCCATTCAACACCATTCCACTCCATTCCATTCCGTTCCACTCCATTCCACTCCACTACATTCCTTTCCATGCCTCTCCACTCCACTTCCTTCCACTCCACTCCATTCCATTCCTTTCCATTCCATTGCACTGGATTAATCTCCACTCCCATCCGTTCCACTCCAATCCACTCCATTACATTCAATTCCATTCCACTCTACTCTATTCCACTCCACTCCACTCCATTCCACTCCATTCCATTCCTTTCCATTCCACTGCACTCCGTTCCAATCCACTCCAGTCCTCTCCATTCCACTCTACACCTGTCCATTGCATTCCATTTCATTCCACTCCTTACATTCCATTCCAATCCATAACATTCCACTACACTCCATTCCACTACACTCCCTTTCATGCCATTGTATTCCACTCCACAACTTTCCCTTCCATTCCACTCCACTCCAATCCATTCCAGTCCACTCCATTCCACTCCACTCCAGTCCACTCTCTTCCATTTCACCCCATTCCGTTCCAATCCATTCCAGTCCATTCCATTCCATTCCTCTCCTCTCAACCCCATTCCATTCCATTCCTCTCCATTCCATTCCACTCTATTCCATTGCATTCCATTCCACACCATTCCTTTCCACTCGACTCCACTCTATTCCTCTTCACTCCACTCCAATTCACTCCAATCATTTTCATTCCATTCCTTTTCACACCCCTCCACTCCATTCCATTTCACTCCATTACATGCCTCTGCCTTCCACTCCATTACACTTCATTCCACTCCCCTACATTCCATTCTCTTCCACTACTCTCCACTCCACTCTATTCCATTCCAATCCGCTCCACTCCATTCCAATGCGATCCACTTCAATGCATTCCATTCCATTCCATTCTTTCCATTCCATTCCATTCAACTCTTTTCCACCACAATCCAATACATTCCACTCCACTTCCTTCCATTCCATGCCATTGCATTCCATTCCAGTCCATTCCTCTTCATTACACTCCATTCCATTAAATTCCATTCCTTTCCATTCCATTCCACTTCACTGCACTAAATTCCATTCCATTCCATTCCATTCCTCTCCACTCCACTCCACTCCATTCAATTTAATTCTACTCCATTCCATTCCTCTCCATTCCACCCGTCTCCACATCATTCCACTCAAATCCATTCCATACCATTTCACTGCATTCCATTCCTGTCCAATCCACTCCACTTTCTTCCATTTCGTTTCATTACTCTCCACTCCATTCCACTCCATTCCACTCCACTCAACTCCATTCCACTCCACTCCACTCCATTCCCTTCCACTCCACTCCACTCCATTCCATTTCACTCGACTACAGGCAATTCCTTTCCACACCACTCCAATCCACTGCACTCCATTCCATTCCTTCCCATTCCACTCCATTCCGCTTCACTCCACTCCATTCCACTCCACTCCATTGCATTGCATTCCATTCTACACGATTGCACTCCAAGGCACTCCATTCTATTCCACTCCACTCCATTACACTACATTACATTACATTACATTGCATTCCATTCCCTTCCATTCCACCTCACTCCACTCCATTCCACTCCACTCCATTCCACTCCATTCCATTCCACTCCATTCCCCTCCATTCCACCCCATTCCTTTCCACTCCATTCCACTTCATTCCACCCCATTCCATTCCATTCCATTCTATTCCATTCCACTCTATTTCACTCCACTCCATTCCACACCATTCCACTACATTCCACTCCATTCCAGTCTACTCCACTTCACTCCACTCCATTACAATTCCACTGTATTCCAATCAATTCGATTCAAATCCCTTCCCCTCCACTCCGTTAAATTCCACTACTCTCTATTCCATTCCATGTAATTCCACTCCACTCCGTTCTACTACATTCCACTCCACTCCATTCTAATACATTCCACTCCATTCCACCACATTCCACTGGACTTCACTCCATTGTATTCCATTCCATTTCATTACACTCCACTCCATTCCACTCCATTCCACTCCACTTCACTCCATTTCATTTCATTGCATTCCATACCATTCCACTCAATTCTAGTCTATTACTCTATATGCCACTGTACTCCCCTCCATTCCAATCTATCCCCCTCCATTTCATTACGCTCCAGTCGACTCTACTCCATTCTATTCCACTCCACTCCACTCCACTCCACGCCACTCCATTCCATTACGCTCCATTAAATTCCTCTCCTTTCCACTCAATGCCACTCCATTCCATTAAACACCATTCAACTCCACTCCAGTCCCCTCAATTCCATTCCATTCCATTCCACTCCATTCCATTCCATTCCATTCAACTCCATTCCACTCCACTGCACTGCATTCCACTCCATTCCACTCCACTGCACTGCATTCCAGTCAGTTCCACTCCATTCCATTCTATTCCACTCCACACCACTACACTCCATTCCACTCTATACTGTTCCATAACAATCAATTACATTTCGTCCATTCCAATGCATTCCATTCCACTCCACTACACTCCATTCCATACAATTCCATTGCACTCCACTCCACTCCATTCCAATCCCTTCCACTCCTTTCCACTCAACTCCACTCCTTTCCATTCCATTCCATTCCATTCTATTCCAATAAACTCCACTCCATTCCACTCGATTTCACTACCTTGAAATCCTCTCCAGTCCACTCCATTCCATTGAAATCCATCTCCCTCCACCCCATTCCAATCCTCTCAACTCCACTCTCTTCCTCTCCGCTACACTCCACTCCAGTCCATTCCTTTCCACTCGACTCCATTGCATTACATTCCAATTCATTACACTGCACTCCATTGCACTCTATTCCTTACCATATCACTGCATTTCAGTGCAATCCACTCCTCTACACTGCATTCCATTCCATTCCACTGCATTCTACTCCATTCCATTCCACTGCACTCTAATCTATTCCATTCCATTCGATTCCACTCCATTCCACTCTTATCCACTCCATTCCATTTCAAAACATTCCATTCTTTTCAACATCTTTCCACTCCATTCCACTCCATTCCAATGCATTCCACTCCTTTCCATGCCATTCCATTCCATTCCAATCCATTCCATTTCGTTCCTTTCCATTCCATTCCATTCCCCTCAATTTCTGTCCATTCCACTCCACTCCATTCCACTCTATTCCATTCCATTCCTTTCCAGTCCTTTACGCTCCATTCCACTCCACTCCACTCCATTCACCACCATTCGCCTCCATTTCACTCCATTCCATTCCACTCCATTCTAATTCACTCCCTTACAATCTAGTACACTCAGCTTCACTCCATTCTATTATATTCCATTCCATTCCACTCCATTCCAGTCCACTCTACTCCATTCCTGTCCACTGCACTCCATTCCACTCCACTCCTATCCACTCCACTCCACTCCACTCCATTCCATTCTATTCCATTCCATTCCATTGCACTCCACTCCACTCCATTCCATTCCATTCCATTCCGCTCCACTCCACTCCGTTTCAGTCTACTCCACTCCATTCCAGTCCACTCCACCACACTGAACTACGTTCCACTCCATTCCACTCCATTACATTCCACTCCACTCCATTACATTCCAATCCATTCCACTCAATTCCACTCCACTCCACTCCATTCTGTTCCATTACATTCCATTCCATTCAACTCCATTCCTTTCCGTTCCATTCCAATCCAATCCATTCCACTCTACTCCATTCCTCTCCACTCCATTCCACTAAATTCCATTCAATTACAATCTGCTACATTCCAATCTATTCCAATCCATTCTGCTCCACTCCACTCCATTCCATTCCATGCAATTCCATTACACTCAATTCCATTCCATTCCACTCTACTGCATTCCTCTCAGCTCCATTCCACTCCATTCCAGTCCATTCCGTTCCATTCCACTGCATTCCATTCCACTCCACTCCATTTCATTCCATTCGATTCCGCAGCACTCCATTCCACTGCACTACAGTCTACTCCACTCCACTACATTCCATTTCACTCCATTGCATTCCCCTCCGTTCCATTCCATTCTGCTCAACTGCACTCCACTTCATTCCATTGCACACCATCACACTCCACTCCATTCCATTTCATTCCTTTCGTTTCTATTCCATTCCATTCACCTCAATTCCATTCCTTTCCACTCCACTCTACTCCATTCCTTTCCACTCTACTCCACTCCATTCCATTCCACTACACAGCACTCATTCCCACACCACTCCACTCCACTCTATTCCACCCCACTCCACTCCATTCCATTCCACTCGATTCAGTTCTATTCCAATCCACTGCACAACACTCCACTCCATTCATTTGCCTTCTGTTCCACTCCACTACTTTAAATCCCACTGCATTCCATTCCATTCCATTCCATTCAACTCCAATGCATTCCTCTCCACTTCACTACAAATCATTTCACTCCATTCCATTCCATTCCACTCTACTTCTTTCCCTGCCAATCCACTCCATTCCGGTGCACTCTACTCCATTTCATTCCATTCCATAGAATTCCATTCCATTCCTTTCCACTCCATTCCAGTCCACTCCATTCCAGTCCACTCTATTCCACTCTCTTCCATTCCATTCAACTGCACTCCAGTACACTCTATTCCATTGCGATCCATTCCACTTAACTCCATTCCATTCCATCCACTCCAATTCACTCCATTCCACTCCATACCATTCCATTCCAATTCAATACACTTCACTCCATTCCACTCCAATCCATTCCACTCCACTCTCCTTCATTAAATTCCATTCCATTGCAATCCACTCCACTCTATTCCACTCCACTCCACTCCATTCTACTCCACTCCATTCTACTCCACTCCATTCCAGTCCACTCTGATCCATTCCATTCCATTCCAATCCATTCCTCTCCACTCCACTCCATTCCAATTAATTCCACTCCATTAAACTCCACTCCACTCCATTTTGTTCCGTTCCAGTGCATTCCATTCCAAGCTGTTGCACTCCACTCCATTCCTAAGCAGTCCATTCCATTCCATTCCGTTCCATTGCATTCCATTACTCGCCATCCCACTCCACTGCACTCCATTCCATTTCACTCTACTCTATTCCTTTCCACTCCACTCCATTAGATTCAAATCCACTTCATTCCACTGTATTCCAGTCCACTGCACTCCACATCACTCCACTCCATTCCACTCTGCTGCACTCCATTCCATTCCATTCCATTCCACTCCATTCAATTCCTTTCCATTCCATTAAAGTCCACTCCACTCCATTACACTCCACTCCACTCCATTCAACTGCACTGCACTTCACTACACTACAATCCATTCCACTGCACTCCATTTCATTTCACGGCACTCCATTCCATTCCATTCCATTCCACTGGAATTCACTCCATGCACTCCACTTCAATCCATTCCTCTCAATTGTATTCCACTGCACTCCATTCCATTCCATTCCATTCCACTGCACTTCACTCCATCCACTCAACTCCTCTGCATTCCATTTCATTCCATTGCACTCCGCTCCACTCAAATCCAATCCATTCCACTCCACTCCATTCCACTCCAATCCACCCAATTCTATTCCATCCCATTCCATTCCATTCCACTCCATTCCATTCCAATTCACTCTACTCAATTCTGCTCTGCTCCATTCCACTCCACTCCATTACATTTCACTCCACTCCATTCCATTCCATTCTACTCCATTCCACTCCATTCCATTCCACTCCAATCCAATTCATTCCAGTGCATTCAGTCCACTCCACTCCATTCCATTCATTTCCACTGCACTGTACTCCATTCCACTCCAGTCAATTCTACTCCTCTCCATTACATGCCACTCCATTCCACTCCATTCCAATCGATACCACTCCATTCCACTCCACTCCATTCCTTTCCATTCCATTTCATTCCATTCCACTCCGTTCCACTCCACTCTATTCCATTCCATTCCATTGCAATCCATTGTATTCCATTCCTGTCCATTCCATTCCATTCGATTACACAGCACTCCACTCCACGGTACTACACTCCACTCAATTGCAATCATTTCCAATCCACTCCATTCCACTCCACTCCATTCCAATCCATTCCGCTGCACTCCACTGCACTCCATTCCATTACATTCCATTACACTCAACTGCGTTCCATTCCAATCCATTTCTTTCCATTCCATTCACCTCAATTCCATTTCTTTCCACTCGACTCCACTCCATTCCATTCCACTACACTGCACTCACTTCCACGTCACTCCACTCCATTCCACCCCAATCCACTTCGTTCCACTCTACTCCATTTCATTCAATTCTATTCCATTCCACTGCAGTTTAGTCCACTAAATTGCTTTGCACTCCATTCCCCTTCACTCCTTTAAATTCCATTCCATTCCATTCCTTTCCATTCCATTCCATTTCATACCATTCCATTACAATGCATTCCATTTCACTCTACTCCATTTCATTCCACTCCATTCCACTCCATTCCCCTCCACTCCATTCCACTCCACATCCTTCCATTCTGGTCCTCCCTAATTCATTCCATCCGATTCCATTCCATTCCACTCCATTCCAGTCCACTCCACTCATCTCTCTTCCATTCCATTCCATTGCACTCCACTCCACTCTATTCCCTTCAAATCCATTCCACTCAACTCCATTCCATTTCACTCCACTCCACACCAATCCACACCATTCTGCTCCACACCATTCCATTCCAATCCAACCCACTTCGATCCATTCCACTCCACTACATTATACTCTACACCGCTCCTTTGCATTCAATTTCATTGCACTCCACTGCCCTCCATTCCACTCCACCATACTAAACTCCAGTCCACTCTTCTTCACTCCATTCCATTCGTCTCTTATCAATTCCATTCCGTTCCATTCAACTACACTCCACTCCACGATATTCCACTCCATTCCACTTGATTCCAGTCCCCTCCACTACACTCCATTCCATTACATTCCATTGCTCTGCACTCCAGTCCACTTCACTCCACTGCATTCCACTCCACTCCACTCGAATCCATTACATTCAATTCTATTCCACTCCATTCCATTCCACTCAACTCCATTCCTGTCCACTTTACTCTATTCCACTCCACTCCACTCAATTCCACTCCACTCCACCCCATTCCACTGTAATGCACTCCATTCCACTACATTCCACTTCACTCCACACCATTCCTTTCTATTCCACTCCATTCCACTCCATTCTACTTCACTCCATTCCAATGCACTCCGATTCTTTCCATTCCATTCCATTCCATTCCTTTCCAATTCACTTCACTCCATTCGAATCCATTCCATTCCATTCCACTCCACTCGACTCCAGTGTATTCTGTTCCAATGCATTGCATTCCATGCCATTTCTCTCCACTCTATCCACTACAATCCGTTCCATTCTGTTCCATTGCATTCCTTTCCACGCCATTCCACTCCATTCCATTCCACTCTGCTCCAATCCATTCCATTCCACTCAACTCCATTCCATTACACTACACTCCATTCAATTCCAATCCTCTTCATTCCACTGCATTCCAGTCCACTGCACTCCACATCATTCCATTCCATTCAAATCCACTCCATTCCATTCAATTCCATTCCATTCCACTCCATTCCATTCAACTAAATTCCATTACAGTTCATTCCACTCCATTCCACTCCAGTCCAATCCACTGCATTCCATTCCATTCCACTCCACTCTGTTCCATTTCGTTGTTCTCCATTCCATTACATTCCACTGCAATCCCCTCCATCCACTCGACTTCACTCCATTCCTCTCCATTCCATTCCACTGCACTCCATTCCATTCCATTTCTTTCCACTCCATTCCACTCCAATCCATTCCATTCCTCTCCATTCCACTGCACTACATTCAATTGAATTCCACCCTATTTCATTCCATTCCACTCCGTTCCATTCCATTGTACTCTACTCCATTCCACTCCACTCCATTCAAATTCAATCCATTCCGTTCCATTCCACTCCACTCCATTCCCTTCCACACCTCTCCATTCCATTTCACTCTACTCCATTCCATTCCACTACATTCCACTCCACTCTCTTCAACTCAAATCCACTTCATTCCACTGCATTACAGTCCACTCCATTCCACTGCACTCCATTCCATTCATTTCCACTTCACTCTACTCCATTCCATTCCAATCAATTCCACTCCACTCCATTCCATGCCACTCCACTCCATTCCATTCCAATCCATTCCACTCAATCCCACTCCATCCCACTCCACTCCACTCTATTCCTTGCCATTCCATTCCATTCAAATCCATTACATTTCATTCCACTACATTACATTCCACTACTTCCAGTCCTTTCTACTCCACTCCACTCTATTCCATTACGTTCCACTCCATTCCACTCCTTTACACTCCATTCCACTCCACTCCAATCCATTCAACTCCATTTCCCTCCATTCCAATCTATGCCTTTTCACACCATTCCACTACACTCCATTCCATTCTATTAAACTCCACTCCTCTCCAATCCTTTACATTCCAACTCCATTCCACTCTACTCCATTACATCCCTATCCAGTCCTCTACACTCCACGGCAGTCCTTTCCATTCCAACATATTCCATTCCTCTCCATTACATTCCACTCCACTCTATTCCACTCAAATCCATCCCATTCCAATCCGTTTGATTGCACTCCACTATACTCCACTGCACTCTATTCCATTTCACTATAATGCACTCCACTCCACTCCATTCTACTCCACTCCATTCCACTCCTATCCATTCCTTTTCATTCCCTTCCATTCCCCTCCACTCCACTCTGCTCCATTCCATACCTGTGTATTCCACTCCACTCCATTAAATTCCATTCCACTACAATACCTTCCATTCCTTTCCATTCCACTGCACTCAATTCCTCTCCATTCCATTCCATTCCACTCCATCCCTTTGAATTCCATTCCATTCAATTCCATTCCATTCTGCTCCATTCAATTCCAATTCACTACAATCCCTTCAACTCCACTCCACTTCACTCCATCCCATTCCGTTTCATTCCCTTACAGTTCACTACATTCCATTCCAGTTTTTTCTCCTCCAATCCACTCCACTCCAATCCACTCCACTCCAATCCCTTCCATTCCATTCAACTCCGTTACACTCCATTCCACTCCACTCCAATCCATTCAATTCCATTCCATTCCATTCAATTCAATCCAATCAATTCCATTCCAGTCCACTCCATTCCATTCTGATCCACTCCATTCCAGTCCACTCCACTCCATTTCACTCCACTCCACTCAACTCCATTCCATTCCCCTCTACTTGGTTCATTTCCACTCTACTCCATTATATTACATTCCATTCCACTGCAATCCAATTCGTTCAACTCCACTCCATTCCAATCCCTTCAACTCCACTCCACTTCACTCCATCCCATTCCGTTTCATTCTCTTACAGTCCACTACATTCCATACCAGTTTTTTCTCCTCCAATCCACTCCACTCCAATCCACTCCACTCCATTCCATTCCATTCAACTCCATTCCTTTCCACTCCACTCCATTCATCTGCAATCCACCCCATTCCATTCCATTCCATTCCACTCCATTCCACTCCATTCCACTCCACTCCAATGCATTCCATTCCATTCAATTCCACTCCATTCCATTCCAGTCCACTCCATTCCATTCTGATCCACTCCATTCCAGTCCACTCCACTCCATTTCACTCCACTCCACTCAACTCCATTCCATTCCCTCTACTTCATTCATTTCCTCTCTACTCCATTATATTACATTCCATTGCACTGCAATCCAATTCGTTCAACTCCACTCCACTCCACTCCATTCCACTCCATTCCAATCCACTCCATTCCAGGCCATTCAAGTCCACTCTAGTACACTCCACTCTACTCCATTCCACTCCACTCCACTCTATTCCGTTATATTCCATTCCAACCCATTCCATTCCACTCTACTCCATTGCAGTCCACTCCACTCCATTTCACTCCACTCCACTCCACTCCATTCCATTCCACTCCATTCCACTCCATTCCACTCAATTCCACTCCACTCCACCACAATCCATTCCATTCCAATAAATTCTATTCCATTCCCCTGCACTCCACTCCATTCCTTTCCACTCCACTCCACTGCACTTTATTCCACTCCACTGAACTCCACTCCACTCCTCTCCACTAAATTCCATTCCTCTCTAATCCATTAAATTCCATTCCCTTTCACTCCATTCCTCTCCACCACATTCCACTCCTTTCTAATTCATTCCAGTCCCCTCCACTCCACACCATTCCATGGCATTCCATTGCACTCCACTCCAGTCTAATTTACTCTACTCCATTCCACTCCACTCCATTCCCTTCCATTCTAATCAATTCCGTTCTATTCCATTCCGTTCCTTTCCATTCCATTCTATTCCATTCCACTCCACTCCATTCCTGTCCACTGCACTCCATTCCACCACACAGCATTATATTCCACTTCACTCCATTCCATTCCCTTACATTCCATTCCATTATACTCCATTCCAGGCCACTCCACTACACTCTATTCCATTCCATTCCACTGCACCCCACTCCACTCTATACCATTCCAATCCATTCCACTCCACTTCACTGCATTCTACTCCACATCATTCCATTCCAATCCAATCCACTTCAGTCCATTCCACTCCACTGCACTGAATTCTATTCCATTCCTTTGCACTCCACTCCATTCCACTCAATTCAACTCCACTCCACTCCATTCCTTTCAATTCCTCCTCCTTCAACTACATGCCCCCGCACTCCATTCCATTCCATTCCATTCCATTCCTCTCCACTACACTACACTTCACTACACTCCATTCCACTCCACTGAACTCTATTCCATGGAATTCCAATCCATTCAACTCCATGCGGTTCCATTCCTCTGCCATCCATTCCATTCCGCTCCACTCTACCCAATTCCTCTCAATGCCTTTCCACTCCACAAGATTCTATTCCATTACATTCCGTTCCATTCCATTCCACTTTACTCCACTCTATTCCACTCAACTCCACTACATTGCACTCCATTTCATTCCATTATATTCCATTCCATTCCACTCTAATCCACTCCATTTTTCTCTACTCCAATCCAATCCACTCCAATCCACTCCACTTCATTCCATTCCATTCCTTTCAACTCAATCCTATCCACTCCATGCCATTTAATTGCAATAAAACCCATTCCCTTCTTATCCATTCCACTCCACTCTACTTCGTTCCACTCCATTCCATTCCATTACATTCCATTCCATTCCACTCCACTCCATTCCGGTACACTCCATTCCATTTCATTCCACTCCACTCCATTCAACTCCATTCCATTCAATCCATTCCACTCAACATCATGCAATTCCACTCCACTCCATTCCATTCCATTCCACTCCACCTGAATCCACTCCACTCCACACAACTCCACTCTACTCCATTCCACTCCATTCCACTCCATTCCATTCCAATCCATTCCACTACAGTCCATTCCATTCCATTCCATTCCACTCCGCTTGTCTCTTTCCATTTCATTCCAGTCCATTCCACTCCACTACAATCCATTCCACTACAGTCCATTCCATTCCATTCCACTTCGTTTGACTCTTTCCATTTCATTCCAGTCCATTCCACTCTACTACAATTCATTCCACTACAGTCCATTCCATTCCATTCCACTCCGTTTGATTCTTTCCATTTCATTCCAGTCCATTCCACTCCACTACAATCCATTCCACTGCATTAATTTCCATTCCATTCCACTCCATTCCTTTCCATTCCACTCTACCACACTCCATTGCATTCCATTCCACTCCATTCCATTCCTTTCCCTTCCATTTCATTCTAATCCATTCCACTCCACTCCATTCCTGTCTACTGCACTCCATTCCACCACACTGCATTGTATTCCACTTCACTCCATTCCATTCCTTTTCATTCCATTCCCTTCTACTCCATTCCAGGCCACTGTACTCCATTCTATTCCATCCCATTCCACTGCACTCCACTCCACTCTATACCATTCCAATCGATTCCACTCCACTCCACTCCATTGTACTCCACATCATTCCATTCCAATCCAATCCACTTCAGTCCATTCCACTCCACTACATTCCACTCCACTCCATTCCATTACATTCCATTGCACTCCACTTCATTCCACTCAATTTAACTTTATTCCACTCTCCTCCCCTCCATTCCATTCCATTCCACCTCTTTCAACTCCACTCCACCGCACTCCATTCCATTCCACTCCTTTCCATTCATCTCCTCTACACTACACTTCACTGCACTCCATTCCACTCCACTAAACTCTATTCCATGCCATTCCATTGAACTCCACTCCATGCCATTCCATTCCTATGCCATCCATTCCATTCCATTCCACTCCACTCTACTAAATTCCTCTCAATTCCATTCCATTCCTCTCTACAATATTCCATTCCATTCCATTCCATCCCCTTCCATTCCACTTCAAACCTCTCCATTCCACTGCACTCCACTATATTGCACTCCATTTCATTCCATTCTGTTCCACGCCAATCTATTCCATTCTAATCCATTCCATTTTCCTCTACTCCAATCCACTCGACTCCAATCCACTCCAATCCACTCCACTTCATTCCATTCCATTCCATTCAACTCCATCCTATCCACTCCACTCCGTTTAGTTGCAATATACCCCGTTCCCTTCAAATCCATTCCACTCCATTCCATTCCATTCCACTCCATCCTATCCACTCCACTCCGTTTAGTTGCAATATACCCCGTTCCCTTCAAATCCATTCCACTCCATTCCATTCCATTCCAATCTACTCCACTCCGATTCACTCCATTCCATTCCATTCCACTCCACTCCATTTCACTCTACTCCACTCCAGTTCACTCCACTCCACTCCATTTCATTCGTCTCCACTCCAATCACCTCCATTCCATTCAATTCCATTTCACTCCACATCATGCAATTCCACTCCACTCCATTATATTACATTCCATTCCACTGCAATCCACTCTACTCCACACCACTCCACTCCTCCATTCCACATCATTCCATTCCACTACATTCCATTCCATCCTTTCCACTCTGCTTAACTCCTTTGCATTTCATTCCAGTCCATTCCACTCCACTACCATCCATTCCACTCCATTAATTTCCATTCCATTCCACTCCATTCCTTTCCATTCCACTCTAACACAGTCCATTCCATTCCATTCAATTCCATTCCATTCCATTCCTTTCCTTTCCGTTCCGTTCCATTCTATTCCATTCCACTCCACTCCATTCCTGTCTACTGCACCTGATTCTATCCCAATCTATTATATTCCACTTGACTCCATTTCATTCCTGTACATTCCGTTACATTCTACTCCATTCCAGGCCACTCCACTTCACTCCATTCCAGTCCTTTGTATTCCACTGCACTCCACTTCCTTCCATTCCTGTCCATTCCACTACATTCTATTCCAATACACTCCACTCCATTCCTTTCCACTCCACTTTACTCCACTCCATTCCATTCCATTCCATCCCAGTCCATTCCACTGCACTGCCCTCCACTCCATTCCATTCCATTCGAATCCATTCCATTCCATTCAAATCCATTCCATTCCACACAACTCTATTTCATTCCGTTCTATTCCATTGCACTGTCCTGCACTACACTCCACTCCATTGCACTCGACTCAATTCTACTCCACATCATTCCATTACATTGATTACCATTCTATTCCTCTCCATTGCACTGCACTCCACTCCATTTCACTGCACTCCCCTCCTTTATATTGCATTCCATTCCACTCCACAACATTCAAGTCCACTCCACTGAATTCCACTGCACTTCACTCCATTAAATTCCATTCCATTACACCCGGTTCCATTCCACTTATCTCCATTCCATTTCACTGCACTCCTCTCAATCCACTCCAAACTATGCTATTACTCTACATTTCATTCCACAGCATTCCACTCCACTCCTTTGTATTCCATTCCACTTCACTCCACTCCATTCCGCTCCCCTCTTCTCCATTCCATTCCATTCCATTCCTCTCCATTTCATTGCACTCCAATCCATTTCACTCTTCTGCACTCCATTACACTTCACTCCACTCCAGTCCATTACATTCCATTACATTCCACTCCATTCTATTCCACTCTAATCTTTTCCACTCCACTCCACTAAATTCCACTGCACTCCACTATACTACATTTCATTCGAATACACGCCATTCCATTCCACTTACTCCATTCCATTCCATTCCAGTCCAGTCCATTGCACTCTTGTACATCCACTGTACTCTATGTCATTCCACTACATTTCATTCCACTCCACTCCATTCCATTCTATTCCACTGCACTCCACTCCACTGCACTCCAATCCACTGCACTCAGTTCCACTCCATTCCACTCCACTCCATTCCATTTCATTTCTCTCCACTCCACTTCTTTCCCCTGCACTCCCGTCCATTCCCCTCCATTCCATTCCACTCCACTCCACTCTTCCACTCCACCCCATCGCATTCCATTCCAAACCTGTCCACTCCAATCCACTCCATTCCATTCCATTCGAATCCTTTCCTCTCCTCTACAATCCTTTCTAGTCCACTCCATTCCACTCCATTCTGGCCCACTCCACTCCCCTCCATTATATTGCATTCCATTCAACTCCCCATCATTCCAGTCCACTCCACTCCATTCCACTAAACTCCAATACACTAAATTCCATTCCACTCCACTCCATTCCATTCCTCTTTGCTCCATTCCATTCCTCTGCTCTCCACTAAATCCACTCCACTCCACTGCAGTCTACTTAATTCCATTCCACTTCATTCCACTCCACTCAATTCCATTCTATGCCACTCCACTCTTCTGCATTCCACTCCAATCCATTCCACTGCACTCTGCTCCATTGAATTCCATTCTATTCCTCTGTACTCCATTCGATTCCATTCCACTCCAGTATACACCATTCTACTCCACTCTGCTCTGTTCCATTCCATTCCACTTCAGTCCATTCAATTCCAATTGATTCCACTCAATCTACTCTAATCCATTTTACCCCATTGCATTTCACTCCATTCTATTCCATTCCACTGTACTCCATTCCACTCCCCTCCATTCCACTCCTCTCCATTCCATTCGTTTCCATTCCATTCCATTCCATTTGACTCCACTCCATTCAAGTCCACTCTACTACTTTCTACTCCACTCCACTCCTCTCCACTCAACTTATTTCCGTTCCACTCCACTCCATTCCATTCAAGTGTATTCCACTGCACTCCACCCACTCCACTCCAATCCCATCCACTCCAGTCCATTCCACTCCATTCCTCTCCATTCCACTCCATTCCTCTCCATTCCATTCCATTCCTCTCCAATCCACTCTACTCCATTCCATTGTGCTCGAGTCAACTCCACTCCATTCCATTCCACTCCACTCCACTCCATTCCACTCCACTCCATCCCATTCCATTCCACACCACTCCACTCCAATCCACCTCATTCCCTTTCATTCCATTTCACTGCACTCCATTCCATTCCATTCTATTCCACTGCACTCCACTGCCCTTCACTCCACTCCACTCCACTCCATTCCACTCCATCCCAATTAATTCAATTCCTTTTCATTCTTCTCCACTCCACTCCACTCCATTCTATTGCATTCCACTGCCTGCACTCACATCCACTCCATTCCACTCCACTCAATTCCAATCCACTGCAATCCATTCCATTAAATTCCGTTCAACTCCACTCCATTCCACTCCAATCCAATCCTCTCCATTCCATTCCATTCAACTGTATTCCACTCAAATTCACTGCATTCCACTACACTCCACAGCGCTCCATTCCGTTCCATTTCACTCCACTCCAATCCACTACACTCCACTCCATTCCAATCCACTACAATCCATTCCATTGCATTCCACTCCTTTCCATACCATTCCACTGCATTCCATTCCATACCATTCCATTCTACTGCATTCCATTCCATTCCACTCTACTCCATGCCACTCCAGTCTACTTAATTCCATTCCACTTCATACCACTCCACTCAATTCCATTCTATGCCACTCCGCTCCTCTGCATTCCACTCCAATCCATTCCGCTGCACTCTGCTCCATTGAATTCCAGTGAGTTCAGTGCTACTGAAATACTTTCCACTCCATCATGTTCAACTGTATTCCACTCCACTCCACTCCCTTCCACAGCACTCCACTCTGTTACATTCCATTCCATTTCAATCCACTCCGTTCAACTCCACTCCAATCCATTCAACTCCACTCCACTCCATTCCGCTCCACTCCACTCCAATCATTTCATTCCGTCCACTCTACTCCATTCCAGTGCACTCCACTCTATTCCACTCCACTCCAACATACTACATTCCATTCCACTCCAAGCCATTACATTCCACTCCACGCCATTCCATTCCATTGCACTGCATTCCATTAAATTCCATTCCACTGCTATCCACTCCACTCTACTCCACACCATTCCAAACCGTTCCACTCCATTCAACTCCACCCCAATCCATTCCATTCCATTCCAATCCACTCCATTCCATTCCACTTCATTCCAATCAATTCCAATCCATTCTATTCCTTTCCACTCCAGTCCATTCCACTCCAGTCCATTCCGTTCCTTTCCATTCCACCCCATTCCATGCCACCCCACTCCATTCCAGTCCAATCCACTCCACTCCTCTCAAACCCATTCCCTTCCACTACACTCCATTCCATTCCATTCCACTACAATCCATTGCATTCCATTCCACTGCACTCCTTTACTCTCCACTCCATTTCATTTAATTCCACTCCATTCCCATCCACTCCAATCCATTTCACTCCACTCCACTGTATTCCATTCCATTGCTTTCCACTCCATTCGATTTCATTCCACTCCACTCCATTCCACTCCACTGAATTCCACTCCACTCCATTCCATTCCATTACACTCAACTCAATTCCTCTCCATTCCACTCTATTCCACTCCACTCCACTCCATTCCACTACGCTCCATTCTATTAAATAACATTCAAGTCAATTCCCCTCCACTCCACTCCATTCCACTACACTCCATTCCGTTAAATAACATTCAACTCCATTCCCCTCCACTCCAGTACATTCCATTCCACTGCACTCCATTCCATAATACTCCATTACACAGCACTCCATTCCTCTACACTGCATTCCATTGCATTCCACTACATTCCATGCCACTGCATTCCACTCCACTCCATTCCAGTCCTCTAGATTCCACTCCAGTCCATTCTATTCCAATCCGTTTCATCTCAGTCCACTAAATTCCACTCTGCTCCACTGCATTCCACTCCACTGCATTCCATTCCAGTTCACTCCACTCCAATCTACTCCATTCTGCTCCATTTTATTCCATTCCATCCCATTCCGTTCCAATCTATCACAATCCGTTCCATTCCATTCCAGTCCATTCCACTTCACTCCATTCCACTGCATTCTAGTCCACTCCACTCCAATCCACTCCATTCCTCTCCATTCCATAGTACTCCACTACATTCCATTCCAATCCATTCCACTTCATTCCATTGTACTCCAATCCAGTCCGTTCATCTACAATCCACTCGACTCCACTCCATTCCATTCTACTGTACTCCATTCCATTCTACTGTACTCCTTTCCATTCCATTCCATTACACTCAATACCACACCACTCCATTCCTCTCCACTCCATTCCATTCCATTCCTCTCCAGTCCCTTCTTATCCATTCCTTTCCACTCAATTCCATTCCATTCCACTCCTTTCTAATCCACTCCAGTCCATTGCAGTCCACTGAATTCCCATCCATTTCATTGAATTCCATTCCATTCCACTCCACTCCACTGCACTCAACTACTTTCCACTCCACTTCACTCCCCTGCATTTCACTCCACTCCATTTCATTCCATTACATTGCATTGCACTCCTATCCATTCCACTCCACTACATTCCACTCCAATCCATTCAATTCCATGCCATTCAATTCCCCTCCACTCCACTCCATTTCTCTCAACTCCAATCCACTCCACTCCGCTCCACTCCATTCCACTTCCCTCCACTCCATTCCACTCCACTACACTCCATTCCATTCCATTTCTTTCCATTCCATTCCATTCCTTTCCAATCCCTTTTATTCCATTCCATTCAACTCCATTCCACTCCACTCCACTCCATTCCACTTCACTACATTCCATTCCATTCCCTTCCATTCCTCTCCATTCCATTTGACTTCACGCCACTCCATTCAACTCATCTCAAATCCATTCCATTACATTCCACTCCATTCCTCTCCATTCCATTCCACTCCACTCAACTCCATTCCTCTCCACTCCATTTCATTACACTCCACTCCATTCCAGTTCGCTCCATTCCATTCCATTCCACTCCACTGCACTCCACTCCATTCCCATCCATTCCACTCCATTCCACAATACTCCACTCCATTACGTTCGATTCCATTATATTCCACTCTATTCCATTCCATTCCACTCTACTCTATTTTTCTCCACTCCATTCCAATGCACTCCATTCGATTCCATTCCACTCCGCAACATTCCATTCCACTCCACTCCTTTCCATTCCACACCATTCCATGCCAATCCATTCCACTGCATTCTATTCCATTCAACCCCACTCCTGTCCATTCTATTCCACTTCTCTCCATTCCATTCCACTCCTTTCCACTCCACTCAATTCCACTTGACTACATTCCACTCCATTCCACTCCACTCCACTACATTCCATGCCATTCCATTCCATTCCACTCCATTCCGCTCCATTCAAATCCACTCCATTCCATTCCATTCCACTTCATTCCAATGCATTCAAATCCACTTCACTCAATTCCATTCCGTTCCATTCCATTCCATTCATTTCCACTCCATTCCAGTCCATTCCATTCATTCCACTCCACTCCAATCCATTCCACTGCAATCCCCTCCATTCCAATCCATTCCATTCCACTCCACTGCATTCCAATCCATTGCACTCCACTCCACTCCACTCCATTTCATTGCACTCCATTCTACTCTACTTCATTCCACTCCACTAAACCCCAATACATTCCGTTCCATTACATTCCTCTCCATTCCCCTCTACTCCAATCCATTGCACTCCAATCCATTCCATTCCTTTGCATTACTTTCCACTCCACTCCATGCCACTCCACTCCACTCCATTTCAGTTCAGTGCACTTCACTCCTTTCTATTGCATTCCATTCCAATGCAGTCTACTCCACTCTATTCCAATGCATTCTACTCCTCTCCATTCCACTTCAATCCATTCTGCTCCCATCCATCCCATCGCACTCCAATAAATTCCACTCAACTTCACTGCCTTCCACTCCACTCCATGCCATGTATCACCACTGCACTCCACTCCACTCCATTCCACTACGTTCCATTCCATTCCACTCCCTTCCAGTCCATTCCATTCCAGTCCAATCCATTCCACTCCTCTCCACTCCATTTCAGTCCACTCCACTCCATTCCATTACGTTCCATTCCTTTCTGCTCCTTTCCATTGCATTCCACTCCGCTTCATTCCACTCCACTCCATTCCACTCCACTCAATTCCATTCCATTCAATTCCACTCCATTCCATTCCATGTCACTCCATTCCAGTCCACTCAACTCCATTCCACTCCACTCCATTCCACTCCATTCAACTCCATTACATTACACTCCACTCAATTTCATTCCTCTCCATTCCATTGCAATTCATTTCATTACACACCACTCCGCTCCACTCCACTCAAGTCCATTTCACTTCATTACATTCTAATCAATTCCACTCCACTGCATTCAATTCCATTCCACTTCACTCCACTTTAATCCATTCCACTGCACTCCATTCCACTGCACTCCATTCTATTGCACTCCATTCCATTCCATTCCATTCCAATCCACTCTGTTCCATTCCACTCCACTCCTCTCCATTCCCTTCAAATCCACTCCGTTACATTCCATTCCACTCCACTCCACTCCGTTCCATTCCACTCCACTCCATTCAATTCCATTGAAATCCACTCCATTACATTCCACTCCATTCCACTTCACCGCATTCCGATCCATTCTTTCCACTCCATTGCACTCCACTCCAATCAACTCCATTCCACTGCACTCCACTGCATTCTAGTCCACTCCACTCCATTACATTCCATTCCATTCAGTTCAATTCCATTCCTATCCAATCCACTTGATTCCACTTAAACTTCATTCCATTGAATTCCACTCCACTGCATTCCACTCCACTCCATTCCACTACATTCCATTCCACTCCACTCCTCTCCACTCCACTCCACTCAACTTCATTCCATTCAACTCTACTTCATTCCCTTCCACTCCTATCCACTGTATTCCGTTCCACTGCACTCCACTCCACTCCACTCTACTCTCTGCCACTACCTTCCTTTCAAATCCATTCCACTCTACTCCAGTAATTTCCATTCCAACCCACTCCAATCCACTCCAGTCCATTCCGCACCATTCCAATCCACTCTACGCCACTCCACTCCCATCCACTGCATTCCATTCCACTCCATTCAATTCCACTCAATTCCACTCCAATCGACTCCATTTCAGTACACTGCATTCCATTCCATTCTACTCCACTCCACTCCACTCTATTCCACACCACTCCAGTACGTTCCACTTCACTCAACTCAACTATACTAAACTGCACTCCTTTCCATTCTGTTGCATTCCAATGCACTGAATTACAATGCATTCCAATCCATTCCACTCCACTGCCCTCCATTCTATTCCATACCCTTCCCTTCCACTCTATTCCAATCTATTCCAATCCACTCCACTACATTCCAATACATACCATTCCATTACACTCCACTCCACTCCTCTGAACTCCTTTCCATTTCACTCAACTCCACTCCACTCCACTGCATTCCACTCCACTCCACTCCATTCCATTCCATTCCATTGCACTCTTTCCATTCCATACCGCCCCACTCCATTCCACTCCAAACCATTCAATTCCATTCCATTCAATACCCCTTGACTCCACTGCATTACACTCCACTCAAATCCATTCCACTCCCCTCCTCTCCATTCCATTCCTCTCCTCTCATTCCATTCCATTCTACTCCAATCCACTCCATTCCACTAAACTCCACTCCTTTGCACTCCACTACACTTCATTCCATTCCATTATTCCATTCCAATCTATTCCATTCCACTCCATTCTATTCCATTTCACTCAACTCCATTCCACTCCACTCCACTACATTCCACTCCACTCCATTCCATTCCTTTCCATTCCCCTACACTACATTACTCTTCATGCCACTCCACTCCACTCCATTTTAATCCACTGCAATCCATTACACTGCATTCCATTCAATTCCGTTCCACCGCATCCCATTCAATTTCTTTCCACTCAATTCCATTACAATCCACTCCATTCCATTCCATCGCATTCCAAGACATTCCACTCCATTCCATTCCATTCCATATCCTTCCACTCCATTCCACTCTCTTCCATTCCACTCCACTCCATTCCATTCTATTCTATTCTATTCCATTCCATTCCATTGCATTCCATTCCATTTCTCTCCATACCACTCCACAGCACTCCAATCATTCTATTTCATTCCAATAATCTCCACTGCATTAGTTTCCATTCTATTCCATTCCAGTCCATTATATTCCACTCCATTCCCTTCCATTTCACTCCATTCCACTCCACTTCTCTCCATTCCACTACTATCCAATCTACTCCCCTCAATATCATTCCATTACATTCCACTGCACTCCATTCGACTCCACTCCATTCCACTACAATCCTCTCCATTCCACTACTATCCAATCTACTGCCCTCAATTTCATTCCATTACATTCCACTGCACTTCATTCGACTCCACTCCATTCCACTCTAATCCATTCCATTCCATTCCATTCCACTCCACTAGCCTCCACTGCATTCCATTCCATTCCATTCCACTGCATTCCATTCCAATCCTTTCCAATCCACTACTCTCCACTCCATTCCACTACTTACCACTCCATTCTACCCCACTGCACTCCATTCCACTCCTCTCCATTCCATTGCGTTACAATCCATTTCTCTCCAATCGACGTCACTCCTTTTGATTCCACTCCATTTCCGTCCATTCCATTCCATTCCACTACATTCCAGTCCACTCAATTCCAGTCCATTGCACTACATTCCAGTCCACTCAATTCCAGTCTATTTCACTACATTCCACTCCACTGCACTCCACTCTATCACACTCCATTCCACTACATTCCATTCCACTCCACTCCATTCTACTCCACTCGACTCCATTCCATTCCATTCCCTTCCATTCCAAACCTCTCCATTCTGCTCCATTCTATTCCATTCCCTTCCATTCAAATCCACTCCATTCCTATCCATTCCATTCCATTCCATTCCAGTCCATTCCATTCCAGTCCATTCCACTCAATTGCCCTACAACCCATTCCACTCCATTCCATTCCTTTCCAATCCGCACCAACCATTCCGTTTCACTCCATTCCACTCCACTACATTCCAATCCACTACATTCCTTTCCATTCCATTCCCCTATATTCCATTCCACTCCAATCCACGCCACTCCCTTCCACTCCACTCCACTCCATGATGCTCCGCTCCACTCCATTCCATTTCATTCCACTCCATTCCATTTCATTCCACTCCACTCGACTCGATTCCACTTGATTCAATTCCAATCCATTCCACTCCACTCCACTGCATTACTTTCCGCTTTATTCCACTCCATTTCATTCCACTCCATTCAGTTTAACTCCATTCAGTTCCACTCCACTCCACTCTAATCAACTCCATTCCATTCCATTGCTCTCCATTCCACTACATTCCACTCCACTCCACGCTATTACATTCCACTCCATTGCATTCCATTCCTTTCCACTCCTCTCCACTGCACTCCATTCCTCTCAACTGCATTCAATTCCATAACATTCCATTCCAATATAGTCCACTCCACTCCACTTGACTCCACTGCACTCTATTCCATTCCATTCATTTCCATTCAAATCCTTTCCAATCCACTCCACTATATTCCATTCTGTTTATTTCCATTAAAGTCAATTCCACTCCTCTCCACTACATTCAACTCCACTCAACTCCTCTCCACTCCAGGCGATTCCATTCTATTTTATTCCATTCCACTCCACTCCTTTCCATTCCACTCCATTCCATTCTATTCCATTCCACTGAACTGGACTCCACTCCACTCCGTTCCAGTCCAATCCATTCCACTCCATTCCACTCCACTCCTTTTCATTCCATTCCTCTCCAATCCACTCCAATCGATTCCATTCCATTGCATTCCTTCACACGCCATTCCACTCCACTCCATTCCTTTCCATTACATTCCACTCCATTCCTTTCCATTCCAATTCACGCCACTCCAATCCATTCCATTCCTCTTCAATCTGCTCCACTTCACTGCAATCCTACCAACTCTAGTCCAATCCAATCCACTCCACTCCATGCCATTCCACTGCTCTCCACTATATTCAATTCCAATTCAAGGCACTCCATTCCATTCTTTTGAAATCCACTCCACTCGACTCCATTCCACTCGACTCCACTGTGCTACACTTCACCCCATTCCACTCCACTCCATTGCATTCCACTCTACGTCATTTCATTCCAGTCCATTCCACTCGATTCCACTCCACTCCACTCCATCCCACTCCATTCCACCACATTCCATTCTGCTGCACTCCATTCCTTTCCACTCCACTCCACTGCACTCCACCGCTTTCCATTCCACTCTGTTCCATTCCAATAAACTACATTCCATTCAATTCCATTCTACTCCCCTCCACTACATTCAATTCCATTCCAGTCCACTCCACTCCATTCCATTCCACCACACTCCAATCCACTCTATACAATTTAATTCCACTCCATTCCATTCCACTCCATACCCTTCCACTCCATTCTACTCCATTTCACCCTACTCCACTCCGTTCCATTCTATTCCAGTCCACTCCTCTCCATTCCACTCCACTCCATTCCATTTCAATCCATTCTATTCTATTCCACTCCATTCCATTCCAAACCTGTCCACTCTATTCCACTGTACTCCACTCCATTCCATTCCATTCCAATTCTTTCCATTCCACTGAACTCCATTCCACCCCAATCCACAGTATTCCATTTAATACCATTCCATTCCACTCCTTTCAACTTCACTCCACTCCATTCCAGTCCACTCCACTCCATTCCACTCCACTGCATTCCTTCCACTACATTTCATTCCACTCAACTCCCTCCCATTGCACTCCACTACATTCCAATCCATTCCAATCCACTGCAGTTCACTCCATTCACTTCATTTCACCCCATTTCCCTACACTCTATTACTCTCCACTCCATTTCTTTCCATTCCAATCCACTCCACTTCATTCCAGTCCTCTAAACTCCATTCCACTCCACTCCACTCCACTACATTTTATTCCATTCCATTCCATTCCACTCCCCTCCATTTCTCTTCAATCCACTCCATACGACTCCAATCCACTCCGTTCCATTCCATTACACACCATTCCATTCCACTCCACTCCACTCCACTCCACTCCATTCCACTGCATTCCATTCCACTCCATTCCACTGCACTCCATTCCATTACTTTCCACTCCAGTCCATTCCATTCCACTCCACTCCACTCCTTTCCACTCCACGTCAATCCATTTCCTTCCATTTTTTCCTCTCCAATCCACTCCATTCCATTCCTTTCCTTTCCACATCATTCTAACCCACTCCTTTCAATTCCACTGCAATCAACTCTACTCCATTCCATTCTACTCCACTCCACTCCTTCACACTCCACTCCACTCCATTGCATTACATTATTTTCCACTACCCTCCACTCCATTCAATTCTATTCCATTCCAATGCACTCCACTCCTCTCCACTCCACTCCATTACATTCAACTCCATTCTATTCCACCCCAATCCACTCCATTCAATTTCATTCCACTCCATTCCTCTCCACTACATTCCATTCCACTGCATTCCTTTCCATTCCATTCCACTCCACTCCAGTACATTCCATTCATACCACTCCACTCTTTTCCATTGCACATCACTCCCTTCCACTCCACTGCACTCCATTCCATTTCATTCCATTCCATTCAACTCCATTCCACAGCAGTCCACTTAATTCCATTCCACTCCTCTGTATTCCATTACATTCCAATCCACTCAATTCCATTCCACTCCATTCCACTTCTTTCCTTTCCATTCCACTCCATTCCAGTCCTTTCCACTCCATTACGTTTCATTCCACTCCACTCCATTCCATTCCATTCTATTCCACTCCACTCCTCTACCCTCCATTCCATTCCACTCCATTCCACTCTGTTCCATTCCATTCCATGCAATTCCATTCCATTCCATTCCATTCCATTATATTCTACTCCAGTACACTCCATTCCTCGCTTCTCCACTCCACTTTGTTCAATCTCCTCAAATTCCATTCCACTCTATTACACTCCACTCCACCCCAATCCTCTCCATCCCATTCCATCCCATTCCATTCCTCCACAATCTACTCCACTCCATTCCCCTCCACTCCACTCCATTCCACTCGAGTCGACTCCACTCCATTCCACTCCAAACCTTTCCATACCATTCCACTCCCCTCCACTCACCTCCATTTCCCTCCATTCCACCCCATTTCACTCCTTTCCATTCCATTCCATTCCACTCCATTCCCCTGCATTCCAGTCCACTCGTTTCCAATCCTCTTTTCATTTCATTCCATTCCACTCCACTCAGCTCCATTTTTCCGAACACCACTGCATTCCACTGCACACCACTCCATTCCATCGCACATCACTCCATTCCACTGCATTTCGTTCCATTCCATTCCTCTCCATCCCATGGTATTACAATCCATTCCTCTCCAATTCACTCCACTCATTTCCCCTTCACACCATTTCATGCCATTTCATTCCATTCCACTCCATTCAATTCTTTTCCACTCCACTCCAGTCCATTCCATTCCACTCCACTCCACTCCTTTACACTCCACTCCACTCCACTCCTTTCCATTCCATTCCTTTCCATTCCACTCTACTCCATTCCATTTCACTCCAATCCACTCCATTACAATCCATTCCTTTCCATTCAACTCCATTTCACTCTTCTCCACTCCATTCCACTCCACTCATCTCCATTTCCTTCCATTCCATTCCATTACACTGCATTCCGTTCCATTCCATGCCATTCCGTTCCATTCCAGTCCATTCCTGTCCATTCCACTACATTCCATTCCACTACATTCCTCTCCACTCCTTTCCACTCCAATCCATTCCATTCCATTCCATCACACTGCATTTCATTGCATTCCATTCTATTCCACTCCATTCCATTCCACTCTATTCCAGTCCATTCCACTGCATTCCATTCCACAGTACTCTACTCCATTCCACTCCATTTCACTCTATTTCATTCCACTCCATTCCACTCTATTTCATTCCACTCCATTCCACTCCACTCCATTCCATTCCATTCCACTCCACTCCACTCCATTCTATTCCATTACATTCCATTCAATTCCATTCCACTCCATTCCATTACACTCCACTCTATTCCATTCCATCCCATTCCACTACATTCCACTCCGTTTCATTCCACTACATAGCATTCCACACCACTACACTGCATTCCATTCCATTCCATTCCATTCCTTTGCATACCACTGCACGCCACTCGAATTCATTCCATACCATTCCTCTAAACTCCACTGCATTAGATTCCTTACCATACCACTCCATTCCATTCCATTCCACTCCATTCCAGTCCTTTTCTCTCCATTCCACTCCAGTAAACTCCGTTCCACTCCTATTCACTACGCTGCCCACCATTTAATTCCACTCCATGTCACTATACTCCGTTCCCCTCCACTCTATTCCACGTCAATCCATTCCATTCCATTCCATTCCACTCCTCTCCATTCCCTTCCATTCCAATGCATTCAACTCCTGTCCATTCCACTCTACTACACTCCTTTCCACTCCACTCCACTCAATTCCTTTCCATTCCATTCCGTTCCATTCCACTCCATTATATTCCATTCTAATCCATTCCATTCCACTCAATTCCTGACCATTCCATTCCACTCCTCTCCACGCCTCTCCATTCCAATCCATTCCACTCCATTCCACTCCTATCCATTCCAATACATTCCACTCCATTCCTCTCCAATCCCCTCCACCCCATTTAACTCCACTCCACTCCATTCCACTCCACTCCACTCCATTCCATTCCATTCTATTTCTTTCCACTCCACTACACTCCATTCTTACCCATTCCACTGCACTTCACTGCACTCCACAACATTCCACTCCGTTCCATTCCACACCAATCCACTCTAATCCATTTCATTCCACTCCATTCCACTCCACTACATTCCATTCCACTGTATACCTATCCGCTGCATTTCACTCAACTCCAACCCACTCCATTCCATTCCAGTCCATTCCACTCCAGTCCACTCCATTCAATTCCATTCCATTCACTCCACTCCACTCCACTCCATTCCACTCCACTCCATTCAATTCCACTCCACAGCACACCATTTCATTCTATTCCATTCAATTCCATTCCATTCCACTTTATTCCACTCCACTCCACTCCGATCCATTCCATTCCATTCCATTTTTTCTCTTACATTCCACTCCATTCCATTCCATTCTACTCCTCTCCGTTTAACTCCAGACTGCTCCATTCCACTTTATTCTACTGCATTCCACTCCACTGCACTCCATTCCATTCCATTTCTTTGCATTCCATTCCATTCCATTCCACTACATTCCACTCCTCTCCATTCAATTCCACTCCATCACACTTCACTCCATTACATTCCATTCCACTCCATTCCATTCCATTCCACTACACTCCATTCCACTCCATTCCGCTCCATTCTCCTCCATTCCATTCCAATCCATTAGACTCCACTCCACTCCATTCCTTTGCATTTCATTCACTAAACTGCATTCCATTCCACTCCACTCCACTCCATTAAACTCGACTGCACTCCATTCCATTCCATTTTGTTAAATTGCCTTCTATTCCATTCCACCCCATTCCACTCCACTCCACCCTATTCCACTCGTCTCCAATCCATTCCATTCCATTCCATTCCATTCTACTCCTTTCCCTTTCCATTTGATTCAATTCCATTCCACTCCACTCCATTCCATTCCACACCATTCCGCTCCATTCCACTCTATTCCACTCCACTCCACTGCCCCGTTTCCCCTATATTCATCCCCATTCCTATTCTCTCCATTCCATTCCGTTCAACTCCCTTCCCCTCCATTCCACTCCACTCCTGCCACTCCACTCCATTTCATTCCGTTCCATTCCATTCCACTCCATTCCCCTCCACAGCACTCCAATCCACTCCACTGCAATCCATTTCATCCTCTCCATTCCATTGCATTACACTGTATTTCTCTCCAAACCACTCCACTACTTTCCACACCAATCCGTTCAATTCCATTCCATTCCACTCCTCTCCATTCCGTTCCATTTCTCTCTATTCCATTCCATTCCACTTATCTCCACTCCAATACACTCCAGTGCACTCCACTCCACTCCATTCCATTCCACTCTACTCCATTCCATTCCATTCCACTCCATTCAACTCAAGTCCATTCCAATCCATTCCACTCCACTCCACTCTATTCCATTCCACTGCACTCCACTCCACTCCATTTCATTACAATCCATTTCACTCCACTGCAATTCATTCCACTCCACTCCACTCTACTCAATTCCCGACCATTCCACTCCACTGCACTCCATTCCACTCCATTCATATAGATTCCACTCCATTCCATTCCACTCCATTGCACTCCAGTCCATTTTATACCATTACACTCCACTCCACTCCAATCCATTCCATTCCACTCCATTAGACTCTATTCCATTCAATTCCTCTCCTCTCCCCTCCAATTCACTCCATTCCGTTGCACTCTACTCCATTCCATTCCATTCCATTCCACTCAAATCCATTCCACTCCATTTCACTCCACTCCACTCCAATCCATTCCACTCCAATCCACTCCTTTCCAGTACATTCCATTCCACCCCAAACCACTCGACTCCATTTCATTCCACTCCATTCAACTCTATTACATTCCATTCCACTTCTTTCTTTTAAATTCCATTCCACTCGATGCCATTCCCTTCCACTCCACTCCACTCCATTCCACTCCACTGCATTCCATTTCACTAAACTCCATTGTATTCCACTCCAATCCACTCCATTCCCTTAGATTACTTTCCATTCAAATCCATTGCACTCCACCACACTCCATTCCATTCCATACCTTTCCATTGAGCTGCATTCCTCTCCTGTCCACCTCATTCCATTCCACTACACTCCACTCCACTCAACTTCATTCCATTCCATTCGATTCCAATCCACTCCATTCCATTCCACTCCGTTTTATTCCATTTCATTCTACTTCACTCAACGCCACTCCTGTCCATTCCATTCCATTCCATTCCACTCCATTACACTCCATTACACTCCACTCCATTCCATTCCATTACACTCCAATCCACTCCAATCCATTGCATTCCACTGCATTCCACTACACTCCATTCCATTCCATTCCATTCTATTACATTCCACTCCATTCCACTCCACTATACTCCACACCACTTCATTTCACTCCACTCCACTCCATTCCACCCCACTTCATGCCACTCCATTCCATTCCATTACACAACACTCCACTGCGTTGCATTCCAATCCACTCCACTCCATTCCATTCCACTCCAATTTGCTCCACTTCAATCCACTCCAATCCACTCCATTCCAATCCACTCTATTCCTTTCCATTGCAGTCAATTCCACTCTATTCGACTCCACTCCATTCCACTCCATTACATTCTGCTGCACTCCACTCCACTCCATTCCATTCCAATCCTTTCCACTCCACTCCATTCCATTCCACTACACTCCAATCCACTCCATTCCACTACACTCGATTCCATTGTATTCCATCTATTGTATTCCATTGCATTCCATTCCACTCCATTCCATTCAATTCCACTCCAATCCACTCCAATCCACTCCATTCCCCTCAATTCCAATCCATTCCATTCCACTCATTCCACTCCAATACATTCCATTCCGTTACACTCCACACCACTACAATCCATTCCACTCCACTCCATTCCGCTCTACTCCATTCCAATCCATTCCAGTCCTCTCCATTTCACTCCACTCTTTTCCACTCCATTCCACTGAATTCCACTCCATTCCAGAAATCTCCATTCCACTCTGCTCCATTCCATTCCATTCCAACCCACTCACCTCCTTTCCATTCCACTCCATTAAACTCCACTCCACTCCATTCCAATCCATTCCACTCCATTCCATTCCACTCCATTCCATTCCATTCCACTCCATTCCACTCCAATCCATTCCATTTCATTCCATTCCACTTCAGTCCACTCCCCTCTATTCCACTCCGTTCCACTACATTTCACTCTTCTCCATTCTATTCCATCCCACTCCATTCCTCTCCAGTCCACTCCACTCCTTTTCACTACTCTCCATTCATTTCATTCCATTCCTTTCCACTCCACTCCACTCCTTTCACTCCACACGACTCCTTTCCACTCCACTGCACTCCATTGCATTCCACTCCAGTCCATTGTATTACACTCCTTTTCTATCCAATTGACTCCACTTCTTTCGACTCCACTCGATTCCATTCTATTCCATTCCACTCAATTCCATTCCATTCCACTCCATTCCCCTCTACTCCATTCCACTCCACTCCAATCACTTCCATTCCACTCCACTCCAATCACTTCCATTCCGTTCCAATCCACTCCATTCCACTCCATTACCCTCCACTCCTGTGCACTCCAATTCATTCCATTCCATTCCATTCCACTCCATTCGACTCCACTACACTCCATATTACTCCATTCCATTTTTGTCCAATTCCCACAACTCCATTCCGTTGCACTCAATTCCTCTCCACTACATTCCATTCTACTACATTCCTTTCCATTCTATTTCCCGCCTTTCCATTCCATTCCAATCCACTCCACTCCGTTCCACTTCAGTCCACTCTATACTACTCCAATCCACTTCATTGCATTCCATTCTATCCATTCTATTCTACTCCACTTCAATCTTCTCCATTCTACTCCATTCCATTCAACTCCATTCCACTCCACTCCATAAGATTACTTTCCACTCCATTCAACTCCATTCCATTCCACTCCCATCCATTCTGCTCTTCTCCTTTACACTTCATTACATTCCAGTACACTCCACTCCATTCCATTCGATTCCTTTCCATTCCACTCTACTCTACTCCATTCATCTCCACTCCACTCCATTCCTCTCCACTCCCCTCCATTCCATTCCATTCCTTTCCATTCCACTCTACTCTACTCCATTCATCTCCACTCCACTCCATTCCTCTCCACTCCACTCCATTCCATTCCATTCCTTTCCATTCCACTCTACTCCACTCCATTCCATTCCTCTCAACTCCATCCATTCCATTCCATTTCATTACACTATATTCCACTCCATTCCACGCCATTCCATTCCACTCCTTTCCACTCCACTCCAATCCACTACATTCCACTCCACTCCACTCCACTCCATTCCATTCCACTCCATTCCATTCAATTCCATTCCACAGCATTCCATTCAATTTCATTCCACTCCATTCCATTACAATCAACTCCATTAAATTCCATCCCATTCCACTATGTTCCACTCCATTCCATTCCATTCCATATCATTCCTCTCCATTCCACTCCATTTCAATCCATTCCAATACATTCCTCTCCATACATCTCCACACCACTCCCAACCATTCCATTCCATTACACTAAATTCCACTGCATTCCATTCCATTCCCTTCCACTCCACTCCTTTCCAGTCCTATTCACTCCACTCCCATCCACTTCTTTCCATTCCACTACTCTCCATTCCATTCCATTTCACTCCATTCCTCTCCATCCACTCCAACACTGTCCACTCCTCTCCATTGCATTCCATTCCACACTGCATTCCACTCCAAAACACTCCATTGCATTCCTCTCCATTACATTGATTGCATTCCGTTTCTCTCCAATCGACTCCACTCCTTTCAACGGAACTCCATTCCATTCCATTCCATTGCACTCCATTCGATTACATTCCATTCCATTCCACTCTTTCCAGTCCACTCCATTCCAGTCCGTTTTTCTACATTCCACTACACTCCACACCACTCCCTTAGAATCCATTACACTCCATTCCATTCCATTGATTTCCAATCCTCTCTACTCCACTCCATTCCTCTGAAATCCATCCATTCCATTCCATTACATTACACTGCATTCAATTTCATTCCATTCCATTACACTCCATTCCATTACACTCCATTCTATTCCATTCCACTACATTCCACTCCACTCAACTCCACTCCATTCCACTCCATTCAACTCCATTCCTATCCACTCTATTCCACTCCATTCCATTCCATTCCATTCCACTCAATTGCATTCCACTGCATCGTATTCAATATCATTTCACTCCATTCCATTACAATCCATTCCTTTCCATTCCATCCCATTCCACTATCTTCCACTCCATTCCATTACATTCCATATCTTTCCACTCCATTCCACTCCATTCCATTCCCTTTCATTCCATTCCATTCCCTTCAATTCCATTCCATTCCATTCCTCTCCATACCACTCCACGCCACTCCAATCAATTCCATTCCATTCCACTAAACTGCACTGCATTAGATTCCATTCCATTCCACTCCATTCCATTGCATTCCACTCCATTCTCGTCCGTTTCACTCCATTCCGCTCCACTCTTCTCCATTCCACTTCTACCCACTCTAATACCCTCCATTTAATACCACTCAATTCCACTGCACTCCATTCGACTCCAGTCCATTCCACTCCAATCCATTCCATTCCATTACTTCCTCTCCTGTCCATTCCCTTCCATTCCTCTCCATTCCTTTTGAATCCCTCCCCATCCACTCCACTCCACTCCATTCTACTCCACGCCACTCCATTCTTCTCCACTGCAGGCCATTCCACTCCTCTCCATTCCATTTCATTACTCTCCATTTTTCTCCAGTCAACTTCACTACCTTTGAATCCACTCCATTCCTTTCCATTCCATTGCATTCATCTCTCTTCCATTCCATTCTGTTCCATTTCTCTACATTCCAGTCCACTCAATTCCAGTCCATTCCACTACATTCCACTCCACTCCTCGCCATTACACTCTTTTGCACTCCATTCTTTCCACTCCATTCCACTCCTCTCCATTCCAGTCCACTCCATTCCACTCCACTCCACTCCATTCCATTCCATTCCCTTCCATTCCTGTCCACTCCATTCCACTGCATTCCATTACACTCCGTTCCACTCCATTCCACTCCACTCCATTGCACTCGACTCTATTCCATTTGATTCCACTCCAATACATTCAGTTCCATTCAACTGCACTCCACTCCACTCCAAAACACCCCATTCCTCTCCTTTCCATTCCTTTCCAATCCGCACCAACCATTCCATTCCACTCGATTCCAATCCATGACATTCCATTCTGCTGCATTCCTTTCCATTCCATCCCCATCGATTCCATTCCATTCCAATCCATTCCACTCCACTCAACTCCACTCCATAAGGCTCCCCTCCACTCCTTTCCATTACATTCCACTCCATTCCATTCCATTCCACCCCATTCAAGTCCATTCATCTCCACTATACTCAATTCCATTCCATCCCTTTTCATGCCTTTCCACTCCATTCCAGTCAATTCCACTCCATTCATCTCAGCTCCACTCCACTCCATTCCACTACACTACATTCAATTCCATTGCAATCCTTTCCACTCTCTTCATTTCCACTCCATTCCTCTCCACTCCATTCTATTCCATTGCACTACGCTCCTGTCCACTCTATTCCATTGCACTCCATTCCACTGTATTCCATTCCACTCCAATCCTCTCACCCCATTGCAATCCATTCCACTTCATTCCATTCCTTTCCATTCCACTTTACTCCCCTCCATTCCACTTCACTCCGTTCCAATCAATTCCTTTCCACTACACTCCACTCCACTCCACTCCACTCCTCGCCATTCCAGTGTACTCCACTCCACTATATTCTTTTGCATTCCATTCCAGTGCACTCCACTCCCTTCGATTTCAATCCATTCTACTCCACTCCATTTCACTCCACTCCACTCTATTCCAATCCATTCCATGCCACTCCACTAAATTCAACTCCACTCCCATCCATTCCACTCCACTCCATTCCATTCTTCTCCTCTGCAATCCACTTCACTCCATTCCACTCTGCTCCATTCCATTCCACTCCACTCCAGTCCAATCCACCCCAATCCAGTCCATTCCACTGAACTCCACTCCATTCCAGTCCACTCCACTCCATTTCATTCCACTCCATTCCATTCCTTCCACTCTTCTCATTTCTACTGCACTCCATTCGACTAAATTCCATTCCACTGTATTCCATTACATTCCACTGCATTCCTTTCCATTCCAGTCCATTCCAGTCCAGTAAACTCCATTCCACTCCACTGCACTTCACTCCACTCAACTCTATTCCATTCCACTCCAGTCCATTCCATGCTACTCCACTCCATTGCATTCCATTCCGCCACATGCCACTTCAATTCACACCACTCCACTCCAATCCGTTCCACTTCATTCCATTGCACTCCATTCCACTGCAATCCATTACATTCCACTCCATTCCTTACCATTTCATTGCACTCCATTCCGCTCTATTCCACTCCACTTCACTCGATTCCATTCCAATTCACTCCATTACATTCCACTCCACTCCACTCCACTGTGTTCCACTCCATTCCACTCCACTCCATTACCCTCCATTCCATTCCACTCAACTACACTCCACTCCCCTCCATTCCATTCCACTGCACTCCACTCCTTTCCACTCCATTCCTCTGCACTGCATTAAACTCCATTCTATGCCAATCCACTCATTTCCATTCCATTGTATTCCTCTCCATTCCATTCCATTCCCTTCCATACCATTCCATTCTACTCCACTCCTCTCCATTCCATTCCAGTTCAATCCATTCCACTCCACTCTACTTTGGTCCACCCCACTGTGTTCCATTCCACTACATTCCATTCCACTCCAATCCAATCCACTCCACTCCGTTCCACTCCACTTTGTTCCACTCCATTCCACTCCTTTCCTATCCATTCCATTCCATTCCATTCTACTCCAAACCACTGCATTCCAGTCTATTCCACTGCATTCCACTCCGCTCCACTCCACTCCATTCCATTCCCTTCCCTTCCTCCCGTTTCCATTCAACTCCAATCTATTCCACTCCACTCCATTCCATTCCATGCCATTTCAATCCACTCCAATCCTTTCCATTGCATTGCACTCCATACCATGCCATTCCCCTCCATTCCAGTCCATTCCACCCCACTGCACTAGTTTCCAGTCCACTCCACTCGATTTCACTCTACTCCACTGCACTTCACTCAACTCCTTCCCATTCCATTCCACTCCACTTCCTTCCACTCCACTCCACTCCACTGTACTTCACTCAACTCCATTCCATTCCATTCCAATCAACACCACTCCATTCCATTCCAGTCCACTCCATTCCATTTAATTCCACTGCACTACACTCGATTCCACTCCATGCCACTCCATTCCAATGCACTACACTCCATGACACTCCATTCCACTCCATTCCACTCCATGCCTATCCACTCTACTGCACTCCACTCGACTCCAGTCCGTTATACTCCATTCCACTCCACTCTACTCCATTCCATTCCTTTCCACTCCTCTACACACCACTGCAGTCCATTCCACACCATTCTACTCCACTCCTCTCCACTCCACTCCAATCCACTGCATTGCATTCCACCCCACTCCATTTCACTCCATTCCACTCCATTCCAGTCCTCCCCATTGCATTCCATTTCACTCAAATACCTTCCAATGCATTCCACTACACTCCATTCTTTTCCATTCCACTACATTCCACACCACTCCACTCCATTCCACTTCACTCCACTGCATTCCACCCCATTGCCCTCCATTCCATTCCGTTCCATTCCAATCCACTCAATTCCAATTCATTCCACTCCATTCCATTCCACTCCATTCCACTACAGTCCACTCCTTTCCATTCCACTCCATTCCATTCCATTCCATTCCATTCCATTCCATTCCATTCCATTCCACTCATATGCATTAAAATCCAATCCACTATATTCCACTCCAGTGCACTCCAATCAACTCAATCCATTGCATTCCATTATTTTCCCCTCCAGTCCATTCCCTTTCACTACACTCCAATGAATTCCATTCCATTCCACAGCACTACACTACATTCCACTACTCCACTCATGTCCATTCCACTGCATTCCATTCTAGTCATTCCATTCCATTCCATTCCACTCCACACCTCTCTACTCCATTCCATTCCACTCGATCCTACTGCACTCCTTTCAATTCCACTCCATTCCATTCCATTACACTGCATTCCATTCCATTCCATTACACTCCATTCCATTCCATTCCACTCCCATCCTCTGCACTACCCTCAAAACCACTCCATTCCATTCCATTCCATTCCATTCCACTATGCTCCATTTCTTTCCATTGCATTCCATTCCATTCCAATCCATTCCAATCCACGCCACTCCCCTCTATTCCACTCCATTCCACTCCAATCCACTCTACTCACGTCCAATCCACTCCAATCCATTCCACTCCTTTCTATTAAATTCTTTTCCACTCCAAAATACGCCACTACATTCCTTTACATCCGATTCCTTTGTTCTCCTTTCCACTCCCCTCCACTCCACTGCACTACACTCCTCTCAATTCCACCACACTCCAGTCCATTGCATTCTATTCCACTCCACTCCTCGCCACTCCACTCCATTCCTCTCCGTTCAACTCCACTCCCCTATACTCCACTCCACTCCTTTCCAATTCACTACTTTCCATTCCATTCCATTCCTTTCACTCCAGTCAACTCCAGTCCACTCCATTCCACCCCATTCCATTGCATTCCACTCCGTTACATTCCATTCCACTCCATTTCTGTCCTTTCCATTCCTTTCCGTTCCACTACAAACACTGTACTCCACTCCACTCCATTCCACTCCATTCCACTCTATTACAGTCCACTCCTCTCCACTCCATTCCATTGCACTCGATTCCACTGAACTCCATTCTGTTCCACTCCATTCCATTGAGCTCGATTCCACTTCACTTAATTCCATTCCATTCCATTCCACTCCATTCCATTCCATTCCATTCCATTACACTCCATTCCATTCCATTCCATTCCATTACACTCCATTCCATTCCATTCCACTCCATTCCATTCCATTCCATTCCATTCCACTCCATTCCATTCCATTCCATTCCACTAAACTCCATTCCACTCCACTCCACTCCATTCCAATCCACTCCTTTCCACTGTACCCCATTCCAATTCATTCCATTGCATTCCACTTCACTCCATTCCTTTCCAGTCCAATCCACTCCATTCCATTCCATTCCATGCCATTCTACTCCATTCCATTCCATTCCATTCTATTGTATTAGATTCCATTCCACTCCTTTCCAGTCCACTACACTCTATTCCACTGTACTCCACTCCACACCACTAAACTCCATTCCATGCCATTCCATTCTACTGAATTCCATTCTATTGCATTCCACTGCATTCCACTCCATTTCATTCCACTCCACTACACTAAAATCCACTCCATTCAATTCCATTCCATTCCAATCCTCTCCATTCCATTCAATTCCATTCCAATCCTCTCCATTCCATTCAATTCCAATGCATTCCATTCCACTCCACGCCATTCCACTCCAGTCCTCTCCTATCCACTCCACTCCACTCAATTCCATTCTATTCGATTCCATTCCATTCCAAACCATTCTGCTGCACTCCATTGTATTGCAGTCCTCTTAACTCCATTCCATTCCACTCCATTCCATTCCACTACCTTCCACTCCATTCCACTCCAATCCCATCCACTCTACTCTGTTCCACTTCACTAAATTCCATTCCATTACACTCCACTTCACTCCATTCCACTCCAATTTACTCCATTCAATTCCTGTCAATTCCACTCCATTCCAATCCACTCCACTCCATTCCATTCCATTTCAGTCCACTCATTTCAATTCATCTTCACTCCACTCCTCTGTACCAAACTCCATTCCATTCCAGTCCATTCCATACCACTCCACTGCAATCCACTTTACTCCATTCCATACCTTACCACTCCACTCCACTACAATCCACTCCATTCCTTTCCATTCCACTCTGGGCATCTCCATTCCACTCCCCTCCACTGCACTCCACTCCCCTTCATTAAATTACGTTCTATTCCATTCCACTCCATTCCACTCCACCCCATTCCACTCCATTCCACTCCACCCCATTCCACTCCATTCCACTCCATTCCGGTCCACTTCACTCCACTCCACTCCATTCCATTCCATTACAGTTCATTCCATTCCTCTACATTCCATTCCACTCCACTCCAGTCCACTCCACTCCACTCCACTCCATTCCATTGCACTCTACTCCATTCCATTCCATTCCACTCCATTCCATTGTATTCCAGTCCACTCCACTACACTCCATTCCATTCTATTCCACTGCACTCCATAACATTCCATTCCAAACCATTCCACTCCACTCCATTTCATTCCACTGCCATCCACTGCACTCCATTCCATGACATTAAATTCTCCTCCATTCAATTCCATTACACTCCAATCCATTCTATTGCATTCCAATCCATTCCACATCACCACACTCCATTGCCTTCCATTCTATTCCAATCAATTCCACTCCATTCCACTCCTTTCCATTCCAGTCCACTCCTCTCCACTCCATTCCACTTCACTCCATTCCTTTCCATTCCACTCCACTCCACTCCAATCCACACCATTCCATTCCATTCCACTCTGGTCAACTCCTTTCCACTCACCTCCACTCCACTCCACTTCATTAAATTACATTACACTCCATTCCATTCCATTCCACTCCATTCCGTTCCACCTCACTCCACTCCACTCTATTCCATTTCATTCCACTGCACTCCACTCCATTGCATTCCAATCCATTCCAATCCTCTACATTCCATTCCACTCCACTCCAATCCACTCCACACCTATCTACTCCACTCCATTCCATTCCATTCCATTCCATTCCACTCTATTCCATTCCACTCCATTCCACTCCATTCCATTCCACTCCATTCCACTCCATTCAACTCCATTCCACTCTATTACAGTCCACTCCACTCCACTCCATTCTATTCCACTGCACTCCACTCTTTTCCATTACATTACATTCCACTCCACTCCATTCCGTTCCACTCCACTCCATTCCATTACATTAAATTCCCCTCCACTCCAATCGATTACACTCCACTCCATTCTATTCCATTCCATTCCATTAAAAAGCACTGCACGCCATTCCATTCCATTCCTTTCCATTCCATTTCAGTCCATTTCACTCCATTCCATTGCATTCCATTCCACTCCACTCCTCTCCACTCCATTCCATTGCACTCGATCCCACTGAACTCCATTCTGTTCCACTCCATTCCATTGAGCTCGATTCCACTTCACTTAATTCCATTCCATTCCATTCCATTCCATTCCATTCCATTCCATTCCTCTTCACTCCATTCCATTCCATTCCACTCCACTCCACTCCATTCCATTCCATTCCATTCCACTCCACTCCATTCCATTCCATTCCATTCCACTCCATTCCATTCCATTCCGTTCCACTCCATTCCATTCCACTACACTCAAATCCACTCCTTTCCATTTCATTACATTCCACTCCGCTCCATTCCATATCATTCCTTTCCATTCCACTCCAGTCAATTCCAGTCCACTCCACTCCACTCCATTCGACTCCAATCCACTCCTCTCCACTCTATTCCCCTCTGCTCCACTCCATGCCATTCCACTCTTTTTATTAAACTCTTTTCCACTCCACAATACTCCACTATATTACATTACGTCCGATTCCTTTGCACTTCATTCCACTCCCCTCCACTCCTCTGCAATCCACTCCACTCCATTTCTCCACACTCCAATCCATTCTATTATATTCCACTCCAGAGTACTCCACTTCACTCCACTCCATTCCCCTCTGTTCCACTACACTCCCCTGCACTCCACTACACTCCTTTCCCCTCCACTCCATTCCATTCCATTCCATTCCTTTCCACTCCACTCCAGTGCTTTCCATTCCATTGCACTTCATTCCATTACATTCCACACCTTTCCATTCCATTCTTCTCCGTTCTTGTCCATTCCAGTCTATTCTATTTCACACGACTCCACTCCATTCCTCTCCATTCCACTCCATTCTATTCCACTCCATTCCATCCTCTTCATTCTGTTCCATTCCATTCCACTCCACTCCACTCCACTCCATTCCATTCCATTCCATTCATTTCCACTGCATTCTTCTCCACTCAAGTCAATTCCACTACATTCCATTCCTTTCCATTTCATTCAATTCCATTCCATTCTTCTCCACTACACTCCACTCCATTCCACTCCACTCCATTGCACTGCACTCCATTCAATTTCATTCCATTGCATTCCACTTCACTACATCAAATTCCACTCCACTCCACTTCATTCTATTCCATTCCTTTCCATTCCATTCCATTCCATTCCATTCCATTCCATTCCATTCCACTGCATTAGATTCCATTCCACTCCACTCCAGTCCACTAAACTCCATTCCACTCTACTCCACTCCTCTCCACTCCACTCCACTCCATTGCATGCCATTCCATTCCACTGCATTCCATTCTATTGCATTCCACTACACTCCAATCCACTCCATTCCATTCCATTCCATTACACTCCTCTCCTTTCCATTCTATTCCACTCCACTCCACTCCAATCCACTCCGTTCCTGTCCACTACACTCCATTCCACTCAACTCCACACCACTCCAGTATACTCCACTCCATTGCATGCCATTCCATTCCACTGCATTCCATTCTATTCCATTCCACTGCATTCCATTCTAATCCATTCCACTCCAGTATACTCAAATTCACTCCTTTCGATTCCATTCCTTTCCACTCCTCTCCCTTCCATTCCATTCAATTCCATTCCACTCCACTCCAATCCATTCCACTCCAATCCACTCCAATCCACTCCACTCCACTCCATTTCATTCTATTCCATTCGACTCCATTTCGTTCCAATCCATTCCACTCCACTCCATTCCATTCCACTTCACTCCACTCCTCTACACTCAACTCCATTCAATTACATTAAATTCCCCTCCACTCCATTCCGGTACACTCCACTCCATTCTATTCCATTCCATTCCCTTAAACAGCACTACACCCCTTTCCATTGCATTCCATTCCAGTCCATTCCACTCCATTAAATTCCATTCCATTCCCTTAAACAGCACTACACCCCTTTCCATTGCATTCCATTCCAGTCCATTCCACTCCATTAAATTCCATTCCATTCCCTTAAACAGCACTACACCCCTTTCCATTCCATTCCATTCCAGTCCATTCCACTCCATTAAATTCCATTCCATTCCACTTCACTACTCTCCTCTCCATTCCATTGCACTCGATTCCACTGAACTCCATTCCATTCCACCCCATTCCATTGCACTCAATTCCACTGCACTCCTATCCATTCTACTCCATTTCATTCCATTCCACTCCACTCCACTCAACTCCATTCCATTCCTCTCCATTTCATTCAATTCGATTCTACTCCAATACTTTCCATTTCATTTAGTTCCACTCTCCTACACTGCACTCCACTACACTCCATTCCATTCATCTCCACTGCACTACACTCCACTGCATTCTACTCCACTTCATTCCACTTAATTGAATTCCTTTCCACTCCATTTCTTTCCATTCCATTTCGTTCCTTTCCATTACACTCCATTCCACTCCACTAGGATCCATTCATCGCCACTGCACTCCACTCCACTCCATTCCATTCCAATTTCAGTCCACTTTACTCCACTCCAATCCATTCCATTCAACTCCCCTCCATTACAGTCCACTCTATTCCATTCCATTCCATTCCATTCCATTCCATTCCATTCCATTACACTCCATTCCATTCCATTACACTCCATTCCGCACCATTTCATCCCATGCCACTGTACTTCATTCCACTCTACTCTATTCCATTACATTTTATTCCAAACTACTGCAGTCCACAACACAAGATTCCATTGGACTCCTTTCCACTCCACTACTTTAAATTCCACTCCATTCTATTCCATTGCATTCCACTCCACTCCACTATATTTCATTCCACTTCAATCCATTCCATTCCAATCCACTCCGTAGCAGTACACTCTACTCCATTCCATTCCATTCCCTTCCTTTGCACTCCACTTCATTCCACTCGATTCAACTGCATTCCACTCCATTACAGTCCACCCCACTCCAGTCCACTCCTCTGCATTCCACTCCCTTTCATTCCACTATACTCCATTCCATTCCATTCCATTCCACTCCATTCCACTCCACTTCACTCCATTCCACTGCATTCCAGTCCACTCCACTCCACTCTGCTCCACTCAATTCCATTCCTTTCCATTGCACTCCACTCCATTCCATTCCAAACCATCCACTCCTCTCCTTTCCATTCCACTCCACTCCACTTCATTCCAATCCATTCCACTCCATTCCACTCCACTCCACTCCATTCCATTGCATTCCGTTCCACTACTTTCCTCTCCATTCCACTCCATTCCACTCCGTTCCATGCCATTCCATTCAATTCCAATCCATTCCTTTTCATTGCAGTCCATTCCATTACATTCCCCTCCACTCCAGTCCATTCCACTCGACTCCACTCCATTCACATCCATACCACTATATTGCATTAAACTGTATTCCACTCCACTCTCTTCCATTCTATTACACTCCACTACACACCACTCCATTCCATTCCACTCCGTTACACTCTACTCCCTTCCATTCCTCTCCAATTTTTTCCACTCCACTCCCCTCCATTCCATTCCACCGCATTCCTCTCCTCTTCATTCCACTCCAGTCCACACCATTCCACTCCAATCAATTCCATTCCAATCCATTTCATTCCGCTTCATTCCCTCCACTCCACTCCATTCCATTCCATTCCACTCCAATGCACTCCCCCTCAATCCATTCCAATCCTCTTCATTCCATTCCAATCCATTCTATGCCATTCCATTCCGTTCCCCTCCACACGACTCCATTCCTCTCCAATCCACTCCATTAAACTCCACTCCACTTCATTCCATTCCAATCCATTCCGCTGCACTCCTTTCCATTCTACTCCACTCCATTACATTTCTTACCATTCAACTCCATTCCACTCTACTCCGCTACATTCCACTCCATTCCATGTCATTTCTTTCCACTACACTCTGTTCCACTACACTCCATTCCACTCAACTCCATTCCACTCCACTCCACTCCATTCTATTCCCATCCATTCCTTTCTACTCCACTAATTTACACTCCAGTCAACTCCATTCCAATTCACTCCATTACACTTCACTCCATTCCATTCATGTTCTTTCCAGTCCATTCCACTCCACTCCAATCCATTCCACTCCACTCCATTCCATTCCACTTGATTCCATTCCACTCCATTCCACTCCACTCCATTCCACTGCACTTCATTCCATTCCAGTACACTTCATTCCATTCCCTTGCACTCCACTCCACTCCATTCCACTTTACTCTGATCCATTCCATTCCACCCCACTCCACTCCATTCCAATGTATTGCACAACATTCCACCACACTCCACTCCGTTCAACCACACTCCATTGCATTCCTTTAAATTCCATTCCACTCCACTCCACTCCGCTTCTTTCCGTTTTATTCCTCTCCGCTGTACCCCACTCCACTCGAGTCCTTCCCACTCCACTCCATTCTATTGCACTGCATTCCATTCCATTCCTTCCTTCTGAGAGTATCTCACTCTGTAACTCAGCCTGGACCGCTGTGGCAGAATTTTAGCTCACATTTCATTTCATCATTCTTTCCATTACTTTCCATTCCATTCTACTCCATTCCACTCCACTCCACTCTGCTCCATACCAAACCATTCCACTCCACTCCACTCCATTCCAGTCTAATTTACTCCTTTCCATTCCATCGCCTTCCTTTCCACTCCTTTCCACTCCACTCTACTGACTCCACTCCACTACACTCCATTCCACTCCACTCAATTTCATTTCATTCCAATCATGCCCACTCCACTCCATTCCATTCCACTCCTTTCCACTCTACTCCATTCCTATAAAATCCATTCCATGAAATTCTATTCCACTCCATTCCATACCATCCCACTCCACTTCACTTCATTACATTTCACCCCACTCCACTCCATTCCATTCCACTCCACTCCACTAAGCTCCACTCAATTCCACTCCACTCCCCTCCATTCCACTCCACTATATTCCATTCCATTCAATTCCAATCCATTCCATTCCAGTCCTTTCAATTCTACTCCACTCCAGTCCATTCCACTCCACTGAATTCCACTCCATTCCAGTCATTCCACTCAATTCCATTCCACTGCATTCAACTCCATTCCATTCCATTCCGCTCCATTTCATTCCATTCCATTACATTCCACTTCACTCCACTCCATTCCATTCCACTCTACACAATTCCATTCCACTCCATTCCTCTCCACTCCATTCAACTAAATTCCTCTTCCTTCCACTGCATTCCAGTCTTCTCCACTACACTCCTTTGCACTCCTTTCCACTGCACTCCATTCCATTCCATTCCAATCCATTCCAGTCCACTCCACTTAATGAAACTCCACTCCACTCCATTTCAATCCACTCCGCTAAATTCCACTGCACTCCACTCCACTCCATTCCATTCCATTACATGATATTCCACTACTTTCCACTCCTCTCCCCTCCATTTTGCTCCATTCCACTCCATTCCATTAAATTCCATTCCATTCCAATCCATTCCACTCCACTACACTCGACTCCACTCCATTCCACTCCACTCCATTCCATTCCTTTACACTCCATTCCACTCCACTCCATTCAACTTCATTCCCCTCCATTCCACTCCATTCCATTCCAATCCATTCCACTCCACTGCATTTCATTCTGTTACACTCCATTCCACACCAATCCGTTACATTCCACTCCATTCCACTGTACTCCATTCCTTTCCTCTCCACTCCTCTCGACTTCACTCCTCTCCATTGCATTCCACCACATTCCATTCCTCTCCATTCCACTCCACTCCACTCCATCTACTCTGATCCAACCCATTCCATTACATTTCATTCCATTCCACTCCTCCCCACTCCACTCCACTCCATTCCATTCCACTATAATGCACTCCACTCCATCTATTCCACTCCACTCCATTCCACTCCAAACTTTCCCATTCCATTCCCCTCCACTGCACTCTAATCCACTCCACCCAATTACATGCCATTCCATTCCACTCCACTCCATTCCATTCAATTCCACTGAAATCCATTCCACTACATTGCACTACACTCCACTCAATTCCTCTCCATTGCATTGCATTACAAGCCACCCCATTCAGTTTCACTCCGTTCTGATCCATTCCATTCCATTCCACTACTTTCCATTCCATTCTTCTCCACTCCAATCCACTCCACTCCGTTCCATTCCATTACTTTCAACTCCAATTCATCCACTCCTCTCCATTCAACAGCAATCCACCCCATTCCATTCCATTTCATTAGAGTCCATTCCATTCCACTGCACTCAACTCCATTCCACTATAATCCACTCCATTCCAGTCCACTCCACTCCATTTCAATCCACTCCACTCCCCTCCATTCCCCTCCTTCCATACCACTCCATTCCAATACACTCAATTCCGTTCCTTTCCACTCTGCTCCATTCCACTCCATTACATTCCACTCCATTCCTTTCCATTCAATTGCACTCCATTCTGTTCCATTCCACAGAACTCTACTCCATTACGTCCCATTATACTGCACTCCACTCCGTTTTATTCCACTTCCCCTCACACCACTACATTCCACTTCACTCTACTCAGCTCCACTCCACTCCACTTCACTCTATTCCATTCCTATCTACTCTACTCTATTCCATTCCATTCCATTCAATTTCATTCCACTCCAATACATTCCACTCCGTTCCGCTCCATTCCAGTGTTCTCCATCCCATTCCATTCCGCTGCATTTCATTGCATTCCACTCCAGTCCACTTTACTCCCCTCCATTCCACACCACTCCACTCAATTCGATTACATTCCATTCCATTCCTCTCCATTCCATAAAACTCCTGTCCATTCCAGTCCACTCCACTCCATTGCAGTCCACTCCAATCCACTCCAATGCATTCCATTCCACTTCACTCCCTTACATTCCATTCCATTCTACTGCACCTCATTCTGTCAACTCTAATCCACTCCATTCCACTCCATTCCTTTCCACTCTACTCCATTACACTCCATTACATTCCTGTTCACTCAACTACATCCACTCCGCTCCGCTCCATTCCATTGCTTTCCATTCCACTTCACTCCACTACATTCCAGTCCATTCCAATCCATCCCACTCCACTCCACTACATTCCAGTCCATTCCACTCCATCCCACTCCACTCCTGTTCATTCGATTCCATTCCACTCCAATCCACGCCACTCCAATCCATTCCTATCCATTGCTTTCCATTCCATTCCAATCAATTCCATTCCTTTCCAATCCTCTCCACTCCATTCCATTCCCCTCCACTCCACTCCTTTCCACATCACTCCATTCCAATCTAATCCACCCCACTCCACTGCATTCCACTCTACTCCATTCCATTCCATTCTATGCCATTCCACTGCAGTCCACTCCACTCCATTCGACTGCACTGCATTCCACTCCATCCCTTAAAATTCCCCTCCATTCCATTCCATTCCATTCCACTCCATTGAATTCCACTCCTCTCCATTCCATTTCATTCCACTCGACTCCACCACGTTGCAATCAACTCCATTCCACTCTACTCTACTCCATTCCAGTCCTGTCTACTGCATTCCATTCCATTCCATTCCCTTCCATTCCACTCCATTCCACTCCACTTCATTCTACTCGATTCTACGCCATTCCACTCCATTCCAGTCCACTCCACTCCACTCTAATCCATTCACTTCCACTCAACTCCACTCCACTCCACTGCACTCCTTTCCACTCCGCACCATTTCGTTCTAATCCAAACCACTTCACTCCATTCCTTTCCACTCCATTCTACTCCAATCCTCTTCATTCCACTGCACTCCTCTCCACTCCATTCCAATCCATTCCACTCCATTCCAATCCACTCTGCTCCATTCCACTCCAGTACATTCCAATCCATTCAACTCCATTCCAATCCATTCCACTCCATTCCAATCCACTCCGCTCCATTCCACTCCAATACATTCCAATCCATTCAACTCCATTCCAGTCCATTCCACTCCATTCCAGTCCACTCCACTCTATACCATTCCACTCCATTCCACTGCACTCCAGTCCATTCCATTGAAATCCATTCCCCTCCATTCCATTCCATTCCACCCCACTCTACTCCATTCCACTCCACTCCAAGCCACTTCACTTCAACCCACTCCACTCCATTCCATTCCACTCTACTCTATTACATTGAATTCCATTCCACTCCATTCCACTCCACTCCATTCCACTCCATTACACTCCATTACAACGCATTCCATTCCACTCCACTCTTCTCCACTCCATTCCATTCCATCACACTCCACTCCATTCCATTCTAATCCATTCCACTCAACTCTATTGCATGCCAATCCACTCAAATCCATTCCTTTCCATTCCACTACACGACATTCCATTCCGTTCCACTCCTTTCCACTCCATTCCACTCCATTCACTCCATTCCACTCCATTCCATGCAATACCATTAAATTCCAATCCATTCCCTTTCATTATAATTCATTCCATCTCACTCCCTTCCACTACATTCCACTCCACTCCACAGCACTTCACTCCATTCCACTCCACTCCATTCCATTCCATTCCATTCCATTCCTTTCCATTCCATTCCACTCCAATCCATTCCATTCCATTCCATTCCATTCTACTCCATTCCAATCCATTCCATTCCACTTCATTCCACTTAACTTCATTGCATTCTACTCCACTCCACTCCATTCCATTCCATGCCACTCCAACCAGTCCCTTCCACTCCACTCCACTGCTTTCCATTCTATTCCACTCCATCCCACTCCACTCCATTCCACTTCACTCAACTCCATTCCATTCCGTTTCATCCCACTCCTCTCCATTCCATTCCATTCCTTTGCATTCCATTCCATTTCATACCATTCCACTGCATTGCACTCCACTGCACTCTTCTCCACTCTGCGCCTCTCCATTCTATTCCATTCCAATACACTCTATTCCGTTGCATTCCGTTACAATCCATTCCATGACACTCTATTTCACTCCACTCTGTTGCACTTAATTTCAATCTACCCCACTCCATTACATTTCCCTACATTCCATTCCTTTCCATTCCATACCCCTCCTATGCACTCCACTCCACTCCAATCCAATCCATTTCAATCCTCTCCTCTCCACTGCATTCCCTTGGACTCCACTCCATTAAACTCCATGCCACTCCCTTCAATTCCACTCCACTCCACTCCGATTAACTAAATTCCACTCCACTCCACTCAACTAAATTCCACTCCACTACACTCCATTACACTCTACTCTATTCCACTTCACTCCAACCCATTGCATTCCTCCCCTGTCCATTCCATTCCATTCCACTCCATTCCATTCCATTCCATGGCACTCCACTCCACTCCGTTCCATTCCATTCCATTTCAATCCACTCCACTCCACTCCAATTCACTGCACTCCTCTCCATTCCATTCTACTCCACTCCACCCCATTCCATTCCTCTCCACTCCACTCCACTCCTCTCCATTCCACTACATTCCATTCCCTTCCATTCTGTTCCACTCCACTCCACTCCATTCCATTCCACACCATTCCACTCCTTTCCATTGCATTCTATTCATGTCCTCTCCACTCCCTCCACTCCCCTCCTATCCATTTCACTCTCTTCCACTCCACTCCAGTCCATTCCACTCCAGTACAATCCATTGCATTCCATTTCTTTCCACTCTACTCCACTCCACTCCATTCCATTTCTCTCAACTCCACTCAAATCCACACCATTCTACTCCACTCCATTCCATTCCATTGCTTTGCGTACCTTTCCATTCCACTCCAGTCCACTGCATACCACTCCACTCCACTCCATTCCATTCTACCCCACTCCATTCCACTCCAATCCATTCCATTCCACTTCTCTACACTCTACTACCCTCTACTCCACTCCATACCACTCCTTTCCATTTCATTCCATTCCACTCCATTCCATTCCACTACAGTCCACTCCCTTCGACCTTACCCCACTTCTGTCCTCTCCACTCCACTCCACCCTACTCCCTTCCATTCCATTCCACTGCATTTCACCCCTCTCCATTTCTCTCCACTCCACTCCACTCCACTCCATTCCATTCCTTTCCTTTCCAGTCCATTCCACTCCACTCCATTCCACTCCACTCCACTCAACGCCACTCCACTCCATTCGATTCCACTCATTCCATTCCATTCCTTTCTTTCCATTGGATCTAACTCTGTCAAAATCCGGCTGATTAGTTGCAAAATATCAGCTAACATTTCTTTTCAGCATTCCATTTCATTCCATTCCATGCTATTCGTATCCATTCCACATCATTCCACTCCACTCAACTCCACTCCGCTTCACTCCACTCCATTCCATTCCATTCCTTTCATTTCACTCAATTGCATTCCTCTCCCTTGTTTGCATCCCCTCCTGTCACTATGTTCTCCAGGCTGGAGTTTAGTGGCACACTCTCTGCTCACATTACATGTCAAATTTCCCTTGCATTACATGTTATTCCATTGCATTCCTTCCATTCCATTCCATTCCATTTCATTCGATTCCATTCCATTCCATTCCATTCCATTCCATTCCATTCCATTCCATTCCATTCCATACCATTCCATTCCATTCCATTTCATTCCATTCCATTCCATTCCATTCCATTCCATTCCATTCCATTCCATTCCATTCCATACCATTCCATTCCATTCCATTTCATTCCATTCCATTCCATACCATTCCATACCATTCCATTCCATTCCATTGCACTCCATTCCACTCCACTCCATTCCTCTTCATTCCACTTCACTAAACTCCACTCCTGTCCACTCTGCTACACTCCAGTCCATTAAACTCAATTCCATTCCTTTCTGTACCATTCCATTCAATTCCACTCCATGGCAATCCACTGCATTACATTCCACGCCATTCTGGTCCGTTCAATTCCATTCCATTGCTCTCCAATTCACTGCATTCTAATCCATTCCGCTACACTCCATTCCACTGCACTCCATTCCATTCCATTCCACCCCACAGCACTTCTTTCCACTCCACTCCAATCCATTCCATTGCACTACTCTCCATTCCTTTCGTTTGCATTCCATTGCACTCCATTCCATTCCATTCCACTCTACTACATTTCACTCCATTCCTTTTCACTTCTCTAGCCACTCCATTCCATTCCATTCCATTGAATTCCACTCTTTCTACTCCACTCCACTGCACTCCATTCCATTCCGTTCCATTCCACTCATTTCAGTCCACTCTACTCCATTCCATTCTATTCCACTCAACTACACTCTCTGCATTCCATTCCACTCCATTTCACTCCAATCCACTCCGGTCCATTACATTCCATTCAATTCCAGTCTATTCAATTCCATTGAATTGAATTCAATTCAATTTCACTCCGTTCCACTCCACTTCACTCCACTCCTTTTCATTCCATTACACTCGATTCCATTCCACTGCATTACACGCCTCTCCAAACCATTGTACTCCACAACCCTCCATTCCACTAAATCTCATTCCATTCCAATCTATTCCACTCCATTCCACTCTTCCCCACTCCACTCCACTTCATTCCATTCCATTCTATCCCATTCCATTCCTCTCTATTCCACTTCACTGTACTTCACCCCACTCTACTCCACTCCACTTCATTTCATTCCATTACGTCCCATTCCATTACTCTCCATTCCACTCTTCTCCAATTCACTCCAATCCACTTCAGTGCACTCACTTCATTCCATTCCATTCCTTTGTTTTCCATTACATTTCCCTCTTTTGATAGTATCTCACTCTTTCACACAGCCTGGAGCCCACTGGCACAATCTCAGCTTCCATTCCATTCTATGCCATAGCACTCCATTCCACTCTATTCCACTTTAAACCACTCCAATCTACTCCAATCCATTCGAATCAAGTCCCCTCCATTCTACTCCACTCCACTCCATTCCACTCCACTGCACTCCATTCCATTCCACTCTATTCCATTCCATTCAAGTCCATTCCATTCCACTCCACTGCACTCCATTTCATTTCATTCCTCTCCATTCCACTTCATTCCATTCAATTCCACTCCACTACAGTTCATTCCACTCCATTCCACTCCATTCTACACCATTCCATTCCACTGCATTCCACTCCATTCTCAACAATTCCATTCCACTCCATTCCACTCCACTGCCCTCCATTCCTTTCCATTCCATTCCACTCCATGCCATTCAATTCCATTGCATTCCATTACATTAGATTACATTCCTTTCTATTTAAATCCTCTCCACTCTACTCCACTCCATTCCACTCCATTCCCCTCCACTCCAATGCACTACATTCCACTCCATTCCACTCCATTCCATCTCATGCCATGCCATTCCACTCTATTCCACTCCACTCCACTCCACTGTACTCCACTCCACTCCAATCCTCTCCATCCCATTCCATTAGCCCGCAATCCACTACAGTCCACTCCCCTCCACCGCACTCCACCCCATTCCATTCTATTCCAACCCCTCTCCATTAAATTACACTCTACACCACTACATTCCATTCTTCCACACTCTACTCGACTGGACACCCCTCCACTCCTCTCATCTCCATTCCATTACTTTCCATCCCTTTCCATTCCATTACACTCCACTCCATTCCATTCCATTCCATTCCATTCCCTTCCATTCCATAACTCCATTCCACTCCACTCCATTACAATCCACTCCATTCCACTCGACTTTATTCCACACCAATCCATTCTACTCCATTCCATTCCATTCCACCCCACTCCACTACAGTCCATTCCTCTCCATTCCACTCCATACCACTCCATTCCAATCCATTCACCTCCGGTCCATTCCACTCGGCTTCATTCCATTCCACTCCACTCCATTCCATTCCACTCCACACCATTCCACTCCACCCCATTCTATTCCATTCCACTGCACTGCATTCCATTCCACTTGACTGCACTCCATTACTCTTCATTCCACTCCATACCACTCCATTCCACTCCATTCCTTTCCACTCCATTTCATTCCAGTCCACTCCTTACCAGTCCACTCCACTACATTACAATCCACTCAACTCCACTCCCCTTCACTCAACTCCATTCCATCCCATTCATTTCCACTCCACTCCGTTCCATTCCCTTCCACTGCATTCCATTCCACTCCATTCCACTCCACTACACTCCAATCCTCTCATTGCCACTCCACTCCAGTCCATTCCCTTCTATTCTATTCCACTCCATTCCCTTCCGTTCCACTCCTTTCATGCCCATTCCACTCCACTCCATTCCACTACTTTCCACTCCGTTCTGCCCCATTTCACTCTAATCCATTCCACTCCACTACATTCCATTCCATTACACTCTGCTCCACTACACTCTATTCCATTCCTCTCCATTCCACTCCATTCCGTTCCATTCCATTCCATTCAATTCCATTCCATTCCTTTGTACTAAAATACATTCCATTCCTCTCCACTCAATTCCACTCCATTCCACTACATTCCATCTCATCCATTTCCATTCTGCTCTAGTCTACTCTATTCCACTCCACTCCAATCTTCTACATCCCATTCCATCCCAGTCTATTCCTCTGCACTCCACTCCATTCCACTCCCCTCCACTCTTCTCCTCTCCATTCCATTCCATTTCCTTACACTCCAGTCCACTCCATGACATTACATTCCAATCCATTCCATTCAACTCCATTCCTCTCCACTCCACTCCATTCGATTACCTACCACTCCAATCCACTCCAATCCATTCCTCTCCAATCCACTCCAATCCACTCCATTCCATTCCATTCCACTCCACTCCACTCCTATCAACACCACTCAATTCCACTCCAATCCACTCCGTTCCATTACATTCCACTGCAATCCTATCCACGGGACTCCACTCTATTCCTTTCAAATCCACTACACTCAACTGCACTCCATTCCTCTCCACTCCATTCCACTCCACTCCATTCCATTCCGTTTAATTCCATTCAGCTCGTCTCCATTCCACTCCACTCCATTCCACTCCATTCCTTTCGATTATATTCCATTCAATTTCTCTCCATTCCTTTCCATTCCTCTCAACTCCATTCCACTTCAATCCATTGCACTCCGCTCCATTCCATTCCATTCCATTCAACTCCATTTCACTCCACTCCACTCCAATCCACTCCACTCCACTCCATTCCATTCCATTTCATTCCTTTCCACTCCACTCCATTCAACTCGACTCCACTCCATTCCATTCCATTCCATTCCACTGCACTAGTATCCATTCCACTCCAATCGATTCCATTCCATTCCACTCCACTCCGCTCCAATCGAATCCAATCCTTTCCACTTCATTCCACTCGATTCCATTCTTTTCTTTTCCTCTCCATTTCACTCCAATCCTCTCCATTCCACTCCATTCCATTCCAGTCCTCTCCATTCCACTCCATTGCACTCCATTACACTCCAAATGAATCCATTGCATTCCATTAAATTCCATTCCACTCCATTCTGTTGCACTCCACTCCATACAAGTCCACTCCATTCCATTCCACTCTTCTCCACTCCACTTCACTCCACTTAAACCCATTCCAATCCATTCCATTCCGTTCACTACACTTCCTTCCATTCCATTCCGTTCCACTCCCCTCCACTCCACTCCACTCTACTCCATTCCATTACACTCCATTCCACTCCACTCCATTCCATTCCTTTACACTCCATTTCATTCAATTCCACTCCACTCAACTCCATTCCATCTCATCTCATTCCATTCCACTCTATTCCACTCCAAGAAACTCCGTTCCTCTCCAATTCTCTCCATCCCATTCCATCCCATTCCATTACTCGGCACTCCTCAACACTCCACTCCCCTCCACCCCACTAATCTCCATTCCATTCCATTCCATGACATTCCTCTCCACTCCATTCCATTCCTCTGCAGTCCACTCAGCTCGACTCCCCTCCACTCCAGTCCTCTCCCTTCCATTCCATTCCATCCAATTCCATTCCATTACACTCCACTCCACTCCCATCCATTCCATTCCAGTCCATTCCATTCAACTCCATTCCAATATACTCCACTCCATTCCATTCCATTCTATTCCATTCCATTAAATTCTATTCCATTCCATTTCACTCCATTCCATTAAACTCTATTCCATTCCATTCCACTCCACTCCATTCCAGTCCACTCCATTCCACTCGACTCCATTCCGTTCAATTCTTTTCCATTCGATGCCACTCCATTCCATTCCATTCGACTCCTTTGCACTCCTCACCACTCCATTCCACTCCATTTACCTCGATTCCCCTCCACACCACCCCATTCCATTCGACTCCATTCCATTCCACTACATTTCTCTCCTCACCACCTCATTCCACTCCACTCCATTCTCTTCCACGCCACTCCATTCCATTCCATTCCACTCCACTGCACTAGTCTCCACTCAATTCTACTCCCCTCAACTCCATTAAACTCCACTCCACTCCATTCCATTCCACTCCACTCCACTACAGTACACACCATTCCGTTGGACTCCATTCCACTCCACCCCATTCCAATCCACTCGATTCCATTCCATTCCATTCCATTCCATTCCATTCCATTCCATTCCACACCATTCCATTCCACTCCACTCCATTCCACTCCACTCAACTCCAATACATAACTTTCCACTCCTCTCCACTTCATTCCACTCCACTCCATTCCATTCCATTCCATTACTCTTCACTCCACTGCATCCACTCCATTCCACTCCATTCCATTCCATTCCAATCCACTCCACTCTGCTCCATTCCATTGCACTCCATTCCACTCCAATCAATTCTATTCCACTCGATTCCTTTCCATTCCATTGCACTCCTTTTAATTCCATTCATTTCCATTCCACTGCATTCCATTCCACTGCAGTACATTCCACTCCACTCCACTACATTCCATTCCACTCCACTCCATTCTATTCTAATCCGTTCCTTTCCATTCCTTTCCATTCCACTCCACTCCTCTCCATTCCAATCCTTTCGTCTCCATTCCACTACACTCCACTATATTCCATTCCATTCCATTCCACTCCAATCCTTTCCACTCTCCTCTTCTCCATTGCACTCCACTTCACTCCATGCCATTCCATTATAATCCACTTCAGTCCATGTCATTCCCTTCCACTCCACTCCCATTCCACTCCACTCCATTCCATTCATTCCATTCCACTGCACTCTACTCCAACCACTCCACTCGAATCCATTCCACTGCATGCTATTCCACTCCTTTCCACTCCACGCCATTCTATTCCATTCCACTCTACTCCACTGCACTCCATTCCATTTCACTCCTTTCCCCTCCACTCCTTTGCATTCCATTCCATTCCTTTCCATTCCATTCCACTCAATTCCATTCCATTCCACTCATTTCCACTCCATTCCATTCCATTGCACTCCATTCCAATGAATTCCACTCCATTCCACTCCTCTCCACTTCCCTTCACTCCACTCCACTTCACTCCAATCCATTCCATTCCATTCCATTCCATTCCTTTCCTTTCAACTCCAATCCAATCCATTCCACACCACTCCATTCCACTCCACTCCAATCCACTACACCCCATTCCATTCTATTAAATTCTGTTTCACTCCATTACATTCCATTCCTTTGTTTTGACAGGATATCACTGTGTCACCGAAGCTGGAGTGCAGTGGCGCAATTTCAGCTCACGTTACTTGTCAACTTTCCATTGCATTGCGTTCTATTCCATTGCATCTCATTCCATTGCATTCCATTCCATTCCATTCAATTCAATTCTTCTTCATTCCATTGCATTCAATTCCAATCCATTCCACTCCACTCAACTACTTTCCATTACTTCCGATTCCACTCAACTAATTTTGACAGCACTCCACTCCACTCCTTACAACTCCATTAAGCCCCATTCCATTCCACTTCTCTCCTCTCCACTCCATTACACTCCACTTCACTCCACTCCTCCCTCTCCATTCAACTCCACTCCTCTCCATTACACTCCACTCCACTCCATTCCATTCCACATCATTCCATTTGATTCCATTACTCTTCATTCCATTCCATAGCTTTCTTTACAAAGGATCTCACTCTGTCACAAACCCTGGAGTGCAGTGGTACAATCTCAGTTCACCTTCCTTTTCACCACTCCGTTGCATTTTATTCCATCCCTTTCCATTCCATTCTATTTTACTTAATTCCATTCCAATCCACTCAATTTTATTCCAGTCCATCCCATTCTATCCTACTCTATTCAACTCCACTCCACTCCACTCCACTGCACTCCATTGCAGTCCGTTTCATTCCATTTCACTCCATTGCATTCCATTCCTTTCTTCGACAGGATATCACAGTGTCACCCAATCCGGACGGCAGTGACACAATATCAGCTCACATTACATATCAACTTTCCATCACATTGCATTCTAGTCCATTGCATTCCACTGCATTCCATTCCATTCTATTTCATTCCATTCCGTTCCATTCCATTCAATTACATTCCTTTCCACTCCAATCCACTCCACAACACTCCACTCCACAGCATGCCATTACATCTGATTCCATTCCACTCCATTCCACTCCCATCCACTCCGCTGCTCTCCACTCCACTCCATTCCACTCCATCCCGTTCCATTCCCCTCCATTCCACTGCACTGCACTCCACCACACTCTACTAAAATTCATTCCATTCCATTTCATCCCGTTCCATTCGCCTCCATTCCAATCCATTTCTCTCCATTCCAGTGCATTCCATGACATTTCGCATCACTGCACTCCACTCCATTCCACTTCATTGCACTCCATTCCATTCCATTCCATTTCACTCCACTCCATTCCACTCCACTCCATTACATTACGTTCCATTCCACTGCACTCCACTCCACTCCACTCCCATCCTTCCACTCCATTCCTCTCCAATCCATTCAATTCAAATCCTCTCCATTCCATTCAATTCCACTCCACTCCACTCCTTTCCATTTCATGCCATTCCATTCCACTCTATTCCAGTCCACTCCACTCCACTCTACTCTACTTCACTCCAATCCTCTCCATCCCATTCCATTCTCCCACACTCCACTAAACTCCACTCCCCTCCACCCCACTCCTCTCCATTCCGTTCTATTCCATCACATTCCATTACATTACACTCCACCCCACTTCATTCCATTCTTCCGCACTCCACTCCACTCGACTCCCCTCCACTCCTCTCATCTCCATTCCATTCCATTCCATCCCTTTTCATTTCATTACACTCCACTCCAGTCCTTTCCATTCCATTCAAGTCCATTCCATTCCATTCCACTCCATTCCACTCCACTCCATTCCTTTCCATTCCATTCCATTCCACTCCATTCCACTCCACCCCATTCCACTCTACTTCATTCCTTTCCTTTCCATTCCATTCCACTCCATTACAGTCCATTCCACTCCATTCCACTCCACACCAGGCTATTCCAATCCATTCACCTCCTTTCCACTCCACTCTGCAACATTCCACTTCACTCCATTCAATTCCACTCCATTCCACTCCACTCCACACCATTCCTCTCCACTCCAATTTATTCCACTCCGCAGCACTCCACTCCATTCCACCCCACTGCACTCAATTTCTGTTCATTCCACTCCATACCACTCCATTCCACTCCATTCCATTCCACTGCACTCCTTTCTAGTCCACTCCACTTCATTACAACCCACTCAACTCCAATCCACTTCACTCAACTCCATTACTTTCCATTCAATTCCACTCCACTCCATTCTATCCCCCTCCACTCCATTCCAATCCATTCCATTCCAGTCCATTCCACTCAACTCCACTTCATTCCACTCCACTCCATGCCACTCCATGCCACTCCACTCCACTCCACTCCATTCCATTCCATTCCATTCCACTCCATTCCCTTCCATTCCACTCCATTCCTGTCCATTGCACTCCACTCCATTCCACTCCGTTCCACTCCATTTCACTCTACTCCATTCCACTCCACTGCATTCCATTCCATTCCACTCCAATACACTACCCTCTATTCCATTCTTCTCATTCCACTCCATTCCTTTCCATTCCATTCCGTTCTTTTCTACTCCACTGCATTCCATTCCTCTCAATTCCATTCCACTCCATTCCATCTCATCACTGTATATTCCGCTCTATTCCACTCCACTCCACTCCAATCCTCTATATCCCATTCCATCCCATTCTATTCCTCCGCACACCACTCCACTCCACTGTCCTCCACTCCTCTCCTCTCCATTCCATTCCATTTCATTACACTCCACTCCATTACATTCATTCCAATCCATTCCATTCCATTCAACCCCATTCCAATCCACTCCACCCCATTCCACTCCATTCCACTCCAATCCACTCCAATCCATTCCACTCCAATCCCCTCCATTACATTCAATTCCACTCTACTCCACGCCTGTCCACTCCACTCAATTCCACACCAATCCACTCTGTTCCATTCCATTCCACTGCACTCCACTCCACTCGACTCCACAGTGGTCCATTCAAATCCACTTCACTCAACTGCACTCCATTCCTCTCCACTCCATTCCCCTCCACTCCATTTCATTCCATTGAATTCCATTCCGCTCAACACCATTCCACTCCACTCCATTCCACCCCATTCCTTTTGAATATGTTACACTCAATTCCACTCCTTTCCATTCCATTCCTCTCAACTCCATTTCACTCCACTCCATTGCATTCAGCTACATTCTATTCCATTCCATTCAAGTCCATTCCACTCCACTCCACTTCATTCCACTCCACTCCACTCCACTCCTTTCCATTGCATTCCATTCCACTCCACTCCATTCCACTGGACTCCACTCCATTCTATTCCATTCCATTCCATTCCACTCAGCTAGACTCCTTCCTACTCCACTCCATTCCATTCCATTCCACTCCACTATGCTCCAATCCACTCCAACCCTCTCCATTCCATTCCACTCCACTCCATTCTTTTACTTTCCTCTGCATTCCACTCCACTCCTGTACATTTCATTCCAATCCTTTCCAATCCACGCCATTCCACTCTATTGCACTCCATTCCACTCCACTCCAATCCATTGCATTCCATTGAATTCAATTCCACTCCACTGTGTTGCAATCCACTCCATACAAGTCCACTCCATTCTGTTCCACTCCATTGTGTTTCATTCCACTCTATACAAGTCCACTCCATTCCATTCCACTCTTCTCCTCTCCCCTCCACTCCACTTAACTCCATTCCATTCCATTCCATTCCACTCCACTCACTTCCATTCCATTCCTTTCTACTCCCCTCCACTCAATTCCACTCTACTCCGTTCCGTTACAATCCATTCCACTCCACTCCATTCGATTCCCTTCCACTCTTTTCATTCAATTCCATTCCACTATACTCCATTCCATCTCATCCCATTCCATTCCACTCTATTCCACTCCACTTAACTCCACTCCTCTCCAATCTTCTCCATCGCATTCTGTCTCATTCCATTCCTCCACACTCCAGTACACTCCATTACCCTCCACTCCAATAATCTCCATTCCATTGCATTCCATTCCATCCCGTTCCATTCCATTACACTCCACTACACTCTATTCCATTCCTCCGCACTCCACTTGACTCGACTCCCCTCCACTCCACTCCTCTCAGTTCCTTTACATTCCATCCCTTTCCATTCCATTACACTCCACTCCACTCCCTTTCATTCCATTCTTACACATTCCATTATATTCAACTCCATTCCAATCCTCCCCACTCCAATCCATTCCATTCCATTCCAATCCATTTCATTAAACTCAATTCCACTCCATTCCACTCTACTCCCTTCCAGTCCACTCCATTCCACTCAAACCCATTCGTTTCAATTCCTTCCATTCAATTCGATTCCACTCCATTGCTTTCGATTCATCTCCATTGCACTCCACACCACTCCATTCCACTCCATTCACCTCCATTCCACTCCACTCCACTCGATTACATTAAATTCCACTACATTCCATTCCACACCACGCCGTTCCACTATACTCCATTCTATTACATTCCACTCCATTCCATTCCATTCCACTCCACTCCACTCCTCTCCACTCAACTCCACTCCACTCAACTCCATTCAACTCCGCTCTACTGCACTCCATTACATTCCATTCCACTCCAGTACACTCAATTCCATTCCACTCCACTCCATTCCTCTCCAATCCACTCCACTCCACTCCACTACATAACATTCCACTCCACTCCACTCCATTCCACTCCATTCCATTCCATTCAATTCCATTTCGCTGCACTCCACTGCATCCATTCTATTCCACTCCATTCTACAAAATTCCAATCCATTCCACTCCACTCCATTCAATTGCTCTCCATTCCACTCCACTCAATTCTATTCCTCTCAATTCCATTCTATTACTTTCCACTCCATTCCATTCAACTTTTTCCATTCCACTCCATTCCATTCCACTGCAGTCCATTCAACTCCGCTTCACTCTATGCCATTCCACTCCACTCCATTCCATTCCACTCAACTCCTTTCCATTCCATTCCACACCACTCCTTTCCATTCCATTCCATTCCACTCCACTCCACTCCATTACAATCCATTCCTCTCCATTCCACTCCACTCCACTCCACTCCATTCCGTTCCATTCCATTCCATTCCACTACATTTCACTCCACCCTACTCCATTCCACTCGACTCCACTCCATTGCATTCCATTTTAATCCACTCCACTCCACACAATTCCCTTCCACTCCACTCCATTCGAATGCACTGCATTCCATTCATTCCGTTCCACTGCACTCCACTCCAACCACTCCACTGGAATCCATTCCACTCCTTGCTATTCCACTCCACGCCATTCTATTCCATTCCACTCCAATCCACTGCACTCCATTCCATTGCACTCCTTTCCACTCCACTTCTTTCCATTCCACTCAATTCCTTTCCATTCCATTCCACTCCATTCCATTCCATTCTACTCCACTCCATTCAACATCATTCCATTCTACACCACGTAACTCCATTCTATTCCAGTCCACTCCACTCCACGAAATTCCACTCCAATCCATTCCAGTCTACTACATTCCATTCCATTCCATTCCATTACACACCATTACACTCCACTCCATTCCACTCCATTCCACTCCATTCCACTGCATTACAGTGAACTCCACTCCACTTCATTCCATTCCATTCCACTGCACTCCACTTCATTCCATTACAATCCACTCCACTCCATCCCATTCCTTCCTCTCAACTCCAATAGATTCCGTTTATTTCTACACAATTCCTTTTCACTTCATTCCGCTCCACTCCATTCCATTCCACTCCACTGCACTCCAATCGACTACACTCCATTCCTTTCAATTCCATTCCTCTACACTCCAATACACTCCATTCCATTCCATTCTATTCAATTACATTACATTCCACTCCAGTCTATTCTATTCCACTCAGCTCCCGTCCATTCCACATTATGCCATTCCATTCCATTCCACTCCATTCCACTCCACTGCATTGCATTCCAATCCGCTTCACTCCACTCCACTACATTCCATAGCACTCCATTACACTCCATTCCAATCCATTCCCCTCTACTACATTCCATTCCTTTCCGTTCCTCTCCATTCCACTCCACTCCTTTCCACTGCATTCCACTCCATTCCACTGCATTAAATTCAACTACCCTCCATTTCGTTCGATTCCATTCCACTGTAATCCACTCCATTACATTCCAATACACTCCATTCCATTCCATTCCTTCCACTCTGCTCCAGTCTATTCCATTTAATTCCAATCCGTTCCATTCCACTCCATTCCACTCCACTTTATTCCATTCCCCTCTCGTACAAGCCAAACCACTCCACTCCATTCCATTCCACTCCAATCCAATCCAATCCTATCCGTTGCATTCTATTCCACTCCAATCTACTCCATTCCACTCAGCTCCCGTCCACTCCACAACATTGCACTGCATTCCGTTCCACTCTGTTCCATTCCCCTCCATTCCACTCCACAGCTTTGCACTTCATTCCGCTTCACTCCATTCCACTCCATTCCATTGCACTCCATTCCACTCCAATCCATTCCATTACACTCCATTCCATTACACTGCATTCCACTCCATTTCATTCCATTCCATTCTGCTCCACAGCAGTCCACTCTATTACATTGCACTCCATTCGTCCTTTCCATTCCATTCCACTCCATTCCATTCCATTTCATTCCATTCCTTTCCATTCCATTCACCTCCACTCCACTCCATTTCATTCCTCTGCATTCCACTCCACTCCTTTCCACTCCATTCCATTTCACTCCATCCTACTTCATTCCATTCCACTCTACTCCATTCCATTCCAGTCCATTCCACTCCACTCCGTTTGACTCCATTCCACTTCCTTTCAGTCCACTCCACTCCATTCCACTCCATTCTACTCCATTCCAATGCAATGCACTCCACTCCATTCCATTGTACTCCTTTACAATCCATTCCACTCCACTACATTCCGCTGCATTCCATAGCGTTCCAGTCCATTCCACTCCACTCCACTGCACTCCACTCCATTACATTACATTCCACTGCACCCCACTCCACTCCATTCCATTCCAATCCATTCCAGTCCTCTCCATTCCATTCCACTCAACTCTACTCCACACCACTGCACTTCATTCCTTTCCACTCCATTCCATTCCACTCCACTCTACTCCATTCCAATCCACTACATTTAATTCCATTCCACTCCACTCCACTCCATTCAACTCAAATTCACTCCTCTCCAATCGATTCCATTCCATTCTGTTCTCATCCACTCCACTCCATTCCAATCCATTCAAATTCATTCCACTCCACTCCACCCCATTCCGTTCCATTCCAATACATTCCATTCTATTCCAATCCAGTCCACTCCACTCCATTCCATTTAATTCCGCTGCTTTCCATTCCACTCCATTACACTCCTCTCCACTGCTTTCCTCTCCACTCCATTCCATCCATTACAATCCACCCAACTCAGTTCACTTTCATTCCATTCCGCAGCACTCCACTCCATTCCATTCCAATTAGTTCCACTCCACTCCACTCCACTCCGTTCCATTTAATTCCACTCCATTCTAATCCACTCCATTCCACTACACTCTGATCCACTCCTCGCCACTCCTTTCCACTCGATTCCATTCCACTCCGGTTCACTCCACTCCATTGCATTCCATTCCACTCCATTCCAATCCTGTCCACTCCACTCCACACCATTCCGCTCCATTCTCTTCCATTCCACTCCATTCTATTCCACACCATTCCACTCCACTCCATTCCATTTCTTTACACTCCACTCCATTTCACTGCACTCCACTCCATTCAATTCGTTTCCCTTCCATTCCACTGTATTCTACCCCTTTCCACTCCACTCCACTCCATTCCAAGCCATTCCATCCATGCCAATCCATTCCATTTCATTGTAGTCCATTCCATCCAACTCCACTCCATTCAAATCCATTCCACTGAATTCCACTCCATTCCAGTTTACTCCATTCCATTGCATTCCACTCCACTACACTCCAGTAAACTCCAGTCCATTGGAATCCACTCTGTTTCATTCCATTCCATTCCATTCCACTGAACTCCATACCATTCCACTCCACTCCATTCCATTCCAATTTATTCCAGTCCACTCCATTCCATTCCATTCCACTCCATTCCATTCAATTCCACTCCACTCCACTCCACCCCATTCCATCTCACCTCTTTCCATTCCACTCTATTCCACTCCACACCACTCCACACCTCTACAATCTTCTCCATCCCAATCCATCCCATTCCATTCCTCCACACTCCACTCCACTCCACTCCCCTCTACCTCACTATTCCGCATTCCTTTCCATTCCATTCCATCCCGTTTCATACCATTACACTCCAATCCACTCCAATCTATTCCTGCACACTGCAATCGATTCGATTAGCCTGCACTCCACTCCTCTCCATTCCATTCCATTCCATCCCATTCCATTCCTTTAAACTCCACTACACTCCCTTCAATTCCATTCCAATCCATTCCATTCCATTCAACTCCATCCAATCCACTCCACTCCATTCCATTCCATTCCGTTAGATTGCAATCCATTTCATTCCAATTCATTCCCGTCCACTACACTCCACTCCATTCCAGTCCACTCCATTACACTCGACTCCATTCCATTCAATTCCTTTCCATTCAATTCCAATCCACTCCATTCCACTCCACTCCATTCCAATTCATTCCACTCCATTCCACTCTATTCTACTCCATTCCAGTCCACTCCACTCCTTTCCAATCCAATCCATTCAATCCACTGCACTCCACTCTATTCCATTCCAATCCATTTCAATCAATTCCATTCCATTACACTCCTCTCCACTCCTTCCACTCCAATCTATTCCATCCAATACAATCTACTCCACTCCACTCCATTTCTTTCCATTCCACAGCACTCCACTCCATTCCATTCCAATTCATTCCACACCACTCCACTCCACTCCACTCCGTTCAATTTAGTTCCACTCCATTCCATTCCACTCCACTCCATTCCACTCCACTACACTCCACTCCACACCACTGCTTTCCACTCCATTCCATTCCACTCCATTTCACTCCACTCCATTGCATTCCATTCCACTCCATTACACTCCATTCCACTCCACTCCACTCCATTTACTCCATTCTCCTCCATTACACTCCATTCTAGTCCACTCCATTCCATTCCTTTATACTCCACTCCACTCCATTCCACTACACTCCACTCCATTCAATTCCTTTCCTTTCCATTCCATTCAATTCTATTCCCTTCCCCTCCACTCCACTCCATTCCACTGCACACCACCCCATTCCACGCAATTCCATCCATGACAATCCATTCCATTTCATTTTTGTCCATTACATCCCATTCCACTCGATTCGAGTCCATTCCACTCCACTCCACTCCATTCCACTCCACTCCATTCCATTCCATTCCACACCACTACACTCCATTAAACTCTAGTTCATTCCAATCCACTCTACTCCATTCCTTTCCATTCCATTCCACTGCACTCCATTCATTCCATTTCATTCCACTCCATTCCATTCCACTCCACTCCACTCCGTTCAACTCCACTGCACTTTACTCCACTCCCCTCCACTCCACTCCATTCCGATAAATTCCATGCGATTCCATTACACTCCACTCCTTTCCAGTACATTCCTCTCCATTCCGTTACTCTCCACTACATTCCATTCCATTCCATTCCATCCACTCCGTTAAACTACACTCCACTCCATTCCATACCATTATACTCCAATCAACTCCGTACCTCTCCATTAAACTACGTTCCACACTACTCCATTCCTTTCCTCTCCACTCCACTCCACTACATTCTATTCCACTCCTTTCCATTACCCTCCATTCCACTCCACTCTATTCGATTCCATTCCTTTCAACTCCAATCCACTCCACTCCATTCCACTCTAATCCGCTTCATTCTAATCCACTCCACTCCACTCTATTCCATTCCATTCCATTCCACTGCTTTCCAATCTAAATCATTCCACTCCATCGCATTCCAATCCACTCCATTCCGTTCCATTCCATTCAAATCCTCTCCACTCCACTCCACTCTACTCCATTCTATTCCATTCCATTCCAATCCTCTCCATTCCAATCCACTCCATTCCATTCCACTCCACTCCATTCCTTTCCATTCCATTACAATCCCTCTCATTCCTTGCCACTCAACTCCTCTCCTTTGATTCCACACCACTGCAGTCCCCTCCACTCCATTCAACCCCACTCCTCTCCATTCCATTCCATTATGTTCCATTCCATTCAACTCCATTCTATTCAACTCAATTCCAATCCATTCCACTCCATTCCACTCCACTCCAATCGAATCCACTCCATTCATTTCGATTGCATTCCATTCCATTCCACTATATTCCATTCCACTCCATTCCAGTCAATTCCACTCCACTACACTCCATACCATTCCATTCCATTCCACTCCATTCCAATCCACTCCATTCCATTCCACTCCATACCGCTCCACTCCACTCCATTCCACTCCATTGCGTTCCACTCCACTCCTCTCGATTCCATTCCATTTAATTCCTTTTCATTGCACTCCATTCCCTTCCATTCAATTCCATTTCATTGCACTCCATTCCATTCCACTCCCCTCCATTCCATTCCACTTAATTCCTTTCCACTCCTCTCCACTCCATTCCACTCAACTCCTTTCCATTCCACTCAACTCTGTTCCATTTCACCCCACTGTATTCCATTCCATTGAATTCCACTGTGCTCCACTCCATTCCACTCCTCTTCGCTCCACTCCTTTCCACTCAATTCCATTCCACTGAATTCCATCCACTCCATTCCATTCCTTTCCACTCAACTCAAATTCACTCCGCTCAATTATACTCCATACCACTCGACTCCAGTAAATTTCACTCCATTCCATTTCATTCCACTCCACAACATCCCATTCCATTCCACTCCTCTGCATTCCATTCCATTACATTCCATTCCACTTCGCTCCTTTCCACTCAAATCCATTGCATGCCATTGCGTTGTAATCCTGTCTATTCCATTCCATTCCATTCCATACCCCTCCACTCCACTCCACTCCAATCCGTTCCACTCTACTATATTGCATTTCTTTCCAATTCTCTCCTTTTCACTCAGCTCCAATCTACTCCATTCTACTGCATTCCAGTCCACTCCATTCCAATCCACTCCATTCCATTCCATTCCACTGCACTCCAGTCAATTTAATTCCAATCCACTCCACTTTACTCCATTCCATTCCACTCCACTTCAATCCAATCCACTCCACTCCATTCCCTTCATTTCCACTCCTGTCCATTACACATAATTCCACTCCACTCCAGTCCATTCCACTCCACTCCATTCCACTATACTCCAATCCACTCCACTCAATTCTACTACAATCCATTTCATTCTATTCCATTCCATTCCATTCAACTCCATTCAACTCCACTCATCTCCATTCCATTCCACTCCACTTCATTCCATTTAATTCCACTCGACTCCATTCCATTGAATTCCATTCGACTCCATTCCATTCAACTCCACTCCATTCAGGTCCACTCCACTCCATTCCACTCCACTTCATTCTACTCCATTACATTCCATTCCACCCTACTCCATTTCAGTCCTCTGCCTTCCATTCCATTCCATTATACTCCACTGCACTCCACTCCATCTACTCCACTCCACTGCATACCTCTTCATTCCATTCCACGCAATTCCACTCCACTCCACTCCATTCCACTTCATTCCTTTTCATTTCACTCAGCATCATTCTATTTTATTCGATTCCACTACACTACACTCCATTCCAATCCATTCCACTCCATTGCACTCCACTCCACTCCATTCCATTCCATTCTATTCTATTCCATTGCTTTCCATTCCATTCTGCTGTACTCCATTCCGCTCCACTCCATTCAACACCCCCTCATTCCATTCGACTCCAATCCATTCCACTCTACTCCATTTCACTCCATTCCTCTGTATTCCACTGCACTTCACTCCATTCCAGTCATCTCAACTCCATTCCATTCCACTCCACTCCACTACATTCCTCTCTATTCCATTCCGTTCCATTCCACTCAATTCCATTCCACTCCACTCCACTGCATTCCAGTCCACTCCACTCCGTTCCTCTCTACTCCACTCCAGTGCACTACATTCCATTCCACTCTACTTTATTCCATTGCACTCCACTTCATTCCATTTCATTCCTTTCCACTGCACTCCACTCCATCCATTCCACGCCATTCCACTCCTTTTCATTCGTCTCTATTCCACTCCACTCCATTCTGTTCCACTCCACTCCACTCCACTCCATTCTATTGCACTTAGTTCTACTCCACTCCATGCAATTCAACTCCATTTCTTTCCCTTCCCTTACACTCCATTGCATTACATTCCTTTCCATTCCACTCCATTCAATTCCGTTCCACTCCACTACACTCTTTTCCACTGAAGTCAACTGCACTCCATTCCACTCCAATCCACTCCACTTTACTACAGTCCATTCCAGTCCATTCTGCCCTATTCCACTCTACTACTTTCCATTCTACGTTATTCCACTCCATTCCACTCCATTACACTGCATTCAATTTCACTCCCCTACTCTACACTCCGTTCCCTTCCATTCCACTGCACTCCACTCCATTCCATTAGAATCCACTCCTCTGCCCTCCAATACATTCCACGCGACTCCACTCAATTACATTCCACTTATTTCCACTATATTGCATTCCACTCCATTCCACTCCACTTCATTCCATTCTATTCCACTCCACTTCACTCCATTCTATTCCACTCCACTCAACTCCACTACACTCCATCACATTCCATTCCATTCCATTTCATTCCACTCCACTCTATTCCACTCCATTCCATGCCACTCCTTATCACTCACCCCAATTCCATTCCCTTCCACTCCACTACACGACTTTCCATTCCACTCCACTCCACTCCACTCCACCCAACTCCATTCCATTCCACTCTACTCCATTCCATGCCATTCGAATACATCCCATTGCATTCTACTCCACTCCATTCCACTCCATTCCACTCTATTGCAGTCCACTCCACTCCGCTATACTCCATTCCATTCCATTCCACTGCACTCCCCTTCATTCCATTACTATCCATTCCACTCCATTAAATTCCATTACACTCCAGTACACTCCAAACCACTCCGTTAAATTTAATTCCACTCCATTCCATTCCACTCCATTTCTCTCCAAATCCACTCCATCCCAATCCTATCCATTCCATTCCATTATATTCCACTCCATTCCATTCCAATCCATTCCATTAAACTCCACTCCACTCAATTCCAATCAATTCCACACAATTCCACTCCACTGCACTCCATATCATTCAAATCCATTCCATTCATTTCCATACCATTCCCTTCAACTCCACCCCACTCCATTCCCTTGCATTCCATTCTGATCATTTCCATTCCACTCCACTCCATTCCACTCTACTCCTCTCTATTCCATGCAATTCCATTCCATTCCAATCCATTCCATTTCATTCCAGTCCATTAAATTCCATTCCACTTCATTGCAGTTCATTCCACTCCTCTCCACTCAACTCCGTTCCATTCCATTATATTCCGTATCAATCCAGTCCATTCCAATCCATTCCACTCCATTCCACTCCATTCCTCTCAATTCCCCTCCACACCACGCCATTCCATTCCATTATACTCCACTCCACTCCATTCCACTCCACTCCACCCCATGCCTTTCCATTCCATTCCACTCCATTCCACTACACTCCACTCCATTCCACTCCACTCCATTTCACTCCATGCCATTCTAATCCAATCCAATAAATTCCGTTTCATTGCAGTCTATTCCTTTCCATTCCACTCCATTCGAGTCCATTCCTCTCCACTCAACTCTATTCAATTCCACTCCATTACTTTCCATTCCATTCCATTCCTTTCCATTGCACTCCACTCCATTCCGTTGCAATCCAGCCTACTCCACTCCAATCCATTCTATCCATTCAATTACACTCCATTCCACTCAACTCCATTCTACTCCTTTCCACTCCATTACAGTCGACTCCACTCCAGTCCACTAAATTTCAATCCATTCCACTGCAGTCTATTCCATTCCGTTCCAATCCATTCCATTCCTCTTCACTCAGTTCCATTCCATTCGATTCCCTTCCACTCCATTCCACTCCTTTCCATTTCACTCCATTCCTTTAAATTCCACTGAACTCCACTCCACTCCATTCCTATCCATTCCACTACACTCCATTCCATTCCACTCCACTCCACTCCATTCCACTCCACTCCACTCAACTCCGTTCCATTCCATTCCATCCCAATCCATTCCTCTCCTTTCTACTCCACTCTGCTCCATTCCACTCCACTCCACTCCATTCCATACGATTCCAATCCATTCCAATCCATTCTATTTCATTCCACTCCTTTCTATTCCATGCCACTCCATTCCAGTCAATTCCACTCCATTCCACTCTATTCCTTTACAGTCCATTATATTCCATTCCATTCCTTTCCACTCCACTCCATTCCATTTCACTCCTATACACTCCATTCCATACCGTTCCATTCCATTCCACTCCACTTCATTTCAACCCATTTTACTCCACTCTACTCAATTCCATTCCTCTCCATTCCACTCTACTCCATTCAATTCCACTCCACTCCACTCCACTCCTTTCCATTCCATTTCATTCCACTCCACTCCACTCCTTTCCATTCCATTTCATTCCACTCCACTCCACTCTACTCCAGGTCACTCCACTCCACTCTATTCCACTCCACTCCATTCCATCCCATTTCGTTCAACTCCATTCCACTCCACTCCACTCCATTCCGCTCCACTCCAGTCCATTCCATTCCATTCCACTGCACTCCAGTACACTCCACTCCACTCCATTCCACTCCATTTCATTCCCCTCAATTCCACTCCACTCCATTCAGTTATATTCCACTCCACTACACTGCACTCCACTCCATTGCTCTCCATTCCACTCCACTCCTTTCCATTTCACTCCATTCCATTCCATTCCACTCCAATCCATTCCATTCCATTCTACTACACTCGACTCCTTTCCTCTCCACTCCACTCCACTCCACTCCACCCCACTCTGTTCCATTCCAGGCTACTCCATTCCATTCTATTCCACTCCCCTTCATTCCGCTACACTGCATTCCATTCCTTTCCACTCCATTCCACTCCATTCCTTTCCACTCCTCTGCACTGCATTCCATTGCTTTCCACTGCCTTCCCCTCCACTCCATTCCATTGCACTCAATTCCACTCCACTCTTTTTCATTTCCCTCCATTCTATTCCACTCCATTCCATTGCAATCCATTCCATTCCAGTCAATTCCTTTCCATTCCACTACTCTCCACTCCATTCCATTCCACTCCACTCCACACCATTCCACCCTACTTCACTGCTCTGTACCCCACTCCATACCATTCCACTCTACTGCCTTTAATTCCATTGCATTCCATTCTATTCCACTCAATTCCTTTCCATTCCACTCCTCTGCACCCCATTCCATTCCACTCCACTACACACCATTCCACTCCACTTCACTACTCTGCACCCCACTCGATACCATTCCACTCTACCGCATTCCATTCCATTTAATTTCATTCCACTCCATTGCGCTCTACTTCATCCCACTCTGTTCCACTCCATTACATCCCACTCCATCCCACTCTACTCCATTGCATTCCATTCCACTGCACTCTACTCCACTTCATTGCATTTCACTCCATTCCACTTCACTCCTTTGCATTCCACTCCATTCCTTTCCCTTCCATTCCACTCCATTCCATTCCTTTCCACTCTAGTCGCCTCCATTCCTTTCCACTCCACTACACTCCAATCCACTCCACTTCACTCCAGTCTACTCCACTCCATTCCATTCCACTCTACTCCATTCCATTCCATTTCATTCCATTCCACTCCATTCCACTCCAGTCCATTCCACTGCATTCCACTGCATTCCACTCCATTCCATTCCACTCCGCTCTATTCCACATCATTTCACTCCATTCCACTCCACTCTATTCCATTCCACTACAGTTCACTCCACTTTACTCCATTCCATAGAACTCCAGTCCAGTTCACTCCTTTCCATTCCAGTGCATTCCATTCCATTTCACTCCAGTTTACTCCATTACATTACACTCCACTCCACTCCATTCCTTTCCATTCCACTCTACTCCATTCCATTCTGTTTCATTCCATTCCACTCCAGTCATTCCACTCCATTCCACTGCATTCCACTCCATTCCAGTCTACTCCAATACACTCCACTTCATTCCATTTCATTCCACTCCACTCCACTCCTTTCCATTACACTCCACTCTGTTCCATTCCACTCTAATTCACTCCTTTCCACTCCACTCCACTTCACTCCATTCCACTCCATTCCACTCCAAACCCTTCCTCTCTTCAACATTCCTTTCCATTACATTCCATTACAGACCATTCAATTCCACTCCATTCCACTTTTCTCCTTGGCAATCCAATACACTCCATTTCACTCCACTCCACTCCATTCCATTCCATTCCATTCCATTTCACTCCATTACACTCCATTCTACTCCACTCCATTCCATTCCAGTCCACTCCACTCCATTCCACTACATTCAATTCCATTCCACTGCACTCCACTCCACTCCGTTGCATTCCAATACATTCCACTCCACTCCATTCAATTGCACTCCAAAGTACTCCACCCCACTGTACTCCACTCAACTCCATTCCATTCCACTCCATTCCACTCCACTCCATTCCACTCCACTCCTCTCCATTCCACTCTGTTCCATTGCATTTCATTCCACTCCATTTCTCTCCATTCCTCTCCACTTCATTCCACTGCGCTCCACTCCTTACCATTCCATTCCCTTCCACTCCTCTCCACTCCATTCCAATGCACTCCACAGCCCTCCATTACATTCCACTCCATTAAATTCCATTCCACTCCACTCCACACCAATCCATTCCACTCTACTACACTCCATTTCATTCCATTCGCCTCCATTCCACTCCACTCCATTCCACTCCATTCCACTCTATTCCACTGCATACCTGTCCACTCCACTCCAGTCCACTCCATTCCATTCCATTCCACTGCACTCCACTCAATTAAATTCCAATGCATTCCACTTCACTCCATTTCATTCCACTCCACTGCACTCCACTCCATTCCATTTATATCCACTCCAGTCCATTCCACACAATTCCAATCCAATCCACTCCATTCCACTGCACTTCATTCCCCTCCACTCCTTTGCATTCCATTCCACTCCACAACTCTCCATTCCTCTCCACTCCATTCCACACTATTCCATTCCAATTCACTCCACTACACTCCGTTCCACTGCACTTAATTCCACTCCATTCCATTTCTTTCCATTCCATTCAACTCCATTCCACTCCACTCCACTCCATTCCATTCCACTCAACTCCATTCCATTCCATTCCATTCCATTCCTCTTCATTCCATTCAACTCCACTCCATTCCAGTACACTCCACCCCATTTCCCTCCACTTTACTCAACTCCACTACATTCCATTACACCCCACTCCATTCCAATCCACTAAATACCATTCCATTCCATTATGTTCCACTGCACTCCACTCCATCCACTCCACTCCTCTCCTATCCACTCCATTCCATTCCATTGATTTCCACTCCACTCCACTCCATTCCACTCCTTTCCCTTCCATTCCACTCCGCTCCATTCAATTCCATTCCATTCCACTCCATTCCACTCCATTCCAATACATTCCATTCCATTCCAGTCCACTCCACTCCATTCCATTCCATTCTATTGTATTCCACTGCTTTCCATTCCATTTTACTCTATTCCATGCCACTCCACTCCATTCAACTCCACTGCATTCCATTGCATTCCAGTCGACGTCATTCCTTTCCACTCCACTCCATTTCAGTCCATCCCATTGCATTCCACTCCACTCCACTCCATTCCACTCCACTACATTGCAATCCTCTCCTTTCCATTCCATTGTATTCCATTCCGTTATATTCCATTCCATTCCACTCCATTCCATTCCTCTCCACTGCATTCCATTCCACTCCACTCCATTCCACTCTACTGCACTCCACTGCACTACCTTCCATTCCATTCCACTCCATTCCATTCCACTCCATTCCATTCCATTCCTTTCCACTGCACTCCACTCCGTCCACTCCACTCCACTCCATTCCACTCCATTCCATTCCACACCGTTCCTCTCCACTCCATTCTATTCCATTCCACTGCACTCCGTTCTACTACATTCATTTGCACTCCATTCCACTAGACTCCATTCCATTCCACTCCATTCCTTTCCATTCCATTACTCTCCATTCCACTCCGATCCATTCCGCTCCACTCCACTCCATTCCATTCCACTCCACTCCACTCCATTCCATTGCAGTACATTCTACTCCACTCCAAACCACTCCAATCCACTCCACTCTACCACATTCCATTCCATTACATTCTACTCCATTCCACTCAAGTCTATTCCACTCCATTCCACTCGATTACACTGCATTCCTGTCTACTCCACTCCACTTCATTCCATTCCATTCCTCTGCACTCCACTCCATTCCATTTTAATCCACTCCTCTCCCCTCCATTCCATTCCACACACCTCTACTCCACTCCATTCCATTTATTTCCACTCCAGTGAATTCCACTCCATTCTACTCCACTCATCTCCATTCCTCTCCATTCCATTCCATTCCATTCCACTCTACTCCACTCTTGTTCCTCCGATTCCATTCCGTTCCATTTTATTCCACTCCACTCTATTCCACTTCATTCCATTCCATTCCTTATCACTCGACTCCATTCCATTCCATTCCATTTCACTCCACTCCATTCCTTTCCCTTCCACTTCACTACTTTCCATTCCACTCCACTCTTTTCCATTCCACTCCGCTCCACCCCAACACACTCCAATCCATCCCACTCTGCTCCATTCCGTTCCATGCCATTCCATTACACTCCATTACACTCCATTGCATTACACTCCATTCCACTCCTTTCCATTCCACTCCATTACACTCCATTTCACTCCATTCATGTCCACTCCACTGTTCGCCACTCCATTCCACTGCAATGCACTGCGCTCCATTCCACTGCACTGCATTCCACACCTATCCTTTCCATTCCACTCCATTGCATTGCATTCCATTCCACTCGACTGGACTCCATTCCATTCCACTCCACTCCATTCCATTCAATTCCATTCCATTCACCTGCTTTCCACTCCACTCCACATCATTTCACTCCAGTCCACTCAATTCCATTCCATTCCACTCCATTCCACTCCTCTCCACTTCCCTTCTTTCCACTCCATTTTACTCCAATCCTTTCCATTCCACTCCTTTCCACTCCTCTCCACATCCGTTCCCTCCACTCCATTTCACTCCAGTTCATTGTATTCCATTCCATTACATTACTTTCCTTTCAACTGCAATCCATTGCATTCCACACAACTCCGTTCCATTCCACTTCAATCCACTACACTCCATTCCATTCCTTTCCATTCCATTTCATTTCACTCCTTTGCATTCCATTCCTTTTTTCCGACAGGGTGTCAGTGTGTCACCCAAGCTGGCGTGCATAGTGCAATCTCAGCTCACATTACTTATCATCTTTCCTTTGCATTGCATTCTATTCCATTGCATTCCATTCCACTCCATTCCATTCCTTTCAATTCTATTTCGTTCCATTCCATTCCATTCCAATCCGTTCTGCTCCAATCAACTCCACTCCATTACATTCCATTACTTCTGATTCCACTCAACAACATTCCACTCCACTCCACTCCATTCCTTACCACCCCATTCCACTCCATTCCATTCCATTCCTCCCCAGTCCATTCCACTCTACTCTACTCCACTCCACTCTACTCCTCTCCATTCCACTCCACTCCACTCCATTCCATTCCTCATAATTCCATTCCATTCCATTCCACTTCATTCCATACCCTGTCTCTCTTTACGAAGTATCTCACTCTGTCACAAACGCTGGAGTGCAGTGGTACAATCTGAGCTCACATTTCTTTTCACCACTCCATTGCATTTCATTCCATCCCTTTCCATTCTCTTGTATTTCACTCAACTCCCCTCCACTCCACTCAATTGTATTACAAGCCATCCCATTCCATTCGACTCCGTTCAACTACATGCAACTGCACTCCACTGCACACCATGGCAGTCCATTTGATTCCATTTCACTCCGTTGCATTCCATTCCTTTCTTCCATAAGAAATCACTGTGTCACCCAGGCTGGACGGCAGTGACACAATCTCAGCTCACATTATATGTCAACTTTCCATTGCATTGCATGCTATTCCATTGCACTCCATTTCATTCCATTCTTTTCTATTTCATTCCATTCCATTCAATTCCATTCCTTTCCACTCCATTCCACTCCACTCCCCTCCACTCCACTCCACAGCATGCCATTAAATTTTATTCCATTCCACTCCATTCCACTCTTGTCCACTCCACTGCACTCCTCTCCTCTCCATTCTACTCCACCCCTATTCCCGTCCCCTCCATTCCACTGCAATGTACTCCACTCCTCTCCAATCAACTTCATTCCATTCCATTCCATCCCATTCCATTCCCCTCCATTCCCTTCCATTCCACTCAATTTCAGTTCATTCCACAACATTTTGCAACACTCCACGCCACTCTATTCCACTCCATTGCACTCTATTCCATTCCATTTCATTCCATTCCACACCATTACATTCCACAACACTCTATTCCATTACATTACATTCCACTGCACTCCACTCCACTGCACTCCATTCCATTCCACTCCATTCCTCTCCACTCCATTCCATTCCATTCCTCTCCATTCCATTCTATTCCACTCCATTCCACTCCATTCCATCTCATGCCATTCCATTCCATTATATTCCTCTTCACTCCACTCCACTTTACTCGATTCCACTCCAATCCTCTCCATCCTATTCCATCCAATTCCATTCGTCCGCACTCCACTACACTCCACTCCACTTCATCCCACTCCTCTCCTTTCCATTCTATTCCATCCCATTCCATTCCATTAGACTCCACCCCACTCCATTCTATTCATCCATACTCCACTCGACTCGACTCCCCTCCACTCCGGTCGTCTCCATTCCATTCCATTTCATCCCTTTACATTCCATTACACTCCACTCCAGTACCTTCCATTCCATTCCAATCCATTCCATTCCATTCCACTCCATTACACTACAATCCATTGCAGTCCACTCGATTTTAATCTACTCCATTTCATTCCATTCCATTTATTTCCATTCTGTTCCATTCCCTTCCATTCCATTCCACTCCATTACTGTCCATTCCACTTCATTCCACTCCACACCACTCCACTCCAATGCATTCACCTCCACTCCACACCATTCAATTGCACTCTGTTTGACTCCAATCCATTTCATTCCATTCCATTCCATTCCATTCCATTCCGTTCCATTCCACTCAATTCCATTACTTTCCACTCCATTCTACTCCACTCCACTCCATTCCACTCACCTCTACTCCACTCCATTCCTCTCCATTCCATTACACTCTCTCTACTCCACTCCACTCCAAACCATTCCACTCCACTCCATTCTATTCCATTCCACTCCACTCCACTCCATTCCACTCGACTGCACTCAATTTCTCTTCATTCCACTCCACACCACTCCCTTCCACTCCATTCCATTTCACTCCATTCCATTCCACTCCACTCCTTTCCAGTCCACTTCAGTCCATTACAATCAACTCAGCTCAACTCCAACTTCATTCAACTCCATTCCATTCCATTCCATTCCACTCCACTCCATTCCATTCCCCTCCACTCCATTCCATTCCATTCCATTCCATTCCACTCCATTCCACTCCACTTCACTCCACCCCACTCCATGCTACTCCACGCCATTCCACTCCACTCCACTCCAATCCATTCCATTCCATTCCATTCCACTAAATTCCCTTCCATTCCTCTCCATTCTTGTCCATTCCACTCCACTACATTTCACTCCGTTCCACTCCATTTCCCTCTATTCCAATCCACTCCACTCCATTCCGTTCCAGTCCTTTCAATTCCACTCCATTCCACTCCACTCCACACCATTCTACTCTACTCCATTCTACTCCATTCCACTCCACTCCACTCCATTCCACTCGACTGCACACAATTTCTCTTCATTCCACTCCATACCACTCCATTCCATTCCATTCCACTCCTTTCCATTCCACTCCACTCCTTTCCTGTCCACTCTAATCCATTACAATCCACGCAACTCCACTCCACTTCATTCACCTCCATTCCATTCCATTCCATACCATTCCACTCCATTCCATTCCGTTATACTGAATTCCATTCCTCTCCATTCCATTCCCCTCCACTCCATTCCATTCCATTCCATTCCATTCCATTCCATTCCACTCCATTCCATTCCACTTCACTGAACTCCACTCCATACCACTCCACTCCACTCCACTCCATTCCATTCCATTCCGCTCCATTCCCTTCCATTTCACTCCATCCCTGTCCATTCCACTCCATTGCATTCCACTCTATTCCACTCCATTCCACTCTAATCCATTCCGCTCCACTCCATTCCATTCCATTCCACCCCACTCCTCTACCCTCTATTCCATTCCTTTACATTGCACTCCATTCCGTTCCATTCCATTCCGTTCCATTCCATTCCTTTCTACTCCACTGCGTTCCATGCCTCCCCACTCCACTCCACTCCATTCCATCTCATCTCATTCCATTCCACTCTATTCCACTCCACTCCACTCCACTCCAATACTCTACATCCTATTCCATCCCATTCTATTCCTCCGCACCTCACTCCACTCCTCTCCCCTCCACTCCCCTCCTCTCCATTCCATTCCATTTCATTACACTCCACCACACTCCATTCCATTCCATTCCAATACATTGCATTCCATTTCATTCTTTTCAACTCCACTCCACTCCTCTCCACGCCACTCCATTCCATTCCATTCCACTCCTATCCACTCCACTCCACTCCTATCCACTCCACTCTATTCCACTCCAATCCACTCCGTTCCTTTCCATGCCATTGCCCTACACTCCACCTGACTCCACTCCAGTTCATTCAACTCCACTCCCCTCAACTGCACTCAATTCCTCTCCACTCCATTTCACTCCACTCAATTCCATTCCATTTAATTCTCTTCCAGTCAAATCCTTTCCACTCCTCTCCACTCCATTCCACGCCATTCCTTTGGATTATATTCCATTCAATTCCACTGCATTCCATTACATTCCTCTCCACTCCATTTCACGCCACTCCTTTGCACTCCGCTAAATTCAATTCCATTCCATTCGACTCCATGCCACTCCTCTCCACTCCATTCCACTCCACTCATTTCCATTCCATTCCATTCCGCTCCCCTCCATTCCACTCCACTTCACTCCATTCCATTCGATTGCATTCCATTCCACTCCACTAGACGACATTCCACTCCACTCCATTCCATTCCATTCCACTGCACTCTGCTCCAATCCACGCCAATCCTCTCCACTCCATTCCTCTCCACTCCATTCTTTTCCTTTCCACTCCATTCCACTCCACTCCTTTCCATTCCATTCCTGAAAACTCCTTTCTACCCCATTGCACACCATTCCACTCCTCTCCTATCCATTTCATTCCATTAAATTCCATTCCAATCCATTCTGTTGCACTCCACTCCACACAAGTCCACTCCTTTCCTTTCCACTCTTCTCCACTCATTTCCACTCCACTTAATTCCATTGCATTCAATTCAATTCCACTCCACTCCATTCCGTTCTATTCCACTCCCCTCCAATCCGCTGTACTCCATTCCTTTACTTTCCACTTCTCTCCACTCCGCTCCATTCCCTTGCACTCCATACCACTCCACTCCTTTCCATTGCACTGCATTCCTTTCAGCTTCATTCCACTCCAATACATTCCATTCCTTTCCACTCCATTCCATTCAATTCCACTCCATTCCACTCCACTCCACTCCAATCCTCTTCATCCCATTCCATCCCAGTCCATTCCCCTGCATTCCACTACACTTCACTCCTCTCCACTCTACTCCTCTCCATTCCATTCCATTGCATCCCATTCCATTCCATGACACTCCATTCCACTCCATTCCTTTCATCCGCACTCCATTCGACTCAACACCCTTCCACTCCACTCCTATACATTCCATTCCATCCCATTTTATTCCATTCCACTACACTCCACTTCCTCCCATTCCATTCCAAACCGTTCCATTCCATTCAACTCCATTCCAGTCCAATCCACTCCATTCAATTCCATTCAATTCTATTCCACTCCATTCCGTTCTACTCCATTCCACTTCATTCCACTCCAGTCCATTTGAGGCCACTCCATTCCTCTCGACTCCGTTCCGTTCAATTGCTTTCCATTCAATTTCATTCCCCTGCTTTCCAGTCCATTCCCATCCATTTAACTTCACACCACTCCATTCCACTCCATTCAAATCCATTCCACTCCACTCCACTACATTCTATTCAACTCATTCCATTCCACTACATTCCACTGCACTCCATCCCATTCCACTCCAATCCATTCTATTCCTTTCCACTCCACTCTAATACATTCCACTTCCCTCCACTCCATTCTTCTCTATTCTGCTCCACTCCACTCCATTCCATGGCATCCCATTCCATTCCATTCCACTTCACCCCACTCCACTACACTCCTCTCCATTCCACTCCAGTCAACTCCCTTCAACTCCACTCCACTCCACTCCATTCCATTCCATTCCATTCCACTCCTCTCCACTCCATTCCATTGCACTGCATTCCACTCCACTACATTGCAATCCATTTTATTCCACTACATTCCATTCCACTCCACTCCATTCCAGCCCACTTCTATCCACTCCACTCTACTCCACTCAACTCCACAGAATTCCATTCCTCTCCACTCCAGTCCATTCCATTCCACTCCATTCCGTTCCACTCCACACAATTCTATTCCTTTCCACTACAATTCTCTCCGCTCCATTCCATTGCACAACATTCCACTCCATTATATTCCATTCCATTCCATTCCTTTGCATTCGATTATACTCTATTCCATTCCATTCCACTGATATCAACTCCATTGCACTGCACTCCACTCCATTCCCTTCCAATCCAGTCCACTCCACTCCATTCCATTCCAATCCATTCCACACCACTCCACTCCATTCTACTCCATTCCGTTCAACTCCATGCCACTTAACTCCATTTTATTCCACTCCACTCCACTCCATTCCATTCCACTAGGTTCCGTTCCACTACATTCCACTGCTTTCCACTCCATTCCACTCCGATCCATTCCACTCCACTAGACTCCATTCCACTCCTCTCAACTCCATTCCATTCCACTTGGTTCCATTCCATTAGCTTCCACTCCACTCCACTCCATTCCATTCCATTTCATTGCATCCCATTCCACTAGTCTCCATTCCATTCCACTCCACCCCATACTATTCCACTCCACTCCACTACACTCTATTTCACTCCACTCCACTCCATTCCATTCAACTTCACTCGATTCCATTCTACTCCATTCCATTCCACTGCACTCCGTTCCACATAGTTAAAATGCACTCCTCTGCACTTTACTCCAATTCACTCCGTTCCACTGCATTCCATTCCACTCTATTCCACTCCAATCCATTCCATTCAACTCCAATCCATTCCAGTCCTTTCCATTCCACACCATTCCATTCCACTGCATTCCATTCCATCCATTCCATTCCACACCACTCCACCTCACTGCATTTCATTCCACTCCATTGCACTCCACTCCATTCCACTCCACTCCACTCCATTCCCTTCCACACCACTCCACTCCACTCAACTCCTCCCCACTCTGTTCCTCTCTGCTCCATTCTTTTCCATTCCACTTCATTCCACTCCACCCCATTCAATTCCATTCCATTCCTGTCGAGTCCACTGTTTTCCACTCCATTGCACTCCATTCCACTCCCCTCGAATTTATTCCATTCCATTAAATTCCCTTCCACTCCATTCAGTTGTAATCCACTCCATACCAGTCCACTCCATTTCATTCCATTCCTATCCACTCCACTCCGCTCCACTCCACTCAATTCCATTCCATTCCATTCCACTACACTGGACTCCCTTCCACTCCACTCCACTCCATTGCATTGAATTCCATTCCCCTCCCCTCCAGTCCAATACAGTCCACTCCACTCCACTCGATTCCATTCCATTTCTTTCCATTCCATTCCACTGCACTCCGTTCCACTTTGTTCCAGTGCACGCCACTGAACTCATCTCCACTACACTCTGTTCCACTGCATTCCATTCCACTCCATTCCACTCCACTCCATTGAATTCCATTCTACTCCACTGCATTCCACTCCACTCCATTCCAATCCACTCTATTCCACCCCATTGCACTCCACTGCATTCCATTTCATCCATTCCATTCCACTCCACTCCACTCTACTGCATTCCATTCCACTCCATTGCATTCCACTCCAATCCTCTCCTCTCCACTCCATTCCACTCGACTATATACCATTCACTTCCACACCATTCCACTCGACTCCACTCCACTCCTCTCCATAATATTCCACTCCACTCCATTCATTTCCATTTCACTTCATTCCAATCCACTTCACTCCTTTCCATTTCATTCAATTCCACTCCATTGCACTCCATTCCACTCCACTACAATCCATTCCATTCCATTAAATTCCCTTCCACTCCTTTCTGTTGCAATCCACTCCATACAAGTCCACTCCATTCCATTCCACTCCTCTCCACTCCACTCCGCTATACTCAACTCCATTCCATTCCATTCCATTCAGCTCTACTTCATTCCATTCCACTGCACTCCATTCCATTCCTTTCCATTCCACATCCTCCACTCCACTACACTCCACTCCGTTCCATTACACTCCATTCCACTCTACTCCATGCCATCCATTCCACTCCATTCCATTCAATTACACTACACTTCACTCCATTCCATCTCATCCCATTTCATTCCACTCTATTCATCTCCACTAAACTCCACTCCTCTCCAACAATTCCCATCCTATTCCATCCCATTCCATTCCTCTGCACTCCAATACCCTACACTCCCCTCCAACCCTCTAATTTCCTTTCCATTCTATTCCATCCCGTTCCATTCCATTACACTCCACTCCACTCCATTCCTCTGCACTCCATTCAACTCCAAACCCCTCCTCTCTACTCCTCTCCATTCCATTCCATTCCAACCCATTCCATTCAGTTATACTCCACTCTACTCCCTTCCATTCCATTCCAATCATTCCATTGCATTCAACTCCATTCAAAACCACTCAATTCCATTCCATTCCATTCCATTCAATTTCACTCCATTTCATTAAACTCCATTCCACTGCATTCCACTCCACTCCATTGCAGTCCACTCCATTCCTCTTGACTCCATTCCATTCAGTTCCTTTCCATTCAATTCCATTCAACTAGATTCCATTCCATTCCACTCCATTGCATTCCACACCGCTCAATTCCACTCCATTCACCTACATTCCACTCCACTCCACTCCATTCCATTTGACACAATTTAATTTCACTCCATTACCCTCCACATCACCCCTTTCCACTACACTCCATTTTATTCCATTCCACTTCACTCAAATCCATTCCACTACTCTCCATTCCATTCCTCACCCGTTCCCTCTACTCTGTTCCATTCCATACCACTCCATTCCATTCCATTCCACTCCACTCCACTCCTCTCCACTCCAGTTCACTCCACTCAACTCCCTTCAACACCACTCCACTCCATTCCATTACATTCCACTCCACTACACTACATTCCATTCCATTGCACTTCATACAACTCTACTCCATTCCATTCCACTCTATTCCATTCCATTCCGTTTCACTCCATTCCATTCCAATCCACTTCATTCCACTCCAATACACTTCACTCCACTCCACTACATCACATTCCACTCCATTCCACTCAATTCCACTCCACTCAATTCCATTAAATTCCATTTCACTGCACTCCACTGCATCCACTCCATTCCACTCCATTCCACTCCATTCCACTCCATTCCATTCCATTCCATTCCACTCCACTCCCCTCCATTCCATTGCACTCCATTGCATTCAACTCCATTGTATTCCACTCGATTCCATTTCATTCCATTTCACTCCATTCCATTCCAATCCTTTCCGTTCCACTCCATTCCATTTCACTCCACTCCTTTTGAATCCACTGCACTCCACTCCACTATATTACATTCCACTCCACTCCATTCCATTCCACTCCACTCCTTTACATTCCATTCCATTCCAGTCCACTCTTCTCCATTCCAATCTATTCCTCTCCATTCCCCTACACTCCACTGCATTCCATTCCATTCCATTCCATTGCACTCCTTTCCACTCAACTCCTCTCCATTCCATTACACTCCACTCCATTACATTCCATTGTAATCCACTCCACTCCACACCATCCCATTCCCATCCAGTCAATTCCACTCCAATCCACTCCATTCATTCCGTTCCACTGCACTCCACTCCATCCACTTCACTCGAATCCATTTCACTCCATGTTATTCCACTCCATTCAACTCCACTCCACTCTATTCCATTCCACTCCACCCCACTGCAATCCAGTGCATTGCAGTCCTTTCCACCACACTCTTTCCATTCTACTCCATTCCTTTCCATTCCATTCCACTCCATTCCATTCGATTCCACTCCACTCCACTAGACAACATTCCATTCCACTCCACTCAACTTCATTCCATTCCAGTCCACTCCACTCCACTCCACTAATCTCAACTCCCATCCACTCCACTCTACTGCATTCCATTCCATTCCATTCCACAGCATTCCAACTCAACTCCATTCCACTCCATTCCAATCCATTCCATTGCATTACAGTCAACCCCATTCCACTTCATTCCGTATCATTCCACTGTACTGCACTCCATTCCATTCCAGTCCACTCCACTCCATTCCATTCCTTCCTCTCCACTCCACTCCACTCGATTCCGTTTATTTCCACTTCATTCCATTCCACTCCATTCCACTCCAATCCATTCCATTCCACTCCACAACACTCCAAGTCACTCCACTCCATTCCATTCCATTCCATTCCACGTCACTCCAATCCACTCCATTCCATTCCATTCTATTCTATTACATTGCTTTCCACTCCACTCTACTCAATTCCACTAAGCTCCCTTCCACTCTGCAACATTCCTTTGCATTCCATTCCACTCCATGCCATTCCACTCCATTCCACTCCACTGCATTGCATTCAAATCCGCTTCACTCCACTCCATCACGTTCCTTTACACCTCATTCCACTTGAGTCAAATCCATTCCACTCTAATAAATTCTATTCCATTCCATTCCACTTCATTCCTCTCCACTCCATTCCTCTCCATTCCACTGCATTACAGTCAACTCCACTCCAATTCATGCAATTACGTTCCACTCAACCCCACTACTTTCCATTCCAATACACTCTACTCCATTCCATTCCTTTCTCTCCACATCACTTGATTCCATTTATTTCCACTCCATTCCATTCCACTCCTTTCCATTCCCCTCTACTACACTCCAATCCACTTCACTCCATTCCATTCCATACCATTCCACTCCACTCCAATACAATGCATTCCGTTCCATTCCATTCCATTTCATTACATTCCACTCCACTCTAATCCATTCCACTCAGCTCCTTTCCACTCCACAACATTCCATTCCATTCCATTCAATTTCATTCCATTCTATTCCCCTCCATTCCACTCCACTGCATTGCTTTCCATTTCGCTTCACTCCACTCCATTCCATTCAACTGCACTCCATTCCACTCCACTCCACTCCAATCCACTCCGTTCCATTTAATTTCACTCCATTCAATTCCACTCAATTCCACTGCAGTCCATTCCACTCCATGCCACTCCATTCCACTCCATTCCATTTCACTCCATTTCTCCCTTCTCCATTCCATTCCATTCCAGTCCATTCCACTCAATTCCACGCCACTGCACTCCATTCCACTCCATTCTTCTCCATTCCCCTCCATTCTATTCCACTCCATTCCACTCCACTCCATTCCATTCCTTTATAATCCACTCCACTCCATTCCACTCCACTGCACTCCATTCCTTTCCCTTCCATTCCATTTCATTCTACTCCTTTCCACTCCACTCCACTCCATTCCTCTCCACACCACTCCATTTTACGCCATTGCATACCATGCCAATCCATTCCATTTCATTGCAGTCCATTCCATCCCATTCCATGCAATTCCAGTCAATTCTTCTCCACTCCACTCCATTCCACTCCACAAAATTGCATCCCATTCCACTCCACTACACTCCATTAAACTCCAGTCCATTCCACTCCAGTCAGCTACTTCCATTCCATTCCATTCTGCTCCACTCCACTCCATTCCAGTCCACTCCATTGTATTTCTTTCCAATCCACTCCACTCCATTCCACTACACTCCATTCCATTCCATTTAACTCCACTCCACTCCACTCCATTCCATTCCAGTCCACTGCATTCTACTCCATTCCCCTCCACTCAATTACACTCCACTCCATTCCATTCCATTCCAATCCATTCAACTCCATTCCACTCGACTCAGCTCCATTCCACTCAATTCAACTCCATTCCACTCCACTTCACTTCATTCCATTCAATTCCATTCTACTCCATTCCATTCACCTTCACTTCTTTCCAGTCCACTCTATTCCATTCCACTCCACTTCACTCCACTCCACTACATTCCTTTGCACCCCACTCCGTTCCATTCCACTACCTTCGATTCCATTCCGTTATGTTCCACTGCAGGCCACTCCATCCACTCCACTCCACTAAGTTCCTCTGCATTTCATTCTACTCAATTTCACTCCTACCTACTCCATTCCACTCCATTCCATTGCATCCCACTCTGCTCCATTGAATTACATTCCATTCCACTCCACTCCACTCCATTCCAATCCAATCCACTGCAATGCATTCCACTCCACACCTTTCCATTCTATTCTATTCCACTGCTTTCCATTTCATTCCACTCTTCTCCATTCAACTCCACGCCATTCCATTCCATTCCTTTCGACTCCATTCCATTCCACTCCACTCCATTTCAGTCCATTCCACTGCATTCCACTCCACTTCACTCCATTAAAAACCTCTCTACTCCATTCCTTTCCACTCCACTCCATTCCATTCCTCTCCATACCATTCCATTCCATTCCATTCCACTCCATTCCATTCAACTCCACTGCATTCCAGTCCACTCCACTCCATTCCCCTCAACTCCACTAAACTACTTTCCATTCCACTCTGCTTTATTCCAATCCACTCCACTCAATTCCATTCCATTCCTTTCCACTGTAATCCACTCCATCCACTCAACTCCCCTCCATTCTATTCCATTTCATTCCTCTCCATTCCTCTCCATTTCTTTCTATTTCATTTCGCTCCACTCCACTCGACTCCATTTCATTGCACTCCATTCCTCTCCACTACATTCCATTTCACTCCATTCATTTCCATTCCATTACTCTCCATTCCTTTCCTATCCACTCCACTCCACTCAAATCCTCTCCACTCTACTACCTTCCATTCCATTCCATTCTACCCTATTCCACTCTACTTCATTCCACTCTAGTCCATTCCATTCCATTCCACTCCATTACACCACATTCCAGTCCCATTCACTCCACTCCACTCCGTTCTATTCCATTCCACTGACACCACTCAATTCCATTCCAATCCAGTCCACTCCCCTACATACCATTCTACGTGACTCCACTTCACTCCATTCCATTTATTTACACTCAATTTCTTTCCACTCCATTCCACTCCACTCCACTCCATTCCATTCCACTCCATTCCATTCCATTCCCCTTCACTCCACTCCACGCCATCCCATTCCTTTTCATTCCATTTCATTCCACTCAACTCTATTCGACTTCAATATTTTCCACTCCTTACCACTCGCCTCGATTCCATTCCATTCCACTCCACTCCACTCCATTCCATTCCACTCCACTCCACTAATTTCCAATCCACTCAACTCCACTACACCACACTCCAATCCACTGCATTGCACTCCACTCCATTCCACTCCATTTAAGTCCACTCCACTCCACTGTACTCCATTCCCATCCATTCCACTGCACTCCCCTCCATTCCATTACTATCCATTCCACTCCATTCAATTCCATTCCACTCCACTACACTCCACACCACTCCATTCCATTTAGTTTCACTCCATTCCATTACTCTCCATTCCTCTCCAATACACTCCATTCCATTCCATTCCACTCTACTCCAGTCCATTCCACTCCATTCCTTTCCAATCCAGTCCACTCTATTCCATTCCATTCGATTCCATTCCATTCCACTCCACTCCACTCCATTCCAATACATTTCACACAACTCTACTTCACTCGACTCCATTTCATTTCTTTCCGTTCCATTCATTTCCATTCCACTCCACTCCATTCCATCCACTCCTCTACATACCATGCCATTCTATTCCATTCCAATCCATTCCATTTCATTCCACTCCATTACCGTCCATTCCACTCCTCTCCACTCTATTCCATTCCATAGCATTCCATTCCATTCCTTTCCACTCCATTCCAATCAATCCACTCCATTCCCCTCCCTTCCACTCCATTGCATTTCCCTTCATTCCACTCCACTCCATTCCAATCCATTATACTCCACTACACTCCATTCCTCTCTACCCCCCCATTCCATTCCATTACATAACATTCCTTTCTAATCCTTTCACTCCACTCCACTCCATACCATTCCACTCCAATTCATTCCATGCCATTCCAATCCATTCCAATAAATGCCATTTCATTGCAGTCCATTCCATTCCATATCACTTCATTGCAGTCCATAACTCTCCACTCCATTCCATTCCACTGCACTCTACTCCATTCCATTGCAATCCGTTCCACTCCACTTCACTCCATTCCATTCCATTGAATTCCACTCCATTCCACTCCATATCACTTCATTGCAGTCCATTCCTCTCAACTCCATTCCATTCCACTGCACTCTACTCCATTCCATTGCAATCCGTTCCACTCCACTTCACTCCATTCCATTCCATTGAATTCCACTCCATTCCACTCCATTCTACTGCATTCCCATTGACTTCAATCCACTCCACTCCATTTCATTCCGTTCCACTGCACTCCACTCCATTGCATTACATTCCTTTCCACTCCACTAGACTCTATTGCATTCCATTCCATTCCCTTCCACTCCATTCTACTCCATTCCTTCCTCTCCATTCCACTCCATTCCACTCATTTCCAGTCAACTCCACTTCCCTTCACTCCATTCCATTCAATTCCACTGAACTCCACTCCATTCCATTCCAAATCCATTCCACTCCACTACATACCATTCCACTCCACTCCACTCCACACCACTCCGTTCCATTTAATTCCACTCCATTCCGTTCCTCTCCATTCCACTTCACTCCACTCCATTTCACACCACTGCACTCCACACCAATTCACTCCATTCCAATCCATTCCATTCCACTACACTCTATTCCAATCCATTCCACTCCATTCCACTCCACTCAACTCCATTCCATTCAAATCCATTCCATTCCACTCCTTTCCACACCACTCCTCCCCATTCTACTCCTCTCCACTCCACTCCATGACATTCCATTCCATTCCATTTCAATCAATTTTTTGCTAATCCACTAAATTCCATTCCATTCCACTCCACTGCATTCCATTCCATTCCATTGCAATCCTTTTCACTCCACTCAACTCCATTCTACGCCACTCCACTCCGTTTCATTCCGTTCCATTCCATTCCACTACACTCCGTTCCAATCAATTATACTCCACTGCACTCCAATCTATTCCATTCCACTCCATTCCACTATACTCCATTCCATTCATCTCCACTGCACTCCAATACATTCCATTTCATTCCACTCCACTCCACTCCATTCTACTCCACTCCACTCCACCCCATTCAACTCCACTCCATTTCGTTCCATTCCATTCAACTCTATTTCATTCCACTTCAATCCATTCCACTCCACTCCAGTCCATTCTATTCCATTCCACTGCACTTCTGTCAACTCCACTCCACTCCATTCAACTCCATTCTATACCATTCCATTTTATTCCACTTCACCCCATTCCATTCCATTTCGATCCACTACACAGCACTCCACTCCACTGCACTTCATTTCACTCCCCTCCATTCCATTTCACTCCATTCCTTTCCATTCCACTCCAATCCATTCCATTCCATTCCACTCCACTCCACTCCTTTCTGCTCCACTCCTCTCCACTTCACTCCAGCCCACTGTATTCCATTCCACTCTACCCCATTCCATTCTACTCCATTCCACTTCATTCCACAAAACTCCATTCCATTACTTTCTACTCCATTCCACTCCATTTCAGTCCAGTCCACTCCACTCCATTTCAGTCCACTCCACTCCACTCCATTCCATGCCATTCCACTGCATTCCACTTCTTTCCATTACACTCCATTCCATTCCACTCAATTCCATTCCATTCCACTCCACTCCACTCCATACCATTCCATTCCACTCCACTCCATTCCACTCGACCTCACTGTGCTGCACGCTACTCCATTCCGTTCCACTCTACTGCATTCCATTACATTCCTTTCCAATCCATTGCTCACTATTCCATTCCACTCCATTCCACTCCACTCTAGTCCACTCCACCCCAACCTAGTCCATTCCATTCCATTCCATTCTACTACACTCCACTCTATTCCATTCCATTGCACTCCATTCCACTTCCCTCCTTTCCATTCCACTACATTCCATTCCATTCCATTCCCCTGCATTCCATTACATTCCACTCCAGTCTACTCCATTCCATTCCACTCCACTCCATTCCACTGCAATTCACTCCAATCCACTCCATTCCATTCAACTACAGTCTACTCCATTCCATTCCACTCCACTCCATTCCACTGCAATTCACTCCACTCCACTCCATTCCATTCCATTCCACTCTACTCCATTCCATTCCATTCGATTCCATTCCATTCCACTCCGTTCCCCTCCAATCAATTCCACTCCATTCAACTGCTTTCCACTCCATCCCATTCCACTACACTCCAGTCCACTTCATTCCATTCCATTTCACTCCACTCCACTCCATTCCCTTCAATTCCACTCTATTACATTCCACTCCACTTCACTCCGTTGCACTCCACTTCACTCCACTCCACTGTACTCCATTCCATTCCAGTCTACTCAGTTCCATTCCATTCCATTCCATTCCAGTCCCTTCCATTCCACTCCATTCCACTCCACGCCTTGCCAATCCATTCCACTTCATTTCACTCCTCTCCACAGCATTCCCTTCTATTCAATGCCATTTCTCTCCATTCTGATCCACTCCATTCCATTCCACTCCACTCCACTCCATTCCATTCTATTCCAATCCACTCCACTGCACTCTACTTAATTCCATTCCATTCCACTGCCCTCCACTCCACTCCATTCCATTCCAATCCATTCCACTCCACTCGATTCCATTCCACTCCAGTCTACTCAACTCCACTCCATTCCACTCTATTCCATTCCACTCCATTCCTCTCCACTTCATTCAACTCCTCTCCACTCCATTCCATTCCACTCCTTTGCATTTTATTCCACTCCACTGCTCTCCATTTCTCTCCTCTCCATACCAATACACTCTGCTCCTTTCCACTCCTCTCCACTCCATTGCAATTCATTCCTGTCCCCTTCATTCCATTTCACTCCATTCAATTTCACTCCACTCTACTGCACTCCAATCCATTCCATTCTATTACATTGATTTCATTCTATTTAACTCCTTTCCACTCCATTCCATTCGAATCTATTCGACTCCATTCCACTGTATTCCTGTCCAATCCACTGCACTCCATTCTATTCCTTTCCATTCTACTGTGCTCCACTCAATTAAATTCCAATCCACTCCAGTTCACTCCATTCCATGCCACTCCGTTCTACTCCAATCCACTCCACTCCATTCCAATTATTTCCACCCCAGTACACTCCACCCCATTCCACTCTACTCCACTCCATTGCACTCCACTCCATTCCATTCTACTCCCAAACACTCCACTGCACTCTACTCCATTCCATTCCACTCCATTCGTCTCCAGTCCATTCATTCCATTACACTCCAATCCACTCCAGTCCATTCCATTCCACTCCTCTCAACTCCATTCCATTCCACTCGACTCCACCCCTTTCCATTCCATTCTATTCTTTTCCACTGCTTTCCATTAAATTTCAGTCTACTCCATTCCACTCCACTCTATTCAACTCCATTCCATTCCACACCATTCGACTCCATTCCATTCCACTCCACTCCATTTCAGTCCATGCCTCAGCAATCCACTCCACTCCACTCCATTCCACTCCACTCAACTCCATTTCATTCCACTCCACTCCTCCCATTCCTCTGCATTCCATTCCATTCCATTGCATTCTATTTCATTCTACTGCATTCCATTCCACTCCACTGCATTCCAGGCCACTCCTCTCCATTCCACTCCACTCCACTGAACTGCATTGCAGTCCACTCCACTCCATTCCATTCAACTCCACTCCATTCCACTCCACTCCATTCCATTCCATTCCTTTCCACTGCAATCCACTCTATCCACTTCACTCTACTCCATTCTGATCCATTCCATTTCTCTCCATTCCACTCCCCTCCATTCTCTTAAATTCTACTCCAGTCCCCTGCACTTCATTCCATTGCACTGCATTACTCTCCACTCCATTCCATTAAACTCCATTCCTTTCCATTCATTACACTCCATTCCACTCCACTGCATTTCATTCCACTCCACTCCACTGCATTCCTTTCCATTGCAGTTCACTCCACTCGACCTCATTCCACTCCATTCCACTCCACTCTACTATATTCCATTCCATTCCTTTCTACTCCATTCCACTCTACTACATTACATTTCATTCCACTCCATTAAACTGCATTCCATTCCACTCCACTCCACTCCACTGCATTCCATTTCATTCCATTTCACTCCACTCCATTCCATTCCAATCCATTCCACTCTCCTCCTATCCACTCCACGTCACTCCACTCCACTCCTTTCCGTTTATTTCCACTCCATTGCATTCTACTCCATTCCACTCCACTCCACTCCATTCCACTTCACTCCATTCCATTCCTTTCCATTCCACTCAACTCCACTCCACTCCATCCCATTCCATTCTATTCCATTTCATTCCAATCCACTGTATTCCACTCCATTCCATTCCACTCCTTATCTCTCGACTCCATTCCATTCCATTCCACTCCACTCCACTCCATTCCATTCCAGTCCACTCCACTCCATTCCATTCCATTCCATTCCACTTCCTTTCCAATCGACTCCACTCCATCCCACTCCAAACCACTCCATTCCATACCATTTCACTCCATTCCAATCCTTTCCATTTCATTCAACTCCATTCCGTTCCATTCCACTCCTTCCAGTCCATTCCACTCCACTCCACTCCATTCCATTCCATTCCATTCCATTCTAATAAAGTCCATTTAAGTCCATTACACTCCATTCCACTCCACTCAACTCCATTCAACTGCATTCCCCTCCATTCCACTCCATTCCGTTCCATTCCATTACACCCCACTCCATTCCATTCTATTACACTCCACTCCTCTCTACGACGTTGTATTCTAGTACATTTTACTCTACTCCACTGCATTCCTCTCCACTCCACTACAAGCCACTCCCCTCCATTCCATTCCACCCTTTCCATTCTTCTCCATTCTATTCCACTGCACTCCATTCCACTCCAATTCATTCCATTCCAATCTAGCTCATTAAAATCCACTCCACTCCATTCCACTCGGCTCCATTCCACTCCCTTCCCCTCCACTTTACTATATTCCATTCCATTCCATTCTACTCCATTCCACTCTACTACATTACACTTCATTCCACTCCACTGCACTGCATTCCATTCCACTCCACTCCACTTCTCTGCATTCCATTCCATTCCACTTCGCTCCACTTCATTCCATTTCAATCCACTCCACTCTCCTGCAATCAATTCCATGTCTCTCCACTAGACTCCATTCCATTTTTTCCCACTCCAGTGCATTCTCCTCCATTCCACTCCACTCCATCCCATTCCATTCTATTCTATTTAATTCCACTCCACTGTATTCCACTCCATTCCATTCTACTCCTCACCATTCGACTCCATCCATATCATTCCACTCCACTCCACTCCATTCCATTCCACTCCACTCCACTGGTTTCCACTCCACTCCACTCCACTCCACCCCACTCCATTCCATTACAATCTACTCCCTTCCATTCCATTCCATTTCATTCCACTGCATGTAACTACACTCCATTCCCCTCCACTCCACTCCAATGCAATCCACTCCACTCCACTCCATTCCATTCCATTCCATTCTACTCATTTCCATTCCACAACACTCCATTCCACTCCAATGCTCTCCATTCCATGTCATTCCATTTCATTTCCAACCTTTCCATTTCATTCCATTCCTTTCCATTCTACTCAACTCCACTCCATTTCAGTGCAGTCAAGTACTCTCCACTCCTATCAACTCCATTCCATTCCATTCCACTGCACTGAACTCCATTCCATTCCAATCCATTCCACTCCACTACATTCCATTCTACTCCACTCCACTCAATTCCAATACATTCGACTCCATTCCACTCCACTCCCCTACAATCCATTCCATTCCATTCCACTTCCTTTCCAATCCAATCCACTCCATTCCAAACCACACCACTCCATTCCATTCCAATCCTTTCCATTTCATTCCAATCCATTCCATTACCTTCCACTCCTCCCAGTCCATTCCACTCCACTCCACTCCATTCCATTCCATTCCATTCCAATAAAGTTCATATAAGTCCATTAAACCCCATTCCACCCCACTCCACTCCATTCAACTCCATTCCCCTCCATTCCACTCCTTTCCGTTCCATTCCATTACACCCCAGTCCATTCCATTCTATTACACTTCACTCCTCTCTACTCCATTCCATTCCATTCCATTTCACTCTACTCCATTGCATTCCTCTCCAATCCACTCCATGCCACTACACTCCATTCCACTTCCCCCATTCCATTCCTCTCCATTCCACTCCACTGCACTACATTCCACTCTAATTAATTCCATTCCAATCCAGTTCATTAAAATCCACTCCACTCCATTCCACTCGACTCCATTTCATTCCACTCCAATGCACTCCACTCCACTCCTTTCCATTCCACTCGATTTCACAGCAATCCATACAATTCCATTTCATTCCATTCCCCTCTACTCCGCAGCACTACACTGGACTCCACTCCATTCCATGCAATTTCCTTCCACTCCAATCCATTCCTTTCCATTCCACTGCATTCCATACCATTGCATTCCATTCTACATCAATCCACTAGATTCATCTCCATTTCATTCCACTCCATTCCACTCCACACCATTCCATTCCTTTGCAATGCATTCCAATACTCTCCACTCCGTTCCACTCCACTCCATTAAATTCCATTCCATTCCATTCCATTCCACTCCACTTAATTCCATTCTATTTTACTACAATCCACTCCACTCCAATCCACTCCTCTCCATTCCATTCCATTGCACTCAACTCCATTCCTATCCAATCCACTCCATTTACATCCAATCCAATCCATACCATTGCATTCCATTACATTCCACTGCACTCTAATCCATTCCACTCAACTCCACCTCATTCCATTCCATTCCATTCCAATACATTCTATTCCACTCCACCCCATTCCAGTCAACTCCACTCCATTCCACTCCATTCCACTCCACTCCACTGCATTCCCTTCCTTTCCATTCCATTCCATTCTATTCCACTCCACTCCACTCCTCTCCATTCCATTCCACTCCATTCCACTCCACATCTTTCCACTCCATTCCACTCCATTCCACTCCATTCCACTGCATTCAAGTCCACCACACTCCAGTCCACTCCATTCCACGCCATTCCACTGGAATCCACTCCTTTTCCTTTCAATCCATTCCACTCCACTCCATTCCATTCCCCTCCACTCCACTCTGTTCCAATCCATTCCACTCCATTACACTCCACTCCATTCCATTCCATTCCATTCCATTCCATTCCATTCCATTCCATTCCATTCCACTCATTTCCAATCCTCTCCAGTCAATTCCACTCCACTCCTCTCAATTCCATATCATTCCCTTCCATTCCAATCCATTCCATTTCGGTCCACTCCATTCCATTCCATTCCAATCCACTCCTTCCAGTCCATCCCACTCCACTCCTTCCAGTCCATCACACTCCACTCCACTCCATTCCGTTCCATTACACTCCATTCCATTTCATTAAACTCCATTCCAGTCCATTATACTCCATTCCACTCCACTCAACTCAATTCCATTCCACTCCAATGCTCTCTACTCCATTCCGTTTCATTCCACTCCATTTCACTCCATTCCACTCCACGCTATTCCATTCTGTTCCATTCCATTCCATTCCATTCCACTCCATTCCATTCCATTCTCCTCTACTCCAATCCACTCAACTCCAATCCACTCCTCTCCATTTCATTCCATTTCAGTCAAGTTCATTCCTATCCACTTCACTCCATTCACCATTCCATTCCTGTCCACTCCACCTCATTCCATTCCATTCCATTGTACTACATTCCTTTCGACTCCATTCCATTCCAGTCCACTCCAATCAATTCCTCTCCAATATACTCCATTACATTCCATTAAATTACATTCCATTCCACTCCAATCCACTTCACTCCATTCCATTACACTAAACACTAGTCCATTACATTCCCCTCCACTGCACTCCACTAAACTCCACTCCTCTCCATTCCATTGTAGTCCACTCCGTTTCATTCCATTCCATTCAACTCCATTCCACTCCACTCCATTCCACTCCATTCCACTGCATTCAAGTCCACTCCACTCCATTCCACTAAATTCCTTGCCATTCCACTGCACTCCACTCAGTTACATTCTAATCAATTCCACTACACTACATTCCATTTCACTGCACTCCACTCCATTAAAGTCCATTCCCCTCCATTCCACTGCATTCCACTCCATTCCATTCCATTCCACTCATTTCCAATCCACTCCCGTCCATTCCATTCCATTCCACTCCTTTCCAATCCACTCCACTCCATTCCATTCCTCTCCAACGCACTCTACTCCACTCCATTCCATTCCACTCCATTCCACTCCAATCCGTTCCATTCCATTGCATTCCTTTCCACTCCACTCCTCTCCACTCCTCTCCATTCCATGCGATTCCATTACACTTCACTCCATTCCATTCCATTCCATTCCACTGCATTGCATTCCATTCCATTCCAATCCACTCCGCTTAATTTCACTCCATTCCTTTCCATTCCATTCCACTTCACGCCATTTCATTCCATTCCATTCTATTCCTCTACGATCCACACCATTCCACTCCACTCCAATCCATTCCACTCCATTCCACGCAATTCCTCTCCATTCCGTTCCACTCCACTCAACCCCATTCCATTCCATTCCTTTCCATTCCACTACACTTCACTGCATTCCATTCCACTCCACTCCATTCCGTTCCATTTCATTCCATTCCATTCCACTCCATTAAATTCTGTTCAAATCCGTTCCTTTCCTTTCTTCTCTACTACAATCCACTCAACTCCAATCCACTCCCCTCCATTCCATTCCATTCCATTAAAATCCATTCCTATCCATTAAACTCCATTCAACTCCAATCCACCCCATACCATTCCATTCCATTCCTTTCTGCTCCACTCCATTCTACTCCACTCAACTCCATTCCTGTCCACCCCACTCTATTCCAGTCCACTCCACTCCATTCCAATCCATTTCATTCCATTGCACTCCATTTCATTCCACTCCACTCCTTCCCTTTCGAATCCAATGCATTCCACTGCTCACTACTCTACTCCATTCCACTCAACTCCATTCCATTGCATTTCATTCCACTCCACTTAATCCCATTTCACTCCACTCCATTCCATTCCACTCCAATCCACTCCATCCGATTACATTCTATTGCATTCCACTCCATTCCATTCTATTCCACTGCATTCCAGACCACTGCTCTCCATTCCATTCCACTCGACTCCGCTCCATTCCACTCCACGCCACTACTTTCCATTCCACTCCATTAAATTCCATTCCATTCCACTCCATTCTATTCCACTCCACTTGACTCCATTTCATTCCACTCCACTCCACGCCATTCCACTCCACTCAACTCCACTCCACCCCATTCCAGTTCACTCTAATCGGTTCCATTCCATTCCATTCCAATCCACTCCATGCCACTCCACTTCACTCCAATCGATTCCACTCCATTCAACTCCATTCCATTCCACTCCACTATACACCAATCCATTCCATTCCACTGCAATCCACTCCACTCCATTACACTTCACTCGACTCCACTCCACTCTACTCCACTTCATTCCAATCCATTCCACTCCATTCCACTCCATTCCACTCCACTCCACTCCATTCCATTTCATTCCATTACATTCCTCTCTAATCCACTACACTCCATTCCATTCCATTCCACAGCAACCCAGTCCATTCCATTTCAATCCAGTCCACTGCACTCAATTCCATTCCACTCCACACTACTCCATTACACTCCCATCCACTGCACTCCACTCCACTCCTCTCTATTCCATTCCAACTTACCCCTTTCCATTCCATACCATTCCGTTCCACTGCAAACCATTCCACTGCATTCCACTTCATTCAAGTCCACTTCACTCCACGACACACCATTCAACTTCATTCCCCTCCATTGCATTACATTACACTCTATTCCAGTCCATTACATTCTATTCCACTCCCCTTTTTTCCATTCAACTCCATACCCTCCATTCCACTCCTTTCCATTCCATTCCCCAGCACTCCACTCCATTCCATTCCAATCCATTCCACCCCACTCCATTCCATTCCCCTCCATCCCATTCCATTCCTATCCATGCCACTCCCCTTTACTCCATTCCACTCCAATCCATTCCATTCCAATCCATTTCATTCCACTCCACTCCAACCCACACCACTCTACTCCATTCCATTCCACTCTTATGCAATGCACTGCACCCCATTCCACTGAACTCCCTTCCACTCCAATCCATTCCATTCCATTCCAATCCATTCTCTTCCACTCCACTCACTCTACTACACTCCACTACATTCCTTGCCATTGCGATCCACTCCACCACATTCCGTTCCATTCAAATGCATTACATTACATTACATGACACTCCACTCCACTCAATTTTACTCCATTCCATTCCATTCCATTCCATTCCACACCACCCCATTCCATTCCATTCCATTCCATTCCACTACGCTCCACTCCCTTCCAGTCCACTCAACTCAATTCTACTCCACTCCATTCCAATCCGTTCCATTCTTTTCCATTCCACTCCATTCCATTCCATTCTTCTGTACTCCAATCCACTCAACTTTAATCCACTTCCCTCCATTCCATTCGATTCCACTCATCTCCATTCCTATCATCTCCACTCCATTGAACGGCAATCCACCCCAAACCATTCCATTTTACTCCACTCCATTCCACTCAACTGCACTCCGTTACATTCCATTCCACTCCATTCCATTCCACTCCAGTCCACTCAACTCCAGTCCACTGCACTCCATTCCACTCCACTCCATTCCGCTCAACTCAATTCTATTCCATTCCTTTCCACTGCAATGCACTCCACTCCTCTCCACTCCATTCCACTACATTCCATTCCACTGCACGCATTTCTAATACATTCCAGTCCACTCCACTCCACTCCATTCCTTTCCACTCCATTCCTTTCTATTCCATTCCACTCCTTTCCCTTCAATTCCACTGCACTCCACTCTTTCCATTCCACTCCACTCCAATCCAATCCATTCCACTCCATTCCACTCAACTTCACTGCACTCCACTCCATTCTATTCCTCTCTACTCCTTTCCATTCCATTCAATTCCACTCCATTTCACTCCACCACATTCTACTCGATTCCACTCCATTCCACTCAACCCCAGTCCACTCCTTTCCATTGCATTCCATTCCACTGCACTCCAGTCCGCTTCACCCAATATATTCCACTCCACTTCACTTCTTTCCATTACTTTGCATTCCATTCCAGTCCAATCTATTACCCTCCACTCCATTACACTCCACTGCAATCCATTCCAGTACAATCCATTACACTCCATTTCACTCAACTCCACTCCATTCCAGTTCAGTCCACTCCATTACAGTCCACTCCACTTCAATCCAGTACATTCTGATCCACTCCACTCCATTCCGTTCCTTTACATTCCACCGCACCCCTCTCTGTGCACTCCACTCCACTCCCTTCCAATTCATTCCATTCCACTCCACTTCATTACATTCCTTGCCATTCCACTTCACTGCACTCCATCCACTACACTGCACTCCATTCCATTCCATTCCATTGCACTCCACTCCACTACATTCCTATACATTCCACTCCATTACACTCCACTCCCCTCCATTCAATCCCATTGCACTCCATTCCACTCCATTCCATTCCTTTCCTCTCTATTCTATTCCTCTCCACTCCATTCCACTTCACTCCTCTCAATTCAAGTCCATTCCATTCCATTGCACTTCATTCCACTGAACTCCAATGCACTGCATTACACTGTAGTCCATTAGACTCCATTCGATTCCACTCTATTCCACTCCATTCCATTCCATTCCATTCCGCTCCACTGCAATCCACTCCATTCCATTCGACTCCATTCCACTCGACTTCATTCCATCCCGTTCCACGCCACTCCATTGAACTCTATTCCATTCCATTCCATTCTATTACATTCCACTGCAGTAAACTGCTCTCCATTCCTTTGTACTCCATTCCACTACACTCCTTTATTTTCCACTCCTTTCCCTTCCATTGCATTCCACTCCATTACATTCTGCTCCTCTCCACATCATTCCATTCCACTGCATTTCACTCCACACCCTTCCATTGCCTTCCACTCTGCTCCAATCCACTCCATTCAATTCCACTCCACTCCACTCCATTTCACTCCATTCCATTCCACTTCATCCACTCCATTCCAGTCCACTCTAATCCATTCCATTCCATTCCATTGCATTCCGTTCCTTTCCATTCCATTTCACTCCACTCCATTCCACTTCATTCCACTCCATTCCACTGCATTCCATTCGACACAACTCCACTACTTTCCATTCCATTCCACTGCACTCCACTCCACTCCATTCCATTCCAATGCATTTCACTCCTCTACATTCCATTCCACTCCACTCCACTACATTCCATTCCACTCCACTCCACTCTATTGCACTAGTCATCTTTCCAATCCAATCCAATCCACTTCACTCCAATCCACTTCAGTCTACTTCACTCCACTCTGTTTCATTCCATTCCATTCCATTGCACTGAGTCCACTCCTTTCCAATCCATTCCCCTTCATTCTACTCCACTCACTCCATTCCATTCCATTCCACTGCACTCCACTCCATTCCATTCCAATCAATTCCCTTCCACTCCATTTCACTCCACTCCACTGCACTCCACTACAATCCACTTCATTCCATTCCACTCCATTCCATTCCATTCCATTCCAGTCCAACCCACTCCACTGAATTCCACTCCATTCTGCTCCATTACACTGCATCCCCTTTCACTCCACTCCGTTCCACTCCATTCCACTCCACTCCATTCCATTCCAAACCTTCCCTTTATATTCCATTTCGTTCCATTCCTCTACAAGCCGCTCCATTCCACTCCAATCCATTCCATGCCATTCGATTCCACTCCAGTCCATTCCAATCCATTCCACTTCAAACCATTCCATTCCATTCCACTCCAATCCACGCAGTTACTCTCCATTTCATTCCCATCATCTCCATCCCAATCAATTCCATTCCATTACATTCCATCCTATTTCATTCCCCTTCACTCCACTCCATTCCACTCCACTCAACATCATTCCACTCAACCTCATTCCATTCTGTTCCATTCCATTCCATTCCACTATATTCCATTCCTTTCTTCTCTACTGAAATCCCCTCCATTCCATTCCATAACATTCCATTACATTCACCTCCATTCCAATCCACTCCATGCCATTCAACTGCAATCCACCTCAATCCATTCTGTTCCATTCCACTCCACTCCATTCCAATTCACTCCACTCCATTCCACTCCACTCCACAGCATTCCACTACGTTCCATTCCATTCCATTCCACTTCACTCCATTGCAGTCCACTCCACCCCATTTCATACCACTCCACTCCAATCAACTCCATTCCATTCCATTATATTCCATTCCTTTCCATTTCATTCATTCCACTGCATTCCATTCCATTGCATTCTACTCCACTCCACTGAATTCCACCCCATTCCGTTCCATTCCATTCCACTCCACCCAATTCCATTCCATTCCACTCCACTCCACTCCCTTCCATTCCACTCCAAACCATTCCATTCCTTTCCATTCCACTCCATTTCACTCCAGTCCATTCCTTTCCATTACACTCCACTTCATTTCACTTCACTCCTCTGCCTTCCATTCCTTTCCATTCCATTCCATTCCATTCCATTCTGTTCCACTGCTTTCACTCCACTCCTTTCCATTCCACTCCATTCTACTCCAATCAATGTCATTCAATTCAATTTTGCTCCTTTCCATTGCATTCCACTCCACTCCATTCCATTTTATTTCACTCCATTTCAGTCAGTCCAATTCCACTCAACTTATTTCCTTTCCATTCAATTCCATTCAATTCCACTCGAATCCACTCCATTCCACTGCATTCCACTCTATTCCACTCCATTCCACCCAGTTCCCCACCATTCCACTCCATACCATTTCACTCCATTCCACTGCACTCCATTCCATTCACTTACACTGCACTCCACTCCACTCCATTCCATTCCACTCCATTCCATTCACTTACACTGCACTCCACTCCACTCCATTCCATTCCACTCCATTCCACTCCAATCCATTCCACTCCACTCTACTCCATTACATGCCATTCCATTCCATTACACTCCTTTCCATTCCATTCCAATCCACTCCATTCCATTCCATTGCACTCCATTCCAGTGCATTCCACGACAATATACTCTATTGCATTCCATTCAATTCCATTCCATTGCACTCCATTCGACTCCACTCCACTCCATTCCATCCCATTCTACATTCTAATCCATTCCTTTCCATCTCCATTCCACTGAATTCTACCCCATTCCATTCCATTCGAGCCCATTCAACTCCACCTCAATCCATTCCATTCCAATCAACTCCATTCCATTCCACTCCACTAAACTCCATTCCACTCCACTCCACTCCATTCCATTCCACTCTACTAAACTCCATTCCACTCCACTCCACTCCATTCCATTCCATGCCATTCCTTTCCATTCCATTCCACTCCATTCTTGTCCATTCCACTCCATTCCAATGGAATTGAATGGAGTGGAGTTTAATAGAGTGGAATGTAGAGGAATGGAGTGGAGTTGAACAGAATGAAGTGGAGTAGAGTGGAGTGTAATGGAATGGAATGGAGGACAGTGGAATGAAGTGGAACGGAATGTAGTGGCATGGAGGGGAATGTGGTGGAATGGAGTGGAGTGGCGTGTAATGGATTGGAATGGAGTGTAGTGGAATTTAATGGAATGGAAATAGAGTGAAATTGACTGGAGTGGAGTCGACTGGATTGGAGTGGAATGGAATCGAATGGAATGCAGTGAAATAGAAGGGAATGGTATGGAGTGGAATGAAATGGCAAGGAATGCAGTGCATATTAATGGAGTGGAGTGGAGTGAAATGGAGTGTAGTGGACTGGAATGGATTGGAATGGAATGTAATGGAGTGGAATGGAATGGAATGGAAATGAATGGAATGGAGTGAAGTGAAAAGGAATAAACTGAAGTGGAGTGGAATGGAATGGTGTGGAGTGGAATGGACTAGAAAGGAATGGTGTGGTGTGGAATGGACTGGAATGGAATAGAGTGGAGTTGAACGTAGTTGAGTGAAGTGGAGTGGAATGGAGTGGAGTACATTTGCAAGGAATTGAATGGAATGTAGTGGAGTGGTTTGGAATGCAGTCATGTGCAGAGGAATGGAGTGGAATGGAATGGAATGGAATAGAATGGAATGGAATGGAGGGGTGTGGATTTGAATGGAGTGGAGTGGAAAAGAGTGGAATGTAATGTAACTGAATGGAACAGAATTTAATGGAATGGATTGGAGTGGAATGGAGTAGTGTGGAATGGAATGCAATGGCATAGAATGGAATGGAACGGAATGAAGAGGAGTGGAAGGGAGTGGAATGGAGTGGAACGGAATGCAGTGGAAGGTAGTGGAGTAGAATGTAGTGGAGTGGACTGGAGTGAAGTTCAAAGGAATGGAGTAGAGTGGAGTGGAGTAGAGTGGAGTGGATTGGAGGGAAATGGAATGGAATGGAATGGGGTGGAATGGTACAGAGAGGAGCGATGTGGAATGGAGTGGAATGGAATGGAATGGAGAGGAACAAAATGGAGTGGAATGGTGTGCAGTGTAGCGGAATGAGGTGGAATGGAGTGGAAAGGAATGGAGTGGAATGGAAGGGAATGGAGTGGAATGGACTGGAGTGCAGTGGAATGGATTGCAATGGCGTGGAGTGACATGGAATGGCATGGAATGGAGTGGAGTGGAGTGGAATGCAGTGTATTGGAGAGGAAAAGAGTGGAATGGAATGGAATGGAATGGAATGGAATGGAATAGAGTGGAATGGAATGGAGAGGAGTGGATTTGAGTGGAATGGAATGGAGTGGAATGGTGTTGACTGTACTGGAATGGAGTGCAATTTAGTGGAATGGAATGGAGTAGAGTGGAATTGAATGTAGCAAAATGGAGTGGACTGAAAGGGAATGGAGGGGAGTAGAATGGAGTGGAGAGGATTGGAATGGAGTGGATTGGAAAGGAATGGAGTTGAATGAATTGGAGTGGAATGTAGTGGAGTGTACTGGAGTGGAGTGGGGTTGAAGGGAATGAAATAGAGTGGAATGGAGTAGAAAGGAATGGAGTGGAATGAAATGGAATGAAATGGAATGGGATGGAGTGGTACCGGGTGGAATGAAGTGGAATGGAGTGGAATGGAATGCAGTGGAAGGGAATGGAGTAGAGTGGTACACAGTGGAGTAGAATGGAATGGAATGGAAAGGAACGGAATGGAGTAGGATGGAATGGAGTAGACTGGAGTGCAATGGAATGGAACGGAATGGAGTGGAATGGAGAGGAGTGGAGTGGAATGAAATGGAATGGAGTAGACAGGAAGTGAATGGACTAAAGTGGAATGGAGTGGAGTGGAATGGAGTGGAGTGGAGTGGAATGGAGCGGCGTGGACTGGAATGGAGTGGAGTGGAATAGACTGGAGTTTAACATAATGGAATGGTATGTAATGGAGTAGACTTGAGTGGAATGGAGTGCAGTGGAATGGTATGAAAGGGAGTGGAGTGGAGTTGAGTAGACTGGAATGGAGTGAAATGGATTGGAAAAAAGTGGAAAGGAGTGGAGTGGAATGGAGTGGAATTGAGAGGAGTGGATTGGAGTGGAGTGCAGTGAAACAGTGCAGAGGAGTGGAATGGAATGGAGTTGTGTGGAGTGGAATGGAATGAAATGGAGTTGAATGGACTGGAAGGGAATGGAGAGGAATGTAATGAAGTGCAGTGTAATTGAGTGGATGGAATAGGGTGGAGTGGAGATTGGGGGAATGGGATGAAATTGAGTGGAAGAGAGAGGAGTGGAAAGGAGTAGATTGGAATGGAATGGAAAGGAGTGGAATCAAATGGAATGGAATGAACTGGAATGGAGTGGAGAAGAATGAAATGGATTGGAGTCGAGTGGAATGTAGTGGAGGGGGTTGCAATTGAATGGAATGGAATGGAGTAGTTTGTAATGCAATGCAATGGAATGGAGTGTAGTGGAGTGCAGTGGAGAGCAATGGAATGTGGTAGAGTGGAGCGGATTGGAGTCAAATGAAATGGAATGGAATGGAGTGGAGTGGATTGAAAAGGAGTGGAATGGAGAGGAATGGAATGGGGTGGAAAGGATTGGAGAGGAGTGGAGTGGAGTGGAGTGGAGTGTTATGGAATGGAGTGGAGAGGAGTGGAGTGGAGTGGAATGGACAGGAATGGATTGGAATGGAAAGGAATGGACAGGAATGGAGTGGAATGGAAAGGAATGGAGTGGAGTGAAATGGAGAGGAATGGAATGGAGTGAGGTGGAGTGGAATGAAGTGGAATGGATTGGAACGAACTGGACTTGAGTGGAATTGAATGGAATGCAGTGGAGTTGAGTGGAATGCAGTGGAGTGGACAGGAGTGGCGTGGAGTATAATGGAATGGAATGGACTGGAGTGGAGTGGAGTGGAACAGAGTGGAATGGAGTGAAATGGAGTGGAATGGAGTGGAGTGGAATTTAGTGGAATGGAATGGAATGGAGTAGAGTGGACTGAATGGAATAGAGTGGAGGGGAGTGGAGTGGAATGGAATGGAGTGGAGTGGAGTGGAGCAGAGTGGACGGTAATGGAGTGGAGTGGAATGGAATCGAATGGAATGGAGTGGAGTGGAATGTATTGGAATTGGCCGGAGTGGAGTGGAGCTGGGTTGAAAGGAATGGAGTAGAGTGGAGTGGAGTAGAGTGTAATGGAGTGGAATGAAATGGAATAGAATGGAAAGGGGTGGTGTCTTAACGAGTGTAGTGGAGTGGACTGGAGAGGAATGAAATGGAGTGGAACGGATTGGAGTGGAGAGGTGCAGAGAGGAGTGGATTGGAATGCAATGGAATGGAATGGAGTGGAGTGAAAAGGAATGCAGTGGAGTGGAGTGGAATGGAATGGAATGAAATGGAATGTAGAGGAATGCAATGGAATGGAGTGGCATGGAGTGTAATGGAATGCAGTGCAGTGGAGTGGAGTGGAATTGAATGGAGTAGAGTGGAATGCAGTGGAATGGAATTGAGTGTAATGGTGTGGCATGTAACGTAATGGAATGGAATGGAGTGGAATGGAGTGGAATGAAATGGATTGGAATGGACGGGAATGCAGGGTAATGGAGTGAATTGAAGTGGAATGGAGTGGAACTGAGTGGAAAGGAGTAGAATGGGATGGAACGGAATGGAGTGGAATAGAATGGAGTGGGGTGGAGTGAAGTGGAGTGGAATGGAGTGAAATGGAGTGGAGTGGAATTTAGTGGGATGGAATGTAATGTAGTAGAGTGGAATCGAATGGAGTAGAATGGATTAGAGTGGAGTGGAATGGAATGGAGTAGAGTGGACTGGAGCGGAATGGACTGGAATGGAGTTGAGTGGAATGGAATAGAATGGAGTTTAATGGAATGGAATGGAGTAGAGTGGAGTGGAATGGAGTGCAGTGGAATGGAATGAAATGGAGAGGAGAGGAGATGAGTAGACTGGAATGGAGTGAAAAGGATTGGAACGGAGTGGAAAGGAGTGGAGTGCAATGTAGTGGACTGGAGTTGCGTGGATTGGAGTGGAGTGCTGTGAAATGGAGTGTAGTGGAGTCGAATGGAATGGAGTGGTGTTGAGTGGAATGAAATGGAATGGAGTGGAATGGAAAGTAAAGTAATGGAGAGGAATGGAATTGAAAGTAGGTGAATTGAGTGGATGGAATGGAGTGGAATAGAATGAAATGAAATACTGTAGATTGGAGTGGAGTGGACTGGAATGCAGTGGAATGGAATGGAATGGAGAGGAATGGAATGGAATGGAATGGAGTGGAAATCAGTGGAGTGGACTGGAATGTTATGGAGTAGAATGGAATAGAGTTTAATTGAATGGAATGTAACGGATTGGAATAGAGTTGTGTCGAATGGAGTGTAGTATAATGGAAAGGAGTGGAGTGGAATGGAATGGAATGATGTGGAATGGAGTGGAATGTAGTAGAGTAGAATGGAATGGTGTTGAATGGAATTGAATGGAACGGGGTGTGGTGTGGAATGGAATGGAGTGGAGTTAAATGGGGTTTTATGGATTGGAATGGTGTGTAGTGGAGTAGAGTGGAATGGAGTTGAAAGGACTGGAATGGAGTGGAATTGAATGGAATTGATTGGAATGGACTGCAATGGAGTACAGTGGAATGTCGTGGAATGGAATGGAGTGGAGTGGAGTGGAATGGAGTGGAGTGGAGTGGAGAGGAATGGAGACGATTGGATTAAAATGAAATGGAATGGAATGGAATGTAGTGGACTGCAGTGGAATGGAATGGAGTGGAGTGGAATGTAATGTAGTGGAGTGGAGTGGAGTGTAATAGAATGGAATGGAGTGGAGTGGACAGGAGTGGACTGGAATGGAGTGGAATGGAGTGGCAAGGAAAGCAGTATAATTGCATGTAAGGGAATGGAATGGAGTGGAATGGAATGGAAAGAAATGGAATGGAATGGAGTGGAATGTAGTGGACTGGAACGGAAAGGAATGTAATGGAGTGGAGCAGATTTTAGTGGGGTGGAGTGGACTGGAGTGGAGTGGAATGTAATAGAGTGGAGTGGAAATTAGTGGAGTGGACTGGAATGTAACAGAGTAGAATGGAAGAAAGTTTAATTGAATTGAATGTAACGGAATAGAGTAGAGTGGTGTCGAATGGAGTGTAGTGGAAGGGAAAGAAGTGGTGTGGAATGGAATGGAATGATGTGGAATGGAGTGGAATGCAGTGGATTGAGTGGAATGGAGTTGAATGGAATTGAATGAAATGGGATGTGGTGTGGAATGGAATGGAGTGGAGTTACATGGGGTTTTATGGAGTGGAATGGAGTGTAGTGGAGTAGAGTGGAATGGAGTTGAATGGACTGTAATGGAGTAGAATGGAATGGAATGGAGTGGAATGGAGTGGAACGGAATGCCATGGAGTACAATGGAAGGTAATGGAATGGAATGAAGTGGAGTGTAGTGGAATGGAGTGGAGTGGAGAGGAATGGAGTGGAATGGATAGGAATGAAATGGAATGGAGTGGACTGCAGTGCAATGGAATGGAGAGGAATGGAATGTAGTGGAGTGGAGTGGAGTGTAATAGAATGGAATGGAGTGGAGTGGAAACGAGTGGACTGGAATGGAGTGGAATGGAGTGGCAAGGAAAGGAGTATAATGGAATGTATTGGAATGGAGTGGAATGGAATGGAATGGAGTGCAATGGAATGGAATGAAGTGGAGTGGAGTGTGGTGGTGTGGTGTCCAGTGGAATGGAGCGGATTGGAATGGGATGGAGTGGAATGGATAATAGTGGAGTGCGTTGGAGAGGAGAGGAGTGGAATTGAGTGGAATGGAATCGGAAGTAATGGAATGTAGTGGACAGGAGTGGTGTGGATTTGTACGGAGTGGAATGGAATGGAATTAAGTGGAATGGAATGGAATGGAAAGGAATGGAATGGAATGGAATGGAATGGAATGGAATGAAAGGGAATACAATGCAATGCAACGGAGTAGCATGAAATATAATGGAAAGTTGACGTGTAATGTGCGCTGAGATTCTGCCACCCGACTTCAGCCTGGGTGCCACAGTGATATCGTGTAGAAAGGAAAGAAATGGAGTGGAGTGGATTGGAATATAGAGAAGTGGAAGAGAATGGAGTGGAGTAGAATAGAATGGAGTGGATTGGAAAGGAATGGAATGGAGTGGAGTGAAATGGAATGTAATGGAGTAGAGTGTATTGGAATGGAGAGGAGTGGAAAGGAATGGAGTGGCGTGGCATGGAGTGGATTCGAATGGAGTCTAATGGAGTGGAGCGTAGTGGAATGGAGAGGAATGGAATTTAATGGAGTGGAATGCAGTGGAATGTAATGGAGTGTAGTGGAATGGAATAGAGTGGAGTGGAGTTTATTGGAGTGGAATGGAGTGGAATGGAATGGAGTGGAGTGGAATGCAGTGGAGTGGAGTGGAGTGGAGTGGAGTGGATTGGAATGGAATGGAGTGGAATAGAATGGAGTGGAATGGAGTGGAGTGGAGTGGATTGGAGTGGAGAGGAATGAAATGGAATGGAGTGGAATGCAGTGGAATGGAATGGATTGGAGGGGAATGGAATGGAATGAAATGGAGTGGAGTGGAATGGACAGGAATGCAATGGAGTGGAATGGAATGGAGTAGAGTGGAATGGAATGGAAAGGAATGGAGTCGAATGGAATGGGATGGAGTTAAGTGGAGTGTAGTGGAGTGGATTGAATTGGAGTGGAATGGAGTTGAATGGAAAGGAGTGGAGTGAAATGGAATGGAGTGGAGCGTAACGGAGTGATATAGAATGGAACAGAACTGGATGGAATGGAATGCAATGGAATGATGAGAAGAAAGTTGAGCTGAGACTGTGTCACTGCATTCCAGCATTTGTGACAGAGTGAGATCCTTTGGAAAGAAAGGAATGGAATGGAATGGAGTGAAATGCAATGGAGTGGAGTAGACTGGAATGGAGTGGAGTTGTGTGCAATGGAATAGAGTGGAGCAGAATGTCATGGAGTGGAATGGATTGGTGTGGAGTGGAATGAAGTTGACAGAAGTGTAATGAAATGGAGTGGCATGGAATGGAATGGAGTGGAGTGGACTGGAGTGGAGTTGAGTAGAATGGAATGGAATGGAGTGGAATGTAATGGAGTGGAGTGGAATGGAATGGAGTGGAGTGGAATGGAATGGAGTGGAAAGGGATGGTATGGAATGGAGTGGAGTGCAATGGAATGGAGTGGAGTTGAATGGAATGGAGTGGAGTGGAATGGAATGGAGTAGAGTGGAATGCAGTGGAATGGAATTGAGTGTAATGGTGAGGAGTGTAACGTAATGGAACGGAATGGAGTGGAATGGAGTGGAACAGAATGGATTGGAATAGAGGGGAATGTAGTGGAATGGAGTGGATTGAAGAGGAAAGGAGTGGATTGGAGTGCATAGGAGTAGAATGGAAAGGAATGGAATGTAGTGGAATGGAAGGGAGTGGGGTGGAGTGAAGTGGAGTGGAATGGAGTCGAATGGAGTGGAGTGGAATTTGGTGGAATGTAATGTAATGGAGTAGAGTGGAATTGAATGGAAGAGAGTGGATTAGAGTGGAGTGGAATGGAATGGAGTGGATTGGAATGGACCTGAGTGGACTGGAATGGAGTTGAGTGGAATGGAATGGAGTTTAATGGAATGGAATGGAGTAGAGTGGAGTGGAATGGAGTGCAGTTGAATGGAATGAAATGGAGAGAAGAGGAGATGAGTAGACGGGAATGGAGTGTAAAGGATTGGAATGGAGTGGAATGGAGTGGAGTGGAATGTAGTGTACTGGAGGTGCGTGGATTGGAGTGGAATAATGTGAAATGGAGTGCAGTGGAGTCGAATGGAATGGAATGGCGTTGAGTGGAATGGAATGCAATGGAGTGGAATGGAAAGTAAAGTAACGGAGAGGAATGGAATGGAATGTAGGTGAATTGAGTGGATGGAATTGAGTGGAATGGAATTAAGTGAAATAGAGTAGATTGGAGTTGAGTGGACTGGAATCCAGTGGAATGGAATGGAATGGAGAGGAGTGGAATGTAATAGAGTGGAGTGGAAATTAGTGGAGTCGACTGGAATGTAACAGAGTAGAATGGAAGAAAGTTTAATTGAATGGAATGTAATGGAATAGAGTAGAGTGGTGTCGAATGGAGTGTAGTGGAAGGGAAAGGAGTGGTGTGGAATGGAATGGAATGATGTGGAATGGAGTGGAATGTAGTGGATTGAGTGGAATGGAGTTGAATGGAATTGAATGAAATGGGATGTGGTGTGGAATGGAATGGAATGGAGTTACATGGGGTTTTATGAAGTGGATTGGAGTGTAGTGGGGTAGAGTGGAATGGAGTTGAATGGACTGGAATGGAGTAGAATGGAACGGAAAGGAGTGGAATGGAATGCCATGGAGTACAATGGAAGGTAATGGAATGGAATGAAGTGGAGTGTAGTGGAATGGAGAGGAGTGGAGAGGAATGGTGTGGAATGGATTGGAATGAAATGGAATGGAGTGGACCGCAGTGCAATGGAATGGAGAGGAATGGAAAGTAGTGGAGTGGAGTGGAGTGTAATAGAATGGAATGGAGTGGAGTGGAAACGAGTGGACTGGAATGGAGTGGAATGGAGTGGCAAGGAAAGGAGTATAATGGAATGTATTGGAATGGAGTGGAATGGAATGGAATGGAATGGAATGGAATGGAAAGGAATGGAATGGAATGGAATGGAATGGAATGGAATGGAATGGAAAGGAATGGAATGGAATGGAATGGAAAGGAATGGAATGGAATGGAATGGAAAGGAATGGAATGGAATGGAGTGGAATGGAATGGAATGGAGTGGAATCCAGTGTACTGGGACGGAAAGGAATGGAATGGAGTGTGGCGGATTTGAGTGGGGTGGAGTGGAATGGAGTGGAGTGGAATGGAGTGGAATGGAGTGGAATGGAATGGAGTGGATAGGAGTGGACTGGAATGGAATGGACGGGAATGGAATGGAATGGAATGGATTGGAATGGAATGGAATGGAGTGGAATGGATTGCAATGGAGAGGAATGGAATGGAATGGAGTGGAGTGGAATGGAGTGGAACGGAATGGATTGCAATGGAGGGGAATGGAATGGAGTGGAGTGGAGTGGAATGGAGTGGAACGGAATGGATTGGAATGAAGTGGAATGGAGTGGTGTGAGATGGGGTGGCGTGGCGTGGAGTGGAATGGAATGGAGTGCAGTGGAGTGGAGTGGAATGGAACGCAGTGGGATGGAATTGATTGGAGTCGAAGTTGAGTTTCTACCACTCTGCTCCAGGCTGATTGACAGAGTGAGATAAGAATGGAATGCAATGGAATGGAATGGAATGGATTTTAGTGGACTAGAGTGTAGCTTAGTGAAGTGGAGTGGATTGGAATGGAGAGGGGTGGAATGGGATGGAATGGAATGGAATGAATTGGAGTGGAGTGGGTTGTAGTAGAGTGCAGTGGAATGGAGCAGAATGGAAAGGGATGGAGCGGAATGGATTGGAGCCATTTGAGAGGAGAGGAGTGGAATGGAGTGTAAAGGAATGGAATGGTATCATATTTAATGTAATGTAGTGGAGTGGAGTGGAGTGGAAAAGAGTGAAATGGAATGGAATGGAATGCAATAGAAAGGAAAGGAATGAAAAGGAATGTGGAGGAATGCAATGGAATAGAATTCAGTGAAATGGATAGTGTCAATTAATGTGAGCTGAGACTGTGGCACTGCACTCCTGCCTGGGTGACACAGTGATGAACTGTCGAAATGAAGGAATGGCATCCAATGGAGTGAAATGGAATGGAGTGGAGTGGAGTGGAGTTCAGTCGAGTGGGTTGGACAGGAGTCGAATGGAATGGGATGGAGTGGAGTGGAATGTAGTGGAGTGGGCTGGAGTGGACTGGAGTGGGGTTGAAAGGAATGGAGTAGAGTGGAGTGGAGTAGAGTGTAGTGGAGTGGAATGAAATGGAATGGAATCTAATGGGGTGGATTCTTACCTAGTGTAGTGGAGTGGAATGGAGTGGAATGAAATGGAGTGGAACGGATTGGAGGGGAGAGGTGCAGAGCGGAGTGCATCGGAATGTAATGGAATGGAATGCAGTGGAGTGGAAAGGAAAGCAGTGGAGTGGAATGGAATGGAATTGAATGAAAATGAATGTAGTGGAATGCAATGGAATGGAGTGGAATGTAGTGCAATGGAATGCAGTGGAGTGGAGTGGAGTGGAATTGAATGGAGTAGAGGGGAATGGAGTGGAATGGAATAGAATGGAATAGAATGGAATTGAATGGAAGCTGAGATTGTGCCACTGCACTCAAGAATGTGTGACACACAGAGATATTCTCTAAAGAAAGGAATGGAATGGAATGCAGTGGAATTGAATGGAATGGAAAGGAGTGGAATGGAGTGGAGTGGAGTGATGTTAAGTTGATTGGAGTGGAAATGAGAAGATTGAAATGGGATGGAATGGAGAGGAATGAGGTAGGGAGTAGTGGGTTAGAGTGCAGTGCAGTGGAATGGAGCAGAATTGAATGAATTGGAGTGGAGTGCAGTGTAATGAAATGGAAGGGAGTGGAGTGCAATGGAGTGGAAACAAATGGAGTGGAATGGAGAGGAATGGAGTGGAATGGAGTGGAGTGTCGGGGAATGGAGTGGAATGGACTGGAATGGAGTGGAATGGAAAGGAATGGAATGGAATGGAGTGGAATGGAGTGGAACGGAATGTAATGGAATGGAATGGAATGGAATGAAATGGAATAGGATGGATTGGATTGGAAAGGAATGGAGAGGAAAGGAGTGGAATGGAATGGAATGTAGAGGAATGAAATGGAATAGATTGGAATGGAATAGAATGGCATCGAAAAGAGTGGAGTTGAGTGGAGAGGAGAGGAGTGGAAAGGAGTGGAAAGGAATATAATGGAATGGAATGGAATGGAGTGGAGTGCATTGGAATGTAGTGTAATCTATTGCAACGGAGAGGAGTGTAGTGGAATGGACTATAATGAACAGGAGTGGATTGGAGTGCAATGGACTGCAGTGGAATGGAGTACAGCGGAGAAGTATGTAATGGAATTGAGTGGAGTGGAATCGAGAGGAGTGGAGTGAAGTGGAATGGAGTGGAATGGAATGGAGTGGAATTAAATGGAATAGAGTGGAGTGGAATGGTGTGGACTGGAATGGAATGGAGTGCAGTGAATTGGATTCGAATGGAAAGGAGTGAAGTGCAGTGGAATGGAAGGGAATGGAGTGGAGCAGAGTGGAGTGGAGTGGATTGGAATGGAGTGGAATGGAGTGGAATGGAGTGGAGTGAAATGGAAGGAATGGAGTAGAGTGGAATGGAATGGAGTGGAGTGAAGTGGAATGGAGTGGAGTGAGTGGAATGTAATGGAGTTGAGTGGAGTGGAATGGAATGAAATGGAGTGGAAAAGAATGGAAAGGAGTGGAGTGGAATGGATTGCAATAGAGTGGAGTGGAGTGTCGTGCAGTGGAATTGAATGGAATGCATTGGAGTAGAATTGAAAGGAATGGAATGAAGTGGAATGAAATAGAGTGGAGTGGATTACAATAGAGTGCAGTGGAATGGAATTTAATGGAATGGAGTGGAGTGGGATGGAATTGAGTGAGTGGAGGGGAATGTAGTGGAATGGAGTGGAGTGGACTGGAATGGAGCGGGAGGAATGGAATAGAGTATAATGGAATGGAATGGAAAGAAATCCAGTGGAGTGGAGTGGAGTGGAATGGAATGGATTGGAATGGAGTGGAGTCGATTGGAATGTAGTGCAGTGGAGTGGAATGGAGTTGAATGGAATGGAAACGAGTGGAGTGGGAAGAAGTGGAGTGGAATGGAGTAGAGTGGAATAAAATGAAATGGAGTGGAATGGAATGGAAGGGAATTGAGTGGAGTGGACGGAAATGGAGTGGACTGGAGTGCATTGGAGTGGAATGGATTGGAATGGAATGGTATCGAATGGAATGATATAGATTGTAGAGGAGTGGAATGGAGTGGAGTGGAATGCAGAGGAGTGAAGTGAATTGGAGTGGAATGAAATAGAGTGGAGTGGATTGGAATGAACTGGAATGGAGTAGAATGGATTGGAGTGCAACATAATGAAGTTGACTAGAAGGAGTGGAGTGGAATGAAATGCAGTTTAATGGAATGGAAAGTAATGGAACGGAGTAGAGTGAAGTGGAAAGCAGTGGAATAGAGTGGAGTTGAGTGGAGTGGAATAGAGTGGAATGGAATGCAGTTTAAAGGAATGGAATGGAGTAGAGTGGAATGTCGCGGAAGGGAATGGAGGGTTGTTGAGGGGATTGTAATGGAATGGAATGAAGAGGAGTGGAATGGATTGGAATTGAATGGAGTAGAATGGAGGGAAATGGAGTAGAATGGCGTAGAATGGAGTAGAGTAGAGTGGAATAGAGTGGATTGGAATGGAATGGAGTGGAATGGACAGGAGTGCAGGGCTGAGGAATGTAATGGAATGGAGTGGAATATTTTGGAATGGAATGCAATGACATGGAATGGATTGGAATGGAATGCATTGGCATGCAATGGAGGGGAATGGAGTGGAAAGGACTTTAATAGAATGGAATGGAAAGAAATGGAATGGAGTGGAGTGGAGTGTAATGGAGTGGAATGCATTGGAATGGATTGGAGTGGAATGAAATGGAATGGAGTGGAGTGGAATGGATTGGAATCAGTAGAGTGGAGTGCAGTGGAATTCAATGTTATGAAGTGAAGTGGAGTGTACTGGAGTGGAGTGGAATGGAGTCGAATGGAGTGGAGTGGAATGGAGTGGAATGCAATAAAATGGAATGGAATAGAGGGATGAAGAGTGGAATGGGGTGGAATGGATTAGAATGGAGTGGAGTGGAGTGGAATGGAATGCAGAGGATTGGAGTGGAATGGAGTTGAATTGAATGGAGTGGAATGAAGTAGAATGGAATGGAATAGAGAGGATTGGAATGGAGTGTAATGGAAAGTAATTTAATGGAATAGAATGGTGTGGAGTGGAATGGAATGTAACGGAATGGAGTGGTGTGGAGTGCAATGGTATGGAGTGGAGTGCAATGGAAAGGAAAGGAGTGGAGTGGAGTGGAATGGAGTGCAGTGGAGTGAAAAGGAGTAGAATGCAATGCAATGGAATGGAGTGAGTTGGAATGGGGTGGAGTTTTGTGGAATGGAGAGGAATGTAATGGAGTGTAACTGAATGTAGTGGAGTGGACTGGGGTGCAATGGAATGGAGAGGAGTGGACTGGATTGGAATGGAACGGAATGGAGGGGAGTGGAATGTATTGGAGTGGAGTGGAGTGGAGTGGAATGGCATGGAATGGAGTGGAGTGGAATGGAGTGGAGTGGAATTGAGCGAAATGGAAAAGAGCGGAATTAAATGGAATGGAGAGGAGTGGAGTAGAGTCGACTGGAATGGAGTAGAGTCGACTGGAATGGAGTGGAGTGGAATGGATTGGAATGAACTGGAGTGCAGTGCAGTGGAGTGTAATGGAATAGATTGGGGTGTAGTGGAGTTGACAGGAATGGAATGGAATGGAGAGGAATGGAATGGAGTGGAATGGAGTGTAAAGCAATGGAATGGAATGGAGTAGAATGGAATGGAAGGGAATGGAGTGGAAAGGAGTGCAATGCGATGGAATGGAGATGAGTGGAGTGGAATGGAATGGAATGGAGGGAGTGGAATGGTTTGGAATAGAATGGAGTGGAATGGAGTGAAGTGGAGATGAGTGTTGTGGGGTGGAGTGCAATGGAATGGAATGGAAAGTAGTGGAGTGGAATGGAATGGAGTGGAATGGAATGGAATTGAGAGGAGTGGTGAGGAGTGGAGTGGAATGGAATGGAGTAGAATAACATGCAATGTAATTTAAAGGAGTCGAGCTGAGTGGCATGGAGTGGAGTGGAGTTGAATGGAGAGAAGTGGAATGGAATGGAATGGAGTGGAGTGGAATGGAATGGACTGGAGTTGAATGGTGTGGAAAGGAATGGAATGGAATGGAGTAGAGTGGAATGGAATGGAGTGGAGTGTAATGGAATGGAATGAAATGGAAAGGAGTGGAGTGGAGTGGAATGGATTGGAGTAGAATGGAGTGGATTTGAGTGGAATTATATGGAATGGAGTGGGGTGCAAGGAGTGGAGTGGAGTGGAATAGAGTGGAATGGAATGGATTGGATTTAAATGGAATGGTGTGGAGTGGAGTACAGTGGAATGGAATGGAGTGGACTGTATTGCATTAGAATGGAATGTAGTGCAGTGCATTGGAATGGAATGGAATGGAATGGAGAGAAGAGGAATGGACAGGAATGGAATGAAATGGACTGGAATGGAATGCAGTGAAATGGAGTGGAGTGGAATGGAATGGAATGTAATAGAGTAGAGTGGAATAGAATGGAGTGTGGTGTACTGGAATGGATTGCAATGGAGTGGAGTAGAGGAGTGGAATGGAATAGCATAGAGTGGATTGGAATGAAGTGGAATGCAACGGGGAGGAATGTAGTGCAGTGGATTGCAGTAGTGTGCAGTGGAATGGAATGTCTTGGAATGAATTGGAATGGAATGCAATGGAGTAGAGTTGACTGGAATGGAGGGGAAATGAATGGAATGGAGTGCAATGCAGTGGAGTGGAATGGAAAGGAAGGGAATGGAATGGAATGGAATGGAATGGAGTGGAGTGGAGTGGAGTGGAGTGGAGTGGAATGGAGTGGAGAGTAATGGAATGGCATGTAATGGAATCGAGTGGACTGGAGTGGAATTTAGTTGAATGGAGTGGAATGGAGTGGAGTGGAATGGAAGTGAATGGAGTGGAGTGGAGTTGAATGTAGTGAAGTGCAGTGGAATGGAGTTGAATGGAGTGGAATTGAAAGGAATGGATTGGAGTGGAATGGAGTGGAGTGGATTGGAATGGAATGGAACGGAATGGAAGGTAGTGGAGTGGAATTGAGTGGAGTGAAAAGGAGAGGATTGGAGTGCAGTGCAATGGAATGGAATGGGGAGGGGTGGAGTGTAGTGGAGAGGAAAGAAGTGGAATGGAATGGAATGGATTGTAGTGGAACATAGTGTAGTGGAGACGAATGGAAAGGAATGTAAATTAGTGGAATGGAATGCATTGGAGTGGAGTAGAGTGGAGTGGAGAGGAATGGAATGGAGTAGAGTGGAATGGCTTGGATTGGAATAGATTGGAGTGGAGTTGAGTGTAATGGAATGTAATGCAGTGAAGTGGAATGGAGTGGAATGGAATGGAGTGGATTGGAATAGAGAATAATGGACTGGAATGGAGTGGAATGGAAAGGAATGGAATGGCGTGCTCTGCAGTGGAATGGAAGAGAATGGAGTAGAATGGAACGGAATGGAGTGAAATGAAATGGAATGGATTGGAATGGAATGGAATGGCAAGCATTCGGTTGGAATGGAGTGGAATGGAGTGGAGAGGAGTGGAAAGGAGTGTAATGGAAGAGATTGGAAAGGAATGGAATGGAGCGGAGTGGAGTGGAGTGCAATGGAGAGGAATAGAATGGAATGGAGTCGATTGGATTGCAGTGGAATGGTGTTGAGTGGAATGCATTGGAATTGAGTGGAGTGGAGTGTAGCTGAATGGAATATTATGGAGTGGAGTGGAGTGGACTGGAATGGAGTGGAATAGAGTGGAATGGAGTTTAATGGTGTGGAGTGGAATGGAGTGGAATGGAACAAAATGCAATGAAATGGAGTGGAGTGGATTAAAAAGGGGTGGAATATTTTGGAATGGAGAGGAGTGGAGGGGATTGTGGTGGACTGGATTATAAGGGACTGGGTGGAGTGGAATGGAATGGAGCGGAGTGGAGTGGAATGGAGTGGAGTGCAGTAGAATGGAGTTGCTTGAGTGGAATGTAGTGGAATGGAGTCTAGTGGAGTAGAGTAGAGTGGAATGGAATGGAGTGGAGTGGAAGGAATGGAGGGAAATGGAATGGAATGAAATGGAAAGGAGAGAGGTGGAGTGGAATGGAGTGGAGTGCAGTGGAAGGGAATGTAATGGAAAAGAGGGAAGTGGAGAGGAATGGAGTGCAGTGGACTGGAATGGATTAGAATAGAATGCAATGGAATGGAGTGGAGGGGTGTGGAGTTGAGTGGTGTGGAATGGAGTAGAATGGAATGGAGTAGAGTGGAGTGGAGGGTAGTGGAATGGAATGGAATTGAGTGGAGTGGAATAGAGTGGAGTGGAGTGGAATGATGTGGAATATAAAGGATTGGAATTAAATGGAATGGAGTGGAGTGGAGTGGAGTGGAAGGGAATGGAGTAGAAAGGAATGGAATGGAATGGAGAGTTCAGTTGAATGGAATAGAATGGAGTGGGGTGGAGTTGAGTGCTCAGGAATGTAGTGGAACGGAATGCAATAGAGTGGAGAGGAGTGGCATGGAATAGAATGGAGTGGAATGAAATGCAATGTCAAGGAATGGAGTGGAGTGCAGTGGATTGGAATGGAGTGGAGTGGAATGGAATTGAATGGAATGGAGTAGAGTGGAGTGGAAAGCAGTGGAGAGGAGTGGCATGGAGTTGAATGGAATGGAATGGACTAGAGTTGAGTGGAATTGTGTGGAGTGGAATGGACTAGAGTGGAATGGAATGGAGTGGAGTGGAAAGGAATCGAGGGGAGTGGAGTGGATTGGAATGGAGTGGAGTGGAATGGACTGTAGTGGATGGGAAAGGAGAAGAATGGAATGGATTGGAATGGAACGCAGTGGCATGCAGTGGAGTGGATTGGAGTGGAATGGAATTGGTGCAGTGAAGTGGAATGTAAAGGAATGGAAGGGAGTGTTATGGAATGGAGCGGGAAGGAATGGAGGGGAACGGAGTGGAATGGAGTGGGGAAGGATTGGGATATAGTGAAATGGAGTGGAATGGAATGGAACGTAATGGAATGAAATGTAGTTTAGAGGATTGGAGTGGGGTGGAATGGAGTAGAGTGTAATGGAAAGGAATGGAATGGAATGGAGTAGAGTGTAATGGAAAGGAATGGAATGGAATGGAGTTCAGTGGAGTGGATTGGAGAGGAATGGAATGGAGTGGAGTGGAATGCATTGGAGTGGAATGCATTGGAGTGGAGTGGTATGAACTGGAATAGAGTGGAGTGGAATGGAGTAGAGTGGAGTGGAAAGGAGTGTAATGGAATGGAGTTGAATTAAATGTAATGGATTAGACTAGAGTGGAATGGAGTGGAGTGGAAGAGAATGGAATGGAGTGATATGGAATGGAGTGGAGTGGAACTGAATGTAGTGGAGTGGAGTCTAGTAGAGTGGAGAGGACTGGAATGGAGTGGAGTGGAAAGAATGGAAGGGAATGGAGTGGAGAGGAGTGGAATGGATTGGAGTGAAGAGGAATGAAGTGGAGTGGAATGGAATGGAATGGAAAGGAGGGAGGTGGAGTGGAATGGTATGCAGTAGAGTGGAATAGAGTAGAATGGAATGCAATGGAATGGAGTGGATTGGAATGGAGTTGAGTGGTGTGGAATGGCGAGGAATGGAATGGACTGGAATAAAATGGAGTGGAGTGGAGTGGAGTGGAATGGAATGGAATTGAGTCGAGTGTAATGGAGTGGAGTGGAGTTGAATGGATTGGAATGGAATGGAGTGGAATTAAACGGAATGGATTGGAAAGGAGTGGAGTGGAATATTGTGGATTGGAGTGGAATGGAGTGGAAAGGAATGGATTGGAAAGGTATGGAGTGTATTTAAATAGAATGGAGTGGGAAGAAGTGGAGAGAAGTGGAGTGGAATGGAGTGGATAGTGGAATACAATGGAAAGGCGTGGAGTTGAGGGGAATAGAGTGCATTGGAATGGAGTGGAATGGACTGGAGTGGAATGGAATGGAATTTCATGAAACGGACTGGACTGGAATTGAATAGAGTGGAGTGGAGTGGAAAGGATTTGAAAGTAATGGAATGGAATCTAACGGAGTGGAGTTAAGTGGAATAGAAAGGAGTGGAGTGGAATAGAGTTTAATCGAATGGAGTGGACTGGAATGCGCTCTAGTGGAGTGGAATGGAGAAGTCTAGTGGAGTGGAATGGAGTCTAGTAGAGTGGAATGGAGAATAGTGGAGTGAAATGGAGTCTACTGGAGTGGAAAGCAATGTAGAAGAGTGCAGTGGAGTGGAATGGAATGAAATGGAATGAAGTGGACTGGAGTACAGAGGAGTGGAATGGAGTGGAATGGACATGAGTGGTATTAAAAGGAATCTAGAGGAGTGGAGTGAAGTGGAATGGAATGCAGTGCGGTGGAATGGATGGGAATGGAGTGGAGTGGAGTGCAGTGGAATGGGATTAAATGGAATGGAGTGGAATAGAGTGGAGTGGAATGGAGTGGAATAGAGTGGAGTGGAATGAAGTGGAATGGATTGGAATGGAGTGAAGTGCAGTGGAATGGAAAAGAATGGAATGGAGTACAGTAGAGTGGAATGGAGTGGAGTCGAAAGGAGTGGAGTGGAGTGGAATGGAATGCATCTGAGTGGAATGGAGGGGAGTGGACTGGAGTGTAGAGTAGTGGAATTGAGTGGAGTAGATGGGAATGGATTAGAATGGAATAGAGAAGAGGGCAGTGGAATGAAATGGAATGGAGACGAATGCAGTGCAGTTGACCAGAATGGAGTTGAATGGAGTGGAATTGAGTGGAATGGGATCGAGGGGAATGGAGTGGAATGGAATGGAATGGAATGGAATGAAGTGGACTGGGTTGGAGTGGAGTTGAATGGAATGCAGTTGAAAGGAGTGGAATGGAATGGAGTGGATTGTAGTGGAGTGGAGTGGATTTTAGTGGAATTGAGTGGAATGCAATGGAGTGGAATTAATGGAATGGAGTGGAGTGGAGTGGAGTGGAATGGAATGGAATGGAATAGAATGCAATGGAGTACAGTGGAATGGAATGTAGTGTGGTGGAGACAAGTGGAGTGGAGAGGAGTGGAAATAAGTGGAGTGGATCGGAAAGGAATGGAGTGTAGTGCAGTAGAATGGAATGGAAAGGAAAGGAATGCAATGGAATGGAATGTAGTGGAATGGAATGGAGTGGAGTGAAATGGAGTGCAATAGAATGGAGTGGAGTAGAGTAGAGCCGAATGGAATCGAAGAGATTGGAGTGGATTGTAATGGAATGCAATGGAGTGGAATGGAGTTGAGTGGAGGGGAGTGGAGTGGAGTGCAGTGTAATAGAATGGAATGGAATGGAGTGGAATGGAATGGAAAGTAGTGGAGTGGAATGGAAAATAGCTCAGTGGAAAGGAGTGGTGTGGAGTTTAATGGAGTGGAGCGGACTCGAATGGAGGAGAAAGGAAAGGATAGGAATGGAATGGAGTGAAATGAAGTGGAGTGGAATAGAGTAGAGTGGAATGGAAAGGAATGGAGTGGAATGGAATGAAGTAAAGTTTACTGGAATGGAGTGGAATGAATTGGAATGGAGTGGAGTGGAGTGGAAAGGAATGGATTGTAGTGGGGTGGAGTGGAATAGAGTAGAGTGGAATGGAATGGAATGGAAAGGATTGGATCGGAATGGAAATGAATGGAAAGGAGAGGATTGCAGTGTAACGGATTGGAGTGGAATGCAGTGGGGTGGAGTGGAATGGAATGGAAAGGATTGAAGTGGAACGGAGTGCAATGGAATGAAGTGGAAAGGAGTGGAGTGGATGGAGTGGAGTGCAGTGGAATGTAACGGAATGGAAAGGAGTTAAGTGAAATGGAATGTAGTGGAGTGGAGTGGAGTGGAATGGAGTGCAATATAATGGAAAGGAGTGGAGTAGATTGGCATGGAGCAGAGTGGAGTTGAATGGAGAGAAGTGGAATGTAACATAATGGAAAGGAATGGACTGGAGTTGAATGGAGTGGATTGGAATGCCATGGAGTGGAATGGAGTGGAAAGGAGTGGAGTGGAATGGAGTGGAAAGGAATTCAATGGAATGGGGTAGAGTGGAATGGAGTGGAGTGGAGTGGAATGGAGTGTAATAGAATATTGAGGAATTAAATGGAATTGAGTTGTGTGGAGGGCAGTTGAGTGGAATGGAATGGAGTGGAGTGGAATGTATTGGAATGGAATGGAGTGGAATGGAATCGAGTGAAAGAGATTTGACAGGAATGGAATGTAAAGGAATGGAGTAGAGTGAAATGGAATTGAGTGGAAGTAATTGGAAGGGAGTGGAGTGGAGTAGAATGAAATGGAATGCAATTGAGTGGAGCAGAGTGTAATAGAGTTGAATAGAATGGAATGGAATGGATTGGCGTAGAACGGATTGGAGTGGAATGTAGTGGAGTGGAATGTAGTAGATTGGAATGGAATGAAATGCAGTGAAATGGAAAGGAATGGAATGGAATGGAATGGAGTGGAGTGGTGTGGAGGGGAGTGGAATGCAGTGGAGGAGTGGAATGCAGTGGAGTGGAGTGGAATGGAGTGGAGTGAAACGGAATGGAGTGGAATGGAGTGGAGTGGAGTGGAATCGAGTAGAGGGAAATGGAATGAAATGGAATGGATTGGAGTGGGGATGAATGGAGTGGAGTGGAGTGGAATAGGGGTGAATGGAATGGAAACGAATGGAGTAGAGTGGCAAGGAATGGAGTGGAGTAGTATGTAAAGAAGTTGAGTATAGTGGAGTGAAGTAAAGTGGAATGGAGTATAGAAGACGGGAATGGAGTGGAGTGGAATGCAATGGAGTGGAATGGATGGGAATGGAATAGTGTGTAGTGGAATTGAGTGGAATGAAAATGAGTAGAGTGGAATGGAGTGGAATGGAATAGAATAGAATTGAATGGAGTGGAGTGGAGTCGAGTGGAATGAAATGGATTGGAATGGAGAAGAGCTGATTGGAATGGAATGGAACGGAGTGGAGTGGACTGGAATGGAGTAGAGTGCAATGGAATGGAATGGAGTTTAGTGGAAAGGAATGGACTGGAGCATAGTGGAGTGGGATGGAGTGCAGTGGAATACACTGAGTGGAGTGAAATGGAATGAAATGGAGGGGACTGGAATGGAGTGGAATGTAATGGAGTGGAATAGAGTGGAGTGGAGTACATGGAGTGGAGTGAAGTGGAATGGATTGGAATGGAATGCACTTAAGTGGAATGGAATGGAGGGGAGATGATTGTAATATAATGGGGAGGAGTGGAGTGACATGGAGTTGAGTGGACTGGAATGGAGTGAAGTGGAATGGAACGGAATGCATTGGAATGGAGTGTAAAGGAATGGAATGGAATGGATTGGATTGGAGTGGAGTGGAATGGAGTGTAGTGGATTGGAAAGAATTGGAATGGAATGGAATGAAGTGGAATGGATTGGAATCTAATGGAGTGGAGTGCAGTGGAAAGGAATGGTACGGAGGAGAGTGGAGTGTAGTGGACTGGAAAAAAGTGGAATGGACTGCAATGTAGTTGAATGGAGTGGAGTGCAATGGAGTGGAATACAATGTAGTGGAGTGAAATGGAGTACAGTGAAGTGGAATGGAGTCGGATGGATTAAAAAGGAGTGGACTGAAGTGGAGTGGAGTGCAGCGGAATGGAATGGAGTGGAATGGAGTGGAGAGGAATGGAATGTAATGGAATGGAGTTAAGAGGAGTGGAATGGAGTGGGGAGGAATGGAAAGTAATGGAATGGAGTTAAGAGGAGGGGAATGGAGTAGAGTGGACAGGAATGGAGTGGAGTGGAAGGAATGGAGTGGGATGGAAGGGAGTGGAATGGAATGGAATATAAAGCAATGTAGTGGAGTGGAGTGGAATGCAGTGGCGTGAAATGCAAAGGAATGGAAAGGATTGGAGTCGAATGGAAAGTCATGGCATGGAGAGGAATAGAGTTGAATGGAAAGGAATGAATTGGAAAGGATTGTATTGGAATGGAAAGGAGCTGAATGGAGTAGAGTGGAAAGAAATGGATAGAAGTGGAATGGAAGGGAATGGAATGGAATGCAGTGGAATGGAAAGGAATGCAATGGAATGGAAAGGCATGGAATCGAATGGAACGGAATGGACAGGAATGGAATGGAAAGGAGTTGACTGGAGTGGAATGGAGTGGAGTGGCATGGAGTGGAATGGAGTGGAGTGGAGTGGAATGGAGTGAAATTGAGTGGGGTTGAATTCAGTGGATTGGAATGGAATGGAATGGAATGGAATGGAGAAGAGTGGAAACGAATGGAGTGGAATGGAGTGGAGTGGAATCGAGTGCAGTGGAGTTGAATGGAATGGAGTGTAGTGGAATGGACTGGAATGGAATGAAATGGAGTGCAGGGGAATGAAATGGAAATAAGTGGAGTGGAGTGGAGTGGACTGGAATTGAGTAGAATGGAGTAGAATGGAGTGGAATGGAGTGGAGTGGAGTGGAATAGAATGGAGTGGACTGGAGTGGAATCGAGTTGAATGTATTGAATAGAAGTGGAGTGAAGTGGAAAGGTGTGGAATGGAATGGAATGGAAAGCAATTGAGTAGAATGGAGACCAATGTAGTGGAATGGATTGGAATGGAGTGGAGTAGAGTGGAATGGACTGTAATGGAATGTAGTGGAATTAAATGGAATTGAGTGGTGTGGAGGGCAATTGAGTAGAATGGAGTGGAGTGGAGTGGAATGGTTTGGAATCGAATGGAGTGGACTGCAGTGGAATGGAATGGAGTGGAGTGGGCTGGAGTGGACTGAAATGGAGTGTAATGGACTGGAATGACGTGGAATGAAGTGTAATGGAATGGAGTTGAAAGGAATGGAATGGAATGCAATGGCATAGAGTGAAGTGGAAAGTAATGAAAGAAATTGGAATGGAGTGGAGTGGAGTGGAATCTAATGGAATGCAATGTAGCTGAGTGCAGTGGAATTGAGTTAAATGGAATGAAATGGAATGGAGTGGAGTAGAGTGGAATAGAGAGAAGTGAAATGGAAAGGAATGGAACGGATTGGAGTGGAGAAGAATGGAGTGGAACTGAGTGGAATAGAGTTGAATGGAAAGAAATAGAATGGAGTGGATTGGCAAGGAATGGAGTGGAGTAGAATAGAAATAAGTTCACTGGAGTGGAGTGGAGTGGAATGTAGTAGAGTGGATTGGAATGGAGTGGAGAGGAATGGAATGGAGTGAAATGGAAAGGAATGGAATTGAGTGGGGTGGAATCGAGTGGAGTGAAATGTAGTAGAGTGGAATGGAATGTAATGAAGTGGAATGGAATGGAATAGAATGGAATTGAGCGAAGAGGAGTTGAATGGAGTGGAATGGATTGGAATGGAGTAGAGTGAAGTAGAATGGAATGGAACGGAGTGGAGTGGAGTGGAATGGAGAAGATTGGAATGGAATGGAATGTAGTGGAGTGGAAAGGAATGGAATGGAACGGAGTGGAGTGGAGTGGAATGGAGTGGAGTGGAATACAATGGAGTGGAGTGAGAAGGAATGGAATGGAGTGGAATCGAGTGGAGTGGAGTGGATGGAGTGCAGTGCAGTGAAATGGAGTGGAATGGAATGCACTTAAATGGAATGGAGTGGAGTGGATTGGATTTATTGGAGTGGAGTGGAGTGGCATGGAGTGGAGTGGACTGGAATGCACTGAAGTGGAATGGAATGAAGTGGAATGGAATGGAATGCAATGGAATGGAGTGGAATGGAATGGAATCGAATGGAACGGACTGGATTGGAGTGGAATGGAATGTAGTGGAGAGGGAAGAATTGGAATGGAATGGAATGGAGTGTAGTGGAATGGATTGGAAACGAATGCAATAGAGTGCAGTGGAATGGACGGGTATGGAGAAGAGTGGATTGGAGTGGACTGTAATGGAATGGAATGGAATGGAATAGAATGAAATGAAGTGGAGGGGAGTAGGGTGGGATGGTGTTGACTTGAGTAGAATGGAATGGAGAGGAGTGAAGTGGAGTTGAGTGAACTGGAGTTGAGTGGAGTGGAATGGAATGGAATGGAGTGGAGTTTAATGGTGTGGAGTGGAGTGGAGTGGGATGTAGTGCACGGGAGTGGAATGGAATGGAGTGGATTGGAGTGGTTTGGAATTGAAAGGAGTGGAAAGGAGTGGGGTGGAATGCAATGGAGTGGATTGGAATGGACTGGATTGGATTGCAGTTGAGTACAGCGGATTGGAATGCAATGTAGGGTATCAGAGTGCAGTGGAACGTAGTGTAGTGGAATGGAGTGGAATGGAGTGGAATGGAATGGAGTGGAATGGAATGCAATGGAAGGGAATGAATTGGAGTGTAGTGGCTAGGAGAGGAGTAGAACGTAGTTTACTGGAGTGGAGTGGAATGGAATGGAGTGGAGTGTAGACTGGATTGGAATGTAGTGGAATGGAATGGAGTGGGATGGAATGGAAAGGAAAGAAGAGGAGTGGAGTAGAGTGGAGTTAAGTGGATTGGAGTTGACGGGAGTGGAATGGAATGGTGTGGAGTGGAGTGGAGGGGAATGGAATGGAATGGAGTTCAGTGGAATGTAGTGGAATGCAGTGGCATGGAGTGGAATGGAGTGGAATGGAGTGGTATGTAATGCAGTGGAATGGAATGGAATGGAATGGAATGGAATGGAATGGAATGGAGTGGAATGGAATGGAATGGAATGGAATGGAGTGGAATGGAATGGAGTGGAATGGAATGGAATGGAATGGAATGGAGTGGAATGGAATGGAATGGAATGGAATGAAGTGTAGTGGAATGCAGTGAAATGGAGTTGAGTGGAGTGGAATGAAATGGAATGGAGTGGAGTGGAGTTTAGTGGAATGGAATGGAGTGGAATTGAATGGAGTGGCGTGGAGTGGAATGGAGTGGAACGTAATGGACTAGAATTACAAGGAATGGAGTGGAGTGGAAGGAAGTGGAGTGGAGTGGAATCGAGTAAAAAGGTGTGGAATGGAATGGAGAGGATTGGAGTTCAATTGGGTGGAATGGAATGGAGTGGGATGGAATGTGTTGGAGTGGAGTGGAGTAGAGTGGAATGGAGTGGAATGGAATGGAATGGAGTGGAATCGTTTGGAATGGTATTTGAAAGGAGTGGGGTGGAGTTTACTGGAATGGAGTGGAATGGAGTGGAATCAAGTGGATTGCAGAGAAGTGGAATGGAGTGGAATGGAATGTAATGGAGAAGAGTGGACTAGAATGGAGTGGAGTGGAGTTGAATGCTGTGGAATGGAATGGTGTGGAATGGAATGGAATGGAATGGAATGAAGTGGAGTGGCGTGGTGTGGAGTGGAATGGAGTGGTTGGGAGGGGAATGGAATGGAATGAAATTGAGTGCAGTGGAGTGAAGTGGAACGGAATGGAATGGAGTGGAGTGGAATGGAGTAGAATGGAATGCAGTGGAATTAAAGGAATGCATTGGAGGGGAGTGGAGTGAATTCGAATGGAATGGGGTGGTGTGGAAAGGATTGGAATGGAGTGGGTGGAATGGAGTGGAGTAGAATGGAGTACAATGAAGTGGAGTGGAATGGAGTGGAATGGAGTGGAATGGAGTGGAATGAAGTGGAGTGGAATGGAGAAGAGTTCAAAGGAATGGAGTGTAGTGGAGAGGAGTGGAGTGGAGAGTAGTTGAAATGAGTGGAGTGGATTGAAATGGATTGGAGTGGAATGACGTGGATTGCAATTAAAGGAGTGAAATATAACGGAATGAAATGTAGTGCTATGGAATGGAGTGGATTGGAATGGAGTGAAATGGAATGGAGTGGAGTGGAGCAGAATGAAATGGTATGGAGTGGAGTAGAATGGCGTGGTATGGAAAGGAGTGGAATGGAGTTTAGTGGAATGGAGTGGAGTTCAGTGGAACTGAATTGAATGGAATGGAATGGAATGGAGGGAAGGGGAATGGAAAGGAATGGAGTAGAATACAAAGGAGTTGAGTGCATTGGAGTGGAGTGGAGTGGAATGGAATGGAGTACAATTGAGGGGAGAGGAGTGGAATGGAGTGGAGTGGGGTGGAATGGAGTGGAATGGACTGGAATGGAGTGGAATGGAATGGAATGGAGGGAAAAGAAATGGAATCGAATGGAATGGAAAGGAATGGCGTCGATTGGCTGGGAATGGACTACAATTTATTGAAATGGAATGAAATGTAGTGGAATGGAATGGTATGAAATAGGGAGGAATGAAATGGAATGCTTTGAAATGGAATGGAATGGCAAGGAAAGAAGTGGAGTGGTGAGGAGAGGAATGGAGAAGAATGGATTGGAATGGAATGGAGTGGAGTCCATTGGAATGGGATGGAGAGGAGTGGAGTGCAGTGGAGTGGACAGGAAAGGATTGGAATGGAGTGCTACAGAGTGGAGTGGATTGGAGTGGAATGGAATGAATTGGTATGCAGTGGAGTGGAGTCTTGTGAAATTGAGTGCAATGGATTGGAATGGAGTGGAGTGGATTGGAATGGAATGGAATGGAGTGGAGTAGAGTAGAATGCACTGGAGTCGAATGAAGTGGAATGGCAAGGAATGGAGAGGAATGGAGTGGTGTGTAGTGGAATGGACTGGAATGGAATACAGTGGAATGGAATACGGTTTACTGGAAAAGAGTAGAGTGTGGTGGAGTGGAATGGAATGGAGTGGAGTGGAATGGTTTGGAATAGAATTAAACGTAGTTGAGTGGATTGGAGTGTACTGGAATGGAGTGCAATGGAGTGGAATTGATTGGAATGCAATGGAGTGGAAAAGAGTGTAAAGGAATGGAATGGAGTAGATTGGAAGGGAAGGCAGTGGATTGCAATGGAGTGAAATGGAGTGGAGTGGAGTGGAATGAAATTGAGTGGAGAGGAGTGGAAGGGAATGAAGTGCAATGAAATGGAATGGAGTGGAGTGGAATGGAGTGCAAAGGAATGGGGTGGAGAGGAGTGCAGTGAAATGGAATGGAATGCAGCGGAGTGGAGTAGAGTGGACTGGAATGGACTGAAATGGATTGGAATGGAATGGAATAAAATGAAGTGGTGTAGAGTGGAATGGAATGGAGTGCAATGGAATGGAGTGGATTGGAGAGGAGCGGAATGGAATGGAATGGAGGGGAGTGGAATTGAGTGGAATCGAAATGAGTGTAATGGAGTTTAATGGAGTTCAAAGGAATGCAATGGAATGGTATGCAGTGGAGTGGAATGGAATTGAGTGTAATGGAGTTTAATGGAGTTCAAAGGAATGCAATGGACTGGTAGGGAGTGGAGTGGAATGGAATGGAGTGGAGTGGAATGGAATGAAATGGAGAGGAATGGAGTAGAGTGGAGTGGAATGGAATAGAGTGGAGTGGAATGGAATGGAATGGAATGGAGTGGAATGGAGTGGAGTGGAGTGGAGTTGAATGGAGTGGAATGGATGGAATAGAATGGAATGGAGTGGAGTGGAATAGAATGGAATGGAGTGGAGTGGAATGGAGTGGAGTGGAATGGAGTGGAGAGGTGTGCAATGGAGTGGAATGGATTGGAATGTAATGGAGTAAAGCGGAATGGAATGGAATGGAGCAGAGTGGAGTGCATGGAGTGGAGTGTAGTGGAATGAAATGGAAAGGAATTTCGTGGATTTGAATGGAATGGAATGAAATTGAGTGGATTGGAGTGAATGGAGTGCAGTGTAGTGGAATGGAATGGAATGGAATGGAGTGGAGTGGAAAGGAATGTAGTGCAGTGTAGTAGAATGGAGTGGAATGGAATGGTATGGCCTGGAATGGAGGGCAGTTGAATGGAATGTAGTTGAATGGAATGGAATGGAATGGAATGGACTGGATTGGAGTGGATTGGAGTGGATTGTAGTGGAGTTGAGTGGAGTGCAATGGAATGGAATGGACTGGATTGGAGTGGATTGGAGTGGAGTTGAGTGGAATGGAATGGAGTGGAGTGGACTGAAATTTGGTGGAGAGGAGTGACATTGAATGGAGTGGAATGACATCGAATGGCATGGAATCAAGTGGAGTGGAGTGGAATGGAGTGGAGTGGAGTCAAAAGGAGTGAAATGGAATGGAGTGGAACGGAATGGAATGAAATGCAGTGGAGTGGAGTGGAATGCAGTGGAGTGTAAAGGAGTTGAGTGAAGTTCAGTTGAAAGGATATGAGTGGAGTGCAATGGAGTGGAATGGAATGAAATGGAATGGAATGGAGTGAAGTGGACTGGAATAGAGTGGAGTGTAGTGGAATGGAATGGAATGGAATGGAATGTAGTAGAAGGGACTAGAATGGAGTCGAGCGTAATTGAGTATAACGGGGTGGAATGGAATAAAAGGAATGCAGTGGGATGAAAGGGAATGGAGTGGAGTGGAATGGAATGGCAAGGAATGGAGCGGAGTGGAGTGGAATGGATTCGAGTGCAGTGGAGTGCAGTGGAATGGAAAAGAGTGGAGTGGAATGGAATGGACTGGAATGCAGTGGAGTGGAGTGGAGTGGAATAGAGTGGAGTGGAGTGGATTGGAGTGGAATGCAAAGGAATTGAATGGAATGGAATGGAGTGGAGTGGAATGGAGTGGAGTGGATTAGAAAGGAGTGAAATCGAAAGGAATCGAGTGGAATGGAATGGAGTGCAGTGGAGCATAGTGGAGACTAATGGATAGAAATGGAGTGGAGTGAAATGGAGTGTAATGGAATGGAGAGGATAGGAGTGCAATGGAGTTTAGTGGAGTGAAGACGAATTTAGCAGAATGGCATGGGATGGAATGGAATGGAATGGAAAGGAATAAAACGGAGTAGAGTGGAGATAAATGTAATGGAGTGGAATGGAATGGATTGGAGTGCAATGGTGTGGAGTGGAGTGGAATTTAGTGGAGTGGCATGGAATGGATTTGAATATAATAGAGTGGTGTAGAATGGTGTAGGGTGCAATGGAGTGGATTGGAATGGAATGGCAAGGAATGGAGTGGAACACATTGGGATTTAGTGGAGTGGAATAGAATGCAATAAAATGGAGTGGAGTGGAATTAATGGAGTGGTGTGGAGTGGAGTTAAAGGGAAAATAATGGAATGGAGTGGAGACTAATGGAGTAGAGTGGAATGGAATGGAATGGAGTGGAATAGAAAGCAATGGAATGCATTGGAATGGAATGGAATGGAACGGAGTGGAATGGAGTGGAGTGAAGTGGAATGGAGTGGAGTGGATCGGAGTGGAGTGGAATGGAATGGAGTGGAATTGAATGAAATGGAATGGAATGGAGTGGAGTGGAATGCAGTGGAGTAGATGGGAATGGAATGGAATGGAAAGGAATGGATTGAATTGTAATGGAGTGGAGTGGAATATACTGGATTGAAGTCCATTGCAGTGGAATAGAATGGGAAGGTGTGATATGCAGTGAAATGGAGGGGAATGAAATGGATTGGAATGGAATGTATTGAAGTTCAATGGAGTAGAGTGTACTGAAAATGAGAGGAATGGAATGGGGTGGAAAGGAATGGAGAGAAGTGGAGTGGAGTGGAGTGGAGAAGAATGGAATGTTATAGATTGGAACGGAGTTGAATGAAATGGAGAGGAGGTGAATGGAGTGTAATAGAATGGAATGGAGTGGAGTGGAATGGAGTGGAACAGAATGTAGTGGAAAGGAGGGGAATGGAGTTGAAAGGAGATGAGTAAAATGGAATGGAGTACAACGGACTGGATTCTAGTAACACGGAAAGGAATGGAGTGTATTGGAGTGGAACGGACTGGAATGAAGTGGAATGAAATGTAAACGTTTGGAATGAAATAGAAAGGAATGAAATGGAGTGGAGTGGAGTGGATTTGAATGGAGAGAAGGGGAGTGGAAAGGAGTAGAATTGAATGGAATGGAGTGGAATGGAGTGGAAATTAATGGAGTGGAGTCGAATTGAATAGAATGGAATGGAGTAAATTGGAATGCAATAGAGTGGGGTGGAGTGAGGTGGAGTGTTTTGGAGGGGAATGATGTGGAAAGGAGTGGAGTGGAGTGGAATGGAATTGAGTGGGGTGGAGTGGAATCGAATGGAATTGAGAGGAATGGAATGGAATGGAGGGGAATGTAATGGACTGGAATGGAATGGAGTACAATGGAATGGACTGGAGTGGGGCAGAACGGAATGGAATGGAAGAAGTGGAGTGGAATTGGGTGGATAGGAATGGAAGGGAATGGAGTGGACTGGAGTGCAGTGAAGTGAACTGTAGTTGAATAGAATGGATTGGAGTGGAGTGGAATGGAATTGAGTGTAGTGGAATGGAATGAAATGGAGTGGAATGGAATGAAGTGGAGAGGAATGGAGTATAGGGGAATGGAATGGAATGGACTTGAGTGGAGAGGATTGGAGTGCAATGGATTGGAATGGATTTCAGTGGAGTGGAATGGAATGGAATTGAATGGAGAGGAGTGGAGTGGTTGGAGTGGATTGGAGTTGAATGGAATGGAATGGAAAAGAATGGAATGGAGTTGAGTGGAAGGGAATGGAGTGGAATGGAGTGGAGTGGAGTGGAAGGAGGGGAGTGCAGTGTAATTGAATGGATTCGAATGGAGTGCAGCACATTGGAACGGGATGGAGTGTAATGGAAAGTAGTAGAGTGGAGTGGAGTGGAGCGGAACGGAGTGGAGTGGAGTGGAATGGATAAGAGTGGAATGGAATGCAGTACAATGGAATGGAATGGAGTGGAGAGGAGTGTAGTGGAAAGGAGTGGAGAGGAATGTATTTGAATGGAGTGGAGTGGACCGGAATGGAGTGGAGTGAAGTGGTATGGAGTGCAGTGGAATGCAATGGAATGGAATAGAGTTTAGTGGACTGGACTTTAACGGAGTGGAATGGAGTGGTCTGGAATTGAGTGGAATAGAATGGAATGGAATGGAGAAGAGTGGAATGGAATGGAGTGGAGTGGAGTGTAGTTGAGTGGCGTGGAATGGAATGGAGTGGAGTGGAGCTCAGTGGAATGGAATGGAGTGGAATGAAATTAAAAGGCATGTAATGGAGTGGTGTGGAATGGAGTGGAATGGAATGGAGTGGTGTGGAGCGGATTGGAAAGGAATGGAATGGATTGTGGTGGAATTGAGTGGAATGGAATGGAGAGGAACGCAGTGGAGTGGAGTAGAGTGAAGTGGAGTGGATTGCAATGGATTGCAATGGAATGTAAAGGAGTAGAGTGGAATGGATGGAGTGTAGTGGAATGGAAAGGAATGAAGTGGAGATGAGCTGAGTGGAGTGGAGTGGAATGGAATGGAGGGCAATGGACTGGAAAGGAGTGGAGTGGAATGGAATGGAGTGGAATGGAATGGAATGGAGTGGAGTGGAATGGAATGGAATGGAATGGAATTGAGTGGAGTGGAATGGAATGGAATGGAGTGGAGTGGAATGAAATGGAGTGGAGTGGAATGGAATGGAATGGAATGGAGTGGAGTGGAGTGGAATGCAGTGGAGTTGAATGGAATGGAATTGAATGGGATTGATTGGATTTGAATGGAGTGGAGTGGAAAGGAATGGATTTGAGTGGAAAGGAATGGAGTTGAATGGAATGGAATGCTATGGAGAGGGATGGATAGGAGTGGAGTGGATTTTAGTAGAGAAGAATGGAATGGAAATATGTGGAATGGAATGATCTGGAATGGAATGGAACGGAATGGAATGCAGTGGAGTGGAATGGAGACGAATGCAGTGGATTGGAGTGAAGTGGAATAGAATGGAATGGAAAGAAATGGAATGGACTGGAATGGAAAGGAATGGAATGGACTGGAATGGAAAGGAATGGAATGGAATGGAAAGGAATAGTATGGATTGGAATACAGTGGAATGGAATGGAGTGGAATTGAGTGGAGTGGAGTGGAATGGAATGGAATGTAGTGGAGTGGAAAGGAATGGCATGGAATTGTGTGGAGTGAAATGGAGTGGATTGGAGTTTAGGGGAATGGAATGGTTAGGAGTGGAATGGAGTGGAGTAGAATGGAGTGGAGTGGAGTGCATTGCAGTGCTATAGAATGGAGGGAAGTGGAATGGAGTGTAGTGGAGTGGAATGAAATGGAATGGAATGGAATTGATTGGAGTGGATTGGAGTGGAGGGGATTGGAATGCAGAGGAATGTAATGGGGCGGAATGGAATGGAGTGGACTGGATAGGAGTGGAGTGGAATGGAGTGGAATGGAATGGAATTGAATGGAATGGAACAGAGTGGAGTGGGAAGGAGTGGAGAGGAGTGGAAAGGAATGTAATGGAGTGGAGTGGAATGGAGGGGAATGGAATGCAGTGGAATTTAGTGGAATGCAGTGGATTGGAGTGTAATGGAATGGAAGTTAATGGAATGGAATGGAGTGGAGTGGATGAGAAAGGAGTGGAACGGAATGGAATAGAGTGGAATGGAATGGAGTGCAGTGGAATGGAGTGAAGAGTAATGGAATGGAATGGAGTAGAGTGGACTGAATTGGAATGGAATGGAGTGGAATGGAGTGGAGTGGAGTGAAGTGCAATTGAGTGGAATTGCATGTAATAGATTGGAATGGAATGGGATGTAATGCAATGGAATGGAATGGAAAAAAAATGGAGTGGAATGGATAGGAATGAAATGGAGGGGAATGAAAAGGATTGGAGTGGAGTGGAGTGGAGTGGAGTAGAATTTAATGGAGTGGCACGGAATGGATTGGAATTTGATGGAATGGAGTGGAATGGAGTGAAGTGGAAAGGAGTGGAGTTGAAAGGAATGGCAGGCAATGGAGGAGAAGGCAAGGGAATGGAGTGGAGTGTAATGCAGTGGAGTGGAATAGAATGGAATAAAATGAAGTGTCGTTGTGTGGAATGTAGTGGAGTGGAGTGGAATGGAGTTAAATGGAAAAGAATAGATTGGAGTGGAGGGGAATGCAGTGGATTGTAATGGAGTAGAGTGGAATGGAATGGATTGGGGTGGAATGGAATAGAATGGAATGGAATGGAGTAGGGTGGAGTGGAGTGGAATGGAGTGGATTGGAATGAAATGGCGTTGAGTGGAGATTAATGGAATGTTATGGATTGCAGTGGAATGCAGTGGAGTGTAACATAGTGGAGTGAAGTTCATTGAAGTGGAATGAAATGGAATGGAGTGGAGTGGAGTGGAGTGAATTAGAGTGGAATGAAATTGATTGGAATGGAATGGAAAGGACTGGAATGGAGTAGATTGGAGTGGAATGCAAGGGAATGGAATGGGGTGGAATGGAATGGAGTGGAGTGGAGAGGAATGGTGTGGAGGATAATGGAATGGAGTAGAGTGGAATGAAGTGGAATGGAATGGAGTGGAGTTGAGTGCAGTGTATAGAATGGAATGGAGTGGAGTGGAATACATTAAAATGGAATGGAGTGGAATGGAGGGGAATGAAGTTGAATGGAGTGAAGTGGAATGAAGTGGAGTGGAAAGGATGGAGTTGGGTGCAGTGGAATGGAATAGAATGGAATGGAGTGGAATGGAGTGGAGTGGAGCGGAATATAGTAGAGTGGAGAGGAGTGGAACGGAGTGGATTGGAATGGAATGGATTGGAGTGGAATGTAATACAATGGAATGGAGAGGAGTGGATTTTCATGAACTGGAGTGAAGTGGAATAGAGTGGAGTGGAACGAAATGGAATGGAAAGAAGTGGAGTGGAGAAGAATGGAGTAGATTGGAGGGGAATGAAGTTGAATGGAAAGGAATAGAATGGAGTGGAATGAAATGGAATGCAATGGAAAGGAATGGAATGTAAGGGAGTGAAGTGGAGTGCAATGGAATGCAGTAGAGTGGAACGGAATGGAAGAGAATGGAATGGACTGGAGCGGAGTGCAGTGGAAAGGAGAGGAAATGAACGGAATGGAGAGATATGGAATGGAATGGAATGGAGTTGAATGGGAAGGAGTGGAGTGGAATGGAGTGCAATTGAATGGAATGGAGTGGAGTGCAGTGTAATGGAATGGAATTAAGTGGAGTTGAGCGGATTGTACTGGAATGAAGTGAAATGGAGTGGAATGGGGTGGAATGGAGTACAGATGATTCCAGTGGAATGGAATGGAATGGAAGGGAATGGAGTAGAGTGGAATGGAATTGAGTGGGGGTAAGAGAGTGGACTGGTGTGGAGTGGAAAGGAGTAGAGTGGAGTGGAACGGAAAGGAGTGAAGTGAAGTGGAATGGAATGGAATTGAGTGGAGTTGAATGCAATGGAATGGAGTGGAATAGAATGGAGTGGGGAGGAATGGAGTGCAAATGAATCAAATGGAGTGAAGAGGAATGGAATGGAATGGAGTGCAGTGGATTGGAGTGGAGAGGAATTGAGTAGAGTGGAATGGAATGGAATGAAGTGGAATGCAATGGAATGGAAATGAATTGAGTGGAGTGGATTGGAATGGAGTGAAATGGATTGGAATGCAGTGGAGTGGAGGGAAATGGAATGGAATGGAATGGAATGGAATAGAGCGGAGTGGAGTGGAACGGAGAGGAGTGGTATAGTGAGGAATGGGATGGAACGTAGTGGAGTGGAATGGAGGGTAATGAAATGCGGTGGAGTAGAGTGGAGTGCAGTGGATGGAGTGGAATGAAGTGGAATGGAACATAGTGGAGTGGAAAAGAATGGAGTGAAATGGAATGGAATGTACCGGAGTGGAAGAGAGTGGAGTGGAGTGGAGTGGAGTGGAGTGGAGTTGAATGGGATAGAATGGATTGGAAAGGAGTAGACAGGAAGGGAACGGAATGGAATGGAATGGAGTAGTGGAATGAAATGGAGTGGAGTGGAAAGTATTTGAGTGGAGTAGAATGGAATGGAGTGGAATGGAGTGGAATGGAGTGGAATTGAGTGGAGTGGAGTGGAATGGACTGGAGTGGAATGGAATATAGTTGACAGGAATGGATTGGAATGGAGTGGAGTGGAATAGTGGAATAGAGTAGAATGGAATGGAATGGGATGAAGAGGAATGGAATGGAATGGAGTGGAATGTTTTGGAGTGGAATGGACAGGAGTGGAGTGCAGTGGAGTGGAACTGAATGGAGTGTATCAGTGTGGAGTGGAATGAAATGGAATGGAATGGAATAAGATGGAATGGAATGGAGTGGACTGGAGTGGAATGCAGAGGAAGAGAATTGAGTGAAACGGAAAGGAGTGGGGTGGAGTGGAGTGGAATGGAATGGAATAGTGTGTAATGAAGTAGAATGGAAATGAGTGGTTGGAGTGCAGTGTAATGGAATGAAATGGAGTGGAGTGCAATGGAGTGGAATGGAATGGAGAGGAATGGAGGGGAATGTAGTGGAATGGAGGCGAATGGTGTGGAATGGAGTGGATTGGAGAGGAATGGAGTGGAATGGAGGGGAATGGAGTTGAATGGAAAGGAATGGAGTGGAAGGAATTGGAATGGAATGTGGTGGAATGTAATGGAATGGATTTGAAAGGAATGGAATGGATTGGCATGGAATGGAGAAGAGTGCAGCGCAGTGGAATGAAGTGGAATGCAATGGAGTGGAGTGCAGTGGAAAGGAATGGAATGGAGTGGAGCAGACTGTACTGGAAAGGTGTGGAATAGTGTGGAATGGAGTGGAGTGGATTAGAGTGGAATGGGGTGGAATGGATTGGAATGGAGTGGAGTGGAGTGGAGTGGAATGGAAAGGAGTGGAGTGGAATGGAATGCAGTGGAGTGGAATGAAGTGGAGTGGACCGGAATGGAATGGATTTGAGTGGAATGGAATGCATTGGATATGATTGGAATGGAGTGGAATGGAATGGAGTGGAATGGAATGCATTGGATTGTAGTGGAGTAGAGTGGGGTGGAGTGGAATGGAATGGAGTGGAGTGGAATATTTTGGAATGGAAAGGAATGCATTGCAGTGTAGTGTAGTGGACTGGAATGGAATGGAGTGATGTGTAATGAAATTGAGTGGAGTGGAGTGGAATGGAAACGAGTCGAATGGAATGGAAATGAGCGGAATGGAAAGGAATGGAGAGTAATGGGTTGAAATGGAATGGAGTGGAGTGGAGTGCAGTGGAATGGAATGGAATGGAGTGGAGTGGAGTTGATTGGTCTGGAATTGAATGAAATGGAGTGGAATGGAACGGAACTGAATGGAAAGGGGTAGAGTGGAATGGAACAAAATGGAGTGGAATGCAGAGCATTGGAATGGAGTTGAGTGGTGTGGAGTGGAATGGAATGGAGTGGATTGTGGTGGAATGGAGTGCAATGGAATGGAGTGTAATTGAGTTGAGAATAGTGAAGTGGAATGGAATGGAGTCGTATGGAGTCGAGTGCAATGGAAAGGAGTGGAGTGGAATGGAGTGGAGAAGAATCGAGTAGAGTGGAATGGAATGGAATGGAGTATAATGGAACGGTATGGAATGGAATGAAGTGGAGCGGAGTTTAATGGAGTGTAATGTATCGGAATGTAATGTTGTGGAGTGGAATGGAATGGAATGGATTTAGAGGAGTGCATCGAGTGGAGAATAGTGGTACTGAATGTTATGGAATGGAGTGGAGAGGAATGGAATGGAGTGGAGAGGAATGGAATGGAGTGGAATGGAGTGGAGTGGAGTGGATTGAGTGCTTTGCAGTGGAAAGGAATGGAATAGAATGGAGTGGAGTGGAATGGAATGTAGAGGAGTGGAGTGCAATGGAGTGGAATGGAATGGATTGGCCTGGAATGGAGTGCAGTGGACTGCAATGTAGTAGAAGGGAATGGAATGCAATGGAATGGAGTGGAGTGGAATGGAGTGGAGTGGAGTAGAGTGGAATGGAGAGGATTGGACAGGAATGAAGTGAAATGGAATGGATTGAAATGGATTGGAATGGCATCGAATGCCATGGAATAGAGTGGAGTGAAGTGGAATGGAGCAGAGTGGAGTGGAATCAAAAGGAGTGAAATGGAATGGAATGGAAAAAAATGGAATGCAGTGGAGTGGAGTGGAATGGAGTGGAGTGGAATGGAGTGGAGTGGAGTTGAATTGAAAGGAATGGAGTGTTGTGCAATGGGGTGGAATGGAATGGAATGGAATGGAATGGAGTGGAGTGGAGTGTAATTGGCTGTAGTGGAGTGCAATGGAATAGAATTGAATGCAGTGGAAAGGAATGGAATGAATTGGAATGGAATATCGTGGAATAGAGTCTAGTGTAGTGGAGTGGAGTGGAGTGGAGTTGAATGGAGTGGAGTGGAGTGGATTGGAGTGGAATGGAATGGAAAGAGTGGAATGGAATGGAATGGAATGCAATGGAGTGGAATGCATTGGAGTGTGTTAGAAATCAGTGGAATGGAAAGGAATAGAGTGGAATGCAATGGAGTGCAGTGGAGTGGAGTGGAGAGTAATGGAATGGAATGGACTGGAGAGGAATGGAGTACAGTGGAATTGAGTGTAATGGAGTGGAAAGGAGTGGAATGGAGTGAAGTGCAGTTGAGTGGAATGGCATGGAATGGATTAGAATGTAATGGAATGGAAAGAAATGCAATGAAATGGAGTGCAAAGGGGTATAATGGAGTGGATTGATGTGGAATGGAATGGAGTGGAATGGAATGGATTGGAGTGGAATGGAGTGGAGTGGAGTTGAATTTAGTGGCGTGTCATGGAATGGATTGTAATGTAATGAAGTGGATTGGAATGGAGTGGATTGGAATCGAGTGGAGTGGAATGGAATGGCATGCATTGGAGTGGAATGCAAGGGAATGGACTCGAGTGGAAAGGAGTGATGTGGAAAGGAATGGAATAAATTGGAGTGGAGTGGAGAGGAATGTGGTGGTGTGGAGTGGAATCGAGTTAAAAGGAAAAGAATAGAATGGAGTGGAGTGGAATGGAGTGGAGTGGAATATAGTGGAGTGAAGTGCATTGGGGTGGAATGGAATGGAATGGCGTGAAGTGCAGTGGATTGAAGAGGAGTGGAATGTAATGGATTGGAATCTAAAGGATTGATGTGGAATGGAGTATATTGGAGTGGAAAGGAGGGGAATTGAATGAGGTGGAACAGAATGGAATGGAGTGCAGTGGAGTGGAGTGGAGAGAAATTGAATGGAATCTAGTGGAATCGAGTGGAATGGAATGCAGTGGAGTTGAGTGGAATATAATGGAATGGAAAGGAGTGGAGTTGAGTGGACTGTAATAGAATGAAATGAAGTTGAGTGGAATAGAGTGAAATGGAATGGAGAGGAATGGAGGGGAAAGGAGTTGAATGGAGTTGAGTAAAGTGGATGGAACGGAGTGGAGTGGATGCACTGGAGTGCACTGAAATGAAATGGAATGGTGTGGAGTGGAAAAGAATGGAGTGCAGTGGAAAGGAATGTAGGTCAGTGGAGTGATGTGGTATGGATTGGAGAGAACTCGAATGGAGTGGAGTGGAATGGAATGGAGTGGAGTGGAATGGAATTGAATGAAATGGAGTGGAGTGGAGTGTAATGGCGTGGAGTGAAGTGGAATGGAGTGGAGTTAAATGGAATGGAATGGAATGAAATGGAGTGCAGTGGAATGGAGTGTAGTGGAGTAGAATGAAGTTGAATGTAATGGAACATAGTGGAGTAGAGTGGATTGGACTGGAATGGAGTGGAATGGAATTGAATGTAATGGAGTGGAATGGCATCGAATGGCATGGAATGGAGTGGAGTGAAATGGAATGGAGTGGAGTGGAGCCAAAAAGAGTGAAATGGAATGGAATGGAATGGATTGCAGTGGAGTGGAGTGGAATGGAGTGGAGTGGAATGTAGTGGAGTGGAGTTGAATTGAAAGGAATGCAGTGGAGGGCAATGGAGTGGAATGTAATGGAATGGAATGAATGGAGTGGACTGGAGTGGAATAGAGTGGAGTGCTGTGGAATGGAATGGAAAGGAATGGAATGGGCTGGAGTGGAATGGAGTAGAATGGAATGGAGGGGAATTGAATGTAGTGGCGTGCAGTGGAACAGAATGGAATGCAATGGAATGAAATGGTGTGAAGTGAAATGGAATCTCATGGAATTGAGTCCAGTTTTGTGTAGTGGAGTGTAGTGGAGTGGAATGGAGTGCAGTGGAGTGGATTGGAGTGGAACGGAATGGAATGGAATGGAATGGAATGGAATGGAGTTTTATTGAGTGGAGTGGATTACAAAACAGAGGAATGGAAAGCAATAGAGTGGAATGGAATGGAGTGCAGTGGAGTGAAGGGGAGAGTAATGGAATTGAAAGTAGTGGTGTGGAAAGGAGTGGAGGGGAATGGAGTTTAATTGCATGGAAAGGAGTGGAGTGGACTGAATTGCAATTGTGTGGAATGTGATGGAATGGATTAGAAAGGAATGGAATGGAATTGAATGGAATTAAATGGAGTGGAATGGAATATAATGGAGTGCAGTGGAGTGGAATGGAATGTAGCAGAATGGAATGGATTCGACAGGAATGGAGTGGAGGGGTGTTGTATTTAATGGAGTGTCATGGAATTGATTGGAATGTAATAGAGTGGATTGGAATGGAGTTGAATGGAATGGAGTGGAGTGGAATGGAATGGCATTCAATGGAGTATAATGCAAGGGAATGGAGTCGAGTGGAAAGGATTGGTGTGGAATAAAATGGAATAAAATGGAGTGGAGTGGAGTGGAATGTAGTGGAGTGGAGTGGAATGGAGTTAAAAGGAAAAGAATGGAACGCAGTGGAATGGAATGGAGTGGAGTGGAACATAGTGGAGTGAAGTGCATTGGAGTGGAATGGAAACTAATGGCGTGGAGTAGAGTGGAGAGAAGTGGAGAGGAATGAAATGGATTGGAATTGAATGGATTGGAGTGGAACAGAGAGGAATCGAGAGCAATGCCGTGGAGTCGAATGGAGTGGAAAGGAATGGAAAGGAATGGTATGGAGTAGAGTGGACTGAACTGGATTGGAGTGGAATGAAATTGAGTGGAGTGGAGTGGAATTGAATGTAGTGAAGTGGAGTGGAATGGAATGGAGTGGAATGGAATGAAAGGGAGTAGAAAGGAAAGGAGTGGAGTGGAATGGAGTGCAATGGAATGTAGTGGACTGGAGTGCAGTGGAATGGAACGGAATGGAGTGGAGTGGAGTTGAGTGAACAGCAATGGTCTGAAATGGAGTGGAATGAAATGGAATAGAATGTAATGGAGTAGTGTGGAATGGAATGGAGTGGAGTGGAATGGAGTGTAATAGAATGGATTATAGTGCAGTGGAGCAGAATGGAATGCAATGGAGTGCAGTGGAATGGAGTGGAATGTAAAAGAGTGGAGTGGAGTGGAGAGGAGTGAAGTGGAATGGAATGGAATTGTATGGAGTGGAGTAGAGAGGATTGGAGTGGAGTGGAATAGAACGGAATGGAGTGGAGTGGAATGGAGTGGAGAGAAATGAAGTAGAGTGGAATGGAATGGAATGGAGAGGAATGGAATGGAATACAATGCAATGGAGTGAAGTGGAGTGGAGTGGAGTGAAATGGATTGGAATGTAGTGGAGTGGAGTAGAATGTAATGGAATGGATGGGAGTGGAGGGCATGGAGTGGAGTGGAGTGGAATGGAAGGGAATGAAATGGAATAAAATGCAGTGGAGTGGAGTGTAATAGAGTGGAGTGATTTGTAGTTGAGTGCAGTTGAATTGAAAGAAATGGAGTGGAGTGCAACAAAGTTGAATGGAATGTAATGGAATGAAATGCAGTGGAGGGGAGTGGAATAGAGTGGAGTGGATTGGAATGGAATGTGGTGAAGTGGATTGGAATCCAATGGAATGGAGTGGAATTGATTGTACTGTAGTGGAATGGAATCCAAGGGAATGGAGTGGAATTGAGTGTAGTGGAGTGTAAAGGGAAAGAATGGAATAGAGTGGAATGGAATGGAATGGTGTGGAGTGGAATGGAATGGAATGCAATGGAGTGGAAAGGAGAGGAATGGAGTTGAATGGAGTTGAGTTAAATGGAATGGAGTTCAATGAACAGGAATGTAGTGGAATCGAATGGAATGGAGTGGATTGGAGTGGAATGGACTGCAATGAAGTGGAAAGCAATGATATGGAGTGGAATGAAAAGGAAAGGTTTGGAATGGAATGGAAAGGATTGGAGTGGAGTGGAATGGAGGGGAATGTAATGCTATAGAATGGAGTGGAGTGGAATGGAACAGAGTGGAGTGGAATGGTTTGGAATTGAATGGATTAGATTGCAGTAGAGTGGAATGGAATGGAGTGGAGTAGAGTGGAGTGGATGGAATGCTGTGAAATGGAGTGGAATTGAGTGGAGTGGAATGGAGGGGAATTTAATGGAATGGAATGGAGTACACCGCAATGGAATGGAGTAGAGTGGAATGGAGTGTAATGGAATGAAGTGGAGTGGAGTGTAAAATAAAGGAATTTCGTGGAGTGGACTTGACCTGAATGGAATGGAGCGGAATGAAGGCAAATGGAGTTGAATGGAGTAGAGTGGAGAGGAATGGAATGTAAAGCAGTGGAGTGGAGTGGAAAGGATTGAAATGGAGTGGAATGGAATGGAAAGGAGCTGAATGAAATGGAGTGGTATAAATGGAATGGAATTGCCTGGCAAGGCGTGAAATGGATTAGATTGGAATGGATTGGACTAGAGTGGATTGGAATAATGTGGAAGGGAAAGGAGTAGACTGGAATGCAATGGAGTGGAGTACAGTGGAGTGAAGTTGAGTGGACAGGAATAGAGTGGAGTGGAGTGGAATGGAATGCAGTGTAGAGCAATGGATTGGAATAGAATGGAGTGCAGTACAATGGAATGGAATGGAATGGAATGGAATTGAGTGGAGTGGAGTGGATTGGAATGGAGTGGCATTGGGTGGAATGGAATGGGATGGAGTGGATTGGAGTGGAATGGAATGGAGAGGAATGGAGTATAGTGAAGTGGATTGGAAAGGATTGGAAATGAATGAAAAGGAGTGGAGTGGAATAGAATGTCATGGAATGGAGTGGAGGGTGGTGGAGTGCAGGAGAATGAAGTAGAATGGAAGGCAGTGAAATGGAATGTAGTGGAATGGAACGGAATGCAGTGGAATGCAATGGAATGGAATGGAGTGTAGTGGAGTCGAGTGGATTGGAGTGAAATGGAAAGGAGTGAAATGAAACATAATGGAAAGAATGGAGTGGAGTGGAATGGAGTGTAGTATAGTGGATTTGAGAGGAGTGGAGTGGAGTGAAGTTGAGTGGAGAGGATTGGAGTGTAATGGAATGGAATTGAATGGAATGGAATGGAATGGAATTCAGTGGAATGCAAAGGAGTGGAGAGGAGTACAGTGAAATGAATTGGAATGGATGGAGTGGAATGGAATGGAATGGAGTGCAGTGCAGTGAAATGGAATGGAGTGGAAAGGACTGGAAATTATTGGAACTGAATGGAATTTAATAGAATGGAATAAAATGGAGTGGAATGCAATAGAATGTAGTGGAGTGGAGTGGAATGGAGTGGAATAAAGTGGAATGGAGTGGAGTGGAATTGAGTGCAGTAGAGTGGAATTTAGTGGAGTGGAATGGAATGGATTGCAATAGAACGGTGTGAAGTGGAATGGAGAGGAGTGGAACTGAGTGGAGTGGATTGCAATGACTTGGAATGGAGTGGAATACAATGGAATGGAGTGGAGTGGAATGGAGTGGATTTGAGTAGAATGGAATGGAACGGAGTGGGGTGTAGTGTAATGTAGTGGAGTGGAATGGAATCGTGTTGAATGGAATGTTATGTAAAGGAGTGGAGTGGAATGGAATAGAGTGCAATGGAATGGAATGGAGTGGAGTCGAATAGAGTGGACTGTTGTGGGATGGAGTGGAGAGAGGGGAATGGAATGGAATGGAACGGAATACAGTAGAATGGAGTGGAGTGGAATGGAATGGAGTGGAATGCATTGGAGTGGAACGGGATGGAGTGGAGTTGAGTGGACTGGAAAGAAATAAATTGGAATGGAATGGATTGGAGTCAAATGGATTATAGTGGAGTGGAATGGATAGGAAGGGAAAGGGGTGGAAAGGAACGGAGTGTAGTGGAGTGGAGTGTAGTACAGGGAAATGCAATGGAGTGGACTGGAATGGAGTGGAAAGGAATGGAGTGGAGTAGAGTAGAGTGTAATAGAATGGAATGGTGTGGAATGGAATGGAGTGGAATGGAACGGAGTGGAATGGAACAAAGTTGAATGGAGCTGAATGGAGTAGAATGGAGTGGTGTGGAGTGGAATGTAGTGCAATGGAAGGGAATGGAATGGAATGGCATGGATTGGAGTGGAATGCAATGGACCGGTGTTGAGTGGAATGGAATGGAATGGAGGGGAATGAAATGGAATGCATTGGAATGGAATGGAATGTCATTAAATGGAGCAGAGGAGTGGAATGGTGTGGAGTGGACTGGAGTGGAATGGAGTGAAATGGAGTGGAATGGAATGGAGTGTAGTGGAATGGGTTGGAATGGAATTGAGTGGAGTGCAGTACAGTGGAATGGAATGGAGATGAGTGGAGTGGATTCAAATGAAGAGAAATGTAGGGGAATGGATTGGAATGGAGTGGAGTGGATTGGACTGCAATGGAATGGAGTGGAGTGGATTGGAATGGATTGGAATGGAATGGAATGGAATGGAGGGGAGTGGAGTGGAATGCAGTAGAGTGGAATTGATTGGAGTGGACTGGAATGGATTGTAGTGGAGTGGAAAGGAGTGGAATTGAATGGAGCGCAGTGGAATGGAGTGGAGTGGAGTGGAGTAAAGTTGAGTGGTATGGAATGGAGTGCAGTGGAGTGCAATTGAGTGGAATGGAATGAAGTGGAGTACAAAGGTTTGGAATTTAATGGAGTGTAGAGGAGTGCAGTGGGATAACATGGAATTTATTGGAGAGGAGTTGAGTGGACTGGAATGGAGTGGAATGGAGTGGAAACGAGACGAATGTAGTGGATTGGAATAGAGTGGAAAGTAACGCAATGGAATGTAGTATGGTGAACTGGAATAGAGTGGATTGCAGTGGAGTTTTGTGGAAAGCAATGGAGTGGAGTTGAATGGAATTGAGTGCGGGGTTGTATTTTGGAATGGAATTGAGTGGAATGGAATGGAGTGGAGTGAAATTAAGTGCAGTTAAATGGAGTGGAGTGCAGTGGAGTGAAATGCAACGGTTGGATTGGAGTGGAATTTAGTGGAATGGAATGGAATGGAATGGAATGGAATTGAATGGAATGGAATGGAGTGGTGTGCAGTGGTGTGCAGTGGAGTGCAGTGTAGTGGAGTGTAGTGGAATGGAATAGAAAAGAGTGGAGTGGGATGGAATTAAGGGGAGTGAAATGGAAAGAAATGGAGTGGAGAGGAATGGAGTGGAGAGGAATGGAGTAGGGTGTAATGGAATGGAATGGAGTGGAATGGAATGGAATGGAATGTAGCTGAGTGCAGTGGAATGGAGTGGAATGGATTGGAATGGAGTGGAGTGGAGTGGAATGGAATAGAATGGAATGGAATGGATTGGAGTGGAGTGGTTGGAGTGGAGTGCAGTGGAATGGAATGGCATGGAATGGAATAGAATGGAGTGGCTTGCAATGGAATGGAGAGGAATGGAGTGGAATGGAGTGGAGTGAAGTGGATGGAGTGAAGTGCAGTGGAATGGAATGGAATGGAATGGAGTGGAGTGCAATGGAATGGGATGGAGGGGAACGGAAAGTAGTGGATTGAAGTTGAGAGGTGTGGAATGCAGTGGAGTGGATTAGAATGCAGAGGAGTGGAATGGTATGCAGAAGAATGCAGTGGAATGTAACGGAATGGATTGGAGTGTAGTGTAATGGAGTGGAGTGGAGTGAAGTGGAATGGAGTGGAGTGGACTGGAATGGAGTAGAGAGGAATGGAGTGGAATGGAATGGAATGCAATGGAATGGAATGAAATGGAGTGGAGTGGAGCAAAGTGAAATGAAGTGGATTGCAGTGGAGTGGACTGGAATCAAGTGGAGCGGAATGAAATGGAAAGGAGTGGCATGGCGTGGAATGGAATGGAATGGAGAGGATTGGAGAGGTATGGAGTGGACTGGAGTAGAAAGGAGTGGATTGTAGTGGACTGCAGTGGAATGCAGTGGAGTGGATGGGAATGGAGTGGAGGGGAATGGAGTGGAGTGGAATGGAGTCGACTGGAGTTGAATGGAAAGGAATGGAGTGGAGTGCAGTGGAGGGGAACGGAATGCAATGGAATGGAATGGAATGGAGTAGAGTGGAATGGAATGGAGTGGAATGGAGTAGACTGGAGTGGATGGAGTGGAGTGCAGTGGAATTCAATGGAATGGAATGCAGTGGAGTGGAATGGAATGTAGTGGAGTGGAATGGAATGGTATGGAATGGAATGGAGTGGAGTGGAATGGAATTGACTGGAATCGAGTGGAGTGGATTGGAATTTAGTGGATTGGAAAGGAGTGGAATGGAATGGTGTGGAGTGGACTGGAATGGAGTGGAGTGGAATGGAAAGGAATGGAGTGGTATGTCATGGAGTTGTATGTAACGGAGAGGCCTGGAATGGAGTGAATTGGATGGAGTAGAGAGGAGTGGAATGTAATGGAAAACAAAGGAATGCCGTGGAGAGGAGGGCAATGGAGTGGAGTGGAATTGAGTGGACTGGAGTTGAATGGAAAGGATTGGTGTGGAGTGCAATGGAGTGGAACGTAATGGAATGGATTGAAATGGTGTGAAATGGAGTGCAGTGCAGTGAAACTTAATTGAATGGAATGGAAAGGGGTGAAGTGGAATGGAATGCAATGGAATGGAGTGGAATTGAGTGGAATCAAGTGGAATGGAATAGAATGGAATGCAGTTGAATGGAACGGAGTGTTCTGGAATGGAATACAGTGGAATGGGTTGGAGTGGAACTCACTGGTGTGGAATGAAGTGGAATGGAATGGAAGGAAACGGAGTAGAGTGGAATGGAATCCATTGGAGTTGAGTGGAGCTGAGTGGACTGGAGTGGAATGGAGTGGAGAGGATTGGAGTGGAATCCAATTTAGTTGAGTGGAATGGAGTGCAATAAAATGGAATGGAGTGGAGTTGAACGGAATGGAAAAGTTGAAGCAGAGTTGATTTGAGTGGAATGGAATGGAATGGAGTGAAGTGGAGTGCAGTGGAGTGGAGAGGATTAGAATCTCATGGAATGGAGTGGAGTTTAATGGAATGGAGTGGAGTGGTGTGCAATGGAATGGAATGGAGTGGAAATGAATGGAAAGGAATGGTGTTAAATGCAATGAAGTGGAGCGGAATGGAGTGGAATACAGTGGAATAGAATGCAGTGGAGTGGAGTGGAGTGGAGTGGAGTGGAATGGAATGGAATGGAGTGTAGTGGAATGGAGTGTAATGGAATGAAGAGGAATTGAATGAAGAGGAATGGAGTGGAGTGGGGTAGATTGGAGTGTAGTGGATTGCAGTGGAATGGAATGGTATGGAATGGAGTGGAGTGGAACGGAATGGATTGGAGTGGAATGGAATAGAAAGGAATGTAGTTGAGTGCAATGGAGTGGAGTGGACTGGAATGGAGTGGAGTGGAGTGGAAAGAAATGGATTGCAATGGAACGGATTGGAATGGAATTGAGTGGAGTGGAGTGGAATGGAGAGGAAAGGAATGTGGTGGTCTGGAATGGAGTGGAGTGGAGCTGAGAGAAGTGCAGTGGAGAGGAATCGAATGGAGTGGATTGGAATTGATTGGAATGGAATGGATTGTAATGGATTAGATTGGAGTGGAAAGGAGGGCAGTAGAATGGAGTAGATTGGAGTGGAATGCAATGGAATGGAGTGGAGTGCAATGGGATGAAATTGAATATACTGGAATGGGGTGGAGTGGAGTGGATGGAGTGGAGTGCAAAGGAGTGGAGTGGAATGGAATGGAGTGGAGTGGAATGGAACACAGTGGAGTGAAATGGAATGGAGTGGAGTGGAATGGAATGTAGTGCAGCGGGTTGCGGTGGACTGGAATGGAGTGGAGTGGACTAGAGTGGAGTGGAGTGTAATGGAATAGAGTGGAGTGGAAAGGAATGTTATGCAATGGAGTGGGGTTGAGTGGAATGGATAGGATTGGAATACAATGGAATGCAAAAAATGGAGTGGAGTGGAATGGAATGGAATGGACTGGAGTGGAGTGGAGTGGAATGCAGTGAAGTGGAGTGGATTGGAGTGGAACGGAATGGAATTGAATGGAATGGTATGGAATGGAGTGGAGTGGATTGGAGTGGAGTGGATTAGAAAGGAGGGGAATGAAATGGAATTGAGTGCACTGGAATGGAGTGGAGTGGAGTGGAGTGGAGAAGAATGGAAAGGAATGTAATGTAGCAGAGTTGAGTGGAATGGAATGGATTGTAATGGAGTGGAGTGCAGTGCAGTAGAATGGAATGGAATGGAATAGAGTGGAGTGGAATGGAGTACAGAGGAAAGGAATGGAAAGGAATGGATGGGAGGGGAATGGAGTGGAGAGGAATGGTGTGTAATGGAGTGGAGTGGAATTGAGTGGAGAGGCATAAAGTAGAGTGGAATCGAATAGAATGGAGTGGAATGGACTGGGTAGGAATGGAATGGAGTGGAACGACATGGAATGGAATGGAATGGGGTGGAGGGGGTGCTGTGAAATGAAGTGGAATGGATAGGATTGGAGTTCAGTGGTGTGGAATGCAACGGAATGGATATAAGCAGAGGGGAGTGGATGTAGTGGAGTGTAATGGAATGAAATGGAATGGAATGGAATGGACTGCACTGGAATGGAATGGAGTGAAATCGAGTGGTGTGCCATGGATTGAGTGGAGTGCAGTGGAATGGAATGGAATGGAATCGAGGGGAGTGGAATGGAACGTATTGGAGAGGGGTGGAATGGAGTGGAATGTAATGGTGTGGACTGGAACGGAGTGGAGAGGACTGGAATGGAGTGGAATGGAATGGAATGGAATGGAAGGGAGTGGAGTGGAGTGGAATCAAGTGGAGTGTAGTTTAGTGGACAGGAATGGAGTGGATTGGACTGGAATTGAGTGTAGTGGAATGGAATGTAATGGAGAGGAATGGCATCGAATGGCATGGAATTGAATGGAATGAAGTGGAATGGAGTGGAGTGGAGTCCAAAGGACTGAAAGGGAATGGAATGTAGTGGAATGCAGTGGAGTGGAGTGGAATGGACTGTAGTAGAATGGAGTGGAGTGGAGTTGAATTGAAAGGAATTGAGTGGAGTACAATGGAGTGGAAGCGAATGTAATGGAATAGAATGGAGTGAAGTGGAGTGGAATGTAGTGGAGTGGAGTGGAATGGAATGGAAAGGAATGGTATGGAAAGGAATGGAATGTAGTAGAGGATACTAGAAAGGAGTCTAGTGGAATTGAGTATAATGGAGTGAAATGGAATTGAATGGAATGCAATGGAATGGAATAGAATGGAGTGGAGTGGAATGCAATGGCATGGAATGGAGTGGAGTCGAGTGGCGTGGAGTGGAATGGAGTCTAGTGGAATGGAGTGGAATGGAAAGGAGTGGAATGGCAAGGAATGGAATGGAATGGAGTGGAGGGGAACGGAGTGGAGGGCAGTGGAGTGGAATACAGTGGAGTGGAATGCATTGGAATGGAATGGAAAGGAATTGAATGGAATGGAACGGAATGGAATGGAGTTGAGTGGAAAGGAGTGGAGTGGATTAGAAAGGAGTGGAATGGAAAGGAATCGAGTGGAATGGAATGGAATGCAGTAAAGTGGAGTGGAGAGGAGTGCACAGAAATGGAGTCTAGTTAAAAGGAGTGCGATGGAATAGAGTGGAATATAATGGAGTGGAATGGAATGGTGTGGAGCGGAATAGCGTGGAGTGGAATGGAATGGCATGGAATGGAGTGGAGTACAATGGAATGGGGTGGAGTAGAAAGGAGTGGAGAGGAAAAGAATGAAACAAAATGGAGTGGAGAGGAGTGGAATTGGGTGGAGTGAAATGGAGTAGAGTGTAATGGAATGGAATGGAGAGGAATGGAAAGGAATGGAATGCACTGGAATGGAATGGAATGGAATGGAGTGGAGTGGAACAGAATGGAGTGTTGTGGGGTGGTATGGGGTGGAGTGAAAGGGAACGGAATGGAATGGATAGGGGTGGAATGGAGAGGCGTGGAATATAGAGGATTGAAGTCCATTGCTTAGGAATGGAATGGAAAGGTGTGGAGTGCAGCGAAGTGGAGTGGAGTGAAATAGATTGGAATGGAATGTATTGGAGTTGAATGGAGTATAGTGGGGTTGAAATTGAGGGGAATGGAAAGGGGTGGAATGGAATGGATTGGAATGCACTGGAGGGGAGTGTAGGAAAATGGAATGGAGTTGAATGGAATGCAGTGGAATTGAGTGCAGTGTAATAGAATGGAGTGGAGTGGAGTGAAATGCACTGGAATGGAATGGAGTGGAATGGAGAGGAATGGAGTTGAATAGAGATTAGTGAAGTGGAATGGAGTATAATGGACTGGAATATAGTGGAGTGGAATGGAATGGAGTGGAGTGTGTTGGAATGGAAGGGACTGGAACGAAGTGGAATGGAATGGAATGCTGTGGAATGAAAAGGAAAGGTATGGAATGGAAAGGAGTGGAATGTAATGGAGTGAAGTGGACTTAAATGGAGTGGAGTGGAGTGGAATAGAGTGGAATGGAATGGAGAGGAATGGAGTGGAGTGCAGTAGAGTGGAGTGGAGAGCATTGCAGAGGAATGGAATGGAGTGGAGTGGAATGGAAAGGAGTGGAATGGAATGGTACAGAATGGAATGGAGTTGAGTGGAGTGGAGAGAAGTGGAATGGGTTTGTGTGGTCTAGAATGGAGTGGAGTGGAATGGAATAGAGTGGAATGAAATGTACTGCAATGGAATGGAGTGGAGTGGAATGGACTGGAGAGGAATCGAATGGAAATGAGTGCGGTGGATTGGATTTGAATGGAGTGGAGTGGATAGGATTGGAGATGAACGGAATGGAATGCAATGGAGTGGAGTGGGTAGGTGTGTAGAGGATTTGAGAAGAGAAAAATGGAATGGAATGGAGTGGAATGGATTGAAATGGAACGGAATGGAATGGAGTGTAGTGGATTGGAGATGAGTGCAGTGTAACGGATTGGATTGCAGTGGAATGGAATGGAATGGATTGAGGTGGAGTGGAATGAAATGGAAAGGAAAGGAGTGGAATTGAGTAGAGTGGAGTGGAGTGGAGTGGAATGGCACGGAAGACAGTGGAATGAAATGGAATGTAAGGCAGTGGACTGTAATGGAATCTTGTGGAATGTAATTGAACGGCGTCGAATAGAGTGGAGTGAAGTGGAGTGGAGTGGAATTTAGAGGAATGGAATGGAAGGGATAGGAGTCTATTGCAGAGGAATAGAATGGAATGGAGTGGAGTGAAATGTAGTAGAGTGCAGTAGAATGGAATTGAAAGGAATGGAGTAGAAAGGAGTGGAAGGGAATGGAATGGAAAGGAAGTGAATGGAATAAAATAGTATGCAGTGGAGTGGAATGGAGTGGATTGGAATGGAATGGAATGGAATGCAGTGGACTGGAGTAGAATGGAGAGGAATGGAGTGGAATGGAATGGATTGGAATGCAATGGAATGGAAAGGAGTGTAATGCAATGGATTGGAGCAGCATGGAGTGCAATTTAATCGAATGCAGTGGAGTGCAGTGGAATGGAGAGGAATGAAGTGGAGTGGAGTGGATTGGACAGGAAAGGATTGGAATGGAGAGGAATGGAGTGGAGGGGAGTCGAGTGGAATAGAATGGAATGGAAGGGAGTAGAGTGGAATGGAATGGAATGGAGTAGAGTGGAATGGAATGGAGTGTGATGCAGTGAAGTGGACTGATGTGGAATGGGAAAAATTGGAACAGAGTGGAATGGAATTGCGTGGAGTGAACTTGAATGGAATGGAATGGAGTGGAATTGCAATGGAATGGAGTACAATAGAATGCAGTGGCTTAGAATGGAGTGTAATGGAATGGAGTGGAGTGGAGTGGAGTAGAATTCAATTGAATTGTGGGGAGTGGAATTGAATGGAGAGGAATGAAATGGAATGGAGTGGAGTGGATTGGAGAGTAGTGGAATGGACTAGAATGGAATGGAGAGGAGTGGAGTAGAATGGAATGCAGTGAAGCGGAACGAAATGTGGAATGGAGTGGAGTGGAATGGAATGGAATGGAATGTAAAGAAATGGAGTGGAGTGGAATGGAGTGTATTGGAGTGAAATGGAGTTGAATGTAATAGAATAGAATGGAGTGCAATGGAGTGGAATGAAAAGGATTAGAATGGAATCGAGGGGCATGGAGTGAAGTGGAATAGAATGGAATAGAATGGAGTGCAATGGAATGGAATGGAAAGGATTGGAATGGAATCGAGTGGAGTGGAGTGGAGTGGAATGTAATGGAATAGAATGGAGTGGACTCGAGTGGAAAGCAGTGAAATGGAGAGGAATGGAAAGCAATAGAGTGGAATGGAATGGAATGGGGTGGAATGCAATGCAATGGAACAGAGTGGAATGGAAAGGAGCAGAGTGGAATGGAGTGCAATGGGACGGAATGGAGTTGAGGGCAGTGGAATGGATTAGATTGGAGTGGATTGGAGTGGATTGCACTGGTATGCAGTTGAATGCAGTGGAATGTAGAGGAACGGAGTGTAGTGGAGTTGAGTGGAATTGAATGGAATGGAATGTAGTAGAGTGGAATGGAATTGAGTGGGGTTGAGTGAAGTCGACTGGTGTGGAGAGGAAAGGAGTAGAGTGGAATGGAATGGAATGGAATGGAGTGGAAATGAATGCAACGCAACGGAGTGGAAAGGAATGGAGGACAATGGAATGGAGAGGAGTGGAGTGGAGTGAAACGGAATGGAATGGAATGGAGGGAGTGGAATGGATTACAATGGAATGGAATGGAATGGAGTGGAGTAGAATGGAGAACTTTGGACAGGATTGGAATGAAATGGATTGGAGTGGATTGGAATGTTGTGGAGTGGAATGGAATGGAAAGGAGTGGAGTGGAATGGAGTGGAAAAATATGGAGTAGAGTGGAATGGAATGGAATGAAGTGGAATGGAATGGAACGGAATGGAATAGAATGGAATGGAATGGAATGGAGTGGAGTAGAGTGGAATGGAATGGAGTGGAGTGGAATGTAGGTGAATGGAAGGGAATAGAATGGAGTGGATTGGAATGGAGTCGAATGGGAAGAAATGGAATTGAGTGGAGTGTAGGGGAGTGGAATGAAGTGTAGTGGAGTCGAAAGGAGTGGAGTGGAGTAGAATAGAATGGAATGGAATTGAATAGAGTGGAATGGAAGGCAACGGCATGGAGTGCAATGGATTGGAGTGGAGTGAAATGGATTGTAATGGAATGGAGTAAAGTGGATTGGAATGAAAAGAAGTGGAATGGAATGGAATGGAATGTACTGGAGTAGAGGTGAGTGCAATGCAGTGGAGTGGAATGGACTGGAGTGGAGTGCAGTAGAGTGGAATGGAATGGAGTGAAATGGAGTGAAGTGGAGTGGAATGAAAGGAATGAAGTTCAATGGGATGGAGAGGAAGAGAGTGGACTGGACTTGAATGCAAAGGAATAGAATGGAGAGGAATTGAATGGAGTGGAGTGGAGTGGATAGGAATGGAGGAGAGTGGAATGGAGTGGAATGGAATGGAGTAGAGTGGAATGGAATGAAATGGAGTGAAATGGAAAGGAATGGAATGGAATGGAAAGGGGTGGAGTGGAGTGGAATGGAGTGAAATGGAAGTGATGGAGTTGAGTGGAGAGGAATGAAATGGAATGGAATGGAATGGAATAGAACATAGTGGACTGTTTTGGAATGCAGAGGAAAGGAGAGGAATGGAATGCAAAGGAGGGGAATGAAATGAAATGGAATGGAGTGGAATGGAAAGGAGTGGAGTAAAATTGATTTCAATGGAATGGAATGGAGTGAAGTGCAGTGGAATGGAATGGAATGGAGAGGAGTGGAGTCTATTGGACTGAAAAGGAGTAGAATAGAGTTTAATGGAAAGGAGAGGAGCGGAATGGAGTGCAATAGAATGGAACGGAGTGGAGTGAAGTGGAATGGAATGGAATGGAATGGAATGGAGTGGAATGGAGTGGAATAGAATGGAACGGAGTGGAGTGAAGTGGAATGGAATTGAATGGAATGGAGTGGAGTGGAGTGGATTGGCCTGGAATGGAGTGGAATGGAGTGGAATGGAGTGGAATGGAGAGGAGTGGAGTGGAGTCAAGTAGAATGCAATGGAATGGAGTAGAGTGGAAACGAAATGAGTGCGGTGGAGTGGAGTGGACTGGTGTGGAGCGGAAAGGAGTAGAGTGGAGTGTAATGGAATGGAGTGGAGTGGAATGGAATTTAGTGGAGTGTAAGCGAGTGGAGTGTAATAGAGTGGAGTGGAGTAGAGTGGAATGGAGTTGAAAGGAATGGATTAGAATGGAGTGGAATGGTAGGGAAGGGAATGGAAAGGAATGCAATGGAATGGAGTGTATTGGATTGGAATGGAGCGGAGTGGAGTGGAATGGAGTGGAGTGGAGTAGAATGGAATGGAATAGAATGGAATGGAGTGGAGTGGTGTGCAATGGAGTGCAGTGGAGTGGAATGGACGGGAGTGGAGTGGAATATAATTGAATGGAATGGAATGGAATGCATTGGAGTGGAATGGATTGTACTGGAGTGAGTAGAGTGTAATGGAAATGTATGATGTGGAAGGGAATGGAATGGAATGGAATGGAATAGAATAAAGTAGAGTGGAATGGAATGGAGTGGAGTGGAAAGGACTAGAGTGGAGTGCAGTGGAGTGGAAAAGAATGGAGTGGAGTGGAGTGGAGTGGAGAGGAATGAAATAGAATGGAATGAAAAGGGATGGAGTGGAATGAAGAGAACTGGAATGGAATGCAGATGAATAGAATGAAGTGGAATGGAACTGATCAGAGGGGAGTGGAGTAGTCTGAAATGCAATGGAACAGAGTGGAATAGAGTGGAATGGAATGGAGTGGATTGCAGTGCAGTGCAATGAAATGGGAAGGAGTGGATTTCAAAGGAGGGGAATGGAATGGTGTGGAGAGGAGGGGAATACAGAAGAATGGAGTATAGTATAGTGGAATGGAGTGGAATGGACTGGAATGGGTTGGAATGGTGTGGAATGGAGTGGAGTGTAATTAAGTGGAATGGATTGTAATGGAGTGGAGTGGAGTGGAATGAAATAGAAAGGAGCGGAGTGGAGTGAAATGCAGTGGAGTGGAATGGATTGTAGAGGAATGAGTAGAGTGGAATGCAATGGTATTAAGTGGAAAGGAATGGAAAGGAATCGAATGAAATGCAATCGAATCGAGTAGAGTAGAGTGGAGTGGAATGGAGTGGAGTGGAAAGGACTGGAGTGAAGTGCAGTGGAGTGGAAAAGAATGGAGTGGAGTGGAGTGGAATGAATTGGAATCGAGTGGAATGGGATGGAGTGGAACGCAGTGGACTGGATTGGAATGCAAAGAAATAGAATGGATTGGAATTGAACGGAGTGGAGTGCAGTGTTGTGTAATGGAATGGAGGACAATGGAATGGTGTGGAATGGAATGGAGTAAAATGGAGGTGAATGGAGTGAAATGGAGTGCGTGTAGTTGAATGAAGGGGAATGGAATGGAATGGAATGGAGTGGAATGGAATGGAATGGAGTGGAATCGAATGGAATGGAATGGAATCGAATGGAATGGAGTGGAATGGAGTTTAATGGAACGGGGTGGAATTTAACGGAATAGATTGGAATGGAATGGAATGGCATGGATTGGAGAGGAGTGGACCGGAATGGATTGGAATGGAATGGAGTGGAGTGCACTGGAATGGAAAGGAATAGAGTGGAGTGCAGTGGAGTGGACTGCAATGTACTGTAAGGGAGTGGAATGGATTGGAGTGCAGTGGAATGGAAAGGAATAGAGTGGAGTGCAGTGGAGTGGACTGCAATGTACTGTAAGGGAGTGGAATGGAGTGGAGTGGATTGGAGTAGAATAGAATGTATTGATATGTAATGGAGTGGAGTGGAGTGGAGAGGAATATCTTGGAATGGATTGGAATGGAGTGGAATTGAGTGAAATGGAATGAAATGGAACGGAGTGAAGTAGAAGGCAGCGGAGTGGAATACAGTGGAGTTGAGTTGAATGGAATGGACAGGAGCGGAGTGGAATGGAGTGGATTGGATTTGAATGGAGTGGAATGGAAAGGGGTGGAGTGGAGTGGAGTAGAATGGAGGAGAGTGGAACGGAATGGAGTGGAGCGGAAAGGTTTGTAAAGGAATAGAATGGATTGGAGTGGATTGGAGTGGAGTAGAGTGGATTGGAATGGAGGGGAAAGGGGTGGAATCGAGTGGAATGCAGTGGAGTGTAATGGAGTGGAATCGATAGGAATGGAATGGAGTAGAGTGGACTGGAATGGAGTGGGGTGGAATGGAGTGGAATGGAGTTTAGTGGAGTGGAAGGAAATTGACTGGAGTAGAGCGGAAGGCAATGGAGTGGAAAGGGATAGAATTCAGTGGAATGGAAAGGAGTGGAGTGGAATGGAGTGAAATGGAATGGAGTGGAGTAGAGTGCAGTGGAATGGAATTGAATAAAGTGGAGTGCATTTGAGTGTACTGGAATGGACTGAAATGGAGTGGAATGGAAAGGAATGGAATGGAATGGAATAGAGTGAAACGGAATAGAGTGGAGTGGAATAGAGTGCAATGGAATGGAATGGAACGACATGGAGTGGAGTACAATTTAATGGAATGGAGTGCAGTAAAATTGAGTGAAATATAGTGGAGTGGAATGGAGTGGAGTGGAACGGATTAGAGTGAAATGGAATGGAATGCAGTGGGATGTAATGGAACGTAATGCAGTGGGGTAGATTTTACTGGAATGGAGTGGAATGGATTGGAATATAGTGGAGTAGAGTGGAATAGAATGGAATGCAGCAGAGTGGAGTGGAATGGAATGAAGTTGAATGGAGTGGAGTGGAGAGGATGAAGAGCAGTGCAGTGGAATGGAATGAAATGGAATGGAATGAAGCGGAGTGGAATGGAATGTACTGGTTTGGAGTTGAATGGAGTGGAATGGAGTGGAATCGACTAGAATGGAGTGGAGTGGAATGGAATGGAATGGAGTTGAATGGCATCGAATGGCATGGAATGGAGTAGAGTGAAGTGGAATGGAGTGGAGTGGAGTTGGAAGGAGTGAAATGGAATCTAATCGAAAAGAATGGAATATAGTGGAGTGAAGTGGAAAGGAGTGGAGTGGATTGCAGTGGACTGGAGTTGAATTGGAAGAAATGGAGTGGATTGCAGCAGAGTGGAACAGAATGGAATGGAACGGAATGGAGTGGAGTGCAGTGGAATAGAGCGCCGTGGAGTGGATTAGAATGCGAAGAATGGAATAGGGTGTAGTGGGATGGAATGGAATGGAATGGAATGGAATGCTGAGAAATTTAGTGAAGTGGAGTGGAATGGAATAGAATGGAATGCAGTGGAATGAAATGGAAAGGAGTGGAGTAGAACGGAAAAGCATGGAATGGAGTGGAGTGGAGTGGAGTGGGGTGGAGTGGAGTGGAATTGAATGGCGTGGAGTGAATTGCAGTGGAATGTTATGGAATTGAATCGAATGGAATGGAGTAGAGTGGAATGGAGTTGAGTGGATTAGAACGGAGTGGAATGGCAAGGAATCGAGTGGAATGGAATGGAGTGCAGTGGAGTGGAGTGAAGACTGATGGAATGCAACGGAGAGGATTGGAATTGATTGGAATGGAATGGAGTGGAAAGCAGCGGAGTGCAGACAAGCTCAGTTGAGTGGAATGGCATGGAATGGATTGGAATGGAATGGAATGGAATGGAAAGGAATGGAATGGAATGGAATAAAATGGAGTGGAATGGAATAGATTGGAGTGGAGTGGAGTGGAATAGAATACATTGGATTGGAGTGGAGTGGAATTGAATGGAGTGGCAAGGAATGGATTGGAATATAAAGGAGTGGAGTGAAATGCAGTGGAGTTGAATGGAATAGCATGCAATGCAGTGGAATGCAAGTGAATGGAGTGGATTGGAATGGAGAGGATTGTAATAGAATGGAATAAAATGGAGTGGAGTGGAGTGGAATGTAGTAGATTAGATTGGAAAGGAGTTATATGGAAAAGAATAGAATGGAGTGGAGTGGGATGGAATGGAGTGGATTCGAGCAGAGTGGGATGGAATGGAATGGATTGGAATGGAAAGGAATGTAATCGAATAGAAAGGAATGGAGAGGAGTGGAGTAGGATGGAGTGTAAGTGAATTCACAGAGTTGAGTAGAGAGGAATGTAATGGAATGGAATGGATTGGAGTGTAATGCAAAGGAGTTCAGTGGAATGGATTGCAAAGGATTGGAATGGAGTGGAGTGCAGTGGAATGTAATGGAATGGAGAGGAGTGGAGTCTATTGGACTGGAAAGGAGTGGAATTGAGTTTAATGGAAAGGAGTGGAGTGGAATGGAGTGCAATAAAATGGAATGGAGTGGAGTGCAATGGAATGTAATAGAATGGAGTGGAGTGGAGAGGATTGGACTGAAATGCAGTGAAATGGAATGGAATGGAGAAGAGTGGAGTGGTGAGGAGTCAAGTGGAATGGAATGGAACGTCATGGAATGGAATGGAGTAGAGTGGAAAGGAATTGAGTGGGGTGGAGTAGAGTGGACTGGTGTGGAGTGGAAAGGAGTAGAGTGGAGTGGAATGGAATGCAGTGGAGTGGAATTGAACATAGTGGAGTGGAAGGGAGTGGAGTGTAATGTAGTAGAGCAGAGTGGAATGGAGTTGAAAGGAATGGAATAGAATGGAAAGGAATGGAATGGACGAGAATGGAAAGGAATGGAATGGAATGGAGGAGAGTGGAGTGGAATGGAGAGGAGTGGAGTAGAATGGAATGGAATAGAATGGAATGGAGTGGAGTGGTGTGGAATGGAGTGAACTGGAGTGGAATGCAGGGGAGAGGAGTGGAATATAGTGGAATGGAATGGAATGGAATGGAGTGGAATGTATTGCAGTGGAATGAGCAGAGTGGAAAGGAATGGTATGAAGTGGAAGGAAATGGAATGGAATGGAAAGGAAAGGAATGGATTGGAATCTACTAAAGCAGAGTGGAGTGGAAAGAAGTGGAGTGGAAAGGACTGAAGCAGAGTGCTGTGGAGTGGAAAAGAATAGAGTGGAGTGGAGTGGAGAGGAATGAAATCAAATAGAAAGAAAGGGATGGAGTGGGATGGAGTGAACTGGAGTGAAATTCAGAGGAAAAGACTGGAGTGAAATGGAATTGAGCAGAGTGGAGGGGAGTGGAGTTGATTGGAATGGAACAGAGTGGAATGGAGTGGAATAGAATGGAGTGGACTGGAGTGCAGTGCAATGAAATGGAAAGGAGTGGACTGCAAAGGAGTGGAACAGAAAGGTGTGGAGAGGAGGGGAATGGAGTGGAAGGGAGAATAGCATAGTGGAATGGAGTGGAATGGAGTGGGATGGTGTGGAATAAAGTGGAGTTGACTGGAGTGGAATGGAATGGAAGGGTGTGGAATGGACTGGAGTGGAGTGGAATGGAGTGGAAAGGATTGGAATGGAGTGAAAAGGATGGGAATGGAGTGAAGTTAGTGGAATGGAATGGAACAGAGTGAAGTGGATTGAAATGAAGTGGAGAGGAATGATGAGGAGTAGAGTGGAAGGGAAAGGACTGAAGTTGAATGGAAGGAAGTGGAACGGAAAGTAGTTGAAAGGAATGGAATGGAATGGATTGGAGTGGAATGCATTGTAGTGGAATGAGTACAGTAGAATGGAATTTTATGAAGTGGAAGGGAATGGAAAGGAATGGAATGGAATGGAATGGAATCGAATCAAATGGAGTAGAGTGGAGTGGAATGGATTGCAGTGCAAAGTACTACACTGAAGTGCACTGGAGTGGAAAATAATGGAGGGGAGTGGAGTGGAGTGGAATGAAATGAAACGGAGTGAAAAGGGATGTAGAGGAAAGGAGAGGACTGGACTGGAATGCAAAGAAATAGAATGGATTGGAATTGAATGGAGTGGAGTGGAGTGGAGTGTAGTGTTGTGGAATGGAATGAAGGAGAAAGGAACGGAATGGAATGGAATGGAATGCAATGGAATGGAGTGGAGTGGAATGCAGTGGAAAGGAATGGAACGTCGAATGGAATGGAAAGGAATGTGGAATGCAATCTGCAAAGGAACGTGGAATGCAGTGGAATGGAAAATGGAAAGGAATGTGGAATGAAATGGAATCTGGAATGGAAGGGAATGGAATGGAATGTGGAATGGAATGTGGAATGGAAATGAATGTAATGGAATGGAAAGTAATGGAAAGTGGAATGGAATGGAATGGAATGTGGAATGGAATGGAATGGGATGTGGAATGCAATGTGGAATGGAATGTGGAATGGAATGTGGAATGGAATGTGGAATGGAATGTAATAAAAAGTTTAATGGAATGAAATGCAATGGAATGGAATGTGGAAAGGAATGTAGAATGGAATAGAATGGAATGTGGAATGGAATCTGGAATGGAATGCAATGGAATCAGGAATGGAATGTGGAATGCAACGTGGAATGCAATGAAGTGGAAGATGGAATGCAACGTGGAATAAAATGCAATGGAACGTGGAAAGGAACGGAATGCAAAGTGGAATGGAATGTGGAATTGAATTTGGAATGGAACGTTAAATGGAATGTGGAAAGGAATATGGAATGGAGAGGAATGGAATGTGGAATGGAATGGAATGGAATTTGGAATGGAATCAAATGGAATGGAATGTGGAATGGAATGGAATGGAACGGTATGGAATATGGAATGGAATGGAATGGATCATGGAAAGGAAAGTGCAATGGAATGTGGAAAAGAACATGGAATGGAATGTGGAGTGGATTGGAAGGGAATGTGGAATGGAATGGAATGGAATGTGGAATGGAAAGGAATAGAATGTTGAATGCAATGGAATGGTATGGAAAGTAGAATAGAATTAAATGCGATGTAATGGTATGTGGAATGAAATGGAATGGATTGTGGAATGGAATGTAATGGAATGTGGAATGGAATGGAATGGAGTGAGGAATGGAATGGAATGGAATGCAATTTGGAATGGAGTGGAATGGAATGGAATGTGGAACTGAATGGAAGGGAATGTAGAATGGAATGGAATGGAATGTGGAATGAAACGGAATGGAACCTGTAATAGAATGTGGAATGGAATTCGGAATGGAATGGAATGGAATGGAATGTGGAATTCAATAGAATGGAATGTGTAATGGAATGAATTGGAATGTGTAAAGGAATAGAATGGAATGTGGAATGGAATGTAGAAAGGAATGTGGAATGGAATGAAATGGAATGGAATGTGGAATGGAATGGAAAGTAATGTGGAATGGAATGTAACGTGGAATGGAAAGGAATGGAGTGTGGATTGGAATGTCATGGAATGTGAACTGTAACGGAATGTAAAGGAATGGAATGTGAAATGGAATGTGAAATGGAATTTTGAATGGAATGTGAAAGGGAATGTGGAATGCAATGTGGAATGGAAGGAAATGCAATGTGGAATGGAATGGAAAGGAAAGTGGAATGGAAGGGAATGCAACGTGTAATGGAATACAGAATGGAAAGTGGAATGGAATGGAATGCAACGCGTAATGGAATACAGAATGGAAAGTGGAATGGAATGTGGAATATAATGTGGAATGGAACGTGGAATGGAATGTGAAATGGAATGGAATGGAATGCGGAATGGAATAGAATGGAATGAAATGGCATGTTAAATGGACTGTGGAAGGGAATTTGAAATGGAATGTTGGAGTAAAATGCTGAATGGAATGAAGTGGAACACGGAATGGTATGGAATGGAACGTGGAATTGAATGGAATGGAATGTGGAGTGGAATGAGGAATGGTATGTGGAGCGGAACTTAGACTGGAACGTAGAAAGGAAGGGAATGGAATGTGGAATGGAACGGAATGGAATGTGGAATGGAAAGTGGAATGGAATGCAAAGGAATGTGGAATGGAAAGTGGAATGGAATGGAATGGAATGTGGAAATCAATGGAACGGAATGTGGAATGGAATGTGGAATGGAATGGAATGTGAATGGAAAGTGGAATCCAATGGAATGTGGAATGGAATATGGAATGCAATGGATTGGTTTGTGTAGAATGTGGAATGGAATGGAATTGAATGTGGAATGGAAAGTGGAATTTAATGGAATGGAAAGTGAAATGGAACGTGGAATAGAACGTGAAATGGAAAGTGGAATGGAACGTGGAATGGAACGTGGAATGTAACAGAAGGAAATGTGGAATGCAATGGAAGGCAATGCGGTATGGAATGGAATGGAAGGGAATGGAATGTGAAAAGGAATGTGGAATGGAATGTGAGATGGAATGTAGAATCGAATGTGGAATTGAATGAAATTGAACGTGGAATAGAATGGAATGGAACGTGGAATAGAATGAAATGGGACATGGAATGGAAGGTGGAATTGAACGTGGAATGGAATGTGCAATGGAATGCGGAATGGAAAGTGGAATGGAACGGAATGGAACGTGAAATGGATCGTTGAATGGAATGGAATGGAAAGTGTAATGGAATGTCGAAATGGTCGTGGAATGGAACGTAGAATGGAATGGAATGGAATGTGGAATTGAATGTGGAATGGAATGGAGTGGAATGTGGAATGGAATGTGCAAAGGAATCGAATGGAATGTGGAAGGAAATGTGGATTGGAATGAAGTAGAATGTGGAATGGAATGGAATGGAAAGTGGAATGGAATGTTGAAGGTATGCAAGGGAATTTGGAATGGAATGTGGAATGGAATGGATTGTGGAATGGAATGTGGATCGAAAGCAGCATGGAATGGAATGTAACGTGCAATGTAATGTGGAATGGAACGGAAAGGTATGTGAAATGGAATGTTGAATGGAAAGTGGAATGTAAATTGGAATGGAATGGAATGGAACATGGAGAGCAATGCGGAATGGAATGCGGAATGGAAAGTAATGGAATGGAATGGAATGTGGAATGGAATGTGTAATGGAATGGAAAGTGGAATGGAATGTTGAATGGAATGGAATGGATTGCGGAATGAAATGTGGAATAGAATGTGGAATGGAATGTGGAATGGAATGGAATGGAATATGGAGTGGAACGTGGAATGAAACGTGGAATGGAACGTGGAATGGAACGTAAAATGGAATGTGGAAAGGAGCGTGGAAAGCAATGTGGAATGGAAAGTGGAATGGAATGTGGAATGGAATCTGGAATGGAATGGAATGGAATGGAATACAGAATGGAACGAGGAACGGAATGCAATGGAATTTGGAATGGAAACTGGAATTCAGTGCGGAATGGAATGTGGAATGGAAAGTGGAATGGAATGGAATGGAATGGAAAAGAACGTGGAATGGAATGTGGAATGGAATTTGGAATGGAACGTTAAATGGAATGTGGAATGCCACGTGGAATGGAAAGAATGGAATGTGGAAGGGAATGGAAAGGAATGGAGTATAATTTGGAATGGAATGGAGTGGAATGTGGAATGGAATGGAATGGAATGTGGAATGGAATGTGGAATGGAATGTGGAATGGAATGTGGAATGGAATGTGGAATGCAATGGAATGGAATGTGGAATGCAATGGAATGGAAAGAGGAATGGTATGGAATGGAATGTGGAATGGAATGGAACGTGGAATTGAATGGAATGGAATGTGGATTGGAATTGAATGCAATATGCAATAGAATGGAATTAAATGGAATGTGAAATGGAACGTGTAATGGAATGTGGAAACGAATGTGGAATGGAATGAAATGTAACGTGGAATGGAGTGTAGTGGAAACTGGAATGGAATGCAATGGAACATAGATAGGAACGTGGAATTGAATGTGGAATGGAATGTGGAATGGAATGGAATGGAATGTGAAATGGAATGTGGAGTGGAATGGAACGGAATGTCGAATGGAATGTGGAATGGAATGGAATGGAATGTGGAATGGAATGTGGAATGGAATGGAATAGAACACAGAATGCAAAGGGGAAAGGAAACGAATGCAACGTAATAGGGAATGGAATGAAAACTGAAATGGAATGTGGAATGGAATGTGGAGTGCAATGTGGAATGGAATGTTGTATGGAATGGAATTGTATGTTTGATGGAAAGTGGAATAGAATGGAATGGAATGTGAAACGTAATGGAATGGAAAGTGGAATAGAATGGAATGGAATGGAATGGAATGGGGAATGGAATGGAAAGGAATGGAATGGAATTTGGAATGAAATGGAAGAGAATGTGGAATGTAATGGAAATGAATGTAGAATGGAATTCTACGGTATGTGGAATGGAATGTGGAATGAAATTGGATGGAACGAGGAATGGAATAGAATAAAATGAAATGGCATGTGAAATGGAATGTGGAATGGTATGTGAAATGGAATGTGGAGTAGAATTTGGAATTGAATGAAGTGGAACATGAAATGATATGGAATGGAACGTGGAAGCGAATGGAATGGAATGTGGAATGCAACGTGGAATGAAACGTGGAATGGAACATAGAATGGAATGTGGAAACGAATGGAATGGAATGTGGAATGGAATGGAATGGAATGTGAAATGGAAAGGGGAATGGAATGTAATGGAATGTGGAATGGAAAGTAGAATGGAATGGAATGGAATGTGGAATGCAATGTGGGATGGAATAGAATGGAATGTGGAAAGGAAAGTCGAATGCAATGGAATGTGGAATGGAATGTGGAAAACAATGTGGAATGGAATGGATTAGCATGTGGAATGGGAAGTGGAATAGAATGTAATCGAATGTGGAATGGAATGGAATTGGTTTGCATGGAATGAGGAAAGGAATAGAATTGAATGTGGAGTGGAATGTGGAATGGAATGGAATGGAACGTGAAATGGAAAGTGGAATGGAAAGTGGAATGGAACGTGGAATGATTCGGGGAATGGAATGTGGAATGTAATGGAAGGGAACGTGTATTGGAATGGAATGGAATGTGGAAAGGAAAGGAATGGAATGGAATGGAATGTGCAGAGGAATGAGGAATGGAAAGTTGAATGAAATGCGGAATGGAATGTGGAATGGAATGCAATGGAACGTGGAATGGAATGGTATGGAAAGTGGAATGGAACGGAATGGAATGTGGAATGGGAAGGACAGGAACGCGGAATGCAATGTGGAATGGAATATGGAATGGAATGCGGAATGAAATGGAATGGAACGTGGAATAGAACGGAATGGAATGTGGAATTTAATGGGATGAATTTAAATATTAAATGGAATGGAATGGAATGCTGAATGAAATGGAATGGAATGGAATGGAATGCTGAATGGAATGGAATGGAATGGAATGCAATGGAATGTGTAATGGAATGGAATGTGAAATGGAATGGAATGGAATGTGGAATAGATTGTGGAATGGAATGTGGAATGGAATGGAATGGGTAATGGAACGGAAGGTAATGTGTAAAGGAATGGAAGGGAATCTGGAATCGAGCAGAATGGAATGTGTAATGGAATGGAATGGAATGTGGAATCGAGAAGACTGCAATGTGGAAAGAATGGAATGGAATGGAATGTGGAATGGAATGTGGAAAGGAATGGATTGGAATGTGGAATGGAATCTGGAATGGAATGGAATGTGGAATTCAATGGAACGGAACATAATGTGGAATGGATTGAAAAGGAATCTGGAAGGGAATGTGTACTGGATTGCAATGGAATGGAATGGAAAGTGGAATGGAATGCAATGGATTGGAATGTGGAATGGAATGGAACGGAAAGTGGAATTCAATGGAATGCAATGGAATGTGGAATTGAACGCAATGGAATGGCATCGAAAAGAATGTGGAATGGAACGGAATGTGGATTGGAACATGGAAGAGATTGGGACGGATAGTTGAATTGAATGCTCAATAGAATGGAAAGAAAATTGAAATGGAATGTGGAATGGAATGGAATGTGGAACTCAATGGAATCGAATGTGGAATGGAATAGAATGCATTGGAATGGAAAGTGGAATGGAATGAAATGGAATGGAATTTGGAATGGAATTAAATGGTATGGAATGTGGAATGGAATGGAAAGTCGAATGAAATGGAATGGAATGTGGAATGCAATGTTGAATGGAATGTGGAGTAGAACGGAATTGAATGTGGAATGGAAGGTGGAATGGAATTTATTGGAATGTGGAATGGAATGTGGAATTGAATGAGATGGAATGTGGAATGGAATGTGGAATTAAATGGAATGAAAAGTGGAATGGAATGTGGAATGCAATGGGCTGAAATGTGTAATGGAAAGTGGAATGGAATTGAAAGGAAAGTGGAATGGATTGCAATGGAGTGTGGAATGGAACTGAATGGAATGTGGAATGGGATGCAATAAGATATGGAATGGAAACGAAAGTAATGTGGAATGAAATTGAATGGAATGGAATGGAATGTGGAATGGAATTGAATGGAATATGTAATGGAATGTGGAATGGAAAGTGGAATGGAATGGAAGAGAATGAGGAATGTAAGGTGGAAAGGAATGGAATGAAAGGTGGAATGGAATGGAATGGAATGTGGAATGGAATATGGAATGGAATGGGAGGCAATGTGGAAGGGAATGTGGAATGCAATGGAATGTGAAATGGAATGTGGAATGGAATGGCATGTGGAATGGAAAAGAATGGAGTGCGGAATGGAATGGAATGGAACGGAGTGTGGAATGGAATGGATTGGATTGGAATGTTGAATGGAATGGAATGGAATGCAAAGGAATTGTATGTGGAATATAATGGAATGGAATGGAATGTGGAATGGAATGGAATGGAAAGCGGAATGGAATGCAATGAAATGCAATGTGGAATGGAATGGAATGGAATTGCATCTAATGGAATGTGAAATTGAATGTAATGGAATGTGGAATGGAATATGGAATACAATGGGATGCAATGTGGAATGGAAATTGGAAAACAATGGAATGGAATGTGGAATGAAATGTGGAATGGAATACAATGTGGAATGGAATGGAAAGAAATGTGGAATGGAGTGTGGAATGGAATGGAATGGAACGTGGAATGGAACCTGCAAAGGAATGGCATGGAATGTGGAATGGAATCTGGAATGGAATGGAATGGAATGGAGTATGCAATGCAATGTACTGGAATGGAAAGGAATGTGGAAGGGAATGTAATGGAATGTGGAATGGAATGGAATGTGGATTGCATGAAATGGAATGTGGAATGGAATATGTAATGGAATGGAATAGAATGTATAATCAAAATGGAACGGAATGTGGAATTGAATGGAAGGGAATGTGAAATGGAAAGGAATGGAATGTGGAATGGAATGCTTTGGAATGTGGAATGCAATTGAAGGGAATGGAATGGTTTGGAATTTGGAATGCAATTGAACGGAATCTAATGAAATGTGGAATGGAATTGAATGGAATGCGGAATGGAATGCGGAAAGAAATTGAATGGAGTGTGGAATGGAATGTGGAATGGAATGGGGTGGAATGTGGAATGGAATGTGGAATGTAATGTAATGGAATGTGGAATGGAATGTGGAATGGAGGGTGGGGTGGATTTGAATGTGTAATGGAAGGTGGAATGGAATGGAATGGAATGTGGAATGGAATGGAATGCAATGTGGAATGGAATGTGGAAAGGAAAGTGGAAGGGAATGTGGAATGGAATGTGGAATGTGGAATGGAATGAGGAATGGAATGTGGAATGGAACGAGGAATGAAATTTGGAATGGAAGGGAAGGGAAAGTGGAAAGGAATGTGGAATGGAATGGCATGAAATGTGGAATGGAATGGAATGGAATGTGGAATGGAATGTGGAATGCAATGGAATGGAATGTAGAGTGGAATGTGGAATGGACCGTGGAATAGAATGTAACGTGGAATTCAAAGGAATGAAATGGAATGTGGAATGGAATTGAATGGAATGGAAAGGAATGTGGAATGGAATGTGGAACAAACGGAATGGAATGTGAAATGGATTGTGGAATGGAATGTGGAATGAAGAGGAATGGAAAGTTGAGTGGAATGTGGAATGAAAAGGAATGGAAAGTGCAGTGGAATGCGGAATGGAACGTGGAATAGAATGTAACGTGGAATGGATTGCAATGTGGAAAGTAATGTGGAATGGAATGGAATGAAATGGAATGTGGAATGGAATGGAATGGAATGTGGAATTCAATGGAACGGAATGAAATGTGGAATGGAATTCAATGGAATGGCATGGAATGGAATGCAGAATGGAATGGAATGTGGAACGGAATGGAATCGAATGTGGAATGGAAAAGAATGGATTGGCATGGAAAGTGGAATGGAATGGAATGAGATGGAATGTGGAATGGAATGAGATGGAATGTGGAATGGAATGGAATGGAGTGTGGAATGGAATGTGGAATGTAAAGTGATGGAATGTGGAATGGAATGGAATGGAATGGAATGTGGAATGGAATTAAATGCTATGGAATGTGGAATGGAAAGGAATGGCATATGGAATGGAAAGTCAAATATAATGGAATGGAATGTGGAATGGAATGTGGAATGGAATGTGGAGTAGAATGGAAAGGAATGTGAAATGGAAGGTTGAAGGGAATTTATTGCAATGTGGAATGGAATGTGGAATGGAATCGAATGGAATGTGGAATATATTGTGCAATGGAATGGAATAGAATGTGAATGGAATGGCATGGAAAGTGGAATGGAATGGAGTGGAACGTGGAATGGAATATGGAATGTAATGTAATGGAATGTGGAATGGAATGTGGAATGGAATATGGGAAGGATTTGAATGTGGAATGGAATGTGAAATGGAATGGAATGGAATGTGGAATGGACTGTGGAATGTTATGTAATGTAATGTGGAATGGAATATGGACTGGAATGTGGGATGGATTTGAATGCGGAATGGAAGGTGGAATGTAATGGAATGGAATGTGAATGGAATGGGGTGGAATGTGGAATGGAATGTGTAAAGAAATGTAATGTAATGTGGAATGGAATGTGGAATGGAATGTGAGGTGGATTTGAATGTGTAATGGAAGGTGGAATGGAATGGAATGGAATGTGGAATGGAATGTGGAAAGTAACGTGGAATGAAATGTGGAATGCAATATGGAATGGAATGGAATTGAATGTGTAATAGGATGAGGAATGGAACGTTGAATGGAATGTGGAATGAAATTTGGAATGGAAAGAAAGGAATGTGTACAGGAATGTGGAATGGAATGGCATGCAATGTGGAATGTAATGGAATGCAATGTGGAATGGATTGTGAAATGCAATGGAATGAAATGTAGAGTGGAATGTGGAATGGAACGTGGAATAGATTGTAAATTGGAATGGAATGGAATTAAATGGAATGTAGAATGGAATTGAATTGAATGGAATGGAATGTGAAATGGAAACGTATGGATTGGAATGCGGAATGGAATGTGGAAAGGAATGGAATGGAATGTGGCTTGGATTGTGGAAAGTAATGTGCAATGCAAAGGAATGGAAAGTGGAGTGGAATGTGGAATGGAAAGGAATGGAAAGTGGAGTGGAATGTGGAAAGGAACGTGGAATAGAATGTAACGTGGAATGGATTGGAATGTGGAAAGTAATGTGGAATGGAATGGAATGGAATGAGGAATGGAATGGCATGGAATGTGGAATTCAATGGAATGGAATGGAATGTGGAATGGAAATGTATGGAATGGCATGGAATGGAATGTGGAATGGAATGGAAAGGAATGTGGAATGGAATATGGAATGGAAGCTCATGCAACGTTGAATGGAATGTGAAATAGAATGGAATGGAATGTGGAATGAAATGTGTAAGGGAATGGAATGTGGAAAGGAATGGAATGGAAAGAGGAATGCAATGGAATACAATGTGGAATGGAATGTGGAATGGAATGAACTGGAATGTGGAATGGAATAGAATGCAATGTGGAATGGAATGAAAATAAATGTGGAATGAATTTGATTGGAATGGAATGGAATGTGGAATGTAATTGAATGGAATGTGGAATGAAATGTGGAATGGAATGGGGAATTCAATGTGGAATGGAATGTGGAATGCAAAGGTATGGAATGTTTAATGGAATGGAATGGAATGTGGAAAGGAAAGGAAAGGAATGTGAAATGTAATGGAATGGAATGTGGAATGGAATGGTAGGGAATTGAATGTGGAATGGAATGCAGAATGGAATGGAATGGAATGTGCAATGGATTTTGGAATGGAATGTGGAATGGAATGTGGAAAGCAATGGAAAGGAATGTGGAATGGAATGTTGAAAAGAATGTGGAATGGACTGTGGAATGGAATGTGAAATGGAAAGTGAAATGGAATGTGGAATAGAATGGAATGGAATGAGCAATGGAAGGTGGAATGGAACACGGAATGGAAAGTGGAATGGAATGTGGAATGGAATGGAATGAAATGTGGAATGGAATGGAATGGAATGGAATGTGAAATGGAATGTGGAATGGAATGTGAAAAGGAATGTGGAATGCAATGTGAAATGGAATGTGGAAAGGATTGTCGAATGGAAAGTAATGGAACGTGGAGTGGAGTGGAATGGAGAGTGGAGTGGAACGTAGAATGCAACGTGCAATCGAATGGAATGGAATGTGCGATGGAATTGAATGGAATGTGGAAAGGAATGGAATGGAATGTGGAATGGAATGTGGAATGGAATGGAATGGAATTTGGAATGGAATGGAAGCAACGTAGAATGGAAAGAATGGAATGTGGAATGGAATGTGGAATGAAATGGAATGGAACGAGGACTGGAACGTGGAATGAAACGTGGAATGGAACGTGGAATGGCATCAGTAATGTCATGGAATGGAATGTGGAATGGAAGTGAATGGAATGCGGAATGGAATGTGGAATGAAATTTGGAATGGACTGTGGAATGGAAGGGACTGGAATGAGGAATGGAATGTGGAATGGAATGTGGAATGTAATGTAATGTAACGTGGAATGGAATGTGGAATGGAATATGGGATGGATTTGAATATGGAATGGAATGTGAAATGGAAAGGAATGGAATGTGGAATGGACTGTGGAATGTTATGTAATGTAATGTGGAATGGAATATGGAATGGAATGTGGGATGGATTTGAATGCGAAATGGAAGGTGGAATGTAACGGAATGGAATGTGAATGGAATGGGGTGGAATGTGGAATGGAATGTGGAATGCAATGAAATGGAATGTGGAATGGAATGTGAGGTGGATTTGAATGTGGAATGGAAGGTGGAATGGAATGGAATGGAATGTGGAATGGAAAGTGGAATGGAATGGAATGGAATGTGGAATGGAATGTGGAAAGTAACTTGGAATGGAATGTGGAATGGAATGTAGAATGGAAAGAATTGCATGTGCAATGGAATGAGGAAGGGAACGTTGAGTAGAATGTGGAATGAAATTTGGAATGGAAAGAAAGGATTGTGGACAGGAACGTGGAATGGAATGGCATGCAATGTGGAATGGATTGGAATGCAATGTGGAATGGAATGTGGAATGCAATGGAATGAAATGCAGAGTGGAATGTGGAATGGAACGTGGAATAGATTGTAAATTGGAATGGAATGCTATTAAATGGAATGTGGAATGGAATTGAATTGAATGGAATGGAATGTGAAATGGAAACGTATGGATTGGAATGTGGAATGGAATGTGGAATGCAATGGAATGGAATGTGGAATGGATTGTGGAAAGGAAGGTGGAATGCAAAGGAATGGAAGGTGGAGTGGAATGTGGAATGGAAAGGAATGGAAAGTGGAGTGGAATGTGGAATGGAACGTGGAATAGAATGTAACGTGGAATGGATTGGAATGTGGAAAGTAATGTGGAATGGAATGGAATGGAATGAGGAATGGAATGGCATGGAATGTGTAATTCAGTGGAACGGAATGGAATGTGGAATGGAATTGAATGGAATGGCATGGAATGGAATGTGGAATGGAATATGGAATGGAAGCTGATGCAACGTGGAATGCAATGTGAAATAGAATGGAATGGAATGTGGAATGAAAAGTGTAAGGGAATGGAATGTGGAATGGAATGGAATGGAAAGAGGAATGCAATGGAATACAATGTGGAATGGAATGAACTGGAAAGTGGAATGGAATAGAATGGAATGTGGAATGGAATGTGGAATGGAACGGAAAGAAATGTGGAATGAAATTGATTGGAATGGAATTTAATGTGGAATGGATTTGAACGGAATGTGTAATGGAATGTGGAATGAAATGTGGAATGGAATGTGGAATTCAATGTGGGATGGAATGTGGAATGCAAAGGTATGGAATGTTTAATGGAAAGGAATGGAATGTGCAAAGGAATGGAAAGGAATGTGAAATGCAATGGAATGGAATGTGGAATGGAATGGTAGGGAATGGAATGTGGAATGGAATGCAGAATGTAATGGAATGGAATGTGCAATGGATTCTGGAATGGAATGTGGAATGGAATGTGGAAAGCAATGGAAAGGAATGTGGAATGGAATGTTGAAAAGAATGTGGAATGGACTGTGGAATGGAATGTGAAATGGAAAGTGAAATGGAATGTGGAATAGAATGGAAAGGAATGAGGAATGGAAAGTGGAATGGAACACGGAATGGAAAGTGGAATGGAATGTGGAATGGAATGGAATGAAATGTGGAATGGAATGGAATGGAATGGAAAGTGAAATGGAATGTGGAATGGAATGTGAAATGGAATGTGGAATGCAATGTGAAATGGAATGTGGAAAGGATTGTCGAATGGAAAGAAATGGAAAGTGGAGTGGAGTGGAATGGAGAGTGGAATGGAATGGAATGGAACGTAGAATGCAACGTGCAGTGGAATGGAATGAAATGTGGGATGGAATTGAATGGAATGTGGAAAGGAAAGGGATGGAATGTCGAAAGGAATGGAATGGAATGTGGAAAGGAATGGAATGGAATGTGGAATGGAATGTGGAATGGAATGGAATGGAATTTGGAATGGAATGGTATGAAATGTAGAATGGAAAGGAATGGAATGTAGAATGGAATGTTGAATGAAATGGAATGGAATGAGGAATGGAACGAGAATGAAACGTGGAATGGAATGAGTAATGCAATGGAATGGAATGTGGAATGGAAGTGAATGGAATGCGGAATGGAATGTGAAATGAAATTTGTAATGGAAAGTGGAATGGAACGGACAGGAAAGTGGAATGGAGTGGAATGGAAAGTTGAATGGAATGGAATGGAGTGTGGAATGGTAGGGATTGGAATGTGGAATGGAAGGTGGAATGGAATATGGAATGGATTGTGAAACGGAGTGGAAAGGATCGTGCAATTGAATGGAATGGAACGTGGAATGGAATGGAAAGGAATGTGGAATGGAATGGAATGAAATGGAATGTGGAATGGAATGGAATGGAATGTGGAATTGAATGGAACCAAATGTGGAATAGAATGGCATGGAGTGGAATGTTGAACGGAATTGAATGGAATGTGGAATTGAATGGAAAGGAATGTGGAATGGAATGGAATGGAACGTGGATTGGAATGTGGATTGGATTGTGGAATGGAATGTGAAATGTAATGTGTAATGCAATGTGGAATGGAATGAAATGGAACGTGGAAAGGAATGGAATGGAACAAGGAATGATATGGAATGGAACGTGGAATGGAATGTGGAATGGAACGTGGAATGGAACGTGGAATGGAACGTGGAATAGAATGTGGAATGGAATGGAATGGAATATGGAATGGATTGTGGAATGGAATGGAAGATTGATTGGATAGTGGAATACAAGTGATTGGAATGTGGAATGGAATGGATTGGAATATGGAATGGAATTGAAAGGAATGTGGAATGGAATGGAAAGGGATCGAATGGAATGTGGAATGGAAAGGAATAGTATGTCGAATGCAATGGAATATAATATGGAATGGAATGGAATGAGGAATGGAATTGAACGGAATTGAATTGAATGGAAAGTGGAAGGGAATGGAATGGAATGGAATGTGGAATGGAATGTGTAATGGAATGTGGAATACAACGTGGAATGGAATGGAAAGCAATGTGCAATGTAATGCAGAATGAAATTGAAAGGAATGGAATGTGGAATGGAATGGAAAGGATTGGATTGTTGAATGGTATGTGGAAAGGAATGTAATGGAAAGTGGAATGGAAAGTGGAATGGCATGTGGAATGGAATGGAATGGAATGTGGAATGGTAGGAAATGAAATGTGGAATGGAATGGAATGGAATGTTTAAATGAATTGTATGGAATGGAATGTGGAATGGAATGGAATGGAAGGTGGAATGGAATGGAATGGAATATGGAATGTAATGTAGAATAGAAGGGAATGGAATGTGGAATGAAACGTGGAAAGGAAAGGAATGGAATGTGGAATGCAATGTGGAATGAAATGTGGAATGCAAAGTTATGGAACGTTTAATGGAATGGAATGGAATGTGGAAGGGAATGGAATGGAATGAGAAATGGAGTGGAATGGAATGTGAAATGGAATGGAATGGAATGTGGAATCGAAAGGAGTGGAATGGAATGGAAAGTGGAAAGGAATGTGGAATGGAAAGTGGAATGGAACGTGGAGTGGAGTGGAATGGAATGCAATGGAATGTGGAATGGAATATGGAATGGAATGTGTAATGGAATGTGGCATGGAACGGAATGGAATGTGGAATGCAACGTGGAATGGAATGTGGAATGGAAAGTGAAATGGAATGGAATGCAGTGTGGAATTCAACGTGCAATGGAATGGAATGGAACTTGTAATGGAACTTGGAATAGAACCTGGAATGGAATGTGGAATGGAGCATGGAATGGAATGCGGAATGGAGTGTGGAACGGAAGGTGGAATGGAATAGAATAGAACGTGGAATGGAACGTGGAATTGAATGGTTTGGATTGTGGAATGGAATCTGGAAAGTAATGTGAAATGGAACGTGGAATGGAAAGACGAATGGAATGGAATGTACTGTGGAATGGAACGTGGAAAGGAATGTGGAATGGATTGCGGAATGGAATGTGGAATGAAATGTGGAATTCAGAGGAATGGAATGTGGAATGGAATGGAATGGAATTTGGAATGCAATGCAATGTAATATGGATTGGAATGTGGAATGGAATGGAATGGTAAGATTAACAGAATGAGGAATGGAATGGAATGGAATCCAGTATGGAATGGAATGGAATGGTATGGAATGAGGAATCGAATGGAATAGATCTTGGAATGGAATGTGTAATGGAACGTAGAATGGAACGTGGAATGGGGTGCAAAGGAATTGGGGTGCAATGTGGAATGGAATGGAATGCAATGTGGAATGCAATGTGGAATGAAATGGAATTGAAAGTTTAATGGAATGGAATGGAATGGAATGTGGAATGGAATGGACCGTGGAATTGAATGGAATTGTATGTGGATTGCAATGGAATGGAAAGGGCAATGCAAAGGAATGGAATGGAATGGAATGTGAAATGGAATGTGGAATGGAATGTGAAATGGAGTGAAATGAAACTTGGAATGCAATGAAATGGAACGTGGAATGGAATAGAATGGAACGTGGATTGGAAAGGAAAGCAACGTGGAATGGAATGTGGAAAGTAACATGGAATGGAATATAATGTAATATGGAATGGAATGTGGAATGGAATGGATTGTATGTGGAATGGAATGTGGAATGGAATGGAATGGATTCAGTAAGGGAATGTGGAAGGGAAAGTGGAATGGAATAGGATGCAATTTGCAATGGAACGTGGAATTGAACGTAGAATGGAATGGAATGGAAAGTGGAATGGAACGTGGAATGGAAAGGAATGGAAAATGGAATGGAATGTGGAAGGGAAAGTGGATTGGAAAGTGGAAAGGAATGGAATGGAATGTGGAAAGAAATGTGGAATGGAATGTGGAATGGAATGGAATGGAAGGTGGAATGGAATGTGGAAAGGAATGGAATGTAATCTAGAAAAGAATGGAAAGGAATGTGCAATGCAATGGAATGGAATGTGGAATGGAATAGAATGGAATGTGGAATGGAAAGTGGAAAGCAATTTATTGGAAAGTGGAATGCAATGTAGAATAGAATGGAATGGAATGTGGAATGGAATGGAATGTGGAATGGAATGTGGAATGGAATGGAAAGGAATGTTTAAATGGAATGGAATTGAAAGTGGAAACGTATGAGGACTGGAATAGAATGCAATGTGTAAAGAAATGTGTAATGGACTGGAATTGAATGTGGAATGGAATTTTCAATGGAATGTGGAAAGGAATGTGGAATGGAATATATAGGAATGTGTAATGGAAAGTGGAATGGAATGTGGAATGGAACGTTGAATGGAAAGTAAAGGAATTTGGAATGGAATGAGGAATGGAATGTTGAATGGAAAGTGGAGTGGAATGGAATGGAATGTGGAATAGAACACGGAATGAAATATAACGGAACATGGAATGGAACTTGTAATGGATTGTGGAAAGGAACGTGGAAAGGAACGTGCAACGAAATGGAATGGAACGTGGAATGGATTGGAATGGAAAGTGGAATGGAAAGTGGAATGGAATGGAATGGAACATGGAATGGAAAGTGTAATGTATCGTGGAGTGGAACATGGAATGCTATGTGGAATGGAATGTGGAACAGAATATGGAATAGAACGTGAAACGGAATTCTATGAAACGTTGAATGGATTGTGGAATATAATGGAATGGAACGTGGAATGGAATGTGGAATGGAATGTGGAATGGGACGTGGAATTAAACGTGGAAAGGAATGGAATGGAATGTGGAATAGAATGTGCAATGGAATGGAATGGAATGTGGAATGCAATATGGAATGCAATGTGGAATGGAATGGAATGGAACGTAATGGAATAAGGAATGGAATGTGGAATGGAAAGTGGAATGGAATGTGGAATGGAAAGTGGAAAGGAATGGAATGGAATGTCGAATGGAACGTGGAATGGAACGGAATGGATTGTAGAATGGAATGAGGAATGGAATGTGTAATGGAAAGTGGAATGGAATGGAAATGAATGTCGAATGCAAGGTGGAATGGAATGGAATGGAACGTGGAATGGAACTTACCATGGAACATGGAATGGAGTGTGGAATGGAATGTGGAATGGAGCGGGGAATGGAATGGAATGGAAGGTGGAAAGGAAGGTGGAATAGATTGTGGAATGGAAAGTGGAATGGAACGTAAAATGGAATGGAAATTAACGTGGAATGGAACGTGGAATGGAATGTGGAATGGAACGTGGAATGGAACATGGAAAGGAATGTGGAATGTAATGTGGAATTAAAAGGAATGGAATGTTGAATACAATGTGGATTGGTACGGAATGGAATCCGGAATGGAATGTAAAGGAATGGTAGGGAATGTGGAATGGAATGGAAGGGAACATGGAATGGTACGTGGAATGGACCGTGGAATGGAATGTGGAAGGGAATGGAATGGAATGTGGAATGGAACGGAATGGAATATGGCATGGAAGGGAATGGAATGTGGAATGGAATGTGGAATGGAATGGAGTGGAATGGAATGTGGAATGAAATGGAATGGAATGTGGAATGGAAAGTAATGGAATGCAGAATGAAATGGAATTTATGGAATGTGGAAAGGAATAGAATGGAATGGAATGTGGAATGGAAAGGAATGGAATGTGTAATGGAATGGAATCGAATGGAATGAGGAATGTAATATAATGGAATGTAATGGAATGTGGAATGGAATGCAATGGAATGGAATGGAATGTAGAATGGAAAGGAAAGGAATGTGGAATTGAAAGGAATGGAATGTGGAATGGAATGTGGACGAAAATGGAATGCAATGTGGATTGGAATGTGGAATGGAATGTGGAAAGGAATGGAATGGAATATGGAATGGAATGGAATGGAATGTGGAATGGAATGTGGACTGCAACGGAATGCAATGTGGAATGAATTGTGGAACGTAATGGAATGGAAAGTGAAATGGAATGTGGAATGGAATGGAATGGAATGTGGAATGGAATGTGGAAAGGAATGTGGAATGGAATGTGGAATGGAACGGAGAGGAATGTGGAATGCAAAGTGGAATTGAAAGTGGAAGGTAATGGAATGCAATGTAAAATGGAAGGTGCAATGGAATGGAATGGAACTTGGAATCGAACTTGGAATAGAACATGGAATGGAACGTGGAATGGAAAGTGGAATGGAGGATGGAAAGGAATGTGTAATGGAGTGTGGAAAAGAACGTGGAATGGCATGGAAGGGAACTTGGAATACAACGTCGAATTGATTGGAATAGAACGTGGAATGGAATGTGGAAAGGAATGTGGAATGGAACGTGGAATTGAATGTGGAATGGAATGGAATGGAACGTGGAATGGAACGTGGAACAGCAAGTGAAATGGAACTTGGAATGGAAGGTGGAATGGAATGTGGAATAGAGAGGAATGGAATGTGGAATGGAATGGAATTGAATCTGGAATGGAATGCAATTTAATGGGGAATGGAATGTGGAATCGAATGGAAAGGTATGATTAATAGAATGTGGAATGCAATGGAATGGAATACAGTATGGATTGGAATTGAATGGTATGGAATGAGTATTCGACTGGAATGGATCGTCGAATGGAACATGGAATGGAACACAGAATGGAACGTGGAATGGAATGTGTAATGCAACTTGGAATGGAATGGAATGGAATGTGGACTGGAATGGAATGCAATGTGCAATGCAGTTTGGAATGGAGTGGAATGGAATGCGCAATGGAATGGAATGTGGAATGGAATATGGAATGGAAGGTTCAAAGGAATGCAAAGTGGAATGGAATGTGGAATGGAGTGGAATGGAATGTGGAATGGAACGTGTAATGGAAGGTGGAATGAGACATGGAATGGAATGGAATAGAACATGGAATGGAAAGTGGAATGGAATGGAAAAGAATGTGCAAAAGAATGTAATCGAATCTGGAATGGAATGTGGAATGGAATGGATTGGAATGTGGAATGGAATGGAATGGAATGTGGAATGCAATGTGGAATGGAATGCAATGGAATGTGGAAGGGAATGTAGAATGGAATGTGGAATGTGATGTAGAATGGAATGGAATGGAATGTGGAATGCAATGTGGAATGGAATGGAATGGAATGTGGAAGGGAATGTGAAATGGAAGCTGGAATGGAATGTGGAATGGAGTGGAATGGAATGGAATGTGGAAGAGAATGTGGAATGGAATGTGGAATGGACTGTGGAAAGGAATGGAATGGAATGTGGAAGGGAATGTGGAATTCAATCTGGAATGGAATGTGGAATGGAATGGAATGGAATGTGGAAGGGAACGTAGAATGGAATGTGGAATATAATGTAGAATGGAATGGAATGAAATGTGGAATGCAATGTTGAATTGAATGGAATGGAATGTGTAAGGGAATGTGGAATCTTAGGAGGAATGGAATGTGGAATGGAGTGAAATGGAAAGGAATGTGGAAGGAAATGTGTAATGGAATGTGCAATGGAATGGAATGGAATGTGGAAGAGAATGTGGAATGCAATCTGGAATGGAATGTGGAATGGAATAGAAAGCAATGTGGAATAGACTGCGGAATGGAAAGGAAAGGAATGTGGAATAGAAGGTGGAATGCAATGGAATTGTATTGGAATGGAATGTGGAATGGAATGGAATGGAATGTGGAAAGCAATGTGAAATGGAATGGAATGGAATGTGGAATGGAGTGTGGAATGGAATGTGGTATGCACTGGAATTGAATGTGGAATGAAATGTGGAATGCAATGGAATGGAAAGTATAATTTAATGTGGAATGGAAAGGAATGCATTGAGGAATGGAATGTGGAATGGAATGTGGAATGGAACGTGGAATGGAAGATGGAACAGAATGGAATGGAATGTTGAATGGAAGGTGCAATGGAATGGAATGGAATGTGGAAGAGAATACAATGTGGAATGGAAGGTGCAATGGAATGGAATGGAATGGGGAATAGAATAGAATGTGTAATGGAATATGGAATGGAATGTTTAAATAGAACTGAATGGAATGTGCAGTGGAATGTGGACTGTAATGGAATGCTATGTGGAATACAATGTGTAATGGAATGGAATGGAATGTTGAATGGAATGTTCAATGGAACGTGGAATAGAATGTGAAATGAAATGTAATGGAAAGTGGAAAGGAATGTGGAATGGAACGTGGAATGGAACGTAATGGAATGTTGAATGGAATATGGAATGGAATGTGGAAAGGAACAGGGAATGGAATGTGGAATGGAAAGCGGAATGGAATGGAATGGAAAGTGGAATTTAATGTGGAATGGAATACAGTGTGGACTGGAACGTGGAATGGAAATTGGAATGGAATGGAATGGAACGTAGAATGGAATGTGGAGTGGAATGGAATGGAACGTGGAAAGGAATGGAATGGAAAGTGGAATGGAAAGGAATGGAACGAGCATTGGAACATAGAATAGAACGTGGAAAGCAACATGGAATGAAACGTGGAATGGAATGTGAAATGGAATGGAATGGAATGTGGAATGGAATGGAATGGAAAGTGGAATTGAACGGAATTCAGTGGAATGTGGAATGGAATGGAATGGAATGGAATGGAATGCGTAATCCAATGGAATGAAATGTGGAATTGAATGGAATGGTATGGAATTTAATGTGGAATGTAATGGAATGGAATCTAATGGAAATTGGAATTGAATGTATTTGAATGTTTAATGGAATGGAATGGAATGTGGAATGGAATGTGGAATGGAATGTGGAATGGAGCCGAATGCAATATGGAATTGAATGTGGAATGGAATGTGCAAAGGAAAGTGGAATGGAAAAAAATGGAATATGGAGTGGAACGTGGAACTGAATGGAATGGAACCTGCAATGGAACGTGGAATGGAACGTGGAATGTAACGAGAAATGTAAGGAAGAATGGAATGTGGAATGGAAAGCGCAATGGAACAGAAAGGAATGTGGAAAGGAATGTGCAATGGAATGTGGAATAGAATGTGGAATGGAGCAGAATGCAATGTGGAATGGAAAGTGGACTGGAATTTGCAAAGGAAAGTGGAATGGAAAGGAATGGAATATGGAATGGAACGTGGAACGGAATGGAATGGAATCTGCAATGGAACGTGAAATGGAACTTGGAATGTAATGAGAAATGTAATGAGGAATGGAATGTGGAATGGAAAGTACAATGGAACGGAAAGGAATGTGGAATGGAATGGGCAATGGAATGTGCAATGGAACATGGAATGTAATGGAACGTAACGTGGAATCGAACATGGAATGGAATGGAATGTAACGTGGAACGGAACATGGAATGGAACGTGCAATGGAACGTGGAATGGAATGTGGAATTGAAACGGCAATGGAATGTGGAATGTAACATGGAATGTAATGGAATGGAAAGTAAAATGGAACGTGGAATGGAAAGGAATGGAACGTGAAGTTTAATCTGTAATGGAATGTGGAATGGAATCTGTAATGGAACGTGGAATGAAACGGAATGGAATGTGGAATAGATGTGGAATGGTATGGAATGGGATGTGGAATGAAAAATTTAATGGAAGGTGAAATGGAATGGAATGAAATGTGGAAAGAAATGGAACGGAATGTGGAATGAGATGTGGACTGGAATGGAATGGAATTTGGAATGGAATGTGGAAAGGAATGGAATGGAATGTGGAATGGAAGGGAATGGAAGGTGGAATGGAATGTGGAATGGAATGGAATGGAACGTAGAATGGATTGAGGAATGGAACGTGGAATGGAATGCAACGGAACGTGGAATGAAACTTTGAATGGAATGTGGAATGGAACAAGGAATGGAACGTGGAGTGGAATGAGTTATGGAATGTGGAATGGAATGGAATGGAATGGAATGGAATGTGGAAAGGAAGGGAATTGAATGTGGAAAGGCATGTAATGGAATGTAGAAGGGAATGTGGAATGGAATGTGCAATGGAATGTGGAATGGAAAGGAATGGAATATGGAATGGAAAGTGAATGGAATGTGGAATGGAAATTGGAATGAAATGGAATGGAATGTCGAATGGAACGTGGAATTGAACGGAATGGATTGTGGAATGGAAAGTGCAATGGAATGGAATGGAATGTGGAATGAAATGGAATGGAACGTGGAATGCAACTTGGAATGGAACTTGGAATGCAACTTTCAATGGAACGTGGAATGTAATGTGGAATGGAGCGTGTAATGGAAGGTGGAAAGGAATGTGGAATGGAACGTGGGATGGAATGGTATGGAAGATGGAATTGAACATGGAATCGAATGGAATGGAACGTGGAGTGGAACGTGGAATGGAATGGAGTGCAACATGGAATGGAATGTGGAATGGAAAGTGGAATGGAACGTGGAATGGAATCAAAAGGAACGTGGCATAGAATGGAATGGAACGTGGAATGCAATTTGGAATGGAATGAGGAATGGGACGTGGAATGGAATGGAATGCAACCTGGAATGGACTGTGGAATGGACTGTCAAATGGAATAGAATGGAATGTGGAATGGAATGTGGAACGGAATGGAATTGAACGTGGAGTGGATTGTGGAAAGGAATGTGGAATGGAATGTAGAATGGAATGGAATGGAATGTGGAATGGAATGTGGAATGGATTGTGTAATGGAATGGAATGGAATGTGGAATAGAATGGAATGGAAGGGAATGTTGAATGGAATGGAATGGAAAGTGAAATGGAATTGAATGGAACGGATTAGAATGGAAAGTGAAATAGAATGTGGAAAGGAATGTGAAATGGAATGTTGAATGGAATGTGAAACGGAATGAAATGGAACGTAGAATGGAATGGAATGGAACGTAGAATAGAATGGAATGAAACGTGTTATGGAACGTGGAATGGAACGTGGAATGGAACATGCTATGAAAAGTGGAATGGAATGCGGAATGGAATGTAGAATAGAATGGAATGGAAGGTAGTAAGAAATGTGGAGTGGAATGGAATATGGAATGGAACGGGGAATGGAATGTGGAATGGAATGTGGAATGGAAAGTGTAATGAAAAGTACTGGATGGTGGTATGGATTGTGGAATGGAATATGGAGTGGAAAGTGGAATGGAATGGAATAGAAAGTGCATTGGAAAGTGGAATGGAATGGAATGGAAAGTGGAATGGAATTTGGCAAGAATGGACTGAAACGTGGATTGGAATGTGGAATGGAATGTGGAATAGAAGGTTGAATGGAACGTGTAATGCAATGGAATGGAATGTGGATTGGAATGGAATGGAACTTGTAATGGAATGTGGAATGAAATGGATTGGAATGTGGAAAGGAATGGAAAGGAACGTGCAGTGGAATGTGGAATGGATTGTGTCATGGAATGGAATGAAATGTGGAAAAGAATGGAATGGAAGGGAATGTTGAATGGAATGTAATGGAATGTGAAATGGAACTGAATGGAATGGAATAGAATGGAAAGGGAAATAGAATGTGGAACGGAATGTTAAATGGAATAATGAATGGAATGTGGAACGGAATGAAATGGAAAGTAGAATGGAATGGAATGGAACATGCAATAGAATGGAATGGAATGTGGAAGGGAACATGGAATGAAAAGTGGAAAGGAATGTGGAATGGAATGTAGAATGGAATGGAATGGAATGTGGTAAGAAATGTCGAATGGAATGGAATGGAAAGTGGAATAGAATATGGAATGGAATGGAATGGAATGGGGAATGGAATGTGAAATGGACTGTGGAATGGAAAGCGTAATGGAAAGTACTGGATTGTGGAATGGATTGTGGAATGGAATGTGGAGTGGAAAGTGGAATGGAAAGGAATGGAATGTGGAATGAAACGTGGAATGGAATGGAATGGAACGTGGAATGGAATGAGGAATGGAACTTTGAATGGAATGTGGAATGGAAAGTGGAATTGACTGTGGAATAGAGCACGGAATGGAAAGGGGAATGGAATGTGGAATACAATCGAATGGAATGTAGAATGGAATGTGGAATAGAATTGACTGGAACGTAGAATGGAATGTGGAATGGAATGGAATGGAACTTGGAATGTAATGTCGAATGGAATGTGGAAATAAACGTGGAATGGAACGTAGAATGGAATGGAACGGAAAGTGGAATGGAACATGGAATGGAATGTCGAATGGACAGGTATATAGTGTGGAATGGAAGGGAATGGATGTGGAATGTAATGGAATGTAATGTGGAATGTAATGGAATGGAATGTGTAATGGAATGGAATGAAATGTGCAAAAGAATGTGGAGTGGAAAGGAATGCAATCCAGAATGGAATGAATTGGAATGGTATGGAATTTGGTATGGAATGGAATGGAACATGGAATGGAAAATGGAATGGAATGTTGAATGGAATGGAATGGAATGTGGAAAGGAGGGGAATGGAAAGTGGAATGGAAAGGAATGGAATGGAAGATGGAATATAATGAAATGGAATGTGGAATGGAAATGAATGGAATGTGGAATGGTATGGAATGGAATGGAATGTGGAAGGGAATGGAATGGAATGTAATGCGGAAGGGAATGGAATGGAATGTGCAAGGGAATGGAATGGAATGGAATGCGGAATGGTATGGAATGGAATGTGGAAAGGAATGTATTGTAATGGAATGGAATGTGGAATTGAATGGAATGGGAAGTGAAATGGAATGGAATGGAATGTGGAATGGAATAGAATAGAAAGGAATGGAAGGAATGGAAAGTAAAGTGAAAAGTGGAATGCAATGTCGAATAGAGTGGAATGGAACGTGGAATGGAATGGAATGGTAAGAATAATGGAATGGAATGGAGTGTGTAATGGAACGTCGAATGGAACCTGGAATGGAATGGCATGGAATGTGCAATGGAATGGAATGGAATGTGGAGTGGAATGGAACGGAATGTGGAAAGGAATTGAATGGAATGTGGAATGGAACGTGGAATGGAGTGGAATGGAACGTGGAATGGAACGTCCAATGGAACGTGGAATGGAACGTGGAATTGAATGGAATGGAATGTTGTAAGGAATGTGGAATGAAATGGAATGGAATGTGGAATGGAATGTGGAATGGAATGGAATGGAATGTGGAAGGGAATTTGGAATGCAATGTGGAATGGAATGGAATGGATCGTGGAACGGAACGTGGAAAGCAAAGTGGAAGGGAACGAGGAATGGAATGCAATGGAACGTGGAAAGGAATGGATTGGAATGAGGAACGGAATGGAATGGAATGTTGAATGGAATGGATTGGATCATGGAATGGAATATGGAATGGAATGGAATGGAACGTGGAACGGAACGTGAAATGGAACGTTCAATGGAATATGGAATGGAACGTGGAATGGAGTGGAATTGAAAGTGGAATGGAATGTAGAATGGAATGTGGAATGTAATAGAATGTATTGTGGAATGCAACGGAATGGAATGTGGTACGGAATGTGGAATTTAATGTGGAAAGGAATGTGCAATTCAATGTAATGGAATGTGGAATGGAATGTGAAGTGGAATGAGGAATGGAATGGAATGAAATGTGGAATGGAATGTGGAATGGAATGGAAAGGAATGGAATGTGGAATGTGGAATGGAATGGAATGGAATAGAATGTGGAATAGAAAGGTATGGAAGGAAATGGAATGGAAAGTGGAATGAAATGGAATGGAATGTGGAATGGAATGGAATGTGGAATTGAATATGGAATGGAATGGAATGTGGAGTGCAATGGAATAGAACGGAATTTCGAATGGAATATGGAATGGAATGGAATGTGGAGTGGAATGGAATAGAATGGAATGCAGTATGGAATGGATTGGAATGGAACAGAATGTGGAATGTAAAAGAATGGAATGTGGAATGGAATGTGCAATTGAATGGAATGGATTGTGGAATGGAATGTACAGCTGAATGGAATGGAAATGAATGTGGAATGGAATGGAATGGAATGTGGAATCGAACGGAATATGGAGTGGAATGGAATGGAATGTGGATTGGAATGGAATGGAATGTGGAATGGAATGCAATGCAATGTGGAATGGAATGGATGTGGAGAGAGTATGGAATGGAATGGAATAGAATGGAATGGAATGTGGAATTGAATAGAATGTGCAATGGAATGTGGAATGGAATGTGGAATGGAACGAAATGGAACATGGAATGGAATGAGGAATGAAATGATGAATGGAATGTGGAATGAAATGTGGAATGGAATGTGGAATGGAACTTGGAATTCAATGGAATTCAAAGTGGAATGGATCATGGAATGCAACCTGGAATGTTTAGTGGAATGGAATGGAATCAGGAATGGAATGGAAAGGAAAGTGGAATGGAATATGGAATGGAATGGAATGGAATAGAATGTGGAATGGAATGGAATGTGGAATGGAATGTGCAATTTATAGTGGAATGGAATGTGGAATGGTATGGAAAGAAAGTCGAGTGGAATGGAATGGAGTGTGTAATGGAATGGAATGGAATGTGAAACATAATGGAATGGAATGGAATGTGGAATAGAATTGAATGGAATGGAAGGTGCAATGGAATGTGGAATGGAATGTTTTGGAATGTGGAATGCAATGGAATGGAATGTGGAATGGAATGGAATGAAATGTGGAATGGAATGGAACGTAGAATGGAATGGAATCGAATGTGAAAAGGAATGGAATGGAATGTGGAGTGCAATGTGAAATGCAATGTAATGGAATGTGGAATGCAATGTGAAATGGACTGCAATGGAATGTGGAATAGAATTTAATGGAATGGAAGTTGGAATGGAATGTGGAATGGAATGGAATGGAATATGGAATGGAATGGAATGGAATGTGGAAGCAATGGAATGGAATGGAATGGAATGTGAAATGGAATGCAGAGTGGAATTTGAAATGGAATGAAATGGAACGTGGAAAGGAATGAAATGGAACGTAGAATGGAATGGAATGGAACATGAATAGGAATGTAATGGAATGTGGAATGGTACGTGGAAATTAACGTGGAATGGAAAAGAATGGAATGTGAAACGGCTTGGAATGGAATGTGGACTAGACTGGAATGGAAATGATTGGAATATAATGTGGAATGGAATGTGGAATGGAATGTGGAATGGAATGGAATGGAATGTGGAATAGAATGGAATGGAATGTGGAAAGGAATGTAACTGAATATGGAATGGAATGTGGAATGGAATGGACTGGAATGTGGAAAGGAATGTGGAATAGAATGGAACGGAATGTGGAAGGGAAGGAGGAATGGAATGTGGAAAGCAATGTGGAATTGAATGGAATGGAACGTGGAATGGAATGTGGAATGGAATGGAATGTAATGTGGAACGGAATGAAGAATGGAATGCGGAATGAAATGTGGAATGGAATGGAATTAAATGTGGAGTGCAATGTGAAATGGAATGTAATGGAATGTAGAAGGTAATGTGTAGTGGAACGTGGAATGCAATGTGGAATGGAATGGAATGTGGAAACGAATGTAATCGAATGTGGAATGCAAGGTGGAATGGAACAGATTAGGTTGCGGAATGGAATGTGGAAAGGAATGGAATGGAATGTGGAAGGGAATGAGGAATGGAATGTGGAGGGTAATGTGAAATGGAATGTAATGGATTGTGGAATGGAATGTTGAATGGAATGGAATGCAATCTGGAAATGAATGTGGAATGCAATGTGGAATGGAATGGAATGGAATGTGGAAGGGAATGAGGACTGGAATGTGGAATATAATGTCGAATGGAATGGAATGGAATGTGGAATAGAATGTGGAATGGAATGGAATGGAATGTGGAATAGAATGTGGAATGGAATGGAATGGAATGTTGAAGGGAATGTGCAATGGAATATGAAACGGAATGTGGAATGGAATGGAATGCAATGTGTAATGTGTAATGGAATGTGGAATGGAATGGAATGTGGAAGGGAATGTGGAAGAGAATGGGGAATGGAATGTTGAAAGGAATGGAATGGAATGTGGAATGGATTGTGGAATGGAATGCAATGTAATGAGGAAGGGAATGTGGAATGGAATGTGGAATGGAATGTGGAATGGAATGTGCAATGGAATGGAATGGAATGTTAAAGGGAATGTGGAATGGAATGCAATGGAATGTGGAAGAGAATGTGGAATGGAATGTGGAATGTAATGTGCAATGGAATGGAATGGAACGTGGAATGGAACGTGGAATGGAATGAGGAAAGAAATGTGGAATGGAATGGAATGGAATGAGGAATGAAATGTGGAATGGAATGGAATGGAATGTCTAATGGAATGTGGAATGGAATGAAATGGATTGTGGAATGCAATGTGGAAAAGAATGTGGAATTGCATGGAATGGAAATTTGAATGGAATGTGTAATGGATTGGAATGGAATGTGGAAGGGAATGTGGAATGCAATGTGGAATTGAATGTAGAATGCAAAGGGGAATTCAATGTGGAATGGAATGGAATGGAATGTGGAATGGAATGTGGAATGGAATGGAACGGAATGTGGGCTGGAAAGTGGAACAGAATGTGGAATGGAAAGTGGAATGGAAAGTGGAATGGAAAGTGGAGTGGCATGTGGGATAGAATGGAATGGAATGCGGACTGGAATGTGGAACAGAATGTGAAATGCAATATGGAATGGAAAGTGGAGTGGCCTGTGGGTTAGAACTGAATGGAATGTGGAACGGAATGTGGAATGGTACGTGTTATGGAAAGGAATGGAATGTGGAATGGAATGTGGAATGGAATGTTGAATGGATCGTGGAATGGAATGGAATGGAAAGTGGAATGGAACATGGAATGGAAAGGAATTTAAAGTGGAATGGAACATGGAATGGAAAGAGGAATGGAATGTGGAATGGAACGTGTTATAGAACGGAATGGAATGTGGAATAGAATGTGGAATGGAATGTGGAATGGATCGTGGAATGGAATGGAATTGAATGTGGAATGGAACATGTAATGGAAAGGAATTTAAAGTGGAATGGAACGTGGAATGGAAAGTGGAATTAAATGTGGAATGGACCATGGAATGGAAGGTGCAATGGATTGTGGAACGGAACGTGGGATGGAATGGAATGGAAAGTGGAATGGAGCATGGAATGGAATGTAAAGGAAGGTCGAATGGAATGTGGAATGTAATGTGGAATGGAACGTGGAATGGAATGTAATACAAAGGAATGTGGAATGGTATGTGGAATGGAATGTGGAATGGAACGTGGAATTGAGTGGAACGGAATGTGGAATGGAATGTGGAAAGGAATGGGGAATGGAATGTGGAATAGAACGTAATGGAATGTGGAATGGAATGTGGAATGGAATGTGGAATGGAAAGGAAAGTAATGTGTAATGGAAGGTGGAATGGAAAGTTCAATGGAAAGTGGAATGGAATGGAAAGGAGTGTGGAATGGAAAGTGGAAAGTAATAGAATGGAAAGTGGAATGGAACGTGGAATGTAACGTTTAATGGAACGTGCAATGGAATGTGGAATACAATGGAATGGAATGTGGAATAGAATGGAATGGAAAGTGGAATGGAATATGAAATGGAATGTGGAATGGAATGTGGAATGGGATGGAATGGAATGTGGAATAGGATGGAATGAAATGTGAAATGAAATGTTTAATGGAATGCAATGGAATGTGGAATGGAGTGGAATGAAATGTTGAATGGAATGTTGAATGGAACGTGGAATGGAATGGAATGGAAAGTGGAAAGGAACGTGGAATTGAATGTGAAATAGAACGGAATGGAATGTGGAATGGAATATGGAATGGAAAGTGGAATGGAAAGGAAAGTTATGTGCAATGAAATGTGTAATGGAACATGCAATGGAAAGTACAATGGAATGGAAAGGATTGTGGAATGGAACGTGGAATGTAAAGGAAGGCAACATGCAATGGAACTTGGAATGTAACGTTTAATGGAACGTGGAATGGAATGTGGAATGGAATGGAACGGAATGAGGAATGGAATGGAATGCAATGTGGAATGCAATGTGAAAAGGAATGTGGAATGGAATGTGGAATGGAATGGAATGGAATGCGAAATGGAATGTTTAATGTAACGCAATGGAATGTGGAATGGAATGGAATGAAGTGTGGAATTGAATGTCGAATGGAACGTGGAATGGAATGTATAATGGAATGGCATGGAATGTGCAATGGAACACAGAATGGAATGCAATGGAACGTGGAATGCAACGTGTAATGGAATGTGGAATGAAATGGAATGAAATGTGGAATGGAATGGAATGGAATGTGGAGAAAATGTGCAATAGAATGTGGAATCGAATGAGGAGTGGAATGGAATGAAATGTGGAATGGAATGGAATGGAATGTGGAATGGAATGTGGAATAGAATGTGGAATGGAATGTGGAATTCAATGGAAAGGAATGTGGAATGGAATCGAATGGAAAGTGGAAAGGAAACTGGAATGAAACGCAATGGATGTGGAACGGAACGGAATGGAATGTGGAATGGAATTTGAAATGGAATGTGGAATGGAACGGAATAGTATGTGGAATGAAATGTGGAATCGGAAGTGGAATGGAACGGATTGCAATGTGGAATGGAATATGGAATGGAAAGTGGAATGGAACGTGGAATGGAATGAAATGGAATGTGGAACGGAACGTGGAATGGAATGTGGAATGGAATGTTGTTTGGAATGGAATGTAATGTGGAATGGAATGGAATGGAACAAGGAATCGGATGTGGAATGAAATGCAAAGGAATGTGGAATGGAATGTGGAATGGAAAGTAATGGAATGTGGAATGAAATTTCGAATGGAATGTGGACAGCAATGCATTGGAATCTGGAATGGAATCTGGAATGGAATGGAATCGAATGTGGAATGGAATGCGGAAAGGAATGCAGAATGGAATGTAGAATTGAGTGGAATGGAATGTGGAATGCAAAGTAGAATGGAAAGGAAAGGATTTTGGAATTGAATGGAATGGAATGTGGAATGGAATGTAGAATGGATTGGAATGGAATGTGGAATGGAAAGTGGAATTGAATGGAATGGCATGCTGTATGGAATAAAATGGAATGGAATGTGGAATGAAATGGAACGGAACATGGAAAAGAATATGGAATGGAATGTGGAATGGAATCGAGTGGAATGTGGAATAGAATGGAATGGAATTGAATGGAATGGGAATGGAAAGGAATGGAATGTGGAAAGCGATGGAATGTAAGAAATGAGGAATTGAATGGAAAGGAATGTGGAATGGTATGGAATGGAATACCCAATGGAATGGAACATAGAATGGAATATCGAACGGAATGTAATAGAATGTGGAATGAAATGGAATGGAATGTGGAATAGCATGTGGAAGGGAATGGAATGGAATGTGGAATGAAATGTAATGGAATGTGGAATAGAATGGAATGGAATGCAATGGAATGTGGAATGGAATGGAGTGGAATGGGGAATGCAATGCAATGGAATGAAATGTGGAATTTAATGGAATGGAATGTGGAATGGAATGGAATGTGGAATGGAATGCATCGTGGAATTCAATGTGGAATGGAATGTGGAATGGAAGGTGGAATCGAATGGGATGGAATGTGGAATAGAACGGAATGGAATATGGAATAGAATGGAATGGAATGGAATGTGGAATGGAACAGAATATGGAATGAAATGTGGATTGGAATGTGGAATGGAATGCAATGGAAGGTGGAATGGAATGGAATGGAATGTGGATTGGAATGGAATGGAAAATGGAAAGGAATGGAAAGTGAAGTTGAATGTGGATAGGAATGGGAAATGGAATGTGGATTCGAATGTGGACTGGAATGTGCAATGGAGTGAAATGAAAGGTTGAAAAGAATGGAATGGAACGTGGAATGGAATAGAATGGAAAGTGGAATGCAACATGGAATGGAACGTGGAATGGAAAGTTGAATTCAAAGTGGAATGGAATGGAACGGAATGTGGAATGGAATGTGGAAAGGAATGTGGAATGGAACGTGGAATGGAACGTGGAAAGGAATGTGGAATGGAATGGAATGGAATGTGGAATGAAATCTGCAATCGAATTTGTTATGGAATGGAATGGACTGTGGAAAGGAAAGTGGAGCGGAATGAAAAGGAATATGGAATGGAATGGAAAGGAGTGTGGAATGGAATGTGGAATGGAATGTTGAATGGAAAGGAAGGTAATGTGGGATGGAATGTGGACTGGAAAGTGCAACGGAAAGTGCAATAGAACGGAAAGGAATGTGGAATGGAACGTGCAATGTAATGGAATGGAACGTGGAATGTAACGTTTAATGGAACGTGGAATAGAATGTGGAATGGAATGTGGAATGGAATGGAATGGAATGTGGAATAGAATGGAATGGAATGTGGAATGGAATGGAATGTGGAATGGAATGTGAAATTGAATGTGGAATGGAATATGGAAAGGAATGGAAAGGAATGTGGAATCGAATGTGGAATGGAATGTGGAAGGGATCACGCAATGGAATGCAATGGAAATTGTAATGGAAGGGAATGGAAAGTCGAAAGGTATGTGGAATGGAAAACAATGGAATATGGTAGGGAACATGGAATGGAAAGGAATGGAATGTGTAATGAAAGGGAATGGAACGTAGAAAGGAATGTGGAATGGAATGCAATGGAATGTGGAATGGAACGGAATGGAATGTGGAGTGGAATGTGGAATGGAACGGAATGAAATGTAGAATGGAATCTGGAATGCAATGTGGAATGGATTGGAATGGATTGTGGAATGCAATGGAATGGAATGTTATGGAAAGTGGAATGGAATGAATGGAATATGGAATGGAACATGGAATGGAATGTGGAAAGGAATGTGGAATGGAAAGTGGAATGCCACGTTCAAGGGAATGGAATGGAATGTGCAGCAGAATGTGGGATGGAATGGAATGGATAGTGGAAAGAAATGTGGAATGGAATCTGTAATGCAATTGAATGCAACGTGAAATGGAATGGAATGGAATGTGAAATGGATTGTGGAGTGGAACGCGGAATAGGATGTGGAATGGATCGTGGAATGGAAAGTGGAACGAAATGGAATGGAACCTGTAATTGAATATGCAATGGAATGGAATTGAATGTGGAATGGAATTGAATGTTATGTGGAATGGAATGTGGGACAGAATGAGGAGTGTAATGGAATGGAATGTGGAATGGAATGTGGAAGGGAATTTGGAATGGAATGCAATGGAATGTGGAAGCAATGTGGAATTGAATGGAATGGAATGTGGAATGCAACGTGTAAAGGAATAGGGAATGGTAGGGAATGGAATGTGAAATGGAATGTAATGGAATGTGGAATGGAATGTGGAAAAGTATGAGGAATGGAAAGGAAAGGATTGTGGAATGGAACGTGGAATGGAGTGTGGAATGGAAAGTGGCATAGAACAGAATGGAATGTCGAATGGAATGTGGAATGGAATGTGGAATCGTATGCAACGGAAATGGAATGGAATGGATTGGAACGTGTAATAGAATGGAATGGAAAGGAATGCGGAATGGAATCTGGAATGGAATGGAATGGAATCTGGAATGGACTGGAAAGGAGTGGAATGTGGAATGGAATGTTGAATGGAATGGAAAGTAAGGTGGAATGGAATGCGGAATGCAATTGGAATGGAATGGAATGCAATGAGGAATGGAATGTGGAATGGAATGGAATGGAATATGGAATGCAATGTGGAATGGTGTGGAATAGAATGTGGAATGGAATGTGGAATTGTAAGTGGAATGGAATGTGGAATTTTATGTGGAATGGAATGTGGAATGGAATGAAATGGCATGTGGAATGGAGTGGAATGGAATGTGGAATGATATGGAATGGAACATGGAATTGAATGTGAACTGGAATGTGCAATGGAATGTGGAAAGGTAAGGAATGGAATGTGCAATGGAATGGAATGGAACGTGGTATAGAATGGAATGGAATGGAATGGAAAGGAAAAGGAATTGAATGGCCTGTGGAACGCAAGGGAATGGAATGAAATAACGAATTGAATGGAACGGAATGTGGAATGGAATGCTATAGAACGTGGAATGCAATGTGGAACGGAATGGAATGGAATGTGGAATGGTATGTGGAAAGGAAAGTGGAATGGAATGGAATGTGGAACGGAATGGAAAGGAATGTGGAATATAATGGAATGGAATGGAATGTGGAATGGAATGCGGAATGGCATGTGGAATGGAATATAATGGAATGTGGAATTGAATGGAATTTTATGTGGAATGGAATGTGGAATGGAATGGAATGCAATGTGAAATGGAATGGGGAATGGAATGGAATGGAATGTGGAAGGGAATGTGGGAAGGAACGGAAGGGAATGTGAAATGGAATGTGGAATGGAATGTGGAAATCTAAGTGGAATGGAATGGAATGGAATGCAATGGAATGAGGAATGGAACGGAATGGAATGTGGAATGGAATGCAGAATGGAATGTGGAATGCAACGGAATGGAATGTGGAATGGAATGTGGAATGGCCTGGAATGGACTGTGGCATGGAATGTGGAACAGAATGTAATGGAATGTGGTTTGGAATGTGGAATGGAATGTGGAATGGAAAGGAAAGTAATGTGGAATGGAATGTGGTAATGAAAGTGGAATGGAATGGAATGGAATGTGGAATGGACCGTTGAAAGGAATGGAATGGAATTTGGAATGGAATGTGGAATAGAGAGGAATGGAATGTGGAATGGAATGGAATTGAATCTGGAATGGAATGCAATTTAATGGGGAATGGAATGTGGAATCGAATGGAAAGTTATGATTAATAGAATGTGGAATGCAATGGAATGGAATACAGTATGGATTGGAATTGAATGGTATGGAATGAGTATTCGAATGGAATGGATCGTGGAATGGAACATGGAATGGAACATAGAATGGAACGTGGAATGGAATGTGTAATGCAATTTGGAATGGAATGGAATGGAATGTGGACTGGAATGGAATGCAATGTGCAATGCAGTTTGGAATGGAATGGACTGGAATGCGCAATGGAATGGAATGTGGAATGGAATATGGAATGGAATGTTCAAAGGAATGCAAAGTGGAATGGAATGTGGAATGGAGTGGAATGGAATGTGGAATGGAACGTGTAATGGAAGGTGGAATGAAACGTGGAATGGAATGGAATAGAACATGGAATGGAAAGTGGAATGGAATGGAAAGAAATGTGCAAAAGAATGTAATCGAATCTGGAATGGAATGTGGAATGTAATGGATTGGAATGTGGAATGGAATGGAATGGAATGTGGAATGAAATGGAATGCAAGGAATGGAATGCGGAATGGAATGGAATGAAATGTGGAATGCAATGCAATGGAATGGAAAGTGGAATCGAATGGAAAGGAATGTGGAATAGAATGGAATGGAATGTAGAATGGAATGTGGAATGCTATGGAGTGGAACGTGGAATGTAATGTGGAATGCAATGGAAAGGAATGTGTAATGGAATGTGGTATGGAATGTGGAATGGAATGGAATGGAATGTGGAATGGAATGGAATGCAATGTGGAATGGAATGCAATGCAATGTGGAATAGAATAGAATTTGGAATGGAACAAAATGGAATGGAAAGTGGAATGGAAACGAAATGAACGTGTAATGGAAAGGAAATGAACGTTTAATGGAAAGGAATGCAATGAGGAATGAAATGGAATGGAATGGAATGTGGAATTGAATACGGAGTGGAATGGAGTGGAATGGAATGTGGAATGGAATCTAATGGATTGTGTATTGGAATGTTGAATGGAATGTGTACTGCAAAGTGGAATGGAATGGAATGGAACGTGGAATGGAATGGAATGGAATGTGGAATGGAATGGAATGGAATGTGGAAAGGAACGTGGAATGGAAATTAAAGCATGCGGAATGGAGTGTGGAAAGGAACGTGGAATGGAAAGTGCAATGGAAAGTGGAATGGAATGGAATTGAATGCATAATGGAATGTGGAATGGAACGTGGAATGGAACGTGGAGTGGTACGTGGAATGGAATGGAATGGCGTGGAACGTTGAATGTATTGTGCAATGAAATGGAATAGAACTTGGAATGAATTTCGTATGGAATGGAATGGAAAGTGGAATGGAATGTGGAATGGAATGGAGTGGAACGTGGAATGGAATGTGGAATGGAACGTGTAATGGAAAGTGGAATGCAATGGAAAAGAAAGTGGAATGGAATGTGGAACGGAATGTTAAAAGGAACGTGCAAGGGAATGTTAAATGTAATGTGGAATCGAAAGGAATGTAATGTGGAATAGAATGTGAAATGGAATGGAATGGAATCCGAAATGAAATAGAATGGAATGGCATAGAGTGTGGAATGGAATGGAATGAAACGTGGAATGCAACCTGGAAAGGAACGTGGAAAGGAATGTGGAGAGGAATTGAATGGAATGTGGAATGGATGGGAATGGAATGGGGAATGGATTGTGGAATGGAATGGAATGGAATTGAATGGAATGGAAAACAATGGAAAGGAATGGAATGTGGAATGGAATGTGCAATGGAATTGAATGTGGAATGGAATGTGGAATGGAGTGGAATGGAATGTGGAAAGGAAGGTGGAATGCAAGGTGGAGTGAAACATGGAACGGAATGGAATAGAACTTGGAATGGAATGTGGAATTGAATGGAATGGAATGTGTAAAAGTATGTAATCAAATGTGGAATGGAAAGTGTAATGGAATGGATTGCAATGTGGAATGGAATGTGCAATGAAATGGAATTGAAAGTGGAAGGGAATGTTGAATGGAATGAGAAATGTAATGTAGAATGGAATGGAATGGAATGTGGAATGCAAAATGGAATGGAAAGGAATGGAATGTGGAAGGGAAAGTGGAATGGAATCTGGAATGGAATGTGGAAAGGAATGGAATGGAATGTGGAAGGGAATGTGGAAACCAATGTGGAATGGAATGTGGAATAGAATGGAATGGAATATGGAAATGATTGTGGAATGGAATGGAATGGAATGTGGAATGGAATGTGGAATGCAATGGAAAGGAATGTGCAATGGAATGTGGAATAGAATGGAATGGAGTGTGGAAAGCAATGTGGAATGGAATGGAATGGAATGTGGAATGCAATAGAATGGAAAGTGGAATGAAATGTGGAATGCAATGGAAATGAATCTGGAATGGAATATGGAATGGAATGAAATGCAATGAGGAATGAAATATGGAATGGAATGTGTAAAGGAACGTGGAATGAAAGATGGAATGGAATGGAATGGAATGTGGAATGAAAGGTGGAATGGAATGGAATGGAATGTGGAATGAAATGGAATGTGGAATGGAAAGTGGAATGGAATGGAAGGTTTAAATAGAATGGAATGGAATGTGGAATGGAATGTGGACTGGAATAGAATGCTTTGCGGAAGGGAATGTGGAATGGAATGGAATGGAATGTGGAATGGAACGTTCATTGGAATGTGGAATGGAATGTGGAATGGAATATAATGGAATGTGGAATGGAATGTGGCACGGAACGTGCAATGGAACGGATCGGAAAGTGGAATGGATGTGGAATGGAACGGAATGGAATGGAATGTGGAATGGAAAGTGGAATGGAATGGAATGGAACATAGAATGGAATGTGGAGTAGAATAGAATGGAATGTGGAATGGAATGGAATGGAATGTGGAATGGAAAGGAATGGAACTAGGAATGGAACATGGAATAGAACGTGGAATGCAACGTGGAGTGGAACATGGAATGGAATGTGAAATGGAATGGAATGGAAAGTGGAATGGAATGGAATGGGATGTGAAATGGAATGAAATGGAATGGAATATGGAATTGTAGGGAATGGAACGGAATGGAATGCAGAATGCAATGGAAAGAAATGAGAAATGGAATGGAATGGAAGGAAATGAAATGTGGAATGGAATGGAATGGAATCTGATGGAAATTGGAATTGTGTGGAATGGAATGTGGAATGGGATGAAATGGAATGTGGAATGGAACGTGGAATGAAAAAGAATGCAATCTGGAACAGAATGTGGAATGGAATGCACAAAGGAAAGTGGAATGCAATGGAATGGAATGTGGAAAGGAAAGTGGAATTGAATGGAATGGAACGTAGAATGGAAAGTATAATGGAAAGGAACAGAACATGGAATGGAACGCGGAATGGAACGCGGAATGGAACGTGGAATGGAATGGGCAATTGAAAGTGGAATGGAACATGGAATGGAATGGAATGGAAAGCGGAATGTTACCTGGAAGGTAATGTAATGGAAGGGAATGGAATGTGGAATGGAACAGAATGCAATGTGGAATGGAATGCGGAATGGAAAGTGCAAAGGAAAGTGGAATGTAATGGAATGGAATGTGGAATGGAACGAGAAATTTAACGGAATGGAGCGTGGAATGGAATGGAATATAACGTGGAATGTAACGTGAAATGGAACGGAATGGAATGTGGAATGGATGTGGAATGGAATGGAATGGGATGTGGAAAGAAATGTGGAATGGAATGTGTAAAAGAATGTAATGGAATGGAATGTGGAAAGGAATGGAATGGAATGTGGAATGGGATGTGGAATGGAATGGAATGCAATGTGGAATGGAATGTGGAATGGAATGGACTGGAATGTGGAACGCAATGTGGAATGGAATGAAATGGAATGTGGAAAGAAATGTGATGGAAAGTAGAATGGAATGTGGAATGGAATGTGGAATGGAATGTGGAATGGAATGGAATGGAATGTGGAATGGAATGTGGAACGGTAAATGGAATGGAATGGAATGGAATGTCGAATGGAAAGTGGAATGGAACGGAATGGAATGTGGAGTGGAATCTGGAATGGAATGTGGAATGGAAAATGGAATGGAATGTCAAATGGAACGAAGAATGAAATGGAACGAAGAATGAAATTGAATGGAAAGTGAAATGGATCTTGCAATGGAACGTGGAAAGGAACGTGGAATGGAATGTGGAATGGAGCGTGGAATGTAAGGTGGAATGTAATGTGGAGTGGAACGTGTGATGCAATGGAATGGAAGGTGAAATGGAACGTGGAATGGAATGGAACATGGAACGGAATGTGGAATGGAATGTGGAATGGAAGTTGGAATGGAATGTGGAATGGAACATGGAATGGGAAGTGGAATGAAATGTGGAATGGAAAGGAATGGAATGTGGAACAGAATGTGGATTGGAATGGAATGGAATCCAGAATGGAATGGTGTGGACTGTGGAAAGGAATGGAATGGAAAGAGGAATGGAACGTGGAATGGAACATAAAATGGAATGTGGAATGGAATGCAATGGAATGAGGAATGGAAGGGAATGCAATGTGGAATGGAATGTGGAATAGAATGGAATGGAATGGAAAGGAATGTTGAATGAAATGGAATGAAATGTGGAATGGAAATGAATGGAATGCGGAATGGAATGGAATTTTATGGAATGTGGAATGGAATGGAATGGAATGTGGAATGAAATGGAAAGGAATGTGGAATGGAATGGAATACAGAATGCTATGTAATGGAATGAGGAATGGAAAATAATGGAATGGAATGGAATGTGGAAAGGAATGTAATGGAATCGAATGGCATGTGGAATGTAATGTAAAGGAATGGAATAGAATGAGGAATTGAATGGAACGGGAAATGAAATAGAGTGGAATGGAATGTGGAATGGAATGGAATGGAATGGAATTCAAGTTGGAGTGGAATGTGAAATGGAAAGTGGAATGCAACGTGGAATGGAATGAAATGGATGTTGGAATGGAGTGGAATGGAACGTGGAATGGAATGGAATGGAATGTTGAAAGGGATGTTGAATGGAACGTGGAATGGAAAGCGGAATGGGACTTATAATGGAATGGAAAGGAATGTAGAATGGAATTGAATGGAATGGAATGGAATGTGAAATGGAAGGTGGAATGCAACGTGGAATGGAATGTAATGGAATGTGAAATAGAATGTGGAATGGAAAGTGGAATGGAATGGAATGGAATGTGGAATGGAAAGGAATGGAGCTTTGAAAGTAACGTGGAATGAAATGGAATGGAACGTGGAGTGCAACGTGGAATGGAACGTGGAGTGGAACGTGGAATGGAACGTGGAATGGAACTTGGAATGGAACGTGGAACGGGAGGGAATGGAATGTGGAATGGAATGTGGAATTGAATGTGGAATGGAAAGTGGAATACCATTTAATGGTATGTGGAATGGAATGTGGAATGCTATGGAATGGAATGAGACTTGGAATGTCGCATGGAATGAGGAATTGAAAGTGGAATGGAATGGAATGGAATGTGGAATGGAATGGAATGGAATGGAAGGCGGAATGGAATGTGGAAAGGAATGTGGAATGGAAAGTGGAATGGAAAGGAATGGAATGTATAAATGGAATGGAATGGAATGAGGAATGGTATGTGGACTGGAATCGAATGCACTGTGGAATGGAATGTGGAATGGAATACAATGGAATATGGAATGGAATGCTCAATGGAATGAGGAATGCAACGCACTGGAATGTGGAATGGAATGTGGAATGGAGCATTGAATGGAACGGAATGGAATGTGGAATGGAATGTGGAATGGAATGTAGAATGGAATGTGGAATGGAAAGGAATGGAATGTGGAATGGAATGTGGAATAGAATGTGGAATGAAATGTGGAATGGAACGTGGAATGGAACATGGAATGTAATGGATCGAATGTGGAATGGAGTGTGGAATGGAATGGAATGGAGTGTGCATTGCAATTTGCAATGGAATGGAATGGAATGTGGAATGGAATGGAAAGTGGAATGGAATGTGGAATGCAATGTAATGGAATGTGGAATGAAAAGTGGAATGCAATAGCATGAAATCTGGAACAGAATGTGGAATGGAATGGAAAGCAATGAGGAATGGAATGTGCAATGGAATCTGTAGTGGAGCGTGGAATGGAAGATGGAATGGAATGGGATGGAATGTGGAATGGAGTGTGGAATGGAATGTGGAATGGAACGGAATGGAATGCTGAATGGAATGTAGAATGCAAAACGAAATGGAATGGAATGGAATGTGGAATGGAACGTGGAATGCAATGAGATGGAACATGGAAGGGAACGTGGAATGAATTGTGGTTTGCAATGGAATGGAACTTGGAATGAAATGTGGAAAGGAATGCAGAATGGAACATGAAATGGAATGGAATGGAACGTGAAATATAACATGGAATGGAACATAGAATGTAATGTGGAATTGAATGCTGCATGGAATGTGGAATGGAATGTGGAATGGAAAGGAATGGAATGTGGAATGGAATGTGGAATTGAGTGTGGAATGAAACGTGGAATGGAATGTAATGGAAGGTGGAAAGGAACGTGGAATGGAACTTGGAATTGAATGGAATGGAATGTGGAATGGAAGGTGTAATGGAATGGAATGGAATTGAATGTGGAATGGAATGTGGAATAGAATGGAATGGAATGTGGAATGTAATGTGGAATGGAATGGAATGGAATGATGAAGGGAATGTGGAATGGAATGTGGAATGTAATGAGCAATGGAATGGAATGAAATGTGGAATGAAATGTGGATTGTTATGTAATGGAATGTGGAATGGTGTGGACTGGAATGTGGAATGGAATGTGTAATAGAATTTAAAGGAAAGTGGAATGTAACGTGGAATGGAATGCAATGTGGAATGGAATGAAATGGAATGTGGAATGAAATGTGGAATGGAATGTGGAATGGAATGGAAAGAAATGTGGAATGGAATGTTGATTGGAATGGAAAGGAATGTGGAATGGAAAGGAAAGTGGAATGGAATGCGGATTTTAATGGAAGGTAACTTAGAATACAATGCCGAATGGCATGCGAATTGGAATGCAATGGAATGTGGAATGGAATATGGAATGAAATGCAATGCAATGAGAATGGAATGCGGAATGGAATGTGGAATGGAATGTGCAATGGACTGCGGAATGGAATTGTGGAATGGAATGTGGCATGGAATGTGGAATGGAATGGAATGGAATGTGGAATAGAATGGAATGGAATGTTGAATGGAATGTGAATTGGAAGGCAACCGAATGTGGAATGGAATGTGGAATGGAAAGCAAAGGAATGAGAATGGAATGTGGAATTGAATGTGCAACAGAATGGAATGGAATGTGGAATGGAATGTAGAATGGAAAGTGGAATGGAACGGAATGGAATGTCGAATGGAATGTGGAATGGAATGTGGAAGGGAATGGAATGGAATATGGAATGGAATGTGCAATGGAATGTGGAAAGGAACGGAATTGAATGTGCAATGGAAAGTGGAATGGTATGTAGAATGTAAAGTGGAAAGGAATGGAATGGAAAGCGGAATGGAATGGAATGGAATGTGGAAAAGAATATCGAATGGAACGTGAAATTCAATGTGGAATGGAATGTGGAATGGAATATCGAATTTAACGTGAAATTGAATGGAATGGAATGTTGAATGGAACGTGGAATGGAATGGAATGGAATGTGGAATGGAAAGTGGAATGGAATGGAATGCAATGTGGAATGGAATCTGGAAAGGAAAGTGGAATGGAATGGAATGGAATGTGGAACGGAACGTGTAATGGAATAGAATGGAATGTAGAATGGAATGTGAAATTGAAAATGGAATGGAAAGAGGATAGTAATGTGGAATGGAATGGGCAATGGAATGTGGACTGCAACGTGGAACGGAATGGAATGGAAAGTGGAAAGGAACTTGGAAAGAATCAATGGATCTGGGACTGGAATTTGGAATGGGATTTGGAATGGAAAGTGGAATGGAACATGGAATGGAATGGAATGGAATGTGGAAAGCAATGGAAGGCAACTAGGAATGCAATGTGGAATGGAATGTGGAATGGAAGGTGGAATTGAACGTGGAAAGAAATGAAATGGAAAGTGGAATGGAATGTGGAATGGAATGGAAAGGAATGTGGAATAGAATGGAATGGAATGTGGAATATAAAGGAATGGAATGTGTAATCGGACGTGAAATGGAACATGGAAGGCAACGTGGAATGGAACGTGAAATGGAATGTGGAATGCAATAGAATTTAATGTGGAATGGAATGGAATGGAATGCGGAATGGAAAGGAATGGAACGTGGAATGGAACGTGGAATGGAATGGTATGGAACTTGGAATGGAATGTGGAATGGAATGGAACGGAACATGGAATGCAGTGTGGAAAGGAATGTGGAATGGAACGTGGAATGGAACGTTGAATGGAGTGGAAAGGAACATTGAATGGAATGGAATGGAACGTGGAATGGAATGTGGAATGGAATGGAATGGAATATAGAATGGAATGGAATGCAATGTGGAATGGAATGGGATGAAGTGGAATGTGCAATGGAATGGAAAGGAATGTGGAATTCAATTGAATGGAATGTGGAATGGAATGGATCGGAATGTGGAATGGAATGGAATGGAACGTGGAATGGGATGTGGAATGGAATGTGGAATGGATTGTTTAATGGAATGGAATGGAATGATGAATAGAATGGAATGGAATGGAATGTGGAATGGAATGTGGAAAGGATTGTGGAATGGAACGGAATGGAATGTGCAATGGAATGGAATGGAATGTGTAATGGAATGGAATGGAATGGAATGGAAAGTGAAATAGAATGTGGAACGAATGTGAAATGTAATGTAATGGAATGCAAAGAGTGTGGAATCTAATGCAATGGAATGTGGAATGGAAAGGAATGGAATGTGCAAGGGAATGGAATGGAATGGAATGTGCAACGGAATGGAATGGAATGTGGAATAGAATGAAATGGAATGTGGAATCAAATGGAATGGAATGTTGAATAGAATTGAATGGAATGCAGAATGGAATTTGAAGTGGAAAGGAATGGGACGTGGAATGCAATGGAATTGAATGGAATATGAAATGGAATGGAATGTGGAATGGAATATGAAACGGAATGGAATGGAATGGGGAATGTAATGGAATGGAATGGAATGTGGAATGGAATGGAATGGAACGTGGAATTGAATGGAATTGAATGGAATATGCAATGGAATGGAATGGAATGGAATGCAGAATAGTATGGAATGGAATATGGAATTTAAAGTAGAGGCAATGAATGTAATGGAATAGTATGCAATGTGGAATTGAATGGAGTGGGAAGTGGATTGCAAGGGAATGGAATGTGGAATGGATAGGAATGGAATGGAATGGAAGGTGGAAAGGAATGGGAAATGAAATGTGGTAGGGAAAGAGGAATGGAATGAAAACAAACGTGGAATGGAATGGAATGGAATGGAACGTGGAATGGAACGTGGAATGGAAGGTTAACTGTATTGGAATGCAATGTAATGCAATGGAATGGAATGCATTGGAATGCAACGGAAAGGAATGTAGAAAGAAACGTGGAATGCAATGAAATGGAACTGGGAATAGAAAGTAGAATGGAATGTCCAATGGAAAGTGCAATTGAACGTGGGATGGAATGGAATGGATCATGGAATGGAATGTGGAATGGAATCTGGAATGGAATGGAATGGAATGTGGTCTCGAAAATGGAATGGAATGGAATGGAATGTGGAAGGGAATGTGGAAGGGAATATGGAATGGAATGTGGAATGGAATGTGGAATGGAACGTGGAATGGAATGTGAAATTGAACGTGGAATGGAAAGTGGAATGAAATTTGGAATGGAATCCAAAGTAATGTGGAATGGAATGCAATGGAATGTGCAATGGAATTGAATGGAATGTGGAACAGAATGTGCAATGGAATGGAATGGAATCCAGAATGTAATGGAATGGAATGGTATGGAACGTGGAATGGATTGGACTGAATCGTGGAAAGGAACGTGGAATGGAAAGTGGAATGGAATGTGGAATGGAATGGAATGGAATGTGGAATGGAAACGAATGGAATGTGGAATGTGGACTGGAACGTGGAATGTAATGGAATTCAATGTGGAATGGTATGGAATAGAATTTGTTACGGAATGTGGAATGGAATGGAATAGATTGTGGATATAATGAGGAATCGAATGGAAACGAATGGAAAGTGGAATAGAATGGAATGGAAAGGTATGTGCAATGGATTGGAATGGAATGGAAAGTGATATGCAATGGATTGTCATGGAATGGAATGTGGAATGGAAGTGTATGAAATGTGGAATTATTGTGCCATTGAATGGAATGGAATGTGTAATTGAATGAAATGGAATTGAATGGGATGTGGAATGGAATGGGACAGAATGTTGAATGGAATAGAACGGATTCTGGAATGGAATGGAATATGGATTAGAATGGAACAGAATGTAGAATGCAATGAGGAATGGAATGGAATGTGCAAAGGAATGTGGAATGTAATGGAATGGAATGTGGAATTGAACGTGGAACAGAAAGTGTAATGGAACGAAATGGAATATGGAATGGAATATGGAATGGAATGATGAATGGAATGTGGAAGGGAATGTGGAATGGAAGGTGAAAAGGAATGGAATGGAATGTGGAATGGAACGTGGAATGGAGTGCAATGGAACGTGGAATGGAACGTGGAATGTAACGTGGAATATGGAATGCAATGGAATGGATTGTGGAAAGGAATGGAATGGAATGTGGAATGGAATATGGAATCAAATGGAATGGAATGTGGAATGGAATGGTATGGAGTGTGGAACGGAAGGGTATGGAATGTGGAATGGAATGTGGAGTGGAATGGAATGTAATGGAATGTGGAATGGAATGCAATGGAACGTGAAGTGGAACGTGGAATGGAATGTGGAATGGAATGTGGAATGGAATGTAATGGAACCTGTAATAGAATGGAATGGAACATGTTATAGAATTGAATGGAATGGAATATGAAATAGAGTGGAATGGAATAGAATGTGGAATGGAATGGAATGGAATGTGGAATAGAAGGACGAACGGAATGGAATGGAATGGTATGTAATGGGGAATGCAGCGGAATGTAATGCGGAATAGAATGTGGAATGGGATGGAATGCAACGTGAAATGGAATCTCGAATACAATTTGGAATGGAATGGAATGGAATGTGGAATGGAATGCATTGGAATGTGGAGTGGAATTTGGAAAGGAATGGAATGGAATGGGAATGGAATTTCGAACAGAATGGAATGGAAAGTGGAATGGAATGTGGACTATAATGGAATGGAATGTGGAATGGAATGGAATGGAATGTGGAATGGAATGGAATGGAATGGGAATGGAATGTGGAATAGAATGGAATGGAAAGTATAATGGAGTGTGGACTGGAATGGAATGGAATGTGGAATGGAATGGAATGGAAGGTGGAATGGAATGTGGTGTGGCATGTGCAATTGAATGGAGTGCAATGTGGAATGGAATGTGGAATGGAATGTGAAATGGAAAGTGGAATGGAATGCAATCTGGAATGGAACGTGAAATGAAATGGAATGCAACGTGGAATGGAATGTGGAATGGAACATGGAATGTAATGTGGAAAGGAAAGTGGAATGGACTGGAATGGAATGAGAAATGGAATACGGAATGGAATGGAATGGAACATGGAGTGGAATGTGCAATGGAATGTGGATCGGAACGTGGAATGGAATAGAATGGAAAGTGGAGAGAAACGTGGAATGGAAAGGAATGGAATGTGGAATGGAATGTGGAATGGAAAGTGGAATGAAATGGAATGGAATCTGGCATGGAATGTGGAATGGAAAGGAATGGAATGTGGAATGGAACGTGGAATGGAACATGGAATGGAATGGAATGGAATGTGGAATGAAACGTGGAAGAGAATGGAATGGTATGTGGAAAAGAATGTGGAATGGAAAGTGCAAAGGAATGGAATGGAAACTGGAATGGAATGTGGATTGGAAAGGAATGGAATGGAGTGGAATGTGGAATGGAATGGAATGGAATGGATTGGAATGGAAAGTGGAATGGAATGTGGAAAAGAATGTGGAATGGAATGTAGAATGGAACGGAATGGAATGTAGAATGGAATGTGGAAAGAATGTGAAACGGAATGGAATGGAATGTGGAATGGAATGTGGAAAGAAATGTGGAATGGTATGTGGAATAGAACGGAATGGAATGTTGAATGGAATGTGGAATTGAATGTGGAATGGAACGTGGAATGGAATGGAATGGAACAGAATGGATTGTGGAATGGAAGGGGGAATGGAATACGGAATGGAACGTGGAATGGAATGTGGAATGGAATATGGAATGGAACGTGGAATGGCATGGAATGGAACGTGGAATGGAACGTGGAATTGAACGTGGAATGGAATGTGGAATGGAACATGGAATAGAATGTGCAAAGCAATGTGGAATGGAACATGGAATGGAAAGGAATGGAAACTCAAGTGGAACGTGGAATGGAATGGAATGGAAAGTGGAATGGAATGTAGAATGGACTGTGGAACGGACCGTGAAATGGAACGTGAAATGCATTTGAATTTAATGTAGAATGGAATGTGGACTGGAAAGGAATGGAATGTGGAATGGAATTTAATGGAATGTTGAATGGAATTTGGAATGAAATGCTGTGTGGCACGTGTAATGGAATGGAGTGAAATGTGGAATGGAATGTGTAATGGAATATGAAATGGAAAGTGGAATGAAATGCAATGTGGAATGGAACGTGGAATGAAATGGAATGGAAAGTGGAATGGAACGTGGAATGGAATGTGGAAAGAAAAGTGGAATGGAATGGAATGGAATGTGGAATGGAATACGGAATATAATAGAATGGAATGTGGAATGGAAAGGAATGGAATGTGGAATGGAATGGGGAATGGAACGTGGAATATAATAGAATGGAATGTGGAATGCAATCTGGAATGGAATTTGGAATGCAATGTGGATTGGAATGGAAAGGAATGTGGAATGGAATGTCCAATAGAATGTGGAATGGAATGTGGAATGGAATGGAATGGAATGGAGTAGAATGTGGAAAGAATTGGAATTGAAAAGAATGGATTGTGGAATGGAATGTGGAAAGGAATGTGGAATAGAATGTGGAATGGAACGGAATGGAATGTAGAATTTAATGTGGAATGGAATGTGGAATGGAATGGAATGGAATGTGGAATGGAATGTGGAAAGGAATGTTGAATGGAATGTGGAATGGAACCGAATGGAATGGAATGGAATGTGGAATGGAATGTGGAATGGAACATGGAACGGAAAGGAATGGAATGGAATGGATTGTGGAATTGAATGTGGAATGGAATATGGAATGGAACATGCAATGGAATGGAATGGAACGTGGAAAGGGGGGAAATGGTATGTGGAATGGAACGTGAAATGGAATGGAATGGAACATGGAATAGAACGTGGAATGGAATGTGGAATGGAACGTGGAATGAAATATGGAATGGAATGTGGAATGTAACGTGGAAAGGAAAGGAATGAAAACTCGAGTAGAACGTGGAATGGAATGGAACGTGGAATGGAAAGTGGAATGTACTGTGGAATGGAACGTGAAATGGAACGTGGAATGCACTGGAATGGAATGTGGAATGGAGTGTGGAATGGAATGTGGAATGGATGGCAAGACAATGTGCAGTGGAATGTACAATCGAATGGAATGGATTGTGGAATGGAATGGAATGCAATCTGGAATAGAATGTGAAATGGAATAGAAAGGAATCAGGAATGGAATGGAATGAAATGGTGTAGAATGCGGAATGCAATGGAATGGAACGTGGAATGGAAAGTAGAATGGAACATGGAATGGAATCTGGAATGTAATGGAATGGAATGTGGAATGAAAGGGAATGGAATGTGGAATGGGATGTGGTAAGGAATGTGGAATGGAATGGAATGGTATGGAATGTGGAATGGAATGGAAAGGAATAGAATGGAAAGTGGAATGCAATGCAATGGAAGATGGAATGGATTGGTATGGAATGTGGAATGGAATGGAATTGAATAGAATGGAATGTGGAATGCAATGCAATGGAAGATGCAATGGAATGGAATGGAATGGAATATGGAATGGATTGGAATGTAATGGAATGCGGAATTGTATGGAATGTAATATGGATTTTAATGTAGATGAATGGAATATAATGGAATAGTATTTAATGTGGAATTGAATGGAAAGGGAAGTGGATTGGAATGGAGTGGAAAGTGGAATGGATAGGAATGTAATGGAATAGAAGGTGGAATGGAATGTGCAATGGAATGTGGAATGGAACGAGGAATGGAATGAAATGGAACGTGGAATGGAATGGAATGGAAAGTGGAATGAAACGGAATGGAACGTGGAAAGGAACGTGGAGTAGAACGTGGAATGGAATGGAATGGAATGGGGAATAGAAAGTGGAATGGAATGTCCAATGGAAAGTGGAATTGAACGTGGAATGGAATGGAATGTAACATGGAATGGAATGTGGAATGTAACGTGGAAAGGAAAGGAATGAAAAGTCGAGTAGAAAGTGGAATGGAATGGAATGGAACGTGGAATGGAAAGTGGAATGGAACACAGAATGGAATCTGGAATGTAATGTAATGGAATGTGGAATGGGATGTGGAATGGAACGTGGAATGGAAAGTGGAATGGAAAACAGAATGGAATCTGGAATGTAATTGAATGGAATGTGGAATGGGATGTGGAATGGAATGTGGAATGGAATGGCATGGTATGGAATGTGGAATGGAATGGAAAGGAACAGAATAGAATGTGGAATGCAATGCAATGGAAGATGGAATGGATTGGTATGGAATGTGGAATGGAATGGAAGGGAATAGAATGGAATGTGGAATGCAATGCAATGGAAGATGGAATTGAATGGAATGGAATGGAATATGAAATGGATTGGAATGGAATGGAATATGGAGTGGATTGGAATGTAATGGAATGCGGAATTGTATGGAATGTAATATGGAATTTAATGTCGAGGAATGGAATGTAATGGATTAGTATTTAACGTGGAATTGAATGGAAAGGGAAGTGGATTGAAATGGAATGGAAAGTGGAATGGATAGGAATGTAATGGAATAGCAGGTGGAATGGAATGTTCAATGGAATGTGGAATGGAACGAGGAATGGAATGAAATGGAACGTGGAATGGAATGGAATGGAAAGCGGAATGGAATGGAATGGAAAGTTGAATGAAATGGAATGGAACGTGGAATGGAACGTGGAGTGTAACGTGGAATGGAATGGAATGGGGAATAGAAAGTGGAATGGAATGTCCAATGGAAAGTGGAAATGAACGTGGAATGGAATGGAATGGAACATGGAATGGAATGCGGAATGGAATGTGGAATGGAATGGAATGGAATGTGGTCTCGAAAGTGGAATGGAATGGAAGGCAATGTGGAATGGAATGTGGAATGGAATGTGGAATGGAACGTGGAATGGAATGTGGAATGGAACGTAGAGTGGAATGTGGAATGAAATGTGGAATAGAAACGAATGGAATGTGGAATGGAATGAAATGTAATGTGCAATGGAATGGAATGGAATGTGGAATAGAATATGGAATGGAATGGAATGGAATCCAGAATGGAATGGAATGAAATGGTATGGAACGTGGAATGCAACGTGGAATGGAAAGTGTAGGGAATGTGGAATGAAAAGTGGAATGGAATGGGCAATGGAATGTAGAATGGAACGAGGAATGGAATGGAATGGAAAGTGGAATGGAACGCGGAATGGAATGAAATTGAACGTGCAATGGAATGTGGAATGCATTGTGGAATGGAACGTGTAATGGAACGTGGAATGGAATGGATTGGAATGTGGAATGGAAACTAGAATGGAATGGAATGGAAGGTGGAATGGAATGTGGAATGGATTGTGAAATGGAATGGATTGCAATGTGGAATGGAATTGAATGGAATGTGGAATGGAATGTGGACTGGAATGGCATGCAATCTGGAAAGGAATGTGGAAAGGAATGGAATGGAATGTGGAATGGATTGTTTAATGCAATGTGCAATGGAATGTAATAGAATGTGGAATGGAATGTAGAATGGAATGCGGAATGGAATGTGGAATGGAACGTGGAATGGAATGGAAAGGAACGTGGAATGGAACTTGGAAAGGAACGTGGAATGGAACGTGCCATGGAATGTGGAATGGAGGGTGGAATGGTATGTGGAATGCAACGTGGAATGGAAAGTGGAATGAAATGTGGAATGGAATGTGGGAAGGATCATGGAATGGAATGTGGAATGGAACGGAATTTAATGTGTAATGGAATGTGGAATGGAAAGTAGAATGGAATGGAATGGAATGTGCAATGGAAAGTGGAATGGAACATGGAATCTAAAGTGGAATGGAACATGGAATGGAACATGGAATGGGATGTTCAATGGAATATGGAATGGAAAGTTGAATGGAATGCAATGGAAAGTGCAATTGAACGTGGAATGGAATGGAAAGGAATGGGGAATGGAATGTAGACTGGAACATGGAAACGAACGTGGAATGGAATGTGGAAGGGACTGTGGAGTGAAAAGGAATGGGATGGAAGGGAATGTGGAATGGAATGTGAAATGTACTGTGCAATTGAATGTGGAATGGATCATGGAATGGAACGTGAAATGGAATGTGGAATGGAATGTGGAATGGAATAGGGAATGGAAAGTGAAATTGAATGGAATGGAATGTTAAATGGAACGTGGAATGGAATGGAAAGAAATGTGGAATGGAATGTGGAATGGAACATTGAACGTAATGGAATGGAATGTGGAATGGAATCTGGAAAGGAAAGTGGAATGGAATGGAATGGATAGTGGAAAGGAACGTGGAATGCAATGGAATGGAATGTGGAATGGAACCTGGAATTGAAACTGGAATTGAACGAGGAATGGAATGTGGAATGGAATGGGCGATGTAATGTGGAATGGAACGTGCAAGGGAATGGAATGGAAAGTGGTATGGAACTTGGAAAAAACGGAACGTGCATTGGAATGTGGAATGGAACGTGGAATGGAACGTGGAATGGAACGTGGAAAGGAATGGTTTGGAATGTGGAATGGAAAGGAATGGAACTTGGAATGCAATGTGGAATGGATTGTGGAATGGAACGGGGAATGGAATGTGGAATAGAATGGAATGGAATGGGGAATGGAATGGAATGGAATGGAATGTGGCATGGAAAGTAATGGAAAGTGAAATGGGACGTGGAATGGAACATAGAATCCAACGTGGATTGGAACGTGGAATGAAATGTGGAATGCAATGGAATGGAATGTGGAATGGAATGGAATGGAATGTGGAATGGAATTGAATGGAGTGGAATCTGGAAGGGAATCGAATGGAATGGAATGGAAATCTGAATGAAATGGAATGGAATGTGGAATGGAATGGAATGGAAAGGATTGGAATGTGGAATGCAATGGAATGGAACTTGGAATGGAATGTGGAATGGACTGTGCAATGGAATGGAATGGAATGGAATGTGGAATTGAATGGAATGCAATGAGGAATGGAAAGAATTGGAATGTGGAATGCAATGGAATGGAACTTGGAATGGAATGTGGAATGGACTGTGCAATGGAATGGAATGGAATGTGGAATAGAATGGAATCGACTGGAATGGAAAGCGAAATAGAATGTGGAATGGAATGTGAAGTGGAATGTGGAATGGAATGGAATGTGGAATGGAATGGAATGGAACATGTAATGGAATGTGGAATGGATCATGGAATGGAAAGTGGAATGGAATGTGGAATGCAATGGAATGGAACGTGGTATGAAATGTGAAATGGAATGGAATGGAGTGTTTAATGGAATGCGGAACGTAATGCAATGGAATGAGTATGAAAAGTGGAATGGAATGGAATGCAATGTGGAATGGAATGTTGAATGCAATGGAATGGAACGTGGTATGAAATGTGAAATGGAATGGAATGGAGTGTTTAATGGAATGCGGAACGTAATGCAATGGAATGAGTATGAAAAGTGGAATGGAATGGAATGCAATGTGGAATGGAATGTGAAATGGAATGGATTGGAATGTGGAAAGGAATGTGGAATAGAATGCGGAATGGAACAGAACGGAATATGGAATGGAATGTGGAATGGAATGTGGAATGAAACTTGGAATGGAACGTGGAATTGAATGGAATGAAACTAGTAATAGAATATGGAATGGAATGGAAGGGAATGTGGAATGAAATGTCGAGTGTAATGGAATGGAACGTGGAAAGGAATGGAATGGAGTATGGAATGGAGTATGGAATGGAATGTGGAATGGAAAGGAATGTAAAGTGAAATACAATGTGGAAAGGAATGTGGAATGGAATGGAATGGAATATGGAATGGAAAGTGAGATGGAATGCAATGGAACGTGGAATGTAACATGGAATGGAACGTGGAATGGAATGTGGAATTGAATGCTGCATGGATTGTGGAATGCAATGTGGAATGGAACGGAATGGAATGTGGAATTGAGTGTGGAATGGAACGTGGAATGGAATGTAATGGAAGGTGGAATGGAACGTGGAATGGAACGTGGAATTGAATGGAATGTAAAGTGGAATGGAACGTGGAATGGAATGGATTGGACTGGAATGTGGAATGGAATGGAATGGAATGTGGAAGGCAATGTCGAATGGAATGTGGAATGGAATGTGGAATGCAATGGAATGAAATGTGGAATGAAATGTGGATTATAATGGAACGGAATGTGAAATAGTATGGACTGGAATGTGGAATGGAATGTTTAATAGAATTTAATGGAAAGTGGAATGGAAAGTGGAATGGAATGTAGTGGAATGGAAAGTGGAATGGAATGAAATTGAATGTGCAATGGAATGCGAAATGGAATGGAAAGAAACGTTGAATGGAATGTTGACTGGGATGGAATGCAATGTGGAATGGAAGGCGGATTATAATGGAACGTAAATTGGAATACAATGTCGAATGGCATGTGAATAGGAATGCAATGGAATGTGGAATGGAATATGGAATGAAATGCAATGGAATGAGAATGGAATGTGGAATGGAATGTGGAGTGGACTGCAGAATGGAATTGTGGAATGGAATGTGGCATGGAATGTGGCATACAATGGAATGGAATGGAATGTGGAATGGAATGTGAATTGGAATGCAGCTGAATGTGGAATGGAATGTGGAATAAAATGCAATGGAATGAGAATGGAATGTGGAATGGAATGTGGAACGGAATGGAATGGAAAGTGGAAGGGAATGTGGAATGGAAAGTGGAATAGAATGAAATGGAATGTGGAAAAGAATGTGGAAAGGGTTGTTGAATGGAATGGAATGGAATGTGTAATGGAATTTGCAATGGAATGTGGAATGGATTGTTGAATGGAATGTGGTATGGAATGTGAAATGGAATTTGGAATGGAACGGAATGAAATGTGCAATGGAATGTGGAATGTTATGTGGAATATAAAGTGGAATGGAATGGAATGGAATGTGGAATGGAACGGGGAATGGAACATGGAATGCAACGTGAAATGGAAGATGGAATGGAAGCTGAAAAGGGATTAGCAATGGGATGTGGAATGGAAAGTTGAATGGAATGGAATGGAACGTTGAATTGAACGTGGAATGGAATGCAATGCAAAGTGGAATGGAACGTGGAATGGAACGTGTAAAGGAATGTGGAATAGAACGTAGAATGCAATGTGGAATGGAATGTGGAAGGGAATGTGGAATGGAATGGAATGGAATGGAATGGAATGGAATGAGGAGTGTAAAGTGCAATATATCGTGGAATTGAATGTGGAATGTGGAATGGAATGGAATGGAATGTGGAAGGTAATGTGGAATGGAACGTGGAATGGAATGTGGAATGGAACGTGGAATGGAATGTGGAATGGAAAGAGGAGTGGAATGTGGAATGAAACGCAGAATGGAAACGAATGGAATGAGGAATGGAATTGACTGGAATGTGCAGTGGAATGGAATGGAAAGTGGAATAGAATGTGGAATGGAATGGCATGGAATCCAGAATGGAATAGAATGGAATGGTATGGAAAGTGGAATGGAATGGACTGGATCATGGAATGGAACATGGAATGGAAAGTGGAATGGAATGTGGTATGTAATAGAATGGAATGTGGAATGGAAAGGAATGGAATGTGGTATGTAATAGAATGGAATGTGGAATGGAAAGGAATGGAATGTGGAATGTAAAGGAATAGAATGTGGAATGGAATGGAATAGAAAGTGGTACGGGATGTGGAATGGAATGGAATGGACTGTGGAAGCAATGTGGAATGGAATGGAATGGAATGTGGAAGGGAATGTGGAATGGAAAGTGTAATGGAATGGAATGGAAAGTAGAAAGGAATATGGAATGGAACGTGAAATGCAACTTGGAATGGAATGTGGAATGGAATATGGAATGGAACGTGAAATTGAATGGAATGGAATGTTGAATGGAACGTGGAATGGAATGGAATGGAATGTGGAATGGAATGTGGAATGTAAGGGAGTGAAATGTGGAATGGATTCTGGAAAGGAAAGTGTAATGGAATGGAATGGAAAGTGGAACAGAACATGGAATGGAATGGAATGGAATGTAGAAAGGAATGTGGAATTGAAAATGGAATGGAAAGAGTATTGTAATGTGGAAGGGAATGGGCAATGGATTGTGGAATGCAACGTGGAATGGAATGGAATGGAAAGTGGAATGGAACTTGGAAAGAATGGAACGGAACTTGGATTGGAATGTGTAATGGAATTTGGAATGGAAGGTGGAATGGAAAGTGGAAAGGAATGGAATGGAATGTGGAAAGGAATGGAAGGGAACTTGGAATGCAATCTGAAATGGAATGTGGAATGGAATGCGGAACGGAATGTAATGGAAAGTGGAATGGAATGGAATGGAATATGGAATGGAATGGAATGGAATGTGGAAAGGTATGGATTGTAATGGGATGGATTGTGTATGGAATCGAATGAAATGTGGAATGAAATGGAATAGAATATGAAATGCAAAGTGGAATGGAACGTGGAAAGGAATGGAAAGCAAAGAGGAATGGAATGTGGAATGGAAAGAGGAATGCAAGGTGGAATGGAATGTGGAATATGGAATGGAATGCAATGGAATGTGGATTGGAATGAAATTGAATGTTGAATGGAATGGAATGCAGAATGGCATGGAATGGAATGTGGAATGGAATGGAATGGAATGGAAAGTGGAAAGTAATGGAATGGAGCATGGAATGGAATGGCATGCAATGTGGAATGGAATGTGGAATGGAATTGAATGGAATGGAATGTGGAATGGAATTGAACGGAATGTGGAATGGAATTGAATGGAATGGAATGTGGAATGGAATGCAATGTAACGGAATGGAAAGTGGAATGGAATGGAATGAAAAGTGGAATGACATGGAATGGAATTGGGAATGGAATGGAATGGAATGGAATGGAATATGAACTGGAATGGAATTGAATTTGGAATGGAATGGAATGGAAAGTGGAATAGACTGGAATTGAATAGAATGTGGAATGGAATGGAATAGAATGAAATGTGAAATGGAATAGAATGTGGAAAGGAATCTGTAACGGATTCGAATGGAATGGAAATTGGAATGGAATGGAATGGAAAGTTGAATGGAATGGAATGAAATCTGGAATGGAATGGAATGGAATGTGGAATGGAATGTAAAGGAACATAGAATGGAATGGAATAGAATTTGGAATGGAATGGAATGGAATGTGGAATGGAATGGAAGGTGGAATGGAATGGGTAATGGAGTGGAATGGAATGGAATGTGGAATGAAATTGAAAGTGGAATGCAATAGAATGTAATGTGGAATGGATTTGAATGGAATGTGGAATGGTATGCAATGAAATATGGAGCGGAATTGAATGCAAAGTGAAATGGAATGGAATGGAATGGAATGGAATGGAATGGAATGAGGAAAGAGAGGATTGGAATGTGGAACGGATCGGAATGGAATCGAATATGGAATGGAAAGGAACGTGGAATGGAATGGAATGGTACGGAATGGAACGGAATGTAGAAAGTATGGAATGGAATGTGGAATGGAATGGAATGGAACGGAATGTGGAATGGAATTGAATGGAAACTGGAATGGAATGGAATGGAATGTGCAATGGAACGAAATGGAATGGAATGGAACATGGAATGGAAAGGAATGTGTAATGGAATATGGAAAGGAATGGAATGGAATGTGGAATGGAATGAAGGGGATTGCATAATGGAATGTAATGGAATGGAATGGAATGGGAAATGTAACGGAATGGAAAGGAATGTGGAATGGAATGGAATTTCGAATGTAATGGAACGGAAAGGAATGGAATGTAGAATGGAATGGAATAGATTGTGGAATGGAAAGGAATGCAATTGAATGGAATGTGGAATGGAATGTAATGGAATGGAATGGAATGTAGAAAGAGATGGAATGGAATGTGAAATGGAATGGAATGTGGAATGGAATGGAATATGTAATGGAATGTGGAATGGAATGGAATGGAATGGAATGTGGAAAGGAATGGAATGGAATGGAATATGGAATGGAATGGACAGGAATGGGGAAAGTAACGGAGTGTACTGTGGAATGGAATGGAATGGAATGTGGAATGGAATGGAAAGAAATGTGGAAAGTAACGGAACGGAATATGGAATGGAATATAATGTAATGTGGAATAGAATGGAACGGAATGGAAAGGAATGGAATGGAATGTGGAATGTAATGGAAAGGAACGTGGAAAGAAATGCAGTGGACTGTGGAATGTAATGGAATATAATGTGGAATGCAATGGAATGGAATGTGGAATGGAATGGTATGGAATGTGGTATGGAATGGAATGGAATATGTAAATGAATGTGCAACGGAATAGAATGAAATGGAATAGAATATGGAATGGAATGGAACGGAAAGCGGAATGGAATTTAATGTGGAATGGAATGATATGGAATGTGGAATGGAATGGAATGGAATATGTAAAGGAAAGTGCAATGGAATGGAATGAAATAGAATGGAATGTGGATTGGAATGGAATGGAATTTGGAATGGAAAGTAATTTGGAATGTAACGTGGAATGGAATGGAATAGAATGGAATGGAAAGTGGAATGGAATGGAATGGAATGGAATGGAATGGAATGGAATGTGGAATGGAATGGAATGCAATGTGGAATGGAATGTGGAAAGGAATGTAATGGAATGGAATGGAATCGCGAACGGAATGGAATGGAATGGAATGAGGAATGGAATGGAATGTGGAATGGAATGGAAAGGAATGGAATGTGGAATGAAATGGAATGGAATGTGGAATGGAATGGAACGGTATGTGGAATAGAATGGAATGCAATGGAATGGAATGTGGAATGGATTGAAATGGAATGGAATGTGGAATGCAATGGAATGGAAAGGAATGGAATGTGGAATGTAATGGAATGAAATGTGCAATGGAATGAATGGAATGTGGAATGGAATGTGGAATGGAACGTGGAATTGAATGAAATGGAACATGGAATGGAACGTGGAATGGAATGAGGAATGAAATGTGGAATGTGGAAAGGAATGTAATGGAATGTGTAATGGAATGGAATTCAATTTGGAACGGAATGGAATGGAATGCGGAATTCCATGGAATGGAATGTGGAATGGAATGGAATGGAATGCAGAATGGCACGGAATGGAACGTGGAAAGGAATGGAATGGTAGCTAATGTGGAATGGAATGGAAAGGAATGGAATGTTATGTGGAATGGAAGGGAATGGAATGTGGAATGGAATTGAATGGAAAGTGGAATGGAATGGAATGTTACGTGGAATGGAATGGAATATGGAATGAAATGAGGTATGGAATGGAATGGAATGGAATGGAATGGAAAGTGGAATTCAAAGGAATGGAATGTGGAATAGAATTGAATGTAATGGGGAAAGGAATGGAATGGAATGCAATGTGGAATGGAATGTAACGGAATGCAATGGAATGGAATGGAATGGAATGGATTGGAAATTGGAAAGGAATGGAATGTGTGAAGGAATAGAATGAAATGGAATGTAATGTGGAATGGAACAGAATGGAATGGAATGTGAAACTGAATGGAAAGAGGAAAGGAATATGTAACGAATTAAATGGAATGGAATGGAATCTGGAATGGAATGGAATTGAATGTGGAATGGAATGGAATGGAATGTGGAATGGAATGCAGACGAAAGTGGAATGGAATGGAAAGTGGAATGGAATGGAATGGAACATAATGAAATGGAATGTGGAATGGAATTTGGAATGGAAAGAATGTGAAATGCAATGTGTAATGGAAGGAATGGAATGGAAAGTGGAATGGAATGAAATGTGGAATGGAATAGAATGGAATGTGGAAAGGAATGGAAAGAAATGTTGAATGGAATGTAATGAAATGTGGAATGGAATGGAATGTGTAATGGAATGGAATGGAATGTGGAATTCAAATGAATGGAATGTTGCGTGGAATAGAATGGAATGTGGAATGGAACGGATTGTAATATGGAATGGAATGGAGTGGAATGTGGAATGGAATGTGGAACAGAATGGATTGTAATATGGAATGTAATGGAGTGGAATGTGGCATGGAATGTAATGGAGTTTGGAATTAAATGCATTGGAATGCGGATTGGAATGGAATGGAATGTGGAACGTAATGGAATGGAATTTGGAAAAGAATGGAATGGAATTTGGAACGGAATGGAAAGGAATGTGGAACAGATTGGAATGGAATGCGGAATGGAATTTGAATTGGAATGAAATGGAACAGAATGGAATTTGGAATGTAATGGAATGGAATGGAATGTGGAATGGAATGGAATGTGGAATGGAATGTGAAATGGATTGGAATGGATTGGGGAAAGTAATGTAATGCAATGGAATGTGAAATGGAACAGAATGGAAATTGAAATGGAACGGAATGGAATGGATCGTGGAATGGAATGGAATGGAACGTGGAATGAAATGGAATGGAATGTAGAAAGGAACGTGGAATGAAATGGAATGGAACGGGTAATAGAAAGTGGAATGGAACTTCCAATGGAAAGTGGAATTAAACGTCAAATGGAATGGAATGGAACGTGGAACGGAACGTGGAATGGAATGTGGAATGTAATGGAATGGAATGTGGAATGGAATGGAATGGAATGTGGTCTGGAATGTGGAATGGAATGGAATGGAATGTGGAAAGGAATGTGGAATTGAATGAGGAATGGAATGTGGAATGGAACTTGGAATGGAATGTGGAATGGAACGTGGAGTGGAAAGTGGAATGAAATTTGTAATGGAAACGAATGAAATGTGGAATGGAATGGAATGGAATGTGTAATGGAGTGGAATTTAATGTGGAATAGAATGTTTAATGGAATGGAATAGAATCCTGAATTGAATGGAATTGAATGATACGGAATGTGGAATGGAATGGAGTGGATCGTGTAATGGAACATGGAGTGGAAAGTGGAATGGATTTGAATGGAACGTGAAATAGAATGTGGAATGTGATGTAATGGATTATGGAATGGAATGCAATGGAACGTGGAACGGAATGTGGAAAGTAATGTAGAATGGAATGGAATGGTATGCGGAAAGGAATGTGCAATGGAATGGAATGGAATGTGGAATGGAATGTGCAGTGGAATGTGGAATGGTATGGAATGGAATGTTGAATAGAATGTGGAAGGTGGAATGGAATGGAATGGAATGGAACGGAATGTGGAATGGAATGGTATGGAATGAAATGGAACGGAAAGTGGAATGGAATGGAATGGAATGGAATGAGGGATTGAATATGGAATGGAATGTGGAATGGAATGGAATGGATTGGAATGTGGAATGGAAGGGTTTGGAATAAAAAAGAATGGAAAGTGAAATGGAATGGAATGGATTGTGGAATGGAATGGAATGTGGAATTGAATATGGAATGGAATGTGGAATGGAATGGAATGGAATGTGGAATGGAATGTGGAGTGCAATAGAATGGAATGTTGAATTGAATGTGGATTGGAATGGAATATGTTGTAGAAAGCGATGTGGAATGCAATGGAATGGAATGTGGAATGGAGTGTGGTATGCAATGGAATGGAATATGTAATGAAATGTGGAATGCAACGGAATGGAATGTGGAATGGAATGTGGAATGGAATGGATTGCAATGAGGAATGGAATGTGGAATGGAATTTGGAATGGAACACGGAATGGAAGATGGAACGGAATGGAATGGAATGTGGAATGAAAGGTGTAATGGAATGGAACGGAATGAGGAATAGAATGGAATGTGGAATGCAATGTGGAATGGAATGGAATGTTTAAATAGAATGGAGTTGAATGTGCAATGGAATGTGGTCTGGAATGGAATGCTATGTGGAATGGAATGTGGAATGGAATGGAATGGATTGTGGAATGGAATGTTCAATGGAATGTGGAATGGAATGGAATGGAATGTGGAACGGAATGCGGAATGGAATGTGGAATGAAATGGAATGGAAAGTGGAAACGTATGTGGAATGGAATGGAATGCACTGTGAAATGGAATGTGGAATGGAATGGAATGGAATGTGAAATGTAATGGAATGGAATGTTTAAATAGAATGGAATGGAAAGTGGAAACGTATGTGGACTGGAATGGAATGCACTGTGAAATAGAATGTGGAATGGGCTGGAATGGAATGTGGAATGGAATTTTTAAAGGAATTTGCAAAGGAATGTTTAATGGAATTTATAGGAATGTGGAATGGAAAGTGGAATGGAATGTAGAATGGAATGGAATATAATGTGGAATGGAATGTGGAATGGAACAGAATGCAATGTGGAATGGAATGTGGAATGGAATGGAATGGAATGAAATGTGGAATGGAATGAGATGGAATGTGGAATAGAATGGAATGAAATGGAATGGAATACGGAATAGAATGGAATATAATGTGGAATGCAATACAATGGAATGAAAGGTGGAATTGGATTGAATGGAATTTTCAATGAAATGGAAAGGAATGTGGAATGGAATGGAACGTGGAATGGAATGTGGAATGGAATGTGGAATGGAATGGAATCGAATGGAATGTGGAATACAATGGAATGGAATGGAAAGTGGAATGGAATGTGAAATGGAATGGAATGTGCAATGCAAGATGGAATGGAAGGTGGAATGGAATGGAATGGAATGTGGATTGGAATGGAATGGAAAGTGGAATCGAATGGAAAGTGAAGTGGAATGTGGACTGGAATGTGAAATGGAATGCGGAATGGAATATGGAATGTAATATGGAATGGAGTGAAATGAAACATGGAAAGTAATGGAATGGAACGTGGAATGGCATAGAATGGAATGTGGAATGTAACGTCGATTGGAACGTGGAATGGAAAGAGGAATTGAAAGTGGAATGAAATGGAATGGAATGTGGAATGGAATGCGGAATGGAATGGAATTTTATAGAATTTGGAATGAAATGGAATGGAATGGAATGTGGAATGAAATGGAGCGGAATGTGGAATGGAAAGGAATGGAATGCGGAATGGAATGGAATTTTATGGAAAGTGGAATGGAATGGAATGGAATGGAACGGAATGTGGAATGGAATGGAATGCAGAATATTATGGAAAGAAATGTGGAACGGAATGTAATGGAATGGAAAGGAATGAGGAATGGAATGGAATGGAATGGAATGGAATGGAAAGGAATATGATATGTAATGGAATGGAAAGTGGAATGGAATGTGGACTGTAATGGAATGCAATGTGGAATGCAATGTGGAATGTAATGGAATGGAAAGTGAAATGGAATGTGAAATGGAATGCTATGGAATGTGGAAAGGAATGTAGAATGGAATGTGGAATAGAACGGAACGGAATGTGGAATGCAATGTGGAATGGAATGTGGAATTGAAAGTAGAATGGAATGCAATGCAATGTGGAATGGAAAGTGCAATGGAATGGAATGGAAATTGGAATGGAACGTGGAATTGAAAGGAATGGAACTTGGAATGGATTGTGGAAAGGAATGTGGTATGGAATGAGGAATGGAACGTGGAATGGAATGGAATGGAACGTGGAATGGAACGTGGAATGGGATGTGGAATGGAACATTAAATGCAAGGTGGAAAGGAAAGTGGAATAGAGAGGAATGGAATGTGGAATGGAATGGAATTGAAAGTGGAATGGAATGCAATTTAATGTGGAATGGAATGTGGAATTGAATTGAACGCTATTATTAATAGAGTGTGGAATAGAATGGAATGGAATCCAGTGTGGATTGGAATGGAATGGTTTGGAATGAGGAATTGAATGGAATGGACTGTGGAATGGAACGTGGAATGGAACATAGAATGTAGCATGGAATGGAATGTGTAATGCAATTTGGAGTGGAATGGAATGGAATGTGGACAGGAATTGAATGCAATGTGCATTGCAGTTTGGAATGGAATGGAATGGAAAATGCAGTGGAATGGAATGTGGAATGGAATATTCAAAGGAATGCAATGTGGAATAGAATGTGAAATGGAGTGGAATTGAATGTGGAATGGAATGTGTAATGGAAGGTGGAATGAAACATGGAATGGAATGGAATAGAACGTGGAATGGAATGTGAAACGGAATGGAATGGAATATGCGAAAGAATGTAATCGAATGTGGAGTGGAATGAGGAAAGGAACGGATTGCAGTGTGGAATGGAATGTGGAATGGAATGAAATGGAATGTGGAATGCAATGTGGAATGGAATGGAATGGAATGTGGAGGGGAATGTAGAATGGAATGTGGAATGTGATGTAGAATGGAATGGAATGGAATGTGGAATGCAATGTGGAATGGAATGGAATGCAAAGTGGAAGGGAATGTGAAATGGAAGGTGGAATGGAATGTGGTATGGAGTGGAATGGAATGGAATGTGGAAGGGAATGTGGAATGGAATGTGAAATGGAATGTGGAAAGCAATGGAAAGGAATGCGGAAGGGAATGTGGAATGCAATCTGGAATGGAATGTGGAATGGAATGGAATGGAATGAGGAAGGGAATGTAGAATGGAATGTGGAAAATAAGGTACAATATAATGGAATGGAATGTGGAATGCAATGTCGAATGGAATGGAATGGAATGTGGAAGGGAATCTTGAAGGGAAAGTGCAATGGAATGGAATGGAACGTGGAATGGAACGTCAAAAGGAAAGGAATGGAATGTGGAATTGAAAATGGAAGGGAACGAAGAATGTAATGTAGAATGGAAAGGGCAATGGAATGTGGAATGGAATGTGGAATGGAATGGAATGGAAACTGGAATGGGACTTGGAAATTATGGAATAGAACAAGGATTGGAATGTGGAATGGAATGTGGAATGGAACATAGAATGGAACGTGGGATGGAATGGAATGGAATGTGGAAAGGAATGGAATAGAACTTGGAATGAAATGTAGAATGGAATGTGGAATTGAACGTGGAATGAAATGGAATGGAAAGTGGAATGGAACGGAATGGAATCTGGAATGGAAATTAATTGATCGTGGAATGGGGCGTGGAATGGAACATGGAATTCAACGTGGAATGGAGCGTGGGATGGAATGTGGAATGCAATGGAATGGAATTTGGAATTGAATGGAATGGAATGTGTAATGGAAAGGAATGCAATGTGGAATGGAACGTTGAATGGAATGGAATGGAACTTGGAATAGGCAGTGGAATGGAATGAAAGGGAAAGTGGAATGAAATGTGGAGTGTAATGGAATGGAATGTGGAATGGAATGGAATGGTATGTGGAATCGAATGTAGAATGGAACCGAATGTAATGTGGAATGGACTTTAATGGAACGTGGAATGGAATGGATTGGAATGTGGTAAGGAATGTGGAATCGAATTTGGAAAGGAACGGAATGGAATGGAATGGAATGTGGAATGGAATGTGGAATGGAATGTGGAATGGAATGGAATGGAATGTGTAATGGAATGTGTAATGGAATGGAATGGAATGAGGAATGGAATGTGGAATGGAATGCAGTGGAATGTTTAATGGACTGGAATGGAATGTACACTGGAATGTTAAATGGAATGTGGAGTGGCACGTGGAATGGAAAGGAGTGCAATGTGGAAAGGAACGTGGAATGGAAAGTGAAATGGAAAGAGGAATAAAATGCAATGTGGAATGGAACGTGGATTGCAATGGAAAGGAACGCGGAATGGAACGTGGAATGGAAAGTGGAATGGAAAGCAGAACGGAATGGAGTGGAATGTGGAATGGATCTTGCAATGGAATGGAATGGAACGTGGAATGGAAAGTGGAATGGAATGTGGAATGGAACGTGGAATAGAATGTGCAATGGAATGTAGAATGGAACGTGGAATGGAATGGAATGGAATGTGGAATGGAATGTGGAATGGAAAGTGGAAGGAAAGTGTAATGGAATGGAATGGAATGTGGAATGGAATGTGGAAAGATAGTGGAATGGAATGTGGAATGGAACAGAATGAAATGTGGAGTGGAATGTGGAATGGAATGTGGAATGTAATGGAATGGAACGGAATGGAAAGTGGAATGGAATGTGGAATGTAATGGAATGGAACGGAATGGAAAGTGGAATGGAATGTGGAATAAAACTTGCAATGGAAAGTGGAATGGAACATGGAATGGAAAGTGGAATGGGATGTGCAATGCAATCTGGAATGGAAAGTTGAATGGAATGGAATGGAACGTGGAATTGAAAGTGGAATTGAATGGAATGGAAAGTGGAATGGAACATAGAAAGGAATGTGAAGTGGAACGTAGCATGGAATGTGGAATGGAATGTGGAAGGGAATGTGGAATGGAATTGAATGGAACGGAATGTGGAATGCAACGCACAGTTTATCATGGAATTGAATGTGGAATTGATCGTGGAATGGAAGGTGAAATGGAATGTGGAATGGAATATGGAATGGAACGTGAAATTGAAAGGAAAGGAATGTCGAATGGAACGTGGAATGGAATGGATTGAGGAATGGAATGTGGAATGAAAGTGGAATGTAATGGAATGGAATGTGGAAAGGAATCTGGAACGGAAAGTGGAATGGAATGGAATGGAATGTGGAATGGAACATGGAAAGGAATGGAATGGAATGTGGAATGGAATGGAATGGAAACTGGAATGGAACTTGGAAATTATGGAATGGAACAAGGATTGGAATGTGGAATGGAATGTGCAATGGAATGTGGAATGGAACGTGGAATGGAATGGAATGGAAAGGGGAAAGGAATGGAATAGAACTTGGAATAAAATGTAGAATGGAATGTGGAATTCAACGTGGAATGAAATGGAATGGAAAGTGGAATGGAATGGAATGGAATCTGGAATGGAAATTAATCGAACATGGAATGGGGCGTGGAATGGAACATGGAATTCAATGTGGAATAGAGTGTGGAATGGAATGTGGAATGCAATGGAATGGAAGGTGGAATTGAAAGTAATAGAATGAGGAATGGAAAGGAATGCAATGTGGAATGGAACGTGGAATGGAATGGAATGGAAATTGGAATAGAATGTGGAATGGAATGAAAGGGAATGTGGAATGAAATGTGGAGTGTAATGGAATGGAATGTGGAACGGAATGGAATGGTATGTGGAACGGACTTTAATGGAACATGGAATTGAATGGAATGGAATGTGGTAAGGAAAGTGGAATGGAATTTGGAATGCAATAGAATGGAATGTGGAATGGAATGTGGAATGGAATGTGCAATTGATTGTGGAATGGAATGTGAAATGGAACGGAATGGAAGGTGGAATGGAATGTGGAATGTAGTGTGGAATGGAACTTGGAATGGAATGCAATGGAATGTCGAATGGAATGTGGAATAGAATGGAATGCAAAGTGGAATGGAACGTGGAATGGAATGGAATGGAATGTGGAATGGAAAGAGAATTGAAATGTGGAATGAAACTTGAAATGGAATGGAATGCAACGTGAAATGGAATGGAAAGGAACATGGAATGCTACCTGGAAAGGAATGAGGAATTGAACATGGCATGGAATGTGGAATGGAAAGTGCAATGGAACTGAATGGAATGTGGAATGGAATGAGGAATTGAGTGTGGAATGGAACGTGGAAAGAATGGAATTGATTGTGGAATGGAACTTGCAATGGAATGTGGAATGGAATGGAATGGAAAGTGGAATGGAAGTTAAAATGGAATGGAATGGAATGGAATTGAATGTGGAATGGAATGTGAAATCGAATGGAATGAATTGTGGAATGAAATGTGGATTGGAATGGAATGGAATGTGCAATGGAATGGACTGGAATGTGCAATGGAATGTGGAATAGAATTTACTAGGAAGTGGAATGGAACGTCGAATGGAATGGAATGGAATGCAATGGAATGTGGAATGGAAAGGAATGGAATTTGGAATGGAATGTGAAACGGAAAGTAATGAACTGCAGAATGGAATGTGGAATGGAATGTTGAATAAAATGGAATTGAATGGATTGAAATTTGGAATGGCATGTGAATTTGAATGTAGTAGAATGTGGAATGGAATGTGGAAAGAAATGCAATGGTACGAAATTGGAATGTGGAATGGAATGTGGAATGGAATTTGGAATGGACTGCGGAATGGAATGTGGAATGGAATGTGGTATGGAATGGAATGGAATGCAATGTGGAATGGAATGTGAAATGGAACGGAATCGAATGGAATGTGGTATGGAATGGATTGGAATGGAATGGAATGTGAAATGGAATGCAATGGAATGTGGAATGGTATGTGGAATGGAATGGGATGGAATGTGGAATAGAATGGAATATGGAATGGAATGTGGAATTCAATGGGGAATGCAACGTGGAAAGGAAAGTGGAATGTAATGTGGAATGCAATGTGGAATGGAATGGAATGAAATGTGGAATGAAACCTGGATTGGAATGTAATGGAATGTGGAATGGAATAGAATGGAATGTGGAATGGAATTTAATGGAAATTGGAATGGAACGTGAATTTGAATGGAATGGAATGGAATGGAATGTGGAGTGTAATGGAATGGAATGTGGAATGGAATATGGAATGGAATGGAATGGAATGTGGAATGGAAAGTGGAAGAGAATGTGGAATGCAACGCAATTAAATGTGGAATGAAATGTGGAATGGAATGTGGAATGAAACGTAGAATAGATCGTGGAATTGAATGAAATGGAACTTGCAACAGAATGTGGAATGGAATGGAAGGTAAAGTGGAATGGAAAGTGGAGTCTAATGGAATCGAATGTGGAAAGGAAAGGAAAGGAAAGGATTGCATGTGGAATGGAATGCGGAGTCGAAAGGAATGGAATGTGGAAAGGAAAGGAAGGCATGTGGAAAGGAACGTGGAATGGAATGGAACGGAATGTGAAATGGAAATTGGAATGGAATGAAATGGAACTTGGAATGCAATGTAGAATGGAATGTGGAATGGAACGCGGAATGGAACGTTGAATTGAATGCAATCAAACGTTGAATGGAATGGAATGGAACGTGTAATGGAATGTGGAAGGGAATGGAAAGGAATTTGGAATGGAATGGAATAGAATGTGGAATGGAAATGAATGGAACGTGGAATAGGAAGTGGAATGAAACATCGAATGCTACATGGAATGGAAAGTGGAATGGAATGTGGAATGGAATGGAAGGCAATGGAATGGAATGTGGATTCGAATGGAATGAAATGTGGAATGGAATGGATTGGAATGTGGAATGCAATGGAATGGAACGGGGAATGGAATGTGTAATGGAATGTGGAATGGAATGTGGAATGGATAATTTAATGGAATGTAATGGAATGTGGAATGGAATCGAATGGAATGTGGAATGCAAAGGAATGGACTGGAAGGTGGAATTGAATGGAATGGAATGGAATGGAATTGAATGAGGTATGGAATTGAATGCAATGGAGTGGAATGTGGATTTGAAAGGAAAGGAATGTGGAATGGAATGAATTGGAATGTGGAATGTAACGGAATGCAACGTGGAATGGAATATGGAATGGAATGTGGAATGGATTGTTTAGTGGAATGGATTGTTTAATGGAATGGAATGAAATGTGGAATAGAATGGAATGGAATGGAATGTGGAATGGAATGTGGAAAGGAATGTGGAATGGAATGGAATGGAATGTGGAGTGGAAAGGAATGGAATGGTAAGGAAATTGAAAAAGAATGTGGAACGGAATGTGAAATGGAATATGGAATGGAATGTAGAACAGAATGAAATGGAACGTGGAATGGAATGGAATGGAACGTAGAATTGAATGGAAAGGAAAGTGGAAATTAAAGCGGAAAGGAACATGGAATGGAATGTGGAATGAAATGTGAAATACAATGGAATGGAATGTGGTATGAAATGTGAAATGGAATGCAATGGCATGTGGAATGGAAAGTGGAATGTAATGCAAAGGAATGAGAATGGAATATGGAATTGAATGAAATGGATTGTGGAATGGAATGTGGAATGGAATGGATTGGAAAGTGGAATGGAATGTGGAATGGAATGCGGAATGGAATGGAATGGAATGTGGAATGGAATGTGAAATGGAATGTGGAAGGAAACGTGGAATGGAACGTGGAATTGAATTTGTAATGCAATTTGGAATGGAATGCAATGGAATGTGGAATGGAATGGAATGGAAGGTGCAATGCAATTTGGAATACAATGAAATAGAAGGTGGAATGGAATGGAATGTGGAATGGAAAGTGTAATGGAATGGAATGTGGAATGGAATGTGGAATGTGATTGAATGGAATGTGAAATGGAACGTGGAGTGGAAGGTGAAATGAAACGTGGAATGGAATGGAATGGATCGTGGAAAGGAATGTGGAATTGAATGGAATGCAATGTGGAAAAAATGTAATCGAATGTGGAATTGAATGTGGAAATGGATGGATTGTAATGTGGAATGGAATGTGGAATGGAATGGAATGGAATGGAATGGAATGGAATGTGGAAGGGAATGTGGAATGGAATGTGGAATGTAACGTAGAATATAATGGAATGGAATGTGAAATGAAATGTGGAATTTAATGGAATGGAATCTGGGAGAGAATGTGGAATGGAATGGAATCTGGGAGAGAATGTGGAATGGAATGGAATGGAATGTGGAATGGAATGCGGAATGAAATGTGGAATGGAATGGAAAGGAAAGGAATGGGATTTGGAATGGAACATGGAATGGAACGTCGAAAGGAATGGAATGGAACGTTCAACGGAATATGGAATGGAATGGAATGGAATGTGGAATGGAATGGAATGGAATGTGGAACGGAATGCGGAATGGAATGGAACGGAATGTGGAATTGAATGGAATGGAATTGAATGGAATCGGAATGGAATGGAATTGAATGTGGAATGCATCGGAATGGAAACAAATGAGGAATTGAATGAAAGGAATATGGAATGGAATTGAATGGAACGTGGAAAAGAATATGGAACGGAATGCGGAATGGAAAGTGGAATGGAATGGAATGGAATGTGGAATGGAATGGAATGCAATGTGGAATAGAATGGAATGTAACAGAATGGAATGGGAATGGAATGGAATGGTATGTGGAATGCAATGGAATGCAAAGAAATGAGGAATTGAATGGAAAGAATGTGGAATGGAATGGAATGGAACGTATAATGGAATGTCAAATGGAAGGGAATAGAACGTGGAATGAAACGGAATGGAATGTGGAATAGAATGTGGAATGGAATGTGGAATAGGATGTGGAATGTAATGGAAAGGAATGTGGATTGGAATGTAATGGAATGGAATGTGGAATGGAATATAATGGAATGTGGAATAAAATGGAATGGAATGGAATGGAATGGAATGCGTAATGGAACAGAGTGGAATGTGGAATGCAGTGCAATGGAATGAAATGTGGAATGGAGTGCAATGGAATGTGGAATGGAATGGAATGGAAAGTGGAATGGATTGTGGAATGGAATGTGGAATAGAATGGAATGGAATGTGGAATGGAATGGAATAGAATGTGGAATAGAATGGAATGGAATGGAGTGTGGAATGGAATGTGGAAAGGAATGGAATGTGGAAAGCAATGTGGAATGGAAAGAGGAATGGAATGGAATGGAATGTGGAATGGAATGGAAAGTGAAGTGGAATGTGGACTGGAATGTGAAATGGAATGTGGAATGGAAAGTGAACTGGAATGTGAAATGGAGTGAAATGAATCGTGGAAAGGAATGGAATGGAACGTGGAATAGAACGTGGAATGGAAAGTGGAATGGAATTTGGAATTCAATGGGATAGAATATGGAATGGAATGTTGAATGGAATGGAAAGGAATGTGTGATGGAATGCCGAATGGAATGTGGAATGTAACGTAGACATGAAAGTGGAAAGGAATGGAATGGTATGTGGAATGGAATGTGCAATGGAATTTGTTATGGAATGGAATGGAATATGGAATAGAATGTGGAGTAGAATGGAATGGTATAAGGAATGGAATGCAATGGAATGTGGAATGGATTGTGGAATGGAATGTGGAATGGAATGCGGAATGGAAAGGAACGTTATGAGAAATGGAATGTGGAATGGAAATTGCAGTGGAAAGTGGAATGGAATGGAAAGGAATGTGGAATGTAACGTGGAATGAAATGGAATGGAACGTGCAATGGAACGTGGTGTGTAACGTTTAATGGAACGTGGAATGGAAGGTGGAATGTAATGGAATGGAATGTGAAATGGAATGGAACGGAATGTGGAATGGAATGTGAAATGGAATGTGGAATGGAATGTGGAATGGAATGGAATGGAATGTTTAATTGAATGTGGAATGGAATGGAATGGAATGTGGAATTGAATGTGAAATGGAATGTGGAATGGAATGTGGAATGGAATGGAATGGATTGCGGAATGGAATGGAATGGATTGCGGAATGGAATGTGGAATGGAATTTGGAAGGGAACCTGGAATGGAATGGAATGTGGAATGGAAGGGAATGGAAAGTGGAAAGGAATGTGGAATCGAATGAAATGGAATGTGCAAAGTAACGGAATGGAATGTGGAGTCGAATGTGGAATGGAATGTGGAATGGAATGGAATGGACTGTGGAATGAAAAGTCATGGAATGATATAGAATGTGGAATGGAATGTGGAATGGAATGTGGAATTGAATGTGGAATGGAATGCAATGGATTGTGGAATGGAATGGAATGGAATGGAATGGAATGTGGAATGGAAGGTGGAATGGAACGTGGAATGGAACTCGGAATACTAGGTGGAAGGGGATAGAATGGAATGTGGTATAGAATGTGGGATGGAAAGGAATGCAAAGTGGAAAGGAATGTGGAATGTAATGGTATGGAATGTGGAATGGAAAGAGAAATGTAATGGAATGTGAAACGGAATGAGTAATGGAATGCGGAATGGAATCTGGAGTGGATCATGGAATGGAATGGAACGTGCAATGGAATGTGGAATGGCATGTGGAATGGAATGGAAAGTGAAGTGGAATGTGGACTGGAATGTGAAATGGAATGTGGAATGGAAAGTGGACTGGAATGTGAAATGGAGTGAAATGAATCGTGGAAAGGAATGGAATGGAACGTGGAATAGAACGTGGAATGGAAAGTGGAATGGAATTTGGAATTCAATGGGATAGAATATGGAATGGAATGTTGAATGGAATGGAAAGGAATGTGTGATGGAATGCCGAATGGAATGTGGAATGTAACGTAGACATGAAAGTGGAAAGGAATGGAATGGTATGTGGAATGGAATGTGCAATGGAATTTGTTATGGAATGGAATGGAATATGGAATAGAATGTGGAGTAGAATGGAATGGTATAAGGAATGGAATGCAATGGAATGTGGAATGGATTGTGGAATGGAATGTGGAATGGAATGCAGAATGGAAAGGAACGTTATGAGGAATGGAATGTGGAATGGAAATTGCAGTGGAAAGTGGAATGGAATGGAAAGGAATGTGGAATGTAACGTGGAATGAAATGGAATGGAACGTGCAATGGAACGTGGTCTGTAACGTTTAATGGAACGTGGAATGGAAGGTGGAATGTAATGGAATGGAATGTGAAATGGAAAGGAACGGAATGTGGAATGGAATGTGAAATGGAATGTGGAATGGGATGTGGAATGGAATGGAATGGAATGTGGAATGGAATGTGGAATGGAATGGAATGGATTGCGGAATGGAATGGAATGGATTGCGGAATGGAATGTGGAATGGAATTTGGAAGGGAACCTGGAATGGAATGGAATGTGGAATGGAAGGGAATGGAAAGTGGAAACGAATGTGGAATCGAATGAAATGGAATGTGGAAAGTAACGGAATGGAATGTGGAGTCGAATGTGGAATGGAATGTGGAATGGAATGGAATGGACTGTGGAATGAAAAGTCATGGAATGATAAAGAATGTGGAATGGAATGTGGAATGGAATGTGGAATTGAATGTGGAATGGAATGCAATGGATTGTGGAATGGAATGGAAGGGAATGGAATGGAATGTGGAATGGAAGGTGGAATGGAACGTGGAATGGAACTCGGAATACCAGTTGGAAGGGGATAGAATGGAATGTGGTATAGAATGTGGGATGGAAAGTAATGCAAAGCGGAAAGGAATGTGGAATGTAATGGTATGGAATGTGGAATGGAAAGAGAAATGTAATGGAATGTGAAACGGAATGAGTAATGGAATGCGGAATGGAATCTGGAATGGATCATGGAATGGAATGGAACGTGCAATGGAATGTGGAATGGGATGTGGAATGGAATGTGGAATTTATCGTGGAATGGAAAGTTGAATGGAATGGAAAGGAAGGTGCAATGGAATGTGGAATGGAATGGAATGGAATGTGGAATGGAATGTGGAATTGAATGTGACATGGAATGAAATCGAATGGAAAGTGGAATGGAAGGGATTGGAATGGAATGGAATGTGAAATGGAAGGGAATGGAATGTGGAATGGAATGTGCAATTGAATGAAATATAATGTGGATTGCAATGTGCAAATGAATGGAATGGAATGGAATGGAATGTGGAATGGAATGGAATGGAAGGTGGAATGGAATGGAATATGGATTTTAATGAAATGGAATGTGAAATGGAATGGAATGTTGAATGGAATGGAATATGGAATAGAAAGGAATGGAATGTGGAATGGAATGGTATGTGAAATGAAAGATGGAATGGAATGGAATGGACTGTGGAATGGAATAGAATGTGCAATGTAATGTGGAATGGAATGGAATGGAACGTGGAATGGATTGGAATGCGGAATGGAATTTAGAATGGAAGGAAATGGAACATTGAATGGAATGAGGAATGGAATGTCAAATGGAATCTGGAATGGAACGTGAAATAGAAAGGAATGGATTCTGGAATGGAACGTGGAATTGAATGGAATGGAACGTGGAATGGAACGTGGAATGGAACATGGAATGTGGAACGGAATCTAATGGAATGAAGAATTGAATGGAAAGTAAAGTGGAATGGAATATGGAATGGAATAGAATGGAATGTGGAATGGAATGGAAAGGAATGTCGAATGGAATGGAATGGAATATGGAATGGAAAGTTGAATGGAATGGACTGGAATGTGGAATGGAATGGAATGGAATGTGGAATGGAAAGCAATGGATTGTGGAGTGGAACATGGAATGGAATGTGGAATGGAATATGGAATGGAATGAAATGGAATGTGGAATGTAACGTGGAATGGAATGGAATGCAAATTGTGGTGGAACGTGGAAAGGAACGGAGAGGAACATGGAAAGGAATGTGGAATGAAATGTGGAATGGAACGTGGTATGAAATGGAAAGGACAGTGTAATGGAAATTGAAATGGAATGTGGAATGGAACGTGGAATGGAATGGAGTGGAATGTGGAATGCAATGTGGAACGGAATGTGGAATGGAATGGAATGGAATGTGGAAAGGAATGTGGAATGGAATGTGGAATAGATCGGAATGGAATGTTTAATGGAATGTGGAATAGAATGTGAAATATAATGTGGAATGTAATGTGGAACGGAACGTAATGGAATGTGGAATGGAAAGTGGTATGGAATGTGGAATGGAAAGTTTAATGGAATGGAATGGAATGTGGAATGGAAGGTGGAATGGAATGGAAAGGAACGTGGTATGGAACTTGGAATTAAACATGGAATGGAAAGTGGAATGGAATGTGGAATGGAACGTGGAATGGAATGTGGAATGGAATGTAGAATGCAACGTGGAAAGGAATGGAATGGATCGTGGAATGGAACATGGAATGGACTGGAATGGAACGTGGAATGGAATGTGGAATGGATCATTGAATGGAAAGTGGAATGGAATGGAATGGAACGTGGATTTGAATGTGGAATGGAATGTGGAATAGAAAGTGGAATCGAATGTGGAATGGAATGTTCAATGGAAAGGAATGGAATGTGGAAAGTAATGGAATGGAATGTGGAATGGGATGGAATGTGGACTGGAATGGTATGGAAAGGAATGGAAAGTGGAATGGAATTTGGAATGGAAAGTGGAATATAATGGGATGGAACGTCGAATGGAAAGTGGAATGGAACGTGGAATGGAAGGTGAAATGGATGGTGGAATGAAACGTGGAATGGAATGGAATAGAAGGTGCAATGGAATGTGAAATGGAATTGAACAGAATGTGGAAAGGAATGTAATCGAATGTGGAATGGAATGGATTGGAATGTCGAATGGAATGTGGAATGGAATAGAATGGAATGGATTGGAACGTGGTATGGATTGCAATGGAATGTGGAATGGAATGTGTAAAAGAATGGGCAATAGAATGGAAAGGAATGTGGAATGGAATGTGATTTGGAATGGAATGGAATGTTGCATGGAATGGAATGGAATGTGGAATGGAATGCAAACTGGAATTCAACGGGAAATGGAATGGAATTGGGACAGGAATGGAATAGAATGTGGAATGGAATGATAAGGAATGTGGAATGGAATGAAATGGAATGTGGAATGTAATGGGACGGAATGTGGACTAGAATGGCATGGAACGTGGAACGGAATGTGAAATGGAAGGTGAAATGGAAGGTGGAATGGAAGGTGGAATGGAATGTTGAATGGAAATTTATGGGATGTGGAATGGAATGGAATGGAATGTGGAAGAGCAGGGAATGGAATGTGGAATGGAATGTGGAATGGAATGGAATGGAAAGTGGAATGCATGGGAATGGAATGGAATGGGATGCGAATGGATTGTGGAATGGAATGTGGAATTGAATAGAATGGAATGTTGAATGGACTGTGCAAAGGAATGTAGAATGAAACATGGAATGGAACGTGGAATGGAATGGAAAGGAAAGTGGAATGGAATTGGAATGGAATGTGGAATGGAATGTTTAATGGAATGTCGAATGTAGTGTGGAATGGAAAGGAATGGAATGTGGAATGGAATGAAAAGGAATGTGGAATGGAATGGAATGGAATGTGGAATGGAATGGAATGGAAGTTGAAATGGAAGGCAATGAAAGGTAGAATGGAATATGGAATGGAACGGGGAGTTCAATGATGAATGGTATGTGGAATGGAAAGTAATGGAATGTGGAATGGAATGTGGAAGGGAACGTGGAATGGAAAATGGAATGGAACGTGGATTGAACGTGCAATGAAACGTGGAATGGAATGTGGAATGGAATGTGGTGTGGTATGCAATTGAATGTGGAATGGAACATGGAATGGAACAGAATGGAACGTGGAATGGACTAGAATGGGGTGTGGAATGGAAGGGAATGCAACGCTTAATGGAATGGAATAGTATGGAATTTGGAATGCAATGGAAGGGAAAGTGGAATGGAATGGGAAATGGAATGGAATATGTAATGGAATGGAATGGAGTGTGGAATGGAATGGAAAGTGGAATGCGGAATGGAATGGAATGGAATGTGGAATTTAATGGAATGGAATGCAACTTGGAATGGAATACGCAGTGGAATGTGGAATGGAATGTGGAACAGAATGTGGAATAGAATGGAATGGAATGGAATGTGGAATGGAATCCAATGGAATGTGGAATGGAATGGAATGGTATGTGGAATGCAATGGCATGTGGATTTCAATGGAAAGTGGAATACAAGGCAACGTGGAATGGAATGGAATTGAATATGGATTGGAATGGAACGGAATGTGGAATGGAGTGGAATGGAATGGAATATGGAATGGAATGTGGAATGGAATAGAATTTGTGATGGAATGGAATGGAATGTGGAATGCAATGGAATGTGGAATGCGGAATGTAATGTAATGGAATGTGGAATGGAATGGAATGCAACGTGGAACGGAATATGGAATGGAATTTGGAATGGAATGTGGAATACAATTTTGAATAGAATTGAATGGAATGGAATTTGGAATGGAATGTGGAATGGAAAGAAATGGAATGTGGAATGGAAAGGAATGGAATGTGGAATGGAATGGAATTGGATGTGGAATTCAATGGAATGTGGAATGGAATGCAACGTGGAATGGAATGGAATGGAATATGGATTGGAATGGAATGGAATGTGGAATTGAATGGAATGGAATGGAATGTGAAACAGAATGTGAAATGGAATGTTGAATGGAATGTGGAATGGAATGAAATGGAGTGTGGAAAGCAAAGGAGTGGAACGTGGAATGCAATGGAATGGAACGTCAAATGGAAAGTGGAATGGAATGTGGAATGGAACGTGGAAAGGAATGTGGAATGGAATGCAATGGAATGTGGAATGGAAAGGAAGGAAATGTGGAATGGAATGTGGAATGGAATGGAATCGAATGTGGAATGGAAGGAAAGGGAATGTGGAATGGAAAGGAAGGAAATATGGAACAGAATGCGGAATGGAATGTGGAACGGAAAGGAAGGGAATGGGGAATGGAATGTGGAATGGAATGCATTGGAACGTTTAAAGAAATGGAATGGAACGTTGTATTGAATGTGGAAAGCAATGGAATGGAAACTGGAATGCAATGTGCAGTGGAATGAGGAATGGAATGTGGAATGGAACGTGGAATGCAATGGAATTGAATGTGCAATGGAACATGGAATGGGATGGAATGGAACATGGTATTGAACGTGGAATGTAACGAGGAACGGTAAGTGGAATGGAACGTGGAATGGAATCTGTATTGGAATGTGGAATGGAACGCGGAATTGAATGTGGAATGGAATGCGTAATGGAACATGGAATGAAATGGAATGGAATGTGGAATGGATTCTGGAATGGAATGGAATGGAACGTAGAAGGGAACGTGGAATGGAACGTGGAATGGAATGAGGAATAGAACTTGGAATGGAATGTACAATGGAATGTGGAATGGAATGGAATGGAAATTGTAATGGAACGTGGAACGGAATGGACACGAACGTGGAATGGAACGTGGAATGGAATGGAATGGAATGTGGAATGGAATGTAGAATGCAATGGAATGGAAAGTGGAATGGAATGTGGAATGGAGTGGAATGGAATATGGAATGGAATAAGGAATTGAATGTTGAATGAAACGTGGAAGGGAAAGTGGAATGGAATGGAATGGAATCTAGAATTGAATGTGCAGTAGTATGGAATGAAGTGTGGAATGGAATGTGGAATGGAATCTGGAATGGAATGGAAGGTTGAATGGAATGTGGAATGGAATGGAATGGAATGTTTAAATGGAATGGAATGGAATGTGGAATGGAATGTGGACTGTAATGGAATGCACTGTGTAATGGAATGGATTGGAATGTGGAATGGAATGTTTAATGGAATGAGGAATGAAATGGGGAGAGGAACGTGGAATGGAATGTGGAATCGAATGGAATGGAAGGTGTCATGGAGCGTGGAATGGAATGGAATGGAACGTAGAAGGGAATGTGGAATGGAATGTGGAAGGGAATGAAATGGAATGTCGAATGGAATGGATTGGAATGTGTAATGGAATTGTGGAATTGAATGGAAGCTGGAATGGAATGGAATGGAATGTGGAATGGAATGTGTAATGTTAAGAGGAATGGAATGGAATGAAAAGTGGAATGGGACGTGGAATGTAATGTAATGGAAAGTGTAATGGAAACTGGAATGGAATGTGAAATTGAACGTGGAATGGAACGTAAAATGGAACAGAATGGGATGTGGAATGGAAAGTGGAATGTAATGGAATGGAATCGAATGGAAAGTGGAATGGAATGTGGAATGGAATGTGGAAAGCAATCTGGAATGTAATGAAATGGAATGTGGAAAGGGAATTGGAATGGAATGTAAAATGGAACAGAATGCAATGTGAAATGTAATGTGGAATGGAATGTGCAAAGGAAAGTGGAAAGAAATGGAATGGATTGTGGAATGGAGCGTGGAATGGAGTGGAATGGAAAGTCGAATGGATCGTGTAATGGAATGTGGAATGGAACAAGAAATGGAATGTGGAAAGGAATGTGGAATGCAATGTGGGAAAGAACGGAATGGAAGGTGGAATGGAATGTGTAATGGAACATTTAATGTAATGGAATGGAACGTGGAATGGAACGTGGAATGGAATGCAATGGACCGTCAAAGGAAGGTGGAATGGAACGTGGAATGGAATGTAGAATGAAATGGGCAATGGAATTTGGAAAGTAATGTGCAATGTAATGGAATGGAAAGTGGAATGGAAACTGGAATGGAATGGAATGGATAGCAGAATGGAATCCGGAATGGAATGTGGAATGCAACCTGGAACGGAACGTAGAATGGAACGGAATGAAATGTGGAAAGGAATGCGGAAGGGAATGGAAAGGGATGTCGAATGAAATGTAGAAGAGAATGTGTAATGGAATGGAATGGAATGTGGAAAGGAATGGAATGGTATGAGGAATGGGATGTGGACAGGAAAGGAATGGAATGTGGAGTGGATTGTGGAATGGAATGGAATGTGGAATGGAATATTGAATGGAATGTGTAATGGAACGTGGAATGGAATAGATTGGAATGGAATGCAATGTGTAATGGAATGTGGAATGGAATGAGGAATGGAAAGTGTAATGGTATGTGGAACGTAATGGAGTTGAACGTGTAATGGAATGCAATGGAATATGGAATAGGATGGAATGGAATGGAAGGTGGATTGGAAAGTGGAATGCAATGTGGAATGGAACGGAATGGAAAGTGCAATGGAATGGATCGTGAAATGAAATGGAATGGAATGTGGATTGGTATGGAATGGAATGTGGAATGGATCCTGGAATGGAACGTGGAATGGAATGTCAAATGGAACACGGAATGGAAAGGATTGGAATGTGGAAGAAAAAGTGGAATGGATTGTGGAAAGTAACATGGAATGTAATGGAATGGAACAGTGGAATGTAATGGAATGGGAGGTGGAATGGAATCTGGAATGGAATGTTGAATGGAACCTGGAATGGAACGTGGAATGGAATGGAATGGAATGTGGAATGGAATGTGGAAAGGAATTGAATGGAATGTGGAATTGGATGTGGAATGTAATGGAATGCATTGTGGAATGGAATGTGGAATGGAATGTGGAAAGGAATTGAATGGAATGTGGAATTGGATGTGGAATGTAATGGAATGCATTGTGGAATGGAATGTCGAATGGAACGTGGAAACAAACAGAAAGGAATGTGGAATGCAATGTGGAATGGAATGTGGAATGGAAAGTGGAATGGATTGGAAAGGAATGTCGAATGGAACGTTGAATGAAATGCAATGGAACGTGGAAAGGAACTTGTTAATAAACGTGGAATGGCACGTATAATGGAACGGAATGCAATGTGGAATAGAATGGAATATAATGTGGAAAGGAATGGAATGTAGTATGGAAAGGAACGTGGAATGTAATGGAATGGAACGTGGAATGGAAAGCCGAAGGAAAGTGGAATGCAATGTGCAATGGAATGGAATAGAACGTGGGAAGGAATGTGCAATGGAATGTGGTATGTAATGGAATGGAATGTGAAATGGAACAGAATGGAATATGGAATAGAATGGAATGGAATGGAAGGTGGAATTGAAATTGGAATGGAATGTGGAATGGAATGGAATGGAATGTGCAATGGAATGGACCGTGGAATGGAAAGGAATGGCAAGTGGATTGCAATGGAATGGAATGTGAAATGCAATGAAATGTAATCGAATGGTATGTGAAATGGAATGTGGAATGAAATGTGAAATGGAATAAAATGGAATGTGTAATGGAATGGAATGGAAAGTGGAATGGAATGGAACATGGATTGGAATGGAATGGAATGTGGAATGGAACGTGAAATGTAACGAGGAATCGAATTGAATGGAATGTGGAATGGAATGGAATGGAATGTGGAATGGAATAGATTAGAATGTGGAATGGAATGGAATGCAATGTGGAAGGTAACGTTTAAGGGAAAGTGGAATGTAATGTAAAGGAATTCGCAATGCAATGTGGAATGGAACGTGCAATTGAATGGAATGGAATGTAACGTGGAATGGATTGGAATGGAATGCAGAATGGAATGTAGCATGGAACGGAATGGAACGTGGAAAGGAACATGCAATGCATCGCGGAATGGAATGTGGAAAGAAACGTGGAATGTTATGTGGAATGGAATATGGAATGGAACGTGAATTGGAATGGAATGCAACGTTGAATGGAAATTGGAATGGAATGGAATGGAACGTGGAATGGAATGTGGAATGGAAAGTGGAATGGAACGTGGAATGGAATGTAGAAATGAATGGAATGGAATGTGGAATGGAATGTGCAATGGAAAGGAATGGTATGTTTAATGGAATGTTGAATGCAATGTGGAATGGAATGAAATGGTATGTGGAATGGAATGTGGAATGGAATGGAATGGAATGTGTTATGGATTGTTGAATGGAATGTGGAATGGAATTTGGAATGGAAGGTGGAATGGAAGAGAAAGCAATGTGGAATGGAATGTGGAATGCAATGGAATGGAATGCGGAATGGAATGGAATGGAACAGGAAATGCGTTGTGGAATGGAATGGAATGCAACGTGGATTGGAATCGATTGGAATGTGGAATGGAATGGAATGAAATGTGGAATGGAATGGAATGAAATGAGTATTGGAATGGAATGGAATGTGGAATGGAATGGAAAGGAAAGCGGAATGGAGTGGAATGAAATGTGGAATGCAATGGAATGGAATGGAAGCGGAATTGAATGGAATTGAAAGTGGAATGGAATGGAATCGAACGTAGAATGGAAAGGAACGGAGTGTGGATTGGAATGGAATCGAACGTAGAACGGAAAGGAAGGGAGTGTGGATTGGAATGGAATGGTATGGAACATGAAATGGAATGGAATGGAATTGAGTGGAATGTGGAATGGAATGGAATGCAATGGAATGGAAAGTGGAATGAAATGGAATGCAATGTGGAATAGAACGGAATGGAACGTGGAATAGAATGTGGAATCGAAAGTGGAATGGAATGTGGAATAGAATGGAATGGAATGTGGAATTGAATGGAATGAAATGGAATGGATGTCGGAATGAAATGGAATGGAATGGAACGTGTAACTGAAGGGAATGGAACAGGGAATGGAATAAGCAATGGAATGTGGAATGGAATGTGGAATGGATTGGAATGGAATGTGGAAAGGAATGGAATGGAATGTGTAACAAAATGGAATAGAATGGAATGTACAATGGAATGTGGAATGGAATGTGGAATGGAAGGGAAGAGAATTTAACTTGGAATGGAATGGAATGGAAAGTGGATTGGAATGAAATGGAATGTGGAAGGCAACGGAATGGAATGGAAATTGAAATGGAATTTGGAATGGTGTTTAATGGAATGAAACGGAATATGGAATGGAATGGAATGGAATGGAACGTGGAATGCAATGTGGAATGGAATGGATTGGAATTCAATGTGGAATGGAATGGATGGGAATGTGGAATGGAATGGCATGGAATGTGTAATGGAAAGGAATGGAATGTGGAATGGAATGGAATGGAACGTGGAATAGAATGTGGAAAGTAATGTGGAATGGAATGTGGAATGGAATGGATTGGAATGCGGAATAGAATGGATTGGAATGGAATGGAAGGCGGAATGGAGTGGAATGAAATATGGAATTGAATGGAATGGAAAGTGGAATGGAATGGAATCGAATGTAGAACGGAAATGAATGGAATGTGGATTGGAATGGAATGATATGGAATGTGGAATGGAATGGAATGGAATCGAATGGAATTTGGAATGGTGTGAAAGGGAATGGAATGTGGAATGGAATGAAATGCAATGTGGAATGGAATGGAATGGAACGTGGAATAGAATGTGGAACGGAAAGTGGAATGGAATGTGGAATGGAATGGAATGGAATGTGGTATTGAATTGAATGGAAAGGAATGGAATGGGGAATGGAATGGAATGGAATGGAAAGGAACGAGGACTTGAAGGGAATGGAACGGGGAATGGAATATGGAATGGAATGTGGAATGTAATGGAATAGAATGGGGAATGGAATGGAATGGAATGTGTAACAAAATGGAATGGAATATAATGTACAGTGGAAAGCGGAATGGAATGTGTAATGGAATGGAATGGAATGTAGAATAGAACAGAATGGAATGCAATGGAATGGGAATGGAATGTGGAATGCAATGGAATGGAATGACATGACGAATGGAATGGAATGGAATATGGAATGCAATGCCATGGAATGAAATGAGGAATTGAAAGGAATGAATGTGGAATGGAGTAGAATGGAATGTGGGATGCAATGGAATAGAAAGTGGAATGGAATGTCGAATTGAATGCAATGGAATGTGGAAAGAAATGGAATGGAAAGTGGAATAGAATGTGGAACAGAATGTGTAATGGAAAGTGCAATGGAATTGAATGGAATGAGGAATGGAATGCAATGCAAGGTGGAATAGAATGGAATGGAAAGGAATGAAATGGAATAGAATGTGGAATGCAATGGAATGGAATGAAATATGTAATTGAATGGAAGGGAATATGGAACGGAATGGAATGGAATGTGGAATGGAATGGAATGGAACATGGAATGGAATGTGGAATGGAATGTGGAATGGTATGAGGAATGGAATGTGGAATGCAATAAATGGAATTTTGAATGTAATGGAAAGGAATATGGAATAGAATGGAATGGAGTGCAATATGGAATGGAATGTGGAATGGAATGTGGAAATAAATGGAATGGAATGGAATGGAATGTGGAATGCAATGTGGAACGGAATGGAATTGGATGTAGAATGGAATGGAATGTGGAATGGAATGTTGAATGGAATGGAAGGTAGGAAGGAAAGGAATGGAATGTGGAATGGAATGTTGAACAGAAAGTGGAATGGAACGTGGAATGAAATGGAATGTAATGGAACATGGAATGGAACGTGTAATGCAATGTGGAATGGAACGTGGAATGGAAAGCACAATGGAATATGGAATGCAATGTGGAAATTAATGTAATGGAATGTGGAATGGAATGTGGAATGGAATGGAATGCAATGTGGAATGGAATGTGGAGTGCAATGGAATGGCATGTGGAATGGAATGTGGAATGGAATGTTGAATAGTATGTGGAATGGAATGGAATTTAATATGGAATGGAACGTGGAATGGAATGGAATGTTGAATATTATGTGGAATGGAATGGAATTTAATGTAGAATGGAACGTGGAATGGAATGGAATGGAAAGTGGAATGGAACGTGGAATGGAACGTGTAATGGAACGTTGAATGGAATGTGGAATGGAACGTGGAATGAAATGTGCAGTGGTATGTGGAATGGAACATGGAATGGAATGGAATGGAAGGTGGAATGGAACGTCGAATTGATTGGAATGGAAAGTGGAATAGAATGTGGAGTGGAATGTGGAATGGAAGGTGGAATGGAATGGAATGGAACGTGGAATGGAACGCGGAACGGAATGTTGATTGGAAAGGAATAGAAAATGGAATGAAATGGAATGGAACGTGGAATAGAATGTGGAATGGAATGTGGAATGGAAAGTGGAATGGAATGAATTGGAATGTGGAATGGAATGTAATCAAAAGTGAAATCTAATGGAATGGAATGGCATGGAATGCGGAATGGAATGGAGGGGAAGGTGGAATGCAATGCAATGGAATGAAATGTGGAATTAAGTGGAATGGAATGTGGAATGGACTGGAACGCACGTGAAATGGAACGTGGAATGGAATGGAACGCAATGTGGAGTGAATCGTGGAATGGAATGTGGAATGGAAAGTGGAAAGGAACGTAGAATGGAATGGACAGCATCGTGGAATAGAACGGAATGGAAAGTGGAATGCAATGTGCAATTGAATGTGAAATGGGACGTGGAATTGAATGTGGAATGGAATGTGGAATGTAATGGAATGGAATGTGGAATGAAATGTGGAATGGAAAGTGGAATGGAATGTGGAAGGGAATGTGGTTTAGAATGTAATGGAATGTGGAATTGAATGGAATGGAACTTGGAATGGAATGTGGACTGGAATGCAAAGGAATGTGGAATGGAATGTGGAATGGAATGGAATCGAATGTGGAATGGAATGTGAAATGGAATGTGTAATGGATTGTGGACAGGAATGCAATGGAATGTGCAATGGAATGTGGAATGGAATGGAATGTGGAATGGAATGGAATGATATGTGGAATGGAATGCAGAATGGAATGTGGAAAGGAATGTGGAATGGAATGGAATGGAATGTGGAATGCAATGTTTAAAGGAATGGAATCGAATGTGGAATGGAATGGAATGGAATGTGGAATGGAATGTGGAATGGTATGGAATGGAATGTGGAATGTAATGTGGAATGGAATGAAACGGAGTGTGTAATGGGATGTACAATGGAATGGAATGACATGCGGAAAGGATTGGAATGAAATCTGGAGTGAAATGGAATGGAACGTGGAAAAGAATATGGAATGGAATGTGGAATGGAATGTGGAATGGAATGGAATGGAGTGTGGAATGGAATGTTTAATGGACTGTTGAATGGAATGTGGAATGGAATGTTTAATGGACTGTTGAATGGAATGTGGAATGGAAAGGAATGTAATGTGGAATGGAATGTGGAATGGAAAGGGCAATGGAAAGTGGAATATAATGGAAAGGAATGTGAAAAGGAACGTGGAATGGAAAGCAATGCAAAATGGAATGGAACGTGGAAAGTCCCTTTTAATGGAACGTGGAATGGAATGTGGAATGTAATGGAATGGAATGTGGAATGGAATGGAATGCAATGTGGAATGGAAAGGAATGGAACTTGAAATGGTACGTGGAATGGATCATGGAATGCAACGTGGAATGGAACGTGGAATGGAATGTGGAATGCAATGGAATGGAATGTGGAATGAAATGGAATGGGATGTGGAATGGAATTGAATGGAGTGGAATGTGGAATGGAATGGAATGGAATGTGGAATGCAATGGAATGGAATGTGGAATGGAAGGGAATTGAATGGAATGGAATGTGGATTGGAATGGAATGGAATGTCGAATTGGATGGAATGGAATGAGGAAAGGAATCGATTGGAAAGTGGAATGCAATCGAATGGAACGTGGAATGGAATGTGGAATGGAATGTAGAGTGGATTCTGCAATGGAACGGAATGGAATGTGGAATAGAATGAAATGGAATGGAATGTGGAATGGAATGTGGAAAGGAATTTGGAATGGAATGGAATGGAATATGGAATGGAATGGAATGGAATGTGAAATGGAATGGAATGGAAAGTGAAATAGAATGTTGAACGGAATGTGAAATGAAATGAGGAATGGAATGTTGAACGGAATGGAACTTAACGTGGAATGAAGTGGAATGGAACGGAATGCGAAATGGAACGCAATGGAAAGAGTAATGGAATGTGGAATGGAATAAAATGGAATGGATCATGGAATGGAATGTGGAATGGAACATGAAAAGGAATGGAATGGAACATGGAATTGAATGTGGAAAGGAACACGGAAAGGAATGTGGAATTGAACGTGGCATGGAATGTGGAATGGAATGTGAAATGGAACGGAAAGGAATGTGGAATGAAATGTAGAATTGAGTGTGGAATGGAACGCAGAATGGAATGGAATGGAATGTGTAATGGAACATGCAGTGGAACGTGGAATGGAATGGAATGGAATGTGGAATGGAACATGGAAAGGAATGGAATGAATTGTGGAATGGAACGTGGAATGGAATGGAATGGAATGAAAAGGAATGGAATGTGGAATGGAATATGGAACAGTATGAATTGTGGAATGAATTGTGGATTGGAATGAAATGGAATGCTCAATGGAATGGACAGGAAAGTGTAATGGAATGTGGAATAGAATTTAATGAAAGTGGAATGGAAGGTGGAATGGAATGAAATGGAATGGAGTGGAATGTGGAATTGAATGGAATGGAATGAGGAATGGAATGTGGAATGGAATGGAATGGAATGTGGAATGGAAAGTGGAATGGAATGTGGAATGGAATGGAATGAAATGTGGAAAGGAATGTTGATTGGAATGGAATGGAATGTCAAATGGAATGAAATGAACTGCGGAATGGAATGTGGAATGGAACGTGGAATGGAATGGAATGGAATGGATTGGAATTCTGAATGGCATGTGAATTGGAATGCAATAGAATGTGGAATGGAATGTAGAAACAAAGTCAATGGAATGAGAATGGAATATGGAATGGAAAGTGGAATGGAATTTCGAATGGACTGACGAATGGAATGTGGAATGGAATGTGGAATGGATTGTGGAATGGAATGGAATTGAATGGAACGTGGAATAGATTGTGAATTGGAATGAAATGGGATGTGGAATGGAATGTGGAATGAAATGCAATGGACTGTGGAATGGAAAGTGGAATGGAATGGAATGGAATGTGGAATGGAATGTGGAATGAAATGTGGAATCGAAAGTGGAATGGAATGTAATGTGGAATGGAATGTGGAATGGAATGTGGAATGGAACATGGAATGGAATGTGGAATGGAACGTGGAATGGAACAAGGAAAGGAACGTGGAGTGGGATGTGCAACGGAATATGGAATGGAAAGTTGAATGGAGTGGAATGGAACGTGGAATTGAACGTGGAATGGAATGGAATAGATTGTGGAATGGAACGTAGCATGGAAAGTGGAAAGTAATGTGGAATGGAAAGTGGAATGGAATGTGGAATGAAATGTGGAACGGAATGTGGAATGGAATGGAATGGAATGGAATGGAATGTGGAATGGAACGTGCAATGTATCGTGGAATTGAATGTAGAGTGGATCATGGAATGGACAGTGAAATGGAATGTGGAATGGAATGTGGAATGGAATATGGAATGGAACGTGAAATTGAATGGAATCAAATGTTGAATGGAACATGGAATGGAATGGAATGGAATGTGGAATGGACTGTGGAATGGAATGGGGTATGGAATGTAATGGAATGTGGAAGGGAATCTGGAAAGGAAAGTGGGATGCAATGGAATGGAATGTGGAAAGGAACGTGGAATGTAATGGAATATAATATGGAATGGAACGTAGAATTGAAACTGGAATGGAACGAGGAATGGAATGTGGAATGTAATGGGCAATGGAATGTGGAATGGAACATGGAAGGGAATGGAATGGAAAGTGGAATGGAACTTGGAACGAATGGAATGGAAGTTGGATTGGAATGTGGGATGGTATGTGGAATGGAACGTGGAATGGAACGTGGAATGGAAAGGAATGGACTGTGGAATGGAATGTTTAATGGAAAGAGGAATGAAATGTGGAGTGGAACATGGAATGGAACGTGGAAGGCAGTGGAATGGAACGTGGAATGAAACGTGGAATGGAAGCTGGAATGGAGTGTTGAATGGAATGGAACAGAATGTGGAATGGAATGTGGAATGGAACATGGAATGGAACGTGGAATGGAATGGAATGGAATGGAACGTGGAATGGAATGTGGAATGGAATGGAATAAAATATGGAATGGAATGGAATGGAATGGAATGGAATGGAATGTGGAATGGAAAGGAATGGAACTTTAAATGGGACGTGGAATGGAACATGGAATGTAATGTGGATTGGAGCAAGGAATGGAATGTGGAATGCAATGGAATGGAATGTGGAATGGAGTGGTATGGAATGTGGAATGGAATTGAATGTATTGGAATGTGGAATGCAATGCAATGGAACATGGAATGGGATGTGGAATGGAATGTGGAAAGGTTTGTGCCACGGAATGGAATGGAATGTGGAATAGAATGAAATGTGGAGTGGAACGTGGAATGGAAAGTGGAAAGCAGTGGAATGGAACGTGGAATGCAACGTGGAATGGAAGGTGGAATGGAGTGTTGAATGGAATGGAACAGAATGTGGAATGGAATGAGGAATGGAACGTGGAAGGGAACGTGGAATGGAATGGAATGGAATGTGGAATGGAATGTGGAATGGAATGGAATTAAATATGGATTGGAATGGAATGGAATGTGGAATGGAAAGGAATGGAACATTAAATGGGACGTGGAATGAAACATGGAATGCAACGTGGATTGGAGCGTGGAATGGAATGTGGAATGCAATGGAATGGAATGTGGAATGGAATGGTATGGAATGTGGAATGGAACTGAATGAAGTGGAATGTGGAATGGAATGGAATTGAATGGAATGTGGAATGCAATGGAATGGAATGTGGAATGGAATGGAATGGAATGAAATGGAATATGCAATGGAATGGAATGTGGAATAAAACGGAATTGAAGGAAGAATGGAATGGATTGGAATGTGGAATGCAATGCAATGGAACGTGGAATGGTATATGGAATGGAATGTGGAATGGTTTGTGCAACGGAATGGAATGCAATGTGGAATAGAATGGAATGGAATGGAATGTGGAATGGAATGTGGACAGGAATGTGGAATGGGATGGAATGGAATGTGGAATGGAATGGAGTGGAATGCGGAATGGAATGGAATGGAATGGAATTGAAAGTGAAATAGAATGTGGAACGGAATGTCAAATGTAATGTGGAATGGAATGTGGAACGGAATGAAATGGAACGTGGAATGGAATGGAATGGAAAGTGCAAAGGAATGGAGTGGAACCTGGAATGGAACATGGAATGGAAAGTGGAATGGAATGGGGAATGGAATGTGGAATGCAATGGAAGGAAATGTGGTATGAAATGTGAAATGGAATGGAATGGAATGTGGAATGGAATGTGGAATGTAATGCAAAGGAATGAGAATGGAATGTGGAGTGGAATGAAATGGAATGTGGAATGGACTGTGGAATAGATTGGATTGGAATGTGGAATGGAATGTGGAATGGAATGCGAAACAGAACGAAATGGAATGTGGAATGCAATGAGGAATGGAATGTGGAATGGAACATGGAATGTAATCAAATGGAACGTGAATTGGAAAGTGGAATGGAATGTGGAATGGAATGTGGACTGGAATGGAATGGAATCTGGAATGGAATGTGGAATGGAGTGTGGAATGGCATGGAATGGAATGTGGAATGGAATGTGGCAGGGAATTTCATGGAATGTGGATTGGAATATGGAATGGATTGCAGAATGTAATGTGAAATGGAACGGAAAAGAATGTGGAATGTAATGTGGAATGGAGTGTGGATGGAACTTGGAATGGAATGCGATGGAATGTGGAATGGAACGTGGAATGGAATGGAATTGAATGTGCAATTGTAGGTGGAATGGAATTGAATGGAAATACGAATGGAATCTGGAATGGAATTTGGAATGGAAGGGAATGCAATGTGGAATGGAACGTGAAATGTAATGGAATTGAACATGGAATGGAAAGTGGAATGGAAAGTGGAATAGAATGTAATGGAATGAGGCATGAAATGTGGAATGCAATGTGGAATGGAATGGAATGGAATGTGGAATGGAATGTGAAATGGAATGGAAAGGAATATCAAATGGAATGTGGATTGGAATGTGAAATGGAATGTGGAATGAAATGTGGAATGCAATATGGAATGTGTCGTGGAATTTAACGTGGAATAGAATGGAATGCAACGCATAACGGAACGTGGAAAGGAATGGAATGGAATGTGGAATGGAATGTTTAATGGAATGTGGAATGGAATGGAGGGGAATGTGGAATGGAATGTGGAATCAAAAGGAATGGACTGTGGAATGGAATTTTGAGTGGAATGTGCGACGGAATATAGAATGGAATGGAATGGAATGTGAAATGGAATGTGGAACGGAATATGGAATGGAACGGAATGTAATGTGGAATGTAATGTGGAATGGAATGTGGAATTGAAAGTGGAATGTGATGGAAAGGAATGTGGAGTGAAAGGAGGAAGGGAATGGAATGGAAGGTGGAATGGAACAGGTAATGGAACTTGGAAAGGAATCTGGAATAGAATGTGGAATGGAATGGAATATGGAATGGAATGTCGAGTGGAGTGTGGAATGGAATGTGGAATGGAACGCAATGGAAAGTTGAATGGAATGTGGAATGGAATGTGGAAGGGAACGTGAAATGGAATGGAATGGATTGTGAAATGCAACGTGAAGTGGAATGGAGTGGAGCATGGAATGGAACGTGGAATGGAACGTGGAATGGAATGGAATGGAACATCGAATGTAATGTGGAGTGGAATGTGGAAAGGAATGGAACGTAGAAAGGAATGGAAAGTAATGTGGAATGGAAAGCAATGGAATGCGGAATGGAATGGAAAGGTGTGTGAAATGGAATGTGGAATGGAATGTGGAATCGAATGGAATGCAAAGTGGAATAGAATGGAATGGAGCGATGAATGGAATGTGGAATGGAATGGAATGGAACGTGGAAAGGAATCTAGAATGGAATGGAATGGAACGTGGAATGGAACGTGGAATGGAAGGGAATGGAATACGGAAAGGAATGTGGAATGGAATGGAATGGAATGTGGAATGCGATGAGGAATGGAATGTGGAATGGAACGGAATGAAATGTGGAATGGAATGTTGAAAATAGCTAGAATGGAATGGAATGTAACGAGGAATGGAACTTGGAATTCAATGGAATGGAATGTGGAATAGAAAGGAATGGAATGTGGAATGGAATGGAATGGAATGTGGAACGGAATGTGGAATGGAATGGAATGAATTGTGGAATGGAACATGCAAAGGAACCTGGAATGGAATGGAATGAAAGGTGAAATGGAATGTGCAACAGAATGTGGAATGTAATATGGAATGGAATGGAAAGTAACGTGGAATGGAATGGGGAAGTATGTGGAAAGGAATGAGGAAAGGAATGCAATGGAATGAGGAATGCAAGGGAATGGAATGTGGAATGGGATGTGGAATGGGATGTGGAATGGGAAGTGGAACGGAACGGAATGGAATGTGGAAAGGAATGTGGATAGGAATGGATAGGAATGTAGAATGGAATGGAATGGAATGTGGAAAGGAATGTTGAAAGGAAAATGGAATGGAATGGAATGAAATGTGGAAAGAAATGTGGAATGGAATCAAATAGAATGTGGAATGTAATGTGGAATGGAACGTGGAAAGGAATGCGGAATCAAACTGAATGGCTTGTGGAATGGAAAGAAATGGAATGTGGAATGAAATGGAACGGAACGTGGAAAAGAATGTGGAATGGAATGTGGAATGGAAAGAGGAATGGAATGGAATGGAATGTGGAATGGAATGGAATGGAATGTGGAATGGATTGTGAAATGGAATGGAATGGAATGTCAAATGGAATGTGGAATGCAATGTCAAATGGAATTTGGAAAGTTAAGTGAAATGGAATGTGGAATGGAATTTGGAATGGAATGTGGAATGGAAAGTGGAATGTATCGTGGCATGGAACGTGGAAGAGAATTCAATGAAAAGTGTAATGGAATGTGCAAAGGAATGGAATGGAATCTGGAATGCAATTTTTAATGGAATGTGGAATGGAATGGAGTGGAATTTGCAATGTAGTGTGGAATCGAAAGGAAAGGAGTGTGGAATGGTATGTTGAATGGAACGTGCAACGGAATGTGGAATGGAATGGATTAGAAAGTTGAATGGATTGTGAAATGGAATGTGGAATGGAACGGAATGTAATGTGGAATCTAATGTGAAATGGATTGTGGAAAAGAAAGTGGAATGTAATGGAATGGAATGTGGAATGAAACGAGGAATGGAATGGAATGGAAGGTGGAATGGAACGTGGAATGGAAGGTGGAATGGAACGTGTAATGGAAAGTGGAATTGAATGTTGAATGGGATGGAATGGAATCTGGACTGGAATGTGGAATGCAATGTGGTATGCAATGTGGAATGGAATGTCGACTGGACTGTGGAATGGAATGCGGAATGGAATGCAATGGAAAGACGAAAAGAATGTGGAATGGATTGTCGAGTGGAGTGTGGAATGGAATGTGGAATAGAACGCAATGGATAGTTGAATGGAATGTGGAAAGGAATGTGGACGGGAACTTGAAATGCAATGGGATATAATTTGGAATGAAACGTGGAATGGAATGGAGTGGATGATGGAATGGAATGTGGAATGGAACGTGGAATGGAATGGAATGGAACATGGAATGTAATCTGGAATGGAATGTGGTAAGGAATGAAACGTGGAAAGGAATGGAATGGAATGTGGAATGGAATGCAATGGAATGAGGAATGGAATGGAATAGTTTGTGAAATGGAATGTGGAATGGAATGTGGAACGGAATGGAATGGAAAGTGGAATGGAATGGAATGAAAGGTGGAATGGAATGTGGAATGGAATGGAATGGAATGTGGAATGGAATGGAAGGGAATGTGGAATGGAATGTGGAATGGAATGTGGAAAGGTAAGTGGAATGGAATGGAATGGAACTTCTAAGGGAATGTGAAATTCAATGGAATGGAATGTGGAATGGAATGGAATGGAATGTGGAATGCAATGTGGAACGGAATGGAATGGAAAGTGGAATGGATCAAATGGAACGTGGAAAGGAAACTGGAATGGAATGGAATGGAAGATCAAATGGAATGTGGTATAGAATGTTTAATGTAATGTGGAATGGAATGGAAAGGAACATGGAATGGAATGGAGGAGAATGTGGAAAGGAATGTGGAATGGAATGCAATGGAATGAGGAATGGAAGGGAATGGAATGTAGAAAGGAATGTGGAATGGAATGTGGAATGGAACGGAATGGAATGTGGAATGGAGTGAGGAATGGAATGGAATGGTATATGGAATGGAATGTTGAAAGGAAAGTGGAATGGAATGGAATGGAATGTGGAATGGAACGTGGAATGGAATGTGGAATGGAATGTGGAAAGGAATGTGGAAAGGAATGTGGAATCGAATGGAAAGTCATGTGGAATGGAATCGAAGGGAATGTTTAATGAAATGGAATGGAACTTGGAATAGAATGTGGAATGGAATGTGGAATGGAAAGTGGAATGGAATGTAAAGGAATGTAGAATGGAATGGAGTGGAATGGAATGGAATTGAAATGGAATGGAATGCAAAGGGGTATGCTATGGGATGGAAAGAAATAAGCAATGGAATAGAATGGAATGTGTAGTGGAAAGGAATGGAATGTGAAATGGAATGGAATAGAACGTCGAATGGAATGTGGAATGGAATGGAGTGTAGTGTGGAACGAAATGGAATAGAAAGCGGAGTAGAATGTGGAATGGAATGTTGAATGGAATGGAATGGAAATTGGAACGAAATGGAATGGAAAGCGGAATATAATGTGGAATGGAATGGGGAATGGAATGTTATGGAATGTGGAATAGAGTGGAATGGAGTGCAATTTAAGGCGGAATGGTATGGAATGGAATATGGAATGCAATGGAATTGAATGATATGCGGAATTCGATGGAATGGAATGTGGAATGCAATGGAACGGAATGTGGAATGGAATGGAATGGAACGTGGAATCGAATGTGGAAATGAATGTGGAATGGAATCTGGAATGGAATGGAATGGAATGTGGAATGGAATGGAATGGAATGTGGAATGGAATGGAATGGAATATGTAATAGAATGCAGTGGAAAGGAATGTGGAATGTAATGTGGAATGGAATGGAATGGAATTTTTAATGGAATGGAATGGAATGTAGAATGGAATGGAAGGTTGGATGGAATGGAATGGAATGTGGATTGGAAATGTGTTGAATGTGGAATGGAATGTGGAATGGAATGGAATGGCATTTGGAATGGAATGTGGAATGGAATGGAAAGTGGAATGGAATGGAATGGAATGTGGAATGGAATGCAATGGAACTGTATGGAATGTGGAAAGGAATAGAATGGAATATGTAATGGAATGTGGAATGGAACGTACGATGGAATGTGGAATGGAACGTACAATGGAATGTGGAAAGGAACGGAATTGGATGTGGAATGGAATGCGGAATGGAAGGTAATGGAATGTGGAAAGGAATGGAATGCTATGGAATGTGGAATGGAATGCAATAGAATGAAATGGAATGTGGAATGGAATGCAATGGAATTTGGAATGGAACAGAAAGGAATGTGGAATGTAATGAAATTCAATTTGAAATAGAATGGAATGGAAAGTAATGTGGAATGAAAAGGAATGGAATGGAATGGAATGCGGAATTGAATGGAATGAAATGTGGATTACAATGGAATGGAATGGAAAATGGAGTGTAATGGAAGGGAATGTGGAGTAGAATGGAATGTAATGTGAAATACAATGGAAGAGAATATGGATTGGAATGTGGAATGCAATGGAATGGAATGTGGAATGGAATGTGGAATGCAACGGAATGGATTGTGGAATGGAATGTGTAATGGAATGTAGAATGGAATGGAATGTGGAATGGAACGTGGAATGCAATGTGGAATGGAACGGAATGTAATGTGGAACGGAATGTGGAATGGAAAGTGTAATGGAATGGAATGGAATGTGGAATGGAATGCGTAGTGAAATGGAATGGAACGTGGAATGGAAAATGGAATGGAAAGTCGAACAGAACGTGGAATGGAAAGGAATGGAATGGAATGGAATAAACAACGGAAGGGAATGGAAAGTGGAATGGAATTTGTAATGGAATGGAATGCAATGGAATGTGGAATGGAATGGAATGTGTAATGGAAATAATGGAATGCAGAATGGAGTGGAATGGTATGGAATGTGGAATGGAACAAAATGGTATGGAATGTGCAATGGAATGGAATGGAATGGAAGGTGGAATGGAATGTAATTGAATGTGGAATGGAATGGAATGGAATGTGAAATGAAATGTGTAATGGAATGTGAAATGAAATGTGGAATGGAAAGTGGAATGGAATGGAATCGAATGTGGAATGGAAGTGGAATGGAATGTTATGGAACGTGGAATGGAACGTGGAATTGAAAGTGGAATAGAACGTGCAATTTTAGGTTGAATGGAATGGAATGGAATGTGGAATGGAATGTGGAATTCAATGTGGAATGGAATGTGGAATGCAAAGGAATGGTATGTGGAATGGAAAGTTGAATGGAATGGATGGAATGGAATGGAATGTGGAATAGAATGTGGAATTGAACTTGAAATGGAAAGCGGAATAGAACATGCAAGGTAATGTAACGGAATGTGGAATGGAATGTGGAATGATATGGAATCAAGTTTGGAATGGAATGTGGAATGGAATTTGGAATAGTATGGAATCCATTTTGGAATGGAATGTGGAATGGAATGTGGAGTGGAATGGAATGTGGAATAGAATGTGGAATGGCATTGAATGGAATGTTTAAATGGAATGGAATGGAATGTGGAATGCAATGTGGACAGCAATGGAATGCAATGTGGAATGGAATGGAATGGAATGTGGAATTGAATATTTAATGAAATGTGGAATGAAATGAAGAGTAGAACGTGTAATGAAACGTGGAATGGAAAGGAATGGATTGTGGAATGGAATGTGGAATGGAACCTGGATTGGAAGTTGGAATGGAACGTGGAATGGAATGTGGAATGGAATGGAACAGAATGGAATGTAGAAGGGAAAGTGGAATGGAATGGAATGTGGAATGGAATGGACTGGAATGTGAAATGGACTGTAAAGGAATGTGGAATGGAATGGAAATGAATGGAATGTGGAAAAGAATGTGGAATGGAATGTGGAATGGAATGCAAAGGAATGTGGAATGTAATGGAATGGAATGTGGAATGGAATAGAATGGAAGGTGAAATGGAATGTGGAATGGAATGTGGAATGGAATGAAATGGAACGAGGAATGGAATGGAATGGAAGTTGGAGTGGAATGGAATGAAACGTTTAATGGAACCTCGAATGGAACATGTAAAGGAACGTGGAATGGAATGTGGAAAGGAATGGAATGGAACGTGGAATGAAATGTGGAGCAGAATGGAATGGAATGTGGAATGGAATGCAATGGCTTGTGGAGTGGAATGTGGAATGGAATGGAATGTGCAATGGAATGGAATGCAGTATGGAATGGAACGTAGAATGTAAAGGAATGGCACGTGGAAGGAACGTCTAATGGATCCTGAAAGGGTACGTGTAATGGAATGGAATGTAACGTGGAATGGAATGTGGAATGGAATGTGGAATGGAATGTGGAATGGAACGTGGAATGAGTGGACTCGAATGTGGAATGGAATGTGAAATGGAATGGAATGAAATGTATTACGCAATATGGAACGGAATGGAAAGGAACGTGGAATGGAACGGAATGGAATGTGGAATGGAATGTGGGAAGGAATGGAATGGATTGTGGAATGGAATGGAATGCAATGGTATGGAATGTGGTATGGAATGGAACTGAATGTGTAATAGAGTGTGGAATGGAATGGAATTGAAAGTGGAATGGAACGTGGAATGCAATGTGGAATGGAACGTGGAATGGAATATGGAAAGGAACGTGGAATGGAATGGAATAGAATGGAATGTGGAATGCAATGGATTGCAATGTGGAATGGAATGGAATGGAATGTGGAACGGAATGGAAAGGAAGGTGGAAATGAATGGAATGGAGTGTGGAATGGAATGGAATAGAATTTCAAATGGAACGTAGATTGGAAAGTGGAAAAGAATAAGCAAAGGAATGCAATGGAATGGGATGTGGAATAGAATGGAATGTGGAATGGAAAGGAATGGAATGGAATGTGTAATGGAATGGAATGGAATGGAATGTGGAATGGAATGGAAAGTGTAATGGATTGGAATGTCTAAAGGAGTGGAATGGAATGTGTTATGGAATGTTGAATGGAATGGAATGGAATATGGAATGGAATGGAATGGAATGGAATGTGTAACAGAATGGAACGTGAAATGGAATGGAGTGGAATGGAATGGAATATGTAATGGAATGGAATATGTAATGGAATGGAATATGTAATGGAATAGAATGGAATGTGGAATGGAAAGGAAAAGAATATGGAATGGAATGGAATGGAATGGAATGTGAAATGGAATGTGGAATGGAATTTGAAATGGAAGGTGGAATGGAATGTGGAATGGAATGTGGAATAAAATGGAATGGAATGTGGATAGGAATGTGGAATGGAATGTGGAAAGGAATGCGGAATGGAATGCAATGGAATGTGGAATGGAATGTGGAATGCAATGGAATGCAATGTGGAATGGAATGTGGAATGAAATGTGGAATGGAACTTGGAAATGAATGCAATGGAAGGTGGAAAGGAACGTGGAATGGAGTGGAATGGAATGGAATGGAACATGGAGTGGAACATGGAATGGAATGTGAAATGGAATGTGAAATGGAATGTATAACGGAATGTGCAATGGAATGTGGAATGGTACGTGGAATGAAATGTGGAATGGAATTTGGATTGGAATTTGGAATGGAATGGAATGGAATGTGAAATGGAACTTGAATGGAATGGATATTGGAAGGGAATGTTGAATGGAACTTGGAGTGGAATGTATAATGGAATGTGGAATGGAAAGTGGAATGGAATGGAATGGAAAGTTGAATGGAATGTGGAATGGAATGGAATGGAACTTCGAATGGAAAGTGGAATGGAATATGGAATGGAACATGGAATGGAAGGTGGAATGGAATGGAATGGGTTGTGCAATGGAATATGGATTTGAAGGTGGAATAGAACGAGGAATGCAATGGAAGGTAATGTGGAATGGAATATGGAATGGTAAACAATGGAGTGAGGAATGGAGTGTCGAATGGAATCTGGAATGGAATGGAAAGTGGAATAGAATGTGGAATGGAACAGATTGGAAAGTTTAAATGAAATGGAATGGAATGTGGAATGGAATGTGGACTACAATGGAATGCAATGTGAAATGGAATGGAATGGAATGTGGAATGTAATGTTTAACGTAATATGGCATGAAATCTGGAGTGGAACGTGGAATGCAAAGTGGAATGGAATGGAATGCATCGTTGAATGGTACGTGGAATGGAACATGGAACAGAAGGGTGAATGGAGCGTGCAACGGAATACAAAGGAACGTGGAATGGAATGCGGAATAGAATGTGCTATGGAATGGAATGGAATGTGGAATGGAAGGGATTGGAATGTGGAATGGAATGTGAAATGGAACGGAATGGAATGTGGAATGGAATGAAATGCAATGTGGAAAGGAATGCAAAGGATCGTGGAATGGAATGTGGAATGGAATGTGGAGTGGCACGTGGAATGGAACGGAGTGCAATGTGGAATGGAATGTGAAATGGAATGTGAAATGGAACGTGGAATGGAATGAAATGTGGTTTGGAACGTGGATTGGAATGGACTGGAACGTGGAAAGCAACGTGGAATGGAATGTGGAATGGAAAGCGGAATGGAGTGGAATGGAATGTGGAAAGGATCGTGGAAAGGAATGGAATGGAACGTGGAATGGAATGTGGAATGGCACGCGGAATGGAATGTGGAATGGAACATGGAATGGAATGTGCAATGGAATGTGGAAAGGAATGGAATGCAAAGTGGAACGGTACGTGCAATGGAATGGAAAGGAAAGTGGAATAAAACATGGAATGGAATGTGGAATGGAACCCAGAATGGAATGGAAAGCAATGTAGAATGGAATGAGGAATGGATTGTGTAATGTAATGTGGAATGGAATGTGGAAAGGAATATGGAAAGGAATGTGGAATGGAAAGGAATGAAATGTAGAATGAAATGTGGAATGGAACGTGGAATGGAATGGAATGGAATGGATTGTGGAATGTAATGTGGAATGGAATGTGGAAAAAAGTGGAATGCAATGTTATGGAACGTGGAAAGGGATGTACTGGAATGTGGAATGGAAAGTGGAATGGATTGTGGAATGGAACGTCGAATGGAAAGTGGAATGGAATGGAATGGGCAATGCAGTGGAATGGAATGTGGAATGGACTGTGCAATGAAATCTGGAATGGAATGGAATGGAATTTGGAACGGAGTGGAATCGATTGTTGAAGGAAAGATGGAATGGAATGTGTAATGTAACATGGAATGGAAAGGAATGGAATGTGGAATGGAAAGGAATGGAATGTGGAATGGAAAGGAATGGAATGTGGAATGGAAAGGAAAGTAATGTGGAATGGAATAGAATATAATGTGGAATGGAATGTGGAATGGAATGGAATGGTATGTGGAATAGAATGTGAAATAGAATGGAATGGAATCCGGAATGGAATGGAATGGAATGGAATGCAATGCGAAATGGAATGTGGAATGGAAGGTGGAACGGAATGTGGAATGGAACATGGAATGGAATGTGGAATGGAACGTGGAATGGAATGTGCAATGGAAAGTGGAATGGAACGTGGAATGGAATGGAATGGAAAGTGGAAGGGAACGTGGAATGGAATGGAATGGAATGTGGAATGGTATGTGGAATTGAATGTGGAAAGTAATGGAATGGAATGTGGAAAGGAATGTGGAAAGGAATGGAATGGAATGGAATGCGGAATGGAATGTGGAAAGGAATTTGGAATGGATTGTGGAATGGAATGGAAAGGAATTTGGAATTTAAAGTGGAATGGAAAGTGGAATGGAATGCAGTGGAACAGAATGGATTGTGGAATGGAATGTTGAATGGAACGTGGTATGGTATGGATTGGAACGTGGAATAGAACATGGAAAGGAACGTGGAATGGAAAGTGGAATGGAACGTACAATGGAATGTGGAATGGAAAGTGGAATGGTAAGGAATGGAAATGGAAGGAATGCGGAATGGAATTGAATGGAAAGTGGAATGGAATGTGGAATGGACTGTGAAAGGAACTTGACATGGAATGTGGAATGTATTGTAATGGAATGTGGAATGGAATGTGGAATTAAATGTGGAATGGAATGCAAGGCAATGTGTATTGGAATGTGGAATGGAACAGAATGGAATGTCTAATGGAACATGGAAAGGAAAGTTGAATAGAAAGTGGAATGGTATGGAATGAAATGTGCAATGGAACATGGAATGGAATGGAACGGAACACGGAATGGAACTTGGAAGGGAGAGTGGAATGGAACGTGGAAAGGAATGTGGAATGCAGCATGGAATGGAATGGAATGTGGAATAGAATGTGGAATGGAATGGAATGGAATATGGATAGGAATGAAATGGATTGGAATGAAACGTGGAATGGAACTTGGAATGGTATATGGAATGGAACGTGGAATGGAATGTGCAATGGAATGTGAAATGGAACGTGGAATGCAAAGGAATGGAAAGTGGAGTGGAATGTGGAATGTAATGGAAGGGAACGTGGAGTGGAATGTGGAATGGACTTTGGAATAGACCGTGAAATGGAACGTGGAATGTATCGGAATGGAATGTGGAATGGAATGTGGAATGGAATGTGCAATAGAAAGGGGAATGAAATGGAATGCAATGTGCCATGGAACGTGGAATGGAATGGAATGAAACGTGGAATGGAACTTGGAATGGAAAGTGGAATGGAAAGTGGAATGGAACATGAAATGCAGCTTAGAATGAAATGTGGAATGGAATGTGGAATGGAATGGAATAGAATGAGGAATGGAATGGAATGGAATGTGGAATGGAATGTGGAATGGAGTGGAATGAGGAACGGAATGTGGAATGGAATACAATGGAATGCGGAGTGGAATGAAATGGAATGGAATTGAATGTGGAATGGAAAGTGGAATGGAACGGAATGGAAGGTGGAATGGAATGTGGAATGGAATATGGAATGGAACGTGGAATAGAACGTGTAATGGAATGGAATGGAATGTGGAATGGAATGAGGAATGGAATGTGGCATGGAATGTGGAATGGAATGGAATGGAATGTGGAATGGAATAGAATGGAATGGAATGTGGAATGGAATGTGGAAAGGAATGGAATGGATTGTTTAAAGGGAATGTAATGGAATGTGGAATGGAATGTGGACTGGAATGGAATGCAATGTGGAATGGAATGTGAAATGGAATGGAATGGAATGTGAAAAGGAATGTTTAATGGAAAGTTGAAAGGAATGTGGAATGGAATGGAATGGAATGTGGAATGGAATGTGAAATGGAATGTGGAATGGAATGTGCAATGTAACGCAATGAAATGTGGAAAGGAAAGTGGAATGGAATGTGGAATGAAACGCAATGGCATGTGGAATGGATTGTGGAATGGAATGTGTAATGGAAAGTATAATGCAATGTAATGTTATGTGGAATGGAATGTGCAATGGAATGGAATGGAACGTGGAATCGAACTTGGAATGAAACCTCTAATGGAACGTGGAATGGATTGTGTAATGTAATGTGGCACGGAAAGGAATGCAATGTGGAATGGAATGGAATGGAATGGAAACTGGAATGGTGTGGAAAGTAATTTGGAACTCAATGTGGAATGGAATGAAATGGAATGACAATAGAATGCTGAATGCAATGTAATGGAATGCGGAATGGAAAGGAATGGAACGGTATGGAATGTGGAACGGAGTAGAATGCAATGTGGAATGGAATGGAATGGAACGTGGAATGGAAAGTTCAATGGAATGTAGAATGGAATGGAAAGGAATGTGGAATGGAAGGGAATGGAATGTGGAATGGAATGGAATGGAATGGATTGGAATGTGGGATGGAATGGAATAGAATGTAGAATGGAAAGGAATGCAATGAGGAATGGAAAGGAATGGTTTCAAATGTGGAATGGAAATCAATGGAAGGGGAATTAGAATTGAAAGGTGTGTAACGTAGAATGGAATGGAGTTGAATGGAATGGAATGTGGAATGGATTGGCATGGAAAGTGTAATGGAATGGAATCGAATGTGTAATTTAATGGAATGCAATGGAATGTGGAATGGAATGGAATGTGGAATGGAATGTGGCATACAATGTAGAGGAATGTAGAATGGAAGGGAATTGAATGTGGAATCTAATGCAATTGAATAGAATGTTTAATGGAAAGAAATGGAATGTGGAGTAGAAAGGAATTGTTTGGAATGTGGAAGGGAATGGAATGGAATGGAATGTGGAAAGGAATGTGAAATGGAATGGAATGGAATGTGGAATGTAATGTTGAATGGAATGGAAAGGAATGTGGAATTTAAAGGAATGGAATGGAAGGTGGAATGGAATGGAATGGAAAAGAATCTGGAATGGAATGGAATGGAATGCGGAATGGAATTGAATGGAATGTGGAATGGAAGGGAATGGAATGGAATGGAATGTGGAAAGGAATGGAATGGAATGGAAAGTGAAACAGAATGTGGAACCTAATGTGAAATCGAATGTGGAATGGAATGGAAAGTGAAACAGAATGTGGAACGTAATGTGAAATCGAATGTGGAATGGAATGTGGAACGGAATGAAATGGAACGTGGACTGGAATGGAATGGAACGTGGAATGGAACATGGAATTGAAAAAGGAATGGAACCTGGAATGTAAAGTGGAATTGAATGAGGAATGGAATGGAATGGAATGTGGGATGAAATGTGGAATAGAATGCAATTGAATGATAATGGAATGTGGAATGGAATGGAATGGAATTGAATGTGGAATGTATGTGGAATGGAATGGATCGGAATGTGGAATGGAATGTGGAATGGAACTGAATGGATTGCGAAATGGAATGTGGATTAGAATGTGGGATAGAATGTGGAATGGAATGGAAAGGAATGTGGAATGGAACATGGTATTAAATCTACTGGAATGTGGAATGGAAAGTGGAATGGAATGTGGAATGGAATGTGGAAAGGAATGGAATGGAATGTGGAATGCAATGTGAAATGGAATGTGGAATGGAAACTAATGCAATGTGGAATGGATAGTGGAATGGAATGTGGAATGGATTGTGTAATGGAATGTGGAATGGAGCGGAATGCAATGCAATGGAATGTAGAATGGAACGTGGAATGGAATGGAATGGAACGTGGAATGCGATGTGGAATGGAAAGTGGAATTCAATGGAATGGACATGGAATGGAATGTGGAATGGAACTTGGAACCGAATGGAATGCAATGGAATGTGGAATGGAACTTGAAATGGAATGGAAAAGAACATGGAATGTAATGTGGAAAGGAACGTGGAATGGAATGTGGAATTGAACGTGGGATGGAATGTGGAATGGAATGTTGAATGGAACGGAATTGGGAATAGATAGTGGAATGAAACTGAATGGAATGTGCAATGGAAAGTGGAATGGAATGTAAAGGAACGTGGAATGAAACTTGTAATGGAAAGTGGAATGGAACGTAGAATTGAATGTGAAATGCAGCATGGAATGTAATTTAGAATGGAACGTGCTATGGAGTGCAATAGAATGTGGAAAGGAAAGTGGAATGGAATGGAATCTGGAATGGAATGGAATATAATGTGGAATGGGATGGAATGGAATGTGGAATGGAATGGAAGGGATTGTCAAATGGAATGTGGAATGGAATGTGCAACGGAATCTGGAATGGAAAGGAATGCAATGTAGAATGGAATGTGGAATGGAATGGACTGGAATTCCATATGCAATGGAATGGAATGTGGAATGGAATGGAATGGAATCTAATGAGGAATGGAATGGAATGCAATGGAATGCAATGGAATGGAAAGCAATGTGGAATGAAATGGAATGGAATGTGGAACGGAATGTGGAATGCAATGGAAAGGAATGTGGAATGGAATGTGGAATGAAATGCAATGGAATTTGAAATGGACTGTGGAATGAAATGGAATGGAATGAGGAATGGAATGTTTAATGGAATGGAATGGAATGTAGAATGGAATGTGGAATGGAATGGAATGTGGATTGGAATGTGGAATGGAATGGAATGTAATTTGGAATGGAATGGAAAGTAATAGAACGTGGAATGGAATGTGGAATCGAACGTGGAATGGAATGCAATGGAAAGTGGAATGGAATGGAATGGAATGTGGAATGGAATGTGGAATGGAATGGAATGGAATGGAATGCAATGAAATGGAATGGAATGGAATGGAATGCAATGGAATGGAATGGAATGCAATGGAATGGAATGGAATGTGGAATGAAACGGAATGGAATGTGAAATGGAACGTGGAATGAAACCTGGAATGGGAGGTGGAATTGAGCACGGAATTGAATGTGCAATGGAATGCGGAATGGAACGTGGAATGGAATAGAATGGAAATGGGAATGGAACGTTCCAGAACAGAATGTGGAATGGAACGTGGAAGGGAACGTGGAATGGAATGTGGAATGGTAAGTGGATTGGAAAGTGGAATGTAATGTGGAATGGAAAGGAATGGAATGTGGAATGGAAAGTAATAGAATGTGGAATAAAATGCAATGGAATGTGGAATGGAATGTGGAATGCAATGGAATGGAATGTGGAATAGAATGTGGAATGGAATGGAATGGAATGTGGATTGGAATGTGGAATGGAACTTGGAATGGAATGAAATGTGGAATGGGAATTGGAATAGAATGGAATGGAACTTGGAATGGAACGTAGAATGGAACGTGAAATGGAATGTGGGATGGAACTTGGAATGGCATGGGCAATGGAAGGTGGAATGGAAAGTGGAATGTAATGGAATGGAAATTGGTATGGAATGTCTCATCGAAAGTGGAATGGAATACGGAATGGTATGGACTGGAACGTGGAATGGAATATGGAATGGTATGGTATGGAACGTGTAATGGAATGTGGAAAGGAATGTGAAAGGGAAAGCGGAATAGAAGGTGGAGTAGAATGGAATGAAATGTGTAACGGAATGCAGAGGAATGTGGAATGGAATGTGGAATGCAATGTGGAATGGAATGTGGATTGTAATGGAATGGAATTTGGAATGGAATGGAATGGATTGTGGAATGGAAGGTGGAATGGAATGTGGAATGGAATGTGGAATGGAAAGTGGATTGCAATGGAATGGAATTTGGAATGGAATGGACTGGATTGTGGAATGGAAGATGGAATGGAATGTGGAATGTGACGTGGAATGGAAAGGAATGTAATGTGGAATGGAAGGGAGTGGAATGTGGAATGGAATGGAATGGAATGTGTAATGGAAAGGAATGTGGAATGGAATGGAATGGAATGTGTAATGGATTGTGGAAAGGAATGGAATGGAATATGGAACAGAATGTGGAATGGTCTAAAATGGAATCCGTAATGGAATGGAATTTAATGGAATGCAATGCGAAATGGAACATGGAATGGAACGTGGAATGGAATGTGGAATGGAACGGAAAAGAATGAGAATGGAAGGTAACAGAATGTGGAATGGAATGTGGAATGGAATGGAAGGGAATGTGGAATGCAATGGAAAATAATGTGGAATGGAAGGTAACAGAATGTGGAATGGAATTTGGAATGGAATGGAAAAAATGTGCAATGGAAGGTAATGGAATGAGGAATGGAATGGAATGGAACGGAATGGAATGAGGAATGGAATGGAATGGTATGGGGAATGGAAAGGAATGATATGTGGAATGGAACGGAATGGTAAGGAATGTGGAATGGAATGGAATGGAAAGGTTTGGAATGTGGAATGGAATGGAATGGAATGGAATGGAATGGATTCTGGAATGGAATGGAATGGAATGTGGAATGGAATAGAATCGAATGTGGAATGGAAGTGGAATGGAATGGTATGGAACGTGGAATGGAACGTGGAATGGAAAGTGGAATGGAACGTGCAATTTTAGGTTGAATGGAATTGAATTGAATGTGGAATGGAATGTGGAATTCAATGTGGAATGGAATGTGGAATGCAATGGAATGGTATGTGCAATGGAAAGTTGAATGGAATGGAATGGAGTGGAATCGAATGGAATGTGGAATAGAATGTGGAATTGAACGTGGAATGGAAAGCGGAATAGAACATGCAAGGTAATGTAACGGAATGTGGAATGGAATTTGGAATGGTATGGAATCCAGTTTGTAATGGAATGTGGAATGGAATGTGGAATAGTATGGAATCCATTTTGGAATGGAATGTGGAATGGAATGTGGAGTGGAATGGAATGTGGAAGGGAATGTCGAATGGCATGGAATGGAATGTTTAAATGGAATGGAATGGGATGTGGAATGCAATGTGGACAGCAATGGAATGCAATGTGGAATGGAATGGAATGGAATGTGGAAATGAATATTTAATGAAATCTGGAATGAAATGAGGAGTGGAACGTGTAATGAAACGTGGAATGGAAAGGAATGGATCGTGGAATGGAACGTGGAATGGAACCTGGATTGGAAGTTGGAATGGAGCGAGGAATGGAATGGAATGGAACGTGGAATGGAATGTGGAATGGAATGGAACAGAATGGAATGTAGAAGGGAAAGTGGAATGGAATGGAATGTGGAATGGAATGGACTGGAATGTGAAATGGACTGTAAAGGAATGTGGAATGGAATGGAATTGAATGAAATGTGGAATAGAATGCGGAATGGAATGTGGAATGGAATGCAAAGGAATGTGGAATGTAATGGAAAGGAATGTGGAATGGAATAGAATGGAAGGTGAAATAGAATGTGGAATGGAATGTGGAATGGAATGAAATGGAACGAGGAATGGAATGGAATGGAATTTGGAGTGGAATGGAATGAAACGTTTAATGGAACCTGGAATGGAACATGTAAAGGAACGTGGAATGGAATGTGGAAAGGAATGTGGAAAGGAATGGAATGGAACGTGGAATGAAATGTGGAGCAGAATGGAATGGAATGTGGAACGGAATGCAACGGTTTGTGGAGTGGAATGTGGAATGGAATGGAATGTGCAATGGAATGGAATGCAATATGGAATGGAACGTAGAATGTAATGGAAAGACATGTGGAAGGAACGTCTAATGGATCGTGGAAGGGAACGTGGAATGGAACGGAATGTAATGTGGAATGGAATGTGGAATGGAACGTGGAATGGAGTGGAATTGAATGTGGAATGGAATGTGAAATGGAATGGAATGAAATGTATTACGCAATATGTAACGGAATGGAAAGGAACGTGGAATGGAACGGAATGGAATGTGGAATGGAATGTGGGAAGGAATGGAATGGATTGTGGAATGGAATGGAATGCAATGGTATGGAATGTGGTATGAAATGGAATTGAATGTGTAATAGAGAGTGGAATGGAATGGAATTGAAAGTGGAATGGAACGTGGAATGGAACGTGGAATGGAACGTGGAATGTAATATGGAAAGGAACGTGGAATGGAATGGAATGGAATGGAATGTGGAATACAATGGATTGGAATGTGGAATGGAATGGAATGGATTGTGGAACCGAATGGAAAGGAAGGTGGAATTGAATGGAATGGAATGTGGAATGGAATGGAATAGAATGTCAAATGGAACGTAGATTGGAAAGTGGAAAAGAATAAGCAAAGGAATGCAATGGAATGGGAAGTGGAATGGAATGGAATGTGGAATCGAATTGAATGGAATGGAACGTAGAATGGAATGGAATGTGGAATGGAATGGAATGGAATGGAATGTGGAATGGAATGGAAACTGTAATGGATTGGAATGTCTAAAGGAATGGAATGGAATGTGTAATGGAATGTTGAATGGAATGGAAAGGAATATGGAATGGAATGGAATGGAATGGAATGTGTAATGGAATGGAACGTGAAATGGAATGGAGTGGAATGGAATGGAATATGTAATGGAAAAGAATGTGTAATGGAATAGAATGGAATGTGGAATTGAAAGGAAAAGAATATGGAATGGAATGGAATGGAATGGAATGTGAAATGGAATGTGGAATGGAATTTGAAATGGAAGGTGGAATGGAATGTGGAATGGAATGTGGAATGGAATGTGGAATAACATGGAATGGAATGTGGATAGGAATGTGGAATGGAATGTGGAAAGGAATGCGGAATGGAATGCAATGGAATGTGGAATTGAATGTGGAATGCAATGGAAAGCAATGTGGAATGGAATGTGGAATGAAATGTGGAATGGAACTTGGAAATGAATGGAATGGAAGGTGGAATGGAACGTGGAATGGAATGGAGTGGAACATGGAAGGGAACGTTTAATGGAATGTGAAATGGAACGTATAACGGAATGTGCAATGGAATGTGGAATGGAACGTGGAATGAAATGTGGAATGGAATTTGGAATGGAATTTGGAATGGAATGGAATGGAATGTGAAATGGAACTTGAATGGAATGGAAATTGGAAGGGAATGTTGAATGGAACTTGGAGTGGAATGTATAATGGAATGTGGAATGGAAAGTGGAATGGAATGGAATGGAAAGTTGAATGGAATGTAGAATGGAATGGAATGGAACTTCGAATGGAAAGTGGAATGGAATATGGAATGGAACATGGAATGGAAGGTGGAATGGAATGGAATGGGTTGTGCAATGGAATGTGGATTTGAAGGTGGAATAGAATGAGGAATGCAATGGAATGGAATGTGGAATGAAATGTGGAATGGAATGGAATGTGGAATGGATTGTGGAATTGAATGTGGAATGGATAGTGGAATGCAACATGGAATGGAATGGAACGGAATGTAGAATGGAATATGGAATGGTAAGCAATGGAGTGAGGAATGGAGTGTCGAATGGAATGTGGAATGGAATGGAAAGTGGAATAGAATGTGGAATGGAATAGATTGGAATGTTTAAATGAAATGGAATGGAATGTGGAATGGAATGTGGACTACAATGGAATGCAATGTGGAATGGAATGGAATGGAATGTGGAAAGCAATGTTTAACGTAATGTGGCATGAAATCTGGAGTGGAACGTGGAATGCAAAGTGGAATGGAATGGAATGGATCGATGAATGGTATGTGGAATGGAACATGGAATAGAAGGGGGAATGGAGCGTGGAATGGAATGCAATGGAACGTGGAACGGAATGTGGAATAGAATGTGGTATGGAATGGAATGAAATGTGGAATGGAAGGGATTGGAATGTGGAATGGAATGTGAAATGGAACGGAATGGAATGTGGAATGTAATGGGATGGAATGTGGAATGGAATGTGGAATGGAATGTGGAGTGGCACGTGGAATGGAACGGAGTGCAATGTGGAATGGAATGTGAAATGGAATGTGAAATGGAACGTGGAATGGATGCAAAGTGGATTGGAACGAGGATTGGAATGGATTGGAACGTGGAATGGAACGTGGAATGGAATGTGGAATGGAAAGGGGAATGGAATGGAATGGAATGTGGAAAGAATCGTGGAAAGGAATGGAATGGAACGTGGAATGGAATGTGGAATGACACGCGGAATGGATTGTGGAATGGAACATGGAATGGAATGCGCAATGGAACGTGGAAAGGAATTGAATGCAAAGTGGAACGGTACGTGCAATGGAATGGAAAGGAAAGTGGAATACAACATGGAATGGAATGTGGAATAGAACCCAGAATGGAATGGAAAGCAATGTGGAATGGAATGAGGAATGGATTGTGTAATGTAATGTGGAATGGAATGTGGAAAGGAATATGGAAATGAATGTGGAATGGAAAGGAATGAAATGTCGAATGAAATGTGGAATGGAACGTGGAATGGAATGGAATGGAATGGAATGGATTGTGGAATGTAATGTGGAATGGAATGTGGAAAGAAAGTGGAATGCAATGGTATGGAACGTGGAAATGGATGTACTGGAACGTGGAATGGAAAGTGGAATGGAAAGTGGAATGGAACGTCGAATGGAAAGTGGAATGGAATGGAATGTGCAATGCAATGGAATGGAATGTGGAATGGACTGTGGAATGAAATCTGGAATGGAATGGAATGGAATTTGGAACGGAGTGGAATCGATTGTTGAAGGAAAGATGGAATGGAATGTGTAATGTAACATGGAATGGAAAGGAATGGAATGTGGAATGGAAAGGAATGGAATGTGGAATGGGAAGGAATGGAATGTGGAATGGAATAGAATATAATGTGGAATGCAATGTGGAATGGAATGGAATGGAATGTGGAATAGAATGTGAAATTGAATGGAATGGAATCCGGTATGGAATGGAATGGAATGCAATACAATGCGAAATGGAACGTGGAATGGAAGGTGGAATGGAACGTAGAATGGAACGTGGAATGGAATGTGGAATGGAACGTGGGATGGAATGTGCAATGGAAAGTGGAAAGGAACGTGGAATGGAATGGAATGGAAAGTGGAAGGGAACGTGGAATGGAATGGAATGGAATATGGAATGGTATGTGGAATTGAATTTGGAAAGTAATGGAATGGAATGTGGAAAGGAATGTGGAATGGAATGGAATGGAATGGAATGCGGAATGGAATCTGGAAAGGAATTTGGAATGGATTGTGGAATGGAAAGGAAAGGAATTTGGAATTTAAAGTGTAATGGAAAGTGGAATGGAAAGTGGAATGGAATGGACTGGAACGGAATGGATTGTGGAATGGAATGTGGAATGGAATGTTGAATGGAACGTGGAATGGAATGGATTGGAACGTGGAATAGAACATGGAATGGAACGTGGAATGGAAAGTGGAATGGAAAGTGGAATGGAACGTACAGTGGAATGTGGAATGGAAAGTAGAATGGTAAGGAATGGAAAGTGGAAGGAATGCGGAATGGAATTGAATGGAAAGTGGAATGGAATGTGGAATGGACTGTGAAAGGAAATTGACATGGAACGTGGAATGTATTGTAATGGAAATTGGAATGGAATGTGGAATTAAACGTGGAATGGAATGCAAGGCAAAATGTTTTGGAATGTGGAATGGAACGGAATGGAATGTCTAATGGAACGTGGAAAGGAAAGTTGAATAGAAAGTGGAATGGTATGGAATGAAATGTGCAATGGAACGTGGAATGGAATGCAACGGAACACGGAATGGAACTTGGAAGGGAGAGTGGAATGGAACATGGAATGGAATGTGGAATGCAGCATGGAATGGAATGTGGAATGGAATGTGGAATGGAATGCAATGGAATGTGGAATGGAATGGAATGGAATGTGGAATGGAATTTGGAAAGGAATGGAATGGAATGTGGAATAGAATGTGGAATGGAATGGAATGGAATATGGATACGAATGAAATGGATTGGAATGATAAGTGGAATGGAACTTGGAATGGTATATGGAATGGAACGTGGAATGGAATGTGCAATGGAATATGAAATGGAACGTGGAATGCAAAAGAATGGAAAGTGGAGTGGAATGTGGAATGGAATGGAATGCAACGTGGAGTGGAATGTGGAATGGACTTTGGAATAGACAGTGAAATGGAACGTGGAATGTATTGGAATGGAAAGTGGAATGGAATGTGCAATAGAAAGGGGAATGGAATGGAATGGAATGAGCAATGGACCGTGGAATGGAGTGGAATGAATCGTGGAATGGAACTTGCAATGGAACGTGGAATGGAAAGTGGAATGGAATGTGAAATGCAGCATAGAATGAAATGTGGAATGGAATGTGGAATGGAATGGAATAGAATGTGGAATGGAATGGAATGGAATGTGGAATGGAATGTGGAATGGAATGGAATGAGGAACGGAATGTGGAATGGAATACAATGGAATGCGGAGTGGAATGAAATGGAATGGTATGGAATGTGGAATGGAATAGAATGTAATGTGGAATGGAACGTGGAATGGAATGGAATGGAAGGTGGAATGGAATGTTGAATGGAATATGGAATGGAACGTGGAATAGAACGTGTAATGGAATGGAATGGAATGTGGAATGGAATGAGGAATGGAATGAGGAATGGAATGTGGAATGGAATGGAATGGAATCGAATGTGGAATGGAATAGAATGGAATGGAATGTGGAATGGAATGTGGAAAGGAATGGAATGGATTGTTTAAATGGAATGGAATGGAATGTGGAATGGAATGTGGACTGGAATGGAATGCATTGTGGAATGGAATGTGAAATGGAATGGAATGGAATGTGAAAAGGAATGTTTAATGCAAAGTTGAAAGGAATGTGGAATGGAATGTGAAATGGAATGTGGAATGGAATGTGCAATGTAACGCAATGAAATGTGGAAAGGAAAGTGGAATGGAATGTGGAATGAAACGCAATGGCATGTGGAATGGATTGTGGAATGGAATGTGTAATGGAAAGTATAATGCAACGTAATGTTATGTGGAATGGAACGTGGAATGGAATGGAATGCAACGTGGAATCGAACTTGGAATGAAACCTCTAATGGAACGTGGAATGGATTGTGTAATGTAATGTGGAAGGGAAAGGAATGCAATGTGGAATGGAATGGAATGGAATGGAATGGAAACTGGAATGGTGTGGAATGGAATTTGGAATTGAATGTGGAATGGAATGAAATGGAATGACAATAGAATGCTGAATGGAATGTAATGGAATGGGGAATGGAAAGCAATGGAAAGGAATGGAACGGTATGGAATGCGGAACGGCGTGGAATGCAATGTGGAATGGAATGGAATGGAACGTGGAATGGAAAGTTCAATGGAATGTAGAATGGAATGGAAAGGAATGTGGAATGGAAGGGAATGGAATGTGGAAAGGAATGGAATGGAATGGATTGGAATGTGGGATGGAATGGAATAGAATGTAGAATGGAAAGGAATGCAATGAGGAATGGAATGGAATGGTTTCCAATGTGGAATGGAAAGCAATGGAAGGTGGAATAGAATGGAAAGGTGTGGAACGTAGATTGGAATGGAGTGGAATGGAATGGATTGTGGAATGGATTGGCATGGAAAGTGTAATGGAATGGAATCAAATCTGTAATTTAATGGAATGCAATGAAATGTGGAATGGAATGGAATGTGGAATGGAATGTGGAATACAATGTAGAGGAATGTGGATTGGAAGGGAATGGAATGCGGAAAGGAATACAATGGAATGGAATGTTTAATGGAAAGAAATGGAATGTGGAATAGAAAGGAATTGTTTGGAATTTGGAAGGGAATGGAATGGAATGGAATGTGGAAAGGAATGTGAAATGGAATGGAATGGAATGTGGATTGTAATGTGGAATGGAATGGAAAGGAATGTGGAATTTAATGGAATGGAATGGCAGGTGGAATTGAGTGGAATGGAAAAGAATGTGGAAAGGAATGGAATGGAATGGAATGCGGAGTGGAATTGAATGGAATGTGTAATGCAAGGGAATGGAATGGAATGGAATGTGGAAAGGAATGGAATGGAATGGAATGTGGAAGGGAATGGAATGGAATGTGGGATGAAATGTGGAATAGAATGCAATTGAATGATAATGGAATTTGGAATGGAATGGAATGGAATTGAAAGTGGAATGTATGTGGAATGGAATGGATCGGAATGTGGAATGGAATGTGGAATGGAATGTGGAATGGAACTGAATGGATTGCGGAATGGAATGTGGATTAGAATGTGGGATGGAATGTGGAATGGAATGGAAAGGAATGTGGAATGGAACATGGTATTAAATCTACAGGAACGTGGAATGGAAAGTGGAATGGAATGTGGAATGGAATGTGGAAAGGAATGGAATGGAATGTGGAATGCAATGTGAAATGGAATGTGGAATGGAAACTAATGGAATGTGGAATGGATAGTGGCATGGAATGTGGAATGGATTGTGTAATGGAATGTGGAATGGAGCGGAATGCAATGCAATGGAATGTGGAATGGAACTTGGAATGGAATGGAATGGAACGTGGAATGCGATGTGGAATGGAAAGTGGAATTCAATGGAATGGACATGGAATGGAATGTGGAATGGAACTTGGAACCGAATGGAATGCAATGGAATGTGGAATGGAACTTGAAATGGAATGGAAAAGAACATGAAATGTAACGTGGAAAGGAACGTGGAATGGAATGTGGAATTGAACATGGGATGGAATGTGGAATGGAATGTTGAATGGAACGGAATTGAATGTGGAATGGAATGTGGAATTGAGTGTGGAACGGAATATGGAATTGAATGGAATGGAGTTTGGGAAGGAACGTGGAATGGAATGAAATGGAATGGGATGGAATGAAATGTGGAATGAAATGGAAAGCAATGGAATGGAATGTGGAATTGAAAGGAATGGAAAGTGGAATGGAATGTGGAAAGGAATGAAATGAAATGTGGAATGAAATGTGGATTGGAATGGAATGGAATGTGGAATGGAATGGAATGGAAGTTGGATTAGAATTTAATGGAAAGTGGAATGGAACGTGGAATGGAATTGAATGCAATGGAATGTGGTATAGAATGGAATGGAATGTGGAATGGAAAGGAATGCAATGTTCAATAGAATTTAATGGAAAGAGGAATGGATCGTGGAATGGAATGTAATGGAATGGAAAGAATGGAATGTGGTATGGAATAGAATGGAATGTAGAATGGAATTTGGAATGGAATGTGGAAAAGAATGGAATGAAACATGGAATGGAATGTGGATTGGAATGGAATGCAATGTGGAATGGAATGGTATGGACTGCGGAATGGAATGTGGAATGGAATGTAGAATAGAGTCTGGAATGGAATGGAATGGAAAATGTATTGGCATGTGAATTGGAATGCAATGGAACGTGGAATGGAATGTGAAATGAAATGCAATGGAATGAGAATGCAACGTGGAATGGAATGCGGAATGGAATGTGGAATGTACTGTGGAATCGAATGTGGAATTGAATGTGGAATGGAATGGAATGCAATGGATTTTGGAATGGAATGTGAATTGGAATTCAAAGGTAGGTGTAAAGGAATGTGGAATGAAATGCAACGAAATGAGAATAGAATGTGGAATGGAATGTGGAATGGAATGTTGAATGGAATGCAATGGAATGTGGAATATAATATGGAATGGAATGGAATGGAATGTGGAATGGAATGGAATGCAATGTGGAATGGAACGTGGAATGGAAAGTGGAATTGAACATGGAACGGGACGTGGAATGGGACATGCAATGGAATGCGGAATGGAAAGTGGAATGGAATGGAGTGGAATGGAACGGAATGTGGAATGGAATGTGTAATGGAATGTTGAATGAAATGGAATGCAATGTGGAATGGAATATGGAATTGAATGAAGAGAGGAACGTTGAATGGAATGGAAAGGAATATGGAATGGAAAGTTGAATGGAATGGAATGGACAGTGGAAAGGAAAGTGGAATGAAATGGAAAGGAACGTGGTTTGGAACGTGGAATATAACATGGAATGGATTGGATTCAAACGTGGAATGGAATGTGGAATAGAACGATTAATAGAAAGTGGAATGGAATATGGAATGGAATGGAATGTGGAATGGAATGGAACGGAATGTGGTATGGAATGGAATGGAAGGTGGAATGGAATGTGGAAAGGAATGTGGAATGGAATGGAATGCAATGTGGAGAGGTATGTGAAATGGAATGTGGAATGGAATGAAATGGAATGGAAAGTCGAATGGAATGGAATGGAATGTGGAATGGAATGGAATAGAATGTATAATGGAAAGGAATGGAATGTGGAATGGAATGGAATGATATGGAATGTGGAATGGAAAGGAATGGAATGTGGCATAGAATGAAACGGTATGGAATGTGGAATGGAATGGAATGGAATGTGGAGTGGAATGGAAAGGAATGTGTAATGGAGTTGATGGAATGTGGAATTTAACGGAATGGAAAGAAATGTGGAAAGAAATGGAATGGAATTGCATGCGGAAGGGAATGTAATGGAATGTGGAATGGAAGGGAATGGAATAGAATGGAATGTGGAATGGAACGGAGTGGACTGTTGAATGGAATGTGGAATGGAATGTGGAATGGATTGGAATGGAACGAAATGGATTGTGGAAAGGAATGTGGAATGGACTGTGGAATGGAACGTTTAATGGAATGGAATGGAACGTGGAATGGGATGGAATGGAATGATAATGGAACATGGAATGCAACGTGGAATGGAATATTGAATGGAACGTGCAATGGAATGTGCAATGGAACGAGGAATGGAACGTGGAATGGAAAGAATGGAAGGCAAAGGATCGTGGAATGGAAATTGAAATGGACTGTAGAATGGAACGTGAAATGGAAAGTGGAATGTATTGGAACGGAAAGTGGAATGGAATGTGGAATGGAAGGCCAGGCAATGTGGAAAGGAATGTGGAATGGAATGGAATGGAACATGGGATGGAATGTGGAATGGAAAACGGAATGGAACGTGGAATGGAATGGAATGGAATGTTGAATGGAATGGATCGGAATGTCGAATATAATTTGGAATGGAATGGAAAGGAATTCAGAATCATATCGAATGGAATGGAATGGAATGGAAGAAATGAAATGGAATGGAACGTGGAATGAAATGTAATGGAAAGTGGAATGGAACATGGAATGGAACGTGGAATGGAATGTGGAATGGAATGCAATGAAATGTGGAATGGAAAAGAATGGAATGTGGAAAGGAATGTGGAATTGAATCGAATGGAATGCAATGGAATGTGGAATGGAATGGAATGGAATGTGGAACGGAATGCGGAATGGAATGTGGAATGGAATGGAATGGTGTGGAATGTTAAATGGAATGTGTATTGGAATGGAATGGAATGCGCAAGGGAATGGAAACGAAAGTGGAATGGAATGGAATGGAATAGAATGAAATGCGGAATGGTATCGAATGGAAAGTGGAATGGAATGGAATAGAATGGAATGGAATAGAACGGAATGGAATGGAATAGAATGGAATGTGGAATTGAATGAAATGGAAAGCGGAATAGACCGGAATGGAATGGAATGGAAGGGAATGGAATTGGAATGCAATGTGAAATGGAATGTCGAAAGGAAAGTGGAATGGAATGAAATGGAACGTGGAATGGAATGGCATGGTACGTGGAATGGAATGGAATGGATCGTGGAATGGAATGAGGATTGGAACGCCGTATCGAACTTGGAGTGGAAAGTGGAACGGAATGTGGAATGGAATGGAATGGAAAGTTGAATGAAATGCAATGGAATGTGGAATGGAATGGACTGGAACGTGGAATGGAACGCAGAATGGAACCTCTAATGGAATGCAGAATGAAAAGTGGAATGGAATGTAAAGGAATGTGATATGGAAAGTAGAATGGAACTTGGAATGGAATGGAATGGTACGTGGAATGGAATGTGGAATGGAATGTGTAATGTAATGGAATGGAACGTGGAATGCAATGGAATGGAAAGTGGTAAGGAATGTGGAAGGTAATGGAATGGAATGTGGGATGGAATGTGGTATGGGATGTGTAATGGAATGGAATTGAATGTGGAATTGGATGTGGAATGGAATGGAATGGAGTGAGAAAGGGAATGGGGAATGCAATGTGGAATGAAATGTGGAATGGAAAGTAGAATGAAATGGAATGGAATATGGAATGGAATGGAATGCAATGTGGAATGGAATGGGGAACGTAATGTGGAATGGAACGTGGAATGGAATGTGGAATGGAACGTGGAATGGAATGTGGAAAGCTACTTGAAATGGAATGTGTAATGGAAAGTGGAATGGAATATGCAATGGAACATGGAATCAAATGTGGAATGGAACATGGAATGGAATTTGCAATGGAACGTGGAATGAAACATGGAATGGAATGTGGAAAGGAACACGGAATGGAATGTGTAATGCAACGTGGAATGGACTGTGCAATGGAACGTGAAATGGAATGTGGAATGGAATGTGGAATGGAACATGGAATGGAACGTGGAATGCTACATGGAATGGAATGTGGAATGGAACATGGAATGGAACGTGGAATGCTACATGGAATGGAATGTGTAATGGAAAGTGGAACGGAATGTGCAATGGAACGTGGAATCGAATGTGTAATGGAATGTGGAGTGAAATGTGCCATGGAACGTGGAATGGAATGGCATGGAATGTGTAATGGAACTTGACTGGAATGGAAAGGGGATTGTAACTTGGAATGTAACGTGGAATGGAATGTGGAAAGGAACTTGGAATGGAACGTGGAATGCAATGCGGAAAAGAACGTGGAAAAATGTGGAATGGAAAGGAATGCCATGTGAAATGGAATGTGGAATGGAATGTGGAATGCAATCGAGTTGAATGTGGAATGGAATGTGGAACGGAATGGAATGGAATTGAACGTGGAATGAAATGGAAAGGAATGTAAAATATAATTTGGAATGCAATGCAAAGGAACACAGAATGCAATGGAATGGAATTGAATGGAATGGAATGGAATGGAACGTGGAATGCAACGTGGAAAGGAACGTGGAATGGAATATGGAATGGAATGGAATGGAATTTGGAATGGAAGGGAAAGGAATGTGGAATGGAATGGAGTGGAATGGAATGGAATGTGGAATGGAATGGAATGGAATATGTAATGGAATGTGTAATGGAATGTGGAATGGCATGGAATGGTAAGGAATGTGGAATGGAATGTGGAATGGAATTCAATGGAATGTTCAAAGGAATGGAAACCAAAGTGGAATGGAATGGAATGGAAAGGAATATGGAATTGTATCGAATGGAAAGTGGAATGCAATGGAATGGAAGGGAATGGAATGTTGAATTGAATGGAATGCAATGCAAAGCGGAATGGAATGGAATGGAATGTGGAATGGAATAGAATGGAATGGAATGGAATTGGAATGGAGTGTGAGATGGAATGTGGAATGGAAAGTGGAATGGAATGGAATGAAACGGAACGTGGAATGGAATGCATGGAACTTGGAAAGGAACGTGTAATTGAACGCAGAATGGAAGGTAGAAAGGAACGTGGAACGGAATGGAATGGAATGTTGAATGGAATGGAATGGAATGTCAAATATAATTTGGAATATAATGGAAAGGAATTCAGATTCGAATGGAATGGAATGGAACGCAGAATGCAACACGGAATGGAACGTGGAATGGAATGTGGTATGGAATGCAATGGAATGTGGAATGGAAGGGAATGGAATCTGGAAAGGAATGTGGAATGGAATGGAATGGAATGCAATGGAATGTGGAATGGAAAGGAAAGGAATGTGGAATGGAATGTGGAATGGAATGTTTTGGTATGCAATGTGGAATGGAATGTGCAATGGAAAGTAATGGAATGTGAAAGGGAATGGAAACGAAAGTGGAATGGAATGGAATGGAATAGAAAGGAAGGCGGAATGGTATCGAATGGAAAGTGGAATGCAATGGAATAGAATGGAAAGGAATGGAATGTGGAATTGAATGGAATAGAAAGCGGAATGGAACGGAATGGAATGTGGAATGGAATGGAATGTGGAATGAAATGGAATGGAATGGAATGGAATTGGAAAGGAATGTTAAATGGAATGTGGAATGGAAAGTGGAATGGAAAGAAATGGAACATGGAATGGAGTGACATGGAACGTGGAATGGAATGGAAGGGAACGTGGAATGGAACGAGGAATGGAATGGAATGGATCGTGGAATGGAACGAGGATTGGAACGAGGAATGTTACGTGGAATGGAACGTGGAATGGATTGGAATGGAATGTGGAATGGAATGGAATGGAATGGAATGTGGAAGGTAACGGAATGGAATATGGAATGCAATGTGGAATGGAATGGAATGGAAAGTGGAATGGAACGCAGAATGGAACCTCTAATGGAATGTAGAATGGAACGTGGAATGGAATGGAATGGAACGTCTAATGGATAGTTGAATGGAACGTGGAATGGAATGCAATGCTACGTGGAAAGGAATGTGGAATGGAATGTGTAAGGGAATGTGTAATGGAAAGGAATGGAATGTGGAATGGAGTGAAATGGGATGTGGAATGGGATGGAATGGAAAGTGGAATGGAATGAAATTGAATGTGGAATGGAATGGAATGAAATGTGGCATGGGATGTGAAATGTAATGGAATGGAATTTGGACAGGAATCTGGAAAGGACAATGGAATACAATGGAATGGACTGTGGAAAGGAATGTGGAAAGGAATGTGGAATGGAAGGTGGAATGGAATGGAAAGAAACGTGGAGTGGAAAGTGGAATGGAATGTGGAAAGGAAAGTTTAATGGAATGTAGAATGTAATGTGGAATTGAAAGTAATGTAACGTGGAAAGGAATGGAATGTGGAATGGAATGGAATGTGGAATCCAATGGAATGGAATGTGGAATACAATCTGGAATGGAATGGAAAGGAAGACGGAATGGAATGGAATGGAATAGTATGTAATGTGGAATGGAATGGAATGCAATTTGGAATGGAATGGAATATTATGTAATGTGGAATGGAATGGAATGCAATTTGGAATGGAAAGTGGAATGGAACGTGGAATGGAAAGTGGAAGGGAACGGAATGGAATCTGGAATGGAAGGGAATGGATGTGGAAAAGATTGTGTAATAGAATGGAATGGAATGGGGAATGAAATTCAAGGCAATGTGGAATGGAAAGGAATGGAATGTGGATTGGAAGGGACTGGTATGGAATATTGAACGGAATACAATGGAATGGGATGGAATGTGGAATGGAATGGAATGGGATGTGGAATGGAATGGAATGGATTGTGGAATGGAATGTGGAATGGAATGGAATGGTATGTGGAATGGAATGTGGAATGGAACAAGGAAAGGAATGTAGTGTAATGTAGAATGGAAGGTGGAATGGAATGGAAAGGAAAGTGGAATGGAATGGAATGGAATGTGGAATGGAAAGGAATGGAATGTGGAGTGGATCGTCTAATGGAACATTGAAGGGAACATGGAATGTGACGTGGAATGGAATGGAATGGAAGGTGGAATGGAACTTGGAATGCAATGTGGAATGGAAGGTGGAATTGAATGTGGAATGGAATGAAGTGGAGTGTGGAATGGAAAGTGGAATGGAATGGAATAGAACATGGAATTGAACGTGGAATGGAATGGAAGGGAAGGTGGAATGGAAGGGAATGAAAGGTAGAATGTAATGTGGAATGGAATGTGGAGTGCAATGTGGAATACAATGTGGAATGGAAAGGAATGGAATGTGGAATGAAATGCAATGGAATGCGTAATGTAATGTGGAAACAAATGTGGAATGGAAACTGGAATGTAACGTCAAATGGAACGTGCAATGGAACGTGGAATGGAATGTGGAATGGAATGTCATGTGGTATGCAATTCAATGTGGAATGGAATGTGGAATGGAATGGAATGGAATGTGGAATGGAATGGAATGGAGTGTGGAATGGAAAGCAAAGGAATGCTTAATGGAATGGAATAGTATGGAATTTGGAATGGAATGGAATGGAATGTGGAATGTAATGTGGAATGGAATGTGGAATGGAATGGAATGTAATGTGTAATGTAATGGAATGGAAAGTGGAATGGAATGGAATTTGGAATGAGGAATGGAATGGAATGGAATGTGAAATGCAATGGAATGGAACGGAACGTGGAAGGGATTGTGGAATGCAATGTGGATTGGAAAGTGGAATACAATGTGGAATAGAATGGAATGGAATGTGGAATGGATACGGGAATGGAATGGAATCGAATTTGGAATGGAATGGAATCGGATGTGGAATGCAAAGGGATGTGGTATTCAATGGAATGTGGAATTTAATGCAACGCGGAATGGAATTTAATGGAATATGGATTAGAATGGAATGGAATGAGGAATGGAATGGAATGGAATGGAATGCGAAATATAATGTGGAATGGAATGTGAAATGGAATGTGGAATGGAATGTGGAATGGAACGAAATGGAACGTGGAAATCTAAGGAGTGGAACGTGCAATGAAATGGATTGGAACGTCAAATGGAAATTGGAATGGAATGAAGAATGGAATGTGGAATGCAATGGAATGGAACGTGAAATGGAATGTGCAATGGAATGTGAAATGGAACGTGGAAAGGAATGTGGAATGGAATGAAATGGAAAGTTGAATTTAATAAAATGGAATTTAATGGAACGTGGAATGGAACGTGGAATGGAATGTGGAATGAAATGGAATGGAATGTGGAATGGAATGTGGAACGGAATGGAATGGTATGTAAAATGGAATAGATTGGAATGTGGAATGGAATGTGGAATGGAATGTGGAATGGAATGGAATGGAATGTGCAAAGGAATGTGGAATGGAATTTGGAATGGAATGGAATGGAATGTGGAATGTAATGTGCAACGGAATGTGAAATGGAATGTGGAATGGAATGTGGAATGGAATTTGGAATGAAATGTGAAATGGAATGGAACAGAATGTGGAATGGATTGCGGAATCGAATGGAATGGAATGTGGAATGGAATTTGGAATGAAATCCGGAATGGAATGGAATGGAATGTGTAATGTATTGTGGAATCGAATGGAATGGAATGTGGTATGGAATGGAATGGAATCTGGAATGGAATGTGGTATGAAATGGAATGGAATGTGGAATGGTAGGTGTAATGGAATGGAAAGGAATGTGGAATGGAATGTGGAATTGGATGGAATGGAATGAGTAATGGAATGTGGAATGGAATATGGATTGAAATGTGGAATGGAATTCAGTGGAATTTGGAAGAAAAAGTGGAATGGAAAGTGGAATGGAACGTGGAATGTAATGTGGAATGGAATGTGCAATGCAACGTGGAATGTAATGTGGAATGTAATGTAGAATGGAATGTGGAATGGAACGTGGAATGCAACGGAATGGAAATTAGAATGAAACTTTTAATTGCATGGAAAGGAAGATGGAATGGAATGTGGAATGGAATGTGGAATGGAAAGTGGAATGAAATGTGCAATGGAAAGGAGTGGAATGTGGAATAGAATGGAAGGGAACGTGGAATGGTATAGAATGGATTGTGGAATACAATGGAATGCAATTTGGAATGGAATGTGGAATGGAATGAAATGGAACGTGGAATAGAATGTAATGGAATGGTATGGAATGTGGAACGGAATATAATGGAATATGTAATGGCATGTGGAATCGAATGAAGAATGGAACATCTAAAGTAACTTGGAATGGAAAGTGGAATGTAATGTGGAAGGAATGTGGAATGGAATGGAATGGAATGTGGAGTAGAATGAGGAAAGGAAGGCAAAGGATCGTGGAATGGAATGAGGAATGGAATGTATGGAATGTGGAATGGGATGTGAAATGGAATGTGGAACAGAACGGAATGGAGTGAGGAATGGAAAGTGGAATAGAACAGAATGGAATCAGGAATGGAATGTGGAATGAAACGTGGAATGGAACGTGGAAAGGAATGGAATGGAATGTGGAATTTAATGGAAAGGAATTTGGAATGGATTTTGGAATGGAATGTGTAGTGGAATGGAATGGAATGTGGAATGAAATGTGGACTGGAATGGAAAGTAATGTGGAATGGAATGAAATGGAATGAGGAATGGAATGTGGAACGGAATGGAATGGAATATATAATGGAATGCTTAATGGAAAGTGAAATGGAATGTGGAAGGGAATTCAATGGAAGGTGGAATGCAATGGAATGGAACGTACAATGGAAAGTGGAATGGAATGGAATGAAACGTGCAATGGAAAGTGGAATGGAACACGGAATGCAACGTCGAATGGAATGTGGATTGGAATGGAATGGAATGTGGAATGGAATGGAATGGAAAGTAGATGGGAATGTGGAATGGAATATGGAATGGAATGTGGAAAAGAATGGAATGGGGAATGGAATGTGGAAGGGAACGTGGAATGTAATGGAATAAATTATGGAATGGATTGTGGAGTGGAATGTGGAAAGTAATAGAATGGAATGGGGAATGGAATGTGTAATGGAATGGGGAAGAGAATGTGGAATAGAATGGAATGGAATGTGGAATGGATTGTGGAATGGAATGTGGAATGGAATGGAATGGAATGGAGAGTAGAATTTCAAATGGAATGGGGAATGGAATGTGGAACTGAATGTAATGTAATGGCGAATGTAATGTGGAATTGAATGTAATGGAATGTGGAAAGCAATGAAGAATGCAATCTGGAATGAAATGTAATGGAATGAAATGTGAAATGGAATGCAATGGAATGAGGACTGTAATGTGGAATGGAATGGAATGGAATGTCGAATGGAATGTGGAATAGAATGGAATGGAATGTGGAATGGAATGTGGAATTGAATGGAGTGGAATGTGCAATGAAATGTGAAATGTAATGGAATGGAATGTGTAATAGAAAGTGGAATGGATCGTGGACTAGACCCTGGAATGCAATATGGAATGGAATGTGGAATGGAATGTGGAAAGAAATGGAATGGAATGAGGGACGGAAGGCTGAATGGAATGGAATGTGGAATGGAATCGAATGAATGGAATGTGGAATGGAATGTATTGTGGAATCGAAAGGAATGGAATGAGGAATGGAATGTAGAATGGAATGCATTGTGGACAGGAATGGAATGGAATGTGGAATAGAATGGAATGGAATGAGGAAGGGAATGTAGAATGGAATGCAATGTGGACAGCAATGGAATGGAATGTGGAATGGAATGGAATGAGGAATAGAATGTGTAATGGAATGGAATGTGGAATGGAATTTAATGGAATGGAATCCAATGGAATGGAATGGAACGGAATGTTGACTGGAATGGAATGGAATGTGAAATGGTGTGTGGAATAGAATTAAGTGGAATGTGGAATGGTATGTGGAATTGAATGGAGTGGAATGTGTAAAGGAATGTGAAATGGAATGGAATGGAATGCGTAATGGAAACTGGAATGGAACGTGGACTAGAACGTTTAATGCAATATGGAATGGAATGTGGAATGGAATGTGGAATGGAATGGAATGGAAAGTAGAATGGAATGAAATGGAATGTGGTAAGGAATAGAATGGAATGAGGAAGGGAATGTGGAATGGAATGGAATGTTAAATGGAATGGAATGCAAAGGAATGTGGAATGGAATAGAATGTGGGATGGAATGGAATGTGGAATGTAATGTGGAATTGAATCGAATGGAACGTGGAACTGAATGGAAGGTGGAAAGGAATGGAATGTGGAACGGAATGGGTAGTGGAATGGAATGCAATCTGGAGTGGAATGGAATGCCATCTGGAATGGAATGGACAGGAATGGAAAGTGGAATGAAATGGAATGGAATGGAATGTGGAATGGATTGGAATGGAATTCAGTGGAACTTGGAATGGAATGGAATGCAACGTGTAATGGAATGGATTGGAATGTGCAACAGAATGGAATGGAATGGATGGAATGTGGAATGGAATGGAATGTGGAATGGAATGGAATATGGAGTGGAATGGAATGGTATGTGGAATGGAATGGAATGGAACGTGGAATGGAATGGAACATGGAATTGAATGGTATGGAATGTGAAATGGAATGGTATGTGGAATGGAATGGAATGGAACGTGGAATGGAATGGAACATGGAATTGAATGGTATGGAATGTGAAATGGAATGGTATGTGAAATGGAATATGGAATGGAATGGAAGGGAATGCTGAATAGAATGGAATGTGCAATGTAATGTGGAATGGAATGGAATGGAATGTGGAATGGATTGGAATGTGGAATGGAATGTAGAATGGAACAAAATGGAACATGGAATGGAATGAGGAATGGAGTGATGAATGGAACGTGGAATGGAATGTGGAATGGAATGTGGAATGGAAAGTGAAATAGAATGGTATGGATTGTGGAATGGAACGTGGAATTGAATGGAATGGAACGTGGAATGGAACGTGGAATGGAAAGAGGAATGTGGAACGGAATGTAATAGAATGAGGAATGGAATGGAAGGGAAAGTGGAGTGGAATATGGAATGGAATGGAATGGAATGTGGAATGGAATGGAAAGGAATGTCGAATGGAATGGAATGGAATATGGAATGGAACGTGGAATGGAATGAAATGGAATGTGGAATGGAAAGCAATGGATCGTGGAGTTGAACGTGGAATGGAATGTGGAATGGAATATGGAATGGAATGGAATGGAAAGCATAATGGATTGGAATGCAATGTGGAACAGAAAGGAGCGGAATGGAAATAGGATTAGAATGGAATGAAATAGAAAGTGGAATGGAATGTGGAATGGAATGTTTTGAAATCTGGAACGGAATGGAATGCGGAATGGAATGGAATGGAAGGTGGAATAGAGTGTGGAATGGAGAGTGGAATGGAATGTGGAATGGATTGGAATTCAAATTGTCGTGGAAGGTGGAATGGAATGTGGAATGGAATGTGGAACGGAACGTGGAAAGAAATGGAAAGGAACGTGGAAAGGAACGTGGAATGGAATGTGGAATGGAACGTGGAATGGAAAGGATTGGAATGTGGAATGCAATGTGGAATAGAATGTGGAATGGAATGGAATGGAATGGAATGGAGTGGAATGTGGAATGGAATGTGGAAAGGAATGTGGAATGGAATCGAATGGAATGTGGAAGGGAATGTGGAATGGAATGGGAAATGTAATGTGGAATGTAATGTGGAATGGAATGTAGAATGGAGTGTGAAATGGATTGGAATGGAATGTGGAATGTCTTGTGGACTGGAATGCAATGGAATGTGGAATAGAATGTGGAATTGAATGGAATGGAATGTGGAATGGAATGGAATAGAATGTGGAATGGAATGTAATGGAATGTGGAAATGAATGTGGAGTGGAAATGAATGGAATGAGGAATAGAATGTGGAATGCAATGGAATGGAAAGGAATGGAATGGAATGTGGAAAGGAATGCAATGGAATGTGGAATCGAATGTGGAGTTGAATGGATTGGAATCTGGAATAGAATGCGGAATGCAATGGAATGGAATGTGGACTTGAATGGTATGGAAAGGGGAAAGGAATGGAATGCAATTTGGAATGGAATGCAATGGAACATGGAATGGAAGGTGCAATGGAATGTGGAATGTGGAATTTAACGTGGAATGGACAGGAATGCAAGGGAATGGAATATGGAATGGATTGTGGAATGGAATGGAAATGAATGGAATGTGGAATGTATTGGAATGGAATGGAATGTGGAATGCAATGGAGTGGAATGGAATGGAATGCGGAATGGAACGTGGAATGGAATGTGGAATGAAATGTGGAATGGAATGTGGAATGTGATATGGAAAGGAACGGAATGGAATGTGGAATGGAAGCTGGAATGGAAAGTGCAATGGAATGGAATGGAATGTCGAATGGAACATGGAACGGAAAGTGGAATGCAAGGTGGAATGAAACGTGGAATGGAATGGAATAGAAGGTGGAATGGAATGTGGAATCGAATGGAATGGAATGTGAAAGGGAATGTGCAATGGAATCTGGATTGGAATGTAATGGAAGGTTGAATGGAAGGCAATGGAATGTGGAATGGAATGCAGCGCGGTATTCAATGGGATGTGGAATGCAATGTGGACAGGAATGGAATGGAATGTAGAATGGAATGAAATGCAATGTGGAATTGAATGGCATGGAACGTGGAACGGAATGTGAAATGGAATTTGAAATGGAACATGTAATGGAATGTGGAAAGGAATGTTGAATGGAAATTTACAGGATGTGGAATGGAATGGAATGGAATGTGAAATAGAAGAGAATGGAATGCGGAATGGAATGTGGAATGGAATGCAACGGAATGTGGAATGGAATGGAATGGAACGTGGAATGGAATGGAATTTAATGGTATGGAATGAGGAGAGGAATTTAATAGAATGTAATGTGGAAAGTTATGTGGAATGGAATGCAATGGAACGTGGAATGGAACTTTTAATTGAACCTGGAATGCAACGTGGAATGGAATGTGGAGTGGATTGTGGAATGGAACGTGGAATGGAACGTGGAATGGAATGGATTGTAATGAGGAATGGAATCTGGAATGGAATTTAATGGAATGTGGAATGGAATGTGGAATGGAATGGAATGTGGAATGGATTGTGAAATGGAACGTTGAGTGGATTGTGGAATGGAACGCGAAATGGAATGGAAATCAACGTGGAACGGAATGTGGAATGGATCATGGAATGGAACGTGGAATGGTATGTGTAATGGAATTTGGAATGTAGTATGGAATGGAACTTCAAATTGAATGGAATGGAATATTGGATGTAACCTGGAATGGCATGGATTCGAACATGGAATGGAATGTGGAAGAGAAAGTGGAATGGAAAGTGGAAAGGAATGGAATCGATTGTGGAATGGAGTGTAGAATGGAATAGAAAGGAACGTGCAATGCAATTTCGAAAGGAATAAATGGAGTGTGGAATGTGACGTGGAATGGAATGCAATGGAACATGGAATGGAATGTGGAATGGAATGGAATGGAATGTGGAATGGAATGATGAACGGAACGTACAATGGAAAGTGAAATGGAATGGAATGGAAAGTGGTACGGAGTGTCGAATGGAATGTGGAGTGGAACAGAATGTAACGTGGAATGGAATGTGGAATGGAAAGTGGAAAGGAAAGAGGAATGGAATGGAATGTGGAATGGAGCTTGAAATTGAATGCAATAGAACATGGAATGTATCGTGGAATAGACCGTGGAATGGAACGAGGAAAGGAATGCGGAATGTATCGTGGAATGGAATGTGGAATGGAAAGGAATGGATTCTGGAATGGAATGATATGGAATGTGAAACGGATTGGAATGCAGTGTGGAATGGAATGGAACGGAATGGTATGCAATGTGGAATGGAATTGAACGGAATGTGGAATGGAATGTGGAATGAAGTGGAATAGAATGTGGAAAGGAACGGGGAGTGGAATGAAATGGAACGTGGAATGGAAAGTGGAATGGAAAGTGGAGTGTAATGGAATGGAACGTGGAATGGGATGTGGAATGGATTGCGGAATGGAACGTGTAATGGAACGTGGAATGGAATGGATTGTAATGTAGAATGGAATCTGGAAAGGATTGGAATGTAATGTGGAATGGAATGTGAAATGGAATGTGAAATGGAATGGATTGGAAAGTGGAATGGAATTGAATGGAATGTGGATTGGAAAGTGGAATGGAACGCGGAATGGAACGTGGAATGGAATGGAATGGAACGTGGAATGGAACGTTTAATGGAAAGTGGAATTGAACACGGAATGACATGTGGAATGTTATGTGGATTGGAAAGGAACGGAATGTGGAATTGAATGGAATGGAATGTGGAATGGAATGGAATGATATGTGGAATAGAATGTGGAATGGAATGGAATGGAATACAGAATGAAGTGGAATGTGATGTTATGGAATGTGCAATGGAATGGAATGGAATGTGGAATGGAACGTGTAATGGAACGATGAATGGAATGAAATGGAACGTGGAAAGCAATGGAATGGGAAGTAATGGAACTTGGAATGGAATGTGGAATGGAATGTGGAATGCAATGTGGAATGCAATGGAATGGATTGTGAAATGGAATGTGGAATGGAATGGAAGGCAATGTCATGTACAATGGAAAATGGAACGGAATGGAATGGAATGTGGACTGGAATGTTACGGAAAGTGGACTAGAATGAAATCGAAAGGAAATTGGAATGGAATGTGGATTGGAATGTGGAATGCAATGTGGAATGGAATGTAATGCAATGAGGAATGGAAAGTAAAGGAATGTGGAATAGAATGGAATGGAATGGAATGTGCAATAGAATGTCGAATGGAATGCGGAATGGAAAGGAATGGAAGGTGGAATGGAATGGAATACAATGTGGAATGAAATGTGGAATTGAATGGAATGGAATGTGGAATGGAATGTGGAACGGAGCGTGGAATGGAATGTGGAATGGATCGTGAAATGGAATGGAATGCAACGTTTAAAGGAACGTAGAATGGATCCTCGAATGGAACGTTGAATGGTATGAGGAATGGAATATGGGATGTAGTATGGAATGGATTGTGAAATTCAATGGAATGGAATGTTGAATGCAACGTGGAATGGAATGGAGAGGAACGTGGAATGGAAAGTGGAATGGAATGTGGAATGGAACGTGGAATGCAATGAGGAAGGTAACGGAATCGAATGTGGAATGGAGTGTAGAATGGAATGGAATGGAATGTGCAAAGCAATTTGGAAAGGAGTGGAATGGAATGTGGAATGCAAAGCGGAATGGAATGGAATGGAATGTGGAGAGGAAAGTGGAATGGAATGGAATGGAATGTGCAATGGACAGTTGAATGGAATGTGGAATGGAACGTGGAAAGGAATGGAATGGAATATGGAATGGAATGTGGAAAGGAAAGTTCAGTGGAAGAGAATGTAACATGGAATGGAATGTGGAATGCAATGTAGAAAGGAAAGTGGAATGGAGTGGAACAGCATGTGGAATGGAACTTGGAATTGAATGGAATTGAACGTGGAATGGAAAGTGGAATGCAAAGTGGAAGGTAAAGAGGAAAGTAATGTGGAAAGGAACGTGGAACGCAATGTGGAATGGAATGTGGAACTGAATGGAATGTAATGTGGCATGGAATGTAAGGGAATGTGGAATGGAATGGAATGCAATGTAGATTGGAATGTGGAAAGGAATGGAATGGATTGTGGAATGGAATGGAAAGGAATGTTGTGGAATGTGCAATGGAATCGAATGGAATGTGGTATGGAATGTGGAATGGAAAGTGGAATGAATTGGAATATAATGAGGAATGGAATGGGGTATGGAATGTAATGGAAAGTGGAATGGAATGTGGAATGGAACATGGAATGGAATGGGCAATGGAAAGTGGAATGGAACGTGGAATGGAACGTGGAATGGAATGTGCAATGGAACGTGGAATGCAATGCGCAATAGAATGTGGAATGGAACGTGGAATTGAATGGAATGAAAAGAGGAATGGAACGTGAAATGTAATGGAATGGAACCTGGAATGGATTGTGGAATGGAACGTGGAATGGAACATAGAATGGAATGGATTGGAATTTGGAATGGAATGTGGAATGGAATGGAATGTGGAATGCAATGTGGTCTGGAACGAAATGCAATATGGAATGGAAAGTGGAATGGAATGGAATTCAATGTGGAATGGAATGTGGAATGCAATGTGGAATGGAATGGAATGGAATGTGGAATGGAATGTGGAATGGAATGTGAAATGGCATGTGAAATGGAACAGAATGGAATGTGGAATGGAATGTGGAATGGAATGGAATGCAATGTGGAATGGAAAGTGGAATGGAATGGAATGGAAAGTGGAATGGAAACTGGAATGGAAAGGAATGAATAGTGTAAATGAATGTGGAAAGGAAAGTGCATTCGAACATGGAATGGAACGCGGAATGGAATGGAATGGAACATGGAATGGAATGTGGAATGGAACACGGAATGTTATGTGGAATATAATCGGGATTGGAAAGGAATGGAATGTGGAAGTGAATGGAACGTAATGTGGAGTGGAATGAAATGGTGGGTGGATTAGAACGTGGAATGTAATGGAATGGAATCTGGAATGAACTGGAATGGAACGGTAAGGAATGTGGAATAGAACGGGGAGTGGTATGGAATGGAATGTGAAATGTAATGTGGAATGGAATGTGAATTGGAAAGTGGAATGGAATGTATAATGAAATGTGCAATGGAATGGAATGGAATGTGGAATAGAATGGAATGGAATGTGGAAAGGAATGTGAAATGCAATGGAATGGAATGTGGAATGTAATGTGGAATGGAAAGTGGAATGGAATTGAATCGTATGTGGAATGGAATTCACAATGGAATTTCGAATGGAATGGAATGGAATGTGCAATGGAATGTAGAAAGAAATGTGGAATGGAATGTAGAAAGGAATGTGAAATGGAATGGAATGGAATATGGAATGGAATGTGGAATGGAATGTGGAATGTAATGTGGAGTGTAACGGAATGGAATGTGGAAAGAATGTGGAATGGAATGTGGAATGGAATGTGGAGAGGAATGGAATGGAATTGGGATTGCAACGGAATGGAATGTGGATTGGAATAGAATGCGAAATGCAATGTGGAAAGTAACGTGGAATGGCATGAAATGGAACATGGAATGCAATGGAATGGAACTTGGATTGGAATGGAATGTAACGTGGAATGGAACCTAGAATGGAACGTGGAATGGAATGTGGAATGGAATGAAATGAAATGTGGAATGGAATGGAATGGAACGTGGAAGGGAATGTGGAATGGAATGGAATGGAATGGAAAGTAATGTGGAATGGAATGCAATGGAATGGAATGTGAAATGGAATGTGTAATGGAATGTGAAATGGAACGTGGAACGTAATGTGGAATGGAATGAAATGGAAAGTGGAATGGAACATAAAATGGAATGTAGAATGGAATGGTATGAAATATGGAATGGAAGGTGGAATGAAATGTGCAATGGAATGGATTGGAATGTGGAATGGAATGTGGAAGGGAATATAACGGTATGTGAAATGTAATTTGGAATGGAATGTGAAATGGAATGTGGAAAGCAATGTCGAAAGAAATGGAATTTAACATACAATGTAATGGAATGGAACGTGGAATGGAATGTGGAATGGAACGTGGAAAGGAAAGTGGAATGGAACGTGGAAAGGAACGTGGAATGGAATGGAATGCAATGTAGAATGGAATGTGGAATGGAATGGAAAGAAATGTGGAAAGGAATGTGAAATGGAATGTGGAATGGTACGTGGAAAGGAATGGGAAATGGAATATGTAATGGAACGGAATGCAATGCGGAATGAAATGTGGAATCTAATGGAATGGAAGGTGGAATGAAATGGAAAGGAATGAGGAATGGAATGTGAAATGGAATATCATATGGAATGTGAAATGGAATGGAATGGAATGTGGAATGGAATGTGGAATGGAATGTGGAATGGAATGGAAAGGAATGTGGAATGGAATGTGGAGTGGAATGGAATGGAACGTGGAAGGGAATGTGGAATGGAATGGAATGGAATGGAAAGTAATGTGGAATGGAATGCAATGGAATGGAATGTGAAATAGAATGTGTAATGGAATGTGAAATGGAACGTGGAATGTAATGTGGAATGGAATGAAATGGAAAGTGGAATGGAACATAGAATGGAATGTAGAATGGAATGGTATGAAATATGGAATGGAAGGTGGAATGAAATGTGCAATGAATGGATTGGAATGTGGAATGGAATGTGGAAGGGAATATAAAGGTATGTGAAATGTAATTTGGAATGGAATGTGAAATGGAATTTGGAAAGCAATGTCGAAAGAAATGGAATTTAACATACAATGTAACGGAAAGGAACGTGGAACGGAATGTGGAATGGAACGTGGAAAGGAAAGTGGAATGGAACGTGGAAAGGAACGTGGAATGGAATGGAATGCAATGTAGAATGGAATGTGGAATGGAATGGAATGAAATGTGGAAAGGAATGTGAAATGGAATGTGGAAAGGAACGTGGAAAGGAATGGGAAATGGAATATGGAATGGAACGGAATGCAATGCAGAATGAAATGTGGAATGGAATGGAATGGAAGGTGGAATGAAATGGAAAGGAATGAGGAATGGAATGTGAAATGTAATATCATATGGAATGTGAAATGGAATGGAATGGAATGTGGAATGGAATGTGGAATGGAATGCAATGGAATTGCGAATGCTATGAAATGGAATGTGAAATGCAATGTGGAATGGAATGTGGAATGGAAAGTGGAATGAAATGTGGAATGGAATGGAATGGAATGTGGAATAGAATGGAATGGAAGGTGGAATGGAATATGGAACGGAATGTGAAATGCAATGGAATAGAATGTGGAATGTAATATGGAATGCAATGTGGAATGGAATAGAATCGTATGTGGAATGGAATGTGGAATGGAATGTGGAACGTTATGGAATGCAATGTGTAATGGAATGTGGAATGGAATGGAATGGAACGTGGAATGGAATGTGGAATGGAATGTGGAATAGAATGGAATGGAATGTGGAATGTAATGTGGAATGGAATGTAATGGAATGTGAAAGAGAAAGTGGAATGGAATGGAATGGAATGGAAAGTAATGTGGAATGGAACGGAAAGTAATATGGAATGGAATGTGGAATGGAGTGTGGAATGGACTGGAATGGAATGGAATGTGAAATGGAATGTGGAATGGAATGTGAAATGGAACGTGGAATGTAAAGTGGAATGGAATGAAATGGAAAGTGGAATGGAACGTAGAATGGAATGTGGAATGGAATGGTATGAAATATGGAATGGAATGTGGAATGGAATGGAATGGAATGTGGAGTGAATTGTGGAATGGAATGGATAGCAATGTGGAATGGAATGTGGAAGGGTATATAAGGGTATGTGAAATGTAATTTAGAATGGAATGTGAAATTGAATGCCGAAAGATATGTCGAAAGGAATGGAATGTAGGGAATGCAACATGGAACGGAACGTGGAATGGAACGTAGAAAGGAACGTGGAATGGAATGGAAAGGAATGTAGAATGGAATGTGGAATGGAATGGAATGGAATGTGAAATGGAATGTGAAATGGAATGTGAAATGGAACGTGGAATGGAATGGGAAGTGGAACATGTAATGGAACAGAACACAGTGCGGAATGGAATGTGGAATGGAATGGAATGGAAGGTGGAATGAAACTGAATGGAATGAGGAATAGAATGTGAAATGGACAATGATATGGAATGTGGAATGGAATGGAAAGGAATGTGGAATGGAATGTGGAATGGAATGGAATGGAATGTGGAATGGAATGTGGAATGGAAGTTTGAATGGAATTATATTGTATGTGGAATGGAATGTGGAATGGATTGGAAAGGAATGTGGAATGGAATGTAGAAAGGAATGTGAAATGGAACACAATGGAATGTGAAATGGAATGGAATGGAATATGGAATGCAATGTGGAATGGAATGTGTAATGGAGTGTGGAATGAAATGTGGAGTGTAAAGGAATGGAATGTGGAAAGGAATGTGGAATGGAATGGGGAATGGAATGGAATGGAATTTGGATTGGAATGGAATGGAATGTGGATTGGAATAGAATGCAAAATGGAATGTGGAAAGGAAAGTGGAACGGCATGGAATGGAACGTGGAATGCAATGGAATGCAACTTGAAATGGAATGGAATGTAACGTGGAATGGAACGTGGAATGGAACGTGGAATGTAATGTGGAATAGAATGTGGAATGGAATGGAAACGAATGGAATGTGAAATGGAATGTTGAATGGAATGTGAAATGGAACGTGGAATGTAATGTGGAAAGGAAGGAAATGGAAAGTGGAATGGAACGTAGAATGGAATGTGGAATGGAATGGTATGAAATATGGAATGGAATGTGAAATGGAATGGAGTGGAATGTGGAATGAAATGTGGAATAGAATGGATTGGAAAATGGAATGGAATGTGGAAGGGAATATAACGGTATGTGAAATGTAATATGGAATGGAATGTGAAATGGAATGTGGAAAGAAATGTTGAAAGGAATGGAATTTAACATGGAATGTAATGGAATGGAAAGTGGAATGGAACGTGGAGTGGAAAGTAGAAAGGAACGTGGAAAGGAATGGAATGAAATGTAGAATGGAATGTGGAATCGAATGGACTAGAATGTGGAATGGAATGTGAAATGGAATGTGGATTGGTACGTGGAATGGATTGGGAAATGGAATATGGAATGGAATGGAATGCCATGCGGAATGGAATGTGGAATGGAATGGAATGGAAGGTGGAATGAAATGGAAGGGAGTCAGGAAGGAATGTGAAATGGAATATGATATGGAATGTGGAATGGAATGGAATGGAACGTGGAATGGAATGTGGAATGGAATAGAATGGAATGGAATGAAATGTGGAATGGAATGTGGAATGGAATGTGGAAACGAATGGATTGGAATGTGGAATGCATGGTGGAATGAAATGTGGAATGGAACGCGGAATGGAACGGAGTGGAATGTGAAATGGAACATGGAATGCAACGTGGAATGGAACGTGGAATGTAACGGAATGGAAGATGGAATGGAACATGGAATGGAATATGGAATGGAAAGTGGAATGGAACATGGAATGGAACGTGGAATGGAATGTGGAAAGGAAAGTGGAATGGAATGTGGAGTGGAATGGAATGGAAAATGGAATTGAATGAAAGGATTGTGTAATGTAATGTGGAATGGAATTGATGGGAACATGGAATGGAAATTGGAATCGAATGCAATGGATAGCGGAATGGAATGGAATGAAACTTGGAATGCAATAAGGAATGGAACGTGGAGGGCAATGTGGAATGGAATGTGGAATGGAAAGTAATGGAATGTGGAATGGAATCTAAAGGAAAGTGGAATGGAATGTTGTATGGAATGAGGAATGGAACTTGCAATGGAACATGGAATGGAATGTGGAATTGAATGTGGTATGGAATGGAATTGAATGTGGAATGGAATGTGTAATGGAATGGAATGAAATGAGGAATGGAATGGAATGGAATGTGGAATAGCATGAAATGGAATGTGGAATGGAATGTGGAGCGGAAAGTGGAATGCAATGGAATGGAATGTGGAATGGAATATGGAATGGATTGTGGAAGGCAAGGCATTGGAATGTGGAATGGAATGTGTAATGGAAGAGAATGCAATGCGGAATGGAATGTGGAATGGAATGGAATGGAAGGTGGAATGAAATGGGGTGGAATGAGGAATGGAATGTGAAATGGAATATGATGTGGAATGCGGAATGGAATGCAATGGAATGTGGAATGGAATGTGGATTGGAATGTGGAATGGAATGGAATGGAATGGTATGAAATGTGGAATGGAATGTGGAATGGAATAGAATGGAATAGAATGGGATATGGAATGGAATGTGTAGTGGAACGTGGAAAGGAATGCAATGCAATGTGGAATGCAAGCTGGAATTCAATGTGGAATGGAACGTGGAATGGAATGGAGTGGAATGTTGAATGGAACGTGGAATGGAACGTGGAATGGAATGGAGTGGAATGTGGAAGGGAGCGTGGAATTGAATATGGAATGGTACGTGGAATGGAATGTGGAATGAAATGGAATGGAATGTGGAATGGAATGGATTGGACCATGGAATGGAAAGTGGAATGGAATGCAATGGAAGGCGGAATGGAAGGGAATGAAACGTGGAATGGAATGTGGAATGGAACGTGAAGTGCAGTGTGGAATAGAATGTGGAATGGAAAGAAGTGGAATGTGGAATGGAATGGAAAGGAAAGTGTAGTGCAATGTGGAATGGATCATGGAATGGAACATGCAATGGAACGTGGAATGGATTGTGCAATGGAATGTGGTATGGAATGGTATTGAATGTGGAATGCAATGTGGAATGGAATGGAATGGAATGTGGAATGGAATGGAATGGAATGGAATGTGGAATGGAATGTGGAATGGAATGGAATGGAAGGGAATGTGGAATGGAATGTGAAATGGAATGTGGAATGGAATATGGAATGGAACGTGGAATGGAATGGAGTGGAATGTGGAATAGAAAGTGGAATGGAACGTGGAATGGAAAGTGGAATGGACTGGAGTGGAACGTGGAATGGAGAGTGGAATGGAATGTGGAATGGAAAGTGCAATGGAATGTGGAATGGAATGGAATGGAATGGAAGGTGGAATGGAATGGATTGGACCATGGAATGCAAAGTGGAATGGAATGCAATGGATGGCGGAATGAAGGAAATGATACGTGGAATGGAAAGTGGAATGGAACGTGGAGTGCATTGTGAAATGTAATGTGGAATGGAAAGACATGGAATGTGGAATGGAATGTGGAATGGAACGTGGAATGGAACATGCAATGGAACATGGAATGGAATGTAGAATGGAATGCAATGGAATGTGGAATGGAATGTGAAATGGAATGGAATGTAGAATGGAAAGGAATGGAATGTGGAATGGAAAAGAATGGAGTTAGGATTGGAATGGAATGTTGTGGAATGTGGAATGGAATGGAATGGAAGGTGGAATTGAAACTGGAAAGGAATGTGGAATGGAATGGAATGGAATGTGGAATGGAATGGCATGGAATGAAATGGAATGTGAAATTGAATGGAACAGAAATTTGAATGGAATGTGGAATGAAATGGAATGGGATGGTATGGCATGGAATGTGGAATGGAATGGAATGGAATGTGGAATGGAATGTGGAATGCAAAATGTAATGGAATGTCAAATGGAATGTGGAATGGAATGCAATGTAATGGAATTTGGAATGGAATGTGGAATGGAAAGCGGAATGGAATGTGGAATGGAATGTGGAGTGGAATGCGAAATGGAATGTGGACTGGAATGCGGTGGAATGGAAGGGAAGTTGGAATGGAATGAAATGCAATGTGGAATGCCAAGGAATGGAATAGAATGGAAAGGAATGAAGTATAATGGAATGGAATGGAATGTGGAATGGAATGTGGAATGGAATGTGGAATGGAATGTGGAATGGAATGTGGAATGGGATGTGGAATGGAATGTGTAATGGAATGGAACGTGGAATGGAATGGAATGGAATGATTAATGGAAGGGAATGGATTGGAATGGAATGTGGAAAGGAAAGTGGAAAAGATCATGGAATGGAACATAGAATGGAACGTGTAGTGGAACTTGGAATAGAACGTGGAATGGAATGGAATGGAATGAGGAATGGAATGGAATGGAATGTGGAATGGAATGGAAGGGAATGTAAAATGGAATGGTATGGAATGTGGAATGGAATGCAATGGAATGGAATATGGAATGTAATGGAATGGAATGTTGAATGGAATGGAATGAAATGGAATGTGCAATGTAATGGAATTGAATGTAATGTGGACTGGAATGGAATGGAATGGAATGGAATGTGGAACAGAGTGGAATGGAATGTGGCGTGAAATGCGGATTGGAATGAAATGGAATATGTAATGGAATTGGAAGGAATGAGGAATGGAATGTAATTGTATGCGGAATGGAACGTGTAATGGAATCTGTAATGGAATGTGGAATGGAATGGAATGGAATGTGGAATGTAGTGTGGAATTGAAAGGAATGGATTGTGGAATGGAATGGAATGGAATGTGGAATGGAATGAAATGGAACTCGGAATGCAAAGTGGAATGAAACGTGGAATGCAATGTGGAAAGGAATGTGGAATGGAATGGAATGGAATGTGGAAAGGAGTGGAATGGAATGGAAAGGAATATGGAATGGAATGTGGAAAGGAATGAGGAAAGGAATGAGAAATGCAATGGAAAGGAATGTCGAATGGAATGTGGAATGGAGTGTGGAATGGAATGTGGAATGGAACAGAATGGAATGTGTAATTGAATGTGGAACGGAATGTGGAATGGAGTTGGGAATGCAATGTGGAATGGAAAGGATGGGAGTCTGGGATGGAATGTGCAATGGAACGGAATGGAATGTGGAATGGAATGCAGAATTGAAAGTGAAATGAAATGGAATTGAATGTGGAATTGATCGTGGAATGCAAAGTAATGGGACGTGGAATGGAACGTTTATTAGAACGTGGAATGTGATGAAATGGAAAGAGAAATGGAATGTGGAATGGAATGTCGAAAGGAAAGGAATGGAATGTGGAATGGATTGTGGAATGGAATGGAATGGAATGGGGAATGGAATGGAATGGAATATGAAATGTAATGTGGAATGGAATGTGAAATGGAAAGTGGAATGGAATGTGGAACGAAATGTGGAACAGAATGTGGAATGGAACGGAATGGAAAGTGGAATGGAATGTGGAATGAAGTGTCTAGTGAAATGTGGAAGCAACGGAATGGAACGTGGAATGGAATGCGGAATGAAATGTGGAATGGAAAGGAATGGAAAGTGGAATGGAATGGAATGGAATGTGTAATGGAATGGAATGGAATGGAATGGAAGGTGGAAATTAAAGTGGAGTGGAACTTTTAATGGAACATGAAATGGAACGTGGAGTGGAACGTGTAATGGAACATGGAGTGGAATAGAATGGAATGTGGTATGCAATGGTGTGGAAGGTGGAATGGAATGGAATGCAATGCGGAATGGAATGTGGATTGGAATGGAATGGAATGTGGAATATAATGTGGGATGGAATGGAAGAGAATGGAATGTGGAATGTGGAATGGAATGGATTGGAACATGGAATGGAATATAGAGTGGAACATGGAATCAAACATGGAATGGAATGTGGAATGGAATGTGGAATAGAATGTGGAATAGAATGGAATGGAATGGAATGTGAAATGGAATGTGGAATGGAATGGAATGGAATGTGGAATGGAATGGAATGGGATGTGGAATGCAATGGAATGTGGAATGAAATACAACGTGGAATGGAATGGATTGGAATATGGATTGGAAAGGAAAGGAATGTGGAATGTAAAGGAAAGGAATGGAATGCGAAATGGAATGTGGAATGGAAAGTGAAATGGAATGTTCTATGGAATGTGAAATGTAAACAAATGGAACGTGGAATGGAAAGGAGTGGAACGTGGAATGGTGTGGAATGGAATGTCAAATGGAAGGTGGAATGGAACATGGAATGGAATGTGGAATGTAACGTGGAATGGAATGTTGAATGGAATGGAATTGAACGTGGAAAGTAATATGGAATGGTATGGAATGGAATGGAATGGAATGTGGAATTGAAAGGAAAGGAATGTGAAATGGAATGTGGAATGGAATGGAATGGAATGTGAAATGGAAGGGAACGGGGAATGAAATGGAATGGAATGTGGATTGGAATGGAATGGAATGTGGAATGGAATGGATTGGAAAGCAATGGAAAGCGAAAGGGAATGCGAAATGGAATGTGTAATGGAATGTGGAATGGAACGTGGAATAGAAGGAAGTAGAATGTGGAATGGAAAGGACTGGAACTTGGAATGGTATAGAAAGGAAAATGGAATTGAATGTGGAAAGGAATGTGGAATGGAATTCAATGGAATGTGGAATGGAAAGTGGAATGGAATGAAATGGAAAGTGGAATGGTATGTGGAATGGAAAATGAAATGGAATGTGGAATGGAACGGAATGGAATGGAAAGTGGAATGAAATGTGGAATGGCATGATGAAATGAATGGAATGGAATGTGAAATGGAATATGGAATGGAACGTAATGGAATGTGGAAAGGAATGTGGAATGGAAGGTGGAATGGAATGGAATAGAACTTGGAATGGAACGTGAAATGAAACGTGCAATGGAATGTGGAAAGGAACGTGGAATGGAATGTGAAGTGCTTTGAAATGGAATGTGGAATGGAATGGTATGCAATGTGGAATGGAAAGGAAAGGAACGTGGAATGGAATGGAATGGTATGGAATATAGAACAGAATTAAATGGAATGGAATGGAAAGTGGAATGAAAGGAATGCATTGTGGAATGGAATGGAATGGAATGCAGAATGGTATGGAATAGAATGTGGAATGGAATGGAATGGAAGGGAATGGAATTTGGAATTGAATGGATGGAATGCGGAATGGAATGAAAAGGAACGTAGAATGGAATGTGGAATAGAATTCGGAATGGAATGGAACGGAATGGAATGTGGAATGGAATGGAATGGACTGTGGAATGGAAAGGAATGGAATTGAATGGAATGGAATATGGAAAGGAATGGAATGGAATGGAATGCAATGCACAATGGAATGGAATTGAATGGAATGGAATATGGAAAGGAATGGAATGGAATGGAATGCAATGCACAATGGAATGGAATTGAATGCGGAAAGGAATGGAATGGAATGGAATGTGGAATGGAATGGATTGGAATGTGGAATGGAATGGAATTGAATGTGGAATGAAATGGATGCAACCTAGAATGCAATGAGGAATGGAATTCGGAATGGAATGGAATGGAAAGGAATGTGGAATTTAATAGAATGGAATGTGTAATGGAATGGAATGGAATGTGGAATGGAATAGAATGGATCGTGGAATGGAATGTGGAATTGAATGTGGAAAGGAATGTGGAATGGAATAGAATGGAATTGAATGTGGAATTGAATGGAATGGAATGTGGAATGGAATGGAATGGAATGTGGAATGAAATGGAAGGGAAAGTAGAATGGAATGTGAAATAGAATTCGGAAAGGAATGAAATGGAAAGGAATGTGGAATTTAATAGAATGGAATTTGTAATGGAATGGAATGTTATGTAGAATGGAATAGAAAGGATTGTGGAAAGTAATGTGGAATGGAATGTGGAAAGGAATGTGGAATGAAATGGAATGGAATGGAATGTGGAATGGAATTGAATGGAAAGTGAAATGGAATGTAACGTGTAATGGAAAGGAATGCAATGTGGATTGGAATGTAAGGAATGTGGATTGTAATGCAATGTAATGGAATGGAATGTGTAAGGGAATGCGAAATGTAATTTGGAATGGAATGTGAAACGGAATGTGCAATGCAATGTGGAATGGAAAGAAGTGCAACGTGGAATGGAATTTAATGGAACGTGGAATGGAATGGAATTCAAAATGTAATGGAACATAGAATGGAACGTGGAATTTAATGTGGAAAGGAAAGTGGAATGGAACGTGGAATGGAATGTGGAATGGAATGGAATGGAATCGAATGTGAAATGGAATGTGGACAGGAATGTGAAATTTAATGTGGAATGGAATGTGAAATGGAATGGAATTGAATATGAAATGGAATGTGGAATGGAAAGGAACGGAATGTGAAATGGAATTGAATGGAATGTGAAATGGAATGTAGAATAGAAGGTGGTAAGGAATGTGGAATTTAATGGAATGGAATGTGGAAAGGAACGTGGAATGGAACGAGGAATGGAAAGCGGAATGGAAAGTGGAATGGAATGTGGAAGGAACGTGGAATGGAATGGAATGGAATGTGGAATGGAATCAAATGCAATGGAATGGAATGCAGAATGCAATGGAATGGAATGAGGAATTGAATGGAATGGAATGGAATGGAATGTGGAATTGAATGGAATGGAATGTAGAATTGAGTGGAACGGAACGTGGAATGCAAAGTGAAAATGAATGTGGAATGGAATTTGGAATAGAATGGAATGGAAATTGGAATGGTATGGAATGGAAAATGGTACAGAATGAAATGGAATGGAATGTGGAATGCAATGTGGAATGGAATGTGGAATGGAAAGTGGAATGGAATGGATTGGAATGTGGAATGCAATGTAATAGAATGTGGAATGTAATAGAACGTGGAATGGAAAAGAATGGAATGTGGATTGGAATTGAATGCAATGTGGAGTAGAATGGAATGGAATGGAATGGAGTGTGAAATGGAATGCGTAATGCAATGTGGAAACGAATGTGGAATGGAATCAATTGTAACGTGGAATGGAGTGTAGTGGAACGTGGAATGGAATGCAGAGGAACATGGATTGGAATGTGGAATGGAATGTGGAATGGAAGGTGGAATAGAATGGAAAGTAGTGTGAAATGGAATGTGGAGTGGAATGGAATGGAATGTCGAATGGAATGTAGAATGGAATAGAATGGAATGCGGAATGGAATGGAATAGAATATGGAATGGAACGTGGAATGGAATGTGGAATGGAATGGAATGGAAAGTTGAATGGAATGAGGAATGCAATGGAATGGAATGTGAAATGGAATTGAATGGAATGTGAAATGGAATGTAGAATGGAAGGTGGTATGGAATGTGGAATGGAATGGATTGGAATGTGGAAAGGAACGTGTCATGGAACGAGGAATGGAAAGCGGAATGGAAAGTGGAATGGAATGTGGAATGGAACGTGGAAAGGAATGGAATGGAATGTGGAATGGAATCAAATGCAATGGAATGGAATGCAGAATGCAATGGAATGGAATGATGAATTGAATGGAATGGAATGGAATGTGTAATTGAATGGAATGGAATGTAGAATTTAATGGAATGGAAAGTGGATTGCAAAGTGAAACGGAATGTGGAATGGAATTTGGAATAGAATGGAATGGAAATTGGCATGGAATGGAATGGAAAGTGGTACAGAATGAAATGGAATGGAATCTGGAATGGAATGTGGAATGGAATGTGGAATGGAAAGTGGAATGGAATGGATTGGAATGTGGAATGGAATGTAATGGAATGTGGAATGTAATAGAACGTGGAAAGGAATGGAATGGAATGTGGATTGGAATTGAATGCAATGTGGAATAGAATGGAATGGAATGGAAAGGAGTGTTAAATGGAATGTGTAATGGAATGTGGAAACGAATGTGGAGTAGAATCAATTTTAACGTGGAATGGAAAGGAATGGAATGTGGAATGGAATGGAACCGAATGTGCAATGGAATGGAATGGAATGGATTGAAATGTGGAATGGAATGGAATGGAATGTGGAATGAAATGGAGTGGAATATGGAATGGAATCTAATGGAATGGAATGTGGAATGGAATGGAATGGAATGGAATGGAACGAAATGTGGAATGGAATGGAAATTAATGTGGAATGTAATGGAATGTAATGTTGAATGGAATTTGGAAGGGAATGGGATGGAATGTCGAATGGAAAGTGGAACGGAATCAAATGGAATTGAATGTGGAATGCAATGGAATATAATGGAATATGGAACCGAATGGAATTGAATGTGGAACAGAATGGAATGGAATGTGAATTGGAATGTAGAAGGTAATGGAATGAAATGTGGAATGGAGTGTGGAAAGGAATAGAATGGAATGCAGAATGGAATGTGGAAAGGAATGGAATGGAATGTGTAATTGAATGGAATGGAATGTGGAAAGGAATGGAATAGAATGTGGAAAGAATTGAATGGAATGTGGAATGAAATGGACAGGAATGTGGAATGGAATGTGGAATGGAATGGAATGGAATGAGGAATGGAATGTGGAATGGAATGGAATGGAATGTGGAATGGAATGTGGAATGGAATGGAATGGAATGTAGAGTGGAATATGCAATGGAATGGAATGGAATGTGGAACGGAATGCGGAACTGAATGTGGAACAGAAAGTGGAATGCAAAGGAATGGAATCTGGAATGGAACGTTGAATGGAATCGAGTGGAACGTAGAAAGGAACGCGGAATGGAATGGAATGGAAGAATGAGTGCAATGTGGAATAGAATGGAACGCAGATGTAATGTGGAATGGGATTTGGAATGAAATGTTGAATGTAATGTGGAATGGAATGGAATGGAACGTGGAATGTAATGTTGAATGGAACGTGGAACAGAACGTGGAATGCAATGTAAAGGAATGTGGAATGGAGTGGGAAATGGAATTGAATGGAATACGGAATGGAATGTGGAATGGAATGGAATGGAATGTGGAACGGAATAGAATGGAATGTGAAATGGAATTTGGAATGGAATGTCACATGGAATGTGGAATGGAATGGAATGGAATGTGGAATGGAATGGAATGGAAAGTAGAATGGAATATGGAAAGGAATGAAATGGAATGTGGAAAGGAATGTGGAATACAATATGGAATGGAATTGAATGGAATGCGGAATGGAATGTAATAGAATGGAAGGGAATATTTAATGGAATGTGGAATAGAATGTGGAATGGAATGTGGAACGTAACAGAATGGAATGTGGAATGCAATGCAATGGAATGGAATGGAATGTGGAATGCAATGGAATAGAATGGAATGGAATGTGGAATGCAATGTAATGGAATGGAATGTGGAATGGAATGGAATGGAATGTGGAATGGAATGGAATGTGGAATGGAATGTGAATGTGGAATAGTAGTTGGAATGGAATGTGGAATAGAAAGTGGAATGGAATCAGGAATGGAACGTGGAATGGTATGGAATGGAATGCGGAATAGAACGGAATGTGGAATGGAATGGAATGTAAGGGAATGTAATTAAATAGGACATGGAATGGAATGGAATGTGAAATAGAATGGAATGGAATGTGAAATGGAATGTAGAATGGAATGCAATGGAATGAAATGTGGAATGGAATGGAATGGAATGTGGAATGAAATAGAATGGAATGCGGAATGGAATGGAATGGAATGTGGAATGGAATGGAATGGACTGCAATGGAATGAATGGAATGTGTAATGGAATGGAATGGAATGGAATGGAATGAATGGAATGTGTAATGGAATGTGGAGTGGAATGTGGAATGCACTTGAATGGAATATGGAATGGAATAGAATGAAATGTGGAATGGAAAAGTATGGAATGGAATGCAATCTGGAATGGAATGTGGAATGGAATGGGGAATTAAATGGAATGGAATGCAGAGTGGAATACGGAATGTACTGGAATGGAATGTGGAACACAATGTGGAATGCAAGGTGGAATGGAAAGGAATGCAAAGTGGAATGCAACGTGGAATGGAATGGAATGGATTGTGGAATGGAAAGAGGAATGTATTGTGGAATGGGATGTGGAAAGGAATGGAATGGAATTTGAAATTGAATGTGGAATGTAATTGAATTAAATGTGGAATGAAACGTGGATTGCAATGGAATGGAAAGTGGAATGGAATGGAATGGACTGCGGAATGGAATGTGGAATGGAATGTGTAATGGAATGTGTAATGGTATGTAATGGAATGGAATGGAATGTGAAATGGCATGTGAATTGGAATGAAATCGATTGTGGAATGGAATATGGAACGCAATGCAATGGAATGTGGAATGAAATTCAATGGAAAGCGAATGGAACGTGGAATGGAATGTGGAATGGACTGCGCAATGGACTGCGGAATGGAATGTGGAATGGAAAGTGTAATGGAATGGAATGGAACAGAATGGAATTGAATGGAATGGAATGTGGAATGGAATGGAATGGAATGGAATGTGGAATGGAATGTGTATTGGAATGCAATGGAATGTGGAATGGAATGAGGAATGAAACGCAATGTATGAGAATGGAATGTTGAATGGAATGTGGAATGCAATGGGGAAAGGAATGAAATGGAATGTTTAATGGAAAGTGGAAAGGAATGGAATGGAATGAGGAATGGAATGTGAAATGGAATGTGGAATGTAGTGGAATGGATTGTGGGATGGAATGTGGAATGGAATGTGGAATGGAATCTGGAATGGAATGGAATGGGATGTGGAATGAAATGTGGAATGAGATGTGGAATTAAATGTGGAATAGAATGTGTAATGGAATGGAAGGGAATGTGGAAAGAAATGGAATGGAATGTGGAAAGGGATGTGGAATGGAATGGAATGCAAAGTGGAGTGGAATGTGGAATGGAATGGGATGGAATGTGGAATGGAAGGTGGAATGGAATAGAATGGAATTGGAATGGACTGTGGAATACAATTTGGAATGGAATGGAATGGAATGTGGAAAGGAAGGTGGAACAGAATGGAATGGAATGTGGAATGGAATGGAATGGAATAGGAATGGAATGTGGAATGGAATGGAATGGAATTGAAAGGTATGTGGAATTTAATGCGGAATTGAAAGTGGAATGGAATGTGGAATGGAATGGAATGGAATGGAATGTGGAATGGAATGGAATGGAATAGGAAGGGAATGTGGAATGGAATGGAATGGAACGTGGAATGGAATACGGAACGGAAAGTGGAATGGAATGTGGAATGGAACGTGGAATGGAATGTAATCTAATGGAATGTGGAATGGAATGGAATGGAATGTGGAATGCAATGGAATGGAATGTGGAATGGAATGGATAGGAAGGTGGAATTGAATGGAATGTAATGTGAAATGGAATTGAAAGTGGAATGCAATGGAATGGAATGAAATGTGGACGGAATGGAATGTGGAATGGAATGGAATGGAATGTGGAATAGCATGGAATGTGTAATAGAATTGAATGTGGAAAGGAATAGAATGTGTAATGGAATGCAGAATAGAATGCAATGGAATGGAATGTGGAATGGAATGGAATGTGGAATGGAATGGAATGGAATGACAGGTGGAATGGAATGTGGAAGGGAATGTTTAATGGAATGGAATGGATTGTGGAATGGAATGTGTAATGGAATTTAATGGAACGTGGAATGGAATGGAATGGAATGTGGAATGGAATGGAATGTGGAATGGAATGTGGAACGGAATGTGGAAAGGAATGGAATAGAATGCAGAATGGAATGTGGAATGGAACGTGGAATGGAACGAGGAAAGGAATGGAATGGAATGTGGAATGGAATGTGGAATGGGATTTGGAATATAATGTTGAATGGAAGGTAATGGAATGTGGAAGGGAATAGTGTGGAATGTGAAATTTCATGGAATGGAATGTGAAATGGAATGAGGAATGGAAAGGAATGGAATGTGGAATAGAATGTGGAATGGAATGGAATGGAATCTGGAATGCATTTGAATGGAATGGAATGGAACGCGTAAAGGAACGTGGATTGGAACGTGGAATGTAATGTGCTATGGAATGGACAAGAAAGTGGAATGGAAGGTAATGGAATGTGGAATGGAATGTGGAATGGAATGCAAAAGAATTTCGAATGGAAGGTAATGTGATTTGGAACGGAATGTTGAATGTAATGGAACGTAATTGAATGGAACGCAATGTGGAAGGTTATGGAATGGAACGTGGAATGGAACGTTGAATGGAATGTAATGGAACGGAATGGAACGTGGAATGGGACTTGGAATGGAATGCGGAAAGGAACGTGGAATGGAATGGAGTGGAACGTAGAATGAAACGTGGAATGGAATGTGGAATAGAAAGTGGGATATTATGTGGAATGGAAAGGAATGGAATGTTGAACGGAATGGAACGGAATGTGGAATGGAATGGAATGGAATGTGGAATGGAATGCAGTGGAATGCGAATATAATGTGGAATGGAATGGAAAGGAATCCAGAATGGAATTGAATGGAATGGAATGCAATGAAACGTGGAATGGAACGTTGAATGGAATGTGGAAAGGAATTATGAACGGAACGTGGAATAGAATGTGGAAAGCAATGGAATGGAATGAGGAATGGAAGGCAATGAAATGTGGAATGGAATGGAATGGAATGTGGAATGGAATGTGGAATGGAACGGAATGGAATCTGGAATGGAATAGAATCGAATGTGGAATGGAATGGAATGAAATGGAATGCAGAATGTTATGACATGGAATGTGGAATGAAATGGAATGGAATGGAAAGGAATGTGGTATTGAATGGAATGGAAAGTGGAATGGAGTGGAATGGAATGTGGAATGGAATAGAATGCAATGGAAGGTGGAATGGAATGTGAAATTGAATGTGGAATGGAACGTGAAATGGAATGAAATGGAACGTGAAAATGAACGGAAAGGAAAGTGCAATGGAATGGAATGGAACGTGGAATGGAATGTGGAATGGAACGTGGAATGGAATGGAATGGAATGTTGAATGTAATGGAATGGAAGGTGGAATGGAATGGAATGAAATGTGAAATGTAATGTGGAATGGAATGGAACTGAATGTGGAATGGAATGCGGAATGGAACATCTAATGGAACGTAGAATGTAACGTGGAATTGAAAGGAATGGAACGTCTAATGGAAAGTAGAATGGAACGTGGAAGGGAATGCAATGGAACGTGGAATACAATGTGGAGTGGAATGTGGAATGTAATGGAATAGAATGTGGAATGGAATGCAATGGAATGTGGAATGGCAATTGGAATGGAATGGAAAGGAATGTGGAATGGAACGGAAGGGATTGTGGAATGTAATGTGGAATGGAATGTGCAACGGAATCTGGAATGGAAAGGAATGCAATGTGGAATGGAATGGAATGTGGACTGGAATGGAATCGAATTAAATGTGGAATGGAATGCAGAATGGAATGTGGAATGGAATGGACTGGAATGTGGAATGGAATTTGGAATGGAATGTGGAACGGAATGTGGAATGGAGTGTCAAATGGAATGGAATGTGGAATGCAATGTGGAATGGAATGGAATAGAATGTATAAATGGAATGGTATGCAATGTGTAATGGAATATGGACTAGAATGGAATGCAATGTGGACTGCAATGTGCAACGGAATGGAATGGAACATGGAATGGAACGTGGAATGGAATGTGGAATGGAACGTGGAATGGAATGTGGAATGGAATGGAATGGAATCTGAAATGCACGGGAATGGAATGCGGAATGGAATGTGGAATGGAATGGAATGGAAAGGAATGGAATGTGGATTGCAATGGAATGGAATGTGGAGTGGAAAGGAATGGAACGTGGAATGCAACGTGGAATGGAACATGGAATGGAAAGTTGAATGGAATGGAATGGAATGTGGAATGTAAGAGAATGGAAAGTGGAATGGAACGTGGAATGGAACGTGGAATGCCATGTGGAGTTGAACGTGTAATGGTCTGTGGAATTGAATGGAATGGAATGTGGAATGGAATGGAATGGAATGTGGAATGAAATGGAATTTGGAATGTATTGGAATGTAGTGGAATGTGGAATGGAATGGAATGGAATGCGGAATATAATGGAATGCAACGTGGAATGGAATGGAATGGAATGTGGAAGAGAAAGAAATGGAATGGAACGTGGAATGGATTGGAATGGAATGGAATGGAATGTGGAATGGAATATGGAATGGAATGTGGAATTTAATGTAAGGGAATGTGGAATGGAATTGAATGGAATATGGAATGGAATGGAATGGAATGGAATGGAATGGAATGCAATGGAAGGTGAAAGGTAATGTGGAATGGAATGTGAAAAAGAATGTGGAATGTAATGTGGAATGGGATGGAATGGAACGTGGAAAGGAATGGAATAGATCGTGGAATGGAACGTGGACTGGAACGGATTGGAATGCGGAATGGGATGTGAAATGGAACGTGGAATGAAACGTGGAAGGGAATGTAAAGGAACAGAATGGATTGTGGAATGGAATGTGGAATGGAATGTGGAATGGAAGGTGGAATAGAATGGAAGGGAACGTGTAATGGAATGGAATGGAAAGTGGAAAGTTATAGAATGGAATTCGGAATGGAATGTGAAATGGAATGGAATGTCATGTGGAATTGACTGTAGAACGGAACGTGAAATGGAATGTGGAATGCAATGTGTAATGGAATGTGGACTTTAATGTGAAATGAAATGGAATGGAATGTGGAATGGAATGTGGAAAGGAATGGAATGTAATGTGGAATTGACTTTGGAATGCAATGGAACGGAATGTGGAATGGAATGTGGAACTGAACTGAATGGGATGTGGAATGGAATGTGAAATGGAATGTGGAACGGAATGGAATGGAATGTGGAATGGAATGAAATGGAATGTGGAACAAAACGGAAAGGAATGGGAATGGAACGCAATGCAATGTAGAATGCAATGGAGTGGAATGAAATGAGGAATTGAATGGAATAGAATGTGTAATGGAATGGAATGGAATGTGGAATGCAATTGAATGGAATGAAAAGAGGAATTGAATGTAATGGAATGTGGAATGGAACGGAATGGAATGTGGAATGGAATGGAATAGAATGTGGAATGGAAGGTGGAATGGTCTGGAATGGAATATTGAATGAAATGGAATGGAACTTGGAATAGCATGTGGAATGGAATGAGGAATGGAAATTGGAATGGAATGGAATGGAATGTGTAATGGCATGGAATGGAATGCGGAATGAAATGAAATAGAATGGAATGGAATGCGGAATAGAATGGAATGTTTTGTGGATTGCAATGGAAAGGAAGGAATGTGGAACTGAATGGAATGGAACGCGGAATGGAATGTGGAATGGAATGGAATGTGGGATGGAATGGAATGGAATGTGGAATGGAATGTTGAATGGAATGTTGAATAAAATGTAGAAAGGAATAGAATGGAATGCGGAATGGATCGTGGAATGCAAAGCAATGGAACGTGGAATGGAACTTGGAATGGAACGTGTAATGGAACGTGGAATGGAATGTGGAATGGAACGTGGAATGAAATGTACAATGGAATGTGGAATGCAACGTGGAATGGAATGGAATGGAAGTGGAAAGGAAAGTCGAATTGACTGGAATGGAACATCGAATGGAAGGTGGAATATTATGTGGAATGGAAAGTGGAATCCAACTTGGAATGGAAAGTGGAATGGAATGTGGAATGGAATGGAATGCAATTTGGAATGTAACGTGGAATGGAATGGCTAATGGAATGGAATGGAATGTGCAATAGAATGTGGAATGGAATGTGGAATGCAATGTGGAATGGAATGTGGAATTGAATGTGGTTTGGAGTGGAATGGAATGTGGAATGGAATGGAATGGAACGACGAATTGAATATGGATTGGAATGCAAACGAATGTGCATGGAATGTGGAATGGGAAGGAATGGAATGTGAATTGGAAAGTGGAATGGAATGTGGAGAGGAATGTAATGGAATGTGGAATGGAAAGGGAAACCAATGGAATGGAAAATGGAATGGAATGCGGAAAGGAATGTAGAATGGAATGTGGAATGGCATTGAAAGGAATGTGAAATGCAATGTAGAATGGAAAGGAATGGAATGTGGAATGGAATGGAATGGAACGTAGAATGGAATGTGGAATGGAAACAAACGGCATGTGGAGTGGAAAGGAATGGAATGTGGAAGGAAATGGAACGGAACATGGATTAGAATATGGAATGGAATGTGGAATGGAATGTGGAACGGAATGGAATGGAATGTGAAATAGATTGGAATGGAATGTGGAAGAGAATGGAAAGGAATTGAACGGAATGGGAATGGAATGGAATGGAATGTGGAATGCAATGGAATGTAAAGAAATGAAGAATTGAATGGAAAGGAATGGGGAATGAAATGGAATGGAATGTCGAATGAAATATCGAACGGAATGAAATAGAATGTGGAATGGAATGGAATGGAATTTGGAATGGAATGGAACATGGAAGGGAATGTGAAATGGGATGTGGAATGGAATGTGGAATGGAATGGAATGGAACCTGGAATTGAACGGAATGGAATGTGGAATAAAACTGAATGGAATTGAATGTGGAAAGGATTGTGGAATGGAATGGAATGTGGAATGCAATGTGGAATGGAATGTGAAATGGAATGGAATGGAAGATGAAATGGAATGGAATGGAATGTGGATTGCAATGGAATGTAAAGTGGAATGGAATGGAAAGTGAAGTGGAATGTGGACTGGAATGTGAAATGGAATGTGGAATGGAATGTGGATTGGAATGTGGAATGGAGTGAAATGAAACGTGGAAAGGAATAGAATGGAACGTGGAATGGAATGTGGAACGGAAAGGAATGGAACGGTACGGAATGGAACGTGGAGTGAAATTTGTTATGGAATGCAAAGTGGAATGGAATGTGCAGTGAAATGAAATGGAATATGGAATGGAATGCAATGCAATGTGGAATGGAATGTGGAATGGAATGGTTATAATGTGGAATGGAATGTGTAATGGAATGTGCAATGGAACGTGGAATGGAAAGTGCAAAGGAAAGTGGAATGGAATGGAAAGGATTATGGAATAGAACGTGGAATTGAATGGAATGGAACGGGGAATGGAAAGTGGAATGTAAAAGTTAATGGAAGGTGGAATGGAATGTGGAATGCAATGGAATGGAATGTGGATTGGAATGGAATGGAATGTGGAATGGAATGTGAATCGGAATGTGGAATGGAATGTGGAATGGAAGGAATGTGGAATGGAATGGAATAGAAAGTGGAATGGAGTGTGGAATGGAATGTGGAATGGAATGTGGAAGGGAATGTGGAAGGGAACATGGAATGGAATGGAATGTAAGGTGGAATTGAAGTAAATGGAAAGTGGAAAGTAATGTGGAATGAAATGCGATGGAATGTGGAATGCAACTGAATGAAATGTGGAATGGAATGTGGAATGGAACGGAATGGAATGTGGAAGGAAATCTGGAATGGAATGGAACGGATTGTGGAATGGAAAAGAATGGAATGGTATGGAATGTGGAGTGGAGTGTAATAGAATGTGAAAAGGAATGGAATGGAATGTGGAAAGCAATGTGGGATGGAATGGAATGGAATGTGGAATGGGAAGTGGATTGCAATGGAATGTGGAATGCAATGTGGAATGCCATGGGTTGGAATGTGGAATGGAATGGAATGGAATGTGGAATGCAGTGCAATTGAATTGTATGTAATGTGGAATGGAATGGAACTGAATGTTGAATGGAAGGTGGATTGGAATGGAATGGAACTTGAAATGGAAAGTGGAACGGAACGTGGAATGGAAAGTGTAATGGAACGTGGAATGGAATGGAATTGAATGTGGATTGGAGGGGAATGGAACACGGAATGGAATGTGTAATGGAATGGAATGGAAGGGAATGGAAAGTGGAATGGAATGTAATGGAATGTGCAATGGAAAGGAAAGGAATGTGGAATGGAATGGTATGGAATGTGGAGTGGAATGGAATGGTATGGAATGTGGAATGGAATGGAATGGAAAGGAATATTGAACGGAATGGAGTGGAAAGTGGAATGGAATGGAACAGAATGTGGTATGGAATGGAATGGAATGTTTAATGGAATAGAATGTAGTGGAATGCGGAGTGGAATGTGATGGAGTGGAATTGAATGTGCAATGGAATGGAATGGAATGTGGAAGTCAATGGAACAGAATGGAATGTGGAATTGAATGGAATGGAATGTGGAATGGGATGTGGAATGGAAAGTGGAATTCAATTGAATGAAGTGCAATTTGGAGTGGAATGGGAAGGAATGGAATGGAATGTGGAATGGAATGTAATGGAAAGTGGAATGGAATGCAGTAGAATGGAATGTGGAATGGAATGAGGAATGGAATTTGGAAGGGAATCTGGGATGGAATGGAATGTAGTGGAATGTGGAATGGAATGGGACGGAATGGAATGGAATGTGGAATGGAATGGAATGGAATGTGGAATGTAATGGAATAGAATAGAATGTGGAATGGATTGGAATGGAACGTGCAATGGAATGGAATTGAATGTGGAAAGGAATGTGGAATGGAATGGAAAGTGGAATGCAATGTGGAATGGAATGGAATGGAAGGTGAAATGGAATGGAATGGAATTTGGATTAGAATGGAATGTAAAGTGGAATGGAATGGAAAGTGAAGTGGAATGTGGACTGGAATGTGAAATGGAATGTGGAATGGAATGTGGATTGGAATGTGGAATGGAGTGAAATGAAACGTGGAAATGAATAGAATGGAACGTGGAATGGAAAGTACAATTGAAAGTGGAATGGAATGGAATGGAATGTGGAATGGATTGTGCAATGGAATGTGGAATGGAACGTGGAATTGAACGTGGAAATGAATGTGGAAATGAATGTGGAATGGAATGAAATGGAATGTGGAATGGTATGTGTAGTGGAATTTGTTACGGAATGCAATGTGCAATGGAATGTGGAGTGAAATGAAATGGAATATGGAATGGAATGCAATGCAATGTGGAATGGAATGTGGAATGATATGGTTATAATGTGGAATGGAGTGTGTAATGAAATGTGCAATGGAACGTGGAATGGAACGTGGAATTGAATGTGGAATGGAAAGTGCAATGGAAAGTGGAATGGAATGGAAAGTATTGTGGAAGAGAACGTGGAATTGAATGGAATGGAACGGGGAATGGAAAGTGGAATGTAGCAGGTAATGGAAGGTGGAATGGAATGCAGAATGGAATGGAATGGAATGTGGATTGGAATGGAATGGAATGTGGAATGGAATGGAATGGAATGTGGAACGGAATGTGAAAGGGAATGTGGAATGGAATGTGTAATGTAAGGAATGTGGAATGGAACGGAATGGAATGGAAAGTGGAATGGAGGGTGGAATGGAATGTGGAATGGAATGTGGAAGGGAACATGGAATGGAATGTGGAATGCAAGTAAATGGAAAGTGGAAAGTAATATGGAATGTAATGCGATGGAATGTGGAATGCAACGGAATGAAATGTGGAATGGAATGTGGAATGAATGTGGAATGGAACGGAATGGAATGTGGAATGAAATCTGGAATGGAATGGAATGGATTGTGAAATGGAAAAGATTGCAATGGTATGGAAAGTGGAATGGAGTGTAATAGAATGTGAAAAGGAATGGAATGGAATGTGGAAAGCAATGTGGGATGGAATGGAAAGGAATGTGGAATGGGAAGTGGATGGCAATGGAATGTGGAATGCAATGTGGAATGCCATGGATTGGAATGTGGAATGGAATGTAATGGAATGTGGAATGGAATGCAATTGAATTGTATGGAGTGTGGAATGGAATGGAATTGAATGTTGAATGGAAGTTGAATTGGAATGGAATGGAACTTGAAAAGGAAAGTGGAATGGAACGTGGAATGGAAAGTTTAATGGAACGTGGAATGGAATGGAATTGAATGTGGATTGGAGGGGAATGGAACACGGAATGGAAAGTGTAATGGAATGGAATGGAAGGGAATGGAAAGTGGAATGGAATGTAATGGAATGTGGAATGGAAAGGAATGGAATGTGGAATGGAATGTGGAATGGAATGGAATGGAAAGGAATATTGAATGGAATGCAGTGGAAAGTGGAATGGAATGGAACGGAATGTGGTATGAAATGGAATGGAATGTTTAATGGAATAGAATGTAGTGGAATGTGGAATGGAATGGGATGGAATGGAATGGAATGTGCAATGGAATGGAATGGTATGTGGAATGTAATGGAATAGAATAGAATGTGGAATGGATTGGAATGGAACTTGGAATGGAAGGTGGAAAGGAATATGGATTGGAATGGAATGTGGAATGGAATGGAATGGAATGTGGAATAGAATGGAATGGAATGGAATAAGGAATGGAATGTGGAATGGAAAGTAAAATGGAATATAGAATGGAAAGTGGAATGGAATGAAATGGAAGGCGGAATGGAATGGAATGGAATGGAATGGGAGTTGGAATGGAAGGTGGAATGCAACGTAGAATGGAATGTGCAATGCAATGCGGAATGGAACGTGGAATGGAATGGAACAGAAAGTGGAAAGTATCGTGGAATGGAATGGAATGGAACGTGGAATGGATCATGGAATGGAATGGAATGAAATGTGTAATGGATTCTGGAATGGAATGTGGAATGGAATGTGGACGGGAATGCAATGGAATTTGGAATGGAATGTGGAATGGAATGGAATGTGGAATGGATTGTGGAATGGAAAGAGGAACAGAATGGAATGGAATGTGGAATGGAATGTGAAAAGGAACGGAATGCTACGTGGAAAGGAATGTGGAATGGAAAGAGGAATGGAAATTGGAATGGAATGGAATGCAAGGTGGAATGGAATGTGGAATGCAATGGAATGGAATGTGGAATGCAATGTGGAATGGAATGGAATAGAATGAAATGGAAAGGAATTTGTAATTGTACGTGGAATGGAATGTTGAATGGTATGGAATGGAATGTGGAATGGAATGTGGAATGGAATGTGGAATGGAACGGTATGTTATGTGTAATGTAATTTGGAGAGGAATGTGCAATGGAAAGTGCAATGGAATGGAATGGAATGTGGAATTGAACGTGGAATGGAACATGGAATGGAACGTGGAATGGAACGTGGAATAGAAGTTGGGATGGAGTGGAATGGAATGTGGAATGCAATGGAATGGAATGTGGAATGGAATGTGAAATGGAATGTGGAATGGAATGTGGATTGGAATATGGAATGCAATGGAATGGAATGTGGAATGGAATGTCGAATGGAATGGAATGGAATAGAACGTGGAATGAAATGGAATGGAATGTGGAATGGAACGGATTGGAATGTGAAAAGGAATGGGGAACGGAATGAAATGGAATGCGAAATGGAACGGAATGGAACGTGGAATGGAATGTGAAATGGAATGTGGAAGGTAACGGAATGGAATGTGGAACGGAATGTGGAATGGAGTGTGGAATGGAATGGAATGGATTGTGGAACAGCATTTAATGGAATGGAATGGAATATGGAATGGATCATAGAATGGTAATTGGAATGGAGCGTGGAATGGAAAGGAATGGAACATGAAATGGAATTTGGAATTTAATGGAATGGAATGTGTAATGCAATGGAATGGAATGCGGAATGGAATGTGGAAAGGAATGTGGAGTGGAATGGAATGGAAGGTGGAATGGAATGTGGAAAAGAATGTGGAATGGTACGAAGTAATGTGGAATGGAATGTGAAATGGAATGTGGAAAGGAAAGTGGAACGGAATGGAATGGAATGTGGAATGGAAGGTGGAATGGAATGGAATGGAATGGAATGTGGAATGCAATGTGCAATGGAAAGTGGAATAGAATGTGGAATGGAACGGAATGGAATGTGGAATGGAATGTGTAATCGATTGTGGAAAGGAATGTGGAAGGGAATGGAAAGGAATGTGGAATGGAATGTGAAATGGAACGTGAAATGGAACAGAATGTAATGTGGAATGGAGTTTGGAATGGAATGTTGAATAGAATGGAATGGAATGTGGAATGGAATGTGGAATGGAATGGAATGGAACGTGGAATGGAATGGAATGGAATGTGGAATAGAATGTGGAATGTAACATGGAATGGAATGTGGAATAGAATGTAACGGATTGTGGAAAGGAAACTGCAAAGAAATGGAATGGAATTTGGAATGTAACGTGGAATGGAATGGAATGGAATGAGGAATGGAATGTGCAATCGAATGTGGAAAGGAATGGAATGGAATGTGGAATGGAACCTGGAATGGAATGGAACGGAACGTGGAAAGGAAAGTGGAATGTAATGTGAAATGGAATGGAAAGAAATGTGGAATGGGAAGTGGAATTCAATGGAATGTGGAATGCAATGCGTAATGCCATGGATTGGAATGTGGAATGGAATGTAATGGAATGTGGAATGGAATGCAATTAAATTGTATGGAATGTGGAATGGAATGGAATAGATTGTAGAATGGAAGGTGGACTGGAATGGAATGGAACTTGAAATGTAAAGTGGAATGGAACGTGGAATGGAACGTGTAATAGAACGTGGAATGGAATGGAAAGGAATGTGGATTGGAAGGGAATGGAATGTGGAATGGAGTGTGTGATGGAATGGAATGGAAGGTGGAAAGAATGTAATGGAATGTGGAATGGAAAGTAATGAATTGTGCCAAGGAATGGTATAGAATGTGGAATGGAACTGAATGGAATGGAATGTTGAATGGAATTAAGTGGAAAGTGGAATGGAATGGAATGGAATGAGGTATGGAAGGGAATGGAATGTTGAATGGAATGTGGAATAGAATGTGGAATGGAATGGAATGGAATCCGGAATGGAATGGAATCGAATATGGAATGGAGTGGAATGCAATGCAATGAAGAATGGTATGCAATGGAATGTGGAATGGAATGGAATGCAATGGAAGTTGCAATGGAATGTGAAATTGAATCTGCAATGGAATGTGAAATGGAATGAAATGGAAAGTGAAAACGAATGGAATGGAACATGCATTGGGGTGGAATGGAACGTGGGGTGGAAAGTGGAATGGAACGTGAAATGGAACGTGGAATGGAATGGAATGGAATGTTGAATGGAAAGGAATGGAACGTGGAATGGAATGGAATGGAATATGGAATGTAACATGGAATGGAATGGAAAGGAACGTGGAATGGAACGCCGAATGGAACCTCAAATGGAACGTAGAATGGAAAGTGAAATGGAATGGAATGGAACGTCTAATGGAAAGTAGAATGGAACGTGGAATGGAATGGAATGGAACGTGAATGCAATGTGGAATGCAATGTGGAATGTAATGGAATGTAGCGTAGAATGGAATGCAATGGAATGTGTTATGGAATGTGGAATAGAATGGAATGCAATGTGGAATGGAATGTTGTATGAGATGTCGAATGGAATGTGAAAGGGAATGTGTCAGGTAATGTGGAATGGAATGGGGATTGGAATGTGGAGTGAAATGGAAATGAATGTGGAATGGAAGTTGGAATGGATTGGAAAGCAATGTGGAATTGAATGTGGAATGGAATGAAAGGGAATGTGGAATGATATCTGGAATGGAATGGAATGGAATGTGGAAAGTTATGTTTAATGAAATGGAATGGAATGTGGAATGGAATATGGAATGGAATGGAATGGAATGTGGAACGGAATGTGAAATGGAATGGAATGTGGAATGGAATGTGGAATGGGATGTGGAACGCAACGTGGAACGGAGTGGAGTGGAATGTGTAATCGAATGTGCAATTGAATGGATTGGAACATGGAATGGAATGTGGAATGGAACATGGAATGGAACGTGGAATGTTATATGGAATACAATGTGCAATGCAATGTGGAATGGAATGTGGAATGGAATGTTGAATGCAACGTGGAATGGAATAGAATATAACGTGGAATGGAATAGAATATAATGTGGAATGGAATTTTAATGGAATGGAACGTGGAATTGAACGTGGAATGGAACGTGGAATGCAATGTGGAATAGAACTTGGAATGGAATCTACAACGGAATGTGGAATGGAACGTGGAATGAAATGGAATGGAATGTGGAATGGTATGTGGAATGGAATGTGGAATGGAATGGAATGGAATGTGGAATGGAATGTGGAATTGAATGTGGAATGATATGGAATAAAGTCTGGAATGGAATGTGGAATGCAAGGAATGGAGTGTGGAATGGAAAGTTGAATGGAATTTTGAATGGAATGGAAGGTGGAATGGAAAGTGGAATGGAATGGAATGGAATGTTTCAATGGAATTGAAAGGAATGTGGAATGGAATGTGGGCTGCAATGGAATGCAATGTGGAATGGAAGGTAATGGAATGTGGAATAGAATGTAACGGAATGTAGAACGGAATATTTAACGGAATGTGGAATGAAATGTGGACTGGAACGTGGAATGGAATGGGGAACGGAATGGAATGGATTGTGTAATGGATTGTGGAATTGAACGAGGAATGGGAGTTGGAATGGAGCGTGGAATGGAATGCAATGGAACGTGGAATGGAATGTGGGATGGAATGTGGAATGGAAAGGAATGGAATGTGTAAAGGAGTGTGGAATGGAATGCAATGGAATGTGGAATGGAATAGAATGGAATGTGGAATGGAATGGAATGGAATATTGAATGGAATGTGGAATGTTATATGGAATGCAATGTGCAATGCAATGTGCAATGCATTGTGGAATGGATCGTGGAATGGAATGTGGAATGGAATGTTGAATGCAACGTGGAATGGAACAGAATATAATGTGGAATGGAATTTTAGTGGAATGGAATGTGGAATTGAACGTGGAATGGAACGTGGAATGGAATGTGGAATAGAACTTGGAATGGAATCTACAACGGAATGTGGAATGGAACGTGGAATGAAATGGAATGGAATGTGGAATGGTATGTGGAATGGAATGTGGAATGGAATGGAATTGAATGTGGAAAGGAATGTGGAATTGAATGTGGAATGATATGGAATAAAGTCTGGAATGGAATGTGGAATGCAAGGAATGGAGTGTGGAATGGAATGTTGAATGGAATGTTGAATGGAATGGAAGGTGGAATGGAATGTGGAATGGAATGGAATGGAATGTTTCAATGGAATTGAAGGGAATGTGGAATGGAATGTGGGCTGCAATGGAATGCAATGTGGAATGGAAGGTAATGGAATGTGGAATGGAATGTAATGGAATGTAGAACGGAATATTTAACGGAATGTGGAATGAAATGTGAACTGGAACGTGGAATGGAACGGGGAACGGAATGGAATGGATCGTGTAATGGATTGTGGAATTGAACGAGGAATGGGAGGTGGAATGGAGCGTGGAATAGAATGCAATGGAACATGGAATGGAATGTGGGATGGAATGTGGAATGGAATGGAATGGAATGTGTAAAGGAGTGTGGAATGGAATGCAATGGAGTGTGGAATGGAATGGAATGGAATGTGGAATGGAATGGAATGGAATGTGGAATGGAATGTGGAATGGAATGCAATTGAATATGCAATGGAATGGAATGGAAAGTGGAATGGAATGTGGAATGGAATGCAATTGAATGTGGAATGGAATGGAATGGTATGTGGAATGGAATGGAATGGAATGTGGAATTGTATGGAATGAAATATAGAATGGAATGTGGAAGGGTATGTGCAATGGAATGTAGAAAGGAACGTGTAATGGAATGAAATGGAAAGTGGAATAGAAAGTGGAATGGAATGGAAAGGAACATGGAATAGAATGTGCAATGGAATGTGGAATGGAAAGTGGAATGGAATGGAATGGATTGTGGTAAGCAATGTGGAATGGAATTTGGAATGGAACGGGCTGGAATGGAATGGAATGTGGAATGGAATGGAATTGAATGGAATGGAACGTGGAATGGAATGTGGAATATGATGTGGAATGGAATGGAATGGAATGTGTAATGGAATGAGGAATGGAATGGAATGGAATGAGGAGTGGAATGTGGAAAGGAATGCAGTGGAATATGGAAGGGAATGGAATGGGATGTGGAATGGAATGTGGAATGGAGTGGATTGGAATGTGGAATGGAACGTGGAATTGAATGGAATGGAACATGGAACGGAAAGTGGAATGGAATGTGGGATGGAATGTGGAATGTTAGGTGGAATGCAGTGTGCAATGGAATGTGGAATGGATCTTGGAATGGAATGTGGAATGGAATGTTGAATGCAATGTGGAATGGAATGGAAAAGAATGTGGAATGGAAGTTGAAAGGAATGGAACGTGGAATGGAACGTGGAATGGAATGTGGAATGGAACTTCGAATGGAATGTACAACGGAATGTCGAATGGAACGTGGAATGGAATGGAATGGAAAGTGGAATGGATTGTGGAAGGGATAGGAATGTAACGTGGAGTGGAACGTGGAATGAATGTGGAAAGGAATGTGGAATGGAACGTGGAATGGAACGGAATGGAATGTGGAATGGAATGTGGAATGGAATGGAATGGAATGTGGAATGGAATGTGGAATGGTATGTGCAATGGAATGTGGAATTGAACGTGAAATGGAATGGAATGGTAAGCGGAATTGAAAGTGGAATGGAATGGAAAGGAACGTAAAATAGAATGTGGAATGGAATGTGGAATGGAACGTGGAATGCAATGGAATGGAATGTGGTAAGGAATGCGGAATGCAATTTGGAATGGAATGGAATGGAGTGCAATGGAATGTGCAATGGAATGTGGAATGGAATGGAATGGAATGTGTAATGAAATGTGGAATGGAATGGAATGGAATGAGGAATGGAATGTGCAATGGAAAGCAGGGGAATGTGGAATGGACTGGAATGGAATGTGGAATGGAATGTGTAGTGGCACGTGGAATGGAACGGACTGCAATGAGGAATGGAATGTGGAATGGAATATGAAATGGAACGTGGAATAAAATGCTATGTGGAATGGAACGTTGATTGGAATGGAATGGAACGCGGACTGGAACATGAAATGGAATGTGGAATGGGAAGCGGAATGGAATGGAGTGGAATGTGGAATGGATCATGGAATGGAATAGAGTGGAATGTGGAATGTATCATGGAATGGAATGGAATGGAATGTGGAATGGAATGTGGAATGGAAGGTGAAATGGAATGTGGAATGGAATGTGGAATGGAATGTGGAAAGGGATGTAGAATGGAATGTGGAATGGAACAGCATGAAATGTGTTCTATTGCACGAAATGTGTTCTATTGCATGAAATGTGTTCTATTGCACGAATGGAATGGATCGTGCAATAGAATAGAATGGAACTTGGAATGGAACGTGGAATGGAACGTGGAATGGAACGTGGAATGGAATGGAGTGGCATGTTTAATGGAAAGGAATGGAATGTGGAATGGAATGGAAGGCAGTATGGAATGTAACATCGAATGGAATGGAATGGAACATGGAATGGAACGCCGAATGGAACCTCTAATGGAATGTAGAATGGAATGTGAAATGGAATGGAATGGAACGTCTATCGGAAACTAGAATGGAAGGTGGAATGGAATGGAATGGAACGAGGAATGCAAAGTGGAATGGAATGTGGAATGTAATCGAATGCAGCGTGGAATGGAATGGAATGGAATATGTTATGCAATGTGGAATAGAATGGAATGAAACGTGGAATGGAATGTGGTATGGGATGTCAAATGGAATGTGAATGTTAATGTGGAATGCAATGTGGAATGGAATGTGGATTGGAATGTGGAAAGAAATGGAATGGAATGTGGAATGGAAGGTGTAATGGATTGGAAAGGAATGTGGAATGGAATTTAGAATGGAATGAATTGGAATATGGAATGATATCTAGAATTCAATGGAATGGAATGTGGAATGTTATGTGGAATGAAATGGAATTGAATGTGGAATGGAATGGAATGGAATGTAGAATGGAATGTGGAATGGAATGGAATGGAATGGAAAGTGGAATAGAATGTGGAATGGGATGTGGAATGGAACGTGGAATGGAGTGGAAAGCAATGTGGAATTCAACGTGGAATTTAATGGAATGGAACATGGAATGGAATGTGGAATGGAACGTGGAATGGAATGTGGAATGTTACATGGAATGCAATGTGCAATGGAATGTGGTATGGATAGAGGAAGGGAATGTGGATTGGAATGATGAATGCAACTTGGAATGGAATGGAACAGAATGTGGAATGGAACATTGAATGGAATGTGGAATGGAACGTGGAACGGAATGTGGAATGTTACATGGAATGCAATGTGCAATGGAATGTGGAATGGATAGAGGAATGGAATGCGGATTGGAATGATGAATGCAATTTGGAATGGAATGGAACAGAATGTGGAACGGAACTAGAATGGAATAGAACGTGGAATAGAACATGGAATTGAACGTGGAATGGAACGTGGAATGGAATGTGGAATGGAACTTGGAATGGATTGTACAACGGAATGAGAAACAGAACGTGAAATGGAATGGGATGGAATGTGGAATGGAACGTGGAATGCATTGGAATGTAACGTGGAATGGAACGTGGAATGCATTGGAATGTAACGTGGAATGGAACGTGGAATGAATGTCGAATGGAACGTGGAATGGAAAGTGGACGGAATGGAATGGAATGTGGAATGGAATGTGGAGTGGAATGTGGAATGGAATGTGGAATGGAATGGAATGGAATGGAATGCGGAATGGAATGGAATGGAATGTGGAATGGAATTAGAATTTGAATGGAAAGGGATGGAATGGAATGTGGAATGGAATGGAATGCATAATGGAAAGGAATGGAATGTGAAATGCAATGGAATGTAATGTGGAAGGCAATGGAATGGAATTTGGAATTGAATGTAATGGAATGTGGAATGGAATGTTCAATGGAATGGAATGGAATGGAAAGGAACGTGGAATGGAATGGAATGGAATGGAATGGAATGTGGAATGAAATGCAATGGAATATGGAAAGGAATGCAATGGAATGGAATGTGTAATGGAATGGAATGAAATGCAATGTGGAATGGAAAGTAATGGAATGTGGAATGGAAAGGAATGGAATGTGGAATGGAATCTGGAACAGAATGGAATGGAATGGAATGGATTGTGGAATGGAATGGAAAGGAATGTGGAATGGAATGGAATTTGGAATGGAATATGGAATGGAATGGAATGGAATGTGGAATGGAATGTTGAATGATACGTGGAATGGAAAGTGAAATGCAATGGAATGGAACGTGGAATGTAATGTGGAATGGAATGTGGAGTGGAAAAGAATGTAACGTGTAATGGAATGTGGAAATGAAAGTGGAATGGAATGGAGTGGAATGTGGAATGGAATGGAATGTGGAATGGAACTTGGAATTGAATGGAATGGAACGTGGAATGTGTCATGGAATAGTACGTGGAATGGAAAGAGGAATGGAATGTTGAATGTATCGTGGCAAGGAATGTGGAATGGAATAGAATTGACTCTGTAATGGAATGGAATGGAATATTATGGAATGACGAATGGAATGGAATGCAGTGTGGAATGGAATCTGCAAAGGAATGGAATGGATTGTGGAATGGAATGGAATGGAATTGTATGGAATGTGGAATGGAATTGAAAGCAATGTGGAATGGAATGTGGAAAGGAAAGTGGAATGAATTGGAATAGAACGCGGAATGGAACGGGTAGTGCAATGGAATAGAACGTGGAATGGAAAGTGGAATGGAACGTGGAATGGAATGGGGAATGGAATGGAATGGAAAGTTGAATGCAACGTGGAATGGAATGGAATGGAACGTGGAATGGAATGTGGAGTGGATTGTGGAATGAAAAGTGTAATGGAACGTGGAATGGAATGGATTTTAATGAGGAATGGAATCTGGAATGGAATGGAATGGAATGTAGAATGGAATGGAACGTGGAATGGAATGTGGAGTGGATTGTGGAATGAAAAGTGTAATGGAACGTGGAATGGAATGGATTTTAATTGGGAATGGAATCTGGAATGGAATGGAATGGAATGTAGAATGGAATGGAATGTGGAATGGAATGTGGAATTGAAAGCGAAAAGGAATGGAATTCAACGTGGAATGGAACATGGAATGGATCGTGGAATGGAACGTGGAATGGTATGTGGAATGGAATGTGGAATGTAGTATGGAATGGAAAGTGAAATTGAATGGAATGGAACTTGGAATGGAATGGAGTGGAGCGTGGAATGGAATGTGGAATAGAAAGTGGAATGGAAATTGGAATGTAATGGAATCAATGGTGGAATGGAGTGTGGAATGGAATAGAAAGGAACGTGCAATGCAATTTGGAATGGAATAGAATGGAAGGTGGAATGTGACGTGCAATGGAATGGAATGGAACGTGGAATGGAATGTGGAATGGCATGGAATGGAATGTGGAACGGAATGTTGAATGGAACGTGGAATGGAAAGTGAAATGGAATGGAATGGAATGTGGTATGGAATGTGGACTGGAAAGTGGAGTGCAACATAATGCAACGTGGAATGGAATGTGGAAAAGAAAGTGGAATGTAATGGCATGTGGAATGGAACTTGGAATTGAATGGAATGGAACGTGCAATGTATCGTGGAATAGAACGTGGAATGGAACGAGGAATGGAATGTGGAATGTATCGTGGAATGGAATGTGTTATGGAATGGAATGGATTATGAAATAGAATGGAATGGAATGATATGAAATGTGGAATGGAATGTAACTCAGTGTGGAATGGAATCTGGAAAGGAATTTAATGCATTGTTTAATGGAATGGAATGGAATGCTATGGAATGTGGAAGGGAATTCAATGGAATGTCGAATGTAATGACGAATGGAAAGTGGAATGAAACTGAATAGAATGTGGAATGGAACAGGGAGTGGAATGGAATGGAACGTGGAATGGAAAGTGTCATGGAACATGGAATGGAATGGGGAATGGAATGGAATGGAAAGTGGAATGGAACATGGAATTGAATGGAATGGAATGGAACGTGGAATGGGATGTGGAATAGATTGTGGAATGGAACGTGTAATGGAACGTGGAATGGAATTGATTGTAATGTGGAACGGCATCTGGAATGGAATCAAATGGAATGTGGAATGGAATGTGGAATGGAAGGCGAAATGCAATGGATTGGAATGTGGAATGGAATTGAATGGAATGTGGAATGGAAAGTAGAATGGAACGTGGAATGGAACGTGGGATGGAATGGAATGGAATGTGGAATGGAAGGTTTAATCGAATGTGGAATTTAATCCGAAATGATATGTGGAAGGTAATGTGGATTGGAAAAGAATGGAATGGGGTATTGAATGGAATGGAATGTGGAATAGTATGGAATGGTATGTGGAATAGAATGTGGAATGGAATGGAATGTAATACGAAATGAAATGGAATGGTATGGTATGGAAAGTGGAATGGAATGGAACGTGGAATGGAACGTGTAATGGAACGTAGAATGGAATGTGGAATGGAACGGAATGGAATGTGTAATGGAAGGGAATGGAATGCGGAATGGAATGTGGAATGGAATGGAATGGATTGGAATGGAAAGGAATGATATATGGAATGGAATGTGGAATGGAATGGAATGGAATACGGAATGAAATGGTATGGAATGGTATGGAATTTGGAATGGAATGGAATGGAACATGGAATGGAACAGCAATGGAACGTGGAATGGAATCTGGAAAGGAATGGAACGGAATGTGAAATGGAAGAGAATGGAATGTGGAAAGAAATGTGGAATGGAATGGAATGGATGGGAATGGAATAGAATGTGGAATTGAATGGAATAGAATGTGGAATTGAATGGAATGGTATGGAATGTGGAATGAAATGGAACGGAATGGAATGTGTAATGGAATGGAATGGAATGTGGAATGGAACTTAATGGAATGTGGAATGGAAAGGAAGGGAATGGAATGGAATGCGGAATGGAATGGAATGGAATGTGCTATGTAATGGAATGGAATGGAAAGTAATGTGGAATTAAATGGAATGTGAAGTGGAAAGGAATGGAATGTAATGCGGAATAGAATGGTGACTGGAAAGGAATGAAAGGTGGAATGGAATGTGAAATGGAAGGTGGAATGGTACATGGAATGGAATTAAATGGAAAGTGGAATGCAATGGAATGGCATGGAATGGAACTTGGAATGGAGCATGGAATGGAACATGGAATGGAATGTAGAATGGAATGTGGAATGGAATGTGGAAATCAAAGTGGAATGCAATGGAATGGATTGTGAAATGGAATGTGGAATGGCATGGAATGTAAGGAGGAATGGAATGTAATGGAACGTGGAATAGAATGGAATGGAAAGGAATTTGGAATAGAATGTCAAATGGAATGCAGAATGGAATGGAATGGAAAGTGGAATGGAATGGAATGGAATGTGCAATGAAATGTGGAATAGAATGGAATAGAAAGTGGAATGGAATGTGGAATGGAATGTGGAATGGAAAGCGGAATGGAATGGATAGGAATGTGTAATGGATCGTGGAATGGAATGGAAAGGAACGTGGAATGGAATGTGGAATGGAATGTGGAATCGAATGTGGAATGGAACGTGGAATGGAAAGTGGAATGGAAAGTGGAATGGAACGTGGCATGGAATGGAACGTGGAATGGAACATGTAATGGAATGGAATGGAATGTGGAGTCGAATGTGGAATGGATCGTGGAATGGAAAGTGGAATGCAATGTGGAATGGAATGGAAAGTGGAATGGAATGTGGAATGGAATGAAACGTGGTTTGGAATGTGGAACGAAATGTGGAATAGAAAGTGAAAAAGAATGGGAATGCAATGTGTAATGGAAAGGAATGGAATGTGGAATTGAATGGAATCGTACGTGGAATGTAATGGAATGTAATGTGGAAAGGAATGAAATGGAATGTGGAATGAAATGCAATGGAATCTGGCATGGAATATGGAATGGAATGGAGTGGAATGCGGAGTAGAATGTGGAACGGAAAGGAACGGAAGGCGGAATGGAATGGTGTGCAATGGTAAAGAACATGGAAAGGAATGGAATGGAATGTGGAATGGCATGTGGAACGGAAAGTGGAATGGAAAGTGAAATGGAATGCAAAAAGGAATGCAATAGAATATGGAATGGAGTGTGGAATGGGATGGAATGGAATGTTGAATGGAACGTGGAATGGAATGTGGAATGGAACGTGGAATGGAATTTGGAATGGAATGTGGAATGCAAACAAATTTAATGTGCAATGGAATGAAATGGAAGGTGGAATGTTATGGAATGGAATCTGGAATAGAATATGGAATGGAAAGGAATGGAATGCGGAATAGATTGTGGAATTGAACGTGGAATGGAAAGCGGAAAGGAAAGTGCAAGGTAATGTGATGGAATGTGGAAAGGAATGTGGAAAGGTATGGAATCAAGTTGAGAATGGAATGTGGAATGGACTGTGGAAAGGTATGGAATCGAGTTTGGAATGGAATGTGGAATAGAATGTGGAGAGGAATGGAAAGTGGAATGGAATGTGTAATGGCATGGAATGGAATGTTTAAATGGAATGGAATGGAATGTGGAATGGAATGTGGAATGGAACGTCAAAAGGAAAGTGGAATGGAATGGAATGGAATGGAATGTGGAATGGAATGGAATGGAATGTGGAATGGACTGTGCAATGAAATGTGCAAGGGAATGGAATGGAAAGTGCAAAGGAATGGTATGGAATGTGGAATGGAGTGTGGAATGAAATGTGGAATGGAATGGAATCGAATTTGGAACAGAATGGAATCGAATGTTGAATGAAAGACGGAATGGAATGTGCAGTGTAACGTGGAATGGAAAGGAATGGAATGTGGAATGGAAAGGAGTGGAATGTGGAATGGAATAGAATGTAATGTGGAATGGAATGTGGAATGGAATGGAATGGAATCTGGAATAGAATGTGGAATGGAATGGAATGTGGAATAGAACGTGTAATGGAATGGAATGGAATCCGGAATGGGAGGGAATGGAGTGGAATGCAATGCAAAATGGAACGTGGAATGGAAGGTGGAATGGAACATGGAATGGAACGTGGAATGGAATGTGGAATGGATTGGAAAAGAATTAGAATGGAATGGCATGGAATGTGGAATGGAATAGAATGGAATGCTATGGAATAGAATAGAATGCTATGGAATGTGGAATGGAATGGTATGGAATATGGAATGGAATGGAATGGAATGTGGAATGTAACGTAGAATGGAATGGAATGGTACGTGGAATGGAATGTGGAATGGTATGTGGAATGGAATGGAATGGAATGTGGAATGGAATGGAATGGAATGGAACATGGAATGGCATGTGGAATGGATTGAAATGGAACGTGGAATGTAACGTTTAATGGAATGTGGAATGAAATGGGTAGTGGAACGTGGAATGGAACGTGGAATGGAGGGGAATTGAACGTGGAATTGAACGTGGAATGGAAGGTCGAATGGAGCGATCAATGGAATGGAATGGAAAGTGGAATGGAATGTGGAATGGAATATCAATGGAATGGAATGGATTGTGAAATGGAACGGACTGTAATGTTGGACGGAATATGGAATTGAATGAAATAGAAAGTGGAATGGAATGTCGAATGCATTGAAATGGAATGCGGAATGGAATGTGGAATGGAATGGAATGGAAAGTGGAATGGAATCTAATGTAATGTGGAATGGAATGGAATGGAATGTGGAATGGAATTGGGAATGGAATGAGGAGTTGCACATGGAATGGAACGGATTGCAATGTGGAATGCAATGTGGAATGGAATGTGAAATGGAACGTGCAATGGACAGCAAGGTGGAATGGAATGGAATGGTATGTGGAATGGAACGTGGAATGGAATGGAATGGAACATGGAATGGAATGTGGAATGGAACGTGGGATGGAATGGGCAGTGGAAGGTGGAATGGAACGTGGAATGCAATGGAATGGAAAGTGGAAGGGAAAGTGGAATGGAATGGAATGGAATGTGGAATGGTATGTGGAATTGAATGTGGAAAATAATGGAAAGGAATGTGGAAAGGAATGTGGAATGGAATGGAATGGAATGGAATGCAGAATGGAATGTGGAAAGGAATTTGGAATGGATTGTGGAATGGAATGGAAAGGAATATGGAATTTAATGTGGAATGGAAAGTGGAATGGAATGGAGTGGAACGGAATTGATTGTGGAATGGAATATGCAACGCAATGTGGAATGGAACGAGGAATGGAATGGATTGGAACATGGAATGGGACGGAATGCTATGTGGAATGGAAGGTGGAATGGAATGGAATGGGACGTGTAATACAACATGGAATGGAACGTGGAATGGAAAGTGGAATGGAACGTGGAATGGAACGTGCAATGGAATGTGGAATGGAAAGTGGAATGGTAAGGAATGGAATGCGGATGGAATGTGGAATGGAATGGAATGGAACGTGGAATGGAATGTGGAATGGACTGTGAAAGGAACTTGACAGGGTACGTGTAATGTATTGTAATGGAATGTGGAATGGAATGTGGAATTAAATGTGGAATGGAATGCTAGGAAATGTGGAATGGAATGTGGAATGGAATGGAATGGAATGTCGAATGGAATGTGTAAAGGAATGTTGAATAGAAAGTGGAATGGTATGGAACGCAATGTGCAATGGAACGCGGAATGGAATGGAACGGAACACGGAATGGAAGGTGGAATAGAACGTGGAATGGAATGGGGAATGCAGCGTGTAATGGAATGTGGAATGGAATGTGGAATGGAATGCAATGTAATGTGGAATGGAATGGAATCTGGAAAGGAATTTGGAACTGAACGGAATGGAATGTGGAATAAAATGTGGAATGGAATGGAATGGAATATAGATTGGTATGAAATGGATTGGAATGGAACGTGGAATGGAACTTGAAATGCAATATGGAATGGAACATGTAATGGAATGTGCAATGGAATGTGGAATGGAAAGTGGAAAGGAAAGGAATGGAAAGTGGAGTGGAATGTGGAATGTAATGGAATGGAACGTGGAATGGAATGTGGAATGGAACGTGGAATGTATTGGAATGGAATGTGGAATGGAATGTGCAATAGAAAGGAGAATGGAACGGAATAGAATGTGCAATGGAACGTGGAATGGAGTGGAATGGAACGTGGAATGGAACTTGGAATGGAACATGGAATGGAAAGTAGAATGGAATGTGAAATGCAGCGTTCAATGGAAGGTGGCATGGAATGTGGAATGGAATGGAATAGAATGTGGAATGGAATGGAATGGAATGTGTAACTGAATGTGGAATTGAATGGAATGGAATGTGGAACGGAATGTTGAATGGAATAGAATGGAATGCGCAGTGGAAAGAAATGGAATGGTATGGAGTGTGGAATGGAATGGAATGGAATGTGGAATGGAACGTGGAATAGAATGCAATGGAGCGTGGAATGGAATGTGGAATGGAATAAGGAATGGAATGTGGAATCGAATGTGGAATGGAATGGAATGGAATGTGGAATGGAATGTGGAATAGAATGTGGAATGATATAGAATGGAATGGAATGTGGAATGAAACGTGGAAAGGAATGGATTGGAATTTTTAAATGGAATGGAATGGAATGGAATGTGGAATGGAATGTGGACTGGAATGGAATGCAATGTGGAATGGAATGAGGAACGGAATGGAATGGAATGTGAAAAGGAATGTTTAATTGAAAGTGGAAAGGAATGTGGAATGGAATGTATTGGAAAGTGGAATGGAATGTGAAATGGAATGTGGAACGGAATGCGCAATGTAACGCAATGAAATGTGGAAAGGAATGTGGAATGGAATGTGGAATGAAACACAATGGAATGTGGAATGGATTGTGGAATGGAATGTGTAATGGAAAGTATAATGCAATGTAATGTTATGCGGAATGGAATATTGAATGGAATGGAATGGAAAGTGGAATGGAACTTGGACTGAAACCTCTAATATAAACTGGAATGGATTGTGTAAGGTAATGTGGAATGGAAAAGAATGGAATATGGAATGGAATGGAATGGAATGGAATGGACTATGGAATGGTGTGGAATGGAATGTGGAACTGAATGTGGAATGGAACGAAATGTAATGACAACAGAATGCTGAATGGAATGTAACGGAATGCGGAATGGAAAGGAATGGAAAGTTAAGGAATGTGGAACGGAGTGGAATGCAACGTGGAATGGAATTGAATAGAACGTGGAATGGAACGTTTAATGGAATGTAGAATGGAATGGAAAGGAATGTGGAATGGAATTGAATGGAATGTGCAATGGAATGGAATGGAATGCATTGGAATTTGGGATGGAATGGAATAGAATGTAGAATGGAAAGGAATGCAATGAGGAATGGAATGGAATGGTTTGGAATGTGGAAAGGAAAGCAATGGAATGTGGAATAGAGTGGAAAAGTGTGGAATGTAGAATGGAATGGAATGGAATGGAATGGAATGGAATGTGGAATGGATTGCCATGGAATGTGGAATGGAAACGAATGTGAAATTTAATGGAATGGAATGGAATGTGGAATGGAATGGAATGTGGAATGGAATGTGGATTGGAACGGAAAGGAATGTAGAATGGAAGGGAATGGAATGTGGAATGGAATGCAATGGAATGGAATGTTTACTGGAAAGAAATGGAATGTGGAATATAAAGGAATTGTATGGAATGTGGAAGGCAATGGAATGGAATGGAATGTGGAAAGGAATGTGAAATGATATGCAATGGAATGTGGAATGGAATGGAAAGGAACGCGGAATTTAATGGAATGGAATGGAAGGTTGAATGGAATGGAATGGAATAGAATGTGGAAAGGAATGGAATGGAATGGAATGCGGACAGGAATTGAATGGAATGTGGAATGGAAGGGAATGGAATGGAATGGAATGTGGAATGGAATGGAATGGAATGGAATGTGAAATTGAATGTGGAATAGAAAGTGAAATAGAATGTGGAACGAAATGTGGAATGGAATGAAATGGAACGTGGACTGGAATGGACTGGAACGTGGAATGGAATGGAATGGAACGTGGAATGGTAAGTGGACTGCAAAGTGGAATTGAATGAGGAATGGAATAGAATGGAATGTGGGATGAAATGTGGAATAGAATGCAATGGAATGAGAATGGAATGTGGAATGGAATGGAATGGAATGTGGAATGTATGTGGAATGTAATGGATCGGAATGTGGAATGAAATGTGGAATGGAATGTGTAATGGAACTGAAAGGATTGTGGAATGGAATGTGGAATGGAATATGGAATGGAATGTGGAATTGAATGGAATGGAATGTGGAATGGAAAATGGTATTAAATCTACAGGAACGTGGAATACAAAGTGGAATTAAATGTGGAATGGAATGTGGAATGGAATGTGGAAAGGAATGGAATGGAATGTGGAATGCAATGTGAAATGGAATGTGGAGTGGAATTTAATGGAATGTGGAATGGATATTGGAATGGAATGTGGAATAGATTGTGGAATGGAATGTGGAATGGAACGGAATGGAATGTGGAATTGAATGTGGAATGGACTGTGGTATGGAACTTGGAATGCAATGCAATGGAATGTGGAATGGAACGTGGAATGGAATGAAATGGAACGTGGAATGCGATGTGGAATGGAAAGTGGAATTGAATGGAATGGAAACTGGAATGGAATATGGAATGAAACTTGGAACGGAATGGAATGCAATGGAATGTGGAATGGAACTTGAAATGGAATGGAAAGGAACATGGAATATAATGGGGAAAGGGACGTGGAATGGAATGTTGAAATGAACGTGGGATGGAATGTGGAATGGAATGAGGAATGGAATGGAATGCAATGTAAAATGGAATGTGGAATTGAGTGTGGAATGGAACATGGAATTGAATGGATTGGAATTTGGAATGTAACGTGGAATGGAAAGAAATGGGATGGAATGGAATGAAATGTGGAATGGAATGGAAAGAAATGGAATGGAATGTGGAATTGAAAGGCATGGAAATTGGAATGGAATGTGGAATGAAATGAAATGAAATGTGGAATGAAATGTGGATTGTAAGAGAATGGAATGTGGAATGGAATGGAATGGTATGTGGATTAGAATTTAATGGAAAGTGGAATGGAACATCGAATGGAAAAGAATGGAAGGGAATGTGGTATAGAATGGAATGGAATGTGGAATGGAAAGGAATGCAATGTGGAATAGAATTTAATGGAAAGTGGAATGGAGCATGGAATGGAATGGAATGGAATGGAAAGAATGGAATGTGGTATAGAATGGAATGGAATGTGGTACGGAATTTGGAATGGAATGTGGAAAAGAATGGAATGGAATGTGGAATGGAATGGTATGGACTGCGGAATGGAATGTGGAATGGAATGTGGAATGGAATCTGGAATGGAATGGAATGGAATGGAAAGTGTATAGGCATGTGAATTGACATGCAATGGAACGTGGAATGGAATGTGGAATGAAATGCAATGGAATGAGAAAGGAATGTGGAATGGAACGTGGACTGGAAAAGAATGGAATGGAATGTGGAATGGAATGTGAATTGGAATGCAATGGAATGTGGAATGGAATGTGGAATGAAATGCAATGAAATGAGAACGGAATGTGGAATGGAATGTGGAATGGAATGTGGAATGGAATGGAATGGAATGTGAAACAGAATGTGGAATGGAATGGAATGGAATGTGGAATGGAATGGAATGGAATGTGGATTGGAACATGGAATGGATCGTGGAATGGATGTGGAATCGAAGATGGAATGGAACGTGGAAAGGGACGTGCTTTGGAATGTGGAATGGAAAGTGGAATGGAATGGAGAGAAATGGACCGGAATGTGGGATGGAATGTGTAATGGAACGTTGAATGAAATGGAATGCAATGTGGAATGGAATATGGAATTGAATGTGGATAGGAACATCGAATGGAATCGGAAGGAATATGTAATGGAAAGTGGAATGGAATGGAATGTACAGTGGAATGGAAAGAGGAATGAAATGGAAAGGAACATGGATTGGAACGTGGAATGGAAAATACTATGGATTGCAATCAAACGTGGAATGGAATGTGGAATAGAACGAGGAATAGAAAGTGGAATGGAATGTGGAATGGAATGGAATGTGGAAAGGAATGGATTGAAATGTGGAATGGAATGGAATGGAAGGTGGAATGGAATGTTGAAAGGAATGTGGAAAGGAATGGAATGCAATGTGAAATGGTATGTGAAATGGAATGTGGAATGGAATGGAATGGAAAGTCGAATGGAATGGAAGGGAATGTGGAATGGAATGGAATAGAATATATAATGGAAAGGAATGGAATGTGGAATGGAATGGAATGGTATGGAATGTGGAATGGAAAGGAATGGAATGTGGAATACAATGAAATGTTATGGAATGTGGAATGGAAAGGAATGGAATGAAATGAAATGTGGAATGGAATGGAATGGAATGTGGAATGGAATCGTTGGAATGTGGAATTTAAACAATGGAATGGAATGTGGAAAAGAATGGAATGGAATTGAATGCGGAATGGAATGTAATGGAATGTGGAATGGAAGGGAATAGAATAGAATGGAATGTGGAATGGAACGGAATAGACTGTGGAATCGAATGAGGAATGCAATGTGGAATGAAATGTGGAATGGAAAGGAATGGAACGGAATGGATTGTGGAATGGAATGTGGAATGGAAAGTGGAATGGAACGTGCAAAGGAATGGAATGGAACGTGGAATGGGATGTAATGGAACGTGGAATGGAACATGGAATGGAACGTGCAATGGAATGTGCAATGGAATGTAGAATGGAACGTGGAATGGAAAGGAATGGAAGGGAAAGTATCGTGGAATGGAAAGTGAAATGGACTGTGGAATGGAAAGTGAAATGGAAAGTGTAATGTATTGGAATGGAATGTGGAAGGGAATGTGGAATGGAATGTTGAATATAATGCCAGGGAATGTGGAATGGAATGGAATGGAATGTGGAATGAAATGTGGAATGAATTGTGGAATGCAGTATAATGGAATATGGAATGAAATCTGGAATAGAATGGAAAGTGGACTGGAAAGGAATGAAATGTGGAATGGAAAGTGGAATGGAATGTGGAATAGAAAGTGGAATGGAATGGAATGGATTGTGCAATGGAACGTGGAATGGAATGGAAAGTAACGTAGAATGGATCTTGGAATGCAAAGCGGAATGGAACGTGAAATGGAATGTGGAATGCAGTGTGGAATGGAATACGAAATGGAATGGGGAATGGAATGGAATGGAATGTGGAAAGGAATGGAATGGAATGTGGAATGGAATGTGGAATGGAATGGAATGAAATGTGGAAGAGAATGTGTGATGGAATGGAATGGAATGTGGAATGGAATGTGGAATGGAATGGAATGGAAACTGGAATGGAATGTTTTGGAATGTGGAATGGAAAGTGTAATGGAATGTAGAAAGGAATATAGAATGGGACGTGGAATGGAATGGAATGGAACGTGCAAAGGGAAGTGGAATGGAATGGAATGGAATGTGGAATACAATGTGGTATGGAATGGAATGGAATGCACAGTGGAATGGAATGGAATGGTTTGGAATATGGATTGGAATGGAATGAAATGTGGAATGGAATGTTATGGAATGTGGAATAGAATGTGGGATGGAAAGTATTGGAAACTAGAATGTAATGTGGAATGTAATGTGGAATGGAATCGAATGGAATGTGGAATGTAATGGATTGCAATGTGGAATGGAATGTGGAATGGAATGGAATGGAAAGTGGAATGGAATGGAATGGAATGTGGAATGGAATGGAATGGAATGTGGAATGTAATGTGGTGTGGCACGTGGAATGGAATGGAGTGCAATATGGAATGGAATGTGGAATGTAATCTGGAATGAATGTGCAATGGAACAGAATAGAACAGAATGGAACGTGGAAAGGAATGTGGAATGTAATATGGAATGGAACGTGCAATGTAACGGAATGGAACGTAGAATGGAATCTGCAATGGAATGTGGAATGGAATGTGAAGTGGAAAGGAATTGAAAGTGGAGTGGAACGTGGAATGGAATGGAATGGAATCTGGAAAGGAATGTGGCATGGACTGTGGAAGGGAACGTGAAATGGAACGTGCAATGGTTTGGAATGGAATGTGGAATGTAGTATGGAATGGAATGTGGAATTAAATGCAAGGCAATGTGGAATGGAATGTGGAATGGAATGGAATGGAACGTGGAATGGAATGTGCTGGAATGTGGAATGGAATGTGGAATGGAAGGTGGAATCGAACGGAATGGATTGTGGTATAGAAAGTGGAATGGAATATGGAATAGAATGTGGAATGAAATTGAATGGAATGTGCAATGGAAATTGGAATGGAATGTAAAGCAACGTGGATGGAACTTGTAATGGAAAGTGGAATGGAACATGGAATGGAATGTGAAATGCAGCATGGAATGGAATGTGGAATGGAATGTGCTATGGAATGAAATGGAATGTGGAAAGGAAAGTGGAATGGAATGGAAAGGAATGTGGAATGGAACAAAAGGGATTGTCGAATGGAATGTGGAATGGAATGTGCAACGGAATCTGGAATGGAAAGGAATGCAATGAAGAATGTAATGTGGAATGGAATGGATTGGAATTCCATATGCAATGGAATAGAATGTGGAATGGAATGGAATGGAATCCAATGTGGAATGGAATGGAATGGAATGAAATGCAATGGAATGGAAAGCAATGTGGAATGACATGGAATGGAATGTGGAACGGAATATGGAATGCAATGGATTGGAATGTGTAATGGAATGTGGAATGGAATGCAATGGAATTTGAAATGGACTGTGGAATGAAATGGAATGGAATGAGGAATGGAATGTGTAGTGGAATGGAATGGAATGTAGAATGGAATGTGGAATGGAATGGAATGTGGAATGGAATGTGGAACGGAATGTAATGTAATTTGGAATGGAATGGAAAGTAATAGAACGTGGAATGGAATGTGGAATCGAATGTGGAATGGAATGGAATGGAAAGAGGAATGGAATGGAATGGAATGTCTAATGGATTTGGAATGGAATGTGAAATGGAATGGAATGGAATGTGGAATGCAATGAAATGGAATAGAACGTGGAATGGAATGTGGAATGGAATGGAATGGAATGTGCAATGGAATCTGCAATGGAATGGACTGGAATGTCGAATGGAATGTGTAACGGATTGGAACGGAACGTGGGATGGAATGGAATGCAGAATTGAACCTGGAATGGAAAGGATTGTAAGGTGGAGTGGAATGTCGAATGGAACGTGGAATGGAACGTGAAATCAAACGTGGAATGGAATGGAATGTAATGGATAGTTTAATGGAATGGAATGGAAAGGAATGTGTAAAGGAATGAAATGGAATGTTGAATGGAATGAAATGAAATATCGAATGGAAGGTGGAATGGAACGTGGAATGGAAAGTGGAATCCAATGTGGAATGGAAAGGAATGTGGAATGGAATGGTAATAGGAATGTAATGGAATTAAATGGAATATGGAATTGAATGGAATGGAATGTGAAATGGAATGGAGTGGAAAGCGAATGCAATGGAATGGAATGGAATATGGAATGGAATGGAAAGTGGAATGGAGTGGAACGGAATGCAATGGAAAGGGAATGGAATGGAATGGAATGGAATGTGGAATGGAATGGAATGTGGAATGGAATGGAATGGAATGTGGAAAGGAATTGTATGGAATCTGGAATGGAATGGAATTGAAAGTGGTATGGAATTGAAAGGAATGTAGAATGGAATGTGGAATGGAATGGAATGAAATAGATAATGGTATGGAATGTGGAATGGAACGGAACGGAATGTGGAATGGAATGGAAAAGAATGTGGAATGGAAGTAAATGGAATGTGGAAAGGAATGTGGAAAGGAATGTGGAATGGAATGGAAAGGAATGGAATGGAATTGAATGTGGAATGTTATGAAATGGAACGTGGAATGGAAAGTGCAATAGAAAGGAATGGAACGTGGAATGGAACACGGAATGGAATGTGTAATGGAACGTGAAACGGAACGTGGAATGGAATGGATTGGAATACAGAATGGAACGTGGAATGGAATGTGGAATGGAATATGGAAAGGAAAGTGGAATGTATTGTGGAAGTTAAAGGAATGGAATGTGACATGGAATTGAATGGAATGTGGAATGGAATGGAATGGAATGTGGAATGGAATAGAATGGAATGTCGAATATAATGTGGAATAGAATGGAACGGAATCCAGAATGGAATGGAAGGGAAAGTAATGAAATTGGAAGTGGAATGGACAGTGGAATGGTACGTGGAATGGAATGTGGAATGGAATGGAATGGAATGTGGAAAGGAAGGGAATGGAATGTGGATTGGAATGTGTAATGGAAAGGAATGGAATGCAATGGAATGGAATTTCATGGAATACCGAATGAAACGGAATGGAAAGTGAAACGGAATGTGGAAGGAAAAATGGAATGGGAGGTGGAATTGAGCGTGGAATTGAATGAGAAATGGAATGTGGAATGGAACGTGGAATGTAATGGAATGGAGCTTGGAATGGAATGTGGAATGGAATGGAATGGAACGTGGAATGGAACGTGGAATGGAATGTGGAATGGTACGTGGATTGGAATGTGGAATGGAATGTGGAATGGAAACGAATGGAATGTGGAAAGGAAAGGAATAGAATGTGGAATGCAATGCAATGGAATGTGGAATGGAATGTGGAATGCAATGGAATGGAATGTGGAAAAGAATGTGGAATGGAATGGAATGGAACACGGAATGGAATGGAGCGGAATGCTATGGAATGTGGAAAGGAAAGTGGAATGGAAAGTGGAATGGAATGTGGAATGCAATGGAATGGAATCTGGAATGGAATGAGAAATGGAATTAAATGTGAAATGGAAAGTGGAATTGATTGTGGAATGGAAAGTGGAATGGATTGTGGAATGGAAAGGAATGGAATGTGGAGTGGAATGTGGAATGGAATGGAATGGAATGTGGAATGGAATGGAATGTAGAATGGAATGTGAAATGGAATGGAATGGAATTGCTAAAGGTAATGTAATGGAATGTGTAATGGAACGTGGAGTGGAATGGAATGCAATGTGGAATGCAATGTGGAATGGAATATAATGAAATGTGGAATGGAAAGTTAATGAAATGTAGTGGAACATGGAATGGAACGTGGAAAGGAATAGAATGGAACGTGAAAGGGAACGTGGAATTATAGGTGGGATGGGGCACGGAATGGAATGGAATGGAACGTGGAATGGAATGGCATGGAACGTGGAATGGAATGGAATGGATCGTGGAATGGAACGTGGAATGCAACGTGGAACGGAATGTGGAATGGAACGTGGAATGGAATGCAATGGAACGTTGAGTGGAATGCGGAATGGAAAGTGAAATGGAATGGAATGGAATGTGGAATGCAATGTGAAATGGATTAGAATGGAATGTGGACTTGAATGTGGAATGGAATAGTATAGAAAGTGGAAAGGACTGGAATGGAATGTGGAATGGAATGGAATGGAATGTGGAATACAATGTGGAATGGAATCGATTGGAATATAGAATGGAATGTGGAATAGAATGTGGAATGAAATGTGTAATGGAATGGAATGGAATGAAATGTGGAATGGAATGTTTAATGGAAATTGGAATTCCATGTGGAATGGAACAGAATGGGATGTGCAATGGAATGTTTAAAGGAACGTGGAGTGGAATGGATTGGAATGTGGAATGGAAAGTGGAATGGAATGGAATGGAATTTGGAATGGAATGTGGAATCGAATCTAATGCAGTATGGAATGGAATGTGGAAAGGAACGTGGAATGGAACGGAATGTGGAATGGAAAGTGGAAAGCAATGTAATGGAATGTGGAAGGGAATGTGGAATGGAAATTGGAATGGCATGTGGAATGGAACAGAGTGGAATGTGGAATGGAACGTTTAAAGGAACATGGAATGGAATGGAATGTGGAATAGAATGGATTGGAATGTGGAATGGAATGTGGAAAGGAATGGAATGTAGAGTGGAATGTGGAATAGAATGGATCGTGGAATGGAAAGTGGAATGGAATGTAGTGGAATGTGGAATGCGGAATGCAATGTGGAATGGAATATGGAATGGAACGTAATGGAATGCTATGTGGAGTGAAATGGAATGGAATGTGGAATGGAAATTAATAGAATGCGGAATGGAATGGAATGGAAGGCAATGTGGAAATGAATGGAATGGAATGCGGAACACAATGGAATGGAATATGGATTAGAATGGAATGGAATGGAATGTGGAAGGGAATAGAAATGAATGTGCTGTGGAATCTAATGGAATGGGGAATGGAATGGAATGGAATGTGGAATGGAATTTGGAATTGAATGGAAAGGAATGGAATGGAATGTGGAATGGGGTGAAATGTGGAATGGAATGTGGAATGGAACGGAATGAAATGTGCAATGGAAAGTCGAATGGAACATGGAATGGAACGTGGAATGGAATGTGGAATGGAAAGGAATGGAAAGTCGAATCGAATGTGGAATGGAATGGAATGGAATGTGGAATGGAATGGAATGGAATGTGGAATTGAATGGAATGGAATGTGAAATGCAATGTGAAATGGAAAGTGAAATGGAATGTGGAATGGAAGGTGGAATGGAATGGAATGGAACTTGGAATGTAAAGGAATGGAACGTGGAATGGATTGCGTAATGGAACATGGAATGGAACGTGGAGTAGAATGGAATGGAACGTGGAATGGAATGTGAAATGTAATGTGGAATGAAACGTGGCATAGAATGTGGAATGGAATGGAATGTAATGTGGAATGGAAAGTGGAATGGAATGGAATGCAACATGGAATTGAACGTGGAATGGAATGGAATGGAATGGAAGGTGGAATGGAAGGGAATGAAACGTGTAATGGAATGTAGAATGGAACGTGGAGTGCAATGCGTAATGGAATGGGGAATGGAAAGGAATGGAATGTGGAATGGAATGGAATGGAATGTGGAATGGAAGGTGGAATGCAACGTGGAAGGGAAAGTGGAATAAAATGGAATGTAATATGGAATGGAAACTGCAATGGAATGGAATTGAACACGGAATGGAACGTAGAATGGAATATAATGGAAGTTGGAATGGAAGGGAATGAAACGTGGAACGGAATGTGGAATGGAAGGTGGAATGCAATGTGGAATGGAATGTGGAATGGAAAGGAATGGAATGTGGAAAGGAATGGAATGGAATGTGGAATGGATCATGGAATTGAACGTGAAATGGAACGTGGAATGGAATGTCGAATGAAATGTGGTATGGAATGGAATTGAATGTGGAATGGAATGTGGAATGGAATGGAATGGAATGTGGAATGGAATTGAATGGAATGTGGAATGGAATAGAATGGAATAGAATGTCGAATGGAAAGGAATGGAATTTGTAATTCAATGGAATGGTATGGAATATGGAATGAAATGGAATGGAATGTGGAATGTCATGTGGAATGGAATGGAATGGAATGTGGAATGGAATGTAATGGAATGTCGAATGGAATGTGGAATGGAAAGGAATTGAATGGAATGTGGAATGCGGAATGGAATTGAATGGAATGTGGAATGCGGAATGGAATGGTATGGAATATGGAATGGAATGGAATAGAATGGAATGTGGAAAGGAATATGGAGTGGAACCTGGAATGGAATGTGGAATAGAATGTGGAATAGAATGGAATGGAATGGAGTGTGGAAAGGAATGTGGAAAGGAACCGAATGGAATGCAGAATGGAATGGAATGGGATGTGGAATGCAATGGTAAGTGAAATGGAATGCAACGTGGAATGGAACAGAATGGAATATGGAATCGGTTGGAATGGAATTTCGAAGGGAATGTTTAATGGAATGTGGAATGGAATGTGGAATGGAATGTGGAATGGAATGGCTAGTAGAGTGTGGAATTGAATAGAATGGAATGTGGAATGGATTGTGGAGTGGAATGTGGAATGCTATGGAATGGAATAGGGAATGGAAAGTGGGATGGAATGGGGAAGTGAATTTGGAATTGAATGGAGTGAAATATGGAATGGAATCGAATGGAATGGTGCGGAATGTAGAATGGAATGTGGAATGGAATTTGTAATTCAATGGAAATGAATGAAATTGAATGTGGAATGGAATGGAAGGTGGAATGGAATGGAATGTGGAATGAAATTTAATGTGGAATGGAATGGAATGGAAGGTAGAATGGAATGTAATGGAATGTGGAATGGAATGTGCAATGGAATTGGATTGGACGGAATGAAATGAGGAACGGAATGGAATGAATACAATGTGGAATGGAATGCAATGGAATGTGGAATGGAATGGAATAGAATGTGGAATGGAATGAGGCATGAAATGGAATGGAATGTGGAATGGAACATGGAATGGAATGGAATGAAATGTGGAATGGAATGCGGAATGGAAAGCAATGGAATGAGGCATGAAATGGAATGGAATGTAGAATGGAACGTGGAATGGAATCGAATGGAATGCTGAATGGAATGTGGAATGGAAAGGAATGGAACGGAATGGAATGTGGAATAGAATGGTATTGAAAGCGGAATGGAATGGATTGGAATGGGGATGGAATGGAATGCAATGAGGAATGGAAGGTAATGGAATGGAATGTGGAATGAAATGAATGTAATGTGGAATGGATTGGAATGGAATGGAATGGAGTGGAATGTGGAATGGAATGGAATGGAATGTGGAATGGAACGGAATGGAACGAAGAATGAAATGGAATGGAATGGAATGTGGAATGCAATGGAATGGAATATGGAAAGGAATGGAATGGAGTGCAATGTGGAATGGAATGGAATTGAATGAGGAATGGAATGAAATGGAATGTTTAATGGAATTAAGATTTCAATGGAAAGGAATAGAATGGAATGTGGAACTGAATGTAATGTGGAACGGCATAGAATGTGTAATGGAATGGAATGGAATGTGGAATTGAAATTAATGGTATGTGGAATGGAATGTACACTGGAATGGAATGGAATGTGTAATGCAATGTAATGAAGTGCAATTTCAAATGGAAGGCAAAGGAATATGGAAAGGAATGGATTGGAAAGTGGAAAGAAATGGAACGGAATGCAATCTGGAATGGAACACAGTGGAATGTGGAATGGAATGGAATAGAATGTGGAATGGAATGGAATGGAATGCAATGTGAATGGAATGGAATGTGGAATGGAATGGAATTAATGTGGAATGGAATGTGGCATGGAGTGGAAAGGAATGGAATGTGGTATGGAATGGAGTGGAATGTGGAATGGAATGTGGAATGGAATGGAAAGAAATGTGGAATGGAACGGATCACGAATTGGAATGTGGAATGGAAAGTGGAATGGAATGGAATCGAATGCAAAGTGGAATGGAATGGAATGGAATATGGAATGGAATGGAATGGAACGAAATGTGGAATAGAATGGATTGGAATGTGGAATGGAATGTGGAAAGGAATGGAATGTAGAGTGGAACGTGGAATGGAATGGATCGTGGAATGCAAAGTGGAATGGAATGTAATGCAATGTGGAATGCGGAATGCATTGTGGAATGGAATGGAAGGGAATGTGGAATGGAATGTGGAATGGAACAAAATGGAATATGGAATGGAAGGTGGAATGGAATGTGGAATGGAATAGAAATGAACGTGGAATGGAACGTGGAACGGAATGGAATTGAATGCAATGTGGAAAGGAAAGGAATAGAATGTGGAATGGAAAGGAATGGAATGATGAATGGAATGGAATGGAAGGCAATGTGAAATGGAATGGAATGCAATGTGGAACGGAATGGAATGGAATATCGAATGGAATGGAATGGAATGGAATGTGGAATGGAATGGAATTCAATGTGGAGTGGAATCTAATGGAATGGGGAATGGAATGGAATGGAATGTGGAATGGAATTTGGAATTAAATGGAAAGGAATGGAAAGGAATGTGGAATGGAATGGAATGTGGAATCGAATGGAATGGAATGTGGAATGGAATGGAATGTATAATCGAATGGAATGTGGAATGCAATGGAATGTGGAATGGCATGGAAAGGAATGTGGAATGGAATGTAATGGAAGGCAATTTGGAATCCAATGGAAAGAAATGTGGAAGGGAATGGAATGGAATGTGGAATGGAATGGAATGGAATGTGGAATGGAATGGAATGGAATGTGGAAAGCAACGCAGAATGGAATGGAATGCAATGGAATTTAATGTGGAATGGAATGAAATGGAATATGGAATGGAATTGAAAGGAAAGTGGAATGGAATTGAATGGAATGTGCAATGGAATGTAATGGAATATGGAATGGAATGCAATGGAATGTGGAACTGAATGGAATTGAATGTGGAATGGAATGGCATGGAATGTGAAATTCATTGGAAATGATCGTGGATTGGAACGTTCAATGGAATGTGGAATGGAAAGGAAAGGAACATGGAATGGATCATGGAATGCAACGTGGAATGGAATGGAATGGATTGGAATGGAATGGAATGTGGAATGGAATGGAGTGGAACTTGGAATGGAACTTAGAATGGAATGGAATGGAATTGAACGGAATGGAATGGAATGGAATGTGGAACACGATGGAATGGAATGTGGAGTGGAATGGAATGGAAAGTTAACTGGAATTTAAAATTTAATGGAAAGGAATGGAATGGAATGTGGAATCGAATGGAATGTAGAATGGAATGGAATGCAATGTGGAATAGATTGGAATGGAATGTGGAATGAAATGGAATGGAATATGGAATGGAAAGAAATGCAAGGTAGAATGGAATGTGGAATGGAATGGAATGTGGATTGGAATTGAATGGAATTTGAAATGGAATGGAATAGAATTCGGAATGGAATGGAATGGAATATGAAATGGAATGGGATGGAACTTGGAATAGAATGTAGAATGGATTGGAATGGAATCTGGAATGGAATATGGAATGGAATCGAATGGAATGTGGAATGGATGTGAAATGGATTGGAATGGAATGGAAAGTAATGTGGAATAGATTGTGCAATGGTTTGGAATGGAATGTGGAATGGAATGTGAAACGGAATTGAATGGAATGAAATGGAATGGAATTGAAAGTGGAATGGAATGGAAAGGAATACAATGTGGAATGGATTGCAACGGAATGGAATGGAATGGAATGCGGAATGGAATGGAATGGAATGGAATCTGGAATGGATTGGAACGGAATATAATGGAATGGAACGCGGAATGGTAAGGAATGGAACGTGGAATGGAACATCGAACGGAATGGCACGGAAGATGGAATGGAATGCAATGGAAAGTGGAATGGAATGGAATGGAACGTGCAATGGAACGTGCAATTGAACGTGGAATGGAACGGGAAATAGATCCTTGGAATGAAATGGCATGGAATGTGGAATAGAAGGGAATGTTATGTGGAATGGAATGTGGAATCGAACGGAATGGAATTTTTAATGGAATGCAATGGAATGTGGAATGGAATGGAATGCAATAAAATGTGGAAAGGAATGGAAAGAAATGGAAAGGAATGTGGAATTGAATGGAATGGAATATGGAATGGATTGGAATTGGACGTGAAATGGGACGTGGAATGGAAGGTGGAATGGAATGTGGAATGGAATGGTAAGGGACGTGGAATGGGACATGGAAAGGAAAGTGAAATGGAACGTGAATCGAACGTGCAACGAAACCTGGAATGGAACGTGGAATGGAATGTGGAATGGAATGAAATGGAATGTGGAATGGAACGTGGAAAGGAACGTGGAATGGAACGTGGAATTGAACGTCAAATGGAACGTAGAATGGAACATGGAATGGAATCTGGAATGGAATGTGGAATGGAATGGAATGAAAAGTTTAATGGAATGAAATGGAATGGAACGTGGAATGGTATGTATAATGGAATAGAATGGAATGTGGAATGGAATGTGGAATGGAATGTGGAATGGAATGGGGAATGGAATAGAATGGAATAGAATTTGAAAGCGGGATGGAATGTGGAATGGAAAGTGGAATGGAATGAATTGGAATGTGGTATGGAATGTGGAACAGAATGTGTAATGGAATGAAATGGAACATGGATTGGAATGAAATGGAGAGTGGAATGGAATGGAATGGAACGTGGAATGGAACATGGAATGGAATGCACTGGAATGTGAAATGGAATGTGGTGTGAAATGGAATGGAATGTTAAATGGAATGTGGAATGGAATGTGGAATGGAATGGACTGGAATGTGGAATGGAATGCACTGGAATGTGAAATGTAATGTGAAGTTAAATGGAATGGAATGTTAAATGGAATGTGGAGTGGAATGGAATGGAATGTTTAATGGAATGTGAAATGGAATGTGAAACGGATTGGAATGGAATGTGAAATGGAATGTGGAATAGAATGCGGAATGGAGGGTGGAATGGAACGTGGAATGGAATGGAGTGGAATGTGGAATACAGCATGGATTGGTATGGAATGAAACGTGTAATGGAAGTTGGAATGCAATGTGGAACGGTACGTGGAATGGAAAGTGCAATGGATTTTGGAATGGGACCTGGAATGGAATGGAATAGAACGTGGAAAGGAACGTGGAATGTTAGGAATGGAACGTAGAATGGAACGTGGAATGGATTGTGGAATGATATGTGGAATGGAACGTGGAATGTAACGTGGAAGGGAACGTGCAACGGAAAGGAATGGAAAGTGGAGTATAATGGAATGGAATGGAAAGTAGATTTGAATGTGGAATGGAATGGACTGGAATGTGCAATGAAATGGAATGGAATGGTATGGAATGCGGAATGGAATGGAATGGAATGCGGAATGAATTGAATGCAATGGTATGGAATGTGAAATCGAATGGAATGGAATGTGGAATGGAAAGTGGAATGGAACATGGAAGGTAATGTGGAATATAAAGTGGAATGGAATGTGGACTGGAATCTCAAAAGGAATGGAAAACAATGTGGATTAGAATGGAATGCAATGTAATGCAATGTGGAATGGAATAGAATGGAATGAGGAATGGAATGGAATGGAATGGAATGGAATGTGGAATTGAATGGAATGAAATGTGAAAGGGAATGGAATGGAATGTGGAATGGAATTAAATGTAACGCTGAAAGGAATGTGGAATGGAATGTGGAATGGAATGGAATGGAATGTGGAATGGAATGGAATAGAATGTGGAATAGAATGAAATGGAAAGAAATGTGGAATGGACTGTGGAATGGAATGGAATGGAATGTGGAATGGAATGGAATGTGGAAAGGAATGGAATGGAATGTGGAATGGAATGGAATGGAATGTGGAATGTAATAGAATGGAGTGTGGAATGAAATGGAAAGGAATGTGGAATAATATTGAATGGAAAGGTATGGTATGTGGAATGGAATGTGGAATGAAGTGGAATGTAATGTGGAATGGATTGTAGAATGGAATGGAATGGAATGTGACATGGAATGTGGAATGGAAGGGAATGGAATGTGGAATGCAATGTGGAATGGAATGGGATGTTGAATGGAATGACATGGAATATCGAATGGAAGGTGGAATGGAACGTGGAATGGAAAGTGGAATGGAATGTGGAATGGAAAGGAATGTGGAATGGAATGGAAATAGGAATGTAATGGAATTAAATGGAATGTAGAATTGAATGGAGTGGAATGTGGAATGGAATGGAATGTGAAATGGAATGGAATGGAAAGGGAATGCAATGGAATGGAATGGAATATGGAATGGAATGGAAAGTGGAATGGAGTGGAACGGAATGCAATGGAAAGGGAATGGAATAGAATGGAAAGGAATGTGGAATGGAATGGAAAGTGGAATGGAATGGTATGGAATGGAATGTGGAAAGGAATTGTATGGAATGTGGAATGGAATGGAATGGAAAGTGGTATGGAATTGAAAGGAATGTAGATTGGAATGTGGAATGGAATGGAATGGAATATATAATGGTATGGAATGTTGAATGGAATGCAACGGAAAGTGGAATGGAATGGAAAAGAATGTGGAATGGAATGGAAAAGAATGTGGAATGGAAGTAAATGGAATGTGGAATGGAATGTGGAATGGAATGGAATGGAATGGAACGGAATTAAATGTGGAATGTTATGGAATGGAACGTGGAATGGAAAGTGCAATAGAAAGGAATGGAACGTGGAATGGAACATGGAATGGAATGTGTAATGGAACGTGAAATGGAACGTGGAATGGAATGGATTGGAACGCAGAATGGAATGTGGAATGGAATGTGGAATGGAATATGGAAAGGAAAGTGGAATGTATTGTGGAAGTTAAAGGAATGCAATTTGAAATGGAATTGAATGGAATGTGGAATGGAATGGAATGGAATGTGGAATGGTATAGAATTGAAGTCGAATATAATGTGGAATAGAATGGAAAGGAATCCAGAATGGAATGGAAGGGAAAGTAATGAAATTGGAAGTGGAATGGACAGTGGAATGGTAGGTGGAATGGAATGTGGAATGGAATGGAATGGAATGTGGAAAGGAAGGGATTGGATTGTGGAATGGAATGTGTATTGGAAAGGAATGGAATGCAATGGAATGGAATTTCATGGAATACGGAATGAAACGGAATGGAATGTGAAATGGAATGTGGGAGGAAAAATGGAATTGGAGGTGGAATTGAGCATGGAATAGAATGAGCAATGGAATGCGGAATGGAACGTGGAATGGAACGGAATGGAACTTGGAATGGAACCTGGAATGGAATGGAATGGAACGTGGAATGGAACGTGGAATAGAATGTGGAATGGAACGTGGAATGGAATGTGGAGTGGTACGTGGATTGGAATGTGGAATGTAATGTGGAATGGAAACGAATGGAACGTGGAATGGAAAGGAATAGAATGTGGAATGCAATGCAATGGAATTTGGAATGGAATGTGGAATGCAATGGAATGCAATGTGGAAAAGAATGTGGAATGGAATGGAATGGAACACGGAATGGAATGGAGTGGAATGCTATGGAATGTGGAAAGGAAAGTGGAATGGAAAGTGGAATGGAATGTAGAATGCAATGGAATGGAATCTGGAATGGAATGAGAAATGGAATTAAATGTGAAATGGAAAGTGGAATTGATTGTGGAATGGAAAGTGGAATGGATAGTGGAATGGAAAAGAATGGAATGTGGAGTGGAATGTGGAATGGAATGGAATGGAATGTAGAATGGAATGTGGAATGGAATGGAATGTAATTGCTAAAGGTAATGTAATGGAATGTGTAATGGATTGTGGAGTGGAATTGAATGCAATGTGGAATGCAGTGTGGAATGGAATATAATGAAATGTGGAATGGAAAGTTAATGGAATGTAGTGGAACATGGAATGGAAGGTGGAAAGGAATGGAATGGAATGTGGAAGGGAACATGGAATTATAGGTGGAATGGGGCATGGAATGGAATGGAATGGAACGTGGAATGGAATGGCATGGAACGTGGAATGGAATGGAATGGACCGTGGAATGGAACTTGGAATGCAACGTGGAATGGAATGCAATGCAACGTTGAGTGGAATGCGGATTGGAAAGTGAAATGGAATGGAATGGAATGTGGAATGCAATGTGAAATGGATTAGAATGGAATGTGGACTGGAATGTGGAATGGAATAGTATAGAAAGTTGAAAGGAGTGGAACGGAATGTGGAATGGAATGGAATGGAATGTGGAATAGAATGTGGAATGGAATCGATTGGAATATGGAATGGAATGTGGAATAGAATGTGGAATGAAATGTGGAATGGAATGGAATGGAATGAATTGTGGAATGGAATGTGGAATGGAAATTGGAATGCCATGTGGAATGGAAAAGAATGGAAAGTGGAATGGAATGTTTCAAGAAACATAGAATGCAATGGAATGGAATGTGGAATAGAATGGATTGGAATGTGGAAAGGAATGTGGAAAGGAATGGAATGTAGAGTGGAACGTGGAATGGAATGGATCGTGGAATGGAAAGTGGAATGGAATGTAGTGGAATGTGGAATGCGGAATGCAATGTGGAATGGAATGGAATGCAATGTGGAATGGAATGTGGAATGGAACGTAATGGAACGCAATGAGGAGTGAAATGGAATGGAATGTGGAATGGAAATTAATAGAATGCGGAATGGAATGGAATGGAAGGGAATGTGGAAATGAATGGAATGGAAAGTGGAAAGGAATGGAATGGAATGGAATATGGATTAGAATGGAATGGAATGGAATGTGGAAGGGAATGGAATTGAATGTGGAGTGGAATCTAATGGAACGGGGAATGGAATGGAATGGAATGTGGAAGGTAATTTGGAATTGAATGGAAAGGAATGGAATAGAATGTGGAATGGAATGGAATGTGGAATGGGATGGAATGTGGAATGGAAAGTGGAATGGAATGGAATGAAACGTGCAATGGAATGTCGAATGGAACGTGGAATGGAACGTGGAATGGAATGTGGAATGGAATGGAATGGAATGTCGAATTGAATGGAATGGAATGTGAAACGCAATGTGAAATGGAATGTGAAATGGAACGTGGAATGGAAGGTGGAATGGAATGGAATGGAACATGGAATGGAAAGGAATGGAACTTGGAATGGATTGTTCAATGGAACATGGAATGCAATGTGGAGTGGAATGGCATGGAAAGTGGAATGGAACGTGAAACGTAATGTGGAATGAAACGTGGCATGGAATGTGGAATGGAATGGAATGTAGTGTGGAATGCAAAGTGGAATGGAATGGAATGCAACATGGAATGGAACGTGAAATGGAATGGAATGGAATGGAAGGTGGAATGGAAGGGAAAGAAACGTGTAATGGAATATGGAATGGAAAGTGGAGTGCAATGTGTAATGGAATGTCGAATGGAAAGGAATGGAATGTGGAATGGAATAGAATGGAATGTGGAATGGAAGGTGGAATGTAACGTGGAATAGAAAGTGGAATGGAATGGAAGGGAATGTGGAATGGAAACTGCAATGGAATGGAATTGAACATGGAATGGAACGTAGAATGTAATAGAATGGAAGTTGGAATGGAAGGGAATGAAATGTGGAATGGAATGTGGAATGGAAGGTGGAATGCAATTTGGAATGGAATGTGGAATGGAATGGAATGGTATGTGGAATGGATCACGGAATTGAACATGAAATGGAACGTGGAATGGAATGTCGAATGAAATGTGGTATGGAATGGAATTGAATATGGAATGGAATGTGGAATGGAAAGGAATGGAATGTGGAATGGAATTGAATGGAATGTGGAATGGAATGGAATGGAATCGAATGTCGAATGGAAAGGAATGGAATTTGTAATTTAATGGAATGGTATGGAATATGGAATGGAATGGAATGGAATATGGAATGGAATGGAATGGAATGTGGAATGGAATTGAATGGAATGTGGAATGGAATGGAATTGAATGGAATGTGGAATGCGGAATGGAATGGAATGGAACGTGGAATGGAATGGAATAGAATGGAACGTGGAATGGAATATGTAGTGGAACCTGGAATGAAATATGGAATGGAATGTGGAATGGAATGAGGAATAGAATGTGGAATAGAATGGAATGCAATGGAATGTGGAATGGAATGTGGAAAGGAACGGAATGGAATGCGGAATTGAACGGAATGGGATGTGGAATGCAATGGAAAGTGAAATGGAATGCAACGTGGAATGGAACGGAATGGAATATGGAATGGGTTGAAATGGAATTTGGAAGGGATTGTTTAATGGAATGTGGAATGGAATGTGGAATGGAATGTGGAATATAATGGAATGGAATGTGGAATGGAAAGGAATGCCATGTGGAATGGAAAGGAATGCAATGTGGAATGGAATGGAAGGGTACGGCATGCGGAATGTAAAGGAATGGAATGGAATGGAATGTGGAACGCAATAGAACGGAATGTGGAGTGGAATGGAATGGAATGTGGAATGGAATGGAATGGAATTCGGAATGAAAAGGAATGGAATGGAATGGTATGTGGAATGGAATGGAATGGAATGCGGAATGGTATGTAATGGAATTTGGAATGGAATGTGATGGAACGGAATTGAATGTGGAATTGAATGAAATGGGAAGCGGAATGCAATGTCATGGAATGTGGAATGGAATGGAATGGAACGAGGAATGCAATGGGGAATGAAATGTGGAATGGAACTTGCAATGGAATGAAATGGAACGTGGAATGTGATGTGGAATGGATTGTGGAATGGAACGTGTAATGGAACGTGGAATGCAATGGATTGTAATGTAGAATGGAATCTGGAAAGGAATGGAATGGAATGTGGAATGCAATGCGAAATGGAATGTGAAATCGAATGGATTGGAATGTGGAAAGGAATTGAATGGAATGTGGAATGGAAAGTGGAATGGAACGTGGAATGGAACATGGAATGGAATGGAATTGATTGTGGAATGGATCGTTTAATGGAATGTGGAATTTAACACTTGATGATATGTGGAATGTAATGTCGATTGGAAAGGAACGGAATGTGGAGTTGAATGGAATGGAAAGTGGAATGGAATGGAATGGTATGTGGAATAGAATATGGAATGGAATGGAATGGAATATGGAAGGAAATGGAACGCGATGGTATGGAATGTGAAATGGAATGGTATGGAACGTGGAAAGGAACGTGGAATGGAACGTGGAATGGAATGTTGAATGGAATGGAATGGAATGTGAAATTGAAGAGAATGGAATGTGGAATGGAATGTGGAATTGAATGGAATGGATGGGAAGGGAATGGAAAGTGGAATGGAATAGAATAGAATGTGGAATTGAATGGAATGTAATGGAATGTGTAATGGAATGGAATGGAATATGGAATCAAACTTAATGGAATGTGGAATGGAAAGGAATGGAATGGAATGGAATGTGGAAAGGAATGGAATGGAATGGAATGTGGTATGGAATGTAATGGAATGGAAAGTATTGTGGAATTGAAAGGAATGGGAAGTGGAAAGGAATGGAATGGTATGGGGAATAGAATGGGAACTGGAAAGGAATGGAAGGTGGAATGGAATGTGAAATGGAAGGTGGAATGGAACGTGAAATGGAAGGTGGAATGGAACATGGAATGGAATGAAATGGCACGTGGAATGCAATGGAATGGAATGGAAAAGACCTTGGAATGGAATGTGGAATGGAAAGTGGAATGGAATGTGGAATGCAAGGTGGAATGCAATGGAATGGATTGTGAAATGGAATGTGGAATGGAATGGAATTCAATGTCATATACAATGGAATATGGAATGGAATGGAATGCAATGTGGACTGGAATGTTACGAAAAGTGGAATGGAATGAAATCGAATGGAACATGGAATGGAATGTGGATTGGAATGTGGAATGGAAGGTGGAATGGAATGTAATGCAATGAGGAATGGAATGTAATGGAACGTGGAATAGAATATAATGGAATAGAATGTAGAATAGAATGTCGAATGGAATGCGGAATGGAATGGAATGGAAGGGGGAATAGAATGGAATGGAATGTGGAATGAAATGTGGAATTGAATGGAATGTACTGTGGAATGGAATGTGGAATGGAATGTGTAATGGAGCGTGGAATGGAATGTGGAATGGATCGCGAAATGGAATGGAAGGCAACGTGGAATGGAACGTGGAATGGATGCGCGAATGGAACGTGGAATGGTATGTGGAATGGAATCTGGAATGTAGTATGGAATGGATCGTGAAATTGAATGGAATTTAATGTTGAATGCAACGTGGAATGGAATGGAGTGGAACGTGGAATGGAATGTGGAATGGAATGTGGAATGGAACGCGGAATGGAACGAGGAATGTAATGAAATCAAATGTGAAATTGAGTGTAGAATGGAATGGAATGGAATGTGCAAAGCTATTTGGAAAGGAATGGAATGGAATGTGGAATGCAACGCGGAATGGAATGGAATGGAATGTGAAATGGAACGTGGAAAGGAATGGAATGGAATGTGGAATGCAATGTGGAATGGAATGTGGAGTGGAAGAGAATGCAACATGGAATGGAACTTGGAATGGAATGTGGAAAGGAAATTGGAATAGAGTGGAATAGCATGTGGAATGGAACTTGGAATTGAATGGAATTGAAAATGGAATGGAAAGTGGAATGCAACGTGGAACGTGAAGAGGAAAGGAATGTGGAAAGGAACGTGGAATGCAATGTGGAATGGAATGTGGAATGGAATGGAATGCAATGTGGAATGGAATGTGGAAAGGAATGGAATGGATTGTGGAATGGAATGGAAAGGAATGGTATGGAATGTGCAAAGGAATGGAATGGAATGTGGAATGGAATGTGGAATGGAAAGTATAATGAATTGGAATAAAATGTGGAATGGAATGGGGAATGGAATGGAATGGAAAGTGGAATGGAATGTGGAATGGAACGTGCAATGGAGTGGGCAATGGAAAGTGCAATGGAACTTGGAATGGATTAGAATCTAAAGTGGAATGGAACTTGGAATGGAACGTGGAATGTAACATGGAATGGAACGTGGAATGGAAAGTGCAATGGAACTTGGAATGGAATGGGCAATGGAATATGGAATGGAACGTCAATGGAATGTAATGGAAAGTGGAATGGAACGTGGAATGTAATGGAATGGAACGTGGAATGGAATCTAGAATGGATTGTGGAATGGAATGTGGAATGGAACGTGGAATGGAATGGATTGGAAATTGGAATGGAATGAGGAATGGAACAGAATGGAAAGTGGAAGGCAATGTGGTGTGGAATGGAATGCAATGTTGAAAGGAAAGCGGAATGGAATGTAATTGCATGTGGAATGGAATGTGGAATGCAATGTGGAATGGAATGGAATGTGGAAGGGCATGTGAAATGGAATGGAATGGAATGTGGAATGGAATGTGGAATGGAATGGAATGCAATGTGGAATAAATAGAATGGAATTTGGAATGGAATGGAGTGGAATGGAATGTGGAATGGAATGGAATTGAATATGGAATGGAATGTAATGGAATGTTCAATGGAATGTAATGGAATTTGGAATGGAATTTGAATTTGAATGGAAAGTAATGGAATGGAATGTGGAATGGAATGGAATGTGGAATGGAAAGGAATGGAATGTGGAATGGAAAGGAAAGGAATGTGGAATGGAATGGAAAGGAAAGAGGAATGGAATTTGGAATGGAAAGAAATGGAATGGAATGGAATGTAATGTTGAATGGAATGTGGAATGCAATGGAATGGAATGTTGAATGGAAAGTGAAATGGAATGGATCCTGGAATGGAATGTACAATGGAATATAATGTGCAATGTATTGTGGAATGGAATTGAATGTTATTTGGAATGGAATGGAACGGAAAGTTTAAAGAATGGAATGGAATGCAATTTGGAACTGAATGGAAATGAATGTGGAATGGAATGGAATGGAATGAAATGTAAAGTGGAATGCAATTGAGTGGAATATGGAATGGAACGGAATGGAATGGAATGTGGAATGGAATGGAATGGAATGTGGAATGGAATGGAATGGAATGGAATGTGGAATGGAATGGATTGGAAAGTGGAATGGAATGGAATGGAATGTGGAATGGAAAGGAATGGAATTTGGAATGGAATTGAATGGAATGCAATGTGGAATGGAGTGGAATGGAATGTGGAATTGAATGCAATGGAATATGCAATTAAATGGAATGGAATGTGGAATGGAATGTAATGGAATGTGGAATGGAATGGAATGGGATGGAATGTGGAATGGAATGCAATGAAATATTTCATGGAATGCAATGTGGATTGGAATGGAATTGAATATTTAACAGAATGGAATGCAATGTGGAATGGAATGAATTTGAATATGGAATAGAATTCAGAATAGAATGGAAATGAATGGAATGAAATGAGGAATGGAATTTAAAGGAACGTGGAAAGGAATGGAATGGAATGTTGAATGGAATTTGGATTTGAATGCAAATAAATTGAATGGAACGTGGAACAGAATGGAATGTAGAATGGAAAGGAATGGAATTTGGAATGGAACGGAATGGAATGTGCAATGCAATGGAAAGGAATGTGGAATTGAATGTAAAGGAATGTGGAATGGAAAGTTCTATGGAATGGAATGGAATGGAACGTGGAATGGAAGCGAATGGAATGCAATGTGGAATGGAATGCAATGGAATATGGAAAGGAATGGAATGGAATGTAATGTGCAATGGAATGGATTGAAATGGAATGTGGAATGGAATGGAATGGAATACGGAATGGAATGGAATGGAATGTGGAATGGAATCTGGCATAGAATGGAATGGAATGGAATGGAATATGGAATGGAATGGAAGGGAATATGTAAAGGAATGGAATTTAATGGAATTTGGAATGGAATGAAATTGAATGTAGAGTGGAATGGAAAGGAATGTGTAATGGAATGGAATTTGTAATGGAATGTGGAATGGAATGCAATGGAATGGAATTGAATGTGGAATGCAATGGAAAGGAATATGGAAACGAATGGAATGTAATGGAATGTGTAATGGAATGGAATTGAATGTGGAATGGAATGCAAAGGCATGTGGAATGGAATCAGGATTTCAATGCAAAGGAATGGAATGGAATGTGGAATTGAATAGAAAGTGGAATTGAATGGAATGGAATGTGGAATTGAAGGTAATGGAATGTGGAAAGGAATGTGCAAAGGAATCAATGGTATGGAATGGAATGGAATGGAATGGAATGTGGAATGGAATGAAATGGAATATGGAAAGGAATGGAATGGAAGGGAATGTGGAATGGAATGGAATGGAATGCAATGTGGAATGGAATGCATTGGAATGTGGAATGGAATGTCGAATGGAATGAGGAATGGAATGGAATGGAATGTGGAATGGAATGGAAAGGAATGTGGAATGCAATTGAATGGAATGTGGAATGGAATGGATTGCAATGTGGAATGGAATGGAATGGAATGTGGAATGGAAAGAAGGGGAATGAAATGTGGAATGCAATGTGGAATGGTATGGAATGGAATGTGGAATCGAATGTGGAATGGAATGTGGAATTAATAGAATGGAAAGTGAAATGGAATGGAATGGAGTATGGTATGGAATGTGGAATGGAATGCGGCATAGAATAGAATGAAATAGAATGTGGAATGGAATGTGGAATGGAATGCAATGCAATGGAATGTGGAACGCACTCTGGAATGGAATTGAATGGAATGTGGAATGGAATGTGGAATGGAATGGAATGGAATGTTGAATGGAATGTGGAATGGAATATGGAATGTGGAATGGAATGTGGAATGGAATGTGGAATGGAATGAAACGCAATGGAATGTGTAAGGGAATGTGGAATGGAATTGAATCAAATGTGGAATGAAATATGGAATGCAGTGTGGAATAGAATGGAATGCAATGTGAAATGGAATGGAATGGAATGTGGCATGGAATGGAATGGAACGTGGAATGGAACTTGGAATGGAATATGGAATGGAATGGTATGCGGAATGGAATGGAATGGAATGCAGTGAAATGTGGAAATAAGTGGAATGGAATGCGGAATGCAACGGAATGGAATGTGGAAAGGAATGGAATGGAATGGAAGGTGGAATGGAATAGAATGGAGTGGAATGTGGAATGGAGTAGAATAGAATGCAATGGAATGTAATGTGGTATGGAATGTGGAATGGAATGTAATGCAATTTGCAATGGAATGCGGAATGAAATGTGGAATAAAATGTGGAATAAAATGTGGAATGGAATGTGGAATGGAATGAGAAATGGAATGGAATGGGATGTGGGATGTAATGTGGAACGGAATGTGCAATGAAATTGAATGTGGAATGGATTGTGAAATGGAACGTGGAATGGAACGTGGAATGGATCATGGAATGTAACGTGGAATCGCATGTGGAATGGAAAGTGAAATGTATTATGGAATGGAACGTGAAATTGAATGGAATGGAAAGTTGAATGGAACCTGCAAAGGAATGGAGTGGAACGTGGAATCGTATATGAAATGCATTGTGGAATGGAAATTGGAATGGAACGTGGAAAGGAATGGAATCGCTTGTGAAAAGGAGCGTGGAATGGAATAGAAAGGAACGTGCCATGCAATTTGGAAAGGAATGGAATGGAATGTGGAATGGAATGTTGAAAGGAACGTGGAATGCAAAGTGACATAGAATGGAATGGAATGTGGAATGGAATGTGGAATGGATTGTGGAGTGGAAAAGAAGGTAACGCGGAATGTAATGTGGAATGGAATGTGTAAAGGAAAGTGGACTGGAATGGCATGTGGAATGGAATGTGGAATGGAAACTGGAATGGAATGGCATGTGGAATGGAACATGGAATTGAATGGAATGGAACGAGGAATGGAATGTGGAATGCATCGTGGAATGGAATTTGGAATGGAATGGAATGGATTCTGGAATGGAATGGCATGGAATGATATGGAAAGTGGAATGGAATGGAATGCAATGTGAAATGGAATCTGGAAAGGAATGGAATGGAATGGTATTTAATGTGGAATGGAAGTGAATGGTATGTGGAATGGAATGTGGAACGGAAAGTGGAATGAAGTGGAACAGAATGTGGAATGGAACGGGGAGTGGAATGGAATGGAAAGTGGAATGGAATGTAGAATGGAACGTGGAATGGAACGGGGAAAGGAATGGAATGGAAAATGGAATGGAACGTTGAATGGAATGGAATGAAACGTGCCGTGGAATGTGTAATGGATTGTGGAATGTAACGTGTAATGAAACGTGTAATGAAATGGATTGTAATGTGGAATGGATTATGGAATGGAATGGAATTTAATGTGGAATGGAATGTGGGATGGAATGTGAAATGGAATGAATTGGAATGTGGAATGGAATTGAATGGAACGTGGAATGGAACGTGGAATGGAATGGAATGGAAATTGGAATGGAACGTGTAATGGAATGTGGAATTGAACACGGAATGATATGTGGAATGGAATGTGGATTGGAAAGGAACTGAATGTGGAATTGAATGGAATGGAATGTGGAATGGAATGGTAGGTGGAATAGAAAGTGGAGTGCAATGGAATGGAATACGGAATGAAATGGAATGGAATGGTATGGAAAGCGGAATGGAATGGAATGGAACGTGGAATGGAATGGAATGGAACGTGAAATGGAACAAGAAATGGAACGTGGAATGGAACGTGGAATGGAATGGAATGGAATGTGTAGCGGAAGGGAATGGAATGTGGAATGGAATGTGGAATGGAATGAAAAGGATTGGAATGGAATGAAATGTGGAATGAAATGGAATAGAATGTGGAATTGAATGGAATGGTATGGAATGTGGAATGGAATGGAATGGAAAGGAATGTGTAATGGAATGGAATGGAATGTCGAATATAATTTGGAATGTAATGGAAAGGAATTCAGAATGGAATAGAATGGATTGGAATGGAATGGAACGTGGAATTGAATGTGGAATGGAAGGTGGAATGGAATGTGTAATGGAATGGAATGGAATATGGAATAGAAGGGAATGGAATATGGAATGGAACATGTAATGGAATGGAATGGATTGGAATGGAATGTGGAATGGAGTGGAATAGAATGTGGAACGGAATGGAATGTAAGGTGTGACGGAATGTGAAATAGAATGTGCAATGGAACCTGGAATGCAATGAAATTGAACGTGGAATGGAAAGGAACGGAACTTGGAATGGAACAGAATAGAACCAGGAAAGGAACGTGGAATGGAAAGTGGAATGGAACGTGGAACGCAATGGAGTGGAATGTTGAATGGAGTGGATTGGAATGTGGAAAGGAATGGAATAGAATCTGGAATGTAACGTGGAATTTAATGGAATGGAACGTGGAATGGAATGCGGAATGGAGCCTCTAACAGAACGTAGAATGGAAAGTGGAATGGAATGGAATGAAACGTCTAATGGATTGTAGAATGGAACGTGGAATGGAAAGGAATGGAACGTGGAATGGAATGTGGAATGAAATGTGGAATGTAATGTGGTATGGGATGTGGAATGGAATGTGAAAGGGAATGGCGAATGCAATGTGGAACAAAACGTGGAATGGAATGGAACGGAATGTGGAATGGAATGTGGAATGGAATGCAATGGAATGTGGAATGGCATGTGGAATGGAAGGGAATGGAATGTGGAATGGAATGAGGAATGGAATGTGGAAAGGAATGTGGAATGGAATGTGGAAAGGAATGTGGAATGGAATGTGGAATGGAAAGTGGTATGGAATGGAATGGAATGTGGAATGGAATGTACAATGGAACGTGGAATGGAATGCAATGTGGAATGGAACGTGGAATGGAATGGAATGGAACGTGTAATGGAACGTGGAATGAAACGTGGAGTGGAATGTGGAATGGAAAGTGTAATGTAATGCAATGGAATGAGGAAAGGATCGTTAAATAGAAAGAAATGGAACGTGGAATGGAACATGGAATGGAATCTAGAATGGAAAGTGGGATGGAATGGAATGGAATGAGGAATGGATCGTGAAATGGAATGAAATGGAACGTGAAATGGAAAGTGAAAAGGAACGTAGAATGAAATGTGGAATGGAACGTGAAATGGAATGTGCAATGGAATGTGGAATGTAACGTGGAATGGAATGTGAAATGAAATGTTGAATGGAATTTGAAAGGCATGGAACGTGGAATGAAACGTGGAATGGAACGTAGAATGGAATCTGGAATGGAACTTGGAATGGAATATACAACGGAATGTGGAATGGAACGTGGAATGGAATGGAATGGAAACTGGAATGGAATGTGGAATGGAATGGAATGGAACGTGGAAAGTAACGTGGATTGGAATTTGGTGTGGAACGCGGAATGGAACGTGAAGTGGAATGGAATGGCATGTGGAATGCAATGTGGAATGGAATGTGGAATGCAATGCAATGGAATGTTAAATGGAGTTTGGAATGGAATGGAACGGAATGTGGAATGAAATGTGGAATTAAATGTGGAATGGAACGTGGAATGGAACGTGGAATGGAATGGAAAGGAATGGAATGGAATGTGGAATTGAATCGAATGGAATATGGAATGGAATGTGGAATGGAATGGAAAGCAATGTGGAAGGGAATGTGGAAAGGAATGTGTAATGGAATGTGGAATATAATGTGAAAAATAATGGAATGGAATGCGGAATGGAATTGACCAGAATATGGATTGGAATATGGAATGGAATATGGAAAGAAATGTGGAATGGAACGGAATGGAATGTGGAAAGGAAGGTGGAATGCAACGTGGAATGGAATAGAAGGGAATGAGGAATGGAATGTGGAATGAAACGTGGAATGAAATGGAATGGAACGTAAAATGGAACGTGGAATGGAACGTGGAATGGAATGTGGAATCGACTGGAATGGAATGTGCAATGGAAGGGAATGGAATGTGGAATGGAATATGGAATGGAATGGAATGCTATGGAATGTGGAATGGAATGGAAGGAATAGAAAGGAATGTGGAATGCAATGGAATGGAATTTGGAAACGAATGGAATTGAATATGGAATGGAATGGAATGTAAAGGAATATTGAATGGAATGGAATGGAATGGAATGGAATGCGGAATGCTATGGAATGGAATATGGAATGGAATTTAGTTGAATGGAATGGACCGGATTGGAATGGAATGGAATGGAATGTGGTACAGAAGGTGGAAGGGAATGGAACGGATTATGGGAGGAATGTGGAATGGAATGGAATGGAATGTGGAAGGGAATGTGAAATGCAAAGTGTAATTGAATGGAATGGAATGTGGAATCAATGTAGAGTGGAATGAAATGTAATGTTGACTGGAATCTGGAGTAGAATGTGGAAAGGAATGAAATGGAATTTGGAATGGAATGTGGAATGGAATGGAAAGGAGTGGAATGTGGAATGCAATGGAATGTGTAATGGAATGGAATCGAATGGAATGGAATGGAATGTGAAATGGAATGGAATGGAATTTGGAATTTATTGGTATAGAATGGCATGCAGTATGTAATGAATTGAAATGGAATCTAATGTGGAATGGAAGGGAATGGAATGTGGAATTCATTGTGCAATTGAATGGAAGGGAATGTGGAATGGAATGTGAAATTTAATGGAATGGAATTTGGAATGGAATGGAATGGAATTTGGAATGGAATGGAATGCAATGTGGAATGGAATGGAATGGAATGTGGAATGGAATGCAATGGAATCTGGAATGGAATGAAAAGTGGAGTGGAAAGGAATGGAATGTGAAATGGAAAGGGATGAAATGTGGAATGGAATGGAATGGAATGTGGAATGGAATGGAATGCGCAATGGAAAGGAATGTGCAATGGAATGTGGAATGGAATGGAATGGAAATTGGAATGGAATGGAATATGGAATGGAATGGAATGTGGAATGGAATGGAATGTGGAATGGAATGTAGAATGGAAAGAAATAGAATATGGAATGGACTGTGGAATGCAAGGATGAATGGAATCTGAAATGCAAGGTGGAATGGAATGTAGAATTGAATGTGAAATGGAATGGAACAGAATGTGGAATGGAGCATGGAATGGAATGCAATGGAACGTGGAATGGAACGTGGAATGGAACATGGAATTTGGAATGGAGTGGAATGCAATGAAAAATTGAATGGAATGCAATGTGGAATGGAATGTGGAATGGAATGGAATGGAATATGGAATGGATTGGAATGGAATGTGGAAAGGATAGTTGAATGGAATGTGGAATGGAATGGAATGGAATGTGGAATGAAATGGAATGGAATCTAATGTGGAATGGAATTGATGGAAAGTGTTATGGAATGCAATGGATCGTGGAGTTGAACGTGGAATGGATTGCAGAAGGGAATGTGGATTGTAATGGAATGGAATGTGTAATGGAATGCAATGGAATGTGCAATAGAATGGAAGGGAATGGAATACAGAATAGAATGGAATGGAATGGATGTTGGAATGGAATGTGGAATGCAATGGACTGGAAAGTGGAATGGAACGTGTAATGGAAAGTGAAATGGAAGGTGGAATGGATTGTGGAATGGAATGGAGTGGAAAGTAGAATGGAACGTGGAATGGAATGTGTAATGGAATGTGGAATGGAAAGTGGAATGTTATGTGAAATGGAAAGGAATGGAGTGTAGAATGGAATGGAATGGAATGTGGAATGGAATGGAATGGAATGTGGAATGGAATGGAATGGATTGCGAATATAATGTGGAATGGAATGGAAAGGAATCCAGAATGGAATGAAATGGAATGTAATGGAATGGAACGTGGAAAGGAACGTTGAATGGAACTTGGAATGGAATGCAATGGAAAGTGTACTGGAACGTTGAATGAAACGTGGAATGGAATGTGGAAAGGAGTGGAATGGAACGAGGAATGGAAGGGAATGGAATGTGGAGGGAATGGAATGGAAAGTGGAATGGATTGTGCAATGGAATGTGGAATGGAATGGAATGGAATGTGGAATGGAATGGAATCGAATGTGGAATGGAATGGAATGCAATGGAATGCAGAATGGTATGCAATGGAATACGGAATGGAATTGAATGTGGAATGGAATGTGGAAAGGAATGTGGAATGGAATGTGGAATGGAATGGAACGGAATGTGGAACAGAATGTGTAATGGAATGGAATGGAATCCACAATGGAATGGAATGGAATGGAATGAAATGCAAAATGGAACGTGGAATGGAACGTGGCATGGAACGTGGAATGGAAAGTGGAATGGAATGTGGAATGGAAGGGAAAAGAATGAGAATGGAATGGATTGGATTGTGGAATAGAATGTGGTATGGAATGGCATGGAAAGTGGAATGGAATAGAATGGAATGGTATGGAATGTGCAATGGAACATGGAATGGAAGGTGGAATGGAGTGGAATGGAATGTGAAATTGACCGTGGAATGGAAGGTGGAATGGATCGTGGAATGGAATGGAGTGGAAAGTAGAATGGAACGTGGAGTGGAAAGTGAAATTGAACGTGGAATGGAAGGTCGAATGGAGCGTTGAATGGAATGATGAAAGGAATATGAATGGAAGGGAATGGACTGTGAAATGGAATGGATTGTAATGTTGGATGGAATATGGAATGGAATGGAATGGAAAGTGGAATGGAATGTGGAATGGAATGGAATTGAATGCGGAATGGAATGTGGAATGGAATGGAATGGAATGTGGAATGGAATGGAAGGTAATGTGGAATTGAATGGAATGGAATATGGAATGGAACGTTGAATGGAATGTGGAGTGGCACGTGGAATGGAACAGAGTGCAATGTGGAATGGAATGTGGAATGGAATGTGGAATTGACCTCGGAATGGAAAGCAAAGTGGAATGGAATGCAATGGAATGTGGAATGGAACGTGGAATGTATTGTGGAATGGAACGTATGATGGAATGTGCAATGGAATGTGGAATGGAAAGATGAATGTAACGGAATTGAAAGTGGAATGGAACGTGGAATGGAATGGAATGAAATGTGGAATGGTATGTGGAATGGAATGTGGAAAGTAATGGAATTGAATGTGGAATGGAATGTGGAAAGGAATGTGGAATGGACTCTGGAATGGAACGGAATGGAATGCGGAAATTAATGTGGAATAGAATGTGGAATGGAAAGTGGAATGGAATGGGGTGGAAAGGAATGGATTGTGGGTTGGAATGTGGAATGGAACGTGGAATGGAAAGTGAAATGGAATGGATTGCAACGTTGAATGGGATGGAATGCAATGTGGAATGGAAGGTGGAATGGAATGGAATGGAATCTGGATGGAATGGAATGGAATGTGGAATGAAATTTGCAAAGGAATGGAATGGAATGTGGAAGAGAATGTCCAAAGGAATGGAATGGAATATGGAATGGAATGAAATGGAATGGAAAAGAAGGTGGAATGGAATGGAATGAAATGTGAAATGGAACGTGGAATGGGATGGAATGGAAAGTGGAATGGAACATGGAATGGAAAGTGGAATGGAACATGGAATGGAATATGGAATGGAACGTGGAATGGAATGTGCAATGGAATGAGGAGTGGAACCTGCAATGGAAAGGAATGGAAAGTGGAGTGGAATGTGGAATGGAAGGGAATGGAACGTGGAATGGAATGCGGAATGGACTGTGGAATGGAACGTGAAATGGAACGTGGAATGTGTTGGAATGGAAAGTGGAATGGAATGTGGAATAGAATGTGCAATGGGGAATAGAAAGGAATGTAATGTGCAATGGAACTTGGAATGGAATGGAATGGAAAGTGGAATAGAACGTGGAATGGAACGTGGAATGGAAAGTGGAATGGAATGTGGAATGCGGAGTGGAATGGAATGTGGAATGGAAAGGAATGGAACGTGGAATGGAATGGAATGGAATGGAATGGAATATGGAACATAATATGGAATGGAATGGAATGGAATGTGGAATGGAATGTGGAACGGAATGGAATGGAATGCGGAGTGGAATGAAATGGAATGGTATGGAATGTGGAATGGAATGGAATGGAATGTGGAATGTAACGTGGAATGGAACGGAATGGAACGTAAAATGGAATGTGGAATGGAATATTGAATGGATATTGGAATGGAATGTGGAATGGAAAGTTGAATAGAATGTGGAATGGAATGGAATGGAATGTGGACTGGCATGTGGAATGGAATGGAATGGAATGGAATGGAATGTGGAATGGAATGTTGACTGGGATGGAATGCAATGGGGAAAGAAATGTGGAATGGAAATCGCAATGGAATGTGGAATGGAATGGAATGGAATGTGGAATTGATAGGAATGGAATGTTGAATGGAATGTGGAATGAAATGGACAGGAATGAGGAATGGATTTTGGAATGGAATGTTTAATAGAATGGATTAGAAAGTGGCATGGAATGTGCAATGTAATGGAATGGAAAGTGGAATGGAATGTGGAATGGAATGTGGAAGGCAATGTAGAATAGAACGTAATGGAAAGTGGAATGGAATGATGAATGGAATGTGGAAGGCAATGTAGAATAGAACGTAACAGAAAGTGGAATGGAATGAGGAATGGAATGTGGAATGGAAAGTGGAATGGAGCATAAATTTAAAGGGAATGGAACGTGGAATGGATTGTGGAATGGAATGAAACGGAATGTGGAATGGAATGGGGAACGGAATTGAATGGAATCTGGAATGGAATTTTGAATGGAATGTGAAATGGAATTTGGAATGGAACATGGAATGGAACGTGGAATTGAATGTGGAATGGAATAGAATGGAATGGAATGTGGAATGGAATGGAATTGAATGCGGAATGGAATGGAATGGAATGTGGAATGGAATGGAATGGTTTGTGGAATGGAATGTGGAATGGAATGTGGAATGGAATGGAATAGAATGGAATGTGGAAATGAAGTTGGAATGGAATGGAATGGAAAGAAATGTAATGTGGAATGGAATTGAACGGTATTTGTAATGGAATGGAATGGAATGTGGTATGGAATGTGAAATGTAATGTAATGTAGTGGAAATTGGAATTGAAGTTGGAATGGAATATTACGGAAATTGGAATATAATGGACTGGAATGTGGGATGGATTGTGGAATGGAATGGAATGCAATGTGGAATAGAATGGAATGGAGGACTGTGGAATGGAAGATGGAATGGAATGGAACGTGGAACAAAATGTGGAATGAAATGTGGAAAGAAATGTGGAATGGACTGTGCAATGGAATGTGGAATCGAACGTGGAATGGAACGTGGAATGGAATGTTGAATGGAACGTGGAATCGAATGGAATAGAAGGTGAAATGGAACTTGAATGGAATGGAACGTGGAATGGAATGTGGAGTGGATCTTGGAATGGAATGTACAACGGATGTTGGAATGGAACGTGGAATGTAATGCCATGGATACTGGAGTGGAACGTGGAAAGGATTGGAATGGAATGTGGAATGGAATGTGGAATGGAATGTGCAATGGAACGTGGAATGGAACGTGGAGTGGAATGGAATGGAATGCGGAATGGAATGTGGAATGGAATGTGGAATGTAATAGAATGGAATCTGGAATAGAATGTGGAATGTAACGGAAAGTAATGGAATTGAATGTGGAATGGAATGTGGAATTGAATGTGGAATGATATGGAATGGAGTGCGGAATGGAATGTGGAATGTAAGGAATGGAGGGTGGAATGGAATGTGGAAAGTAATGTTGAATGGAATGTTGAATGGAATGGAAGGTGGAATGGAATGTGGAATGGAATGGAATGGAATATTTAAGTGGAACTGACTGGAATGTGGAATAGAATGTGGGCTGCAATGGAATGCAATGTGGAATGGAATGGAATGGAATGTGAAATAGAATGCAATGGAATGTGGAATGGAATGTTTAATGGAATGTGGAATGAAATGTGGACTGGAACTTGGAATGGTTCGTGGAATGGAATGGAATGGAACGTGGAAGGCAACGTGGAATGCAACGTGGAATGGAAGGTGGAATGGTGCGTGTAATGGAAGGGAATGGAACGTGGAATGGAATGTGTAATGGAAAGTGGAATGGAAAGGAATGGAATGTGGAATGGAATGCAATGGGATATGGAATGGAATGCAATGGAAATTGGAATGGAATGGAATGGAATGTGGAATGAAAAGTAATGGAATGTGGAATAGGATGTGGAATGGGATGGAATGGAATGTGGAAAGGAATGGAACGTGGAATGGAATGAAGAATGGAATGTGGAAGGGGATGTGGAATGGAATGTGGAATGGAATCGAATGAAATCTGTAATTGAACGGAATGGAATGTGGAATACAATGGAATGGAATGGAATGTGGAATAGAATGTGGAATGGAATGGAATGTGGAATGCAAAGTGGAAAGGAATGTGGAATGGAATGGAATGTGGAATGCAAAGTGGAAAGGAATGTGGAATGGAATGGAATGTGGAATACGAAGTGGAATGGAATGTGGAATGGAATGGAATGGAAGGTGGAATGGAATGAAGTCAAATGGGGAATGGAATGGAATGTAAAGTGGATTGGAATGGAAAATTTAGTAGAATGTGGACTGGAATGTGAAATGTAATGTGTAAAGTAATGTGGATTGGAATGTGGAATGGAGTGAAATGAAACGTGGAAAGTATTAGAATGGAACGTGGAATGGAATGTGTAATGGAAAGTACAATTGAAAGTGGAATGGAATGGAATGGAATGTGCAATGGAATGTGAAATGGAACCTGGAATTGAATGTGGAAATGAATGTGGAACGGAATGGAATGGAATGTGGAATGGAATGTGTAGTGGAATTTGTTATGGAATGCAATGTGGAATGGAATGTGGAGAGGAATGAAATGGAATATGGAATGGAATGCAATGTAATGTGGAATGGAATGTGGAATGGAATAGTTTGAATGTGGAATGGAATGTGAAATGGAATGTGCAATGGAACGTGGAATGGAACGTGGAATTGAACTTGGAATGGAATGTGAAATGGAAAGTGAAATGGAATGGAAAGTAATGTGGAATACAACGTGGAATTGAATGGAATTGAAGGTGGAATGGAAAGTGGAATGTAACAGTTAATGGAAGGCGTAATGGAATGTGGAATGGAATGGAATGGAATGTGGATTGGAATGGAAGGGAATGTGGAATGGAATGGAATGGAATGAGGAATGGAATGTGAAATGGAATGTGGAATGGAATGTGGAACGGAATGGAATGTGGAATGGAATGGAATGGAACGTGTAATGGAATGTGGAATGGAATGTGGAATGGAAAGTCGAAGGGAAAATGGAATGGAATGGAATGGAATGTGAAATGGAAGTGAATGGAAAGTGGAAAGTAATGGGGAAGGTATTGCGATGGAATGTGGAATGGAACGGAATGAAATGTGGAATGGAACATGGAATGGAATGGAATGGAATGTGGAATGGAATCTGGAATGGAACGGAATGTATTGTGGAATGGAAATGAATGGAATGGTACAGAATGTGGAATGGAATGGAACAGAATGTGAAAAGGAATGGAATGGAATGGGATGTGGAAACCAATGTGAGATGGAATGGAATGGAATGTGGAATGGGAAGTAGAATGCAATGGAATGTGGAATTCAATGTGGAATGCCATGGATATGAATGTGGAATGGAGTGTAATGGAATGTGGAATGGAATGTAATTGAATTGTATGGAATGTGGAATAGAATGGAATTGAATGTTGAATGGAAGGTGCATTGGAATTGAATGGAACTTGAAATGGAAAGTGGAATGGAATGTGGAATGGAACGTGTAATTTAAAGTGGAATGGAATGAAATGGAATGGAATGTGGATTGGAAGGGAATGGAACGTGGAATGGAATGTGTAGTGGAATGGAGTTTAAAAAATGGAATGTGGAATGGAATAGTATGGAATGTGGTATGGAACGGAATGGAATGTGGTATGGAATGGAATGGAATGTTGAATGAAATAGAACGTAGTGGAATGCGGAGTGGAATGGGACGTAATGGAATTAAATGTGGAATGGAATGGAATGGAATGTGGAAGGCAATGGAATAGCATGGAATGTGGAACGGAATGGAAGGGAACGTGGAATGGAATGTGGAATGGAATGTGGAATTGAATTGAATGGAGTGTAATGTGGAGTAGAATGGGACAGAATGTAATGGAATGTGGAATGGAATGGAATGGAATGTGGAATGGAATGGAGTAGAATGGAATGTGGAATGGAAAGGAATGGAATGTGGAATGGAATGAGGAATGGAATTTGGAAAGGAATCTGGGATGGAATGGAATGTAGTGGAATGTTTAATGGAATTGGACGGAATGAAATGGAATGTGGAATGTAATGGAATAGAATAGAATGTGGAATGGAATGGAATGGAACGTGGAATGGAAGTTGGAAAGAAATATGGATTGGAATGGAATGTGGAATGGAATGGAATGGAATGTTGAATGGAATGGAATGGAAAGTGGAATAGAATGGAAAGGAATGGACTAAGGAATGGAATGTGGAAAGGAATGTGGAACGGAATGGAATGGAATGTGGAATGGAAAGTGGAATGGAATGGAATGGAATGGAATGGAAAGAGAAATGCAATGTGCAATGGAAAGTGGAATAGAATGTGGAATGCAACGAAATGAAATGTGGAATGGAATGTGTAAAGAATTGTGGAAAGGAATGTGGAAGGGAATGCAATGGAATGTGGAATTGAATGTAATGCAATCTGGAATGGAATGTGAAATGGAATGGGATCGAATGCAATGTGGAATGGAATGTAATGGAATGCAATGTGGAATGGAATTCAAAGGAATATGGAAAGGAATGCAATGGATTGGAATGTGGAATGCAATGGAAAGGAATGGAACGTGTACTGAAATGGAATGGAATGGAATGCAACATGGAATGGAATGTGTAATGGAATGTGGGAAGGATTGGAATGAAATGTGGAAAGGAATGGATTGTAATGTGGAATGGAATTTAATGGAATGGAATTTAATGCGGAATGGAATGGAATGCAATGTGGAATGCAATGGAATGGAATGCAATGTTGAATTGAATGGAATAGAATGTGGAATGGAAAGGAATGGAATGTGGAATGGAATGGAATGAAAAGTGGAATGGATTGCGGAATGGGATGTGGAATGGAATGGAATGTGTAATACAAAGTGGAAGGGAACGTGCAATGGAATATAATGTAACGTGGAAAGGAATGGAACGGAATGGAATGGAACATGGAATGCAACATGGAATGGAATGGAATGGAACGTGGAATGGATCGTGGAATGGAACATCCAATGCAACGTGGAATGGAACATGGAATGGAATGGAATGGAAAGTGCAATGGAACGTGAAATAGAATGGAATGGATTGTGGAATTGAACATGGAATTGAATGGAATGGAACGTGGAAAGAACGTGGAATCAGCAACGGAATGGAATGGTATGATGAATGGAATGGAGGGGAAAGTGGAAAGGAATATGGAATGGAATGGAATGGAATGTGGAACGTAATGTGGAATGGAATGGGATGTGGAATGGAATGCGAAACGGAATGTGGAATGGAATGGAAAGGAATGTCAAAAGGAATGGAATGGAACATAGAATGGAACGTGGAATGGAAAGGAATCGAATATGGAATGGAAAGCAATGGATCGTGGAGTGGAACGTGGAATGGAATGTGGATTGGAATATGGAATGGAATAGAATGGAATGCGTAATGGACTGGAATGGATTGTGGAATAGAACGGAAAGGAATGGAACGTGGAATAGAATGGAAAGAAAGGAAGGTGGAATGGAATGTGGAATGGAATGTTTTGGAAAGTGGAATGGAATGGAATGTGGAATGGAAAGGAATGGAATGTGGAATGGAATGTGGAATGGAATGTCGTATGGAATGCAATGCAAGTAGGGGTGGAAAGTGGAATGGAAAGGAAAGGAAAGTGGAATGGAATGTGGAATGGAATGTGGGACGGAACGTGGAATGGAATGGAAAGGAACATGGAATGGAATGTGGAAAGGAATGTGGAAAGCAACTTGGAATGGAATGCAATGGAATGTGGAATGTAATGTGGAATGTAATGTGGAATGGAATGTGGAAAGGAATGTGTAATGGAATGTGGAATAGAAAGGAATGGAATGTGGAATTGAATGTGGAATAGAATGTGAAATGGAATGTGGAATTTAATATGGAATGGAACGTAATGGGAAGTGGAATGGAATGTGGTATGGAATGCGGAATGGAAAGTGTAATGGAATGGAATGGAACGTGGAATGGAAGGTGGAATGAAATGGATGGAAAGTGGAACGGAACTTGGAATGAAACATGGAATGGAAAGTGGAATGGAGTGTGGAATGGAACATGGAATGGAATGTGGAATGGAATTTGAAATGGAAAGTGGAATGGAATGGAATGGAACGTGGAATGGAATGTGGAGTGGATCGTTGAATGGAAAGCGGAATGGAATGGAATGGAAAGTGGATTTGAATGTGTAACGGAATGTGGAATAGAAAGTAAAATGGAATGTGGAATGGAATGTTCAATGGAAGGAAGGGAATGTGGAAAGGAATGGAATGAAATGTGGAATAGAATGGAATGGAATGTGGCCTGGAATGCTATGGAAAGGAGCGGAATATGGAATGGAAGTTGGAATGGAACGTGGAATGGAAAGGAATGGAACGTCGAATGCAAAGTGGAAAGGAACGTGCAATGGAAGTTGGAATGAAATGTGGAATGGAATGGAAGGCGGAATGGAATGTGGAATAGAATGTGGAATGGAACGGAATGCAATGTGGAAAGGAATGTAGTTGAATGTGGAATGGAATGTGGAATGGAATGGATAGGAATGTGGAATGGAATGTGGAATTGAATGTGGAATTGAATTTAATGGAATGTGGAATGGAAAGGAATGCAATGTGGAATGGCAGGTGGAATGGAATGGAATGGAATGGAATGGAATGTGGAATTGAAGTTGAAATGGAATGGAATGGAATGGAATATGGAAAGGAAAGGAATGCTATGTGTAGTGGAATGGAATGGAATGTGGTATGGAATGTGGAATATAATGTAATGAAGTGGAATGTGGAATTGAATTTGGAATGGAATAGAATATAATGTGGAAAGGAATGTGGAATGTTGAATTGAATTTGGAATGGAATAGAATGTAATGTGGAAAGGAATGTGGAATGGAATGGACCGGAATGTGGAAAGGATTGTGTAATCGAATGGAATGCAATGTGGAACGGAATGGAAAGGAGTGGACTGTGGAATGAAAGGTGGAATGGAATCCGGAATGGAATGGAGTGGAATGTGGAATGTAATTTGGAATGGAATGGAATGGGGAGTGGAATGGATTGGAATTGGATGTGGAATGGAATGGAATGAAACTTGGAATGGTTTGTGGAAAGGAATGTGGAATGGAACTTGTAATTGAAGGAGCAAAGGAACGTGGAATGGAACTTGGAATGGAATGTGGAATAGAATGGAATGGAATGTGGAATGAAATGTAATGGAATGTGGAATGGAATGGAATGGAATGTGCAATGAAATTGAATGTAATGTGAAATGGAATAGAATGGAATGAGGAATGCAATGAAATGGAATGCAATGGAATGGAATTTTGAATGCAACGTGGATTTGAATAGAATGGAAAATGGAATGTAACTTGGAATTGAAAGTGGAATGGAACGTGCTATTGAATTTGGAACGGAACCTGGAATGGAACGTGGAAAGGAATGTGGAATGGAAGGTGGAATGGAATGGAATGAAATGTGGAATGGAATGTGCAATGGAACGGAATGGAATGTGTAATGGAATGTGTAATACAATGGGCAATAGAATGGAATGGAATGCGGAAGGAATGTGGATTGGAATATAATGGAATGTTGAATGGAATGGAATGGAATGTGGAATGGAATGTAGACTGTAGTTCAATGGGATGTGGAATGGAATGTGGAAAGGAATGGAACGGAAAGTGGAATGGATTGATATGGAATGTGGAATGGAATAAAATGGAATGGAATGGAATGTGGAATCTAATGGAATGGAATGTGGAGTAGAATGGAATGGAACGTGGAACGGAATGTGGAAAGGAATGTGGAATGGAACGTGGAATGGAATGTGGAAAGGAATGTTGAATTGAAAGTTATGGGATGTGGAATGGAATGTAATGGAATGGGGAATAGAAGAGAATGGAATGTGGAAGGGAATGTGGAATGGAATGCAACGGAATCTGGAATGGAAGGTGGAATGGAATGGAATGGAATGTGGAATGGAATGGAATTTAATGTTAAGGAATGTGGAATGGAATGGAACGGAATGTGGAATGAATTGTGGAATGGAATGGAATGGAATCTGTAATAGAATGTGGAATGGAATGGAATGGAATACAGAATGGAATGGAATGGTATGGTATGGAGGCTGGAATGGAATGGAATGGAATCTGGAATGTAATGTGGAATTGAATAGAATGGAAAGTGGAATGGAACATGGAATGAAACGTGGAATGGAATGTGGAAGGAAATGGAATGGAATCTGGAATGGAAGGGAATGGATGTGGAATGGAATGTGGAATGGAATGGAATAGAATGTGGCATGAAATTCAATGGAATATGGAATGGAAAGGAATGGAGTATGGAATGCAAGGCAGTGGTATGGAAAGTGGAATGTAGTGGAATAGAATGGAAAAGAAAGTGGAATGGAATAGAATGTGGAATGGAATGGAATGTGGAATGATATGGAATTGAAAGTGGAATGGAATGGAATGGAATGTGGAATGGAATTTGGAATGGAATGTGGAATGGAACGGATTGGAATTCAGAATCGAATGTGGAATTAAATGGAAGGGAATATAGAATGAACTGTGCAAAGGAATGTGGAATAGAATGTGGAACGGAACGTGGAATGCAATGTGGAGTGGAATGGAAAGGAACGTGGAATGGAAAGTGGAATGGAACGTGGAAAGGAACGTTTAATGGAATGTGGAATGTGGTATGGAATGGAAAGGGATGGAATGTGGAATGGAATGGAAAGGAATGCATAATGGAATGGAATGGAATGTCGAATGGAATGGAATGGAATGTGGAATACAATCTGGCAAGGAATGGAAAGGAATACAGAATGGAATGGAATTGAATGGAATGGCATGGAATGTAGAATGGAATGGAATGGAATCTGGAATGGAATGTGGAATGGAATGGAATGGAACTTGGAATGGAACATGGAATGCAACGTTGAATGGAATGTGGAAGGGAATGGAATGAATCTGAAATGGAAAGCAATGGACGTGGAATACAATGTGGAATAGAAAGGAATGGAATGTTTAATGAAATTCAATGGACTGTGGAATAGAAAGGAATGGAATGTGGATTGGAAGGGATTGGTATGGAATGTGGAATGGAATGCAATGGAACAGAATGGAATGTGGAATGGAATAGAAGGGAAGGTGGAATGGAATGGAATGTGGAATGGAATGGAATGAATTGTGTAATGGAATGTGCAATGGAATGGAATGGGATGTGGAATGTAATGTGGAATGAAATGAGAAGAGGATGGATTGGAATGTAGAATGGAATGTGGAATGGAATGGAATGGAAAGTGGAATGGAATGTAATGGAATGTGCAATGAAATGTGGAATGGAATGTGAAACGGAATGTTTAATGGAATGCGGAATGCAAAGGAATGAAACGTGGAATGGAATGTAAAGGAACGTGGAGTGGATCGTGTAATGGAACGTGGAAGGGAACCTGGAATGGAAAGTGGAATGGAATGGAGTGGAGAGTGGAATGGAACTTGGAATGCAGTGTCAAATGAAACGTGGAATGGAATGTGGAATGGAATGGAATGGAATGTGGAACGGAATGTGGAATGGAATGCAATGGAACTTGGAATTGAACATGGAATGGAATTGAATGGAAGGTGGAATGTAAGGAAATGAAACGTACAATGAAATGTGGAATGGAACGTGGAGTGCAATGTGGAATGGAATGTGGAATGGAAAGGAATGGAATATGTAATGTAATGGAATGGAATGTGGAATGGAATGTGGAATGGAACGTGGAATGGAACATTCAATGGAACGTGGAATGGAATGTGGAATGGAATGTGGTGTGGAAAGGAATTGAATGTGGAATGGAATGTGGAATGGAATGGAATGGAAAGTGGAATGGAATGGAATGGGATGTGGAACGCAATGGGATGGGGAATTCAATGGAATGTGGAATGGAATGCAATGTGGAATGCAATGGAATGGAATATGGAATGGAATGGAATGGAATTTAATGGAATGTGGAATGCAATGGAATGGAAAGTGGAATGGAATGGAATGGAATGGAAGGTGGAATGGTATGTGGTATGGAATGGAATGGAATGTGGAATGGTATGTAAAATGTAATGGAATGGAATGTGGAATGGAATGTGAAATGGAATGTGGAATGTAATGAAATGGAAAGTGGAAAGCAAAGGAGTGGAACGTGGAATGGAATGCAATAGAATGTCAAAAGGAAAGTGGAACGGAATGTGGAATGGAATGTGGAATGGAACGTGGGAAGAATGTGGAATGGAATGGAAAGGAAAGTGGAATGGAAAGGAAGCGAATGTGGAATGGAATGTGGAATGAAATGGAATGGAATGTGGAATGAAAAGGAAGGGAATGTGGAATGGAAAGCAAGGGAATGTGGAATAGAATGTGGTATGGAATGGAATGGAACGTGGAATGGAAAGGAAGGGAATGTGGAATGGAATGTGGAATGTAATGGAATGGACTGTGGTATGGAAAGGAAAGTGGAATGGAATGGAACGGATTGTTGTATGGAAAGGAAAGTGGAATGGAATGGAATGGAAAGCGGATCGGAATGGAATGGAATGCAATGGAATCCGCAATAGACTGGAAGCGGAATGTGGAATGGAATGTGGAATGGAACGTGGAATAGAATGAAATGGAACATGGAATGGAATGGAATGGAACGTGGAAAGGCATGGAAAGGAACGTGGAATGGAAAGTGGAATGGAACATGGAATGGAACATGCAATGGAACGCGGAATGGAATGTGGAATGGAATGTGGTGTGGAATGGAATTGAATGTGGAATGGAATGTGGAATGGAATGGAATGGAAAGTGGAATGGAATGGAATGTGATGTGGAACGCAATGGGATGTGGGATTCAATGGAATGTGGAATGGAATGCAACGTGGAATGGAATGGAATGGAATATGGATTGGAATGTAACGGATTGTGGAATGGAAAGGAATGGAATGTGGAATGGAATGGAATGGAATGGAATGTGGAATGGAATGGAATGGAATGTGGAATGGTGTGTGCTATGGAATGGAATGGAATGCGGAATGGTATGTAAAATGTAATGGAATGGATTGTGGAATGGAATGTGAAATGGAATGTGGAACGGAATGAAATGGAAAGTGGGAAGGAAAGGAGTGGTACGTGGAGTGGAATGGAATAGAACGTCAAATGGAAAGTGGAAAGGAAAGTGGAATGGAATATGGAATGGAATATGGAACGGAAAGTGGGAAGAATGTGGAATGGAATGGAAAGGAAAGTGGAATAGAAAGGAAGCGAATGTGAAATGGAATGTGGAATGAAGTGGAATGGAATGTGGAATGGAAAGTAAGGGAATGTGGAATGGAAAGTAAGGGAATGTGGAATAGAATGTGGAATGGAATGGAATGGAACGTGGAATGGAAAGGAAGGGAATTTGGAATGGAATGTGGATTGCAATAGAATGGACTGTGGTATTGAAAGGAAAGTGGAATGGAATGGAACGGATTGTGGTATGGAAAGGAATGTGGAATGGAATGGAATGCAAAGTGGATTGCAATGGAATGGAATGTGGAATGGAACAGAATGGAATGCAATGGAATCCGCAATAGATTGTGAAGTGGAATGTGGAATGGAATGTGGAATGGAACGTGGAATAGAATGAAATGGAACATGGAATGGAATGGAATGGAACGTGGAATGGCATGGAAAGGAACGTGGAATGGAAGGAGGAATGGAACGTAGAATGGAACGTGCAATGGAATGTGGAATGGAATGGAATGGATTGTGGAATGGAATGTGGAATTGAATGGAATTGAATGTGAAATGGAATGTGGATTGGAATGTGGAATGGAATGGAATGGAACGTGGAATGGGATGTGGAAAGGAATGTGGAATGGAACGTGCAATGGAATGGAATGGAATGTGGAATCGAATGAAAAATGGAATGTGGAATGGAATGGAATGGAAAGTGAAATGGAATGTGCAATGGAATGTGAAATGGAACGTGGAAAGTAATGTGGTATGGAATGAAATAGAAAGTGGAATGTAATGCAACGATATTTAACTGAACGTGGAATGGAAAGTGGAATGGAATGGAATGGAATGAGCAAAGGAATGTGGAATGGAATGTGGAATGGAATGGAATGGAATGTGCAATGGAATGTGGAACAGAATGTGGAATTGAATGGATTGGAATGTGGAATGGAACATGGAATGGAATTTTGAATGAAATTTGGAATGGAATGGAATGGAATCTTTAAAGGAGTGTGGAATGGAATGGAATTCAATGTGGTATGGAATGGAATGGTATGTGGAATGGAATGTGGTATGGAATGGAATGGAATGTGGAATGGTATGTATAATGCAATGGAATGGAAAATGGAATGGAATGGAATGGAATGTAGAATAGAATGAGGAATGGAATGCAGTGGAATGTGGAATGGAATGCAATGGAATGTGGAATGGAATGTGGAATAGAATGCAATGGAACGTTGAATGGAACGTGGAATGGAAAGTGGAATGGAATGTGGAATGGAATGTGGAATGGAACGTGGAATGGAATGTGCAACAGAATGCGGAAAGGAACATCGAATGTAATGTAGAAAGGAATGTGCAATGGAAAGTGGAATGCAATGGAATGGAAGTTGGTAAGAAACCTGCAATGGAATGGAATGGAACGCCTAATGGAATGTGGAATGGAATGTGGAATGGAAAGTGAAATGAAATGTGGAATGGAAAGGAGTGGAATGGAAAGGAATGGAATGTGGAATAGAATGCAATGCAATGTGGAATGGAATGGAATGGAATGTGGAAAACAATGAAATGGAATTTGGAATGGAATGTGGAATGGAATGGAATGAAATGTCAAACAGAAAGTAATGTAATGGTATGGAATGTGGTAAGGCGTGTAATGGAATATGTAATGGCATGTGGAATGGAACTTAGAATGAAATGTGGAATGGAAAGTGGAATGGAACGTGGAATGGAATGGAAAGGAATGTGGAATGGAAAATGGAATGGGATGGGGAGTGGAAAGTGGAATTTAATGGAATGGAAGGTGGAATGGATTGTGGAGTGGAATGTGGAATGCAATGAAATGGAATGGGGAATGGAATTTGGAAGTGAATGGAATGGAATGTGCAATGGAATTGAATGGAATGTAGAATGGAAAGTGGAATGGAATTTGGAATTCAATGGAAGGGAATGAAATGGACAGTGGAATGGAATGTGGAATGGAATGGAATGGAATGTGGAATGGAATGGAATGCAAAGTGGAAAGGAATGTGGAATGGAATGGAATGGGGTGTGGAATAGAATGGAATAGAATGTGGAATGGATTGTGGAGTGGAACGTGGAATGGAATGGAAAGGAGTGTGGAATGGAAAGTGGAATGGGATGGGGAGTGGAAAGTGGAATTGAATGGAATGGAATGTGGAATGGATTGTGGAAGGAATGTGGAATGCAATGAAACGGAATCGGGAATGGAATTTGGAAGTGAATGGAATGGAATGTGGAATGGAATTTAATGGAATGTGGAATGGATTGTGGAGGGGAATGTGGAATGCAATGGAATGGAATGGGGAATGGAATGGGGAATGGAATGGGGAATGAATTTGGAATTGAATGGAATGGAATGAGGAATGGAAAGCAATGGAATGGAATGGAATGGGGAATGGAATGGGGAATGGAATGGGGAATGAATTTGGAATTGAATGGAATGGAATGAGGAATGGAAAGCAATGGAATGGAATGGAATGTAGAATGGAATGTGGAATGGAATTTGGAATTCAATGGAAAGGAATGAAATGGAATGTGGAATGGAATGGAACGTGGAATGGAATGGAATGGAATGTGGAATGGAATATAGAATGGAATGTAATGGAATGTGCAAAGGAATGTGCAATTGAATGGAATTGGATGGAATGAAATGAGGTATGGAATTGAATTGAATGCAATGTGGAATGGAATGCAATCGAATGTGGAATGGAATGGAATGGAATTTGGAATAGAAAGGAATGGAATTCAATGTGGAATGGAATGGAATGGAATGCAATGTGGAATGGAATGGAATCGAATGTGGAATGGAATGGAATGTGGAATGGAATGCCATTTAATGTGGAATGGAAGGCAATGGAATGTGGATGGAATGGAATGCAATGTGGAATGGAATGGAATGTGGAATGGAAGGGAATGGAGTGTGCAATGGAATGGAATGGAATATGGAATGGAATGTAGTGGAATGCGGAATCAGATGGAATGGAATTTGGAATGGAATGCAATGGAATGAAAAGTGAAATGGAATGGAATGGAATGTGGAATGGATTGTGGAGTGGAATAAAATGGTATGTGGAATGGAATTTGGAAAGGAATGGATCATGGAATGGAATGTGGAATGGAATGGGATGGAGTTTGGAATGGAATGTGGCAGGGAATGGATTGGAATGTGCAATGGAATGTGGAATGGAATGGAAAGGAATGGAATGTGGAATGGAATGTGGAATGGAATGGAATGGAAGGTGGAATGGAAAGGAATGGAATTAAATGTGGAATGGAATGGAATGCAATGTGGAATTGAATGGAATGAAATGTGGAATGGAATGGAAGGGAATGAAGTTTGGAATGGAATCGAATAGAATGTAATGTGGAATGGAGTGGAATGGAATCTGGAACTGAATGAAACGGAAAGAGCAAAGGAATGGAATGTCATGTGGAATGGAATGGGATGGAATGTAATGGAATGTGGAATGGAATGGAATGGAATATATAATGGAATGGAATGTGGACTGGAATGGAATTGAATGTTTAATGGAATGGAATGGTATGTGGAATGGAATGGAAATAAATGTGGAATGGAATTTAGAATAGATTGGAAAGGAATGGAATGAAATTTGGAATGGAATTGAACGGAATGTGGAAGGGAATTGAAGGGAATGTGTAATGGAATTTGGATTTGAATGGAAAGGAATGAAAAGGAATGTGGAATGGATGGAACAAATAATGGAAAGGAGTGGAATGTAGAATGGAATGGAACGGAATGTCGAATTGAATGTAATGGAATGTGGAATGAAATGTTCAACGGAATGGAATTTTCAACGGAATGGAATGGAACGTGGAACGGAATGGAATTGAATGCAATGGGCATTGGAATGCAACGGAATATGGAAAGGAATGGAATGGAATGGAATGTGTAATGGACGGGAATGAAATGCAATGTGGAATGGAATGGAATGGAAAGTGGAATGGAAAGTGGAATGGAATCTGGAATAGAATAAAATGGAATGGAATGGAACGTGGAATGGAACGTGGAATGGAACGTGGAATGGAACATGGAATGGACTGTGCAATGGAAAGTGGAATGGAATGGGCAATGGAATGTGGAATGGAACGTGGAATGGAATGGAATGGAAAGTGAAATGGAACGTGGAATATAATGGAATGGAACGTGGAATGGAATCTGTAATGGAGTGTGGAATGGAACGTGGAATGGAAAGTGGAATGGAATGGATTGGAGGGTGGAATGGAATGTGGAATGGAATGGAATGGAATGTGGAATGGAATGTGGTCTGGAATGCAATGAAATGTTGAATGGAATGTGGAAAGGAAGGGAATGTTTTGTGGAATGGAATGGAATGGAATGGTATGGAATGGGCAATGGAATGGAAAGGAATATGGAATAGAATGCGGAATGGAAAGTGGAATGAATTGGAATATAATGTGGAATCGAATGGGGAATGTAATGCAATGGAAAGTGGAATGGAATGTGGAACGGAACGTGGAATGGAATGGGCAATGGAATGTGGAATGGAACATGGAATGGAATGCAATGTAAAATGGAATAGAACGTGGAATGCAATGAGGAATGGAACGTGGAATGGAAAGTGGAATGGAATGTGCAATGAAACGTGGAATGGAATGGGAAATGGAATGTGGAAAGGAACGTGGAATGGAATGGAATGGAAAGTGGAATGGAACGTGGAATGGAATGGAATGCAACGTGGAATGGAATCTGGAATGGATTGTGGAATGGAACATGGAATGGAATGTGGAATGGAATGGATTGTAATGTGGAATGGAATGTGGAAAGGAATTGAATGGAATGTGGAATGGAATGTGGTCTGGAATGGAATGCAATGTGGAATGGAAAGTGGAATGGAATGGAATTGAATATGGAATGGAATGTGGAATGCAATGTGGAATGGAAAGTGAAATGGAATAGAATTGAATGTAGAATGCAATGTGGAAAGGAAAGTTGCATGGAGTGGAATGGATCTTGGAATGGAATGGAATGGAAAGTGGAATCGAACGTGGAATGGAACGTGGAATGGAAGGGAATGGAACGTGGAATGGAATGTGCAATGGAACACGGAATGTTATGTGGAATATAATGTGGATTGGAAAGGAATGGAATGTGGAAATGAATGGAATGGAATGTGGAGTGGAATGGAATGGTATGTGGAATAGAACGTGGAATGGAATGGAATGGAATGGAATCTGGATTGAAATAGAACGGAATGGTATGGAATGTGGAAAGGAATGGAATGCTACATAGGATGGAACATGGAATGGAATGTGGAATGGAACGTGGAATGGAATGTGGAATTGAATGAAATTGAATGTATAATGGAAGGGAATGGAATGTGGAATGGAATGTCAAGTGTAATGGAATGGATTGGAACGGAATGGAATGTGGAATGGAATGGATTGGAATTGATTGGAATGTGGAATTCAATGGAATGTGGATTGGAATGGCAAGAATGCGGAATTGAATGAAATTGCATGGAATGTGCAACAGAATTGAGTTTAATGGAATGTCTAATGGAATGGAATGGAATGCGGAATGGAATGGAAAGGAATGTCGAATGGAATGTAATCGAATGGAAAGAATGTGGAATTGAAAGGAATGGGAAGTGGAAAGTAATGGAATGGAATGGGTAATAGAATGGGGAATGGAAAAGAAAGGAAGGTGGAATGGAAAGTCAAATGGAATCTGGAATGGAACATAGAATTTAATGAAATGGAACGTGGAATGAACTGGAATGGAAAATGGAATTGAAAGGTATGGCGCATAGAAAGGAACATGAAATGGAATGGAATGGAACATGGAATGGAATTTGGAATGGAATTTGGAATGGCATGTGGAATTGATCGTAAAATGGAATGTAGAATTGAATATGGAGTGGAATGTGGAATGGAATGTGGAATGCAAAGGAACGGAATGTGGAATGCAAAGAATGGAAGGTGAAATTGAATGTGGAATGGAATGGAGTGGAATGGAATGTACAGTGGAATGTGGAATGGAATGGAATGGAATTTGTAATGCCATCGTATGGAATGTGGAATGTAATGTGGAATTGAACGTGGAATGGAAAGTGGAATGGAATGTCCAAAGTAATGTGGAATGGATTGTAATGCAATGTGGAATGGAATGGAATGGAATGTAGAATAGAATGGAATGGAATGGAATGTGGAATAGAATGTGGAATGGAATGTGGAATGGAATGGAACGAAAATGGAATGGAATGGAATGGAATGGAATGTGAAATGGAATGTGGAATGGAATGTGGAACGGAATGAAATGGAACGTTGAATGGAATAGAATTTAATGTAAAGAGGAATGGAATGTGGAATGGAATGTGGAATGGAACACGGATTGGAGTGGAATCCAATGTGGAATGGAATGTGAAATGGAATGGAATGAAATGTGGAATGCAATGTGGAATGGAATGGAATGTGTTGTGGAATGCAATGTGGAATGGAATGGAATGGGATGTGAAATGCAATGTGGAATGGAATGGAATGGAATATGGAATGGAGGGTGGAATCGAATGGAATGGAATATGGAATGAAATGGAATGGAATGTGGAATGGAATGGAAGGGAATGTGGAATGGAATGTGGAATGGAATGGAATGGAATGGAATGGATTGTGGAATGGAATGGAATGGAATGATATGGAATGTGGAATCGGATAGAATGGCATGTGGAATAGTGTGGAATGGAATGGAATTGAACGTGGAATGGAATATGGAATGGAATGTGGAAAGGAAAGTTGAATGGAATGTAGAATGAAATGGAATGGAATGTGGAATGGAAGGGATTCGAATATGGAATGGAATGGAATGGAAGGGAATGGAATTGAATGTGGAATGGAATGGAATGGAATGCGGAATGGAATGGGATGGAATGTGGAATGGAATGCAATTGAATGGAATACGGAATGGAGTGGAATGTGGAATGCAACGTGAAATGGAATGGAATGGAACATGGAATGGAACTTGGAATGGTACGTGCAATGGAATGTGGAAAGCAATGTGGAATGCAGCATGGAATAGAAAGTGGAATGGAAAGTGGAATGGAATGTCGAATGGAATGGAATGTGAATTGGAATGTAATGTAATGTAGAATGGAATGTGGAATGTAATGGAATTTAACGTAAAATAAAACGTGGAATGGAATGGAATGGAATGTGGATTGGACTGGAATGGAAGGTTATGTAATGTGGAATGGAATGGAATGGAATGTGAAGTGGAACATGGAATGCAATGGAATGGAACGTGGAAGGGAATGGAATGGAACATCGAATGTTATGTGGAATATAATGAGAATTGGAAAGGAATGGGATGTTGAAACGAATGGAATGGAATGAGGAGTGGAATGGAATGGTGTGTGCAATAGAATGTGGAATGGAATGGAATGGAATCAGGAACGAAATGGAATTGAATGGTAAGGAATGTGGAATGGAATGGAATGGAACGTGGAATAGAATATGGAATAGATTGAAATGGAATGTGTAATGGAAGGGAATGGATTCTGGAATGGAATGTCGAATGTAATGGAATGGATTGGAATGGAATGGAATGTGGAATGGAATGGAATAGAATGTGGAATTGAATGGAATGTTATGAAATGTGCTATGAAATGGAATGTAATGGAATGTGTAATGGAATGGAATGGAATGTGGAATGGAACTCAATGGAAAGTGGAATGGAATGGAATGCGGAATGGAATGGAATGGAATCAATTCGAATGGAAACAATGTGGAATTGAATGGAGTGGTAAGTGGAATGGAATGAAATGGAATGGGGAATAGAATGGGGAATGGAAAGCAATGGAAGGTGGAATGGAATGTGAAATGGAATCTGGAATGGAAGTTGGAATGGAATGTGAAATGGAAACTGGAATGGAACATGGAATGGAATGAAATGGAACTTGGAATTCAATGGAATGTAAAGTGGAATGGAGTGATATGGAACGTAGAATGGAACGTGGAATGGAATGGATTGGAACGTAGAATGGAACTTGGAATGGAATGTGGAATGACATGTCGAATGGATCGTACAATGGAATGTGGAATTTAATATGGAATGGAATGTGGAATGCAATGGAATGGAATGTGGAATGGAATGTGGAATGGAATGGAGTGGAATGAAATGTACAACGGAATGTGGAATGGAATGGAATGGAATTAGTAATGGAATGGTATGGAATGTGGAATGGAATGTGGAATGGAACGCTTAATGGAATTTGGAATGGAATGTCCAATGGAATGTGGAATGCAATGTAAAGCAATTTGGAATGGAATGGATTGGAATGTAGAATAGAATGGAATGGAATGGAATGTGGAATAGAATATGGAATGGAATGTGGAATGGAATGGAATGGAATGAGGAATGGAATGGAATGGAATGTGGAATGGAATGGAATGTGGAATGGAATGTGAAAAGGAATGTGGATTGGAATGTGAAATGGAATGTGGAATGGAAAGTGGAAAAGAATGAAATGGAACGTGGAATGGAATTTAATGGAATGGAAAGTGGAATGGAATGTGGAATGGAATGGGAAATGGAACGTGGAAAGTAACGCGGAATGGAATGGAATCCAATGTGGAATGGAATTTGAAATGGAATGGAATGAAATATGGAATGTTATGTGGAATGGAATGGAATGGGATGTGGAATGCAATGTGGAATGAAATGGAATGGAAAGTGGAATGGAATGTGGAATGCAATGGAATGGAATGTGGAATGGAATGTGGAATTGAATGGAGTGGAAAGAAATGTACAATGGAATGTGGAATGGAATGGAATGGAATTAGTAATGGAATGGTATGGCATGAGGAATGGAATGTGGAATGGAATGTTTAATGGAAAGTGGAATGGAATGTACAACGGAATGTGCAATGGAATGTAATGCAATGTGGAATGGAAAGGACTGGAATGTAGAATAGTATGGAAGGGAATGGAATGTGGAATAGAATGTGGAATGGAATGTGGAATGGAATGGAATTGAATGAGGAATGGAATGGAATGGAATGTGGAATGGAATGGAATGGAATGCAATGGAATGTGAAATGGAATGTGGATTGGAATGTGAAATGGAATGTGGAATGGAATGTGAAATGGAATGTGGAATGGAATGTGGAACAGAATGAAATGGAAAGAGAAATGGAAATAAATGGAATGGAAAGTGGAATGGAATGTGGAATGAAACGTGAAATGGAACGTGGAAAGGAACGCGGAATGGAATGGAATACAATGAGGAATGGATTTTGAAATGGAATGGAATGAAATAGGCAATGCAATGTGGAATGGAATGGAAAGGGATGTGGAATGCAATGTGGAATAGAACGGAATGGAATGCGTAATGGAATGGAATGGAATGTGAAATGAAATTTAATGCAATGTGGAATGGAATGTGGAATGGAATGGAATGGATTGTGGAATGGAATGGAATGGGATGGAATGGTATGGAATGTGGAATCGGATGGATTGGAATGTGGAGTAGAGTGTGGAATGGAATGGAATTGAAAGTGGAATGGAACGTGGAATGGAACGTTGAATGGAATGTAGAATGGAAAGGAATGGAATGTGGAATGGAAGGGATTCGAATATGGAATGGAATGTGGAATGGAATGGAATGGCACGCGAAATGGAACTTGGAATGGTACGTGCAATGGAATGTGGAATGCAGTGTGGAATGCAGCGTGGAATAGAATATGGAATGGAAAGTGGAATGGAATGGAATGGAATGTGGATGGGAATGGAACGGAATGTGGAATGGAATGTGGAATGGAATGGAATTTAATGTATAATAGAATGTGGAATGGAATGGAATGGAATGTGGAATGGAATGGAATGCAAATTTACGTAATGTGGAATGGAATGGAATGGAATGTGAAATGGAAAGTGGAATGGAATAGAATGGAACGTGGAGTGGATTGTGGAATGGAATTTGGAATGGAATGGAATGGAACGTGGAATAGAATGGAATGGAATGAAATGTGGAATAGAATCTGGAATGGAATGTGGAATGGAATGGAATGGAATATGGAATGGAATGGAATGGAATGTGGAATGGAATGTTAAATGGAATGGAATGGATTGTTTAAATGGAATGGAAAGGTATGTGGAATGCAATGTGGACTGGAATGGAATGTGGAATGGAATGGAATGTGGAATGGAACGGAACGGAATGGGGAATGGAATGAGAAATGGAATGTGGAATGGAACGCCTTGGAAGGTGGAATGGAATGTGGAATTGAAAGTGTAATGGAATGGAATGGAATGTGGAATGGAACGTGGAATGGAAAGGAATGGAACATGGAAATGAACTTGGAATGGAACATGGAATGGAATGTGGAATCTAATGTGGAATTGAATGGAAAGGAATGTGGAATGGATTGAGGAATGGAACGTGGAATGGAATGGAATGGAACATGGAATAGAACGTGGAATGGGTCATGGAATAGAAAGTGGAATGGAACGTGGAATGGAATCTGCAATGGAATGTGGATTGGATCGTGGAATGGAAAGTGGAATGGAATGGAATGCAATCTGTAATGGACTGTGGAATGGAATGGAATGTAATGTGGAATGGAATGGAATGGAATGTGGAGTGGAAAGTTTAATGGAATGAAATATAATGTGGAATGGAATGGAATGGAATGGGCAATGGCATGTAACGGAATGTGGACTGGAATGTGGAATGGAATGTGTTGTGGAATGGAATAGAATGTGGAATGGAGTGAAATGGATTGGAATCTATAATGGAATGGAATGCAGTGAGAAATGGAATGGCATGGAATGGAACGGAATGTGGAATGGAATGGAACGGAATATGGAGTGGAATGGAACGGAATGTGGAATGGAGTAGAAATTGGAAATAAATTGAATGGAATGGAGTGGAATGTGGAATGTGACGTGGAATCGAACATGGAATGCAAACAGGAATGGAACGTGGAATGGAATGTGGAATGGAATGGAATGGAATGTGGAATAGAATAGAATGGAATATGGAATGTAAAGGAGTGGAACTTGGATTGGAACGTGGAATGGAACATGGAATGGAATGTAATGGAACGTGGAATGGAATGTGGAATGGAAAGGAATGGAACTTGGAATGCAATCTGGCATGGATTGTGGAATGGAACGTGGACTGGAAAGTGTAATGGAATGGAAAGAAACGTGGAAAGTAATGTGGAATGGAATGGAATGGAATGTGGAATGCAATGGAATGGAATGTGGAATGGAAAGTAATGGAAAGTGGAATGGGACGTAGAAGGGAACCTGGAATGCGACGTGGAATGAAACATGTAATGGAATGTGGAATGGAATGGAAGGGAATGTGGAATGGAATGGTATGGAATGTGGAATGGAATGGAATTGAGTGGAATGTGGAATGGAATGGAATGGAATGGAATGGAATAGAAAGGAAGGCAGAATGCAATGGAATGGAACGTGGAATAGAATGTGAAATGGATTGTGTAATGCAATGGAATGGAATGAGGAAGAGAATGGAATGTAATGGAATGTAGAATGGAAAGATTAAAGGAATGGAAAGGAATGTGGAATGGAATGGAATGGAATGGAAAGTGAAATAGAATGTGGAATGGAATGTGAAATTTAATGTGTAATTGAACGTGGAACGGAATGAAATGCAAAACTGAATGGAATGGAACGGAACGTGGAATGGAAGGGAATGAAACGTGGAATGGAACGTGGAATGGAATGTGGAAAGGAACATGGAATGAAAAGTGGAATGGAATATGGAATGAAATGTAGAATGGAATGGAATGGAATGTGGTATGAAATATGTAATGGAATGGAATGGAATGTGGAATGGAATATGGAATGGAATACAATGGAATGTGGAATGGAATGTGCAATAGAATGTGGAAAGAAAAGTAGGGGTATGTGGAAAGGAATGTGGAATGGAATGCGAAATGGAAAGTGTAATGGAATGGACCGGATTGAGGAACAGATTGTGGAATGGAATGTGGAATGGAAAGTGGAATGGAATGGAACAAAATGTGGAATGAAGTGTGGAATGGAATGGAATGGAACGTGGAATGGAAGGTGGAATGTAACTTTTAATGTAAAGTGGAATGGAACATGGAATTGAATGTGGAACGGAGCGTAGAATGGAATGCGGAATGGAACGTAGAATGAAACGTGGAATGGAACGGAGTGGAACGTGGAATGGAATGTGTAATGGAATGTGGAAAGGAAACTGGAATGGAACGTCGAATGGAATGTGGAATGGACAGGAATCTAATGTGGAATGGAAGGGAATGGAATGTGGAATGGAATGGAATGGAATGTGGAATGGAATGTAAATTAAAATGTAATAGAATGTGGAGTGGAACAGAATGGAATCCGCAATGGAATGGAGTGAAATGGTATAGAATGTGAAATGGAATGTGGAATGGAATGGAATGGAATGTGGAATGGAAGGTGGAATGGGATGTGGAATGGAACGTCGAATGGAACGTGTAATGGAATGGAATAGAATGTGGAATATAATGTGGAATGTAATGGAATGGAATGTGGAACGGAATGTAGAATGTAATGTGGAGTGGAGTGGAATGTGGAATGGAGTGTGAAATGGAATGGACTGTGGAAAGGAATGTGGAATGGAAAAGAATGGAATGTCTAAATGGAATGGAATGGAATGTGGAACGGAATGTGGATTGCAATGGGATGAAATGTGGAATGGAATGTGCAACGGAATGCAATGGAACTTGGAACGGAACATGGAATGGAACGTGGAATGGAAAGTGGAATGGAACGTGGTATGGAATGGAATGGAACGTGGAATGGAACGTTTAATTGATTGTGGAAAGGAAAGTGGAATGGAACGTGGAATGGAATGGAATGGCATGTGGAACTGAATGTGGAATGTGATGGAATGGAATGTGGAATGGAATGTGGAATGGAATGTGTAATGGAATGTGAAATGGAATGGAATGTGGAATGGAAAGAATGGAATTTCTAAATGGAATGGAAAGGCATGTGGAATGGAACGTGGACGGGAATGTAATGAAATGTGGAATGGAATGTGGAATGGAACGCAATGGGATGTGGAATGGAACGTGGAATGGAATGTGGAATGGAATGTGGAAAGCAATGGAATGGAAGGTGGAACAGAAGGTGGAATGGAATGGATTGGAATGTGGAATGAAATGGAATGGAATCTGAAATGAAATGTGGAATGGAATGTTAAATGAAATGTGGCATGGAATGTGGAATGGAATGGAATGGAATGTGGAATGGAATAGAATGGAATGTGGTATGGAATGTGGTATGGAGTGGAATGCAATGTGGAATGCAATGTGGAATGGAAAGTGGAATAGAATGTGGAATGGAAGGGAATGGAATGTGGAATGGAATGAGTAATGGAGTTTGGAATGGAATGTGGAATGAAATGGAATGGAATGTGAAATGTAACGTGAAATGGAATGGAACTGAATGTGGAATGGAAAGTGTAATGGAATGGAATGGAATGTGGAATGTAATGTGGAATGGAGTGTGGTATGGAATGTGTAATGGAACGGAATGGAATGTGGAATGGAATGTTGAATGCAAAGTGAAGGAATGGAATGGAATGTGCAATGGAACGTGGAATGAATTGTGATGGAACATGAACGGGAACGTGGAATGGATCGTGGATTGGAATGGAATGGAACGTGGAATGGAATGTGGAAAGGAATGTGGAAAGGAATGGAATGGAATATGGAATGTAATGTGGAATGGAATGGAATGGAATGTGGAATGCAATGGAATGGAATGTGAAAAGGATTGTGGAATGGAATGTGGAATGGAATGTGAAATGGAAAGTAGAAAGTAATGGAATGTGGAATGGATTGTCGAATGGAATGGAATGGAATGTGGAATGGAATGTGGAATGGAATGTGGAATGGAATGTGGAATGCAGTGTGGAATGGAATGTGGAATGGAGTGTGGAATGGAATGGAATGGAATGTGGAATGGAATGTTGAATGCAAAGTGAAATGGAATAGAATGGAATGTGGAATGGCTTCTTGAATGAAGTGTGATGGAATATGGAAGGGATGGTGGAATGGATCGTGAATTGGAATGGAATGGAAAGCTGAATGGAATGTGGAAAGGAATGTGGAAAGGAATGGAATGGTATATGGAATGGAATGTGGAATGGAATGGAAAGAAATTTGGAATGCAATGGAAAGGAATGTAAAAAGGAATGTGGAATGGAATGTGCAATGGAAACTGGAATGGAATGAAGAATGTAATGGAATGTGGAATGGAGTGTTGAATAGAATGGAAAGGAATGTGGAATGGAATGTTGAAGGGAACTTGGAATGGAATGGAACAGAACGTGGAATGGAATGTGGAATGGAACTTAGAATGGAATGTGGTATGGAATTTGGAATGGAATGGAATGGAATGTGGAATGCCACTTGCAATGGAATGTGGAATGTAATGTGGAATGGAATGGAATGGAATGTGGAATGGAACGTGCAATGGAAAGGAATGGAAGGTGGAATGGAACGTGTAGTGGAATGGAATGGAATGTGGAATGGAATGTGGAACGGAATGGAATGGAATGTGGAATGGAATGTGCAAAGGAATGGAAGGGAACGTGGAATGGAAGGGGTAATGAAATGTGCAATGGAATGGAAAGGAATGTGGAATGGAATGTGGAATGTAATGGAATGCAATGTGGAAGGGAATGTGGAATGGATTGTTCAATGGAATGGAATGGAATGTGGAATTGAATGTGGAATGGAATGTGGAATGTAATGTAATGGAGTGTGGAATGAAATGTGGAATGGAATGTGGAATGAAATGTAATGGAATGTGGAATGGAAAGCGGAATGCAATGGAATGGAACATGGAATGGAAGGTGGAAATGAACGCTGAATGGAATGTGGAATGGAATGCGGAATGGAATGTACGATGGAAAGTGGAATGAAACGTGGAATGGAATGGAATGGAAAGTGGAATGGAACGTGGAATGGAATGGAATGGAAAGTGGAATGGAACGTGGAATTGATTGTGGAATGGGGAGTGTAATGAAACGTGGAATGGAATGGAATGGAATGTGGAATGGAATATGGTATAGAATCTTGAATGGAATGTGGAATGCAGTGGAAAGCAATGTTGAATGGATTGTGGAATGGAATGGAATGAAATGTGGAAAGGAATGCGGAATGGGCTGTGGAATGGAACGTAGAATGGAAAGTTGAATGGAACGGATTGGAATGTGAAATGGAATGTGGACTGGAATTGAATGGAATGTGGAATGGAATGTGGAATGGAGAGTGAAATGAAATGGAATGCAGAAAGCAATGTGGAATGGAATGGAATGGAATGTTTAAATGGAAAGTTATGGAATGTGGAAAGGAATATGGATTGGAATGGAATGCAATGTGGAATGGAATGTGGAATGGAATGGAATGGAACATGGAATGGACTATGGAATGGAATGCGGAATGGAATGTGGAATGGAATGGTATGGAATCTGTAATGGAAGGGAGTGGAATATGAAATGGAATGTGGAATAGAATGGAATGGGAAGGAATGGAATGTGGAAGGCGATGGAATGGAAAGTGGGGTGGAAAGGAATGGAATGTGGAATGGAACCAGGAATGAAACGTGGAATGCAATGTGGAATGGAACGTGGAATGGAAAGTGGAATGGAATGGAATCGAATGCGGAATGGAAGGTGTAATGGAAAGTGGAATGGAATGGAATCGAATGTGGGATGGAAGGGAATGGAATTTGGAATAGAACGTGGAATGGAACGTGGAATGCAACATGGAGTGGAACGTGGAGTGGAAAGTGGATTGTATTGGAATGGAATGTAGAATGGAATGGAATGAAATTGAATTGATGCAGAATATAATGGAATGGAATGTGGAATGAAATGGAATGGAATGTGGAATAGAAAGGAATGTAATGGAATGTGGAATGGAATGTGGAATGGAACGTGGAATTGAATGGAAAGGAATGTGGAATGGAATGAAATGGAATGTGGAATCGAATGGAATGGAATGAAATGGAAGGTGAATTGTAACTTGGAATGGAATGTGGAAACGAACGTGGAATGGAATGTGGAACGGAATGAAATGGAACGTGGAATGCAAGGCAATGGAACGTGGAATGGTATGGAATGGAACATGGAATGGAACATAGACAGGAACGTGGAATGGAATTTGGAATGGAATGCAGTGGAATGTGGAATGGAATGGAATGGAATGCAGAATGGAAAATGGAATAAATTGTGGAATGGAAAGGAATGGAAGGTGGAATGGATGGTGGAATGGAATGGAATGGGAAGTGGAATGGAATGTGGAATGGAACGCGAAATGGAATGGAATGCAACTAGGAATGGAACGTGGTTTGGATCGTGGAATGGAACGTGGAATGCTATGAGGAATGGAATGTGGAATGGAATATGTGATGGAACGTGATATTGAATGGAATGGAATGTTAAATGCAACGTGCAATGGAATGGAAAGGAAAGTGGAATGGAATGTGGAATGCAAAGTGGAATGGAAAGTGGAATGGAACATTGAATGGAATGGAATCATATTTGGAATGGCGTGTGGAATGTAACAGAATGGAATCTAGAAGGCAATATGGAATGGAATGGAATCTTATCTGGAATGGCGTGTGGAATGTAACAGAATGGAATGTAGAATGCAATGTGGAATGGAATGGAATAGAAAGTGGAATGCAATGCACAATGGAATGGAATGGAATGTGGAATAGATTGTGGAATGGAATGGAATGGAATGTGAAATGGAATGTGGAATGGAATGTGGAATGGAATGGAATGGAATGTGGAATGGGATGTGGAATAGAATGTGGAATGCAACAGAATTTAATGTGGAAGGAAATGTAGAATGGAATGTGGACAGAAAGTGGAATGTAATGGAATGGAATGTGGAAAGGAATGTGGAATTCAATGGAATGGAACTTGGACAGGAACGTGGAATTGAACGTGGAATGGAACGAGGAATGGAATGTGGAATGGAACGTGGAATGGAATGTGGAATGGAATGTGGAATAGAATGTCGAATGCAATGGAATTGAATGTGGAGTGGAATGTGGAATGGAATGGAATGGAATGTACAATGGAATCTGGAATGGAATGGAATGGAACGTGGAATGGAATGGAATGGAATGTGGAATGGAATGTTATGGAATGTGGAATGGAATGGAATGGAATGGAACGTGGAATGGAAAGTGCAATGGAATGTGGTATGGAATGTGGAATGAAATGTAATGCAATGTGGAATGGAAGGTAATGGAATGTGGAATAGAATGGAATGGAATTGAATGTGGAATAGATTTGGAATAGAATGTGGAATGGAATGGAATAGAATATGGAATGGAATGGAATTGAACGTGGAATGGAACCTTCAAAGGATTGTGGAATAGAACATGGAAGGGAACATGTAATGGAATGTGGAATGGAATGTGGAACGGAACGTGGAATGGAACGTGTAATGGAATGTGGAATGGAATGTGGAATGGAAAGTGGAATGGAACGGAATGGGGAATGGAATGAAATGGAATGGAATGTGGAAAGGAATGGAATGACATGGAATGGAAGGTGGAATGGAATTGAATGTGGAATGGAATTGAATGGAATGGAATGGAAAGTGGAATGCAATGTGGAATTGAATGCAATGGAACATGAAATGGAATGTTTAATGGAATGGAATGGAATGCAATGAAATTTGGAAATGAATGGAATGGAATGTGGAATGTAATGGAATGGAATGTGGAACTGAAAGGAATTGAATATGGAATGGAATGGAATGCAATGGAATGTGGATGGGAATGGAATGGAATGTGGAGTCGAAAGGAATGGAATGTGGAATGGAACGCTGAATGAAACGTGGAATGCATTATTGAATGCATCGTGGAATGGAAAGTGGAAAGGAATGGAATGAAATGTGGAATGGAAGGGAATGCAACGTGGAATGGAACGTGGAATGGAACGTGGAATGCAACGTGGAATGGAACGTGGAATGGACTGTGCGATGGAATGATGATTGGAAAGTGGAATGGAAGGCAATGGAAAGTGGAATGGAACATGGAATGGTATGTAATGGATAGTGAATTGGAACGTGGAATTGACTGTGGAATGGAACGTGGAATGGAACGTGGAATGGAATGTGGAATGGAGTGGAATGGAACGTGGAATGGAACGTGGAATACAACGTGGAATGGAACGTAGAATGTAATGTGGAATTGAATGCAATGTAATGTGGAATGGAACGTGGAATGGAATGGAATGGAACGTGGAAGGGAACGTGGAAAAGAACGTGGAATGGAATGTGCGATGGAATGATGATTGGAAAGTGGAATGGGCGGCAATGGAAAGTGGAATGGAACGTGGAATGGTATGTAATGGATAGTGGATTGGAACGTGGAATTGATTGTGGAATGGAACGTGGAATGGAACGTGGAATGAAATGTGGAATGGTGTGGAATGGAACGTGGAATGGAACGTGGAATGGAATGTGGAATGGAACATGGAATGGAATGCAATGTGGAATGGAATGATTTGGAATGGAATGTGGAATGGTATGAAATGATATGGAATGGAATTGAATGGAATGAGGAATGGAATGGAATGGAATGTGGAATGGAATGGAATGGAATGGAATGTGGAATGGAATGCAATGGAACATGAAATGGAATGTTTAATGGAATGGAATGGAATGGAATGAAATGCGGAAAGGAATGGAATGGAATGTGGAACAGAAAGGAATGGAATGTGTGATGGAATTGAATGCAATGGAATGTCGAATGGAATGGAATGGAATGTGGAATGGAATGGAATGGAATGTGGAATGGAATCGAATGTGGAATGGAATGAAATGGAATGGAATGTGAAATGAAATGGAATGGAAAGAGGAATGGAGTGGAATTGAATGTGGAATAAAAAGAAATGGAAATGAATGTGGAATGGAATGGAATGGAATGTTGAATGGAATTTGGAATGGAATAGGATTGAAGTTGGACTGTAATTTGGAATGGAATTGAATGAAATGTGCAATGCAATGGAATGGAATGTGGAGGGGAAAGGAATGGAACGTGGAATGGAACACTGAATGAAACGTGGAATGCAACGTGGAATGCAACGTGGAATGGAAAGTGGAATGGAATGTAATGGAATAAAATGTGGAATGGAATGGAATGGAATGGAATGTGGAATGGAAAGGAATGGAATGGAATGGAATGTGGAATGGAATGGAATGGAATGTGGAATGGAATGGAATGGAATGGAATGTGGAATGCAATGTGGAATGGAATACAATGGAACATGAAATGGAATGTTTAATGGAATGGAATGGAATGCAATGAAATGTGGAAATGAATGGAATGGAATGTGGAATGTAATGGAATGCAATGAAATTTGGAAATGAATGGAATGGAATGTGGAATGTAATGGAATGCAATGGAATGTGGAATCGAATGGAATGTAATGTGGAACGAAATGGAATGGAATGTGGAATGGAAGAGAATATGGAATGGAATGAAATAGAATGGAATATAGAATGGAATGGAATGGAATGTGGAATGAAATGGAAAGGAATGTGGAATGGAATGTGGAATAGAATGGAATTGAGTGGAATGCAGAATGGCATGTGGAATGGAATGAATTGCCGAATGGAATGTGGAATGGAATGGAAAGGAATGTTGAATGGAATCGAATGTGGAATGGAATCAAATGGAATGGAATGTGAAATGGAATGGAACGGAATGTGGAATGGAATGGAATGGAATGTTGAATAAAATGAAATGGAATGGAATGTGGAATGGAATGGAATGGAATGGAATGGAATGTGTAATGGAATGCGGAACGGAATGGAACGTGGACTGTAATCTGGAATTTAATGCAATGAAATGTGGAATGCAATGGAATGGAATGTGGAGTGGAAAGGAATGGAACGTGGAATGGAATGCTGAATGAAATGTGGAATGCAACGTGGAATGCAATGTGCAATGGAAAGTGGAATGGAATGGAATGGAATGTGGAATGTAAGGGAGTGCAACGTGGAAAGGAACATGGAATGGAACGTGAAATTCAACGAGGAATGGAATGTAGAATGGAATGTGGAATCGAATTGAATGGAATGTGGAATGGAACGTGGAATGGAATGGAATGGAACGTGGAAGGGAACGTGAAAATGAACGTGGACTGGAACGTGGAATAGAATGTGCGATAGAATGTGGAATGGAATGTTGAAACAAAGACAATGGAAAGTGGAATGGAACGTGGAATGGAATGGAATGGAAAGTGGATTGGAACGTGGAATTGATTGTGGAATGGAACGTGGAATGAAACGTGGAATGGAATTTAATGGAATGTGGAATGGAATGTGGAATGGAATGTGGAATGGAATGTGGAATGGAATGTGGAATGCAATGGAATGGAATGTTGAATGGAATGTGGAATGGAATGGAATGAAATGTGGAATGGAAAGCGGAATGGAATGTGGAATGGAACGTGGAATGCAATGTTGTATGCAATGGAATGGAATGCCGAACGGAATGGAATGGAATGTGGAATGGAATGGAATGTAGTGGAATTTGGAATGGAATGGAATCGAATGGAATGGAATGCGGAATATAATGGAATGGAATGTGGAATGGAATGGAATGTGTAATGGAATGGAATGGAATGGTATGGAATGGAATGCGTATTATAATGGAATGGAATGTGGAATGGAATGAAATGGAATAGAATGTGGAATAGAAAGGAATGGAGGGGAATGTGGAATGGAATGTGGAATGGAATGGAAAAGAATGTAAAATGGAATGCAATGGAATGTGGAATGGAATGGATGGGAAGGTGAAATGTAATGTGGAATGGAATGTTAAAAAGAATGCGGAATGGAACGTGGAACGGAATGAAATGGAACGTGTAATGCAATGGAATGGAATTTGGAATGGAACATGAAGTGGAACATAGAATGGAACGAGGAATGGAATATGTAATGGAATGTGGAATGGAATGCCTTGGAATGTGGAATGGATTGTGGAATAGAATGTGGAATGGAATGGAAAGGAATGTGGAATGGAATGCGGAATGGAATGGAATGGAAAGTGGAATGGAATGTGTAATGGAATGTGGAATGGAATGGAATGGAAAGTGGAATGGAATGTGGAATGGAACACGAAATGGAATGGAATACCACGTGGAATGGAACGTGGTTTGTATCGTGGAATAGAATGTGGAAAGATATGAGGAATAGAATGTGGAATGGTATATGGAAGGGAAAGTGATATTGAATGGAATGGAATGTTGAATGGAACGTGGAATGGAATGGAATGGAACGTGGAATGGAATTTGGAATGGAATGTGGAATGGAACGTGGAATAGAACGTGGAATGGAATTTAATTCAATGTGAAATGGAGTGTGGAATGGAATGGAATGGTATGTAGAATGCAATGTGGAATGGAATGGAACAGAAAGTGGAATGCAATGCGGAATGGAATGAAATGGAATGTGTAATGGAAAGTGGAGTGGAATGTTGAATGGAATATGGAATGGAATGGAATCGAATGTGCTATGGAATTTGTAATGGAATGTGGAACTGCAATAGGATGTAATGTGTAATGAAATGTGGAATGGAATGTGGAAAGGAAAGTGGAATGTAACGGAATGGAAAGTGGAATGGAACGTGGAATTGAGTGGAATCGAACGTGTACAGGAACGTGGAATGGAAAGTAGAATGGAACGAGGAATGGAATGTGAAATGGAATGTGGAAAGGAATGCTGAATGGAATGTGGAAAGGAAGGTAGAATGGAATGTGGAAAGGAAAGTGGAATGGTATGTGGAATGGAATGGAATGTACAATGGAATGTGTAATAAAATGGAATGGAATGTGGAATGGAATCGAACGTGGAATGGAATGTGGAATGGAATGTAGAATGGAATGTAATGCAATGTGGAATGGAATGTAATGGAATGTGGTATAGAATGTAATGGAATGGAATGTGGAATAGAATGTAGAATACAATGTGGAATGGAATGGAATGGATGTGGAATTGAATGGAATTGGACGTGAAATGTAACTTTTAAAGGAATGTGGAATGGAACGTGTTATGGAACATGAAATGGAATATGGAATGGAATGTGGAATGGAAAGTGGAATGGTACGTGGAACGGAACGTGGAATGGAATAGAATGTGATGTGGAATGCAATGGAAAGGAATGTGGAATGGATTGTAATGGAATGTGGAATGGAATGTGGAATGGAATGGAATTGAGTGCAATGGAATGCGTAATTGAATGGAATGCAATGGAATGTGGAATGGAATGGAATGGAATGTGGAGTGAAACGGAATGGAATGTGGAATGGAATAGAATATGGAATGGAATGAAATAGAATGGAATATAGAATGGAATGGAATGGAATTTGGAATGGAATGGAATGAAATAGAATGGAATATAGAATGGAATGGAATGGAATTTGGAATGGAATGGAATGCGGAATGGAATGGAATGGAATGGAATGGAATGTGGAATGGAATGGAATGGAATGTGGAAAGGAATTAAATGGAATGTGGATTGGAATGAAATGGAATGGAACGTGAAGTGGAATGGAACGCAATGTGGAATGGATTGGAATGGAATGTGGAATGGAATTTGGAATGGAATGGAACGGAATGTTGAATAGTATGGAATGGAATGGAATGTGGAATGGAATGGAATGTGGAATGGAATGTGGAATGGAAAGTAATGGAATTGAATATGGACTGCAATGTGGAATGGAATGGAATGAAATGTGGAATGGAATGGAGTGGAATGAGGAATGAAACATGAAATGGAATGGAATGGCATGTGGAATGGAAAGTGGAATGGTAGGTGGAACGGAACGTGGAATGGAATAGAATGTAATGTGGAATGCAATGGAATGGAATGTGGAATGGAATGTAATGGAATGTGGAATGGAATGTGGAATGGAATGGAATTGAGTGGAATGCAGAATGGCATGTGGAATGGAATGAATTGCCGAATGGAATGAGGAATGGAATGGAATGGAATGGAATGGGGAATGTAATGTGGAATGTAATGGAATGGAATGTAAAGTGGAACTTGGAATGGAATGGAATGGAATGTGGAATACAATGTAATGGAATGTGTAATGGAATGAAATGCAATGTGGAATGCAATGGAATGGAACATGGAATGGAAAGTGGAATGGAATGTGAAATGGTATGTGGAATGGAATGTAATGTATAACGGAATGGAATGGAATGGAATTTGGAATGAAGTGGAATGGAATGGAATATATAATGGATTGGAATATAATGTGGAATGGAATGGAATGTGGAATGCAGTGTGGAATGGAATGCAATGGAATATGAAATGGTATGTGGAATGCAATGGAATGGAATGCAATGAAATGTGGAAAAGAATGGAGTGGAATGTGGAATGGAAAGGAATGGAATGTGGAATGGAATGTGGAATACAATGAGGATTCGTAGAATCTGCCAGTCGACATTTGGAACGCTTTGAGGCCTATGCTGGAAAAGGAAATATCTTCACAGAAAAACTGGATAGAAGCATTCCTAGAAACTTGCTTGTGATTTGCGCATTCAAATCACAGAGTTGAAGCTTCCTTTTGATATAGCTGTTTTGAAACACTCTTTTAGTAGAATCTTTAAGTGGATATTTGGAGTGTTAGGAGGTCAACACTGGAAAAGAAAATATCTTCATATAAAAACTAGACGGAAGCATTCTCAGAAACTTCCCTGTGCTTTATGCATTCAAGTCACAGAGAGGAACCTTCCTTTTGAAAGTGCAGTTTTGAAACACTCTTTTTGTAGAATTTGCTAGTGGATGTTTGGAGCGATTTGAGGCCTATGCTGGAAAACGAAATATCTTCCCATAAAAACTAGACAGAAGCATTCTCAGAAACTACTTTGTGATGAGTGCATTCAACTCACAGACTTCAACCTTCATTTTGAAAGAGCAGTTTTGAAACACTCTTTTTGTAGAATCTGCACGTGGATATTTGGAGCGTTTTGAGGCCTTTGCTGGGAAATGAAATATCTTCACCTACAAATTACACAGAAGCATTCTCAGAAACTACTTTGCAATGTGTGCATTCACCTCACAGAGTTGAACCTGCTTTTGATAGAGCAGTTTGGAAACAGCCTTTTTGTAAAATCGGCAAGTGGATATTTGGAGCGATTTGCGGCCTATGCTGCAAAAGGAAATATCTTCACAGAAACCCTAGACCGAAGCATTCTCAGGAATTTCTGTGTGATGAGTGCATTCAACTCACGGACTTGTACCTTGCTTTTGATAGAACAGTTTTGAAACCCTCCTTTTGTAGAATCTGCAGGTGTTTATTTGGAGCGTTCTGATGCCTATGATGGAAAACGAAATATCTTCACATAAAAACGAGACAGAAGCATTCTCAGAACCTTCTGTGTGATGAGTGCATTCAACTCACACACTTGAACTTTCCTTTTGATAGAGCAGTTTTGAAACACCCTTTTAGTAGCATCTGTAATTGGATATTTGAAGGGTTTTTATGGCAATGCTGGAAAAGGAATTATCATCACATAAAAACTAGGCAGATGCATTCTCAGAAACTTCTTCATGATGAGTGCATTCAACTCACAGAGTTGAACGTTCCTTTTGATAGAACAGTTTTGAAACACTTTTTCAGTAGAATCTGCAAGTGGATATTTGGAGTGCTAAGAGGCCAACACTGGAAAAGGAAATATCTTCACATAAAAACTAGACAGAAGCATTCTCAGAAACTTCTCTGTGCTTTCTGCATTCAACCCATAGTTGAACCTTCCTTTTGATAGAAAAGTTTTGAAAATCTCTTTTCGTAGAATCTGCAAGTCGACATTTGGATGGCTTTGAGGCCTATGCTGGAAAAGGAAATATTTCACGTAAAAACTAGATAGAAGCATTCTCAGAAACCTGTTTGTGATGTGCACATTGAACCCACAGAGTTGAAGCTGCCTTGTGATATAGCTGTTTTGAAACACACTTTCAGTTGAATTTTCAAGTGGATATTTGGAATGTTAAGAGGCCAACACTGGAAAAGGAATTATCTTCACATAAAAACTAGATGGAAGCATTCTCAGAAACTTCCCTGTGCTTTATGCATTGAAGTCACAGAGAGGATCCTTCCTTTTGAAAGCGCAGGTTTGAAACATTCTTTTTGTAGAATATGCTGATAGATGTTTGGAGCGATTTCAGGCCTATGCTGGAAAACGAAATATCTTCCCATAAAAACTAGACAGAAGCATTCTCAGAAACTTCTTTGTGCTGTGTGCATTCAACTCACAGAGTTGAACCTGCCTTTTGATAGAGTAGTTTGGAAACAGTAATTTTGTAATATCTGCAAGTGGATATTTGGAGCGATTTGAGACCAATGCTGCAAAAAGAAATATCTCCACATAAAACCTAGACAGAAGCATTCTCAGAAACTTCTTTGTTATTTGGGGATTGACCTCACAGAGTTGAACCTTTCTTTTCATAGAGCAGTTCTGGAACACTTTTGTTGTGGAAACTGCAAGTGGATATTTGGTGTGATTGCGGCATATAGTGGAAAAGGAAATACATTCTGATGAAAACCGGATAGAACTGTTCTCAGAAACTTCTTTGTGCTCTGTGCATTCAACTCACAGACTTCAACTTTCCTTTTTAAAGAGCAGTTTGGAAAACACTCTTTTTGTAGAATCTGCAAGTGGATGTTTTGAGTGTTTTGAGGCCTTTGCTGGGAAATGAAATATCTTCACCTGAAAACTAGACAGAAGCTTCTCAGAAATTTCTTTGTGATGTGGCATTCAACTCACAGAGTTGAAACTTCCTTTTGAGATAGCTGTATTGAAACACTCTTTCAGTAGAATCTGCAAGTGGATATTTGGAGGGCTAAGAAGCCAACACTGGAAAAGGAAATATCTTCACATAAAAACAAGATGGAAGCATTCTCAGAAACTTCCCTGTGCTTTATGCATTCAAGTAACAGAGAGAAACCTTCCTTTTGAAAGCACAGTTTTGAAACACTCTTTTGTAGAATTTGCTAGTGGATGTTTGGAGCGATTTGAGGCCTATGCTAGAAAACGAAATATATTCCCATAAAAACTAGACAGAAGCATTCTCAGAAACTTCTTTGTGCTGTGTGCATCCAACTCACAGACTTTAACTTTCCTTTTGAAAGAGCAGTTTTGAAAACATTCTTTTTGTAGAATCTGCAAGTGGATATTTTGAGCGTTTTGAGGCCTTTGCTGAGAAATGAAATATCTTCACCTGAAAACAAGACAGAAGCATTCTCAGAAACTTCTTTGTGATGTGGCATTCAACTCACAGAGTTGAAGCTTCCTTTTGATATAGCTGTTTTGAAACACTCTTTCAGTAGAATATGCAAGTGGATATTTGGAGAGCTAAGAGGCCAACACTGGAAAAGGAAATATCTTCACATAAAAACTAGACGGAAGCATTCTCAGAAACTTCCCTGTGCTTTATGCATTCAAGTCACGGAGAGGAACCTTCCTTTTGAAAGCGCAGTTTTGAAACACGCTTTTTGTAGAATTTGCTAGCGGATGTTTGGAGTGGTTTGAGGCCTATGCTGGAAAACGAAATATCTTCCCATAAAAACTAGACAGATGCATTCCCAGAAACTTCTTTGTGCTGTGTGCATTCAACTCATAGAGTTGAACCTGCCTTTTGATAGAGTAGTTTGGAAACAGCCTTTTTGTAAAATCTGCAAGTGGAAATTTGGAGCGATTTGAGACCTATGCTGCAAAAAGAAATATCTCCACATAAACCCTAGAAAGAAGCATTCTCAGAAAATTCTTTGTCATTTGGGGATTGAACTCACAGAGTTGAACCTTCCTTTTCATAGAGCAGTTCCGCAACATTCTTGTTGTGGAAACTGCAAGTGGATATTTGGTGCACTGAGGCATCTAGTGGAAAGGGAAATACATTCAGATGAAAACTAGATAAAACCGTTCTCAGAAACTCCTTTATGATGTGTGCATTCTACTCACAGAGTTGAACATTCCTTTTGAAAGAACAGTTTTGAAACACTGTTTTTGTGGAGTCTGCAAGTGGATATTTGGAGCGCTTTGTAGACTATGCTGGAAAAGGAAACATCTTCACATAAAAAGTAGATAGAAGCATTCTCAGAAACTTCTTTGTGATGTGTGCATTCAACTCACAGAGTTGAAGCTTCCTTTTGATATAGCTGTTTTGAAACACTCTTTCAGAAGAAGCTGCAAGTGGATATTTGGAGTGCTAAGAGGCCAACACTGGAAAAGGAAATATCTTCACATAAAAACTAGACAGAAGCATTCTCAGAAACTTCCCTGTGCTTTATGCATTCAAGTCAAAGAGAGGAAACTTCCTTTTGAAAGCGCAGTTTTGAAACTCTATTTTTGTAGGATTTGCTAGTGGATGTTTGGAGCGATTTGAGGCCTATGCTGGAAAACGAAATATCTTAAAATAAAAACTAGACAGAAGCATTCTCAGAAACTTCTTTGTGATGAGCGCATTCAACTCACACACTTGAACCTTCATTTTGAAAGAGCAGTTTTGAAACACTCTTTTTGTAGAATATGCAAGTGGATATTTTGAGTGATTTGAGGCCTTTGCTGGGAAATGAAATATCTTCAACTGAAAACTACACAGAATCATTCTCAGAAACTTCTTTGTGATGTGTGCATTTAACTCACAGGCTTGAACCTGCCTTTTGATAGAGCAGTTTGGAAACAGCCTTTTGTAAAATCTGCAGGTGGATATTTGGAGCGATTTTAGTCCTATGCTGCCAAAGGAAATATCTTCACAGAAACCCTAGACAGAAGCATTCTCAGGAACTTCTTTGTGATGAGTGCATTCAACTCACAGACTTGAACCTTCCTTTAGATAGAACAGTTTAGAAACACTCCTTTTGTAGGATCTGCAAGTGTTTATTTGGAGCACTTTGAGGCCTATGATGGAAAAGGAAATATCTTCACATAAAAAAGAGATAGAAGCATTCTCAGAACCTTCTGTGTGATGAGTGCATTCAACTCACACACTTGAACTTTCCTTTTGATACAGCAGTTTTGAAACACTCTTTTAGTAGCATCTGTAAGTCGAAATTTGGAGGGGTCTTATGCCAATGCTGGAAAACGAAATGTGATCACATAAAAACTAGGCAGAAGCATTCTCAGAAACGACTTCATGATGAGTGCATTCAACTCACAGAGTTGAACGTTCCTTTTGATAGAACAGTTTTGAAACACTCCTTTTGTAGGATCTGCAACTGTTTATTTGGAGGGCTTTGAGGTCTATGTTGGAAAAGGAAATATCTTCACATAAAAACTAGACAGAAGCATTCTCAGAGACTTCCCCGTGCTTTCTGCATTCAACTCACATAGTTGAATCTTCCTTTTGATAGAATAGTTTTGAAAAACTCTTTTCATAAAATCTGCACGTCGACATTAGGAACGTTTTGAGGCCTATGATGGAAAAGGAAATATCTTCACATAAAAACTGGATAGAAGCATTCTCAGAAACTTGCTTGTGATGTGCACATTCAACTCACAGAGTTTAAGCTTCCTTTTTATATAGCTGTTTTGAAACACTCTTTTAGTAGAATCTTAAATTGGATATTTGGAGTGTTAAGAGGTCAATACTGGAAAAGAAAATATCATCACATAAAAACTACACGGAAGCATTCTGAGAAACTTCCCTGTGCTTTATGCATTCAAGTCACAGAGAGGAACCTTCCTTTTGAAAGTGCAGTTTTGAAACACTCTTTTTGTAGAATTTGCTAGTGGATGTTCGGAGCGATTTGAGGCCTATGCTGGAAAACGAAATATCTTCCCATAAAAACTAGACAGAAGCATTCTCAGAAACTTCTTTGTGATGAGTGCATTCAACTCACAGACTTGAACCTTCATTTTGAAAGAGCAGTTTTGCAACACTCTTTTTGTAGAATCTGCAAGTGGATATTTGGAGCGTTTTGAGGCCTTTGCTGGGAAATGAAATATCTTCACCTGCAAACTACACAGAAGCATTCTCAGAAACTACTTTGCAATGTGTGCATTCAACTCACAGAGTTGAACCTGCTTTTTGATAGAGCAGTTTGGAAACATCCTTTTTGTAAAATCTGCAAGTGGATATTTGGAGCAATTTGAGGCCTTCACTGCAAAAGGAAATATCTTCACAGGAACCCTAGACAGAAGCATTCTCAGTAACTTGTGTGTGGTGAGTGCATTCAACTCACGTACTTGAACCTCCCTTTTGATAGAACAGTTTTGAAACACTCCTTTTGTAGAATCTGCAGGTGTTTATTTGGAGTGCTTTGAGGCCTGTGATGGAAAACGAAATATCTTCACATAAAAGTGAGACAGAAGCATTCTCAGAATCTTCTACATGATGAGTGCATTCAACTCACACACTTGGACTTTCCTTTTGATAGAGCAGTTTTGAAACACTCTTTTAATAGCATCTGTAAGTGGATATTTGAAGGGTTTTTATGGCAATGCTGGAAAAGGAAATATCATCACATGAAAACTAGGCAGAAGCATTCTGAGAAACTTCTTCGTGATGAGTGCTTTCAGCTCACAGAGTTGAACATTCCTTTTCATAGAGAAGTTTTGAAACACTCTTTCAGTAGAATCTGCAAGGGGATATTTGGAGTGCGAAGAGGCCAACACTGGAAAAGGAAATATCTTCACATAAAAACTAGACAGAGGCATTCTCAGAAACATGCCTGTGCTTTCTGCATTCAATCCACATAGAAAAGTTTTGAAAATCTCTTTTCGTAGGATCTGCAAGGCGACATTTGGAATGCTTTGAGGCCTATGCTGGAAAAGGAAATATCTTCACATAAAAACTAGATAGAAACATTCTCAGAAACTTCCCTGTGCTTTATGCATTCAAGTCACAAAGAGGAACCTTAATTTTGAAAGCACAGTTTTGAAACACTCTTTTTGTAGTATTTGCTAGTGGATGTCTGGAGCAATTTGAGGGCTATGCTGGAAAACGAAATATCTTCCCATAAAAACTAGACAGAAGCGTTCTCAGAAACTTCTTTGTGATGAGTGCATTCAACTCACAGACTTTAACTTTCGTTTTGAAAGAGCAGTTTTGAAAACATTCTTTTTGTAGAATCTGCAAGTGGATATTTTGAGCGTTTTGACACTTTTGCTGGGAAATGAAATATCTTCACCTGAACACTACAGAGAAGCATTCTCAGAAACTTCTTTGTGATGTGCACATTCAACTGACAGAGTTGAAGCTTCCTTTTGATATAGCTGTTTTGAAACACTCTTTCAGTAGGATCTGCAAGTGGGTATATGGAGTGTTAAGAGGCCAACACTGGAAAAGGAAATGTCTTCACATAAAAACTAGATGGAAGCATTCTCAGAAACTTCCCTGTGCTTTATGCATTCAAGTCATAGAGAGGAACCTTCCTTTTGAAAGCGCAGTTTTGAAACTCTCCTTTTCCAACATAGGCCTCAAAGTGCTCTAAATAAACACTTGCAGATTCTACGAAAACTGTGTAGAGTGCATTGGAGATTCCAATCCATTCCATTCCATTGCATTCTACTCGCAGAGTTGAACCTCCCTTTTGATAGAACAGTTTTGAAACACTCTTTTTGAAGAATCTGCAAGTGTTTACTTGAAGCGCTTTGAGGCCTAAGTTGGAAGAGGAAATATCTTCCCATAAAAATTAGATCGAAGCATTCTCAGAAACTTCTTTGTGATGAGTGCATTCTACTCACAGAGTTGAACCTTCCTTTGATAGAATAGTTTTGAAACACTCTTTTTGTAGAATCTGCAAGTGGATATTTTTGCGCTTTGAGGCCTATGTTGGAAAAGGAAATTTCTTCCCATAAAAACTAGACCGAAGCATTCTCAGAAACTTCTTTGTGATGAGTGTATTCTACTCACGGAGTTGAACCTTCCTTTTGACAGAACAGTTTTGAAACACTCTTTTTGGAGATTCTGCAAGTGTTTATTTGGAGCACTTTGAGGCCTATGCTGGAAAAGGAATTATCTTCACATAAAAACTAGACAGAAGCATTCTCAGAAACTTTTTCTGATGTGCGCATTCAACTCACCGAGTTGAACCTTCCTTTTTGTAGAGCAGTTTTGAAACACTCTTTTTCTAGAATGTGAAATTGGATATTTGGATTGTTAGGGGGCCAACACTGGAAAAGGAAATACCTTCCCATAAAAACTAGACAGAAGCATTCTCAGAAACTTCTTTGTGATGAGTGCATTCAACTCACAGACTTTAACTTTTCTTTTTTGGAAGAGCAGTTTTGAAGCACTCTTTTTGTAGAATCTGCAGGTGGATATTTTGTGTGCTTTGAGGCCTAAGCAGCAAAAGGAAATACCTTCACGTAAAAACTAGACAGAAACATTCTCCAAAACCTCTTTGTGATGTGTGCATTCAAATAGCACAGTAGAACGTTCCTTTCCATAGTGCATTTTTGAAACACCCGTTTTGTAGAATTTGCAAGTGGATATTTGGAGAGATTTCAGGCCTATGCTGAAAAAGGGGATATCTTCACATAAAAACTAGATAGAAGCATTCTCAGAAAATTCTCTCTGCTTTATGCATTCAACTTACAGACTTGAAACTTCCTTCTGAAAGAGCAGATTTGAAACACTGTTTTTGTAGAAACTGCAAGTGGATATTTGGAGCGTTTTGAGGCCTCCGCTGGAAAAGGAAATATCCTCACATAAAAACTAGACAAAAGAATTCTCTGAAACTCGTTATGATGAATGCATTCAGCTCACAGAGTTGAACTTTCCTTTTGATGGAACAGTTTTGAAACACTCTTTTTGTATAATCTGCAAGTGGATATTTGGAGAGCTTTGAGGCCTGTGCTGCAAAAGGGAATATCTTCACATAAAAACTAGATGGAAGCATTGTCAGACACTTCTCTGTGATGAGTGCATTCAACTCACAGAGTTCAACCTTCCTTTTTGTAGAATAGTTATGGAACACTCTCTTTGTAGAATCTACAAGGGATCATTTGGAGCACATTGAGGCCTACGCTGGAAAAGGAAGTATCTTCCCATAAAAAAATAAGCAGAATATTCTGAGATACTTTTTTGTGATGAGTGCATTCGACTCACAGACTTGAACCTTCCTTTTGATATAGCAGTTTTAAGACTCTCTTTTTGTAGAATCTGCAAGTGGATATTTGGAGCGCTATGAGGCCTACGCTGTAAAAGGAAATATCTTCACATAAAAACTGTACAGAAGCATTCTCAGAAACATCTCTATGATGAGCGCATTGTACATACAGACTTGAACATTCTTTTTGATAGAGCAGTTTTGAAACACTCCTTTTGTAGAATTTGCAAGTGGATATTTGGTGTGCTTTGAGGCCTAATCTGGAAAAGGAAATATCTTCACCTAAAAACTAGACAGAAACATTCTCAGAAACTTATCTGGGATGAGTACATTCAACCAACAGAGTTGAACATTCCTTTTGATAGACTAGTTTTGAAACACACTTTTTGTAGAATCTGCAAGTGGATATTTGGAGGGCTTTGAGGCCTATGCTGGAAAAGAAAATATCTTCACCTAAAAACTAGACAGAAGCATTCTCAGAAGTTCCTTTGTGATGAGTGCATTCAACCCACAGGGTTGAAAGTTCCTTTTGATAGAACAATTCTGACACAATCTTCTTGTAGAATCTGCAAGTGGATATTTGGATTGCTTGAGGCCTATGCTGGAGTAAGAAATAATTTCACATAAAACTACATTGAAGCATTCTCAAAAACGTCTTTGTGATGTGTGCCTTCAACTCACAGAATTGAAACTTCCTTTTGATAAAACAGTTTTGAAACACCATATTGTAGAATCTGCAAGTGGATAGTTTTAGCAGTTTGAGGCCTAGCCTGGAAAAGGTTATATCTTCACATCAAAACCGGACAGAAGCACTCTCAGAAACTTCCGTGTGCTTTATGAATTCAACTCACAGACTTGAAACTTCCTTTTGATAGAACAGTTTGGAAACACACTTTTTGTAGAACCTGGAAGTGGATATTTGGAGCGCTTTGAAGTCTATGCAGGAAAAGGAAATACCATCACATAAAAGATAGACAGAAGTATTCTCAGAAACTTCTTCGTGATGTGTGCATTCAACTCACAGAGTTGAACCCTGCTTTTGAAAGAGCAGTTATGAAACGCCCTTTTTGTAGGATCTGCAGGTGGATATTTTCGGCACTTTGAGGCCAATGCTGGAAATGGAAATATGTATTCATAAAAACTAGACAGAAGCATTCTCAGAAACTTCTCTATGTTTTATGATTTCAATTCACAGAGTTGAACCTTCCTTTTGATAGCGCAGTTTTGAAACGCTCTTTTTGTAGAATCCGCAAGTGGATTTTTGGAGCTCTTTGAAGACTATGCTGCAAAAGGAAACATCTTCATATAAAATTTGGACAGAGGCCTTTTCAGAAACTACTTTGTGATGAACGCATTCAGCTCACAGGGTTGAACCTTCCTTTTGATAAAACAGTTGTGAAGCACTCTTTTAGTAGAATCTGAAAGTGGATATTTGGAGCTCTTTGAAGCTTATGATGGAAAAGGAAATCTCTTCACTAAAAACCTAGACGGAAGTATTCTCAGAAACTTCATTGTGATGAGTGAGTTCAACTCACAGAGTTGAACCAACCTTTTGATTGAACAGTTTTGAAACACTCTTTTTGTAGAGTCTGCAAGTGGATATTTGGAATGCTTTGAGGCTTGTGCTCGAAAAGGTAATTTCTTCATATAAATACTAGACAGAAGCATGCTCAGAAACTTCTTTGTGATGAGTGCATTGTACTCACAGACTTTAAATTTCCTTTTGATAGAGCAGTTTTGAAACAGTCTTTTTGTAGAATATGCAAGTTTATATTTGGTGCGATTTGAGGGCTAAGCTGGAAAAGGAAATATCTTCACATAAAAACTGGACAGAAGTATTCTCCTATCTTCTTTGTGATGTGTGCATTAAACTAACCGAGTAGAACCTTACTTTTGATAGAGCAGTTTTGAAACACCTTTTTTGTAGAATCTGCAAGTGCATATTTGGAGCGATTTTAGGCCTATGGTGAAAAGGGGGATATCTTCGCATAAAAACTAGATAGAAGCATTCTCAGAAACTTCCCTGTGCCTTATGCATTCAACTCACAGCCTTAAAACTTCCTTTTGAAAGAGCAGATTTGAAACACTGTTTTTGTAGAAACTGCAAGTGGATATTTGGAGCGCTTTGAGGCCTACGCAGGAAAAGGAAATATCCCCACATTAAAAGTAGACAAAAGCATTCTCCGAAACTACTTTGTGATGAAGGCATTCACCTCACAGAGTTGAACCTTCCCTTTGATGGAACAGTTTTGAAACACTCTTTCTGTAGAATCTGCAAGTGGACATTTGGAGGGCTTTGAGGCCTATGCTGGAAAAGGAAATATCTTCACATAATAACTGGACGGAAGCATTCACAGAAACTTCTCTGTGATGAGTGCATTCAACTCACAGAGTTCAACCTTCCCTTTGGTAGAACAGTTATGAAACACTCTCTTTGTAGAATCTACAAGAGATTATTTGGAGCTCATTGAGGCCTATGCTGGAAAAGAAAGTATCTTCCCATAAAAACTAAGCAGAATCATCCTCAGAGATATTTTTGTAATGAGGGCATTCAAATCACAGACTTGAACTTTCCTTTTGATAGAGTAGTTTTGAAACACTCATTTTGTAGAATCTGCAAGTGGATATTTGGAGTGCTTTGAGGTTTATGCTGGAAAAGGAAATATCTTCACATCAAAACTAGACAGAAGCATTCTCAGAAATTTCTGTGTGATGAGTGCATTCAACTCACAGACTTGAACATTCCTTTTGAGAGAACAGTTTTGAAACATTCTTTTTGTAGAATCTGCAAGTGGGTATTTTGAGCGATTTGAGGCCTATGCTGCAAAAAGAGAAATCTTCACATAAAAACTAGACAGAAGCATTCCCAGAAACTTCCCCATGCTTCATGCATTCAACTCACAGACTTAAACCTTCCGTTTGGTAGAACAGTTTTGAAACACTCTTTTTGTAGAATCTGCAATTGGATATTTGGAGCGATTTGAGGCCTATGATGAAAAAGCAAATATCTTCACCTAAAAACTAGATAGAAGCATTCTCAGAAACTTCTTTGTGATGAGTGCATTCAACCCACAGAGTTGAAACTTCCTTTTTTTAGAACAGTTTTGTAACACTCTCTTTGTAGAATCTGAATGTGGATACTTGGTGCGCTTTGAGGCCTATGCAGGAAATGGAAATATGTTCTCATAAAAACTAAGCAGAAGCATACTCACAAAGTTCTTAGTGATGAGTGCATTCAACTCAGAGACTTAAATCTTCCTTTTGATATAGCAGTTTTAAGACTCTCTTTTTGTAGAATCTGCAAGTGGATATTTGGAGCGCTATGAGGCCTACGCTGCAAAAGGAAATATCTTCACATAAAAACTATACAGAAGCATTCTCAGAAACACCTCTATGATGAGCGCATTGTACATACAGACTTGAACATTCTTTTTGATAGAGCAGTTTTGAAACACTCCTTTTGTAGAATTTGCAAGTGGATATTTGGTGTGCTTTGAGGCCTAATCTGGAAAAGGAAATATCTTCACCTAAAAACTAGACAGAAACATTCTCAGAAACTTCTCTGGGATGAGTACATTCAACCAACAGAGTTGAACATTCCTTTTGATAGACTAGTTTTGAAACACACTTTTTGTAGAATCTGCAAGTGGATATTTGGAGGGCTTTGAGGCCTATGCTGGAAAAGAAAATATCTTCACCTAAAAACTAGACAGAAGCATTCTCAGAAGTTCCTTTGTGATGAGTGCATTCAACCCACAGGGTTGAAAGTTCCTTTTGATAGAACAATTCTGACACAATCTTCTTGTAGAATCAGCAAGTGGATATTTGGATTGCTTGAGGCCTATGCTGGAGTAAGAAATAATTTCACATAAAACTACATTGAAGCATTCTCAAAAACGTCTTTGTGATGTGTGCCTTCAACTCACAGAATTGAAACTTCCTTTTGATAAAACAGTTTTGAAACACCATATTGTAGAATCTGCAAGTGGATAGTTTTAGCAGTTTGAGGCCTAGCCTGGAAAAGGTTATATCTTCACATCAAACCGGACAGAAGCACTCTCAGAAACTTCCGTGTGCTTTATGAATTCAACTCACAGACTTGAAACTTCCTTTTGATAGAACAGTTTGGAAACACACTTTTTGTAGAACCTGGAAGTGGATATTTGGAGCGCTTTGAGGTCTATGCAGGAAAAGGAAATACCATCACATAAAAGATAGACAGAAGTATTCTCAGAAACTTCTTCGTGATGTGTGCATTCAACTCACAGAGTTGAACCCTGCTTTTGAAAGAGCAGTTATGAAACGCCCTTTTTGTAGGATCTGCAGGTGGATATTTTCGGCACTTTGAGGCCAATGCTGGAAATGGAAATATGTATTCATAAAAACTAGACAGAAGCATTCTCAGAAACTTCTCTATGTTTTATGATTTCAATTCACAGAGTTGAACCTTCCTTTTGATAGCGCAGTTTTGAAACGCTCTTTTTGTAGAATCCGCAAGTGGATTTTTGGAGCTCTTTGAAGACTATGCTGCAAAAGGAAACATCTTCATATAAAATTTGGACAGAGGCCTTTTCAGAAACTACTTTGTGATGAACGCATTCAGCTCACAGGGTTGAACCTTCCTTTTGATAGAACAGTTGTGAAGCACTCTTTTAGTAGAATCTGAAAGTGGATATTTGGAGCTCTTTGAAGCTTATGATGGAAAAGGAAATCTCTTCACAAAAAACCTAGACGGAAGTATTCTCAGAAACTTCATTGTGATGAGTGAGTTCAGCTCACAGAGTTGAACCAACCTTTTGATTGAACAGTTTTGAAACACTCTTTTTGTAGAGTCTGCAAGTGGATATTTGGAATGCTTTGAGGCTTGTGCTCGAAAAGGAAATTTCTTCATATAAATACTAGACAGAAGCATGCTCAGAAACTTCTTTGTGATGAGTGCATTGTACTCACAGACTTTAAATTTCCTTTTGATAGAGCAGTTTTGAAACAGTCTTTTTGTAGAATATGCAAGTTTATATTTGGTGCGATTTGAGGGCTAAGCTGGAAAAGGAAATATCTTCACATAAAAACTGGACAGAAGTATTCTCCTATCTTCTTTGTGATGTGTGCATTAAACTAACCGAGTAGAACCTTACTTTTGATAGAGCAGTTTTGAAACACCTTTTTTGTAGAATCTGCAAGTGCATATTTGGAGCGATTTTAGGCCTATGGTGAAAAGGGGGATATCTTCGCATAAAAACTAGATAGAAGCATTCTCAGAAACTTCCCTGTGCCTTATGCATTCAACTCACAGCCTTAAAACTTCCTTTTGAAAGAGCAGATTTGAAACACTGTTTTTGTAGAAACTGCAAGTGGATATTTGGAGCGCTTTGAGGCCTACGCAGGAAAAGGAAATATCCCCACATTAAAAGTAGACAAAAGCATTCTCCGAAACTACTTTGTGATGAAGGCATTCACCTCACAGAGTTGAACCTTCCCTTTGATGGAACAGTTTTGAAACACTCTTTCTGTAGAATCTGCAAGTGGATATTTGGAGGGCTTTGAGGCCTATGCTGGAAAAGGAAATATCTTCACATAATAACTAGATGGAAGCGTTCACAGAAACTTCTCTGTGATGAGTGCATTCAACTCACAGAGTTCAACCTTCCCTTTGGTAGAACAGTTATGAAACACTCTCTTTGTAGAATCTAGAAGAGATTATTTGGAGCTCATTGAGGCCTATGCTGGAAAAGAAAGTATCTTCCCATAAAAACTAAGCAGAATCATCCTCAGAGATATTTTTGTAATGAGGGCATTCAACTCACAGACTTGAACCTTCCTTTTGATAGAGTAGTTTTGAAACACTCATTTTGTAGAATCTGCAAGTGGATATTTGGAGTGCTTTGAGGTTTATGCTGGAAAAGGAAATATCTTCACATCAAAACTAGACAGAAGCATTCTCAGAAATTTCTGTGTGATGAGTGCATTCAACTCACAGACTTGAACATTCCTTTTGAGAGAACAGTTTTGAAACATTCTTTTTGTAGAATCTGCAAGTGGGTATTTTGAGCGATTTGAGGCCTATGCTGCAAAAAGAGAAATCTTCACATAAAAACTAGACAGAAGCATTCCCAGAAACTTCCCCATGCTTCATGCATTCAACTCACAGACTTAAACCTTCCGTTTGGTAGAACAGTTTTGAAACACTCTTTTTGTAGAATCTGCAATTGGATATTTGGAGCGATTTGAGGCCTATGATGAAAAAGCAAATATCTTCACCTAAAAACTAGATAGAAGCATTCTCAGAAACTTCTTTGTGATGAGTGCATTCAACCCACAGAGTTGAAACTTCCTTTTTTTAGAACAGTTTTGTAACACTCTCTTTGTAGAATCTGAATGTGGATACTTGGTGCGCTTTGAGGCCTATGCAGGAAATGGAAATATGTTCTCATAAAAACTAAGCAGAAGCATACTCACAAAGTTCTTAGTGATGAGTGCATTCAACTCAGAGACTTAAATCTTCCTTTTGATATAGCAGTTTTAAGACTCTCTTTTTGTAGAATCTGCAAGTGGATATTTGGAGCGCTATGAGGCCTACGCTGCAAAAGGAAATATCTTCACATAAAAACTATACAGAAGCATTCTCAGAAACACCTCTATGATGAGCGCATTGTACATACAGACTTGAACATTCTTTTTGATAGAGCAGTTTTGAAACACTCCTTTTGTAGAATTTGCAAGTGGATATTTGGTGTGCTTTGAGGCCTAATCTGGAAAAGGAAATATCTTCACCTAAAAACTAGACAGAAACATTCTCAGAAACTTCTCTGGGATGAGTACATTCAACCAACAGAGTTGAACATTCCTTTTGATAGACTAGTTTTGAAACACACTTTTTGTAGAATCTGCAAGTGGATATTTGGAGGGCTTTGAGGCCTATGCTGGAAAAGAAAATATCTTCACCTAAAAACTAGACAGAAGCATTCTCAGAAGTTCCTTTTTGATGAGTGCATTCAACCCACAGGGTTGAAAGTTCCTTTTGATAGAACAATTCTGACACAATCTTCTTGTAGAATCTGCAAGTGGATATTTGGATTGCTTGAGGCCTATGCTGGAGTAAGAAATAATTTCACATAAAACTACATTGAAGCATTCTCAAAAACGTCTTTGTGATGTGTGCCTTCAACTCACAGAATTGAAACTTCCTTTTGATAAAACAGTTTTGAAACACCATATTGTAGAATCTGCAAGTGGATAGTTTTAGCAGTTTGAGGCCTAGCCTGGAAAAGGTTATATCTTCACATCAAAACCGGACAGAAACACTCTCAGAAACTTCCGTGTGCTTTATGAATTCAACTCACAGACTTGAAACTTCCTTTTGATAGAACAGTTTGGAAACACACTTTTTGTAGAACCTGGAAGTGGATATTTGGAGCGCTTTGAGGTCTATGCAGGAAAAGGAAATACCATCACATAAAAGATAGACAGAAGTATTCTCAGAAACTTCTTCGTGATGTGTGCATTCAACTCACAGAGTTGAACCCTGCTTTTGAAAGAGCAGTTATGAAACGCCCTTTTTGTAGGATCTGCAGGTGGATAATTTCGGCACTTTGAGGCCAATGCTGGAAATGGAAATATGTATTCATAAAAACTAGACAGAAGCATTCTCAGAAACTTCTCTATGTTTTATGATTTCAATTCACAGAGTTGAACCTTCCTTTTGATAGTGCAGTTTTGAAACGCTCTTTTTGTAGAATCCGCAAGTGGATTTTTGGAGCTCTTTGAAGACTATGCTGCAAAAGGAAACATCTTCATATAAAATTTGGACAGAGGCCTTTTCAGAAACTACTTTGTGATGAACGCATTCAGCTCACAGGGTTGAACCTTCCTTTTGATAGAACAGTTGTGAAGCACTCTTTTAGTAGAATCTGAAAGTGGATATTTGGAGCTCTTTGAAGCTTATGATGGAAAAGGAAATCTCTTCACAAAAAACCTAGACGGAAGTATTCTCAGAAACTTCATTGTGATGAGTGAGTTCAACTCACAGAGTTGAACCAACCTTTTGATTGAACAGTTTTGAAACACACTTTTTGTAGAGTCTGCAAGTGGATATTTGGAATGCTTTGAGGCTTGTGCTCGAAAAGGAAATTTCTTCATATAAATACTAGACAGAAGCATGCTCAGAAACTTCTTTGTGATGAGTGCATTGTACTCACAGACTTTAAATTTCCTTTTGATAGAGCAGTTTTGAAACAGTCTTTTTGTAGAATATGCAAGTTTATATTTGGTGCGATTTGAGGGCTAAGCTGGAAAAGGAAATATCTTCACATAAAAACTGGACAGAAGTATTCTCCTATCTTCTTTGTGATGTGTGCATTAAACTAACCGAGTAGAACCTTACTTTTGATAGAGCAGTTTTGAAACACCTTTTTTGTAGAATCTGCAAGTGCATATTTGGAGCGATTTTAGGCCTATGGTGAAAAGGGGGATATCTTCGCATAAAAACTAGATAGAAGCATTCTCAGAAACTTCCCTGTGCCTTATGCATTCAACTCACAGCCTTAAAACTTCCTTTTGAAAGAGCAGATTTGAAACACTGTTTTTGTAGAAACTGCAAGTGGATATTTGGAGCGCTTTGAGGCCTACGCAGGAAAAGGAAATATCCCCACATTAAAAGTAGACAAAAGCATTCTCCGAAACTACTTTGTGATGAAGGCATTCACCTCACAGAGTTGAACCTTCCCTTTGATGGAACAGTTTTGAAACACTCTTTCTGTAGAATCTGCAAGTGGATATTTGGAGGGCTTTGAGGCCTATGCTGGAAAAGGAAATATCTTCACATAATAACTAGACGGAAGCGTTCACAGAAACTTCTCTGTGATGAGTGCATTCAACTCACAGAGTTCAACCTTCCCTTTGGTAGAACAGTTATGAAACACTCTCTTTGTAGAATCTACAAGAGATTATTTGGAGCTCATTGAGGCCTATGCTGGAAAAGAAAGTATCTTCCCATAAAAACTAAGCAGAATCATCCTCAGAGATATTTGTGTAATGAGGGCATTCAACTCACAGACTTGAACCTTCCTTTTGATAGAGTAGTTTTGAAACACTCATTTTGTAGAATCTGCAAGTGGATATTTGGAGTGCTTTGAGGTTTATGCTGGAAAAGGAAATATCTTCACATCAAAACTAGACAGAAGCATTCTCAGAAATTTCTGTGTGATGAGTGCATTCAACTCACAGACTTGAACATTCCTTTTGAGAGAACAGTTTTGAAACATTCTTTTTGTAGAATCTGCAAGTGGGTATTTTGAGCGATTTGAGGCCTATGCTGCAAAAAGAGAAATCTTCACATAAAAACTAGACAGAAGCATTCCCAGAAACTTCCCCATGCTTCATGCATTCAACTCACAGACTTAAACCTTCCGTTTGGTAGAACAGTTTTGAAACACTCTTTTTGTAGAATCTGCAATTGGATATTTGGAGCGATTTGAGGCCTATGATGAAAAAGCAAATATCTTCACCTAAAAACTAGATAGAAGCATTCTCAGAAACTTCTTTGTGATGAGTGCATTCAACCCACAGAGTTGAAACTTCCTTTTTTTAGAACAGTTTTGTAACACTCTCTTTGTAGAATCTGAATGTGGATACTTGGTGCGCTTTGAGGCCTATGCAGGAAATGGAAATATGTTCTCATAAAAACTAAGCAGAAGCATACTCACAAAGTTCTTAGTGATGAGTGCATTCAACTCAGAGACTTAAATCTTCCTTTTGATATAGCAGTTTTAAGACTCTCTTTTTGTAGAATCTGCAAGTGGATATTTGGAGCGCTATGAGGCCTACGCTGCAAAAGGAAATATCTTCACATAAAAACTATACAGAAGCATTCTCAGAAACACCTCTATGATGAGCGCATTGTACATACAGACTTGAACATTCTTTTTGATAGAGCAGTTTTGAAACACTCCTTTTGTAGAATTTGCAAGTGGATATTTGGTGTGCTTTGAGGCCTAATCTGGAAAAGGAAATATCTTCACCTAAAAACTAGACAGAAACATTCTCAGAAACTTCTCTGGGATGAGTACATTCAACCAACAGAGTTGAACATTCCTTTTGATAGACTAGTTTTGAAACACACTTTTTGTAGAATCTGCAAGTGGATATTTGGAGGGCTTTGAGGCCTATGCTGGAAAAGAAAATATCTTCACCTAAAAACTAGACAGAAGCATTCTCAGAAGTTCCTTTTTGATGAGTGCATTCAACCCACAGGGTTGAAAGTTCCTTTTGATAGAACAATTCTGACACAATCTTCTTGTAGAATCTGCAAGTGGATATTTGGATTGCTTGAGGCCTATGCTGGAGTAAGAAATAATTTCACATAAAACTACATTGAAGCATTCTCAAAAACGTCTTTGTGATGTGTGCCTTCAACTCACAGAATTGAAACTTCCTTTTGATAAAACAGTTTTGAAACACCATATTGTAGAATCTGCAAGTGGATAGTTTTAGCAGTTTGAGGCCTAGCCTGGAAAAGGTTATATCTTCACATCAAAACCGGACAGAAACACTCTCAGAAACTTCCGTGTGCTTTATGAATTCAACTCACAGACTTGAAACTTCCTTTTGATAGAACAGTTTGGAAACACACTTTTTGTAGAACCTGGAAGTGGATATTTGGAGCGCTTTGAGGTCTATGCAGGAAAAGGAAATACCATCACATAAAAGATAGACAGAAGTATTCTCAGAAACTTCTTCGTGATGTGTGCATTCAACTCACAGAGTTGAACCCTGCTTTTGAAAGAGCAGTTATGAAACGCCCTTTTTGTAGGATCTGCAGGTGGATAATTTCGGCACTTTGAGGCCAATGCTGGAAATGGAAATATGTATTCATAAAAACTAGACAGAAGCATTCTCAGAAACTTCTCTATGTTTTATGATTTCAATTCACAGAGTTGAACCTTCCTTTTGATAGTGCAGTTTTGAAACGCTCTTTTTGTAGAATCCGCAAGTGGATTTTTGGAGCTCTTTGAAGACTATGCTGCAAAAGGAAACATCTTCATATAAAATTTGGACAGAGGCCTTTTCAGAAACTACTTTGTGATGAACGCATTCAGCTCACAGGGTTGAACCTTCCTTTTGATAGAACAGTTGTGAAGCACTCTTTTAGTAGAATCTGAAAGTGGATATTTGGAGCTCTTTGAAGCTTATGATGGAAAAGGAAATCTCTTCACAAAAAACCTAGACGGAAGTATTCTCAGAAACTTCATTGTGATGAGTGAGTTCAACTCACAGAGTTGAACCAACCTTTTGATTGAACAGTTTTGAAACACACTTTTTGTAGAGTCTGCAAGTGGATATTTGGAATGCTTTGAGGCTTGTGCTCGAAAAGGAAATTTCTTCATATAAATACTAGACAGAAGCATGCTCAGAAACTTCTTTGTGATGAGTGCATTGTACTCACAGACTTTAAATTTCCTTTTGATAGAGCAGTTTTGAAACAGTCTTTTTGTAGAATATGCAAGTTTATATTTGGTGCGATTTGAGGGCTAAGCTGGAAAAGGAAATATCTTCACATAAAAACTGGACAGAAGTATTCTCCTATCTTCTTTGTGATGTGTGCATTAAACTAACCGAGTAGAACCTTACTTTTGATAGAGCAGTTTTGAAACACCTTTTTTGTAGAATCTGCAAGTGCATATTTGGAGCGATTTTAGGCCTATGGTGAAAAGGGGGATATCTTCGCATAAAAACTAGATAGAAGCATTCTCAGAAACTTCCCTGTGCCTTATGCATTCAACTCACAGCCTTAAAACTTCCTTTTGAAAGAGCAGATTTGAAACACTGTTTTTGTAGAAACTGCAAGTGGATATTTGGAGCGCTTTGAGGCCTACGCAGGAAAAGGAAATATCCCCACATTAAAAGTAGACAAAAGCATTCTCCGAAACTACTTTGTGATGAAGGCATTCACCTCACAGAGTTGAACCTTCCCTTTGATGGAACAGTTTTGAAACACTCTTTCTGTAGAATCTGCAAGTGGATATTTGGAGGGCTTTGAGGCCTATGCTGGAAAAGGAAATATCTTCACATAATAACTAGACGGAAGCGTTCACAGAAACTTCTCTGTGATGAGTGCATTCAACTCACAGAGTTCAACCTTCCCTTTGGTAGAACAGTTATGAAACACTCTCTTTGTAGAATCTACAAGAGATTATTTGGAGCTCATTGAGGCCTATGCTGGAAAAGAAAGTATCTTCCCATAAAAACTAAGCAGAATCATCCTCAGAGATATTTGTGTAATGAGGGCATTCAACTCACAGACTTGAACCTTCCTTTTGATAGAGTAGTTTTGAAACACTCATTTTGTAGAATCTGCAAGTGGATATTTGGAGTGCTTTGAGGTTTATGCTGGAAAAGGAAATATCTTCACATCAAAACTAGACAGAAGCATTCTCAGAAATTTCTGTGTGATGAGTGCATTCAACTCACAGACTTGAACATTCCTTTTGAGAGAACAGTTTTGAAACATTCTTTTTGTAGAATCTGCAAGTGGGTATTTTGAGCGATTTGAGGCCTATGCTGCAAAAAGAGAAATCTTCACATAAAAACTAGACAGAAGCATTCCCAGAAACTTCCCCATGCTTCATGCATTCAACTCACAGACTTAAACCTTCCGTTTGGTAGAACAGTTTTGAAACACTCTTTTTGTAGAATCTGCAATTGGATATTTGGAGCGATTTGAGGCCTATGATGAAAAAGCAAATATCTTCACCTAAAAACTAGATAGAAGCATTCTCAGAAACTTCTTTGTGATGAGTGCATTCAACCCACAGAGTTGAAACTTCCTTTTTTTAGAACAGTTTTGTAACACTCTCTTTGTAGAATCTGAATGTGGATACTTGGTGCGCTTTGAGGCCTATGCAGGAAATGGAAATATGTTCTCATAAAAACTAAGCAGAAGCATACTCACAAAGTTCTTAGTGATGAGTGCATTCAACTCAGAGACTTAAATCTTCCTTTTGATATAGCAGTTTTAAGACTCTCTTTTTGTAGAATCTGCAAGTGGATATTTGGAGCGCTATGAGGCCTACGCTGCAAAAGGAAATATCTTCACATAAAAACTATACAGAAGCATTCTCAGAAACACCTCTATGATGAGCGCATTGTACATACAGACTTGAACATTCTTTTTGATAGAGCAGTTTTGAAACACTCCTTTTGTAGAATTTGCAAGTGGATATTTGGTGTGCTTTGAGGCCTAATCTGGAAAAGGAAATATCTTCACCTAAAAACTAGACAGAAACATTCTCAGAAACTTCTCTGGGATGAGTACATTCAACCAACAGAGTTGAACATTCCTTTTGATAGACTAGTTTTGAAACACACTTTTTGTAGAATCTGCAAGTGGATATTTGGAGGGCTTTGAGGCCTATGCTGGAAAAGAAAATATCTTCACCTAAAAACTAGACAGAAGCATTCTCAGAAGTTCCTTTGTGATGAGTGCATTCAACCCACAGGGTTGAAAGTTCCTTTTGATAGAACAATTCTGACACAATCTTCTTGTAGAATCAGCAAGTGGATATTTGGATTGCTTGAGGCCTATGCTGGAGTAAGAATTAATTTCACATAAAACTACATTGAAGCATTCTCAAAAACGTCTTTGTGATGTGTGCCTTCAACTCACAGAATTGAAACTTCCTTTTGATAAAACAGTTTTGAAACACCATATTGTAGAATCTGCAAGTGGATAGTTTTAGCAGTTTGAGGCCTAGCCTGGAAAAGGTTATATCTTCACATCAAAACCGGACAGAAGCACTCTCAGAAACTTCCGTGTGCTTTATGAATTCAACTCACAGACTTGAAACTTCCTTTTGATAGAACAGTTTGGAAACACACTTTTTGTAGAACCTGGAAGTGGATATTTGGAGCGCTTTGAGGTCTATGCAGGAAAAGGAAATACCATCACATAAAAGATACACAGAAGTATTCTCAGAAACTTCTTCGTGATGTGTGCATTCAACTCACAGAGTTGAACCCTGCTTTTGAAAGAGCAGTTATGAAACGCCCTTTTTGTAGGATCTGCAGGTGGATATTTTCGGCACTTTGAGGCCAATGCTGGAAATGGAAATATGTATTCATAAAAACTAGACAGAAGCATTCTCAGAAACTTCTCTATGTTTTATGATTTCAATTCACAGAGTTGAACCTTCCTTTTGATAGCGCAGTTTTGAAACGCTCTTTTTGTAGAATCCGCAAGTGGATTTTTGGAGCTCTTTGAAGACTATGCTGCAAAAGGAAACATCTTCATATAAAATTTGGACAGAGGCCTTTTCAGAAACTACTTTGTGATGAACGCATTCAGCTCACAGGGTTGAACCTTCCTTTTGATAGAACAGTTGTGAAGCACTCTTTTAGTAGAATCTGAAAGTGGATATTTGGAGCTCTTTGAAGCTTATGATGGAAAAGGAAATCTCTTCACAAAAAACCTAGACGGAAGTATTCTCAGAAACTTCATTGTGATGAGTGAGTTCAGCTCACAGAGTTGAACCAACCTTTTGATTGAACAGTTTTGAAACACTCTTTTTGTAGAGTCTGCAAGTGGATATTTGGAATGCTTTGAGGCTTGTGCTCGAAAAGGAAATTTCTTCATATAAATACTAGACAGAAGCATGCTCAGAAACTTCTTTGTGATGAGTGCATTGTACTCACAGACTTTAAATTTCCTTTTGATAGAGCAGTTTTGAAACAGTCTTTTTGTAGAATATGCAAGTTTATATTTGGTGCGATTTGAGGGCTAAGCTGGAAAAGGAAATATCTTCACATAAAAACTGGACAGAAGTATTCTCCTATCTTCTTTGTGATGTGTGCATTAAACTAACCGAGTAGAACCTTACTTTTGATAGAGCAGTTTTGAAACACCTTTTTTGTAGAATCTGCAAGTGCATATTTGGAGCGATTTTAGGCCTATGGTGAAAAGGGGGATATCTTCGCATAAAAACTAGATAGAAGCATTCTCAGAAACTTCCCTGTGCCTTATGCATTCAACTCACAGCCTTAAAACTTCCTTTTGAAAGAGCAGATTTGAAACACTGTTTTTGTAGAAACTGCAAGTGGATATTTGGAGCGCTTTGAGGCCTACGCAGGAAAAGGAAATATCCCCACATTAAAAGTAGACAAAAGCATTCTCCGAAACTACTTTGTGATGAAGGCATTCACCTCACAGAGTTGAACCTTCCCTTTGATGGAACAGTTTTGAAACACTCTTTCTGTAGAATCTGCAAGTGGATATTTGGAGGGCTTTGAGGCCTATGCTGGAAAAGGAAATATCTTCACATAATAACTAGACGGAAGCGTTCACAGAAACTTCTCTGTGATGAGTGCATTCAACTCACAGAGTTCAACCTTCCCTTTGGTAGAACAGTTATGAAACACTCTCTTTGTAGAATCTACAAGAGATTATTTGGAGCTCATTGAGGCCTATGCTGGAAAAGAAAGTATCTTCCCATAAAAACTAAGCAGAATCATCCTCAGAGATATTTTTGTAATGAGGGCATTCAACTCACAGACTTGAACCTTCCTTTTGATAGAGTAGTCTTGAAACACTCATTTTGTAGAATCTGCAAGTGGATATTTGGAGTGCTTTGAGGTTTATGCTGGAAAAGGAAATATCTTCACATCAAAACTAGACAGAAGCATTCTCAGAAATTTCTGTGTGATGAGTGCATTCAACTCACAGACTTGAACATTCCTTTTGAGAGAACAGTTTTGAAACATTCTTTTTGTAGAATCTGCAAGTGGGTATTTTGAGCGATTTGAGGCCTATGCTGCAAAAAGAGAAATCTTCACATAAAAACTAGACAGAAGCATTCCCAGAAACTTCCCCATGCTTCATGCATTCAACTCACAGACTTAAACCTTCCGTTTGGTAGAACAGTTTTGAAACACTCTTTTTGTAGAATCTGCAATTGGATATTTGGAGCGATTTGAGGCCTATGATGAAAAAGCAAATATCTTCACCTAAAAACTAGATAGAAGCATTCTCAGAAACTTCTTTGTGATGAGTGCATTCAACCCACAGAGTTGAAACTTCCTTTTTTTAGAACAGTTTTGTAACACTCTCTTTGTAGAATCTGAATGTGGATACTTGGTGCGCTTTGAGGCCTATGCAGGAAATGGAAATATGTTCTCATAAAAACTAAGCAGAAGCATACTCACAAAGTTCTTAGTGATGAGTGCATTCAACTCAGAGACTTAAATCTTCCTTTTGATATAGCAGTTTTAAGACTCTCTTTTTGTAGAATCTGCAAGTGGATATTTGGAGCGCTATGAGGCCTACGCTGCAAAAGGAAATATCTTCACATAAAAACTATACAGAAGCATTCTCAGAAACACCTCTATGATGAGCGCATTGTACATACAGACTTGAACATTCTTTTTGATAGAGCAGTTTTGAAACACTCCTTTTGTAGAATTTGCAAGTGGATATTTGGTGTGCTTTGAGGCCTAATCTGGAAAAGGAAATATCTTCACCTAAAAACTAGACAGAAACATTCTCAGAAACTTCTCTGGGATGAGTACATTCAACCAACAGAGTTGAACATTCCTTTTGATAGACTAGTTTTGAAACACACTTTTTGTAGAATCTGCAAGTGGATATTTGGAGGGCTTTGAGGCCTATGCTGGAAAAGAAAATATCTTCACCTAAAAACTAGACAGAAGCATTCTCAGAAGTTCCTTTTTGATGAGTGCATTCAACCCACAGGGTTGAAAGTTCCTTTTGATAGAACAATTCTGACACAATCTTCTTGTAGAATCTGCAAGTGGATATTTGGATTGCTTGAGGCCTATGCTGGAGTAAGAAATAATTTCACATAAAACTACATTGAAGCATTCTCAAAAACGTCTTTGTGATGTGTGCCTTCAACTCACAGAATTGAAACTTCCTTTTGATAAAACAGTTTTGAAACACCATATTGTAGAATCTGCAAGTGGATAGTTTTAGCAGTTTGAGGCCTAGCCTGGAAAAGGTTATATCTTCACATCAAAACCGGACAGAAGCACTCTCAGAAACTTCCGTGTGCTTTATGAATTCAACTCACAGACTTGAAACTTCCTTTTGATAGAACAGTTTGGAAACACACTTTTTGTAGAACCTGGGAGTGGATATTTGGAGCGCTTTGAGGTCTATGCAGGAAAAGGAAATACCATCACATAAAAGATAGACAGAAGTATTCTCAGAAACTTCTTCGTGATGTGTGCATTCAACTCACAGAGTTGAACCCTGCTTTTGAAAGAGCAGTTATGAAACGCCCTTTTTGTAGGATCTGCAGGTGGATATTTTCGGCACTTTGAGGCCAATGCTGGAAATGGAAATATGTATTCATAAAAACTAGACAGAAGCATTCTCAGAAACTTCTCTATGTTTTATGATTTCAATTCACAGAGTTGAACCTTCCTTTTGATAGCGCAGTTTTGAAACGCTCTTTTTGTAGAATCCGCAAGTGGATTTTTGGAGCTCTTTGAAGACTATGCTGCAAAAGGAAACATCTTCATATAAAATTTGGACAGAGGCCTTTTCAGAAACTACTTTGTGATGAACGCATTCAGCTCACAGGGTTGAACCTTCCTTTTGATAGAACAGTTGTGAAGCACTCTTTTAGTAGAATCTGAAAGTGGATATTTGGAGCTCTTTGAAGCTTATGATGGAAAAGGAAATCTCTTCACTAAAAACCTAGACGGAAGTATTCTCAGAAACTTCATTGTGATGAGTGAGTTCAACTCACAGAGTTGAACCAACCTTTTGATTGAACAGTTTTGAAACACTCTTTTTGTAGAGTCTGCAAGTGGATATTTGGAATGCTTTGAGGCTTGTGCTCGAAAAGGTAATTTCTTCATATAAATACTAGACAGAAGCATGCTCAGAAACTTCTTTGTGATGAGTGCATTGTACTCACAGACTTTAAATTTCCTTTTGATAGAGCAGTTTTGAAACAGTCTTTTTGTAGAATATGCAAGTTTATATTTGGTGCGATTTGAGGGCTAAGCTGGAAAAGGAAATATCTTCACATAAAAACTGGACAGAAGTATTCTCCTATCTTCTTTGTGATGTGTGCATTAAACTAACCGAGTAGAACCTTACTTTTGATAGAGCAGTTTTGAAACACCTTTTTTGTAGGATCTGCAAGTGCATATTTGGAGCGATTTTAGGCCTATGGTGAAAAGGGGGATATCTTCGCATAAAAACTAGATAGAAGCATTCTCAGAAACTTCCCTGTGCCTTATGCATTCAACTCACAGCCTTAAAACTTCCTTTTGAAAGAGCAGATTTGAAACACTGTTTTTGTAGAAACTGCAAGTGGATATTTGGAGCGCTTTGAGGCCTACGCAGGAAAAGGAAATATCCCCACATGAAAAGTAGACAAAAGCATTCTCCGAAACTACTTTGTGATGAAGGCATTCACCTCACAGAGTTGAACCTTCCCTTTGATGGAACAGTTTTGAAACACTCTTTCTGTAGAATCTGCAAGTGGATATTTGGAGGGCTTTGAGGCCTATGCTGGAAAAGGAAATATCTTCACATAATAACTAGACGGAAGCGTTCACAGAAACTTCTCTGTGATGAGTGCATTCAACTCACAGAGTTCAACCTTCCCTTTGGTAGAACAGTTATGAAACACTCTCTTTGTAGAATCTACAAGAGATTATTTGGAGCTCATTGAGGCCTATGCTGGAAAAGAAAGTATCTTCCCATAAAAACTAAGCAGAATCATCCTCAGAGATATTTTTGTAATGAGGGCATTCAACTCACAGACTTGAACCTTCCTTTTGATAGAGTAGTCTTGAAACACTCATTTTGTAGAATCTGCAAGTGGATATTTGGAGTGCTTTGAGGTTTATGCTGGAAAAGGAAATATCTTCACATCAAAACTAGACAGAAGCATTCTCAGAAATTTCTGTGTGATGAGTGCATTCAACTCACAGACTTGAACATTCCTTTTGAGAGAACAGTTTTGAAACATTCTTTTTGTAGAATCTGCAAGTGGGTATTTTGAGCGATTTGAGGCCTATGCTGCAAAAAGAGAAATCTTCACATAAAAACTAGACAGAAGCATTCCCAGAAACTTCCCCATGCTTCATGCATTCAACTCACAGACTTAAACCTTCCGTTTGGTAGAACAGTTTTGAAACACTCTTTTTGTAGAATCTGCAATTGGATATTTGGAGCGATTTGAGGCCTATGATGAAAAAGCAAATATCTTCACCTAAAAACTAGATAGAAGCATTCTCAGAAACTTCTTTGTGATGAGTGCATTCAACCCACAGAGTTGAAACTTCCTTTTTTTAGAACAGTTTTGTAACACTCTCTTTGTAGAATCTGAATGTGGATACTTGGTGCGCTTTGAGGCCTATGCAGGAAATGGAAATATGTTCTCATAAAAACTAAGCAGAAGCATACTCACAAAGTTCTTAGTGATGAGTGCATTCAACTCAGAGACTTAAATCTTCCTTTTGATATAGCAGTTTTAAGACTCTCTTTTTGTAGAATCTGCAAGTGGATATTTGGAGCGCTATGAGGCCTACGCTGCAAAAGGAAATATCTTCACATAAAAACTATACAGAAGCATTCTCAGAAACACCTCTATGATGAGCGCATTGTACATACAGACTTGAACATTCTTTTTGATAGAGCAATTTTGAAACACTCCTTTTGTAGAATTTGCAAGTGGATATTTGGTGTGCTTTGAGGCCTAATCTGGAAAAGGAAATATCTTCACCTAAAAACTAGACAGAAACATTCTCAGAAACTTCTCTGGGATGAGTACATTCAACCAACAGAGTTGAACATTCCTTTTGATAGACTAGTTTTGAAACACACTTTTTGTAGAATCTGCAAGTGGATATTTGGAGGGCTTTGAGGCCTATGCTGGAAAAGAAAATATCTTCACCTAAAAACTAGACAGAAGCATTCTCAGAAGTTCCTTTGTGATGAGTGCATTCAACCCACAGGGTTGAAAGTTCCTTTTGATAGAACAATTCTGACACAATCTTCTTGTAGAATCTGCAAGTGGATATTTGGATTGCTTGAGGCCTATGCTGGAGTAAGAAATAATTTCACATAAAACTACATTGAAGCATTCTCAAAAACGTCTTTGTGATGTGTGCCTTCAACTCACAGAATTGAAACTTCCTTTTGATAAAACAGTTTTGAAACACCATATTGTAGAATCTGCAAGTGGATAGTTTTAGCAGTTTGAGGCCTAGCCTGGAAAAGGTTATATCTTCACATCAAAACCGGACAGAAGCACTCTCAGAAACTTCCGTGTGCTTTATGAATTCAACTCACAGACTTGAAACTTCCTTTTGATAGAACAGTTTGGAAACACACTTTTTGTAGAACCTGGAAGTGGATATTTGGAGCGCTTTGAAGTCTATGCAGGAAAAGGAAATATCATCACATAAAAGATAGACAGAAGTATTCTCAGAAACTTCTTCGTGATGTGTGCATTCAACTCACAGAGTTGAACCCTGCTTTTGAAAGAGCAGTTATGAAACGCCCTTTTTGTAGGATCTGCAGGTGGATATTTTCGGCACTTTGAGGCCAATGCTGGAAATGGAAATATGTATTCATAAAAACTAGACAGAAGCATTCTCAGAAACTTCTCTATGTTTTATGATTTCAATTCACAGAGTTGAACCTTCCTTTTGATAGCGCAGTTTTGAAACGCTCTTTTTGTAGAATCCGCAAGTGGATTTTTGGAGCTCTTTGAAGACTATGCTGCAAAAGGAAACATCTTCATATAAAATTTGGACAGAGGCCTTTTCAGAAACTACTTTGTGATGAACGCATTCAGCTCACAGGGTTGAACCTTCCTTTTGATAGAACAGTTGTGAAGCACTCTTTTAGTAGAATCTGAAAGTGGATATTTGGAGCTCTTTGAAGCTTATGATGGAAAAGGATATCTCTTCACAAAAAACCTAGACGGAAGTATTCTCAGAATCTTCATTGGGATGAGTGAGTTCAGCTCACAGAGTTGAACCAACCTTTTGATTGAACAGTTTTGAAACACTCTTTTTGTAGAGTCTGCAAGTGGATATTTGGAATGCTTTGAGGCTTGTGCTCGAAAAGGAAATTTCTTCATATAAATACTAGACAGAAGCATGCTCAGAAACTTCTTTGTGATGAGTGCATTGTACTCACAGACTTTAAATTTCCTTTTGATAGAGCAGTTTTGAAACAGTCTTTTTGTAGAATATGCAAGTTTATATTTGGTGCGATTTGAGGGCTAAGCTGGAAAAGGAAATATCTTCACATAAAAACTGGACAGAAGTATTCTCCTATCTTCTTTGTGATGTGTGCATTAAACTAACCGAGTAGAACCTTACTTTTGATAGAGCAGTTTTGAAACACCTTTTTTGTAGAATCTGCAAGTGCATATTTGGAGCGATTTTAGGCCTATGGTGAAAAGGGTGATATCTTCGCATAAAAACTAGATAGAAGCATTCTCAGAAACTTCCCTGTGCCTTATGCATTCAACTCACAGCCTTAAAACTTCCTTTTGAAAGAGCAGATTTGAAACACTGTTTTTGTAGAAACTGCAAGTGGATATTTGGAGCGCTTTGAGGCCTACGCAGGAAAAGGAAATATCCCCACATTAAAAGTAGACAAAAGCATTCTCCGAAACTACTTTGTGATGAAGGCATTCACCTCACAGAGTTGAACCTTCCCTTTGATGGAACAGTTTTGAAACACTCTTTCTGTAGAATCTGCAAGTGGATATTTGGAGGGCTTTGAGGCCTATGCTGGAAAAGGAAATATCTTCACATAATAACTAGACAGAAGCGTTCACAGAAACTTCTCTGTGATGAGTGCATTCAACTCACAGAGTTCAACCTTCCCTTTCGTAGAACAGTTATGAAACACTCTCTTTGTAGAATCTACAAGAGATTATTTGGAGCTCATTGAGGCCTACGCTGGAAAAGAAAGTATCTTCCCATAAAGCTAAGCAGAATCATCCTCAGAGATATTTTTGTAATGAGGGCATTCAACTCACAGACTTGAACCTTCCTTTTGATAGAGTAGTTTTGAAACACTCATTTTGTAGAATCTGCAAGTGGATATTTGGAGTGCTTTGAGGTTTATGCTGGAAAAGAAAATATCTTCACATCAAAACTAGACAGAAGCATTCTCAGAAATTTCTGTGTGATGAGCGCATTCAACTCACAGACTTGAACATTCCTTTTGAGAGAACAGTTTTGAAACATTCTTTTTGTAGAATCTGCAAGTGGGTATTTTGAGCGATTTGAGGCCTATGCTGCAAAAAGAGAAATCTTCACATAAAAACTAGACAGAAGCATTCCCAGAAACTTCCCCATGCTTCATGCATTCAACTCACAGACTTAAACCTTCCGTTTGATAGAACAGTTTTGAAACACTCTTTTTGTAGAATCTGCAATTGGATATTTGGAGCGATTTGAGGCCTATGATGAAAAAGCAAATATCTTCACCTAAAAACTAGATAGAAGCATTCTCAGAAACTTCTTTGTGATGAGTGCATTCAACCCACAGAGTTGAAACTTCCTTTTTTTAGAACAGTTTTGTAACACTCTCTTTGTAGAATCTGAATGTGGATACTTGGTGCGCTTTGAGGCCTATGCAGGAAATGGAAATATGTTCTCATAAAAACTAAGCAGAAGCATACTCACAAAGTTCTTAGTGATGAGTGCATTCAACTCAGAGACTTAAATCTTCCTTTTGATATAGCAGTTTTAAGACTCTCTTTTTGTAGAATCTGCAAGTGGATATTTGGAGCGCTATGAGGCCTACGCTGCAAAAGGAAATATCTTCACATAAAAACTATACAGAAGCATTCTCAGAAACACCTCTATGATGAGCGCATTGTACATACAGACTTGAACATTCTTTTTGATAGAGCAGTTTTGAAACACTCCTTTTGTAGAATTTGCAAGTGGATATTTGGTGTTCTTTGAGGCCTAATCTGGAAAAGGAAATATCTTCACCTAAAAACTAGACAGAAACATTCTCAGAAACTTCTCTGGGATGAGTACATTCAACCAACAGAGTTGAACATTCCTTTTGATAGACTAGTTTTGAAACACACTTTTTGTAGAATCTGCAAGTGGATATTTGGAGGGCTTTGAGGCCTATGCTGGAAAAGAAAATATCTTCACCTAAAAACTAGACAGAAGCATTCTCAGAAGTTCCTTTGTGATGAGTGCATTCAACCCACAGGGTTGAAAGTTCCTTTTGATAGAACAATTCTGACACAATCTTCTTGTAGAATCTGCAAGTGGATATTTGGATTGCTTGAGGCCTATGCTGGAGTAAGAAATAATTTCACATAAAACTACATTGAAGCATTCTCAAAAACGTCTTTGTGATGTGTGCCTTCAACTCACAGAATTGAAACTTCCTTTTGATAAAACAGTTTTGAAACACCATATTGTAGAATCTGCAAGTGGATAGTTTTAGCAGTTTGAGGCCTAGCCTGGAAAAGGTTATATCTTCACATCAAAACCGGACAGAAGCACTCTCAGAAACTTCCGTGTGCTTTATGAATTCAACTCACAGACTTGAAACTTCCTTTTGATAGAACAGTTTGGAAACACACTTTTTGTAGAACCTGGAAGTGGATATTTGGAGCGCTTTGAAGTCTATGCAGGAAAAGGAAATACCATCACATAAAAGATAGACAGAAGTATTCTCAGAAACTTCTTCGTGATGTGTGCATTCAACTCACAGAGTTGAACCCTGCTTTTGAAAGAGCAGTTATGAAACGCCCTTTTTGTAGGATCTGCAGGTGGATATTTTCGGCACTTTGAGGCCAATGCTGGAAATGGAAATATGTATTCATAAAAACTAGACAGAAGCATTCTCAGAAACTTCTCTATGTTTTATGATTTCAATTCACAGAGTTGAACCTTCCTTTTGATAGCGCAGTTTTGAAACGCTCTTTTTGTAGAATCCGCAAGTGGATTTTTGGAGCTCTTTGAAGACTATGCTGCAAAAGGAAACATCTTCATATAAAATTTGGACAGAGGCCTTTTCAGAAACTACTTTGTGATGAACGCATTCAGCTCACAGGGTTGAACCTTCCTTTTGATAGAACAGTTGTGAAGCACTCTTTTAGTAGAATCTGAAAGTGGATATTTGGAGCTCTTTGAAGCTTATGATGGAAAAGGAAATCTCTTCACTAAAAACCTAGACGGAAGTATTCTCAGAAACTTCATTGTGATGAGTGAGTTCAACTCACAGAGTTGAACCAACCTTTTGATTGAACAGTTTTGAAACACTCTTTTTGTAGAGTCTGCAAGTGGATATTTGGAATGCTTTGAGGCTTGTGCTCGAAAAGGTAATTTCTTCATATAAATACTAGACAGAAGCATGCTCAGAAACTTCTTTGTGATGAGTGCATTGTACTCACAGACTTTAAATTTCCTTTTGATAGAGCAGTTTTGAAACAGTCTTTTTGTAGAATATGCAAGTTTATATTTGGTGCGATTTGAGGGCTAAGCTGGAAAAGGAAATATCTTCACATAAAAACTGGACAGAAGTATTCTCCTATCTTCTTTGTGATGTGTGCATTAAACTAACCGAGTAGAACCTTACTTTTGATAGAGCAGTTTTGAAACACCTTTTTTGTAGGATCTGCAAGTGCATATTTGGAGCGATTTTAGGCCTATGGTGAAAAGGGGGATATCTTCGCATAAAAACTAGATAGAAGCATTCTCAGAAACTTCCCTGTGCCTTATGCATTCAACTCACAGCCTTAAAACTTCCTTTTGAAAGAGCAGATTTGAAACACTGTTTTTGTAGAAACTGCAAGTGGATATTTGGAGCGCTTTGAGGCCTACGCAGGAAAAGGAAATATCCCCACATGAAAAGTAGACAAAAGCATTCTCCGAAACTACTTTGTGATGAAGGCATTCACCTCACAGAGTTGAACCTTCCCTTTGATGGAACAGTTTTGAAACACTCTTTCTGTAGAATCTGCAAGTGGATATTTGGAGGGCTTTGAGGCCTATGCTGGAAAAGGAAATATCTTCACATAATAACTAGACGGAAGCGTTCACAGAAACTTCTCTGTGATGAGTGCATTCAACTCACAGAGTTCAACCTTCCCTTTGGTAGAACAGTTATGAAACACTCTCTTTGTAGAATCTACAAGAGATTATTTGGAGCTCATTGAGGCCTATGTTGGAAAAGAAAGTATCTTCCCATAAAAACTAAGCAGAATCATCCTCAGAGATATTTTTGTAATGAGGGCATTCAACTCACAGACTTGAACCTTCCTTTTGATAGAGTAGTCTTGAAACACTCATTTTGTAGAATCTGCAAGTGGATATTTGGAGTGCTTTGAGGTTTATGCTGGAAAAGGAAATATCTTCACATCAAAACTAGACAGAAGCATTCTCAGAAATTTCTGTGTGATGAGTGCATTCAACTCACAGACTTGAACATTCCTTTTGAGAGAACAGTTTTGAAACATTCTTTTTGTAGAATCTGCAAGTGGGTATTTTGAGCGATTTGAGGCCTATGCTGCAAAAAGAGAAATCTTCACATAAAAACTAGACAGAAGCATTCCCAGAAACTTCCCCATGCTTCATGCATTCAACTCACAGACTTAAACCTTCCGTTTGGTAGAACAGTTTTGAAACACTCTTTTTGTAGAATCTGCAATTGGATATTTGGAGCGATTTGAGGACTATGATGAAAAAGCAAATATCTTCACCTAAAAACTAGATAGAAGCATTCTCAGAAACTTCTTTGTGATGAGTGCATTCAACCCACAGAGTTGAAACTTCCTTTTTTTAGAACAGTTTTGTAACACTCTCTTTGTAGAATCTGAATGTGGATACTTGGTGCGCTTTGAGGCCTATGCAGGAAATGGAAATATGTTCTCATAAAAACTAAGCGGAAGCATACTCACAAAGTTCTTAGTGATGAGTGCATTCAACTCAGAGACTTAAATCTTCCTTTTGATATAGCAGTTTTAAGACTCTCTTTTTGTAGAATCTGCAAGTGGATATTTGGAGCGCTATGAGGCCTACGCTGCAAAAGGAAATATCTTCACATAAAAACTATACAGAAGCATTCTCAGAAACATCTCTATGATGAGCGCATTGTACATACAGACTTGAACATTCTTTTTGATAGAGCAGTTTTGAAACACTCCTTTTGTAGAATTTGCAAGTGGATATTTGGTGCGCTTTGAGGCCTAATCTGGAAAAGGAAATATCTTCACCTAAAAACTAGACAGAAACATTCTCAGAAACTTCTCTGGGATGAGTACATTCAACCAACAGAGTTGAACATTCCTTTTGATAGACTAGTTTTGAAACACACTTTTTGTAGAATCTGCAAGTGGATATTTGGAGGGCTTTGAGGCCTATGCTGGAAAAGAAAATATCTTCACCTAAAAACTAGACAGAAGCATTCTCAGAAGTTCCTTTGTGATGAGTGCATTCAACCCACAGGGTTGAAAGTTCCTTTTGATAGAACAATTCTGACACAATCTTCTTGTAGAATCTGCAAGTGGATATTTGGATTGCTTGAGGCCTATGCTGGAGTAAGAAATAATTTCACATAAAACTACATTGAAGCATTCTCAAAAACGTCTTTGTGATGTGTGCCTTCAACTCACAGAATTGAAACTTCCTTTTGATAAAACAGTTTTGAAACACCATATTGTAGAATCTGCAAGTGGATAGTTTTAGCAGTTTGAGGCCTAGCCTGGAAAAGGTTATATCTTCACATCAAAACCGGACAGAAGCACTCTCAGAAACTTCCGTGTGCTTTATGAATTCAACTCACAGACTTGAAACTTCCTTTTGATAGAACAGTTTGGAAACACACTTTTTGTAGAACCTGGAAGTGGATATTTGGAGCGCTTTGAAGTCTATGCAGGAAAAGGAAATACCATCACATAAAAGATAGACAGAAGTATTCTCAGAAACTTCTTCGTGATGTGTGCATTCAACTCACAGAGTTGAACCCTGCTTTTGAAAGAGCAGTTATGAAACGCCCTTTTTGTAGGATCTGCAGGTGGATATTTTCGGCACTTTGAGGCCAATGCTGGAAATGGAAATATGTATTCATAAAAACTAGACAGAAGCATTCTCAGAAACTTCTCTATGTTTTATGATTTCAATTCACAGAGTTGAACCTTCCTTTTGATAGCGCAGTTTTGAAACGCTCTTTTTGTAGAATCCGCAAGTGGATTTTTGGAGCTCTTTGAAGACTATGCTGCAAAAGGAAACATCTTCATATAAAATTTGGACAGAGGCCTTTTCAGAAACTACTTTGTGATGAACGCATTCAGCTCACAGGGTTGAACCTTCCTTTTGATAGAACAGTTGTGAAGCACTCTTTTAGTAGAATCTGAAAGTGGATATTTGGAGCTCTTTGAAGCTTATGATGGAAAAGGAAATCTCTTCACAAAAAACCTAGACGGAAGTATTCTCAGAAACTTCATTGTGATGAGTGAGTTCAGCTCACAGAGTTGAACCAACCTTTTGATTGAACAGTTTTGAAACACTCTTTTTGTAGAGTCTGCAAGTGGATATTTGGAATGCTTTGAGGCTTGTGCTCGAAAAGGAAATTTCTTCATATAAATACTAGACAGAAGCATGCTCAGAAACTTCTTTGTGATGAGTGCATTGTACTCACAGACTTTAAATTTCCTTTTGATAGAGCAGTTTTGAAACAGTCTTTTTGTAGAATATGCAAGTTTATATTTGGTGCGATTTGAGGGCTAAGCTGGAAAAGGAAATATCTTCACATAAAAACTGGACAGAAGTATTCTCCTATCTTCTTTGTGATGTGTGCATTAAACTAACCGAGTAGAACCTTACTTTTGATAGAGCAGTTTTGAAACACCTTTTTTGTAGGATCTGCAAGTGCATATTTGGAGCGATTTTAGGCCTATGGTGAAAAGGGGGATATCTTCGCATAAAAACTAGATAGAAGCATTCTCAGAAACTTCCCTGTGCCTTATGCATTCAACTCACAGCCTTAAAACTTCCTTTTGAAAGAGCAGATTTGAAACACTGTTTTTGTAGAAACTGCAAGTGGATATTTGGAGCGCTTTGAGGCCTACGCAGGAAAAGGAAATATCCCCACATGAAAAGTAGACAAAAGCATTCTCCGAAACTACTTTGTGATGAAGGCATTCACCTCACAGAGTTGAACCTTCCCTTTGATGGAACAGTTTTGAAACACTCTTTCTGTAGAATCTGCAAGTGGATATTTGGAGGGCTTTGAGGCCTATGCTGGAAAAGGAAATATCTTCACATAATAACTAGACGGAAGCGTTCACAGAAACTTCTCTGTGATGAGTGCATTCAACTCACAGAGTTCAACCTTCCCTTTGGTAGAACAGTTATGAAACACTCTCTTTGTAGAATCTACAAGAGATTATTTGGAGCTCATTGAGGCCTATGCTGGAAAAGAAAGTATCTTCCCATAAAAACTAAGCAGAATCATCCTCAGAGATATTTTTGTAATGAGGGCATTCAACTCACAGACTTGAACCTTCCTTTTGATAGAGTAGTCTTGAAACACTCATTTTGTAGAATCTGCAAGTGGATATTTGGAGTGCTTTGAGGTTTATGCTGGAAAAGGAAATATCTTCACATCAAAACTAGACAGAAGCATTCTCAGAAATTTCTGTGTGATGAGTGCATTCAACTCACAGACTTGAACATTCCTTTTGAGAGAACAGTTTTGAAACATTCTTTTTGTAGAATCTGCAAGTGGGTATTTTGAGCGATTTGAGGCCTATGCTGCAAAAAGAGAAATCTTCACATAAAAACTAGACAGAAGCATTCCCAGAAACTTCCCCATGCTTCATGCATTCAACTCACAGACTTAAACCTTCCGTTTGGTAGAACAGTTTTGAAACACTCTTTTTGTAGAATCTGCAATTGGATATTTGGAGCGATTTGAGGCCTATGATGAAAAAGCAAATATCTTCACCTAAAAACTAGATAGAAGCATTCTCAGAAACTTCTTTGTGATGAGTGCATTCAACCCACAGAGTTGAAACTTCCTTTTTTTAGAACAGTTTTGTAACACTCTCTTTGTAGAATCTGAATGTGGATACTTGGTGCGCTTTGAGGCCTATGCAGGAAATGGAAATATGTTCTCATAAAAACTAAGCAGAAGCATACTCACAAAGTTCTTAGTGATGAGTGCATTCAACTCAGAGACTTAAATCTTCCTTTTGATATAGCAGTTTTAAGACTCTCTTTTTGTAGAATCTGCAAGTGGATATTTGGAGCGCTATGAGGCCTACGCTGCAAAAGGAAATATCTTCACATAAAAACTATACAGAAGCATTCTCAGAAACACCTCTATGATGAGCGCATTGTACATACAGACTTGAACATTCTTTTTGATAGAGCAGTTTTGAAACACTCCTTTTGTAGAATTTGCAAGTGGATATTTGGTGTGCTTTGAGGCCTAATCTGGAAAAGGAAATATCTTCACCTAAAAACTAGACAGAAACATTCTCAGAAACTTCTCTGGGATGAGTACATTCAACCAACAGAGTTGAACATTCCTTTTGATAGACTAGTTTTGAAACACACTTTTTGTAGAATCTGCAAGTGGATATTTGGAGGGCTTTGAGGCCTATGCTGGAAAAGAAAATATCTTCACCTAAAAACTAGACAGAAGCATTCTCAGAAGTTCCTTTGTGATGAGTGCATTCAACCCACAGGGTTGAAAGTTCCTTTTGATAGAACAATTCTGACACAATCTTCTTGTAGAATCTGCAAGTGGATATTTGGATTGCTTGAGGCCTATGCTGGAGTAAGAAATAATTTCACATAAAACTACATTGAAGCATTCTCAAAAACGTCTTTGTGATGTGTGCCTTCAACTCACAGAATTGAAACTTCCTTTTGATAAAACAGTTTTGAAACACCATATTGTAGAATCTGCAAGTGGATAGTTTTAGCACTTTGAGGCCTAGCCTGGAAAAGGTTATATCTTCACATCAAAACCGGACAGAAACACTCTCAGAAACTTCCGTGTGCTTTATGAATTCAACTCACAGACTTGAAACTTCCTTTTGATAGAACAGTTTGGAAACACACTTTTTGTAGAACCTGGAAGTGGATATTTGGAGCGCTTTGAGGTCTACGCAGGAAAAGGAAATACCATCACATAAAAGATAGACAGAAGTATTCTCAGAAACTTCTTCGTGATGTGTGCATTCAACTCACAGAGTTGAACCCTGCTTTTGAAAGAGCAGTTATGAAACGCCCTTTTTGTAGGATCTGCAGGTGGATAATTTCGGCACTTTGAGGCCAATGCTGGAAATGGAAATATGTATTCATAAAAACTAGACAGAAGCATTCTCAGAAACTTCTCTATGTTTTATGATTTCAATTCACAGAGTTGAACCTTCCTTTTGATAGTGCAGTTTTGAAACGCTCTTTTTGTAGAATCCGCAAGTGGATTTTTGGAGCTCTTTGAAGACTATGCTGCAAAAGGAAACATCTTCATATAAAATTTGGACAGAGGCCTTTTCAGAAACTACTTTGTGATGAACGCATTCAGCTCACAGGGTTGAACCTTCCTTTTGATAGAACAGTTGTGAAGCACTCTTTTAGTAGAATCTGAAAGTGGATATTTGGAGCTCTTTGAAGCTTATGATGGAAAAGGAAATCTCTTCACAAAAAACCTAGACGGAAGTATTCTCAGAAACTTCATTGTGATGAGTGAGTTCAACTCACAGAGTTGAACCAACCTTTTGATTGAACAGTTTTGAAACACTCTTTTTGTAGAGTCTGCAAGTGGATATTTGGAATGCTTTGAGGCTTGTGCTCGAAAAGGAAATTTCTTCATATAAATACTAGACAGAAGCATGCTCAGAAACTTCTTTGTGATGAGTGCATTGTACTCACAGACTTTAAATTTCCTTTTGATAGAGCAGTTTTGAAACAGTCTTTTTGTAGAATATGCAAGTTTATATTTGGTGCGATTTGAGGGCTAAGCTGGAAAAGGAAATATCTTCACATAAAAACTGGACAGAAGTATTCTCCTATCTTCTTTGTGATGTGTGCATTAAACTAACCGAGTAGAACCTTACTTTTGATAGAGCAGTTTTGAAACACCTTTTTTGTAGAATCTGCAAGTGCATATTTGGAGCGATTTTAGGCCTATGGTGAAAAGGGGGATATCTTCGCATAAAAACTAGATAGAAGCATTCTCAGAAACTTCCCTGTGCCTTATGCATTCAACTCACAGCCTTAAAACTTCCTTTTGAAAGAGCAGATTTGAAACACTGTTTTTGTAGAAACTGCAAGTGGATATTTGGAGCGCTTTGAGGCCTACGCCGGAAAAGGAAATATCCCCACATTAAAAGTAGACAAAAGCATTCTCCGAAACTACTTTGTGATGAAGGCATTCACCTCACAGAGTTGAACCTTCCCTTTGATGGAACAGTTTTGAAACACTCTTTCTGTAGAATCTGCAAGTGGATATTTGGAGGGCTTTGAGGCCTATGCTGGAAAAGGAAATATCTTCACATAATAACTAGACGGAAGCGTTCACAGAAACTTCTCTGTGATGAGTGCATTCAACTCACAGAGTTCAACCTTCCCTTTGGTAGAACAGTTATGAAACACTCTCTTTGTAGAATCTACAAGAGATTATTTGGAGCTCATTGAGGCCTATGCTGGAAAAGAAAGTATCTTCCCATAAAAACTAAGCAGAATCATCCTCAGAGATATTTTGTAATGAGGGCATTCAACTCACAGACTTGAACCTTCCTTTTGATAGAGTAGTTTTGAAACACTCATCTTGTAGAATCTGCAAGTGGATATTTGGAGTGCTTTGAGGTTTATGCTGGAAAAGGAAATATCTTCACATCAAAACTAGACAGAAGCATTCTCAGAAATTTCTGTGTGATGAGTGCATTCAACTCACAGACTTGAACATTCCTTTTGAGAGAACAGTTTTGAAACATTCTTTTTGTAGAATCTGCAAGTGGGTATTTTGAGCGATTTGAGGCCTATGCTGCAAAAAGAGAAATCTTCACATAAAAACTAGACAGAAGCATTCCCAGAAACTTCCCCATGCTTCATGCATTCAACTCACAGACTTAAACCTTCCGTTTGGTAGAACAGTTTTGAAACACTCTTTTTGTAGAATCTGCAATTGGATATTTGGAGCGATTTGAGGCCTATGATGAAAAAGCAAATATCTTCACCTAAAAACTAGATAGAAGCATTCTCAGAAACTTCTTTGTGATGAGTGCATTCAACCCACAGAGTTGAAACTTCCTTTTTTTAGAACAGTTTTGTAACACTCTCTTTGTAGAATCTGAATGTGGATACTTGGTGCGCTTTGAGGCCTATGCAGGAAATGGAAATATGTTCTCATAAAAACTAAGCAGAAGCATACTCACAAAGTTCTTAGTGATGAGTGCATTCAACTCAGAGACTTAAATCTTCCTTTTGATATAGCAGTTTTAAGACTCTCTTTTTGTAGAATCTGCAAGTGGATATTTGGAGCGCTATGAGGCCTACGCTGCAAAAGGAAATATCTTCACATAAAAACTATACAGAAGCATTCTCAGAAACACCTCTATGATGAGCGCATTGTACATACAGACTTGAACATTCTTTTTGATAGAGCAGTTTTGAAACACTCCTTTTGTAGAATTTGCAAGTGGATATTTGGTGTGCTTTGAGGCCTAATCTGGAAAAGGAAATATCTTCACCTAAAAACTAGACAGAAACATTCTCAGAAACTTCTCTGGGATGAGTACATTCAACCAACAGAGTTGAACATTCCTTTTGATAGACTAGTTTTGAAACACACTTTTTGTAGAATCTGCAAGTGGATATTTGGAGGGCTTTGAGGCCTATGCTGGAAAAGAAAATATCTTCACCTAAAAACTAGACAGAAGCATTCTCAGAAGTTCCTTTGTGATGAGTGCATTCAACCCACAGGGTTGAAAGTTCCTTTTGATAGAACAATTCTGACACAATCTTCTTGTAGAATCTGCAAGTGGATATTTGGATTGCTTGAGGCCTATGCTGGAGTAAGAAATAATTTCACATAAAACTTCATTGAAGCATTCTCAAAAACGTCTTTGTGATGTGTGCCTTCAACTCACAGAATTGAAACTTCCTTTTGATAAAACAGTTTTGAAACACCATATTGTAGAATCTGCAAGTGGATAGTTTTAGCAGTTTGAGGCCTAGCCTGGAAAAGGTTATATCTTCACATCAAAACCGGACAGAAGCATTCTCAGAAACTTCCGTGTGCTTTATGAATTCAACTCACAGACTTGAAACTTCCTTTTGATAGAACAGTTTGGAAACACACTTTTTGTAGAACCTGGAAGTGGATATTTGGAGCGCTTTGAGGTCTATGCAGGAAAAGGAAATACCATCACATAAAAACTAGACAGAAGTATTCTCAGAAACTTCTTCGTGATGTGTGCATTCAACTCACAGAGTTGAACCCTGCTTTTGAAAGAGCAGTTATGAAACGCCCTTTTTGTAGGATCTGCAGGTGGATATTTTCGGCACTTTGAGGCCAATGCTGGAAATGGAAATATGTATTCATAAAAACTAGACAGAAGCATTCTCAGAAACTTCTCTATGTTTTTTGATTTCAATTCACAGAGTTGAACCTTCCTTTTGATAGCGCAGTTTTGAAACGCTCTTTTTGTAGAATCCGCAAGTGGATTTTTGGAGCTCTTTGAAGACTATGCTGCAAAAGGAAACATCTTCATATAAAATTTGGACAGAGGCCTTTTCAGAAACTACTTTGTGATGAACGCATTCAGCTCACAGGGTTGAACCTTCCTTTTGATAGAACAGTTGTGAAGCACTCTTTTAGTAGAATCTGAAAGTGGATATTTGGAGCTCTTTGAAGCTTATGATGGAAAAGGAAATCTCTTCACAAAAAACCTAGACGGAAGTATTCTCAGAAACTTCATTGTGATGAGTGAGTTCAGCTCACAGAGTTGAACCAACCTTTTGATTGAACAGTTTTGAAACACTCTTTTTGTAGAGTCTGCAAGTGGATATTTGGAATGCTTTGAGGCTTGTGCTCGAAAAGGAAATTTCTTCATATAAATACTAGACAGAAGCATGCTCAGAAACTTCTTTGTGATGAGTGCATTGTACTCACAGACTTTAAATTTCCTTTTGATAGAGCAGTTTTGAAACAGTCTTTTTGTAGAATATGCAAGTTTATATTTGGTGCGATTTGAGGGCTAAGCTGGAAAAGGAAATATCTTCACATAAAAACTGGACAGAAGTATTCTCCTATCTTCTTTGTGATGTGTGCATTAAACTAACCGAGTAGAACCTTACTTTTGATAGAGCAGTTTTGAAACACCTTTTTTGTAGAATCTGCAAGTGCATATTTGGAGCGATTTTAGGCCTATGGTGAAAAGGGGGATATCTTCGCATAAAAACTAGATAGAAGCATTCTCAGAAACTTCCCTGTGCCTTATGCATTCAACTCACAGCCTTAAAACTTCCTTTTGAAAGAGCAGATTTGAAACACTGTTTTTGTAGAAACTGCAAGTGGATATTTGGAGCGCTTTGAGGCCTACGCCGGAAAAGGAAATATCCCCACATTAAAAGTAGACAAAAGCATTCTCCGAAACTACTTTGTGATGAAGGCATTCACCTCACAGAGTTGAACCTTCCCTTTGATGGAACAGTTTTGAAACACTCTTTCTGTAGAATCTGCAAGTGGATATTTGGAGGGCTTTGAGGCCTATGCTGGAAAAGGAAATATCTTCACATAATAACTAGACGGAAGCGTTCACAGAAACTTCTCTGTGATGAGTGCATTCAACTCACAGAGTTCAACCTTCCCTTTCGTAGAACAGTTATGAAACACTCTCTTTGTAGAATCTACAAGAGATTATTTGGAGCTCATTGAGGCCTACGCTGGAAAAGAAAGTATCTTCCCATAAAGCTAAGCAGAATCATCCTCAGAGATATTTTTGTAATGAGGGCATTCAACTCACAGACTTGAACCTTCCTTTTGATAGAGTAGTTTTGAAACACTCATTTTGTAGAATCTGCAAGTGGATATTTGGAGTGCTTTGAGGTTTATGCTGGAAAAGGAAATATCTTCACATCAAAACTAGACAGAAGCATTCTCAGAAATTTCTGTGTGATGAGCGCATTCAACTCACAGACTTGAACATTCCTTTTGAGAGAACAGTTTTGAAACATTCTTTTTGTAGAATCTGCAAGTGGGTATTTTGAGCGATTTGAGGCCTATGCTGCAAAAAGAGAAATCTTCACATAAAAACTAGACAGAAGCATTCCCAGAAACTTCCCCATGCTTCATGCATTCAACTCACAGACTTAAACCTTCCGTTTGATAGAACGGTTTTGAAACACTCTTTTTGTAGAATCTGCAATTGGATATTTGGAGCGATTTGAGGCCTATGATGAAAAAGCAAATATCTTCACCTAAAAATTAGATAGAAGCATTCTCAGAAACTTCTTTGTGATGAGTGCATTCAACCCACAGAGTTGAAACTTCCTTTTTTTAGAACAGTTTTGTAACACTCTCTTTGTAGAATCTGAATGTGGATACTTGGTGCGCTTTGAGGCCTATGCAGGAAATGGAAATATGTTCTCATAAAAACTAAGCAGAAGCATACTCACAAAGTTCTTAGTGATGAGTGCATTCAACTCAGAGACTTAAATCTTCCTTTTGATATAGCAGTTTTAAGACTCTCTTTTTGTAGAATCTGCAAGTGGATATTTGGAGCGCTATGAGGCCTACGCTGCAAAAGGAAATATCTTCACATAAAAACTATACAGAAGCATTCTCAGAAACATCTCTATGATGAGCGCATTGTACATACAGACTTGAACATTCTTTTTGATAGAGCAGTTTTGAAACACTCCTTTTGTAGAATTTGCAAGTGGATATTTGGTGTGCTTTGAGGCCTAATCTGGAAAAGGAAATATCTTCACCTAAAAACTAGACAGAAACATTCTCAGAAACTTCTCTGGGATGAGTACATTCAACCAACAGAGTTGAACATTCGTTTTGATAGACTAGTTTTGAAACAAACTTTTTGTAGAATCTGCAAGTTGATATTTGGAGGGCTTTGAGGCCTATGCTGGAAAAGAAAATATCTTCACCTAAAAACTAGACAGAAGCATTCTCAGAAGTTCCTTTGTGATGAGTGCATTCAACCCACAGGGTTGAAAGTTCCTTTTGATAGAACAATTCTGACACAATCTTCTTGTAGAATCTGCAAGTGGATATTTGGATTGCTTGAGGCCTATGCTGGAGTAAGAAATAATTTCACATAAAACTTCATTGAAGCATTCTCAAAAACGTCTTTGTGATGTGTGCCTTCAACTCACAGAATTGAAACTTCCTTTTGATAAAAGAGTTTTGAAACACCATATTGTAGAATCTGCAAGTGGATAGTTTTAGCAGTTTGAGGCCTAGCCTGGAAAAGGTTATATCTTCACATCAAAACCGGACAGAAGCATTCTCAGAATCTTCCGTGTGCTTTATGAATTCAACTCACAGACTTGAAACTTCCTTTTGATAGAACAGTTTGGAAACACACTTTTTGTAGAACCTGGAAGTGGATATTTGGAGCGCTTTGAGGTCTATGCAGGAAAAGGAAATACCATCACATAAAAACTAGACAGAAGTATTCTCAGAAACTTCTTCATGATGTGTGCATTCAACTCACAGAGTTGAACCCTGCTTTTGAAAGAGCAGTTATGAAACGCCCTTTTTGTAGGATCTGCAGGTGGATATTTTCGGCACTTTGAGGCCAATGCTGGAAATGGAAATATGTATTCATAAAAACTAGACAGAAGCATTCTCAGAAACTTCTCTATGTTTTTTGATTTCAATTCACAGAGTTGAACCTTCCTTTTGATAGCGCAGTTTTGAAACGCTCTTTTTGTAGAATCCGCAAGTGGATTTTTGGAGCTCTTTGAAGACTATGCTGCAAAAGGAAACATCTTCATATAAAATTTGGACAGAGGCCTTTTCAGAAACTACTTTGTGATGAACGCATTCAGCTCACAGGGTTGAACCTTCCTTTTGATAGAACAGTTGTGAAGCACTCTTTTAGTAGAATCTGAAAGTGGATATTTGGAGCTCTTTGAAGCTTATGATGGAAAAGGAAATCTCTTCACAAAAAACCTAGACGGAAGTATTCTCAGAAACTTCATTGTGATGAGTGAGTTCAGCTCACAGAGTTGAACCAACCTTTTGATTGAACAGTTTTGAAACACTCTTTTTGTAGAGTCTGCAAGTGGATATTTGGAATGCTTTGAGGCTTGTGCTCGAAAAGGAAATTTCTTCATATAAATACTAGACAGAAGCATGCTCAGAAACTTCTTTGTGATGAGTGCATTGTACTCACAGACTTTAAATTTCCTTTTGATAGAGCAGTTTTGAAACAGTCTTTTTGTAGAATATGCAAGTTTATATTTGGTGCGATTTGAGGGCTAAGCTGGAAAAGGAAATATCTTCACATAAAAACTGGACAGAAGTATTCTCCTATCTTCTTTGTGATGTGTGCATTAAACTAACCGAGTAGAACCTTACTTTTGATAGAGCAGTTTTGAAACACCTTTTTTGTAGAATCTGCAAGTGCATATTTGGAGCGATTTTAGGCCTATGGTGAAAAGGGGGATATCTTCGCATAAAAACTAGATAGAAGCATTCTCAGAAACTTACCTGTGCCTTATGCATTCAACTCACAGCCTTAAAACTTCCTTTTGAAAGAGCAGATTTGAAACACTGTTTTTGTAGAAACTGCAAGTGGATATTTGGAGCGCTTTGAGGCCTACGCCGGAAAAGGAAATATCCCCACATTAAAAGTAGACAAAAGCATTCTCCGAAACTACTTTGTGATGAAGGCATTCACCTCACAGAGTTGAACCTTCCCTTTGATGGAACAGTTTTGAAACACTCTTTCTGTAGAATCTGCAAGTGGACATTTGGAGGGCTTTGAGGCCTATGCTGGAAAAGGAAATATCTTCACATAATAACTGGACGGAAGCATTCACAGAAACTTCTCTGTGATGAGTGCATTCAACTCACAGAGTTCAACCTTCCCTTTGGTAGAACAGTTATGAAACACTCTCCTTGTAGAATCTACAAGAGATTATTTGGAGCTCATTGAGGCCTATGCTGGAAAAGAAAGTATCTTCCCATAAAAACTAAGCAGAATCATCCTCAGAGATATTTTTGTAATGAGGGCATTCAAATCACAGACTTGAACCTTCCTTTTGATAGAGTAGTTTTGAAACACTCATTTTGTAGAATCTGCAAGTGGATATTTGGAGTGCTTTGAGGTTTATGCTGGAAAAGGAAATATCTTCACATCAAAACTAGACAGAAGCATTCTCAGAAATTTCTGTGTGATGAGTGCATTCAACTCACAGACTTGAACATTCCTTTTGAGAGAACAGTTTTGAAACATTCTTTTTGTAGAATCTGCAAGTGGGTATTTTCAGCGATTTGAGGCCTATGCTGCAAAAAGAGAAATCTTCACATAAAAACTAGACAGAAGCATTCCCAGAAACTTCCCCATGCTCCATGCATTCAACTCACAGACTTAAACCTTCCGTTTGATAGAACAGTTTTGAAACACTCTTTTTGAAGAATCTGCAATTGGATATTTGGAGCGATTTGAGGCCTATGATGAAAAAGCAAATATCTTCACCTAAAAACTAGATAGAAGCATTCTCAGAAACTTCTTTGTGATGAGTGCATTCAACCCACAGAGTTGAAACTTCCTTTTTTTTTGAACAGTTTTGTAACACTCTCTTTGTAGAATCTGAATGTGGATACTTGGTGCGCTTTGAGGCCTATGCAGGAAATGGAAATATGTTCTCATAAAAACTAAGCAGAAGCATACTCACAAAGTTCTTAGTGATGAGTGCATTCAACTCAGAGACTTAAATCTTCCTTTTGATATAGCAGTTTTAAGACTCTCTTTTTGTAGAATCTGCAAGTGGATATTTGGAGCGCTATGAGGCCTACGCTGCAAAAGGAAATATCTTCACATAAAAACTATACAGAAGCATTCTCAGAAACATCTCTATGATGAGCGCATTGTACATACAGACTTGAACATTCTTTTTGATAGAGCAGTTTTGAAACACTCCTTTTGTAGAATTTGCAAGTGGATATTTGGTGTGCTTTGAGGCCTAATCTGGAAAAGGAAATATCTTCACCTAAAAACTAGACAGAAACATTCTCAGAAACTTCTCTGGGATGAGTACATTCAACCAACAGAGTTGAACATTCCTTTTGATAGACTAGTTTTGAAACCCACTTTCTGTAGAATCTGCAAGTGGATATTTGGAGGGCTTTGAGGCCTATGCTGGAAAAGAAAATATCTTCACCTAAAAACTAGACAGAAGCATTCTCAGAAATTCCTTTGTGATGAGTGCATTCAACCCACAGGGTTGAAAGTTCCTTTTGATAGAACAATTCTGACACAATCTTCTTGTAGAATCTGCAAGTGGATATTTGGATTGCTTGAGGCCTATGCTGGAGTAAGAAATAATTTCACATAAAACTACATTGAAGCATTCTCAAAAACGTCTTTGTGATGTGTGCCTTCTACTCACAGAATTGAAACTTCCTTTTGATAAAAGAGTTTTGAAACACCATATTGTAGAATCTGCAAGTGGATAGTTTTAGCACTTTGAGGCCTAGCCTGGAAAAGGTTATATCTTCACATCAAAACCGGACAGAAGCATTCTCAGAAACTTCCCTGTGCTTTATGAATTCAACTCACAGACTTGAAACTTCCTTTTGATAGAACAGTTTGGAAACACACTTTTTGTAGAACCTGGAAGTGGATATTTGGAGCGCTTTGAGGTCTATGCAGGAAAAGGAAATACCATCACATAAAAACTAGACAGAAGTATTCTCAGAAACTTCTTCGTGATGTGTGCATTCAACTCACAGAGTTGAACCCTGCTTTTGAAAGAGCAGTTAGGAAACGCCCTTTTTGTAGGATCTGCAGGTGGATATTTTTGGCAATTTGAGGCCAATGCTGGAAATGGAAATATGTATTCATAAAAACTAGACAGAAGCATTCTCAGAAACTTCTCTATGTTTTATGATTTCAATTCACAGAGTTGAACCTTCCTTTTGATAGCGCAGTTTTGAAACGCTCTTTTTGTAGAATCCGCAAGTGGATTTTTGGAGCTCTTTGAAGACTATGCTGCAAAAGGAAACATCTTCATATAAAATTTGGACAGAGGCCTTTTCAGAAACTACTTTGTGATGAGCGCATTCAGCTCACAGGGTTGAACCTTCCTTTTGATAGAACAGTTGTGAAGCACTCTTTTAGTAGAATCTGAAAGTGGAAATTTGGAGCTCTTTGAAGCTTATGATGGAAAAGGAAATCTCTTCACAAAAAACCTAGACGGAAGTATTCTCAGAAACTTCATTGTGATGAGTGAGTTCAACTCACAGAGCTGAACCAACCTTTTTATTGAACAGTTTTGAAACACTCTTTTTGTAGAGTCTGCAAGTGGATATTTGGAATGCTTTGAGGCTTGTGCTCGAAAAGGAAATTTCTTCATATAAATACTAGACAGAAGCATGCTCAGAAACTTCTTTGTGATGAGTGCATTGTACTCACAGACTTTAAATTTCCTTTTGATAGAGCAGTTTTGAAACAGTCTTTTTGTAGAATATGCAAGTTTATATTTGGTGCGATTTGAGGGCTAAGCTGGAAAAGGAAATATGTTCACATAAAAACTGGACAGAAGTATTCTCCTATCTTCTTTGTGATGTGTGCATTAAACTAACCGAGTAGAACCTTACTTTTGATAGAGCAGTTTTGAAACACCTTTTTTGTAAAATCTGCAAGTGCATATTTGGAGCGATTTTAGGCCTATGGTGAAAAGGGGGATATCTTCGCATAAAAACTAGATAGAAGCATTCTCAGAAACTTCCCTGTGCCTTATGCATTCAACTCACAGCCTTAAAACTTCCTTTTGAAAGAGCAGATTTGAAACACTGTTTTTGTAGAAACTGCAAGTGGATATTTGGAGCGCTTTGAGGCCTACGCAGGAAAAGGAAATATCCCCACATTAAAAGTAGACAAAAGCATTCTCCGAAACTACTTTGTGATGAAGGCATCCACCTCACAGAGTTGAACCTTCCCTTTGATGGAACAGTTTTGAAACACTCTTTCTGTAGAATCTGCAAGTGGACATTTGGAGGGCTTTGAGGCCTATGCTGGAAAAGGAAATATCTTCACATAATAACTGGACGGAAGCATTCACAGAAACTTCTCTGTGATGAGTGCATTCAACTCACAGAGTTCAACCTTCCCTTTGGTAGAACAGTTATGAAACACTCTCTTTGTAGAATCTACAAGAGATTATTTGGAGCTCATTGAGGCCTATGCTGGAAAAGAAAGTATCTTCCCATAAAAACTAAGCAGAATCATCCTCAGAGATATTTTTGTAATGAGGGCATTCAAATCACAGACTTGAACCTTCCTTTTGATAGAGTAGTTTTGAAACACTCATTTTGTAGAATCTGCAAGTGGATATTTGGAGTGCTTTGAGGTTTATGCTGGAAAAGGAAATATCTTCACATCAAAACTAGACAGAAGCATTCTCAGAAATTTCTGTGTGATGAGTGCATTCAACTCACAGACTTGAACATTCCTTTTGAGAGAACAGTTTTGAAACATTCTTTTTGTAGAATCTGCAAGTGGGTATTTTCAGCGATTTGAGGCCTATGCTGCAAAAAGAGAAATCTTCACATAAAAACTAGACAGAAGCATTCCCAGAAACTTCCCCATGCTCCATGCATTCAACTCACAGACTTAAACCTTCCGTTTGATAGAACAGTTTTGAAACACTCTTTTTGTAGAATCTGCAATTGGATATTTGGAGCGATTTGAGGCCTATGATGAAAAAGCAAATATCTTCACCTAAAAACTAGATAGAAGCATTCTCAGAAACTTCTTTGTGATGAGTGCATTCAACCCACAGAGTTGAAACTTCCTTTTTTTAGAACAGTTTTGTAACACTCTCTTTGTAGAATCTGAATGTGGATACTTGGTGCGCTTTGAGGCCTATGCAGGAAATGGAAATATGTTCTCATAAAAACTAAGCAGAAGCATACTCACAAAGTTCTTAGTGATGAGTGCATTCAACTCAGAGACTTAAATCTTCCTTTTGATATAGCAGTTTTAAGACTCTCTTTTTGTAGAATCTGCAAGTGGATATTTGGAGCACTATGAGGCCTACGCTGCAAAAGGAAATATCTTCACATAAAAACTATACAGAAGCATTCTCAGAAACATCTCTATGATGAGCGCATTGTACATACAGACTTGAACATTCTTTTTGATAGAGCAGTTTTGAAACACTCCTTTTGTAGAATTTGCAAGTGGATATTTGGTGTGCTTTGAGGCCTAATCTGGAAAAGGAAATATCTTCACCTAAAGACTAGACAGAAACATTCTCAGAAACTTCTCTGGGATGAGTACATTCAACCAACAGAGTTGAACATTCCTTTTGATAGACTAGTTTTGAAACCCACTTTCTGTAGAATCTGCAAGTGGATATTTGGAGGGCTTTGAGGCCTATGCTGGAAAAGAAAATATCTTCACCTAAAAACTAGACAGAAGCATTCTCAGAAATTCCTTTTGATGAGTGCATTCAACCCACAGGGTTGAAAGTTCCTTTTGATAGAACAATTCTGACACAATCTTCTTGTAGAATCTGCAAGTGGATATTTGGATTGCTTGAGGCCTATGCTGGAATAAGAAATAATTTCACATAAAACTACATTGAAGCATTCTCAAAAACGTCTTTGTGATGTGTGCCTTCTACTCACAGAATTGAAACTTCCTTTTGATAAAACAGTTTTGAAACACCATATTGTAGAATCTGCAAGTGGATAGTTTTAGCACTTTGAGGCCTAGCCTGGAAAAGGTTATATCTTCACATCAAAACCGGACAGAAGCATTCTCAGAAACTTCCCTGTGCTTTATGAATTCAACTCACAGACTTGAAACTTCCTTTTGATAGAACAGTTTGGAAACACACTTTTTGTAGAACCTGGAAGTGGATATTTGGAGCGCTTTGAGGTCTATGCAGGAAAAGGAAATACCATCACATAAAAACTAGACAGAAGTATTCTCAGAAACTTCTTCGTGATGTGTGCATTCAACTCACAGTGTTGAACCCTGCTTTTGAAAGAGCAGTTAGGAAACGCCCTTTTTGTAGGATCTGCAGGTGGATATTTTTGGCACTTTGAGGCCAATGCTGGAAATGGAAATATGTATTCATAAAAACTAGACAGAAGCATTCTCAGAAACTTCTCTATGTTTTATGATTTCAATTCACAGAGTTGAACCTTCCTTTTGATAGCGCAGTTTTGAAACGCTCTTTTTGTAGAATCCGCAAGTGGATTTTTGGAGCTCTTTGAAGACTATGCTGCAAAAGGAAACATCTTCATATAAAATGTGGACAGAGGCCTTTTCAGAAACTACTTTGTGATGAACGCATTCAGCTCACAGGGTTGAACCTTCCTTTTGATAGAACAGTTGTGAAGCACTCTTTTAGTAGAATCTGAAAGTGGATATTTGGAGCTCTTTGAAGCTTATGATGGAAAAGGAAATCTCTTCACAAAAAACCTAGACGGAAGTATTCTCAGAAACTTCATTGTGATGAGTGAGTTCAACTCACAGAGCTGAACCAACCTTTTGATTGGACAGTTTTGAAACACTCTTTTTGTAGAGTCTGCAAGGGGATATTTGGAATGCTTTGAGGCTTGTGCTCGAAAAGGAAATTTCTTCATATAAATACTAGACAGAAGCATGCTCAGAAACTTCTTTGTGATGAGTGCATTGTACTCACAGACTTTAAATTTCCTTTTGATAGAGCAGTTTTGAAACAGTCTTTTTGTAGAATATGCAAGTTTATATTTGGTGCGATTTGAGGGCTAAGCTGGAAAAGGAAATATCTTCACATAAAAACTGGACAGAAGTATTCTCCTATCTTCTTTGTGATGTGTGCATTAAACTAACCGAGTAGAACCTTACTTTTGATAGAGCAGTTTTGAAACACCTTTTTTGTAGAATCTGCAAGTGCATATTTGGAGCGATTTTAGGCCTATGGTGAAAAGGGGGATATCTTCGCATAAAAACTAGATAGAAGCATTCTCAGAAACTTCCCTGTGCCTTATGCATTCAACTCACAGCCTTAAAACTTCCTTTTGAAAGAGCAGATTTGAAACACTGTTTTTGTAGAAACTGCAAGTGGATATTTGGAGCGCTTTGAGGCCTACGCAGGAAAAGGAAATATCCCCACATTAAAAGTAGACAAAAGCATTCTCCGAAACTACTTTGTGATGAAGGCATTCACCTCACAGAGTTGAACCTTCCCTTTGATGGAACAGTTTTGAAACACTCTTTCTGTAGAATCTGCAAGTGGACATTTGGAGGGCTTTGAGGCCTATGCTGGAAAAGGAAATATCTTCACATAATAACTGGACGGAAGCATTCACAGAAACTTCTCTGTGATGAGTGCATTCAACTCACAGAGTTCAACCTTCCCTTTGGTAGAACAGTTATGAAACACTCTCTTTGTAGAATCTACAAGAGATTATTTGGAGCTCATTGAGGCCTATGCTGGAAAAGAAAGTATCTTCCCATAAAAACTAAGCAGAATCATCCTCAGAGATATTTTTGTAATGAGGGCATTCAACTCACAGACTTGAACCTTCCTTTTGATAGAGTAGTTTTGAAACACTCATTTTGTAGAATCTGCAAGTGGATATTTGGAGTGCTTTGAGGTTTATGCTGGAAAAGGAAATATCTTCACATCAAAACTAGACAGAAGCATTCTCAGAAATTTCTGTGTGATGAGTGCATTCAACTCACAGACTTGAACATTCCTTTTGAGAGAACAGTTTTGAAACATTCTTTTTGTAGAATCTGCAAGTGGGTATTTTGAGCGATTTGAGGCCTATGCTGCAAAAAGAGAAATCTTCACATAAAAACTAGACAGAAGCATTCCCAGAAACTTCCCCATGCTTCATGCATTCAACTCACAGACTTAAACCTTCCGTTTGATAGAACAGTTTTGAAACACTCTTTTTGTAGAATCTGCAATTGGATATTTGGAGCGATTTGAGGCCTATGATGAAAAAGCAAATATCTTCACCTAAAAACTAGATAGAAGCATTCTCAGAAACTTCTTTGTGATGAGTGCATTCAACCCACAGAGTTGAAACTTCCTTTTTTTAGAACAGTTTTGTAACACTCTCTTTGTAGAATCTGAATGTGGATACTTGGTGCGCTTTGAGGCCTATGCAGGAAATGGAAATATGTTCTCATAAAAACTAAGCAGAAGCATACTCACAAAGTTCTTAGTGATGAGTGCATTCAACTCAGAGACTTAAATCTTCCTTTTGATATAGCAGTTTTAAGACTCTCTTTTTGTAGAATCTGCAAGTGGATATTTGGAGCGCTATGAGGCCTACGCTGCAAAAGGAAATATCTTCACATAAAAACTATACAGAAGCATTCTCAGAAACATCTCTATGATGAGCGCATTGTACATACAGACTTGAACATTCTTTTTGATAGAGCAGTTTTGAAACACTCCTTTTGTAGAATTTGCAAGTGGATATTTGGTGTGCTTTGAGGCCTAATCTGGAAAAGGAAATATCTTCACCTAAAAACTAGACAGAAACATTCTCAGAAACTTCTCTGGGATGAGTACATTCAACCAACAGAGTTGAACATTCCTTTTGATAGACTAGTTTTGAAACACACTTTCTGTAGAATCTGCAAGTGGATATTTGGAGGGCTTTGAGGCCTATGCTGGAAAAGAAAATATCTTCACCTAAAAACTAGACAGAAGCATTCTCAGAAATTCCTTTGTGATGAGTGCATTCAACCCACAGGGTTGAAAGTTCCTTTTGATAGAACAATTCTGACACAATCTTCTTGTAGAATCTGCAAGTGGATATTTGGATTGCTTGAGGCCTATGCTGGAGTAAGAAATAATTTCACATAAAACTACATTGAAGCATTCTCAAAAACGTCTTTGTGATGTGTGCCTTCTACTCACAGAATTGAAACTTCCTTTTGATAAAAGAGTTTTGAAACACCATATTGTAGAATCTGCAAGTGGATAGTTTTAGCACTTTGAGGCCTAGCCTGGAAAAGGTTATATCTTCACATCAAAACCGGACAGAAGCATTCTCAGAAACTTCCCTGTGCTTTATGAATTCAACTCACAGACTTGAAACTTCCTTTTGATAGAACAGTTTGGAAACACACTTTTTGTAGAACCTGGAAGTGGATATTTGGAGCGCTTTGAGGTCTATGCAGGAAAAGGAAATACCATCACATAAAAACTAGACAGAAGTATTCTCAGAAACTTCTTCGTGATGTGTGCATTCAACTCACAGAGTTGAACCCTGCTTTTGAAAGAGCAGTTAGGAAACGCCCTTTTTGTAGGATCTGCAGGTGGATATTTTTGGCACTTTGAGGCCAATGCTGGAAATGGAAATATGTATTCATAAAAACTAGACAGAAGCATTCTCAGAAACTTCTCTATGTTTTATGATTTCAATTCACAGAGTTGAACCTTCCTTTTGATAGCGCAGTTTTGAAACGCTCTTTTTGTAGAATCCGCAAGTGGATTTTTGGAGCTCTTTGAAGACTATGCTGCAAAAGGAAACATCTTCATATAAAATGTGGACAGAGGCCTTTTCAGAAACTACTTTGTGATGAACGCATTCAGCTCACAGGGTTGAACCTTCCTTTTGATAGAACAGTTGTGAAGCACTCTTTTAGTAGAATCTGAAAGTGGATATTTGGAGCTCTTTGAAGCTTATGATGGAAAAGGAAATCTCTTCACAAAAAACCTAGACGGAAGTATTCTCAGAAACTTCATTGTGATGAGTGAGTTCAACTCACAGAGCTGAACCAACCTTTTGATTGGACAGTTTTGAAACACTCTTTTTGTAGAGTCTGCAAGTGGATATTTGGAATGCTTTGAGGCTTGTGCTCGAAAAGGAAATTTCTTCATATAAATACTAGACAGAAGCATGCTCAGAAACTTCTTTGTGATGAGTGCATTGTACTCACAGACTTTAAATTTCCTTTTGATAGAGCAGTTTTGAAACAGTCTTTTTGTAGAATATGCAAGTTTATATTTGGTGCGATTTGAGGGCTAAGCTGGAAAAGGAAATATCTTCACATAAAAACTGGACAGAAGTATTCTCCTATCTTCTTTGTGATGTGTGCATTAAACTAACCGAGTAGAACCTTACTTTTGATAGAGCAGTTTTGAAACACCTTTTTTGTAGAATCTGCAAGTGCATATTTGGAGCGATTTTAGGCCTATGGTGAAAAGGGGGATATCTTCGCATAAAAACTAGATAGAAGCATTCTCAGAAACTTCCCTGTGCCTTATGCATTCAACTCACAGCCTTAAAACTTCCTTTTGAAAGAGCAGATTTGAAACACTGTTTTTGTAGAAACTGCAAGTGGATATTTGGAGCGCTTTGAGGCCTACGCAGGAAAAGGAAATATCCCCACATTAAAAGTAGACAAAAGCATTCTCCGAAACTACTTTGTGATGAAGGCATTCACCTCACAGAGTTGAACCTTCCCTTTGATGGAACAGTTTTGAAACACTCTTTCTGTAGAATCTGCAAGTGGATATTTGGAGGGCTTTGAGGCCTATGCTGGAAAAGGAAATATCTTCACCTAATAACTAGACGGAAGCATTCACAGAAACTTCTCTGTGATGAGTGCATTCAACTCACAGAGTTCAACCTTCCCTTTGGTAGAACAGTTATGAAACACTCTCTTTGTAGAATCTACAAGAGATTATTTGGAGCTCATTGAGGCCTATGCTGGAAAAGAAAGTATCTTCCCATAAAAACTAAGCAGAATCATCCTCAGAGATATTTTTGTAATGAGGGCATTCAACTCACAGACTTGAACCTTCCTTTTGATAGAGTAGTTTTGAAACACTCATTTTGTAGAATGTGCAAGTGGATATTTGGAGTGCTTTGAGGTTTATGCTGGAAAAGGAAATATCTTCACATCAAAACTAGACAGAAGCATTCTCAGAAATTTCTGTGTGATGAGTGCATTCAACTCACAGACTTGAACATTCCTTTTGAGAGAACAGTTTTGAAACATTCTTTTTGTAGAATCTGCAAGTGGGTATTTTGAGCGATTTGAGGCCTATGCTGCAAAAAGAGAAATCTTCACATAAAAACAAGACAGAAGCATTCCCAGAAACTTCCCCATGCTTCATGCATTCAACTCACAGACTTAAACCTTCCGTTTGATAGAACAGTTTTGAAACACTCTTTTTGTAGAATCTGCAATTGGATATTTGGAGCGATTTGAGGCCTATGATGAAAAAGCAAATATCTTCACCTAAAAACTAGATAGAAGCATTCTCAGAAACTTCTTTGTGATGAGTGCATTCAACCCACAGAGTTGAAACTTCCTTTTTTTAGAACAGTTTTGTAACACTCTCTTTGTAGAATCTGAATGTGGATACTTGGTGCGCTTTGAGGCCTATGCAGGAAATGGAAATATGTTCTCATAAAAACTAAGCAGAAGCATACTCACAAAGTTCTTAGTGATGAGTGCATTCAACTCAGAGACTTAAATCTTCCTTTTGATATAGCAGTTTTAAGACTCTCTTTTTGTAGAATCTGCAAGTGGATATTTGGAGCGCTATGAGGCCTACGCTGCAAAAGGAAATATCTTCACATAAAAACTATACAGAAGCATTCTCAGAAACATCTCTATGATGAGCGCATTGTACATACAGACTTGAACATTCTTTTTGATAGAGCAGTTTTGAAACACTCCTTTTGTAGAATTTGCAAGTGGATATTTGGTGTGCTTTGAGGCCTAATCTGGAAAAGGAAATATCTTCACCTAAAAACTAGACAGAAACATTCTCAGAAACTTCTCTGGGATGAGTACATTCAACCAACAGAGTTGAACATTCCTTTTGATAGACTAGTTTTGAAACCCACTTTCTGTAGAATCTGCAAGTGGATATTTGGAGGGCTTTGAGGCCTATGCTGGAAAAGAAAATATCTTCACCTAAAAACTAGACAGAAGCATTCTCAGAAATTCCTTTGTGATGAGTGCATTCAACCCACAGGGTTGAAAGTTCCTTTTGATAGAACAATTCTGACACAATCTTCTTGTAGAATCTGCAAGTGGATATTTGGATTGCTTGAGGCCTATGCTGGAGTAAGAAATAATTTCACATAAAACTACATTGAAGCATTCTCAAAAACGTCTTTGTGATGTGTGCCTTCTACTCACAGAATTGAAACTTCCTTTTGATAAAAGAGTTTTGAAACACCATATTGTAGAATCTGCAAGTGGATAGTTTTAGCACTTTGAGGCCTAGCCTGGAAAAGGTTATATCTTCACATCAAAACCGGACAGAAGCATTCTCAGAAACTTCCCTGTGCTTTATGAATTCAACTCACAGACTTGAAACTTCCTTTTGATAGAACAGTTTGGAAACACACTTTTTGTAGAACCTGGAAGTGGATATTTGGAGCGCTTTGAGGTCTATGCAGGAAAAGGAAATACCATCACATAAAAACTAGACAGAAGTATTCTCAGAAACTTCTTCGTGATGTGTGCATTCAACTCACAGAGTTGAACCCTGCTTTTGAAAGAGCAGTTAGGAAACGCCCTTTTTGTAGGATCTGCAGGTGGATATTTTTGGCACTTTGAGGCCAATGCTGGAAATGGAAATATGTATTCATAAAAACTAGACAGAAGCATTCTCAGAAACTTCTCTATGTTTTATGATTTCAATTCACAGAGTTGAACCTTCCTTTTGATAGCGCAGTTTTGAAACGCTCTTTTTGTAGAATCCGCAAGTGGATTTTTGGAGCTCTTTGAAGACTATGCTGCAAAAGGAAACATCTTCATATAAAATTTGGACAGAGGCCTTTTCAGAAACTACTTTGTGATGAACGCATTCAGCTCACAGGGTTGAACCTTCCTTTTGATAGAACAGTTGTGAAGCACTCTTTTAGTAGAATCTGAAAGTGGATATTTGGAGCTCTTTGAAGCTTATGATGGAAAAGGAAATCTCTTCACAAAAAACCTAGACGGAAGTATTCTCAGAAACTTCATTGTGATGAGTGAGTTCAACTCACAGAGCTGAACCAACCTTTTGATTGGACAGTTTTGAAACACACTTTTTGTAGAGTCTGCAAGTGGATATTTGGAATGCTTTGAGGCTTGTGCTCGAAAAGGAAATTTCTTCATATAAATACTAGACAGAAGCATGCTCAGAAACTTCTTTGTGATGAGTGCATTGTACTCACAGACTTTAAATTTCCTTTTGATAGAGCAGTTTTGAAACAGTCTTTTTGTAGAATATGCAAGTTTATATTTGGTGCGTTTTGAGGGCTAAGCTGGAAAAGGAAATATCTTCACATAAAAACTGGACAGAAGTATTCTCCTATCTTCTTTGTGATGTGTGCATTAAACTAACCGAGTAGAACCTTACTTTTGATAGAGCAGTTTTGAAACACCTTTTTTGTAGAATCTGCAAGTGCATATTTGGAGCGATTTTAGGCCTATGGTGAAAAGGGGGATATCTTCGCATAAAAACTAGATAGAAGCATTCTCAGAAACTTCCCTGTGCCTTATGCATTCAACTCACAGCCTTAAAACTTCCTTTTGAAAGAGCAGATTTGAAACACTGTTTTTGTAGAAACTGCAAGTGGATATTTGGAGCGCTTTGAGGCCTACGCAGGAAAAGAAAATATCCCCACATTAAAAGTAGACAAAAGCATTCTCCGAAACTACTTTGTGATGAAGGCATTCACCTCACAGAGTTGAACCTTCAATTTGACGGAACAGTTTTGAAACACTCTTTCTGTAGAATCTGCAAGTGGATATTTGGAGGGCTTTGAGGCCTATGCTGGAAAAGGAAATATCTTCACATAATAACTAGACGGAAGCATTCACAGAAACTTCTCTGTGATGAGTGCATTCAACTCACAGAGTTCAACCTTCCCTTTGGTAGAACAGTTATGAAACACTCTCTTTGTAGAATCTACAAGAGATTATTTGGAGCTCATTGAGGCCTATGCTGGAAAAGAAAGTATCTTCCCATAAAAACTAAGCAGAATCATCCTCAGAGATATTTTTGTAATGAGGGCATTCAACTCACAGACTTGAACCTTCCTTTTGATAGAGTAGTTTTGAAACACTCATTTTGTAGAATCTGCAAGTGGATATTTGGAGTGCTTTGAGGTTTATGCTGGAAAAGGAAATATCTTCACATCAAAACTAGACAGAAGCATTCTCAGAAATTTCTGTGTGATGAGTGCATTCAACTCACAGACTTGAACATTCCTTTTGAGAGAACAGTTTTGAAACATTCTTTTTGTAGAATCTGCAAGTGGGTATTTTGAGCGATTTGAGGCCTATGCTGCAAAAAGAGAAATCTTCACATAAAAACTAGACAGAAGCATTCCCAGAAACTTCCCCATGCTTCATGCATTCAACTCACAGACTTAAACCTTCCGTTTGATAGAACAGTTTTGAAACACTCTTTTTGTAGAATCTGCAATTGGATATTTGGAGCGATTTGAGGCCTATGATGAAAAAGCCAATATCTTCACCTAAAAACTAGATAGAAGCATTCTCAGAAACTTCTTTGTGATGAGTGCATTCAACCCACAGAGTTGAAACTTCCTTTTTTTAGAACAGTTTTGTAACACTCTCTTTGTAGAATCTGAATGTGGATACTTGGTGCGCTTTGAGGCCTATGCAGGAAATGGAAATATGTTCTCATAAAAACTAAGCAGAAGCATACTCACAAAGTTCTTAGTGATGAGTGCATTCAACTCAGAGACTTAAATCTTCCTTTTGATATAGCAGTTTTAAGACTCTCTTTTTGTAGAATCTGCAAGTGGATATTTGGAGCGCTATGAGGCCTACGCTGCAAAAGGAAATATCTTCACATAAAAACTATACAGAAGCATTCTCAGAAACATCTCTATGATGAGCGCATTGTACATACAGACTTGAACATTCTTTTTGATAGAGCAGTTTTGAAACACTCCTTTTGTAGAATTTGCAAGTGGATATTTGGTGTGCTTTGAGGCCTAATCTGGAAAAGGAAATATCTTCACCTAAAAACTAGACAGAAACATTCTCAGAAACTTCTCTGGGATGAGTACATTCAACCAACAGAGTTGAACATTCCTTTTGATAGACTAGTATTGAAACCCACTTTCTGTAGAATCTGCAAGTGGATATTTGGAGGGCTTTGAGGCCTATGCTGGAAAAGAAAATATCTTCACCTAAAAACTAGACAGAAGCATTCTCAGAAATTCCTTTGTGATGAGTGCATTCAACCCACAGGGTTGAAAGTTCCTTTTGATAGAACAATTCTGACACAATCTTCTTGTAGAATCTGCAAGTGGATATTTGGATTGCTTGAGGCCTATGCTGGAGTAAGAAATAATTTCACATAAAACTACATTGAAGCATTCTCAAAAACGTCTTTGTGATGTGTGCCTTCTACCCACAGAATTGAAACTTCCTTTTGATAAAACAGTTTTGAAACACCATATTGTAGAATCTGCAAGTGGATAGTTTTAGCACTTTGAGGCCTAGCCTGGAAAAGGTTATATCTTCACATCAAAACCGGACAGAAGCATTCTCAGAAACTTCCCTGTGCTTTATGAATTCAACTCACAGACTTGAAACTTCCTTGATAGAACAGTTTGGAAACACACTTTTTGTAGAACCTGGAAGTGGATATTTGGAGCGCTTTGAGGTCTATGCAGGAAAAGGAAATACCATCACATAAAAACTAGACAGAAGTATTCTCAGAAACTTCTTCGTGATGTGTGCATTCAACTCACAGAGTTGAACCCTGCTTTTGAAAGAGCAGTTAGGAAACGCCCTTTTTGTAGGATCTGCAGTTGGATATTTTTGGCACTTTGAGGCCAATGCTGGAAATGGAAATATGTATTCATAAAAACTAGACAGAAGCATTCTCAGAAACTTCTCTATGTTTTATGATTTCAATTCACAGAGTTGAACCTTCCTTTTGATAGCGCAGTTTTTTGAAACGCTCTTTTTGTAGAATCCGCAAGTGGATTTTTGGAGCTCTTTGAAGACTATGCTGCAAAAGGAAACATCTTCATATAAAATGTGGACAGAGGCCTTTTCAGAAACTACTTTGTGATGAACGCATTCAGCTCACAGGGTTGAACCTTCCTTTTGATAGAACAGTTGTGAAGCACTCTTTTAGTAGAATCTGAAAGTGGATATTTGGAGCTCTTTGAAGCTTATGATGGAAAAGGAAATCTCTTCACAAAAAACCTAGACGGAAGTATTCTCAGAAACTTCATTGTGATGAGTGAGTTCAACTCACAGAGCTGAACCAACCTTTTGATTGGACAGTTTTGAAACACTCTTTTTGTAGAGTCTGCAAGTGGATATTTGGAATGCTTTGAGGCTTGTGCTCGAAAAGGAAATTTCTTCATATAAATACTAGACAGAAGCATGCTCAGAAACTTCTTTGTGATGAGTGCATTGTACTCACAGACTTTAAATTTCCTTTTGATAGAGCAGTTTTGAAACAGTCTTTTTGTAGAATATGCAAGTTTATATTTGGTGCGATTTGAGGGCTAAGCTGGAAAAGGAAATATCTTCACATAAAAACTGGACAGAAGTATTCTCCTATCTTCTTTGTGATGTGTGCATTAAACTAACCGAGTAGAACCTTACTTTTGATAGAGCAGTTTTGAAACACCTTTTTTGTAGAATCTGCAAGTGCATATTTGGAGCGATTTTAGGCCTATGGTGAAAAGGGGGATATCTTCGCATAAAAACTAGATAGAAGCATTCTCAGAAACTTCCCTGTGCCTTATGCATTCAACTCACAGCCTTAAAACTTCCTTTTGAAAGAGCAGATTTGAAACACTGTTTTTGTAGAAACTGCAAGTGGATATTTGGAGCGCTTTGAGGCCTACGCAGGAAAAGGAAATATCCCCACATTAAAAGTAGACAAAAGCATTCTCCGAAACTACTTTGTGATGAAGGCATTCACCTCACAGAGTTGAACCTTCCCTTTGATGGAACAGTTTTGAAACACTCTTTCTGTAGAATCTGCAAGTGGATATTTGGAGGGCTTTGAGGCCTATGCTGGAAAAGGAAATATCTTCACATAATAACTAGACGGAAGCATTCACAGAAACTTCTCTGTGATGAGTGCATTCAACTCACAGAGTTCAACCTTCCCTTTGGTAGAACAGTTATGAAACACTCTCTTTGTAGAATCTACAAGAGATTATTTGGAGCTCATTGAGGCCTATGCTGGAAAAGAAAGTATCTTCCCATAAAAACTAAGCAGAATCATCCTCAGAGATATTTTTGTAATGAGTGCATTCAACTCACAGACTTGAACCTTCCTTTTGATAGAGTAGTTTTGAAACACTCATTTTGTAGAATCTGCAAGTGGATATTTGGAGTGCTTTGAGGTTTATGCTGGAAAAGGAAATATCTTCACATCAAAACTAGACAGAAGCATTCTCAGAAATTTCTGTGTGATGAGTGCATTCAACTCACAGACTTGAACATTCCTTTTGAGAGAACAGTTTTGAAACATTCTTTTTGTAGAATCTGCAAGTGGGTATTTTCAGCGATTTGAGGCCTATGCTGCAAAAAGAGAAATCTTCACATAAAAACTAGACAGAAGCATTCCCAGAAACTTCCCCATGCTCCATGCATTCAACTCACAGACTTAAACCTTCCGTTTGATAGAACAGTTTTGAAACACTCTTTTTGTAGAATCTGCAATTGGATATTTGGAGCGATTTGAGGCCTATGATGAAAAAGACAATATCTTCACCTAAAAACTAGATAGAAGCATTCTCAGAAACTTCTTTGTGATGAGTGCATTCAACCCACAGAGTTGAAACTTCCTTTTTTTAGAACAGTTTTGTAACACTCTCTTTGTAGAATCTGAATGTGGATACTTGGTGCGCTTTGAGGCCTATGCAGGAAATGGAAATATGTTCTCATAAAAACTAAGCAGAAGCATACTCACAAAGTTCTTAGTGATGAGTGCATTCAACTCAGAGACTTAAATCTTCCTTTTGATATAGCAGTTTTAAGACTCTCTTTTTGTAGAATCTGCAAGTGGATATTTGGAGCGCTATGAGGCCTACGCTGCAAAAGGAAATATCTTCACATAAAAACTATACAGAAGCATTCTCAGAAACATCTCTATGATGAGCGCATTGTACATACAGACTTGAACATTCTTTTTGATAGAGCAGTTTTGAAACACTCCTTTTGTAGAATTTGCAAGTGGATATTTGGTGTGCTTTGAGGCCTAATCTGGAAAAGGAAATATCTTCACCTAAAAACTAGACAGAAACATTCTCAGAAACTTCTCTGGGATGAGTACATTCAACCAACAGAGTTGAACATTCCTTTTGATTGACTAGTTTTGAAACACACTTTCTGTAGAATCTGCAAGTGGATATTTGGAGGGCTTTGAGGCCTATGCTGGAAAAGAAAATATCTTCACCTAAAAACTAGACAGAAGCATTCTCAGAAATTCCTTTGTGATGAGTGCATTCAACCCACAGGGTTGAAAGTTCCTTTTGATAGAACAATTCTGACACAATCTTCTTGTAGAATCTGCAAGTGGATATTTGGATTGCTTGAGGCCTATGCTGGAGTAAGAAATAATTTCACATAAAACTACATTGAAGCATTCTCAAAAACGTCTTTGTGATGTGTGCCTTCTACTCACAGAATTGAAACTTCCTTTTGATAAAAGAGTTTTGAAACACCATATTGTAGAATCTGCAAGTGGATAGTTTTAGCACTTTGAGGCCTAGCCTGGAAAAGGTTATATCTTCACATCAAAACCGGACAGAAGCATTCTCAGAAACTTCCCTGTGCTTTATGAATTCAACTCACAGACTTGAAACTTCCTTTTGATAGAACAGTTTGGAAACACACTTTTTGTAGAACCTGGAAGTGGATATTTGGAGCGCTTTGAGGTCTATGCAGGAAAAGGAAATACCATCACATAAAAACTAGACAGAAGTATTCTCAGAAACTTCTTCGTGATGTGTGCATTCAACTCACAGAGTTGAACCCTGCTTTTGAAAGAGCAGTTAGGAAACGCCCTTTTTGTAGGATCTGCAGGTGGATATTTTTGGCACTTTGAGGCCAATGCTGGAAATGGAAATATGTATTCATAAAAACTAGACAGAAGCATTCTCAGAAACTTCTCTATGTTTTATGATTTCAATTCACAGAGTTGAACCTTCCTTTTGATAGCGCAGTTTTGAAACGCTCTTTTTGTAGAATCCGCAAGTGGATTTTTGGAGCTCTTTGAAGACTATGCTGCAAAAGGAAACATCTTCATATAAAATGTGGACAGAGGCCTTTTCAGAAACTACTTTGTGATGAACGCATTCAGCTCACAGGGTTGAACCTTCCTTTTGATAGAACAGTTGTGAAGCACTCTTTTAGTAGAATCTGAAAGTGGATATTTGGAGCTCTTTGAAGCTTATGATGGAAAAGGAAATCTCTTCACAAAAAACCTAGACGGAAGTATTCTCAGAAACTTCATTGTGATGAGTGAGTTCAACTCACAGAGCTGAACCAACCTTTTGATTGGACAGTTTTGAAACACTCTTTTTGTAGAGTCTGCAAGTGGATATTTGGAATGCTTTGAGGCTTGTGCTCGAAAAGGAAATTTCTTCATATAAATACTAGACAGAAGCATGCTCAGAAACTTCTTTGTGATGAGTGCATTGTACTCACAGACTTTAAATTTCCTTTTGATAGAGCAGTTTTGAAACAGTCTTTTTGTAGAATATGCAAGTTTATATTTGGTGCGATTTGAGGGCTAAGCTGGAAAAGGAAATATCTTCACATAAAAACTGGACAGAAGTATTCTCCTATCTTCTTTGTGATGTGTGCATTAAACTAACCGAGTAGAACCTTACTTTTGATAGAGCAGTTTTGAAACACCTTTTTTGTAGAATCTGCAAGTGCATATTTGGAGCGATTTTAGGCCTATGGTGAAAAGGGGGATATCTTCGCATAAAAACTAGATAGAAGCATTCTCAGAAACTTCCCTGTGCCTTATGCATTCAACTCACAGCCTTAAAACTTCCTTTTGAAAGAGCAGATTTGAAACACTGTTTTTGTAGAAACTGCAAGTGGATATTTGGAGCGCTTTGAGGCCTACGCAGGAAAAGGAAATATCCCCACATTAAAAGTAGACAAAAGCATTCTCCGAAACTACTTTGTGATGAAGGCATTCACCTCACAGAGTTGAACCTTCCCTTTGATGGAACAGTTTTGAAACACTCTTTCTGTAGAATCTGCAAGTGGATATTTGGAGGGCTTTGAGGCCTATGCTGGAAAAGGAAATATCTTCACATAATAACTAGACGGAAGCATTCACAGAAACTTCTCTGTGATGAGTGCATTCAACTCACAGAGTTCAACCTTCCCTTTCGTAGAACAGTTATGAAACACTCTCTTTGTAGAATCTACAAGAGATTATTTGGAGCTCATTGAGGCCTATGCTGGAAAAGAAAGTATCTTCCCATAAAAACTAAGCAGAATCATCCTCAGAGATATTTTTGTAATGAGTGCATTCAACTCACAGACTTGAACCTTCCTTTTGATAGAGTAGTTTTGAAACACTCATTTTGTAGAATCTGCAAGTGGATATTTGGAGTGCTTTGAGGTTTATGCTGGAAAAGGAAATATCTTCACATCAAAACTAGACAGAAGCATTCTCAGAAATTTCTGTGTGATGAGTGCATTCAACTCACAGACTTGAACATTCCTTTTGAGAGAACAGTTTTGAAACATTCTTTTTGTAGAATCTGCAAGTGGGTATTTTCAGCGATTTGAGGCCTATGCTTCAAAAAGAGAAATCTTCACATAAAAACTAGACAGAAGCATTCCCAGAAACTTCCCCATGCTCCATGCATTCAACTCACAGACTTAAACCTTCCGTTTGATAGAACAGTTTTGAAACACTCTTTTTGTAGAATCTGCAATTGGATATTTGGAGCGATTTGAGGCCTATGATGAAAAAGCCAATATCTTCACCTAAAAACTAGATAGAAGCATTCTCAGAAACTTCTTTGTGATGAGTGCATTCAACCCACAGAGTTGAAACTTCCTTTTTTTAGAACAGTTTTGTAACACTCTCTTTGTAGAATCTGAATGTGGATACTTGGTGCGCTTTGAGGCCTATGCAGGAAATGGAAATATGTTCTCATAAAAACTAAGCAGAAGCATACTCACAAAGTTCTTAGTGATGAGTGCATTCAACTCAGAGACTTAAATCTTCCTTTTGATATAGCAGTTTTAAGACTCTCTTTTTGTAGAATCTGCAAGTGGATATTTGGAGCGCTATGAGGCCTACGCTGCAAAAGGAAATATCTTCACATAAAAACTATACAGAAGCATTCTCAGAAACATCTCTATGATGAGCGCATTGTACATACAGACTTGAACATTCTTTTTGATAGAGCAGTTTTGAAACACTCCTTTTGTAGAATTTGCAAGTGGATATTTGGTGTGCTTTGAGGCCTAATCTGGAAAAGGAAATATCTTCACCTAAAAACTAGACAGAAACATTCTCAGAAACTTCTCTGGGATGAGTACATTCAACCAACAGAGTTGAACATTCCTTTTGATAGACTAGTTTTGAAACACACTTTCTGTAGAATCTGCAAGTGGATATTTGGAGGGCTTTGAGGCCTATGCTGGAAAAGAAAATATCTTCACCTAAAAACTAGACAGAAGCATTCTCAGAAATTCCTTTGTGATGAGTGCATTCAACCCACAGGGTTGAAAGTTCCTTTTGATAGAACAATTCTGACACAATCTTCTTGTAGAATCTGCAAGTGGATATTTGGATTGCTTGAGGCCTATGCTGGAGTAAGAAATAATTTCACATAAAACTACATTGAAGCATTCTCAAAAACGTCTTTGTGATGTGTGCCTTCTACTCACAGAATTGAAACTTCCTTTTGATAAAAGAGTTTTGAAACACCATATTGTAGAATCTGCAAGTGGATAGTTTTAGCACTTTGAGGCCTAGCCTGGAAAAGGTTATATCTTCACATCAAAACCGGACAGAAGCATTCTCAGAAACTTCCCTGTGCTTTATGAATTCAACTCACAGACTTGAAACTTCCTTTTGATAGAACAGTTTGGAAACACACTTTTTGTAGAACCTGGAAGTGGATATTTGGAGCGCTTTGAGGTCTATGCAAGAAAAGGAAATACCATCACATAAAAACTAGACAGAAGTATTCTCAGAAACTTCTTCGTGATGTGTGCATTCAACTCACAGAGTTGAACCCTGCTTTTGAAAGAGCAGTTAGGAAACGCCCTTTTTGTAGGATCTGCAGGTGGATATTTTTGGCACTTTGAGGCCAATGCTGGAAATGGAAATATGTATTCATAAAAACTAGACAGAAGCATTCTCAGAAACTTCTCTATGTTTTATGATTTCAATTCACAGAGTTGAACCTTCCTTTTGATAGCGCAGTTTTGAAACGCTCTTTTTGTAGAATCCGCAAGTGGATTTTTGGAGCTCTTTGAAGACTATGCTGCAAAAGGAAACATCTTCATATAAAATGTGGACAGAGGCCTTTTCAGAAACTACTTTGTGATGAACGCATTCAGCTCACAGGGTTGAACCTTCCTTTTGATAGAACAGTTGTGAAGCACTCTTTTAGTAGAATCTGAAAGTGGATATTTGGAGCTCTTTGAAGCTTATGATGGAAAAGGAAATCTCTTCACAAAAAACCTAGACGGAAGTATTCTCAGAAACTTCATTGTGATGAGTGAGTTCAACTCACAGAGCTGAACCAACCTTTTGATTGGACAGTTTTGAAACACTCTTTTTGTAGAGTCTGCAAGTGGATATTTGGAATGCTTTGAGGCTTGTGCTCGAAAAGGAAATTTCTTCATATAAATACTAGACAGAAGCATGCTCAGAAACTTCTTTGTGATGAGTGCATTGTACTCACAGACTTTAAATTTCCTTTTGATAGAGCAGTTTTGAAACAGTCTTTTTGTAGAATATGCAAGTTTATATTTGGTGCGATTTGAGGGCTAAGCTGGAAAAGGAAATATCTTCACATAAAAACTGGACAGAAGTATTCTCCTATCTTCTTTGTGATGTGTGCATTAAACTAACCGAGTAGAACCTTACTTTTGATAGAGCAGTTTTGAAACACCTTTTTTGTAGAATCTGCAAGTGCATATTTGGAGCGATTTTAGGCCTATGGTGAAAAGGGGGATATCTTCGCATAAAAACTAGATAGAAGCATTCTCAGAAACTTCCCTGTGCCTTATGCATTCAACTCACAGCCTTAAAACTTCCTTTTGAAAGAGCAGATTTGAAACACTGTTTTTGTAGAAACTGCAAGTGGATATTTGGAGCGCTTTGAGGCCTACGCAGGAAAAGAAAATATCCCCACATTAAAAGTAGACAAAAGCATTCTCCGAAACTACTTTGTGATGAAGGCATTCACCTCACAGAGTTGAACCTTCCCTTTGACGGAACAGTTTTGAAACACTCTTTCTGTAGAATCTGCAAGTGGATATTTGGAGGGCTTTGAGGCCTATGCTGGAAAAGGAAATATCTTCACATAATAACTAGACGGAAGCATTCACAGAAACTTCTCTGTGATGAGTGCATTCAACTCACAGAGTTCAACCTTCCCTTTGGTAGAACAGTTATGAAACACTCTCTTTGTAGAATCTACAAGAGATTATTTGGAGCTCATTGAGGCCTATGCTGGAAAAGAAAGTATCTTCCCATAAAAACTAAGCAGAATCATCCTCAGAGATATTTTTGTAATGAGGGCATTCAACTCACAGACTTGAACCTTCCTTTTGATAGAGTAGTTTTGAAACACTCATTTTGTAGAATCTGCAAGTGGATATTTGGAGTGCTTTGAGGTTTATGCTGGAAAAGGAAATATCTTCACATCAAAACTAGACAGAAGCATTCTCAGAAATTTCTGTGTGATGAGTGCATTCAACTCACAGACTTGAACATTCCTTTTGAGAGAACAGTTTTGAAACATTCTTTTTGTAGAATCTGCAAGTGGGTATTTTGAGCGATTTGAGGCCTATGCTGCAAAAAGAGAAATCTTCACATAAAAACTAGACAGAAGCATTCCCAGAAACTTCCCCATGCTTCATGCATTCAACTCACAGACTTAAACCTTCCGTTTGATAGAACAGTTTTGAAACACTCTTTTTGTAGAATCTGCAATTGGATATTTGGAGCGATTTGAGGCCTATGATGAAAAAGCCAATATCTTCACCTAAAAACTAGATAGAAGCATTCTCAGAAACTTCTTTGTGATGAGTGCATTCAACCCACAGAGTTGAAACTTCCTGTTTTTAGAACAGTTTTGTAACACTCTCTTTGTAGAATCTGAATGTGGATACTTGGTGCGCTTTGAGGCCTATGCAGGAAATGGAAATATGTTCTCATAAAAACTAAGCAGAAGCATACTCACAAAGTTCTTAGTGATGAGTGCATTCAACTCAGAGACTTAAATCTTCCTTTTGATATAGCAGTTTTAAGACTCTCTTTTTGTAGAATCTGCAAGTGGATATTTGGAGCGCTATGAGGCCTACGCTGCAAAAGGAAATATCTTCACATAAAAACTATACAGAAGCATTCTCAGAAACATCTCTATGATGAGCGCATTGTACATACAGACTTGAACATTCTTTTTGATAGAGCAGTTTTGAAACACTCCTTTTGTAGAATTTGCAAGTGGATATTTGGTGTGCTTTGAGGCCTAATCTGGAAAAGGAAATATCTTCACCTAAAAACTAGACAGAAACATTCTCAGAAACTTCTCTGGGATGAGTACATTCAACCAACAGAGTTGAACATTCCTTTTGATTGACTAGTTTTGAAACACACTTTCTGTAGAATCTGCAAGTGGATATTTGGAGGGCTTTGAGGCCTATGCTGGAAAAGAAAATATCTTCACCTAAAAACTAGACAGAAGCATTCTCAGAAATTCCTTTGTGATGAGTGCATTCAACCCACAGGGTTGAAAGTTCCTTTTGATAGAACAATTCTGACACAATCTTCTTGTAGAATCTGCAAGTGGATATTTGGATTGCTTGAGGCCTATGCTGGAGTAAGAAATAATTTCACATAAAACTACATTGAAGCATTCTCAAAAACGTCTTTGTGATGTGTGCCTTCCACTCACAGAATTGAAACTTCCTTTTGATAAAAGAGTTTTGAAACACCATATTGTAGAATCTGCAAGTGGATAGTTTTAGCACTTTGAGGCCTAGCCTGGAAAAGGTTATATCTTCACATCAAAACCGGACAGAAGCATTCTCAGAAACTTCCCTGTGCTTTATGAATTCAACTCACAGACTTGAAACTTCCTTTTGATAGAACAGTTTGGAAACACACTTTTTGTAGAACCTGGAAGTGGATATTTGGAGCGCTTTGAGGTCTATGCAGGAAAAGGAAATACCATCACATAAAAACTAGACAGAAGTATTCTCAGAAACTTCTTCGTGATGTGTGCATTCAACTCACAGAGTTGAACCCTGCTTTTGAAAGAGCAGTTAGGAAACGCCCTTTTTGTAGGATCTGCAGGTGGATATTTTTGGCACTTTGAGGCCAATGCTGGAAATGGAAATATGTATTCATAAAAACTAGACAGAAGCATTCTCAGAAACTTCTCTATGTTTTATGATTTCAATTCACAGAGTTGAACCTTCCTTTTGATAGCGCAGTTTTTTGAAACGCTCTTTTTGTAGAATCCGCAAGTGGATTTTTGGAGCTCTTTGAAGACTATGCTGCAAAAGGAAACATCTTCATATAAAATGTGGACAGAGGCCTTTTCAGAAACTACTTTGTGATGAACGCATTCAGCTCACAGGGTTGAACCTTCCTTTTGATAGAACAGTTGTGAAGCACTCTTTTAGTAGAATCTGAAAGTGGATATTTGGAGCTCTTTGAAGCTTATGATGGAAAAGGAAATCTCTTCACAAAAAACCTAGACGGAAGTATTCTCAGAAACTTCATTGTGATGAGTGAGTTCAACTCACAGAGCTGAACCAACCTTTTGATTGGACAGTTTTGAAACACTCTTTTTGTAGAGTCTGCAAGTGGATATTTGGAATGCTTTGAGGCTTGTGCTCGAAAAGGAAATTTCTTCATATAAATACTAGACAGAAGCATGCTCAGAAACTTCTTTGTGATGAGTGCATTGTACTCACAGACTTTAAATTTCCTTTTGATAGAGCAGTTTTGAAACAGTCTTTTTGTAGAATATGCAAGTTTATATTTGGTGCGATTTGAGGGCTAAGCTGGAAAAGGAAATATCTTCACATAAAAACTGGACAGAAGTATTCTCCTATCTTCTTTGTGATGTGTGCATTAAACTAACCGAGTAGAACCTTACTTTTGATAGAGCAGTTTTGAAACACCTTTTTTGTAGAATCTGCAAGTGCATATTTGGAGCGATTTTAGGCCTATGGTGAAAAGGGGGATATCTTCGCATAAAAACTAGATAGAAGCATTCTCAGAAACTTCCCTGTGCCTTATGCATTCAACTCACAGCCTTAAAACTTCCTTTTGAAAGAGCAGATTTGAAACACTGTTTTTGTAGAAACTGCAAGTGGATATTTGGAGCGCTTTGAGGCCTACGCAGGAAAAGAAAATATCCCCACATTAAAAGTAGACAAAAGCATTCTCCGAAACTACTTTGTGATGAAGGCATTCACCTCACAGAGTTGAACCTTCCCTTTGACGGAACAGTTTTGAAACACTCTTTCTGTAGAATCTGCAAGTGGATATTTGGAGGGCTTTGAGGCCTATGCTGGAAAAGGAAATATCTTCACATAATAACTAGACGGAAGCATTCACAGAAACTTCTCTGTGATGAGTGCATTCAACTCACAGAGTTCAACCTTCCCTTTGGTAGAACAGTTATGAAACACTCTCTTTGTAGAATCTACAAGAGATTATTTGGAGCTCATTGAGGCCTATGCTGGAAAAGAAAGTATCTTCCCATAAAAACTAAGCAGAATCATCCTCAGAGATATTTTTGTAATGAGGGCATTCAACTCACAGACTTGAACCTTCCTTTTGATAGAGTAGTTTTGAAACACTCATTTTGTAGAATCTGCAAGTGGATATTTGGAGTGCTTTGAGGTTTATGCTGGAAAAGGAAATATCTTCACATCAAAACTAGACAGAAGCATTCTCAGAAATTTCTGTGTGATGAGTGCATTCAACTCACAGACTTGAACATTCCTTTTGAGAGAACAGTTTTGAAACATTCTTTTTGTAGAATCTGCAAGTGGGTATTTTGAGCGATTTGAGGCCTATGCTGCAAAAAGAGAAATCTTCACATAAAAACTAGACAGAAGCATTCCCAGAAACGTCCCCATGCTTCATGCATTCAACTCACAGACTTAAACCTTCCGTTTGATAGAACAGTTTTGAAACACTCTTTTTGTAGAATCTGCAATTGGATATTTGGAGCGATTTGAGGCCTATGATGAAAAAGCAAATATCTTCACCTAAAAACTAGATAGAAGCATTCTCAGAAACTTCTTTGTGATGAGTGCATTCAACCCACAGAGTTGAAACTTCCTTTTTTTAGAACAGTTTTGTAACACTCTCTTTGTAGAATCTGAATGTGGATACTTGGTGCGCTTTGAGGCCTATGCAGGAAATGGAAATATGTTCTCATAAAAACTAAGCAGAAGCATACTCACAAAGTTCTTAGTGATGAGTGCATTCAACTCAGAGACTTAAATCTTCCTTTTGATATAGCAGTTTTAAGACTCTCTTTTTGTAGAATCTGCAAGTGGATATTTGGAGCGCTATGAGGCCTACGCTGCAAAAGGAAATATCTTCACATAAAAACTATACAGAAGCATTCTCAGAAACATCTCTATGATGAGCGCATTGTACATACAGACTTGAACATTCTTTTTGATAGAGCAGTTTTGAAACACTCCTTTTGTAGAATTTGCAAGTGGATATTTGGTGTGCTTTGAGGCCTAATCTGGAAAAGGAAATATCTTCACCTAAAAACTAGACAGAAACATTCTCAGAAACTTCTCTGGGATGAGTACATTCAACCAACAGAGTTGAACATTCCTTTTGATTGACTAGTTTTGAAACACACTTTCTGTAGAATCTGCAAGTGGATATTTGGAGGGCTTTGAGGCCTATGCTGGAAAAGAAAATATCTTCACCTAAAAACTAGACAGAAGCATTCTCAGAAATTCCTTTGTGATGAGTGCATTCAACCCACAGGGTTGAAAGTTCCTTTTGATAGAACAATTCTGACACAATCTTCTTGTAGAATCTGCAAGTGGATATTTGGATTGCTTGAGGCCTATGCTGGAGTAAGAAATAATTTCACATAAAACTACATTGAAGCATTCTCAAAAACGTCTTTGTGATGTGTGCCTTCCACTCACAGAATTGAAACTTCCTTTTGATAAAAGAGTTTTGAAACACCATATTGTAGAATCTGCAAGTGGATAGTTTTAGCACTTTGAGGCCTAGCCTGGAAAAGGTTATATCTTCACATCAAAACCGGACAGAAGCATTCTCAGAAACTTCCCTGTGCTTTATGAATTCAACTCACAGACTTGAAACTTCCTTTTGATAGAACAGTTTGGAAACACACTTTTTGTAGAACCTGGAAGTGGATATTTGGAGCGCTTTGAGGTCTATGCAGGAAAAGGAAATACCATCACATAAAAACTAGACAGAAGTATTCTCAGAAACTTCTTCGTGATGTGTGCATTCAACTCACAGAGTTGAACCCTGCTTTTGAAAGAGCAGTTAGGAAACGCCCTTTTTGTAGGATCTGCAGGTGGATATTTTTGGCACTTTGAGGCCAATGCTGGAAATGGAAATATGTATTCATAAAAACTAGACAGAAGCATTCTCAGAAACTTCTCTATGTTTTATGATTTCAATTCACAGAGTTGAACCTTCCTTTTGATAGCGCAGTTTTTTGAAACGCTCTTTTTGTAGAATCCGCAAGTGGATTTTTGGAGCTCTTTGAAGACTATGCTGCAAAAGGAAACATCTTCATATAAAATGTGGACAGAGGCCTTTTCAGAAACTACTTTGTGATGAACGCATTCAGCTCACAGGGTTGAACCTTCCTTTTGATAGAACAGTTGTGAAGCACTCTTTTAGTAGAATCTGAAAGTGGATATTTGGAGCTCTTTGAAGCTTATGATGGAAAAGGAAATCTCTTCACAAAAAACCTAGACGGAAGTATTCTCAGAAACTTCATTGTGATGAGTGAGTTCAACTCACAGAGCTGAACCAACCTTTTGATTGGACAGTTTTGAAACACTCTTTTTGTAGAGTCTGCAAGTGGATATTTGGAATGCTTTGAGGCTTGTGCTCGAAAAGGAAATTTCTTCATATAAATACTAGACAGAAGCATGCTCAGAAACTTCTTTGTGATGAGTGCATTGTACTCACAGACTTTAAATTTCCTTTTGATAGAGCAGTTTTGAAACAGTCTTTTTGTAGAATATGCAAGTTTATATTTGGTGCGATTTGAGGGCTAAGCTGGAAAAGGAAATATCTTCACATAAAAACTGGACAGAAGTATTCTCCTATCTTCTTTGTGATGTGTGCATTAAACTAACCGAGTAGAACCTTACTTTTGATAGAGCAGTTTTGAAACACCTTTTTTGTAGAATCTGCAAGTGCATATTTGGAGCGATTTTAGGCCTATGGTGAAAAGGGGGATATCTTCGCATAAAAACTAGATAGAAGCATTCTCAGAAACTTCCCTGTGCCTTATGCATTCAACTCACAGCCTTAAAACTTCCTTTTGAAAGAGCAGATTTGAAACACTGTTTTTGTAGAAACTGCAAGTGGATATTTGGAGCGCTTTGAGGCCTACGCAGGAAAAGAAAATATCCCCACATTAAAAGTAGACAAAAGCATTCTCCGAAACTACTTTGTGATGAAGGCATTCACCTCACAGAGTTGAACCTTCCCTTTGACGGAACAGTTTTGAAACACTCTTTCTGTAGAATCTGCAAGTGGATATTTGGAGGGCTTTGAGGCCTATGCTGGAAAAGGAAATATCTTCACATAATAACTAGACGGAAGCATTCACAGAAACTTCTCTGTGATGAGTGCATTCAACTCACAGAGTTCAACCTTCCCTTTGGTAGAACAGTTATGAAACACTCTCTTTGTAGAATCTACAAGAGATTATTTGGAGCTCATTGAGGCCTATGCTGGAAAAGAAAGTATCTTCCCATAAAAACTAAGCAGAATCATCCTCAGAGATATTTTTGTAATGAGGGCATTCAACTCACAGACTTGAACCTTCCTTTTGATAGAGTAGTTTTGAAACACTCATTTTGTAGAATCTGCAAGTGGATATTTGGAGTGCTTTGAGGTTTATGCTGGAAAAGGAAATATCTTCACATCAAAACTAGACAGAAGCATTCTCAGAAATTTCTGTGTGATGAGTGCATTCAACTCACAGACTTGAACATTCCTTTTGAGAGAACAGTTTTGAAACATTCTTTTTGTAGAATCTGCAAGTGGGTATTTTGAGCGATTTGAGGCCTATGCTGCAAAAAGAGAAATCTTCACATAAAAACTAGACAGAAGCATTCCCAGAAACGTCCCCATGCTTCATGCATTCAACTCACAGACTTAAACCTTCCGTTTGATAGAACAGTTTTGAAACACTCTTTTTGTAGAATCTGCAATTGGATATTTGGAGCGATTTGAGGCCTATGATGAAAAAGCAAATATCTTCACCTAAAAACTAGATAGAAGCATTCTCAGAAACTTCTTTGTGATGAGTGCATTCAACCCACAGAGTTGAAACTTCCTTTTTTTAGAACAGTTTTGTAACACTCTCTTTGTAGAATCTGAATGTGGATACTTGGTGCGCTTTGAGGCCTATGCAGGAAATGGAAATATGTTCTCATAAAAACTAAGCAGAAGCATACTCACAAAGTTCTTAGTGATGAGTGCATTCAACTCAGAGACTTAAATCTTCCTTTTGATATAGCAGTTTTAAGACTCTCTTTTTGTAGAATCTGCAAGTGGATATTTGGAGCGCTATGAGGCCTACGCTGCAAAAGGAAATATCTTCACATAAAAACTATACAGAAGCATTCTCAGAAACATCTCTATGATGAGCGCATTGTACATACAGACTTGAACATTCTTTTTGATAGAGCAGTTTTGAAACACTCCTTTTGTAGAATTTGCAAGTGGATATTTGGTGTGCTTTGAGGCCTAATCTGGAAAAGGAAATATCTTCACCTAAAAACTAGACAGAAACATTCTCAGAAACTTCTCTGGGATGAGTACATTCAACCAACAGAGTTGAACATTCCTTTTGATTGACTAGTTTTGAAACACACTTTCTGTAGAATCTGCAAGTGGATATTTGGAGGGCTTTGAGGCCTATGCTGGAAAAGAAAATATCTTCACCTAAAAACTAGACAGAAGCATTCTCAGAAATTCCTTTGTGATGAGTGCATTCAACCCACAGGGTTGAAAGTTCCTTTTGATAGAACAATTCTGACACAATCTTCTTGTAGAATCTGCAAGTGGATATTTGGATTGCTTGAGGCCTATGCTGGAGTAAGAAATAATTTCACATAAAACTACATTGAAGCATTCTCAAAAACGTCTTTGTGATGTGTGCCTTCCACTCACAGAATTGAAACTTCCTTTTGATAAAAGAGTTTTGAAACACCATATTGTAGAATCTGCAAGTGGATAGTTTTAGCACTTTGAGGCCTAGCCTGGAAAAGGTTATATCTTCACATCAAAACCGGACAGAAGCATTCTCAGAAACTTCCCTGTGCTTTATGAATTCAACTCACAGACTTGAAACTTCCTTTTGATAGAACAGTTTGGAAACACACTTTTTGTAGAACCTGGAAGTGGATATTTGGAGCGCTTTGAGGTCTATGCAGGAAAAGGAAATACCATCACATAAAAACTAGACAGAAGTATTCTCAGAAACTTCTTCGTGATGTGTGCATTCAACTCACAGAGTTGAACCCTGCTTTTGAAAGAGCAGTTAGGAAACGCCCTTTTTGTAGGATCTGCAGGTGGATATTTTTGGCACTTTGAGGCCAATGCTGGAAATGGAAATATGTATTCATAAAAACTAGACAGAAGCATTCTCAGAAACTTCTCTATGTTTTATGATTTCAATTCACAGAGTTGAACCTTCCTTTTGATAGCGCAGTTTTTTGAAACGCTCTTTTTGTAGAATCCGCAAGTGGATTTTTGGAGCTCTTTGAAGACTATGCTGCAAAAGGAAACATCTTCATATAAAATGTGGACAGAGGCCTTTTCAGAAACTACTTTGTGATGAACGCATTCAGCTCACAGGGTTGAACCTTCCTTTTGATAGAACAGTTGTGAAGCACTCTTTTAGTAGAATCTGAAAGTGGATATTTGGAGCTCTTTGAAGCTTATGATGGAAAAGGAAATCTCTTCACAAAAAACCTAGACGGAAGTATTCTCAGAAACTTCATTGTGATGAGTGAGTTCAACTCACAGAGCTGAACCAACCTTTTGATTGGACAGTTTTGAAACACTCTTTTTGTAGAGTCTGCAAGTGGATATTTGGAATGCTTTGAGGCTTGTGCTCGAAAAGGAAATTTCTTCATATAAATACTAGACAGAAGCATGCTCAGAAACTTCTTTGTGATGAGTGCATTGTACTCACAGACTTTAAATTTCCTTTTGATAGAGCAGTTTTGAAACAGTCTTTTTGTAGAATATGCAAGTTTATATTTGGTGCGATTTGAGGGCTAAGCTGGAAAAGGAAATATCTTCACATAAAAACTGGACAGAAGTATTCTCCTATCTTCTTTGTGATGTGTGCATTAAACTAACCGAGTAGAACCTTACTTTTGATAGAGCAGTTTTGAAACACCTTTTTTGTAGAATCTGCAAGTGCATATTTGGAGCGATTTTAGGCCTATGGTGAAAAGGGGGATATCTTCGCATAAAAACTAGATAGAAGCATTCTCAGAAACTTCCCTGTGCCTTATGCATTCAACTCACAGCCTTAAAACTTCCTTTTGAAAGAGCAGATTTGAAACACTGTTTTTGTAGAAACTGCAAGTGGATATTTGGAGCGCTTTGAGGCCTACGCAGGAAAAGGAAATATCCCCACATTAAAAGTAGACAAAAGCATTCTCCGAAACTACTTTGTGATGAAGGCATTCACCTCACAGAGTTGAACCTTCCCTTTGATGGAACAGTTTTGAAACACTCTTTCTGTAGAATCTGCAAGTGGATATTTGGAGGGCTTTGAGGCCTATGCTGGAAAAGGAAATATCTTCACCTAATAACTAGACGGAAGCATTCACAGAAACTTCTCTGTGATGAGTGCATTCAACTCACAGAGTTCAACCTTCCCTTTGGTAGAACAGTTATGAAACACTCTCTTTGTAGAATCTACAAGAGATTATTTGGAGCTCATTGAGGCCTATGCTGGAAAAGAAAGTATCTTCCCATAAAAACTAAGCAGAATCATCCTCAGAGATATTTTTGTAATGAGGGCATTCAACTCACAGACTTGAACCTTCCTTTTGATAGAGTAGTTTTGAAACACTCATTTTGTAGAATCTGCAAGTGGATATTTGGAGTGCTTTGAGGTTTATGCTGGAAAAGGAAATATCTTCACATCAAAACTAGACAGAAGCATTCTCAGAAATTTCTGTGTGATGAGTGCATTCAACTCACAGACTTGAACATTCCTTTTGAGAGAACAGTTTTGAAACATTCTTTTTGTAGAATCTGCAAGTGGGTATTTTGAGCGATTTGAGGCCTATGCTGCAAAAAGAGAAATCTTCACATAAAAACTAGACAGAAGCATTCCCAGAAACTTCCCCATGCTTCATGCATTCAACTCACAGACTTAAACCTTCCGTTTGATAGAACAGTTTTGAAACACTCTTTTTGTAGAATCTGCAATTGGATATTTGGAGCGATTTGAGGCCTATGATGAAAAAGCAAATATCTTCACCTAAAAACTAGATAGAAGCATTCTCAGAAACTTCTTTGTGATGAGTGCATTCAACCCACAGAGTTGAAACTTCCTTTTTTTAGAACAGTTTTGTAACACTCTCTTTGTAGAATCTGAATGTGGATACTTGGTGCGCTTTGAGGCCTATGCAGGAAATGGAAATATGTTCTCATAAAAACTAAGCAGAAGCATACTCACAAAGTTCTTAGTGATGAGTGCATTCAACTCAGAGACTTAAATCTTCCTTTTGATATAGCAGTTTTAAGACTCTCTTTTTGTAGAATCTGCAAGTGGATATTTGGAGCGCTATGAGGCCTACGCTGCAAAAGGAAATATCTTCACATAAAAACTATACAGAAGCATTCTCAGAAACATCTCTATGATGAGCGCATTGTACATACAGACTTGAACATTCTTTTTGATAGAGCAGTTTTGAAACACTCCTTTTGTAGAATTTGCAAGTGGATATTTGGTGTGCTTTGAGGCCTAATCTGGAAAAGGAAATATCTTCACCTAAAAACTAGACAGAAACATTCTCAGAAACTTCTCTGGGATGAGTACATTCAACCAACAGAGTTGAACATTCCTTTTGATAGACTAGTTTTGAAACCCACTTTCTGTAGAATCTGCAAGTGGATATTTGGAGGGCTTTGAGGCCTATGCTGGAAAAGAAAATATCTTCACCTAAAAACTAGACAGAAGCATTCTCAGAAATTCCTTTGTGATGAGTGCATTCAACCCACAGGGTTGAAAGTTCCTTTTGATAGAACAATTCTGACACAATCTTCTTGTAGAATCTGCAAGTGGATATTTGGATTGCTTGAGGCCTATGCTGGAGTAAGAAATAATTTCACATAAAACTACATTGAAGCATTCTCAAAAACGTCTTTGTGATGTGTGCCTTCTACTCACAGAATTGAAACTTCCTTTTGATAAAAGAGTTTTGAAACACCATATTGTAGAATCTGCAAGTGGATAGTTTTAGCACTTTGAGGCCTAGCCTGGAAAAGGTTATATCTTCACATCAAAACCGGACAGAAGCATTCTCAGAAACTTCCCTGTGCTTTATGAATTCAACTCACAGACTTGAAACTTCCTTTTGATAGAACAGTTTGGAAACACACTTTTTGTAGAACCTGGAAGTGGATATTTGGAGCGCTTTGAGGTCTATGCAGGAAAAGGAAATACCATCACATAAAAACTAGACAGAAGTATTCTCAGAAACTTCTTCATGATGTGTGCATTCAACTCACAGAGTTGAACCCTGCTTTTGAAAGAGCAGTTAGGAAACGCCCTTTTTGTAGGATCTGCAGGTGGATATTTTTGGCACTTTGAGGCCAATGCTGGAAATGGAAATATGTATTCATAAAAACTAGACAGAAGCATTCTCAGAAACTTCTCTATGTTTTATGATTTCAATTCACAGAGTTGAACCTTCCTTTTGATAGCGCAGTTTTGAAACGCTCTTTTTGTAGAATCCGCAAGTGGATTTTTGGAGCTCTTTGAAGACTATGCTGCAAAAGGAAACATCTTCATATAAAATGTGGACAGAGGCCTTTTCAGAAACTACTTTGTGATGAATGCATTCAGCTCACAGGGTTGAACCTTCCTTTTGATAGAACAGTTGTGAAGCACTCTTTTAGTAGAATCTGAAAGTGGATATTTGGAGCTCTTTGAAGCTTATGATGGAAAAGGAAATCTCTTCACAAAAAACCTAGACGGAAGTATTCTCAGAAACTTCATTGTGATGAGTGAGTTCAACTCACAGAGCTGAACCAACCTTTTGATTGGACAGTTTTGAAACACTCTTTTTGTAGAGTCTGCAAGTGGATATTTGGAATGCTTTGAGGCTTGTGCTCGAAAAGGAAATTTCTTCATATAAATACTAGACAGAAGCATGCTCAGAAACTTCTTTGTGATGAGTGCATTGTACTCACAGACTTTAAATTTCCTTTTGATAGAGCAGTTTTGAAACAGTCTTTTTGTAGAATATGCAAGTTTATATTTGGTGCGATTTGAGGGCTAAGCTGGAAAAGGAAATATCTTCACATAAAAACTGGACAGAAGTATTCTCCTATCTTCTTTGTGATGTGTGCATTAAACTAACCGAGTAGAACCTTACTTTTGATAGAGCAGTTTTGAAACACCTTTTTTGTAGAATCTGCAAGTGCATATTTGGAGCGATTTTAGGCCTATGGTGAAAAGGGGGATATCTTCGCATAAAAACTAGATAGAAGCATTCTCAGAAACTTCCCTGTGCCTTATGCATTCAACTCACAGCCTTAAAACTTCCTTTTGAAAGAGCAGATTTGAAACACTGTTTTTGTAGAAACTGCAAGTGGATATTTGGAGCGCTTTGAGGCCTACGCAGGAAAAGGAAATATCCCCACATTAAAAGTAGACAAAAGCATTCTCCGAAACTACTTTGTGATGAAGGCATTCACCTCACAGAGTTGAACCTTCCCTTTGATGGAACAGTTTTGAAACACTCTTTCTGTAGAATCTGCAAGTGGATATTTGGAGGGCTTTGAGGCCTATGCTGGAAAAGGAAATATCTTCACCTAATAACTAGACGGAAGCATTCACAGAAACTTCTCTGTGATGAGTGCATTCAACTCACAGAGTTCAACCTTCCCTTTGGTAGAACAGTTATGAAACACTCTCTTTGTAGAATCTACAAGAGATTATTTGGAGCTCATTGAGGCCTATGCTGGAAAAGAAAGTATCTTCCCATAAAAACTAAGCAGAATCATCCTCAGAGATATTTTTGTAATGAGTGCATTCAACTCACAGACTTGAACCTTCCTTTTGATAGAGTAGTTTTGAAACACTCATTTTGTAGAATCTGCAAGTGGATATTTGGAGTGCTTTGAGGTTTATGCTGGAAAAGGAAATATCTTCACATCAAAACTAGACAGAAGCATTCTCAGAAATTTCTGTGTGATGAGTGCATTCAACTCACAGACTTGAACATTCCTTTTGAGAGAACAGTTTTGAAACATTCTTTTTGTAGAATCTGCAAGTGGGTATTTTCAGCGATTTGAGGCCTATGCTTCAAAAAGAGAAATCTTCACATAAAAACTAGACAGAAGCATTCCCAGAAACTTCCCCATGCTCCATGCATTCAACTCACAGACTTAAACCTTCCGTTTGATAGAACAGTTTTGAAACACTCTTTTTGTAGAATCTGCAATTGGATATTTGGAGCGATTTGAGGCCTATGATGAAAAAGCAAATATCTTCACCTAAAAACTCGATAGAAGCATTCTCAGAAACTTCTTTGTGATGAGTGCATTCAACCCACAGAGTTGAAACTTCCTTTTTTTAGAACAGTTTTGTAACACTCTCTTTGTAGAATCTGAATGTGGATACTTGGTGCGCTTTGAGGCCTATGCAGGAAATGGAAATATGTTCTCATAAAAACTAAGCAGAAGCATACTCACAAAGTTCTTAGTGATGAGTGCATTCAACTCAGAGACTTAAATCTTCCTTTTGATATAGCAGTTTTAAGACTCTCTTTTTGTAGAATCTGCAAGTGGATATTTGGAGCGCTATGAGGCCTACGCTGCAAAAGGAAATATCTTCACATAAAAACTATACAGAAGCATTCTCAGAAACATCTCTATGATGAGCGCATTGTACATACAGACTTGAACATTCTTTTTGATAGAGCAGTTTTGAAACACTCCTTTTGTAGAATTTGCAAGTGGATATTTGGTGTGCTTTGAGGCCTAATCTGGAAAAGGAAATATCTTCACCTAAAAACTAGACAGAAACATTCTCAGAAACTTCTCTGGGATGAGTACATTCAACCAACAGAGTTGAACATTCCTTTTGATAGACTAGTTTTGAAACACACTTTCTGTAGAATCTGCAAGTGGATATTTGGAGGGCTTTGAGGCCTATGCTGGAAAAGAAAATATCTTCACCTAAAAACTAGACAGAAGCATTCTCAGAAATTCCTTTGTGATGAGTGCATTCAACCCACAGGGTTGAAAGTTCCTTTTGATAGAACAATTCTGACACAATCTTCTTGTAGAATCTGCAAGTGGATATTTGGATTGCTTGAGGCCTATGCTGGAGTAAGAAATAATTTCACATAAAACTACATTGAAGCATTCTCAAAAACGTCTTTGTGATGTGTGCCTTCTACCCACAGAATTGAAACTTCCTTTTGATAAAACAGTTTTGAAACACCATATTGTAGAATCTGCAAGTGGATAGTTTTAGCACTTTGAGGCCTAGCCTGGAAAAGGTTATATCTTCACATCAAAACCGGACAGAAGCATTCTCAGAAACTTCCCTGTGCTTTATGAATTCAACTCACAGACTTGAAACTTCCTTGATAGAACAGTTTGGAAACACACTTTTTGTAGAACCTAGAAGGGGATATTTGGAGCGCTTTGAGGTCTATGCAGGAAAAGGAAATACCATCACATAAAAACTAGACAGAAGTATTCTCAGAAACTTCTTCTTGATGTGTGCATGCAACTCACAGAGTTGAACCCTGCTTTTGAAAGAGCAGTTAGGAAACGCCCTTTTTGTAGGATCTGCAGGTGGATATTTTTGGCACTTTGAGGCCAATGCTGGAAATGGAAATATGTATTCATAAAAACTAGACAGAAGCATTCTCAGAAACTTCTCTATGTTTTATGATTTCAATTCACAGAGTTGAACCTTCCTTTTGATAGCGCAGTTTTGAAACGCTCTTTTTGTAGAATCCGCAAGTGGATTTTTGGAGCTCTTTGAAGACTATGCTGCAAAAGGAAACATCTTCATATAAAATTTGGACAGAGGCCTTTTCAGAAACTACTTTGTGATGAGCGCATTCAGCTCACAGGGTTGAACCTTCCTTTTGATAGAACAGTTGTGAAGCACTCTTTTAGTAGAATCTGAAAGTGGAAATTTGGAGCTCTTTGAAGCTTATGATGGAAAAGGAAATCTCTTCACAAAAAACCTAGACGGAAGTATTCTCAGAAACTTCATTGTGATGAGTGAGTTCAACTCACAGAGCTGAACCAACCTTTTGATTGAACAGTTTTGAAACACTCTTTTTGTAGAGTCTGCAAGTGGATATTTGGAATGCTTTGATGCTTGTGCTCGAAAAGGAAATTTCTTCATATAAATACTAGACAGAAGCATGCTCAGAAACTTCTTTGTGATGAGTGCATTGTACTCACAGACTTTAAATTTCCTTTTGATAGAGCAGTTTTGAAACAGTCTTTTTGTAGAATATGCAAGTTTATATTTGGTGCGATTTGAGGGCTAAGCTGGAAAAGGAAATATCTTCACATAAAAACTGGACAGAAGTATTCTCCTATCTTCTTTGTGATGTGTGCATTAAACTAACCGAGTAGAACCTTACTTTTGATAGAGCAGTTTTGAAACACCTTTTTTGTAGAATCTGCAAGTGCATATTTGGAGCGATTTTAGGCCTATGGTGAAAAGGGGGATATCTTCGCATAAAAACTAGATAGAAGCATTCTCAGAAACTTCCCTGTGCCTTATGCATTCAACTCACAGCCTTAAAACTTCCTTTTGAAAGAGCAGATTTGAAACACTGTTTTTGTAGAAACTGCAAGTGGATATTTGGAGCGCTTTGAGGCCTACGCAGGAAAAGGAAATATCCCCACATTAAAAGTAGACAAAAGCATTCTCCGAAACTACTTTGTGATGAAGGCATTCACCTCACAGAGTTGAACCTTCCCTTTGTTGGAACAGTTTTGAAACACTCTTTCTGTAGAATCTGCAAGTGGACATTTGGAGGGCTTTGAGGCCTATGCTGGAAAAGGAAATATCTTCACATAATAACTGGACGGAAGCATTCACAGAAACTTCTCTGTGATGAGTGCATTCAACTCACAGAGTTCAACCTTCCCTTTGGTAGAACAGTTATGAAACACTCTCTTTGTAGAATCTACAAGAGATTATTTGGAGCTCATTGAGGCCTATGCTGGAAAAGAAAGTATCTTCCCATAAAAACTAAGCAGAATCATCCTCAGAGATATTTTTGTAATGAGGGCATTCAACTCACAGACTTGAACCTTCCTTTTGATAGAGTAGTTTTGAAACACTCATTTTGTAGAATCTGCAAGTGGATATTTGGAGTGCTTTGAGGTTTATGCTGGAAAAGGAAATATCTTCACATCAAAACTAGACAGAAGCATTCTCAGAAATTTCTGTGTGATGAGTGCATTCAACTCACAGACTTGAACATTCCTTTTGAGAGAACAGTTTTGAAACATTCTTTTTGTAGAATCTGCAAGTGGGTATTTTCAGCGATTTGAGGCCTATGCTGCAAAAAGAGAAATCTTCACATAAAAACTAGACAGAAGCATTCCCAGAAACTTCCCCATGCTCCATGCATTCAACTCACAGACTTAAACCTTCCGTTTGATAGAACAGTTTTGAAACACTCTTTTTGTAGAATCTGCAATTGGATATTTGGAGCGATTTGAGGCCTATGATGAAAAAGCCAATATCTTCACCTAAAAACTAGATAGAAGCATTCTCAGAAACTTCTTTGTGATGAGTGCATTCAACCCACAGAGTTGAAACTTCCTTTTTTTAGAACAGTTTTGTAACACTCTCTTTGTAGAATCTGAATGTGGATACTTGGTGCGCTTTGAGGCCTATGCAGGAAATGGAAATATGTTCTCATAAAAACTAAGCAGAAGCATACTCACAAAGTTCTTAGTGATGAGTGCATTCAACTCAGAGAATTAAATCTTCCTTTTGATATAGCAGTTTTAAGACTCTCTTTTTGTAGAATCTGCAAGTGGATATTTGGAGCGCTATGAGGCCTACGCTGCAAAAGGAAATATCTTCACATAAAAACTATACAGAAGCATTCTCAGAAACATCTCTATGATGAGCGCATTGTACATACAGACTTGAACATTCTTTTTGATAGAGCAGTTTTGAAACACTCCTTTTGTAGTATTTGCAAGTGGATATTTGGTGTGCTTTGAGGCCTAATCTGGAAAAGGAAATATCTTCACCTAAAAACTAGACAGAAACATTCTCAGAAACATCTCTGGGATGAGTACATTCAACCAACAGAGTTGAACATTCCTTTTGATAGACTAGTTTTGAAACACACTTTCTGTAGAATCTGCAAGTGGATATTTGGAGGGCTTTGAGGCCTATGCTGGAAAAGAAAATATCTTCACCTAAAAACTAGACAGAAGCATTCTCAGAAATTCCTTTGTGATGAGTGCATTCAACCCACAGGGTTGAAAGTTCCTTTTGATAGAACAATTCTGACACAATCTTCTTGTAGAATCTGCAAGTGGATATTTGGATTGCTTGAGGCCTATGCTGGAGTAAGAAATAATTTCACATAAAACTACATTGAAGCATTCTCAAAAACGTCTTTGTGATGTGTGCCTTCTACTCACAGAATTGAAACTTCCTTTTGATAAAACAGTTTTGAAACACCATATTGTAGAATCTGCAAGTGGATAGTTTTAGCACTTTGAGGCCTAGCCTGGAAAAGGTTATATCTTCACATCAAAACCGGACAGAAGCATTCTCAGAAACTTCCCTGTGCTTTATGAATTCAACTCACAGACTTGAAACTTCCTTGATAGAACAGTTTGGAAACACACTTTTTGTAGAACCTGGAAGTGGATATTTGGAGCGCTTTGAGGTCTATGCAGGAAAAGGAAATACCATCACATAAAAACTAGACAGAAGTATTCTCAGAAACTTCTTCTTGATGTGTGCATTCAACTCACAGAGTTGAACCCTGCTTTTGAAAGAGCAGTTAGGAAACGCCCTTTTTGTAGGATCTGCAGGTGGATATTTTTGGCACTTTGAGGCCAATGCTGGAAATGGAAATATGTATTCATAAAAACTAGACAGAAGCATTCTCAGAAACTTCTCTATGTTTTATGATTTCAATTCACAGAGTTGAACCTTCCTTTTGATAGCGCAGTTTTGAAACGCTCTTTTTGTAGAATCCGCAAGTGGATTTTTGGAGCTCTTTGAAGACTATGCTGCAAAAGGAAACATCTTCATATAAAATTTGGACAGAGGCCTTTTCAGAAACTACTTTGTGATGAGCGCATTCAGCTCACAGGGTTGAACCTTCCTTTTGATAGAACAGTTGTGAAGCACTCTTTTAGTAGAATCTGAAAGTGGAAATTTGGAGCTCTTTGAAGCTTATGATGGAAAAGGAAATCTCTTCACAAAAAACCTAGACGGAAGTATTCTCAGAAACTTCATTGTGATGAGTGAGTTCAACTCACAGAGCTGAACCAACCTTTTTATTGAACAGTTTTGAAACACTCTTTTTGTAGAGTCTGCAAGTGGATATTTGGAATGCTTTGAGGCTTGTGCTCGAAAAGGAAATTTCTTCATATAAATACTAGACAGAAGCATGCTCAGAAACTTCTTTGTGATGAGTGCATTGTACTCACAGACTTTAAATTTCCTTTTGATAGAGCAGTTTTGAAACAGTCTTTTTGTAGAATATGCAAGTTTATATTTGGTGCGATTTGAGGGCTAAGCTGGAAAAGGAAATATCTTCACATAAAAACTGGACAGAAGTATTCTCCTATCTTCTTTGTGATGTGTGCATTAAACTAACCGAGTAGAACCTTACTTTTGATAGAGCAGTTTTGAAACACCTTTTTTGTAGAATCTGCAAGTGCATATTTGGAGCGATTTTAGGCCTATGGTGAAAAGGGGGATATCTTCGCATAAAAACTAGATAGAAGCATTCTCAGAAACTTCCCTGTGCCTTATGCATTCAACTCACAGCCTTAAAACTTCCTTTTGAAAGAGCAGATTTGAAACACTGTTTTTGTAGAAACTGCAAGTGGATATTTGGAGCGCTTTGAGGCCTACGCAGGAAAAGGAAATATCCCCACATTAAAAGTAGACAAAAGCATTCTCCGAAACTACTTTGTGATGAAGGCATTCACCTCACAGAGTTGAACCTTCCCTTTGATGGAACAGTTTTGAAACACTCTTTCTGTAGAATCTGCAAGTGGACATTTGGAGGGCTTTGAGGCCTATGCTGGAAAAGGAAATATCTTCACATAATAACTGGACGGAAGCATTCACAGAAACTTCTCTGTGATGAGTGCATTCAACTCACAGAGTTCAACCTTCCCTTTGGTAGAACAGTTATGAAACACTCTCTTTGTAGAATCTACAAGAGATTATTTGGAGCTCATTGAGGCCTATGCTGGAAAAGAAAGTATCTTCCCATAAAAACTAAGCAGAATCATCCTCAGAGATATTTTTGTAATGAGGGCATTCAAATCACAGACTTGAACCTTCCTTTTGATAGAGTAGTTTTGAAACACTCATTTTGTAGAATCTGCAAGTGGATATTTGGAGTGCTTTGAGGTTTATGCTGGAAAAGGAAATATCTTCACATCAAAACTAGACAGAAGCATTCTCAGAAATTTCTGTGTGATGAGTGCATTCAACTCACAGACTTGAACATTCCTTTTGAGAGAACAGTTTTGAAACATTCTTTTTGTAGAATCTGCAAGTGGGTATTTTCAGCGATTTGAGGCCTATGCTGCAAAAAGAGAAATCTTCACATAAAAACTAGACAGAAGCATTCCCAGAAACTTCCCCATGCTCCATGCATTCAACTCACAGACTTAAACCTTCCGTTTGATAGAACAGTTTTGAAACACTCTTTTTGTAGAATCTGCAATTGGATATTTGGAGCGATTTGAGGCCTATGATGAAAAAGCAAATATCTTCACCTAAAAACTAGATAGAAGCATTCTCAGAAACTTCTTTGTGATGAGTGCATTCAACCCACAGAGTTGAAACTTCCTTTTTTTAGAACAGTTTTGTAACACTCTCTTTGTAGAATCTGAATGTGGATACTTGGTGCGCTTTGAGGCCTATGCAGGAAATGGAAATATGTTCTCATAAAAACTAAGCTGAAGCATACTCACAAAGTTCTTAGTGATGAGTGCATTCAACTCAGAGACTTAAATCTTCCTTTTGATATAGCAGTTTTAAGACTCTCTTTTTGTAGAATCTGCAAGTGGATATTTGGAGCGCTATGAGGCCTACGCTGCAAAAGGAAATATCTTCACATAAAAACTATACAGAAGCATTCTCAGAAACATCTCTATGATGAGCGCATTGTACATACAGACTTGAACATTCTTTTTGATAGAGCAGTTTTGAAACACTCCTTTTGTAGAATTTGCAAGTGGATATTTGGTGTGCTTTGAGGCCTAATCTGGAAAAGGAAATATCTTCACCTAAAAACTAGACAGAAACATTCTCAGAAACTTCTCTGGGATGAGTACATTCAACCAACAGAGTTGAACATTCCTTTTGATAGACTAGTTTTGAAACCCACTTTCTGTAGAATCTGCAAGTGGATATTTGGAGGGCTTTGAGGCCTATGCTGGAAAAGAAAATATCTTCACCTAAAAACTAGACAGAAGCATTCTCAGAAATTCCTTTGTGATGAGTGCATTCAACCCACAGGGTTGAAAGTTCCTTTTGATAGAACAATTCTGACACAATCTTCTTGTAGAATCTGCAAGTGGATATTTGGATTGCTTGAGGCCTATGCTGGAGTAAGAAATAATTTCACATAAAACTACATTGAAGCATTCTCAAAAACGTCTTTGTGATGTGTGCCTTCAACTCACAGAATTGAAACTTCCTTTTGATAAAACAGTTTTGAAACACCATATTGTAGAATCTGCAAGTGGATAGTTTTAGCACTTTGAGGCCTAGCCTGGAAAAGGTTATATCTTCACATCAAATCCGGACAGACGCATTTTCAGAAACTTCCCTGTGCTTTATAAATTCAACACACAGACTTGAAACTTCCTTTTGATAGAACAGTTTGGAAACACACCTTTTGTAGAACATGGAAGTGGATATTTGGAGCGCTTTGAGGTCTATGCAGGAAAAGGAAATACCATCACATAAAAACTAGACAGAAGTATTCTCAGAAACTTCTTCATGATGTGTGCATTCAACTCACAGAGTTGAACCCTGCTTTTGAAAGAGCAGTTATGAAACGCCCTTTTTGTAGGATCTGCAGGTGGATATTTTTGGCACTTTGAGGCCAATGCTGGAAATGGAAATATGTATTCATAAAAACTAGACAGAAGCATTCTCAGAAACTTCTCTATGTTTTATGATTTCAATTCACAGAGTTGAACCTTCCTTTTGATAGCGCAGTTTTGAAACGCTCTTTTTGTAGAATCCGCAAGTGGATTTTTGGAGCTCTTTGAAGACTATGCTGCAAAAGGAAACATCTTCATATAAAATTTGGACAGAGGCCTTTTCAGAAACTACTTTGTGATGAACGCATTCAGCTCACAGGGTTGAACCTTTCTTTTGATAGAACAGTTGTGAAGCACTCTTTTAGTAGAATCTGAAAGTGGATATTTGGAGCTCTTTGAAGCATATGATGGAAAAGGAAATCTCTTCACAAAAAACCTAGACGGAAGTATTCTCAGAAACTTCATTGTGATGAGTGAGTTCAACTCACAGAGCTGAACCAACCTTTTGATTGAACAGTTTTGAAACACTCTTTTTGTAGAGTCTGCAAGTGGATATTTGGAATGCTTTGAGGCTTGTGCTCGAAAAGGAAATTTCTTCATATAAATACTAGACAGAAGCATGCTCAGAAACTTCTTTGTGATGAGTGCATTGTACTCACAGACTTTAAATTTCCTTTTGATAGAGCAGTTTTGAAACAGTCTTTTTGTAGAATATGCAAGTTTATATTTGATGCGATTTGAGGGCTAAGCTGGAAAAGGAAATATCTTCACACAAAAACTGGACAGAAGTATTCTCCTATCTTCTTTGTGATGTGTGCATTAAACTAACCGAGTAGAACCTTACTTTTGATAGAGCAGTTTTGAAACACCTTTTTTGTAGAATCTGCAAGTGCATATTTGGAGCGATTTTAGGCCTATGGTGAAAAGGGGGATATCTTCGCATAAAAACTAGATAGAAGCATTCTCAGAAACTTCCCTGTGCCTTATGCATTCAACTCACAGCCTTAAAACTTCCTTTTGAAAGAGCAGATTTGAAACACTGTTTTTGTAGAAACTGCAATTGGATATTTGGAGCGCTTTGAGGCCTACGCAGGAAAAGGAAATATCCCCACATTAAAAGTAGACAAAAGCATTCTCCGAAACTACTTTGTGATGAAGGCATTCACCTCACAGAGTTGAACCTTCCCTTTGATGGAACAGTTTTGAAACACTCTTTCTGTAGAATCTGCAAGTGGATATTTGGAGGGCTTTGAGGCCTATGCTGGAAAAGGAAATATCTTCACATAATAACTGGACGGAAGCGTTCACAGAAACTTCTCTGTGATGAGTGCATTCAACTCACAGAGTTCAACCTTCCCTTTGGTAGAACAGTTATGAAACACTCTCTTTGTAGAATCTACAAGAGATTATTTGGAGCTCATTGAGGCCTATGCTGGAAAAGAAAGTATCTTCCCATAAAAACTAAGCAGAATCATCCTCAGAGATATTTTTGTAATGAGGGCATTCAACTCACAGACTTGAACCTTCCTTTTGATAGAGTAGTTTTGAAACACTCATTTTGTAGAATCTGCAAGTGGATATTTGGAGTGCTTTGAGGTTTATGCTGGAAAAGGAAATATCTTCACATCAAAACTAGACAGAAGCATTCTCAGAAATTTCTGTGTGATGAGTGCATTCAACTCACAGACTTGAACATTCCTTTTGAGAGAACAGTTTTGAAACATTCTTTTTGTAGAATCTGCAAGTGGGTATTTTCAGCGATTTGAGGCCTATGCTTCAAAAAGAGAAATCTTCACATAAAAACTAGACAGAAGCATTCCCAGAAACTTCCCCATGCTCCATGCATTCAACTCACAGACTTAAACCTTCCGTTTGATAGAACAGTTTTGAAACACTCTTTTTGTAGAATCTGCAATTGGATATTTGGAGCGATTTGAGGCCTATGATGAAAAAGCAAATATCTTCACCTAAAAACTAGATAGAAGCATTCTCAGAAACTTCTTTGTGATGAGTGCATTCAACCCACAGAGTTGAAACTTCCTTTTTTTAGAACAGTTTTGTAACACTCTCTTTGTAGAATCTGAATGTGGATACTTGGTGCGCTTTGAGGCCTATGCAGGAAATGGAAATATGTTCTCATAAAAACTAAGCAGAAGCATACTCACAAAGTTCTTAGTGATGAGTGCATTCAACTCAGAGACTTAAATCTTCCTTTTGATATAGCAGTTTTAAGACTCTCTTTTTGTAGAATCTGCAAGTGGATATTTGGAGCGCTATGAGGCCTACGCTGCAAAAGGAAATATCTTCACATAAAAACTATACAGAAGCATTCTCAGAAACATCTCTATGATGAGCGCATTGTACATACAGACTTGAACATTCTTTTTGATAGAGCAGTTTTGAAACACTCCTTTTGTAGAATTTGCAAGTGGATATTTGGTGTGCTTTGAGGCCTAATCTGGAAAAGGAAATATCTTCACCTAAAAACTAGACAGAAACATTCTCAGAAACTTCTCTGGGATGAGTACATTCAACCAACAGAGTTGAACATTCCTTTTGATAGACTAGTTTTGAAACACACTTTCTGTAGAATCTGCAAGTGGATATTTGGAGGGCTTTGAGGCCTATGCTGGAAAAGAAAATATCTTCACCTAAAAACTAGACAGAAGCATTCTCAGAAATTCCTTTGTGATGAGTGCATTCAACCCACAGGGTTGAAAGTTCCTTTTGATAGAACAATTCTGACACAATCTTCTTGTAGAATCTGCAAGTGGATATTTGGATTGCTTGAGGCCTATGCTGGAGTAAGAAATAATTTCACATAAAACTACATTGAAGCATTCTCAAAAACGTCTTTGTGATGTGTGCCTTCTACCCACAGAATTGAAACTTCCTTTTGATAAAACAGTTTTGAAACACCATATTGTAGAATCTGCAAGTGGATAGTTTTAGCACTTTGAGGCCTAGCCTGGAAAAGGTTATATCTTCACATCAAAACCGGACAGAAGCATTCTCAGAAACTTCCCTGTGCTTTATGAATTCAACTCACAGACTTGAAACTTCCTTGATAGAACAGTTTGGAAACACACTTTTTGTAGAACCTGGAAGTGGATATTTGGAGCGCTTTGAGGTCTATGCAGGAAAAGGAAATACCATCACATAAAAACTAGACAGAAGTATTCTCAGAAACTTCTTCATGATGTGTGCATTCAACTCACAGAGTTGAACCCTGCTTTTGAAAGAGCAGTTATGAAACGCCCTTTTTGTAGGATCTGCAGGTGGATATTTTTGGCACTTTGAGGCCAATGCTGGAAATGGAAATATGTATTCATAAAAACTAGACAGAAGCATTCTCAGAAACTTCTCTATGTTTTATGATTTCAATTCACAGAGTTGAACCTTCCTTTTGATAGCGCAGTTTTGAAACGCTCTTTTTGTAGAATCCGCAAGTGGATTTTTGGAGCTCTTTGAAGACTATGCTGCAAAAGGAAACATCTTCATATAAAATTTGGACAGAGGCCTTTTCAGAAACTACTTTGTGATGAACGCATTCAGCTCACAGGGTTGAACCTTTCTTTTGATAGAACAGTTGTGAAGCACTCTTTTAGTAGAATCTGAAAGTGGATATTTGGAGCTCTTTGAAGCATATGATGGAAAAGGAAATCTCTTCACAAAAAACCTAGACGGAAGTATTCTCAGAAACTTCATTGTGATGAGTGAGTTCAACTCACAGAGCTGAACCAACCTTTTGATTGAACAGTTTTGAAACACTCTTTTTGTAGAGTCTGCAAGTGGATATTTGGAATGCTTTGAGGCTTGTGCTCGAAAAGGAAATTTCTTCATATAAATACTAGACAGAAGCATGCTCAGAAACTTCTTTGTGATGAGTGCATTGTACTCACAGACTTTAAATTTCCTTTTGATAGAGCAGTTTTGAAACAGTCTTTTTGTAGAATATGCAAGTTTATATTTGATGCGATTTGAGGGCTAAGCTGGAAAAGGAAATATCTTCACACAAAAACTGGACAGAAGTATTCTCCTATCTTCTTTGTGATGTGTGCATTAAACTAACCGAGTAGAACCTTACTTTTGATAGAGCAGTTTTGAAACACCTTTTTTGTAGAATCTGCAAGTGCATATTTGGAGCGATTTTAGGCCTATGGTGAAAAGGGGGATATCTTCGCATAAAAACTAGATAGAAGCATTCTCAGAAACTTCCCTGTGCCTTATGCATTCAACTCACAGCCTTAAAACTTCCTTTTGAAAGAGCAGATTTGAAACACTGTTTTTGTAGAAACTGCAATTGGATATTTGGAGCGCTTTGAGGCCTACGCAGGAAAAGGAAATATCCCCACATTAAAAGTAGACAAAAGCATTCTCCGAAACTACTTTGTGATGAAGGCATTCACCTCACAGAGTTGAACCTTCCCTTTGATGGAACAGTTTTGAAACACTCTTTCTGTAGAATCTGCAAGTGGATATTTGGAGGGCTTTGAGGCCTATGCTGGAAAAGGAAATATCTTCACGTAATAACTGGACGGAAGCGTTCACAGAAACTTCTCTGTGATGAGTGCATTCAACTCACAGAGTTCAACCTTCCCTTTGGTAGAACAGTTATGAAACACTCTCTTTGTAGAATCTACAAGAGATTATTCGGAGCTCATTGAGGCCTATGCTGGAAAAGAAAGTATCTTCCCATAAAAACTAAGCAGAATCATCCTCAGAGATATTTTTGTAATGAGGGCATTCAACTCACAGACTTGAACCTTCCTTTTGATAGAGTAGTTTTGAAACACTCATTTTGTAGAATCTGCAAGTGGATATTTGGAGTGCTTTGAGGTTTATGCTGGAAAAGGAAATATCTTCACATCAAAACTAGACAGAAGCATTCTCAGAAATTTCTGTGTGATGAGTGCATTCAACTCACAGACTTGAACATTCCTTTTGAGAGAACAGTTTTGAAACATTCTTTTTGTAGAATCTGCAAGTGGGTATTTTGAGCGATTTGAGGCCTATGCTGCAAAAAGAGAAATCTTCACATAAAAACTAGACAGAAGCATTCCCAGAAACTTCCCCATGCTCCATGCATTCAACTCACAGACTTAAACCTTCCGTTTGATAGAACAGTTTTGAAACACTCTTTTTGTAGAATCTGCAATTGGATATTTGGAGCGATTTGAGGCCTATGATGAAAAAGCAAATATCTTCACCTAAAAACTAGATAGAAGCATTCTCAGAAACTTCTTTGTGATGAGTGCATTCAACCCACAGAGTTGAAACTTCCTTTTTTTAGAACAGTTTTGTAACACTCTCTTTGTAGAATCTGAATGTGGATACTTGGTGCGCTTTGAGGCCTATGCAGGAAATGGAAATATGTTCTCATAAAAACTAAGCAGAAGCATACTCACAAAACTCTTCGTGATGAGTGCATTCAACTCAGAGACTTAAATCTTCCTTTTGATATAGCAGTTTTAAGACTCTCTTTTTGTAGAATCTGCAAGTGGATATTTGGAGCGCTATGAGGCCTACGCTGCAAAAGGAAATATCTTCACATAAAAACTATACAGAAGCATTCTCAGAAACATCTCTATGATGAGCGCATTGTACATACAGACTTGAACATTCTTTTTGATAGAGCAGTTTTGAAACACTCCTTTTGTAGAATTTGCAAGTGGATATTTGGTGTGCTTTGAGGCCTAATCTGGAAAAGGAAATATCTTCACCTAAAAACTAGACAGAAACATTCTCAGAAACTTCTCTGGGATGAGTACATTCAACCAACAGAGTTGAACATTCCTTTTGATAGACTAGTTTTGAAACCCACTTTCTGTAGAATCTGCAAGTGGATATTTGGAGGGCTTTGAGGCCTATGCTGGAAAAGAAAATATCTTCACCTAAAAACTAGACAGAAGCATTCTCAGAAATTCCTTTGTGATGAGTGCATTCAACCCACAGGGTTGAAAGTTCCTTTTGATAGAACAATTCTGACACAATCTTCTTGTAGAATCTGCAAGTGGATATTTGGATTGCTTGAGGCCTATGCTGGAGTAAGAAATAATTTCACATAAAACTACATTGAAGCATTCTCAAAAACGTCTTTGTGATGTGTGCCTTCAACTCACAGAATTGAAACTTCCTTTTGATAAAACAGTTTTGAAACACCATATTGTAGAATCTGCAAGTGGATAGTTTTAGCACTTTGAGGCCTAGCCTGGAAAAGGTTATATCTTCACATCAAATCGGGACAGACGCATTCTCAGAAACTTCCCTGTGCTTTATAAATTCAACTCACAGACTTGAAACTTCCTTTTGATAGAACAGTTTGGAAACACACTTTTTGTAGAACCTGGAAGTGGATATTTGGAGCGCTTTGAGGTCTATGCAGGAAAAGGAAATACCATCACATAAAAACTAGACAGAAGTATTCTCAGAAACTTCTTCATGATGTGTGCATTCAACTCACAGAGTTGAACCCTGCTTTTGAAAGAGCAGTTATGAAACGCCCTTTTTGTAGGATCTGCAGGTGGATATTTTTGGCACTTTGAGGCCAATGCTGGAAATGGAAATATGTATTCATAAAAACTAGACAGAAGCATTCTCAGAAACTTCTCTATGTTTTATGATTTCAATTCACAGAGTTGAACCTTCCTTTTGATAGCGCAGTTTTGAAACGCTCTTTTTGTAGAATCCGCAAGTGGATTTTTGGAGCTCTTTGAAGACTATGCTGCAAAAGGAAACATCTTCATATAAAATTTGGACAGAGGCCTTTTCAGAAACTACTTTGTGATGAACGCATTCAGCTCACAGGGTTGAACCTTTCTTTTGATAGAACAGTTGTGAAGCACTCTTTTAGTAGAATCTGAAAGTGGATATTTGGAGCTCTTTGAAGCATATGATGGAAAAGGAAATCTCTTCACAAAAAACCTAGACGGAAGTATTCTCAGAAACTTCATTGTGATGAGTGAGTTCAACTCACAGAGCTGAACCAACCTTTTGATTGGACAGTTTTGAAACACTCTTTTTGTAGAGTCTGCAAGTGGATATTTGGAATGCTTTGAGGCTTGTGCTCGAAAAGGAAATTTCTTCATATAAATACTAGACAGAAGCATGCTCAGAAACTTCTTTGTGATGAGTGCATTGTACTCACAGACTTTAAATTTCCTTTTGATAGAGCAGTTTTGAAACAGTCTTTTTGTAGAATATGCAAGTTTATATTTGGTGCGATTTGAGGGCTAAGCTGGAAAAGGAAATATCTTCACATAAAAACTGGACAGAAGTATTCTCCTATCTTCTTTGTGATGTGTGCATTAAACTAACCGAGTAGAACCTTACTTTTGATAGAGCAGTTTTGAAACACCTTTTTTGTAGAATCTGCAAGTGCATATTTGGAGCGATTTTAGGCCTATGGTGAAAAGGGGGATATCTTCGCATAAAAACTAGATAGAAGCATTCTCAGAAACTTCCCTGTGCCTTATGCATTCAACTCACAGCCTTAAAACTTCCTTTTGAAAGAGCAGATTTGAAACACTGTTTTTGTAGAAACTGCAAGTGGATATTTGGAGCGCTTTGAGGCCTACGCAGGAAAAGGAAATATCCCCACATTAAAAGTAGACAAAAGCATTCTCCGAAACTACTTTGTGATGAAGGCATTCACCTCACAGAGTTGAACCTTCCCTTTGATGGAACAGTTTTGAAACACTCTTTCTGTAGAATCTGCAAGTGGATATTTGGAGGGCTTTGAGGCCTATGCTGGAAAAGGAAATATCTTCACATAATAACTAGACGGAAGCATTCACAGAAACTTCTCTGTGATGAGTGCATTCAACTCACAGAGTTCAACCTTCCCTTTGGTAGAACAGTTATGAAACACTCTCTTTGTAGAATCTACAAGAGATTATTTGGAGCTCATTGAGGCCTATGCTGGAAAAGAAAGTATCTTCCCATAAAAACTAAGCAGAATCATCCTCAGAGATATTTTTGTAATGAGGGCATTCAACTCACACACTTGAACCTTCCTTTTGATAGAGTAGTTTTGAAACACTCATTTTGTAGAATCTGCAAGTGGATATTTGGAGTGCTTTGAGGTTTATGCTGGAAAAGGAAATATCTTCACATCAAAACTAGACAGAAGCATTCTCAGAAATTTCTGTGTGATGAGTGCATTCAACTCACAGACTTGAACATTCCTTTTGAGAGAACAGTTTTGAAACATTCTTTTTGTAGAATCTGCAAGTGGGTATTTTGAGCGATTTGAGGCCTATGCTGCAAAAAGAGAAATCTTCACATAAAAACTAGACAGAAGCATTCCCAGAAACTTCCCCATGCTCCATGCATTCAACTCACAGACTTAAACCTTCCGTTTGATAGAACAGTTTTGAAACACTCTTTTTGTAGAATCTCCAATTGGATATTTGGAGCGATTTGACGCCTATGATGAAAAAGCAAATATCTTCACCTAAAAACTAGATAGAAGCATTCTCAGAAACTTCTTTGTGATGAGTGCATTCAACCCACAGAGTTGAAACTTCCTTTTTTTAGAACAGTTTTGTAACACTCTCTTTGTAGAATCTGAATGTGGATACTTGGTGCGCTTTGAGGCCTATGCAGGAAATGGAAATATGTTCTCATAAAAACTAAGCAGAAGCATACTCACAAAGTTCTTCGTGATGAGTGCATTCAACTCAGAGACTTAAATCTTCCTTTTGATATAGCAGTTTTAAGACTCTCTTTTTGTAGAATCTGCAAGTGGATATTTGGAGCGCTATGAGGCCTACGCTGCAAAAGGAAATATCTTCACATAAAAACTATACAGAAGCATTCTCAGAAACATCTCTATGATGAGCGCATTGTACATACAGACTTGAACATTCTTTTTGATAGAGCAGTTTTGAAACACTCCTTTTGTAGAATTTGCAAGTGGATATTTGGTGTGCTTTGAGGCCTAATCTGGAAAAGGAAATATCTTCACCTAAAAACTAGACAGAAACATTCTCAGAAACTTCTCTGGGATGAGTACATTCAACCAACAGAGTTGAACATTCCTTTTGATAGACTAGTTTTGAAACACACTTTTTGTAGAATCTGCAAGTGGATATTTGGAGGGCTTTGAGGCCTATGCTGGAAAAGAAAATATCTTCACCTAAAAACTAGACAGAAGCATTCTCAGAAATTCCTTTGTGATGAGTGCATTCAACCCACAGGGTTGAAAGTTCCTTTTGATAGAACAATTCTGACACAATCTTCTTGTAGAATCTGCAAGTGGATATTTGGATTGCTTGAGGCCTATGCTGGAGTAAGAAATAATTTCACATAAAACTACATTGAAGCATTCTCAAAAACGTCTTTGTGATGTGTGCCTTCAACTCACAGAATTGAAACTTCCTTTTGATAAAACAGTTTTGAAACACCATATTGTAGAATCTGCAAGTGGATAGTTTTAGCACTTTGAGGCCTAGCCTGGAAAAGGTTATATCTTCACATCAAAACCGGACAGAAGCATTCTCAGAAACTTCCCTGTGCTTTATGAATTCAACTCACAGACTTGAAACTTCCTTTTGATAGAACAGTTTGGAAACACACTTTTTGTAGAACCTGGAAGTGGATATTTGGAGCGCTTTGAGGTCTATGCAGGAAAAGGAAATACCATCACATAAAAACTAGACAGAAGTATTCTCAGAAACTTCTTCGTGATGTGTGCATTCAACTCACAGAGTTGAACCCTGCTTTTGAAAGAGCAGTTATGAAACGCCCTTTTTGTAGGATCTGCAGGTGGATATTTTTGGCACTTTGAGGCCAATGCTGGAAATGGAAATATGTATTCATAAAAACTAGACAGAAGCATTCTCAGAAACTTCTCTATGTTTTATGATTTCAATTCACAGAGTTGAAGCTTCCTTTTGATAGCGCAGTTTTGAAACGCTCTTTTTGTAGAATCCGCAAGTGGATTTTTGGAGCTCTTTGAAGACTATGCTGCAAAAGGAAACATCTTCATATAAAATTTGGACAGAGGCCTTTTCAGAAACTACTTTGTGATGAGCGCATTCAGCTCACAGGGTTGAACCTTCCTTTTGATAGAACAGTTGTGAAGCACTCTTTTAGTAGAATCTGAAAGTGGATATTTGGAGCTCTTTGAAGCTTATGATGGAAAAGGAAATCTCTTCACAAAAAACCTAGACGGAAGTATTCTCAGAAACTTCATTGTGATGAGTGAGTTCAACTCACAGAGCTGAACCAACCTTTTGATTGAACAGTTTTGAAACACTCTTTCTGTAGAGTCTGCAAGTGGATATTTGGAATGCTTTGAGGCTTGTGCTCGAAAAGGAAATTTCTTCATATAAATACTAGACAGAAGCATGCTCAGAAACTTCTTTGTGATGAGTGCATTGTACTCACAGACTTTAAATTTCCTTTTGATAGAGCAGTTTTGAAACAGTCTTTTTGTAGAATATGCAAGTTTATATTTGGTGCGATTTGAGGGCTAAGCTGGAAAAGGAAATATCTTCACATAAAAACTGGACAGAAGTATTCTCCTATCTTCTTTGTGATGTGTGCATTAAACTAACCGAGTAGAACCTTACTTTTGATAGAGCAGTTTTGAAACACCTTTTTTGTAGAATCTGCAAGTGCATATTTGGAGCGATTTTAGGCCTATGGTGAAAAGGGGGATATCTTCGCATAAAAACTAGATAGAAGCATTCTCAGAAACTTCCCTGTGCCTTATGCATTCAACTCACAGCCTTAAAACTTCCTTTTGAAAGAGCAGATTTGAAACACTGTTTTTGTAGAAACTGCAAGTGGATATTTGGAGCGCTTTGAGGCCTACGCAGGAAAAGGAAATATCCCCACATTAAAAGTAGACAAAAGCATTCTCCGAAACTACTTTGTGATGAAGGCATTCACCTCACAGAGTTGAACCTTCCCTTTGATGGAACAGTTTTGAAACACTCTTTCTGTAGAATCTGCAAGTGGATATTTGGAGGGCTTTGAGGCCTATGCTGGAAAAGGAAATATCTTCACATAATAACTAGACGGAAGCATTCACAGAAACTTCTCTGTGATGAGTGCATTCAACTCACAGAGTTCAACCTTCCCTTTGGTAGAACAGTTATGAAACACTCTCTTTGTAGAATCTACAAGAGATTATTTGGAGCTCATTGAGGCCTATGCTGGAAAAGAAAGTATCTTCCCATAAAAACTAAGCAGAATCATCCTCAGAGATATTTTTGTAATGAGGGCATTCAACTCACACACTTGAACCTTCCTTTTGATAGAGTAGTTTTGAAACACTCATTTTGTAGAATCTGCAAGTGGATATTTGGAGTGCTTTGAGGTTTATGCTGGAAAAGGAAATATCTTCACATCAAAACTAGACAGAAGCATTCTCAGAAATTTCTGTGTGATGAGTGCATTCAACTCACAGACTTGAACATTCCTTTTGAGAGAACAGTTTTGAAACATTCTTTTTGTAGAATCTGCAAGTGGGTATTTTGAGCGATTTGAGGCCTATGCTGCAAAAAGAGAAATCTTCACATAAAAACTAGACAGAAGCATTCCCAGAAACTTCCCCATGCTTCATGCATTCAACTCACAGACTTAAACCTTCCGTTTGATAGAACAGTTTTGAAACACTCTTTTTGTAGAATCTGCAATTGGATATTTGGAGCGATTTGAGGCCTATGATGAAAAAGCAAATATCTTCACCTAAAAACTAGATAGAAGCATTCTCAGAAACTTCTTTGTGATGAGTGCATTCAACCCACAGAGTTGAAACTTCCTTTTTTTAGAACAGTTTTGTAACACTCTCTTTGTAGAATCTGAATGTGGATACTTGGTGCGCTTTGAGGCCTATGCAGGAAATGGAAATATGTTCTCATAAAAACTAAGCAGAAGCATACTCACAAAGTTCTTAGTGATGAGTGCATTCAACTCAGAGACTTAAATCTTCCTTTTGATATAGCAGTTTTAAGACTCTCTTTTTGTAGAATCTGCAAGTGGATATTTGGAGCGCTATGAGGCCTACGCTGCAAAAGGAAATATCTTCACATAAAAACTATACAGAAGCATTCTCAGAAACATCTCTATGATGAGCGCATTGTACATACAGACTTGAACATTCTTTTTGATAGAGCAGTTTTGAAACACTCCTTTTGTAGAATTTGCAAGTGGATATTTGGTGTGCTTTGAGGCCTAATCTGGAAAAGGAAATATCTTCACCTAAAAACTAGACAGAAACATTCTCAGAAACTTCTCTGGGATGAGTACATTCAACCAACAGAGTTGAACATTCCTTTTGATAGACTAGTTTTGAAACCCACTTTCTGTAGAATCTGCAAGTGGATATTTGGAGGGCTTTGAGGCCTATGCTGGAAAAGAAAATATCTTCACCTAAAAACTAGACAGAAGCATTCTCAGAAATTCCTTTGTGATGAGTGCATTCAACCCACAGGGTTGAAAGTTCCTTTTGATAGAACAATTCTGACACAATCTTCTTGTAGAATCTGCAAGTGGATATTTGGATTGCTTGAGGCCTATGCTGGAGTAAGAAATAATTTCACATAAAACTACATTGAAGCATTCTCAAAAACGTCTTTGTGATGTGTGCCTTCAACTCACAGAATTGAAACTTCCTTTTGATAAAACAGTTTTGAAACACCATATTGTAGAATCTGCAAGTGGATAGTTTTAGCACTTTGAGGCCTAGCCTGGAAAAGGTTATATCTTCACATCAAATCCGGACAGACGCATTCTCAGAAACTTCCCTGTGCTTTATAAATTCAACTCACAGACTTGAAACTTCCTTTTGATAGAACAGTTTGGAAACACACTTTTTGTAGAACCTGGAAGTGGATATTTGGAGCGCTTTGAGGTCTATGCAGGAAAAGGAAATACCATCACATAAAAACTAGACAGAAGTATTCTCAGAAACTTCTTCATGATGTGTGCATTCAACTCACAGAGTTGAACCCTGCTTTTGAAAGAGCAGTTATGAAACGCCCTTTTTGTAGGATCTGCAGGTGGATATTTTTGGCACTTTGAGGCCAATGCTGGAAATGGAAATATGTATTCATAAAAACTAGACAGAAGCATTCTCAGAAACTTCTCTATGTTTTATGATTTCAATTCACAGAGTTGAACCTTCCTTTTGATAGCGCAGTTTTGAAACGCTCTTTTTGTAGAATCCGCAAGTGGATTTTTGGAGCTCTTTGAAGACTATGCTGCAAAAGGAAACATCTTCATATAAAATTTGGACAGAGGCCTTTTCAGAAACTACTTTGTGATGAACGCATTCAGCTCACAGGGTTGAACCTTTCTTTTGATAGAACAGTTGTGAAGCACTCTTTTAGTAGAATCTGAAAGTGGATATTTGGAGCTCTTTGAAGCATATGATGGAAAAGGAAATCTCTTCACAAAAAACCTAGACGGAAGTATTCTCAGAAACTTCATTGTGATGAGTGAGTTCAACTCACAGAGCTGAACCAACCTTTTGATTGGACAGTTTTGAAACACTCTTTTTGTAGAGTCTGCAAGTGGATATTTGGAATGCTTTGAGGCTTGTGCTCGAAAAGGAAATTTCTTCATATAAATACTAGACAGAAGCATGCTCAGAAACTTCTTTGTGATGAGTGCATTGTACTCACAGACTTTAAATTTCCTTTTGATAGAGCAGTTTTGAAACAGTCTTTTTGTAGAATATGCAAGTTTATATTTGGTGCGATTTGAGGGCTAAGCTGGAAAAGGAAATATCTTCACATAAAAACTGGACAGAAGTATTCTCCTATCTTCTTTGTGATGTGTGCATTAAACTAACCGAGTAGAACCTTACTTTTGATAGAGCAGTTTTGAAACACCTTTTTTGTAGAATCTGCAAGTGCATATTTGGAGCGATTTTAGGCCTATGGTGAAAAGGGGGATATCTTCGCATAAAAACTAGATAGAAGCATTCTCAGAAACTTCCCTGTGCCTTATGCATTCAACTCACAGCCTTAAAACTTCCTTTTGAAAGAGCAGATTTGAAACACTGTTTTTGTAGAAACTGCAAGTGGATATTTGGAGCGCTTTGAGGCCTACGCAGGAAAAGGAAATATCCCCACATTAAAAGTAGACAAAAGCATTCTCCGAAACTACTTTGTGATGAAGGCATTCACCTCACAGAGTTGAACCTTCCCTTTGATGGAACAGTTTTGAAACACTCTTTCTGTAGAATCTGCAAGTGGATATTTGGAGGGCTTTGAGGCCTATGCTGGAAAAGGAAATATCTTCACATAATAACTAGACGGAAGCATTCACAGAAACTTCTCTGTGATGAGTGCATTCAACTCACAGAGTTCAACCTTCCCTTTGGTAGAACAGTTATGAAACACTCTCTTTGTAGAATCTACAAGAGATTATTTGGAGCTCATTGAGGCCTATGCTGGAAAAGAAAGTATCTTCCCATAAAAACTAAGCAGAATCATCCTCAGAGATATTTTTGTAATGAGGGCATTCAACTCACACACTTGAACCTTCCTTTTGATAGAGTAGTTTTGAAACACTCATTTTGTAGAATCTGCAAGTGGATATTTGGAGTGCTTTGAGGTTTATGCTGGAAAAGGAAATATCTTCACATCAAAACTAGACAGAAGCATTCTCAGAAATTTCTGTGTGATGAGTGCATTCAACTCACAGACTTGAACATTCCTTTTGAGAGAACAGTTTTGAAACATTCTTTTTGTAGAATCTGCAAGTGGGTATTTTGAGCGATTTGAGGCCTATGCTGCAAAAAGAGAAATCTTCACATAAAAACTAGACAGAAGCATTCCCAGAAACTTCCCCATGCTCCATGCATTCAACTCACAGACTTAAACCTTCCGTTTGATAGAACAGTTTTGAAACACTCTTTTTGTAGAATCTCCAATTGGATATTTGGAGCGATTTGACGCCTATGATGAAAAAGCAAATATCTTCACCTAAAAACTAGATAGAAGCATTCTCAGAAACTTCTTTGTGATGAGTGCATTCAACCCACAGAGTTGAAACTTCCTTTTTTTAGAACAGTTTTGTAACACTCTCTTTGTAGAATCTGAATGTGGATACTTGGTGCGCTTTGAGGCCTATGCAGGAAATGGAAATATGTTCTCATAAAAACTAAGCAGAAGCATACTCACAAAGTTCTTCGTGATGAGTGCATTCAACTCAGAGACTTAAATCTTCCTTTTGATATAGCAGTTTTAAGACTCTCTTTTTGTAGAATCTGCAAGTGGATATTTGGAGCGCTATGAGGCCTACGCTGCAAAAGGAAATATCTTCACATAAAAACTATACAGAAGCATTCTCAGAAACATCTCTATGATGAGCGCATTGTACATACAGACTTGAACATTCTTTTTGATAGAGCAGTTTTGAAACACTCCTTTTGTAGAATTTGCAAGTGGATATTTGGTGCGCTTTGAGGCCTAATCTGGAAAAGGAAATATCTTCACCTAAAAACTAGACAGAAACATTCTCAGAAACTTCTCTGGGATGAGTACATTCAACCAACAGAGTTGAACATTCCTTTTGATAGACTAGTTTTGAAACACACTTTTTGTAGAATCTGCAAGTGGATATTTGGAGGGCTTTGAGGCCTATGCTGGAAAAGAAAATATCTTCACCTAAAAACTAGACAGAAGCATTCTCAGAAATTCCTTTGTGATGAGTGCATTCAACCCACAGGGTTGAAAGTTCCTTTTGATAGAACAATTCTGACACAATCTTCTTGTAGAATCTGCAAGTGGATATTTGGATTGCTTGAGGCCTATGCTGGAGTAAGAAATAATTTCACATAAAACTACATTGAAGCATTCTCAAAAACGTCTTTGTGATGTGTGCCTTCAACTCACAGAATTGAAACTTCCTTTTGATAAAACAGTTTTGAAACACCATATTGTAGAATCTGCAAGTGGATAGTTTTAGCACTTTGAGGCCTAGCCTGGAAAAGGTTATATCTTCACATCAAAACCGGACAGAAGCATTCTCAGAAACTTCCCTGTGCTTTATGAATTCAACTCACAGACTTGAAACTTCCTTTTGATAGAACAGTTTGGAAACACACTTTTTGTAGAACCTGGAAGTGGATATTTGGAGCGCTTTGAGGTCTATGCAGGAAAAGGAAATACCATCACATAAAAACTAGACAGAAGTATTCTCAGAAACTTCTTCGTGATGTGTGCATTCAACTCACAGAGTTGAACCCTGCTTTTGAAAGAGCAGTTAGGAAACGCCCTTTTTGTAGGATCTGCAGGTGGATATTTTTGGCACTTTGAGGCCAATGCTGGAAATGGAAATATGTATTCATAAAAACTAGACAGAAGCATTCTCAGAAACTTCTCTAAGTTTTATGATTTCAATTCACAGAGTTGAAGCTTCCTTTTGATAGCGCAGTTTTGAAACGCTCTTTTTGTAGAATCCGCAAGTGGATTTTTGGAGCTCTTTGAAGACTATGCTGCAAAAGGAAACATCTTCATATAAAATTTGGACAGAGGCCTTTTCAGAAACTACTTTGTGATGAGCACATTCAGCTCACAGGGTTGAACCTTCCTTTTGATAGAACAGTTGTGAAGCACTCTTTTAGTAGAATCTGAAAGTGGATATTTGGAGCTCTTTGAAGCTTATGATGGAAAAGGAAATCTCTTCACAAAAAACCTAGACGGAAGTATTCTCAGAAACTTCATTGTGATGAGTGAGTTCAACTCACAGAGCTGAACCAACCTTTTGATTGAACAGTTTTGAAACACTCTTTCTGTAGAGTCTGCAAGTGGATATTTGGAATGCTTTGAGGCTTGTGCTCGAAAAGGAAATTTCTTCATATAAATACTAGACAGAAGCATGCTCAGAAACTTCTTTGTGATGAGTGCATTGTACTCACAGACTTTAAATTTCCTTTTGATAGAGCAGTTTTGAAACAGTCTTTTTGTAGAATATGCAAGTTTATATTTGGTGCGATTTGAGGGCTAAGCTGGAAAAGGAAATATCTTCACATAAAAACTGGACAGAAGTATTCTCCTATCTTCTTTGTGATGTGTGCATTAAACTAACCGAGTAGAACCTTACTTTTGATAGAGCAGTTTTGAAACACCTTTTTTGTAGAATCTGCAAGTGCATATTTGGAGCGATTTTAGGCCTATGGTGAAAAGGGGGATATCTTCGCATAAAAACTAGATAGAAGCATTCTCAGAAACTTCCCTGTGCCTTATGCATTCAACTCACAGCCTTAAAACTTCCTTTTGAAAGAGCAGATTTGAAACACTGTTTTTGTAGAAACTGCAAGTGGATATTTGGAGCGCTTTGAGGCCTACGCAGGAAAAGGAAATATCCCCACATTAAAAGTAGACAAAAGCATTCTCCGAAACTACTTTGTGATGAAGGCATTCACCTCACAGAGTTGAACCTTCCCTTTGATGGAACAGTTTTGAAACACTCTTTCTGTAGAATCTGCAAGTGGATATTTGGAGGGCTTTGAGGCCTATGCTGGAAAAGGAAATATCTTCACATAATAACTAGACGGAAGCATTCACAGAAACTTCTCTGTGATGAGTGCATTCAACTCACAGAGTTCAACCTTCCCTTTGGTAGAACAGTTATGAAACACTCTCTTTGTAGAATCTACAAGAGATTATTTGGAGCTCATTGAGGCCTATGCTGGAAAAGAAAGTATCTTCCCATAAAAACTAAGCAGAATCATCCTCAGAGATATTTTTGTAATGAGGGCATTCAACTCACACACTTGAACCTTCCTTTTGATAGAGTAGTTTTGAAACACTCATTTTGTAGAATCTGCAAGTGGATATTTGGAGTGCTTTGAGGTTTATGCTGGAAAAGGAAATATCTTCACATCAAAACTAGACAGAAGCATTCTCAGAAATTTCTGTGTGATGAGTGCATTCAACTCACAGACTTGAACATTCCTTTTGAGAGAACAGTTTTGAAACATTCTTTTTGTAGAATCTGCAAGTGGGTATTTTGAGCGATTTGAGGCCTATGCTGCAAAAAGAGAAATCTTCACATAAAAACTAGACAGAAGCATTCCCAGAAACTTCCCCATGCTTCATGCATTCAACTCACAGACTTAAACCTTCCGTTTGATAGAACAGTTTTGAAACACTCTTTTTGTAGAATCTGCAATTGGATATTTGGAGCGATTTGAGGCCTATGATGAAAAAGCAAATATCTTCACCTAAAAACTAGATAGAAGCATTCTCAGAAACTTCTTTGTGATGAGTGCATTCAACCCACAGAGTTGAAACTTCCTTTTTTTAGAACAGTTTTGTAACACTCTCTTTGTAGAATCTGAATGTGGATACTTGGTGCGCTTTGAGGCCTATGCAGGAAATGGAAATATGTTCTCATAAAAACTAAGCAGAAGCATACTCACAAAGTTCTTAGTGATGAGTGCATTCAACTCAGAGACTTAAATCTTCCTTTTGATATAGCAGTTTTAAGACTCTCTTTTTGTAGAATCTGCAAGTGGATATTTGGAGCGCTATGAGGCCTACGCTGCAAAAGGAAATATCTTCACATAAAAACTATACAGAAGCATTCTCAGAAACATCTCTATGATGAGCGCATTGTACATACAGACTTGAACATTCTTTTTGATAGAGCAGTTTTGAAACACTCCTTTTGTAGAATTTGCAAGTGGATATTTGGTGTGCTTTGAGGCCTAATCTGGAAAAGGAAATATCTTCACCTAAAAACTAGACAGAAACATTCTCAGAAACTTCTCTGGGATGAGTACATTCAACCAACAGAGTTGAACATTCCTTTTGATAGACTAGTTTTGAAACACACTTTCTGTAGAATCTGCAAGTGGATATTTGGAGGGCTTTGAGGCCTATGCTGGAAAAGAAAATATCTTCACCTAAAAACTAGACAGAAGCATTCTCAGAAATTCCTTTGTGATGAGTGCATTCAACCCACAGGGTTGAAAGTTCCTTTTGATAGAACAATTCTGACACAATCTTCTTGTAGAATCTGCAAGTGGATATTTGGATTGCTTGAGGCCTATGCTGGAGTAAGAAATAATTTCACATAAAACTACATTGAAGCATTCTCAAAAACGTCTTTGTGATGTGTGCCTTCTACTCACAGAATTGAAACTTCCTTTTGATAAAACAGTTTTGAAACACCATATTGTAGAATCTGCAAGTGGATAGTTTTAGCACTTTGAGGCCTAGCCTGGAAAAGGTTATATCTTCACATCAAAACCGGACAGAAGCATTCTCAGAAACTTCCCTGTGCTTTATGAATTCAACTCACAGACTTGAAACTTCCTTTTGATAGAACAGTTTGGAAACACACTTTTTGTAGAACCTGGAAGTGGATATTTGGAGCGCTTTGAGGTCTATGCAGGAAAAGGAAATACCATCACATAAAAACTAGACAGAAGTATTCTCAGAAACTTCTTCGTGATGTGTGCATTCAACTCACAGAGTTGAACCCTGCTTTTGAAAGAGCAGTTAGGAAACGCCCTTTTTGTAGGATCTGCAGGTGGATATTTTTGGCACTTTGAGGCCAATGCTGGAAATGGAAATATGTATTCATAAAAACTAGACAGAAGCATTCTCAGAAACTTCTCTATGTTTTATGATTTCAATTCACAGAGTTGAACCTTCCTTTTGATAGCGCAGTTTTGAAACGCTCTTTTTGTAGAATCCGCAAGAGGATTTTTGGAGCTCTTTGAAGACTATGCTGCAAAAGGAAACATCTTCATATAAAATGTGGACAGAGGCCTTTTCAGAAACTACTTTGTGATGAACGCATTCAGCTCACAGGGTTGAACCTTCCTTTTGATAGAACAGTTGTGAAGCACTCTTTTAGTAGAATCTGAAAGTGGATATTTGGAGCTCTTTGAAGCTTATGATGGAAAAGGAAATCTCTTCACAAAAATCCTAGACGGAAGTATTCTCAGAAACTTCATTGTGATGAGTGAGTTCAACTCACAGAGCTGAACCAACCTTTTGATTGGACAGTTTTGAAACACTCTTTTTGTAGAGTCTGCAAGTGGATATTTGGAATGCTTTGAGGCTTGTGCTCGAAAAGGAAATTTCTTCATATAAATACTAGACAGAAGCATGCTCAGAAACTTCTTTGTGATGAGTGCATTGTACTCACAGACTTTAAATTTCCTTTTGATAGAGCAGTTTTGAAACAGTCTTTTTGTAGAATATGCAAGTTTATATTTGGTGCGATTTGAGGGCTAAGCTGGAAAAGGAAATATCTTCACATAAAAACTGGACAGAAGTATTCTCCTATCTTCTTTGTGATGTGTGCATTAAACTAACCGAGTAGAACCTTACTTTTGATAGAGCAGTTTTGAAACACCTTTTTTGTAGAATCTGCAAGTGCATATTTGGAGCGATTTTAGGCCTATGGTGAAAAGGGGGATATCTTCGCATAAAAACTAGATAGAAGCATTCTCAGAAACTTCCCTGTGCCTTATGCATTCAACTCACAGCCTTAAAACTTCCTTTTGAAAGAGCAGATTTGAAACACTGTTTTTGTAGAAACTGCAAGTGGATATTTGGAGCGCTTTGAGGCCTACGCAGGAAAAGGAAATATCCCCACATTAAAAGTAGACAAAAGCATTCTCCGAAACTACTTTGTGATGAAGGCATTCACCTCACAGAGTTGAACCTTCCCTTTGATGGAACAGTTTTGAAACACTCTTTCTGTAGAATCTGCAAGTGGATATTTGGAGGGCTTTGAGGCCTATGCTGGAAAAGGAAATATCTTCACATAATAACTGGACGGAAGCATTCACAGAAACTTCTCTGTGATGAGTGCATTCAACTCACAGAGTTCAACCTTCCCTTTGGTAGAACAGTTATGAAACACTCTCTTTGTAGAATCTACAAGAGATTATTTGGAGCTCATTGAGGCCTATGCTGGAAAAGAAAGTATCTTCCCATAAAAACTAAGCAGAATCATCCTCAGAGATATTTTTGTAATGAGGGCATTCAACTCACAGACTTGAACCTTCCTTTTGATAGAGTAGTTTTGAAACACTCATTTTGTAGAATCTGCAAGTGGATATTTGGAGTGCTTTGAGGTTTATGCTGGAAAAGGAAATATCTTCACATCAAAACTAGACAGAAGCATTCTCAGAAATTTCTGTGTGATGAGTGCATTCAACTCACAGACTTGAACATTCCTTTTGAGAGAACAGTTTTGAAACATTCTTTTTGTAGAATCTGCAAGTGGGTATTTTGAGCGATTTGAGGCCTATGCTGCAAAAAGAGAAATCTTCACATAAAAACTAGACAGAAGCATTCCCAGAAACTTCCCCATGCTTCATGCATTCAACTCACAGACTTAAACCTTCCGTTTGATAGAACAGTTTTGAAACACTCTTTTTGTAGAATCTGCAATTGGATATTTGGAGCGATTTGAGGCCTATGATGAAAAAGCCAATATCTTCACCTAAAAACTAGATAGAAGCATTCTCAGAAACTTCTTTGTGATGAGTGCATTCAACCCACAGAGTTGAAACTTCCTTTTTTTAGAACAGTTTTGTAACACTCTCTTTGTAGAATCTGAATGTGGATACTTGGTGCGCTTTGAGGCCTATGCAGGAAATGGAAATATGTTCTCATAAAAACTAAGCAGAAGCATACTCACAAAGTTCTTAGTGATGAGTGCATTCAACTCAGAGACTTAAATCTTCCTTTTGATATAGCAGTTTTAAGACTCTCTTTTTGTAGAATCTGCAAGTGGATATTTGGAGCGCTATGAGGCCTACGCTGCAAAAGGAAATATCTTCACATAAAAACTATACAGAAGCATTCTCAGAAACATCTCTATGATGAGCGCATTGTACATACAGACTTGAACATTCTTTTTGATAGAGCAGTTTTGAAACACTCCTTTTGTAGAATTTGCAAGTGGATATTTGGTGCGCTTTGAGGCCTAATCTGGAAAAGGAAATATCTTCACCTAAAAACTAGACAGAAACATTCTCAGAAACTTCTCTGGGATGAGTACATTCAACCAACAGAGTTGAACATTCCTTTTGATAGACTAGTTTTGAAACACACTTTTTGTAGAATCTGCAAGTGGATATTTGGAGGGCTTTGAGGCCTATGCTGGAAAAGAAAATATCTTCACCTAAAAACTAGACAGAAGCATTCTCAGAAATTCCTTTGTGATGAGTGCATTCAACCCACAGGGTTGAAAGTTCCTTTTGATAGAACAATTCTGACACAATCTTCTTGTAGAATCTGCAAGTGGATATTTGGATTGCTTGAGGCCTATGCTGGAGTAAGAAATAATTTCACATAAAACTACATTGAAGCATTCTCAAAAACGTCTTTGTGATGTGTGCCTTCAACTCACAGAATTGAAACTTCCTTTTGATAAAACAGTTTTGAAACACCATATTGTAGAATCTGCAAGTGGATAGTTTTAGCACTTTGAGGCCTAGCCTGGAAAAGGTTATATCTTCACATCAAAACCGGACAGAAGCATTCTCAGAAACTTCCCTGTGCTTTATGAATTCAACTCACAGACTTGAAACTTCCTTTTGATAGAACAGTTTGGAAACACACTTTTTGTAGAACCTGGAAGTGGATATTTGGAGCGCTTTGAGGTCTATGCAGGAAAAGGAAATACCATCACATAAAAACTAGACAGAAGTATTCTCAGAAACTTCTTCGTGATGTGTGCATTCAACTCACAGAGTTGAACCCTGCTTTTGAAAGAGCAGTTATGAAACGCCCTTTTTGTAGGATCTGCAGGTGGATATTTTTGGCACTTTGAGGCCAATGCTGGAAATGGAAATATGTATTCATAAAAACTAGACAGAAGCATTCTCAGAAACTTCTCTATGTTTTATGATTTCAATTCACAGAGTTGAAGCTTCCTTTTGATAGCGCAGTTTTGAAACGCTCTTTTTGTAGAATCCGCAAGTGGATTTTTGGAGCTCTTTGAAGACTATGCTGCAAAAGGAAACATCTTCATATAAAATGTGGACAGAGGCCTTTTCAGAAACTACTTTGTGATGAGCGCATTCAGCTCACAGGGTTGAACCTTCCTTTTGATAGAACAGTTGTGAAGCACTCTTTTAGTAGAATCTGAAAGTGGATATTTGGAGCTCTTTGAAGCTTATGATGGAAAAGGAAATCTCTTCACAAAAAACCTAGACGGAAGTATTCTCAGAAACTTCATTGCGATGAGTGAGTTCAACTCACAGAGCTGAACCAACCTTTTGATTGAACAGTTTTGAAACACTCTTTCTGTAGAGTCTGCAAGTGGATATTTGGAATGCTTTGAGGCTTGTGCTCGAAAAGGAAATTTCTTCATATAAATACTAGACAGAAGCATGCTCAGAAACTTCTTTGTGATGAGTGCATTGTACTCACAGACTTTAAATTTCCTTTTGATAGAGCAGTTTTGAAACAGTCTTTTTGTAGAATATGCAAGTTTATATTTGGTGCGATTTGAGGGCTAAGCTGGAAAAGGAAATATCTTCACATAAAAACTGGACAGAAGTATTCTCCTATCTTCTTTGTGATGTGTGCATTAAACTAACCGAGTAGAACCTTACTTTTGATAGAGCAGTTTTGAAACACCTTTTTTGTAGAATCTGCAAGTGCATATTTGGAGCGATTTTAGGCCTATGGTGAAAAGGGGGATATCTTCGCATAAAAACTAGATAGAAGCATTCTCAGAAACTTCCCTGTGCCTTATGCATTCAACTCACAGCCTTAAAACTTCCTTTTGAAAGAGCAGATTTGAAACACTGTTTTTGTAGAAACTGCAAGTGGATATTTGGAGCGCTTTGAGGCCTACGCAGGAAAAGGAAATATCCCCACATTAAAAGTAGACAAAAGCATTCTCCGAAACTACTTTGTGATGAAGGCATTCACCTCACAGAGTTGAACCTTCCCTTTGATGGAACAGTTTTGAAACACTCTTTCTGTAGAATCTGCAAGTGGATATTTGGAGGGCTTTGAGGCCTATGCTGGAAAAGGAAATATCTTCACATAATAACTAGACGGAAGCATTCACAGAAACTTCTCTGTGATGAGTGCATTCAACTCACAGAGTTCAACCTTCCCTTTGGTAGAACAGTTATGAAACACTCTCTTTGTAGAATCTACAAGAGATTATTTGGAGCTCATTGAGGCCTATGCTGGAAAAGAAAGTATCTTCCCATAAAAACTAAGCAGAATCATCCTCAGAGATATTTTTGTAATGAGGGCATTCAACTCACACACTTGAACCTTCCTTTTGATAGAGTAGTTTTGAAACACTCATTTTGTAGAATCTGCAAGTGGATATTTGGAGTGCTTTGAGGTTTATGCTGGAAAAGGAAATATCTTCACATCAAAACTAGACAGAAGCATTCTCAGAAATTTCTGTGTGATGAGTGCATTCAACTCACAGACTTGAACATTCCTTTTGAGAGAACAGTTTTGAAACATTCTTTTTGTAGAATCTGCAAGTGGGTATTTTGAGCGATTTGAGGCCTATGCTGCAAAAAGAGAAATCTTCACATAAAAACTAGACAGAAGCATTCCCAGAAACTTCCCCATGCTTCATGCATTCAACTCACAGACTTAAACCTTCCGTTTGATAGAACAGTTTTGAAACACTCTTTTTGTAGAATCTGCAATTGGATATTTGGAGCGATTTGAGGCCTATGATGAAAAAGCAAATATCTTCACCTAAAAACTAGATAGAAGCATTCTCAGAAACTTCTTTGTGATGAGTGCATTCAACCCACAGAGTTGAAACTTCCTTTTTTTAGAACAGTTTTGTAACACTCTCTTTGTAGAATCTGAATGTGGATACTTGGTGCGCTTTGAGGCCTATGCAGGAAATGGAAATATGTTCTCATAAAAACTAAGCAGAAGCATACTCACAAAGTTCTTAGTGATGAGTGCATTCAACTCAGAGACTTAAATCTTCCTTTTGATATAGCAGTTTTAAGACTCTCTTTTTGTAGAATCTGCAAGTGGATATTTGGAGCGCTATGAGGCCTACGCTGCAAAAGGAAATATCTTCACATAAAAACTATACAGAAGCATTCTCAGAAACATCTCTATGATGAGCGCATTGTACATACAGACTTGAACATTCTTTTTGATAGAGCAGTTTGGAAACACTCCTTTTGTAGAATTTGCAAGTGGATATTTGGTGTGCTTTGAGGCCTAATCTGGAAAAGGAAATATCTTCACCTAAAAACTAGACAGAAACATTCTCAGAAACTTCTCTGGGATGAGTACATTCAACCAACAGAGTTGAACATTCCTTTTGATAGACTAGTTTTGAAACACACTTTCTGTAGAATCTGCAAGTGGATATTTGGAGGGCTTTGAGGCCTATGCTGGAAAAGAAAATATCTTCACCTAAAAACTAGACAGAAGCATTCTCAGAAATTCCTTTGTGATGAGTGCATTCAACCCACAGGGTTGAAAGTTCCTTTTGATAGAACAATTCTGACACAATCTTCTTGTAGAATCTGCAAGTGGATATTTGGATTGCTTGAGGCCTATGCTGGAGTAAGAAATAATTTCACATAAAACTACATTGAAGCATTCTCAAAAACGTCTTTGTGATGTGTGCCTTCTACTCACAGAATTGAAACTTCCTTTTGATAAAACAGTTTTGAAACACCATATTGTAGAATCTGCAAGTGGATAGTTTTAGCACTTTGAGGCCTAGCCTGGAAAAGGTTATATCTTCACATCAAAACCGGACAGAAGCATTCTCAGAAACTTCCCTGTGCTTTATGAATTCAACTCACAGACTTGAAACTTCCTTTTGATAGAACAGTTTGGAAACACACTTTTTGTAGAACCTGGAAGTGGATATTTGGAGCGCTTTGAGGTCTATGCAGGAAAAGGAAATACCATCACATAAAAACTAGACAGAAGTATTCTCAGAAACTTCTTCGTGATGTGTGCATTCAACTCACAGAGTTGAACCCTGCTTTTGAAAGAGCAGTTAGGAAACGCCCTTTTTGTAGGATCTGCAGGTGGATATTTTTGGCACTTTGAGGCCAATGCTGGAAATGGAAATATGTATTCATAAAAACTAGACAGAAGCATTCTCAGAAACTTCTCTATGTTTTATGATTTCAATTCACAGAGTTGAACCTTCCTTTTGATAGCGCAGTTTTGAAACGCTCTTTTTGTAGAATCCGCAAGAGGATTTTTGGAGCTCTTTGAAGACTATGCTGCAAAAGGAAACATCTTCATATAAAATGTGGACAGAGGCCTTTTCAGAAACTACTTTGTGATGAACGCATTCAGCTCACAGGGTTGAACCTTCCTTTTGATAGAACAGTTGTGAAGCACTCTTTTAGTAGAATCTGAAAGTGGATATTTGGAGCTCTTTGAAGCTTATGATGGAAAAGGAAATCTCTTCACAAAAATCCTAGACGGAAGTATTCTCAGAAACTTCATTGTGATGAGTGAGTTCAACTCACAGAGCTGAACCAACCTTTTGATTGGACAGTTTTGAAACACTCTTTTTGTAGAGTCTGCAAGTGGATATTTGGAATGCTTTGAGGCTTGTGCTCGAAAAGGAAATTTCTTCATATAAATACTAGACAGAAGCATGCTCAGAAACTTCTTTGTGATGAGTGCATTGTACTCACAGACTTTAAATTTCCTTTTGATAGAGCAGTTTTGAAACAGTCTTTTTGTAGAATATGCAAGTTTATATTTGGTGCGATTTGAGGGCTAAGCTGGAAAAGGAAATATCTTCACATAAAAACTGGACAGAAGTATTCTCCTATCTTCTTTGTGATGTGTGCATTAAACTAACCGAGTAGAACCTTACTTTTGATAGAGCAGTTTTGAAACACCTTTTTTGTAGAATCTGCAAGTGCATATTTGGAGCGATTTTAGGCCTATGGTGAAAAGGGGGATATCTTCGCATAAAAACTAGATAGAAGCATTCTCAGAAACTTCCCTGTGCCTTATGCATTCAACTCACAGCCTTAAAACTTCCTTTTGAAAGAGCAGATTTGAAACACTGTTTTTGTAGAAACTGCAAGTGGATATTTGGAGCGCTTTGAGGCCTACGCAGGAAAAGGAAATATCCCCACATTAAAAGTAGACAAAAGCATTCTCCGAAACTACTTTGTGATGAAGGCATTCACCTCACAGAGTTGAACCTTCCCTTTGATGGAACAGTTTTGAAACACTCTTTCTGTAGAATCTGCAAGTGGATATTTGGAGGGCTTTGAGGCCTATGCTGGAAAAGGAAATATCTTCACATAATAACTAGACGGAAGCATTCACAGAAACTTCTCTGTGATGAGTGCATTCAACTCACAGAGTTCAACCTTCCCTTTGGTAGAACAGTTATGAAACACTCTCTTTGTAGAATCTACAAGAGATTATTTGGAGCTCATTGAGGCCTATGCTGGAAAAGAAAGTATCTTCCCATAAAAACTAAGCAGAATCATCCTCAGAGATATTTTTGTAATGAGGGCATTCAACTCACACACTTGAACCTTCCTTTTGATAGAGTAGTTTTGAAACACTCATTTTGTAGAATCTGCAAGTGGATATTTGGAGTGCTTTGAGGTTTATGCTGGAAAAGGAAATATCTTCACATCAAAACTAGACAGAAGCATTCTCAGAAATTTCTGTGTGATGAGTGCATTCAACTCACAGACTTGAACATTCCTTTTGAGAGAACAGTTTTGAAACATTCTTTTTGTAGAATCTGCAAGTGGGTATTTTGAGCGATTTGAGGCCTATGCTGCAAAAAGAGAAATCTTCACATAAAAACTAGACAGAAGCATTCCCAGAAACTTCCCCATGCTCCATGCATTCAACTCACAGACTTAAACCTTCCGTTTGATAGAACAGTTTTGAAACACTCTTTTTGTAGAATCTCCAATTGGATATTTGGAGCGATTTGACGCCTATGATGAAAAAGCAAATATCTTCACCTAAAAACTAGATAGAAGCATTCTCAGAAACTTCTTTGTGATGAGTGCATTCAACCCACAGAGTTGAAACTTCCTTTTTTTAGAACAGTTTTGTAACACTCTCTTTGTAGAATCTGAATGTGGATACTTGGTGCGCTTTGAGGCCTATGCAGGAAATGGAAATATGTTCTCATAAAAACTAAGCAGAAGCATACTCACAAAGTTCTTCGTGATGAGTGCATTCAACTCAGAGACTTAAATCTTCCTTTTGATATAGCAGTTTTAAGACTCTCTTTTTGTAGAATCTGCAAGTGGATATTTGGAGCGCTATGAGGCCTACGCTGCAAAAGGAAATATCTTCACATAAAAACTATACAGAAGCATTCTCGGAAACATCTCTATGATGAGCGCATTGTACATACAGACTTGAACATTCTTTTTGATAGAGCAGTTTTGAAACACTCCTTTTGTAGAATTTGCAAGTGGATATTTGGTGCGCTTTGAGGCCTAATCTGGAAAAGGAAATATCTTCACCTAAAAACTAGACAGAAACATTCTCAGAAACTTCTCTGGGATGAGTACATTCAACCAACAGAGTTGAACATTCCTTTTGATAGACTAGTTTTGAAACACACTTTTTGTAGAATCTGCAAGTGGATATTTGGAGGGCTTTGAGGCCTATGCTGGAAAAGAAAATATCTTCACCTAAAAACTAGACAGAAGCATTCTCAGAAATTCCTTTGTGATGAGTGCATTCAACCCACAGGGTTGAAAGTTCCTTTTGATAGAACAATTCTGACACAATCTTCTTGTAGAATCTGCAAGTGGATATTTGGATTGCTTGAGGCCTATGCTGGAGTAAGAAATAATTTCACATAAAACTACATTGAAGCATTCTCAAAAACGTCTTTGTGATGTGTGCCTTCAACTCACAGAATTGAAACTTCCTTTTGATAAAACAGTTTTGAAACACCATATTGTAGAATCTGCAAGTGGATAGTTTTAGCACTTTGAGGCCTAGCCTGGAAAAGGTTATATCTTCACATCAAAACCGGACAGAAGCATTCTCAGAAACTTCCCTGTGCTTTATGAATTCAACTCACAGACTTGAAACTTCCTTTTGATAGAACAGTTTGGAAACACACTTTTTGTAGAACCTGGAAGTGGATATTTGGAGCGCTTTGAGGTCTATGCAGGAAAAGGAAATACCATCACATAAAAACTAGACAGAAGTATTCTCAGAAACTTCTTCGTGATGTGTGCATTCAACTCACAGAGTTGAACCCTGCTTTTGAAAGAGCAGTTATGAAACGCCCTTTTTGTAGGATCTGCAGGTGGATATTTTTGGCACTTTGAGGCCAATGCTGGAAATGGAAATATGTATTCATAAAAACTAGACAGAAGCATTCTCAGAAACTTCTCTAAGTTTTATGATTTCAATTCACAGAGTTGAAGCTTCCTTTTGATAGCGCAGTTTTGAAACGCTCTTTTTGTAGAATCCGCAAGTGGATTTTTGGAGCTCTTTGAAGACTATGCTGCAAAAGGAAACATCTTCATATAAAATTTGGACAGAGGCCTTTTCAGAAACTACTTTGTGATGAGCACATTCAGCTCACAGGGTTGAACCTTCCTTTTGATAGAACAGTTGTGAAGCACTCTTTTAGTAGAATCTGAAAGTGGATATTTGGAGCTCTTTGAAGCTTATGATGGAAAAGGAAATCTCTTCACAAAAAACCTAGACGGAAGTATTCTCAGAAACTTCATTGTGATGAGTGAGTTCAACTCACAGAGCTGAACCAACCTTTTGATTGAACAGTTTTGAAACACTCTTTCTGTAGAGTCTGCAAGTGGATATTTGGAATGCTTTGAGGCTTGTGCTCGAAAAGGAAATTTCTTCATATAAATACTAGACAGAAGCATGCTCAGAAACTTCTTTGTGATGAGTGCATTGTACTCACAGACTTTAAATTTCCTTTTGATAGAGCAGTTTTGAAACAGTCTTTTTGTAGAATATGCAAGTTTATATTTGGTGCGATTTGAGGGCTAAGCTGGAAAAGGAAATATCTTCACATAAAAACTGGACAGAAGTATTCTCCTATCTTCTTTGTGATGTGTGCATTAAACTAACCGAGTAGAACCTTACTTTTGATAGAGCAGTTTTGAAACACCTTTTTTGTAGAATCTGCAAGTGCATATTTGGAGCGATTTTAGGCCTATGGTGAAAAGGGGGATATCTTCGCATAAAAACTAGATAGAAGCATTCTCAGAAACTTCCCTGTGCCTTATGCATTCAACTCACAGCCTTAAAACTTCCTTTTGAAAGAGCAGATTTGAAACACTGTTTTTGTAGAAACTGCAAGTGGATATTTGGAGCGCTTTGAGGCCTACGCAGGAAAAGGAAATATCCCCACATTAAAAGTAGACAAAAGCATTCTCCGAAACTACTTTGTGATGAAGGCATTCACCTCACAGAGTTGAACCTTCCCTTTGATGGAACAGTTTTGAAACACTCTTTCTGTAGAATCTGCAAGTGGATATTTGGAGGGCTTTGAGGCCTATGCTGGAAAAGGAAATATCTTCACATAATAACTAGACGGAAGCATTCACAGAAACTTCTCTGTGATGAGTGCATTCAACTCACAGAGTTCAACCTTCCCTTTGGTAGAACAGTTATGAAACACTCTCTTTGTAGAATCTACAAGAGATTATTTGGAGCTCATTGAGGCCTATGCTGGAAAAGAAAGTATCTTCCCATAAAAACTAAGCAGAATCATCCTCAGAGATATTTTTGTAATGAGGGCATTCAACTCACACACTTGAACCTTCCTTTTGATAGAGTAGTTTTGAAACACTCATTTTGTAGAATCTGCAAGTGGATATTTGGAGTGCTTTGAGGTTTATGCTGGAAAAGGAAATATCTTCACATCAAAACTAGACAGAAGCATTCTCAGAAATTTCTGTGTGATGAGTGCATTCAACTCACAGACTTGAACATTCCTTTTGAGAGAACAGTTTTGAAACATTCTTTTTGTAGAATCTGCAAGTGGGTATTTTGAGCGATTTGAGGCCTATGCTGCAAAAAGAGAAATCTTCACATAAAAACTAGACAGAAGCATTCCCAGAAACTTCCCCATGCTTCATGCATTCAACTCACAGACTTAAACCTTCCGTTTGATAGAACAGTTTTGAAACACTCTTTTTGTAGAATCTGCAATTGGATATTTGGAGCGATTTGAGGCCTATGATGAAAAAGCAAATATCTTCACCTAAAAACTAGATAGAAGCATTCTCAGAAACTTCTTTGTGATGAGTGCATTCAACCCACAGAGTTGAAACTTCCTTTTTTTAGAACAGTTTTGTAACACTCTCTTTGTAGAATCTGAATGTGGATACTTGGTGCGCTTTGAGGCCTATGCAGGAAATGGAAATATGTTCTCATAAAAACTAAGCAGAAGCATACTCACAAAGTTCTTAGTGATGAGTGCATTCAACTCAGAGACTTAAATCTTCCTTTTGATATAGCAGTTTTAAGACTCTCTTTTTGTAGAATCTGCAAGTGGATATTTGGAGCGCTATGAGGCCTACGCTGCAAAAGGAAATATCTTCACATAAAAACTATACAGAAGCATTCTCAGAAACATCTCTATGATGAGCGCATTGTACATACAGACTTGAACATTCTTTTTGATAGAGCAGTTTTGAAACACTCCTTTTGTAGAATTTGCAAGTGGATATTTGGTGTGCTTTGAGGCCTAATCTGGAAAAGGAAATATCTTCACCTAAAAACTAGACAGAAACATTCTCAGAAACTTCTCTGGGATGAGTACATTCAACCAACAGAGTTGAACATTCCTTTTGATAGACTAGTTTTGAAACACACTTTCTGTAGAATCTGCAAGTGGATATTTGGAGGGCTTTGAGGCCTATGCTGGAAAAGAAAATATCTTCACCTAAAAACTAGACAGAAGCATTCTCAGAAATTCCTTTGTGATGAGTGCATTCAACCCACAGGGTTGAAAGTTCCTTTTGATAGAACAATTCTGACACAATCTTCTTGTAGAATCTGCAAGTGGATATTTGGATTGCTTGAGGCCTATGCTGGAGTAAGAAATAATTTCACATAAAACTACATTGAAGCATTCTCAAAAACGTCTTTGTGATGTGTGCCTTCTACTCACAGAATTGAAACTTCCTTTTGATAAAACAGTTTTGAAACACCATATTGTAGAATCTGCAAGTGGATAGTTTTAGCACTTTGAGGCCTAGCCTGGAAAAGGTTATATCTTCACATCAAAACCGGACAGAAGCATTCTCAGAAACTTCCCTGTGCTTTATGAATTCAACTCACAGACTTGAAACTTCCTTTTGATAGAACAGTTTGGAAACACACTTTTTGTAGAACCTGGAAGTGGATATTTGGAGCGCTTTGAGGTCTATGCAGGAAAAGGAAATACCATCACATAAAAACTAGACAGAAGTATTCTCAGAAACTTCTTCGTGATGTGTGCATTCAACTCACAGAGTTGAACCCTGCTTTTGAAAGAGCAGTTAGGAAACGCCCTTTTTGTAGGATCTGCAGGTGGATATTTTTGGCACTTTGAGGCCAATGCTGGAAATGGAAATATGTATTCATAAAAACTAGACAGAAGCATTCTCAGAAACTTCTCTATGTTTTATGATTTCAATTCACAGAGTTGAACCTTCCTTTTGATAGCGCAGTTTTGAAACGCTCTTTTTGTAGAATCCGCAAGAGGATTTTTGGAGCTCTTTGAAGACTATGCTGCAAAAGGAAACATCTTCATATAAAATGTGGACAGAGGCCTTTTCAGAAACTACTTTATGATGAACGCATTCAGCTCACAGGGTTGAACCTTCCTTTTGATAGAACAGTTGTGAAGCACTCTTTTAGTAGAATCTGAAAGTGGATATTTGGAGCTCTTTGAAGCTTATGATGGAAAAGGAAATCTCTTCACAAAAATCCTAGACGGAAGTATTCTCAGAAACTTCATTGTGATGAGTGAGTTCAACTCACAGAGCTGAACCAACCTTTTGATTGGACAGTTTTGAAACACTCTTTTTGTAGAGTCTGCAAGTGGATATTTGGAATGCTTTGAGGCTTGTGCTCGAAAAGGAAATTTCTTCATATAAATACTAGACAGAAGCATGCTCAGAAACTTCTTTGTGATGAGTGCATTGTACTCACAGACTTTAAATTTCCTTTTGATAGAGCAGTTTTGAAACAGTCTTTTTGTAGAATATGCAAGTTTATATTTGGTGCGATTTGAGGGCTAAGCTGGAAAAGGAAATATCTTCACATAAAAACTGGACAGAAGTATTCTCCTATCTTCTTTGTGATGTGTGCATTAAACTAACCGAGTAGAACCTTACTTTTGATAGAGCAGTTTTGAAACACCTTTTTTGTAGAATCTGCAAGTGCATATTTGGAGCGATTTTAGGCCTATGGTGAAAAGGGGGATATCTTCGCATAAAAACTAGATAGAAGCATTCTCAGAAACTTCCCTGTGCCTTATGCATTCAACTCACAGCCTTAAAACTTCCTTTTGAAAGAGCAGATTTGAAACACTGTTTTTGTAGAAACTGCAAGTGGATATTTGGAGCGCTTTGAGGCCTACGCAGGAAAAGGAAATATCCCCACATTAAAAGTAGACAAAAGCATTCTCCGAAACTACTTTGTGATGAAGGCATTCACCTCACAGAGTTGAACCTTCCCTTTGATGGAACAGTTTTGAAACACTCTTTCTGTAGAATCTGCAAGTGGATATTTGGAGGGCTTTGAGGCCTATGCTGGAAAAGGAAATATCTTCACATAATAACTGGACGGAAGCATTCACAGAAACTTCTCTGTGATGAGTGCATTCAACTCACAGAGTTCAACCTTCCCTTTGGTAGAACAGTTATGAAACACTCTCTTTGTAGAATCTACAAGAGATTATTTGGAGCTCATTGAGGCCTATGCTGGAAAAGAAAGTATCTTCCCATAAAAACTAAGCAGAATCATCCTCAGAGATATTTTTGTAATGAGGGCATTCAACTCACAGACTTGAACCTTCCTTTTGATAGAGTAGTTTTGAAACACTCATTTTGTAGAATCTGCAAGTGGATATTTGGAGTGCTTTGAGGTTTATGCTGGAAAAGGAAATATCTTCACATCAAAACTAGACAGAAGCATTCTCAGAAATTTCTGTGTGATGAGTGCATTCAACTCACAGACTTGAACATTCCTTTTGAGAGAACAGTTTTGAAACATTCTTTTTGTAGAATCTGCAAGTGGGTATTTTGAGCGATTTGAGGCCTATGCTGCAAAAAGAGAAATCTTCACATAAAAACTAGACAGAAGCATTCCCAGAAACTTCCCCATGCTTCATGCATTCAACTCACAGACTTAAACCTTCCGTTTGATAGAACAGTTTTGAAACACTCTTTTTGTAGAATCTGCAATTGGATATTTGGAGCGATTTGAGGCCTATGATGAAAAAGCCAATATCTTCACCTAAAAACTAGATAGAAGCATTCTCAGAAACTTCTTTGTGATGAGTGCATTCAACCCACAGAGTTGAAACTTCCTTTTTTTAGAACAGTTTTGTAACACTCTCTTTGTAGAATCTGAATGTGGATACTTGGTGCGCTTTGAGGCCTATGCAGGAAATGGAAATATGTTCTCATAAAAACTAAGCAGAAGCATACTCACAAAGTTCTTAGTGATGAGTGCATTCAACTCAGAGACTTAAATCTTCCTTTTGATATAGCAGTTTTAAGACTCTCTTTTTGTAGAATCTGCAAGTGGATATTTGGAGCGCTATGAGGCCTACGCTGCAAAAGGAAATATCTTCATATAAAAACTATACAGAAGCATTCTCAGAAACATCTCTATGATGAGCGCATTGTACATACAGACTTGAACATTCTTTTTGATAGAGCAGTTTTGAAACACTCCTTTTGTAGAATTTGCAAGTGGATATTTGGTGTGCTTTGAGGCCTAATCTGGAAAAGGAAATATCTTCACCTAAAAACTAGACAGAAACATTCTCAGAAACTTCTCTGGGATGAGTACATTCAACCAACAGAGTTGAACATTCCTTTTGATAGACTAGTTTTGAAACACACTTTTTGTAGAATCTGCAAGTGGATATTTGGAGGGCTTTGAGGCCTATGCTGGAAAAGAAAATATCTTCACCTAAAAACTAGACAGAAGCATTCTCAGAAATTCCTTTGTGATGAGTGCATTCAACCCACAGGGTTGAAAGTTCCTTTTGATAGAACAATTCTGACACAATCTTCTTGTAGAATCTGCAAGTGGATATTTGGATTGCTTGAGGCCTATGCTGGAGTAAGAAATAATTTCACATAAAACTACATTGAAGCATTCTCAAAAACGTCTTTGTGATGTGTGCCTTCAACTCACAGAATTGAAACTTCCTTTTGATAAAACAGTTTTGAAACACCATATTGTAGAATCTGCAAGTGGATAGTTTTAGCACTTTGAGGCCTAGCCTGGAAAAGGTTATATCTTCACATCAAAACCGGACAGAAGCATTCTCAGAAACTTCCCTGTGCTTTATGAATTCAACTCACAGACTTGAAACTTCCTTTTGATAGAACAGTTTGGAAACACACTTTTTGTAGAACCTGGAAGTGGATATTTGGAGCGCTTTGAGGTCTATGCAGGAAAAGGAAATACCATCACATAAAAACTAGACAGAAGTATTCTCAGAAACTTCTTCGTGATGTGTGCATTCAACTCACAGAGTTGAACCCTGCTTTTGAAAGAGCAGTTATGAAACGCCCTTTTTGTAGGATCTGCAGGTGGATATTTTTGGCACTTTGAGGCCAATGCTGGAAATGGAAATATGTATTCATAAAAACTAGACAGAAGCATTCTCAGAAACTTCTCTATGTTTTATGATTTCAATTCACAGAGTTGAAGCTTCCTTTTGATAGCGCAGTTTTGAAACGCTCTTTTTGTAGAATCCGCAAGTGGATTTTTGGAGCTCTTTGAAGACTATGCTGCAAAAGGAAACATCTTCATATAAAATGTGGACAGAGGCCTTTTCAGAAACTACTTTGTGATGAGCGCATTCAGCTCACAGGGTTGAACCTTCCTTTTGATAGAACAGTTGTGAAGCACTCTTTTAGTAGAATCTGAAAGTGGATATTTGGAGCTCTTTGAAGCTTATGATGGAAAAGGAAATCTCTTCACAAAAAACCTAGACGGAAGTATTCTCAGAAACTTCATTGCGATGAGTGAGTTCAACTCACAGAGCTGAACCAACCTTTTGATTGAACAGTTTTGAAACACTCTTTCTGTAGAGTCTGCAAGTGGATATTTGGAATGCTTTGAGGCTTGTGCTCGAAAAGGAAATTTCTTCATATAAATACTAGACAGAAGCATGCTCAGAAACTTCTTTGTGATGAGTGCATTGTACTCACAGACTTTAAATTTCCTTTTGATAGAGCAGTTTTGAAACAGTCTTTTTGTAGAATATGCAAGTTTATATTTGGTGCGATTTGAGGGCTAAGCTGGAAAAGGAAATATCTTCACATAAAAACTGGACAGAAGTATTCTCCTATCTTCTTTGTGATGTGTGCATTAAACTAACCGAGTAGAACCTTACTTTTGATAGAGCAGTTTTGAAACACCTTTTTTGTAGAATCTGCAAGTGCATATTTGGAGCGATTTTAGGCCTATGGTGAAAAGGGGGATATCTTCGCATAAAAACTAGATAGAAGCATTCTCAGAAACTTCCCTGTGCCTTATGCATTCAACTCACAGCCTTAAAACTTCCTTTTGAAAGAGCAGATTTGAAACACTGTTTTTGTAGAAACTGCAAGTGGATATTTGGAGCGCTTTGAGGCCTACGCAGGAAAAGGAAATATCCCCACATTAAAAGTAGACAAAAGCATTCTCCGAAACTACTTTGTGATGAAGGCATTCACCTCACAGAGTTGAACCTTCCCTTTGATGGAACAGTTTTGAAACACTCTTTCTGTAGAATCTGCAAGTGGATATTTGGAGGGCTTTGAGGCCTATGCTGGAAAAGGAAATATCTTCACATAATAACTAGACGGAAGCATTCACAGAAACTTCTCTGTGATGAGTGCATTCAACTCACAGAGTTCAACCTTCCCTTTGGTAGAACAGTTATGAAACACTCTCTTTGTAGAATCTACAAGAGATTATTTGGAGCTCATTGAGGCCTATGCTGGAAAAGAAAGTATCTTCCCATAAAAACTAAGCAGAATCATCCTCAGAGATATTTTTGTAATGAGGGCATTCAACTCACACACTTGAACCTTCCTTTTGATAGAGTAGTTTTGAAACACTCATTTTGTAGAATCTGCAAGTGGATATTTGGAGTGCTTTGAGGTTTATGCTGGAAAAGGAAATATCTTCACATCAAAACTAGACAGAAGCATTCTCAGAAATTTCTGTGTGATGAGTGCATTCAACTCACAGACTTGAACATTCCTTTTGAGAGAACAGTTTTGAAACATTCTTTTTGTAGAATCTGCAAGTGGGTATTTTGAGCGATTTGAGGCCTATGCTGCAAAAAGAGAAATCTTCACATAAAAACTAGACAGAAGCATTCCCAGAAACTTCCCCATGCTTCATGCATTCAACTCACAGACTTAAACCTTCCGTTTGATAGAACAGTTTTGAAACACTCTTTTTGTAGAATCTGCAATTGGATATTTGGAGCGATTTGAGGCCTATGATGAAAAAGCCAATATCTTCACCTAAAAACTAGATAGAAGCATTCTCAGAAACTTCTTTGTGATGAGTGCATTCAACCCACAGAGTTGAAACTTCCTTTTTTTAGAACAGTTTTGTAACACTCTCTTTGTAGAATCTGAATGTGGATACTTGGTGCGCTTTGAGGCCTATGCAGGAAATGGAAATATGTTCTCATAAAAACTAAGCAGAAGCATACTCACAAAGTTCTTAGTGATGAGTGCATTCAACTCAGAGACTTAAATCTTCCTTTTGATATAGCAGTTTTAAGACTCTCTTTTTGTAGAATCTGCAAGTGGATATTTGGAGCGCTATGAGGCCTACGCTGCAAAAGGAAATATCTTCACATAAAAACTATACAGAAGCATTCTCAGAAACATCTCTATGATGAGCGCATTGTACATACAGACTTGAACATTCTTTTTGATAGAGCAGTTTTGAAACACTCCTTTTGTAGAATTTGCAAGTGGATATTTGGTGTGCTTTGAGGCCTAATCTGGAAAAGGAAATATCTTCACCTAAAAACTAGACAGAAACATTCTCAGAAACTTCTCTGGGATGAGTACATTCAACCAACAGAGTTGAACATTCCTTTTGATAGACTAGTTTTGAAACACACTTTCTGTAGAATCTGCAAGTGGATATTTGGAGGGCTTTGAGGCCTATGCTGGAAAAGAAAATATCTTCACCTAAAAACTAGACAGAAGCATTCTCAGAAATTCCTTTGTGATGAGTGCATTCAACCCACAGGGTTGAAAGTTCCTTTTGATAGAACAATTCTGACACAATCTTCTTGTAGAATCTGCAAGTGGATATTTGGATTGCTTGAGGCCTATGCTGGAGTAAGAAATAATTTCACATAAAACTACATTGAAGCATTCTCAAAAACGTCTTTGTGATGTGTGCCTTCAACTCACAGAATTGAAACTTCCTTTTGATAAAACAGTTTTGAAACACCATATTGTAGAATCTGCAAGTGGATAGTTTTAGCACTTTGAGGCCTAGCCTGGAAAAGGTTATATCTTCACATCAAAACCGGACAGAAGCATTCTCAGAAACTTCCCTGTGCTTTATGAATTCAACTCACAGACTTGAAACTTCCTTTTGATAGAACAGTTTGGAAACACACTTTTTGTAGAACCTGGAAGTGGATATTTGGAGCGCTTTGAGGTCTATGCAGGAAAAGGAAATACCATCACATAAAAACTAGACAGAAGTATTCTCAGAAACTTCTTCGTGATGTGTGCATTCAACTCACAGAGTTGAACCCTGCTTTTGAAAGAGCAGTTATGAAACGCCCTTTTTGTAGGATCTGCAGGTGGATATTTTTGGCACTTTGAGGCCAATGCTGGAAATGGAAATATGTATTCATAAAAACTAGACAGAAGCATTCTCAGAAACTTCTCTATGTTTTATGATTTCAATTCACAGAGTTGAAGCTTCCTTTTGATAGCGCAGTTTTGAAACGCTCTTTTTGTAGAATCCGCAAGTGGATTTTTGGAGCTCTTTGAAGACTATGCTGCAAAAGGAAACATCTTCATATAAAATGTGGACAGAGGCCTTTTCAGAAACTACTTTGTGATGAGCGCATTCAGCTCACAGGGTTGAACCTTCCTTTTGATAGAACAGTTGTGAAGCACTCTTTTAGTAGAGTCTGAAAGTGGATATTTGGAGCTCTTTGAAGCTTATGATGGAAAAGGAAATCTCTTCACAAAAAACCTAGACGGAAGTATTCTCAGAAACTTCATTGTGATGAGTGAGTTCAACTCACAGAGCTGAACCAACCTTTTGATTGAACAGTTTTGAAACACTCTTTCTGTAGAGTCTGCAAGTGGATATTTGGAATGCTTTGAGGCTTGTGCTCGAAAAGGAAATTTCTTCATATAAATACTAGACAGAAGCATGCTCAGAAACTTCTTTGTGATGAGTGCATTGTACTCACAGACTTTAAATTTCCTTTTGATAGAGCAGTTTTGAAACAGTCTTTTTGTAGAATATGCAAGTTTATATTTGGTGCGATTTGAGGGCTAAGCTGGAAAAGGAAATATCTTCACATAAAAACTGGACAGAAGTATTCTCCTATCTTCTTTGTGATGTGTGCATTAAACTAACCGAGTAGAACCTTACTTTTGATAGAGCAGTTTTGAAACACCTTTTTTGTAGAATCTGCAAGTGCATATTTGGAGCGATTTTAGGCCTATGGTGAAAAGGGGGATATCTTCGCATAAAAACTAGATAGAAGCATTCTCAGAAACTTCCCTGTGCCTTATGCATTCAACTCACAGCCTTAAAACTTCCTTTTGAAAGAGCAGATTTGAAACACTGTTTTTGTAGAAACTGCAAGTGGATATTTGGAGCGCTTTGAGGCCTACGCAGGAAAAGGAAATATCCCCACATTAAAAGTAGACAAAAGCATTCTCCGAAACTACTTTGTGATGAAGGCATTCACCTCACAGAGTTGAACCTTCCCTTTGATGGAACAGTTTTGAAACACTCTTTCTGTAGAATCTGCAAGTGGATATTTGGAGGGCTTTGAGGCCTATGCTGGAAAAGGAAATATCTTCACCTAATAACTAGACGGAAGCATTCACAGAAACTTCTCTGTGATGAGTGCATTCAACTCACAGAGTTCAACCTTCCCTTTGGTAGAACAGTTATGAAACACTCTCTTTGTAGAATCTACAAGAGATTATTTGGAGCTCATTGAGGCCTATGCTGGAAAAGAAAGTATCTTCCCATAAAAACTAAGCAGAATCATCCTCAGAGATATTTTTGTAATGAGTGCATTCAACTCACAGACTTGAACCTTCCTTTTGATAGAGTAGTTTTGAAACACTCATTTTGTAGAATCTGCAAGTGGATATTTGGAGTGCTTTGAGGTTTATGCTGGAAAAGGAAATATCTTCACATCAAAACTAGACAGAAGCATTCTCAGAAATTTCTGTGTGATGAGTGCATTCAAATCACAGACTTGAACATTCCTTTTGAGAGAACAGTTTTGAAACATTCTTTTTGTAGAATCTGCAAGTGGGTATTTTCAGCGATTTGAGGCCTATGCTTCAAAAAGAGAAATCTTCACATAAAAACTAGACAGAAGCATTCCCAGAAACTTCCCCATGCTCCATGCATTCAACTCACAGACTTAAACCTTCCGTTTGATAGAACAGTTTTGAAACACTCTTTTTGTAGAATCTGCAATTGGATATTTGGAGCGATTTGAGGCCTATGATGAAAAAGCCAATATCTTCACCTAAAAACTAGATAGAAGCATTCTCAGAAACTTCTTTGTGATGAGTGCATTCAACCCACAGAGTTGAAACTTCCTTTTTTTAGAACAGTTTTGTAACACTCTCTTTGTAGAATCTGAATGTGGATACTTGGTGCGCTTTGAGGCCTATGCAGGAAATGGAAATATGTTCTCATAAAAACTAAGCAGAAGCATACTCACAAAGTTCTTAGTGATGAGTGCATTCAACTCAGAGACTTAAATCTTCCTTTTGATATAGCAGTTTTAAGACTCTCTTTTTGTAGAATCTGCAAGTGGATATTTGGAGCGCTATGAGGCCTACGCTGCAAAAGGAAATATCTTCACATAAAAACTATACAGAAGCATTCTCAGAAACATCTCTATGATGAGCGCATTGTACATACAGACTTGAACATTCTTTTTGATAGAGCAGTTTTGAAACACTCCTTTTGTAGAATTTGCAAGTGGATATTTGGTGTGCTTTGAGGCCTAATCTGGAAAAGGAAATATCTTCACCTAAAAACTAGACAGAAACATTCTCAGAAACTTCTCTGGGATGAGTACATTCAACCAACAGAGTTGAACATTCCTTTTGATAGACTAGTTTTGAAACACACTTTCTGTAGAATCTGCAAGTGGATATTTGGAGGGCTTTGAGGCCTATGCTGGAAAAGAAAATATCTTCACCTAAAAACTAGACAGAAGCATTCTCAGAAATTCCTTTGTGATGAGTGCATTCAACCCACAGGGTTGAAAGTTCCTTTTGATAGAACAATTCTGACACAATCTTCTTGTAGAATCTGCAAGTGGATATTTGGATTGCTTGAGGCCTATGCTGGAGTAAGAAATAATTTCACATAAAACTACATTGAAGCATTCTCAAAAACGTCTTTGTGATGTGTGCCTTCAACTCACAGAATTGAAACTTCCTTTTGATAAAACAGTTTTGAAACACCATATTGTAGAATCTGCAAGTGGATAGTTTTAGCACTTTGAGGCCTAGCCTGGAAAAGGTTATATCTTCACATCAAAACCGGACAGAAGCATTCTCAGAAACTTCCCTGTGCTTTATGAATTCAACTCACAGACTTGAAACTTCCTTTTGATAGAACAGTTTGGAAACACACTTTTTGTAGAACCTGGAAGTGGATATTTGGAGCGCTTTGAGGTCTATGCAGGAAAAGGAAATACCATCACATAAAAACTAGACAGAAGTATTCTCAGAAACTTCTTCGTGATGTGTGCATTCAACTCACAGAGTTGAACCCTGCTTTTGAAAGAGCAGTTATGAAACGCCCTTTTTGTAGGATCTGCAGGTGGATATTTTTGGCACTTTGAGGCCAATGCTGGAAATGGAAATATGTATTCATAAAAACTAGACAGAAGCATTCTCAGAAACTTCTCTATGTTTTATGATTTCAATTCACAGAGTTGAAGCTTCCTTTTGATAGCGCAGTTTTGAAACGCTCTTTTTGTAGAATCCGCAAGTGGATTTTTGGAGCTCTTTGAAGACTATGCTGCAAAAGGAAACATCTTCATATAAAATGTGGACAGAGGCCTTTTCAGAAACTACTTTGTGATGAGCGCATTCAGCTCACAGGGTTGAACCTTCCTTTTGATAGAACAGTTGTGAAGCACTCTTTTAGTAGAGTCTGAAAGTGGATATTTGGAGCTCTTTGAAGCTTATGATGGAAAAGGAAATCTCTTCACAAAAAACCTAGACGGAAGTATTCTCAGAAACTTCATTGTGATGAGTGAGTTCAACTCACAGAGCTGAACCAACCTTTTGATTGAACAGTTTTGAAACACTCTTTCTGTAGAGTCTGCAAGTGGATATTTGGAATGCTTTGAGGCTTGTGCTCGAAAAGGAAATTTCTTCATATAAATACTAGACAGAAGCATGCTCAGAAACTTCTTTGTGATGAGTGCATTGTACTCACAGACTTTAAATTTCCTTTTGATAGAGCAGTTTTGAAACAGTCTTTTTGTAGAATATGCAAGTTTATATTTGGTGCGATTTGAGGGCTAAGCTGGAAAAGGAAATATCTTCACATAAAAACTGGACAGAAGTATTCTCCTATCTTCTTTGTGATGTGTGCATTAAACTAACCGAGTAGAACCTTACTTTTGATAGAGCAGTTTTGAAACACCTTTTTTGTAGAATCTGCAAGTGCATATTTGGAGCGATTTTAGGCCTATGGTGAAAAGGGGGATATCTTCGCATAAAAACTAGATAGAAGCATTCTCAGAAACTTCCCTGTGCCTTATGCATTCAACTCACAGCCTTAAAACTTCCTTTTGAAAGAGCAGATTTGAAACACTGTTTTTGTAGAAACTGCAAGTGGATATTTGGAGCGCTTTGAGGCCTACGCAGGAAAAGGAAATATCCCCACATTAAAAGTAGACAAAAGCATTCTCCGAAACTACTTTGTGATGAAGGCATTCACCTCACAGAGTTGAACCTTCCCTTTGATGGAACAGTTTTGAAACACTCTTTCTGTAGAATCTGCAAGTGGATATTTGGAGGGCTTTGAGGCCTATGCTGGAAAAGGAAATATCTTCACATAATAACTAGACGGAAGCATTCACAGAAACTTCTCTGTGATGAGTGCATTCAACTCACAGAGTTCAACCTTCCCTTTGGTAGAACAGTTATGAAACACTCTCTTTGTAGAATCTACAAGAGATTATTTGGAGCTCATTGAGGCCTATGCTGGAAAAGAAAGTATCTTCCCATAAAAACTAAGCAGAATCATCCTCAGAGATATTTTTGTAATGAGGGCATTCAACTCACACACTTGAACCTTCCTTTTGATAGAGTAGTTTTGAAACACTCATTTTGTAGAATCTGCAAGTGGATATTTGGAGTGCTTTGAGGTTTATGCTGGAAAAGGAAATATCTTCACATCAAAACTAGACAGAAGCATTCTCAGAAATTTCTGTGTGATGAGTGCATTCAACTCACAGACTTGAACATTCCTTTTGAGAGAACAGTTTTGAAACATTCTTTTTGTAGAATCTGCAAGTGGGTATTTTCAGCGATTTGAGGCCTATGCTGCAAAAAGAGAAATCTTCACATAAAAACTAGACAGAAGCATTCCCAGAAACTTCCCCATGCTTCATGCATTCAACTCACAGACTTAAACCTTCCGTTTGATAGAACAGTTTTGAAACACTCTTTTTGTAGAATCTGCAATTGGATATTTGGAGCGATTTGAGGCCTATGATGAAAAAGCAAATATCTTCACCTAAAAACTAGATAGAAGCATTCTCAGAAACTTCTTTGTGATGAGTGCATTCAACCCACAGAGTTGAAACTTCCTTTTTTTAGAACAGTTTTGTAACACTCTCTTTGTAGAATCTGAATGTGGATACTTGGTGCGCTTTGAGGCCTATGCAGGAAATGGAAATATGTTCTCATAAAAACTAAGCAGAAGCATACTCACAAAGTTCTTAGTGATGAGTGCATTCAACTCAGAGACTTAAATCTTCCTTTTGATATAGCAGTTTTAAGACTCTCTTTTTGTAGAATCTGCAAGTGGATATTTGGAGCGCTATGAGGCCTACGCTGCAAAAGGAAATATCTTCACATAAAAACTATACAGAAGCATTCTCAGAAACATCTCTATGATGAGCGCATTGTACATACAGACTTGAACATTCTTTTTGATAGAGCAGTTTTGAAACACTCCTTTTGTAGAATTTGCAAGTGGATATTTGGTGTGCTTTGAGGCCTAATCTGGAAAAGGAAATATCTTCACCTAAAAACTAGACAGAAACATTCTCAGAAACTTCTCTGGGATGAGTATATTCAACCAACAGAGTTGAACATTCCTTTTGATAGACTAGTTTTGAAACACACTTTCTGTAGAATCTGCAAGTGGATATTTGGAGGGCTTTGAGGCCTATGCTGGAAAAGAAAATATCTTCACCTAAAAACTAGACAGAAGCATTCTCAGAAATTCCTTTGTGATGAGTGCATTCAACCCACAGGGTTGAAAGTTCCTTTTGATAGAACAATTCTGACACAATCTTCTTGTAGAATCTGCAAGTGGATATTTGGATTGCTTGAGGCCTATGCTGGAGTAAGAAATAATTTCACATAAAACTACATTGAAGCATTCTCAAAAACGTCTTTGTGATGTGTGCCTTCTACTCACAGAATTGAAACTTCCTTTTGATAAAAGAGTTTTGAAACACCATATTGTAGAATCTGCAAGTGGATAGTTTTAGCACTTTGAGGCCTAGCCTGGAAAAGGTTATATCTTCACATCAAAACCGGACAGAAGCATTCTCAGAAACTTCCCTGTGCTTTATGAATTCAACTCACAGACTTGAAACTTCCTTTTGATAGAACAGTTTGGAAACACACTTTTTGTAGAACCTGGAAGTGGATATTTGGAGCGCTTTGAGGTCTATGCAGGAAAAGGAAATACCATCACATAAAAACTAGACAGAAGTATTCTCAGAAACTTCTTCGTGATGTGTGCATTCAACTCACAGAGTTGAACCCTGCTTTTGAAAGAGCAGTTAGGAAACGCCCTTTTTGTAGGATCTGCAGGTGGATATTTTTGGCACTTTGAGGCCAATGCTGGAAATGGAAATATGTATTCATAAAAACTAGACAGAAGCATTCTCAGAAACTTCTCTATGTTTTATGATTTCAATTCACAGAGTTGAAGCTTCCTTTTGATAGCGCAGTTTTGAAACGCTCTTTTTGTAGAATCCGCAAGTGGATTTTTGGAGCTCTTTGAAGACTATGCTGCAAAAGGAAACATCTTCATATAAAATGTGGACAGAGGCCTTTTCAGAAACTACTTTGTGATGAACGCATTCAGCTCACAGGGTTGAACCTTCCTTTTGATAGAACAGTTGTGAAGCACTCTTTTAGTAGAATCTGAAAGTGGATATTTGGAGCTCTTTGAAGCTTATGATGGAAAAGGAAATCTCTTCACAAAAAACCTAGACGGAAGTATTCTCAGAAACTTCATTGTGATGAGTGAGTTCAACTCACAGAGCTGAACCAACCTTTTGATTGGACAGTTTTGAAACACTCTTTTTGTAGAGTCTGCAAGTGGATATTTGGAATGCTTTGAGGCTTGTGCTCGAAAAGGAAATTTCTTCATATAAATACTAGACAGAAGCATGCTCAGAAACTTCTTTGTGATGAGTGCATTGTACTCACAGACTTTAAATTTCCTTTTGATAGAGCAGTTTTGAAACAGTCTTTTTGTAGAATATGCAAGTTTATATTTGGTGCGATTTGAGGGCTAAGCTGGAAAAGGAAATATCTTCACATAAAAACTGGACAGAAGTATTCTCCTATCTTCTTTGTGATGTGTGCATTAAACTAACCGAGTAGAACCTTACTTTTGATAGAGCAGTTTTGAAACACCTTTTTTGTAGAATCTGCAAGTGCATATTTGGAGCGATTTTAGGCCTATGGTGAAAAGGGGGATATCTTCGCATAAAAACTAGATAGAAGCATTCTCAGAAACTTCCCTGTGCCTTATGCATTCAACTCACAGCCTTAAAACTTCCTTTTGAAAGAGCAGATTTGAAACACTGTTTTTGTAGAAACTGCAAGTGGATATTTGGAGCGCTTTGAGGCCTACGCAGGAAAAGGAAATATCCCCACATTAAAAGTAGACAAAAGCATTCTCCGAAACTACTTTGTGATGAAGGCATTCACCTCACAGAGTTGAACCTTCCCTTTGATGGAACAGTTTTGAAACACTCTTTCTGTAGAATCTGCAAGTGGATATTTGGAGGGCTTTGAGGCCTATGCTGGAAAAGGAAATATCTTCACCTAATAACTAGACGGAAGCATTCACAGAAACTTCTCTGTGATGAGTGCATTCAACTCACAGAGTTCAACCTTCCCTTTGGTAGAACAGTTATGAAACACTCTCTTTGTAGAATCTACAAGAGATTATTTGGAGCTCATTGAGGCCTATGCTGGAAAAGAAAGTATCTTCCCATAAAAACTAAGCAGAATCATCCTCAGAGATATTTTTGTAATGAGTGCATTCAACTCACAGACTTGAACCTTCCTTTTGATAGAGTAGTTTTGAAACACTCATTTTGTAGAATCTGCAAGTGGATATTTGGAGTGCTTTGAGGTTTATGCTGGAAAAGGAAATATCTTCACATCAAAACTAGACAGAAGCATTCTCAGAAATTTCTGTGTGATGAGTGCATTCAACTCACAGACTTGAACATTCCTTTTGAGAGAACAGTTTTGAAACATTCTTTTTGTAGAATCTGCAAGTGGGTATTTTCAGCGATTTGAGGCCTATGCTTCAAAAAGAGAAATCTTCACATAAAAACTAGACAGAAGCATTCCCAGAAACTTCCCCATGCTCCATGCATTCAACTCACAGACTTAAACCTTCCGTTTGATAGAACAGTTTTGAAACACTCTTTTTGTAGAATCTGCAATTGGATATTTGGAGCGATTTGAGGCCTATGATGAAAAAGCCAATATCTTCACCTAAAAACTAGATAGAAGCATTCTCAGAAACTTCTTTGTGATGAGTGCATTCAACCCACAGAGTTGAAACTTCCTTTTTTTAGAACAGTTTTGTAACACTCTCTTTGTAGAATCTGAATGTGGATACTTGGTGCGCTTTGAGGCCTATGCAGGAAATGGAAATATGTTCTCATAAAAACTAAGCAGAAGCATACTCACAAAGTTCTTAGTGATGAGTGCATTCAACTCAGAGACTTAAATCTTCCTTTTGATATAGCAGTTTTAAGACTCTCTTTTTGTAGAATCTGCAAGTGGATATTTGGAGCGCTATGAGGCCTACGCTGCAAAAGGAAATATCTTCACATAAAAACTATACAGAAGCATTCTCAGAAACATCTCTATGATGAGCGCATTGTACATACAGACTTGAACATTCTTTTTGATAGAGCAGTTTTGTCCTTTTGTAGAATTTGCAAGTGGATATTTGGTGTGCTTTGAGGCCTAATCTGGAAAAGGAAATATCTTCACCTAAAAACTAGACAGAAACATTCTCAGAAACTTCTCTGGGATGAGTACATTCAACCAACAGAGTTGAACATTCCTTTTGATAGACTAGTTTTGAAACACACTTTCTGTAGAATCTGCAAGTGGATATTTGGAGGGCTTTGAGGCCTATGCTGGAAAAGAAAATATCTTCACCTAAAAACTAGACAGAAGCATTCTCAGAAATTCCTTTGTGATGAGTGCATTCAACCCACAGGGTTGAAAGTTCCTTTTGATAGAACAATTCTGACACAATCTTCTTGTAGAATCTGCAAGTGGATATTTGGATTGCTTGAGGCCTATGCTGGAGTAAGAAATAATTTCACATAAAACTACATTGAAGCATTCTCAAAAACGTCTTTGTGATGTGTGCCTTCTACTCACAGAATTGAAACTTCCTTTTGATAAAACAGTTTTGAAACACCATATTGTAGAATCTGCAAGTGGATAGTTTTAGCACTTTGAGGCCTAGCCTGGAAAAGGTTATATCTTCACATCAAAACCGGACAGAAGCATTCTCAGAAACTTCCCTGTGCTTTATGAATTCAACTCACAGACTTGAAACTTCCTTGATAGAACAGTTTGGAAACACACTTTTTGTAGAACCTGGAAGTGGATATTTGGAGCGCTTTGAGGTCTATGCAGGAAAAGGAAATACCATCACATAAAAACTAGACAGAAGTATTCTCAGAAACTTCTTCTTGATGTGTGCATTCAACTCACAGAGTTGAACCCTGCTTTTGAAAGAGCAGTTAGGAAACGCCCTTTTTGTAGGATCTGCAGGTGGATATTTTTGGCACTTTGAGGCCAATGCTGGAAATGGAAATATGTATTCATAAAAACTAGACAGAAGCATTCTCAGAAACTTCTCTATGTTTTATGATTTCAATTCACAGAGTTGAACCTTCCTTTTGATAGCGCAGTTTTGAAACGCTCTTTTTGTAGAATCCGCAAGTGGATTTTTGGAGCTCTTTGAAGACTATGCTGCAAAAGGAAACATCTTCATATAAAATTTGGACAGAGGCCTTTTCAGAAACTACTTTGTGATGAGCGCATTCAGCTCACAGGGTTGAACCTTCCTTTTGATAGAACAGTTGTGAAGCACTCTTTTAGTAGAATCTGAAAGTGGAAATTTGGAGCCCTTTGAAGCTTATGATGGAAAAGGAAATCTCTTCACAAAAAACCTTGACGGAAGTATTCTCAGAAACTTCATTGTGATGAGTGAGTTCAACTCACAGAGCTGAACCAACCTTTTGATTGAACAGTTTTGAAACACTCTTTTTGTAGAGTCTGCAAGTGGATATTTGGAATGCTTTGATGCTTGTGCTCGAAAAGGAAATTTCTTCATATAAATACTAGACAGAAGCATGCTCAGAAACTTCTTTGTGATGAGTGCATTGTACTCACAGACTTTAAATTTCCTTTTGATAGAGCAGTTTTGAAACAGTCTTTTTGTAGAATATGCAAGTTTATATTTGGTGCGATTTGAGGGCTAAGCTGGAAAAGGAAATATCTTCACATAAAAACTGGACAGAAGTATTCTCCTATCTTCTTTGTGATGTGTGCATTAAACTAACCGAGTAGAACCTTACTTTTGATAGAGCAGTTTTGAAACACCTTTTTTGTAGAATCTGCAAGTGCATATTTGGAGCGATTTTAGGCCTATGGTGAAAAGGGAGATATCTTCGCATAAAAACTAGATAGAAGCATTCTCAGAAACTTCCCTGTGCCTTATGCATTCAACTCACAGCCTTAAAACTTCCTTTTGAAAGAGCAGATTTGAAACACTGTTTTTGTAGAAACTGCAAGTGGATATTTGGAGCGCTTTGAGGCCTACGCAGGAAAAGGAAATATCCCCACATTAAAAGTAGACAAAAGCATTCTCCGAAACTACTTTGTGATGAAGGCATTCACCTCACAGAGTTGAACCTTCCCTTTGTTGGAACAGTTTTGAAACACTCTTTCTGTAGAATCTGCAAGTGGACATTTGGAGGGCTTTGAGGCCTATGCTGGAAAAGGAAATATCTTCACATAATAACTGGATGGAAGCATTCACAGAAACTTCTCTGTGATGAGTGCATTCAACTCACAGAGTTCAACCTTCCCTTTTGTAGAACAGTTATGAAACACTCTCTTTGTAGAATCTACAAGAGATTATTTGGAGCTCATTGAGGCCTATGCTGGAAAAGAAAGTATCTTCCCATAAAAACTAAGCAGAATCATCCTCAGAGATATTTTTGTAATGAGGGCATTCAACTCACAGACTTGAACCTTCCTTTTGATAGAGTAGTTTTGAAACACTCATTTTGTAGAATCTGCAAGTGGATATTTGGAGTGCTTTGAGGTTTATGCTGGAAAAGGAAATATCTTCACATCAAAACTAGACAGAAGCATTCTCAGAAATTTCTGTGTGATGAGTGCATTCAACTCACAGACTTGAACATTCCTTTTGAGAGAACAGTTTTGAAACATTCTTTTTGTAGAATCTGCAAGTGGGTATTTTCAGCGATTTGAGGCCTATGCTGCAAAAAGAGAAATCTTCACATAAAAACTAGACAGAAGCATTCCCAGAAACTTCCCCATGCTCCATGCATTCAACTCACAGACTTAAACCTTCCGTTTGATAGAACAGTTTTGAAACACTCTTTTTGTAGAATCTGCAATTGGATATTTGGAGCGATTTGAGGCCTATGATGAAAAAGCCAATATCTTCACCTAAAAACTAGATAGAAGCATTCTCAGAAACTTCTTTGTGATGAGTGCATTCAACCCACAGAGTTGAAACTTCCTTTTTTTAGAACAGTTTTGTAACACTCTCTTTGTAGAATCTGAATGTGGATACTTGGTGCGCTTTGAGGCCTATGCAGGAAATGGAAATATGTTCTCATAAAAACTAAGCAGAAGCATACTCACAAAGTTCTTAGTGATGAGTGCATTCAACTCAGAGACTTAAATCTTCCTTTTGATATAGCAGTTTTAAGACTCTCTTTTTGTAGAATCTGCAAGTGGATATTTGGAGCGCTATGAGGCCTACGCTGCAAAAGGAAATATCTTCACATAAAAACTATACAGAAGCATTCTCAGAAACATCTCTATGATGAGCGCATTGTACATACAGACTTGAACATTCTTTTTGATAGAGCAGTTTTGAAACACTCCTTTTGTAGAATTTGCAAGTGGATATTTGGTGTGCTTTGAGGCCTAATCTGGAAAAGGAAATATCTTCACCTAAAAACTAGACAGAAACATTCTCAGAAACTTCTCTGGGATGAGTACATTCAACCAACAGAGTTGAACATTCCTTTTGATAGACTAGTTTTGAAACACACTTTCTGTAGAATCTGCAAGTGGATATTTGGAGGGCTTTGAGGCCTATGCTGGAAAAGAAAATATCTTCACCTAAAAACTAGACAGAAGCATTCTCAGAAATTCCTTTGTGATGAGTGCATTCAACCCACAGGGTTGAAAGTTCCTTTTGATAGAACAATTCTGACACAATCTTCTTGTAGAATCTGCAAGTGGATATTTGGATTGCTTGAGGCCTATGCTGGAGTAAGAAATAATTTCACATAAAACTACATTGAAGCATTCTCAAAAACGTCTTTGTGATGTGTGCCTTCTACTCACAGAATTGAAACTTCCTTTTGATAAAACAGTTTTGAAACACCATATTGTAGAATCTGCAAGTGGATAGTTTTAGCACTTTGAGGCCTAGCCTGGAAAAGGTTATATCTTCACATCAAAACCGGACAGAAGCATTCTCAGAAACTTCCCTGTGCTTTATGAATTCAACTCACAGACTTGAAACTTCCTTGATAGAACAGTTTGGAAACACACTTTTTGTAGAACCTGGAAGTGGATATTTGGAGCGCTTTGAGGTCTATGCAGGAAAAGGAAATACCATCACATAAAAACTAGACAGAAGTATTCTCAGAAACTTCTTCTTGATGTGTGCATTCAACTCACAGAGTTGAAACCTGCTTTTGAAAGAGCAGTTAGGAAACGCCCTTTTTGTAGGATCTGCAGGTGGATATTTTTGGCACTTTGAGGCCAATGCTGGAAATGGAAATATGTATTCATAAAAACTAGACAGAAGCATTCTCAGAAACTTCTCTATGTTTTATGATTTCAATTCACAGAGTTGAACCTTCCTTTTGATAGCGCAGTTTTGAAACGCTCTTTTTGTAGAATCCGCAAGTGGATTTTTGGAGCTCTTTGAAGACTATGCTGCAAAAGGAAACATCTTCATATAAAATTTGGACAGAGGCCTTTTCAGAAACTACTTTGTGATGAGCGCATTCAGCTCACAGGGTTGAACCTTCCTTTTGATAGAACAGTTGTGAAGCACTCTTTTAGTAGAATCTGAAAGTGGAAATTTGGAGCCCTTTGAAGCTTATGATGGAAAAGGAAATCTCTTCACAAAAAACCTTGACGGAAGTATTCTCAGAAATTTCATTGTGATGAGTGAGTTCAACTCACAGAGCTGAACCAACCTTTTGATTGAACAGTTTTGAAACACTCTTTTTGTAGAGTCTGCAAGTGGATATTTGGAATGCTTTGAGGCTTGTGCTCGAAAAGGAAATTTCTTCATATAAATACTAGACAGAAGCATGCTCAGAAACTTCTTTGTGATGAGTGCATTGTACTCACAGACTTTAAATTTCCTTTTGATAGAGCAGTTTTGAAACAGTCTTTTTGTAGAATATGCAAGTTTATATTTGGTGCGATTTGAGGGCTAAGCTGGAAAAGGAAATATCTTCACATAAAAACTAGACAGAAGTATTCTCCTATCTTCTTTGTGATGTGTGCATTAAACTAACCGAGTAGAACCTTACTTTTGATAGAGCAGTTTTGAAACACCTTTTTTGTAGAATCTGCAAGTGCATATTTGGAGCGATTTTAGGCCTATGGTGAAAAGGGGGATATCTTCGCATAAAAACTAGATAGAAGCATTCTCAGAAACTTCCCTGTGCCTTATGCATTCAACTCACAGCCTTAAAACTTCCTTTTGAAAGAGCAGATTTGAAACACTGTTTTTGTAGAAACTGCAAGTGGATATTTGGAGCGCTTTGAGGCCTACGCAGGAAAAGGAAATATCCCCACATTAAAAGTAGACAAAAGCATTCTCCGAAACTACTTTGTGATGAAGGCATTCACCTCACAGAGTTGAACCTTCCCTTTGTTGGAACAGTTTTGAAACACTCTTTCTGTAGAATCTGCAAGTGGACATTTGGAGGGCTTTGAGGCCTATGCTGGAAAAGGAAATATCTTCACATAATAACTGGACGGAAGCATTCACAGAAACTTCTCTGTGATGAGTGCATTCAACTCACAGAGTTCAACCTTCCCTTTGGTAGAACAGTTATGAAACACTCTCTTTGTAGAATCTACAAGAGATTATTTGGAGCTCATTGAGGCCTATGCTGGAAAAGAAAGTATCTTCCCATAAAAACTAAGCAGAATCATCCTCAGAGATATTTTTGTAATGAGGGCATTCAACTCACAGACTTGAACCTTCCTTTTGATAGAGTAGTTTTGAAACACTCATTTTGTAGAATCTGCAAGTGGATATTTGGAGTGCTTTGAGGTTTATGCTGGAAAAGGAAATATCTTCACATCAAAACTAGACAGAAGCATTCTCAGAAATTTCTGTGTGATGAGTGCATTCAACTCACAGACTTGAACATTCCTTTTGAGAGAACAGTTTTGAAACATTCTTTTTGTAGAATCTGCAAGTGGGTATTTTCAGCGATTTGAGGCCTATGCTGCAAAAAGAGAAATCTTCACATAAAAACTAGACAGAAGCATTCCCAGAAACTTCCCCATGCTCCATGCATTCAACTCACAGACTTAAACCTTCCGTTTGATAGAACAGTTTTGAAACACTCTTTTTGTAGAATCTGCAATTGGATATTTGGAGCGATTTGAGGCCTATGATGAAAAAGCCAATATCTTCACCTAAAAACTAGATAGAAGCATTCTCAGAAACTTCTTTGTGATGAGTGCATTCAACCCACAGAGTTGAAACTTCCTTTTTTTAGAACAGTTTTGTAACACTCTCTTTGTAGAATCAGAATGTGGATACTTGGTGCGCTTTGAGGCCTATGCAGGAAATGGAAATATGTTCTCATAAAAACTAAGCAGAAGCATACTCACAAAGTTCTTAGTGATGAGTGCATTCAACTCAGAGACTTAAATCTTCCTTTTGATATAGCAGTTTTAAGACTCTCTTTTTGTAGAATCTGCAAGTGGATATTTGGAGCGCTATGAGGCCTACGCTGCAAAAGGAAATATCTTCACATAAAAACTATACAGAAGCATTCTCAGAAACATCTCTATGATGAGCGCATTGTACATACAGACTTGAACATTCTTTTTGATAGAGCAGTTTTGAAACACTCCTTTTGTAGAATTTGCAAGTGGATATTTGGTGTGCTTTGAGGCCTAATCTGGAAAAGGAAATATCTTCACCTAAAAACTAGACAGAAACATTCTCAGAAACATCTCTGGGATGAGTACATTCAACCAACAGAGTTGAACATTCCTTTTGATAGACTAGTTTTGAAACACACTTTCTGTAGAATCTGCAAGTGGATATTTGGAGGGCTTTGAGGCCTATGCTGGAAAAGAAAATATCTTCACCTAAAAACTAGACAGAAGCATTCTCAGAAATTCCTTTGTGATGAGTGCATTCAACCCACAGGGTTGAAAGTTCCTTTTGATAGAACAATTCTGACACAATCTTCTTGTAGAATCTGCAAGTGGATATTTGGATTGCTTGAGGCCTATGCTGGAGTAAGAAATAATTTCACATAAAACTACATTGAAGCATTCTCAAAAACGTCTTTGTGATGTGTGCCTTCTACTCACAGAATTGAAACTTCCTTTTGATAAAACAGTTTTGAAACACCATATTGTAGAATCTGCAAGTGGATAGTTTTAGCACTTTGAGGCCTAGCCTGGAAAAGGTTATATCTTCACATCAAAACCGGACAGAAGCATTCTCAGAAACTTCCCTGTGCTTTATGAATTCAACTCACAGACTTGAAACTTCCTTGATAGAACAGTTTGGAAACACACTTTTTGTAGAACCTGGAAGTGGATATTTGGAGCGCTTTGAGGTCTATGCAGGAAAAGGAAATACCATCACATAAAAACTAGACAGAAGTATTCTCAGAAACTTCTTCTTGATGTGTGCATTCAACTCACAGAGTTGAACCCTGCTTTTGAAAGAGCAGTTAGGAAACGCCCTTTTTGTAGGATCTGCAGGTGGATATTTTTGGCACTTTGAGGCCAATGCTGGAAATGGAAATATGTATTCATAAAAACTAGACAGAAGCATTCTCAGAAACTTCTCTATGTTTTATGATTTCAATTCACAGAGTTGAACCTTCCTTTTGATAGCGCAGTTTTGAAACGCTCTTTTTGTAGAATCCACAAGTGGATTTTTGGAGCTCTTTGAAGACTATGCTGCAAAAGGAAACATCTTCATATAAAATTTGGACAGAGGCCTTTTCAGAAACTACTTTGTGATGAGCGCATTCAGCTCACAGGGTTGAACCTTCCTTTTGATAGAACAGTTGTGAAGCACTCTTTTAGTAGAATCTGAAAGTGGAAATTTGGAGCTCTTTGAAGCTTATGATGGAAAAGGAAATCTCTTCACAAAAACCTAGACGGAAGTATTCTCAGAAACTTCATTGTGATGAGTGAGTTCAACTCACAGAGCTGAACCAACCTTTTTATTGAACAGTTTTGAAACACTCTTTTTGTAGAGTCTGCAAGTGGATATTTGGAATGCTTTGAGGCTTGTGCTCGAAAAGGAAATTTCTTCATATAAATACTAGACAGAAGCATGCTCAGAAACTTCTTTGTGATGAGTGCATTGTACTCACAGACTTTAAATTTCCTTTTGATAGAGCAGTTTTGAAACAGTCTTTTTGTAGAATATGCAAGTTTATATTTGGTGCGATTTGAGGGCTAAGCTGGAAAAGGAAATATCTTCACATAAAAACTGGACAGAAGTATTCTCCTATCTTCTTTGTGATGTGTGCATTAAACTAACCGAGTAGAACCTTACTTTTGATAGAGCAGTTTTGAAACACCTTTTTTGTAGAATCTGCAAGTGCATATTTGGAGCGATTTTAGGCCTATGGTGAAAAGGGGGATATCTTCGCATAAAAACTAGATAGAAGCATTCTCAGAAACTTCCCTGTGCCTTATGCATTCAACTCACAGCCTTAAAACTTCCTTTTGAAAGAGCAGATTTGAAACACTGTTTTTGTAGAAACTGCAAGTGGATATTTGGAGCGCTTTGAGGCCTACGCAGGAAAAGGAAATATCCCCACATTAAAAGTAGACAAAAGCATTCTCCGAAACTACTTTGTGATGAAGGCATTCACCTCACAGAGTTGAACCTTCCCTTTGATGGAACAGTTTTGAAACACTCTTTCTGTAGAATCTGCAAGTGGACATTTGGAGGGCTTTGAGGCCTATGCTGGAAAAGGAAATATCTTCACATAATAACTGGACGGAAGCATTCACAGAAACTTCTCTGTGATGAGTGCATTCAACTCACAGAGTTCAACCTTCCCTTTGGTAGAACAGTTATGAAACACTCTCTTTGTAGAATCTACAAGAGATTATTTGGAGCTCATTGAGGCCTATGCTGGAAAAGAAAGTATCTTCCCATAAAAACTAAGCAGAATCATCCTCAGAGATATTTTTGTAATGAGGGCATTCAACTCACAGACTTGAACCTTCCTTTTGATAGAGTAGTTTTGAAACACTCATTTTGTAGAATCTGCAAGTGGATATTTGGAGTGCTTTGAGGTTTATGCTGGAAAAGGAAATATCTTCACATCAAAACTAGACAGAAGCATTCTCAGAAATTTCTGTGTGATGAGTGCATTCAACTCACAGACTTGAACATTCCTTTTGAGAGAACAGTTTTGAAACATTCTTTTTGTAGAATCTGCAAGTGGGTATTTTCAGCGATTTGAGGCCTATGCTGCAAAAAGAGAAATCTTCACATAATAACTAGACAGAAGCATTCCCAGAAACTTCCCCATGCTCCATGCATTCAACTCACAGACTTAAACCTTCCGTTTGATAGAACAGTTTTGAAACACTCTTTTTGTAGAATCTGCAATTGGATATTTGGAGCGATTTGAGGCCTATGATGAAAAAGCAAATATCTTCACCTAAAAACTAGATAGAAGCATTCTCAGAAACTTCTTTGTGATGAGTGCATTCAACCCACAGAGTTGAAACTTCCTTTTTTTAGAACAGTTTTGTAACACTCTCTTTGTAGAATCTGAATGTGGATACTTGGTGCGCTTTGAGGCCTATGCAGGAAATGGAAATATGTTCTCATAAAAACTAAGCAGAAGCATACTCACAAAGTTCTTAGTGATGAGTGCATTCAACTCAGAGACTTAAATCTTCCTTTTGATATAGCAGTTTTAAGACTCTCTTTTTGTAGAATCTGCAAGTGGATATTTGGAGCGCTATGAGGCCTACGCTGCAAAAGGAAATATCTTCACATAAAAACTATACAGAAGCATTCTCAGAAACATCTCTATGATGAGCGCATTGTACATACAGACTTGAACATTCTTTTTGATAGAGCAGTTTTGAAACACTCCTTTTGTAGAATTTGCAAGTGGATATTTGGTGTGCTTTGAGGCCTAATCTGGAAAAGGAAATATCTTCACCTAAAAACTAGACAGAAACATTCTCAGAAACTTCTCTGGGATGAGTACATTCAACCAACAGAGTTGAACATTCCTTTTGATAGACTAGTTTTGAAACCCACTTTCTGTAGAATCTGCAAGTGGATATTTGGAGGGCTTTGAGGCCTATGATGGAAAAGAAAATATCTTCACCTAAAAACTAGACAGAAGCATTCTCAGAAATTCCTTTGTGATGAGTGCATTCAACCCACAGGGTTGAAAGTTCCTTTTGATAGAACAATTCTGACACAATCTTCTTGTAGAATCTGCAAGTGGATATTTGGATTGCTTGAGGCCTATGCTGGAGTAAGAAATAATTTCACATAAAACTACATTGAAGCATTCTCAAAAACGTCTTTGTGATGTGTGCCTTCAACTCACAGAATTGAAACTTCCTTTTGATAAAACAGTTTTGAAACACCATATTGTAGGATCTGCAAGTGGATAGTTTTAGCACTTTGAGGCCTAGCCTGGAAAAGGTTATATCTTCACATCAAATCCGGACAGACGCATTCTCAGAAACTTCCCTGTGCTTTATAAATTCAACTCACAGACTTGAAACTTCCTTTTGATAGAACAGTTTGGAAACACACTTTTTGTAGAACCTGGAAGTGGATATTTGGAGCGCTTTGAGGTCTATGCAGGAAAAGGAAATACCATCACATAAAAACTAGACAGAAGAATTCTCAGAAACTTCTTCATGATGTGTGCATTCAACTCACAGAGTTGAACCCTGCTTTTGAAAGAGCAGTTATGAAACGCCCTTTTTGTAGGATCTGCAGGTGGATATTTTTGGCACTTTGAGGCCAATGCTGGAAATGGAAATATGTATTCATAAAAACTAGACAGAAGCATTCTCAGAAACTTCTCTATGTTTTATGATTTCAATTCACAGAGTTGAACCTTCCTTTTGATAGCGCAGTTTTGAAACGCTCTTTTTGTAGAATCCGCAAGTGGATTTTTGGAGCTCTTTGAAGACTATGCTGCAAAAGGAAACATCTTCATATAAAATTTGGACAGAGGCCTTTTCAGAAACTACTTTGTGATGAACGCATTCAGCTCACAGGGTTGAACCTTTCTTTTGATAGAACAGTTGTGAAGCACTCTTTTAGTAGAATCTGAAAGTGGATATTTGGAGCTCTTTGAAGCATATGATGGAAAAGGAAATCTCTTCACAAAAAACCTAGACGGAAGTATTCTCAGAAACTTCATTGTGATGAGTGAGTTCAACTCACAGAGCTGAACCAACCTTTTGATTGAACAGTTTTGAAACACTCTTTTTGTAGAGTCTGCAAGTGGATATTTGGAATGCTTTGAGGCTTGTGCTCGAAAAGGAAATTTCTTCATATAAATACTAGACAGAAGCATGCTCAGAAACTTCTTTGTGATGAGTGCATTGTACTCACAGACTTTAAATTTCCTTTTGATAGAGCAGTTTTGAAACAGTCTTTTTGTAGAATATGCAAGTTTATATTTGATGCGATTTGAGGGCTAAGCTGGAAAAGGAAATATCTTCACACAAAAACTGGACAGAAGTATTCTCCTATCTTCTTTGTGATGTGTGCATTAAACTAACCGAGTAGAACCTTACTTTTGATAGAGCAGTTTTGAAACACCTTTTTTGTAGAATCTGCAAGTGCATATTTGGAGCGATTTTAGGCCTATGGTGAAAAGGGGGATATCTTCGCATAAAAAATAGATAGAAGTATTCTCAGAAACTTCCCTGTGCCTTATGCATTCAACTCACAGCCTTAAAACTTCCTTTTGAAAGAGCAGATTTGAAACACTGTTTTTGTAGAAACTGCAATTGGATATTTGGAGCGCTTTGAGGCCTACGCAGGAAAAGGAAATATCCCCACATTAAAAGTAGACAAAAGCATTCTCCGAAACTACTTTGTGATGAAGGCATTCACCTCACAGAGTTGAACCTTCCCTTTGATGGAACAGTTTTGAAACACTCTTTCTGTAGAATCTGCAAGTGGATATTTGGAGGGCTTTGAGGCCTATGCTGGAAAAGGAAATATCTTCACATAATAACTGGACGGAAGCGTTCACAGAAACTTCTCTGTGATGAGTGCATTCAACTCACAGAGTTCAACCTTCCCTTTGGTAGAACAGTTATGAAACACTCTCTTTGTAGAATCTACAAGAGATTATTTGGAGCTCATTGAGGCCTATGCTGGAAAAGAAAGTATCTTCCCATAAAAACTAAGCAGAATCATCCTCAGAGATATTTTTGTAATGAGGGCATTCAACTCACAGACTTGAACCTTCCTTTTGATAGAGTAGTTTTGAAACACTCATTTTGTAGAATCTGCAAGTGGATATTTGGAGTGCTTTGAGGTTTATGCTGGAAAAGGAAATATCTTCACATCAAAACTAGACAGAAGCATTCTCAGAAATTTCTGTGTGATGAGTGCATTCAACTCACAGACTTGAACATTCCTTTTGAGAGAACAGTTTTGAAACATTCTTTTTGTAGAATCTGCAAGTGGGTATTTTCAGCGATTTGAGGCCTATGCTGCAAAAAGAGAAATCTTCACATAAAAACTAGACAGAAGCATTCCCAGAAACTTCCCCATGCTCCATGCATTCAACTCACAGACTTAAACCTTCCGTTTGATAGAACAGTTTTGAAACACTCTTTTTGTAGAATCTGCAATTGGATATTTGGAGCGATTTGAGGCCTATGATGAAAAAGCCAATATCTTCACCTAAAAACTAGATAGAAGCATTCTCAGAAACTTCTTTGTGATGAGTGCATTCAACCCACAGAGTTGAAACTTCCTTTTTTTAGAACAGTTTTGTAACACTCTCTTTGTAGAATCTGAATGTGGATACTTGGTGCGCTTTGAGGCCTATGCAGGAAATGGAAATATGTTCTCATAAAAACTAAGCAGAAGCATACTCACAAAGTTCTTAGTGATGAGTGCATTCAACTCAGAGACTTAAATCTTCCTTTTGATATAGCAGTTTTAAGACTCTCTTTTTGTAGAATCTGCAAGTGGATATTTGGAGCGCTATGAGGCCTACGCTGCAAAAGGAAATATCTTCACATAAAAACTATACAGAAGCATTCTCAGAAACATCTCTATGATGAGCGCATTGTACATACAGACTTGAACATTCTTTTTGATAGAGCAGTTTTGAAACACTCCTTTTGTAGAATTTGCAAGTGGATATTTGGTGTGCTTTGAGGCCTAATCTGGAAAAGGAAATATCTTCACCTAAAAACTAGACAGAAACATTCTCAGAAACATCTCTGGGATGAGTACATTCAACCAACAGAGTTGAACATTCCTTTTGATAGACTAGTTTTGAAACACACTTTCTGTAGAATCTGCAAGTGGATATTTGGAGGGCTTTGAGGCCTATGCTGGAAAAGAAAATATCTTCACCTAAAAACTAGACAGAAGCATTCTCAGAAATTCCTTTGTGATGAGTGCATTCAACCCACAGGGTTGAAAGTTCCTTTTGATAGAACAATTCTGACACAATCTTCTTGTAGAATCTGCAAGTGGATATTTGGATTGCTTGAGGCCTATGCTGGAGTAAGAAATAATTTCACATAAAACTACATTGAAGCATTCTCAAAAACGTCTTTGTGATGTGTGCCTTCTACTCACAGAATTGAAACTTCCTTTTGATAAAACAGTTTTGAAACACCATATTGTAGAATCTGCAAGTGGATAGTTTTAGCACTTTGAGGCCTAGCCTGGAAAAGGTTATATCTTCACATCAAAACCGGACAGAAGCATTCTCAGAAACTTCCCTGTGCTTTATGAATTCAACTCACAGACTTGAAACTTCCTTGATAGAACAGTTTGGAAACACACTTTTTGTAGAACCTGGAAGTGGATATTTGGAGCGCTTTGAGGTCTATGCAGGAAAAGGAAATACCATCACATAAAAACTAGACAGAAGTATTCTCAGAAACTTCTTCTTGATGTGTGCATTCAACTCACAGAGTTGAACCCTGCTTTTGAAAGAGCAGTTAGGAAACGCCCTTTTTGTAGGATCTGCAGGTGGATATTTTTGGCACTTTGAGGCCAATGCTGGAAATGGAAATATGTATTCATAAAAACTAGACAGAAGCATTCTCAGAAACTTCTCTATGTTTTATGATTTCAATTCACAGAGTTGAACCTTCCTTTTGATAGCGCAGTTTTGAAACGCTCTTTTTGTAGAATCCGCAAGTGGATTTTTGGAGCTCTTTGAAGACTATGCTGCAAAAGGAAACATCTTCATATAAAATTTGGACAGAGGCCTTTTCAGAAACTACTTTGTGATGAGCGCATTCAGCTCACAGGGTTGAACCTTCCTTTTGATAGAACAGTTGTGAAGCACTCTTTTAGTAGAATCTGAAAGTGGATATTTGGAGCTCTTTGAAGCTTATCATGGAAAAGGAAATCTCTTCACAAAAAACCTAGACGGAAGTATTCTCAGAAACTTCATTGTGATGAGTGAGTTCAACTCACAGAGCTGAACCAACCTTTTGATTGAACAGTTTTGAAACTCTCTTTTTGTAGAGTCTGCAAGTGGATATTTGGAATGCTTTGAGGCTTGTGCTCGAAAAGGAAATTTCTTCATATAAATACTAGACAGAAGCATGCTCAGAAACTTCTTTGTGATGAGTGCATTGTACCCACAGACTTTAAATTTCCTTTTGATAGAGCAGTTTTGAAACAGTCTTTTTGTAGAATATGCAAGTTTATATTTGGTGCGATTTGAGGGCTAAGCTGGAAAAGGAAATATCTTCACATAAAAACTTGACAGAAGTATTCTCCTATCTTCTTTGTGATGTGTGCATTAAACTAACCGAGTAGAACCTTACTTTTGATAGAGCAGTTTTGAAACACCTTTTTTGTAGAATCTGCAAGTGCATATTTGGAGCGATTTTAGGCCTATGGTGAAAAGGGGGATATCTTCGCATAAAAACTAGATAGAAGCATTCTCAGAAACTTCCCTGTGCCTTATGCATTCAACTCACAGCCTTAAAACTTCCTTTTGAAAGAGCAGATTTGAAACACTGTTTTTGTAGAAACTGCAAGTGGATATTTGGAGCGCTTTGAGGCCTACGCAGGAAAAGGAAATATCCCCACATTAAAAGTAGACAAAAGCATTCTCCGAAACTACTTTGTGATGAAGGCATTCACCTCACAGAGTTGAACCTTCCCTTTGATGGAACAGTTTTGAAACACTCTTTCTGTAGAATCTGCAAGTGGATATTTGGAGGGCTTTGAGGCCTATGCTGGAAAAGGAAATATCTTCACATAATAACTAGACGGAAGCATTCACAGAAACTTCTCTGTGATGAGTGCATTCAACTCACAGAGTTCAACCTTCCCTTTGGTAGAACAGTTATGAAACACTCTCTTTGTAGAATCTACAAGAGATTATTTGGAGCTTATTGAGGCCTATGCTGGAAAAGAAAGTATCTTCCCATAAAAACTAAGCAGAATCATCCTCAGAGATATTTTTGTAATGAGGGCATTCAACTCACAGACTTGAACCTTCCTTTTGATAGAGTAGTTTTGAAACACTCATTTTGTAGAATCTGCCAGTGGATATTTGGAGTGCTTTGAGGTTTATGCTGGAAAAGGAAATATCTTCACATCAAAACTAGACAGAAGCATTCTCAGAAATTTCTGTGTGATGAGTGCATTCAACTCACAGACTTGAACATTCCTTTTGAGAGAACAGTTTTGAAACATTCTTTTTGTAGAATCTGCAAGTGGGTATTTTCAGCGATTTGAGGCCTATGCTGCAAAAAGAGAAATCTTCACATAAAAACTAGACAGAAGCATTCCCAGAAACTTCCCCATGCTCCATGCATTCAACTCACAGACTTAAACCTTCCGTTTGATAGAACAGTTTTGAAACACTCTTTTTGTAGAATCTGCAATTGGATATTTGGAGCGATTTGAGGCCTATGATGAAAAAGCAAATATCTTCACCTAAAAACTAGATAGAAGCATTCTCAGAAACTTCTTTGTGATGAGTGCATTCAACCCACAGAGTTGAAACTTCCTTTTTTTAGAACAGTTTTGTAACACTCTCTTTGTAGAATCTGAATGTGGATACTTGGTGCGCTTTGAGGCCTATGCAGGAAATGGGAATATGTTCTCATAAAAACTAAGCTGAAGCATACTCACAAAGTTCTTAGTGATGAGTGCATTCAACTCAGAGACTTAAATCTTCCTTTTGATATAGCAGTTTTAAGACTCTCTTTTTGTAGAATCTGCAAGTGGATATTTGGAGCGCTATGAGGCCTACGCTGCAAAAGGAAATATCTTCACATAAAAACTATACAGAAGCATTCTCAGAAACATCTCTATGATGAGCGCATTGTACATACAGACTTGAACATTCTTTTTGATAGAGCAGTTTTGAAACACTCCTTTTGTAGAATTTGCAAGTGGATATTTGGTGTGCTTTGAGGCCTAATCTGGAAAAGGAAATATCTTCACCTAAAAACTAGACAGAAACATTCTCAGAAACTTCTCTGGGATGAGTACATTCAACCAACAGAGTTGAACATTCCTTTTGATAGACTAGTTTTGAAACCCACTTTCTGTAGAATCTGCAAGTGGATATTTGGAGGGCTTTGAGGCCTATGCTGGAAAAGAAAATATCTTCACCTAAAAACTAGACAGAAGCATTCTCAGAAATTCCTTTGTGATGAGTGCATTCAACCCACAGGGTTGAAAGTTCCTTTTGATAGAACAATTCTGACACAATCTTCTTGTAGAATCTGCAAGTGGATATTTGGATTGCTTGAGGCCTATGCTGGAGTAAGAAATAATTTCACATAAAACTACATTGAAGCATTCTCAAAAACGTCTTTGTGATGTGTGCCTTCAACTCACAGAATTGAAACTTCCTTTTGATAAAACAGTTTTGAAACACCATATTGTAGAATCTGCAAGTGGATAGTTTTAGCACTTTGAGGCCTAGCCTGGAAAAGGTTATATCTTCACATCAAATCCGGACAGACGCATTCTCAGAAACTTCCCTGTGCTTTATAAATTCAACTCACAGACTTGAAACTTCCTTTTGATAGAACAGTTTGGAAACACACTTTTTGTAGAACCTGGAAGTGGATATTTGGAGCGCTTTGAGGTCTATGCAGGAAAAGGAAATACCATCACATAAAAACTAGACAGAAGTATTCTCAGAAACTTCTTCATGATGTGTGCATTCAACTCACAGAGTTGAACCCTGCTTTTGAAAGAGCAGTTATGAAACGCCCTTTTTGTAGGATCTGCAGGTGGATATTTTTGGCACTTTGAGGCCAATGCTGGAAATGGAAATATGTATTCATAAAAACTAGACAGAAGCATTCTCAGAAACTTCTCTATGTTTTATGATTTCAATTCACAGAGTTGAACCTTCCTTTTGATAGCGCAGTTTTGAAACGCTCTTTTTGTAGAATCCGCAAGTGGATTTTTGGAGCTCTTTGAAGACTATGCTGCAAAAGGAAACATCTTCATATAAAATTTGGACAGAGGCCTTTTCAGAAACTACTTTGTGATGAACGCATTCAGCTCACAGGGTTGAACCTTTCTTTTGATAGAACAGTTGTGAAGCACTCTTTTAGTAGAATCTGAAAGTGGATATTTGGAGCTCTTTGAAGCATATGATGGAAAAGGAAATCTCTTCACAAAAAACCTAGACGGAAGTATTCTCAGAAACTTCATTGTGATGAGTGAGTTCAACTCACAGAGCTGAACCAACCTTTTGATTGAACAGTTTTGAAACACTCTTTTTGTAGAGTCTGCAAGTGGATATTTGGAATGCTTTGAGGCTTGTGCTCGAAAAGGAAATTTCTTCATATAAATACTAGACAGAAGCATGCTCAGAAATTTCTTTGTGATGAGTGCATTGTACTCACAGACTTTAAATTTCCTTTTGATAGAGCAGTTTTGAAACAGTCTTTTTGTAGAATATGCAAGTTTATATTTGATGCGATTTGAGGGCTAAGCTGGAAAAGGAAATATCTTCACACAAAAACTGGACAGAAGTATTCTCCTATCTTCTTTGTGATGTGTGCATTAAACTAACCGAGTAGAACCTTACTTTTGATAGAGCAGTTTTGAAACACCTTTTTTGTAGAATCTGCAAGTGCATATTTGGAGCGATTTTAGGCCTATGGTGAAAAGGGGGATATCTTCGCATAAAAACTAGATAGAAGCATTCTCAGAAACTTCCCTGTGCCTTATGCATTCAACTCACAGCCTTAAAACTTCCTTTTGAAAGAGCAGATTTGAAACACTGTTTTTGTAGAAACTGCAATTGGATATTTGGAGCGCTTTGAGGCCTACGCAGGAAAAGGAAATATCCCCACATTAAAAGTAGACAAAAGCATTCTCCGAAACTACTTTGTGATGAAGGCATTCACCTCACAGAGTTGAACCTTCCCTTTGATGGAACAGTTTTGAAACACTCTTTCTGTAGAATCTGCAAGTGGATATTTGGAGGGCTTTGAGGCCTATGCTGGAAAAGGAAATATCTTCACATAATAACTGGACGGAAGCGTTCACAGAAACTTCTCTGTGATGAGTGCATTCAACTCACAGAGTTCAACCTTCCCTTTGGTAGAACAGTTATGAAACACTCTCTTTGTAGAATCTACAAGAGATTATTTGGAGCTCATTGAGGCCTATGCTGGAAAAGAAAGTATCTTCCCATAAAAACTAAGCAGAATCATCCTCAGAGATATTTTTGTAATGAGGGCATTCAACTCACAGACTTGAACCTTCCTTTTGATAGAGTAGTTTTGAAACACTCATTTTGTAGAATCTGCAAGTGGATATTTGGAGTGCTTTGAGGTTTATGCTGGAAAAGGAAATATCTTCACATCAAAACTAGACAGAAGCATTCTCAGAAATTTCTGTGTGATGAGTGCATTCAACTCACAGACTTGAACATTCCTTTTGAGAGAACAGTTTTGAAACATTCTTTTTGTAGAATCTGCAAGTGGGTATTTTGAGCGATTTGAGGCCTATGCTGCAAAAAGAGAAATCTTCACATAAAAACTAGACAGAAGCATTCCCAGAAACTTCCCCATGCTCCATGCATTCAACTCACAGACTTAAACCTTCCGTTTGATAGAACAGTTTTGAAACACTCTTTTTGTAGAATCTGCAATTGGATATTTGGAGCGATTTGAGGCCTATGATGAAAAAGCAAATATCTTCACCTAAAAACTAGATAGAAGCATTCTCAGAAACTTCTTTGTGATGAGTGCATTCAACCCACAGAGTTGAAACTTCCTTTTTTTAGAACAGTTTTGTAACACTCTCTTTGTAGAATCTGAATGTGGATACTTGGTGCGCTTTGAGGCCTATGCAGGAAATGGGAATATGTTCTCATAAAAACTAAGCTGAAGCATACTCACAAAGTTCTTAGTGATGAGTGCATTCAACTCAGAGACTTAAATCTTCCTTTTGATATAGCAGTTTTAAGACTCTCTTTTTGTAGAATCTGCAAGTGGATATTTGGAGCGCTATGAGGCCTACGCTGCAAAAGGAAATATCTTCACATAAAAACTATACAGAAGCATTCTCAGAAACATCTCTATGATGAGCGCATTGTACATACAGACTTGAACATTCTTTTTGATAGAGTAGTTTTGAAACACTCCTTTTGTAGAATTTGCAAGTGGATATTTGGTGTGCTTTGAGGCCTAATCTGGAAAAGGAAATATCTTCACCTAAAAACTAGACAGAAACATTCTCAGAAACTTCTCTGGGATGAGTACATTCAACCAACAGAGTTGAACATTCCTTTTGATAGACTAGTTTTGAAACACACTTTCTGTAGAATCTGCAAGTGGATATTTGGAGGGCTTTGAGGCCTATGCTGGAAAAGAAAATATCTTCACCTAAAAACTAGACAGAAGCATTCTCAGAAATTCCTTTGTGATGAGTGCATTCAACCCACAGGGTTGAAAGTTCCTTTTGATAGAACAATTCTGACACAATCTTCTTGTAGAATCTGCAAGTGGATATTTGGATTGCTTGAGGCCTATGCTGGAGTAAGAAATAATTTCACATAAAACTACATTGAAGCATTCTCAAAAACGTCTTTGTGATGTGTGCCTTCAACTCACAGAATTGAAACTTCCTTTTGATAAAACAGTTTTGAAACACCATATTGTAGAATCTGCAAGTGGATAGTTTCAGCACTTTGAGGCCTAGCCTGGAAAAGGTTATATCTTCACATCAAATCCGGACAGACGCATTCTCAGAAACTTCCCTGTGCTTTATAAATTCAACTCACAGACTTGAAACTTCCTTTTGATAGAACAGTTTGGAAACACACTTTTTGTAGAACCTGGAAGTGGATATTTGGAGCGCTTTGAGGTCTATGCAGGAAAAGGAAATACCATCACATAAAAACTAGACAGAAGTATTCTCAGAAACTTCTTCATGATGTGTGCATTCAACTCACAGAGTTGAACCCTGCTTTTGAAAGAGCAGTTATGAAACGCCCTTTTTGTAGGATCTGCAGGTGGATATTTTTGGCACTTTGAGGCCAATGCTGGAAATGGAAATATGTATTCATAAAAACTAGACAGAAGCATTCTCAGAAACTTCTCTATGTTTTATGATTTCAATTCACAGAGTTGAACCTTCCTTTTGATAGCGCAGTTTTGAAATGCTCTTTTTGTAGAATCCGCAAGTGGATTTTTGGAGCTCTTTGAAGACTATGCTGCAAAAGGAAACATCTTCATATAAAATTTGGACAGAGGCCTTTTCAGAAACTACTTTGTGATGAGCGCATTCAGCTCACAGGGTTGAACCTTCCTTTTGATAGAACAGTTGTGAAGCACTCTTTTAGTAGAATCTGAAAGTGGATATTTGGAACTCTTTGAAGCTTATGATGGAAAAGGAAATCTCTTCACAAAAAACCTAGACGGAAGTATTCTCAGAAACTTCATTGTGATGAGTGAGTTCAACTCACAGAGCTGAACCAACCTTTTGATTGAACAGTTTTGAAACTCTCTTTTTGTAGAGTCTGCAAGTGGATATTTGGAATGCTTTGAGGCTTGTGCTCGAAAAGGAAATTTCTTCATATAAATACTAGACAGAAGCATGCTCAGAAACTTCTTTGTGATGAGTGCATTGTACCCACAGACTTTAAATTTCCTTTTGATAGAGCAGTTTTGAAACAGTCTTTTTGTAGAATATGCAAGTTTATATTTGGTGCGATTTGAGGGCTAAGCTGGAAAAGGAAATATCTTCACATAAAAACTGGACAGAAGTATTCTCCTATCTTCTTTGTGATGTGTGCATTAAACTAACCGAGTAGAACCTTACTTTTGATAGAGCAGTTTTGAAACACCTTTTTTGTAGAATCTGCAAGTGCATATTTGGAGCGATTTTAGGCCTATGGTGAAAAGGGGGATATCTTCGCATAAAAACTAGATAGAAGCATTCTCAGAAACTTCCCTGTGCCTTATGCATTCAACTCACAGCCTTAAAACTTCCTTTTGAAAGAGCAGATTTGAAACACTGTTTTTGTAGAAACTGCAAGTGGATATTTGGAGCGCTTTGAGGCCTACGCAGGAAAAGGAAATATCCCCACATTAAAAGTAGACAAAAGCATTCTCCGAAACTACTTTGTGATGAAGGCATTCACCTCACAGAGTTGAACCTTCCCTTTGATGGAACAGTTTTGAAACACTCTTTCTGTAGAATCTGCAAGTGGATATTTGGAGGGCTTTGAGGCCTATGCTGGAAAAGGAAATATCTTCACATAATAACTAGACGGAAGCATTCACAGAAACTTCTCTGTGATGAGTGCATTCAACTCACAGAGTTCAACCTTCCCTTTGGTAGAACAGTTATGAAACACTCTCTTTGTAGAATCTACAAGAGATTATTTGGAGCTTATTGAGGCCTATGCTGGAAAAGAAAGTATCTTCCCATAAAAACTAAGCAGAATCATCCTCAGAGATATTTTTGTAATGAGGGCATTCAACTCACAGACTTGAACCTTCCTTTTGATAGAGTAGTTTTGAAACACTCATTTTGTAGAATCTGCCAGTGGATATTTGGAGTGCTTTGAGGTTTATGCTGGAAAAGGAAATATCTTCACATCAAAACTAGACAGAAGCATTCTCAGAAATTTCTGTGTGATGAGTGCATTCAACTCACAGACTTGAACATTCCTTTTGAGAGAACAGTTTTGAAACATTCTTTTTGTAGAATCTGCAAGTGGGTATTTTCAGCGATTTGAGGCCTATGCTGCAAAAAGAGAAATCTTCACATAAAAACTAGACAGAAGCATTCCCAGAAACTTCCCCATGCTCCATGCATTCAACTCACAGACTTAAACCTTCCGTTTGATAGAACAGTTTTGAAACACTCTTTTTGTAGAATCTGCAATTGGATATTTGGAGCGATTTGAGGCCTATGATGAAAAAGCAAATATCTTCACCTAAAAACTAGATAGAAGCATTCTCAGAAACTTCTTTGTGATGAGTGCATTCAACCCACAGAGTTGAAACTTCCTTTTTTTAGAACAGTTTTGTAACACTCTCTTTGTAGAATCTGAATGTGGATACTTGGTGCGCTTTGAGGCCTATGCAGGAAATGGGAATATGTTCTCATAAAAACTAAGCTGAAGCATACTCACAAAGTTCTTAGTGATGAGTGCATTCAACTCAGAGACTTAAATCTTCCTTTTGATATAGCAGTTTTAAGACTCTCTTTTTGTAGAATCTGCAAGTGGATATTTGGAGCGCTATGAGGCCTACGCTGCAAAAGGAAATATCTTCACATAAAAACTATACAGAAGCATTCTCAGAAACATCTCTATGATGAGCGCATTGTACATACAGACTTGAACATTCTTTTTGATAGAGCAGTTTTGAAACACTCCTTTTGTAGAATTTGCAAGTGGATATTTGGTGTGCTTTGAGGCCTAATCTGGAAAAGGAAATATCTTCACCTAAAAACTAGACAGAAACATTCTCAGAAACTTCTCTGGGATGAGTACATTCAACCAACAGAGTTGAACATTCCTTTTGATAGACTAGTTTTGAAACCCACTTTCTGTAGAATCTGCAAGTGGATATTTGGAGGGCTTTGAGGCCTATGCTGGAAAAGAAAATATCTTCACCTAAAAACTAGACAGAAGCATTCTCAGAAATTCCTTTGTGATGAGTGCATTCAACCCACAGGGTTGAAAGTTCCTTTTGATAGAACAATTCTGACACAATCTTCTTGTAGAATCTGCAAGTGGATATTTGGATTGCTTGAGGCCTATGCTGGAGTAAGAAATAATTTCACATAAAACTACATTGAAGCATTCTCAAAAACGTCTTTGTGATGTGTGCCTTCAACTCACAGAATTGAAACTTCCTTTTGATAAAACAGTTTTGAAACACCATATTGTAGAATCTGCAAGTGGATAGTTTTAGCACTTTGAGGCCTAGCCTGGAAAAGGTTATATCTTCACATCAAATCCGGACAGACGCATTCTCAGAAACTTCCCTGTGCTTTATAAATTCAACTCACAGACTTGAAACTTCCTTTTGATAGAACAGTTTGGAAACACACTTTTTGTAGAACCTGGAAGTGGATATTTGGAGCGCTTTGAGGTCTATGCAGGAAAAGGAAATACCATCACATAAAAACTAGACAGAAGTATTCTCAGAAACTTCTTCATGATGTGTGCATTCAACTCACAGAGTTGAACCCTGCTTTTGAAAGAGCAGTTATGAAACGCCCTTTTTGTAGGATCTGCAGGTGGATATTTTTGGCACTTTGAGGCCAATGCTGGAAATGGAAATATGTATTCATAAAAACTAGACAGAAGCATTCTCAGAAACTTCTCTATGTTTTATGATTTCAATTCACAGAGTTGAACCTTCCTTTTGATAGCGCAGTTTTGAAACGCTCTTTTTGTAGAATCCGCAAGTGGATTTTTGGAGCTCTTTGAAGACTATGCTGCAAAAGGAAACATCTTCATATAAAATTTGGACAGAGGCCTTTTCAGAAACTACTTTGTGATGAACGCATTCAGCTCACAGGGTTGAACCTTTCTTTTGATAGAACAGTTGTGAAGCACTCTTTTAGTAGAATCTGAAAGTGGATATTTGGAGCTCTTTGAAGCATATGATGGAAAAGGAAATCTCTTCACAAAAAACCTAGACGGAAGTATTCTCAGAAACTTCATTGTGATGAGTGAGTTCAACTCACAGAGCTGAACCAACCTTTTGATTGAACAGTTTTGAAACACTCTTTTTGTAGAGTCTGCAAGTGGATATTTGGAATGCTTTGAGGCTTGTGCTCGAAAAGGAAATTTCTTCATATAAATACTAGACAGAAGCATGCTCAGAAACTTCTTTGTGATGAGTGCATTGTACTCACAGACTTTAAATTTCCTTTTGATAGAGCAGTTTTGAAACAGTCTTTTTGTAGAATATGCAAGTTTATATTTGATGCGATTTGAGGGCTAAGCTGGAAAAGGAAATATCTTCACACAAAAACTGGACAGAAGTATTCTCCTATCTTCTTTGTGATGTGTGCATTAAACTAACCGAGTAGAACCTTACTTTTGATAGAGCAGTTTTGAAACACCTTTTTTGTAGAATCTGCAAGTGCATATTTGGAGCGATTTTAGGCCTATGGTGAAAAGGGGGATATCTTCGCATAAAAACTAGATAGAAGCATTCTCAGAAACTTCCCTGTGCCTTATGCATTCAACTCACAGCCTTAAAACTTCCTTTTGAAAGAGCAGATTTGAAACACTGTTTTTGTAGAAACTGCAATTGGATATTTGGAGCGCTTTGAGGCCTACGCAGGAAAAGGAAATATCCCCACATTAAAAGTAGACAAAAGCATTCTCCGAAACTACTTTGTGATGAAGGCATTCACCTCACAGAGTTGAACCTTCCCTTTGATGGAACAGTTTTGAAACACTCTTTCTGTAGAATCTGCAAGTGGATATTTGGAGGGCTTTGAGGCCTATGCTGGAAAAGGAAATATCTTCACATAATAACTGGACGGAAGCGTTCACAGAAACTTCTCTGTGATGAGTGCATTCAACTCACAGAGTTCAACCTTCCCTTTGGTAGAACAGTTATGAAACACTCTCTTTGTAGAATCTACAAGAGATTATTTGGAGCTCATTGAGGCCTATGCTGGAAAAGAAAGTATCTTCCCATAAAAACTAAGCAGAATCATCCTCAGAGATATTTTTGTAATGAGGGCATTCAACTCACAGACTTGAACCTTCCTTTTGATAGAGTAGTTTTGAAACACTCATTTTGTAGAATCTGCAAGTGGATATTTGGAGTGCTTTGAGGTTTATGCTGGAAAAGGAAATATCTTCACATCAAAACTAGACAGAAGCATTCTCAGAAATTTCTGTGTGATGAGTGCATTCAACTCACAGACTTGAACATTCCTTTTGAGAGAACAGTTTTGAAACATTCTTTTTGTAGAATCTGCAAGTGGGTATTTTGAGCGATTTGAGGCCTATGCTGCAAAAAGAGAAATCTTCACATAAAAACTAGACAGAAGCATTCCCAGAAACTTCCCCATGCTCCATGCATTCAACTCACAGACTTAAACCTTCCGTTTGATAGAACAGTTTTGAAACACTCTTTTTGTAGAATCTGCAATTGGATATTTGGAGCGATTTGAGGCCTATGATGAAAAAGCAAATATCTTCACCTAAAAACTAGATAGAAGCATTCTCAGAAACTTCTTTGTGATGAGTGCATTCAACCCACAGAGTTGAAACTTCCTTTTTTTAGAACAGTTTTGTAACACTCTCTTTGTAGAATCTGAATGTGGATACTTGGTGCGCTTTGAGGCCTATGCAGGAAATGGGAATATGTTCTCATAAAAACTAAGCTGAAGCATACTCACAAAGTTCTTAGTGATGAGTGCATTCAACTCAGAGACTTAAATCTTCCTTTTGATATAGCAGTTTTAAGACTCTCTTTTTGTAGAATCTGCAAGTGGATATTTGGAGCGCTATGAGGCCTACGCTGCAAAAGGAAATATCTTCACATAAAAACTATACAGAAGCATTCTCAGAAACATCTCTATGATGAGCGCATTGTACATACAGACTTGAACATTCTTTTTGATAGAGCAGTTTTGAAACACTCCTTTTGTAGAATTTGCAAGTGGATATTTGGTGTGCTTTGAGGCCTAATCTGGAAAAGGAAATATCTTCACCTAAAAACTAGACAGAAACATTCTCAGAAACTTCTCTGGGATGAGTACATTCAACCAACAGAGTTGAACATTCCTTTTGATAGACTAGTTTTGAAACCCACTTTCTGTAGAATCTGCAAGTGGATATTTGAAGGGCTTTGAGGCCTATGCTGGAAAAGAAAATATCTTCACCTAAAAACTAGACAGAAGCATTCTCAGAAATTCCTTTGTGATGAGTGCATTCAACCCACAGGGTTGAAAGTTCCTTTTGATAGAACAATTCTGACACAATCTTCTTGTAGAATCTGCAAGTGGATATTTGGATTGCTTGAGGCCTATGCTGGAGTAAGAAATAATTTCACATAAAACTACATTGAAGCATTCTCAAAAACGTCTTTGTGATGTGTGCCTTCAACTCACAGAATTGAAACTTCCTTTTGATAAAACAGTTTTGAAACACCATATTGTAGAATCTGCAAGTGGATAGTTTCAGCACTTTGAGGCCTAGCCTGGAAAAGGTTATATCTTCACATCAAATCCGGACAGACGCATTCTCAGAAACTTCCCTGTGCTTTATAAATTCAACTCACAGACTTGAAACTTCCTTTTGATAGAACAGTTTGGAAACACACTTTTTGTAGAACCTGGAAGTGGATATTTGGAGCGCTTTGAGGTCTATGCAGGAAAAGGAAATACCATCACATAAAAACTAGACAGAAGTATTCTCAGAAACTTCTTCATGATGTGTGCATTCAACTCACAGAGTTGAACCCTGCTTTTGAAAGAGCAGTTATGAAACGCCCTTTTTGTAGGATCTGCAGGTGGATATTTTTGGCACTTTGAGGCCAATGCTGGAAATGGAAATATGTATTCATAAAAACTAGACAGAAGCATTCTCAGAAACTTCTCTATGTTTTATGATTTCAATTCACAGAGTTGAACCTTCCTTTTGATAGCGCAGTTTTGAAATGCTCTTTTTGTAGAATCCGCAAGTGGATTTTTGGAGCTCTTTGAAGACTATGCTGCAAAAGGAAACATCTTCATATAAAATTTGGACAGAGGCCTTTTCAGAAACTACTTTGTGATGAACGCATTCAGCTCACAGGGTTGAACCTTTCTTTTGATAGAACAGTTGTGAAGCACTCTTTTAGTAGAATCTGAAAGTGGATATTTGGAGCTCTTTGAAGCATATGATGGAAAAGGAAATCTCTTCACAAAAAACCTAGACGGAAGTATTCTCAGAAACTTCATTGTGATGAGTGAGTTCAACTCACAGAGCTGAACCAACCTTTTGATTGAACAGTTTTGAAACACTCTTTTTGTAGAGTCTGCAAGTGGATATTTGGAATGCTTTGAGGCTTGTGCTCGAAAAGGAAATTTCTTCATATAAATACTAGACAGAAGCATGCTCAGAAACTTCTTTGTGATGAGTGCATTGTACTCACAGACTTTAAATTTCCTTTTGATAGAGCAGTTTTGAAACAGTCTTTTTGTAGAATATGCAAGTTTATATTTGATGCGATTTGAGGGCTAAGCTGGAAAAGGAAATATCTTCACACAAAAACTGGACAGAAGTATTCTCCTATCTTCTTTGTGATGTGTGCATTAAACTAACCGAGTAGAACCTTACTTTTGATAGAGCAGTTTTGAAACACCTTTTTTGTAGAATCTGCAAGTGCATATTTGGAGCGATTTTAGGCCTATGGTGAAAAGGGGGATATCTTCGCATAAAAACTAGATAGAAGCATTCTCAGAAACTTCCCTGTGCCTTATGCATTCAACTCACAGCCTTAAAACTTCCTTTTGAAAGAGCAGATTTGAAACACTGTTTTTGTAGAAACTGCAAGTGGATATTTGGAGCGCTTTGAGGCCTACGCAGGAAAAGGAAATATCCCCACATTAAAAGTAGACAAAAGCATTCTCCGAAACTACTTTGTGATGAAGGCATTCACCTCACAGAGTTGAACCTTCCCTTTGATGGAACAGTTTTGAAACACTCTTTCTGTAGAATCTGCAAGTGGATATTTGGAGGGCTTTGAGGCCTATGCTGGAAAAGGAAATATCTTCACATAATAACTAGACGGAAGCGTTCACAAAAACTTCTCTGTGATGAGTGCATTCAACTCACAGAGTTCAACCTTCCCTTTGGTAGAACAGTTATGAAACACTCTCTTTGTAGGATCTACAAGAGATTATTTGGAGCTCATTGAGGCCTATGCTGGAAAAGAAAGTATCTTCCTATAAAAACTAAGCAGAATCATCCTCAGAGATATTTTTGTAATGAGGGCATTCAACTCACAGACTTGAACCTTCCTTTTGATAGAGTAGTTTTGAAACACTCATTTTGTAGAATCTGCAAGTGGATATTTGGAGTGCTTTGAGGTTTATGCTGGAAAAGGAAATATCTTCACATCAAAACTAGACAGAAGCATTCTCAGAAATTTCTGTGTGATGAGTGCATTCAAGTCACAGACTTGAACATTCCTTTTGAGAGAACAGTTTTGAAACATTCTTTTTGTAGAATCTGCAAGTGGGCATTTTGAGCGATTTGAGGCCTATGCTGCAAAAAGAGAAATCTTCACATAAAAACTAGACAGAAGCATTCCCAGAAACTTCCCCATGCTTCATGCATTCAACTCACAGACTTAAACCTTCCGTTTGATAGAACGGTTTTGAAACACTCTTTTTGTAGAATCTGCAATTGTATATTTGGAGCGATTTGAGGCCTATGATGAAAAAGCAAATATCTTCAGCTAAAAACTAGATAGAAGCATTCTCAGAAACTTCTTTGTGATGAGTGCATTCAACCCACAGAGTTGAAACTTCGTTTTTTTAGAACAGTTTTGTAACACTCTCTTTGTAGAATCTGAATGTGGATACTTGGTGCGCTTTGAGGCCTATGCAGGAAATGGAAATATGTTCTCATAAAAACTAAGCAGAAGCATACTCACAAAGTTCTTAGTGATGAGTGCATTCAACTCAGAGACTTAAATCTTCCTTTTGATATAGCAGTTTTAAGACTCTCTTTTTGTAGAATCTGCAAGTGGATATTTGGAGCGCTATGAGGCCTACGCTGCAAAAGGAAATATCTTCACATAAAAACTATACAGAAGCATTCTCAGAAACATCTCTATGATGAGCGCATTGTACATACAGACTTGAACATTCTTTTTGATAGAGCAGTTTTGAAACACTCCTTTTGTAGAATTTGCAAGTGGATATTTGGTGTGCTTTGAGGCCTAATCTGGAAAAGGAAATATCTTCACCTAAAAACTAGACAGAAACATTCTCAGAAACTTCTCTGGGATGAGTACATTCAACCAACAGAGTTGAACATTCCTTTTGATAGACTAGTTTTGAAACCCACTTTCTGTAGAATCTGCAAGTGGATATTTGGAGGGCTTTGAGGCCTTTGCTGGAAAAGAAAATATCTTCACCTAAAAACTAGACAGAAGCATTCTCAGAAATTCCTTTGTGATGAGTGCATTCAACCCACAGGGTTGAAAGTTCCTTTTGATAGAACAATTCTGACACAATCTTCTTGTAGAATCTGCAAGTGGATATTTGGATTGCTTGAGGCCTATGCTGGAGTAAGAAATAATTTCACATAAAACTACATTGAAGCATTCTCAAAAACGTCTTTGTGATGTGTGCCTTCTACTCACAGAATTGAAACTTCCTTTTGATAAAACAGTTTTGAAACACCATATTGTAGAATCTGCAAGTGGATAGTTTTAGCACTTTGAGGCCTAGCCTGGAAAAGGTTATATCTTCACATCAAAACCGGACAGAAGCATTCTCAGAAACTTCCCTGTGCTTTATGAATTCAACTCACAGACTTGAAACTTCCTTGATGGAACAGTTTGGAAACACAATTTTTGTAGAACCTGGAAGTGGATATTTGGAGCGCTTTGAGGTCTATGCAGGAAAAGGAAATACCATCACATAAAAACTAGACAGAAGTATTCTCAGAAACTTCTTCATGATGTGTGCATTCAACTCACAGAGTTGAACCCTGCTTTTGAAAGAGCAGTTATGAAACGCCCTTTTTGTAGGATCTGCAGGTGGATATTTTTGGCACTTTGAGGCCAATGCTGGAAATGGAAATATGTATTCATAAAAACTAGACAGAAGCATTCTCAGAAACTTCTCTATGTTTTATGATTTCAATTCACAGAGTTGAACCTTCCTTTTGATAGCGCAGTTTTGAAATGCTCTTTTTGTAGAATCCGCAAGTGGATTTTTGGAGCTCTTGGAAGACTATGCTGCAAAAGGAAACATCTTCATATAAAATTTGGACAGAGGCCTTTTCAGAAACTACTTTGTGATGAGCGCATTCAGCTCACAGGGTTGAACCTTCCTTTTGATAGAACAGTTGTGAAGCACTCTTTTAGTAGAATCTGAAAGTGGATATTTGGAACTCTTTGAAGCTTATGATGGAAAAGGAAATCTCTTCACAAAAAACCTAGACGGAAGTATTCTCAGAAACTTCATTGTGATGAGTGAGTTCAACTCACAGAGCTGAACCAACCTTTTGATTGAACAGTTTTGAAACTCTCTTTTTGTAGAGTCTGCAAGTGGATATTTGGAATGCTTTGAGGCTTGTGCTCGAAAAGGAAATTTCTTCATATAAATACTAGACAGAAGCATGCTCAGAAACTTCTTTGTGATGAGTGCATTGTACCCACAGACTTTAAATTTCCTTTTGATAGAGCAGTTTTGAAACAGTCTTTTTGTAGAATATGCAAGTTTATATTTGGTGCGATTTGAGGGCTAAGCTGGAAAAGGAAATATCTTCACATAAAAACTGGACAGAAGTATTCTCCTATCTTCTTTGTGATGTGTGCATTAAACTAACCGAGTAGAACCTTACTTTTGATAGAGCAGTTTTGAAACACCTTTTTTGTAGAATCTGCAAGTGCATATTTGGAGCGATTTTAGGCCTATGGTGAAAAGGGGGATATCTTCGCATAAAAACTAGATAGAAGCATTCTCAGAAACTTCCCTGTGCCTTATGCATTCAACTCACAGCCTTAAAACTTCCTTTTGAAAGAGCAGATTTGAAACACTGTTTTTGTAGAAACTGCAAGTGGATATTTGGAGCGCTTTGAGGCCTACGCAGGAAAAGGAAATATCCCCACATTAAAAGTAGACAAAAGCATTCTCCGAAACTACTTTGTGATGAAGGCATTCACCTCACAGAGTTGAACCTTCCCTTTGATGGAACAGTTTTGAAACACTCTTTCTGTAGAATCTGCAAGTGGATATTTGGAGGGCTTTGAGGCCTATGCTGGAAAAGGAAATATCTTCACATAATAACTAGACGGAAGCATTCACAGAAACTTCTCTGTGATGAGTGCATTCAACTCACAGAGTTCAACCTTCCCTTTGGTAGAACAGTTATGAAACACTCTCTTTGTAGAATCTACAAGAGATTATTTGGAGCTTATTGAGGCCTATGCTGGAAAAGAAAGTATCTTCCCATAAAAACTAAGCAGAATCATCCTCAGAGATATTTTTGTAATGAGGGCATTCAACTCACAGACTTGAACCTTCCTTTTGATAGAGTAGTTTTGAAACACTCATTTTGTAGAATCTGCCAGTGGATATTTGGAGTGCTTTGAGGTTTATGCTGGAAAAGGAAATATCTTCACATCAAAACTAGACAGAAGCATTCTCAGAAATTTCTGTGTGATGAGTGCATTCAACTCACAGACTTGAACATTCCTTTTGAGAGAACAGTTTTGAAACATTCTTTTTGTAGAATCTGCAAGTGGGTATTTTCAGCGATTTGAGGCCTATGCTGCAAAAAGAGAAATCTTCACATAAAAACTAGACAGAAGCATTCCCAGAAACTTCCCCATGCTCCATGCATTCAACTCACAGACTTAAACCTTCCGTTTGATAGAACAGTTTTGAAACACTCTTTTTGTAGAATCTGCAATTGGATATTTGGAGCGATTTGAGGCCTATGATGAAAAAGCAAATATCTTCACCTAAAAACTAGATAGAAGCATTCTCAGAAACTTCTTTGTGATGAGTGCATTCAACCCACAGAGTTGAAACTTCCTTTTTTTAGAACAGTTTTGTAACACTCTCTTTGTAGAATCTGAATGTGGATACTTGGTGCGCTTTGAGGCCTATGCAGGAAATGGGAATATGTTCTCATAAAAACTAAGCTGAAGCATACTCACAAAGTTCTTAGTGATGAGTGCATTCAACTCAGAGACTTAAATCTTCCTTTTGATATAGCAGTTTTAAGACTCTCTTTTTGTAGAATCTGCAAGTGGATATTTGGAGCGCTATGAGGCCTACGCTGCAAAAGGAAATATCTTCACATAAAAACTATACAGAAGCATTCTCAGAAACATCTCTATGATGAGCGCATTGTACATACAGACTTGAACATTCTTTTTGATAGAGCAGTTTTGAAACACTCCTTTTGTAGAATTTGCAAGTGGATATTTGGTGTGCTTTGAGGCCTAATCTGGAAAAGGAAATATCTTCACCTAAAAACTAGACAGAAACATTCTCAGAAACTTCTCTGGGATGAGTACATTCAACCAACAGAGTTGAACATTCCTTTTGATAGACTAGTTTTGAAACCCACTTTCTGTAGAATCTGCAAGTGGATATTTGGAGGGCTTTGAGGCCTATGCTGGAAAAGAAAATATCTTCACCTAAAAACTAGACAGAAGCATTCTCAGAAATTCCTTTGTGATGAGTGCATTCAACCCACAGGGTTGAAAGTTCCTTTTGATAGAACAATTCTGACACAATCTTCTTGTAGAATCTGCAAGTGGATATTTGGATTGCTTGAGGCCTATGCTGGAGTAAGAAATAATTTCACATAAAACTACATTGAAGCATTCTCAAAAACGTCTTTGTGATGTGTGCCTTCAACTCACAGAATTGAAACTTCCTTTTGATAAAACAGTTTTGAAACACCATATTGTAGAATCTGCAAGTGGATAGTTTTAGCACTTTGAGGCCTAGCCTGGAAAAGGTTATATCTTCACATCAAATCCGGACAGACGCATTCTCAGAAACTTCCCTGTGCTTTATAAATTCAACTCACAGACTTGAAACTTCCTTTTGATAGAACAGTTTGGAAACACACTTTTTGTAGAACCTGGAAGTGGATATTTGGAGCGCTTTGAGGTCTATGCAGGAAAAGGAAATACCATCACATAAAAACTAGACAGAAGTATTCTCAGAAACTTCTTCATGATGTGTGCATTCAACTCACAGAGTTGAACCCTGCTTTTGAAAGAGCAGTTATGAAACGCCCTTTTTGTAGGATCTGCAGGTGGATATTTTTGGCACTTTGAGGCCAATGCTGGAAATGGAAATATGTATTCATAAAAACTAGACAGAAGCATTCTCAGAAACTTCTCTATGTTTTATGATTTCAATTCACAGAGTTGAACCTTCCTTTTGATAGCGCAGTTTTGAAACGCTCTTTTTGTAGAATCCGCAAGTGGATTTTTGGAGCTCTTTGAAGACTATGCTGCAAAAGGAAACATCTTCATATAAAATTTGGACAGAGGCCTTTTCAGAAACTACTTTGTGATGAACGCATTCAGCTCACAGGGTTGAACCTTTCTTTTGATAGAACAGTTGTGAAGCACTCTTTTAGTAGAATCTGAAAGTGGATATTTGGAGCTCTTTGAAGCATATGATGGAAAAGGAAATCTCTTCACAAAAAACCTAGACGGAAGTATTCTCAGAAACTTCATTGTGATGAGTGAGTTCAACTCACAGAGCTGAACCAACCTTTTGATTGAACAGTTTTGAAACACTCTTTTTGTAGAGTCTGCAAGTGGATATTTGGAATGCTTTGAGGCTTGTGCTCGAAAAGGAAATTTCTTCATATAAATACTAGACAGAAGCATGCTCAGAAACTTCTTTGTGATGAGTGCATTGTACTCACAGACTTTAAATTTCCTTTTGATAGAGCAGTTTTGAAACAGTCTTTTTGTAGAATATGCAAGTTTATATTTGATGCGATTTGAGGGCTAAGCTGGAAAAGGAAATATCTTCACACAAAAACTGGACAGAAGTATTCTCCTATCTTCTTTGTGATGTGTGCATTAAACTAACCGAGTAGAACCTTACTTTTGATAGAGCAGTTTTGAAACACCTTTTTTGTAGAATCTGCAAGTGCATATTTGGAGCGATTTTAGGCCTATGGTGAAAAGGGGGATATCTTCGCATAAAAACTAGATAGAAGCATTCTCAGAAACTTCCCTGTGCCTTATGCATTCAACTCACAGCCTTAAAACTTCCTTTTGAAAGAGCAGATTTGAAACACTGTTTTTGTAGAAACTGCAATTGGATATTTGGAGCGCTTTGAGGCCTACGCAGGAAAAGGAAATATCCCCACATTAAAAGTAGACAAAAGCATTCTCCGAAACTACTTTGTGATGAAGGCATTCACCTCACAGAGTTGAACCTTCCCTTTGATGGAACAGTTTTGAAACACTCTTTCTGTAGAATCTGCAAGTGGATATTTGGAGGGCTTTGAGGCCTATGCTGGAAAAGGAAATATCTTCACATAATAACTGGACGGAAGCGTTCACAGAAACTTCTCTGTGATGAGTGCATTCAACTCACAGAGTTCAACCTTCCCTTTGGTAGAACAGTTATGAAACACTCTCTTTGTAGAATCTACAAGAGATTATTTGGAGCTCATTGAGGCCTATGCTGGAAAAGAAAGTATCTTCCCATAAAAACTAAGCAGAATCATCCTCAGAGATATTTTTGTAATGAGGGCATTCAACTCACAGACTTGAACCTTCCTTTTGATAGAGTAGTTTTGAAACACTCATTTTGTAGAATCTGCAAGTGGATATTTGGAGTGCTTTGAGGTTTATGCTGGAAAAGGAAATATCTTCACATCAAAACTAGACAGAAGCATTCTCAGAAATTTCTGTGTGATGAGTGCATTCAACTCACAGACTTGAACATTCCTTTTGAGAGAACAGTTTTGAAACATTCTTTTTGTAGAATCTGCAAGTGGGTATTTTGAGCGATTTGAGGCCTATGCTGCAAAAAGAGAAATCTTCACATAAAAACTAGACAGAAGCATTCCCAGAAACTTCCCCATGCTCCATGCATTCAACTCACAGACTTAAACCTTCCGTTTGATAGAACAGTTTTGAAACACTCTTTTTGTAGAATCTGCAATTGGATATTTGGAGCGATTTGAGGCCTATGATGAAAAAGCAAATATCTTCACCTAAAAACTAGATAGAAGCATTCTCAGAAACTTCTTTGTGATGAGTGCATTCAACCCACAGAGTTGAAACTTCCTTTTTTTAGAACAGTTTTGTAACACTCTCTTTGTAGAATCTGAATGTGGATACTTGGTGCGCTTTGAGGCCTATGCAGGAAATGGGAATATGTTCTCATAAAAACTAAGCTGAAGCATACTCACAAAGTTCTTAGTGATGAGTGCATTCAACTCAGAGACTTAAATCTTCCTTTTGATATAGCAGTTTTAAGACTCTCTTTTTGTAGAATCTGCAAGTGGATATTTGGAGCGCTATGAGGCCTACGCTGCAAAAGGAAATATCTTCACATAAAAACTATACAGAAGCATTCTCAGAAACATCTCTATGATGAGCGCATTGTACATACAGACTTGAACATTCTTTTTGATAGAGCAGTTTTGAAACACTCCTTTTGTAGAATTTGCAAGTGGATATTTGGTGTGCTTTGAGGCCTAATCTGGAAAAGGAAATATCTTCACCTAAAAACTAGACAGAAACATTCTCAGAAACTTCTCTGGGATGAGTACATTCAACCAACAGAGTTGAACATTCCTTTTGATAGACTAGTTTTGAAACCCACTTTCTGTAGAATCTGCAAGTGGATATTTGAAGGGCTTTGAGGCCTATGCTGGAAAAGAAAATATCTTCACCTAAAAACTAGACAGAAGCATTCTCAGAAATTCCTTTGTGATGAGTGCATTCAACCCACAGGGTTGAAAGTTCCTTTTGATAGAACAATTCTGACACAATCTTCTTGTAGAATCTGCAAGTGGATATTTGGATTGCTTGAGGCCTATGCTGGAGTAAGAAATAATTTCACATAAAACTACATTGAAGCATTCTCAAAAACGTCTTTGTGATGTGTGCCTTCAACTCACAGAATTGAAACTTCCTTTTGATAAAACAGTTTTGAAACACCATATTGTAGAATCTGCAAGTGGATAGTTTCAGCACTTTGAGGCCTAGCCTGGAAAAGGTTATATCTTCACATCAAATCCGGACAGACGCATTCTCAGAAACTTCCCTGTGCTTTATAAATTCAACTCACAGACTTGAAACTTCCTTTTGATAGAACAGTTTGGAAACACACTTTTTGTAGAACCTGGAAGTGGATATTTGGAGCGCTTTGAGGTCTATGCAGGAAAAGGAAATACCATCACATAAAAACTAGACAGAAGTATTCTCAGAAACTTCTTCATGATGTGTGCATTCAACTCACAGAGTTGAACCCTGCTTTTGAAAGAGCAGTTATGAAACGCCCTTTTTGTAGGATCTGCAGGTGGATATTTTTGGCACTTTGAGGCCAATGCTGGAAATGGAAATATGTATTCATAAAAACTAGACAGAAGCATTCTCAGAAACTTCTCTATGTTTTATGATTTCAATTCACAGAGTTGAACCTTCCTTTTGATAGCGCAGTTTTGAAATGCTCTTTTTGTAGAATCCGCAAGTGGATTTTTGGAGCTCTTTGAAGACTATGCTGCAAAAGGAAACATCTTCATATAAAATTTGGACAGAGGCCTTTTCAGAAACTACTTTGTGATGAACGCATTCAGCTCACAGGGTTGAACCTTTCTTTTGATAGAACAGTTGTGAAGCACTCTTTTAGTAGAATCTGAAAGTGGATATTTGGAGCTCTTTGAAGCATATGATGGAAAAGGAAATCTCTTCACAAAAAACCTAGACGGAAGTATTCTCAGAAACTTCATTGTGATGAGTGAGTTCAACTCACAGAGCTGAACCAACCTTTTGATTGAACAGTTTTGAAACACTCTTTTTGTAGAGTCTGCAAGTGGATATTTGGAATGCTTTGAGGCTTGTGCTCGAAAAGGAAATTTCTTCATATAAATACTAGACAGAAGCATGCTCAGAAACTTCTTTGTGATGAGTGCATTGTACTCACAGACTTTAAATTTCCTTTTGATAGAGCAGTTTTGAAACAGTCTTTTTGTAGAATATGCAAGTTTATATTTGATGCGATTTGAGGGCTAAGCTGGAAAAGGAAATATCTTCACACAAAAACTGGACAGAAGTATTCTCCTATCTTCTTTGTGATGTGTGCATTAAACTAACCGAGTAGAACCTTACTTTTGATAGAGCAGTTTTGAAACACCTTTTTTGTAGAATCTGCAAGTGCATATTTGGAGCGATTTTAGGCCTATGGTGAAAAGGGGGATATCTTCGCATAAAAACTAGATAGAAGCATTCTCAGAAACTTCCCTGTGCCTTATGCATTCAACTCACAGCCTTAAAACTTCCTTTTGAAAGAGCAGATTTGAAACACTGTTTTTGTAGAAACTGCAAGTGGATATTTGGAGCGCTTTGAGGCCTACGCAGGAAAAGGAAATATCCCCACATTAAAAGTAGACAAAAGCATTCTCCGAAACTACTTTGTGATGAAGGCATTCACCTCACAGAGTTGAACCTTCCCTTTGATGGAACAGTTTTGAAACACTCTTTCTGTAGAATCTGCAAGTGGATATTTGGAGGGCTTTGAGGCCTATGCTGGAAAAGGAAATATCTTCACATAATAACTAGACGGAAGCGTTCACAAAAACTTCTCTGTGATGAGTGCATTCAACTCACAGAGTTCAACCTTCCCTTTGGTAGAACAGTTATGAAACACTCTCTTTGTAGGATCTACAAGAGATTATTTGGAGCTCATTGAGGCCTATGCTGGAAAAGAAAGTATCTTCCTATAAAAACTAAGCAGAATCATCCTCAGAGATATTTTTGTAATGAGGGCATTCAACTCACAGACTTGAACCTTCCTTTTGATAGAGTAGTTTTGAAACACTCATTTTGTAGAATCTGCAAGTGGATATTTGGAGTGCTTTGAGGTTTATGCTGGAAAAGGAAATATCTTCACATCAAAACTAGACAGAAGCATTCTCAGAAATTTCTGTGTGATGAGTGCATTCAAGTCACAGACTTGAACATTCCTTTTGAGAGAACAGTTTTGAAACATTCTTTTTGTAGAATCTGCAAGTGGGCATTTTGAGCGATTTGAGGCCTATGCTGCAAAAAGAGAAATCTTCACATAAAAACTAGACAGAAGCATTCCCAGAAACTTCCCCATGCTTCATGCATTCAACTCACAGACTTAAACCTTCCGTTTGATAGAACGGTTTTGAAACACTCTTTTTGTAGAATCTGCAATTGGATATTTGGAGCGATTTGAGGCCTATGATGAAAAAGCAAATATCTTCAGCTAAAAACTAGATAGAAGCATTCTCAGAAACTTCTTTGTGATGAGTGCATTCAACCCACAGAGTTGAAACTTCGTTTTTTTAGAACAGTTTTGTAACACTCTCTTTGTAGAATCTGAATGTGGATACTTGGTGCGCTTTGAGGCCTATGCAGGAAATGGAAATATGTTCTCATAAAAACTAAGCAGAAGCATACTCACAAAGTTCTTAGTGATGAGTGCATTCAACTCAGAGACTTAAATCTTCCTTTTGATATAGCAGTTTTAAGACTCTCTTTTTGTAGAATCTGCAAGTGGATATTTGGAGCGCTATGAGGCCTACGCTGCAAAAGGAAATATCTTCACATAAAAACTATACAGAAGCATTCTCAGAAACATCTCTATGATGAGCGCATTGTACATACAGACTTGAACATTCTTTTTGATAGAGCAGTTTTGAAACACTCCTTTTGTAGAATTTGCAAGTGGATATTTGGTGTGCTTTGAGGCCTAATCTGGAAAAGGAAATATCTTCACCTAAAAACTAGACAGAAACATTCTCAGAAACTTCTCTGGGATGAGTACATTCAACCAACAGAGTTGAACATTCCTTTTGATAGACTAGTTTTGAAACCCACTTTCTGTAGAATCTGCAAGTGGATATTTGGAGGGCTTTGAGGCCTTTGCTGGAAAAGAAAATATCTTCACCTAAAAACTAGACAGAAGCATTCTCAGAAATTCCTTTGTGATGAGTGCATTCAACCCACAGGGTTGAAAGTTCCTTTTGATAGAACAATTCTGACACAATCTTCTTGTAGAATCTGCAAGTGGATATTTGGATTGCTTGAGGCCTATGCTGGAGTAAGAAATAATTTCACATAAAACTACATTGAAGCATTCTCAAAAACGTCTTTGTGATGTGTGCCTTCTACTCACAGAATTGAAACTTCCTTTTGATAAAACAGTTTTGAAACACCATATTGTAGAATCTGCAAGTGGATAGTTTTAGCACTTTGAGGCCTAGCCTGGAAAAGGTTATATCTTCACATCAAAACCGGACAGAAGCATTCTCAGAAACTTCCCTGTGCTTTATGAATTCAACTCACAGACTTGAAACTTCCTTGATGGAACAGTTTGGAAACACAATTTTTGTAGAACCTGGAAGTGGATATTTGGAGCGCTTTGAGGTCTATGCAGGAAAAGGAAATACCATCACATAAAAACTAGACAGAAGTATTCTCAGAAACTTCTTCGTGATGTGTGCATTCAACTCACAGAGTTGAACCCTGCTTTTGAAAGAGTAGTTATGAAACGCCCCTTTTGTAGGATCTGCAGGTGGATATTTTCGGCACTTTGAGGCCAATGCTGGAAATGGAAATATGTATTCATAAAAACTAGACAGAAGCATTCTCAGAAACTTCTCTATGTTTTATGATTTCAATTCACAGAGTTGAACCTTCCTTTTGATAGCGCAGTTTTGAAACGCTCTTTTTGTAGAATCCGCAAGTGGATTTTTGGAGCTCTTGGAAGACTATGCTGCAAAAGGAAACATCTTCATATAAAATTTGGACAGAGGCCTTTTCAGAAACTACTTTGTGATGAGCGCATTCAGCTCACAGGGTTGAACCTTCCTTTTGATAGAACAGTTGTGAAGCACTCTTTTAGTAGAATCTGAAAGTGGATATTTGGAGCTCTTTGAAGCTTATGATGGAAAAGGAAATCTCTTCACAAAAAACCTAGACGGAAGTATTCTCAGAAACTTCATTGTGATGAGTGAGTTCAACTCACAGAGCTGAACCAACCTTTTGATTGAACAGTTTTGAAACTCTCTTTTTGTAGAGTCTGCAAGTGGATATTTGGAATGCTTTGAGGCTTGTGCTCGAAAAGGAAATTTCTTCATATAAATACTAGACAGAAGCATGCTCAGAAACTTCTTTGTGATGAGTGCATTGTACCCACAGACTTTAAATTTCCTTTTGATAGAGCAGTTTTGAAACAGTCTTTTTGTAGAATATGCAAGTTTATATTTGGTGCGATTTGAGGGCTAAGCTGGAAAAGGAAATATCTTCACATAAAAACTGGACAGAAGTATTCTCCTATCTTCTTTGTGATGTGTGCATTAAACTAACCGAGTAGAACCTTACTTTTGATAGAGCAGTTTTGAAACACCTTTTTTGTAGAATCTGCAAGTGCATATTTGGAGCGATTTTAGGCCTATGGTGAAAAGGGGGATATCTTCGCATAAAAACTAGATAGAAGCATTCTCAGAAACTTCCCTGTGCCTTATGCATTCAACTCACAGCCTTAAAACTTCCTTTTGAAAGAGCAGATTTGAAACACTGTTTTTGTAGAAACTGCAAGTGGATATTTGGAGCGCTTTGAGGCCTACGCAGGAAAAGGAAATATCCCCACATTAAAAGTAGACAAAAGCATTCTCCGAAACTACTTTGTGATGAAGGCATTCACCTCACAGAGTTGAACCTTCCCTTTGATGGAACAGTTTTGAAACACTCTTTCTGTAGAATCTGCAAGTGGATATTTGGAGGGCTTTGAGGCCTATGCTGGAAAAGGAAATATCTTCACATAATAACTAGACGGAAGCATTCACAGAAACTTCTCTGTGATGAGTGCATTCAACTCACAGAGTTCAACCTTCCCTTTGGTAGAACAGTTATGAAACACTCTCTTTGTAGAATCTACAAGAGATTATTTGGAGCTTATTGAGGCCTATGCTGGAAAAGAAAGTATCTTCCCATAAAAACTAAGCAGAATCATCCTCAGAGATATTTTTGTAATGAGGGCATTCAACTCACAGACTTGAACCTTCCTTTTGATAGAGTAGTTTTGAAACACTCATTTTGTAGAATCTGCCAGTGGATATTTGGAGTGCTTTGAGGTTTATGCTGGAAAAGGAAATATCTTCACATCAAAACTAGACAGAAGCATTCTCAGAAATTTCTGTGTGATGAGTGCATTCAACTCACAGACTTGAACATTCCTTTTGAGAGAACAGTTTTGAAACATTCTTTTTGTAGAATCTGCAAGTGGGTATTTTCAGCGATTTGAGGCCTATGCTGCAAAAAGAGAAATCTTCACATAAAAACTAGACAGAAGCATTCCCAGAAACTTCCCCATGCTCCATGCATTCAACTCACAGACTTAAACCTTCCGTTTGATAGAACAGTTTTGAAACACTCTTTTTGTAGAATCTGCAATTGGATATTTGGAGCGATTTGAGGCCTATGATGAAAAAGCAAATATCTTCACCTAAAAACTAGATAGAAGCATTCTCAGAAACTTCTTTGTGATGAGTGCATTCAACCCACAGAGTTGAAACTTCCTTTTTTTAGAACAGTTTTGTAACACTCTCTTTGTAGAATCTGAATGTGGATACTTGGTGCGCTTTGAGGCCTATGCAGGAAATGGGAATATGTTCTCATAAAAACTAAGCTGAAGCATACTCACAAAGTTCTTAGTGATGAGTGCATTCAACTCAGAGACTTAAATCTTCCTTTTGATATAGCAGTTTTAAGACTCTCTTTTTGTAGAATCTGCAAGTGGATATTTGGAGCGCTATGAGGCCTACGCTGCAAAAGGAAATATCTTCACATAAAAACTATACAGAAGCATTCTCAGAAACATCTCTATGATGAGCGCATTGTACATACAGACTTGAACATTCTTTTTGATAGAGCAGTTTTGAAACACTCCTTTTGTAGAATTTGCAAGTGGATATTTGGTGTGCTTTGAGGCCTAATCTGGAAAAGGAAATATCTTCACCTAAAAACTAGACAGAAACATTCTCAGAAACTTCTCTGGGATGAGTACATTCAACCAACAGAGTTGAACATTCCTTTTGATAGACTAGTTTTGAAACCCACTTTCTGTAGAATCTGCAAGTGGATATTTGGAGGGCTTTGAGGCCTATGCTGGAAAAGAAAATATCTTCACCTAAAAACTAGACAGAAGCATTCTCAGAAATTCCTTTGTGATGAGTGCATTCAACCCACAGGGTTGAAAGTTCCTTTTGATAGAACAATTCTGACACAATCTTCTTGTAGAATCTGCAAGTGGATATTTGGATTGCTTGAGGCCTATGCTGGAGTAAGAAATAATTTCACATAAAACTACATTGAAGCATTCTCAAAAACGTCTTTGTGATGTGTGCCTTCAACTCACAGAATTGAAACTTCCTTTTGATAAAACAGTTTTGAAACACCATATTGTAGAATCTGCAAGTGGATAGTTTCAGCACTTTGAGGCCTAGCCTGGAAAAGGTTATATCTTCACATCAAATCCGGACAGACGCATTCTCAGAAACTTCCCTGTGCTTTATAAATTCAACTCACAGACTTGAAACTTCCTTTTGATAGAACAGTTTGGAAACACACTTTTTGTAGAACCTGGAAGTGGATATTTGGAGCGCTTTGAGGTCTATGCAGGAAAAGGAAATACCATCACATAAAAACTAGACAGAAGTATTCTCAGAAACTTCTTCATGATGTGTGCATTCAACTCACAGAGTTGAACCCTGCTTTTGAAAGAGCAGTTATGAAACGCCCTTTTTGTAGGATCTGCAGGTGGATATTTTTGGCACTTTGAGGCCAATGCTGGAAATGGAAATATGTATTCATAAAAACTAGACAGAAGCATTCTCAGAAACTTCTCTATGTTTTATGATTTCAATTCACAGAGTTGAACCTTCCTTTTGATAGCGCAGTTTTGAAATGCTCTTTTTGTAGAATCCGCAAGTGGATTTTTGGAGCTCTTTGAAGACTATGCTGCAAAAGGAAACATCTTCATATAAAATTTGGACAGAGGCCTTTTCAGAAACTACTTTGTGATGAACGCATTCAGCTCACAGGGTTGAACCTTTCTTTTGATAGAACAGTTGTGAAGCACTCTTTTAGTAGAATCTGAAAGTGGATATTTGGAGCTCTTTGAAGCATATGATGGAAAAGGAAATCTCTTCACAAAAAACCTAGACGGAAGTATTCTCAGAAACTTCATTGTGATGAGTGAGTTCAACTCACAGAGCTGAACCAACCTTTTGATTGAACAGTTTTGAAACACTCTTTTTGTAGAGTCTGCAAGTGGATATTTGGAATGCTTTGAGGCTTGTGCTCGAAAAGGAAATTTCTTCATATAAATACTAGACAGAAGCATGCTCAGAAACTTCTTTGTGATGAGTGCATTGTACTCACAGACTTTAAATTTCCTTTTGATAGAGCAGTTTTGAAACAGTCTTTTTGTAGAATATGCAAGTTTATATTTGATGCGATTTGAGGGCTAAGCTGGAAAAGGAAATATCTTCACACAAAAACTGGACAGAAGTATTCTCCTATCTTCTTTGTGATGTGTGCATTAAACTAACCGAGTAGAACCTTACTTTTGATAGAGCAGTTTTGAAACACCTTTTTTGTAGAATCTGCAAGTGCATATTTGGAGCGATTTTAGGCCTATGGTGAAAAGGGGGATATCTTCGCATAAAAACTAGATAGAAGCATTCTCAGAAACTTCCCTGTGCCTTATGCATTCAACTCACAGCCTTAAAACTTCCTTTTGAAAGAGCAGATTTGAAACACTGTTTTTGTAGAAACTGCAAGTGGATATTTGGAGCGCTTTGAGGCCTACGCAGGAAAAGGAAATATCCCCACATTAAAAGTAGACAAAAGCATTCTCCGAAACTACTTTGTGATGAAGGCATTCACCTCACAGAGTTGAACCTTCCCTTTGATGGAACAGTTTTGAAACACTCTTTCTGTAGAATCTGCAAGTGGATATTTGGAGGGCTTTGAGGCCTATGCTGGAAAAGGAAATATCTTCACATAATAACTAGACGGAAGCGTTCACAAAAACTTCTCTGTGATGAGTGCATTCAACTCACAGAGTTCAACCTTCCCTTTGGTAGAACAGTTATGAAACACTCTCTTTGTAGGATCTACAAGAGATTATTTGGAGCTCATTGAGGCCTATGCTGGAAAAGAAAGTATCTTCCTATAAAAACTAAGCAGAATCATCCTCAGAGATATTTTTGTAATGAGGGCATTCAACTCACAGACTTGAACCTTCCTTTTGATAGAGTAGTTTTGAAACACTCATTTTGTAGAATCTGCAAGTGGATATTTGGAGTGCTTTGAGGTTTATGCTGGAAAAGGAAATATCTTCACATCAAAACTAGACAGAAGCATTCTCAGAAATTTCTGTGTGATGAGTGCATTCAAGTCACAGACTTGAACATTCCTTTTGAGAGAACAGTTTTGAAACATTCTTTTTGTAGAATCTGCAAGTGGGTATTTTGAGCGATTTGAGGCCTATGCTGCAAAAAGAGAAATCTTCACATAAAAACTAGACAGAAGCATTCCCAGAAACTTCCCCATGCTTCATGCATTCAACTCACAGACTTAAACCTTCCGTTTGATAGAACGGTTTTGAAACACTCTTTTTGTAGAATCTGCAATTGGATATTTGGAGCGATTTGAGGCCTATGATGAAAAAGCAAATATCTTCAGCTAAAAACTAGATAGAAGCATTCTCAGAAACTTCTTTGTGATGAGTGCATTCAACCCACAGAGTTGAAACTTCGTTTTTTTAGAACAGTTTTGTAACACTCTCTTTGTAGAATCTGAATGTGGATACTTGGTGCGCTTTGAGGCCTATGCAGGAAATGGAAATATGTTCTCATAAAAACTAAGCAGAAGCATACTCACAAAGTTCTTAGTGATGAGTGCATTCAACTCAGAGACTTAAATCTTCCTTTTGATATAGCAGTTTTAAGACTCTCTTTTTGTAGAATCTGCAAGTGGATATTTGGAGCGCTATGAGGCCTACGCTGCAAAAGGAAATATCTTCACATAAAAACTATACAGAAGCATTCTCAGAAACATCTCTATGATGAGCGCATTGTACATACAGACTTGAACATTCTTTTTGATAGAGCAGTTTTGAAACACTCCTTTTGTAGAATTTGCAAGTGGATATTTGGTGTGCTTTGAGGCCTAATCTGGAAAAGGAAATATCTTCACCTAAAAACTAGACAGAAACATTCTCAGAAACTTCTCTGGGATGAGTACATTCAACCAACAGAGTTGAACATTCCTTTTGATAGACTAGTTTTGAAACCCACTTTCTGTAGAATCTGCAAGTGGATATTTGGAGGGCTTTGAGGCCTTTGCTGGAAAAGAAAATATCTTCACCTAAAAACTAGACAGAAGCATTCTCAGAAATTCCTTTGTGATGAGTGCATTCAACCCACAGGGTTGAAAGTTCCTTTTGATAGAACAATTCTGACACAATCTTCTTGTAGAATCTGCAAGTGGATATTTGGATTGCTTGAGGCCTATGCTGGAGTAAGAAATAATTTCACATAAAACTACATTGAAGCATTCTCAAAAACGTCTTTGTGATGTGTGCCTTCTACTCACAGAATTGAAACTTCCTTTTGATAAAACAGTTTTGAAACACCATATTGTAGAATCTGCAAGTGGATAGTTTTAGCACTTTGAGGCCTAGCCTGGAAAAGGTTATATCTTCACATCAAAACCGGACAGAAGCATTCTCAGAAACTTCCCTGTGCTTTATGAATTCAACTCACAGACTTGAAACTTCCTTGATGGAACAGTTTGGAAACACAATTTTTGTAGAACCTGGAAGTGGATATTTGGAGCGCTTTGAGGTCTATGCAGGAAAAGGAAATACCATCACATAAAAACTAGACAGAAGTATTCTCAGAAACTTCTTCGTGATGTGTGCATTCAACTCACAGAGTTGAACCCTGCTTTTGAAAGAGTAGTTATGAAACGCCCCTTTTGTAGGATCTGCAGGTGGATATTTTCGGCACTTTGAGGCCAATGCTGGAAATGGAAATATGTATTCATAAAAACTAGACAGAAGCATTCTCAGAAACTTCTCTATGTTTTATGATTTCAATTCACAGAGTTGAACCTTCCTTTTGATAGCGCAGTTTTGAAACGCTCTTTTTGTAGAATCCGCAAGTGGATTTTTGGAGCTCTTGGAAGACTATGCTGCAAAAGGAAACATCTTCATATAAAATTTGGACAGAGGCCTTTTCAGAAACTACTTTGTGATGAACGCATTCAGCTCACAGGGTTGAACCTTCCTTTTGATAGAACAGTTGTGAAGCACTCTTTTAGTAGAATCTGAAAGTGGATATTTGGAGCTCTTTGAAGATTATGATGGAAAAGGAAATCTCTTCACAAAAAACCTAGACGGAAGTATTCTCAGAAACTTCATTGTGATGAGTGAGTTCAACTCACAGAGCTGAACCAACCTTTTGATTGAACAGTTTTGAAACACTCTTTTTGTAGAGTCTGCAAGTGGATATTTGGAATGCTTTGAGGCTTGTGCTCGAAAAGGAAATTTCTTCATATAAATACTAGACAGAAGCATGCTCAGAAACTTCTTTGTGATGAGTGCATTGTACTCACAGACTTTAAATTTCCTTTTGATAGAGCAGTTTTGAAACAGTCTTTTTGTAGAATATGCAAGTTTATATTTGGTGCGATTTGAGGGCTAAGCTGGAAAAGGAAATATCTTCACATAAAAACTGGACAGAAGTATTCTCCTATCTTCTTTGTGATGTGTGCATTAAACTAACCGAGTAGAACCTTACTTTTGATAGAGCAGTTTTGAAACACCTTTTTTGTAGAATCTGCAAGTGCATATTTGGAGCGATTTTAGGCCTATGGTGAAAAGGGGGATATCTTCGCATAAAAACTAGATAGAAGCATTCTCAGAAACTTCCCTGTGCCTTATGCATTCAACTCACAGCCTTAAAACTTCCTTTTGAAAGAGCAGATTTGAAACACTGTTTTTGTAGAAACTGCAAGTGGATATTTGGAGCGCTTTGAGGCCTACGCAGGAAAAGGAAATATCCCCACATTAAAAGTAGACAAAAGCATTCTCCGAAACTACTTTGTGATGAAGGCATTCACCTCACAGAGTTGAACCTTCCCTTTGATGGAACAGTTTTGAAACACTCTTTCTGTAGAATCTGCAAGTGGATATTTGGAGGGCTTTGAGGTCTATGCTGGAAAAGGAAATATCTTCACATAATAACTAGACGGAAGCATTCACAGAAACTTCTCTGTGATGAGTGCATTCAACTCACAGAGTTCAACCTTCCCTTTGGTAGAACAGTTATGAAACACTCTCTTTGTAGAATCTACAAGAGATTATTTGGAGCTCATTGAGGCCTATGCTGGAAAAGAAAGTATCTTCCCATAAAAACTAAGCAGAATCATCCTCAGAGATATTTTTGTAATGAGGGCATTCAACTCACAGACTTGAACCTTCTGTTGATAGAGTAGTTTTGAAACACTCATTTTGTAGAATCTGCAAGTGGATATTTGGAGTGCTTTGAGGTTTATGCTGGAAAAGGAAATATCTTCACATCAAAACTAGACAGAAGCATTCTCAGAAATTTCTGTGTGATGAGTGCATTCAACTCACAGACTTGAACATTCCTTTTGAGAGAACAGTTTTGAAACATTCTTTTTGTAGAATCTGCAAGTGGGTATTTTGAGCGATTTGAGGCCTATGCTGCAAAAAGAGAAATCTTCACATAAAAACTAGACAGAAGCATTCCCAGAAACTTCCCCATGCTCCATGCATTCAACTCACAGACTTAAACCTTCCGTTTGATATAACAGTTTTGAAACACTCTTTTTGTAGAATCTGCGATTGGATATTTGGAGCGATTTGAGGCCTATGATGAAAAAGCAAATATCTTCACCTAAAAACTAGATAGAAGCATTCTCAGAAACTTCTTTGTGATGAGTGCATTCAACCCACAGAGTTGAAACTTCCTTTTTTTAGAACAGTTTTGTAACACTCTCTTTGTAGAATCTGAATGTGGATACTTGGTGCGCTTTGAGGCCTATGCAGGAAATGGAAATATGTTCTCATAAAAACTAAGCAGAAGCATACTCACAAAGTTCTTAGTGATGAGTGCATTCAACTCAGAGACTTAAATCTTCCTTTTGATATAGCAGTTTTAAGACTCTCTTTTTGTAGAATCTGCAAGTGGATATTTGGAGCGCTATGAGGCCTACGCTGCAAAAGGAAATATCTTCACATAAAAACTATACAGAAGCATTCTCAGAAACATCTCTATGATGAGCGCATTGTACATACAGACTTGAACATTCTTTTTGATAGAGCAGTTTTGAAACACTCCTTTTGTAGAATTTGCAAGTGGATATTTGGTGTGCTTTGAGGCCTAATCTGGAAAAGGAAATATCTTCACCTAAAAACTAGACAGAAACATTCTCAGAAACTTCTCTGGGATGAGTACATTCAACCAACAGAGTTGAACATTCCTTTTGATAGACTAGTTTTGAAACCCACTTTCTGTAGAATCTGCAAGTGGATATTTGGAGGGCTTTGAGGCCTATGCTGGAAAAGAAAATATCTTCACCTAAAAACTAGACAGAAGCATTCTCAGAAATTCCTTTGTGATGAGTGCATTCAACCCACAGGGTTGAAAGTTCCTTTTGATAGAACAATTCTGACACAATCTTCTTGTAGAATCTGCAAGTGGATATTTGGATTGCTTGAGGCCTATGCTGGAGTAAGAAATAATTTCACATAAAACTACATTGAAGCATTCTCTAAAACGTCTTTGTGATGTGTGCCTTCTACTCACAGAATTGAAACTTCCTTTTGATAAAAGAGTTTTGAAACACCATATTGTAGAATCTGCAAGTGGATAGTTTTAGCACTTTGAGGCCTAGCCTGCAAAAGGTTATATCTTCACATCAAAACCGGACAGAAGCATTCTCAGAAACTTCCCTGTGCTTTATGAATTCAACTCACAGACTTGAAACTTCCTTTTGATAGAACAGTTTGGAAACACACTTTTTGTAGAACCTGGAAGTGGATATTTGGAGCGCTTTGAGGTCTATGCAGGAAAAGGAAATACCATCACATAAAAACTAGACAGAAGTATTCTCAGAAACTTCTTCGTGATGTGTGCATTCAACTCACAGAGTTGAACCCTGCTTTTGAAAGAGCAGTTATGAAACGCCCTTTTTGTAGGATCTGCAGGTGGATATTTTTGGCACTTTGAGGCCAATGCTGGAAATGGAAATATGTATTCATAAAAACTAGACAGAAGCATTCTCAGAAACTTCTCTATGTTTTATGATTTCAATTCACAGAGTTGAACCTTCCTTTTGATAGCGCAGTTTTGAAATGCTCTTTTTGTAGAATCCGCAAGTGGATTTTTGGAGCTCTTTGAAGACTATGCTGCAAAAGGAAACATCTTCATATAAAATGTGGACAGAGGCCTTTTCAGAAACTACTTTGTGATGAACGCATTCAGCTCACAGGGTTGAACCTTCGTTTTGATAGAACAGTTGTGAAGCACTCTTTTAGTAGAATCTGAAAGTGGATATTTGGAGCTCTTTGAAGCTTATGATGGAAAAGGAAATCTCTTCACAAAAAGCCTAGACGGAAGTATTCTCAGAAACTTCATTGTGATGAGTGAGTTCAACTCACAGAGCTGAACCAACCTTTTGATTGAACAGTTTTGAAACACTCTTTTTGTAGAGTCTGCAAGTGGATATTTGGAATGCTTTGAGGCTTGTGCTCGAAAAGGAAATTTCTTCATATAAATACTAGACAGAAGCATGCTCAGAAACTTCTTTGTGATGAGTGCATTGTACTCACAGACTTTAAATTTCCTTTTGATAGAGCAGTTTTGAAACAGTCTTTTTGTAGAATATGCAAGTTTATATTTGGTGCGATTTGAGGGCTAAGCTGGAAAAGGAAATATCTTCACATAAAAACTGGACAGAAGTATTCTCCTATCTTCTTTGTGATGTGTGCATTAAACTAACCGAGTAGAACCTTACTTTTGATAGAGCAGTTTTGAAACACCTTTTTTGTAGAATCTGCAAGTGCATATTTGGAGCGATTTTAGGCCTATGGTGAAAAGGGGGATATCTTCGCATAAAAACTAGATAGAAGCATTCTCAGAAACTTCCCTGTGCCTTATGCATTCAACTCACAGCCTTAAAACTTCCTTTTGAAAGAGCAGATTTGAAACACTGTTTTTGTAGAAACTGCAAGTGGATATTTGGAGCGCTTTGAGGCCTACGCAGGAAAAGGAAATATCCCCACATTAAAAGTAGACAAAAGCATTCTCCGAAACTACTTTGTGATGAAGGCATTCACCTCACAGAGTTGAACCTTCCCTTTGATGGAACAGTTTTGAAACACTCTTTCTGTAGAATCTGCAAGTGGATATTTGGAGGGCTTTGAGGCCTATGCTGGAAAAGGAAATATCTTCACATAATAACTAGACGGAAGCATTCACAGAAACTTCTCTGTGATGAGTGCATTCAACTCACAGAGTTCAACCTTCCCTTTGGTAGAACAGTTATGAAACACTCTCTTTGTAGAATCTACAAGAGATTATTTGGAGCTCATTGAGGCCTATGCTGGAAAAGAAAGTATCTTCCCATAAAAACTAAGCAGAATCATCCTCAGAGATATTTTTGTAATGAGGGCATTCAACTCACAGACTTGAACCTTCTGTTGATAGAGTAGTTTTGAAACACTCATTTTGTAGAATCTGCAAGTGGATATTTGGAGTGCTTTGAGGTTTATGCTGGAAAAGGAAATATCTTCACATCAAAACTAGACAGAAGCATTCTCAGAAATTTCTGTGTGATGAGTGCATTCAACTCACAGACTTGAACATTCCTTTTGAGAGAACAGTTTTGAAACATTCTTTTTGTAGAATCTGCAAGTGGGTATTTTGAGCGATTTGAGGCCTATGCTGCAAAAAGAGAAATCTTCACATAAAAACTAGACAGAAGCATTCCCAGAAACTTCCCCATGCTCCATGCATTCAACTCACAGACTTAAACCTTCCGTTTGATAGAACACTTTTGAAACACTCTTTTTGTAGAATCTGCGATTGGATATTTGGAGCGATTTGAGGCCTATGATGAAAAAGCAAATATCTTCACCTAAAAACTAGATAGAAGCATTCTCAGAAACTTCTTTGTGATGAGTGCATTCAACCCACAGAGTTGAAACTTCCATTTTTTAGAACAGTTTTGTAACACTCTCTTTGTAGAATCTGAATGTGGATACTTGGTGCGCTTTGAGGCCTATGCAGGAAATGGAAATATGTTCTCATTAAAACTAAGCAGAAGCATACTCACAAAGTTCTTAGTGATGAGTGCATTCAACTCAGAGACTTAAATCTTCCTTTTGATATAGCAGTTTTAAGACTCTCTTTTTGTAGAATCTGCAAGTGGATATTTGGAGCGCTATGAGGCCTACGCTGCTAAAGGAAATATCTTCACATAAAAACTATACAGAAGCATTCTCAGAAACATCTCTATGATGAGCGCATTGTACATACAGACTTGAACATTCTTTTTGATAGAGCAGTTTTGAAACACTCCTTTTGTAGAATTTGCAAGTGGATATTTGGTGTGCTTTGAGGCCTAATCTGGAAAAGGAAATATCTTCACCTAAAAACTAGACAGAAACATTCTCAGAAACTTCTCTGGGATGAGTACATTCAACCAACAGAGTTGAACATTCCTTTTGATAGACTAGTTTTGAAACACACTTTCTGTAGAATCTGCAAGTGGATATTTGGAGGGCTTTGAGGCCTATGCTGGAAAAGAAAATATCTTCACCTAAAAACTAGACAGAAGCATTCTCAGAAATTCCTTTGTGATGAGTGCATTCAACCCACAGGGTTGAAAGTTCCTTTTGATAGAACAATTCTGACACAATCTTCTTGTAGAATCTGCAAGTGGATATTTGGATTGCTTGAGGCCTATGCTGGAGTAAGAAATAATTTCACATAAAACTACATTGAAGCATTCTCTAAAACGTCTTTGTGATGTGTGCCTTCTACTCACAGAATTGAAACTTCCTTTTGATAAAAGAGTTTTGAAACACCATATTGTAGAATCTGCAAGTGGATAGTTTTAGCACTTTGAGGCCTAGCCTGGAAAAGGTTATATCTTCACATCAAAACCGGACAGAAGCATTCTCAGAAACTTCCCTGTGCTTTATGAATTCAACTCACAGACTTGAAACTTCCTTTTGATAGAACAGTTTGGAAACACACTTTTTGTAGAACCTGGAAGTGGATATTTGGAGCGCTTTGAGGTCTATGCAGGAAAAGGAAATACCATCACATAAAAACTAGACAGAAGTATTCTCAGAAACTTCTTCGTGATGTGTGCATTCAACTCACAGAGTTGAACCCTGCTTTTGAAAGAGCAGTTAGGAAACGCCCTTTTTGTAGGATCTGCAGGTGGATATTTTTGGCACTTTGAGGCCAATGCTGGAAATGGAAATATGTATTCATAAAAACTAGACAGAAGCATTCTCAGAAACTTCTCTATGTTTTATGATTTCAATTCACAGAGTTGAACCTTCCTTTTGATAGCGCAGTTTTGAAACGCTCTTTTTGTAGAATCCGCAAGTGGATTTTTGGAGCTCTTTGAAGACTATGCTGCAAAAGGAAACATCTTCATATAAAATTTGGACAGAGGCCTTTTCAGAAACTACTTTGTGATGAACGCATTCAGCTCACAGGGTTGAACCTTCCTTTTGATAGAACAGTTGTGAAGCACTCTTTTAGTAGAATCTGAAAGTGGATATTTGGAGCTCTTTGAAGCTTATGATGGAAAAGGAAATCTCTTCACAAAAAGCCTAGACGGAAGTATTCTCAGAAACTTCATTGTGATGAGTGAGTTCAACTCACAGAGCTGAACCAACCTTTTGATTGAACAGTTTTGAAACACTCTTTTTGTAGAGTCTGCAAGTGGATATTTGGAATGCTTTGAGGCTTGTGCTCGAAAAGGAAATTTCTTCATATAAATACTAGACAGAAGCATGCTCAGAAACTTCTTTGTGATGAGTGCATTGTACTCACAGACTTTAAATTTCCTTTTGATAGAGCAGTTTTGAAACAGTCTTTTTGTAGAATATGCAAGTTTATATTTGGTGCGATTTGAGGGCTAAGCTGGAAAAGGAAATATCTTCACATAAAAACTGGACAGAAGTATTCTCCTATCTTCTTTGTGATGTGTGCATTAAACTAACCGAGTAGAACCTTACTTTTGATAGAGCAGTTTTGAAACACCTTTTTTGTATAATCTGCAAGTGCATATTTGGAGCGATTTTAGGCCTATGGTGAAAAGGGGGATATCTTCGCATAAAAACTAGATAGAAGCATTCTCAGAAACTTCCCTGTGCCTTATGCATTCAACTCACAGCCTTAAAACTTCCTTTTGAAAGAGCAGATTTGAAACACTGTTTTTGTAGAAACTGCAAGTGGATATTTGGAGCGCTTTGAGGCCTACGCAGGAAAAGGAAATATCCCCACATTAAAAGTAGACAAAAGCATTCTCCGAAACTACTTTGTGATGAAGGCATTCACCTCACAGAGTTGAACCTTCCCTTTGACGGAACAGTTTTGAAACACTCTTTCTGTAGAATCTGCAAGTGGATATTTGGAGGGCTTTGAGGCCTATGCTGGAAAAGGAAATATCTTCACATAATAACTAGACGGAAGCATTCACAGAAACTTCTCTGTGATGAGTGCATTCAACTCACAGAGTTCAACCTTCCCTTTGGTAGAACAGTTATGAAACACTCTCTTTGTAGAATCTACAAGAGATTATTTGGAGCTCATTGAGGCCTATGCTGGAAAAGAAAGTATCTTCCCATAAAAACTAAGCAGAATCATCCTCAGAGATATTTTTGTAATGAGGGCATTCAACTCACAGACTTGAACCTTCCTTTTGATAGAGTAGTTTTGAAACACTCATTTTGTAGAATCTGCAAGTGGATATTTGGAGTGCTTTGAGGTTTATGCTGGAAAAGGAAATATCTTCACATCAAAACTAGACAGAAGCATTCTCAGAAATTTCTGTGTGATGAGTGCATTCAACTCACAGACTTGAACATTCCTTTTGAGAGAACAGTTTTGAAACATTCTTTTTGTAGAATCTGCAAGTGGGTATTTTGAGCGATTTGAGGCCTATGCTGCAAAAAGAGAAATCTTCACATAAAAACTAGACAGAAGCATTCCCAGAAACTTCCCCATGCTCCATGCATTCAACTCACAGACTTAAACCTTCCGTTTGATAGAACAGTTTTGAAACACTCTTTTTGTAGAATCTGCAATTGGATATTTGGAGCGATTTGAGGCCTATGATGAAAAAGCAAATATCTTCACCTAAAAACTAGATAGAAGCATTCTCAGAAACCTCTTTGTGATGAGTGCATTCAACCCACAGAGTGGAAACTTCCTTTTTTTAGAACAGTTTTGTAACACTCTCTTTGTAGAATCTGAATGTGGATACTTGGTGCGCTTTGAGGCCTATGCAGGAAATGGAAATATGTTCTCATAAAAACTAAGCAGAAGCATACTCACAAAGTTCTTAGTGATGAGTGCATTCAACTCAGAGACTTAAATCTTCCTTTTGATATAGCAGTTTTAAGACTCTCTTTTTGTAGAATCTGCAAGTGGATATTTGGAGCGCTATGAGGCCTACGCTGCAAAAGGAAATATCTTCACATAAAAACTATACAGAAGCATTCTCAGAAACATCTCTATGATGAGCGCATTGTACATACAGACTTGAACATTCTTTTTGATAGAGCAGTTTTGAAACACTCCTTTTATAGAATTTGCAAGTGGATATTTGGTGTGCTTTGAGGCCTAATCTGGAAAAGGAAATATCTTCACCTAAAAACTAGAGAGAAACATTCTCAGAAACTTCTCCGGGATGAGTACATTCAACCAGCAGAGTTGAACATTCCTTTTGATAGACTAGTTTTGAAACCCACTTTCTGTAGAATCTGCAAGTGGATATTTGGAGGGCTTTGAGGCCTATGCTGGAAAAGAAAATATCTTCACCTAAAAACTAGACAGAAGCATTCTCAGAAATTCCTTTGTGATGAGTGCATTCAACCCACAGGGTTGAAAGTTCCTTTTGATAGAACAATTCTGACACAATCTTCTTGAAGAATCTGCAAGTGGATATTTGGATTGCTTGAGGCCTATGCTGGAGTAAGAAATAATTTCACATAAAACTACATTGAAGCATTCTCAAAAACGTCTTTGTGATGTGTGCCTTCTACTCACAGAATTGAAACTTCCTTTTGATAAAAGAGTTTTGAAACACCATATTGTAGAATCTGCAAGTGGATAGTTTTAGCACTTTGAGGCCTAGCCTGGAAAAGGTTATATCTTCACATCATAACCGGACAGAAGCATTCTCAGAAACTTCCCTGTGCTTTATGAATTCAACTCACAGACTTGAAACTTGCTTTTGATAGAACAGTTTGGAAACACACTTTTTGTAGAACCTGGAAGTGGATATTCGGAGCGCTTTGAGGTCTATGCAGGAAAAGGAAATACCATCACATAAAAACTAGACAGAAATATTCTCAGAAACTTCTTCGTGATGTGTGCATTCAACTCACAGAGTTGAACCCTGCTTTTGAAAGAGTAGTTATGAAACGCCCTTTTTGTAGGATCTGCAGGTGGATATTTTCGGCACTTTGAGGCCAATGCTGGAAATGGAAATATGTATTCATAAAAACTAGACAGAAGCATTCTCAGAAACTTCTCTATGTTTTATGATTTCAATTCACAGAGCTGAACCTTCCTTTTGATAGCGCAGTTTTGAAACGCTCTTTTTGTAGAATCCGCAAGTGGATTTTTGGAGCTCTTTGAAGACTATGCTGCAAAAGGCAACATCTTCATATAAAATTTGGACAGAGGCCTTTTCAGAAACTACTTTGTGATGAACGCATTCAGCTCACAGGGTTGAACCTTCCTTTTGATAGAACAGTTGTGAAGCACTCTTTTAGTAGAATCTGAAAGTGGATATCTGGAGCTCTTTGAAGCTTATGATGGAAAAGGAAATCCCTTCACAAAAAGCCTAGACGGAAGTATTCTCAGAAACTTCATTGTGATGAGTGAGTTCAACTCACAGAGCTGAACCAACCTTTTGATTGAACAGTTTTGAAGCACTCTTTTTGTAGAGTCTGCAAGTGGATATTTGGAATGCTTTGAGGCTTGTGCTCGAAAAGGAAATTTCTTCATATAAATACTAGACAGAAGCATGCTCAGAAACTTCTTTGTGATGAGTGCATTGTACTCACAGACTTTAAATTTCCTTTTGATAGAGCAGTTTTGAAACAGTCTTTTTGTAGAATATGCAAGTTTATATTTGGTGCGATTTGAGGGCTAAGCTGGAAAAGGAAATATCTTCACATAAATACTGGACAGAAGTATTCTCCTATCTTCTTTGTGATGTGTGCATTAAACTAACCGAGTAGAACCTTACTTTTGATAGAGCAGTTTTGAAACACCTTTTTTGTAGAATCTGCAAGTGCATATTTGGAGCGATTTTAGGCCTATGGTGAAAAGGGGGATATCTTCGCATAAAAACTAGATAGAAGCATTCTCAGAAACTTCCCTGTGCCTTATGCATTCAACTCACAGCCTTAAAACTTCCTTTTGAAAGAGCAGATTTGAAACACTGTTTTTGTAGAAACTGCAAGTGGATATTTGGAGCGCTTTGAGGCCTACGCAGGAAAAGGAAATATCCCCACATTAAAAGTAGACAAAAGCATTCTCCGAAACTACTTTGTGATGAAGGCATTCACCTCACAGAGTTGAACCTTCCCTTTGATGGAACAGTTTTGAAACACTCTTTCTGTAGAATCTGCAAGTGGATATTTGGAGGGCTTTGAGGCGTATGCTGGAAAAGGAAATACCTTCACATAATAACTAGACGGAAGCATTCACAGAAACTTCTCTGTGATGAGTGCATTCAACTCACAGAGTTCAACCTTCCCTTTGGTAGAACAGTTATGAAACACTCTCTTTGTAGAATCTACAAGAGATTATTTGGAGCTCATTGAGGCCTATGCTGGAAAAGAAAGTATCTTCCCATAAAAACTAAGCAGAATCATCCTCAGAGATATTTTTGTAATGAGGGCATTCAACTCACAGACTGGAACCTTCCTTTTGATAGAGTAGTTTTGAAACACTCATTTTGTAGAATCTGCAAGTGGATATTTGGAGTGCTTTGAGGTTTATGCTGGAAAAGGAAATATCTTCACATCAAAACTAGACAGAAGCATTCTCAGAAATTTCTGTGTGATGAGTGCATTCATCTCACAGACTTGAACATTCCTTTTGAGAGAACAGTTTTGAAACATTCTTTTTGTAGAATCTGCAAGTGGGTATTTTGAGCGATTTGAGGCCTATGCTGCAAAAAGAGAAATCTTCACATAAAAACTAGACAGAAGCATTCCCAGAAACTTCCCCATGCTTCATGCATTCAACTCCCAGACTTAAACCTTCCGTTTGATAGAACAGTTTTGAAACACTCTTTTTGTAGAATCCGCAATTGGATATTTGGAGCGATTTGAGGCCTATGATGAAAAAGCAAATATCTTCACCTAAAAACTAGATAGAAGCATTCTCAGAAACCTCTTTGTGATGAGTGCATTCAACCCACAGAGTTGAAACTTCCTTTTTTTAGAACAGTTTTGTAACACTCTCTTTGTAGAATCTGAATGTGGATACTTGGTGCGCTTTGAGGCCTATGCAGGAAATGGAAATATGTTCTCATAAAAACTAAGCAGAAGCATACTCACAAAGTTCTTAGTGATGAGTGCATTCAACTCAGAGACTTAAATCTTCCTTTTGATATAGCAGTTTTAAGACTCTCTTTTTGTAGAATCTGCAAGTGGATATTTGGAGCGCTATGAGGCCTACGCTGCAAAAGGAAATATCTTCACATAAAAACTATACAGAAGCATTCTCAGAAACATCTCTATGATGAACGCATTGTACATACAGACTTGAACATTCTTTTTGATAGAGCAGTTTTGAAACACTCCTTTTGTAGAATTTGCAAGTGGCTATTTGGTGTGCTTTGAGGCCTAATCTGGAAAAGGAAATATCTTCACCTAAAAACTAGACAGAAACATTCTCAGAAACTTCGCTGGGATGAGTACATTCAACCAACAGAGTTGAACATTCCTTTTGATAGACTAGTTTTGAAACACACTTTCTGTAGAATCTGCAAGTGGATATTTGGAGGGCTTTGAGGCCTATGCTGGAAAAGAAAATATCTTCACCTAAAAACTAGACAGAAGCATTCTCAGAAATTCCTTTGTGATGAGTGCATTCAACCCACAGGGTTGAAAGTTCCTTTTGATAGAACAATTCTGACACAATCTTCTTGTAGAATCTGCAAGTGGATATTTGGATTGCTTGAGGCCTATGCTGGAGTAAGAAATAATTTCACATAAAACTACATTGAAGCATTCTCAAAAACGTCTTTGTGATGTGTGCCTTCTACTCACAGAATTGAAACTTCCTTTTGATAAAAGAATTTTGAAACACCATATTGTAGAATCTGCAAGTGGATAGTTTTAGCACTTTGAGGCCTAGCCTGGAAAAGGTTATATCTTCACATCAAAACCGGACAGAAGCATTCTCAGAAACTTCCCTGTGCTTTATGAATTCAACTCACAGACTTGAAACTTCCTTTTGATAGAACAGTTTGGAAACACACTTTTTGTAGAACCTGGAAGTGGATATTTGGAGCGCTTTGAGGTCTATGCAGGAAAAGGAAATACCATCACATAAAAACTAGACAGAAGTATTCTCAGAAACTTCTTCATGATGTGTGCATTCAACTCACAGAGTTGAACCCTGCTTTTGAAAGAGCAGTTAGGAAACGCCCTTTTTGTAGGATCTGCAGGTGGATATTTTTGGCACTTTGAGGCCAATGCTGGAAATGGAAATATGTATTCATAAAAACTAGACAGAAGCATTCTCAGAAACTTCTCTATGTTTTATGATTTCAATTCACAGAGTTGAACCTTCCTTTTGATAGCGCAGTTTTGAAACGCTCTTTTTGTAGAATCCGCAAGTGGATTTTTGGAGCTCTTTGAAGACTATGCTGCAAAAGGAAACATCTTCATATAAAATGTGGACAGAGGCCTTTTCAGAAACTACTTTGTGATGAACGCATTCAGCTCACAGGGTTGAACCTTCCTTTTGATAGAACAGTTGTGAAGCACTCTTTTAGTAGAATCTGAAAGTGGATATTTGGAGCTCTTTGAAGCTTATGATGGAAAAGGAAATCTCTTCACAAAAAACCTAGACGGAAGTATTCTCAGAAACTTCATTGTGATGAGTGAGTTCAACTCACAGAGCTGAACCAACCTTTTGATTGGACAGTTTTGAAACACTCTTTTTGTAGAGTCTGCAAGTGGATATTTGGAATGCTTTGAGGCTTGTGCTCGAAAAGGAAATTTCTTCATATAAATACTAGACAGAAGCATGCTCAGAAACTTCTTTGTGATGAGTGCATTGTACTCACAGACTTTAAATTTCCTTTTGATAGAGCAGTTTTGAAACAGTCTTTTTGTAGAATATGCAAGTTTATATTTGGTGCGATTTGAGGGCTATGCTGGAAAAGGAAATATCTTCACATAAAAACTGGACAGAAGTATTCTCCTATCTTCTTTGTGATGTGTGCATTAAACTAACCGAGTAGAACCTTACTTTTGATAGAGCAGTTTTGAAACACCTTTTTTGTAGAATCTGCAAGTGCATATTTGGAGCGATTTTAGGCCTATGGTGAAAAGGGGGATATCTTCGCATAAAAACTAGATAGAAGCATTCTCAGAAACTTCCCTGTGCCTTATGCATTCAACTCACAGCCTTAAAACTTCCTTTTGAAAGAGCAGATTTGAAACACTGTTTTTGTAGAAACTGCAAGTGGATATTTGGAGCGCTTTGAGGCCTACGCAGGAAAAGGAAATATCCCCACATTAAAAGTAGACAAAAGCATTCTCCGAAACTACTTTGTGATGAAGGCATTCACCTCACAGAGTTGAACCTTCCCTTTGACGGAACAGTTTTGAAACACTCCTTCTGTAGAATCTGCAAGTGGATATTTGGAGGGCTTTGAGGCCTATGCTGGAAAAGGAAATATCTTCACATAATAACTAGAAGGAAGCATTCACAGAAACTTCTCTGTGATGAGTGCATTCAACTCACAGAGTTCAACCTTCCCTTTGGTAGAACATTTATGAAACACTCTCTTTGTAGAATCTACAAGAGATTATTTGGAGCTCATTGAGGCCTATGCTGGAAAAGAAAGTATCTTCCCATAAAAACTAAGCAGAATCATCCTCAGAGATATTTTTGTAATGAGGGCATTCAACTCACAGACTGGAACCTTCCTTTTGATAGAGTAGTTTTGAAACACTCATTTTGTAGAATCTGCAAGTGGATATTTGGAGTGCTTTGAGGTTTATGCTGGAAAAGGAAATATCTTCACATCAAAACTAGACAGAAGCATTCTCAGAAATTTCTGTGTGATGAGTGCATTCATCTCACAGACTTGAACATTCCTTTTGAGAGAACAGTTTTGAAACATTCTTTTTGTAGAATCTGCAAGTGGGTATTTTGAGCGATTTGAGGCCTATGCTGCAAAAAGAGAAATCTTCACATAAAAACTAGACAGAAGCATTCCCAGAAACTTCCCCATGCTTCATGCATTCAACTCCCAGACTTAAACCTTCCGTTTGATAGAACAGTTTTGAAACACTCTTTTTGTAGAATCCGCAATTGGATATTTGGAGCGATTTGAGGCCTATGATGAAAAAGCAAATATCTTCACCTAAAAACTAGATAGAAGCATTCTCAGAAACCTCTTTGTGATGAGTGCATTCAACCCACAGAGTTGAAACTTCCTTTTTTTAGAACAGTTTTGTAACACTCTCTTTGTAGAATCTGAATGTGGATACTTGGTGCGCTTTGAGGCCTATGCAGGAAATGGAAATATGTTCTCATAAAAACTAAGCAGAAGCATACTCACAAAGTTCTTAGTGATGAGTGCATTCAACTCAGAGACTTAAATCTTCCTTTTGATATAGCAGTTTTAAGACTCTCTTTTTGTAGAATCTGCAAGTGGATATTTGGAGCGCTATGAGGCCTACGCTGCAAAAGGAAATATCTTCACATAAAAACTATACAGAAGCATTCTCAGAAACATCTCTATGATGAGCGCATTGTACATACAGACTTGAACATTCTTTTTGATAGAGCAGTTTTGAAACACTCCTTTTGTAGAATTTGCAAGTGGATATTTGGTGTGCTTTGAGGCCTAATCTGGAAAAGGAAATATCTTCACCTAAAAACTAGACAGAAACATTCTCAGAAACTTCTCTGGGATGAGTACATTCAACCAACAGAGTTGAACATTCCTTTTGATAGACTAGTTTTGAAACCCACTTTCTGTAGAATCTGCAAGTGGATATTTGGAGGGCTTTGAGGCCTATGCTGGAAAAGAAAATATCTTCACCTAAAAACTAGACAGAAGCATTCTCAGAAATTCCTTTGTGATGAGTGCATTCAACCCACAGGGTTGAAAGTTCCTTTTGATAGAACAATTCTGACACAATCTTCTTGTAGAATCTGCAAGTGGATATTTGGATTGCTTGAGGCCTATGCTGGAGTAAGAAATAATTTCACATAAAACTACATTGAAGCATTCTCAAAAACGTCTTTGTGATGTGTGCCTTCTACTCACAGAATTGAAACTTCCTTTTGATAAAAGAATTTTGAAACACCATATTGTAGAATCTGCAAGTGGATAGTTTTAGCACTTTGAGGCCTAGCCTGGAAAAGGTTATATCTTCACATCAAAACCGGACAGAAGCATTCTCTGAAACTTCCCTGTGCTTTATGAATTCAACTCACAGACTTGAAACTTCCTTTTGATAGAACAGTTTGGAAACACACTTTTTGTAGAACCTGGAAGTGGATATTTGGAGCGCTTTGAGGTCTATGCAGGAAAAGGAAATACCATCACATAAAAACTAGACAGAAGTATTCTCAGAAACTTCTTCATGATGTGTGCATTCAACTCACAGAGTTGAACCCTGCTTTTGAAAGAGCAGTTAGGAAACGCCCTTTTTGTAGGATCTGCAGGTGGATATTTTTGGCACTTTGAGGCCAATGCTGGAAATGGAAATATGTATTCATAAAAACTAGACAGAAGCATTCTCAGAAACTTCTCTATGTTTTATGATTTCAATTCACAGAGTTGAACCTTCCTTTTGATAGCGCAGTTTTGAAACGCTCTTTTTGTAGAATCCGCAAGTGGATTTTTGGAGCTCTTTGAAGACTATGCTGCAAAAGGAAACATCTTCATATAAAATGTGGACAGAGGCCTTTTCAGAAACTACTTTGTGATGAACGCATTCAGCTCACAGGGTTGAACCTTCCTTTTGATAGAACAGTTGTGAAGCACTCTTTTAGTAGAATCTGAAAGTGGATATTTGGAGCTCTTTGAAGCTTATGATGGAAAAGGAAATCTCTTCACAAAAAACCTAGACGGAAGTATTCTCAGAAACTTCATTGTGATGAGTGAGTTCAACTCACAGAGCTGAACCAACCTTTTGATTGAACAGTTTTGAAACACTCTTTTTGTAGAGTCTGCAAGTGGATATTTGGAATGCTTTGAGGCTTGTGCTCGAAAAGGAAATTTCTTCATATAAATACTAGACAGAAGCATGCTCAGAAACTTCTTTGTGATGAGTGCATTGTACTCACAGACTTTAAATTTCCTTTTGATAGAGCAGTTTTGAAACAGTCTTTTTGTAGAATATGCAAGTTTATATTTGGTGCGATTTGAGGGCTAAGCTGGAAAAGGAAATATCTTCACATAAAAACTGGACAGAAGTATTCTCCTATCTTCTTTGTGATGTGTGCATTAAACTAACCGAGTAGAACCTTACTTTTGATAGAGCAGTTTTGAAACACCTTTTTTGTAGAATCTGCAAGTGCATATTTGGAGCGATTTTAGGCCTATGGTGAAAAGGGGGATATCTTCGCATAAAAACTAGATAGAAGCATTCTCAGAAACTTCCCTGTGCCTTATGCATTCAACTCACAGCCTTAAAACTTCCTTTTGAAAGAGCAGATTTGAAACACTGTTTTTGTAGAAACTGCAAGTGGATATTTGGAGCGCTTTGAGGCCTACGCAGGAAAAGGAAATATCCCCACATTAAAAGTAGACAAAAGCATTCTCCGAAACTACTTTGTGATGAAGGCATTCACGTCACAGAGTTGAACCTTCCCTTTGATGGAACAGTTTTGAAACACTATTTCTGTAGAATCTGCAAGTGGATATTTGGAGGGCTTTGAGGCCTATGCTGGAAAAGGAAATATCTTCACCTAATAACTAGACGGAAGCATTCACAGAAACTTCTCTGTGATTAGTGCATTCAACTCACAGAGTTCAACCTTCCCTTTGGTAGAACAGTTATGAAACACTCTCTTTGTAGAATCTACAAGAGATTATTTGGAGCTCATTGAGGCCTATGCTGGAAAAGAAAGTATCTTCCCATAAAAACTAAGCAGAATCATCCTCAGAGATATTTTTGTAATGAGGGCATTCAACTCACAGACTTGAACCTTCCTTTTGATAGAGTAGTTTTGAAACACTCATTTTGTAGAATCTGCAAGTGGATATTTGGAGTGCTTTGAGGTTTATGCTGGAAAAGGAAATATCTTCACATCAAAACTAGACAGAAGCATTCTCAGAAATTTCTGTGTGATGAGTGCATTCAACTCACAGACTTGAACATTCCTTTTGAGAGAACAGTTTTGAAACATTCTTTTTGTAGAATCTGCAAGTGGGTATTTTGAGCGATTTGAGGCCTATGCTGCAAAAAGAGAAATCTTCACATAAAAACTAGACAGAAGCATTCCCAGAAACTTCCCCATGCTTCATGCATTCAACTCCCAGACTTAAACCTTCCGTTTGATAGAACAGTTTTGAAACACTCTTTTTGTAGAATCCGCAATTGGATATTTGGAGCGATTTGAGGCCTATGATGAAAAAGCAAATATCTTCACCTAAAAACTAGATAGAAGCATTCTCAGAAACCTCTTTGTGATGAGTGCATTCAACCCACAGAGTTGAAACTTCCTTTTTTTAGAACAGTTTTGTAACACTCTCTTTGTAGAATCTGAATGTGGATACTTGGTGCGCTTTGAGGCCTATGCAGGAAATGGAAATATGTTCTCATAAAAACTAAGCAGAAGCATACTCACAAAGTTCTTAGTGATGAGTGCATTCAACTCAGAGACTTAAATCTTCCTTTTGATATAGCAGTTTTAAGACTCTCTTTTTGTAGAATCTGCAAGTGGATATTTGGAGCGCTATGAGGCCTACGCTGCAAAAGGAAATATCTTCACATAAAAACTATACAGAAGCATTCTCAGAAACATCTCTATGATGAGCGCATTGTACATACAGACTTGAACATTCTTTTTGATAGAGCAGTTTTGAAACACTCCTTTTGTAGAATTTGCAAGTGGATATTTGGTGTGCTTTGAGGCCTAATCTGGAAAAGGAAATATCTTCACCTAAAAACTAGACAGAAACATTCTCAGAAACTTCTCTGGGATGAGTACATTCAACCAACAGAGTTGAACATTCCTTTTGATAGACTAGTTTTGAAACACACTTTCTGTAGAATCTGCAAGTGGATATTTGGAGGGCTTTGAGGCCTATGCTGGAAAAGAAAATATCTTCACCTAAAAACTAGACAGAAGCATTCTCAGAAATTCCTTTGTGATGAGTGCATTCAACCCACAGGGTTGAAAGTTCCTTTTGATAGAACAATTCTGACACAATCTTCTTGTAGAATCTGCAAGTGGATATTTGGATTGCTTGAGGCCTATGCTGGAGTAAGAAATAATTTCACATAAAACTACATTGAAGCATTCTCTAAAACGTCTTTGTGATGTGTGCCTTCTACTCACAGAATTGAAACTTCCTTTTGATAAAAGAGTTTTGAAACACCATATTGTAGAATCTGCAAGTGGATAGTTTTAGCACTTTGAGGCCTAGCCTGGAAAAGGTTATATCTTCACATCAAAACCGGACAGAAGCATTCTCAGAAACTTCCCTGTGCTTTATGAATTCAACTCACAGACTTGAAACTTCCTTTTGATAGAACAGTTTGGAAACACACATTTTGTAGAACCTGGAAGTGGATATTTGGAGCGCTTTGAGGTCTATGCAGGAAAAGGAAATACCATCACATAAAAACTAGACAGAAGTATTCTCAGAAACTTCTTCGTGATGTGTGCATTCAACTCACAGAGTTGAACCCTGCTTTTGAAAGAGCAGTTAGGAAACGCCCTTTTTGTAGGATCTGCAGGTGGATATTTTTGGCACTTTGAGGCCAATGCTGGAAATGGAAATATGTATTCATAAAAACTAGACAGAAGCATTCTCAGAAACTTCTCTATGTTTTATGATTTCAATTCACAGAGTTGAACCTTCCTTTTGATAGCGCAGTTTTGAAACGCTCTTTTTGTAGAATCCGCAAGTGGATTTTTGGAGCTCTTTGAAGACTATGCTGCAAAAGGAAACATCTTCATATAAAATGTGGACAGAGGCCTTTTCAGAAACTACTTTGTGATGAACGCATTCAGCTCACAGGGTTGAACCTTCCTTTTGATAGAACAGTTGTGAAGCACTCTTTTAGTAGAATCTGAAAGTGGATATTTGGAGCTCTTTGAAGCTTATGATGGAAAAGGAAATCTCTTCACAAAAAACCTAGACGGAAGTATTCTCAGAAACTTCATTGTGATGAGTGAGTTCAACTCACAGAGCTGAACCAACCTTTTGATTGGACAGTTTTGAAACACTCTTTTTGTAGAGTCTGCAAGTGGATATTTGGAATGCTTTGAGGCTTGTGCTCGAAAAGGAAATTTCTTCATATAAATACTAGACAGAAGCATGCTCAGAAACTTCTTTGTGATGAGTGCATTGTACTCACAGACTTTAAATTTCCTTTTGATAGAGCAGTTTTGAAACAGTCTTTTTGTAGAATATGCAAGTTTATATTTGGTGCGATTTGAGGGCTAAGCTGGAAAAGGAAATATCTTCACATAAAAACTGGACAGAAGTATTCTCCTATCTTCTTTGTGATGTGTGCATTAAACTAACCGAGTAGAACCTTACTTTTGATAGAGCAGTTTTGAAACACCTTTTTTGTAGAATCTGCAAGTGCATATTTGGAGCGATTTTAGGCCTATGGTGAAAAGGGGGATATCTTCGCATAAAAACTAGATAGAAGCATTCTCAGAAACTTCCCTGTGCCTTATGCATTCAACTCACAGCCTTAAAACTTCCTTTTGAAAGAGCAGATTTGAAACACTGTTTTTGTAGAAACTGCAAGTGGATATTTGGAGCGCTTTGAGGCCTACGCAGGAAAAGGAAATATCCCCACATTAAAAGTAGACAAAAGCATTCTCCGAAACTACTTTGTGATGAAGGCATTCACCTCACAGAGTTGAACCTTCCCTTTGATGGAACAGTTTTGAAACACTCTTTCTGTAGAATCTGCAAGTGGATATTTGGAGGGCTTTGAGGCCTATGCTGGAAAAGGAAATATCTTCACCTAATAACTAGACGGAAGCATTCACAGAAACTTCTCTGTGATGAGTGCATTCAACTCACAGAGTTCAACCTTCCCTTTGGTAGAACAGTTATGAAACACTCTCTTTGTAGAATCTACAAGAGATTATTTGGAGCTCATTGAGGCCTATGCTGGAAAAGAAAGTATCTTCCCATAAAAACTAAGCAGAATCATCCTCAGAGATATTTTTGTAATGAGGGCATTCAACTCACAGACTTGAACCTTCCTTTTGATAGAGTAGTTTTGAAACACTCATTTTGTAGAATCTGCAAGTGGATATTTGGAGTGCTTTGAGGTTTATGCTGGAAAAGGAAATATCTTCACATCAAAACTAGACAGAAGCATTCTCAGAAATTTCTGTGTGATGAGTGCATTCAACTCACAGACTTGAACATTCCTTTTGAGAGAACAGTTTTGAAACATTCTTTTTGTAGAATCTGCAAGTGGGTATTTTGAGCGATTTGAGGCCTATGCTGCAAAAAGAGAAATCTTCACATAAAAACTAGACAGAAGCATTCCCAGAAACTTCCCCATGCTTCATGCATTCAACTCCCAGACTTAAAACTTCCGTTTGATAGAACAGTTTTGAAACACTCTTTTTGTAGAATCCGCAATTGGATATTTGGAGCGATTTGAGGCCTATGATGAAAAAGCAAATATCTTCACCTAAAAACTAGATAGAAGCATTCTCAGAAACCTCTTTGTGATGAGTGCATTCAACCCACAGAGTTGAAACTTCCTTTTTTTAGAACAGTTTTGTAACACTCTCTTTGTAGAATCTGAATGTGGATACTTGGTGCGCTTTGAGGCCTATGCAGGAAATGGAAATATGTTCTCATAAAAACTAAGCAGAAGCATACTCACAAAGTTCTTAGTGATGAGTGCATTCAACTCAGAGAATTAAATCTTCCTTTTGATATAGCAGTTTTAAGACTCTCTTTTTGTAGAATCTGCAAGTGGATATTTGGAGCGCTATGAGGCCTACGCTGCAAAAGGAAATATCTTCACATAAAAACTATACAGAAGCATTCTCAGAAACATCTCTATGATGAGCGCATTGTACATACAGACTTGAACATTCTTTTTGATAGAGCAGTTTTGAAACACTCCTTTTGTAGAATTTGCAAGTGGATACTTGGTGTGCTTTGAGGCCTAATCTGGAAAAGGAAATATCTTCACCTAAAAACTAGACAGAAACATTCTCAGAAACTTCTCTGGGATGAGTACATTCAACCAACAGAGTTGAACATTCCTTTTGATAGACTAGTTTTGAAACACACTTTCTGTAGAATCTGCAAGTGGATATTTGGAGGGCTTTGAGGCCTATGCTGGAAAAGAAAATATCTTCACCTAAAAACTAGACAGAAGCATTCTCAGAAATTCCTTTGTGATGAGTGCATTCAACCCACAGGGTTGAAAGTTCCTTTTGATAGAACAATTCTGACACAATCTTCTTGTAGAATCTGCAAGTGGATATTTGGATTGCTTGAGGCCTATGCTGGAGTAAGAAATAATTTCACATAAAACTACATTGAAGCATTCTCTAAAACGTCTTTGTGATGTGTGCCTTCTACTCACAGAATTGAAACTTCCTTTTGATAAAAGAGTTTTGAAACACCATATTGTAGAATCTGCAAGTGGATAGTTTTAGCACTTTGAGGCCTAGCCTGGAAAAGGTTATATCTTCACATCAAAACCGGACAGAAGCATTCTCAGAAACTTCCCTGTGCTTTATGAATTCAACTCACAGACTTGAAACTTCCTTTTGATAGAACAGTTTGGAAACACACTTTTTGTAGAACCTGGAAGTGGATATTTGGAGCGCTTTGAGGTCTATGCAGGAAAAGGAAATACCATCACATAAAAACTAGACAGAAGTATTCTCAGAAACTTCTTCGTGATGTGTGCATTCAACTCACAGAGTTGAACCCTGCTTTTGAAAGAGCAGTTAGGAAACGCCCTTTTTGTAGGATCTGCAGGTGGATATTTTTGGCACTTTGAGGCCAATGCTGGAAATGGAAATATGTATTCATAAAAACTAGACAGAAGCATTCTCAGAAACTTCTCTATGTTTTATGATTTCAATTCACAGAGTTGAACCTTCCTTTTGATAGCGCAGTTTTGAAACGCTCTTTTTGTAGAATCCGCAAGTGGATTTTTGGAGCTCTTTGAAGACTATGCTGCAAAAGGAAACATCTTCATATAAAATGTGGACAGAGGCCTTTTCAGAAACTACTTTGTGATGAACGCATTCAGCTCACAGGGTTGAACCTTCCTTTTGATAGAACAGTTGTGAAGCACTCTTTTAGTAGAATCTGAAAGTGGATATTTGGAGCTCTTTGAAGCTTATGATGGAAAAGGAAATCTCTTCACAAAAAACCTAGACGGAAGTATTCTCAGAAACTTCATTGTGATGAGTGAGTTCAACTCACAGAGCTGAACCAACCTTTTGATTGGACAGTTTTGAAACACTCTTTTTGTAGAGTCTGCAATTGGATATTTGGAATGCTTTGAGGCTTGTGCTCGAAAAGGAAATTTCTTCATATAAATACTAGACAGAAGCATGCTCAGAAACTTCTTTGTGATGAGTGCATTGTACTCACAGACTTTAAATTTCCTTTTGATAGAGCAGTTTTGAAACAGTCTTTTTGTAGAATATGCAAGTTTATATTTGGTGCGATTTGAGGGCTAAGCTGGAAAAGGAAATATCTTCACATAAAAACTGGACAGAAGTATTCTCCTATCTTCTTTGTGATGTGTGCATTAAACTAACCGAGTAGAACCTTACTTTTGATAGAGCAGTTTTGAAACACCTTTTTTGTAGAATCTGCAAGTGCATATTTGGAGCGATTTTAGGCCTATGGTGAAAAGGGGGATATCTTCGCATAAAAACTAGATAGAAGCATTCTCAGAAACTTCCCTGTGCCTTATGCATTCAACTCACAGCCTTAAAACTTCCTTTTGAAAGAGCAGATTTGAAACACTGTTTTTGTAGAAACTGCAAGTGGATATTTGGAGCGCTTTGAGGCCTACGCAGGAAAAGGAAATATCCCCACATTAAAAGTAGACAAAAGCATTCTCCGAAACTACTTTGTGATGAAGGCATTCACGTCACAGAGTTGAACCTTCCCTTTGATGGAACAGTTTTGAAACACTCTTTCTGTAGAATCTGCAAGTGGATATTTGGAGGGCTTTGAGGCCTATGCTGGAAAAGGAAATATCTTCACCTAATAACTAGACGGAAGCATTCACAGAAACTTCTCTGTGATGAGTGCATTCAACTCACAGAGTTCAACCTTCCCTTTGGTAGAACAGTTATGAAACACTCTCTTTGTAGAATCTACAAGAGATTATTTGGAGCTCATTGAGGCCTACGCTGGAAAAGAAAGTATCTTCCCATAAAAACTAAGCAGAATCATCCTCAGAGATATTTTTGTAATGAGGGCATTCAACTCACAGACTTGAACCTTCCTTTTGATAGAGTAGTTTTGAAACACTCATTTTGTAGAATCTGCAAGTGGATATTTGGAGTGCTTTGAGGTTTATGCTGGAAAAGGAAATATCTTCACATCAAAACTAGACAGAAGCATTCTCAGAAATTTCTGTGTGATGAGTGCATTCAACTCACAGACTTGAACATTCCTTTTGAGAGAACAGTTTTGAAACATTCTTTTTGTAGAATCTGCAAGTGGGTATTTTGAGCGATTTGAGGCCTATGCTGCAAAAAGAGAAATCTTCACATAAAAACTAGACAGAAGCATTCCCAGAAACTTCCCCATGCTTCATGCATTCAACTCCCAGACTTAAACCTTCCGTTTGATAGAACAGTTTTGAAACACTCTTTTTGTAGAATCCGCAATTGGATATTTGGAGCGATTTGAGGCCTATGATGAAAAAGCAAATATCTTCACCTAAAAACTAGATAGAAGCATTCTCAGAAACCTCTTTGTGATGAGTGCATTCAACCCACAGAGTTGAAACTTCCTTTTTTTAGAACAGTTTTGTAACACTCTCTTTGTAGAATCTGAATGTGGATACTTGGTGCGCTTTGAGGCCTATGCAGGAAATGGAAATATGTTCTCATAAAAACTAAGCAGAAGCATACTCACAAAGTTCTTAGTGATGAGTGCATTCAACTCAGAGAATTAAATCTTCCTTTTGATATAGCAGTTTTAAGACTCTCTTTTTGTAGAATCTGCAAGTGGATATTTGGAGCGCTATGAGGCCTACGCTGCAAAAGGAAATATCTTCACATAAAAACTATACAGAAGCATTCTCAGAAACATCTCTATGATGAGCGCATTGTACATACAGACTTGAACATTCTTTTTGATAGAGCAGTTTTGAAACAATCCTTTTGTAGAATTTGCAAGTGGATACTTGGTGTGCTTTGAGGCCTAATCTGGAAAAGGAAATATCTTCACCTAAAAACTAGACAGAAACATTCTCAGAAACTTCTCTGGGATGAGTATATTCAACCAACAGAGTTGAACATTCCTTTTGATAGACTAGTTTTGAAACACACTTTCTGTAGAATCTGCAAGTGGATATTTGGAGGGCTTTGAGGCCTATGCTGGAAAAGAAAATATCTTCACCTAAAAACTAGACAGAAGCATTCTCAGAAATTCCTTTGTGATGAGTGCATTCAACCCACAGGGTTGAAAGTTCCTTTTGATAGAACAATTCTGACACAATCTTCTTGTAGAATCTGCAAGTGGATATTTGGATTGCTTGAGGCCTATGCTGGAGTAAGAAATAATTTCACATAAAACTACATTGAAGCATTCTCAAAAACGTCTTTGTGATGTGTGCCTTCTACTCACAGAATTGAAACTTCCTTTTGATAAAAGAGTTTTGAAACACCATATTGTAGAATCTGCAAGTGGATAGTTTTAGCACTTTGAGGCCTAGCCTGGAAAAGGTTATATCTTCACATCAAAACCGGACAGAAGCATTCTCAGAAACTTCCCTGTGCTTTATGAATTCAACTCACAGACTTGAAACTTCCTTTTGATAGAACAGTTTGGAAACACACATTTTGTAGAACCTGGAAGTGGATATTTGGAGCGCTTTGAGGTCTATGCAGGAAAAGGAAATACCATCACATAAAAACTAGACAGAAGTATTCTCAGAAACTTCTTCGTGATGTGTGCATTCAACTCACAGAGTTGAACCCTGCTTTTGAAAGAGCAGTTAGGAAACGCCCTTTTTGTAGGATCTGCAGGTGGATATTTTTGGCACTTTGAGGCCAATGCTGGAAATGGAAATATGTATTCATAAAAACTAGACAGAAGCATTCTCAGAAACTTCTCTATGTTTTATGATTTCAATTCACAGAGTTGAACCTTCCTTTTGATAGCGCAGTTTTGAAACGCTCTTTTTGTAGAATCCGCAAGTGGATTTTTGGAGCTCTTTGAAGACTATGCTGCAAAAGGAAACATCTTCATATAAAATGTGGACAGAGGCCTTTTCAGAAACTACTTTGTGATGAACGCATTCAGCTCACAGGGTTGAACCTTCCTTTTGATAGAACAGTTGTGAAGCACTCTTTTAGTAGAATCTGAAAGTGGATATTTGGAGCTCTTTGAAGCTTATGATGGAAAAGGAAATCTCTTCACAAAAAACCTAGACGGAAGTATTCTCAGAAACTTCATTGTGATGAGTGAGTTCAACTCACAGAGCTGAACCAACCTTTTGATTGGACAGTTTTGAAACACTCTTTTTGTAGAGTCTGCAAGTGGATATTTGGAATGCTTTGAGGCTTGTGCTCGAAAAGGAAATTTCTTCATATAAATACTAGACAGAAGCATGCTCAGAAACTTCTTTGTGATGAGTGCATTGTACTCACAGACTTTAAATTTCCTTTTGATAGAGCAGTTTTGAAACAGTCTTTTTGTAGAATATGCAAGTTTATATTTGGTGCGATTTGAGGGCTAAGCTGGAAAAGGAAATATCTTCACATAAAAACTGGACAGAAGTATTCTCCTATCTTCTTTGTGATGTGTGCATTAAACTAACCGAGTAGAACCTTACTTTTGATAGAGCAGTTTTGAAACACCTTTTTTGTAGAATCTGCAAGTGCATATTTGGAGCGATTTTAGGCCTATGGTGAAAAGGGGGATATCTTCGCATAAAAACTAGATAGAAGCATTCTCAGAAACTTCCCTGTGCCTTATGCATTCAACTCACAGCCTTAAAACTTCCTTTTGAAAGAGCAGATTTGAAACACTGTTTTTGTAGAAACTGCAAGTGGATATTTGGAGCGCTTTGAGGCCTACGCAGGAAAAGGAAATATCCCCACATTAAAAGTAGACAAAAGCATTCTCCGAAACTACTTTGTGATGAAGGCATTCACCTCACAGAGTTGAACCTTCCCTTTGATGGAACAGTTTTGAAACACTCTTTCTGTAGAATCTGCAAGTGGATATTTGGAGGGCTTTGAGGCCTATGCTGGAAAAGGAAATATCTTCACATAATAACTAGACGGAAGCATTCACAGAAACTTCTCTGTGATGAGTGCATTCAACTCACAGAGTTCAACCTTCCCTTTGGTAGAACAGTTATGAAACACTCTCTTTGTAGAATCTACAAGAGATTATTTGGAGCTCATTGAGGCCTATGCTGGAAAAGAAAGTATCTTCCCATAAAAACTAAGCAGAATCATCCTCAGAGATATTTTTGTAATGAGGGCATTCAACTCACAGACTTGAACCTTCCTTTTGATAGAGTAGTTTTGAAACACTCATTTTGTAGAATCTGCAAGTGGATATTTGGAGTGCTTTGAGGTTTATGCTGGAAAAGGAAATATCTTCACATCAAAACTAGACAGAAGCATTCTCAGAAATTTCTGTGTGATGAGTGCATTCAACTCACAGACTTGAACATTCCTTTTGAGAGAACAGTTTTGAAACATTCTTTTTGTAGAATCTGCAAGTGGGTATTTTGAGCGATTTGAGGCCTATGCTGCAAAAAGAGAAATCTTCACATAAAAACTAGACAGAAGCATTCCCAGAAACTTCCCCATGCTTCATGCATTCAACTCCCAGACTTAAACCTTCCGTTTGATAGAACAGTTTTGAAACACTCTTTTTGTAGAATCCGCAATTGGATATTTGGAGCGATTTGAGGCCTATGATGAAAAAGCAAATATCTTCACCTAAAAACTAGATAGAAGCATTCTCAGAAACCTCTTTGTGATGAGTGCATTCAACCCACAGAGTTGAAACTTCCTTTTTTTAGAACAGTTTTGTAACACTCTCTTTGTAGAATCTGAATGTGGATACTTGGTGCGCTTTGAGGCCTATGCAGGAAATGGAAATATGTTCTCATAAAAACTAAGCAGAAGCATACTCACAAAGTTCTTAGTGATGAGTGCATTCAACTCAGAGACTTAAATCTTCCTTTTGATATAGCAGTTTTAAGACTCTCTTTTTGTAGAATCTGCAAGTGGATATTTGGAGCGCTATGAGGCCTACGCTGCAAAAGGAAATATCTTCACATAAAAACTATACAGAAGCATTCTCAGAAACATCTCTATGATGAGCGCATTGTACATACAGACTTGAACATTCTTTTGGATAGAGCAGTTTTGAAACACTCCTTTTGTAGAATTTGCAAGTGGATATTTGGTGTGCTTTGAGGCCTAATCTGGAAAAGGAAATATCTTCACCTAAAAACTAGACAGAAACATTCTCAGAAACTTCTCTGGGATGAGTACATTCAACCAACAGAGTTGAACATTCCTTTTGATAGACTAGTTTTGAAACACACTTTCTGTAGAATCTGCAAGTGGATATTTGGAGGGCTTTGAGGCCTATGCTGGAAAAGAAAATATCTTCACCTAAAAACTAGACAGAAGCATTCTCAGAAATTCCTTTGTGATGAGTGCATTCAACCCACAGGGTTGAAAGTTCCTTTTGATAGAACAATTCTGACACAATCTTCTTGTAGAATCTGCAAGTGGATATTTGGATTGCTTGAGGCCTATGCTGGAGTAAGAAATAATTTCACATAAAACTACATTGAAGCATTCTCAAAAACGTCTTTGTGATGTGTGCCTTCTACTCACAGAATTGAAACTTCCTTTTGATAAAAGAGTTTTGAAACACCATATTGTAGAATCTGCAAGTGGATAGTTTTAGCACTTTGAGGCCTAGCCTGGAAAAGGTTATATCTTCACATCAAAACCGGACAGAAGCATTCTCAGAAACTTCCCTGTGCTTTATGAATTCAACTCACAGACTTGAAACTTCCTTTTGATAGAACAGTTTGGAAACACACATTTTGTAGAACCTGGAAGTGGATATTTGGAGCGCTTTGAGGTCTATGCAGGAAAAGGAAATACCATCACATAAAAACTAGACAGAAGTATTCTCAGAAACTTCTTCGTGATGTGTGCATTCAACTCACAGAGTTGAACCCTGCTTTTGAAAGAGCAGTTATGAAACGCCCTTTTTGTAGGATCTGCAGGTGGATATTTTTGGCACTTTGAGGCCAATGCTGGAAATGGAAATATGTATTCATAAAAACTAGACAGAAGCATTCTCAGAAACTTCTCTATGTTTTATGATTTCAATTCACAGAGTTGAACCTTCCTTTTGATAGCGCAGTTTTGAAACGCTCTTTTTGTAGAATCCGCAAGTGGATTTTTGGAGCTCTTTGAAGACTATGCTGCAAAAGGAAACATCTTCATATAAAATGTGGACAGAGGCCTTTTCAGAAACTACTTTGTGATGAACGCATTCAGCTCACAGGGTTGAACCTTCCTTTTGATAGAACAGTTGTGAAGCACTCTTTTAGTAGAATCTGAAAGTGGATATTTGGAGCTCTTTGAAGCTTATGATGGAAAAGGAAATCTCTTCACAAAAAACCTAGACGGAAGTATTCTCAGAAACTTCATTGTGATGAGTGAGTTCAACTCACAGAGCTGAACCAACCTTTTGATTGGACAGTTTTGAAACACTCTTTTTGTAGAGTCTGCAAGTGGATATTTGGAATGCTTTGAGGCTTGTGCTCGAAAAGGAAATTTCTTCATATAAATACTAGACAGAAGCATGCTCAGAAACTTCTTTGTGATGAGTGCATTGTACTCACAGACTTTAAATTTCCTTTTGATAGAGCAGTTTTGAAACAGTCTTTTTGTAGAATATGCAAGTTTATATTTGGTGCGATTTGAGGGCTAAGCTGGAAAAGGAAATATCTTCACATAAAAACTGGACAGAAGTATTCTCCTATCTTCTTTGTGATGTGTGCATTAAACTAACCGAGTAGAACCTTACTTTTGATAGAGCAGTTTTGAAACACCTTTTTTGTAGAATCTGCAAGTGCATATTTGGAGCGATTTTAGGCCTATGGTGAAAAGGGGGATATCTTCGCATAAAAACTAGATAGAAGCATTCTCAGAAACTTCCCTGTGCCTTATGCATTCAACTCACAGCCTTAAAACTTCCTTTTGAAAGAGCAGATTTGAAACACTGTTTTTGTAGAAACTGCAAGTGGATATTTGGAGCGCTTTGAGGCCTACGCAGGAAAAGGAAATATCCCCACATTAAAAGTAGACAAAAGCATTCTCCGAAACTACTTTGTGATGAAGGCATTCACGTCACAGAGTTGAACCTTCCCTTTGATGGAACAGTTTTGAAACACTATTTCTGTAGAATCTGCAAGTGGATATTTGGAGGGCTTTGAGGCCTATGCTGGAAAAGGAAATATCTTCACATAATAACTAGACGGAAGCATTCACAGAAACTTCTCTGTGATTAGTGCATTCAACTCACAGAGTTCAACCTTCCCTTTGGTAGAACAGTTATGAAACACTCTCTTTGTAGAATCTACAAGAGATTATTTGGAGCTCATTGAGGCCTATGCTGGAAAAGAAAGTATCTTCCCATAAAAACTAAGCAGAATCATCCTCAGAGATATTTTTGTAATGAGGGCATTCAACTCACAGACTTGAACCTTCCTTTTGATAGAGTAGTTTTGAAACACTCATTTTGTAGAATCTGCAAGTGGATATTTGGAGTGCTTTGAGGTTTATGCTGGAAAAGGAAATATCTTCACATCAAAACTAGACAGAAGCATTCTCAGAAATTTCTGTGTGATGAGTGCATTCAACTCACAGACTTGAACATTCCTTTTGAGAGAACAGTTTTGAAACATTCTTTTTGTAGAATCTGCAAGTGGGTATTTTGAGCGATTTGAGGCCTATGCTGCAAAAAGAGAAATCTTCACATAAAAACTAGACAGAAGCATTCCCAGAAACTTCCCCATGCTTCATGCATTCAACTCCCAGACTTAAACCTTCCGTTTGATAGAACAGTTTTGAAACACTCTTTTTGTAGAATCCGCAATTGGATATTTGGAGCGATTTGAGGCCTATGATGAAAAAGCAAATATCTTCACCTAAAAACTAGATAGAAGCATTCTCAGAAACCTCTTTGTGATGAGTGCATTCAACCCACAGAGTTGAAACTTCCTTTTTTTAGAACAGTTTTGTAACACTCTCTTTGTAGAATCTGAATGTGGATACTTGGTGCGCTTTGAGGCCTATGCAGGAAATGGAAATATGTTCTCATAAAAACTAAGCAGAAGCATACTCACAAAGTTCTTAGTGATGAGTGCATTCAACTCAGAGACTTAAATCTTCCTTTTGATATAGCAGTTTTAAGACTCTCTTTTTGTAGAATCTGCAAGTGGATATTTGGAGCGCTATGAGGCCTACGCTGCAAAAGGAAATATCTTCACATAAAAACTATACAGAAGCATTCTCAGAAACATCTCTATGATGAGCGCATTGTACATACAGACTTGAACATTCTTTTGGATAGAGCAGTTTTGAAACACTCCTTTTGTAGAATTTGCAAGTGGATATTTGGTGTGCTTTGAGGCCTAATCTGGAAAAGGAAATATCTTCACCTAAAAACTAGACAGAAACATTCTCAGAAACTTCTCTGGGATGAGTACATTCAACCAACAGAGTTGAACATTCCTTTTGATAGACTAGTTTTGAAACACACTTTCTGTAGAATCTGCAAGTGGATATTTGGAGGGCTTTGAGGCCTATGCTGGAAAAGAAAATATCTTCACCTAAAAACTAGACAGAAGCATTCTCAGAAATTCCTTTGTGATGAGTGCATTCAACCCACAGGGTTGAAAGTTCCTTTTGATAGAACAATTCTGACACAATCTTCTTGTAGAATCTGCAAGTGGATATTTGGATTGCTTGAGGCCTATGCTGGAGTAAGAAATAATTTCACATAAAACTACATTGAAGCATTCTCAAAAACGTCTTTGTGATGTGTGCCTTCTACTCACAGAATTGAAACTTCCTTTTGATAAAAGAGTTTTGAAACACCATATTGTAGAATCTGCAAGTGGATAGTTTTAGCACTTTGAGGCCTAGCCTGGAAAAGGTTATATCTTCACATCAAAACCGGACAGAAGCATTCTCAGAAACTTCCCTGTGCTTTATGAATTCAACTCACAGACTTGAAACTTCCTTTTGATAGAACAGTTTGGAAACACACATTTTGTAGAACCTGGAAGTGGATATTTGGAGCGCTTTGAGGTCTATGCAGGAAAAGGAAATACCATCACATAAAAACTAGACAGAAGTATTCTCAGAAACTTCTTCGTGATGTGTGCATTCAACTCACAGAGTTGAACCCTGCTTTTGAAAGAGCAGTTATGAAACGCCCTTTTTGTAGGATCTGCAGGTGGATATTTTTGGCACTTTGAGGCCAATGCTGGAAATGGAAATATGTATTCATAAAAACTAGACAGAAGCATTCTCAGAAACTTCTCTATGTTTTATGATTTCAATTCACAGAGTTGAACCTTCCTTTTGATAGCGCAGTTTTGAAACGCTCTTTTTGTAGAATCCGCAAGTGGATTTTTGGAGCTCTTTGAAGACTATGCTGCAAAAGGAAACATCTTCATATAAAATGTGGACAGAGGCCTTTTCAGAAACTACTTTGTGATGAACGCATTCAGCTCACAGGGTTGAACCTTCCTTTTGATAGAACAGTTGTGAAGCACTCTTTTAGTAGAATCTGAAAGTGGATATTTGGAGCTCTTTGAAGCTTATGATGGAAAAGGAAATCTCTTCACAAAAAACCTAGACGGAAGTATTCTCAGAAACTTCATTGTGATGAGTGAGTTCAACTCACAGAGCTGAACCAACCTTTTGATTGGACAGTTTTGAAACACTCTTTTTGTAGAGTCTGCAAGTGGATATTTGGAATGCTTTGAGGCTTGTGCTCGAAAAGGAAATTTCTTCATATAAATACTAGACAGAAGCATGCTCAGAAACTTCTTTGTGATGAGTGCATTGTACTCACAGACTTTAAATTTCCTTTTGATAGAGCAGTTTTGAAACAGTCTTTTTGTAGAATATGCAAGTTTATATTTGGTGCGATTTGAGGGCTAAGCTGGAAAAGGAAATATCTTCACATAAAAACTGGACAGAAGTATTCTCCTATCTTCTTTGTGATGTGTGCATTAAACTAACCGAGTAGAACCTTACTTTTGATAGAGCAGTTTTGAAACACCTTTTTTGTAGAATCTGCAAGTGCATATTTGGAGCGATTTTAGGCCTATGGTGAAAAGGGGGATATCTTCGCATAAAAACTAGATAGAAGCATTCTCAGAAACTTCCCTGTGCCTTATGCATTCAACTCACAGCCTTAAAACTTCCTTTTGAAAGAGCAGATTTGAAACACTGTTTTTGTAGAAACTGCAAGTGGATATTTGGAGCGCTTTGAGGCCTACGCAGGAAAAGGAAATATCCCCACATTAAAAGTAGACAAAAGCATTCTCCGAAACTACTTTGTGATGAAGGCATTCACCTCACAGAGTTGAACCTTCCCTTTGATGGAACAGTTTTGAAACACTCTTTCTGTAGAATCTGCAAGTGGATATTTGGAGGGCTTTGAGGCCTATGCTGGAAAAGGAAATATCTTCACCTAATAACTAGACGGAAGCATTCACAGAAACTTCTCTGTGATGAGTGCATTCAACTCACAGAGTTCAACCTTCCCTTTGGTAGAACAGTTATGAAACACTCTCTTTGTAGAATCTACAAGAGATTATTTGGAGCTCATTGAGGCCTACGCTGGAAAAGAAAGTATCTTCCCATAAAAACTAAGCAGAATCATCCTCAGAGATATTTTTGTAATGAGGGCATTCAACTCACAGACTTGAACCTTCCTTTTGATAGAGTAGTTTTGAAACACTCATTTTGTAGAATCTGCAAGTGGATATTTGGAGTGCTTTGAGGTTTATGCTGGAAAAGGAAATATCTTCACATCAAAACTAGACAGAAGCATTCTCAGAAATTTCTGTGTGATGAGTGCATTCAACTCACAGACTTGAACATTCCTTTTGAGAGAACAGTTTTGAAACATTCTTTTTGTAGAATCTGCAAGTGGGTATTTTGAGCGATTTGAGGCCTATGCTGCAAAAAGAGAAATCTTCACATAAAAACTAGACAGAAGCATTCCCAGAAACTTCCCCATGCTTCATGCATTCAACTCCCAGACTTAAACCTTCCGTTTGATAGAACAGTTTTGAAACACTCTTTTTGTAGAATCCGCAATTGGATATTTGGAGCGATTTGAGGCCTATGATGAAAAAGCAAATATCTTCACCTAAAAACTAGATAGAAGCATTCTCAGAAACTTCTTTGTGATGAGTGCATTCAACCCACAGAGTTGAAACTTCCTTTTTTTAGAACAGTTTTGTAACACTCTCTTTGTAGAATCTGAATGTGGATACTTGGTGCGCTTTGAGGCCTATGCAGGAAATGGAAATATGTTCTCATAAAAACTAAGCAGAAGCATACTCACAAAGTTCTTAGTGATGAGTGCATTCAACTCAGAGACTTAAATCTTCCTTTTGATATAGCAGTTTTAAGACTCTCTTTTTGTAGAATCTGCAAGTGGATATTTGGAGCGCTATGAGGCCTACGCTGCAAAAGGAAATATCTTCACATAAAAACTATACAGAAGCATTCTCAGAAACATCTCTATGATGAGCGCATTGTACATACAGACTTGAACATTCTTTTTGATAGAGCAGTTTTGAAACACTCCTTTTGTAGAATTTGCAAGTGGATACTTGGTGTGCTTTGAGGCCTAATCTGGAAAAGGAAATATCTTCACCTAAAAACTAGACAGAAACATTCTCAGAAACTTCTCTGGGATGAGTACATTCAACCAACAGAGTTGAACATTCCTTTTGATAGACTAGTTTTGAAACACACTTTCTGTAGAATCTGCAAGTGGATATTTGGAGGGCTTTGAGGCCTATGCTGGAAAAGAAAATATCTTCACCTAAAAACTAGACAGAAGCATTCTCAGAAATTCCTTTGTGATGAGTGCATTCAACCCACAGGGTTGAAAGTTCCTTTTGATAGAACAATTCTGACACAATCTTCTTGTAGAATCTGCAAGTGGATATTTGGATTGCTTGAGGCCTATGCTGGAGTAAGAAATAATTTCACATAAAACTACATTGAAGCATTCTCAGAAACGTCTTTGTGATGTGTGCCTTCTACTCACAGAATTGAAACTTCCTTTTGATAAAAGAGTTTTGAAACACCATATTGTAGAATCTGCAAGTGGATAGTTTTAGCACTTTGAGGCCTAGCCTGGAAAAGGTTATATCTTCACATCAAAACCGGACAGAAGCATTCTCAGAAACTTCCCTGTGCTTTATGAATTCAACTCACAGACTTGAAACTTCCTTTTGATAGAACAGTTTGGAAACACACTTTTTGTAGAACCTGGAAGTGGATATTTGGAGCGCTTTGAGGTCTATGCAGGAAAAGGAAATACCATCACATAAAAACTAGACAGAAGTATTCTCAGAAACTTCTTCGTGATGTGTGCATTCAACTCACAGAGTTGAACCCTGCTTTTGAAAGAGCAGTTAGGAAACGCCCTTTTTGTAGGATCTGCAGGTGGATATTTTTGGCACTTTGAGGCCAATGCTGGAAATGGAAATATGTATTCATAAAAACTAGACAGAAGCATTCTCAGAAACTTCTCTATGTTTTATGATTTCAATTCACAGAGTTGAACCTTCCTTTTGATAGCGCAGTTTTGAAACGCTCTTTTTGTAGAATCCGCAAGTGGATTTTTGGAGCTCTTTGAAGACTATGCTGCAAAAGGAAACATCTTCATATAAAATGTGGACAGAGGCCTTTTCAGAAACTACTTTGTGATGAACGCATTCAGCTCACAGGGTTGAACCTTCCTTTTGATAGAACAGTTGTGAAGCACTCTTTTAGTAGAATCTGAAAGTGGATATTTGGAGCTCTTTGAAGCTTATGATGGAAAAGGAAATCTCTTCACAAAAAACCTAGACGGAAGTATTCTCAGAAACTTCATTGTGATGAGTGAGTTCAACTCACAGAGCTGAACCAACCTTTTGATTGGACAGTTTTGAAACACTCTTTTTGTAGAGTCTGCAAGTGGATATTTGGAATGCTTTGAGGCTTGTGCTCGAAAAGGAAATTTCTTCATATAAATACTAGACAGAAGCATGCTCAGAAACTTCTTTGTGATGAGTGCATTGTACTCACAGACTTTAAATTTCCTTTTGATAGAGCAGTTTTGAAACAGTCTTTTTGTAGAATATGCAAGTTTATATTTGGTGCGATTTGAGGGCTAAGCTGGAAAAGGAAATATCTTCACATAAAAACTGGACAGAAGTATTCTCCTATCTTCTTTGTGATGTGTGCATTAAACTAACCGAGTAGAACCTTACTTTTGATAGAGCAGTTTTGAAACACCTTTTTTGTAGAATCTGCAAGTGCATATTTGGAGCGATTTTAGGCCTATGGTGAAAAGGGGGATATCTTCGCATAAAAACTAGATAGAAGCATTCTCAGAAACTTCCCTGTGCCTTATGCATTCAACTCACAGCCTTAAAACTTCCTTTTGAAAGAGCAGATTTGAAACACTGTTTTTGTAGAAACTGCAAGTGGATATTTGGAGCGCTTTGAGGCCTACGCAGGAAAAGGAAATATCCCCACATTAAAAGTAGACAAAAGCATTCTCCGAAACTACTTTGTGATGAAGGCATTCACCTCACAGAGTTGAACCTTCCCTTTGATGGAACAGTTTTGAAACACTCTTTCTGTAGAATCTGCAAGTGGATATTTGGAGGGCTTTGAGGCCTATGCTGGAAAAGGAAATATCTTCACATAATAACTAGACGGAAGCATTCACAGAAACTTCTCTGTGATGAGTGCATTCAACTCACAGAGTTCAACCTTCCCTTTGGTAGAACAGTTATGAAACACTCTCTTTGTAGAATCTACAAGAGATTATTTGGAGCTCATTGAGGCCTATGCTGGAAAAGAAAGTATCTTCCTATAAAAACTAAGCAGAATCATCCTCAGAGATATTTTTGTAATGAGGGCATTCAACTCACAGACTTGAACCTTCCTTTTGATAGAGTAGTTTTGAAACACTCATTTTGTAGAATCTGCAAGTGGATATTTGGAGTGCTTTGAGGTTTATGCTGGAAAAGGAAATATCTTCACATCAAAACTAGACAGAAGCATTCTCAGAAATTTCTGTGTGATGAGTGCATTCAACTCACAGACTTGAACATTCCTTTTGATAGAACAGTTTTGAAACATTCTTTTTGTAGAATCTGCAAGTGGGTATTTTGAGCGATTTGAGGCCTATGCTGCAAAAAGAGAAATCTTCACATAAAAACTAGACAGAAGCATTCCCAGAAACTTCCCCATGCTTCATGCATTCAACTCACAGACTTAAACCTTCCGTTTGATAGAACAGTTTTGAAACACTCTTTTTGTAGAATGTGCAATTGGATATTTGGAGCGATTTGAGGCCTATGATGAAAAAGCAAATATCTTCACCTAAAAACTAGATAGAAGCATTCTCAGAAACTTCTTTGTGATGAGTGCATTCAACCCACAGAGTTGAAACTTCCTTTTTTTAGAACAGTTTTGTAACACTCTCTTTGTAGAATCTGAATGTGGATACTTGGTGCGCTTTGAGGCCTATGCAGGAAATGGAAATATGTTCTCATAAAAACTAAGCAGAAGCATACTCACAAAGTTCTTAGTGATGAGTGCATTCAACTCAGAGACTTAAATCTTCCTTTTGATATAGCAGTTTTAAGACTCTCTTTTTGTAGAATCTGCAAGTGGATATTTGGAGCGCTATGAGGCCTACGCTGTAAAAGGAAATATCTTCACATAAAAACTATACAGAAGCATTCTCAGAAACATCTCTATGATGAGCGCATTGTACATACAGACTTGAACATTCTTTTGGATAGAGCAGTTTTGAAACACTCCTTTTGTAGAATTTGCAAGTGGATATTTGGTGTGCTTTGAAGCCTAATCTGGAAAAGGAAATATCTTCACCTTAAAAATAGACAGAAACATTCTCAGAAACTTCTTTGGGATGCGTGCATTCATCCAACAGAGTAGAAACTTCCTTTTGATAGACTAGTTTTGAAACACACTTTTTGTAGAATCTGCAGGTGTCTATTTGGAAAGGTTTGAGGCCTGTGGTGTTAAAGGGAATATCTTCACATAAAAACCAGATGGAAGCATTCTCAGAAACTTCAGTGTGCTTTATGCATTCAACTCACAGACTTGAACCTTACTTTTGATAGAGCAGGTTTGAAAAACTCTTTTTGTAGAAATTGCAAGTGGATATTTGGAGCGCTTTGAGGCCTATGCTGGAAAAGGGTATATCCTCACATAAAAATTAAACAAAACCATTCTCCGAAACTTCTTTGTGATGAATGCATTCAGCTTACAGAGTTGAACCTTCCTTTTGATAGAACAGTTTTGAAACACTCTTTTGCAGAATCTGCAAGTGGATATTTGGAGTGCTTTGAGACCTATGCTGGAAAAAGAAATATCTTCACATAAAAATTAGGCAGAAGCATTCTCAGACACTTCTCTATGATGAGTGCATTCAACTCACAGAGTTCAACCTTCCTTTTGGTAGAAGAGTTTTGAATCACTCTCTTTGTAGAATCTACATTAGATTATTTGGGGCGCATTGAGTCCTATGATGGAAAAGGGAATATCTTCCCATACAAACTAAGCAGAATCATTCTCAGTAACATTTTTGTGATGAGTGCATTCAACTCAGAGACTTGAACATTCCCTTTGATAGAGCAGTTTTGAAACACTCTTTTTATAGAATCTACAAGTGGATATCTGGAGCAATTTGAGGCCTATGCTGGAAAAGGAAATATCTTCACATAAAAACTAGACAGAAGCATTCCCAGAAATTTCTTTGTGACGAGTGCATTCAACTCACAGGGTTGAACTTTCCTTTTGATAGAACAATTTTGAAACACTCTGTTTGTAAAATTTGCAAGTGGATATTTGGAGCAATTTGAGGCCTATGTCGCAAAAAGTGAATATCTGAACATTTGAACTAGACAGAAGCATTCTCAGAGACTTCCTTGTGCCTTTTGCATTCATCTCACAGGCTTGAACCTTCCTTTTGATAGAGCGGTTTTGAAACACCCTTTTTGTAGACTCTGCAAGTGGATATTTAGAGCGATTTGAGGCCTATGGTGAAAAAGGGGATATCTTCACATAAATACTAGACAGAAGCATTCTCAGAAACGTCCCTGTGCCTTATGCAGTCAACTCACAGACTCGAAACTTCCTTTTGAAAGAGCAGATTTTAAATACTCTTTTTGTAGAATCTGCAAGTGGATATTTGGAGCGCTTTGATGCCTATGCTGGAAAAGGAAATATCCTCACATAAAAACGAGACAAAAGCATTCTCTGAAACTTCTTTGGGATGAATGCATTCAGCCCTCAGAGTTGAACCTTTCCTTTGATGGAACAGTTTTGAAACACTCTTTTTTTAGAATCTGCAAGTGGATATTTGGAACGAATTGGGGCCTCTGCTGGAAAAGGAAGTATCTTCACACAATATCTAGACGGAAGCATTCTCAGAAATTTCTCTGTGATGAGTCAGTTATGAAACACTCTCTTTGAAGAATCTACAAGAGATTGTTTGCAGCTCATTGAGGCCTATGCTGGAAAAAGGAATATCTTCACATATAAAGTAGACAGAAGCATTCTGAGAAACTTCCCTGCGCTTTGTGCATTCAACTCACACTCTTGAACCTTCTTTTTGAAAGAGCAGATTTGAAACACTCTTTTTGTAGAAACTGCAAGTGCATATTTGGAGCACTTTGAGGCCTATGATGGAAAGGAAATATCCTCACCGAAAAAATAGACAAAAGCATTCTCAGAAATTTCTTTGTGATGTGTGCATTTAACTCACCAAGTTGAACTTTCCTTTTGATAGAACAGTTTTGAAACAGTCTTTTTGTAGAATCTGCAAGTGGATATTTGGAGCATTTTGAGGTCTATGCTGTAAAAGGAAATATCTTCACATAAAAGCTAGACAGAAGCATTCTCAGAAATTTCTTTGTGATGAGTGCATTCAATTCACAGGGTTGAACTTTCCTTTTGATAGAATAGTTTTGAAACACTTTGTTTGTAGAATTTGCAAGTGTATATTTGGAGCGATTTGAGGCCTATGCTGCAAAAAGGGAATATCTGAACATAATAACTAGACAGAAGCATTCTCAGAGACTTCCCTGTGCTTTATGCATTCAACTCACATCCTTGAACCTTCCTTTTGATAGAACAGTTTTGAAACACTCTTTTTGTAGAATCTGCAATTGGATATTTGGAGCGATTTGAGGCCTATGATGAAAAAGGAAATAGCTTCACCTAAAAACTAGACAGAAACATTCTCAGAAACTTCTGTGGGATGAGTGCATTCAACCAACAGAGTTGATCCTTCATTTTGATAGACTAGTTTAGAAACACACTTTTTGTAGAATCTGTAAGTGGATGTTTGGAGGGATTTGAGGCCTATGCTGGAAAAGGAAATATCTTCACCTGAAAACTAGACAGAAGCATTCTCAGAAACTACTTTGTGATGAGTGCATCCAACTCACAGGGTTGAAATTTCCTTTTGATAGAACAGTTTGGAAACAATCTTTTTGTGGAATCTGCAAGTGGATATTTGGAGTGCTTGAGGCCTATGCTGCATTAAGAAATAACTTCACATAAAAACTATATTGAAGCATTCTGAAAAACATCTTTGTGCTGTGTGTCTTCAACTCACAGACTTGAAACTTCCTTTTGATAAAGCAGTTTTGAAACACCATTTTGTAGAATCTGCAGGTGGATAATTTTAGCACTTTGAGGCCTAGGCTGGAAAACGGAATATCTTCACATAAAAACTGGACAGAAGCATTCTCAGAAACTTCCATGTGCTTTAGGAATTCAACTCACAGACTTGAACCTTCCTTTTGACTGAGCAGTTTTGAAACTGTTTTTGTAGTACCTGCAATTGGATATTTGGAGCGCTTTGAGGCCTATGCTGGAAAAGGAAATACCGTCATATAAAAACAAGACAGAAGCATTCTCAGAAACTTCTTTGTGATGTGTGTTTTCAACTCACAGAGTTGAACCTTCCTGTTGAAAGAGCAGTTATGAAACACCCTTTTTTTAGAATCTGCACGTGGATATTTTTGAATCTTTGAGGCCAGTGCTGGAAAGGGAATATCTACACATAAAAACTAGACAGAAGAATTCTCAGAAACTTCTCTGTGTTTTATGATTTCAACTCACAGAGTAGAACCTTCCTTTTGATAGAGCAGTTTTGAAACACACTTTTTATGGAATCTGCATGTGGACATATGGAGCGATTTGAGGCCTATGCTGGAAAAAGGAATATCTTCATATAAAAACCAGACAGAAGCATTCTGAGAAACTTCCCTACACTTTGTGCATTCAACTCACACTCTTGAACCTTCTTTTTGAAAGATCAGATTTGAAACACTCTTTTTGTAGAAACTGCAAGTGCATATTTGGAGCGCTTTGAGGCCTATGATGGAAAAGGAAATATTCTCACAGAAATATTAGACAAAAGCATTCTCAGAAATTTCTTTGTGATGAGTGCATTTAACTCACCGAGTTGAACTTTCCTTTTGATAGAACAGTTTTGAAACGTCTTTTTGTAGAATCTGCAAGTGGATATTTGGAGCATTTTGAGGTCTATGCTGGAAAAGGAAATATCTTCACATAAAAACTAGACAGAAGCATTCTCAGAAATTTCTTTGTGATGAGTGCATTCAACTCACAGGGTTGAACTTTCCTTTTGATAGAAGAGTTTTGAAACAGTCTTTTTGTAGAATCTGCAAGTGCATATTTGGAGCGATTTGAGGCCTATGCTGCAAAAAGGGAATATCTTCACATAAAAACTAGAGAGAAGAATTCTCAGAAACTTCCCCATGCTTTATGCATTCAACTCAGACTTGAACCTTCCTTTCGATTGAGCAGTTTTGAAACACTCTTTTTGTAGTATCTGCAAGTGGATATTTGAAGAGATTTGAGGCCTATGATGAAAAAGGAAATATCTTCACCTAAAAACTAGACAGAAGCACTCTCAGAAACTTCTTTGAGATGAGTGCATTGAACTCACAGAGTTGAAACTTCCTTTTGATGGAACAGTTTTGTAACACTCTTTTTGTAGAATCTGCAAGTGTATATTTGGAGTGTTTTGATGCCAATGCTGGAAAAGGAAATATCTTCACATGAAAACTAGACAGAAGCATTCTCAGAAACTTCTCTGTGATGAGTGCATTCAATTCACAGAGGTGAACCTTCCTTTTGATAGACCGGTTTTGAAACACTCTCTTTATAGAATCTGAAAGTGGATACTTGGAGCGCTTTGAGGCCTATGCTGGAAATGGAAATATGTTCTCATAAAAACTAAGTAGAAGCATTATCACAAAGTTCTTATTGATGAGTGAATTCAACTCACAAACTTAAACCTTCCTTTTGATAGAGCAGTTTTGACACACTCCTTTTGTAGAATCTGCAAGTGGATATTTGGAGCGCTATGAGGCCTACACTGGAAAAGGAAATATTTTCGCCTAAAAACTATACAGAAGCATTCTCTGAAACATCTCTATGATGAGTGCATTGTACTCACAGACTTGAACCTTCCTTTTGACAGAGAAGTTTTGAAACACACTTTTTGTAGATCCGCAAGTGGATATTTTGTGTGCTTTGAGGCCTAAGTTGGAAAAGGAAATATCTTCAGATAAAAACTAGACAGAAGCATTCTCTGAAACTTCTTTGTGATGCCTGCATTCATCTAACAGAGCAGAACTTTCCTTTTGATAGCACAGTTTTGAAACACCCTTTTTGTAGAATCTTCAAGTGGATATTTGGAGCGATTTGAGGCCTATGCTGTAAAAGGGAGTATCTTCACATAAAAACTAGACGGAAGCATTCTCAGAAACTTCCCTGGGCTTTATGCATTCAACCCACAGACTTGAACCTTCTTTTTGAAAGAGCAGATTTAAAACTCTCTTTTTGTAGAAACTGCAAGTGGATATTTGGAGTGCTTTGAGAAACTGGACAGAGGCCTTCTCAGAAACTTCTTTGTGATGAATGCATTCAGCTCACAGTGTTGAACCTTCCTTTTGATAGAACAGTTGTGAAACACTATTTTTGTAGAATCTGAAAGTGGATATTTGGAGCTCTTTGAGGCTTGTGATGGAAAAGGAAATATCTACACATAAAATCTAAATGGAAGTGTTCTCAGAAACTTCTTTGTGATAAGTGCATTCAATTCACAGAGTTGAACCATCCTTTAGATTGAACAGTTTTGAAACACTCTTTTTGTAGAATCTGCAAGTGAATATTTGGAAGGCTTTGAGGCCTATGCTCGAAAAGGAAATATCTTCATATAAAAACTAGACGGAAGCATCCTCAGCGACTACTTTGTGATGACTGCATTAAACTAACAGAGTAGAACCTTCCTTTTGATAGAGCAGTTTTGAAACACCCTTTTTATAGAATCCGCAAGTGGACATTTGGAGAGATTTGAGGCCTATGCTGGAAAAAGGAATGTCTTCACATAAAAACTAGACAGAAGCATTCTGAGAAACTTCCCTGCACTTTGTGCATTCAACTCACAGGCTTGAACCTTGGTTTTGAAAGAGCAGATTTGAAACACTCTTTTTGCAGTATCTGCAAGTAGATATTTGGAAGGCTTTGAAGCCTATGCTGGAAAAGGAAATATACTCATGTAAAAACTAGACAAAAGCATTCTCAGAAACTTCTTTGTGATGAGTGCATTCAACTCACAGAGATGAACTTTCCTTTTGATAGAACAGTTTTGAAACACTCTTTTTGTAGAATCTGCAAGTGGATATTTGAGTGCTTTGAGGCCTATGCTGGAAAAGGAAATATCTTCACATAAAAACTAGATGGAAGCATTCTCAGACACTTCTCTGTGATGACTGCATTCAACTCAGAGAGATCAACATACTTTTTCATAGAACAGTTTTGAAGCACTCTCCTTGTAGAGTCTACAAGAGATCATTTGGAGTGCTTTGAGGCCTGTGCTGGAAAAGAAAATATCTTCCCATAAAAACTAAGCAGAACCATTCTCAGAAACCTTTTGTGATGAGTGGATTCACCTCACGGACTTGAACCTTCCTTTTGAAAGGGCAGATTTGAAACACTCTTTTTGTAGAATCTGCAAGTGGATATTTGGAGAGCTTTGAGGCCTATGATGGAAAAGAAAATATCTTTACATAAAAACTAGACAGAACCATGCTCAGAAACTTCTCTCTGATGAGTGCATTGAAGTCAAAGAGTTGAACCTTCCTTTTGATAGAGCAGTTTTGAAACACCCTTTTTGTAGAATGTGCAAGTGAATATTTGGAGCTCATTGAGGCCTATGCTGGAAAAGGAAATACCTTCACATAAAAACTAAACAAAAGGATTCTCAGAAAACTTTTTGTGATGTGTGCATTAAATTCACAGAGTTGAACAGTATTTTTGATGGAGCAGTTTTGAAACACCCTTTTTTCAGAATCAGCAAGTGGATATTTTGAGCGCTTTGAGGCCTATGCTGGAAAAGAAAATATCTTCACGTAAAAACTAGACTGAAGCATTCTCAGAAACTTCTTAGTGATGAGTGCATTCAACTCATGGATTTGAACCTTTGTTTTGATAAAGCGGTTTTGAAGCACACTTTTTGTAAAATCTGCAGGTGTATATTTGGAGTGCTTTGAGGCCTACACTGGAAAAAGGAATATCTTCACATAAGAACTTGACAGAAGCATTCTGAGAAACTTCCCCGTGCTTTATGTATTCAAATCAAAGAGTAGAACCTTACCTTTGATAGCGCAGGTTTGAAACACCCTTTTTGTAGAATCTACAGCTGGATATTTTGAGCGCTTTGAGGTCTATCCTGGAAAAGGAAATAACTTCACATAAAAACTAGACTGATGCATTCTCAGAAACTTCTTTGTAATGTGAGCATTCAACTCACAGAATCGAACATTCCTTTTGACAGAGCAGTTTTGAAACACCCTTTTTGTAGAAACTGCAAGTGGATATTTGTAGCCCTTTGAGGCCTATGCTGGAAAAGGAAATATCTTCACATAAAAACTAGACAGAAGCATTCTCAGAACCTTCTTTGTGATGATTGCATTGAACTCACTGAGTTGAAACTTCCTTTTGATAGGACAGTTTTGAAACACTCTTTTTTGTAGAATCTGCAAGTGGATTTTTGGAGCACTTTGAGGCCTACCCTAGAAAAGGAAATATCTTCACATAAAAACTAGACAGAAGAATTCTCAAAAACATCTTTATGATGAGTGCATTCAATTCACGGAATTGAACTTACCTTTTGATAGAGCAGTTTGAAATATTCTTTTAGTGGAATCTGAAAGTGGATATTTGGAGTGCTATGAGGCATTTGCTGGAAAAGGAAATATCTTCACATAAAAACGAGACAGAAGCTTTCTCAGAAACTGGTTTATGATGGGCGCATTCAAATCACAGAGTTGAAACTTCCTTTTGAAACAGCAGTTTTGAAACACACTTTTAGTAGAATCTGCAAGTGGATATTTGGAATGCTTTGAGGCCTATGCTGGAAAAGGAAATGTCTTCACAGAAAAACTAAATAGAAGAATTCTCAGAAACTTCTTTATGATGTGGGCATCAAACTCTCAGATTTGGACCTTCCTATTGATAGAACAGTTTTGCATCACTGTTTTTACAGAATCTGCAAGTGTATATTTGGCGTGCTTTGAGGCTTATGCGGTAAAAGGAAATAACTTCACATAAAAACGAAACAGAAGCATCCTCACCAACTTCTTTGTGATGTGTGCATTCAACTCACAGAGTGGAACCATACTTTTGATAGAGCAGTTTTGAAACACCCTTTTGGTAGGCTCTGCAAGTCGATATTTTCAGGGCTTTGAGGCCTATACTGGAAAAGTAAATATCTTCACATAAAAACTAGATGGAAGCATTGTCAGAAACTTCTTTGTGATGAGTGAGTTGAACTCACAGAGTTTAACTTTGCTTTTTAAGAGCAGTTTTGAAACACCCCTTTTATAAAATCTGCAAGTGGATATTTGGAGTGCTTTGATGCCAAGGATGGAAAAGGAAATATCTTCACATAAAAATTAGACAGAAGCATTCTGATAAACTTCTATGTGATGAGTGCATTCAAATCTCAGAGTTGAACCTTCCTTTTGAAAGAACAGTTTTGAAACACTCTTTTTGTAGAATCTGCAGTTGGATATTTGGAGCGATATGAGGCCTATCCTGGAAAGGGTTATATCTTTATATAAAAACTAGACAGTAGCATGCTCAGAAACTTCTTTGTTATGAGCACATTCATCTCACAGAGGTAAGACATCCTTTAAATAGAGCAGTTGTGAAACACTCTTTTTGTAGAATCTACAAGTGTATATTTGGAGTGCTTTGAGGCCTATGCTGGTTAAGGAAATATCTTCACACAAAAATTAGACAGAATCATTCTCAGAAATTTCTTTGTGATGAGCACATTCACCTCACAGAGTTAAGCCTTCCTTTTGATAGAGAAATTTTGAAACACTCTTTTTGTCGGATCTGCAAGTGGATATTTGGGGCACTATGAGGCCTACGCTGGAAAAGGAAATATCTTCACATAGAAACAAGACAGAAGCATTCACGAAAATTTCTTTTTTATGAGTGCATTCAACTCACAGAGTTGAACCTTCCTTTTCATAGAACAGTTTTGAAACACTCTTTTCGTAGAATCTGCAAGTGGATATTTGGAGCGTTTTGAGGCCTATGATGGAAAAGGAAATATCTTCACATAATAACTAGACAGAAGTATTCTCAGAAACTTCTCTGTGATGAGTGCACTGAACATCCTGAGATGAAACTTTCTTTTTATAGAACAGTTTTGAAACATTCTTTTTGTAGAATCTACAAGTGGATATTTGGAGCCCTTTGAGGCCTATGCTGGAAAAGGAAATATCTTCACATAAAAATTAGACAGAAGAATTCTCAGAAATATTTTTGTGTTCAGTGCTTTCAACTCACAGACTTGAACTTTCCTTTTGATAGAGCAGTTTTGAAAAATTATTTTGGTAGCATCTCAAAGTGGATATTTGGAGTGCTATGAGGCTTATGCCAGAAAATTGAATATCTTCACATAAAAACTAGACAGAAGCATTCTCAGAAACTTCTTTTGGATATGTGCGTTCAACTCACAGAGTTGAACCTTACTTTTGAAACAGCAGTTTTGAAACACACTTTTAGTAGAATCTGCAAGTGGATGTAAGGAATGCTTTGAGGCCTATGCTCGAAAAGTAAATATCTTCTCATAAAAAATAGACAGATGCATTCTCAGAAAGTTCTCTGTGATGAGTGCTTTCAACCCACAGAGCTGAGTTTTCCTTTTGATAGAACAGTTTTCAAACACACTTTTTGTAGAATCTGCAGGTGGATATTTGGAGCGGTTTGAGGCCTATGATGGAAAAGGAAATATTTTCTCATGAAAACAAAACAGAAGCATTTCAGAAACTTCTTTGTTATATGTGCATTCAACTCACAGAGGTGAACCATACTTTTGATAGAGCAGTTTTGAAACACCCTTTTTGTAGTATCTGCTAGTGTATATTTGGAGCACTTGGAGGCCTATACTGGAAAATTAAATATCTTCAAATAAAAATTAGACAGAAGCATTATGAGTAACTTCTTTGTAATGAATGCATTCAACTCACAGAGTTTAAAATTCCTTTTCATAGAGCAGCTTTGAAACACCCTTTCTGTAAAATCTGCATGTGGATATTTGGAGCTCTTTGAGGCCTATGCTAGAAATGGAAACATCTTCACATAAAAACTAAAAAGAAGGATTCTGGGAAACTTCTATGCGATGAGTCCATTTAACTCTCAGAGTTGAACCCTCCTTTTGATAGGACAGTGTTGAAACACTGTGTTTCAATAATCTGCAAGTGGATATTTGGAGCATTTTGAGGTCTATGCTGGAAAAGGAATTATCTTCACATTAAAACTAGACAGTAGCATTCTCAGAAACTTCTTTGTGATGAGTGCATTCAACTCAACAATTTGAGCCTTCCTTTTGATAGAGCAGTTTTGAAACCCTCTTTTTGTAGAATCTGCAAGTGGATATTTGGAGCACTTTGAGGCCTATGCTGGAAACGGAAATATCTTCACATAAAAACTAGACAGAAAAATCCTCAGAAACTTCTTTGTGATGAGCACATTCAATTCACAGAGGTGAGCGTTCCTTTTGAAAGAGCAGTTTTGAAACACTCTTTTTGTAGAATCTGCAAGTGGATATTTGGAGTACTTTGAGGCCTATTCTGGAAAAGGAAATATCTTCACATAAAAACTAGACAGCAGTATTCTCAGAAACTTTTCTGTGATGAGTGCATTGAACTCCCTTAGTTGAACCTTTCTTTTGATAGAAGAGTTTTGAAACACTCTTTTTGTAGGATCTGCAAGTGGATATTTTGAGCGCTTTGTGACCTAAGCTGGAAAAGGAAATATGTTCGCAAAAAACTAGATTGAAGAATTCACAGAAACTTCTTTATGATGAATGCACTTAACGCACAGACTTGAACTTTCTTTTAACAGAGCAGTTTTGAAACACCCTTTTGGCAGAATCTGAAAGTGGATATTTGGAGCGCTATGAGGCCTATGCAAGAAAAGGAAATATCTTCACATAAAAAGTAGACAGAAGCATTCTCAGAAACTTCTTTGTGATGTGTGCATTCAACTCACAGAGTTGAAACTTCGTGTTGAAACAGCAGTTTTGAAACACACTTTTTATAGAATCTGCAAGTGGATATTAGGAGCGTTTTGAGGCCTATGCTGGAAAAGGAAATATCTTCACATAAAAACTAAACAGAAGCATTCTAAGAAACTTCTTTGTGATGTGTGCATTCAACTCACAGCGTTGAACCTTACTTTTGATAGAGCAGTTTCGAAACACCCTTTTTGTAGTATCTGCAAGTGGATATTTGGAGCGCTTTGAGGCCTATGCTGGAAAAGGAAATATCATGACATAAAAACTAGACGGAAGCATTCTCAGAAACTTCTATGTGATGAGTGCATTCAACTAAAGGAGTTGAACTTTCCATTTGATATAGCAGTTTTGAAACACCATTTTTGTGGAATCTGCAAGTGGATATTTGGAGTGCTTTGAGACCTATGCTGGAAAGGGAAATATCTTCACATAAAAACTAGAGAGAAGCATTCTCAGAAACTTCCCTCTGCTTTATGCATTCAACTCACAGACTTGAACTTTCCTTTTGATGCAGCAGTTTTGAAACACTCTGTTTGTAGAATATACACGTGGATATTTGGAGCGCTTCGAGGCCTATGATAGAAAAGAAAATATCTTCACATAAAAACTCGATGGAAGCATTCTAAGAAACTTCTTTGTGATGACTGAATTCAATTGACAGACCTGAACCATCCTTTTGGTAGAAGAAATTTGAAACACTCTTTTTTTAGAATCTTCAAGTGGATACTTGGAGCACTTTGAGGCTTATGATTGAAAAGGAAATATTTTCACATAAAAACTAGACAAAAGCATTTTCAGAATCTTCTCTGTGATGAGTGCATTCACCTTACAGAGTTGTACTTTTCTTTTCATGCAACAATTTTGAAACACTCTTTTTATAGAATATGCACGTGGATATTTGCAGCTTTTTGAGGCCTATGCTGCAAAAGGAAATATTTTCACATAAAGACTAGACAGAAGCATTCTGAGAAACTTCTTTGTGATGTGCACATTCATCTCACAGAGGTGAACCTTTCTTTTGGTAGAACACTTTTGAAACATTCTTTTTCTAGAATCTCCAAGTTATTATTTGGAGCGCTTTGAGGCCTTTGCTGGAAAAGGAAACAACTTCACATAAAAACTAGATTGAAGCATTCTCAGACACTTCTTTGAGATGTGTGCATTCAACTTACAGGCTTGAACCTGCCTTTGATAGAGCAGATTTGAAACACTCTTTTTGTAGAATCTGCAAGTCGATATTTGGAGCACTTTCAAGCCTATGCTGGAATAGGAAATATCCTCATATAAAAACAAGATAGAAGCTCTATCGGAAACTTCTTTTTGATGAGTGCATTCAACTCACAGAGTTGAACCTTCCTTTTGATAGAACGGTTTTGAACCACTCTTTTTGTAGAATCTGCAAGTGGATATTTGGAGTGCTTTGAGGCCTATAATGGAAAAGGAAATATCTTCACATAAAACTAGACAGAAGCATTCTCATAAACTTCTCTGTGATTAGTGCATTGAACTCCCTCAGTTGAAATTTTCTTTTGATAGAAAAGTTTTGAAACACTCTTTTTGTAGAATCTGCAAGTGGATATTTGGAGCACTATGAGGCCTATGCTGGAAAACGAAATGTCTTCACATAAAAGTTATACAGAAGAATTCTCAGAAACATCTTTGTGATGATTGCATTCAACTCACAGAGTTGAACTTTCCTTTTGATAGAGCAGTTTTGAAAAACTCTTTTGGTAGAATCTGAAGGTGGATATTTGGAGCGCTATGAGGCCTATGCTATAAAAGAAAATATCTTCACATAAAAACTAGACAGAAGCATTTTCAGAAACTTCTTTGTGATGTGCGCATTCAACTCACAGAGTTGAACCTTGCTTTTGAATCAGCAGTTTTGAAACACACTTTTAGTTGATTCTGCAAGTGGATAGATTGAATGCTTTGAGGCCTAAGCTGGAAAAGGAAATATCTTCACATAAAAACTAAACAGAAGCATTCTCAGAAACTTCATAGAGATGTGTGCATTCAATTCACAGAGTTGAAGCTTACTTTTGATAGAGCAGATTTGAACCACCCTTTTTGTAGAATCTGCAAGTGGATATTTGGAGCGCTTTGAGGCCAATGCTGGAAAAGGAAATATCTTCACATAAAAACTAGACAGAAGCATTCTCAGAAACTTCTTTGTGATGTGTGCATTCAACTCACAGAATTGAACCTTCCTTTTGATAGAGCAGTTTTGAAACACCCTTTTCGTACAATCTGCAAGTGGATATTTGGAGCGCTTTGAGGTCTATGCGGGAAAAGGAAATATCTTCACATAAAAACTAGACAGAAGTATTCTCAGAAAGAGTGCATTAAACTGACAGAGTTGAACCTTCCTTTTGATAGAATACTTTGGAAACACTCTCTTTGTAGAATCTGCAAGTGGATACTTGGAGTGCTTTGGGGCCTATGCTGGAAAAGGAAATATCTTCACACAAAAACTAGACAGAAACATTCTCAGAAACTGCTTTGTGATTAGTGCATTCAACTCGCAGAGTTGAATCTTCTTTTTGATAGGACAGTTTTGAAACAGTCTTTTTGTTCAATCTGTAAATTTATATTTGGAACGCTTTGAGACCTATGATGGAAAAAGAAATATCATCCATAAAACTAGACAGATGCATTCTCAGAAAGTTCTTTGTGATGAGTGCATTCAACTCACAGAGTTGAACTTTCCTATTGATAGAAGAGATTTGAAACACACTTTTTGTAGGATCAGCAATTTATAATTGGAGGGCTTTGTGGCCTATGCTAGAAAAGAAAATATCTTCACACAAAAACTAGACAGAAGCATTCTCAGAGACTTCTTTGTAATGAGTGCATTCAACTCACACAGTTGAACCTTCATTTTCATAGAAGTGTTTTGAAACACTCTTTTTGTAGAATCTCCATGTGGATATTAGGAGCGCTTTAAAGCCTATGATGGAAAAGGAAATATCTTCACATAAAAACTAGAAAGAAGTTTTCCAAGGAACTTCTCTGTAATGATTGTATTCAACTCACGGATTGAACCTTCCTTTTGATTGAGCAGTTTTGGAACACCATTTTTGTAGATTCTGCAAGTGGATATTTGGAGCAATTTGATGCCTGTGCTGGAAAAGGAAATATATTCACCTAAAACCTAAACAGAAGCATTATCAGAAACTTCTTTTTGGTGTGTGCATTCAACTCACAGAGTTAAACCATACTTTTGATAGTGCAGTTTGCAAACACCCTTTTGTAGAATCTGCAAGTGGATATTTGGAGCGCTTTGAGGCCTATACTGGAAAAGTAAATATCTTCACATAAAAACTAGACAGAAGCATTTTCAGAAACTTCTTTGAGATGAGTGCATTCAACTCACAGAGTTTAAACTTCCTTTTGATAGAGCAGTTTTGAAACAACCTTTTTTAAAATCTGCAAGTGGATATTTGGAGCGCTTTCGGGCCTATGCTGGAAAAGGAAACATCTCCACATAAAAATTAGACAGAAGCATTCTCAGAAACATCTTTGTGATGAGTGCATTCAACTAATGTAGTTGAACATTCCATTTGATATAGCAGTTTTGAAACACTCTTTTTGTGGAATCTGCAACTGAATATTTGGAGCACTTCGAGGCCTATGCTGGAAAAGGAAATATCTTCACATAAAAACTAGAGAGAATCATTCTTACAAACTTCACTGTGCTTTACACATTCAACTTACAGACTTGAACTTTCCTTTTAATAGAGCAGTTTTGAAACACTCTTTTTGTAGGATCTGAAAGTGGATATTTGGAGCACTTTGAGGCCTATTCTGGAAACGGAAATATCTTCACACAAAAAATTGACGGAAGCATTCTAAGAAACTTCTTTGTGATGAGTGAATTCAAATCACAGGCTTAAACCATCCTTTTGATAGAGCAGTTTTCAAACACTCTTTTTGTATAATCTGCAAGTGGATATTTGGAGGACTTTGAGGCCTATGCTGGAAAAGGATATATCTTCACATAAAAAATAGACAAAAGGATTTTCAGAAACTTCTTTGTGATGAGTGCATTCAACTCAAAGAGTTGCACCTTCCTTTGATAGAACAGTTTTGAAACACTCTTTTTGTACAATCTGCAAGTTGATGTTGGAGCGCTTTGAGGCCTGTGCTGGAAAAGGAAATAACTTCACATAAAAACTAGATGGAAGCATTCTCAGAAACTACTTTGGGATGTGTTCATTCAACTCACAGGCTTGAACCTTTCTTTTGTTAGAGGAGTTTTGAAACACTCTTTTTGTAGAATCTGCAAGTGGATATTTGGAAAACTTTGGGGCTTATGATGGAAAAGGAAATACCTTCTCATAAAAACTACAGAGAAGAATTCTCAGAAACTTCCCTGTGACGACTGCATTCAACTCATAGAGTTGAACCTTCCTTTTGACAGAACGGTTTTGAAACACTCTTTTGAACAATCTGCAAGTGAATATTTGGAGTGCTTTGAGGCCTATGCTGGAAAGGGAAATATCTTCACATAAAAACTAAGCAGAAGCATTCTCAGAAACTTCTTTATGATGAGTGCATTCAACTAACAGATTTGAACCTTCCTTTTCATAGAGCAGTTTTGAAACACTCTTTTTGTAGCATCTACAAGTGAATATTTGGAGGGATTTGAGGCCTATGATGGAAAAGTAAGTATCTTCACATAAAAACTAGACAGAAGTATTCTCAGAAGCTTCTTTGTGATGCGTGCATTCACCTAACAGAGTTGAACCTTCCCTTTGATAGAACAGTTTTGAAACACTATTTTTGCAGAATCTGCAAATGAATATTTCGAGTGCATTGGGACCTATGATGGAAATGGTAATATCTTCACATAAAAACCAGACAGAAGCATTCTCAGAAACTTCTCTGTGATGAGTGCATTCAACTCACAGAGTTGAACCTTCCTTTTGATGTAACAGATTTGAAACACTCTCTTTGTAGAATCTGCAAGTGGATATTTGGAGCACTTTCTGGTGTACACTTTAAAAGGATATATCTTCACATAAAAAATAGACAGAAGCATTCTCCAAAACTCCTTTGTGATGAGTGCATTCAACTCACAGACTTGAACCTTCCTTTTGATAGAGCAGTTTTGAAACACTCTTTTTGTAGAATCTGCAAGTGGATATTGGGAGCGCTTTGAGGCCTATGCTGGAAATGGAAACATCTTCACATTAAAAATAGTCAGAAGAATTCTCAGAAACTACCTTGTGATGAGTGCATTTCACTCACAAATTTGAACCTTCCTTTTGATAGAACAGTTCTGAAGCACTCTTTTCCTAGAATCTCCAAGTGGATATTTTGAGCACTTTGAGGCCTATGCTGGAAAAGGAAATATCTTCACATAAAGACTAGTCTAAAGCATTCTCACAAAATTCTTTGTGATGAGTGCATTCAACTCACAGAGTTGAAACTTCCTTTTGATAGAAAAGTTTTGAAACACTCTTTTTGTAGAATCTGGAAGTAGATATTTGGAGCACTTTGGGGCCTACGATGGAAAAGGAAATATCTTCACATAAAAACTAGACAGAAGCATTCTCAGAAACTTCTCTGCGATAAGTGCATTCAACTCACAGAGCTGAACCTTCCTTTTGAAAGAACAGTTTTGAAACACTGTTTTTGTACAATCTGCAAGTGGATATTTGGAGCACTCTGAGGCCTATGCTGGAAATGGAAATATCTTCACATGAAAAATAAGCAGAAGCATTCTCAGAAACTTCTTTGTGATGAGTGCATTCAACTGCCAGACTTGAACCTTCCTTTTGTTAGAGCAGTTTTGTAACACTCTTTTTGTAGAGTCTGCAAGTGGACATTTGGAGCGCTTTGAGAACTATGCTGGAAAATTAAATATCTTCACATAAAAACTAGACAGAAGTACTCTCATCAAATTCTTTGTTGTGAGTGCTTTCAACTCACAGAGTTGAACCCTCTTTTTAATAGAACAGTTTTGAAACCCTGTTTTTAAAGAATCTGCAGGTGGAGATATAGAGTGCTTTGAGGTCTATGATGGAAAAGGAAGTATCTGTGATGTGTCCATTCAACTCACAGACTTAAACCTAACTTTTCATAGAGCAGTTTTGAAACAATCCTTTTGTAGAATCTGCAAGTGCATGTTTGGAGTGCTTTGAGGCCTATGCTGGAAAAGGAAACATCTTCTTACAAAAATTAAGTAGAAGCTTTCTCCGAAACTTCTTTGTGATGGGTGCATTCAACTCACAGGGTTGAACTTTCGTTTTGGTAGAACAGTTTTGGAAAACTCTCTTTGTAGAATCTGCAAGTGGATATTTGGAGCGCTTTGAGGCCGATGCTGGAAAAGGAAATATCTTCACATAAAAACTAGACAGAAGCATTCTCAGAAACATCTTTTGATGAGTGCATTAAACTCACAGACTTGGACCTTCCTTTCCATAGAGCAGTTTTGAAATGCTCTTTTTGTAGAATCTGCAAGTGGATATGTGGAGCACTTAGAGGCCGATGTTGGAAAAGGAAATATTATCACATAAAAACTACACAGAAACATTCTCAGAAAATTTTCTGCAATGAGTGCATTCAACTCACAGAGTTGAACCTTCCTTTTGAGAGAACAGTTTTGAAACATTCTCTTTGTAGAATCTGCAAGTGTATATTTGGAGAGCTTTGGGGACTATGATGGAAAAGGAAATATCTTCACATAAAAACTAGACAGAAGCATTCTCAGAAACTTCTTTGTGATGTGCGCATTCAACCAACTGTGTTGAACCTTCCTTTTGATAGAGCAGTTTTGAAACACCCTTTTTATGGGATCTGCAAGTGTATATTTGGAGAGCTTTGAGGCCTATGTTGGAAAAGGAAATATCTTCACATAAGAACTAGACAGAAACATTCTCAGAAACTACCCTGTGCTTTATAAATTCAACTCACAGACTTGAACCTTCCTTTTGATAGAGCAGTTTTGAAACACTCTTTTTGTAGAATCTGCAAGTGGATATTTGGAGCGCTTTGAGGCCTATGCAGGAAAAGGGAATATCTTCACATAAAATCAAGACAGAAGCATTATCAGAAACTTCCTGTGTGTTATGCATTTATCTCACAGACTTGAAATTTCCCTTTGATAGAGCAGTTTTGAAACACTCTTACTGAAGAAACTGCAAGTGGATATTTGGACAGCTTTGAGGTCTATGCTGGAAAAGGTAATATCTTCACATAAAAATTAAGCTGAAGCATTCTCAGAAACTTCTTCATGATGAGTGCATTCAACTGACAGACTTGAACTTTCCTTTTGATAGAGTCGTTTTGAAACACTCTTTTTGTTGGATCTGCAATTGGATATTTGGAGCACTTTGAGGCCTATGCTGGTAAAGGAAGGGTCTTCACATAAAAACTAGACAGAAGCATTCTCAGAAACTTCTTTGTGATGTGTGCACTCAACTCACAGAGTTGAACCTTCCTTTAGATAGAGAAGTTTTCAAACACCCTTTTTGTAGAATATGAAAGTGGATATTTGGATCACTTTGAGGCCTATGATGGAAAAGGAAATATCTTCACATAAAAACTTGACAGAAGCATTCTAAGAAATTTCCCTGTGCTTTATGGATTCAACTCACGGAATTGAACTTTCCTTTTGATTGAGTAGTTTTGAAACACACTGTTTATAGAATCTGCAAGTGGATATTTGGAGCATTTTCTGGCCTATGCTGGAAAAGGGAATGTCATCACATAAAAACTAGACAGAAGCATTCTAAGAAACTTCCCTGTGCTTTATGAATTCAACTCACAGACTTCAATTTTCCTTTGATAGAGCAGTTTTGAAACACACATTTTGTAGAATCTGCAAGTGGATATTTGGAGCGCTTTCTGACCTATGCTGGAAAAGGGAATATCTTCAGAGAAAATGTAGACAGAAGCATTCTCAAAAATTTCACTTTGCTTTAGGCATTTAACTCACAGACTTGAACCTTCCTTTTGATAGAGCAGTTTTGAAAAACTCTTATTGTAGAATCTGCATGTGGATATTTGGAGCGATTTGAGGCCTATGCTGGAAAAGGAAATATCTTCACATAAAAACTAGACAGAAACATTCTCAGAAACTTCTTTATGATGAGTGCATTCATCTCACAGAGTTGAACATTACTTTTGATAGAACAGTTTTGAAACACACTTTTTGTGGAATCTGCAAGTGGATATTTGGAGCGTTTCGAGGCCTATGATGGAAAAGGAAATATCTTCATATAAAAACTAGACAGAAGCATTCTCAGAAATTTCTCTGTGATGAGAGCATTGAACTCACAGAGTTGAACTTTCCCTTTTGTAGAACAGTTTTGAAACACTCTTTTTGTACAATCTGCAAGTGGATATTTGCAGCGCTTATAGGCCTATGCAGGAAAAGGAAACATCTTCACATAACAGCTAAGCAGAAGCATTCTCAGAAAGTTCTTTGAGATGAGTGCATTCAACTCACAGACTTGAACCTTCCTTTTGATAGAGCAGTTTTGAAACACTCGTTTTGTAGTATCTGCAAGTGGATATTTGGAGCGCTTTGAGGCCTATGCTGGAAAAGGTAATATCTTCACATAAAAATTAAGCTGAAGCATTCTCAGAAACTTCTTCATGATGAGTGCATGCAACTGACAGACTTGAACTTCCTTTTGATAGAGCTGTTTTGAAACACTCCTTTTGTGGAATCTGCAATTGGATATTTGGAGCGCTTTGAGGCCTATGTTGGAAAGGGAAATATCTTCACATAAAAAAATAGACAAAAGCATTCTCAGACAGTACTTTGTGATGAGTGCATTGAACTCGCAGAGTTGAACCTTTATTTTCATAGAACAGTTTTGAAACACTCCCTTTTGTAGAATCTGCAAGTGGATATTTGGGAGTGTTTAAGCCTATGATGGAAAAGGAAATATCTTCATATGAAAATTAGACAGAAGCATTCTCAGAAACTTCTTTGTTATGAGTGTGTTCAACTCACAGACTTGAACCTTCCTTTTCATAGAGCTGTTTTGTAAGACACTTTTTGTAGAATCTGCAAGTGGATATTTGGAGCGCTTTGAGGCCTATGCTGGAAAAGGAAATATCTTCAAATAAAAACTAGACAGAAGTATTCTCAGAAACTTCTCTGTGATCACTGCATTGAACTCACAGAGATGAACCTTCCTTTTGATAGAAGAGTTTTGAAAAATTCTCTTTGTAGGATCTTCAAGGGTATATTTGGAGTCCTTTGAGACCCATGCTGTAAAAGGAAATATCCTCACATAAAAACTAGACAGAAGCATTCTCAGAAACTTCTTTGTAATGTGTGCATTCAACTCACAGAGTTGAACATTCGTTTTGATAGAGCAGTTTTGAAACACACTTTTTGTAGAATCTGCCAGTGGATATTTGGAGATATTTGAGGACTGTGCCGGAAAAGGGAAAATCTTCACATAAAAATATTAAAGAAGCATTCACAGAAACTTCCCTGTGATTTATGCATTCAATTCGCAGACTTGAACCTTTCTTTTGATAGAGCAGTTTTGAAATACTGTTATTGTAGAATCTACAAGTGGATATTTGGACTGCTTTGTGTTCTATGCTGAAAAAGGAAATATCATCACATAGAAACTAGACAGAAGCATTCTCAGAAACTTCTTGGTGATGAGTGCATTCAAATCACAGAGTTCAAACTTCCATTTGACAGAACATTTTTGAAACACTCTTTTTATGGCATCTGCAAGTGGATATTTGGAGCGCTTTGAGGCCTACAATGGAAAAGGGAATATCCGTGATGAGTGCCTTCAACTCACAGACTTGAACCTTCCTTTTGATAGAGCAGTTTTGGAACACTCCTTTTGTAGAATCTGCAAGTGGATATTTGGAGCGCTATGAGTCCTACACTGGAAAAGGGAATATCTTCACATAAAAAGTAGACAGAAGTACTCTCAGAAACTTCTTTGTGATGAATGCATTCAACTCACAGAATTGAACCTTCCTTTTGATAGAACAGTTCTGAAACATTCTTTTTATAGAATCTGCAAGTGGATGTTTTGAGGGCTTTGAGGCCTATGCTGGAAAAGGAAATATCTTCACATAAAAAATAGACAGAAATAATCTCAGAAAATTCTTTGTGATGAGTGCATTCAACTCAAAGACTTGAACCTTCTTTTGATAGAGCTATTTTGAAACACTTTTTGTGGAATCTGCAAGTGGATGTTTGGAGCAATATGAGGCCTATGCTGGAAAAGGAAATATATCCACATAAAAAGTAGACAGAAGCATTCTCAGAAACTTCGTTGTGATGTATGCATTCAACTATCAGAGTTGAACCTTCCTTTTGATAGAGAAGTTTTGAAACACCCTTTCTGTAGAATCTGCAAGTGGATATTTGGAGCGCTTGAGGCCTATGCTGGAAAAGGAAATATCTTCACATAAAAATTAGACTGAAGCATTATCAGAAACTTCCCTGTGCTTTATGAATTCATCTCACAGACTTGAACATTCCTTTTGATAGCTCAGGTTTGAAACACTCTTTTTATAGTGTCTGCCAGTTGATATTTTGGGCGCCTTGAGCGCTATGCTGGAAAAGGAAATATCTTCACAGAAAAACTAGACAGAAGCAATTTCAGAAACTTCTTTGTGATGAGTGCATTCAACTCAAAGACTTGAACCATCTTTTGATTGAGCAATTTTGGAACACTCTTTTTGTAGAATCTGCAAGTGGATGTTTGGAAAAATTTGAGGCCTATGCTGGAAAAGGAAATATCTTCACATAAAAAGTAGACAGAAGCATTCTCAGAAACTTCTTTGTGATGTATGCATTCAACTCACCATGTGGAACCTTCCTTTTGATACAGCAGTTTTGAAACACCCATTCTGTAGTATCGGCAAGTGGATATTTGGAGCGCTTGAGGCCTATGGTGGAAAAGGAGATATGTTCCCATAATAATTAGACAGAAGCATTGTCAGAAACTTCCCTGTGCTTTATGAATTCAACTCACAGTCTTGAACATTCCTTTTGATAGTTCAGGTTTGAAACACTCTTTTTGTAGTATCTGCAATTTGATATTTGGGGCGTTTGAGCGCTGTGCTGGAAAAGGAAATATCTTCACATAAAAACCAGACAGAAGAATTCTCAGAGACTTCTTAGTGATGAGTGCATTCAACTCACGCAGTTGAACCTTCCTGTTGATAGAACAGTTTTGAAACACTATTTTTGTAGAATCTGCAAGTGGATATTTGGAGCGATTTCAGGCTTATGATGGAAAAGGAAATATCTTCACTTATAAATTAGACAAAAGCATTCTCCGCAACTTCTCTGTGATGAGTGCATTCAACTGATAGTGTTTAACTTTCCTTTTGATGGAACAGTTTTGAAACTCTCTCTTTGTAGATTGTGGAAGTGGATACTTGGAGCGCTTTGATGCCTATGCTGGAAAAGGAAATATCTTCACATAAAAAATAGACAGAAGCATTCTCAGAAACTTCTTTGTGATGAGAGCATTTAACTCACGGATGTGAACCTTCCTTTTGATAGAACAGTTTTGAAGCATTCTTTTTGTAGAATCTGCAAGTGGATATTTGGAGTGCTTTGAAGCCTATGCCGGAAAAGGAAATATCTTCACATAAAAACCAGACAGAAGCATTCTCAGAAACTTCTTTTTGATGAGTGCATTCAACTCACAAAGTTGAACCTTCCTTTTGATAGAAGAGTTTTGATACACTCTTTTTGTGAAATCTGCAAGTGGATATTTGGAACCCTTTGAGACCTACACTGGAAAAGGAAATAAATTCACATAAAAACTAGATTGAAGCATTCTCAGAAACGTCTTTCTTATGTGTGCATTCAACTCACAGACGTGAACCTTCCTTTTGATAGAGCAGTTTTGAAACACTCTTCTTGTAGAATTTGCAAGGGTATATGTGGAGCGCTTTGAGGCCCATGCAGGTAAACGAAATATCTTCACATAAAAACAAGACAGAAGCATTCTCAGAAACTTGTTTGTGATGTGTGCATTCAAATCACAGTGTTGAACCTTCCTTTTGATAGAGCACTTTTGAAACACCCTTTTTGTAGAATCTGCAAGTGCATATTTGGAGTGATGTGACGCCAATGCTGGAAAAGGGAATCTCATCACATAAAAACTAGACAGAAGCATTATCAGAAACTACTTTGTGATGGGTGCATTCAACTCACAGTGTTGAACCTTCCTTTTGATAGGACAGCTTTGAAACACTCTTTTTGTAGAGTCTGCAAGTGGATGTTAGGAGTGCATTGAGGCCAAAGGTGAAAAAGGCAATACCTTCACATTAAAAGTAGACAGAAGCATTCTCAGAAACTTCTTTGTGATGAGTGCATTCAGCTCACAGAGTTGAACTTTATTTTTGATAGAGCAGTTTTGAAACACTCCTTTTGTAGAATCTGCAGATAGATATTTGGAGCACTATGATGCATTTGCTGGAAACGGGAATATCTTCAAATAAAAAGTAGATAGAAGTATCCTCAGAAAGTACCTTGTGATGTGTGCATTCAACTCACTGAGATGAACCTTCCTTTCGATAGAGCTGTTTTGAAACACCCTTTCTGTACAATCTGCAATTGGATATTTGGAGCGATTTGAGGCCTATGCTGGAAAAGGGAATATCTTCATATAAAAATTAGACAGAAGCATTCTCAGAAACATCTTTGTGATGTGTTCATTCAACTCACATAATTGAACATAACTTTTCATACAGCAGTTTTGAAACACTCTTTTTGTAGAATCTGCAAGGGGAGAAGTTGACCAATTTGAGGCTTTCATTGGAAAAGGGAATATCTTCACATAAAAACTTGACAGAAGCATTCTCAGAAACTTCTTTTTTGATGTGTGCATTTAGCTCAGAGTTGAACCATCCTTTTGGTAAAGCAGTATTGAAACACTCTTTTTGTACAATCTGCAATTGGATATTTACCTATTTGAGGCCTTCATTGTAAACGGGAATGTCTTCACATAAAAACCAGACAGAAGCATTCTCAGAAACTTCATTGTGATGTGGTCGTTTGACTCACAGTGTTGAACCTTTATTCTGATTGAAGAGTTTTGAAACACTCTTTTTGTAGAATCTGCAACTGGATATATGGACTGCTTTGAGGCCTTCATTAGTAATGAGAATAATTTCGAATAAAAACTAGATGGAAGTAGTCTCAGAAACTAATTTGTGATGTGTGCATTCTACTTGCATAATTGAACCTTCCTTTCAATAGAGTAGTTTTGAACACTCTTTTTCTAGAACCTGCAAGGGGATATTTGGAGCGTTTTGAGGCCTTCATTGGAAATGGGAATATCTTCACATAAAAATTGAACAGAAGCATTCTCAGAAAATTCTTTGTGATGTGTGAATTGATCTCACAGATTTGAACCTTCCTTTTGATAGACCAGTTTTGAAACACCTTTTTTGTAGAATCTACAAGAGTAGATTTGGAGTGCAAGGGGATATTTGAACCGTGTAGAGGCATTCGTTGGAAATGGGAATATCTTCACATAAAAATTGCACAGAAGCATTCTCATAAACTACTTTGTGATGTGTGCATTCTACTCGCAGAGTTGAAACTTCCTTTCAATAGTGCAGTTTCAAACCACTCTTTTTGTAGAATCTGCAAGGGGATATTTGTAGCGTTTTGAGGTCTTTGTTGGAAACGGGAATATCTTCACATAAAAACTGGACAGAAGAATTCTCAGAAATTCCTTTTGATGTGTGCATTCAACTCACAGACTTGAACATTCCTTTTGATACAGCAGTTTTGAAACAACTCTTTTTTAGAACCTGAAAGAGGACATTTTAGGCGCTTTGAGGCCTTTGGTGGAAAAGGAAATATCTTCTCATAAAAACTAGACAGAAGCATTCTCAGAAACTTCTTTCCAATGTGCGCATTCAACTCACAAAGTTGAACCTTCCTTTTGATAGAGCAGTTTTGAAACACTCCTTTTGTAGAATCTGCAAGGGGATATTTAGACCTATTTGAGGCCTTTGTTGGAAATGGGAATATCTTCACATAAAAACTGTACAGAAGCTTTCTCAGAAACTTCTTTGAGATGTGTGCATTCAACTCTCAGAGTTGAAGCTTCCTTTTTATAGAGCAGATTTTAAACTCTCTTTTTGTACAATTTGCAATGGGATATTTGGACAGTTTTGGGAGATCTTTGGAAACGTGTATATCTTCAAATAGAAACTAGACAGAAGCATTCTCAGAAGCTTCTTCATGATGAGTGCATTCAACTCACAGAGTTGAGCCATCCTTTTGATAGCGCAGTTTTGAAACACTCTTTTTGTAGAAACTGCAGGTGGTTATTTGGAGCACTTTGAGACCAACGGTACAAAAGGAAATATCTTCACATAAAAACTAGACAGAAGCAGTCTCATAACTTCTTTTTGATGTGTCCATTCAACTCACTGAGTTGAACCTTCCTTTTGATAGACCGGTTTTGAAACACTCTTTTTGTAGAATCAGCAAGTGTATATTTTGAGCGCTTCAAAGCCTTCACTGGAAATGACAATATCTTCAAATAAAAACGAGATAGAAGCATTCTCAGAAACTACTTTGTGATGTATGCATGCAACTCAAAGAGTAGACTATTTCTTTTGATAGAACAAATTTGAAACACTCTGCTTTTAGAATCTGCAAGTGGTCATTTGTAGAGCTTTGAGGGCTGTGGTGGAAAATGAAATAACTTCAAATAAAAACTAGAAAGAAGAATTCTGAGAAACTTCTTCGTGATATTTGCATTCATCTCACAGACTTGAACTTTCCTTTTGATAGAGCAGTTTTGAAACACTTTTTATAGAATCTGCAAGTGGACATTTCGGGCGCTTTGAGGCCTTCGGTGGAAAAAGAAATATCTTTACATAAAAACTAGACAGAAGCATTCTCAGAAACTTCTTGGCAATGTGTTCATTCAGCACACAGAGTTGAAACTTCCTTTTGATGGAGCAGTTTTGGAACACTCTTTTTCTAGAATCTGCAAGTGGATATTTGGAGCACTATGATGCATTTGCTGGAAACGGGAATATCTTCAAATAAAAAGTAGATAGAAGTATCCTCAGAAAGTACCTTGTGATGTGTGCATTCAACTCACTGAGATGAACCTTTCTTTTGATAGAGCAGTTTTGAAACCCTCTTTTTATAGAATCTGCAAGTGCATATTTGGAGTGAATAGGCCTATGCTGGAAAAGGAAATATCTGCCTATAAAAAGTAGAGAGAAGCATTCTCAGAAAATTCTTTGTGATATGTGTAATCAACTTTCACTTTTGAAACCTCCTTTTGATAGAGCAGTTTTGAAACACTGTTTTTGCAGAATCTGCAAGAGGATATTTGGAGCGGTTTGAGGCCTATGCTGGAAAAGGTTATATCTTCCCATAAAAAGTAGAGAGATGTATTCTCAGAAACTTCATTTTGCTGCGTGCATTCAACTCACACAGTTGTACCTTCCTTTTGATAAAACAGTTTTGAAACACTCTTTTTGCATAATCTGCAACTGGATATTTGAAGCCCTTGAAAGCCTACGCTGGAAAAGGAAATATCTTCACATAAAAACTATACAGAAATATTATCAGAAACTTCTTTGTGATGTGTGCATTCAGCTCACAGAGTTGAACCTTCCTTTTGATAGTGCAGTTTGGAAGCACTCTTTTTGTAGAATCTGCTACTGGATACTAGGGGCATCTTGAGGCCTATGCTGTAAAAGGAAATATTTTTCCATAAGAACTAGACAGAAGTATACTCAGAAACTTCTTTGTGGTGTGTGCATTCAAATCACAAAGATGAAATTTCCTTTTGATAGACCAGTTTTGAAATACTATTTTTGAAGTATCTGCAAGTGGATATTTGGAAGGCTATGAGGCCTGTGCTTGGAAAAGGAAATATCTTCACGTAGAAACTAGAAAGAGGCATTCTCAGAAACTTATTTGTGATGTGTGTGTGCTTTCAACACACAGAGTTGAACCTTCCTTTTGATAGAGCAGTTTTGAAACACTCTTTTTGTAGAATCTGCAAGAGGATATTTTCAACGCCTTGAGGCCTGTGCTGGAAAAGGAAATATCTTCACGTAAAAACTAGACAGAAGCATTCTCAGAAATTTCTTTGTGATGTCTGAATTCAACTCATAGAGTTGAACATTCCTTTTGATAGCGCAGTTTTGAAACACTCTTTTTATAGAATCTGCAAGTGGACATTTGGAGTCCCTTAAGGACAATGCTTGAAAAGGAAATATCTTCACCTAAAAACTAGACAGAAGCGTTCTCAGAAACTTCTTTGTGATGTGTGCCTACAGCTCACAGAGTTGAACCTTCCTTTTGATAGGGCAGTTTCAAAACACTCTTTTTTTTTCGAATATGCAAGGGAATATTTGGAGTGATTACAGATTTTGGGGGAAAAGGAAATATGTTCATTTAAAAACTAAACAGAAGTTTTCTCAGAAACTAATTTGTGATGCATGCTTTCAACTTCCAGATTTGTACTTTCCATTTGATAGAGCAGTTTAGAAAGACTCTTTTTGTAGAAATTGCAGGTGGTTGTTTGCAGTGCTTTAAGGAATATGCTGGAAAAGGAAATATCTTCACATAAAAATTATACAGAAGCATTCTCAGAAACTTCTTTGTGATATGTGGCTTCAACTCACCGAGTTGAACAATCCTTTTGATAGAGCAGTTTTGGAACACTCTTTTTGTAGATTATCCAAGTGGATACTTTGATCCCTTAGATGCCAATGATGGAAAAGGAAATATCTTCACATAAAAATTAGAGAGAAGCATTTTCAGAAACATCCTTGAGATGTGTTCATTCAACTCACAGAGTTGAACTTTCCTTTTGATAGAGCAGTTTTGGAACACTATTTTTGGAGAATCTGCAAGTGCATATACGGAACGCTTTGAGGTCAATGCTGAAAAAGGAAATATCTTCACAAAAACTAGACAGAAGCATTCTCACGAACTTCTTTGTTATGTGTGCTTTCAACACACTGAGTTGAATGTTCCTTTTGATAGAGCAGCTTGAAACACTCTTTTTGTAGAATCTCCATGTGAATATTGCAAGCAGTTTAAGGTCTAAGCTGGAAAAGGAAATATCTTCACATAAAAAGTAGATAGTAGCATTCTCAGAAACTTCTTTGTGATATATGCATTCAACTCAAGGAGTTGAACCCTTTTATTGATAGAGCAGTTTTGAAACACTCATTTTGTGGAATCTGCAAGGGGATATTTGGAGCACTTTGATTTCTAAGCTGGAAAAGGGAATATCTTCACATAAAAACTAGACAGAAGCATTCTCAGAAACTTCTTTTTGATGTGTGCATTCAACTCACAGAGTTGAACATTCTTTTTGATAGAGCAGTTTCGAAACAGTCTTTTTGTAAAATCTGCAAGTGGATATCTGGAGCGCTTTGAGGCCTATGCTGGAAAAATAAGTATTTCCTATAAAAAGTAGAGAGAAACATTCTCAGAAACTTCTTTGTGACGTTTGCATTCAACTCACAGAGTTGAACCTTCCTTTTGATACAGCAGCTTTGAAAAGCTTTTTGTAGTATCTGCAAGTGTATATTTGAAGCTCTTTAAGGTCTATGCTGGAAATGGAAATATCTTCACATAGAAACTAGGCAGAAGCATTATCATAAACATCTTTGTGATGTGTGCATTCAATTCACAGAGCTGAAACATCATTTTGATAGAGCAGGTTTGAAGCACTCTTTTTGCAGAATCTGCAAGTGGTTATTTTGAGCGCTTTGAGGCCAATGCTGTAAAAGAAAATATCTTCATCTAAAAACTAGACAGAAGCATTATCAGAAACATCCATGAGATGTGTGCATTCAATTTACAGAGTTGAACCTTCCTTTTGATAGAATAGTTTTGAAACACTCTTTTTGTAGAATCTGTAAGTGGATATTTGGATCGCTTTGTGGCCAATGCTGGAAAAGGAATTATATTCAAATAAAAACTAGACAGCAGCATTCTCACAAACTTCTTTGTTCTGTGCCCATTCAACACACAGAGTTGAACCTTCTTTTTGATACAGCAGTCTTGAAACAATCTTTTTTCAGAATCTCCAAGTCAATATTTTGAGCGCTTAGAGGTCTATTCTGGAAAAGGAAACAGCTTCACTTAAAAACTAGACAGAAGCATTCTCAGAAACTTCTTTGTGATGTCTACATTCAAGTTATAGAGTTGAAACTTCATTTGATAGAGCAGTTTTGAAACACTCTTTTTTTATAATCTGCAAGTGGATATTTGGAGCAATTTGAGGCCAAACCTGGAAAACGAAATATCTTCACATAAAAACTAGACAGAAGCATTCTCAGAAACTTCTTTGTGATGCATGCATTCAACTCACAGAGTTGAACCTTCCTTTTGATAGAGCAGTTTTGAAACACTCTTTTTGCAGAATTTGCAAGTATATATGTGGAGCGCTTTGAGGCCTATGCTGGAAAAGGAAATAACTTCCCATAAAAAGTAGAGAGAAGCATTGTCAATAACTTCTTTTTGATGTGTGCATTCAACTCACAGAGTTGAACCTTCCTTTTGATAGAGCAATTTTGAAACACTCTTTTTGTAGAATCGGCAAATGAATATTTGAAGCCCTTTAAGGCCTATGCTATAAAAGGAAACATCTTCACATAAAAAACTAGACAGAAACATTCTCAGAAACTTCTTTGTGATATGTGCAGTCAATTCATAGAGTTGAACCTTCCTTTTGATAGAGCAGTTTTCAAACACTCTTTTTGTAGAATCTGCAAGTGGATATTTGGAGCGATTGCGGCCTCTGGTAGAAAAGGAAATATCTTCATGTAGAAACTAGACGGAAGCCGTCTCAGAAACTAATTTGTGGTGTGTGCTTTCAACTCACAGACTTGTACCTTCTGTTTTGTAGAGCAGTTTTGAAACACCTTTTTTGTAGTATTTTCAATTGGTTATTTACAGCGCTTTGAGGCCTATGCTGGAAAAGGAAATATCTTCACATAAAAACAAGAGAGAAATGTTTTCACAAACTTCTTTGTGTTGTGTGCATTCAACTCCCAGAGTTGAACTTTTCTTTTGATAGAGCAGTTTTGAAACACTGATTTTAGAGGATCTGCAAGTGTATACATGGAGCGCTTTGAGGACTATGCTGGAAAAGGAAATATCTTCACATAAAAACAAGACAGAAGAATTCTCAAAAATTTCTTTGTGACATGTGCATTCAACTTATAGAGTTAAACCGTCCTTCTGATACAGCAGCTTTGAAACACTCTTTTTGAAGAAGAAGTTGCATGTGAATACTTAGAGCACTTTGATGCCTAAGCTGGAAAAGGAAATATCTTCACATAAAAACTAGACAGCTGCATTTTCAGAAACTTCTTTGTGATGTACGCATTCAACTCACAGAGCTGAACCACCCTATTTATAGAGCAGTTTTGAAACACTCTTTTTGCAGAATCTGCAAGTGGATATTTGGAGCGCTTTGAGGCCTAAGCTGGAAAAGGGAATATTCTCACATACAAACAAGAGAGAAGCATTCTCAGAAACTTCTTTGTGATGTGTGCATTCAATTCACAGTGCTGAACATTCCTTTTGATAGAGCAGTTTTGAAACACCCTTTTTCTAGAATCTGCAGGTGGATATTTGGAGCATTTCGAGGACTATGCTGGAAAAGGAAATATCTTCATTTAAAAACTATACAGAAGCATTCTGAGAAATTGCTTTGTGATGACTTCATTCAATTCACAGAGTTGAATCTTCCTTTTGATAGAGCAATTTAGAATCACTATTTTTGTAGAATCTGCAAGTGAATATTTGGAGCGCTTTGATTCCTATTCTGGAAAAGGGAATATCTTCACCTTAAAACTAGACTGAAGCATTCTAAGAAATTCTTTTTGATGTGTGCATTCAACTATCAAAGTTAAAACTTTGTTTTTATAGAGCAGTTTTGAAACACTCTTTTTGTAGAATCTGCAAGTGGATATTTGGAGTGTTTCGAGGCCAATGCTGGAAAAGGAATTATATTAACATAAAAACTAGACAGCAGCATTCTCACAAACTTCTTTGTTCTGTGTGCATTCAACATGCAGAGTTGAATCTTTCTTTTGATAGAGCAGTTTTGAAACAATCTTTTTGCAGAATCTCCAAGTCAATATTGGGAGCGCTTGGAGGCCCATGCTGGAAAAGGAAACATCTTCATATGAAAACTAGACAGAAGCATTCTCAGAAACTTCTTTGTGATGTCTACATTCAAGTCATAGAGTTGAACCATCCTTTTGATAGAGCAGTTTTGAAACACTCTTTTTGCAGAATCTGCAAGTGAATATTTGGAGCGATTGTGCCTCTGGTGGAAAAGGAAATATCTTCATAAAGAAACTAGACGGAAGCCTTCTCAGAAACTAATTTTTGGTGTGTGTTTTCAACTCACAGACTTGTACCTTCTGTTTTATAGAGCAGTTTTGAAACACCTTTTTGGTAGAATTTTCAATTGGTTATTTGCAGTGCTTTGAGGCCTATGCTGGAAAAGGAAATATCTTCACTTAAAAACTAGAGAGAAGCGTTTTCTCAAACTTCTTTGTGATGGGTGCATTCAACTCCCAGAGCTGAACTTTTCTTTTGATAGAGCAGTTTTGAAACACTGTTTTTAGAGGATCTGCACGTGTATATATGGAGTGCTTTGAAGACTATGCTGGAAAAGGAAATATCTTCACATTAAAACAAGATAGAAACATTCTCAAAAATTTATTTGTGACGTGTGCATTCAACATGTAGAGTTAAACCATCCTTTTGATACAGCAGCTTTGAAACACTCTTTTTGTAGTATTTGCGTGTCAATACTTAGAGCACTTTGAGGCCTAAGCTGGAAAAGGGAATATCCTCACATAAAAACAATAGAGAAGCATTCTCAGAAACTTCTTTGTGATGAGTGCATTCAATTCACAGTGCTGAACATTCCTTTTGCTAGAGAAGTTGTGAAGCACTCTTTTTCTAGAATCTGCAAGTGGATATTTGGAGCACTTTGAGGCCTATGCTGGAAAAGGAAATATCTTCACTTAAAAACTAGACAGAAGCATTCTCAGAAACTTCTTTGTGATGTCTGCATTGAATTCACAGAGTTGAAACTTCCTTTTGATAGAGCAGTTTTGAAACAGTATTTTTGTAGAATCTGCAAGTGAATATTTGGAGCGCTTTGAGGCCAGTGCTCTAAAAGTAAATATCTTCACCTAAAAACTAGACAGACGCATTCTAAGAAACTTCTTTTTGATGAGTGCATTCAACTAACAAATTTGAACTTTTTTTGATAGAGCAGTTTTGAAACACTCTTTTAATAGAATCTGCAGGTGAATATTTGGAGTACTTTGAGGCCAGTGCTCCAAAAGTAAATATCATCAAATAAAAACCAGACAGAAGCATTGTCAGAAACACCTTTATGATGTGTGCATTCAACTCACAGAGTTGAAGCTCCTTTTTGATAGATTAGTTTTGAAACACTCTTTTTGTAGAATCTGCAAGGGGATATTTGGACTGATTTGAGGCATTCGTTGGAAACGGGAATATCTTCACTTAAAACTAGACAGAAGCCTTCTCAGAAACTTCTTTGTGATGTGTGCAATCAACTCACCTAGTTGAACCTTCTTTTTTTGATAGAGCAGTTTTGAAATACTCTTTTTGTAGAATATGCAAGTGGATATTGGGAGCACTTTGAGGCCTTCTGAGGAAAAGGAAATGTCTTCACATAAAAACTAGACAGAAGGGTTTTCAGAAACTGGTTTGTGATGTGTGCATTCAATTCACTGAGTTGAACTTTCCTGTTGATCAGCTGTTTTGAAACACTATTTTTGTAAAATCTGCAAGTGGATATTTGGAGTGCTTTGAATCCTTCATTGGAAAAGAGAATATCTTAAAATAAAAACAAGACTGAAGCATTCTCAGAAACTTCTTTGTGATGTGCACATTCAACTCACAGAGTTGAACCTTCCTTTTGATAGAGCAGATATAAAACACTGTTTTTCTAGGATCTGCAAAGGACATTTGTAGTATTTGGAGGACTATATTGGAAAATGAAATATCTTCAAATAAAAACTAGACAGAAGCATTCTCAGAAATATCCTTGTGATGTTTGCATTCAACTGACAGAGTTCAACATACCTTTTAATAGAGGAGTTGTGAAACACTCTTTTTGTGAAACCTGCAAGGGAAATTTGAAATGATTTCAGGCCTTTGTTGGAAACGGAATATCTTCACATAAAAACTAGACAGAAGCATTCTCATAAACGTCTTTGTGATGTGTTCATTCAATTCACAGAGTTGAACTTTTCTTTTGATAGAGCAGTTTTGAAACAATGTTTTTGTAGGATCTGCAATGGGATATTTGGACATATTTGAGGGCTTCTTTGGAAACTGGAATATCTTCACATAAAAGCTGGACAGAAACATTCTTAGAAACTTCTTGTGATATGTGCACTCAACTCACAGAGTTGAACCTTCCTTTTGCTATATCAGTTTTGAAACCCACTTTCTGTAGATTCTGCAAGAGGACATTTGGAGCGCTTCAAGGCCTTTGGTGGAAAAGGAAATATCTTCACATACAAACTAGACAGAAACATTATCAGAAACATCTCTGTGATGTGTGCATTCAACTCAATGATTTGAGTCTTCCTTTTGATAGAACAGTTTTGAAACACTCTTTTTGCAGAATCTGCAAGTGGATATTTGGAGCTCTTTGAATCCTTCTTTGGAAACGGGATTATCTTCAAATAAAAACAAGACAGAAGCATTCTCAGAAACTACTTTGTGATATGTATATTCAACTCACAGAGTTCAACCCTTCTTATGATAGAGTAGTTTTGAAACGCTCTTTTTGTAGAATCTGCAAGTGGACATTTACAGCTCTTTGAGGGCTCTGGTGTAAAAAGAAATATCTTCAAATAAAAACTAGACAGAATCATTCTCAGAAACTTCTTTGTGATGTTTTCATGCAACGCACAGAGTTGAACATATCTTTTCATAGAGCAGTAGTGAAACACTCTTTTTTAAGGACCTGCAAGTGGTTATTTGGACAGATTTGAGGCCTTCATTGGAAACAGGAATATCTTCACAGAAAAACTTGACAGAAACATTCTCAAAAACTTCTTTCAGATGTGTGCATTCCCCTCACAGAGGTCAATGTAACTTTTCATAGAGCAGTTTTGAAACACTCTTTCTGTGGAATCTGCAAGTGGATATTTAGACCTCTTTGACACCTTCGTTGGAAACGGGAATATCTTCACATAAAAACTAGACAGAAGCATTCTCAGAAACTTCTTTTTCATGTGTGACTTCAGCTGACAGATTTGAAACTTCCTTTTGATAGAGCAGTTTTGAAACATTTTGTGTAGAATCGGCAATTGGACAGTTTGAGGCCTTTGGTGGAAAGGGAAATATCTTCACATAAAACTAGACAGAAGCAATCTCAGAAACTTCTGTGTGATCTGTGCATTCAACTCACAGAGTTGAACCATCCTTTTCATAGAGCAGTTTTGAAACACTCTTTTTGTAGAATCTGAAAGAGGACAATTTGTAGGACTTTGAGGGCTGTGGTGGAAAAAGAAATATCTTCCAATAAAAACCAGACAGAAGCATTCTCAGAAACTTCTTTGAGAAGTTTGCATTCAACTCACAGAGTTGAACATTCCTTTTGACAGAGCAGTAGTGAAACACTGTTTTTGAAGAACCTGCAAGTGGATATTTGGACAGATTTGGGGCCTTCATTAAAAACAGGAATATCTTCACATAAAAAGTGGACAGAAGCGTTATCAGTAATTTCTTTGTGATGTATGCTTTCAATTCACGGAGCAGAACATAAGTTTTCATGGAGCAGTTTTGAAACACTCTTTTTGTATAATCCACAAGTGGATATTTGGACCGTTTCAGGGCTTCATTAGAAACGGAATTATCTTCCCATAAAAACTACACAGAAGCATTCTCAGAAACTTCTTTGTGATGGGTGCATTCAACTCACAGATTTGAACATAACTTTTCATAGAGCAGTTTTGAAACAGTCTTTTTGTAGAATCTGTAAGGGGATATTTGGACCGATTTGAGGCCTTTGTTGGAAACTTGAATATCGTCACATAAAAACTAGACAAAAGCATTGTCAGAAACTTCTTTGTGATGTGTGCATTCAACTCAAAGAGTTAAACCTTCATTTTGATAGAGTAGTTTTGAAACCTTTTTTTGTGGAATGTGAATGTGGACAATTGGAGCGCTTTGAGGCCTTCAGTGGAAAAGGAAATATCTTCACATAAAATCTAGACTGAGCATTCTCAGAAAGTTCTTTCTTTTGTGTGCATTCGACTTACAGAGTTGAACCTTCCTTTTGATAGAGCCATTTAGGTACAGTTTTTTTGAGGTATCTGAAAGTGGACATTTGGAGCACTTTGAGTTCTCCGGTGGAAAAGGAAATATCTTCACATGAAAACTAGACTGAAGCACTCTCAGAAACAACTTTGTGATATGGCCATTCAACTCACAGAGTTGAACCTTTCTTTTGATAAAGCAGTTTAGAAACTCTCTTTTTTGTAGAATCTGAAAGAGGGCATTTGTAGCACCTTGAGGGCTATCGTGGAAAAGGAAATATCTTCAACCAAAAACTACAAAGAAAAATTCTCAGAAACAACTTTGGAATGTTTGCATTCAACTCACGGAGTTGAACATACAGTTTCTTAGTGCAGTTGTTGAACACTCTTTTTGAAGGACCTGCAAGTGGATATTTGGAATGATTTGAGGCCTTCATTGAAAAAGGGAACATCTTCACATATAAACTAGACAGAAGGATTCTCAGAAACTACTTTGTGATGTGTGCATTCAACTCATGGAGTTGAACATAACTATTCATAGGGCAGTTTTGAAACACTCTTTTTGTAGAATCTGCAAGAGCATATTTGGACAGTGTGAAGCCTTCATTGGAAACGGGAATATCTTCACATAAAATCTAGACAGAAGCATTCTCAGAAACTAATTTGTGATGTGTGCATTCGACTCACAGATTTGAACATAACTTTTCACAGAGCAGCTTTGAAACACTCTTTTTGTACAATCTGAAAGGGGATATTTGGACCAATTTGAGGCTTTCGTTGCAAACGGGAATATCTTCAGATAAAAACAAGACCTGAGCACTGTCAGAAACTTCTTTGTGATGTGTGCATTCAGCTCACAGAGCTGAAACTTCCTTTTGATAGAGCAGTTTGAAACCTTTTTTATGGAATTTGCAAGTGGACATTTGTAGTGCTTTGAGGTCTTTGGTGGAAAAGGCAACATCTTCACATAAAACTAGACAGAAGCAATCTCAGAAACTTCTCTGTGATCTGTGCATTCAACTCACAGAGTTGAACCGTCCTTTTCATAGAGCAGTTTTGAAACACATTTTTTTGCAGAATCTGGTAGTAGACAATTGGAGTGCTTAGAGGACTTCATTGGAAAAGGAAATCTCTTCACATAAACACTAGACAGAAGCATTATGAGAAACTTCTTTGTGTTGTGTGCATTCAACTCCCAGAGTTGAATCTTCCTTTTGATAGAGCAGTTTTGAAACACTCTTTTTGTAGTATCTGCAATTGGATACTTGGAGAGCTTTGAAGCCTTCATTGGAAACGGGAATGTGTTCAAATAAAATCAGAAGCATTCTCAGAAACTACTTTGTGATGTGTGCATTCAACTCACAGAGATGAACATTTCCTTTGATAGAGCAGCTTTGAAACACTCTTTTTGTAGAATCTGCAAATGGACATTTGTATCGCTTTGAGGGCTATGGTGGAAATTGAAATATCTTCAAATAAAAACTAGACGGAAGCATTCACAGAAACTTCTTTGTGATATTTGCATTCACCTCACAGAGTTGAACATGCCTTTTCATAGAGCAGTTGTGAAACAGTCTTTTTGAAATCCTGCAAGTGGATAATTTTACCAATTTGAGGCCTTCGTTTTAATCGGGAAAATCTTCACATAAAGACTACACAGAAACATTCTCAGAAACTTCTTTGTGATGTGTGCATTCAACTCACAGAGTAGAACATAAGTTTTCATAGGACAGTTTTGAAACACTCTTTCTGTAGAATCTGCAAGTGGATATTTGGACTGTTTGATTCATTCATTGGAAACGGGAATATCTTCCCATAAAAATTAGACAGAAGCATTCCCAGAAACTTCTTTGTGATGTGTGCATTCAACTCACAGAATTGAACATACCTTTTCATAGAGCAGTTTTGAAACACTCTTTTTGTAGAATCTGCAAGGGGATATTTGGACCAATTTGAGGCCTTCTTTGGAAACAGGAATATCTCCACATAAAAACTAGACAGAAGCATTGTCAGCAACTACTTTTTGATGTGTGCATTCAACTTAAACAGTTCAACCTTCCTTTTGCTAGAGTAGCTTTGAAAACTTTTTTTTTTTTTTTTTTTGGAACGTGCAAGTGGACATTTGGAGTGATTTCAGGCCTTCGGTGGAAAAGGAAATATCTTCACATAAAAACTAGAGAGAAGCATTCTCAGAAACTTCTTTGTGACGTGTGCATTCAACTCACAGAGTTGAACATAACTTTTCATAGAACAGTTTTGAAACCTTCTTTTTTTAGAATCTGCAAGTGGATAATGGGAACGCTTTTAGGACTTCATTGGAAACAGGAATATCTGCACATTTTTTATGTGTAGATATAGACAGAAGCATTCTCAGAAATTACTTTGTGATCTATGCATTCATCTCACAGAGTTCAACATTCCTTTTGATGGAGCAGTTTTGAAACACTCTTTTTGTAGAATCTGCAAGGGTATATTTCACCGATTTGAGGCTTTGGTTCAAAACGGGAATTTCTTCACATAAAAACTAGACAGAAGCATTTTCAGAAAATTCTTGAAGATGTGTGCATTCAACTCACAGAGTTAAACCTTCCCTTTTATAGAGCAGTCTTGAAGCACTCTTTTTCTAGAATCTGTAAGGGGACATTTGGAACGTTTTGAGGCCTATGGTAAAAAGGAACAGTCTTCACTGAAAAACTAGACAAACACATTCTCAGAAACATCTTTGTGATGTGTGCATTCAAATCACAGAATTGAAACTTTGTTTTGATAGACCAGTTTTGAATCACTCTTTTTGTATTATCTGAAATTGGATATTTGGAGCACTTGGAGGCCTATGGTAGAAAAGGAAATATCTTCACTTAAAAACTAGACAGAAACAATCTCAGAAACTCCTTTGTGATGTGTGCATTCAACTAACAGTGTTGAAATTTCCTTTTGATACAGCAGTTTTGAAACACTCTTTTTGTAGAATCTGCAAGTGGATATTTGGAGCGCTTTGAAGACTTCATTGGGAACGGGAATATCTTCAAATGAAAACTAGACAGAAGCATTCTCAGAAACTACTTTGTGATGTGTGCATTCAACTCACAGAGTTGAGCCTTCCTTTTGATAGGATAGTTTTGAAACACTTTTTTTGAAGTATCTACTGGTGGATATTTGGAGCACATTGTCGCCTACGGTACAAAAGGAAATGTCTTCACATAATAACTAGACAGATGCATTCTCCTAAACTTCTTTCTGATGTTTGAATTCAACTCACAGAGTTGAACATAATTTTTCATAGAGCTGTTTTGAAACACTCTTTTTCTATCTTCTGCAAGTGGAATTTTGGAACGATTTGAGGCCTTCATTTGAAACCGGAAATTCTTCACATAAAAAGTAGACAGCAGCATTCTCAGAAACTTCTTTGTGATTTGTGCATTCAGCTCAAGGAGTTGAACTATCTTTTTAAAGAGCATTTTTGAAACACTCTTTTTTAGGATCTGCAAATGGACACTTTTAGTGATTTTGGGCTATGGTGGAAAAGGAAATATCGTAAAATAAAAACTACACAGAAGCATACTCAGAAACTTCTTTGTGATGTGTGCATTCAACTCATAGAATTGTACATATCTTTTCATAGAACAGTTTTGAAACTGTCTTTTTGTGGAATCTGCAAGTGAATACTTGGAATGCTTTGTGGCCTTCTTTGGCAATGGGAGTACCTGCACACAAAAACAAGAAAGAAGAATTCTCAGAATTTTTTTGTGATGTGTGCATTCAACTGACAGTGTTGATCCTTCCTTTTGATAGAGGAGTTTAGAGACACTGTTTTTGTAGATTCTGCAAGGGGATAGACCGATTTGAGGCCTTCATTGGAATCTGGAATAGCTTCGCATAAAAACTAGACAGAAGGATTCTGAGAAACTATTTTGTGATGTGTGCATTCAACTCACAGAGGTGAACCTTCCTTTTCATAGAGCAGTTTTGAAACACTGTTTTTGTAGAATCTGCAAGTGGAAATTTGGTGCGTTTTGAGGCCTTTGTTGGAAACGGGAATATCTTCACATAAAAATTAGACAGAAGCATTCTCAGAGATTTCTTTGTGATGTGTGCTTTTAACTCACAGAGTTGAACCTTCCTCTTGATAGAACACTTTTGAAACACTCTTTTCCTAGAATCTGCAATGGGATATTTGGACCGTTTTGAAGACTTCATCAGAAACAGGAATATCTTCACATAAAAGTACACAGAAGCATTCTCAGAAACTATTTTGTTATGTGAGCATTCAACTCACCAAGTTGAATCTTCCTTTTCATAGAACAGTTTTGAAAAACTTTTTTTGCAGAATCTGCAAGAGGAAATTTGGAGCTCTTTGAGGCCTTCAGTTTAAAAGGAAATATCTTCATATAAAAACTACACAGAAGTATCCTAAGAAACTTCTTTGTGATGTGTGCATTCGACTCACAGAGTTGAACATAACGATTCATCGAGCCATTTTGAAACACTCTTTTTGTAAAATCTGCAAGGGGATATGTGGAGTGCTTTGAAGCTTTCATTGGAAAAGGGTATATCTTGAAATAAAATCTAGATAGAAGAATTTTCAGAAACTAATTTTTGGTGTGTGCATTCAACTCATGGAGTTGAGCCTTCCTTTTGATAGAGAAGTTTTGAAACACTCTTTTTGTAGAATCTTCAAGTGGATATTTGCAGTGGTTTGAGGCGTATGGTAGAAAAGGAAATATCTTCACATAAAAACTAGACAAAGCATTCTCAGAAACTTCTTTGTGATGTTTGCATTGAACTCACAGAGGTGAAAAAATCTTTTCATACAGCAGTTGTGAAACATGCTTTCTAAGAACCTGCAAGTGGATATTTGGACCGAATTGAGGCCTTCTTTGGAAACGGGTATATCTTCACATAAAAACTAGACAGAAGCAGTCTCAGAAACATCTTTGAGATGTGTGCATTCCACTCACAGAATTGAACATAATGTTTCATAGAGCAGTTTTGGAACACTCTTTTTCTAGAATCTGTAAGTGGTTATTTGGAGTGCTTTGAGGCCTATAGAAGAAAAGGAAATATCTTCTCATAAAAACTAGACGGAAGCATTCTCAGAAACTTCTTTTTGATGTGTGCATTCAACTCACAGAATTGAACCTTCCTTTTGATAGAACAGTTTTGAAACGCTCTTTTTGTGTAATCTGCAAGTGGATATTTGGAGCGCTTTGAGGCCTGTGGTAGAAAAGGAAATAACTTCACATAAAAACTACACAACAGCATTCTCAGGAACTTCTTGATGTGTGCATTCTACTCACAGTGTTGAAACTTCCTTCTGATAGAGCACTTTTAAATCACTCTTTTTGTAGAATCTGCAAGTGGATATTTGGAGTGCTTTGAAGCGTTCTTTGGAATCGTGAGTATTTTCAAATAAAAACTAGACAGATTCATTTTCAGAAACTACTTTGTGATGTGTGCATTCAACTCACAGTGTACAGCCTTCTTTTTGATAGAACAGTTTTAAACAATCTTTTTGTGGAATTTACAAGTGGATATTCAGAGCTTTTCGAGGATTATGGTGGAAAAGGAAATGTCTTCAAATAAAAACAAGACAGAAGCGTTCTCAGAAACTTCTTTGTGATGTGTGCATTCAACTCACAGTGTTGAACCTTCCTTTAGATACAGCAGTTTTGAAAAACTCTTTTGGTAGATTCTGCAAGGGGATACTTAGACCTATTTGAGGCCTTCCTTGGAAACGAGTAGATCTTCACATAAAAACTAGACAGAAACATTCTCAGAAACTGCTTTGTGATGTGTGCATTCAACTCATAGATCTGAACATAACTTTTCATAGAGCAGTTTTGAAACACTCTTTTTGTAGAATCTGTAAGTGGACAATTGGAGCACTTTTAGGAATTCGGTGGAATACGAAATATCCACATAAAAAGTAGACAGAAGCATTATCAGAAACTTCTTTGTGATGAGTGCATTTAACTCACAGAGTTCAACATAATTTTTAATAGAGCAGCTTTTAAACACTCTTTTTGTAGAATCTGCAAGTGGACATTTGGAGCACTTTGAGGCGTTCAGTGGAACAGGAAATATCTTCACATAAACACTAGACAGAAGCATTCTCAGAAACTTCTTTGTGATGTGTGCATTCAATTTACTGAGCTACAACTTCCTTTTGATAGAGCAGGCTTGAAAATCTCTTTTTGTAGAATCTGCAAGTGGATATTTGGAGCACTTTGAATCCTTCCTTGGAAATGGGAATATCTTCAAATATAAACTAAACAGAAGCATTCTCAAAAACTGCATTGTGATGTGTGCATTCTTCTCACAGAGTTAAACTTTCCTTTTGATAGAGCTGTTATGAAACACTCTTTTTGTATAAACTGCAGGATGATGTTTGCACCATTTTGAGGCCTTCATTCGAAACGCATATACATTCACATAAAAACTAGACAGAAGCATTCTCAGAAACTTCTTTGTGATGTGTGCATTCAACTCACAGATTTTAGCATTCCTTTTGATAGAGCAGTTTCAAAACACTTCGTTTGTTGAATCTTCAAGTGGACATTTGGAGGGCTTTGAGGCCTTCTGTGGAAAAGGAAATATCTTCACATAAGAACTAGACAGAAGCATTCTCAGAAACTTATTTGTGATGTGTGCATTCTGATCACAGAGTTGAACATACCTTTTCATAGAGCAGTTTTGAAACACTCTTTTTGTAGAGTCCGCAAGGGGATATGTGGACCGATTTGAGGCCTTTTTTGGTAAAGATAATTTCTTCACATAAAAAATTGAGGGAAGCATTCTCAGAAACTGCTGTGTGAAATGTGTATTCTACTCACAGAGATTTACCTTCCTTTTGATAGAGCAGTTTTGAAACCCCCTTTTTGTAGAATCTGCAAGTGGATATTTTGAACGCTATGGTTCCTTCGTTGGAATCCGGAATATCCTCAAATAAAAAATAGACAGAAGCATTCTCATAAACTACTTTGTGATGTCTGCATTCAACTCACAGAGTTGAACATTTCTTTTGATAGAGCAGTTTCGAAAAACTCTTTTTACAGAATCTGCATGTGAACAATTGTAGTGCTTTGAGGGCTATGGTGGGATAGGAAATATCTTCAAATTAAAACTAGACAGAAATATTCTAAGAAACTTCTTTGTGATTTTTGCATTGAATTCACAGAGTTGAACATTCCTCTTCATAGAGCAGTTGTGAAACACTGTTTTTGAAGAACCTGCAACTGTATACTTGGACCAATTTGAGGCCCTCATTGGAAACGCGAATATCTTCACATAAAAACTGAAAGAAGCATTCTCAGAAATGTCTTTGTGATGTGTACATTCAACTCACAGAGTTGAACCTGCCTTTTGATAGAGCAGTTTTGAGACACTGTTTTTGTAGAATCTGCAAAGCGATATTTGGACCGATTGTGTTCCTTCATTGGAAAGGGGAATATCTTCACAAAAATCTAAGCAGAAACATTCTCACAAAGTCCTTTGTGATGTGTGCATTCAACTCACAGAGTTGAGAATACCTTTTCGTGGAGCAGTTGTGAAACACGCTTTTTGAAGAACCTGAAAGTGGATATTTGGGCCAATTTGAGGCCCTCATTGGAAACGGGAATATCTTCAAACAAATACTAGACAGAAGCATTCTCAGAAATGTCTTTGTGATGTGTGCATTCAACTCACAGAGTTGAACCTTCCTTTTGGTAAAGAAGTTTTGAGACACTGTTTTTGTAGAATCTGCAAAGTGATATTTGGACCGGTTGCATTCCTTCGTTGGAAAGGGGAATATCTTCATAAAAATCTAAGCAGAAACATTCTCACAAACTCCTTTGTGATGTGTGCATTCAACTCACAGAATTGAGAATACCTTTTCATAGAGCAGTTGTGAAACACGCTTTTTGAAGAACCTGCAAGTGGATATTTGGGCCTATTTGAGGACTTCATTGGAAACGGGTATATCTTCACATAAAAACTAGACAGAAGCATTCTGAGAAACTTCTTTGTGATATGTGCATTCAACTCACAGAGTTGAAACTTCAGTTTGATAGAGCAGTTTTTAAACACTCTTTTTGTAGAATCTGCAAGGGGATATTTGAACTGATTTGAGCCCTTCGTTGAAAACGGGAATATCTGCACATAAAATCTGAACAGAAATATTCTGAGAAACTTCTTTCTGATGACGTCATTCAACTCACCGATTTGAACCTTCCTTTTGATAGAGCAGTTTTGAAACAATTTTTTGTAGAACCTGCCAGTGGACATTCGGAGTGCTTTGAGGACTTCAGTGGAAAAAGAAATATCTTCATATAAAAATTAGACAGAAGCATTCTTTGAAACTACCTTTTGATGTGTGCATTCAACTCACAGAGTTGAACATTCCTTTTGTTACAGCAGTTTTGAAACACTCTTTTTGTACAATCTGCCAGTGGACATTTGGAACGGTTTGAAGCCTTCTTTGGTATCGTGAATATCTTCAAATAAAAACTAGACAGAAGCATTGTCAGAAAGCCCTTTGTGGTTTGTACATTCAACTTACAGAGTTGAGCTTTCCTTTTGATAGAGCAGTTTTGAAACAATGTTTTTGTAGAATGTACAAGTGGATATTTGGAGCGCTTTGAGGCCTGTGTTAGTATAGGAAATAACTTCACATAAAAACTAGACAGAAACATTCTCAGAAACTTCGTTGAGATGTGTGCCTTCAACTCACAGGGTTAAATATAACTTTTCATAGAACATTTGTGAAACACTGTTTTTGAAGGACCTGCGAGTGGATATTTGGACCGATTTGAGGCTTTCATTGGAAACGGAAATATCTTCACCTAAAAATTCCCCAAAAGCATTCTCAGAAACTTCTTTGTGATGTGTGCATTCAACTCACAGAGTTGAACATAGGTTTTCATAAAGCAGTTTTGAAACACTCTTTTTGTAGAATCTGCAAGTGGATATTTGCACTCCTTTGAGGCCTTCATTGGAGACGGTAATATCTGCACATAAAAACTAGAGAGACACATTCTCAGAAACTTCTTTGTGGTGTGTGCATTCAATTCACAGAGTTCAACCTTACCTTTGATAGAGCAGATTGAAACACTCTTTTTGTAGAATCTGCAAGAGGATATTAGGATCGTTTTGAGGCCTTTGTTGGAAAGGGGAATATCTTCACATAAGAACTAGACAGAAGCATTCTCAGAAACCTCTTTGTGATGTGTGCATTCAACTCACAGAATTGAACCTTCCATTTTATAGAGCAGTTTTGAAACACTTTTTGTGTAGAATCTGCTAGTGGATGTTTGCAGCGCTTGGAGACATTCAGTTGAAAAGGAAATATCTCCACATAAAAACTAGACAATAACATTCTCAGAAACTTCTTTGTGATGGGTGCTTTGAACTCACAGAGTTGAATCTTCCTTTTGATAGAGCAGCTTTGAAACTTTCTTTTTGTAGAATCTGCAATTGGACATTTGCAGCACTTTGAAACCTTCATTGGAAACGGGAATATCTTCCACTAAAAACAAGACAGAACCATTCTCAAAAACTGCTTTTTGATGTGTTCATTCAACTTACATAGCTGAACATTACCTTTCATAGATGAGTTTTGATACACTCTTTTTGTCAAATCTGCAAATGGACATTTGTAGCGCTTCATGGGCTATGGTGGAAAATGAAATATCTTCAAAGAAAATTAAACAGAAATATTCTCAGAAACTTCTTTGTGATATGTGCATTCAGCTCACAGAGTTGAATATAACTTTTCATAGAGAAGCTTTGAAACCATTTTTTGTAGAATCTGCAAGTGTACATTTGATCACTTTGAGGCCTTCAGTGGAAAAGGAAATATCTTCACATAAAAACTAGACTGAAGCAGTCACAGAAACTTCTTTGTGTTGTGGGCATTCAACTGACAGAGTTGAACCTTCCTTTAGATAGAGCTGTTTTGAAACACTGTTATTGTAGAATCTGCAAGTGGATATTTGGAGGGCTTTGAGTCCTATGCTGGAAAAGGAAATATCCTCACATAAAAACTAGACAGAAGCATTCTCAGAAACTGGTTTGTGATGTGTGCATTCAACTCACAGAGTTGAATCTTCCTTTTGATAGAGCAGTTTTGAAACACTCTTTTTGTAGAATCTGAAAGTGGATATTTGGAGAGCTTTGTGGCCTATGCTAGAAAAGGAAATATCTTCACATAAAAACTAGACAGAAGTGTTCTCAGAAACTTATTTGTGATGTGTGCATTCAACTTACAGAGTTGAACTTTCCTTTAGATAGGGTAGTTTTGAAACACTGTTTTTGTAAAATCTGCAACTGGATATTTGGCAGGCTTTGAGGCCTTTCCTGGAAAAAGAAATATCTTCACATAAAAACTGGACAGAAGGGTTCTCAGAAACTTCTTTCTGATGTGTGCATTCAACTCACAGAGTTGAATCTTACTTTTGATAGAGCAGTATCGAAACACACTTTTGGTAGAATCTGCAGGTGGATTCTTAGAGCACTTTGAGTCCTATGATAGAAAAGGAAATATCCTCATATAAAAACTAGACAGAAGCATTCTGAGAAACTTCTTTGTGATGTGTGCATTAAACTCATTGAGTTGAACTTAACGTTTCATAGAGCAGTTTTGAATCACCCTTTTTGTAGAATCTTCAAGTGGACATTTTGAGTGCATTGACACCTTAGGTGGAAAAGGAAATATTTTTACATAAAAACTACAGAGTAGCATTCTCAGAAATTTATTTATGATGCGTGCATTCAACTCATGGGATTGAACATTCACTTTCATGTAGCAGTTTTGAAACTCTCTTTTTGTAGAATTTGCAAGTGGATATTTGGAGTGCTTTGAGGCCTAAGGTAGAAAAGGAAACATCTTCATATAAAAACTACACAGAAGCTTTCTCAGAAACTTCTTTGTGATGTGTGCATCCAACTGACACGATATAACCTTCCTTTTTATAGAGCAGTTTTGAAACACTCTTTTTGTAGAATCTGCAACTGGTTATTTGGAGTGCTTTGAAGCCTTCGTTGGAAACGGTAATACCTTCAAATAAAAACTAGACAGAAGCATTCTCAGAAACTACCTTGTAATGTGTGCTTTCAACTCACCAAATTGAGCATTTCTTTTGATAGAGCAGTTTTGAATCTCACTTTTTGTAGAATCTGCCAGTGGATATTTGGAGTGCTTTGAGGCCTACATTAGGAAAGGAAGTATCTTCACATAAAATCTAGAGAGATGCATTCTCAGGAACTTCTTTGAGATGTGTGCATTCAACTCACAGGGTTGAACATTCCTTTTTATAGAGCAATTTTGAAACACACTTTTTGTAGAATCTACAATTGGCTATTTGGAGAGATTTGAAGCCTTCATTGGAAACGGGAATTTCTTCAAATAAAGAAGAGACAGAAGCATTCCCAGAAACTGTTTTGTGATTTGTACATTCAACTCACAGAGTTGAACCTTTCTTTTGATAGATAAGTTTTGAAACACTCTTTTTGCAGCATCTTCAAATGGTTGCTTGTAGCGCTTTGAGAGCTGTGGTGGAAAAGGAAATATCTTCAAATAAAAATTACACAGAAGTATTCTCAGAAACTTCTTTGTTATGTGCACATTCAACTCACAGAGTTGAACACACCTTTTCATAGAGCAGTTGTGAAACTCTTTTTGAAGGACCTGCAAGTGGATATTAGGACCGATTTGAGGCCTTCATTGGAAATGGGAATGTCTTCACATAAAACTAGACAGAACCATTCTCAGAAACTTCTTTGTGATGTGTGAATTCAATTCACATTGTTGTGCATAACTTTTCATAGAGCAGTTTTGATACACTCTTTTTGTAGCATCTGTAGGTGCATATTTAGACCACTTTGAGGCCTTCGTTGGAAAAGGGAATATCTGCAGATAAAAACTTGACAGAAGCATTCTCAGAAACTTCTTTGTGATGTTTGCATTCAACTCACAGAGTTGAAGCTTTCTTTTGATAGAGCAGTTTTGAAACTCTCTTTTTGTCGAATCTGCACGGGGATATTTTGACCGTTTTGAGGCTTTCAATTTAAACGGGAATACCTTCACCTAAAAACTAGAGAGAAGCATTCTTAGAAACATCTTTGTGATGTGTGTATTCAACTCACAGAGTTGAACCTTTGTTTTGATAGAGCAATATTGTAACACATTTTTGGTAGAATCTGCAAGAGGACATTTCGAGCCCTTTGAGACCTTTGGTACAAAAGGAAATATCTTCACATAAATACTAGACAGAAGCATTGTCAGAAACTTTTTTGTGATGTGTGCATTCAATCTCACAGTGATGAGCCTTCCTTTTGATAGAGCAGCTTTGAAAGACTCTTATTGTAGAATCTCCAAGTGGATATTTCGAGCTCTTTGAATCCTTCGTTGGAAACGGGAATATCTTCAAATAAAAACTAGACAGAAGCATTCTCCAAAACTACTTTGAGATGTATGCTTTCAATTCATGGAGTTGAGCCTTTCTTTTGATACAGCAGTTTTGAAAACTCTTTGTGGGATCTGCAAATGGATATTTGGACTGCTTTGGGGCCTATGGTAGAAAAGGGAATACCTTCACATACAAACTAGACAGAAGCAGTCTCAGAAACATTTTTGTGATGTCTGCCTTCAACTTATAGAGTTGAACATTTCTTTTGATACAGCACGTTTGAAACCCTTTTTTTGCAGAATCTGCAAGTGGACATTTGGAGTGCTTTGTGACCATTGGTGGAAAAGGAAACATCTTCACATAAAAAGTAGATAGAAGCATTCTCAGAAACTTCTTTGTTATGTGTACATTCAACTCACAGAGTTGAACTTTCCTTTTGATAGAGCAGTTTTGAAACACATTTTTTTTAGAATCTGCCAGTGGACATTTGGAGTGCTTTGAGGCCCTCGGTGGTAAGGGAAACCTCTTCACATAAAAACTACTCAGAAGCATTCTCAGAAACTTCTTTGTGATGTGTGCATTCAACTCACAGAGTTGAACCTTCCTTTTGGTAGAGCAGTTTTGAAATACTCTTTTTGTACAATCTGCAAATGGATATTTTGAGCATTTTGAAGCCTTTGTTGGAAACGGGAATTTCTTCATATAAAAACTCGACAGAAGCATTCTCAGAAACTGTTTTGTGTTGTGTGCATTCAATTCACAGTGTTGAATATTTCTTTTGACAGGGAAGTTTTGAAACACTCTTTTTGTAGAATCTGCATATAGACATTTTTAACGCTTTGAGGGCTATGGTAGAAAAGTAAATATCTTCAAATAAAAACTAGAGAGAAACATTATCTGAAACTTCTTTGTGATGTGTGTATTCAACTCACAGAGTTTAAACTTTCTTTTGGTGGAGCAGGTTTGAAACACTCCTTCTGTAGTATCTGCAGGTGTATATTTGGAGTGCTTTGAAGACTTCGTTGGAAACGGGAATATCTTCAAATAAAAACTAGACAGAAGCATTCTCAGAAACAAGTTTGTGATGTGTGTATTCAACTCACAGAGTTGAACATAACTTTTTATAGAAGAGATTTGAAAAACTCTATTTGCAGTATCTGAAAGGGGATATTTGGACCGTATTGAGGCCCTCATTGGAAACAGGAATATCTTCCCATAAAAACTAGACAAAAACATTCTCAGAAAATACTTCGTGATGTGTACATTCAACTCACACAGTTGAAGCTTCCTTTTGATAGAGCAGTTTTGAAACCGCCCTTTTGAAGAATTGGCAAGTGGATATTTGGAGCACTTTGAATCCTTCATTGGAAACGGGAATATCTTCAAATAAAAACTACACAGAAGCATTCTCAGAAACTTCTTGTGATGGGTGCATTCAACTCACAGAATTGAACTTTCCTTTTGATAGAGCAGTTTAGAAACACTCTTTTTGTAGAATCCAAAGGTAGATATTTGAACCGATTTGAGGCCTTGGTTGGAAACGGGATTAAATTCACATAAAAACTAGACAGAAGCATTCTCAGAAACTTCTTTGTGATGAGTGGATTCATCTCACAGAGATGAAACTTCCTTTTGGTAGAGCAGTATTGAAACACTCTTTCTGTAGAATCTGCAAGTGGACATTTGGAGCGCTTTGAGGCCTTCGGCAAAAAAGGAAATATCTTCACATTAAAACAAGACAGAAACATTCTCAGAAACTTCTTTGTGATGTGTGCATTCAACTGACAGAGTTAAACCTTCCTTTTGATAGAGCAGATTTGAAACACTCTTTTTGTAGAATCTCAAAGTGGATATTTGTAGCACTTTGAAGACTTCATTGGAAACGGGAATATCTTCAAATAAAAGCTAGACAGAAACATTCTCAGAAACTACTTTGTGATGTGTGCATTCAACTGACAGCGTTGAACACTTCTTTTGATAGAACAGTTTTAAAACACTCTTATTTTAGAATCTGAAAGGGACATTTGAAGCGCTTTGTGGGCTATGGTGGAAAACGAAATAACTTCAAATAAAAACTAGAGAGAAGCATTCTCAGAAAATTCTTTGTGATGTGTGCTTTCAACTCACAGAGTTGAACTTAACTTTTCATTGAGCAGTTTTGAAACACTCCTTTTGTAGAATATGTAAGTGGACATTTGAAGCGCTTTGAAGCCTTCAGTGGAAAAGGAATGATCTTCACATAAAATCTGGTCAGAAGAATTCTCAGAAACTGCTTTTTGATGGGCGCATTCAACTCACAGTGTTGTAACTTTCTTTTAATGGAGCAGTTTTGAAACACTCTTTTTGTAGAAACTGCAAGTGGATATTTGGTGCTCTTTGACCTCTATGATGGAAAAGGAAATATCTTCACATAAAAACAACACAGAAGTATTCTGAGAAACTTCTTTGGGATGTGTGCATTCAACTCAAAGAATTGAGCCTATCTTTTTATTGAGCAGTTTTGAATCTCCCTTTTTGCAGAATCTGCAAATGGGTGTTTGGAGAGCTCTGAATCTTACTGTGGAAAAGGAAATATCTTCACATAAATACTACACAGAAGCATTCTGTAAACTTCTTTGTGATCTGTGCGTTCAACTCATAGAGTTGAACTTATCTTCTCATTGAGAAGTTTTGAATCTCTCATTTTGTAGAATCTGCAAGTGGATATTTGGAGCCCTTTGCATAATATGGTGGAAAAGGAAATATCTTCAAATAAAAACTACATAGAAACAATCAGAGAAACTACTTTGTGATGTGTGCATTCAGCTCACAGTGTTGAACCTGTCTTTTGATTGAGTAGTTTTGAAACTCTCTTTTTGCAGAATCTGCAGGTGGTTATTTGGAGCCCTTTGAGGCTTATAGTGGAAAAGCAAATATCTTCACATAAAAACTACACAGAATGATTCTGAGAAAATTCTTTGTGATGCGTGAATTCAACTCCCAGGGTTGAACCCATCTTTAGATTGAGCAGTTTTTAATCTGTCTCTTCCAGAATCTGCAAGTGGATATTTTTAGCCCTTTATGGCCTATGGTGGAAAAGGAAATATCTTCAAATAAAAACTACACAGAAACTTTCGGAGAAACTTCATTGTGATATGTGCATTCATCTCACAGGGTTGAAGCTAACTTATGCTTGAGCAGTTTTGAAACAGTCTTTTTGTACAGTCTGCAAGGGGATATTTAGAGCGCTGTGAGGCCCACCGTGGAAAAATAAATATCTTCAGACAAAAACTACACAGAAGAATTCTGAGAAACTTCTTGGGATGCGTGCATTCATCTCACAGAGTTGAAACTTTCTTTTGATTGAGCAGTTTTGGAACACTCTTTTTGTAGAAGCTGCAAGTGAATATTTGCAGTCCTTTGTTGCCTATGGTGGAAAAGGAAATCTCTTCACATGAAAACTGCACAGAAGCATTCTGAGAAAATTCTTTGTGATGTGTGTATTCATCTCATAGAATTGAAACTTTCTTTTGATTGAGCAGTTTTGACACACTCTTCGTAGAATCTGCAAGTGGATAATTGAAGCCCTTTGAGGCCTGTTGTGGAATAGGAAATATCTTCACATAAAAACTACTCAGAAGCATTTTGAGAAACTTCTTTGTGATGTTTGCATTCAACTCACAGAGTTGAATCTATCTTTTGATGGAGCAGTTTAGAATCTCTCTTTTTGTAGAATCTGCAAGTGGATATTTAGAGCACTTTGTGCCCTGTGATGGAAAAGGAAATAACTTCAAATAAAAACTACACAGAAGCATTCTCAGAAACTTCTTTGAAATGTGTGCATTCAATTCACATAGTTGAACTTATCTTCTCATTGAGCAGTTTTGAACCTCTCTTTTTGAAGGATCTACAAGTGGATATTTTGAGCCCTTTGCGACCTATTGTGGAAAAGGAAATATCTTCAAATGAAAACTACTCAGAAGCATTCTAAGAAACTTTTCGTGATGTGTGCATTCAACTCAATGTGTTGTTCCTACCTTTCTATTGAGCCGTTTGGATTTCTCTGTTCATAGAATCTGCAAGTGGATATCTGGCACGCTGTGACTCCTACTGTGGAAAATAAAATACTTTCCAATAAAACCACACAGAAGCATTCTGAGAAACTTCTTTATGATGTGTGCATTCAACTCACAGAGTTGAACCAATCTTTTGATTGGGAAGTATTGAATCTCTCTTTTTGGAGAATCTGCAAGTGGATGTTTGGAGAGCTTTGAGGCTTTGTGTAAAAGGAAATATATTCACAAAAAAACTACACAGAAACATTCTGAGAAACTTCTTTGCAAGGTGTACATTCAAATCACACAGTTGATCTTATCTTCCCATTGAGCAGTTTTGAATCTCTCTTTTTGGAGAATCTGCAAGTGGATATTTGGAGCCCTTTGTGCCGTATGGTGGAAAAGGAAATATCTTCAAATAAAAAGTACAGAAAATCATTCAGAGAAACTTCCTTGTGATGTATGCATTGAACTCATAGAGCTGAACCTGTCTTTTGATTTAGCCATTTTGAATCACTCATTTTGCAGAATCTGCAGGTGGATATTTGGAGACATTTGAGGACTATTGTGGAAAAGCAAATATCTTCTCATAAAAACTACACAGAAGCATTCAGAAAAACTTCTTTGGGATGTGTGCAATCAACTCACAGAGTTGAACCTTCGTTTGATTGAGCAGTTTTGAATCTCTTTTTTGCAGAATCTGCAAGAGGATATTTGGAGCCCTTTGTGGCCTATGGTGGAAATGGATATATCTTCAAATAAAAACTGCACAGAAACATTCAGAGAATCTTTTTGAGGAGTGCACTCATCTCACAGCGTTGAACTGATCTTATCATTGAGAAGTTTTGAAACACTCTTTTGTAGAATCTTCAAGTGAATATTTGGAGCCCTTTGAGGCCTACCATGGAAAACCAAATATCTTCAGATAAAAACTACACAGAGGCATTCTGAAAAACCTCTTTGTGATGTGTGCATTCAACTCACTGAGTTGAAACTTTGTTTTGATTCAGCAGTTTTGAAACAATCTTTTTCTAGAATCTGCAAGTGGATAATTTGAGCCCTATGAGGCCTATTGTGGAAAAGGAAATATCTTCAGATAAAAACTACTGAGAAGCATTCTAAGAAACTTCTTTGTGTTGTGTGCATTTAACTCACAGAGTTGAATCTATCTTTTCATTGAGCATTTTAGAATCTCTCTTTTTGTAGAATCTGCACGTGCATATTTGGAGCCCTTTGGACCCTATGGTGGAAAAGGAAATATCTTCAAATAAACGTTACACAGAAGCATGCAGAGAAACTTCTTTGTGATGTACGCATTCAACTCACAGACTTGAACCTATCTTTTGATTGAGCAGTTTTGAAACTCTTTTTTTGCACAACCTGCAGGTGGATGTTTGGAGGGCTTTGAGGACTATTGTGGAAAAGGAAATATCTTCACATAAAAACTACACAGAAGCATTCTGAGAAACTTCTTTGTGAGGTGTGCATTCAACTCACACTGTTGAACTTATCTTTCCATTGAGCAGTTTTGAATCTCTCTTTTTGCAGAATCTGCAGGTGGCTATTTGGAGCCCTTTCAGGCCTACTGTGGAAAAGCAAATACCTTCACATAAGAACTACACAGAAATATTTTGAGAAATTCTTTGGGATGTGTGCATTCAACTCGCAGAGTTGAAACTATCTTTTGATATAGTAGTTTTGAATCTCTCTTTTTGCAGAATCTGCAAGTGGATATTTTGTGCCTTTTGAGGCCTATTGTGGAAAAGTAAATATATTCACATAAAAACTACACAGAAGCATTCTGAGAAACTTCTTTGTGATGTGTGCAGTCATCTCACATAGTTGAACCTTTCTTTTGTTAGAGCAGTTTTGATTCACTCTTTTTGTAGAATCTGCAAATGGATAATTGGAGTCCTCTGAGGTGTAATGTGGAAAAAAAATCTTCACAAAAAAACTACACAGAAGGATTCTGGGAAACTTCTGTGGGATGGGTGCATTCAACACACATAGTTGAACCTATCTTTTGATTGAGCAGTTTTGAATCTCTCTTTTTGTAGAATCTGCAAGCGGATATTTGGAGTGCTGTGAGGTCTACTTTGGAAAATCAAATATGCTCACATAAAAACTACACACAAGCATTCTGAGAAACTTCTTTGTGATGTGTGCATTCATCTCAAAGAGTTGAAACTACGTTTTGATTGAGCAGCTTTGAATTTCTCTTTTTGCAGAATCTGCAAGTGGATGTTTGGAGAGCTTTGAGGCCTATTGTCGAAAAGGAAATATCTTCACGTAAAAACTACACTGAAGCATTCTGAGAAACTTTTTGTGAAGTGTGCATTCAACTCTCAGAGTTGAACTTATCTTCTCATTGAGCAGTTTTGAATCTCTCTTTTTGTAGAATCTACATGTGGATATTTTGAGCCCTTTGAGGACTACTGTGGAAAAGCAAATATCTTCATATAAAAACTACACAGAAGCATTCTGAGAAACTTCTTTGGTATATTTGCATTCAACTCATAGAGTTGAACCTATCTTTTGATAGAGCTGTTTTGAATCTCTCTTTTTGCAGGATCTGTATGTGGATATTTGAAGCCCTTTGCAGCCTTCAAACAACACAGAAATATTCTGAGAAACTTCTTTTTGAAACTTTCTTCTGATTGAACAATTTTGCAACCGTCTTTTTGTAGAATCTACATGTGGATATTTGGAGCCCTTTGTGGCCTATTGTGGAAAAGGAAATATCTTTACATAAAAACTACACAGAAGCATTCTGAGAAACTTCTTTGTGATGTGTGAATTCATCTTATGGAGTTGAACCTTTCTTTTGATTGAGCAGTTTGTAAATACTCTTTCCGTAGAATCTACAAGTGGATATTTGAAGCACTTTGAGTCCTATAGTAGAAACGGAAATGTCTTCACATAAAAACTACACAATAGCATTCTCAGAAACTTCTTTGTGATGTTTGCATTCAACTCAAAGAGTTGAAACTATCTTTCGATTGAGCAGTTTTGAATCACTCTTTTTGTAGAATCTGCAGGTAGATATTTGTTGTCCTTTGCAGCCTATTTTGGAAAGGGAAATATCTTCACATAAAAACTACACAGAAGCATTCTCAGAAACTACTTTATGATGTATGTATTCATCTCACAGAGTTTAATCTTTCTTTTGATTTAGCAGTTTTGAAACACCCTTCTTGCAGAATCTGCAAGTGAATTTTTGGAGCACTTGGTGGCCTGTTGTGGAAAAGGAAATATTTCCACATAAAAACTGTACAGAAGCATTCTGAGAAACTTCTTTTCAATGTGTGCACTAATCTCACAGAATTGAAACTTTCTTTTGATTGAGGAGTTTGGAAACACTCTTTTTGGAGAATATGCACGTGGATATTTGGAGCGCTTTGAGGCCTATGTTGGAAAAGGAAATATCTTGACACAAAAGCTACACAGAAGCATTCTGAGAAACTTCTTTGTGATGGGCGCATTCAATTGATGGAGTTGAACCTATCTTTTGAATGAACAGTTTTGAAACTCTGTTTTTTGTATAATCTGCAAGAGGATATTTGGAGCCCTTTGTGACCTATGGTGAAAAAGGAAATATCTTCATATAAAAACTACACAGAAGCATTCTGAGAAACACCTTTGTGATCTATGCCTTCATCTCACAGAGTTCAAATTTTCTTTTGATGAGCAGTTTTCAAACACTCTTTTTGTAGAATCTGCCAGTGGATATCTGCAGCCCTTTGAGGCCTATTTCCGAAAAGGAAATATCTTCCTATAAAAACTACACAGAAGCATTCTGAGAAACTTCTTTGTTATGTGTGCATTCATCTCACTGAGTTGAACCTTTCTTTTGATTAAGCAGTTTGGAAACACTATTTTACAGAATCTGCAAGTAGATATTTGGAGCTCTTTGAGGCCTACTGTGGAAAAGGAAATATCTTTCAATAAATACTACACAGTAGCATTCTGAGAAACTTGTTTGTGATGTGTGCATTCAACTCACAGAGTTGAACCTTTCTTTTGATTCAGCAGATTGGAAACACTCTTTTCGTAGAATGTGCAAGTGGATATTTGGAGCACTTTGATGCCTATTGTCTAAAAGGAAATATCTTCACATAGTAACTACACAGAATGATTCTGAGAAACTTCTTTGTGATGTGTGCAATCAACTCACATTGTTGAACCTATCTTTTGATTAAGCAGTTTTGAATCTCTCTTTTTGTAGAATCTGCAAGAGGATATTTGGAGCCCTATGTGGACTGTTTTGGAAATTGAAATATCTTCACATAAAAACCACACAGAAGCATTCTGAGAAACTCCTTTGTGATGTGTACATTCATCTCAGAGAGTTGAAATTTTCTTTTGATTGAGCAGTTTTGAAGCACTCCTTTTATAGAATCTGGAAGGGGATATTTTAAGCAATTTGAGGCCTACAGTGGAAAATGAAATATCTTCCCATAAAAGCTACATGGAAGCATTCTCAGAAACTTCTTTGTGATGTGTGCATTCGTCTCACAGAGTTAAAGCTTTCTTTTGATTGAGCAGTTTTGAAACAATCTTTTTATAGAGTTTGCAAGTGGATATTTGGAGTGCTTTGAAGCCTATTGTAGAAAAGGAATTATCTACTCATAAAAACTACACAGAAGCATTCTGAGAAACTTGTTGTGATGTGTGCCTTCATCATACAGAATTGAAACTTTCTTTTGATTGAGCAGCTTTGAATCTCTCTTTTTGTAGAATCTGCAAGTGGATAACTAGAGCCCTTGTGGCCTATTTTGGAAGGAAATTATCTTCCATAAAAACAACACAGAAGCATTCTGAGAAACTTCTTTGTGATGTATGCATTCATCTCACAGAGTTAATCTTTCCTTTTGATTGACCATTTTGGAAACACTCTTTATGTAGAGTGTGCAAGTGGATATTTGGAGCGATTTGAGGCCTCTAGGGAAAAGGAAATATATTCACATAAAAATTACACAGAAGCATTCTGAGAAACTTCTTTGTGATGTGTGCCTTCATCTAACAGGGTTGAACATTTCTTTTGATTGAGAAGTTTTGAAACACTCTTTTTGTAGAATCTGTAAGAGGATATTCGGAGCAGTTTGAGGCCTAACGGGAAAAGGTAATATCTTCACATAAAAACTACACAGAGGCATTCTGAGAAACTTCTTCGTGATATCAGCATTCATCTCACAGAGTTGAACGTTTCCTTTGATTGAGGAATTTGGAAACCCTCTTTATGTAGGATCCACAATAGGATATTTGGAGTTCTTTGAGTTCTATTGTGCAAAAGGAAATATCTTCAAATAAAAACTACAGAGAGCCATTCTGAGAAAATTCTTTGTGATGTGTGCATTCATCTCACGGAGTTGAAACGTTGTTTTGATTGAGCAGTTTTGAAAAGTCCTTTTTATAGAATCTGCAAGTGGATATTTGAAGGGCTTTGAGGCCTACTGTGGAAAAGGAAATATCTTCACATAAAAACTACACAGAAGCATTCTGAGAAACTTCCTTGTGAGGTGTGCATTCATTCACAGAGTTGAAGTTTTCTTTTGATTGATCAGTTTTGAAACACTGTTTTTGTATAATCTGCAAGTAGATATTTGGAGCACTTTGAGGCCTATGGTGGAAACGGAAATATCTTCACATAAAAACTACACAGAAGCATTCTGAGAAACTTCTTTGTGATGTGTGTATTCTTCTCACAGAGTTGATCTTTTCTTTTGATGGAGCAGTTTTGAAACACTCTTTTTTTAGTATCTGCAAGTGGATATTTGAAGCTCTTTGAGGAATGTTGTGGAACAATAAATATCTTCACATAAAAACTACAAAGAAGCATTCTGAGTAACTTCCTTGTGATGTGTGCATTCATTTCACAGAGTTGAACTTTTCTTTTGATTAAGCAGTTTTGAAACACTCTTTTTGTAGAATCTGCAAGTGGATATTTGGAGCACTTAGAGGCCTATGGTGGAAAAGGAAATTTCTTTACATAAAAGCAACACAGAAGCATTCTGAGAAACTCCTTTTTGTATGTGCATTCATCTCCAGGAGTTGAATTTTTCTTTTGATTGGGCAGTTTATAAACACTCTTTTTGTAGGATCTGCAAGTGAATATTTGGAATGCTTAAATACCTGTTGTGGAAAAGGAAATATATTCACATAAAACTACACAGAAGCATTCTGAGAGACAACTTTGTGATGTGTGCATTCATCTCACAGAGTTGAAATTTTCTTTTGATTGAGCAGTTTGGAAACACTCTTTCTGTAGAATCTGCATGTGGATATTTGGTGCGCTTTAAGGCTTATGGTGGATAAGGAAATATCTTCACAGAATAACTACAAAGAAGCATACTGAGAAACAGCTTTGAGATGTGTGCATTCAACTCACAGAGTTGAACTTATCTTTTGACAGAGTAGTTTTGAAACTCTCTTTTTGTAGAATCTGCAAGTGGATATTTGGAACCCTTTGCAGCCTATGGTGGAAAAGGAAATATCTTCCAATGAAAACTCTACAGAAACATTCTGAAAAACATCTTTGTGATGTGGGCATTCATCTCACGGAGTTCAGCCTTTCATTTGATTGAGCAGTTTTTAAACATTATTTTGGAGAATCCAGAAGTGGATATTTGGAGCTCTTTGAGGCACATTGTGGAAGAGGAAATATCTTCACATGAAAACTACACAGAAGCATTATAAGAAATTCCTTTGTGATGTGTGCATTCATCTCACAGAGTGGAACTTTTCTTTTGATTGAGCAGCTTTGAAACACTCTTTTTGTAGAATCTGCGAGTCAATATTTGGAGCAATTTGAGGCCTATTGTGGAAAAGGAAATATCTTCACAAAAAGCTACACTCAAGAATTCTGAGAATCTTCTTTGTAATGTGAGCATTCAACTCACAGCATTGAAACTAACTTTTGATAGTGTAGTTTTGAATCTCTTTTTTATAGAATCTACAAGTGGATATTTGGAGCCATTTGCAGCCTATGGTGGAAAAGGATATATCTTCACATACAAACTACACAGAAGCTTTCTGAGAAACTACTTTTTGATGTGTGCATTCATCTCACAGAGTTGAAACTTTCTTTTTGGGGAGCAGTTTTTAAACTCTCTTTTTGTAGAATCCCCAAGTGGATATTTGAAGTGCTTTGAGGTATACTATGGAAAAGGAATTGTCTTCAAATTAAAACTACACAAAATCATTCTGAGAAACTTCTTGTGTTGTGTGCATTCATGTCATACAGTTGTAACTTTCGTTTGATTAAGCAGTTTTGAAACACTCTTTTTGTGGAACTTCCAAGTGGATATTTTGAGCGCTTTGAGGCCTATGGTGGAAAAGGAAATATCTTCACATAAAAATTACACAGAAGCATTCAGAGAAACTTCTTTGTGATGTATTCATTTATCCCACAGAGTTGAACCATTCTTTTGATTGAGTAGTTTTGAAAAAATTTTTGTAGAATCCGCAAGTGGACATTTGAAGTGCTTTGAGGCCTATTGTGGAAAAGGAAATATCTTCACATAAAAACTACACAGAAGCTTTCTGTAAAACTTCTTTGTGATGTGTGCCTTAATCTTGTGGAGTTTAAATTTTCTTTTCATTGAGCAGTATGGAAACACTTTTTTTTGTGGAACCTGCAAGTGAATATTCAGAGCACTTTGTGGCCTATGGTGGAAAAGGAAGTATCTTCACATAAAATCTAGACAGAACCATTTGGAGAAACTACTTTGTGATGTGTGCATACATCTTCCGGAGTTGAACCTTTCTTTTGAATGAGCAGTTTTGAAACACTCTTTTTGTAGAATCTTCAAGTGGATATTTTGAATGCTTTGAGATCTTTGTTGGGCTAGGAAATATCTTCACATAAAAACTAGACAGAAGCATTCTGAGAAACTTCTTTGTTATATGTGCATTCAATTCACAGAGTTGAGCGTTTCTTTTCATTCAGCAGTTTGGAAACAATCTTTTTGTAGTATCTGCAAATGGATATTTGGAGCGCTTTGAGGCCTACAGTGGAAAAGGAGATATCTTCACATAAAAACTAGACAGAAGCATTCTGAGAAACTTCTTTGTGATGTGTGCATTCATCTCACAGATTTGAAATTTTCTTTTGATTGAGCAGTTTTTAAACACTCTATTTCTAGGATCTGCATGTGGATATTTGGAGTGCTTTGAGGCCTTGGGTGGAATAGGAAATGTCTTCACATAAAAAGTAGACAGATGCATTCTGAGAAACTTCTTTTTTTTTATTGTACTTTAAGATTTGTGGTAGATGTGCACAATGTGCAGATTAGTTACATATGTATACATGTGCCATGCTGGTGTGCTGTCCACATTAAGTCCTCATTCAGCATTAGGTATATCGCCTAATGCTATCCCTCCACCCTCCTCCCACCGCACAGCAGTCCCCAGAGTGTGATGTTCCCCTTCCTGTGTCCTTGTGTTCTCATGGTTCAATTCCCACCTATAAGTGAGAACATGCGGTGTTTGGTTTTTTGTCCTTTCAATAGTTTACTGAGAATTATGATTTCCAATTTCATCCATGTCCCTGCAAAGGACATGAACTCGTCATTTTTTATGGCTACATAGTATTCCATGGTGTATATATGCCACATTTTCTTAATCCAGTGTATTTCTGTTGGACATTTCCGTTGGTCCCAAGTCTTTACTATTGTGAATAGTTCCACAATAAACATATATGTGTGCATGTGTCTTTATAGCAGCATGATTTATATTCGTTTGCGTATATACCCAGTAATGGGATGGCTGGGTCAAATGGTATTTCCAGTTCTAGATCCCTGAGGAATAGCCACACGGACTTCCACAATGGTTGAAATCATTTACAGTCCCACCAAGAGTGTCAAAGTGTGCCTATTTCTCCACATCCTCTCCAGCACCTGTTGTTTCCTGACCTTTTAATGCATGCCATTCTAACTGGTGTGAGATGGTATCTCATTGTGGTTTTGATTTGCATTTATCTGATGGCCAGTGATGGTGAGCATTATTTCACGTTTTTTGGCTGCGTAAATGTCTTCTTTTGAGAAGTGTCTGTTCATGTCCTGTGACCACTTTTTGATGGGGTTGTTTCTTTTTATCTTGTAAATTTGCTTTAGTTCATTGTAGATTCTGGATATTAGCCCTTTCTCAGAAGAGCATGTTGTCAAAATTATCTCCCATTTTGTAGGTTGCCAGTTCACTGTGATGGTAGTTTCTTTTGCTCTGTAGAAGCTATTTAGTTTAGTTAGATCCCATTTGTCAATTTTGACTTTTGTTGCCATTGCTTTTGGTGTTTTAGACATGAAGTCCCTGCCCGTGCCTATATCCTGAATGGTAATGCCTAGGTTATCATCTAGGGTTTTTATGATTTGGATTCACAGCCGAATTCTACCTGAGGTACAAGGAGGAACTGGTACCATTCCTTCTGGAAGTATTCCATTCAATAGAAAAAGAGGAAATCCTCCCTAACTCATTTTATGAGGCCAGCATCATCCTAATACCAAAGCTTGGCAGAGACAGAGCAAAAAAAGAGAATTTTAGACCAATATCCTTGATGAACATTGATGCAGAAATCCTCAATAAAATACTGGCAAACAGAATCCAGCAGCACATCAAAAAGCTTATCCAGCATGATCAAGTGGGCTTCATCCCTGGGATGCAAGTCTGGTTCAATATATGCAAATCAATAAATGTAATTCAGCATATAAACAGAACCAAAGACAAAAACCACATGATTATCTCAATAAATGCCAAAAAGGCCTTTGACAAAATTCAACAACCCTTCATGCTAAAAACTTTCAATAAATTAGGTATTGATGGGATGCATCTCAAAATAATAAGAGCTATCTATGACAAGCCCACAGCCAATATCATACTGGATGGGCAAAAACTGGAAGCGTTCTCTTTGAATACTGGCACAAGACACGGATGCCCTCTCTCACCACTCCTATTCAACATAGTGTTGGAAGTTCTGGCCAGGGCAATTAGGCAGGAGAAGGAAATAAAGGGTATTCAATTAGGAAAAGAGGAAGTCAAATTTCCCTGTTTGCAGAGGACATGATTGTATATCTAGAAAACCCCATTGTCACAGCCCAAAATCTCCTTAAGCAGATAAGCAACTTCAGCAAAGTCTCAGGATACAAAATCAATGTACAAAAATCACAAGCATTCTTATACACCAATAACAGACAAACAGAGAGCCAAATCATGAGTGAACTCCCATTCATAATTGCTTAGAACAGAATAAAATGCCTAGGAATCCAACTTAAAAGGGACTTGAGGGAACTCTTCAAGGAGAATTACAAACCACTACTTAATGAAATAAAAGAGGAAACAAACAAATGGAATATCATTCCATGCTCATGGGTAGGAGGAATCAATATCGTGAAAATGGCCATATTGTCCAAGGAAATTTATAGATTCAATGCCATCCACATGAATCTACCAATGACTTTCTCCACAGAATTGGAAAAATCTACTTTAAAGTTCACATGGAATCAAAAAAGATCCTGCATCGCAAAGTCAATCCTAAGCCAAAAGAACAAAGCTGGAGGCATCATGCTACCTGACTTCAAACTATACTACAAGGCTACAGTAACCAAAACAGCATGGTACTGGTACTAAAACAGAGATATAGATCAATGGAACAGAACAGAGTCCTCAGAAATAACACTGCATATCTACAAATATCTGATCATTGACAAACCTGAGAAAAACAAGCAAAGCTCAAAGGATTGCCTACTTAATAAATGATGCTGGGAAAGCTGGCTAGCCATATGTAGAAAGCTGAAAATGGATCCCTTCCTTACAACTTATACAAAAATTAATTCAAGATGGATTAAAGACTTAAACGTTAGACCAAAAACCATAGAAACTACTTTTTGATGTGTGCTTTCAAATCACAGTGTTGAACTTTTCTTTTAATTGAGCAGTTTTGAAACACTTTTTTTGTAGAATCTGCAACTTGATATTTGGAGCACTTTGAGGCCTATGGTGGAGAAGGAAATATCTTCACATAAAAACTAGACAGAAGCCTTCTGAGAAACTTCCTTGTGATGTTTGCATTCATCTCACACAGTTGAAACTTTCTTTTGATTGAGCAGTTTTGAACAACTCCTTTTGCAGAATCTGCAATTGGATATTTGGAGCACTATGTGTCCTATGATGGAAAAGGAAATATCTTCACATAAAAACTAGACACAAGCATTCTGAGAAACTTCTTCATGATGTGTGCATTCAAGGCACAGAGTTGAACCTTTCATTTGATTGAGCAGTTTTGATATACTCTTCTAGAATCTGCAAGTGGCTATTTGGGGTGCTTTGCAGCTATCGTGGAAAAGGAAACATCTTCACATTAAAACTACACAGAAGCATTCAGAGAAACTTCTTTCTGATGTGAGCATTCAACTCACAGAGTTGAACCTTTCTTTTTATTGAGCAGTTTGAAAACAGTCTTTTTATAGTATCTGCAAATGGATATTTGGAGCGCTTTGAGGCCTACAGTTTAAAAGGAAATATCTTCACATAAAAACTAGACAAAAGGATTCAGAGAAACTTCTTTGTTATGTGTGCCTTCATCTCACAGATTTGAAACTTTGTTTTTATTGAGCAGTTTAGACACTGTTTTTGTAGAATCTGCAAGTGGATATTTGGACAGCTTTGCGACCTATAGTGGAAAAGGAAATATCTTCACATAAAAACTACACATAAGCATTAAGAGTAACTTCTTTGTGATATGTGCCTTCATCTCACGGAGTTGAAACTTTCTTTTGATTCAGCAGTTTTGAAGCACTCTTTTTGTGGAATCTGCTAGTGGATATTTCGAGCGGATTGAGGCCTAGGATGGAAAAGGAAATATTTTCACTGAAAAACTAGACACAAGCATTCTGAAAAACTTCTTTGTGATGTGTGCATTCATCTCACAGAGTTGAACATTTCCTTTGATTGAGCAGTTTGGAAACAGTCTTTTGGTAGTATCTGCAACTGGATATTTGGAGCGCTTTGAAGCCTATAGTGGAAAAGGAAATATCTTCACATAAAAACTAGACAGAAGCATTCTGAGAAACTTCGTTGTGATGTGTGCATTCAACTCACAGAGTTGAACGTTTCCTTTGATTGCACAATTTGGAAACAGTCTTTTGTAGTATCTGCAAATGGATATTTGGAGAGCTTTGAGGACTATAGTGAGAAAGGAAATATCTTCAAATAAAAACTAGATAGAGGCATTCTGAGAAACTTCTCTGTGATGTGAGCATTCATCTCACAGAGGTAAACCTTTCTTTTGACAGAGCAGTTTTGAAACACTCTTTTGGTCAAATCCGCAAGAGGTTATTTGGAGCACTTTGAGGCCCATGGTGGAAAAGGAAATAACATCACATAAACACTAGACAGAAGCATTCTGAGAAAATACCATGTGATGTCTGCATTCCTCTCAAAGAATTCAACATTTCTTTGGTCTGAGGACTTTTGAAACACTCTTTTTGTAGACTCCGCAATTGGATACTTGGAGAGCTTTGAAACCTATGGTGGAAAAAGAAATATCTTCACATAAAAACTAGACAGAAGAAATCTGAGAAACTTCTTCGTGATGTGTGCATTCCACTCACAGGGTTGAACCTTTCTTTTGATTTAGCAGTTTGGAAACAGTATTTTTGTAGTATATGCAAATGGTTATTTGCGGTGCTTTGAGGCCTATAGAGGAAAATGAAATATCTTCACATAAAAACTAGACAGAAGAATTCTGAGAAACTTCTTTGTGATGTGTGCATTCAATTCACACAGATGAAACTTTCTTTTGATTGAGCAGTCTTGAAATCCTTTTTCATAGATACTGCAAGTGGATATTTGGAGCTCTTTGAGCCCTTTGTTGGAAAAGGAAATATCTTCACATAAAAATTAGACAGAAGCATTCTGAGAAATTTCTTTGTGATGTTTGCGTTCATCTCACAGAATTGAACTTTTTTTTGATTGAGCAGTTTTGAAACACTCTTTTTGTAAAATCTGCACGTGGATGTTTGGAGTGCATTGGGGCCTATGGTGGAAAAGGAAACATCTTCACATAAAAACTACACAGAAGTAATCTGAGAAACTTCTTTCTGATGTGTGCATTCAACTCACAGAGTTGAAACTTTCTTTTGATTGAGCAGTTTTGAAGCACACTTTCTGTAGAATCTGCAAGTGGATATTTGGAGCGATTTGAGGCCTACAGTTGAAAGGGAAATACCTTCATATAAAAACTTGACAGAGGCTTTCTGAGAAGCTGGTTTTAATGTATACATTCATCTCACACAGTTGAACTTTTCTTTTTTTTAACCAGTATTGAAACACTCTTTTTATAGAATCTGCAGGTGGATACTTGGAGGGCTTTGAGGTCTATGGTGGAAAAGGAAATATCCTCAGATAAAAACAAAACAGAAGCATTCTGAGAAATTTCCTTGTGATGTGTGTATTCAACTGACACAGTTGAGCCATTCTTTTGATTGAGCAGTGTGGAGACAATCTTTTGGTAGTTTCTGAAACTGGATACTTGGAGCGCTTTGAGGCCTATGGTGGAAAAGGAAATATCTTCACATAAAAACTAGACAGAAGCATTCTGAGAAACTTCTTTGTGAAGTGGGCATTCAATTCAAAGAGTTGAAACTTTCTTTAGGTTGAGCAGTTTTGAAACACTCTTTTTGTAGAATCTGCAAGTGGATATTTGGAGCACTTTGTGGCCTCTAGTGGAAAACAAAATGTCTTTGCATAAATACTACAAAGAAGCATTCTGAGAAACTTCTTTGTGACGTGCACATTCCTCTCACAGAGTTGAACCTTTCTTTTGATTGAGCAGTTTTGAAACACTCCTTTTGTAGTGTCTGAAAGAGCATATTTGCAAGACTTTGAGTGCTAAGGTGGAAAAGAAATATCTTCACATAATAACTAGACAGAAGCATTCACAGAACCTTGTTTGTGACGTGTGCATTCATCGCACAGAGTGGAACCTTACTTTTGATTGAGCAGTTTTGAAACACTCTTTTTGTAGAATCTGCAAGTGGATATTTGGAGCGTTTTGAGGCCTAAGGTGGAAAAGGTGATATCTTCACATAAAAACTAGATAGAAGTATTCTGAGAAACATCTTAGTGACGTGTGCATTCATCTCACAGCGTAGAACCTTTCTATATATTGAGCAGTTTTGAAACCCTCTTTTTATGGAATCTGCATGTGGGTATTTGGGGCACTTTGCAACCCATGGTGAAAAAGGAAATATCTTTATATAAAAACTAGACAGAAGCATTCTGAGAGACCTCTTTGCGATATTTGCATTCATCTCACAGAGTTGAACCTTTCTTCTGATTGAGCAGTTTTGAAACACTCTTTTTGTAGAATCTGCAACTTGATATTTTTAGCGATTTGTGGCGTATAGTGGAAAAGGAAATAACTTCACACAGAAACTAGACAAAAGTGTTCTGAGAAACTTCTTAGTGACATGTGCATTCAACTCACAGAGTTGAACCTTTCTTTTGATTGAGCAGTTTAGAAATACTCTTTTTGTAGAAACTGCAAGTGGATATTTGGAGAGATTTGCAGCCTATGGTGGAAAAGGAAATATTTTAACATAAAAAGTAGACAGAAGCATTCTGAGAAACCTCTTTGTAATGTGTGCATTCATCTCACAGAGTTGAAACTTTCTTTTGATTCAATAGCTTTGAAACACTCCTTTGTAGAATCTGCAAGTGGATATTTCAAGTGCTTTGAGGTCTATGGTGGAAAAGGAAATATCTTCATTTAAAAGCTAAACAGAAGCATTCTGAGAAACTTCATTGTGATGTGTGCCTTCATCTCACAGAGTTGAAACTTTCTTTTGATAGAGCAGTTTTCAAACACTCTTTTTGGAGAGTCTGCAAGTGGATATTTGGATCGATTTGAGGCCTATGATGGAAAACGAAACATCTTCACTTAAAAACAAGACAGAGGCATTATGAGAAATTTCTTTGTGATGTGTGCATTCATCTCACAACGTTGAACACTGCTTTAGATACAGTAGTTTCGAAAAAATCTTTTTGTAGAATCTGCAAGTAGATAGGGGCCTAAGGTGCAAAGGAAATATCTTCACATAAACACCAGACAGAAACATTCTGAGACACAACTTTGAGATGTGTGCATTCATCTCACCAGGCTGAACCTTTATTTTGATTGAGCAGATTTGAAACACTGTTTTTGTAGAACCTGCAAGTGGATATTTGGAGTTCTTTGTGGTCTCTAGTGGAAAGGGAAATATCTTCACATGATAATTAGACAGAAGCATTCTGAGAAACTTCTTTGTGATATGTGCATTCATCTCATAGATTTAAACCATTCTTTTGATTGAGCAGTTTTGAAACACTCTTTTTGTAGAATCTGCAAGTTGATAATTGGAGTGCTCTGAGGCCTATAGTGGAAAAGGAAATATCTTCACATAAAAACTAGACAGAAGCATTCTGAGAAACTTCTTTGTGATGTGTTCATTCATCTCATGAAGTTGAGCCTTTCTTTTGATTGAGCAGTTTAAAATCCTCTTTTTGTAGAATTTGCAAGTGGATATTTTGAGGGCATTGTGACCTATGGTGGAAAAGGAAATATCTTCACATAAAAATTAGAAACATTCTGAGAATCTGCTTTGTGATATGTGTGTTCATCTCACAGAGTTGAAGATTTCTTTTGACTGAGCAGTTTTGAAACACTCTTTATAGAATCTGCTGGGGATATTTGGAGTGCTTTGGGGCCAATGGTGGAAAATGAAATATCTTCACATAAAAACTACACAGAAGATTTCTGAGAAACTTCTTTGTGATTTGTGCATTCATCTCACAGAGGTGAACCTTTCTTTTGATTGAGTGGTTTTGAAAAACTCTTTTTGCAGAAGCTGCAAATGTGTATTTGGAGCACTTTGTAGACTATTGTGGAAAAGGAACTATCTTCACATAAAAACTAGACAGAAGCATTCTGAAAAATCTCTTTGTGATGTGTGCATTCATCTCACAGAATTGAACCTCTCTTTACATTGAACAGTTTTGAAACACTCTTTTTGTGGAATCTGTAAGTGGATATTTGGAGTGCTTTGAGGCCTATGGTGGAAAAGAAATATCTTCACATAAAAACTTCACAGAAGAATCTGAGAAACTTCTCCATGATGTGCACTTTCATCTCGAAGAGTTCAAACTTTCTTTTGATTGAGCAGCTTTTAAACACTCTATTTGTAGAATCTGCAATTGGAGATTCAGAGTTCTTTGAATCCTATGGCGGAAAAGGAAATGTCTTCACATAAAAACTACACAGAAGCATTCTGAGATACTCCTTTGTGATGTGTGCATTCATCTTACAGTGTTGAACCTTTCTTTTGATTGAGCATTTTTGAAACACTCTTTTTGCAGAATCTGCAAGTGGATATTTGGAGTGCTTTGAGGCCTATGGTAGAAAAGGAAATATCTTCACTTAAAAATGACACAGAAGCATTATAAGAAATATCTTTCTGATGAGTGCATTCAACTCACAGAGTTGAACCTTTCTTTAGATTGAGGAGCTTGAGACACTCTTTCTTTAGAGTCTGCAACTGTATATTTGGAGCGTTTTGTGGCCTATGTTGGAAAAGGAAATTTCTTCAAATAAAAGGTAGACAGAAGCACTCTGTGAAACTTCTTTGTGATGTATGCATTCATCTCACAGATTTCAACCTCTCTTTTGATTGAGAAGTTTTCAAACACACTTTTTGTTGAATCTGCAAGTGGATATTTGGAGCGCTTTGAGGCCTATGGTGGAGAGGAAATATCTTCACATAAAAATTCGAGAGAAGCATTCTGACAAATTTCTTTGTGATGTGTGCATTCATCTCAGAGAGTTGAACTTTTCTTTTGATTGAACAGTTGTTAAACTATCTTTGTATAGAATCTGCAATTGGATATTTGAGCCCTTTGAGGCCTATGGTGGAAAAGGGAACACCTTCATGTAAAAACCAGACAGAATCATTCTCAGAAACATTTTTGTGATGTGTGCATTCATCTCACAGAGTTGAACCTTTCTTTTGTTTGAGCAGTTTTGAAACACTCTTTTCGTAGTACCTGCAAGCAGATATTTTGAGTGATTTCAGGCCTATGGTGAAAAAGGAAATACCATCACATAAAAGCTAGACAGAAGCATTCTGAGTAGCTTCTTTGTGATGTTTGCGTTCATCTCACAGAGTTCAACCTTTCTTTTGATTAAGCAGTTTTGAAACACACTTTTTGTGCAATCTGAAAGTGGATATTTGGAGCCCTTTGGGGCCTATGGTGGAAAAGGAAGTATCTTCCCAATAAACTAGACAGAATCATTCTGAGAAACGACTTTGCTATGTGTGCATTCATCTCTCAGAGTTGAATCTTTCTTTTGATTGAGCAGTTTTGAATCACTCCTTTTGTAGGATCTGCAGGTGGATATTTGGAGCACTTTACAGACTATTGTGGAAAAGGAAATGTCTTCTCATAAAAACAAGACAGAAGCATTCTGAGAAACTACTTTGTGGTGTCTGATTTCAACTCACAGAGTTGAAACTTTCTTTTGTTTGAGCAGTTTTGAAACACATTTTTTGTAGACTCTGCAAGTGGATATGAGGAGCACTTTGTGGCCTAAGGTGGAAAAAGAAATATCTTCACATAAAAACTGGACAGAAGCATTCTGAGAAACTTCTTTTTGATGTGTGCATTCATCTCACCAACTTGAAAATTTATTTTTATTCAGCATTTTTGAAACATTCTTTTTGTACAATCTGCAAGTGGATATTTGGAGAGCTTTCAGACCTATGTTGGAAACGGAAATATCTTCACATAAAAATTAGACAAAAGAATTCGGACAAACATCTATGTGATATTTACCTTCATCTCACAGAGTCGAAACTTTCTTTTGATTGAGCAGTTTTTAAACAATCTATTTGAAGAATCTGCAAGTGGATATTTGAAGATCTCTGAGGTCAATGCTGAAAAAGGAAATATCTTCATATAAAGAACAGACAGAAGCAGTCTGGGAAACTTCTTTTTCTTGTGTGCATTCATCTCAAAGAATTGGCCATTTCTATTTATTGAGCAGTTTTGAAACACTGTTTTTTTTAGAATCTGCAAGTGGATATTTGGAGCACTTTGAGCCCTTTGGTGGAAAAGGAAATATCTTCACATAAAAATTAGACAGAAGCATTCTGAGAAACTTCTTTGTGATGTTTGCGTTCATCTCACAGAGTTGAACCTTTCTTCTGATAGAGCAGTTTTGAAACACTCTTTTTGTAGAATCTGCAGGTGGATGTTTGGAGCGCATTGGGGCCTATGGTGGAAAAGGAAACATCTTCAAATAAAAACTACACAGTAGTAATCTGAGAAACTTCTTTGTGCTGTTCGCATTCAGCTCACAGAGTGGAAACTTTCTTTTGATTGAGCAGTTTTGAAACAGTCTTTTTGTAGTATCTGCAAATGGATATTTGGAGTGGATTGAGGCCTATGGTGGAAAAGGAAATATTTTCACGTAAAAACTTGACAGAAGCATTCTGAGAAACTTTTGTGTGATGTGTGCATTCATCTCACAGAGTTGAAACCTTCTTTTGATTGAGCAGTTTTGAAACAGTCCTTTTGTACAATCCACAAGTGGATGTTTGTAGCGCCTTAGGGCCTATGGTGAAAAAGGTAATATCTTCCCATAAAAACTAAACATGAGAATTCTGAGAAACTCCTTTGTGATATTTGCATTCATCTCTCAGTGTTGAATCATTTTTTTAATTGATCAGTGTTGAAACAGTCTTTTTCTACAATCTGCAATTGGATATTTGGAGCGCTTTGAGGTCTATGGTGGAAAAGGAAATGTCTTCACATGAAAACTAGACTGAAGATTTCTGAGAAAGTTCTTTGTGATGTGTGTATTCAACACACAAGGTTTAACCTTTAGTTTGATTGAGCAGTTTTAAAACACAGTTTTTGTTGAATCTGCAAGTGGATATTCTGCATGATATGCAACATTTACTGGAAAAGGAAATATCTTCACATAAAAACTTGACAGGAGCATTCAGAGAAACTACTTTGTGATGTGTGCATTCATCTCACACAGTTGAACCTTTCTATTAATTAAGCAGTTTTGAAGCAGTCTTTTTGCAGAATCTGCAAGTGGTGATTGGAGCACTTTGAGGCCTATGTTGCAAAAGGAAATATCTTCACGTAAAAACTAGACAAAAGCATTCTGAGAAAGTTCTTTGTGATGTGTACATTCATCTCACAGAGTTGAAACTTTCTTTTGATTGAGCAGTTTTGAAACACTCTTTTTGTAGAATCCGCAAGTGCATATGTGGATCGCTTTGAGTCCTTCAGTGGAAAAGGAAATATCTTCACATAAAAACAAGACAGAAGCATTCTGAGAAACTTCTTTGTGATGTGTGCATTGATCTCACAGTGTTGAACCTGTATTTTGATTGAGCAGTTTTAAAACACTCTTTTTGTAGAATCTGCAATTGGATATTTGGACTGTTTCAGGCCCATGGAGGAAAAGCAATTATCTTCACATAAAAACTAGACAGAAGTATTCTAAGAAATTTTTTGGTGATGTGTGCATTCATCTCACAGAATTTAACCTTCCTTTTGACTGAGCAGTTTTTAAACACTCTATTTGTAGAATCTGCAAGTGGATATTTGGAGCACCTTGAGGTCAATGGTGGAAAAGGATATATCTTCACATAAAAATTAGACAGAAGCATTTTGAGAAACTTCTTACTGATGTGTGTGTTCATCTCACAGAGTTGAAGATTTCTTTTGGTAGAACAGTTTTGAAACACTCTTTTTGTTGAATCTGCCTTTGGATGTTTGGAGAACTTTGGGGCCTATAATGGAAAAGGAAATATCTTCACATAAAAACTACTCAGAAATAATCTGAGAAACTTCTTTGTGATGTGTGCATTCAACTCACAGAATGGAACCTTTCCTTCGATTGATCAGTTTTGAAACACTCTTTTTGTAGCATCTTCAAATGGATATTTGGTGCAGATTCAGGCATATGGTGGAAAAGGACATATCTTCACATAAATACTAGACAGAAGCATTCTGAGAAACTTATTTGTGATGAGTGTATTCAACTCACAGAGTTAAAACTTTCTTTTGATTGAGCAGTTTTGAAACACTGTTTTGCAGAATCTGCCTGTGGATGTTTGCAGATCTTTGGGGCCTATGGTGGAAAAGGAAATATCTTCAGAAAAACTAAACAGAAGCATTGTGAAAAACTCCCTTTTGATGTGTGCATTCAATTCACAGAGTTGAACATTTCTTTTGATTGAGGAGTTTTGAAACACTCTTTTTGTAGTATCTGCCAATGGATATTTGGAGGAGATTGAGGCCTACAGTGAAAAATGACATATCTTCACATAAATACCAGAAAGAAGCATTCTGAGAAACTTATTTGTGATGTGTGTATTTAACTCACAGGGTTGAAACTATCTTTTGATTAAGCAGTTTTGAAGCACTCTTCTTGTAGAATCTGCAGAGGGATATTTGGAGCGCTTTGAGGCCTAAGGTGGAAAAGGAAGTATCTTCATATAAAAACTTGACAGAAGCATTCTGAGAAACTTCTTTTTGATGTGTGCATTCATCTCACAGAGCTGAACCCTTCTTTTGATTGAGCAGTTTTGAAACAGTCCTTTTGTAGGATCTGCAAGGGGATGTTTGGTGAGCCTTGGGACCTTTGGTGGAAAAGGAAATATCTTCACATAAAAACTAAGGAGGAGCATTCTGAGAAACTTCTTTGTGATGTTTGCATTCATCTCACAGAGTTGAATCTTTCTTTTAATTGACCATTGTTGAAACACTCTTTTTGTACAATCTGCAAGTGAATAATTGGAGCGCTTTGATTCCTATGGTGGAAAAGACGTATCTTCACATACGAAGTACACAGAAGCACTCTGAGAAACTTCTTTGTGATGTGTGCATTCACCTCACAGTGTTGAACCTTTCTTTTGATTGAGCAGTTATGAAACACGGTTTTTGTAGAAACTGCAATTGGATATTCAGAGTATTTTGAGACCTATGTTGGAAAAGGTAATATCTTCACATAAAAAAGAGACAGAAGATTTTGGACAAACTTCTTTGTGATGTGTGCATTCAACTCACAGAGTTGAATTTATCTTTTGATTGATCAGTTTTGAAACACTCTTTTTGTAGAATGTGCAAGTGGATATTTGGAGCGCTTTGTGGCTTATAGTGGAAAAGAAATATATTCACATAAAAACCAGAAAGAAGCATTCTGAGAAACTTCTTTGTGATGTGTGCAGTCATCTCACAGAGTTGAACCTTTCTTTTTATTGAGGAGCTTTGCAACACTCTTTTTGTTGAATCTGTAAGTGGATATTTGTTGTTATTACAGGCCTTTTTTGAAAAAGGAAATATCTTCATATAAAAACTAGACAGAAGCATTCTGAGAAACTTCTTAGTGATGTGTGTATTCATCTCACAGAGTTAAACCACGCTTTTGATTGAGCAGTTTGGAAACAGACATTTTGTAGTATCTGCTTGTGGATATTTAGAGCACTTTGATGCATATGGTGGAAAAGGAAATACCTTAACATAGAAATTAGAAAGAAGGATTCTGAGAAACTTCTTTCTGTTGTTTGCATTCATCTCACAGAGTTGAACCTTTCCTTTGATTGAACATTTTTGAAACACTCTTTTTGTAGAATCTGCAAGTGGATATTTGGAGTGCTGTGAGGCCTATGGTGGAAAAGGACATATCTTCACAAAAGACCTGTAAAGCAGGTTTCCTAAAAACAGCTTTGTGATGTGTGCATTCATCTCACAGAGGTAAGGGTTTATTTTCTCTGTTCAGTCTGGAAAATCTGTTCTTGTACAATTTGAAAAGGGGTATTTTTGAGCACTTTGAGGCCTATGTTGACAAAGGAAATATTTTCACATACAAAATAAAAAGAAAGTTTCTCAGATACTTCTTTGAGATATGTGCATTCATCTCACAGATTTGAACTTCTCTTTTGATTGAGCAGTTTGGAAATGGTATTTTTACAGAATCTGCAAATGGATATTTTTGAGCACTTTGAGGCCTATGCAGAAAAAGAATTATCTTCAAAGAAAACTATAAAGAAGTTTTCTGAGAAACTGTTTTGTGATGTCTTCGTTCATCTCACAGAGGTAAATGATTCTTTTCTTTTATCAGTTGGGGAACTCTGTGTTTTTAGAATCTGCTAAGAGATATTTGTGAGTGCATAGAGCCTTATGGTGAAAAAGGAATTGTCTTCACATAAAAACAAGACAGAAGCCTACTGAGAAACTTCTTAGTGATGTGTGCATTCATTTCACGGAATTGAAACTTTCTTTTGATTGAGCAGTTTGGAAACATCTTTTTGTGGAATCTGCAAAGGGATATTTCTGAGCACTTTGAGGCCTATGGTGAAAGAGAAAATATGTCCACATAAAAACTAGACTAAAGAATTCTGAGAAACTGCCTTGGATGTATGCATTCATCTCACAGATTTCAACAATTCTTTTGATTGAGCAGTTGGGAAACCGTCTGTTTGTAGAATCTGCAAAGGTATATTTGTGAGTGCTTTGAGATCTATGGTTAAAAGGAAATATCTTCACATAAAAACTATAAAGAAGGTTTGTGAACAACCTCTTTGTGATGTGTGCATTCTTCTCACAGAGTTGAACCATTCCTTTGACTCAGCAGTTTGGAAACAGTCTTTTTTTAGGATCTGCAAAGGGATACTTTTGAGCACTTTGAGGCCCATGGTGAAAAAGGAAACACGTTCACATAAAAACAAGATAGAAGCTTTCTGAGAAACATCTTTTTGATATATGTATTCATCCCAGAGAGGTGAATCTTTCTTTTGATGAGCAGTTTGGAAACAGTATTTTGTGGAATTTCCAAATGGTTATTAGTTAGCACTTTGTGTCCTATGTTGAAAAAGGAATTATCTTTACATAAATACTAGACAGAATATTTCAGAGAAACTGCTTTGTGATGTTTGATTTCATCCCACAGAGTTAACCATTTCTCTTCATTGAGCAGATTGGACATTCTGTTCTTGTAAAATCTGCAAATGGATATTTGTCAGCGCTTTGAGGCCTATGGTGAAAAAGGAATAATCTTCATGTAAAAACTGGACAGAAGCTTTCCGTGAAACATCTTGGAGATGCGAGAATTCATCTCACAGAATTGAAACATTCTTTTGATTGAGCAGTTTGTAAACAGTATTTTGGTAGAATCTGCAAAGGGATATTTGTGATGCTTTGATGCCTATGGTGAAAAAGGAAATATTTTCACATGAAAACTAGAGAGAAGCTGTCTGAGAAAACTCCTTGAGATGTGTGCATTCATCTCACAGACTTGAACATTTCATTGGGTTGAGCAATTTGGATACAGTATTTTTGCACAATCTGTAAAGGCATATTTTTGAGAGCTTTGAGGCTTATGATGAAATAGGAAATATCTTCACATAAAAACTAGACAGAAGCTTCCCAAGAAACTTCTTTGTGATGTGTTCATTCATCTCATAGAGCTCAACCATTCTTTTGATTGAACAGTTTGGAAACAGTCTTTTTGTAGAATCTGCAAAGGGATATTTATGAGTGCTTTGAGGCCTATGGTGAAAAAGGAAATATATTCACATAAAAAGTATAAACAAGGTTTCTCAGAAACAGCTTTGTGATGTAAGCATTCATCTCACAGAGGTAAAATTTTCTTTTCTCTGGTCAGTCTGGAAACTGTTCTTGTAGAGTCGGCAAAGGGATATTTATGAGTCCTTTGAGGCCTATGGTGTAAAAAGAAATACCTTCACATAAAAGTTAGAGAGAGGCTTTGTGAGAAACCTCCTTATGATGTGTGCATTCATCTCACAGATTTGAAACTTTAATTGGATTGAGCAATTTGGATACAGTATTTTTGTAGAATCTGTAAAGGCATATTTTTGACAGCTTTGAGGCTTATAATGAAATAGGAAATATCTTCACATAAAAACTAGACAGAAGCATCCCAAGAAACTTCTTTGCAATGTGTGCATTCATCTCATAGAGCTCAACCACTCTTTTGATTGAACAGCTTGAAAACAGTCTTTTTGTAGAATCTGCAAAGGGATATTTATGAGTGCTTTGAAGCCTATGGTGAAAAAGGAAACATATTCACATAAAAAGTATAAACAAGGTTTCTCAGAAACAGCTTTGTGATGTAAGCATTCATCTCACAGAGGTAAACTTTTCTTTTCTCTGGTCAGTCTGGAAACTGTTCTTGTAGAGTCTGCAAAGGGATATTTATGAGTCCTTTGAGGCCTGTGGTGAGAAAAGAAATATCTTCACATAAAAATTAGAGAGAGGCTTTCCAAGAAACGTCTTTGTGATGTGGGAATTCATCTCACAAAGATGAAACTTACTTTTGATTGAGCAGTATGGAAACTATCTGTTTGTGGAATCTGCAAAGGGATATTTATGAGCATTTTGAGGACAATGGTAAAAAAGGAAATGTATTCATATAAAAGGTATAAAGAAGGTTTCTTAGAAACAGCTTTGTGATGTGTGCATTGATCTCACAGAGGTAAATGTTTATTTTCTCTGATTAGTCTGGAAACTCTGTTCTTGAAGAATCTTCAAAGGGATATTTGTGAGTGCTTTGCGGCCTATGGTGAAAAAGAAAATATCTTCACATAAAAACTAGACAGAAGCTTTCTTAGTGGCTTCTTTGTGATGTGTGCAATCATCTCACAGAGTTCAACCATTATTTTGATTGAGCAGTCTGGAAACTGCCTTTTTGTAGAATCTGCAAGGGATATTTTTCAGGACTTTGAGTGCTATGGTGAAAAAGGAAATATCTTCACATAAACAATGGACAGAAGATTTCTGAGAAACCTCTTTGTGATGTGTGCATCCATCTCACAGAGTTCAAACATTTATTTGGTTGAGCAGTTGGGAAGACGCCTTTTTGCAGAATCTGCAAAGGGATATTGCTGAGCAATTTGAGGCTTATGGTGAAAAAGGAAATACCTTCAAATAAAAACTATAAAGAAGGTTTCTGATAAAATTCTTTGTGATGTATACATTCATCTCATGGAGTTGAACTATTTTTTTGATTGAGCAGTTTGGAAACAATCTTTTTGTAGAATCTGCAAAGGGATATTTTTGAGTGCTTTGAGTCCTAGGGAGAAAAAAGAAATATCACATAAAAAGTATAAAGAAGGTTTCTGAGAAAGAGTTTTGTGATGTGTGCATTCATCTCACAGAGGAAAACATTTGTTTTCTTTGATCAGTCTGGAAATTCTGTTCTTGTAAAATCTGCTAAGGGATATTTGTGAGCAGATGGAGGCCTATGGTGAAAAAGGAAATGTCTTCATATAAAAATTAGACAGAAGCCTCCTGTGAAAATTCTTAGTGATGTGTGCATTCATCTCACAGATTTGAAACTTTCTTTTCTTTGAGCAGTTTGGAAACAGTCTTTTTGTAGAACCTGCAAAAGGCTATTTGGAGCACTTTGAGGCCTATGGTGAAAAAGGAATTATATTCACAGAAAAACTAGACTGAAGGTTTCTGAGAAACTTCTTTGAGGTGTGTGCATTCATCTCACAAAGTTCAATAATTATTTTTATTGAGCAGTTTGGAAACAGTCTTTTTGCAGAATCTGCAAAGAGATATTTGTGAGGGCATTGAGGCCTATGGTTAAAAAGGAAACATTCACATAAAAACTTAATGGAAGCTTTCTGAGAAACTTCTTTTTGACACGTGCATTCATCTCACAGAGTTGAAACTTTCTTTTGATGAGCAGTGTGGAAACAGACTTTTTGTAGAATCTGCAAAGAAACAATTTTGAGCACTTTGCATCCAGTGGTGAAAAAGGAAATACCTTCACATGAAAACTAGACAGAACGTTTCTGAGAAACTGCTTTGTGATATGTGCACTCATCTCCCAGATGTTTCTGTTTCTTTTCATTGAGAAGATTTGAAACTCTTTTCTTGTAAAATCTCCAAAGTGATATTTATGAGCCCTTTGAAGCATATGGTGAAAAAGGAAATATCTTCACATAAAAACTATTCAGAAGCTTTCTGAGAAACATTCTGGTGATGTGAGCATTCATCTCACAGAGTTGAACCATTCTTTTGATTGAGCAGTGTGTGAAGAGTCTTTTTGTAGAATCTGCAAAGGGATATTTGTGAACCTTTTGAGGCTTATGGTGAAAAAGGAAATATCTTCACATAAAAACTAGAGAGAAGCTTTCTGAGAAACCTCTTTGTGGTGCGCATACATCTCACAGAGTTGAACCTTTCTTTTGATTGAGCAATTTGGTAAAAGTATTTTTGTAGAATCTGTAAAGGGATATTTGTGAGCACTTTGAGGACAGCGGTGAAAAAGCAAGTATCTTCACTTAAAATCTAGACAGAAGCATTCTGAGAAACTTCCTTGTGATGTGTGCATTCATCACACAGAGTTAAACCTTTGTTTTGGTTGAGCAGTTTGGAAACAGTCTTTTTGTAGAATCTGCAAATGGATATTTGGAGCACTTTGAGGCCTATGGTGAAAAAGGATATATATTCACATAAAAACTAGACTGAAGGTTTCTGAGAAGCTTCTTTGAGTTGTGTCCATTCATCTCACTGTGTTCAATAATTCTTTTTATTGAGTGGTTTGGAAACAGTCTTTTTGTAGAATCTGCAAAGGGACATTTGTGAGAGCTTTGAGGTGATAAAAAGGAAATATCTTCAAAGAAAAACTATAAAGAAAGTTTCTGAGAAACTTCTTCATGATGTGTGCATTCATCTCACAGAGTTGAAACATTCTTCAGATTGAGCAGTTTGAAAACAATCCTTTTGGTTCAAACTGCAAAGGGATATTTAGGAGCGCATTGAGGCCTATGGTGAAAAAAGAAATATCTTCACATAAAACCTAGAAAGAAGCATTCTGAGAAGCTGCTTTAAGATATGTGTATTCATCTCACAGAGGTAAATATTTCTTTTCATTGAGCAGTTTGTAAACTCTGCTATTCTAGAATCTACAAATGGTTATTTTTGAGTGCTTTAAGGCAAAACATTGAAAAAGGGACTATCTTCACATAAAAACTAGTGAGAAGCTTGCTGAGAAACTACTTTCTGATGTGTGCATTCATCTAACAGAGTTGAAGCTTTCTTTTGATTGAGCAGTTTGGAAAGTCTTTTTGTAGATTCTGCAAAGGCATATGTGGGAGTGCATTGAGGACTATGTTCAAAAAGGGAATATCTTCACAAAAAAGAGAAGGAGGTTTTCTGAGAAACTTCTTTGTGGTGTGCACATTCATCTCACAGTGTTGAACCACTCTGTTTATTGAGCAGTTTGGAAACATTCTTTTCATAGAATTTGCAAAGGGATATCTGGGAGCACGTTGAGGCATATGGTGAAAAAGGAAATATCTTCACATAAAAAGTATAAAGAAATTTTCTGAGTAACTCCTTTCTGACATGTGCATTCATCACACAGAAGTAAAAGTTTCCTCCCATTGAGCAGTTAGTTTTTATGTGAAGATGTTTCCCTTTTCACCATAGACCTCAAACTGCCTATATATATCCCTTTGCAGATTCTACAAAAAGACTGTTTCCAAACGGCTCAAAGAAAGTTTCCACTCTGCGAGATGAATGCACACATCACAGAGAAGTTTCTCAGAAAGTTTCTGTCTACTTTTTATTTGTTGATACTCCCTTTTTCACCATAGGCCTCAAACCACTCATAAATAACCCTTTGCAGATTCTACAAAAAGACTGTTTCCAAACTATTCAATCAAAAGAAAGGTTCAACTCTGTGAGGTTAATGCACACATCACAAAGAAGTTTCTCAGAAAACTTCTGTCTAGTTTTTATTTGACGATGTTTCCTTTTTCAATATAGGCCTCAAAGTGCTCACAAGTGTCCCTTTACAGAATTTATAAAAAGACTGTTCCCAAACTGTCCAGCCAAAACAAAGCTTCAACTCTTTGAGATGAATGCACACATCACAAAGAAGTTTCTCAGAAAGCTTCTGTCCAGTTTTTATTTGAAGGTATTTCCTTTTTCACCATAAGTCTCAAAGCATTCAAATTATCACTTTGCAGATTCTACAAAAACATTTTCCAACCTGCTCTATCTAAAGAAAGGTTCAAAGCTGTGAGAAGAAAGCACACATCAAAAAGAAGTTTCATAGAATGCTTCTGTCTAGTTTTTATGTGTAGACATTTCCTTTTTCACCATAGGCCAAAAAGGGATCCCAATTATCCCTTTGTACATTCTACAAAAGGACTGTTTCAAAACTGCTCAATCCAAAGACAGTTTCAACTCTTCGAGATGAATGCACACATCACAACGAAGTATCTCAGAAAGCTTCTGTCTAGTTTTTGTGTGAAGATATTTCTTTTTTCACCATAGGCTTCAAAGAGCTCACAAATATCACAAAGCAGGTTCTACAAAAAGACTCCATCCAAACTCGTCAATGAAAAGAACACTTCAAATCTGTGAAATGAATGAGCACATCACAAAGAATTTTCTCAGAAAGCTTCTGTGTAGTTTTTATGTGAAGATATTTCCATTTTCACCATAGACCTGAAATCACCTACATACGTCCCTTTGCAGATTCTACAAAAAGATTGTTTCCAAACTGCTTAATCAAAGAAAGCTTTCTAGTCTGTGAGATGAATGCACACATCACAGAGAAGTTTCTCAGAAAGTTTCTGTCTAGTTCTTGTTTGTCGATATTCCTTTTTTCACCATAGACCTCAAACTGCTCATAAATAACCCTTTGTAGATTCTACAAAAGGACTGTTTCCAAACTGCTCAATCAAAAGAAAGATTCAACTCTGTGTGATGAATGCACACATCACAAAGAATTTTCTCAGAAGGCTTCTGTCTAGATTTTATTTGTGGATATTTCCTTTTTCACAACAGACCTCAAAAAGCTCACAAATATCCCTTTGCATATTCTACAAAAAGACGGCTTCCAAACTACTCAATGAAAGAAAATTCAACTCTGTGAGATGAATGCACACATCACAAAATGGTTTCTCAGAATACTTCTGTCTAGTTTTTATATGAAGATATTTCCTTTTTCACCACATGCCTCAAACCACTCAGAAACATCCCTTTGCAGATTCTCCAAAAAGACTGTTTCCAAACTGCTCAATCAAAAGAAAGATTCAACTCTTTGAGATGCATACACCCATCACAAAGAAGTTTCCAAGAAAACATGAGTCTAGTTTTTATGTGAAGATATTTCCTTTTTCACCATAAGCCTCAAAGCCTTCACAAATATCACTTTGCAGGTTCTATGAAAAGACTGTTTCCAAACTGCTCAATCAAAAGAAAGTTTCAACCCTGTGAGACGAATGCATACATCACAAAGAAGTTTTTCAGAAAGCTGCTGTCTACGTTTCATTTTTCAATATTTCCGTTTTCACCATAGGACTCAAACCACTGAAACATATCACTTTGCAGATTCTACAAAAAGACGGTTTCCAAACTGCCCAAATGAAAAGAAAAGTTCAACTCTCTGAGACGAATGTGCACATCATGAAGAAGTTTCTCAGAATGCTTCTCTCTAGGTTTTATGTGAAAATATTTCCTTTTTTACTGCAGACCTCAAACCACTCATAAATATCCCTCTGCACATTCTACAAAAATACTGTTTCCAACCTGATAAGTCAAAAGAAAGTTTCAACTCTGTGAGATGAATGCAAACATCACAAGGAAGTTTCTCAGATAGCTTCTGTCTACTTTTTATGTGAAGGTATTTCCTTTTTCACCATATGCCTCAAAACGCCTTCAAATATCCCTTTACAGATTATAGAAAAAGACTCTTCCCAAACTGCTCAATCAAAACAAAGGTTCAACTCTGTGAGATGAATGCACACATCTCAGAGAAGTTTCTTTGAAAACTTCTGTATAGTTTTTATGTAAAGATATTTCCTTTTACACTATAGGCCTCAAAGAGCTCAAAAATGTCTCCTTACAGATTCTACAAAAATACTGTTTTTGAACTGGTGAATCAAAACAAATGTTCAACTCTGTGAGATGAATGCACACATTCTAAAGAAGTTTCTCAGAAAGCTTTTTTATAGGTTTAGGTGAAGATATTTCCTTTTCCACCATAAGCCTGAAAGCATTCACAGATATCTCTTTGCAGATTGTACAAAAAGACTATTTAAAAACTTCTCAATCAAAATAAAAGGTCAACTATGTGAGATGAATGCACACATCACAAAGAAGTTTCTCAGAAAGCTTCTGTTTAGATTTTATTTGTAGATAACTCCTTTTTCACCATAGGTTTCAAATTGCTCACAATTATTCCTTGCAGTTTCTAAAAAAGACTGTTTCCAAACTACTCAATCAAAAGAGTGTTTCAACTCTGTGAGATGAACACACACATCACAAAGAAGTTTCTCAAAAAGCTTCTGTCTAGTTTTCATGTGAAGATAATTCCTTTTTCAACAAAGGCCTCAATGGGCTCACAAATATCCCTATGCAGATTCTACAAAAAGACTGTTTCCAAACTACTCAATCGAAAGGAAGATTCAACTCTGTGAGATGAATGCACACATCACAAAGAAGTTTCTCAGAGAGCTTCTGTCAAGATATTATTTGTGACTATTTCCTTTTTCACCATAGGCATCGAAGGGCTCACAGATATCCCTTTGCAGATTCTATAGAAACACTGTTTCCAACCTGCTCAATCTAAAAAGGGGTTCAACACTGTGAGCTGAATGCACACATCCCAAAGAAGTTTCTCGGAATGCTTCTGTCTAGTTTTTATGTGAAGATATTTCCTTTTTCACCATAGGCCTCAAATCACTCACAAATGTCCCTATGCGGATTCTACATAAAGACTGTTTTCAAACTGCTCAATGAAAAGAAAGGTTCAACTCGGTGAGATGAAAGCACAAAACATGACGAAGTTTCTCAGAATGCTTCTGTCTAGTTTTTGTATGAAGATATTTCCTTTTTCACCATGGGCCTCAAAGGGTTCACAAATATCACTATGCAGATTCTACAAAAAGAATGCTTCCAAACGGATCAATCAAAAGGAAGCTTCAACTCTGTGAGATGAATGCACACATCACAAAGAAGTTTCTCAGAAAATTTCTGTCTAGTTTTTTTGTGAGGATGTTTCTTTTTTCACCATAAACCTCAAATTGTTCACAAATACCACTTTGCAGATTATACAAAAACCTCCCAAACTACTCAATCAAAAGAGCGTTTCAACTCTGTGAGATGAATGCACACAGCATAAAGAAGTTTCACAGAAAGTTTCTTTCTAGCTTTTATTTGTGGATATTTCCTTTTTCACCTTAGGCCTCAAACTGCTCACAAATATATTTTTGCAGATTCTCCAAAGAGACGTTTCCAAACAGCTCAATAAAAAGACAGGTTCAACTCTGTGAGATGAATGCACACATCACATAGAAGTTTCTCAGAATGCTTCTCCATAGTTTTTTTTTGTGAATATATTACCTTTTTCACCATATGCCCCAACATTTTCACAATTATCCCTATGCAGATTCTATAAAAAAACTGCTCCTAAAATTCTGAATCAAAAGGAAGCTTCAAATCCGTGAGATGAATGCATACACACCAAAGAAGTTTCTCAGAAAGATTCTGTTTAGTTTTCATGTGAATATATTTCCTTTCTCACCATATGCCTCAAAGTGCCCAGAAATATCACTTTGCAGATTCTACCAAAAGACTGTTTCCAAAATCCTCAATCAAAAGAAAGGTTCAAACCCATGAGATGAATGCACCCATCACAAAGAAGTTTCACAGAAAGATTCTGTCCAGATTTTATTAGTGGATATTTCCTTTTTCACAATAAGCCTGAAAGGGCTCACAAAAATCCTTTGGCAGAATCTACAAAAAGACCGTTTACAAACTGCTCAATCAAAAGAAAGTTTCAACTCTGTGTGATGAATGCACACATCACAAAGAAGTTTCTCAGAAAGATTCTGTCTAGCTTTTATGTGAAGACATTTCATTTTTCACCATAGATGTCAAACCTCCTACATATATACCTCTGCAGATTATTCAAAAAGCCTGCTTCCAAGCTGCTCAATCAGAAGAAAATTTCCACTCTGTGAGATGAATGCACACATTACAAAGAAGTTTCTTAGGATAGTTTTGCCTAGTTTTTATGTGAAGACATTTCCTTTTTCACTGTAGGCCAAAAATGGATCGCAAATATCCCTTTGCAGATCCTACAACAAGATTGATTCAAAACTTCTCAATCAAAAGAAAGGTTCAACTCTGTGAGACAAATGCACACATCACAAAAAAGTTTCTCAGAAAGCTTCTATCTAGTTTTTATGTGAAGATATTTCCTTTTTCACCATAGACCTCAAAGCTCTCTCAAATGTCTCTTTGCAGATTCTACAAGAAGACGGTTTCCAAACTTCTCAATCAAAAGGCAGGTTCATATCTGTGAGGTAAATGCACACACCACAAAGAAGTTTCTCAGAAAGCTTCTGTCTAGTTGTTATGGGCTGATGTTTCCTTTTTCACCATAAGCTTCAAAGCCTTCAGAAATATCAGTTTTCAGATTCTACAAAAAGTGTGTTTACAAACTGCTCAATGAAAAGAAAGGTTCAACTCTGAGAGATGAATGCACACGTCACAAAGAGGTTTCTCAGAAATCTTCTGTCTGGTTTTTATGTGAAGATATTTCCTTTGTCACCATAGGCCTCCTATCACTCACAAATATCCCTTTGCAGATTGTACAAAAAGACTGTTTCCAAACTGCTCAATCAAGAGAATGGTTCAACTCTGTGACATGAAGGCACACATCACAAATAAGTTTCTCAGAAATATTCTGTCTAGTTTTTATGTGAATATATTTACTTTCTCACCATATGCCTTAAGACACTCACAAATATCCCTTTGGAGTTGCTCCAAAAAGATGATTTCCAAACTGCTCAATCAAAAGAAAAGTTCAACTCTGTGAAATGAATGCACACATGACAAAGAAGTTTCTCAGAAAGTTTCTGTGTAGATTTTATTTGTAGATATTTCATTTTCACCATAAGCCTCAAACTGCTCACAAATATCCCTTTGCAGAATCTACAAAAAGACCGTTTCCAAACTGCTCAATCAACAGCAATGTTGAAATCTGTGAGATGAATGCACACATCACAAAAAAGCTTCTCAGAAAGTTGCTGTCTATTTTTTATGTGAAGATATTTCCTTTTTCAACATAAGCCTCAAATCGTTCACAAATATCATTTTGAAGATTCTACAAAAAGACTATTTCCAAACTGCTCAATCAAAAGAAAGGTTCAACTCCATGAGATGAATGCAGACATCACAAAGAAGTTTCTCAGGAAGATTCTTTCTAGTATGTATTTGTAGACATTTCCCTTCTCACCATAGGGCTCAAACCGCTCACAAATATCCATTTATAGATCTACAAAAGACTCTTTCCAAACAGCTCAATTAAAAGAAAGGTTCAACTCTTGAGATGAATGCACTCATCAAATAGAGGTTTCTCAGAAAGCTTCTGTCTTGCTTTTATGTGAATGTATTTCCTTTTTCACCTTTAGCCTCAAAGCTTTCACAAATGTCCCTTTGCAGATTTTACAAAAAGACTGTTGCCTAACTGCTCAATCAAAAGATCAGTTCCAAACTGTGAGATGCTTGCTGACATCACAAAGAAATTTCTCAGAAAGATTCTGTCAAGTTTTTACCTGAATATATTTACTTTCTCACCTTAGGCCTCAAACTGCTCACAAATATCCCTTTGCAGATTTTCCAAAAAGACACTTTACAAACTGTTCAATCAAAAGAAAGTTTCAACACTGTGATATGAATGCTCACATAAAAAAAAGTGTCTCAGAAATCTTCTGTCTAGATTTTATTTGTGGATATTTCCTTTTTCACCATAAGCCATAAACTGCTTAAAAATATCCCTTTGCAGATTCTACAGAAAAACAATTTACAAACTCCTTACTCAAAAGAAAGTTTCAACCCTGTGAGATGAATGCTCACATCACAAAAAAGTGTCTCAGTAAGCTTCTGTCTAGATTTTATTTGTTGATGTTCCCTTTTTCACTTTAAGCCATAAATCACTTAAAATATCCCTTTGGAGATTCTACAAAAAGACTGTTTCCAAACTGCTCAATGAAAATAATGGTTCAACTCTGTGAGATGAATGCGCTTATCAAAAAGAAGTGTCACAGAAAGATTCTGTCCAGATTTTATTAGTGGATATTTCCATTTTCACCATAAGCCTGAAACGGCTCACAAATATCCTTTGGCAGAATCTTTAAAAAGACTGTTTACAAACTGCTCAATCAAAAGAAACATTCAGCTCTGTGTGATGAATGCACACATCACAAATAAATTTCTCAGAAAGCTTCTGTCTAGTTTTCAGTTGAAGATATTTCCTATTTCACCTTAGGCCATAAAGGGATAACAAATATCCCTTTACAGAATCTACAAAAAGACTCTTTCCAAACTGCTCCATCAAAAGAAAATTTCAACTGTATGAGATTAATGGATGCATAACAAAGCAGTTTCTCAGAAAGCTTCTGTCTAGTTTTTATGTGAAGATATTTCTGTTTCACCATAGGCCTCAAACGTCTAAGAAATATCCCTTTGCAGATTGGACATAAAGACTGTTTCCAAACTTCTCAATCAAAAGAAATTTTCAACTCTGTGTGATGAATGTACACATCACAAGGAACTTTCTCAGAATGCTTCTGTATAGTTTTTATGTGAAGATATTTACTTTTTCACCATAGGCCTTAAACCGCACCCAAATATCACTCTGCATATAATACAAAAAGACTGCTTCCAAACTGCTCAATGAAAAGAAAGTTCAACTCTGTGGGATAAAAGCACACATCACAAAGACGTTCTTCAGAAAGCTTCTCACTAGATTTTATGTGAAGATATTTAGTTTTTCACCACAAGCCACAAAGTGCTCCAAATATCCATTTGCAGATTCTTCAAAAAGACTGTTTCCAAACGGATCAATCAAAAGAAAGTTTCAACTCTGTGAGATGAATACAAATATCACAAAGAAGTTTCTCAGAATGCTTCTGTCTAGTTTTTCTGTGAAGATATTTCCTATTTCACCATGGCCCTCAATGGACTCACATATATCCTTTCGCAGATTCTACAGAAAGACTGTTTCTTAACTTCTCAATGAAAAGAAATGTTCAACTCTGGGAGATGAATGCACACATGAAAAAGAAGTTTCTCAGAATGCCTCTGTGTAGTTTTTATGCTAAGATATTTCTTTTTCACCATAGACCACAAACCACTCAGAAATATCCCTTTGCAGATTGTACGAAAAGATGGTTTCCAAACTGCTCAATGAAAAGAAAGGTTCAATTCTGTGACATGAATATGCACATCACAAAGAAGTTTTTCAGAAAGCTTCTGTTTAGTTTTTAAGTGAAAATATTTCCTTTTTCACCGTAGGCCTCAAAGCCCTCCAAATATCCTTTTGCAGAATCTACAAAAAGAGAGTTTCCACACTGTTCAATGAAAAGAAAGATTCAAATCTGAGAGATGAAAGCACACATCACAAAGAAGTTTCCCATAATGCTTCTGTCTACTTGTTTTGTGAAGATATTTTCTATTTCAATATAAGCCTCAAATGGCTCACAAATATCCCTTTGCAGACTCTACAAAAAGACAGTTTTCGAACTGCTCCATGAAACGAAAGTTTCAACTCTGTGAGACGAATGCAGAAATAATAAATTAATTTCTCATAATGCTTCTGTCCAGTTTTTATGTGAAGATATTTCTTTTTCACCATAGGCATAAAACCGTTCAGAAATATCCCTTTGTAGATTCTACAAAAAGACGGTTTCCAAACTGCTCAATCAAAAGAAGGGTCCAACCCTGTGAGATGAATGCACATATAACAAAGAAGTTTCTCAGAAATCTTCTGTCTTGTTTTTATGTGAAGATATTTCCTTTCTCAACATAGGCCTCAAAGTGATCCAAATATCCATTTGCAGATTCTACAAAAAGACTGTTTCCAAACTGATCAATCAAAACAAATTTTTAACTCTCTGAGATGAAAGCACACATGACAAAGAAGTTACTCAGCTTTTTTCTAGTTTGTATGTGAAGATATTTCCATTTCACCTGAGGCCATAAAGGGCTCACAAATATTCCTTTGAAGGTTCTACAAAAAGACTGTTTCCAAAGTGCTCAATCAAAAGAAAGGTTCAACTCTGTGAGATGAACACACACATCACAAAGAAGTTTCTCAGAATACTTCTGTCTAGTTATTATGTGAAGATATTTCCTTTTTCACCATAGTCTTTAAACCGCTCAAAAATATCCCTCTGCAGATACTACAAAAAGACTATTTCCAAACTGGTCCATCAAAGAAAGTTTCAACTCTGTGAGATGAATGGACTCATCACAAAGAAGTTTCTCAGAATTCTTCTGTCTAGTTTTTATGTGAACATATTTCCTTTTTCACTGTAGGACTCAAATTGCTCCAAATATCCATTTTCAGATCCTACAAAAAGAATGTTTCCAAACTGCTCAATCAAAAGTTAGGCGCAACTCTGTGAGACAAAAGCATGCATCACAAAAAAGTTTCTCAGAAAGCTTCTGTCTACTTTTTATATGAAGGTATTTCCTTTGGCACCATAGGCCTCAAACTGCTCACAAATATAACTCCGCTTATACTTCCAAGAGACTTTCTCCAAATTGCTAAATCAAAAGAAACGTTCAACATTGTGAGATGAATGCACACATCACAAAGAAGTTTCCCAAAATGCTTCTGTCTAGTTATTTTGTGAAGATATTTCCTTTTTCACTATAGTCTTTAAACCACTCAAAAATATCCCTCTGCAGATACTACAAAAAGACTGTTTCCAAACTGATCCATCAAAGAAAGTTTCAATTCTGTGAGATGAATGGACTCATCACAAAGAAGTTTCTCAGAATTCTTCTGTCTAGTTTTTATGTGAACATATTCCCTTTTTCACCATAGGACTCAAATTGTTCCAAATATCCATTTGCAGATTCTACAAAAAGAATGTTTCCAAACTTCTCAATCAAAAGAAAGGTGAAACTTTGTGAGACAAAAGCACACATCACAAAGAAGTTTCTCAGAAAGCTTCTGTTTACTTTTTATATGAAGGTATTTCCTTTTGCACAATAGGCCTTAAACTGCTCACAAATATAACTCCGCTTATACTTCCAAGAGACTTTCTCCAAATTGCTAAATCAAAAGAAACGTTCAAATTTGTGAGATGAATGCACACATCACAAAGAAGTTTCTCAAAATGCTTCTGTCTAGTTTTCATGTGAAGATATTTATTTTTCACCATTTGCCTCAAACCACTCTAAAATATCCCTTTGCAGTTTGTACAAAAAGACTGTTTCCAAACTGCTCAATGAAAAGAAATGGTCAACTATTAGAGATGAATGGAAATGTCACAAATAGTTTTCTCAAAAAGCTACTGTCTAGTTTTTATGTGAAGATATTTCCTTTTCCACTATAGGCCTCAAAACGCTCCAAATATCCATTTGCAGATTCTACAAAAAGACTGTTTCCAATCCACCCCATAAAAAGAAAGGTTCAACTCTGTGAGAGGAAAGTGCACATCACAAAGAAGTTTCTCAGAAAGCTTCTATCTAGTTTTTATGTGAAGATATTTCATATTTCAACATAGGCCATAAGGGGCTCACAAATATCCATTTGCAGATTCTAAGAAAATACATGTTCCAAACTGCTAAATCAAAAGAAAAGTTTAACTCTGTGAGATGAATGGGCACATCACAAAGAAGTTTCTCAGAAAGCTTCTGTCTAGTTTTTATGTGAAGATATTTCTTTTTCACCATAAGCCACAAAAGGCTAAGAAATTTCCCTTTGCAGCTTCTACAAAAGACTGTTTCCAAACTGCTGAATTGAAAGAAAGGTTGAATTCTGTGACATGAATTGACGCATCACAAAGAAGTTTCTCAGAAATCTTCTGTCTAGTTTTTATGTGAAGATTCTTCTTTTTTCACCATGGGACTCAAATAGCTCCAAATATCCATTAGCAGATTCTGCAAAAAGACTTTCCAAACTGCTCAATCAAAAGAAAGGTTCAGTACTGTGAGAAGAAAGCACACATCACAAAGAAGTTTCTCAGAAATCTTCTGTCTAGTTTTTATGTGCAGATATTTCGTATTTCATCACAGGCCATAAAGAGCTCACAAATACCTCTTTGCAGATTCTACAAAACGACTGTTTCCAAACTGCTCAATCAAAAGAAAGGTTCGACTCTGCGACATGAATGGACACATCACAAAGAAGTTTTTCAGAATGCTTCTGTCTACTTTTTATGTACAGATATTTCGTTTTCACCATAGACCTCAAATGGCTCAGAAATATCCCTTTGCACATTTTACAAAAAGACTATTTCCAACCTGCTCAAACAAAAGAAAGATTCAGCTCTCTGAAATGAAAGCCCACACCACAAAGAAGTTTCTCAAAGTGCTTCTGTCTAGTTTTTATGTGAATATATTTCCTTTTTGACCTTAGGCCTCAAAGCTCCCCAAATATCCATTTGTAGACTCTTCAAAAAGACTGTTTCCAAAGTGATCAATCAAAAGAAAGGTTCAACTGTGTAGGATGAAAGCACACATCACAAAGAAGTTTCTCAGAAAGATTCTGTCTAGTATTTATGTGAAGATATTTCCTATTTCTCCATAGGCCTAAAGGGGATCACAAATATCAATTTGCAGATACTACAAGAAGACTGTTTCCAAACTGCTCAATGAAAAGAAAGGATCAACTCTGTGAGGTGAATGCACAGATGAAAAAGAAGTTTCTCAGAATGCTTCTGGCTAGTTTTTATGTGAAGATATTTCTTTTTCACCACAGGCCTGAAACTACTCTGAAATATTCCTTTGCAGATTGCACAAAAAGAATGTTTCCAAATTCTTCAATGAACAGAAAGGTTCAACTCTTTGATATGAATGCAAACATCACAAAAAGTTATCTCTAAAAGTTTCTGTCTGGCTTTTATGTGAATATTTACTTTTTCAACATAGGCATCAAACAGGTCACAAATATACATTTGCAGATTCTATACAATGACTTGTTCCCAAACTGCTCAATGAAAAGAAATGTTCAAATCTGTGAGATGAAAGCATGCATCACAAAGAAGTTTCTCAGAAAGTTTCTGTCCAGTTTTTAGGTACAGATATTTCCTTTTTCACCTTATGCCTCAAAGCGCTCCAAATATCCATTTACCGATTCTACAAAAAGAGTGTTTCCAAACTGCTCAATCAAAGGAAACGTTCAACTCTGTGAAATGAAAGCACACATCACAAAGAAGTTTCTCAGAATGCTTCTGTCTAGTTATTATTTGAAGACATTTTCTATTTCACTATAGGACTCAAAGGGCTCAGAAATATCCCTTTGCAGATTCTACAAAAGGACTGTTTCCAAACTGCTCAATCAAAAAGAAGGTTCGCAAGCATCACAAAGAAGTTTCTCAAAAATCTTCTGTCTAGTTTTTATGTGAAGATATTTCCTATTTCATTATAAGTCTCAAAGGGCTCAGAAATATCCCTTTGCAGATTCTATGAAAAGATTCTTTCCAAACTACTGAATGAAATGAAAGTTTCAAATCTGTGGGATGAATGCACACATCACAGAGAAGTTTCCTGGAATGCTTCTGTCTGATTTTTATGTGAAGATATTTCTTTTTCACCATAGGCCTCAAACCACTCAGAAATATCTCTTTACAAATTGTGCAAAAAGATTGTTTCTAAACAGCTCAATGAAAGGGAAGATTCAACTCTGGGAGATGAATGCAAACATCACAAAGAAGTTTCTCAAAAAGCTTCTGTCTGGTTTTTATGTGAAGGTATTTCCTTTTTCACCATAGGACTCAAACTGCTCACAAACATCCCTTTGCAGATTCTACAAAAAGACTGTTTCCAAACTGCACAATGAAAAGAAAGGTTAAACTCTGTGAGATGAAAGCACACATCACAAAGAAGTTTCTCAGAATGCTTTTGTATAGTTTTATGTGAAGAAGTTTCCTTTTTCACCATAGCAATCAAAAGAAGTGTTCAAATGTGTGGGATGAATGCACACATCCCAAAGAAGTTTCTCAGAAAACTTCTGTTTAGTTTTTTGTGAAGATATTTCCTTTTTCACCATGAGCATCTAAGCGCTCCAAATATCCACTTGCAGATTCTACAAAAAGAGTGTTTCCAATCTGCTCAATCAAAAGAAAGTTTCTACTCTGTGAGGTGAAAGCACACGTCACAAAGAAGTTTCTTAGAAACCTTCTGTCTAGTTTATATGTGAAGATATTTCATATTTCAAAATAGGCCTCAAAGGGCTCAAAAGTATACCCTTGCAGATGCTACAAAAAAGCGTGTTTCCAAACAGATCAATCAAAAGAAAGATTTAACTTGGTGAGATCAATGCACACATTACATAGAAGTCTCTCGTAATGCTTCTGTCTAGTTTTTTTGAGAAGCCATTTCCTTTCTCACTATAGACCTCAGTCTGCTCATAAATAGCCCTCTGCAGATACTAGAAAAAGAGTCTTTCCAAACTGCTCAATCAAAATAAAGTTTCAAATCTTTGAGATGAAAGCCCACGTCACAAAGAAGTTTCTCAGAAAGTTTCTGTCTAGTTTTTATGTGAAGATATTTCCTATTTCACCTTAGGCCTCAAAGGGATCGCAACTATCCCTTTTCAGATTCTACAAAAAACTCTTTCCGAACTGCTTCATCAAAGGAAAGGTTCAATTCTGTGAGATGAATGCACACATAAAAAATTAGTTTCTCAGAATGCTTCTCTCTTGTTTTTATGTGAAGATATTACTTTTTCACCATAGGTCTCAAACCGCAAACAGATATTCCTTTGCAGATTGCACAAAAAGTATGTTTCCACACTGCTCAATGAACAGAATGTTTCAACTCAGTGACATGAATGTAAGCATCACAAAGAGTTTTCTCAAAATACTTCTGTTCAGGTATTATGTGAAGGTATTTAGTTTCTCACCATAGGCATCAAACTGCTAACAAATATCCCTTTGCAGATTCTACAAAATGACTTGTTGCCAAACTGCTCAATGAAAAGGAAGGTCCAAATCTGAGATGAAAGCACGCATCACAAAGAAGTTTCTCAGAAGTTTCTGTCTAGTTTTTATGTGCAGATATTTCCTTTTTCACCATAGGCCCCAAAGCACTCCAAATATCCCTTTGCAGATTCTACAAAAAGAGTGTTTCCAAACTGCTCAATCAGAAGAGAGGTTCAACTCTTTGAGATGAAAGCACACAGTACAAAGAAGATTTTCAGAAACTTTTGTCTAGTTTTTAAGTGAAGACATTTCCTATTTCACCATAGGCCTCAATGGGCTCACAAATATCCCTTTGCAGATACTACAAAAGGACTCTTTCCAAACTGCTTAATCCAAGGAAAGTTTCAACCCTGTGACATGAATGCACACATCACAAAGAAGTTTCTCAGAATACGTCTGTCTAGTTTTTATGTGAAAATATTTCCTGTTCACCATAGGCATAAAACGTTGCAAATATCCATTTGTAGATTCTACAAAAAGACTGTTTCCAACCTACTCAATCAAAAGAAAAGTTCAATTCTGTGAGATGAAGGCACACATGACAAATAAGTTTCTCAGAAAGTTTCTGTCCAGTTTTTATTTGAAGATTTTCCCTATTTCACCATAGGCCTGTAAAGGCTCACAAATATCCTTTTGCATATTCTAAAAAAAGACTGTTTCCAAACTGCTCAATCAAAAGAGAGATTCAAATATGTGTGATGAATGCACACATCACAAAGAAATTTCTCAGAATGTTTCTGTCTAGTTTTTAAGTGAAGATATTTCTCTTTCACCATAGGCCTCAAAAGGCTCAGAAATATCCCTTTGCAGTTTGGACAAAAAGACTGTTTCCAAACTGCTCAATCAAAAGAAAGTTTCAACACTGTGAGATGAATGCACACATCTCAAAGAAGTTTCTCAGAAAGCTTCTGTTTAGCATTCATGTGAAGATATATCGTTTTTCACCATAGGCCTCAATGGGCTCAGAAATATCCCTTTGCAGATTCTACAAAAGGACTGTTTAGAAAACTGCTTAATCCAAAGAAAGGTTCAACTCTGTGAGTTGAATGCATACATCTCAAAGATGTTTCTCACAACGCATCTGTCGAGGTTTTTTTGTGAAGATATAACCTTTTTAACCATAGGTCATAAATTGCTCATGAATATCCCTCTGCAGATACTACAAAAAGACTGTTTCCAAACTGCTGCATCCAAAGAAATGTTCAACTCTGTGAGATGAATACACCCATGACAAAGAAGTTTCACAGAATGCTCCTGTCTGGTTTTTATGTGAAAATATTTCCTTTCTCACCATGGGTCTCAAAGTGCTCCAAATATCCATTTACAGACTCTACAAAAAGTGTTTCCAAACTGCTCATTCAAAAGAAAGTTCAACTCTGTGAGATGAAAGCACGTATCACAAAGTAGTTTCTCAGAAAGCTTCTGTCTAGTTTTTATGTGAAGATATTTCCTATTTCACCGTAGGCCATAAAGAGCTCACAAATATTTTTTGCAGATTCTTCAAAAAGACTGTTTCCAAACTGCTCAATCCAAAGAAAGGTTCAACTCTGTGAGATGAATGGACACATCACAAAGAATTTTCTCAGAATGCATCTATCCAGTTTTATGTGAAGATATTTCTTTTTCATCCTAGGCCTCAATGGGCTCAGAAATATCCCTTTGCAGATTCTAAAAAAGAACCGTTTCCAAACTGCTCAATCTAAAGAAAGGTTCACCTCTGTGAGTTGAATGCACACATCACAGAGAAGTTTCCCAGAATGCTTCTGTCTACTTTGTATGTGAAGGTATTTCTTTTTTCACCATAGGCCTCAAACCGTTCACAAATATCCCTCTGCAGATACAACAAAAGGACTGTTTCCAATCTGCTAAATCAAAAGATAGGCTCAACTCTGTGAGATGAAAGCACACATCACAAAGAAGTTTCTCAGAAAGCTTCTGTCTAGTTTTTATGTAACGATATTTCCTATTTCACCACAGGCCTCAATGGACTCAAAAATATCCCTTTCAGATTCTACAGAAAGAGTGTTTCTGAACTTCTCAACGAAACGAAAGTTTCAACCCTGTGAGGTGAATGCACACATAAAAAAGAAGTTTCTCAGAATGCTTCTGTCTAGTTTTTATGTGAAGATATTACTTTTTCACCATAGGCCTCAAACTGCTCAGAAATATCCCTTTGCAGATTGAACCAAAAGACTCTTTCCATACTGCTCAATGAAAAGAAAGATTCATCTGTGTGAGATGAATGCACACATAAAAAAGAAGTTTCTCAGAATGCTTCTGTCTGGTTTTTTTGTGAAGATATTTCCTTTTTCACCATAGTCCTTAAAGCATTCACAATTATCCCTCTGCAGATACTACAAAAAGACTGTTTCCAAACTGCTCCATGAAAAGAAAGGTTCAACTCTGTGAGATGAATGCACACATCAGGAAGAAGTTTCTCGGAATGATTCTGTCTAGTTTTTATGTGAAGATAATTCTTTTTCACTATAGGCATCAAACGGCTCAGTAATATCCATTTGCAGATTGTACAAAAATACTGTTTCCAATCTGCTCAATCAAAAGAAAGGTTCTGCTCTGTGATATGAATCCAGGCATCACAAAGAAGATTCTCAGAAAGCTGCTTTTTAGTGTTTTTGTGAAAATATTTCCGTTTTCACCATAGGCCTAAAAGCACTGCAAATATCCATTTCTGGATTCTACAAAAAGACTGCTTAGAAACTGCTCAATCAAAAGAAAAGTTCAACTCTGTGAGATGAAAGCACACATTGCAAAGCATTTTCTCAGAAAGATTCTGTCTAGTTTTTATGTCAAGGTATTTCCTGTTTCATCGTAGGCTGTGAAGGGCTCACAAATATCCATTTGCATATTTTAAAAAAAGACTGTTTCCAAACTGCTCAAACAAAAGAAAGGTTCAACTCTGTGAGACGAATGCACACATCAGAAAGAACTTTCTCAGAATGCTTCTGTCTAGTTTTTATGTGAAGATATCTCTTTTTCACCTTAGGTCTCAAATGGCTAAGAAATATCCCTTTGCAGATTTTACAAAAAGACTGTTTCCAAACTGCTCAATAAAAATGTTTCAACACGGTGAGATGAATACACACATCAAAAAGAAGTTTCTCAGAAAGCTTCTGTTTTCTTTTTATTTGAAAATATTTCCCTTTTCACCGTAGGCCTCAATGGGCTCAGAAATATCTCTTTGCAGATTCTACAAAATGACTGTTTAGAAAACTGCTGGATCCAAATTACACCATTATGGCTCACACACTGCAGCCTCAACCTCCCCAGGGTTAGGCTATTCCTCAAGGGATCCTACAGCCTCGGCCTCCCAAAGTGTTGGGGTTACAGGCGTGAGCCACCAGCACCCGGCCTGGGTTAATACATCTGGTCTCACTACGTCTTAACCTCACACCCATGAAGAACTCAAGTCAAGAGAGAGTTGGCAAGAGACTCTCAGCATTCTCTCCCGAAAGCAGTGAGGTGGATGGCAGACGTGTGTCCGGAGCTCCTGGGGTTTTAGGTGACCATGTGTAGAGGAGAGATTTCCAATGTTTCCAGAGAGGCGTGAGCCACAGTTATTTGGGGCATCCGAACACGAGATGGGGTTTCTGACAGCAATTTAAAGGCCAGGAAGGGCCAGAATCTGCCAAGGCCCATGTCCCAGGGTGGGGCCAATGGAACCCAAAGTAGAGGGAGTCAGCCGTCCTCACAGAGAGGACTCCAGCCCTAGGCCCCGCTGTGCAGACCAAATCAGAAGGAAGAGAGTCCTTCGTCCTACATGCCACATCCCTCCACTGAACTTGGGATTGGATCTGTTTCCCAAACATGAGGTGACTTTCGCTTTGCAATGGATCACAAGGGGCCGGGCTTTCCAGAGTCCGCAGGATAAAGAAGTCATTCTGGCTCGGCCACCCCCATCCCCCGGTAACTGGTGAATTTAAATGAGCCGAGGCTGGCCGGGCCGGAGCCGCTACAGGGGGGAGGGTGGTGGGTGGGGTGGGGGTTTCCTGAGGCACTGCAGAAATTGGGCCTTTGCCTCAAGGATGACAGTGCTGCAGGAACCCTTCCAGGCTGCTATATGGCAAGCACTAAACCACTATGCTTACCGAGATGGGGTTTTCCTCACAGAACGCCTTTATGCAGAAGTACACTCAGAAGAAGCCTTGTTTTTAATGGCGACTTGTTCTTACCTCCCAGGAAAGGCCTATAAAGCATATAGACTCTTGAAAAGACACAGTTGTCCTACACCGCAATGCAAATACCTGCTTGCAAAATGTTGTGTTGATCTCAGTAAGCTTGCAGACTGGGAACAAATCTTATCTGGTGGAGTGTTTAATAAGGAGAAAAGCCATGATGATATTGCTACTGAGTTTGGTGATTCAGTTTGCTTTCCCCTTCCATTGTTAGGATGTGTATATTGCAAGACAGATCGGCTTGCCGAAGGATAAGAATGTTTCCAAAAGAGACTTAGTTTAAATCCTTTCCTCTGTTATCCCTTTGAATCATTATGTGAAATAGATGAAAAGCCAGATCCTGACCAAACATGTAAATTCACATCTTTACAGAACTTTAGCAACTCTCTGCCCAACTCTTGCACAACACAAGTACCTAATCACAGTTTATGTCACAGACAGCCTGAGACCATTCTTATGGAAATACCCCAGGACACAATTGAATTAAACAGAGTCAATTTAGAATCTTCCAATTCAAAGTATTCGTTGAATACAGGTTCCCCAGTGTCTTTTATTGATTCAGCTGTAATTTCACCTGAAACTATCCCACTGGGAATAGGAACTTCCATATTATCTAAACAGGTTCAAAATAAACCAAAAACTGGTCGAAGTTTATTAACAGGACCAGCAGCTCTTAGTCCATTTACCCCAAGTTTTGGGATTTTGCCATTAGAAACCCCAAGTCCTGGAGATAGATCTTATTTACAAAACTACAGTAATACACCTTCTGTAATTGATGTGCCATCCACTGGAGTCCCTTCAAAAAAGTCTGTTGCCAGAATTGGCCAAACTGGAGCAAAATCTGTCTTCTCGCAGAGTGGAAATAGCCGAGAGGTCACTCCAATTCTTTCACTAACAGAAAGTTCTGGTCCATAAATAACTACAACAACTCAGGTAATGAGCCCCACTATGACATCTCCCCCAAATGCACTGCATCGAAGAAGTTCATGAGTCTTTACTAGTGACAGTTCCACAACCAAGGAGATTAGGAAGAAATTAAAAATGAAGTTTCCACCTAAAATCCCAAACAGAAAAACAAAAAGTAAAACTAATAAAAGAGGAATAACTCAATCTAATATAAATGACAACCTGGAAATTACAAAATTGGACTCTTCCATCAATTCAGAAGAGGAAATATCCACAATCACACCTCAGATTCAGGCTTTTAATCTACAAAAAGCAGCAGCAGAAGGCTTGATGAGCCTTCTTCGTGAAAGGGGGAAAGGTTATTTAGCTTTATGTTCATACCACTGCAAAGAGGCTATAAATATTTCGAGCCATCTACCTTCTCACCACTTCAATACTGGTTGGGTACTGTGCCAAATTGGAAGGTCCTATTTTGAACTTTCAGAGTACATGCAAGCTGAAAGAATATTCTCAGAGGTTAGAAGGATTGAGAATTATAGAGTCGAAGGCATGGAAATCTACTCTACAAAACTTTGGCATCTTCAAAAAGATGTCGCTCTTTCATTTCTGTCAAAAGACTTAACAGAGATGGATAAAAATTCGCCAGAGGCCTGGTGTGCTGCAGGGAACTGTTTCAGTCTGCAACGGGAACACAATATTGCAAATAAATTCTTCCAGAGAGCTATCCAAGTGGAACCAAATTATGCTTATGCCTATACTTTATTAGGGCGAGGGTTTGTCTTAACTGAAGAATTGGACAAAGCATTAGCTTGTTTTTGAAATGCTATCAGAGTCAATCCTAGACATTACAATGCATGGTAAGTGGTAATGAATTGTAAAGACAAAGTCTTGTTGATGGTGCTGGTAGTAACTAATTTTTCTTGTTAGATAGCTCTTTATTGTCATGAATTTTGTTACTAATACTTACGAATGGTACCTACTGGTCAATAACTTCAAACTAACTTTTTTTATGAAATGTATGTCTTTAACAAACTCTTCAGTTAACTAATGATAATAGAATACGAGATGCTTATACTCAACAGTTTCAGTCTTCTACAAAACTTTTGCAGATACTGTAGTTGTGTTTTGTTTGTTTGCTTGTTTAGTTTTGTTACTTGATTTGTTACATTTTCTTCGAACACAAAAATGGTGATTGGGACAAAAAGTGCTTGGGAAATTGGAAAGGAATAGCATAATTCACTTATTGGATAATAGAAAAAACAATGAAAAAGTTCACTAGTTGCTTTTTGACAATGTTCCAGTTTATTGAGTTACTATTAAGAACTTAATGTATTCTTTATTTAGCAGTATCTCTGTTTTACTTTTTTGTATTTGTGTATAAGTAGACACATAGGAAATTACTACCCAGGTCATATTGTTATCAACTGAATAACATATGAAAAAGTTTGGTCCTACTTCTGCCTCAACACCATACTTACGGTTGACATTTATTGTATTTCTCTGGACTGACTTAAAAGTTTAAATATCAAGAGAAGGCAAGGCATGGTGGCTCATGCCTGTCATCCCAGCACTTTGGGAGGCCAAGGTGGGCAGATCACAACGTCAAGAGATCGAGACCATATGGTGAAACCCCGCCTATATTAAAAGTATAAAAATTAGCTGGGCATGGTGGCAGGCGTCTGTAGTCCCAGCTATTCAGGAGGCTGAGGAAAGATAATCGCTTGAACCTGGGAAGTGGAGGTTGCAGTGAGCCAAGGTTATGCCATTGCACTCCAGCCTGGGCGACAGAGTGAGACGCTGTCTCAAGAAAAAAATAAAATAAAAATAAAATAAAATAAATATCAAGAGAAAGTATAATTCTGAAGTAGTAACTCTGCAGAAGCTTTTTTGTCAGATACAGTTATCTTTGGGGTTAGTTAATATAGCAGTTGAGTTTTAACACTTGATTTGCTTCTAAATCTGAAGCATTATATTACTAAAATATTTTTTGATTTGTGATTATGTTGTTTAATGGATTATATATCATTTTGCAGTAGTAGTTGCAGTGCCTGAAAGATTGCCAGAAAAATAGTGCTAGCTATTGCTAACCAATGTAACAATCAACTTGCCAATATTGCCATCTCTTCCAATAGCTATGTTCTCCATAATATTTTAAGAACTCAGTTCTTCATAAGGCTTGTGTTGTTTTTGATTTTTTTCCCAAGTCTGGTGGATCCTTGTGCTGTTCTTTTTTAAATGTGTATTGTCTGTCCAGCTATTCCGCAGGAGTCACATTCTTAAAAACCTTATCCATATCAAAATTGTGTTTAAAGGAGGATTATTCAGACTGGCAAGCTTTTAGTAGGAGGAGTTTAAATGCTGACGTATTTAGGTAACTCTAAATACTGAGCAACTTTGTTCTATCTACAAAATAGGTAGTCTTTCTTTTCTTTTCACTTTCACTATCATTAGCACCATGTTTAATACCTTTTCTTCATCTATAACACAATTATAACGATATACAAAGCCACTCAAATAAAGCAGATATATTGTGCTTTAAAAAAAAAGAAGTCATTATATGGCACACAATGAGGTGTGACTCAAATCTAGAATCTCCAGTGAAAACCAATGAAACAGGGTCAAATCGCGTGTCTACGAAAAATAAATAAATGAGCCAGGTGTGGTGGTGCTGAGGCAGGAGAATCACTCTAACCCAGGGGACAGAGGTTGCAGTGAGCTGAGATCACGCCACTGTACTCCAGCCATGGGGGGACAGAACAAGACTCCATCTCAGAAGCAAACAAACACAGAAAGCCAATAAAGGTGTTTAACTCAACGTGTCAGGCTCAGGTCTCTTGACAGGATACATCCAGTAGCCGGGGAAACGTTGATGGGTGGGGTGGAATCTATTTTGTGGCCTCAAGGAAGGGTTTGAGAGACAGTCCCACAAACGTTGAAGGCAAACGTGACGGCCTAAAGAAGCCCCTCCGCCCAAGAAGTGATATTCATTTGTATCCTGTAGCCACTCACGAGGGAGAATCAGGCTCTCTACAGACCCCCAACCCCCATCCCACACCACCCCAACCCACCCCCCCCGCTTCGTGAAATGAGCTCTCACTCCGTCAGGCTCTATTCAGGCCGTGTGGTTTTGTAACCACCAGTGTGTGTGCCTGGGTTGTGGGGTGGCGTTGTGGTGGCTGTGGACAGAGGAGGGGATAAAGCGGTGGTGTCCCGTGGGTGCTCAGTACATGGGACGTGAGTGGGGTGGCCAGAGCCTAGGGAACTCATTGCCTGTCAGGACGTCTCCCCTCTTGGTCCCCTCTCTGACCTACGCTCCACATCTTTGCAGTTCAGTGGGGACCTTGTGGGTGGAAGTCACCATCCCTTTGGACTTTAGCTGATGAAGGCCAGGCTCCCAAGAGTCTCCCTGGAGTCGGGGCCTTGGCCAGGCTCACAAGGATGCTGAAGGTAACGGTTGGTGACAGTGATGTAAGTTGGAGGCCTCGGGCCAATGCAGAGGTATCCATTTGACCTCGGTGGGACAGGTCAGCTTTGTGGAGTCCCGTGCGTCCTTCCAGAGACTCATACAGAGCTAGCAAGCATGGTCCTGAGGATCCCAGCTCCCATCAGAAGCACTTTTGTTCACACAGAATCCTGGGCAGGAAAGTTCTCAGCAGGTTTAGACCTCCTAGCCAAAAAGCCAAAGCCACTTCTGGGATTTTTTTTCAAAGAGCCAGTGGTTCCACAATGGGCCGTGGGTAGTTGTGGAAATGGAGAGAAGTGTTTGCAGATACATATTTCAGACAGAAGGGACAGGGCTTGGTCAAAGGTCATGAAGGACATGAGCAGATGCACATTGAGAAAACCCTCCCAGCATCCTAGGTGAAGAGAGGTATGATTTTTTGAGACAGTCGAGCTAGAGGCAAACCCAGATTTTAGGGTTGGATCTTTATTAATATGTACTATCTATGAGGTATCCAAGTCCAGAAATCAACTCTCCAGTTCTGTACAGCATTTTGTACGGAGATCACATCTGGGATGTCTAAAGTTAAGAATTCAGGCCGTGGTAATGGATTAGATTAGATGTACTTGAACATATTTTTCCAAGAAAGAGAGGGCGGGAGATAGAGAGAGCCAGAGAGTGAGCGAGCAAGAGAGAGAGAGAGACACAGAGACAGAGACAGAGAGACAGATAGAGAGAAACAAAGATACACAAAGAGATAAAGACAGAGAGAGACAGAGAGATAAAGACACAGAGAAAAACACAGATGGAAAGAGACAGAGAGAAACTGAAAGAGAGACAGAGGCAGAAAGAGAGAGAGATAGACAGAGAGAGACAGATCGACAGGCAGACAGACAGGCAGAGAAATAGAGTAAGACAGAAAGCAGACACACACACACACAGAGACAGAGACAGTTGGAGAGACAGAGAGAAAGAAAGAGAAAGACAGACAGAGGGAACGAGACAGAGAGAGAAAGAGACAGACAGAGGGAGAGACAGAAACAGACAGAGAGAGAGACAGACAGAGACAGAGACAGAGAGAAACAGACAAGGAGAGAGAGACAGACAGACAGGAAGAGAAAGACAGTAAGACAGAAGACAGACACAAAGAGAGAGAGACAGAGAGACAGAGACAGAGAGACAGACAGGCAAAGAGAGAGAAAAAAACAGACAGACAGGGAGAGAGAGAGACAGACAGACAGGGAGAGAGAGAGAGAGATACTGACAGACAGGCAGAGAAAGAGAATAAGACAGAAGACAGACACAGTGAGAGAGTCAGAGACAGCGAAACAAAGACAGAAAGAGAGATACAGACAGACAGAAAAAGAGACAGACAGAGAAAGGCGAGATGGACAGAGAGAGACAGACAGACAGGGAGAGAGAGAGAGAGATACTGACAGACAGGCAGAGAAAGAGAATAAGACAGAAGACAGACACAGTGAGAGAGTCAGAGACAGCGAAACAAAGACAGAAAGAGAGATACAGACAGACAGAAAAAGAGACAGACAGAGAAAGGCGAGATGGACAGAGAGAGACAGAGAGAGAGAAAGAGAGAGAGAGAGAGGCAGGCAGAGAAAGAAAGAGAGAAGACAAACACCGTGAGAGAGACAGGCAGAGAGAGAGTCACACAGAGACAGAGAGGCAGAGAGAAAGAAAGAGACAGACAGAGATAAAGACAGAGACGAACAGAGAGAAACAGACAGACAGGGAGAGAGAGAGACAGACAGACAGGCAGAGAGAGAGAGACAGAAAGGCAAAGAAAGGGATTAAGACAGAAGACAGACACAGTGAGAGAGACAGGCAAAGAGAGAGAGAAAAAAATAGACAGGCAGAGAGAGAGAGACAGAGAAAGAGACAGAGAGTCAGAGACAGGAGGAGGAATGGTGTGGTCAGGAAATAATTACACATATTTTATAAGGCTTTTGATTCCATAAAGGGTGGCCGGGGTGTGCTTTGAAAACAACAACAACAGCAACAAGAGCAGCAGCAGCAGCAGCAAGAGCAGCAGCAGCATTCGCTTATGGATTTCTAGAAAATAAGATGTTCTGAAGTAAAAATCAACCGGCTCTCACTACACGTTGAGAGATTCACAAAAGTGCTAGTTAACAACAGGAGAAAACAGCACCTAACGTGTCTTGGGGAAAAGATACGTCTTCCTGAAAATTGGGGATTTCTACTTCACCTGAAAAGAAATACATACGAAAAAGGAAAAACATGAACAAAACAAAACAAAACAACAAACACGGGCCAAGGCACCGTCCCTGGAAATCTTAAGTGAGCAAAGTATTAGTTTTCAGAAAACGTTTCTATTATGGGCAAATACTAACAACGCCCAGACTAGAGCTGTGATGCCATTCCCATTGTGAAACTACTGGCTGATGGGCGGAGAAACTAAAACATCATGATAAAAGGTGATGGAGACCCAGCCAGGGTGAAGCTTTCGTAGGGAGGGAGGCCTGAGGAGGGAAGTGGGGGGAAAAACCCCACAACAGCAGACCCGCCCGCTTGCCCACACGGGTCAAGGGCTATGCCATCAGCCCGAGCTCCCTCCAGGGAAGTGGGACCGTGCCACCCCCATCTTCAAAAATGGTGGCCACCGAGTGAGGCCTGATGCCCACCGTTGCAAATGTCAGCCTGGCAAGAACGAGATCGCCGGTAAGGGGTGGGGGAAGGGGAGAGAAGACGGAGGCACACCAGGGTGGCTCTGGAAGGTTTCCAAGCAGGGTGTTGGGAGGCGGGGGGTGGGGGGTTTGGCGGGAACCCACCTAACTGACTCACTAAATGAAGGTAAAGGGACGTGCGTAGTGGGGGGAGCCGGGAGGCAACTTGAAAATTAAAGTGACCCCTCCTATAACCCAAGTAGAAGAGTCTACGTGCATGAAAGAAACCAACACACAAAGAAAACTAAAGCGCTGATCAAAGAACAATAGGGCCCCCGCCAGGGCGGAGGTTCCCTAGGCAACCAGGGAGAGAGGAAGGGACCTCCAGAAGGGAGAGAGAGAAACCCGTTGCCCAGGCTCAGTGAAGTAAGCAAGATCTCCCTCCATGTCACCTAGACTTTCAAGAACAGTGGCCGCTAGATGATGCCCGAAGACAACCGATGTGTGCAAGTGTCAGTCAGCATGGAAAAGAATGCATTTATTTATTTATTTATTCATTTATTTATTTATTTATTTGTTTAGAGAGAGAGTCCTACTCACTCTACAGCCTGGGCTGTAGTGCAGTGGCACGATCTCGGCTCACTGCAGTCTCCGCCTCCCAGGTTCAAGTGATTCTCCCACCTCAGCCTCCCAAGTAGCTGGCATTACAGGCGCATACCCCACCATGCCTGACTCAGTTTAGTATTTCCTGTAGAGACGGGGTTTTACCATGGTGGCAAGGCTGGTCTCGAACTCCCAACCTCAAGTGATCCCCCGCCTCGGCCTCCGGAAGTGCTGGGATGACAGACATGAGCCACCACGCCTGGCCTTAACCATGTATTTTTGAGTCGAGGAGCTTATCAGGGAAATACGAGAAGTAGGGACGCCACATGTGACAGAGAGAAAAGTCTGAAAATGCCCCTTCCATCCAAGTGGGGACCCGGCCTCGACCTCCCAAAATCATACACCGAGTGGTGAAGCGTAGCAAGGCCTGTCTGTCTCGATTCCTCTCGGCCTCTCTAAGCAGGTCCTTCTCACTTTCGTGGAAGGGGCAGGGCCCTCTCCGTCATGGGGGGTCTGACAGACTGTCAGAGAAAGAGACAGACATAGAAAGACATAGATGGACAGAGAGAGACAGAGAGAAACAGACAGAAAGAGAGAGAGACAGAGACAGAGACAGAGAGAAACAGACAGACGGGGAGGGAGAGAGACAGAGAGAGAGACAGACAGACAGACAGAGACAGACGGAGAGGAAACAGAGAGAGAGACAGAGAAAGACAGAAACAGACAGACACACAGAGACAGACAGAGAGAAACAGAAAGAGAGAGACAGAGAGAGAGAGAGAAAGTGAGGGAGAGAGAGACAGACAGACAGGCAGAGAAAGAGAGTAAGACAGAAGACAGACACAGTGAGTGAGACAGGCAGAGAGAGAGAGAAAGAGACAGAGACAAAGAGAGAGACAGACAAAGAGACAGACAGAGAAAGACAGAGATGGACAGAGAGAAACAGAGAGAGACAGAGATAGAGAAAGAGACAGAAACAGACAGACAGGGAGGGATAGAGACAGAGACAGACAGAGAAAGACAGAGACAGAGAGAAACACAGAGAGAGATGGAGAGAGTGAGAGATATATAGAGAGAAACAGAAAGAGTGGGGGAGACAGAGACAGGCAGGCAGAGAAAGAGAGTAAGATAGAAGAGAGACACAGTGAGAGAGACAGGCAGAGGGAGAGAGAGACAGAGACAGAGAGAAAGAAAGAGAGAGACAGACAAAGAGACAGACAGAGACGGACAGAGAGAAACAGCAAGAGAGAGAGACAGAGAGAGCAAGAGTGAGAGAGAGAGAGAGAAACAGACAGGGAGGGAGAGAGACAGACAGAGAGAGACTGACAGGCAGAGAAGAGAGTAAGACAGAAGATAGGCACACAGAGAGAGAGAGAGAGAGGAAAGAAAGAAAGAGAGAGACAGGCTGGGCGCGGTGGCTCATTCCTGTCATCCCAGCACTTTGGGAGGCTGAGGCGGGTGGATCACGAGGTCAGGAGATCGAGACCATACTGACTAACTTGGTGAAATCCCGTCTTTACTTAAAATACAAAAAATTAGTCGGGCTTGGTGGCAGGCGCCTATTGTCCCAGTTACTCGGGAGGCTGAGGCAGTAGAATGGCGTGAACCTGGGAGGCGGAGTTTGCAGTGAGCCAAGATGGTGCCACTGTACTCTAGCCTTAGCGACACAGTGAGACTCCATGTGAAAAAAAAAAGAGAGAGAGAGACAGACAGACAGAGAAAGAGACAAACAGAGACAGACAGAGAGAGACAGAAAGAGAGACAGAGCGAGAGAGAACAGAAAAGCAGGCAGAGAGAGAGACAGACAGGCAGAGAAAGAGAGCAAGACAGAAGACAGACACATTGAGAGAGACAGGCAGAGAGAGACAGACAGAAAGAGAGACTGACAGAGATGAGACAGAGAAACAGAAACGGACAGAAAGAGAGACAGACAGACAGAAAGTGAGGGAGAGAGGGAGAGAGACAGAAAGGGAGGAAGAGGGACAGACAGAGAGAGAGACAGACGAGTAGAGAAAGACAGTAAGACAAGATAGGCACAGAGAGAGAGAGTGAGAGAGACAGACAGAGAGACTCAGAAAAAGAAAGAGACAGACAGAGAAAAACAGAGACAGACAGAGAGAGACAGAGAGAAACAGAGACAGAGAGAGACAGAGAGAAACAGACAGAAAGAGAGAGACAGAGAGAGAGAGAAACAGACAGGGAGGGAGACAGAGAGAGACAGACAGGCAGAGAAAGAGAGTTAAACAGAAGACAGACACAGTGAGACAGACAGAGAGAGAGAGACAGAGATAGAGAGAAAGAAAGAGACAGACAGACAGAGAAAGAGACAGATAGAGAAAGACAAAGACAGACAGAGAGAGACAGAGAGAAACACAGAGAGAAGGTCCTAGCCGAGTAGCAATATAGTGCCTTTTCTTTCATTTTCTCTTTCTTTTCTGGTTTTCTTTTCTTTTCTTTTCTTTTTTCTTTTCTTCTCTTCTCTTTTCTTTTCTTTCTTTTCTTTTCTTTCTTTCTTTCTATTTATTTATTTAGAGACCGAATCTCACTCTGTCGTCCAGGCTGTAGTGCAGTGGCGCCATCCCGGGTCACTGCAACCTCCGACTGCCAGGTTCAAGTGATTATCCTGCCTCAACCTCCAGAGTAGCTGGGATTACAGGTGCCTGCTCCACCTGTAATCGTATTTTCAGTAGAGACGGGGTTTCACCATGTTGGCTAGGCTGGTCTTGAACTCCTGATCTCGTGACCCACCCAACTCGTCCTCCCAAAGTGCTCAGATGACAGACGTGAGCCACTGCTTTCAGTGTACAGTGCCATTTATTAGAAATCACTCATGGGAACACGCACTTATAAGTCACGTGTAGTTATTTTATTTATTTACTTATTTATTTGTTTATTTTTTGCACTGGAAGGTGGGGGGACGGAGTTTCGCTCTTGCTGCCCAGGCTACAGTGCAATGGCATAGGGGACTCAAAGAATCAACCTATGGCAGAGAGGACACGTCATTCTGAGTGTAAGGGCCGCAGTGAAAGTTGGCAGGGCCGGCACTTTTAAAGGCCGAATTCTCTGCGGCTCAGGCCTGTCGCCCCAGCACTTTGGGAGGCCCAGGAGGGCAAATCACTTCAGGTCAGGAGTTCAGTACCAACGCGGCCAACATGGAGAAACCCCATCTCCACTAAAAATAGAAAAATTAGCCGTCTGTCATGGTGCGCATCTGTAATCCCAGCTACCGAAGAAGAATCACTGGAACCCGGAAAGCAGAGGTTTCAGTGAGCCAAGACAGCGCCACTGCACCGCAGCCTGGGTGACAGAGCGAGAGAGACTCAGTCCAAAAAAAAAGAAACGAAGAAAAAAAGAAAGAACAGGCCCAAATACTACATTGTCGCTAAATGTTCCCCCAAAAGGCCGGAAACCCCCTGACTCAGGTCAAGGAGGTGGTGTTTCGTTTCACTTCTCTCTCTCTCTCTCTTTCCTTCTCTCCCTCTCTCTCTTTTTCTCCTCTAACTTTCATTTCTTGTTCAAGCATACATGTGCAAGATTGTTACATAGGTAAATTTCTGATGGGAGATTCAGTGTGCAAATGATTTCATCACCCAGACACTGAGCGCAGTACTCGACAGTTTTCATGTTTCGTTTTGTTTTGGTTTCTCCTGAAGCTGCCTCTCCTTCCACCCCTCCTCCCTCAAGTAGGCTCCCGCGTCTCTCGTGTCCCTCGTTCTGCCCACGCAGAACTCTCATCTATAAGTTCCCACTTATGGATGAGAACACGCGGTATTTAACTGATTGTTGCTTTCATCTTCGGTGGTGGCGGTGAAAGAGGCATGACACTAAATCGACCCTTAGGACGTTCCCCTCTGTCCCCACCCCACTCCCCCTCCCCCTACACACCCTCATTCCTGCACACACTCCTCAAACGCAGGATAGGAATAAAGACAGAAATTAAAGTAAGAGGTCAGCCTCCAAGGTGGTGGAGGGAGGGGATCTCAAAGGGTGAGCAAGCGATGGGGGTCGGGGGATATCTTGGCTGAGCTTGCAACAATAGGGGAAAGAGTTTCCAGCCCCACCACATCCCGTAATCCTCAGCCGTAGCCAGCCTCTGTGTGGGGTTGTGCCTGTAAAAGCTTCTGAATGGAGAGAAACCCAAGGTAATGGAAGGCATCAGCTCCAAGTCCAGGAAGCGAATAGGGCTTTGTGCATTTGAATGGGGCTTTAGAAGGCAGTGCTGCAGCTTCCAAAGCATTGCACCTCGCCTTGCCTCACCTCGCCCAGAGCGAGACTCTGTCTCAAAATCAATCAATCAATCAATCACTAATAAAAAAATCATCAATGAAAGAAAGAAAGAAAGAAAAGAAAGAAAGAAAGAAAGAAAGAAAGAAAAAAGAAAGAAAGAATCAGTACAGTGGTCGTGGTCGTGAATCATTCCCCAGAGTCCAGGCGCAGTGGCTCACGCCTGTCACGCCAGCACTTTGAGGCACCGGGTCAGGTGGGTTGCAACAAAATGATGAAACCCTATCTGTGTTAAAACATTGAAAAATGAAGGCCAGGCTCGGTGGCTCATGCCTGCCATCCCAGCACTTCGGGAGACCAGGGAGGGCGGATCACCTGAGGTCGGGAGTTCAAGACCAGCCTGACCAACATGGAGAAGCCCCGTCTGCACTAAAAATACAAAGTCAGCCAGACGTGATGGCGCATGCCTGCAGTCCCAGCTGCTGGGGAGTCTGATGCAGGGGAATCACTTGAACCCAGGAGGCAGAGGTTGTGGTGGGTCAAGATCGTGCCATTGCACTCCAGTCTGGGCAACAAGAGAGAAACTCTGTCTCGGGAAACAAAATAAATAAATAAATAAAAATTATCTGAGCAGAGTGGCACATGCCTGTGTTCCAGGTACTCTACTCTGGAGGCTGAGGTGGAAGGATTGCTTGAGTCCAGGAGCGTCCACACTGCAGTGAGTGAGTTATGATGGCACCACTGCCAGGTTGACAGAGTGAGATGCTGCCTCTAAATCAGTCAATCAATCAATCAGATCACTGGAAGGTGCTGTCTGTGTCTTATTTTCAAAGGGTGTCTCTTTAGGCCAAGCAGGCATGGTGCCTCACGCCAGTAATCCCGGCACATTGGGAGGCTGAGGCAGGAGGAAAGAAGGAAGGGAGGAAGGGAGGAAAGAAGAAAGGCAGGAAGGCAGTCAGGCAGGAAAGGAAGGAAGAAACGAAAGAAAGAAAGAAAGAAAGAAAGAAAGAAAGAAAGAAAGAAAGAAAGAAAGAAGAAAGAAAGAAAGAAAGGGAGGGAGGGAGAAGAAGAGAGAAGAAAAGAGAAGAAAAAGAAAAGAAAAGAAAACGGGGAGGGGCATATCTCCTTGACTGGTGACTGCCCAGGATACAGCTGACTGAAGCCTCGACCTGTGGGGCCTCAAGTGTTCTTCTCCTTATCTCAGCCTCCCGAGTAGCTGCGACTACAGGCAGGTATTACCACGGAAAACTAATCTTATAAAATATTATAATTATTATTGAGAGGGAGTCTCGCTCTGTCTCAATAATTGCCATGGCATGATCTCAGCTCACTGCAACCTCGGCCTCCCCAATTCAAGCAACTCGCCTGCCTCAGTCTCCTGAGTAGTTGTGATTACAAGCCTATGCCACCAGAACTGGTAATTCTATTTTTCATAGAGATGGGGTTTCACTATGTTGGCCAGCCTGGTCTTGAATTCCCGGCCTCAAGTGATCAACCCACCTTGGCCTCCCAAAGTGCTGGAATGACAGGCGTGAGCCACTGTGCCCAGCCCAGATGATCTTTTTTATAAATTGTAGAGAAGGAGTTTTGTCAACCACACGGTGGAGGGTGGGGTGGGTTTTACTCAGACTGCGTACTGTGAAAAGGGTAAATTAGTGTGGTTTGTGAACTAGATGTGGAAATTGTGTGTGTGTGTGAGAGAGAGAGACCAATCCCACCATGAGGACGTGGAAATGGTGTTTGATTTGGGTACCTGCCTATTCACCTGTCTGTGTGTAGATGACTGAAGATTCCACAAATGAAGGTCAGCAGTATCTATTGAGCTGTTTCTCCCTCTCATGCGTCTCATGTGTGTGGTGGAGAAAGGAAAGAAAAGAGGTTCTGATGGGAAGTTGTCTTCATGCCTGAGGAAGCTGAAGGCAGGCTGACGGGACGGAGGACATCCTATGTGACATTTCCATACCTGGACACCCTTTACAATTCTGGGGCTGCCAGTCCACCCTGTATGTCAACATACCCCCAAGAACAGCATGGTCCGGGGTGGCCCAGTCTCATCCCATCCGGCCCACCCGGGGTATCTGGTGGAAGTCTTCACTGGAGGATTCGACACCATGGAATACTATGCAGCCATAAAAAATGATGAGTTCATGTCCTTTGTAGGGACATGGATGAAACTGGAAACCATCATTCTCAGCAAACTATCGCAAGGACAAAAAACCAAACACTGCATGTTCTCACTCATAAGTGGGGATTGAACAATGAAAACACATGGACACAGGAAGGGGAACATCAAACACCGGGGACTGTTGTGAGGTGGGGGAAGGGTGGAAGGATAGCATTAGGAGATATACCTAATTCTAAATGACGAGTTAATGGGTGCAGCACAACAACATGGCACACGTATACATATGTAACAAACCTGTACGTTCTGCACATGTACCCTAAAACTTAAAGTATAATAATAATAAAATTTAAAAAAAGAAAAAAGAAAACGTCATCGCAGTTCCCTTGGGGTCACCAGGCAACGGCCAGCCAGGAGAGGGTGGTGGGACATGAAGGGGGACGGCGCATCAGCCTCAGAGCTCGCTGGAAGGTGCCAGGTAGCCAGTGGGGGATGCTGAGCCAGAGACGTCAGGCAGGATATAGATCTGGAAGGTGCATCAGTCCTCTCCGATACCTCTCCCACGGAAAATCCCACAGCGGCGGTGGGAGCCTTGGCTGGGGGAGAAGCAGGGACAAGGGGGAGAGGGAAGGAGGCCCCCGGGAGGATTTAGCACAGAAAACCCACACAGGCAAGCTCCCTCCGTCCTATCGGGTCCAAGGTACACCCTGGGAGGTGGCAAGAGAAACGTTCACCCCATACTTTTTGTCTTTCTCTTTATTTTTTTTTTGTCTTTTCCATTTTACAAGAGATGCTCATTTCAACAACCAGGCGGTGGATGTGACGGGAGAAGTGTCAAGGCCAGGAGACCAACCTGATCAACTGAGCAACACAAGTAGGAGAGCCCAGCTGAAAAAAATGAAAAAAAAGGGGGAGGAGGAGGAAAGAAAAGAAAAGAAAAAAGAAAAACAATCACCAAGAAAGTTAAAATTCTCTAATGGTGTAGGCACAAAAAAGAGTGATTTCACGTCTTTTCCCACAACATGGATAGAGCTGGAAGCAAGTATGTACCCAGTGAACTGCCTTCTGCTTAAAAGTGGGAGGTAAACAGTGGGTACGCACACGGTCATCAAGATGGAAATAACAGACACTCCAAAAGGGAGGAGGAGGACAACAGGGGGACGAGGGATGAATAAATCGCCCGTCAGAGACAACGTTCGCCACGTGGGTATCGGATACACTGGAGGTCCACTTCTACATCCGGAGGCAGTAGTATGCTGATCTAACAAACAAGCAGGTACACCCCCTAAGTCTGTAAAATACCAAAACAACGACGACAGCACCAGCAGCAGCAGCAGCAACAACAACTGCAATAGAACAGAAGCTGGAACACAAAACAACCACCACCACCACCACAATCACCAGTTGGGGGTTGGGGGAGGGTGGCCACGCTCCAGGCCTTCAGGGTCAGTCCCCTCGGGTATAAAAAACAAAACAGCAGACTCATTCCTGCCTGTAGGCAGGAAAAATCCAATCAAAGTTCTCCATTGATAGAAAGGGAAGTAGAATACGGAGAAGGGCTTATTGATCTTGTGATCGATCGCGGCCATACATGTATGAAAAAATTAAATACAGACAGCAACACTTTCTACACTGTTCAAAAGCATCGCAGATGAGACGCACCACACTCCATGGGGCTTGTGCCACTAGAAAGAAAAGACAGGCCGGGCGCGATGGATCATTCCTGTCATCCCAGCACTTTGGGAGGCTGAGGCGGGTGGATCACGAGGTCAGGAGATCGAGACCATCCTGGCTAACACGGTGAAACCCTATCTCTACTAAAAATACAGAAAATTAGCTGGGCCTGGTGTGGGCGCCTGTAGTCCCAGCTACTCGGGAGGCTGAGGCAGGAGGATGGTATGAACCCGGGAAGTGCAGCTTTCAGTGAGCCAAGAAAGAGCCACTACACTCTGGCCTGGGCTGAAGAGCGAGACTCCGTCTCAAAAAAAAAAAAAAAAAAAATCCAAGCATATTGCTGCATGCCTGTAGTCCCGGCTACTCAGGAGGCTGTGGTAGAACAATCACTTCACCCAGCAGTTTGAGACTGCAGTGAGCTATGATCATGCCACTGCACTCTGGCCTGGGTGACAGAGCAAAACCCCTTCTCAAAACAAAGAACAACCAAAAACTTTCAAGAATACTCAGAGATAGTGTAGGTTTGGTTCCAGACAACCACAATAAGGCAAATGTTACAATCAAATTAGTCACATAAACATTTTGTTTCCCAGTACTTATAAAAGTTATGCATAAACTGTGTTGTAGTCTAATGAGTATTTAATAATTATTAATTAATTAACTAGTAATCACATTATGTCTAAAAATCCATGTACATACCTTAACTTAAAATACCTCATTGCTGAAAAATACTAATGAATATCTGAACCTTACAAAGTCATAATGTTTTTGCTGGTGAGTGAAGGGGTGGCCTGCTCCTCCACACTTGTGGGTATTTCTAGTCAAGTGGGACGAGAGACTGAGAAAATAAGTAAGACACAGAGACAAAGTATAGAGAAGCAATAGTAGGCCCGGGGGACCGGCACTCAGCATACCAAGGACCTGCACAGGCACCGGCCTCTGAGTTCCCTCAGTTTATATTGCTTATTATTTTCATTATTTCAGCAAAAAGGAATGTAGTAGGAGAGCAGGGTGATAATAAGGAGAAGTTTTTATTGCTTATTATTTTCATTATTTCAGCAAAAAGGAATGTAGTAGGAGAGCAGGGTGATAATAAGGAGAAGGTCAGCAAAAAACATGTGAGCAAAATAATCTATGTCAATTAAGTTCAAGGGAAGGTACTATGACTGGACGTGCACGTAAGCCAGATTTATGTTTCTCTCCACCCAAACATCTCAGTGGAGTAAAGAATAACAAAGCAGCATTACTGCAAACATGTCTGCCCTCCCATCATAGGGCGGATTTTCTCCTATCTCAGAATTGAACAAATGTACAATTGGGTTTTATACTGAGACATTCAGTTCCCAGGGGCAGGCAGAAGACAGTGGCCTTCCTCTATCTCAACTGCAAGAGGCTTTCCTCTTTTACTAATCCACCTCAGCACAGACCCTTAACGGGTGTCGGGCTGGGGGACAGTCACGTCTTTCTCATCCCATGAGGCCATATTTCAGACTTTCACATGGGGAGAAACCTTGGACAATATCCCGCTTTCAAGGGCAGAGGTCCCTGCGGCTTTCTGCAGTGCATTTTGCCCCTCGTTTATTAAGATTAGAGAATGGGGATGACTTTTACCAAGTATACTGCTTGTAAACATTTTGTTAACAAGGCACGTACTGCACAGCCCTAGATCCTTTAAACCTTGATTTCATACAACGCATGTTTTTGTGAGCTCCAGGTTGGGTCTGAGTGGCTGGGACAAAGTGGCTGGGGCAAAGCGGCTGGGGCAAAGCCACAAATTAACAACATCTCACCAAAGCAATTGTTTAAAGTACAAGTCTTTCTCAAAATGGAGTCTCTTATGTCTTTTCTTTCTATATAGACACAGAAACAGTCTGATCTCTCTTTCCTTTCTCTACAGTGAGGGTCTTGCCTCTATGTTGATGGCTGCTGACTGATCAGTATGGGGGCTGCTGAAGTTTGGGTACCTGTGTCAATTTCTTAAAACAATGAAGTTTGTTCCTTTCACAAAAGATTTCTCTGTAGCATGTGATGCTGTTTGATAACATTTTATCCACAGTAGAACTTCCTTCAAAATTGAGTAAACCCTCTCAAACCCTGCTGCTGCTTTATCCACTAGGTTTATGGAATATTCTAAATCCTTTGTTGTTATTTCAACAATGTTCATAGCATCTCCACCTGGAGTAGATTCCATCTCAAGAAAATATTTTCTTTGCTCATACATAAGAAGCAACTCTCCACTTGTTCAAGTTTCATCATGAGTTTACAGCAATTTAATCTCATCTTAAGGACCTAATTCTAATTTTGATTGTCGTGTGATTTCTACCACATCTGTGGGGACTTCCTCCACTGACATCCTGAGCCCTCAAAGTCATCCATGAGGGCTGGAATCAACTTCTTCCAAACACCTCTTATGTTGATATTTCAACCTCCTCCCATCAAACACAAATGTTCTTAATGGCATTTGCTATTAAGGACATTTGTGATTCACAGGAGGAGTTTGAAATATCATGAAGGGATTAATGGTGAAACCTTTCCAAAAGGTTTTCAATTCAGTTTATCCAGACTCATCAAAGAAATTACTATCTATGACAGCTATACCTTTACAAAATGCATTTATTATTTAATAAAAACACTTGAAAGTCAAAACCACTCTTTGATCCACAGGCTGAAGGATAGATATTGTATTAGCAGCCATGAACATAACATTAATTTCCAAGTACATCTCCATCTAAGCTTCTGGGTAGCAAGGAGAATTATTAATAAGCAGCAATCTTTTTTCCTTTTTTCTTTTCTTTCCTTTTTTTTTTTCTCCTTTATATAGTTTCCCTCTTGTTGCCCAGGATGGAGGGCAGTGGCGTGGTCTTGGCTCACTGCAACTTCCGCCTCCAGGGTCCAAGCCATTCTTCTGTGTCAGCCTCCCAAGTAGCTGAAATTACAAGTACATCCACCATGCCCGGCTAATTTTTTGTATTTTTATTAGACATGGGGTTTCATAATTTTTGCCAGGCTGGTCTCCAACTTCTGATCTCAGGCGATCCAACCACTTCGGCCTCCCAAAGTGCAGGGATTATAGGTGTGAGCCACTGCACCAGGACAAGCAGCAATCCCTTTAAAGGACTCTTTTTTTTTTTTCTGAGCAGTAGGTCTCAATAGTGGGATTAAAATATTCAGTAAACCATACTGTTAACAGTTGTGTTGTCACTCAGTCTGTGAGGTTCCATTTCTAGAGCACAGAAAGAATAGATTTTGAATAATTCTTAAGAGCACTGAGATTTTCAGAGTGGTCAATGAGCATTGGCTCTAACTTAAAGTCACCAACTGCAATGGTCCTCAAAGACAGTCAGCCCATCCTTTGAAGTTTTGAAGCCAAGTGTTGAAGTCTCTCTAGCGATGAAAATTTTACATCTTCAGTAAGCTTAATCATTTCTAGCTCTTTACTTAAAGTGAGAGAACTGCAATTCTTCCTTCCATTTGAGCTCTTTGAGGCCACTGTGGTTACTAATTAACACCCTCAGTGGGTGTCATCCTCCTCACTCCTCAATCGAGTTCGCCCACATCTCTGCATGGGGAACGGGGCTTTCTGCACCACACACGTCCTGCATGCCTGGGGCTCTCCCACAGGGGGCTTTCGTGAGCCAGGGAGCAAGGGCCGTCCCCCCTCTCCAGCCCAGCCTGGCTGTGCAGGCAGAAGGAATCTCTCAACCTGCCATTGCACGTGGGAATTTTTGTGTTCACTGCCCTGGCTCCTCTGGAAGTAGGACTGTCCCACCCTCAGACACCTTGGTGGCCTCTGCACCCCAACAAATGCCAGGAGGATGAGGATCCGCAGCATGGCGGCCTGCTGGGCGCATGCTCAGTGGGACAGCTTGGGCCCCCTTAAGCTGAGTCACAGGGGCAAGGTGTGTTTGCACCACCCATGTCCCACCGGAGTCTGTGGTGGGTCTGGAGCCCCAGGTCGCCAGGGCGGTGTGGGAAACCAAAGAAGGGGCACCTCCACCTCCGAAGCTACTGACCCAAGAGGCCTCCGCATCAAGCACAGATGCAAGCCATCCAGGCACCTCTCAACCGCTTCAGGAGCCGGGGCGCTCGTCTACACTCACCTCCAGCCTGTTAGATGAGCTCCTGTCAACCCCAGAGTTTCAGCAAAAGGCACAACCTTTCCTAGATCCGGCGCCATTGGGGAAGCTGAAGGAAGTGGAAGAGCCCGCTCACTGGAACCACTCCTCAGCCAGGAAGAACACCGGGCTCTGCTGGAGAAACTTTAAGACGCGAGGATGGGGCGGGGTGGGGGCAGGGCGGCGGCCTCTCTTTCTCGGTGAACCTCTGACTCGGTATGGAGAGGCGTGTCTTCCCTTCCAGCTGACCTGCCTAGGATCTCTGAGTTCCAGGTCCCATGAGAGACTCCACTCAGAGGAGGGCTGTCATTCTTTCCTGAGCATCCCGGGGATCCCAGGGCCCGTCCAGGTACCGGGAGGTGGAGTGTCTACTGCTCATGCGCGGGTTAGCAGGCAGCAGCCTAGGTTTTCTAACCAGCTCAGGCGGAGCTCTCATCCCTTCCCTCTTGTGACCCCACCGCGTTCTTCAGTGGGGCGGGCGGAGACCTCCATCCCGGGAAACACTGGCCAGGGCAGGTGCCAAGCCTACTCTTCTTTCCGCGTCTCGCCACCTCTGTCTCCCCGCCCCACCGTCACTCGCCTACCCTTACCCAGCCAGCTTTCTCGACATCACCGTGGAGTTTCTGACAGCTAAATGCAGACCCGAGACCACGCGCAAACTGGGGTGCTGCCCTTTATACGCGAGAGGGAACTCAGGCAAAGATGGGGAGAGGAACGGAGACAGAAAGGGAGGGAGCGATGGAGGGAGAAAAGAACGGATGGACCCAGGGACCTTGGAAGGTTTGGAGGGATAGGAGGGAGAGAGGGAAGGAGGAAGGGAGGGAGTAAGGGAGGAACTGAGGGAGGGACGGAGGGAAAGAGGGATGGAGGGTGGGAGCAAGAAACAAAGAGGGGAAGGCAGAGAGAAAAGCGGTCTTCTTCCTCCACGACCAGCAGGATCTTGCACTCCGGGAAAATGTTGGGTGCCCAGGGCAGGCTAAGTGCTCGGCCCACAGCCCCGTCGGTCTGCGGGGCTCTCACCGGCCCTCTGGATCGCCAGCCTGGGTTACCTCATCTGGGAGCGATTCAGATGAATTTCGTCTCCAAAGGAATAAGCGAATTACCCAGAGAGTAATGAGCAGAGACCCGGATGATTGTCCATTTTTCATCCACATGGTTCACAGATGAGATAGCCCCACGTTGAGCCTGCAGCGGAGCGTGAGGTGGATAGTCCCGCCCACACAGGAGTCGGCCCACTCAGGCCGACTGAACCATGGTTTTGGGTTCCACGTTCCTTTGTCTTCTGCAAGGGGGCCTGTTGCTCTTGTGTCTCTAGCCCCCGAAAGCGTGAACATTTTGACTGTATGTTTCCCGAGCTCTGTAGGGACACAGAAACCTCAAGAGAATAGTGGAAAAGCAGCATCTTGTTTTCGCTCTCCTTTCCAGTTTCCTCTTTGGAAACAGGTCATAGTGGAGACTCCCCATTTCTTAGGAAACAGGAAACCATCGTCAGGCCGTGATGCACCGGGCGTTTCTTTTCTCTGTAGTTTTGCTCTCGTTTTCTACATGAAAATGAACGAGATTCGTAAGGAATCAGAAAAGAATTTATGGTACACAAGTCTTCACTACTGTTGCATTCCACTTTGAAATCACTTTGAGCTAAAACAACAGTTTTCCAAGATTTAAAGAAAAATAGATTTTATAAAAGGGATTCTTTTATTCACTCAATACATAATTTAAGTTACTGAGAGTAACAAGTGATATTTTTTCCACTATAATTTGCTCTGATGAAAGAAATAATTCTTTTAACTCCTCACAAATGCTGCATTTTCAGGACTAAAGGAATTATCAGTAGGCATTCTTTCTTCTTGATCTAAGTTATTTGTCTCTAAAATATGTCAAGTAAGCTTTTAAAGATTCAGGGAGGGGCAGTTTCACGATTTTTTCTCTCAGTAAATTTCGAGGTTACTCCTCTGGCTTCATCGCTTCACTGTGATCTTTTTCTTCCTCTTCTTTGCTATCTTCTTCCATTTTTTCATCCTCCTCACTGTCTAGAGGCTGAGGAATAAGCTGATCACCCACAAATACGTAAGTGGTAATTCTCTGTTTAACTCTCTTTCCTTTCCTTTTGGGTGGAGCCCTTTGAGGAATCCCCTTGGTCTGCATCTCATCATTTATGAAATTTCTAAGTGTGGGTCACATGAAAATACGAGCCAAGTCCTGTAGATTCCTTACAGTGATTCCTTACAGATTTGCAGTTGTGAGGGTTAGATTTAATTTTATATAAGGTTTAAATAATAGTTAAACTTATGTAACCTGATCTGAATTTGCATTTCCTCTAAGAAAACTTCATTTATCTAATAAGGAAATCAAATGATTGTAGACCTATTTACCTTAATTTTGTTGCAATCACTGTTGCTGGGTTGCTGTATATATATTCTGGGCAATATATGACTGTAATAACAATACAAAATACTGAATAATTCAGCTTGCATAAATCCCACAAATTTTATGAAATTTCACAGCACAGCTACTTTTGCTTTTAAATCTCTTTCCAAAAGACATGAGTAAAATATGGACTTCTTTCATAGAGTTATTAAGAGCAAAGCAAGTGAATTATTAAAATAGGAAGTATGTACTTAACACAACTTTTTATATGGACCCTTTACATTTTCAGTATTTTAAAAAATGAGGTTATCTTAACTCTCTAGAATTTTTTTATTATTATTATACTTTAAGTTTTAGATTACATGTGCAAAATGTGCAGGTTAGTTACATATGTATACATGTGTCATGCTGGTGTGCTGCACCCATTTAGCACTCGACATTTAGCATTAGGTATATCTTCTAAAGTTAACCCTCCACCCTCCGCCCACCCGACGACATTCCCCAGAGTGTGATGCTCACCTTCCTGTGTCCGTGTGTTCCCATTGTTCAATTCCCACCTATGAGTGAGAACATGCAGTGTTCGGTTTTTTGTCCTTGGGATAGTTTACTGAGAATGATGATTTCCAATTTCATCCATGTCCCTAAAAAGGACATGAACTCATCATTTTTTATGGCTGCATAGTATTCCATGGTGTATATGTGCCACGTTTTCTTAATCCACTGTTGGACATTTGGGTTGGTTCCAAGTCTTTGCTATTGTGAATAATGCTGCAATAAACATACTTGTGCATGTGTCTTTATAGCAGCATGATTTACAGTCCTTTGGGTATATACCCAGTAATTGGATGGCTGGGTCAAATGGTATTTCTATTTCTAGATCCTTGAGGAATCACCACACCGACTTCCAAAATGGTTGAACTAGTTTACAATCCCACCAATAGTGTAAAAGTGTTCCTATTTCCCCACAACCTCTCCAGCACCTGTTGTTTCCTGACTTTTTAATGATCGCCATTCTAACTGGTGTGAGATGGTATCTCATTGTGTTTTTGATTTGCATTTCTCTGATGTTCAGTGATGGTGAGCATTTTTTTCGTGTGTTTTTTGGCTGCATAAATGTCTTCTTTTCAGAAGTGTCTGTTCATGTACTTCGCCCACTTTTTGATGGGGTTGTTTGTTTTTTTCTTGTAAATTTGTTTGAGTTCATTTTAGATTCTGGATATTAGCCCTTTGTCAGATTAGTAGGTTGCGAAAATTTTCTCCCATTTTGTAGGTTGCCTGCTCAATCTGATGGTAGTTTATTTTGCTGTACAGAAGCTCTTTAGTTTAATTAGGTCCCATTTGTCAATTTTGCCTTTTGTTGCCATTGCTTTTGGTGTTTTAGACATGAATACCTTGCCCATGCCTGTGTCCTGAATGGTAATGCCTAGGTTTTCTTCTGGGGTTTTTATGGTTTTAGGTCTAATGTTTAAGTCTTTAATCCATATTGAATTATTTTTTGTATAAGGTGTAAGGAAGGGATCCAGTTTCAGCTTTCTCCATATGGCTAGCCAGTTTTCCCAGAACCATTTATTAAATAGGGAATCCTTTCCCCATTGCTTGCTTTTCTCAGGTTTGTCAAAGATCAGATAGCTGTATGTATGCGGCATTATTTCTGAGGGTTCTGTTCTCTTCCACTGATCTATGACTCTCTTTTGATACCAGTACCATGCTGTTTTGGTTACTGTAGCCTTGTAGTATAGTTTGAAGTCAGGTAGCGTGATGCCTCCAGGGTTGCTCTTTTGGCTTAGGATTGACTTGGCGATGTGGCTCTTTTTTGGTTCCATATGAACTTTAAGGTAGTTTTTTCCAATTCTGTGAAGAAAGTCATTGGTAGCTTGATGGGGATGGCATTGAATCTATAAATTACCTTGGGCAGAATGGCCATTTTCACGATATTGTTTCTTCCTACCCATGAGCTTGGAATGTTCTTCCATTTGTTTCTATCCTCTTTTAATTCAATGAGCAGTGGATTGTAGTTCTCCTTGAAGTGGTCTTTCATGTCCCTTGTAAGTTGGATTCCTAGATATTTTATTCTCCTTGAAGGAATTGTGAATGGGAGTTCACTCATGATTTCGCTCTGTTAGTCTGTTATTTCTGCATAAGAATGCTTGTGATTTTTGTACATTGATTTTGTATCCTGACACTTTGCGGAAATTTCTTATCAGCTTAAGGAGATTTTGGGCTGAGACAGTGGGGTTTTCTAAATATATAATCGTGTCATCTGCAAACAGGGACAATTTGACTTCCTCTTTTCCTAATTGAATACCCTTTATTTCCTTCTCCTGCCTAATTGCCCTAGCCAGAACTTCCAACTCTATGTTGAATAGGGGTGGTGAGAGAGGGCATCCCTGTCTTGTGTCAGTTTTCAAAGGGAATTCTTACAGTTTTTGCCCATTCAGTATGATATTGGCTGTGGGTTTGTCATAGATAGCTCTTATTATTTTGAGATATGTCCCATCAATACCTAATTTATTGAGAGTTTTTAGCATGGAGGGTTGTTGAATTTTGTCAAAGGACTCTTCTGTATCTATTGAGATAATCATGTGGTTTTTGTCTTTCATTGTGTTTATATGCTGGATTATATTTATTGATTTGTGTATATTGAACCAGGCTTGCATCCCAGGGATGAAGCCCACTTGATCATGGTGGATAAGCTTTTTGATGTGCTGCTTTATTTGGTTTGCCAGTATTTTATTGAGGATTTTTGCTTCAATGTTAATGAAGGATATTGGTCTAAAATTCTCTTTTTTTGTTGTGTCTCTGCCCAACTTTGGTATCAGGATGATGCAGGCCTCATAAAATGAGTTATGGAGGATTCCCTCTTTTCCTGTTGATTGGAATAATTTCAGAAGGAATGGTGCCAGTTCCTCCTTGTACCCTGGTAGAATTCGGCTGTGAATCCATCTGGTCCTGGACTTTTTTTGGTTGGTAAGCTACTGATTATTGCCTCAATTTCAGAGCCTGTTATTTGTCTATTCAGAGATTCAACTTCTTCCTGGTTTAGTCTTGGGAGGGTGTATGTGTCGAGGAATTTATCCATTTCTTCTACATTTTCTAGTTTATTTACATAGAGGTGTTTGTAGTATTCCCTGATGGTAGTTTGTATTTCTGTGGGATTGGAGATTGTATCCCCTTTATCATTTTTATTGCATCTATTTGATTCTTCTCTCTTTTTTTCTTTATTAGTCTTGCTAGCAGTCTATCAATTTTGTTGGTCCTTTCAAAAAACCAGCTCCTGGATTCATTTATTTTTTGAAGGGTTTTTTGTGTCTCTATTTCCTTCAGTTCTGCTCTGATTTTAGTTATTTCTTGCCTTCTGCTAACTTTTGAATGTGTTTGCTCTTGCTTTTCTAGCTCTTTTAATTCTGATGTTAGGGTGTCAATTTTGGATCTTTTCTGCTTCCTCCTGTGGTCATTTAGTGCTATAAATTTCCCTCTACACTGCTTTAAATGTGTCCCAGAGATTCTGGTATGTTGTGTCTTTGTTGTCATTGGTTTCAAAGAACATCTTTATTTCTGCCTTCATTTCGTTATGTACGCAGTAGTTATTCAGGAGCAGGTTGTTCAGTTTCCATGTAGTTGAGCAGTTTTGAGTGAGTTTCTTCATCCTGGGTCCTAGTTTGATTGCACTGTGGTCTGAGACACAGTTTGTTACGATTTCTGTTCTTTTACATTTGCTGATTAGAGCTTTACTTCCAACTATGTGGTCAATTTTCGAATAGGTTTGGTGCTGAAAAAATGTATATTCTGTTGATTTGGAGTGGAGAGTTCTGTAGAAGTCTATTAGGTCCACTTGGTGCAGAGCTGATTTCAATTCCTGGGTATCCTTGTTAACTTTCTGTCTCGTTGATCTGTCTAATGTTGACAGTGGGGTGTTAAAGTCTCCCATTATTATTGTGTGGGAGTCTAAGTCTCTTTGTAGGTAACTCAGGACTTGCTATATGAATCTGGGTGCTCCTGTATTGGGTGCATATATATTTAGGATAGTTAGCTCTTCTTGTTGAATTGATCCCTTTCCCATTATGTAATGGCCTTCTTTGTCTCTTTTGATCTCTGTTGGTTTAAAGTCTGTTTTATCAGAGACTAGGATTGCAACCCCTGCCTTTTCTTGTTTTCCATTTGCTTGGTAGATCTTCCTCCATCCTTTTATTTTGAGCTTATGTGTGTCTCTGCACGTGAGATGGGTTTCCTGAATACAGCATACTGATGGGTCTCCACTCTTTATCCAGTTTGCCAGTCTGTGTCTTTTAACTGGAGCATTTAGTCCGTTTACATTAAAAGTTAATATTGTTATGTGTGAATTTGATCCTGTCATTATGATGTTAGCTGGTTATTTTGCTTGTTAGTTGATGCAGGGTCTTCCTAGCCTAGATGGTCTTTACGATTTGGCATGATTTTGCAGTTGCTGGTATTAGATGTTCCTTTCCATGTTTAGTGCTTCCTTCAAGATCTCTTTTAAGGCAGGTCTGGTGGTGACAAAATCTCTCAGCATTTACTTGTCTGTAAAGTATTTTGTTTCTCCTTCACTTATGAATCTTAGTTTGGCCGGATATGACATTCTGGGTCCAAATTCTTTTCTTTAAGAATGTTGAATATTGGCCACCACTCTCTTCTGGCTTGTAGAGTTTCTGCTGAGAGATTCACTGTTAGTCTGATGGACTACCCTTTGTGCATAACCCGACCTTTCTCTCTGGCTTCCCTGAACATTTTTTCCTTCATTTCAACTTTGGTGAATCTGACAATTATGTGTCTTGGAGTTGCTCTTCTCGAGGAGTATCTTTGTGGCGTTCTCTGTATTTCCTGAATCTGAATGTTGGCCTGCCTTGCTAGATTGGGGAAGATCTTTTGGATAATATCCTGCAGAGTGTTTTCCAACTTGGTTCCATTCTCCCCGTCACTTTCAGGTACACCAATCAGACGTAGATTTGGTCTTTCCACACAGTCCCATATTTCTTGGAGGGTTTGTTCGTTTCTTTTTATTCTTTTTTCTCTAAACTTCCCTTCTCGCTTCATTTCATTCATTTCAGCTTTCATCACTGATACCCTTTCTTCCAGTTGATTGCATTGGCTCCTGGGACTTTTGCACTCTTCACGTATTTCTCAAGCCTTGGATTTCAGCTCCATCAGCTCCTTTAAGCACTTCTCTGTATTGTTTATTCTAGTTATACATTCGTCTAATTTTTTTTCAAAGTTTTTTAACTTCTTTGCCTTTGGTTTGTATTTCCTCCTGTAGCTTGGAGTAGTTTGATCATCTGAAGACTTCTCTCAACTCGTCAAAATCATTCTCCCTCCAGCTTTGCTCCGTTGTTGATGAGGAACTGAATTCCTTTGGAGGAGGAGAGGCACTCTGCTTTTTAGATTTTCCAGTTTTTCTGCTCTGTTTTTTCCCCATCTTTGTGGTTTTATCTCCTTTTGGTCTTTGATGATGGTGATGTACAGATGGGTTTTTGGTGTGGATGTCCTTTCTGTTTGTTAGTTTCCCTCTAACAGACAGGACCCTCAGCTGCAGGTCTGTTGGAGTTTGCTAGAGGTCCACTCCAGACGCTGTTTGCCTTTGTAACAGCAGCGGTGGCTGCAGAAAAGCAGATTTTCATGAACCACGAATGCTGCTGTCTGATCGTTCCTCTGGAAGTTTTGACTCAGAGGAGTACCCGGCCGTGTGAGGTATCAGTCTGCCCCTACTGGGGGGTGCCTCCCACTTAGGCTGCTTGGAGTTCAGGGGTCAGGAACCCACTTAAGGAGGCAGTCTGCCCGTTCTCAGATCTCCAGCTGCATGCTGGGAGAACCATTCCTCTCTTCAAACTGTCAGACAGGGACATTTAAGTCTGCAGTGGTTACTGCTGTCTTTTTGTTTGTCTGTGCCCTGCCCCCATAGGTGGAGCCTATAGAGGCAGGCAGGCCTCCTTGAGCTGTGGTGGGCTCCACCCAGTTCGAAGTTCCCAGCTGCTTTGTTTACCTAGGCAAGCCTGGACAATGGCGGCACCCCTCCCCCAGCCTCGCTGCCGCCTTGCAGTTTGATCTCAGACTGCTGTGCTAGCAATCAGTGAGACTCCGTGGGTGTAGGACCCTCTGAGCCAGGTGCGGGATATAATCTCCTGGTTTGCCCTTTTTTAAGCCCGTCGGAAAAGTGCAGTATTAGGGTGGGAGTGACCCGATTTTCCAGGTCCATCTGTCACTCCTTTCTTTGACTAGGAAAGGGAACTCGCTGACCCCTTGCACTTCCTGATTGAGGCAATGCCTAGCCCTGCTTCGGCTTGCACATGGCGTGCTGCACTCACTCCCCTGTGCCCACTGTCTAGCACTCTCTAGTGAGATGAACCCGGTACCTCAGATTGAAATTCAGAAATCACCCGTCTTCTGTGTCAGTCACACTGGGAGCTGTAGACTGCAGCTGTTCCTATTCAGCTATCTTGGCTGCGCCGACTCTCTAGAATTTTTAAATTATATTTAGAATTGTTTTTTCTATAGTTCACTGTATAAAGTATTTGTTTTTTTTTTAAAAGCAAAATCATCATTATGTGTGACTCTTGATAGGCCACAGAACAAGTGAATGAGCATGAGTGAGACCACTTTCTTAGATGTCTGTAAGTAGCAGGGCCGTGGTAGACCTGGTCAGTGGATGCACTTTAGCAGATGGAACTTCTAGTTTACCTGAATATTTATCCTTGACAAGGTAGGGCTGAGCCTACACTTGCTTTGGATCTTTCTAGTACAAGAAATATTCACAGAAATTGTATCTAGATACCTTTTGTTTGGAAAATCCTGTTCAGAATCATAGTGTAATCTTTGGGACTCATGCCCTGCTCATTTGACTTCTTCCCATATTTTTTGTGTTTCTTTTGGTAAAACTATAATGGTTTTCATTTTTTACTTAATATCACACAATTAAACTGTCCATATTTGAGCTTTATTGTAGCTTATCAGTGATAAAAAACAGGTATTAATTGCCATTGTTTGCTTGTTTGTTTTCCTAATAAGGCCTGAAAACAGCCATTCCTTATTAAGAAAGTGTGCAATGTAACATATTTGCTAGAGTTACATGGATTATATATTTCTTAAAGGGAAAAATTTGAGAGTATCATGGATTACCACCAGGATTATTCTTAAAGTAGTTGCTCAGATTTGGTTAAGGAAGCCCAATCAAAGTATAATGAAAGGATTATTATCTCTCTGCTAAGATTAAGATATTGTTTCAAAAATCTCAGCCCGAATAATTCCAAAACATCTGAAAACAAGTGTTTGTGATCATGTGTAAGCATGAAATTGTTCCAAGTAAGTGAGGATATTTTAGTTATGTGAAAGGCAGTATCAATGGAAGATTATTTGTATTACACCAGTGGCTAGGATGGTGGAATTGGGGTTAATTCTACAGTTATTCTTAGATGATTGCTAAACTGCTAAGAAATGCCCCATATGATTTGTATCTAGGAAAGAAAAAAATCAGTATCATACTGTTGTCATCTGTCAGAAATGTTCATTTTATTCTGAATTAAATGTGGCTTTTGAAGTTATCTTGAATTCCTGGTGACCAAATGTTTTTATCTGGAAAACCTGGGGAAAGTTGTCTGTCCCATCTACCCTGCTGTTTTGTTTTTTTTTCTCTGTTGGAACTGCTGTTTAGATGATGCTTTTACTATGCAGGAGAGAGTTTTTGTTAAGGATATATTTGAAGATTGGGTTTTCCATAATGTCTTTCATTCTTTGACTTTGGCAAAGTGTACAGTAGATTTTCATGATCATTGCATACTTCTTGTCATTGAAATGTATTTTTATGTTTTTAAATGCATTCATTTTACACTTGTGACTTTATTATTGACTTTAAGAGGCAGAAATAAAAAAATAAAATTAAATAAAAAAGAAAATGAATGCGATCCACACACCTGCGTGTGTGAGACTATCACGGCAACAGCAACACCCACAGGCATTGCCGCCTCCACAGAGAGGGCATGAAAAACTCAAGACTATCATGGATGTTCAGTTCTACACTCCACCCTTCCAAGGTGGTTTCTCCCTGAAATCGTGTGTGAGCCCAGAGAGAAACTTCCAGTTTCCGTAGAATTCTGGAGAATTCAGAGAGACAGCCCCAGAAGCCACCCTTTCCTGGCCGATCTGGCCCCACCTTCATCATCTACCACACTTGGCCCTGTGTTTGTGGTCTCTGGCTTCAGAGGGCGGGTTATCCAGGGCCCTTGGGTACTCATGCATATTCGTGAAGGGGTGAAGCTGGTGGGTCTTTATAAGTGCCACTGGTGGGGTCGGACTCCTGACTGGACCTATATGCAGCACAAAGGCCAACTGAGGCACACGGGAGCTGCCGGCCACTCTCTGCCCTTGTCTCTCCATGAAATTCCGGCCAGGTGCCCCCACGATGGCTCTCCCGACACTTTCTGACAGCCCTTTCCCCGTGGAAGCCTGAGGACGAGGACAGCAAAGGGACTCGTTTGTAACCTGAACGAAAAAGATGCCCTGCCAGCGTGCTTTGAGTGGAACCTTTACCTGAACTGGCCAGAGAGACCTGCCTTTTAGAGTCCTGGATTCAGATTTCGTGTCAGAATCGAAGGTTCAGGCATCCAGGCCAGGGTGGCAGGGAATCCACGCATGCAGACGGCCTGTGCAATGCAGCCCACAAGGGTGCCACCCTCCCTCCCTGGTCGCCTTCATCCCCACCAGGGCGTGGGGTACAGGGGGATTTCGTTAGCCAGGCAGCAATGTTCACCCCTCTACTGCAGCCCAGCGAGGCTTCCCAGGCAGACAGAATCTCCCAACCTGCCGTGGAACACGGGGATTTTGGGTTTGCTGTCCTGGCTCCTTCGGAAGTGGCGCTGACCAACCCTCAGACACCTGGGTGACCTCAACACCCAAACAGACGGCAGGGGGACCAGGATCCGCACTACGGTGGCCTTCTGTGTGTGTGCTCAATGGGACAGCTTGGGCCACTCACGCTGAGTCAAACAGATGGCAGGGGGACCAGGACCCACAGCAAGGTGGCCTTCTAGGTACCTGCTCAGTGGGACAACTTGAGCCGCTCAGGCTGAGTCACAGGAGCAAGGTGTGCTTGCACTGCACACGTCCCACATGAGTCCGTACTGGGGCTGGGGCCAGGGTCTCCAAGTCACCAGGGCACGTGGGGACGCGAAGCTGAGGCACATCTACCTCCGCAGCTCACGCCCATGGAGGCCTCTGCCTGTCAGAAGCAGATGTAAGCCAACCAGACACCCTCCCAACCGCTCCAGGAGCTGGAGCATACATCTGCACTCGCATCCACCCTGCTATATGAACTCCTGTCGACCCCAGAATTTCAGCAAAAGGCACATCGTTTCCTAGCAATGGAGCCACTGGGGGAGTTGAAGGACGTGGAAGAGCCCTATTTTCTGGAACCACTCCTCAGCCAGGAAGAACACTGGGCTCAGTTGGAGGAGCTTTCAGACGCAGGGTTGGGAAAGGATGGGGACAGGAGGGTGGCCCTTCTTTCGCAGTGAACCTCTGGCTCGGTATGGAGACCTGTGTCTTCCCTTCCAGCTGACCTGTCTAGGATTCCTGAGTCCAGGTTCGGCAAGAGACTCCACAGAAAGGAGGGCTGTCATTCTTTTCTGAGCATCTCAGGGATTTCAGAGCCAGCACAGGTACTCAGAGATGGGCCGTCTACTGCCCATGCGTGGGTCCATGGGCAGCCGGCTAGGGTTTGGGACCAGCCCAGTCAGGGCTCTCTTCCCTTCCCCAGCCCCCCTACGCCTTGTACCCCCCCGCCCCCGCGTTCTTCAGTGGTGTAAGTGGAGAACTCCACTCCGGGAAACACCGGCCGGGGCAGTGGACAGGCCTGCTCTCTTTTCCATGGCTCAACTCCACTGCCTCCCCGATCCACCATCACTCGCGCACCCATGCCCTGCCATACTCCCTGGCATCACGTGGAATTCCTGGCAACTAAATGTAGACCCCGAGATCTCTCAAACTGTGGATCTGCTCTTTCTAGGCAGGAGTGAAGCCAGGCAGAGATGGGGAAAGGAATGCAGACAAAGTGAGAGGGAGTGACAGAGGGAGGAAAGGACGGATGAACGGAGGGAACTTGGAAGGGATGGAGGGAGGGAGAGAAAGAAAAAGAGAAGAATGGAGGGAGGGAAGGAGGGAGAAATGGAGGTATGGATGGAGGGAGAGAGGGAAGGAGAGAAGAAGAGAGGGAGGGAGAGAGGGAGAGAAGGAAGAATAGAGGGAAGGATGGACAGAGGGAGAAAATGAGCAAGAAACAGAGAAAGGAAGGCAAAGAGAAAAGCTGTCTTCGGCCTCCAGGACCAGCAGGACCTCGAATTCTGGGAAAATGTTGGGTGCCCAGTGCAGGCTGAGTGCTCGGCCAAAGGCCGTGTATGCCGACGGTGCCCTCACCGGCCCTCGGGATTTTCAGCCTGGGTTAATTCATCTGGGAGCGATTCAGATGAATTCTACCTCCCAAGGAATGAGCGAATTCCCCAAAGAGCAGAGCCGAGACTCGAATCGTTGTCTGTTTTTCATCCACATGGTTCACGGATGGCATATCCCCATGCTAAGCCTGCAACAGAGCACGAGGCAGATACTCCCATCCACACAGGAGTCACAATCAAGCCGAGTGAACCATGATTCCGGATTCCACGTTCCTTTGCCCTCTGCAAGGTGGCCTGTTGCTCACTGGTCTCTGGCCCCCAAAAGCGTGACCATGTGGACTGTTTGTTTCCCGAGCTCTGTGGGGACACAGAAACCTCCAGCGAAGCATGGAAAAGCAGCATTGTGTCTTCACTCTCCTTTGCAGTTTCCAAACAGGCTATTTTGGAGACTGCCAATGTTGCAGCAAACAGGAATGCATCATCAGGCTGTGATGCCTCAGTCCCCTGCTCTGGCTCCAGGCCCACCAGGAGGCCTCCCTTTCACTGACACTCCAGGCCTTCCCCTGGCTCATGAGCTCCCGAGCTTCCAACACATTGCGCCGGCTCAGGACAGGGTGTGCTCGGAGGCATCAGGGCCCGGGGCCCACAGTTCTGGGATCCCCTCCAGTCCTCTGCCTTACCACGGAAAAGTTGTTTTGGATCCCTCGCTGCCCCTCCTGCAAGGCCCCCTCTTGCCCCACAGACCCAGAGCTGCCAGGGCTGCCCAGAGGCGAACAGCCTGCCCAGCCCTTTTTCTCACAATGCCCACACCATCATTGCTTGTCCCGACGAGTACCCGCCCATGGCCAATGGGAAAGGTAGGCCCTGATTTGCCCCACGCTGGCACTAGATCCCCGGCAGCCTGATCCCGGGAAAGAGGGGCTGACGGACATCCAGACACACCACACCAACACCACGAGCAAACCCACCCCAACACACACACAGATACACATGCGTGCACGCACACAGGCACACAAGCACACACACGGACACGCACACAAGTACATACAGGCAAAGACAGAGACACAGCTTGAAAGAGAGCTACAGAGACTGGGATGGAGAGATAGAAATGTAGGGAGAGAGAGAAAGGTGGAAGAGGAGAGAGACAGAAGGTGACAGAAGAGCGAGAGGTGGAGGGGGAAATAGAGAAAGGGAGACGGTGAGGGAGTTGTAGAGCAAGAGAGACAGAGCCTTGGAGAAGGAGGCTCTGCTCAGGTAGACAGGGAAACTTTGAGCAGGCCAGGGTGAGGTGGAGGGTGCTTGGGCCAGGCTAGAACAGGGGGTCAGGACCGCCCAAGTTGGAAAACCAACGGAGCCCTGAGACGTGTTTGGTTTTTTTTTCTTGGATTGGTTGGCTGCTTTGGGGGTGCGTTTCATAGGGTCCTTCTGTCTCCTAGGTGTGGTGGTCCCTGAGATTTGTAGAGTGCACCCGTCCATCAGGTGGAAGCCATGGCACCAAGCGTGTCCACGGGGCCAGGCCTGGGTCTCTCTTGTGTCCTCAGGATTTGAGTTTACACGAAGTCAGTGGCAATGGGAAACAGGGTGCACAGGGACGGATTTATTCGTGGCTGGCGAAAACAATGTCCTTCCCCCGGGGAAAGCAGCCCACATGTTCTGGAGTGGAGGTCTTGGCTGGCGACTGTGGGACCTGCTGCCCCAGCTTGGACAGTTGCAGTGGCACTTGAGGAATGAATTGAATTGCCTGGGGTCCGGGGATTGGGAAGACACCCCGGAGGGCAGGAAACCCTAGCCTGTGCCTTTGGGGTCTAGTACCTGCCACAGCGCCCCAGCTGGAGCCGGGCTCCTGGTGAGGCTGCAGCCAGGCAGAAGAGGTGGGATGCTGCCTCCTGGCGGTATTGCAGCTGCGGACCCCCACGAGGAGGTTTCATCTCGACATAAATGTTTTTCTTTCTTCAGCTGATATGTATCCTTAATTTTAGATTAGTGGTAACTCCACAAATTTAGAGGTACAAAATATGATTGTCCACACCTTATAATCGCATTACCACCTCCCATTACCATCACCTGTCCCCCTCCTCACCACCCTCAACCCGTAGACTAGGTCTCGCCATGTTGCCCAGGCTGGCCTCAAACTCCCGGACTTAAGTGATATGCCTGCCTTGGCCTCTCAAAGTGCTGGGATCAGCGGTGTGAGTCACCATGCCCAGCCAACCACCACCAAGTTTTGATTCAGCAGCTCTGGGTCGTGGAGCTAAGGACCCACAAATTTAGAAAAGTTTTTAAATATCATAACGTTTCTGTGAGGAAATAGTATTTGTTATTACATTTTTAGACTCTTTTATAATGTTCTTTTTTTTTCCACTGAACACAGTACTAAGTAGTAATTGGAAAATCACAGCATAAGTCATATTACATTTTCTAATACAGAGTCCTTGGCTGTTCTCTAAGCTAAACCTGATCACCTACATTGAGAAAAAGAAAAAGCCCCAGAGTGTGAGGAGACAGGAGATAGTAGCCAAACATCCAAAGAGGGGGAAGTGAATAAGGCAGATGACACAGATGAGATGTCCAAAGGTCAAGGAGAAAGCCAGATCTTAAAGTGTGGTTTGCGAAGCTATACTCCAATGGAAATCTTTTCTGAGAAGCCCTAGTTTCTTTCTCTTGCTTTTATTAGAGACAGACATCTTCTGCCCCATGCTCTTCAGTTTTCTAGGACTGGACTTCCCCTTCAAAGATCATTCATCTAAGTTACAAAGAAAATCAAACCCTTTGCATGGCTTGCAAGGGACTGGAGGACCTGGCTGCTTGCTCTTTTATTGCTTTTGAGGACATGGGACCGTCTGTGATTTTTAAGGAACTCTATGTTAAACATTGTCTAATTTCCATTTTGAGTCTTGTCTAAAATGTGTGAGAGTAGTGGAGATATTGGGATTTGGTTTAGATAGAAATCGCAGAAACACCACATCCAGATGTCGTATGTTTTCTGCTTTATAATTTCATATCCTGTGAAGGTTTCAAATGTGATTCTACAGAAATTCATACTCAATAATTTTATCAGAACACTAAGCCTCTGCCCCATATAATAAAACCTAATGTTATTTTACTTCAAAATTTTAAGTTTTTGTTATGTATTGACGGTAAAGCTGTAAACACTCTGTGCCATAATTCCTAAACTGTAACGTGGTTTAATGTATCTACTTTCTACATTTAAAACATGTACTTTGCCATTGAGTAACTTAGAATATTGCTGAGCATGTATTAAATACCCATTTGTTTCCTGATTTTTTAATAGTTATCATTTTATAATTTTCTCTTGTTTAGTTTGATGCTTACTAGGATTTTGTCATAGATATGTATGTGTGTATATATATATATATATACACACACACACACAAGTATATATATAACAACATATGTAATTGATATATATCTATATGTTTTATATATGTGTATATACACACTTATGTGAATATATGCATGTGTACATAACATTAATTTTTTGACCAATAAAAATTGCATAATAATGCATTGTCTACATTATAATAATTTGATAGATATATATTGTAAAATGTTTAATACAATTAAGTTCATGAACATTTATATCACCTCACATGGTTATGATTTTGTAGTGAGAGCATGTGAGGTCTCCTATTGTTGTAGCAAATTTTAAGCATACAAAAAACTGTTATTAACTACATTTTAAAGCTATACATTAGACCCCCAAAACTTATTTATCTTATAACTGAAAGTTTGTACTCTTTGAGCAACTTATCATTTTTTCCACCTCCAGGCCTGGTCATTACCATTATACTCTCTGCTTCTGTGAATTCAGGCTTTTTAAATTCTCAATTTAAGCGAGAACATACAGTGTTTGTTTTTCTGTGCCCAGCTTATTTTGCATAGCATAATGTACCCCGGTCCATTCATGTTGTTGAAATAGCAGAATTTCATTCCTTTTTATGGGTGAATAATATTCAGTTGTCTACTTTACCACATTTTTCTTATCCATTCAGCATCTACAGATAAGTCATTTTTTTAAAAAAGTACTCTTGACAGTTGTGAATAATGCTGCATTGAATACAGGGGTGCAGATTATTTTTGAGATGCTGATTTTATTTTGTTTATAGACAGAAGTGGAATTTGGGGATTGTACAATAGTTCAATTTTTTAAAAATAACCTGCATACTAATTTTCATAATGACTCTTCCGGTTTACAACTCATTAAGACTGTACAGAAATATTTTGTCACAGCCTTGTTAACACTTGTCATATCTCTTTTTTTGATATTAGCCATTCCAACTGCTGTAAAGTGGTATCTTTTCATTTGCAATTTTCTCATGAATGGTAATGTTTAGCATCTTTCTACACACCTGTTGGATTTTTGAATATGTTTGTAAAAAATATTTAGTCTTGGTCGTTGGAGGCAAGATGCCCAAATAGGAATAGCTCCAGTCTACAAATCCCAGCTTGAGAGATGCAGAAGATGGGGGATTTCTGCATTTCCAACTAAGGTATCAGGCTCATCTCACTGCGGAGTGCCAGTCTGTGGGTACCAGACAGTGGGTACAGTGCACCACACATAAGCCAAAGCAGGGTGAGGCATCACCTCACTGGGGAACTGCAAGGGGTCAGGGAATTCCCTTTCCTAGTCAAAGAAAGGGGTGACAGATGGCACCTGGAAAATCGGGTCACTCCCACCCAAATACTGTGCTTTTCCAATGGGCTTCACAAACAGCACACCAGGAGATTATATCCTGCACCTGGCTCAGAGGTTCTTATGCCCACGGAACCTCGCTCATTGCTAGCACAGCAGTCTGAGATCAAACTGTAAGGTGGCAGTGAGGCTGGGGGAGGTGCGCCCGCCATTGCTCAGGCTTCAGTATGTAAACAAAGTGGCTGGGAAGCTCGAAATCGGTGGAGCCCATCACAGCTCAAGGAGGACTGCCTGCCTCTGTAGGCTCCCCCTCTGGAGGCAGGGCACAGACAAACAAAAGACAGCAATAACCTCTACAGATATAAATGTCCCTGTCCCACAGCTTTGAAGAGAGTAGTGGTTCTCCCAGCATGAAGCTGGAGATCTGAGAATGAGAAGACTGCCTCCTCAAGTGGGTCCCAGAACCCCGAGTAGCCTAACTAGGAGGCATCCCCCAGTAGGGTTGGACTGACACCTCACAAGGCTGGGTATTACTCTGAGATGAAACTTCTAGAGGAATGATCAGGCAGCAGCATTTTTGATTCAACAATATCCGCTGTTCTGCAAACACTGCTGCCGATACCCAGGCAAACAGGATCTGGAGTGGACGTCTAGCAAACTCCAACAGACCTGCAGCTGAGGGTCCTGACTGTTAGAAGGAAAACTAACAAACAGAAAGGACATCCACCCCAAAAACTCATCTGTACTTCACCATGATCAAAGACCAAGGTACATAAAACCACAAAGATGGGGAAAAACAGACCAGAAAAACCGGAAACTCTAAAAGTCGTAGCACCTCTCCTCCTCCAAAGGAACGCAGCTCTTCATCAGCAATGGAACAAAGCTAGATAGAGAATGACTTTGATGAGTTGAGAGAGGAAGACTTCAGAAGATCAAACTACTCCAAGCTAAAGGAGGGAGTTCAAACCAATGGCAAAGAAGTTAAAAACTTTGAAAATAATTAGACAAATGGATAACTAGAATAATCAATGCAGAGAAGTCCTTAAAGGACCTGATGGAGCTGAAAACCATGACACCAGAACTACGTGATGAATAAACAAGCCTCAGTAACCAACGCGATCAACTGGAAGAAATGGTATCAGCGATGGAAGATGAAATGAATGGAATGAAGTGTGAAGAGCAGTTTAGAGAAAAAAGAATAAAAAGAAACGAACAAAGCCTCCAAGAAATACGGGACTATGTGTAAAGACCAAATCTACGTCTAATTGGTGGACCTGAAAGTGACCGGGAGAATTAAACCAAGTTGCAAAACAATCAGCAGGATATTATCAAGGAGAACTTCCCAAATCAAGCAAGGCAGGCCAACATTCAAATTCAAAAAATACAGAGAACACCACAAAGATACTCCTCGAGAAGAGCAACTCTAAGACACAACATTGTCAGATTCACCAAAGTTGAAATGAAGGAAAAAATGTTAAGGGCATCCAGAGAGAAAGGTCGGGTTACCCACAAAGGGAAGCCCATCAGACTAACAGCAGATCTCTTAGCAGAAACTCTACAAGAAAGAAGAGAGTGGAGGCCAATATTCAACATTCTTAAAGAAAAGAATTTGGACCCAGAATGTCATATCCAGCCAAACTAAGCTTCATAATTGAAGGAGAAATAAAATCCTTTACAGACAAGCAAATGCTGATAGATTTTGTCACCACCAGAAATGCCCTAAAGGAGTTCCTGAAGGAAGCACTAAACATGGAAAGGAACAACCGGTAACAGTCACTGCAAAAACTTGCCAAATTGTAAAGACCATCAAGGCTAGGAAGAAAATGCATCAACTAACGAACAAAATAACCAGCTAACAACGTAATGATAGGATCAAATTCACACTTAAAAATACTAACCTTAAATGTAAATGGGCTAAATGCTCGAATTAAAAGGCACAGACTGGCAAATTGGAAAAGAGTGAAGATTCATCATTGTGCTGTATTCAGGAAACCCATCTCACGTGCAGAGACACACATAGGCTCAAAATAAAGGGATGGAAGAAGATCTACCAAACAAATAGAAAAAAAAAGGCAGGGGTTGCAATTCTAGTCTCTGATAAAACAGACTTTAAACCAACAAAGATCAAAAGAGACAAAGACGGCCATTACATAATGGCAAAGGGATCACTTCAACAAGAAGAGCTAACTATCCTAAATATATATGCACCCAATACAGGAGCACCCAGATTCATAAAGCAAGTCCTGAGTTACCTACAAAGAGACTTACACTCTCACACAGAAATAATGGGAGGGTTTAACACCACACTGTCAACATTAGACAGATCAACGAGACAGAAAGTTAACAATGATACCCAGGAATTAAACTCAGCTCTGCACCAAGCGGACCTAATAGGCAACTACAGAACTCGCCACCCCAAATCAATAGAATATACATTATTTCCAGCACCACACCACACATATTCCAAAATTGACCACATACTTGGAAGTAAAGCACTCCTCAGCAAATGTAAAAGAACAGAAATCATAACAAACTGTCTCTCAGACCACAGTGCAATCAAACTAGAACTCAGGATGAAGAAACTCACTCAAAACCGCTCAACCACATGGAAACTGAACAACCTGCTCCTGAATGACTACTGGGTACATAACGAAATGAAGGCAGAAATAAAGATGTTCTTTGAAACCAACGAGAAGAAAGACACAACATACTGTAATCTCTGGGACACATTCAAAGCAGTGTGTAGAGGGAAATTTATAGCACTAAATGCCCACAAGTGAAAGCAGGAAAGATCCAAAATTGACACCCTAACATCCCAATTAAAAGAACTAGAGAAGCAAGAGCAAGCACATTCATAAGCCAGTAGAAGGCAAGAAATAACTAAAATCAGAGCAGAACTGAAGGAAATAGAGACACAAAAAACCCTTCAAAAAATCAATGAATCAAGGAGGTGGTTTTGTGAAAAGATCAACAAAATTGATAGACCACTAGCAAGACTAATAAAGAAGAAAAGACAGAAGAATCAAATAGACGCAAAAAAAAAAAAAATGACAAAAGGGATATCACCACGGATCCCACAGAAATACAAACTACCATCAGAGAATACTATAAACACCTCTATATAGATAAACTAGAAAATGTAGAAGAAATGGATAAATTCCTTGACACATACACTGTCCCAAGACTAAACCAGGAAGAAGTTGAATCTCTGAATAGACCAATAACAGGTTCTGAAGTTGAGGCAATAATTACTAGCTTACCAACCAAAAAAAGTCCAGGACCAGATGGATTCACAGCGGAATTCTACCAGAGGTACAAGGAGGAGCTGGTACCACTCCTTCTGAAACTATTCCAATCAATAGAAAAAGAGGAAATCCTCCCTAACTCATCTTATGAGGCCAGCATCATCCTGATACCATAGCCGGACAGAGACACAACCAATAAAGAGAATTTTAGACCAATATCCTTCATTAACATTGATGCAAATATTCTCAATAAAATACTGGCAAACCGAATCCAGCAGCACATCCAAAAGCTTAGCCACCATGATCAAGTGGGCTTCATCCTTGGGGATACAATGCTGGTTCAACATACGAAAATCAATAAACATAATCTAGCATATAAACAGAACGAAAGACAAAAACCGCATGATTAACTCAATAGATGCAGTAAAGACCTTTGACAAAATTCAACATTTCATGCTAAAAACTCTTAATAAATTAGGTATTGATGGGACGTATCTCAAAATAATAAGAGCTATCTATGACAAACCCACAGCTGATATCATACTGAGTGGACAAAAACTGGAAGCATTCCCTTTGAAAACTGACACAAGACAGGGATGCCCTCTCTCACCACTCCTATTCAACATAGTGTTGGAAGTTCTGGCCAGGGCAATTAGGCAGAATAAGGGAATAAAAGGTATTCAATTAGGAAAAGAGGAAGTCACACTGTCCCTGTTTGTGATGACACGACTGTATATCCAGAAAACCCCATCATCTCAGCCCAAAACCTCGTTTAGCTGATAAGCAACTTCAGCAAAGTCTCAGGATACAAAATCGATGTGCAAAAATCACAAGCATTCTTATACACCAGTAACAGACAAACAGAGAGCCAAATCATGAGTGAATTCCCATTCACAATTGCTTCAAAGAGAATAAAATACTTAGGAATCCAACTTACAATAGATGGGAAGGACCTCTTCAAGGAGAACTAAAAACCACTGCTCAATGAAATAAAATAGGATACAAACAAATGGAAGAACATTCCATGCTCATGGGTAGGAAGAATAAATATTGTGAAAATTGCCATACTGCCCAAGGTAATTTATAGATTCAATGCCATCCCCATCAAGCTAACAATGACTTTCTTCACAGAATTGAAAAAACTACTTTAAAGTTCATATGGAACCAAAAAAGAGCCCGCATCGCCAAGTCAATCCTAAGCCAAAAGAACAAAGCTGCAGGCATCATGCTACCTGACTTCAAACTATACTACAAGGCTACAGTAACCAAAACAGCATGGTACTGGTATCAAAACAGAGTCATAGATCAGTGGAACAAAACAGAACCCTCAGAAATAATGCCGCATATATACAGCTATCTGATCTTTGACAAACCTGAGAAAAACAAGCAATGGGGAAAGGATTCCCTATTTAATAAATGGTGCTGGGAAAACTAGCTAGACATATGTAGAAAGCTGAAACTGGATCACTTCTTTACACCTTATGCAAAAATTAATTCAAGATGGATTAAAGACTTACATGTTAGACCTAAAACCATAATAACACTAGAAGAAAACCTAGCCAATACCATTCAGGACATAGGCATGGGCAAGGACCTCATGTCTAACACACCAAAAGCAATGGCAACAGAGGCCAAAATTGGCAAATGGGATCTAATTAAACCAAAGAGCTTCTGCACAGCAAAAGAAACCACCATCAGAGTGAACAGGCAACCTACAGAATGGGAGAAAATTTTTGCAATCTCCTCATCTGACAAAGGGCTAATATCCACAATCTACAATGAACTCCAACAAATTTACAAGAAAAAAGCGAACAACCCCATCAAAAAGTGGGCAAAGGATATGAAGAGACAATTCTCAAAAGAAGACATTTATGCAGCCAAAAAACAGATGAAAAAATGGTCATCATCACTGGCCATCAGAGAAATGCAAATCAAAACCACAATGAGATACCATCTCACACCAGTTAAAATGGCGATCATTAAAATGTCAGGAAACAACAGGTGCTGGAGAGGATGTGGAGAAATAGGAACACTTTTACAATGTTGGTGGGACTGTAAACTAGTTCAACTATTGTGGAAGTCGGTGTGTCATTTCCTCAGGGATCTAGAACTAGAAATACCATTTCACCCAGCCATTCCATTACTGGGTATATACTCAAAGGATTGTAAATCATGCTGCTATAAAGACAGATGCACACATATGTTTATTGCGGCACTATTCACCATAGCAAAGACTTGGAACCAACCCAAATGTCCAACAACGATAGACTGGATTAAGAAAATGTGGCACATATAGCCCATGGAGTACTATGCATCCATGAAAAATGATGAGTTCATGTCCTTTGTAGGGACATGGATGAAGCTGGAAACCATCATTCTCAGCAAACTATCTCAAGGACAAAAAACCAAACACCGCATGTTCTCACTCATAGATGGGAATTGAACAATGAGAACACATAGACACAGGAAGGGGAACATCACACACTGGGGACTGTTGTGGGATGGGGGCGGGGGGGTATAGCATTAGGAGATATATCTAATGCTAAATGACGAGTTAAAGGGTGCAGCACAACAACATGGCACATGTATACATATGTAACAAACTTGAACATTGTGCACATGTACCCTAAAAGTTAAAGTATAATAATATTAAAAAGTAATGTTTAGTCTTTTGCCTATTTTTTAGTTGGGTATTATAATTATTATTGTTTAGCTTCTGATTTGTATGAGTTTCTGCTATATTTTGAATACTATCCTCTTATAATATATGATTTGCAAATATTTTATCTCATCTTAAAAGTTTTCTTATCTTTTCCTGTGCACAATAGTTTAATACACTACAACTTTATGTCTGATCTTATTGCTATACTTTTGATATTATATTTTAAAAAAATTGCCAAGACCAGTATCATGGAGGCTTTTCCTATGCTTTTTTAAAGATTTTATTTTAAGAATTTATGTATTAAATTTGTCTTAAGTCAATTTTTGTGTCTGGCGTAAGAAATATGATCAAGTTTTATTATTGTGCTTGTGAGTATCCAGTTTTCCCAGCACTAAGTATTGAAAAGGCTGCACTTTTTGTATTGTGTATTCATAGTGCCCTTGTCAAAGATTAACTTTAGATGCATAGATTTACTTATAGGCTCTGTATTCTGTTCCATTGGTTTTCTTGTGGGTTCCTATAAACATACCATTCTATTATGTTTACTGTAGTCTTGAAATGTAGTTTTAAATAATAAAGTATAATGTCCCCAGATTTCGTTTTATTCCTCATGATTGCTTTGGCCTTTCAATATTTCTTATAGTTTTATATACACTGCAGAATTTATTTTCTATTACTGTAAAAAGTGACACAGGAATTTTGATAGGAAGTTAAATTAATATACAGATTGCTTTGGATAATATGGCTTTTAGACTATATTCTTCTAATCCATAAACATATAATATATTTATATTTATTTGTATTTTTTTAAAATTTTTTCATCAGTATATTTTATTTTTTATTGTAAAGATCTTTCACCACATTGGTTAAATTTATTGCTAAGAAATCTATTAGTTTGTTGCTATTGTGAATGAGATTATTTTTCTTTTTTATTGGTTTGTTGCTAGCATACAGAAACAAACCTGATATTTGTATGTTAATTGTATATTCTGCTTCTTTACTGAGTGCATTTATTAGATGCACTATTTATATATAGATGAATTAAATGCACTATTTAAATGTATTATTTATGTTTTTTATATATAATATTATGTCATCTACAAACGGTGACGGTATTTCTTATTTTCAGTTTGGATCTTTTAGCTTCTCTTGCTTAAGTTTTTGACGTAGGACTTAATTATTCTATGTAGGACTTCCAGTTCTATGTTAAAATAGAACCGTTAGAATGGGCATAATATAGACTTGCATTGGTGTTTTTGCATTTGAAGGAGCAAACACCTCTTTTCATTTTTTTTTTTTGTTGTTGTTGTTTTGTTTTTGAGATGGAGTCTCGCTTTGTCACCCAGACTGGAGTGCTGTGGCACGATCTTTGCTCACTGCAACCTTCACCTCCTGGGTTCAAGCAATTCTCTGCCTCAGCATCCCGAGTAGCTGGGATTACAGGCGCCAACAACCATGCCCGGCTAATTTTTGTATTTTTAGTAGGGACAGTGTTTCACTATCTTGTTCAGGCTGGTCTTGAACACCTGACCTCGGCCTCCCAAAATGCTGGGATTACAGGTTTGGGCCACCGTGCCCAGCCACCTCTTTTCATTTTTATAAACTGGTTTTAGTAGGTAAAGATCTTCATCTTTTGGGTCTCAAGGCTGATGAGATCTTTACTGGGTTTGCAGTAAAAAGGCTTCTAGCTGCATCACAAAGTCGCTGCCGAATCTGGAGTGAGTTTTACCTTTAGTGGGCTTGTTGCCAGGAGCACGTATGGTTGTGAGTTCTGTCATGTTTTTCGGCAGGCTGGATTGTTTTCAGGGCTTTGTTCTGTGGAGCAGGCACTAGGGCAGGTTCTGCTATATGCTGGGACTAATAGCAGATGTGTGGTTGAGTGTGGCTTCCACTGAGTACCTAGCAGGGTTTCCCCAGTTTATCTACAAACAGTGACTTTTGAACTGTTTTGTGTGAGTCACGAGTATGATGTCCCCAGCTTTTTTCTTATTCCTCATGATTGGTTTGGCGATTCAGCCTACATTGTAGGCTTACACTTTCTATTACTATAAAAATTGGGACAGGGATTTTGATAGGGATTTGAGTTAACTTACAGATTGCTTTGGATAACATGACCCCTTATTACCCAAAGGGCCTGCCTTCTCAAAATGACAATTTTCGATCTTGGGTTTTAGCAAGGTTTCATAAGGCCCTGTATCCCAAAGCTCACTATATTGCCCTGGCTGTTCTTGAACTCCTGGCCTGGCAGTCCTCCTGCCTCAGGATCTTAAATGGAGGAGATTACTGTTATGAGCCCCCGTGCCTGGATCTCTCATAAAGTTACTTTGGTTGATGGATGGATGATTAGTTTTTATTGATGCAGGGGAATACAAAAGTAGGGACCCCCTCTTCCACCACTTTGATAATGTCACTGTCTCCATACATTTCTTCCTTATTTTGTTCTCTTGTATGTTTGTGTGTTATTTTAGGTTCAAATATTAAGACCAATAGGCAAGGATTTATACATTGTGTGAAAAGTAAATTACATAGCAAGTAGGAACCCTATATATATTATAATGTTCTCCTATAAGATTAAGTTTAGTGCAGGCAAAAAGGGCTCATTAAAATTTTCATCCACTTTTTTCAACCTCTGTCCAAACTATAATATAATTTGTGCCCCAATTTTTATTTTATCAATTACTTTTAACCATATTTCATAAAATTTATATTTTTTCTTTATTTAGAAATGTAAGGCTATTATTTGCTTTTAAAGGCTGTAATACAGCTTTTTTATTTTGTGAAATAATAGCACCAATATTACAAATATTTACAGTGTAAATACTTATTCACTTAAATCTTCCCATTAGAGAATTTCATTAATTACTGTAGTGTATTTCTGTAAAATTGTACTGCCACACACTACAGGGCAATGATTCAAAATGCCTGGTCTTCACAGATGCACACTCACAGTTGAACATTGTAGTTATTTAGAAAAATTATTTTCTAGTGTTATATCAATGTTCCAAACAAGATTTTATGGGTAAATATTTCTCCCATTCTGGTTTTGCAATTCCATGTTAACTGTATTTTTATTTTAAGGTAGGTTCCTTGACATTGGTTTATAGTATTTTTGGTTTTACCTAAGTATTATTTTGGATGACAATGTGCAGCAACTTTTAATGTACAGTTTTTGTCAATGTGCAGTTTAATTACAATATGAATCAGCCATATATTTATTCACAATTCAAGTTTAACAAACTTAATGAAAACTAAGCAAACTAACATCACATGATAAAGCCCCAATCAGCTATCTTATACTTAAGCAAATACACCAAAAAATAATTTGTAGCTTTATTGCTGCTTTTGTTCAAACTATGGTTTATATTCCCTATGACCAAAGAAATTTCTGATATTTTCCTACCACGCTAAAGAAACAGACAAAAAGACAGTGATTATACTTTCAAATAGCAGTTTGTTTAGAGCCCCAGATATTCCATCTGTAGACCAATATGCTCATATTTCTTTGTTTTAATAAGGCTGTAGCCCAAAACCTTACATTTTTGTGGAAATTAAAGCTTTTCAGTTCCATACTAAAGACAGGACAGTCCCATGATCTAAATCCAAGGGTGATGGCTTAGAGTGAGGACCATTTCTTGTTGACATGGAGATGGTTGAGTTGGTCTTCAATAAATCTATGGGAGAGGCAGGTTGTGGTAAGTTGGAAGTGTTGGCTGCCTTCATGTTCTCAAAGTTCTCTGTCAAGTTCACCTCAGCACTGCTGTATTCCTGTTCTGCTCTCAGGTTTAGAATGCTTGGCCAGTAGTGGTTCTCCACATGGTTCTCAACTGCCAGTGCTTTCCTGATCCACTGCCTGCCAGAAATGCAATTGTAGCAGAGGAGGCTGGTAAGGGGACAGAAGCCAGAGATGGTAACAGGCCACTGCCTCGCGGGGGAAGAGAGCAGTGGGCTCTCAATCCTAGCTCACATGCCAAGTGCCATTCTCATCCCAGCACCCAGTGGTGTTCCCCATAATGTGCACTGCCGGACCTGAGGTAAATGGAGAGCCCAGCTAAGGCATAAAGTTGAAAAGGGGCTTTCCAGATTCCCAAGTGTGCTGGACATCTCACCAGCCATGGAAAGAGTGTTTGTCCTTGTGGCCACTGATAGACAATGATGGGAGCCTGCCCACATTTCAGGACTTCTGGAGTCTTCACTTGAGCGTTCAGCTCTGGCAACAGAGGACACTTCTGGTGTCCAGAGATTCTCAGTGCCTGGCGGATGTAAAACCGATTGATGGCATCTGCTGGTTTCTGTGAGCACTGCTTGGCCATCCTTATCTGTGGGCCCCAGCCAAGGCACTGCAGAAAGCTTGGTCTCTGGCTAGCATTCTGGACTGTGAGACAGCGTGGCTGCAGCTAGCACTGGATGGAGAGAGTACAGTGTGGTGAAGTGGGGCTAATGGGCATTCTGCCACATGGCCTAGAGTTTCTTGTGACTCTGGGCTGCCCAGGTGCTGTGAACAGAAAGGAATCAGGGAGTGGAGACCATTTCTAGGCCACAGCTCAGGGATGGAGAACCCAGGCTGAGCCTGGTGATTGTCCTGAGTTGAGTAGATGAAGCTGGAGTCCGGGGAGACCAAAGAAGCTCAGATAAACTCTGCAGGGCAGAGTATTCAGGGCTTGAAAAAGACAAAGTCACAAAACAAAAACTCTCCAGTCTTCAGTTAAATACTTATCAGCACATGTATGTGTGTAAACTACAAGTCTGGCGGAAAAAATACCTGAAGGAAACAGAAAGAACAATGCTTGAACCTCCCACAGAACCAGGCATATTTGGTGTTCCCACCAGCAACAGTGGACAAATCTTATACTTTCCAGACGATTGGATGGAACACTCAGAAAAGAATTGCCTCAGCATTGCGGAAGATTAGATCTAGGCCGAGGCTGCTAAGGTCCTAATTAACAAGACCTCAAAGAAAACCCTCAAAGAACCAAAATCTTTCCAGATAATTTAACTGCATCCTAGAACATAGCTCAATAATATTATAGGAACCCAACAATATCCAACACACAATAAGATATATTTCATGTTGTCTGCCATCCAGCTGAAAATTACCAGGCATGTGAAGAAAAAGGAAATGTCTCAATAATGAGAAGAAAACTTGATCAATAGATGCAGAAATGACAAATAAGATGGAATTAATAAGCAATGATATTAAAACAGTTATTGTAATGATAACATTCCACAAGAAGAAAGTAAAGGGAAGCTAGAACATGGAAGTAGAGACATGGAAGACCCAGCTTGAACTTTTAGAGATGAAAAACACAACGTCTGAGATGAAAAATATACTAAATGGCATTTAAAATAGAATAGATGTTATACAAAAGAGGATTAGTCAACTGGAAGATGTAGCAGTAGAAACTATCAAAAATGGAACATGGAGAAAATAATGGAAAAAATTGAACAGAAAATCAGCACCAACAGGACTAATATATGTGTAATTGGAGTTCCTGAAGAAGGTGGAGAGGAGTAGAAGAAAAAATATTTCAAAAAACTGTGGCTGAAAAAATTTAAATTTGAGAAAAACTGTAATCCCAGAGATCTAAAAACCAAGGAACCCTTAGCACAAGAGACATAAGGATGACACACTGAAGCACATCATAATCCAATTGCCCCAAACCAGTGACAAAGAGAAAATCTGAAAAGTTACCAAAGGGAAAAGGACATTATACAGAGAGGAACAAAGATGAAAATGGGCTGAGTGTGGTGGCTCACACCTGTAATCCCAGCACTTTGTGAGGCTGAGGCAGGATGATGACTTGAGCCCAGGAGTTCAAGACCAGCATGGGCAACATGGCAAAACCCCGTCTCTACTAAAAACACAAAAATTAGCAGGGCTTGGTGACACGCATCTGTAACCCCAGCTACTCAGGAGGCTGAGGCAGGGAGAATCGCTTGACCCTGGGAGGCGGAGGTTGCAGTGAGCTGAGATGGTGCCATTGCACTCCAGCCTGGGCAACAGAGTGAGATTCTGTCTCAAAAAAAAAGTTGGCAGACATCTGGTTAGAAACAATGCAAAGCCAGATGTGATGGCACATGCCTGTTATCCCAGCACTTTGGGAGGCTAAGGCAGGATGATCACTTGAGCCCAGGAGTTCTAGACCAGCCTGGGCAATATGGCAAAACCTGGCCTCTACATAAAATGCAAAAATTAGCTGGGTGTGGTGGCGCATACCTGTAGTCCCAGCTACTTGGGAGGCTGGGGTGAGAGGATTTCTTGAACCCAGGAAGTAAAGGTTTCAGTGAGCTGAAATCATGCCACTGCGCTGCAGCCTGGGTGACAGAGAAAGACACTGTCTCAAAAAAAAAAAAAAAAAAAAACAGAAACAATGCAAACCAGAGGGTAGTAAAAGTGACTTCTATAAAATACTTAAGGATGAAACGATTGTCAGTCTACAATTCTACACCCAGCAAAAATATCTTTCAAAGATGATAGTGCAATAAAGACTTTCAGACATTGAAAACTTGAGGAATACATTACCAGCAAGTCCTCACTACAAGGAATATTAAAGGAAATCCTTCAGGCAGAGGGAAAGTGAAACCAGATGGAAGTCCAGATGTACACAAAAGAATGTAGAGCACCAGGGATGGCAAATGTGTGAGCAAAAATACAACATTAAAAAGCATTTTTAAAAGATAATTGACGGTCTAAGGCAAAAAATGATAACAAATTAATGTGAGTTTACAGCACTTATAGAAGTAAAATGCATGAAAACAATAACACAAAACCCAAAAGGAGGGAAATGAACGGACACTGTTTTAAGGATCTTATCCTCTATGTGAAGTGGTATAATGTTGATGGCAGCCAATGCTAAGTTAAATACATATACTGTATTAGTCTGTTCTTGTACTGTTATAAAGAAATGTCTGACACTTCTCAATATAAGACATTTATGCAGCCAAAAAACACATGAAAAAATGTTCATCATCACTGGCCATCAGAGAAATGTGAATCAAAACCACAGTATCATCACTGGCCATCAGAGAAATGCAAATCAAAACCAAAATGAGATAACATCTCACACCAGTTAGAATGGCGATCATTAAAAAGTCAGGAAACAACAGGTGCTGGAGAGGATGCAGAGAAACAGGAACAATTTTACATTGTTGGTGGGACTGTAAACTAGCTCAACCATTGTGGAAGTCAGTGTGGTGATTCTTCTAGAAATACCATTTGACCCAGCCATCCCATTACTGGGTATATACCCGAAGGATTATAAATCACGCTGCTATAAAGACACATGAACACATATGTTTATTGCGGCACTATTCACAATAGCAAAGACTTGGAGTCAACACAACTGTCCAACAATGATAGACTGGATTAAGAAAATGTGGCACATATACACCATGCAATAGTATGCAGCCATAAAAAATGATGAGTTCATGTCCTTTGTAGAGACATGGATGAAGCTGGAAACCATCATTCTCAGCAAACTACCACAACGACAAAAAACGAAACACCTCCTGTTCTCACTCATGGGTGGGAATTGAACAATGAGAACACATGGACACAGGAAGGGGGACATCACACACCAGAGACTGTTGTGGGTTGGGGGAGGGGGTAGTGATAGTATTAGGAGACATACCTAATGCTAAATGACGAGTTAATAGGTGCAGCACACCAACATGACACATGTATTCATATGTAACAAACTTGCACGTTGTGCACATGCACCCTAAAACTTAAAGTATAATGACAATAATTTAATAATAATAATAAATAAATTAAAAAAAAGAAATGTCTGAGACTGGGGCTGGGCATGGTGACTTACACCTGTAATCCCAGCACTTTGGGAGGCTGAGGCGGGTGGATTATGAGTTCAAGAGATTGAGACCATCCTGGCCAATATGGTGAAACCCTGTCTCTACTAAAAATACAAAAAAAAATTAGGTGGGCTTGGTGGCATATGCCTGTAGTCCCAGCTAAGCCACTTGGGAGGCTGAGGAAGCAGAATCACTTGAACCAGGGAGGCGGAGGTTGCAGTGAGCCGAGATCGCACCACTGCACTGCAGCCTGGGAGATAGAGTGAGACTACATCTCAAAAAAAAAAAATGTCTGAGACTGGGGAATTTATGATGAAAAGAGGTTTAATTGGCTCACAGTTCTGCAGGCTGCACAGGAAACGTGATTCTGTCATGTGCTCGGCTTCTGGGGAGGCCTCAGAGAGCTTATAATCATGACAGAAGGCTAAGGGGAAGCAGGCGCATCTTATGTGACTGGAGCAGGAGGAAGAGAGAGAGGGGGAGTTGCCACACACTATTAAACAACCAGATCTTGTGAGAACTCACTCGCTATGTGGTACCAAGCGGGGATGGTGTTAAACCATGAGAAACTGGCTCCATGATCCAATCACATCCCTCCAGGCCCCACGTTTTGCATTGGTGATTACATTTCCACCTGAGATTTGGGTAGGGACACAGATCCAAACCATATGATATACCATAAACCAAAGAGCAATGATTAAAACTCAAAACCAAATGAAGCAAAAATAGTTAGATGTAAAAGGCCAAAAAAGAAGATTAAATGAAATAAAAATACTCAACAAATTCAAAAGAAGTCAGAGAAAGAAGAAAAGGAGAGGAGACTACAGATGGGACAAATAGAAAGCAAACAGGAAGATGACCAATTAAAACCAAACTCTCTGGCATTCCACCAGTTGCGTGTGATTATTTAGCAACTCTCTGCCTCTGACAACAATACCTGTCACACAGGTTTGTCATCAGAGCTTCTCATATGTGATATGGAAAGCCTGCTGTTTGCAGACCTGCAATCATTATACATTAGCTTGTATTGTTAGTAGCAGAGACCCAGGTCTCTGTGTTGGTCATGCTGAGAGCTCCCTTCTCATTGCTCTGTTTTCCTCCTCCTTTGATCCCTTTCTGTACTTCCACGCCCCACACCATCTGGTTGGAGAAGATTCTCAGCCTCTCGGTCTGCAAATGTTCAAAGTCAGTGTATCAAATAGACAACAAATGTATTTCAGTACGTTTATCTGCTACCCAGGGATCCAGGAGAAATTCTTTCCTTTCTGCAAGAAGTCCGTGGCTGCTGATGCCAACAATGTGTTCTGTCTGTCCTCTTCTCTTTTCTGATCTGCATATTCTCAACTGCCCTGCACTTCTGGGAAGACTTTACACAGGGACAACTATGAGTTTTTGTAAGAAGATGAGAAGTCACCACTTTGGTAACCATCCATTAGACGTTCCAATATTGCTGCAGACAAGGACTCTAGCATGTTCTCTTCTTCTCTGACACCCACCCCTTCCCCCATTGGCCACAGCAACTTGGGTTTGCTCTTCTGCTATTGCAGGGCCTACCTCTGGTGAACTGTGACTTGCTTTATACCCTATCCAATAACACAGTGTGTCCTTATACACAGTAGGTGTTCAATATACATCTGTTGAAGGGATTTCATCACAGTTAAATCAGTGGAGAGTTCAGCAGATAAGTGAGTTGCTCAAGATGGTCAGAGGCTGTCTTATTCCATTTGGGCTACCGTAACAAAATACCTTAGCCTAGGGGGCTTATAAGCAGCAGAAATTTATGTCTCATAGGTCTGGATGCTGGCAAGTGGAAGGTCAAGGTTGTGTCTGTTGAGGGCCTGTTCCTTATAGAAGGCACCTCCTAGCTGTGTCCTCACATGGTGGAAGGAGAGAACAAGCTCCCTTTGTTCCCTTTTACAAGGCCACTTATCCCATTCATGGGGTCTTTGCTTTCATGATGAAATCACTTCCTAAAGTCTTTGCCTCCTAATTCAAACCTAACCTATCAGGGGTTAAGTTTCAACACACGGATTTTAGGGGCACAAAAACATGACTATAGCAGAGACATAGCTGTACCTGGGTCTGGGACCTTCTGAGTCCAGCTCCATTATGACAACCACACTGCCCATGGTCTCCCACATGATGTAATTCTGTTCTGTGACATTGTGCCCACGAGGCAGGGATGCAGTAGAGGCCTCTGCAGACATGGCTTGTTCTTGGGACGTCCGCATGGCTTTGTGATGCAGGCCTGGAAGAATCCACCAGCTGCCCACTCTCATGCTTGACTCAGGTTCGTGGGTCCCTCCAGGCACATGTCAGCCCGTCAATGTTTTCCTTGCCTCACCTCCCTGGGTTCCCTTCTGAACTCAGGGAACATGGAGGGAGCCGGGAGTCTCTGTTTTTAGTTCATGCTCTTGTCTCCTATTTGGGAACAATGCCCAGGCAAGGGAATCTGTTTCCTACTGTTTTCTAAGAACATCAGGGACTTCCTCCAAACTCTTCACCTATTCCCTCCACTAATCCCTTCTCCCTCAGGGACACAGGGCACAAGCCCACTTCCTGTGTGAAGATCCTGCCACAGCGTGGCTCTTTGGTTTTCTGTGGGTATCCAGAAAAGAAGCTAAAGGTGAATGCGCTCTGGAATCCAGGAGCACTGGCGATTTTCTCACCTTCGCTCAGAGAGCATCCCCACAGATACCCCTCGCCCCACCCCAGGCCCCCTGAATCCATACCATAAAATGTATGTGAGTTTGTTCAACTAGGGACCCCGCTGAGTATTTAATCCCTATTTAAAGATGATGTTTATTTTATTTTTGAATTTAAATTAGTCAGCCTCAGGATACAGAATTAGATAAGGCCGGGATTTAGCTCCCCTGGAATGATTCATTTCACATCAAGCCTTCTTAACTCTTTGGCTGCAGAGGGGAAGTGCCTGTGTTTTTCTCTGCAGAGTTGCCTAGGGCTGGCCAGGTAAATAGACATGCTCCCTCTTCCCCGTCCTGCCAGCCAGGGCACGGTTTATGCTTATGATGCATGGCGTTAGAATACTAGCCTTTTCAACACAACAGTCTTAAATCCTCACACAGGGAAATAGAGATAATATACAAGCAGGAAAAAAAAGAAAAAGAAGCAGTCTTGAATTCTGCTACCTAAAGATAACCATTGTTACCATGTAGGCAAGCTTCCTTTCATGCTGTGTCAAGTGTTTAAAAAATATGGCTCAATATTACAAACACACAGGACTATGTAGGGGATAATGACATCAAACTTTCATGTACCTCCCAGTTAAAATTCAAACGTGGTAGCTTTTGGATGCATTTGCTCGGAGTTTAAGGGAAGAAAACTACGGATTCAGCCATAATGTTCACGCTGACACTCGAGTTATATATCCCTTTTCTAGTCCAGCTACCGCCTCCCTCCCCACTATTCTGAAGTCAATATGTGTCTTCCCATCCATGTTTAATACCTAGTGTGCCTGTCCATGAAGAATGGATAGTGCTCTTTGGTCTGTTTTTGCAATTTTATACAAATATCAGTCTGTACATACTCTCCTGAAAGTTGCTTTTTCCTTCAACAATATCTTCCAGATGAATCTAGAATCCTGCATTTCTGGTGAGCAAAGGATGCGCAACGCCCCATTCAACCCCCACCCCAAGTTGATGCTGATGTTCTGGTCCAAGGCCTGCACATAGCCTGGTGAGGCTTGGGGTCTTGGGACAGGTCTGTTGTCAGCCCTTCTTTCCTAGGAAGCACAGCCAGATGACCTTGGGGCTGGAGACCTCACTATGCCCCTCGCCAGCAGTGCCCACATCCGTCTTCACTCATCTTCATCGATATTTGTTATCGCACTTTCTGATATTGTTCCTAGATTTTGCTGTGCAGCTGAATGCGTGCCTTGTGTTTCCCAGCCCTTTGGGTCTCCTCCTCTGTGAATAGCTCCTGGCCCATATGTCTGTTGGGTCTTTGGTTTCTCCTTGCTGACTTGTAAGTGCTTTTTTTTTTTTTTTTTTTTTTAGATGGAGTTTTGCACTTGATGCCTAGGTGGGAGTGCAATGGCATGATCGCGGCTCACCACAACTTCTGCCTCCCATGTTCAAGCGATTCTCCTGAATCAGCCTCCTGAGTAGTTGGGATTACAGGTAAGTGCCACGACGCCCGGCTAATTTTGTATTTTTAGTAGAGACAGGGTTTCTCCGTGTTGGTCAGACTGGTCTCGAACTCCCGACCTCAGGTGATCCACCCATCTCAGCTTCCCAAAGTGCTGGGATTACAGGCATGAGCCACCACGTCTGGCCAATTTTGATTTTAATGATCTGGATATCAATGCTTTTTTGGCCAAATACCTTACAAATATGTTTTCCCTATTGGTGCACTGTATTAGTCCATTTTCACACTGCCGATAAAGACATACCCCAGACTGGGAAGAAAAAGAGGTTTAATTGGACTTGCAGTTCCACATGACTGAAGAGGCCTCAGAATCATAGTGGGAGGTGAAAGGCACTACTTACATGGCAGTGGCCAGAGAAAAATGAGGACGATGCAAAAGTGGAACCCCCTGATAAATCCATCAGATCTCGTGAGACTTATTCACTACCAGGAGAACAGTATGGGGGAACCACCCCCATTATTTCAATTATCTCCCACCAGGTCCCTCCCATGACACAGGAGAATTATGGGAGGACAATTCAAGATGAGATTTGGGTGGGGACACACAGCCAAACCATATCATGCACTGTCTTTGTGTTTTAACTTTATTCATTGCCTTTTTTGTCAGATCAAAGCTTCTGCATTTAATACGATTGAATTTATCAGTAATTTCTTTTATGGTGTCTGTGTTTTGTGTCATATTAAAAAAAGCTTTTCTTTGCTTAGTGTCATAAAATCTGTCCTCTGTTTTCTTCTAAAAATTGGAAATCTGTTTCTCAGATTCTGTTTTATTTCCTTTGTTCTTTGATTTGTAGGGATGTGAGGTAGAAATCTCTATTAGTTAACTCTTGCTTGGTAACAAGTAACCCCACACCTCAGAGGCCTACGACCATAGGCCACCATTTCTCACTCATGAGCAGGGGTTGCTTGGGAGGTTTCAGCTCAAACTGTGTTGGCTGAGCTGGATCTGCTCCAAGTGTCTCTGATCCTCCTGGGTTTGGGGTCTACCAGGGTGCCTTCTTCTCATGGCAATGGCAGGAGTGCAAAGAACAAAGGGAAATGTGAAGGTCTCATCTTACCACCCAGGCTGAGAATGGGCAGACTACCACTTTACCACATCCATTGGCCAAAGTGAGTCACGTGGCCAAACCAGAAGTCAAGGGCAGGAAGTTTAAGTATGAATCCCATCTCCACGTGCTATGATTTCCTGGGCTTTCAACTTCTTAAGGCTGAATTGTTTTATTCTCACCTCCCCAGACTGCAGAAAACACATTTTCTCCAGGACTCGTTGAACCATAGGGCAGAATGATTGTAGTTCACAAAGACTAGATGGAAGGTGCCATTTGGCCACTGAGGCCACTTCCTTCCCCTTGTCCCCATCTACGGCCTCTGTTCTGCTCCAATCTCCCTGTCATTCTGCCCAGGCCTTCCAGGCATCAGCCTCTTAATAGTTCCTGGCTTTGTTCCCTCTCTTCACTTCTATTATGGGAGGGTTTCCATCCTTATTTGGTGTAGGAGGACTGGACAGAGTCAACTCAGCCAGTCACGTCCCCACTCTCAGCATCTGGGTACCCCTGAGTGCTTAGCATGAGGGGGGTCCCCCAGTGTCTCCCTCCAAGGCACGTTCTGAAGGCATAGGAGCTGGACTGACATTCGGGACACCTAAATCTTGGTTTCACATCTGCCAGGACAACGTCCTTGGTCCAGGCAAATCACGGCAGCTCTCTATGCCTCATTTTTTTATTCCTCACACAATGGAATAACATAACTCTCAGTACTTACCTAAGGGAGGAGAAATGATTCCCCTGTCTTCTCCCCATTTCTGCATTTGCCGGAGCATCAGATTTTTATGTCTGGCCAAGAATATAGGGAAGGAAGAGCAGGTAAGCTTTGGGTCCAAAGAGGGCGTTTAGGGGTTTCAATTAAGGAAAGGAAGCCAGGGGGCAGAGAGGGGTGGTGGAGCATGATCTTGGGCCAATGGTGAGGAACTAATGAAGTGCAATTGCATGGGTTAAGTTGTGTAGCAGCCTGGGTCCCATCAAGAGATAGAAACCACATAGTGGGTCTAACGGGGAAGTGTAGTATAAAGGATTGAAACTATGATAAAAGAGTCACTGTAAGACATAAAGCAACTCTGCCAGGTGCCCTAGTGCAGAGGGAGGTACCCAAGGAAGCACAGAATTGAAAGGTGTTCAGATGTCATAAAATGTGGTTCAGCCACCACACAAGGGACGTTTGTGGATTTGGGCAGGGCTTTTGCACAAGCACTAGGCCACCCACTGGAGTGCAAGTGAGGGAGCCGGCCGTGAGCCACTGGCGTGCGGGGGAGGGAGACTGCTGTGAGCCGCTGGTGCAGGTGACGGGGCCAGCCCTGAGCAGCTGGAATGCAGGGAGGGAGCCGGCCGTGAGCCGCTGGTGTGCAGGGGATGGAGCAGGCCGTGAGCCATTGGGGCAGGTGAGCGAGCTGGCCATGAGCCTCTGGAGTGCAGGTGAGGAAGCTGGCCATGAACCACTGGTGCAGGGATGAATGGTGGGAATCTGGCTGCCTTTGTAGGGCAGGAAGCCTCCAGAATGCGTGAGTCCCGCAGGGTCTGGCAGAAGGAAAGGCAGCTCTGTGCGGACCCTCTGGAATACAGGTCACTGTGTGCATGTTGCGCAAGGGGTACAAGAGGGGGTCTGGGAAACTTCAGGATCTTTCAGATCACATCGGCCCTGCTGCGTTTTGGTTTCCATGTGGAGATGTTGCAAGCCAAGGCTACAAGGTGGCTGAAGTACGATGCCTAGGTCTGTGGTTGGGGCTTGAACATGATCAAGGTCCAGCCAGAGAGCTCCTGCCCCTTGCAGTCTCTCCATCCTCTACCTAGATGCCTGCAGAATGTTCACTTCCAGAGGGTATATTGAACAGTGTTTCCCAGTTTATCACAGTGCACGTATTGAAAGGTGCACTAGGGGTTGGGAGGAAACAGACTGAAAACTGATACTGGAGACGCTGGCTCATAGCAATGAAGAGAAGCTGAAAAGGAGTGGGAAAGAACTAACTGTAATTTTACGTCAATGATCTGCATCTTTGTTTCAATGGTTGGTGGCAGCGAAAACGACTATTCTTTCTACCCTCCTAGTTCAGACATACCCTGAGTTTTTTTTTTTTTTTTTGAGATGAACTCTCACTTTGTCACTCAGGCTGGGGTGCAGTGGCCTGGTCTCGGCTCATTGCAATCTCCGCCTCCTGGGTCTAAGTGATTCTTCTGCCTCAGTTTCCAGAGTAGCTGGGGTTATCATGCACCTGCCACCACAACCGGCAAATTTTCGTATTAATAGTAGAGATAGGGTTTCTCCATGTTGGTCAGACTTGTCTTGAACTCCTGACCTCAGGTGATCTGCCTGCCTCTGCCTCCCAAAATGCTGAGATTACAGATGTGAGCCACTGTGCCTGGCCGCTTGAGACATTTTGGGCAACAGCTGTGACAGAAGAAATGTGTATCCCTTCCGGGCAGGGGATTTAAGAAGTGGCTTATGGCTGATTGTGTTTTCTTTGCACCGTTTCTTGAACTGTGGGAGCATCTTCTGGGATAAGGGTCTATCTGTTTGAGTCTCTGAATGACTACGACCACCAGAGCCCCCTTGTTGACCCGTGATGGATGTGAAATCAATGGAGAAGTCAAGGCCCGGTGTGGTGGCTCACGCCTGTAAAGCCAGCACTTTGGGAGGCTGAGGCGGGCAGATCATGAGGTCAGGTAATCAAGACCATCCTGACTAACACAGTGAAATCCCGTCTCTACTAAAAACACAAAAAATTAGCCAGGTGTGGTGGCAGGCGCCTATAGTCCCAGCTACTCAGGAGACTGAGGCAGGAGAATCTCTTGAACTCAGGAGCTGGAGGTTGCAGTGAGCTGAGATTGCACCACTGCACTCCAGCCTGGCTGACAGAGTGAGACTCCATCCACCGCAACCCACCCCCTGAAAAAAAAAAGAAAAGAAGTCAACTTTGCTGTTGAAGCCACTGAGGTTTGGGGGCTTGTTTGTTACACAGCAACACCTGTCCTGACCAATGCATGACTCATTTCATCCTTGGCACATCCCCTGAGAGAAGGGGCTTTATCCTCATTTTACAAATGAAGAGTCAAGTCTCAGAGAGGATAGCAGCATAAGCAAGGTCACACAGCGAGGGGTGGAGATTGGATTTGAATCCAGGTCTGTCTAACCTCAAAGACTGAAGTGGGGATGAAAATAAGTTGCCATTGTTGTTTGCCTGTCACCCAGGTGATGTAACTCTTGACTAGGCTCTGCCAACGGGGGCTTTGTGACATATCTCTGCACTGATCAACCAGGTGATGTAACTCTTGTCTAGGCTCTTCTATCCTTGGATTGCAACCTTGCAGGATCTTGAACTCATATCCTTTCAGGGATCATAGAAGTGAACACATCAAAGCTGCCACGATAAAGTTGTGGAAAAGTGGGCAATATTGCCAAATGCAAAATATCTGTGCTATATTGTGGTCTGAGATCACCATTTGAGATTCCTGGAAGTTAGGGAATATGGAGGCCAACTCCCGTAGGGGTGTTGTATAAGACTCCAATTCCTAAGTCAATGATCTCAACGCTGTGGATCAGCACTCTCCATGTAATGGGACATCTTAACTCATTTTGTGCTGCTATAACAGAATACCATAGACTAGGGAATCTATAAAGAAAATAAATTTATTTCTTAGAGTTCTGGAGGCTAGGAAGTCCAAGGATGAGGGGTCTGCATCTGGTGAGGGCCTTCTTGCTGTGTTATCTCATGGCTGAAGGCAGCAGAGCAAGACTTTGAGAAAGAAACAGAGCAAAAGGGGCTGAACTTGCTTTTAATATAAGCCCACTCCCAAGATAACTAACCCACCCCCAAGATAACTAACCTATTCCTGAGAAAGTGACATTAATCCATGCATGGGGGCAGAATCTTATAACCCAATCACTCTTATTAGGCCCCACCTCTCAACACTGTCACATAGAGGATTAAATTTCCAACACTTGAGCTCCAGGGGACACATGAAGACCATACATGGGGGATTGATGAGAATATGGGAGAGACCAATCATGAATATTTTGGCTGAGAGTTGAGTTTGGGAGCTGAACCCATGCTCCATCATAGCAGGGCACACATAGACCTTTGAATGGTCATAGGAATGAATATTGAACAGTGTAACTCATAGCAGAAGGTGGAATATTTAAAAGGCAGAACTGCCTGGGTTAACTAAAAGAGTGAACAAACAGCCTGTACCCTGTGGATGGCTCCTCTTCTCTTCCCATCCCTACCTTTCACCTTTCTCTCTTTCTTTCCCTCCCTCCCTCTCTCTCTCCCTTCCTTTCTTCCTTCCTGAATCTACCTTCTTCTTTCTCTCCCTCCCTGCTTCCCTGTTTCTTTTCTTTTTTCTCTTTCCCTCTTTCTCTCCCTCCATCCTTCCTTCTCTCATTCTTTCCTTCCTTCTCTCTTTCCTTCTTTATCCTCTTCCTTCCTTCCTTTCTTCTTCCCTCCTTCCTGCCTTCCTTTCTTCTCTCTTCCTTTGGCTGATATATTCTGAGCCCAAGCACCCTGTGGGGTACTAAGTGGTACCAAAATTGACTCAAGAATCAAGAAGAAATAGAAAACCTAAGAAGTACTATAACATGAAGAATATAAAACCTCTAGTAAAATAAATTCTTTAACAAAGGAAGGACTAGGCCCAGATGGTTGTATGAGCAAATTTTACAGACTTTCAAAGAATAGACCATTCTAATTATGTTCCAAACAACTGTAGCTAGGAATATTAATGCTTCATTTTTCAAGAGCTTCATTTCCTAAAATCTGTAGGTTCAAAGGTAGATTGGCAAGTGTTGGAAATCCTCAAATGTTGTGCAGTTCCTTGGAGTTTTAGCATAAAAAGAAAGGGCTTGTTTGCATTAACTTTGAATTTTGTAACAGTTACCAGTTAATAGAGATACTCTATGCATTTATATACACTCTGATTTTATAGGAATCGAGGCATATCAGACAATTGGCTCTACACCCAGGTTTTTTAATTTGTAACATATCTTGGACATCATTTTTGAGCATCCTTTTAAAATTTATTTTTTTAAATAGTTGCATAGTATTCTATCATATGAATAATCATAATTTCAATAAAGAGTAAGGTGATAATCATTAATGTGATTGATAAACATTAAGGTTATTTCTAGACTTTTGTTAATTAAAAAGGTGGTATAATACTTTCTCCCATTCATAAATAATTCCAGGCATCATGAGTATGTCTGTAGGGTAAATTTCTGGAAATGAAAATGCTGAATCAGAGAGTATTTCCATTTATAATTTTGGTATATTTTGTTTAATCACAATTGATATAATTTGTACTAATTTATAATCCCAGTAACAAGATGTGAGTACCACTTCAAACTCCACAACTTCACTGGCAGTGCCTGAAGTCATGATGCATATTGCCAGCCTCCCTTCAAGTAAAGTTCTATTAACTCTACAAAAATTTTATAAATGACAGACGTTACATTTCCAGATAACTTTGTGGTAACCAAAAAAGAAATGATTTATTAGCAATTTGTATATCACATTGAGACAAAATATATTTGTGATAAATATAATTATTGTTACGTATTTAAAACATCTCATGTATTAAGAAATCATACTTTAGATGGGGCCAAACTGGCTGATTAGAAGCAGCTGTGGCCCGTGGATTTCACAGAGAGCAATGAAAACTGCGAGTGAATTCTGCACCTTCAATTGAGGTATTCAGTTTCTTGCTTTGGGACTGACTAGGCAGACAGCTCGACCCACAGTGAGTCAGGAAAAGCAAGTGGGTCGATGACCCACCCAGGTGTGGCACGGAGCTAGCCAAGTCCCCACTCGCAGGCAAGGGAGGCCATGAGTGATTGTACGACTCTGCACAGGAAACCATGCTTCTCCGATGGATCTTTGCAATCTGCAAATCAGGAGATCCCTTCATGAGTTCAGCCACCACGGACTCGGGTCTGAAGCACAGAGCTATGTGGATTCTCAGTGGAGTCCTTGCTGGCTTACTGGGGCATGCATGGAAACCCAGGAATTTTGCATACTCTGCCCCAAGAATTCCAGCAAATTGGGAGATACATCTGTGCATTCCCCTAGGAAGGGGGCTGAATCCAGGGAGCCAAGTGACAACATTCTGAGGCCCCACTCCCACAGCACCTAACAAGACCCATTGGCTTGGAATTCCAGCTGGCCACTGGCAGCAGGCTGGAGAAAGCCAGAGGTGGCCCGAGTTCCCAGGGGGAGGGGCAGCTGCTATCTGTGATTTGAGTTGGCCACTCTAGCCTGCTGGCACTAGGGACCAGGAGGAATACCCTATAACACAGTACAGATGTTGTGACTGATCGTGGCCAGGCTGCTTCTTTAAGTGAGACCGAAATCCATCCCTCCTCACTGGACAGGGCCTCCCCATCAGAATTTTAGCAACTCCAGCCAGATTTCTATGGACAGAACTCTGATTTCTCCCTGGGATGAAGTCCCCAGGGTGAGGGGTAGCTGCTGTCTCCCCAGTTCAGCCAACTGAATCTTTCCAGCCTGCTGGCTCTGGAGACTCCTGGGGGTCAGAACAACACACCTGCTCTGCCAAAGGGCAGCCAGACTGCTTCTTTAAGCAGTCCCTGATCCTGTTTCTCCTGACTGGGTGAGACCTCCCAACAGGGGTCTCCAGATACCTCCTACAGGAGCGTTCCAGCTGGCATCAAGTCAGTACCCTCTTAGACTGGTGCTCCCAGAGGAAGGATCAAGTTACCATCTTTGCAGTTTTGCAGCCTTCACTGGTGATACCTCCAGGTGCAGGAGAGACTGATGTGACTAGGGCCCAGAGTGGACCCCCCAAAACCACAGCAGTCCTAGCCCTAGGGAAGATGGTCTGATTGTTAAAAACAAACAGAAAAAAACATCAACAAGAAGACCCCACTAAAAACTCCGTTCAAGGGTCAGCAACGTCAAAGATCAAGGGTAGATAAGCCCACAAAGATGAGAAACCATCAACACAAAAAAGCTGAAAACTCAAAAAGGCAGAATGCGTCTTCTCCTCTAAATGAAAACAACACCTCCCAAACAAGGCACAGAATAGACCCGAGGCTGAGATGGCTGAATTGACAAAAGTAGACTTTAGGAGGTGGGTAATAACAAACTTCTCTGAGCTGAAGGAGCACGTTCTAACTTAATGCAAGAAGCTAAAAATCACAAAAGAACACAGTAGCTGATAACCAGAATATTCAGTTTAGAGAGGAACATAACTGACATGATGGAGCTGAAAAACACAACATGAGAACTTCACAACACAACCACAACTATCACTCACAGAATAGGCCAAGTGGAGGAAAGTATTTCAGAGCTTCAAAACTATCTGTCTGATATAAGACAGGAAGAGAAGAATAGAGAAAGAAGAATAAAAAAGAAAGAACAACACAGCCTTCAAGAAATATGGGATTATGTAAAAAGACTAAACTTAATACTGATAAGGGTACCTTGACCCAACATGATCAAGACAGCTTCATCCCTGGGATACAAGGTTGGTTCAACACAGGCAAATCTATAAATGCAATTCATCATATAAACAGAACTAAACACAAAAACAACAGGATTATCTCAATAGATGCAGAAAAGACCTTCCATAAAATTCAACATCCCTTCATGTTTAAAACTCTCAATAAATTAGGTATTGAAAGATCACACCTCAAAATAATAAGAGCCATATATGAAAAACCCACAGCCAATATCATACTGAGTGAGCAAAAGCTGGAAGCATTCCCCTTGAAAACTGGTACAAGAAAAGGATGGCTTTTCTCACCACTCCTATTCAACTTAGTACGGGAATATCTGGCCACGGCAATCAGGCAGGAGAAAGAAATAAAGGTATTTAAATAGGAAGAGATGAAGTCAAATTATCTTTGTTTGCAGATGACATGATCTTGTATCTAGAAAACCCCATCATCTCAGCCCAAGAGCTTCTTATGCTGATAAATCTCATCAACAGAATCTCAGGATACAAAATCAGTGTGCAAAAATTGCTAGTATTCCTATACACAAACAACAGGCAAGTAGAGAGCCAAATCGTGAATGAACTTCCTTCACAATTGCTACAAACAGAATAAAATACATAGGAATACAGCTAACAAGAGAAGTGAAGAAGCTCTTCAAGGAGGACTACAAACCACTGCTCAGAGAAATCAGATATGACACAAACAAATGGAGAAGCATTCCATGCTCATGGATAGGGAAGAATTCATTCCTGAAAATGTCCATACTGCCCAAAGTAATTTATAAAAGAATTCAAGGCTATTCCCATTAAACTACCAATGACATTCTTCACAGAATTAGAAGAAAGTATTTTAAAATTCTCATGAACCAAAAAAGAGCCCAAATAGACAAGGCAATTCTAAACAAAAAGAACAAAGCTGGAGGCATCACACTACCCAACTTCAAACTGCACTATAATGCTACAGTAACCAAAACAGCATGGTACTGGTACAAAAACAACCAATGAAACAGAATAGAGAACTCTGAAATAAGACCATACACATACAACCATCTGATCTTTAACAAACCTGACAAACACAAACAATGGGGAAATTATTCCTTATTTAATAAATCATGTTGGGAAATCTGGCTAGCCATATGCAGAAACTGAAACTGGACATCTTCCTTATACCTTATACAAAAAATAACTCAAGATGGAATAAAGACTTAAACATAAGTCCTAAAACCATAAAAACCATTGAAGAAAACCTAGGCAATACCATTCAGGACATAGGCATGGGCAAAGACTTTCTGACTAAAACACCGAAAGCAATGGCAACAAAAGCCCAAATTGACAAATGGGATCTAATTAAACTAAAGAGCTTTTGCACAGCAAAATAAACTATCATCAGAGTGAACAGACAACCTACAGATTGGGAGAAAATTTTTGCAATCTATCTGTCTGACAAAGGGCTAATATCCAGAATCCACAAAGAACTTAAACAAATTTACAAGAAAAAGTAGCCCCATCAAAAATTGGGCAAAGAAAACGAGCAGACACTTCTCAAAAGAAGACATTTATGTGGCCAACAAACATGAAGAAAAGCTCATCATCACTGGTCATTAGATGAATGCAAATCAAAACCACAATGAGATACCATCTCACGCCAGTTAGAATGGCGATTATTAAAAAGTCACGAAACAGCAGATGCTGATGAGACTGTGGAGAAATAGGAATGCTTTTACACTGTTGGTAGGAGTGTAAATTAGTTCAGTCATTGTGGAAGACAGTGTGAAAATTCCTCAAAGACATAGAACCAGAAATACCATTTGACCCAGCAATCCCATTATAGGGTATATGCCCAAAGCATTATAAATTATTATACTATAAAGACACATGCACTGTATGTTTATTTCAGCACTGCATGTTTATTTCAACACTGTTCACAATAGCAAAGACTTGGAACCAACAAAAATGCCCATTAATGATAAACTGGATAAATAAAATGTGACACATATACACCATGGAATACTATGCATTTATGTCCTTTCCGGGGACATGGATGAAGCTGGAGAACATCATTCTCAGCAAACTAACAAAAGAAAAGAAAACAAAACCAGGCCAGGAGCAGTGACTCATGCCTGTAGTCTCAGAACTTTGGGAGGCTGCGGTGGGGAGTTTGAGATCAGCCTGACCAACATGGAGAAACCCCGTCTCTACTAAAAATACAAACAGTTAGCCAGGAATTTTGACACATACCTTTAATCATAGCTACTTGGAAGGCTGAGGCAGGAAAATCGCTTGAACCCAGGAGACAGAGGTTGTGTTGAGCTGAGATCACGCCATTACACACCAACCTGGGCAACAAGAGTGAAACTTTGTCTCAAAAAAAAAAAAAAAAAAGAGAGAGAGAAAGAAAAAGAAAAAAGAAAAGAAAACCAAACACTGCATGTTCCCACTCATAAGTGGGAGTTGAACAGTGAGGACACATGGACACAGGGAGGGGAACATCACACACTGGGGCCTGTCATGGGGTGGGAGGCTAGGGGAGGAATAGCGTTAGGAGAAATACCTATGTAGATGACGGGTTGATGGGTGCGGCAAACCACCATGGCACGTGAATAACTATGTAACAAACCTGCATGCTCTGCTCATGTATCACAGAAATTAAAGTACAACAAAGAAAACTTTACATAAATGCATAGTCTGGAACAGCTAATATATTATAATGAAAAGTCAACTATAATCTCAGCTCAAAGAGAACACCATTAAATTATGAAGAGCTCTCCACAAATCTCTAAATTTATGTCCTCATAAGATTACATTTCTATTTCTTCTTGAATAATTTCCTCATTTTAGCTATGATTTAGTGATAGTAAGATGGTAATTATGAGGGGAAAATTCTCCTAACACTCCATTGAGAAAATTCTGCCTCATTTCACCACACACCTGAGTCTTAAGCAGTCACTTCTAATGTAGCTTAATAATAGATCCTCACCCAGCTGAGTCTATGAGTTGAATCCATGTAGGTAAGATAAGGCCCCCAAGGAGAGGTAATAAGCTGGGAATGCCATCAGCTCATCTTTTTTCTGGCCTATATTTGTCATTGTCACTTGTAGAAGTAGGACAGCCCTGGCATTGGGATTGGTAGTAACAGAGGGTATCAAAGGTAAAACTGAACTTCCCTAATTTTTGGAAAAAAAGCGGATTGGAAACACATGGGCTCCAACATTTTCCATGTGTGAGGTCATTGTCCCAGGTAGCCTTGCTCAGGATATTTCTTGTCAGCAAAACAGAATTCAAACGATATTTATACCTTCCAAGAGAATAGAACACAATGTCAGATTTTCTCACGGATTCCCACAAGTTCAAGAAACTTTCATGGCTTTATTTAACTGCTTAAACATTTCAACTAAAAAACTGTCTTTCAAATACAAAGGAATCTGTTTGGAAAAATTTTAACCATAAAATGTTGGAATTCTAAAGTAAAAAATGCATAAGGCCATAAAAAGTTTTTACATCTTTTAATTTATATGTCAACTGGGGAAAAAAATTCTCTGAAGTTTCCTTTTATACCATTAAAGACTTATCCTTTATTACCAGCAATACAGGGTGACTTATTCAGGTTGAATATTGAAGGTAAACTTTACTTAATTTTAAGTTTTGGCTAATTTTTAAGCGTTTCTCAGTCATCTACAATGATTTCATCTCAGAAACCAAAATCGCAATTTCATTTAGACCTTTGAAATATTAAAACAGAAGGTTAAATGTTTCAAAATAATATTCATGTAGAGACTTACATAAGTGGACCCGGAATCTCCATGTATTACAAAGTTTATGAGAACATAACAAATGTTGATACACACATTTAATTCTGAAATAAAAACTTACAACAAATAGAACTAACAAATCAAGAAAATTTTGTAGGTTACACATTTTATGTCTAAAAATATAGGCATGAAACACTCAAGGATGGATAAAAGAAGAAATCACAAGAGAAAATAGAAAATATCTAGAGACAAATTAAAAACATGAAATACCAAAAGTTAAGAGATACATCAAAAACAGTACCATAAGGGAAAAATTTATAGCTATAAGTGACTATAAAAAATAAGATACCAAATCAACAACTTTACTCCTAAGGAACTAAAAACAGAGGGAAAAAGAGAGACTGTTAAAGAGGGACGACTAAAAGCTAGCAAAATTAAAAAAGTGATAAAGATAGCAGTTTAAATAAGTGAAATAGAGACTAGAAAAACAATATCAAAAATCAACAAAACCAAGTTTGTTCTCTGAAAAAGATCAAAACTGACAAAATTTTATCTAGATTGACTAAGAAAAAAGGGAATATTCAAATTACTAAACTCAAAAATAAAATGGGTACATTACTAACAAATTTTTGGAGTAAAAAAGGGATGTAGGAGGGTACCATAAGGAACTATACACTAAAAAATTGAATAGCCTAAATAAAATGAACAAATTCCTAGAAACAAAAAATCTACTAAGACTGAATCTGAAAAGTTGAATAAACCTATTCAGCAAGGAGATTCAGCAGGAACATTGCATCAGTAATCAAAAACCCAGCAACAAAGAGAAGCCTGGACCAGATGGCTTCACTGTTGAATTCTTCCCAATGTTTAAAGCAGAATTAACACCACTTTTTCTTAAACTTTTTCAAAACGTTGAAAAGGAGGTAATTTTTTCTAACTTATTCTATGAGGCTAGTTTTACCCTGATACCATGCCAGACAAAGGCACCATAAGAAAACTACAAACAAACATCCCTTATAAATGCTGATGCAAAAATCTTCAACAAAATACCACCAACTAAAAATTAGCAGTACATTAAATGGTTTATAAACTATGAATGAGTATAATTGTCTCCTGAAATAAAAGTATGATCCAACACATGAAAATCAGCATAATATCACATTAACATAAAGAAGGAAAAAACCCTCATGTGATCATCTTAATCAAAGAAGAAAAAGCATTTGTCAAAATTTACCCCACATTCATGATAAAATATACTTAATAAACTATAAAAAGAAAGAAAACCCTTAACATAATGCCATACAAAAAAGAAAACAAAACAAAAAAACACAGCTAACATGGTGAAAGACAGAAAGCTTTTACCCTAAGAGCAAAAACAAGGATGCCTGCTTTTACTACTTCTATTTAATATAGTACTGAAGGTTCTAGTTAAACAATAAGCTGAGTAAAAGAATTAAAGATATTCCAATTTTTTAAAAAGTAAAATTATCTGTTTGCAGATGACATAGCCTTATATATTAAAAATCTTTTAGTTTCTGTGAAATAAACTCTCAGATGCAATAAATAAAATTCAGCAAAGCTGCAGAATACAAAATAATACACAAAAATCCGTTGTATTTCTACAATAACAATAAACTATCTGAAGAAGAAATCAAGACAACAGTCTCATGTATGACAGCATCAAAAGAATAAAATACTTAGAACCCCACCTAACCAAGGAAATGAAAAACCTGTACAGCAAAAACTATAAACATGGCATGAAAGTATTAAAGATGACACAAATAAATGAAAAGACATCATGTTTTTATGGACGGGAAGACAAAATCTTGTCAAGGTGCCATTGTTATCTATAGTGTTTTACAGATTCAATAAAATCACTACAAAAATTCCAATATTTGCAAAAATAGAAAAACCTCTTCTAAAATTCAGATGAAATCTCAAAAAACCCCAAGCAGCCAAATCAATGTTAAAAACTAACAAAGTTATAGGACTAACAACTGGTTTCAAACTTCAGTACGCAAAACAATGCTGTACCAGCATAGAGACAGACACAAAGACCAATGCAATAGAAATAAAGAACCAAAAAATGTGGTCATGATTTTTAACAAGGGCGTCAACAATTTTCAATGGGGAAAGGACGATTTATTTTAAATGGTGTTAAAAACGGATATTTAAATATATCTATTTATCTATCTATCTATATATATATCTATATATATCTATATATATCTATATATATCTATATATATCTATATATATCTATATATATCTATATATCCCAAATTAGCTTTTTTTCTGTCTTGTATGTTGCAGATCTATTTCCCCAGTCTTTTGACTTTTGACTTAGAGGCATTTTTCTCTCATACAAAATTTTAATTTTTATGGAGTCAAATACAACCTTGTCGCCGATCTGGTTCCGTACCGCCTGGCCTGCCTGAGCACGATTTCCTTCATGGCCAAGGCGGGATTACAGCGGCAGGAGAAAGCGAGAAGGAGGAGCAGACGCATAGCTACCCAGCCCGCGCTCCACCAACGCTGAAATCGCCCCGCGCCCACCTCTCTCAGCCTTGGATTCGGCTCCCAGATAAGTAACAGCTTTACTTCCACACACGTGTACCCACCTGTGAATCCCTTGGCGTTGAACGTCTATTGGAGAGCTCAGGTGTCCTTGCTGTGGTCCTTTCCACGTTGGGGAAAGCTGGTCAGTTGGAGAACTTCCTCCCCCATCTTTAGTAAGACTAAATCCCTAGTTGAGCTGAAACTGAATTTTCCTCCCATGTGGGAGGGGAAGACTCTTGTTTCCATATTCACAGAGTGCCTTTGCACCTGTCCTAGATTGATAACATATTGTTGTAATTGATGAGTCTTTTCATCTATTAGGAGATCTGTGCTTAGGAAAGGTCTTCCGAATGTTAACTCAACAGGATTTAATTATAAGTTTTACTTTGGAACAGTTCAAACCCACAGTAAGCTATGGGTGTTAGAGATAGTCAGGCGTCTGATTTAGCGACATTCTTCTTTCGAGTAGGATTAGCCCTTTCACCTTTCCGGAGGACTGCGGTCTGCACACAGAGTGAAGGTAATATTGGATTCTTAAAGCTGAGGATAGGTGTCGGGATACACCTGCTGTGAAAGACGGGCCATGGCCACTTTGCAGGCTTTTAGAATACCCAAACTGAGGAGATATTTCTTCTGGTAAAGATTTTTCAGATGGGGTGGGAAATACCTCGATCTAACCGGTGAAGGTATCAGTAAGCATTAGCAAATATTTGAATCTCCTGCAGAAAGGTATCTGAGTAAACTAGAGTTGCCAGTTCTCACCTGGAGAGGTCCTCAATTTTGGACAGGTTTATCTGGAGAAGGAGAAAATTGCTGGCCATTTGGGTCATGTCAGGCAAAGAGCTCACAGGGCTGAGTCACCTGTTTTGGTGTCTTGAAAAGATTTACCCCTATAAACAAATGAGACATTAACAGAAACCAAGAATCCCTTCTAGGGTGAAAAGAATAATGAAAGTGCTGAATTATATTCCTATGATTGGTACTTGGCATTAGTAATTTATTAACATCATTCAGCCAGCCAGAGGGGCCCTGGACTGAAATGCAAACCCTGGCCCATTTTTGTTCTTCTTCAAAGTGTTCTGGCCCACTTCTATGTGTGCTGTAAAGCACGCCCATAAGCTTCATTGGCCCTTTCAGTGCAGGGGCCTTGGCTGTGGCATCTACAAGGGCATTTCTTTTTACATGGTCAGTCTCTCTTTTGATGTCCTCTGCAATTAATTATAGTCACTTTTTGGCAGCAAAGCAGCATTCTAACAAGCATAAAATTTGAATGATGTTGTATGGAAAATCCCTTGCGGGTCAGGAGTCCCTACACATTCCAAATTACAGCATAAGCATGAAGCACTAAAAAGTCATACTTGGAATCAGTGTAAATGTTAACTTTTAAATCCTTTCCCAATTGCAGGGGCTGAGTAAGTTCAATTAACTCAGCTTTTTGAGCTGAGGTCGAGGCCAGCAAGACTTGTGCCTACTACTAATAGCATACCTACCCTTCTTGTTTTCCTGATGCATAAAACAACTTACATCTGTTAACCAATCTTCCTTGGGATGGTCAAGGGGCTCATCTTTCTTAAGTCTGGACTGCTAGAAAAAATTTGTTTCATAACTTGTGACATGCTTTGGCTGTGTCCACAGTCAAATCTTATCTTGAATTGTAGCTCCCATAATTCCTATATTTCGTGGGAGGGACCCAGTGGGAGGCAATCGAATCGGGGGATGAATCTTTCCCATGCTGTTCTTGTGACAGTGAATAAGCCTCATGAGATCTGATGGTTTATTTATTAATTTATTTTTGAGACATAGTCTTGCTCTGTTGCTCAGGCTGGAGTGCATTATCATGATCTTGGCTCACTGCAACCTCTGAGTCCTGGATTCAAGCGATTCTCCTGTCTCAGCCTCCCGAGTAGCTGGGATTATAGGCGCCTACCACCATGCCTGTCTAATTTTTGTACTTTTAGTATAGACAGGGTTTCACCATGTTGGCCAGGCTGGCCTCGAACTCCTCACCTCTGGTCATCCACTGCCTTGGCCTCCCAAAGTGCTGGGATTACAGCTGATGGGTTTATAAAGGGGAGTTTCCCTACACAAGCTCTTTTGCCTGCTGCCATGTAAGAGATGTGACTTTGCTCCTCATTTGCCTTCTGTCATGAGTGTGAGGCTTCCCTGACCATGTGGAACTGTAAGTCAATTAAACCTCTTTTCTTTATAAATTACCCAGCCTCAGATATGTCTTTATTAGCAGCATGAGAACAGTCTAATACAACCTGTATACCAGAAAGGCTAGAAGAACCTGTGGACTCTGGCAGATAAGTAGCTGAGTTTATGGTTTGGCAGGCTTTAAGGGTTATGTCTGGAGTGTCTAGCAATAAGCCCTGATACTTTCATAAATGTTCTCTTATTATTCACTGCTGCCCTTTAGCTTCTAGGACCACCTTCCCTTGGTGTGGGGTCAAAAACCTGTAGGTGCTGTTCTAATGTTAGTTTATTAGCTTTGCCTGCTAGAAAAGTGGTAGTGGAAATAGCTCTAAGACATCAAGGCCACCCTGAGGCCACCTTGTCAATCTGCTTAGAAAATTAGACTGCTGGCCTTGGAAGGTCCCCCAGTTTTAGGACAAGATTACCCAAGGCTTATGCCTTGCTTTTCGGTCACATAAAGAAAAAATGGTTCATCCAACTTGGGGACTCCCATGGCTGCAGCAGAGCCCAATTTCTCCTTGAGAGTATTGAAGGTTTGCTTGCAGTTCTCATTACATTCTAGGAGCTCTAAATCTTTCCCTTTAGTGTATCATATAAAGGCTTGGCTACATGCCCAAATCTGGGGACCCCTAAGCAGCAGTACCCAGCCATCTCTTAAAAAAGCCCACAGTCATTTTTTGGACAGGGACTGTTGGGTGACTAAAATAACTTTTTTATCTTCTAGGGAGGTTGATCAGTTCCAGAGGTTAAAACAGATTCCAAATATTTAAGTCTTTCAGTCAAAATCTGAGCTCTGTGTGGTGATGCCCTATATCTGCAAGTTCCCAGGAAATTTACCAACTTAACATTATTATTATGAGTCTTCTTTAGTTGGGTTAGCAATGAGCAAGTCACCTACATACTGAATAATTGTGTCCCTTTCCAATTATAGATTTGTTAAGTCCTTAGCTAGAGTAATTTCAAATAAGTGGGGGCTATCCCAGAACCCTTCAGAGATGACTGTCCAGGTTAGTTTTGTGGCTGAATGCATATCTGGATCAGTCCATTCAAAGGCAAACATATTATGAATCTGGATGCATTGAGATCCAGAAAAGTGCATCTTTCAGATTTAAGAATGTAAACCAGTTTGCATCCCCTGGGACATCATAAGTATTGGGGACAATGAGGTGTATGGAGACAACTGCATTTCTTAATCCTCTAAGGGTTCTGACAAATCTGTACTTGCCATTAGGCTTTTTATCTGGTAACATGCAAGTATTGTAAGGAGACTCTCATGGGCTTAATAACTCATATGGCAAGAATTTGGCAATAAGTGGTTGAATTTCCCCTCATGCTTCTTGCCTTAAAATATATTGTCTCTTCTGAGGTCGAGGAGTACTAGGGTGAAGTTGCATTTCAATGGGGGAGGTGTTTAGTGCGTTTCCCAGAGCCTGTGTGGCCCAAACCTCAAGATTTACTTAAGACAACACCTCAGGTGGTAAATGTGACAGCTCATTCTTATTTTTCCCCTGATGGGTCAGGAACAAAAGTAACAGTTTCTATGCTTTATGATCTGTGAAGGTGACCATGACTTGGTGTCCTCAGTCAATAAACCTCTTCCCAGTAAGAGGTCAGGCAATCAGACAGTACTAAAAAGGCAGGCAAGAAACCTAGAGGCTCTGGAGGACAACTTAGAAGATACAAAAAGGGGTGTTTTGGGGCTTGTCCATCATGAGAAGACAGGAGACCATTGTATTAAATCAGTACAGAGTACTAATACGAAGTTAATACTCCTACCTGCTACTTCAAGAGCCACCTGAGGATCCTCCATCTCTCGATAGCTAGTAGTCCAATGGGAGTGGAGGTAGGAAGTATCAGGCCCTGCCACTTTTGAGTCTGCTGGGCTCTGATGATGGCTCCCTTGGAAGCACAGTGCATTTCCTTCGGCAGAGGCTTACCTTCCTACAGAAGTCACACAGATTTATACACAAGGCGCAGTGACCCAGAGGCACAGACTGCGATTTTCACCTTCTCACTTCCTCTGTGAAGGCCAGGGGTTAAGGGGCTGCCTCTGAAGTGGTGGAGAGCACAAGGCTGCAGCTAGAACTGGGCCTCTTGGAAGATTTGCTTTATTTTATGTTTTCTCTGCTCAATTCCTTTGATGGAAAACTGCAGAATCCAAGTCTAAAATCTGATCCATGGGAGTCTGGAAGCCTAAGGCTGCTTTTGGCAGCTTCCTGCAGATATAAGAAGGAGACCGTGCTATAAATTAAACTCCTAGAAATGCCTGTCCCTTTTTGGAGTCAGGGTCAGTGTTAGTGTATTTCCTCAAGGTCTAAATTATCCACCGTTGTAATAAGGCTAGGTTTTCATCTTTTCCCTGAATAATTTTCCAGACTTTATTAAAATTAAAAAGCTGTATCACACTTTTTTTTTATTCCTTCACGGAGTGAATCATAATTTTTTCTCTCTATATCCTACTTTCTTCCTAATTCATTTGTTTTTTCTAGATTCTAGTTCTTTTGGGTCCTAGTCAGGCACTGCTGTGCCTCCTACTTTATAGGTGTCATGCCCCTGGTTGCAGGTTGCCACCCTATTAGCATGTGCTCTAGCCACTCCCATAATGCACTGCTTTTCTACCATGCAGCAGGCGAACATAAATATATGCAAATCCTGTCTGGTCAGATCATATGTCAAGGTTAGCCTTTTAAATTTGTCTATGAATTTTCCCGGAACCTCTGAAAACTGTTTTAGTTTTTCCTTGCATATGGCTAATTCAGATATAGAAAAGTGTACATTTACCTATATAGTATGGGGAAAAGAAAGAGAGATCAGACTTTTACTGTGTCTATGTAGAAAGAAGTAGACATAAGACACTCCATTTTGTTCTGTACTAAGAAAAATTCTTCTGCCTTGAGATGCTGTTAATCGGTAACCCTAGCCCCAACCCTGTGCTCACAGAAACATGTGCTGTGTCGACTCTAGGTTTAATGGATTTAGGGATATGAAGGATGTGCTTTGTTAAACAAATGCTTGAAGGCAGCATGCTTGTTAAAAGTCATCAGCACTCCCTATTCTCAAGTACCCAGGGACGCGAAACACTGCGGAAGGCCACAGGGACAACTGCCTAGGAAAGCCAGGTATTGTCCAAGGTTTCTCCCCATGTGATAGTCTGAAATATGGCCTCATGGGAAGGGAAGGACCTGACCATCCGCCAGCCCGACACCTGTAAACGGTCTGTGATGACGAGGATTAGTAAAAGAGGAAAGCCTCTTTGCAGTTGAGGTAAGACAAAACCATCTGTCTCCTGCTCGTCCCTGGGCAATGGAATGTCTCAGTGTAAAACCCGATTGTATATTCCATCTACTGAGACAGGAGAAAACTGCCTTAGGGCTGGAGGTGAGACATGCTGGAGGAAATACTGCTCTTTAAGTAATTGAGATATTTATGTATATACACATCAAAAGCACAGCACTTTTTTCTTTACCTTGTTTATGTTGCAGAGACATTTGTTCACATGTTTTCCTGCTGGCCCTCTCTCCACTGTTACCCTATTGTCCTGCCACGTCCCCCTCTCCGAGAAATGCCCGATAATGATCAATAAATACTAAGGAAACTCAGAGACTGGTGCCGGCGCTGGTCCTCCGTATGCTGAGCTCTTGTCTCCTGGGCCCACTTTTTCTCTATACTTTGTCTCTGCGTCTCTTTTCACAAGCCTCTAGTTCTACCTGACGAGAAACGCTCACAGGTGTGGAGAGACGGGCCACTCCTTCAATATAGTGTCCCTATTATCATCTGTCACTTCCCAGAGAGGGCAAATATTCAACTTTGCCAGCTGATAAGAGGCCACACTACATGTTGTTCTGGTGAAGCTCGGGTGTTTCGAGAGTGGGGTATGTACATAAGACAGGACTCGAAGGGCAGGGAGAAGATGATGAGCGGACACTACATAACCCTGGAAAACTAGAAGAAATTAATAATATGTTGCACACCTCACTAGAACTGGAAGGAATCTGATTGTGTTCTTATGGGGTGCTCGGACTGGCAGGGGAAGTTCAGACCCAGCTAAGAAAAGCCTAATATTAAGAGTAACTAGCATTAAAAGGGTAATCAATTATGTGCCATCCCTGTTTTGTCTTTTCCTCCATCAAACATATAGAAGCCCATTTTAAATTTTTATCCTGACCAAGCATCAGAGAAGCCTATATATAATGTATTTCCTCCCTCTTAGTTTCTCTTCTATAAAACAAATGAAGCTGCAAAATAAGAGTCAGAACAAACAGGGAAAATAGGAAGGCTGTAACTTGTATATTGTAATGTATTAGTGCATTTTCTTTTATATATATATATATACTTTAAGTTTTAGGGGACATGTGCACAATGTACAGATTAGTTACATCCGTATACATGTGCCATGCTGGTGTGCTGCACCCATTAACTCGTCATTTAACATTAGGTATATCTCCTAATGCTATCCCTCCCCCCAGCCCCACCCCACAACAGTCCCCAGAGTGTGATGTTCCCATTCCTGTGTCCATGTGTTCTCATTGTTCAATTCCCAGCTATGAGTGAGAACATGCAGTGTTTGGTTTTTTGTCCTTGCGATAGTTTACTGAGAATGATGATTTCCAATTTCATCCATGTCCCTACAAAGGACATGAACTCATCATGTTTTATGGCTGCATAGTATTCCATGGTGTATATGTGCCACATTTTCTTAATCCAGTCTATCATTGTTGGACATTTGGGTTGGTTCCAAGTCTTTGCTATTGTGAATAGTGCCAAAATAAACACACGTGTGCATGTGTCTTTAAAGCAGCATGATTTATAATCCCTTGGGTATATAACCAGTAATGGGATGGCTGGGTCAAATGGTATTTCTAGTTCTAGATCCCTGAGGAATCGCCACAGTGACTTCCACAAGGGTTGAACTAGTTTACAGTCCCACCAACAGTGTAAAAGTGTTCCTATTTCTCCACATCCTCTCCAGCACCTGTTGTCTCCTGACTTTTTAATGATCTCCATTCTAACTGGTGTGAGATGGTATCTCATTGTGGTTTTGATTTGCATTTCTCTGATGGCCTGTGATGATGAGAATTTTTTCATGTGTCTTTTGGCTGCATAAATGTCTTCTTTTGAGAAGTGTCTGTTCATATCCTTTGCCCAGTTTTTGATGGGGTTGTTTGTTTTTTTCTTGTAAATTTGTTTGAGTTCATTGTAGATTCTGGATATTAGCCATTTGTCAGATGACTAGGTTGCGAAAATTTTCTCCCATTTTTTAGGTTGCCTGTTCACTCTGATGGTATTAGTCCATTTTCACACTGCTACGACAAATCTGACAAAACTCTCTCAGGAAAAAGTGACCTGCTGGGTTAAGAAAGCAGGGTCCAGCTGCCCTATACCAGCTCATCAAAGATGGCGTTATGGTTAAGAAATGAGAGAAAACTGTTAAGAAAAAGTCTCATGTTCTCCATCTTGAGGGTAATTGTTTGCAAAGTGTTGTCATAAAAGAGGCTGTCACTAAACAGGCATATCTGATCTTATCATGTAGAGCTCTTAAATACCACATTTCAACTTCAGTCATGATGTAGAGGTTACTGCTGATCTTTTCTGATAATTAAGGTACAAAAATACTAGGTTCCAAGACAATTCTTTTTTTCAATGTTACTTGGATAAGTGGCAAATTAAACAAGCAGTCAGTTAAGAGTCAGATGATCGCTGAGGAAAGTAAAAGCTAAATTGTTTGGGGCCTCTGTCCTGGGGCAGCCTCCAGGCTACTGCAAAACAGAGGCGATAAGCAGAAAGGTGACAAGATGTAGAGCACTCAGTTGAGGGACCAAAAGCACAAGGTGGACAGTCCAAAAAGGGAAAGTGGCAAACATCTTGTTTAGCCAAATCCATTCTTCTCAATATTCCCCAGGGCCTCTAACCCTGTGGGCTTGGCCTCTAATCTGAGTATTATAATAGTGAATAATATTCTTGCCCACCAGAATGGCTTCACGACTCTAAAAGACAGCCCACTTGCCAGGTGTCAGCTGATTGATTCTGTGTGGATTGTTTCCGTTGGAGTGGGGGTCTTGTCTTGTTGTCCGTTCATGGTGTTGCTGAAAGATGTTGCTGGAAAAGAGGGTCATGATACAGACCACAAAGTAGGATTCTTAGATCTTCTGCAGGAAAAAATTTGAGGTGAGTTAGAGAGCACAGTGAAAGAAGCAAGTTTATTAGAAATTACTCCATTACAGAGTTGGACATCCTCAGAAAACAAGAGCAGGAATGCATTGTCTTTTGTTAGTGTCTCTACTTATAAGTAACTATAAAGATAAAGAGTTATAATTAAACTTGGAAGGTGCAGATGTAGTCACTAAAGTCGTGGCTATTCGTTTTAACAATAACCATTAACCCATTGACCTAAGCTAGCTCATTAATAATATCCTTACAAAAAATGCTGCACTCCTAGGACATTTATACATTTTTCAGGCTTGTTGGAAGATGTCTTGTATGACCACAAATATTCTGCAATTGTAATTTGTGGCCAGTTAAAAAAGTGACTATTTTCAGACCATGAACATTAGTCTTCTAGATGCCCTGTGAGTACCTAGCTACTCATATTAAGATAGAATATTCTAGTCATGTTTATTAAACTAGAAGCTAGGTAACCATGAGTTCCTCTAACACAGCAAGTCTACTCCTCAAGGAGAAAATGTATTTCTCAGGAATTTTGTGCATTTTGTTTAATGGCATTTGGTATATTTTTCAAAATGGCAGAAAAGAGTGAAATTACTCCTCAAAGATTTCTCAAGATTGGATATCAAATAAACAAAATGATTACAGTTAATATGCAAGTTGATACAGTTGATATTCAAAAGAAATTTTGTTTGAAACAAAATGAGATTTTTATTGTTACTTATTTATTATTATTATTATTATTATTATTATTATTATTATTATTATTATTATTTTGAGAAAGAGTCTTGCTCTGTTGCCCAGGCTGCAATGCAGTGCACTATCTTGGCTCACTGAAACCTGTGCCTCCCTGGTTCAAGCAATTCTTCTGCCTCAGCCTCCCAAGTAGCTGGGATTACAGGCATGAATCACCACACCCAGCTAATATTTGTATCTTTAGTAGAGATAGGGTTTCCCTCTGTTGGCCAGGCTGGTCTGAAACCCCTGACAACAAGCGATCTGCCCACCTTGGCCTCCCAAATATCTGGGATTACAGGCGAGAGCCACCACTCCCAGCCACAATGAGGTTTTTAAATAATTCTGATTTCCTGCTGTTGAGCAGGGAGCTGAGCACATTCAACAGATCATGGGCCTATACTAGGGGAAGACTGAGGACAAACTCTAGAACACATATGATTAAATTAATTACAATGGAAACCAAATCAAATTTAATAAGGCCACACCTCTTAGTTGCAAGATGTTTTCCCACATTTTGAAATGCGATGTTATTCCATGGAAAAGAAAACTAGTGTTTATCTCCAGAGTAAAGAACAGAGTTCCCTGCAATGATTGATTGACTGAGAACTATGGCTCAAGATTTAAAATCCTTCTTTTTTCCATTTATAAACTAAAAATAAATGTCTAATCCCCTGTTGATTAAATGGACCTCTCTTCTTGGATAAGGACTTTCCAAAGTTAACCTGAAAAGCTAGTTCAAGCCATGGGTCACACATGCCTCATTATACTCTCATCCGTTTTGTTTTAATTTTAATTTCAATTTCAATTTTCAATTTATTTTTGTGGGTACATAGTTGGTGTATATATTCATGGGGGTACATGACACACTTTGATGCAGTCATGCAATGAGTAATACATAATAAAAAACGGGGTATCTGTCCCCTCAAGCATTTATAGCTTGTGTTATAAACAATCCAATTATACTCTTTTAGTTTTTTTAAGTGTGTAATTAAATTATTTTTTACTATAATCACCCTGTTGAGCTATCAAATGCTGTCTTATTCATTCTTTCTAACAATTGTTTTTTTACCCATTTAGCATCCCCACTATCCCCTTGTTCCCTCCCCGCCCTTCCCAGCCTCTGGTAACCATCCTTATACTCTCTACCTCTATGACACCAATTGTTTTGAATTTTAGCACCCACAAATAGTGAGAACATGTGACATTTCTCTTTCTGTGCCTGACATTTCACTTAACATAAAGGCTTTCAGTTCCATTCATGTTATTGCAAATGGAAGCCTCTCATTCTTTCTTACAGCTGAATAGTACTCCATTGTGTATATGTACCACATTTTCTCTATCCAGTCATCTGTTGATGGACTTTTAGGTTCCTTCCAAATCTTGGTTATTATAAACCTTGCTGTAGCAAACATGAGAGTGCCAATAGGAATTTGATTTACTAATTTTTTTTCTTGTAGGCATATAATGAGCAGTGGGATTGCTGGACCATATAGTAGCTCTATTTTTAGTTATATCAGGAACATCCAAACTGTCCTTAAATGTACTCCCAACAGCAGTGTACAAGGGTTCCCTTCACTCGACATACTCACCAGCATTTGTTTTTTTCTGACTTCTGAATAAAAGCCACCTTAACTAGGGTGAAATGATATCTCATTTTGGGTTTGATTTGCCTTTCGATGATGATCAGTAATCTGGAGCACCTTTTCATTTGCCTGTTTCACATTTGTATGTCTTCTTTTCATAAATGTCTATTTAAATTTTTTGTCCACTCTTTATTTGGTTATTACTTTTTTCTATGGAATTTTTGGAACTCAATATATTGTAGTGTATTAGTCTGTTCCTGCACTGCTATAAATAATAACTGAGACTGTGTTATCTATTTATTTACTGAGATGTAGTCTTGATCTTTTGCCCAGACTGAAGTGAAGTGGTGCAATCTCGGCTCACTGCAACCTCCACCTTCTGATTCAAGCAATTCTCGGCCTCAGCTCTTGAATAGCTAGGATTACTGGCACCTGCCAACATGCCTGGCTAATTTTTGTATTTTTAGTGGAGACAGGGTTTCACCATCTTGGCCAGGCTGGTCTTGAACTCCTGACCTCATGATCCACCCTCCTCAGGCTCCCAAAGTGGTGAGATTACAGGCATGAGCCATGGCACCTGGCAAGACTGGGTAATTTATAAAGGAAATTGGATTAATTGACTCACAGTTCCATATGGCCGGGGAGGACTCAGGAAACTTCCAATAATGGCAGATGGGGAAGCAGGCACCTCTTACATGACAGCAGGAGAGAGAGCATGTATGTGAAGCAAAGGGGGAAGATACCCTTATAAAACCATCAGATTTCATGAGAAATCACTCATTATCAGAAGAACAGCATGGGGGAAACCACCACCATGATCCAATCACCTTCTACCAACCTCTCCCTCATCATCTGGGGATTACAATTCAATATGAGATTTGGGTGGGGACACAAATCCTAACCATATCATGTAGCTATTAATTGCTTTTCAGATGGATAATTTACAAATATTTTCTCCCATTCTGTGGATTTTCTCTTCACTTTGTTTCTTCTTTCTTTCACTTTAAAAAGGCTTTCTGACTTTCTGTAATCCGATTTGTCCATGTTTGTTTTAGTTGTCTGTGCTTCTGGGGCATTATTTAAGGAATTTTTGCCCAAACCAATGCCCTAAAGAGTTTCTCCAATGTTTTCTTGTAAAAGTTTGATGGTTTGAGGCGTTTGGTTTAAGTCTTTAATTCATTTTAATTTGATTTTTGTAAGTGGCAAGAAATAGGGTTCTAGTTTTATTCTTCTGCCTATGGCTTGCCAGTTTTCCCAGCCCTATTTATTACAAAAGTTGTCTCATTTTTTATTGTATGTTCTTGGCACTTTTGTTGAAAATTAATTTAGCTGCCCCTCCCATAGGATTCCAGAACACCGCTATGAGGGTCTGAATGTTTGTTCCTCGCATAGGATTCCAGAACACTGCTGCTGGATTCCAAATGTTTGTCACATAAGATTCCAGAACACTGCTACAAGGGTCTGAATGTTTGTTCCTCACAGGGGATTCCAGAACACTGCTATGAGCATCTGAATGTTTGTCCCTCACACAGAATGCCAGTTTTACCAACCATATTTATTACAAACACTGTCTTATTTTTTATTGTATGTTCTTGGCACTTTTGTTGAAAATTAATTTAGCTGTATAAGTTTGTTTCTCAGGTCTCTATTTCGTTCCATCTGTGTTTATGTCTGTTTTTATGCTAGTGTCGTGTTGTTTTAATTACTACAACTTAGTAGTATAATTTAAAACCAGGTAATGGAATTCCTCCGGTTTTGTTTTATATACTCAGCATAGCTTTGACTATTATGGTGTTTTGTGATGTTTCCATATAAATTTCAGAATTATTTTTCTATATCTGTGAGGAATGTCTTCTTCTTTTTCTTTTTCTTTTTTTTTTTTTTTTTTGGTGGCGTCTTGCTCTGTCACCTAGACTGGAGTGCAGTGATGTGATCTGGGCACAGTGCAACCTCCACCTCCTGGGTCCAAGCAATTCTTTGCCTCAGCCTCCTGAATAGCTGGGATTACAGGCACCCACCACCATACCTGGCTAATTTTTTGTATTATTAGTACAGGTGGGGTTTCACCAAGTTGACCAGGCTGGTCTTGAACTCCTGACCTCATGATCCACCAACTTCGGCCTCCCAAAGTGCTGGGATTACAGGCATGAGACACTGCCCCTGGCCTGTTATTTTGATAGAGATGGTGTGAAATGTATAGATTGCCATGGATCGTATGGACATTTTTTAAAAAATACTGATTCTTCCAATCTGTGAACATAAAAATATCTTTCCAATTTTGGGGTCCTTTTTCATTTCTTTTATCAGTGTTTTACAGTTTTAATTGTTGAGAACTTTTATTTCTTTGGTAAATTCCCACATATTTTGTTTTATTTGTGGCTACTGCAAATAGTATTACATTTTTAAATTCTTTTTCACTTTGTTGACTGTTGGCATATAGAAACCCTACTGATTTGTATGTGTAGATTTCGTATTCTGCAAATTTACTCAAGTTATTACCTCTAATAGATTTTGATGGATGTATTAGGCCATTCTCATATTGCTATAAAAAGTAATCAGTGACTGGTTAATTTATAAAGAAAATAGGTTTAATTGGTTCATGTTTCTACAGGCTGTACAGAAAGCATAGCACTGGCTTCCGCTTCTGGGGAAGCCTCTGACAACTGACAAGGTCAAAAATAAATCCAGTGCTTGCACATCACATGGTAAGTGCGAGGGCAGGGGGGAAGTGTTACACACACTTATAGATAACCAGCTCTGATAAAAAACTTACTATTGTGGGAATGGCACCAAAGGAAATGATGCCAAACTGTTCGTGGAAATCTTGCCCTTATGATTCAATCACCTCCCCTCTAGGCCCACTTCCAACCTTGAGGATTATATTTCAATATAAGATTTTGGTGGGAATACACATCCAAACTGTATCAATTTCCCCTGGCCGTTCCAAATCTCAAATACTTCTCATAATTCAAAATACAATCATGACTTCCCAATAATCCCCAAAGTCTTAACTAATTTCAGCCTTAACTCAAAAGTCAAAACTCTCATCTAAGACAAAGCTAATTTCTTCCTCCTATAAGCCTGTAACATAAAGAAACAAATTAGGTTCTTCCAAGATACAAATGAGGCAGAGGCATTGGGTAAATACTCCTCTTCTAAAAGGAAGAAATCAGCCAAAAGAAAGCGGTCACAGGATCTATGAAAGTCTGAAACCCAGAAGGGCAGTTATTGAATTGTAAGGCTCCAAAATAATTATTTTCGACTCTGTGTCCCATTTCCAGGGCATGCTAATGCCTTGGGAAGGTTCTACCTTGTGACTTTGCATGGGTCAGCCCCCACAGCTGCTCGCATGGGCTGGCATACTGTGCCTCTGGCTTTTCAAGGTGCAAGGTGCAGGCTGTAGCTACATCTACCATTCTGGGGTCTGAGGTCTGGAGGACAGTGATCCTCTCCTCACAGATCTACTAGGCCATGACCCAGTGGGGAACCGGCCTGGGGACTGTCACCCCACATTTCTTTTCTCCATTGTTTTAGTAGAGGATCTCCATGAGGGCTCCACACCTGCAACATGCTTCTGCCTGCACATGCTGTCTTTTTCATACATCCTTTGAAATAAAGGTGGAGGCTCCCAAGTCTCAACTACTCGCATTTGGTAAACACACAGGCCTAACAACATATGGAAGCTACCAAGGTTATGGCTTGCACCCTCTGAAGCAGTGACTGGAGTTGTAACTGGGTCAATATGAGCTACACCTGGAGCTGAAGCAGTGGCAAGGATGCAGTGAGCCTTGTTCCAAAGCTACCCAAGGCAGCAGTTCCTAGGCCTGATCACACAAACTATTCTCTTCTTTTAGGCCTCAGGGCCTGTGATGGGTTGCTGCCTTTCAGATTTCTAGAATGCCTTCAGTTCCTCTTTCCCATTGTCTTGGCTATCAACACTTGCTTTTTTTTAGGTTATACAATTATCTCTAACAAGTGGTTGACACATATCCTGCTTGACTTCCTCTCTTATAAAAGCTTTTTATATTTCAGCCATATGACTAGGCTGCAAAGTTTTCAAGCTTTTACATTATGCTTCTTTTGTAAGTATAAGTTACTACTTATTTTATTTTTATCTTTTTGCTAGAACATGTGAGCATAGGTTGGTAGAGGCAGCCAGGTCACATCACAAATGCTTTGCTGCTTAGACATTTTTCCAACAGAAACCCTAAATCATCAATTTCAAATTCAAACCTTTTTATATCCCTAGTTCATGACGGAAATTCAGCCAACCACTTTGCTAAGACAACATGCATGACCTTTGTTTCAGTCCCAATATGTTTCTAGTTTTCATCTGAGACCTTCTCAGCCTGGCCTTCACTGTCCAGATCACTATCAGCATTTTGATCACAGACATTCAACCACTCTCTAAGAAAATCTCAACTTTCCCTCATTTTTCTGTCTTCTGAATCCCACAAATTCTTCCAACTTCTGCCTGTTTACCCTATTACAAAGCTGATTCCACATTGTGGGGTATTCTTATAACTATTTTCCATTCCTTGGTGCCAATTTTTGTATTAAGCTATTTTTGCAACACTATGAGAGTGGGACTGGATAATTAATTTTTTACAAAGTAGGTTTAAGTGGCTTATGATTCTACAGGCTGTTGAGAAAACATAGTACTGGAATATGCTTCTTGGGAGGTCTCTGGAAGTTTACAGTCATGGCAGAAGTTGAAGCAGAATCTTGCACATCACAGGGCAAAAAGCAGAAGCAAAAAACAGAGGGGCGAGTTGTTACACAGTTTTAAATAACCAGATTTTATGGGAACTCACTCACTATCATGAGGATAGCACCAAATGGGATGGTGCTAAGCCATTTATAGTAATCCACCCCAATGGTTAAATCACCTTTCAACAGGCCCATCTCCAACATTGAGAATTACATTTAAATATGAGATTTGGGAGGGAACACTCATTCAAACCCTATCAGAGGAGTATTTATGCCTTTTCCAATATAACATTATAACATTGGCAAAAAAAAAAAAAGGTAATTTGACTTCTTTTCCAATTGGGATGCGTTTTATTGCTTTCTCCTTTCTGATTGCGCCAGATAGGACTTTCAGCATTATGTTGAATAACAGTGGTAAAAGTGGACATTCTTGTCATCTTCCAGATTTTAGAGAAAAGGCTTTTAGTTTTTCCCCACTTAGTGTGATACTAGCTGTGGGTCTGTCATATATGACTTTATTATGTTGAGGTATGTTCATTCCATACCCAGTTTTCAAAGGGCTTTTTATTATTAAAGAATATTAAATTTTATCAAACTTTTTTAGCATAATTGAAATGATTATATGGATTTTGTCCTTGTTTTTTTTTTTTTTTTTTTTTTTTTTTTTTTTTTTTTTTGAGATGTAGTCTCCCTCTGTCACCCAGGCTGGAGTGTAATGGCATGATCTCAGCTCAATGCAAACTCTGCTTCACGGGTTCAAGTGATTCTCCTTCTTCAGCCTCTTGAGTAGCTGGGATTACAGGTGCTCACCACCATGCCTGGCTAATTTTTGTATTTTTAGTAGAGACGTAGCTTCGCCATGTTGGCTAGCCTGGTTTCAAACTCCTGACCTCAGGTGATCCACCCACCTCGGCTTCACAAATTGCTGGGATTACAGGTGTGAACCACTATTCCTGGCCCCTTCATTCTCTTTATGTGATCTATCACATTCATTGATTTGCATGTTGAACTATCCTTGCATCCCTGGGATAAATCCCACTTGGTCATTATGAATCACCTATTTATGTATTGTTTAATTCAGTTTGCTAGGCGTTTTGCAAATTTTTGCACCAATATTCTCCACTCCACTCTACTTCACTCTACTATTCCACTACATTCCAGTCCATTCCTTCCCACTCCACTCTACTCCACTCCACTCCATTCCATTAAACTCCAACCCTTTCCAATCCACTCCATTCCACTCCAATCCACTCCATTCCATTCCACTCCATTTCATTTCATTGCACTCCACTCCACTCCATTCCACTCAACTCCATTCCATTACACTCAATTCCACTCCACTCCACTCCATTCCTCTCCAATGCATTCCATTGCACTCCACTCCATTCCATTCCACTCCACTCTACTCCGTTCCATTCCACTTCATTACATTCCACTCCACTGCATTCCCCTCCTGTACATTCCTTTTCACTCCACCCAATACCATTCCACTCAACTCTGCTCCATTCCCCTCCACTCCACTCCCTTCCACTCCATTCCATTTCACTCCGTTCCAATCCAATCCATTCCATTACACTCCTCTCCATTCCATTACACTCCACTCCACTCCATTCCATGCGACTCCACTCCACTCCACTCCACTCTGCTCCATTCCATTCCATTTCATTCCACTCCACTCCTTTCCACTCCATTCAATTCCATTCCTCTACACTCCATTCCACTGCACTTCACTCTACTCCATTCTCCTCCACTCCACTCTACTCTGCTCCACTACAATTCATTCCACTTTACTCCATAACATTCCACTCCATTCCACTCCATTTCATTTTATTCCGTTCCACTCCACTCAACTTTTCTGCACTCCACTGTATTCCACTCCATTCCATTCCATTCCAAACCAATCCATTCCATTCCACTCCACTCCACTACATTCCACTCCATTCTCTTCCATTCCACTCCACTCCACTCCATCCGACTCCACTCCATTCCATTCCAGTCAATTCAACTCCACTCCACTCCATTCCACTCCTGTCCATTCCATTCCACTCCACTCCATTCCACTCCATTCTATTCCATTCCACTCCACTCCACTCCATTCAACTCCCCTCCATTCCACTCCAATCTACTCAATTCCATTCCACTCCTCTTCATTCCATTCCACTCCATCCCACGCCACCACACTCTAATTCATAACAATCCTCTCCACTCCAGTCCACTCCATTCCACTTAACTCCATTCCATTCCACTCCAATCCATTCCACTCCAATCTACTCCTCTCCACCGCACTCCACTCTGTTCCATTCTATTCCATTCCTTTCCATTCCACTACACTCCATTCCACTCCATTCTGTTCCATTCCATTCCTCTCCACTCCATTCCAATCCAGTCCATTCGATGCCACTCAATTCCACTGCACTCCACTCCATTCCACTCCACTCCATTTCATTCCAATAAATTTCACTACATTTTATTCAACTCCATTCCATTCCACTCCACTCCACTCCATTCCCCTCCATTCCATAGCATTCCACTCCACTCCATTACAATACACTCAACTCCATTCCATGCCCTTCCACTCCATTCCATTCCACTCCACTCCATTGCACTCCAATCCACTCTGTTCCACTCCACTCCATTCCACTACAATCCATTCCATTCTACTCCACTCCATTCCATACAGTTCCATTCCACTGCACTCCACTCAACTCCATTCCACTCCATTCTATTCCATTCCACTCCATTCTATTCCATTCCACTCGAATCCACTCCATTCCACTCCACTCCATACAATTCCAACCCATTCCACTCTGCTCCACTCCATTCCACTCCACTCCATTAAATTCCATTCCATTCTATCATTTTCCATTCCGCTCCACTCCATTCCATTCCTCTGCACTCCACTCCACTCCACTCCTTTCCACTCCACTCCATTCCACTACACTCCCTTCCATTCCACTCCACTCCACTCCATTCCACTACACTCTATTCCATTCCACTCCATTCCATTCCACTCCACTCCACTCCACTTCCATTCCACTCCACTCCACTTCATTACACTCCACTCCATTCCATTCCAATCCACTCCATTCCATTCTACTGCATTCCATTCCACTCCACTCCATTCCATTCCACTCCAATCCGTTCCACTCCACTCCATTCCACTCCATTCCATTCCATTTCACTCCACTCCTTTCCAGTCCACTCTACTCCACTCCACTCAATTCCACTCCATTGCACACCATTCCTCTTGACCCTGTCCCATTCCACTCAACTTCTCTTTATTCTTCTCCACTCCATTCCACTCCACTCCACTCCATTCCACTCTATTCTATTCCATTCAACTCCACTCCACTCCATTCAATTCCAGTCAATTCCACTCCACTCCTCTTCATTACACTCCACTCCATTCCATTCCAGCCCACTCCACTCCACCACACTCCACTCCATTTCACTCCTCTGCCCTCCACTCCACTCCATTCAATTCCATTCCACTCCACTACATTCCACTCCATTCTCTTCCATTCCACTCCACTCCATTCCACTCCACTTCATTCCACTCCATTCCCCTCCACTCCACTCCACTCCACTCAACTCCACTCCATTCAATTCCACTCCACTCCATTCCACTCCATTCTATTCCATTGCACTCCACTCCATTCAAATCCACTTCACTTCACTCCATTCCACTCCGTTCTATTCCATTCCACTCCACTTCATTCCATTCCAATCCACTCCATTCAATTCCACTGAATTCCACTGCACTCCACTCCATACCACTCCACTGCATTCCATTCCACTCCACTCCACTCCATTCCAAAACACTTCACTCCATTCCCTTCCCCTCCATTACACTGCACTCCACTCCACTCCTCTCCATTCCACTCCATTCCCTACCATTCCACTCCACTCCATTCCATTCCACTCCACTTAACTCCACTCCTTTCCACTATATTCTATTCCGTTACACTCCACTCCAATCCATTTCACTGCACTCCATTCCATTACACTTAATTTCACTACACTCCACTCTATTCCACTAGGCTCCACTCCATTGCACTACTCTCCACTCCATTGCCCTCCTCTCCTTTCCATTCCCCTCCACTCCATTCCATTTCTCTTCACTCTAATTCCATTCCATTCCAATCCATTCCATTCCACTACACTCCATTCCACTCCTGTCCATTCCATTCCACTCCTTTCCATTACACTCCACTCCACTCCATTCCATTTCACTGCTGTCCACTCCTTTCCACTCCACTCCATTCCATTCCACTCAACTCCACTCCATTAGACTGCACTCCACTCCACTCCATTCCACTTAACTTCAATCCATTCCACTCCAATCCATTCCACTCCAATCTACTCCACTCCGTTCCAATCCACTCCTCTCCACTGCACTCCACTCTCTTCCGTTCTGTTCCATTCCTTTCCATTCCACTATACTCCATTCCACTCCATTCTATTCCATTCCATTCCTCTCCACTACATTCCAATCCAGTCCTTTCGATTCCACTCAATTCCACTGCACCTCACTCCATTCCACTCCACTCCATTCCATACCACTCCACTCCATTCCATTCCAATAAATTTCACTACATTTTATTCAACTCCATTCCATTCCACTCCACTCCACTCCATTCCCCTCCATTCCATAGCGTTCCACTCCACTCCGTTACATTACACTCAACTCCATTCCATGCCCCTCCACTCCATTGCATTCCACTCCACTCCATTCCATTCTACTCCACTCCTTTCCATTCCAATCCACTCTGTTCCACTCCACTACATTCCACTACATTCCATTCCATTCTACTCCACTCCATTCCATACAGCTCCATTCCACTGCACTCCACTCAACTCCATTCCACTCCATTCTATTCCATTCCACTCCATTCTATTCCATTCCACTTGATTCCACTCCATTCCACTCCACTCCATTCCATTCCATTCCATTCCATTCCATCATATTCCATTCCACTCCACTCCACTTCCATTCCAGTCCACTCCACTTCATTACACTCCACTCCATTCCATTCCAATCCACTCCATTCCATTCTACTACATTCCGTTCCACTCCACTCCATTCCATTCCACTCCAATCCGTTCCACTCCACTCCATTCCACTCCATTCCATTCCATTTCACTCCACTCCTTTCCAGTCCACTCTACTCCACTCCACTCAATTCCACTCCATTCCACACCATTCCTCTTGACCCCGTCCCATTCCACTCAACTTCCCTTTATTCTTCTCCACTCCATTCCACTCCACTCCATTCCATTCCACTCCACTCCATGCCACTCCACTGCGTTCTATTCCGCTCCACTGTTTTCCACTCCATACCACTCCACTCCAATCCACCCCACTCCATTCCACTCCTTTCTATACCATTCCACTCCACTCCATTCAATTCCACTCCACTCCATTTCATTCCACTCCACTCCAGTCGTTTCCACTCCACTGCATACCACTCCACTCCATTCCATTGCACTCCACTCCTTTCCATTCCATGCCACTCCATTCCTTTCCATTCCAATCCACTCCATTCCACTCCCCTCCATTCCTCTCCGCTACACTCCACTCCATTTCATTCCATTCCCTCCATTCCGTTCCATTACTTTCTTTTGACAGGATCTCACTCTGTCACCCATACTGGTGTGGAGTTATACAATGTCAGCTCACATTTCATTTCACCTTTCCATTTCATTCCATTCCACTGAACTCCTCTCCACTCCACTCAATTCCACTCTACTCCACTCCAATCCCTTCCATCCCATACCTTTCCAGTCTCTCCCATTACACTCCTTTCTTTGACAAGATCTCCCTCTGTCACACAGGCTGAAGTGCAGTGGCACAATATCAGCACAAATTTCTTCCTTCCATTCCATTCCATTTCGTTCCACTCCACTCAACTCCACTCAAGTCCACTCCACTCCACTCCATTACACTCCAGTCCTCTCCATTCCAATCCATTCCATTGCACTCAACTCCACTCCACTCCATTCCATTAATCTCCATTCCATTCCATTCCACTTCACTCCATTCCATTTCACTCCACTCCAATCCACTCCACTCCATTCCATTCCACTACTCTCCACTCCATTCCACTCCACTCCATTCCATTTCACTCCACTCCATTCCAGTCCACTCCTTTCCATTCCAATCCAACCTAATCCATTCAAATCCAATCTAATCCATTCCACTCCACTCCACTCCATTCCACTAAATTCCATTCCACTCCACTCCACTCCATGCTATTCCATTCCACTCCATTCCACTTCATTCCGTTCCATTCCAATGCATTCCATTCCAGTCCACTCCATTTCATTCCACTCCTTTCCATTCGATATCACTCCATTCCATTCCACTCCACTCCATTCCATTCCAATCCACTCTACTCCACTCCACTCCAATACATTCCATTTCACTGCATTCCATTCCATTCCTTTCTTTCGAGGGTATCTCACTCTGTCACCCAGCCTGGAGTGCAGTGGCACAATCTCATCTCACATTCCATTCAGTTCCATTCCACTCCACTCCACTCTGCTCCATTCGCTCCATTACATTCATTTCCATTCCATTTCATTCCACTGAATTCCACTTCGTTCCACTATAATCCATTCCATTCCATTCCACTCGTTTCTTTTGACAGGATCTCCTTCTGTCACACAGGCTGTAGCTCAGTGACAAAATCCCAACGCAGATTTCTCCATTTCATTCCGATCCATTCCGTTCAATTCTGTTCCATTCCATTCCATTCCTCTGCGTTCCACTCCACTCCACTCACTTCATTCCATAACATCCGATTCCGTTTATGTACATTCAACTCCTCTCCACTCCACTGCACTCCACTCCACTCCATTCCACTCTATCCCATTCCATTCTGCTCCATTCCACTACATGCCACTCCGCCCCACTCCACTCCACTTCATTCCATTTCAGGCCATCCAATTCCATAGCATTCCATTCCTCTCCATTCCACTCCACTGGACTTCACTCCACTCCACTCCAGTCCACTCCGTTTCATTGCATTCCACTGCATTCCATTCCAAACCTTTCTTTCTAGAGAATCTCACTCTGTCACCCAGCCTGGAGTGCAGTGTCACAGTTAAAGATCACATTTCATTATTCCACTCCATTCAGATCCTTTCCACTTCATTCCACGCCACTCCACTCCATTCCACTCCACTCCACTACATTCCACTCCACTCCACTACATTCCTTTCCACTCCACTCCATTCCTCACTACTCAATTCCATTACACTCAACTCCACTCCATGCCACTCCACTACATTCCATTCCACTCCACTCCATTTCATTCCATTCCACTCCATTCCATTCCACTCTTTTCCATTCCATTCCAGTCCACTAAATTCCACTCCGTCCCTTTCCATTCCATTCCATTCCACTCCACTCCACTTCATTCAATTTCACTCCCTCTACTCTACTCCATTCCAGTCCACTCCACTCTTTTCCATTGCATCGCATTCCATTAAATTCCACTCCACTCCATTGCATTCCACTGCACTCCATTTCATTCCACTCCACTCCACTCCACTCCATTCCTCTCCATTCCATTCCACTACATTCCAGTCCATTCCTTCTCACTCCTCTAAATTCAATTCCACTCCACTCCTTTCCACTCCACCTTACTCCACTCCATTTCATTCCATGTCACTCCATTCCCTTCCATGCCACTCCATTCCATTCCATTCCTTTCTTTTGACAGGATCTCTCTCTGTCACCCGTCCTGGTGTGCAGTGGCACAATGTCAGCTCACATTTCATTTCACCATTCCATTCCATTCCATTTCATTCCACTGCACTCCTATCAACTCCATTCAATTCCACTGCACTCCTCTCCAATCTGTTCCATTCCATTCCATTCCAATCTCTTCCATTCCACTCCTTTCTTTCTACAGGAACTCATTCTGTCACACAGGTGTAAGCACGGTAGCACAATCTCAGCACACATTTCTTCTTTCAATTCGACTCCATTCCATTTCCTTCCACTTCACTCCACTCCATTCCACTCCAATCCACTCCATTCCAGTCCACTCCAGTCCATTCCACTGAACTCCATTGCACTCCATTCCACTCCATTCCATTCCACTCCACTCCATTCCTTTCCACTCCACCCCACTACAAACCATACCGTTCCATTCCATCCCATTACACTTCACTTCACTCCCGTTCCATTCCATCCCATTACACTTCACTTCACTCCCGTTCCATTCCATCCCATTACACTTCACTTCACTCTATTCCATTCCTTTCCACTCCACTCCATTCCACTCCATTAAACTCCACTCCACTCCTATCCACTCCACTGTACTTCAATCCAGTCAATTCCATTCCATTCCATTCCATTCACTTCCTCTTCCCTCCATTCCATTCCATTCCACTCCACTGCATTCCACTCCACTCCACTTCACTCCATTCCCCTCTACTCCACTCTACTCCATTCCATTCCACTCCACTCCATTCCATTCCACTCCATTCGAATCCATTCCATTTTATTCCACTCCACTCATCTCCACTCCATCCCACTCCACTCCATTGCATTCTACTCCATTCCATTCCATTCCACTCCACTTCATTCCATTCCACTCCCCTAAACCCCATTCCACTCCATTCCACTCCACTCCACTCCATTCCACTCCATTATATTCCATTCCACTCCGCTCCATTCAATTCCACTCACTTCCAATCCACTACACTCCATTCCACTCCAATCCATTACATTCCTCTCCACTCCATTCCATTCGACTACGCTCCATTCCATTGCAATCCACTGCACTCTTCTCCATTCCACTCCATTCCACTCCTCTCCACTCCATTCCAATCCACTCCATTCCATTCCACTCCACTCCAGTCCATTCCACTCCACTCCATTCCGTTCCTCACCAATCCATTCAGTTCCTCTCCATTCCACTCAATTCCTCTGCACTCCATTCCATTCCACTCCACTCCACTCCAGTCCATTCCACTCCATTCCATTGCACTCCACTCCATTCCACTCCACTCCATTCCACTCCACTCCATTCCATTCCACGCCACTCCTTTGCACTCCACTCTACTCCACTCCACTCTATTCCACTCCATTCCATACCATTTCACTCCACTCAATTCCATTCCACTCAACTCCACTCCATTCCTCAACACTCCATTACACTCCATTCCATTGCATTGCACTCCACCCACTCCAGTCCAATCCACTCCACTACATACCACTCCAGTCCAATGTACTCCACTCCATTTAACTCCATTCCATTCCACTCCACTACATTCCAGTCCACTCCACTCCATTCCATTCCATTGCACTCCACTCCACTCCCTTCCACTCCACTTAATTTCATTCCATTCCTCTCCACTTCAATATACTACGTTCTAATCCATTTCATTCCACTCCGTTCCTTTCCACTGCACTCCACTCCACTCCATGGCACTCCACTCCACTCCATTCCACTCCACTCCACTCCACTCCACTCAATTCCATTCCACTCTACTCCATTGCATTCCTTTCCATTCCACTCCACTCCATTTCATTCCACTCCATTCCATTCCATTGCACTCCACTCCACTCCACTCCACTACATACCGCTCCTGTCCAATCCACTCCCCTCCGCTCCACTGCATTCCATTCCGCTCCACTGCATTCCAATCCACTCCTCTTCATTCCATTCCATTCCACTACACTCGACTCCATTCTACTCCACTCCATTCCATTCCGTTCCATTCCACTGCACTGCAGTCCATTCCATTCCACTACACTCCATTCCATTCAACTCCACTTCTTTGCACGCTACTCCACTCCAGTCCACTCCATTTCAATCCATTCCACTCCATTCCATCCCATTCCTTTCTTTAGACATGGTCTCACTCTGTCACCCATGCTGGTGTGCATTGGCACAATCTCAGTTCACATTCAATTTCACCATACCCTTCCATTGCACTGCACTCCACTCCAATCCACTGAATTCCATTCCATCCAAATCCATTCCATGCCATTCCATTCCAAATCCCTTCCATTCCACTCCATTCTTTCTACATCATCTCCCTATGTCACACAGGCTGTAGAGCAGTGGCACAATATCAGCAAACATTTCTTCATTCCATTGCATTCCATTCCATTCCATTCCACTTCACTCCTCTCCACTCCACTCCACTCCACTCAATTCCACTTCACTCCACTCAATTCCACTCCATTTCATTCCACTCCACTCCACTGCACTCCATTCCATTTCACTATGCTCCATTCCATTCCACTCCACTCCACTCCTTTCCATAAAGCTCCATTCCATTCCTTTCCACTCCACTTAATTCCATTCCTTTCCACTGCACTCCATTTCATTCCCTCTACTCCACTCCATTCCATTCCATTCCAGTCCATTCCACTCCATTCCATTCCAGTCCACTCCATTCCATTCCACTCCATTCCACTCCATTCCATTCCATTCCACTCCACTCCAGCCCACTCCACTCCATTCCACTTCAGTCCAATCCACTCCACTCCACTTCACTCCATTCCATTCCACTCCACTCAATTCCATTCCACTCCACTCCACTCAACTCCATTCCATTCCAATCCATTCCAGTCTTTTCCATTTCACTCTATTCCATTCCATTCCAATCCAGTCGGCTCCATTCCATTCTATTCTACTCTCTTCCTTCCCACTCCACTCCACTCCTCTCCACTCCACTCCAATCCTTTCCATTCCATTCCACCCCATTCCATTCCATTCCTTTCTTTGCACAGGATCTCATTCTGGCACAAAGGCAGCAGTGCAGTGGCACAATCTCATCCCACATTTCTTTTCACCATTCCATTGCAATCCATTCCATCCCATTCCATTCCATTCTATTTCACTCCACTCCATTCCATTCCACTCCATTCCATTCCGTTCCAATCCATTGAATTCCATTCCACTGCATTCCATTCCATTCCTCTCCACTCCATTACTTTCCACTCCATTCCATTCTACTGCACTCCTTTCCATTCCACTCCACTCCACTCCATTCCACTCTACTCCACTCAATTCCATTCCACTCCACTCCATTCCATTCCATTCCGTTCCACTCCACTCCATTCCACTCCACTCCCCTCCATTCCACTCAACTCAACTTCACTCCACTCCATTCTACACCTTTCCTTTCCACTCCACTCCAGTACATTTCATTCCACTGCAGTCCAAACCATGCAACTCCACTCCTTTGCCCTCCACACCACTCCTCTCCATTTCATTCCATTCCACTCCATTGCGTTCCATTCCTTTCCTTGGACAGGATCTCACTCTGTAACCAATCCTGGTGTGCAGTGGCACAATCTCAGCTTACATTTCATTTCACCATTCCATTCCATTCTATTCGATTCCATTCCACTGCAAACCACTCCACTCCACTCAATTCCAATCCACTCCACACTCATCCATTCCATGCCATTCCATTTGAATCCCTTCCATTCGACTCCTTTCTTTCAACAGGATCTTCCTCTGTCACAAAGGCTGAAAAGCAGTGTCAAAATCTCAGCACACATTTCTTCATTATATTCCATTCCATTCCATTCCATTCCATTCCATTCCATTCTAATCCACTACACTCCACCCAACTCCACACCATTCCATTCCACTCGACTCACTTCCACTCCACTTCACTTCATTCCGTTCCATTCCATTCCACTCCACTCCACTCCATTCCATTCCACTCCACTCCTTTCCATTCCACTCCACTCCGTTCAATTCCACTCCACTCCACTCCATTCAGTTTCTTTCAAGTCCACTGCATTCCATTCCATTCCACTCCACTCCACTCCACTCCATTCCCTTCCACTCCACTCCATTCCATTCCACTCCACTCCACTCCATTCCATTCAACTCCACTCCACTCCATTCCATTCCATACTAATCCATTCCACTCCTTTCCATTCTACTCCACCCCTTCCACTCCACTCCATTCCATTCCATTCCACTCCACTCCACTCGACTCCGTTCCACTCAACTTCATTCCTCTCCATTCCATTCCACTCCATTCTATTCCACTCCACTCAACTCCACTCCACTCCAATTCACTCCACTCCTTTTCAATCCACTCCATTCCACTCCACTCCACTCCATTCCAATCCACTCCACTCTGCTCAATTCCATTCCACTCCACTCCATTCCATTCCATTCCATTCCAATCCACTCCTCACTATTTCATTCCACTCCACTCCATTCCATTCCAATCCATTCCACTCCACTCCATTTCATTCCATTCCACTCCATTCCATTATATTCCTTTCTTTCCACAGGACCTCAGTATGTCACAAAGGCTGGAGTGCAGTGGCACAGTCTCAGCCCACATTTGTATTCACCATTCTATTGCAATCCATTCCATCCCATTCCATTCCATTCTATTTCTCTCCACTCCATTCCCTTCAAGTGCATTCCATTCCATTCCACTCCATTGAATTCCACTCCACTGCATTCCATTTCACTCCACTCCACTCCATTCCATTCCATGCCACTCCACTCCATTCCATTCCATTCCAGTCCATTCCATTCCACTGCACTCCATTCGATTCCACTCCATTCCACTCCAGTCCAATCCACTCCACTCCACTTCACTCCTTTCCATTCCACTCCATGGCATTCCAATCCATTCCACTCTACTCCATTCCATTCCACTCCACTCCACTCCATTCCATGCCATTCCACTCCTCTCCACTCCATTCCATTCCATTCCAGTCCAGTCCATTCCACTCCATTCCATTCCACTGCACTCCATTCGATTTCACTCCATTCCACTCCAGTCCAATCCACTCCACTCCACTTCACTCCTTTCCGTTCCACTCCATGGCATTCCAATCCTTTCCACTCCACTCCATTCCATTCCACTCCACTCCACTCCATTCCACTCCACTCCACTCCACTCCATTCCATTTCAATCCAATCCATTCCACTCCATTCCCTAACACTCCACTCCATTCCATTCCACTCCTTTCCACCCCATTCCTTTCCATTCCTCTCCACTCCTCTCCATTCCTTTCCACTCCATTCGATTCCACTCCATTAAATTCCACTCAACTCCACTCCACTCCACTCCTCTCCAATCCTTTCCAGTCCACTCTATTCCACTGCACTCCACTACATGGCAATCCACTCCACTCCACACAATTCCATTCGCCTTCAATGCATTCCATTGCATTCCATTACGTTCCACTCCTCTCCATTTCATTCCACTACACTCCATTCCACTCCATTCCATTCCAATCTGCTCCATTGCCTTCCACTCCTCTCCATTCCATTCCACTACACTACACTCCTTTCCATTCCAATACATTCCACTCCACTCCTCTTCACTCCAATCCACTCCACTCCACTCCATTCCACTGCACTCCACTCCAGTCCACTCCACTCCACTCCATTCCTTTCCATTCCACTGCATTACATTCCATTCCTCTCTTTCCACAAGACCTCACTCTGTCAGAACTTCTGAGGAGCAGTGGCACAATCTCAGCCCACATTTCTTTTCCCCCTTCCTTTGCATTCCATTCCATCCCATTCCATTACATTCTATTTCACTCCATTCCACTCCACTCCATTCCATTCCACTCCTTTCCAGTCCAAATCGACTCCATTCCACTCCACTCCACTCCACTCCATTCCATTCCATTCTATTCCATTCCACACCATTGCATTCCATTCCTTTCTGTCGACAGGTTATCACTGTGAAACTCAGGCTGGAGTGCAGTGGTCCAATATCAGGTCACATTACATGTCAACTTTTCATTGCATTGCATTTTGTTCTATTGCATTCCATGGAATTCCATTCCATTCCATGCCATTACTTTCCATTCTAATCCATTCCATTCCATTCCTCTCCATTTCACTCCACTCCACTTCACTCCACTACGTTGCATTAAGTTCGATTATATTCCACTCCAGTCCATTTCTCTCCACTCCACTGCACTCAACTCCACTCCATTCCACGTCATCCCATTCCATTCCACTCCATTCCACTGCACTCGACTCCACCCCACTCCACTCCACTTCACTCGATTCCATTCCTTCCCATTCCATTCCTCTCTATTCCACTCCACTCCACTTCACTCCACTCTACTCCAGTCCACTCCATTCTATTCCATTCCTTTCCATTTCATTCCATTCCATTCCTTTCTTTCGAGAGTATCTCACTCTGTCATCAAGCCTGTAGCGCAGTGGCACAATCTCAGCTCACATTCCATTCCGTTCCATTCTGTACCGTTCCGTTCCGTTCCATTCGGCTTCTCTCTAATCTGCTCCATTACATTCCAATCCATTCCATCCCATTCCAATCCATTCCGTTCCATTCCACTCGATTCCACTCTGATCCCCTCTAATATATTCCATTCCATTCCATTCCATTTCATTCCCTTCCCTTCCTTTCTTTCAAGAGGTCACCTTCTGTCATACAAGCTGTAGAGCAGTGGCAAAATCTCAGCACATGATTCTTCATTCCGTTCCGTTATGTTGCATTCTATTCCTTTCCGTTCCGTTCTGTTCCACTTCACTCCACTCCACTACATTCCATTACATCCGATTCCATTCTTCTTTATTTCACTCCTCTCCACTCCACTGTACTCTACTCCACTCCCTTCCATTCTATCCCCTTCCATTCCACTCCATTCTTCCGCACTCCACTCCAACCCACTCCACTCCACTTCATTCCACTCCATTCCATCCCTCTGCTTTTCACTCCTCTCCACTTCACTCCACTCCAGTCCAGTCCACTCCATTCCATTCCATTACATTCCACAGAATTTCATTCCATTCCTTACATTCGAGAATATCTCACTCTTTAACCCAGTCTGGAGTTCAGTGGCACAGTCTCAGCTCACATTTCGTTATTCCATTCAAATCCATTCCATTCCATTCCTTTTCATTCCATTCCATTGCATTCAATTCCATTCCATTCCATTGCGTTCCATTGCATTGCATTCCATTCCATTCCATTCCAATCCATTGCATTCCATTCCACTCCTTTCCATTACATTCCACTCCATTCCACTTTATTCCAATCCACTCCACTCCTTTCCACTCCACTCCATTCCTCTCCACTCCACTCCAATGCATTCCACTCCTTTCCACTCCACTCTACTCCATTCCACTCCACTCCACTCCTTTCCACTCCACTCTACTCCATTCCACTCCACTCCACTCCTTTCCACTCCACTCCATTCTATTCCACTCCACTTCATTCCATTCCACTCCACTCCATTCCATTCTACTCCATTCCATTAAACTCCATTCCACTCCATTCCATTCCACTCTACTCCATTCCATTTAATTCCACTCCACTCCACTCCATTCCATTGCACTGCATTCCATTCCATTTCATTCTTCTCCATTCCATTCCCCTCCACTCCACTCCATTCCATTCCAGTCCATTTCATTCCATTCCATTTCACTCCACTCCATTCCATTCCTTTCCACTCCACTCCATTCCATTCCACTCCACTCCATTCCATTCCACTCCTCTCCACTCCATTCCATTCCATTCCAGTCCATTCCATTCCACTGCACTCCATTTGATTCCACTCCATTCTACTCCGGTCCAGTCCACTCCATTCCACTTCACTCCATTCCATTCCTCTCCACCGCATTCATATCCACTCCACTCCATTCCATTCTACTCCACTCTATTCCATTCCACTCCACTCCATTCCTTTCCATTCCATTCCACTCCACTCCATTCCATTTCAATCCAATCCATTCCACTCCATTCCCTTCCACTCCACTCCATTTCATTCCACTTCTTTCCACTGCATTCCATTCCATTCCACTCCACCCCACTCCATTCCATTCCACTCCATTCCATTCCACTCCACTCATCTCCACTCCACTCCACTCCTCTCCAATGCTTTCCAGTCCACTGAATTCCACTGCACTCCACTACACGACACTCCACTCCACTCAATTCCATTCCCCTCCACTGCATTCCATTCCATTCCATTCCATTTCACTTCTCTCCATTTCATTCCATTCTACTCCATTCCATTCCATTCCAATCATCTCCATTCCCTTCCACTCCACTCCATTCCATTCCCCTCCACTCCACTACTTTCCATTCCAATACATTCCACTCCATTCCACTTCACTCCACTCCACTCCACTCCATTCCACTTCACTCCACTCCATTCCACTCCACTCCATTCCATTCCATTCCACTCCATTCCATTCCATTCCTTTCCTTCCACAGGATCTCACTCTGTCACAAATTCTGGAGTGCAGTGGCACAATCTCAGCCCACATTTCTTTTCCCCTTTCCATTGCAATCCGTTCCATCCCATTCCATTCCATTCTATTTCACTCCCCTCCACTCCAATCCATTCTATTCCACTCCATTCCAATCGATTCGACTCCATTCCACTCCACTCCTCTCCACTACACTCCACTCCACTCCACTCCATTCCATTCCATTCTATTCCATTTCACTCCATTGCATTCCATTTCTTTCTTTTGATAGGTTATCACTGTGAAACTCAGGCTGGAGTGTAGTGGCCCAATTTCAGGTCACATTACATGTCAACTTTTCATTGCATTGCATTCTGTTCCTTTGCATTCCATTTCATTCCATTCCATGCCATTCCTTTCTATTCCAATCCATTCCATTCCATTCCACTCCATTCAACTCCACTCCACTACATTCCATTAAATCCGATTCTATTCCACTCCTTTCCACTCCACTGCACTCAACTCCACTACATTCCACTCCATCCCATTCCATTCCACTCCTTTCCACTCCACTGCACTCAACTCCACTCCAGTCCACTCCATCCCATTCCATTCCACTCCATTCCACTGCACTTGACTCCACCCCACTCCACTTCACTCCATTCCACTCCACTCCAGTCCACTCCATTCTATTCCATTCCTTTCCACTTCATTCCATTCCATGCCTTTCTTTCCAGAGTATCTCACTCTGTCACCAAGACTGTAGCACAGTTGCAAAATCTCAGCTCACATTCCATTCCATTCCATTCTGTTCCATTTCGTTCCGTTCCATTCTGCTTCTCTCTAGTCTGCTCCATTCCATTCCAATCCATTCCATTCCATTCCATTCCATTCCATCCCATCCCATTCCATTCCATTCCATTCCATTCCATTCCATTCCAATCGATTCCACTCTGATCCCCTCTAATACATTCCATTCCATTCCATTCCATTCCCATCCACTCCTTTCTTTCGACAGGTCACCCCGTGTCATACAAGCTGTAGCACAGTGGCAAAATCTCAGCATATGTTTCTCCATTCCGTTTCGTTATGTTGCATTCTATTCCATTCCATTCCGTTCTGTTCCACTGCACTCCACTGCACTACATTCCATTACATTTTATTCAATTCTCCTCTCCACTCCACTGCACTCTACTCCACTCAGTTCCACTCCAACCCCTTCCATTCCACTCCATTCTTCCTCACTCCACTCTACCCCACTCCACTCCACTTCATTCCTCTCCATTCTATCCGATTCCATTCCTCTCCTTTCCACTCTACCCCACTTCACTCCACTCCACTCCAGTCCACTCCATTCCATTCCATTCCATTCCACTCCACTGAATTTCATTCCATTCCTTACATTCGAGAACATCTCACTCTGTAATCAAGCCTGGAGTTCAGTTTCACAATCTCAGCTCACATTTCGTTATTCCATTCAATTCTATTACATTCCATTCCTTTTCATTCCATTCCATTGCATTCCATTGCATTCCATTCCATTGCATTGCATTCCATTCCATTCTATTCCACTCCATACCATTCCATTCCATTCCAATCCATTGCATTCCATTCCACTCCTTTCCACTAGTTTCCACTCCATTCCACTCCATTCCAATCCCCTCCACTCCTATCTACTCCACTCCATTCCTCTTCACTCCACTCCAATCCACTCTACTCCATTCCACTCCACTCTACTCCATTCCACTCCACTCCACTCATTTCCACTCCACTCCATTCTATTCCACTACACTCCATTCCATTGCATTCCACTCCACACCATTCCTTTCCACTCCACTCTATTCAATTCCATTCTATTCCATTCCATTCCATTCCACTCAATCCCACTCCGCTCCACACCAATCCATTCCATTACTTTCCTTTGCATCCCATTCCACTCGTTTCTTTCACCAGGATCTCCCTCTATCACAGGGCTGTAGCACAGTGGCACAATAGCAACACACATTTCTCTGTTCCATTCCATTCCGTTCTGTTCCTTTCTGTTCTGTTCCATTCCACTCCATTCCACTCCACTCTACTCCACTGCACTATATTCCATTACATTCGATTCCTTTCCACTACATTCCACTCACCTCCACTCCACTGTACTCCACTCCACTCCATTCCATTCCACTCCACTCTATTCCATTCCACTCCATTCCATTCCTTTCCATGTCATTCCACTCCTCTCCATTCCACTCCACTCCACTCTATTCCATTCCACTCCATTCCATTCCATTCCATGCCATTCCACTCCTCTCCATTCCATTCCACTCCATACCATTCCATTCCATACCATCCCATTACACTCATCTCCATTCCATTCCACTCGACTCCAATCCATTCTACTCCACTCCATTCCATTCCACTCCACTCCATTCCTTTCCCCTCCACTCCATTCCACTCCATTCCACGCCGCTACACTCCAATCCACTCTACTCCTTCCCATTCCACTCAAGTCCACTCCATTCCACTCCACTCCATTCTGTTCCACTCCACTCCATTCCATTCCACTCCAATCCTCTCCATTCGACTCCACTCCAATCCATTCCACTCCACTCCATTCCACTCCACTCCATTCCATTGCACTCAACTCCACTCCATTCCACTCCACTCCATTTGATTCTACTCCATTCCATTGCATTCCACTCCATTCCAGTTCATTACTTTCTTTCCACAGGATCTTACTGTGTCACAAATGCTTGAGTGCAGTGATACAGTCTCAGCTCACTTTTCTTTTCACCATTCCATTGCATTCCATTCAATCCCATTCCATTCGATTCTATTTCACTCCACTACACTCCACTCCATTCCATTCCACTCCATCCCATTCCATTCGACTCCATTCTACTTTATTCCAATTCACTCCAATCCTATCCCATCCACTCCACTTCATTCCACTCCATTCCATTGCACTCCATTCCATTCCACTCCACCCCATTCAACTCCACTCCATTCCACTGCACTCCATTCCATTCCACTAGACTCCATTCCATTCGTTTCCACTCCACTCCATTCCATTGAACTCCATTCCAATCCATTTCAGTCTTCCCCACTCCATTCCAGTCCACTCCACTCCTTTCCATTCCATCTCATTCCATTCCATTTCACTCCACTCTTTTCCACTCCACGCCAATCAATTCCACTCCACTCCACTCCATTCCTCTCCACTCCACTCCATTCAACTCCACCCCACTACCCTCCACTCCATTACATTCCATTCCACTCCACTTCATTCTTTTCCACTCCAGTCAATTCCATTCCACTCCACTCCACTCCACTCCATTCCACTCCATTCCATTGCACTCCACTCCTGTCCATTCCGTTCCACTCCACTCCATTCTATTCCACTCCACTCTTTCCCACTCCACTCCATTCCACTCCATTTCAATCGATTCCACTACATTCCATTCCATTCCGTACTTTTTACAGGATCTCCCTCTTTCACCCAGGATTGTGTGAAGTGGCAGAATCTCAGGTCACATTTCTTTTCACCATTCCATTCTATTTCCATTCCTTTCCATTCCATTCCAATCCATTCCATTTTATTCCACTGCACTCCACTCCACTCCACTCCTATCCATTTTTTGCCATGCTTTTCCAATCCCTTCTATTCCACTCCTTTCTTTCAATAGGATCTCCATCTGTCACACAAGCTGCAGTGCAGTGGAAAAATCTAAGCACACATTTCTTCATTCCATTCCATTCAATTCCATTTCACTCCACTCCACTCCACTCCAATCCATTCCACTCAACTCCACTCCACTCTATTCCATTCCACTCCACTCCTTTCCACTCCACTCCACTTCATTTCTTGCTGCTTCAATCCATTTCAGTTCACTCCACTCCACTGCATTCCGTTCCACTCCATTCCATTCCAATCCATTCCGCACCACTCCATTCCATTCCTTTCCACTCCACTCCACTCCATTCCCTTCCACTCCACTCCATTCCATTCTACTCCAGTCCATTTCACTCCATTCCTTTCCTCTCCACTCCATTCCATTCTGCTTCATTCGACTACATTCCATTCCGCTCCACTCCAATCCATTCCGCTCCACTCCAATCCATTCCACTCCACTCCATCCAATGAATTCCATTCCACTCCACTCAACTATATTCCGTTCCATTCCACTCCACTCCATTCCAATAAAATCCACTCCATTCCATTCCGCTCCATTCCATACCATTCTACTCCACACCACTCCATTCCATTCCTTTCCACTCCACTGCACTCCACTCCACTCCTCTCCAACACATTCCTTTCCATTCCAGCCCAATCCATCCCTTTCCACTCCACTCCATTCCCTTCCAGTCCACTCCTATCCATTCCACGCTATACCATTCCATTTCACTCCTCTCCACTCCACTCCACTCCATTCCACGCTATACCATTCCATTTCACTCCTCTCCACTCCACTCCACTCAACTCCATTCCATTCCACTCCACTCTATTCCACTCCACTTCTCTCTACTCCACTCCACTCCACTCCTCTCCACTCCATTCCACTACATTCCACTCCACTCCACTCTAGTGTATTCCATTCCACTCCACTCTATTCCATTCCATTCCTCTCCATTCCACTCGACTGCACTCCATTCCATTCCACCCCACTCCACTCCATTTCCTTCCACTCCACTCCATTCCATTCCTTTCCTCTCCACACCATTTCATTGAAGTTCACTCCATTCCATTCCACTCCACTACATTCCATTCCATTCTATTCCAGTCCATTGCACTACACTCCATCCCACTCCACTCCATTCCATTCCAATCCATTCCACTCCCTTACATTCCACTCCATTCCATTCCACTCCAATCCATTCCATTCCACTCCACTCCACTGCATATATCTCCACTCCATTCCATTGCACTCCATTCCATTTAACTCCACTCCCCTCCACTACACTCCACTCCATTCCATTCCACTCCAACCCATTCCAATCCACTCCACTCCCGTCCATACCTCTCCACTCCATTCCATTCCACTGCAACCCATTCCATTCTACTCCACTACAGTCCATTCCACTCCACTCCATTCCATTCCACTCCATTCCATTCCATTCCAATCCGTTTGATTACACTCTACTCCATTCCATTCCACTCCGTTCCATTCCACTCCACTCCTTTCCACTGCACTGCATTCCATTCCACTCCGTTCCATTCCACTCCACTCCTTTCCACTGCACTGCATTCCATTCCATTCAACTCCTTTCCCCTGCACTCCACTACACTACACTCCATCCCACTCCACTCTATTCCATTCCACTCCATTCCATTCCATTCCACTCCCTCCACTGCATTTCCCTCCACTACATTGCGTTCCACTTCACTCCATTCCATTCCACTCCATTGCATTCCACTCCACCCCATTCCATTCCACTCCACTCCACTCCATTTCACTCCAATCCACTCCGTTCAACTCCACTCCATTCCATTCCACTCCATTCCATTCCTCTCCACTCCATTGCATTCCAATCCACTCCATTCCTTTCCATTACACTCCACTCCATTCCACTCCCCTCAATTCCACTCCACTCACTTCATTCCACTCTACTCCACTCCACTTCATTCCATTCCATTCCAATCCATTCTTTCCATTCCTTTTTTGCACAGCATCTCACTCTGTAACAATGGCTGGAGTGCAGTGTCACAATCTCAGCTCACAGTTCTTTTCACCATTCCATTGCATTCCATTCCATACCATTCCATTCCATTCTATTTCACTCCACTTCACTCCACTCCACTCCATTCCATTCCACCCCATTGCATTCCATTCGACTCCATTCCACTCCATCCCACTCCACTCCACTCCACTCTACTCAACTCCACTCCACTCCACTGCAATCCATTCCATTCCGTTCCATTTCACTCCATTGCGTTCCATTTCTTTCTTTCAACAGGATATCACTGTGTCACCCAGGCTGGAGTTTAGTGGCACAATCTCAGATAACATTGGATGTCAACCTTCCATTGCATTGCATTGTATTCTATTGCCAGCCATTGCATTTCGTTCCAATAAATTACATTTCATTTCATTCCATTCCACTCCGTTCTATTCCATTATATTTCATTCGATTACATTCCATTGAAACCCATTCCGTTCCACTCCACTCCCCTCCACTGCACTATATTCCATTACATCCGATTCCACTCCACTCCATTCCACTCCACCAGACTCCACCACATTCCACTCCTCTCCATTCAACTCCAACCCATTCCATTATGCTCCATTACACGGCACTCCACTGCACCCCACTCCACTTCACTTCATTCAATTCCATTCCATCCCATTCCATTCCTCTCCACTCCATTCTACTCTACTTCACTCCAGTCCACTCAACACCAGTCCACTCCATTCTATTCCATTCCATTCCACTATATTCCATTCCATTCCACTACATTCCATTCCATTCCTTTCCTTGGAGAGTATCTCACTGTCTCACACAGCCTGGAGAACAGTGGCACAATCTTAGCTGACATTCCATTCCGTTCCATTCCATTCTGCTTCACTCCGCTCCCCTCCAATCCTCTCCATTCCATTCCTTTCCATTCCATTCCACTCCATTCCATTCCAATCCATTCCACTCCTTTCCATTCCATTCCATTCCATTCCATTCCATTCCATTCCACTGAATTTAACTTTGCTCCACACCAATGCATTCCATTCCAATCCTCTCTTTTCTTTCAACAGGATCTCCTTCTGTCACACAGGTTATTGTGCAGTGGCACAATCTGCACACACATTTCGCCATTCCATTCCATTCCGTTCCGTTCTGTTCCATTCTGTTCGATTCTGTTCCATTCCGTTGTGCTCCATACCAGTCCACTAAAATGCATTCCATTACATCTGATTCCACTCCACTCCATTCCACTCCTCTAGACTCCACTGAACTCCACTGCACTCAATACAACTCCATACCATTCCATTCCGCTCCATTCCACTGCACTCCACATCACCCCACTCCACTCCACTTCATTCCCTTCCATTGCATTCCATTCCATTCCTCTCCATTCCACTCCATTCCACTTCACTCCACTCCATTCCACTGCAGTCCACTCCATTCCATTCCATTCCATTCTACTGCATTCCATTCCAATCTTTTCTTTCGAGAGTGTCTCAGTCTTTCACCCAGCCTGGAGTACAGTGGAACAATCTCAGCTCACATTTCATTATTCCACTCCATTCCCCTCAATTCCACTTCATTTAACTCCACTCCACTTCACTCCATTCCACTCTATATAATTCCATTCCATTCCATTCCTCTGAATTCCACTCCGCTCCACTCCATTCCACTCCGCTCCATTCCATTCCACTCCACATCTTTCCATTCCACTCCACTCCATTCCGTTCCATTCCACGCAATTGAATTCCATTCCACTCCACTCCACTCCATTCCACTCCACTCCATTCCACTACTCTCCACTCCATTCCGCTCCACTCCACTCCATTCTGCTCCACTCCACTCCATTCCACTCCACTCCAATTCATTCCACTCCACTCCATTCCATTCCATTCCACTCCATTCCATTTTACTCCACTCCACTCCATTCCACTTCACTCCATTCCATTCCTTTCCACTCCATTCCATTCCACTCCACACAATTGCATTCCATTCCACTCCATTCCATTCCACTACACTCCATTCCATTCCACTCCATTCCATTCCACTGCACTGCATTCCACTTCATTCCACTCTATTCCACTCCACTAAATTCTACTCGACCCCACCCACTCCATTCCACTCCACTCCATTCAATTCCACAACACCCATTCCATTCCACTCCACTCCATTCCATTCCACTCTACTCCATTCCACTCCAATCCTTTCCATTCCACTCCACAACATTCCATTCCATTCCACTCCATTCCATTGCCCACCATTCCACTCCATTCCAATCCACTCCACTCTACTTCATTCCATTCCATTCCATTCCACTCCACTACAATCCACTCCACTCCACTCCAATCAATTCCACTCCCTCTACTCCACTCCATTCCTGTACACGCCACTCCTTTCCATTCCATCCCATTCCATTCCACTCCACTCCACTCCATTCCAATCCACTGCATTCCATTATACTCCATTCAATTCCATTGTAATCCACTCCACTAGACTCCATTCCATCCTTTCCTTTCCACTCCACTCCAGTCCATTCCATTGCACTCCAGTCTATTCTTTTCAACTCCACTCCTTTGCACTCCACTCTACTCCACTCCACTCCATTTCACTCCGTTCCACTCCATTCCATTCCATTCCATTCCTTTTTCTGACAGGATCACACTCTGATACCCTTCCTGGTGTGCAGTGGCACAATCTCAGCTCACGTTTCATTTCAACATTCCATTCCATTCCATTGCATTCCATTCCATTCCACTTCACTCCACTCCATTCCACTCAATTCCACTACACTCCTCTCCAATCCATTGCATGCTATTCCATTCCAATCCCTTCCATTCAACACTTTTCTTTCGACAGAATTTCCCTCTGTCACACAGGCTCAAGAGAAGTGTCACAATCTCAGCACACATTTCTTCATTCCATTCCATTCCATTCTGTTCCACTCCACTCCACTCCACACCACACCACTAAATTCCATTTCACTCCACTCCAATCCATTCCATACTGCTCCATTCCATTCCACTCCAATCCTTTCCACTCCATTCCATTCCATTCCACTAAACTCCATTCTACTCCACTCCACTCCACTCCATTCCGTTCCACTCCAGTTCATTCAATTCCACTCCATTACACTGAATTCCACTCCACCGCACTCCACTCCATTCCATTCCACTTCATTCCATTCCATTCCACTTCATTCCATTCCATTCCACTCCACGCTATTCCATTCCATTCCACTCCATTACATTCTACTCCACTCCATTCCACTCCACTCCACTCAATTCCACTGCACTCCACTCCATTCCACTGCACTCCATTCCATTCCTCTCCACTCCATTCCATTCCATTCCACTAAATTCCATTCCACTCCATTCCACTCCACTCCACTCCACAACACTCCCTTCCATTCTATTCCATTCCACTCCACTCCACTCCAATCAATTCCACTCCCTCAACTCCACTCCATTCCAGTCCACTCCAGTCCTTTCCATTCCATCCCATTCCAATTACACTGCACTCCTTTCCATTCCACTCCACTCCATTCCATTGCACTCCACTACCCTCAACTCCATTCCAATCCTCTCTGTTCCACTCCACTGCAGTCCATTCCATTGCACTCCCCTCCATTCCATTCAACTCCACTCCTTTGCACTCCACTCCACTCCACTCCAGTCCATTTCATTCCATTCCACTCCCTTCCGTTGCATTCCTTTCTTTTGACAGGATCTCACTCTGTCACCCATCCTGGTGTGCATTGGCACAATCTCAGCTCACTTTTCATTTCAACATTCCATTCCATTCTATTCCATTGCACTCCACTCCAATCCACTCAATTCCACTCCACTCCAATCGAATCCATTCCATGCCATTCCATTCCAAACCCTTCCATTTCACTCCTTTCTTTCGATAGGATCTCACTCTGTCACACAGGCTGAAGAGCAGTGGCACAATTTCAGCACATATTTCTTGATTCCGTTTCATTCAATTCCATTACATTCCACTCCACTCCACTCCTTTACAATCCACTCCACTCCACTCCATTACATACAGCTCCATTCCATTGCATTCCTTTCCACTTTACTTCACTCCATTCCTTTCCACTTCACTCCATTCCATTCCACTCCACTCCACTCCATTCCATTCCCTTCCATTCCACTCCATTCCATTCTACTCCACTCTATTTGATTGCATTCCATTTTACTCTATTCCATTCCAATCCACTCCACTCCACTCCATTCCACTCCTGCCCAATCCACTCCACCACTATTCACTCTTTTCAATTCTGCTCCACTGCATTCCAATCCACTCCACTCCATTCCAATCCACTCCATTCCATTCTATTCCATTACACTCCTCTCCATTCCATTCCTTTCCACTTCACTCCATTCCATTCCACTCCACTCCATTCCATTCCACTGCACTACTCTCCATTCCATTCCTTTCCAATCCATTCCACTCCATTCCATTCCATTCCACTCCACTCCAGTCCATTCCACTCCACCCCAATCCACTCCTCTCCACTCCTTTCCACCCTTCTCCACTCCACTCAGTATCACTCCACTCAACACCACTCCACTCCATTCTATTCCATTCCGCTCCATTCCTTTCCATTCCTTTCTTTCCACGGAATCTTACTCTGTCACAAAGGCCGTACAGCAGTGGCATAAACTCAGCCTACATTTCTTTTCACCATTCTATTGCAACCATTCCATCCCATTCCATTCCATTCTATTTCACTCCACTCCACTCCACTCCACTGCATTCCATTCCACTCCATCACAATCCATTCTACTCCATTCCACTCCACTCCACTCCAATGCATTCCATTCCATTCCATTTCATTCCATTGCATTCCATTCCTTTATTTCAACAGGTTATCACTGTGAGACCAGGGCTGGAGTACAGTGGCCCAATTTCAGCTCACATTACATGACAACGGTTCATTGCATTCTATCCATTCCATTGCATTCCATTGCATTCCATTCCATTGTATTCCATTCCATTCCAATCCACTCCGTTCCACTCCACTCCACTCCACTCCATTACATCCGATCCTATTCCACTCCACTCAAACCCAATCCACTCCACTTCATTCGATTACATTCCATCCCATTCCATTCCTCTCCATTCCACTCCATTTCACTCCCCTTCACTACACTCCACTCCATTATATTCCATTCCTTTCCACTGCATTCCATTCCATTCCTTTATTTCGAGAGTATCTCACTCTGTCACCAAGTATGTAGCACAGTGGCGAAATCTCATCTCACATTCCATCCCGTTACATAACGTTCCATTCCTTTCTGATCCGCTCTCCTCCAATCCACTCCATTCCCTTCCATTCCATTCCATTCCATTCCATTCCACTCAAGTCCACTCCGCTACTTTCCAATCCATTCCATTACACTTCTTTCTTTCGACAGGATCACCCCCTGTCATACAACCTGTAGCTCAGTGGCACAATCTCAGCACACATTTCTCCGTTCCGTCCCATTCCGTGGCTTTCTGTCTCGTTCCGTTCCGTTTCATTCCACTCCACTCCACTGCATTCCATTACATCCAATTCCATTCCTCTCCATAACACTACTCTCCACTCCACACCACTCCACTGCACTCCATCCTATTCCATTCCGAACCATTTCACTGCAGTCCACTCCACCCAAATCCACTCCACTTCATTCCTTTCCATTCCATCCCATTTCTTTCCTCTGCATTCCACTCCATTCCACTTCACTCTACTTCACTCCAGTCCACTCCATTCCATTCCATTCCACTTCATTCCACTGCATTCCATTCCATTCCTTACTTTCGAGAGTATCTCACTCTGTCACCCAGCCTGGAGTGCAGTTGCACAATTTCAACTCACATTTCTTTATCCCATTCCATTCCATTCCATTCCATTCCATTCCATTCCATTCCATTCCATTGCATTCCATTCCATTCCATTCCATTCCATTCCATTGCATTCCATTCCATTCCATTCCATTCCATTGCATTCCATTCCATTGCGTTCCATTCCTTTTCATTGCCTTCCATTGCATTCCATTCCATTCCATTCCACTCCTTTCCATTCCATTCCACTCCACTCCTTTCCATTCCATTCCACTCCTCTCCTTTACTTTCCACTCCACTTAATTACGTTCCTAGCCACCTCCCTCCGTTCCTCTCCACTCCACTCCGTTCCACTCCACTCCACTCCATTCCACAACACTCAACTCCATTCCACTCCTCTCCACTCCACTTCACTCCGTTTCACTCCATTCCACTCCATTCTAATCCAATCCAATCCATTCGATTCTGATCCATTTCATTCCACTTCACTCCACTCCACTCCATTACACCCCATTCTTTTTTTTTATTTTATTTTTATTTTTTACCAACAATTTTCTTTTTTTTTGATTTCTTTTTGATTATTATTATTATTATTATTATTATTATTATTATTATTATTATTATTATACTTTAGGCTCTATGGTACATGTGTGCAACGTGCAGGTAAGTTACATATGTATACATGTGCCATGCTGGTGCGCTGCACCCACCTACTCGTCATCTAGCATTAGGTATATCTACCAATGCTATCCCTCCCCCCTCCCCCCACCCCACAACAGTCCCCGAAGTGTGATGTTCCCCTTCCTGTGTCCATGTGTTCTCATTGTTTAATTCCCACCTATGAGTGAGAATATGCGGTGTTTGGTTTTTTGTTCTTGTGATAGTTTACTGAGAATGATGATTTCCAATTTCATCCATGTCCCTACAACGGACATGAACTCATCATTTTTGATGGCTGCATAGTATTCCACGGTGTATATGTGCCACATTTTCTTAATCCTGTCTATCATTGTTGGACATTTGGGTTGGTTCCAAGTCTTTGCTATTGTGAATAATGCTGCATTAAACATACGTGTGCATGTGTCTTTATAGCAGCATGATTTATAGTCCTTTGGGTATATACCCAGTAATGGGATGGCTGGGTCGAATGGAATTTCTAGTTCTAGATCCCTGAGGAATCGCCACACTGACTTCCACAAGGGTTGAACTAGTTTACAGTCCCACCAACAGTGTAAAAGTGTTCCTATTTCTCCACATCCTCTCCAGCACCTGTTGTTTCCTGAGTTTTTAATGATTGCCATTCTAACTGGTGTGAGATGGTATCTCATTGTTGTTTTGATTTGCATTTCTCTGATGGACAGTGATGGTGAGCATTTTTTCATGTGTTTTTTGGCTGCATAAATGTCTTCTTTTGAGAAGTGTCTGTTCAGGTCCTTCGCCCACTTTTTGATGGGGATTTTTGTTTTTTTCTTGTAAATTTGTTGGAGTGCATTGTAGATTCTGGATATTAGCCCTTTGTCAGATGAGTAGGTTGCGAAAATTTTCTCCCATTTTGTAGCTTGCCTGTTCACTCTGATGACAGTTTCCTTTGCTGTGCAGAAGCTCTTTAGTTTAATTAGATCACATTTGTCAATTTTGGCTTTTGTTGCCATTGCTTAAAAACCACATGATTATCTCAATAGATGCAGAAAGGGCCTTTGACAAAATGCAACAACCCATCATGCTAAAAACTCTCAATAAATTAGGTATTGATGGGACGTATCTCAAAATAATAAGAGCTATTTATGACAAACCCACAGCCAATATCATACTGAATGGGCAAAAACTGGAAGAATTCCCTCTGAAAACTGGCACAAGACAGGGATGCCCTCTCTCACCACTTCTATTCAACATAGTGTTGGAAGTTCTGGCCAGGGCAATTAGGCAAGAGAAGGAAATCAAGTGTATTAAATTAGGAAAAGAGGAAGTCAAATTGTCCCTGTTTGCAGATGACATGATAGTATATCTAGAAAACCCCATTGTCTCAGCCCAAAATCTCCTTAAGCTGATAAGCAACTTCAGCAAAGTCTCAGGATACAAAATCAATGTAGAAAAATCACAAGCATTCTTATACATCAATAACAGACAGAGAGCCAAATCATGAGTGAACTCCCATTCACAATTGCTTCAGAGAGAATAAAATACCTAGGAATCCAACTTACTAGGGATGTGAAGGACCTCTTCAAGGAGAACTACAAACCACTGCTCAAGGAAATAAAAGAGGATACAAACAAATGGAAGAACATTCCATACTCATGTGTGGGAAGAATCAATATCATGAAAATGGCCATCCTTCCCAAGGTAATTTACAGATTCAATGCCATCCCCATCAAGTTACCAATGACTTTCTTCACAGAATTGGAAAAAACTGCTTTAAAGTTCATATGGAACCAAAAAAGAGCCCGCATCGCCAAATCAATCCTAAGCCAAAAGAACAAAGCTGGAGGCATCATGCTACCTGACTTCAAACTATACTACAAGGCTACAGTAACCAAAACAGCATGGTACTGGTACCAAAACAGAGATATAGATCAATGGAACAGAACAGAGCCGTCAGAAATAATGCCACATATCTACAACTATCTGATCTTTGACAAACCTGAGAAAAACAAGAAATGGGGAAAGGATTCCCTATTTAATAAATGGTGCTGGGAAAACTGGCTAGCCATATGTAGAAAGCTGAAACTGGATCCCTTCCTTACACCTTATACAAAAATCAATTCAAGATGGATTAAAGACTTAAATGTTAGACCTAAAACCATAAAAACCCTAGAAGAAACCTAGGCATTACTATTCATGACATAGGCATTACACCCCATTCTACTCCATTTAATACCATTCCACTCCATTCCATTGCATTCCATTCCACTCCACTCTTTTCCACTCCATTCCATTCCATTCCACTCCATTCCATTCCACTACACTCCATTCCAAACCATTCCATTCCCCTCCGTTAGGTTCCACTTCACTCCGTTCCATTCCACTGCACTCCAATTCCTTCCACCCCACTCCAATCCATTCCACTACACTCCATTCTCTTCCACTCCATTCCACTTCACTCCACTGCACTGCATTCCATTCCACTCCTCTCCACTCCTTTAAACACCAATCCATTCCATTTCACTCCAGTACATTCCATTCCACTCCACTCTGTTCCATTCCATTCCACTCCATTCCATTCCACTCAACTCCCTTCCATTGTTCTGCATTTCACTGCATTCCATTTCATTTCACTCCACTCCACTCCACTGCATTCCACTCCATTCTATCCAACCCCATTCCTTTCCAATCCTCTCCACTCCTCTCCACTCCACTCCTCTCCACTCCACTCTATTCCACCCCATTCCATTGCATTCCATTCCATTCTCATGCAGTCCATTACATTCCACTCCATTCTACCCCATTCCATTCCTTTCCATTCCACTCCACTCCAGTGTATTCCACTCCACTCCATTCCAACCCAGTCCATTCCACTCCACTCCACTCCATTCCACTCCATTCCATTCCACTTCATTCCATTCCACTCAACTCCATTGTACTCCACTCCATTCCAGTCCACTACATTCCATTCCACTACGTTCCATTTCACTCCATTTCATTCCACTCTTCTCCATTGCATTCCACTGCACTCCCTTCCCTTCCATTCCATTCCACTCCCATCCATTCCATTCCACTCCACATCATTCCATTCCATTCCACTCTACTTCATTCCACTCCACTCCAGTCGACTCCTTTACATTCCAATCCATTCCACTCCACCCGTTTCAACTCCATTCCATTCCATTCAACTCCACTCCATTCCACTCCACACCACTACACTCCCTTCCACTCCACTCGAATCCACTCCACTCCAATCCACTCCACTCCATTCCATTCCGTTCCATTCCTTTCCACTCCACATCATTCCACTCCATTTCATTCCATTCCATTCCAGTCCTCTCCATTTCATTCCATTCTATTCCATCCCACTCCACTTCATTCCACTCCACTCCTTTCCTCTCCATTCTATTCCTTTCGACTTCACTCCACGCTATTCCACTCCACTCCATTCTACTCCATTCCATTCCACTCCATTCCACTCCACTCTACTCCGCTCCACACCATTCCACTCCACTCCATTACATTCCACTCCATTCCATTCCGTTCCACTCCTCCCCAATACATTATTCTCCATTCCATCCCATTCCACTCCATTCGTATCCATTCCACTAAACTCCATTCCATTCCACTGCGCTCCACTCTACTCCATTCCATTCCATTACAATCCATTCCATTCCACTCCACTCTATTCCATTCTACTCCATTCCACTTCATTGCATTCCATTCCTCTGGACTCCACTCTATTCCACTCCACTCCATTCCACTCTATTGCATTCCATTCCATTCCATTTCACTAAAATCCACTCCACTCCACTCCACTCCATTTCACTCGCCTCCTTTCCACTCCAGTCCAATCCACTCCACTCCACTCCCTTCCACTCACCTTGATTACACTCCACTCCACTAAACTCCATTCCATTCCAATCCACTCCAATCCATTCCACTCCATTCCTTTCAATTCCATACCATTCCTCTCCATTCCATTCCATTCTCTTCCATTCAAATCCTAGCCTTTCCATTCCACTCCAATCCACTCCATGCCATTCCATTCCACTCCTCTCCACCCCAATCCACTCAACTCCATTCCACTCCATTCCATTCCACTCCGTTCCATTAGACTCCATTCCAATCCACTCCACTCCACTACACTCTACTGCACTCCACTCCACTCCATTTCATTCCACTCCACTTCACTCCACTGATTCCATTCCATCCCATTGCTCTCCATTCCATTCCACTCCACTTCACTCCACTCCTTACTTTCAGTTGTACTCCACTCCTTACTTTCAGTTGTACTCCACTCCATTGCATTCCACTGCACTCAACTCCATTCCATTACATTACACGCCATTCCACTCCTCTCCACTCCATTCCACTCCGCTCCACTTCACTCCCCTCCATTCCATTGCATTCCACTCCACTCCATTCCCCTGAACTCCATTCCTTTCCACTCCATTTTACGTCACTCCCCTCCACTCCATTGCATAACATTCCATGCCATTTCACTCCATTACATTCCATTCCTTTCTTTCGACAGGATATCACTGTCACCCAAGCTGGAGTTCAGTGACACAATCTCAGCTCACAATACATGTAAACTTTCCATTGCATTGCGTTCTATTCCCTTGCATTCCATTACATTCCATTCCGTTCCATTCCTTTCCATTCCACTCCATTCCACTCCTCTCCACTGCATTCCATTCCATTTCACTCCATTCCATTGCACTCCTTTCTTTCAACAGGCTCTCCCTGTGTCACACAGGTTGTAGCGCAGTGGCACAATCTCAGCACACATTTCTCCTTTCCGTTCCGTTCTGTTCCATTCTGTTCCATTCCATTCCGTTCCGTTACACTCCACTGCAGTCCACTACAGTACATTCCATTAGATCTGAATCCATTCCACTCCTTTCCACTCCTCTCCACTCCACTGCACTCCACTCCTATACATTACATTCCATCACATTCCATTCTTCTCCATTCCACTGTACTCCACTCTACCGCAATATACTCCACTTCATTCCACTCCATCTCGTTCCTTTCCATTCCTCTCCATTCTACTACACTCCACTTCACTCCACTGCACTCCAGTCCAGTCAATTCCATTGCATTCCATTCCATTCTATTGCACTGCATTCCATTCCATTCCTTTCCTACAAGAGTATCCCACTCTGTCACCAAGCCTGCAGTGCAGTGGCACAGTGTAAGCTCACATTTCATTATTCCACTGCACTTCATACCATTCCATTCCATTGCATTGCACTGTATTCCATTCCATTCCATTCCATTCCACTCCACTCCACTCATCTCCACTCCACTGCACTCCACTACCATCCACTCCACTCCATGCCACTCCTATCATTTCCATTCCATTCCACTCCATTACACTCCAATCCATTCCATTCCACACCAGTCTATTCCACTCCATTCCCCTCCACTCCATTCCACTCCACTCCACTCCATTCCATTCTTGTCAATTTCATTCCATTCCATTCCATTTCAATCCACTCCATACCATGCCACTGTAGTCCACTCTATTCCATTTCAGTCCACTCCACTCCATTCCACTCCATTCCACTCCATTCTATTCCACTCCATTCCATTCCACTCCACTCCACTCCATTCCACTCCACTCCATTCCATTCCATTCTACCCTACTCCAATACATTCCACTCCACTCCATTGCATTCCACTCCACTTCATTCTCTTCCACTCCATTCCACTCACATTAAACTCCATTTCACTTCACTCCACTCCACTCCATTTCACTACATTCCAATCCACTCCACGCCATGCCACTCCATTCCATTCCACTCCTCTCCAGTCCAATACACTCCACTCCATTCCAATCCATTCCACTCCACTCCGTTACATTCCTTTCCAAACCACTCCATTCCATTCCACTCCACTCCCTTCCATTCCAATCGTCTCCATTCCAATCCATTCCACACCATTCCATTCCATTCCACTCCACTCCAATCCATTACTTTACAATCCACTCCATTCTGTTCCACTTTACTTCATTCCACTGCACTCCACTCCACTCCATTCCATTCCAGTCCATTCCACTCCATTCCGTTCCACCCCATTCCATTCCAATCCAATCCATACCATGCCACTGTAGTCCACTCTATTCCATTTCAGTCCACTCCACTTCATTCCAATCCATTCCACTCCATTCTATTCCACTCCATTCCATTCCACTACACTCCACTCCAATCAACTCCACTCCACTCCATTACATTCCACTCCATACCATTCCTTTCCACTCTACTCCATTCCATTCCATTAAACTCCTCTTCATTCCATTGCATTCCACTCCATCCCATTCCATAGCATTCCACTCCTCTACATTCCATTCCACTCCATTCTACTCCATCCCACTGCACTCCATTCCATTCCATTCCATTCCACTCAGCTCCACTGCTTTCCACTCTGCTCCATTCCATTCCACTCCACTCCATTCCATTCCACTCCACTCCATTCCATTCCACTCCACTCCATTCCACTCCACTCCACTCCACTCTATTCCACTCCACTCCACTCCATTACTCTCCACTCCTTTCCATTCCACTTCACCCCACTCCACTCCATTCCATTCCACTCCATTCAGTTACTCTCCATTCCACTCCATTGCACTCTATTCCATTCCATTTCATTCCAATCCACTCCATTCAATTCCATTCCACTCCATTCCAATCCATTCCACTCTATTCCACTCCACTCCGATCTATTCCATTCCATTCCATTCCACTCCACTCCTTTCCATTCCAATCCATTCCATTCCACTCCATTCCACTCCATTGCACTCTTTTACACTCCATTCCTTTCCAATCTACTCCATTCTACTCCACTCCACTCCCCTCCAATCTACTCCAATCCAATCCATTCCACTCCACTCCACTCCATTCGATTCCACTGCATTCCACTCCATTGCATTCCACTCCATTCCATTGCATTCCACTCCACACCCTTACATTCAATTCCACTCCATTTCATTCCATTCCATGCATTTCCATTCTGTTCCATTCCACTCAATTCCACTCCACTCCACTCCAATCCATTCCATTCCATTTCACTCCTTTCTTTCGACAGGATCTGAGTCTGACACATGGCTGTAGCGCAGTGGCACAATCTCAGCACACATTTCTCCGTTCCATTCCGCTCCGTTCTGTTCCATTCCGTTACATTCCATTCCTGTCCTTTCCCCTCAAGTCTGCTCCTCTCCACTACATTCCATTATATCCGACTCTGTTCCACTCCATTCCAATCCCCTCAACTCCACTGCACTCCACTCCACTCCATTCCACTCCACTCTATTCCATTCCACTCCATTCCATTCTATTCCATTCCACTCCATTCCACTCCTCTAGATTCCATTCCACTCCACTCCATTCCATTCCCTCCCATTCCACGCCTTTCCATTCCATTCCACTCCACTCCATTCCATTCTGCTCCACTCAATTCCATTCCACTCAACTCCACTCCATTCCACTCCACTCCATTCCATTCTTCTCCATCTCCTTCCACTCCATTCCGTTCCACTCCACTCCTCTCCATTCCACTCCACTCCACTCCACCCCATTCCATTCAACTCCACTCCATTGCATTCCACTCCACTCCATTCCATTCCATCCCTTTCCACACCTCTCCATTCCATTCCACTCCACTCCATTGCATTCCACTACACTCCATTCCATTCTACTCAACTCCACGCCAGTCCACTCCACTACATTCCATTCCATGCCACTGCATTCCATTCCACTCCAGTCAACTCCATTCCACTCCACACCAATCCCTTCCACTCCACGACATTCTGCTCCACTCCATTCCATTGCACTCAACTCCACTCCATTCCACTCCACTATATTCCATTCCCCTCCATTCCATTGCATTAAACTCCATTACATTCCATTCCTTTCTATACAAAGGATCTCACTCTCTCACAAATGCTGGAGTTCAGTGACACAGTCTCAGCTCACCTTTCTTTTCACCATTCCATTGCAATCCGTTCCATCCAATTCCATTCCATTCTATTTCACTCCACTCCACTCCAATCCATTCCATTCCCCTCCATCCCACTCTATTCGACTCCATTCCACTCCACTTCAATCCACTCAACTCCACTCTACTCCCCTCCATTCCATTCAATTCCTATACATTCCACTCCATTCCATTCCACTCACCTCCATTCCATTCCACTCCATTTCATTCCTATCCATTCCATTCCACTCCATTCCATTCCATTCCACTGCATTCCACTCCATTCCATTTCATTCCTCTCCACTGCAATCCACTCCACTCCACTCCATTCCACTCCATTCTATTCCACTCCGTTCCATTCCAATCCACTCCCCTCCACTCCATTCTACTCCACTCCATTCCATTCCACTCTATTCCACTCCAATACACTCCACTCCACTCCATTCCATTGCACTCCACTCCGTTACATTCCACTCCATTAAATTCCATTCCACTCCACTCCACTATGCTCCACTCCATTTGACTCCATTCCAATCCACTCCATGCCAAGCCACTCCATTCTATTCCATTCCTTTCCATACCAATGCACTCCATTCCATTCCACTCCATTCCATTCCATTCCTTTCCAATCCACTCCATTCTATTCAACTCCACTCCATTCCCTTCCACTCCTCTCCATTCCAACCCACTCCACTCCATTTCGTTCCTTTGTTTCCACACGACATCACTGTGTCACCCAGTCTGGAGTGGAATGGCACAATCTCAGCTCACATGACACGTCAACTTTCCATTGCATTGCATGCTATTCCATTGCATTCCGTTGAATTCCATTGCATTTCATTTCATTCCATTTAATACCATTCCATTCCACCTCGTACCACTCCACACCACTCCACTCCATTACATTCCATTACATCCGATTCCATTCAACTCCTTTCCACTCCTGACCCCTCCAATACACTCCACTTCTATCCATTCCACTCCATTCCATTCCAATCCGATCCATTCCACTTCACACCACACCACCACACTCCACTCCACTTCATTCCATTCCATTCCATCCCATTCCATTCCTCTCCATTACACTCCACTCCACTTCATTCCACTCCACTCAAGTCCACTCCATTCCAATACATGCCACTGCATTCCATTGCATTCCTTTCTTTCTGGATTATCTCACTCTGTCATCCAGCCTGGAGCACAGTCTCACAATCTCAGCTCATATTTCATTACTCCATTCCCTTCCATTCCACACCATTCCATCACATTCCACCCCAGTTCATTCCATTCCATTCCATTCCATTCCATTACAGTCCACTCCACTGCACTTCAGTACATTCCACTCCAGTACACTTCACTCCACTGCACTCCATTCCACTCCACACCACTCCAATCCATTCAATTCAACTTCACTCCACCCCACTCCATTCCACCCCACTCCATTCCACTCCACTCCATTCCATCCCACTCCATTCCACTCCATTCCACTCGAGAGCACTCCACTCCACTTCACTCCACTCCACTCCACTGCACTCCACTCCATTCCACTCCACTCCACTCCATTCCACTCCACTCCACTTCACTCCTCTCCACTCGATTCCACTCCATTCGATTCCATTCCACTCCCGTCCATTCATTTCCACTCCACTCCATTCCATTCCACTGCATTCCATTCCATTCCATTCCACTCCATTTCATTCCATTCCACACCACTCCTTTCCATTCCACTCCGCTCCATTCCATTCCATTCCACTCCACCCCATTCCATTCCATTCCACTCCACTTCACTCCACTCCTTTCCATTACACGCCACTCCATTCCATTACATTCCACTCCACTCCATTCCATTCCACTCCATTCCACCTCATTGTATTCCATTTCACTCCACTCCTCTCCAGTCCATTCCATTCCACTCCATTCCACTCCATTGCACTCCACTCTACTCCATTCCATTCCATTCTACTCCACTACATTCCATTCCTCTCCATTTCATTCCACTCCTCTTCATACCATTGCACTCCACTCCATCCCTTTCCATAGGATTCCACTGCTATCCATTCCGTTCCACTCCACTCCATTCCATTCCAATCCACTCCACTCCACTCCACTCCACTCCACTCCACTCTATTTCATTCAATTAAACTCCATTCCATTCCATTCCTTTCTTTCCACAGGATCTCACACTGCCACAAAGGCTGGAGTGCAGTAGCACAATCTCAGCTCACATTTCTTTTCATCATTCCATTGCATTCCATTCCATCCCATTCCATTCCATTCCATTCAATTTCACTCCACTACACACCACTCCACACCAGTCCATTCCACTCCTTCCATTTCCATTCGAGTCCATTCCACTCCACTGCACTCCACTTCATTCCCCTCCATTCCATTCCATTCCTTTCTTTCGACAGGATGTCACTGTGTCAGCCAGGCTTTAGTGCAGTGGCACAATCTCAGCTCACATTGCAAGACAACTTTCCATTGCACTGCATTTTATTCCATTACATTCCAAAGCTTTCCATTCCTTTCCTTTCCTTTTAATTCCAATGAATTCCATTCTATTCCACGCTACTCCACTCCACTCCACTCCATTCCACACCACTCCACTCGATTCCACTCCAGTCCATTCTATTCCACTCCACTCCATTCAATTCCACTCCACTCCATTCCATTCCACTTCATTCCATTCAATTCTACTCCATTCCATTACGTTCCACTCCAATCCATTCCATTCCACTCCACTCCATTCCATTAGATTCCACTCCAGTCCATTCCATTCCACTCCATTCCACCCCATTCCGTTCCATTCCACTCCACTCCACTTCACTCCATTCCACTCCACTCCATTCCACTGCACTCCTCTTCACTCCACTCCATTCCATTCCATTCCACTTCATTCCATTCCATTCCACTCCATTCCATTACATTCCACTCCTCTACATTCCATTTCATTCCACTCCATCCCATTCCATAGCATTCCACTCCAGTCCATTCCATTCCACTCAACTCAATTCCATTCCACTCCACTCCATTCCACTACACTCCACACCACTTCACTCCAGTCCATTCCATTCCACTGCACTCGACTCCATTCCACTCTACTGCACTCCACTCTATTCCACTCCACTCCACTCCATTACACTCCACTCCATTCCATTCCACTTCACTCCAATCCACTCCATTCCGTTCCATTCCACTCCATTCCATTACACTCCATTCCAATCCGTTGCACTCTATTCCACTCCATTGTATTGCAATCCACTCCATTCAATTCCATTACACTCCACTCCATTCCACTCCCCTCCACTCCACTCCAATCCACTCCAATCCAATCCTTTCCACTCCACTCCACTCAATTACGTTGCATTCCACTCCATTTCTTTCCACTCCATTCCATGACATTCAACTCCACAACCTTGCATTTCATTCCACTCCATTCCATTCCATTCCATTCCACTCCATGTCATTTCAATCGATTCCATTCCACTCAATTCCACTACACTACATTCCAATCCATTCCATTCCATTTCACTCCTTTCTTTCAACACGATCTCCATCTGTCACAAGGCTGTAGCGCAGTGGCACAATCTCAGCACACATTTCTCCGTTCTGTTCCACTCCATTCTGTTCCATTCCATTCCATTCCATTCCAATCCATTCCACTCCACTCTACTCCAACACACTACTTCTATTTCATCCGATTCCGTTCCACTCCATTCCACTCCCCTCCACATCACTATACTCCATTCCACTACACTCTATTCCATTCCAGTCCATTCCATTCCATTCCATTCCACTCCTCTAGATTTCATGCCACTCCACTCCAATCCATTCCATCCCATTCCACGCCTCTCCATTCCATTCCACTCCACTCCATTCCATTCTGCTCCACTCAATTCCATTCCACTCAACTCCACGCCATTCCACTCCACTCGATTCCATTCCATATCATTTCACTCCATTCCATTCCACTCCACTCCATTCCATTGCACTCCACTCCATTCCATACCATCCCTTTCCACTCCTCTCCATTCCATTCCACTCCAAACCTTTGCATTCCACTCCATTCCATTCCATTCTACTCAACTCCACTCCAGTCCACTCCACTTCATTCCATTCCACGCCACTCCATTTCATTACACTTCTGTCAACTCCATTCCACTCCACACCAATCCATTCCACTCCACGACATTCTGCTCCACTCCATTCCATTGCACACAACTCCACTCCATTCCAGTCTACTCCATTCCATTGCATTCCACTCCATTCCATTCCTTTCCTTTCTTTCCAAAGGATCTCACTCTGTCACAAATGCTGGAATGCAGTGACACAGTCTCAGCTCACCTTGCTTTTCATCATTCCATTGCATTCCATTCCATCCAGTTCCGTTCCATTCTATATCACTCCATTACACTCCACTCCATTCCATTTCACTCCACTCCATTCCATTCGACTCCATTCCACTCCACGTCATTCCACTCCACTACACTCCACTTAACTCCATCCCATTCCATTCGACTCCATTCCATTACATTGCATTCCACTCTATTCCATTCCATTGCATTCCACTCTATTCCATTCCATTCCACTCCATTCCATCCCTGTCCATTCCACTATACTCCATTCCACTCCACTCCATTCCATTCCTGTCCATTCCACTCCATTCCATTCCACTCCACTCCATTTCATTCCATTCCATTCCACTCCAATCCATTCCATTCCACTGCATTCCACTCCATTCCATTTCATTCCTCTCCACTCCAATCCACTCCACTCCACTTCATTCCACTCCATTCTATTCCACTCCATTCCATTCCACTCCACTCCATTCCACTCCACTCCACTCCACTCTATTCCACTCCACTCCACTCCATTACTCTCCACTCCTTTCCATTCCACTTCACCCCACTCCACTCCATTCCATTCCACTCCATTCAGTTACTCTCCATTCCACTCCATTGCACTCTATTCCATTCCATTTCATTCCAATCCACTCCATTCAATTCCATTCCACTCCATTCCAATCCATTCCACTCTATTCCACTCCACTCCGATCTATTCCATTCCATTCCATTCCACTCCACTCCTTTCCATTCCAATCCATTCCATTCCACTCCATTCCACTCCATTGCACTCTTTTACACTCCATTCCTTTCCAATCTACTCCATTCTACTCCACTCCACTCCCCTCCAATCTACTCCAATCCAATCCATTCCACTCCACTCCACTCCATTCGATTCCACTGCATTCCACTCCATTGCATTCCACTCCATTCCATTGCATTCCACTCCACACCCTTACATTCAATTCCACTCCATTTCATTCCATTCCATGCATTTCCATTCTGTTCCATTCCACTCAATTCCACTCCACTCCACTCCAATCCATTCCATTCCATTTCACTCCTTTCTTTCGACAGGATCTGAGTCTGACACATGGCTGTAGCGCAGTGGCACAATCTCAGCACACATTTCTCCGTTCCATTCCGCTCCGTTCTGTTCCATTCCGTTACATTCCATTCCTGTCCTTTCCCCTCAAGTCTGCTCCTCTCCACTACATTCCATTATATCCGACTCTGTTCCACTCCATTCCAATCCCCTCAACTCCACTGCACTCCACTCCACTCCATTCCACTCCACTCTATTCCATTCCACTCCATTCCATTCTATTCCATTCCACTCCATTCCACTCCTCTAGATTCCATTCCACTCCACTCCATTCCATTCCCTCCCATTCCACGCCTTTCCATTCCATTCCACTCCACTCCATTCCATTCTGCTCCACTCAATTCCATTCCACTCAACTCCACTCCATTCCACTCCACTCCATTCCATTCTTCTCCATCTCCTTCCACTCCATTCCGTTCCACTCCACTCCTCTCCATTCCACTCCACTCCACTCCACCCCATTCCATTCAACTCCACTCCATTGCATTCCACTCCACTCCATTCCATTCCATCCCTTTCCACACCTCTCCATTCCATTCCACTCCACTCCATTGCATTCCACTACACTCCATTCCATTCTACTCAACTCCACGCCAGTCCACTCCACTACATTCCATTCCATGCCACTGCATTCCATTCCACTCCAGTCAACTCCATTCCACTCCACACCAATCCCTTCCACTCCACGACATTCTGCTCCACTCCATTCCATTGCACTCAACTCCACTCCATTCCACTCCACTATATTCCATTCCCCTCCATTCCATTGCATTAAACTCCATTACATTCCATTCCTTTCTATACAAAGGATCTCACTCTCTCACAAATGCTGGAGTTCAGTGACACAGTCTCAGCTCACCTTTCTTTTCACCATTCCATTGCAATCCGTTCCATCCAATTCCATTCCATTCTATTTCACTCCACTCCACTCCAATCCATTCCATTCCCCTCCATCCCACTCTATTCGACTCCATTCCACTCCACTTCAATCCACTCAACTCCACTCTACTCCCCTCCATTCCATTCAATTCCTATACATTCCACTCCATTCCATTCCACTCACCTCCATTCCATTCCACTCCATTTCATTCCTATCCATTCCATTCCACTCCATTCCATTCCATTCCACTGCATTCCACTCCATTCCATTTCATTCCTCTCCACTGCAATCCACTCCACTCCACTCCATTCCACTCCATTCTATTCCACTCCGTTCCATTCCAATCCACTCCCCTCCACTCCATTCTACTCCACTCCATTCCATTCCACTCTATTCCACTCCAATACACTCCACTCCACTCCATTCCATTGCACTCCACTCCGTTACATTCCACTCCATTAAATTCCATTCCACTCCACTCCACTATGCTCCACTCCATTTGACTCCATTCCAATCCACTCCATGCCAAGCCACTCCATTCTATTCCATTCCTTTCCATACCAATGCACTCCATTCCATTCCACTCCATTCCATTCCATTCCTTTCCAATCCACTCCATTCTATTCAACTCCACTCCATTCCCTTCCACTCCTCTCCATTCCAACCCACTCCACTCCATTTCGTTCCTTTGTTTCCACACGACATCACTGTGTCACCCAGTCTGGAGTGGAATGGCACAATCTCAGCTCACATGACACGTCAACTTTCCATTGCATTGCATGCTATTCCGTTGCATTCCGTTGAATTCCATTGCATTTCATTTCATTCCATTTAATACCATTCCATTCCACCTCGTACCACTCCACACCACTCCACTCCATTACATTCCATTACATCCGATTCCATTCAACTCCTTTCCACTCCTGACCCCTCCAATACACTCCACTTCTATCCATTCCACTCCATTCCATTCCAATCCAATCCATTCCACTTCACACCACACCACCACACTCCACTCCACTTCATTCCATTCCATTCCATCCCATTCCATTCCTCTCCATTACACTCCACTCCACTTCATTCCACTCCACTCAAGTCCACTCCATTCCAATACATGCCACTGCATTCCATTGCATTCCTTTCTTTCTGGATTATCTCACTCTGTCATCCAGCCTGGAGCACAGTCTCACAATCTCAGCTCATATTTCATTACTCCATTCCCTTCCATTCCACACCATTCCATCACATTCCACCCCAGTTCATTCCATTCCATTCCATTCCATTCCATTACAGTCCACTCCACTGCACTTCAGTACATTCCACTCCAGTACACTTCACTCCACTGCACTCCATTCCACTCCACACCACTCCAATCCATTCAATTCAACTTCACTCCACCCCACTCCATTCCACCCCACTCCATTCCACTCCACTCCATTCCATCCCACTCCATTCCACTCCATTCCACTCGAGAGCACTCCACTCCACTTCACTCCACTCCACTCCACTGCACTCCACTCCATTCCAGTCAACTCCACTCCATTCCACTCCACTCCACTTCACTCCTCTCCACTCGATTCCACTCCATTCGATTCCATTCCACTCCCGTCCATTCATTTCCACTCCACTCCATTCCATTCCACTGCATTCCATTCCATTCCATTCCACTCCATTTCATTCCATTCCACACCACTCCTTTCCATTCCACTCCACTCCATTCCATTCCATTCCACTCCACCCCATTCCATTCCATTCCACTCCACTTCACTCCACTCCTTTCCATTACACGCCACTCCATTCCATTACATTCCACTCCACTCCATTCCATTCCACTCCATTCCACCTCATTGTTTTCCATTTCACTCCACTCCTCTCCAGTCCATTCCATTCCACTCCATTCCACTCCATTGCACTCCACTCTACTCCATTCCGTTCCATTCTACTCCACTACATTCCATTCCTCTCCATTTCATTCCACTCCTCTTCATACCATTGCACTCCACTCCATCCCTTTCCATAGGATTCCACTGCTATCCATTCCGTTCCACTCCACTCCATTCCATTCCAATCCACTCCACTCCACTCCACTCCACTCCACTCTATTTCATTCAATTAAACTCCATTCCATTCCATTCCTTTCTTTCCACAGGATCTCACACTGTCACAAAGGCTGGAGTGCAGTAGCACAATCTCAGCTCACATTTCTTTTCATCATTCCATTGCATTCCATTCCATCCCATTCCATTCCATTCCATTCAATTTCACTCCACTACACACCACTCCACACCAGTCCATTCCACTCCTTCCATTTCCATTCGAGTCCATTCCACTCCACTGCACTCCACTTCATTCCCCTCCATTCCATTCCATTCCTTTCTTTCGACAGGATGTCACTGTGTCAGCCAGGCTTTAGTGCAGTGGCACAATCTCAGCTCACATTGCAAGACAACTTTCCATTGCACTGCATTTTATTCCATTACATTCCAAAGCTTTCCATTCCTTTCCTTTCCTTTTAATTCCAATGAATTCCATTCTATTCCACGCTACTCCACTCCACTCCACTCCATTCCACACCACTCCACTCGATTCCACTCCAGTCCATTCTATTCCACTCCACTCCATTCAATTCCACTCCACTCCATTCCATTCCACTTCATTCCATTCAATTCTACTCCATTCCATTACGTTCCACTCCAATCCATTCCATTCCACTCCACTCCATTCCATTAGATTCCACTCCAGTCCATTCCATTCCACTCCATTCCACCCCATTCCGTTCCATTCCACTCCACTCCACTTCACTCCATTCCACTCCACTCCATTCCACTGCACTCCTCTTCACTCCACTCCATTCCATTCCATTCCACTTCATTCCATTCCATTCCACTCCATTCCATTACATTCCACTCCTCTACATTCCATTTCATTCCACTCCATCCCATTCCATAGCATTCCACTCCAGTCCATTCCATTCCACTCAACTCAATTCCATTCCACTCCACTCCATTCCACTACACTCCACACCACTTCACTCCAGTCCATTCCATTCCACTGCACTCGACTCCATTCCACTCTACTGCACTCCACTCTATTCCACTCCACTCCACTCCATTACACTCCACTCCATTCCATTCCACTTCACTCCAATCCACTCCATTCCGTTCCATTCCACTCCATTCCATTACACTCCATTCCAATCCGTTGCACTCTATTCCACTCCATTGTATTGCAATCCACTCCATTCAATTCCATTACACTCCACTCCATTCCACTCCCCTCCACTCCACTCCAATCCACTCCAATCCAATCCTTTCCACTCCACTCCACTCAATTACGTTGCATTCCACTCCATTTCTTTCCACTCCATTCCATGACATTCAACTCCACAACCTTGCATTTCATTCCACTCCATTCCATTCCATTCCATTCCACTCCATGTCATTTCAATCGATTCCATTCCACTCAATTCCACTACACTACATTCCAATCCATTCCATTCCATTTCACTCCTTTCTTTCAACACGATCTCCATCTGTCACAAGGCTGTAGCGCAGTGGCACAATCTCAGCACACATTTCTCCGTTCTGTTCCACTCCATTCTGTTCCATTCCATTCCATTCCATTCCAATCCATTCCACTCCACTCTACTCCAACACACTACTTCTATTTCATCCGATTCCGTTCCACTCCATTCCACTCCCCTCCACATCACTATACTCCATTCCACTACACTCTATTCCATTCCAGTCCATTCCATTCCATTCCATTCCACTCCTCTAGATTTCATGCCACTCCACTCCAATCCATTCCATCCCATTCCACGCCTCTCCATTCCATTCCACTCCACTCCATTCCATTCTGCTCCACTCAATTCCATTCCACTCAACTCCACGCCATTCCACTCCACTCGATTCCATTCCATATCATTTCACTCCATTCCATTCCACTCCACTCCATTCCATTGCACTCCACTCCATTCCATACCATCCCTTTCCACTCCTCTCCATTCCATTCCACTCCAAACCTTTGCATTCCACTCCATTCCATTCCATTCTACTCAACTCCACTCCAGTCCACTCCACTTCATTCCATTCCACGCCACTCCATTTCATTACACTTCTGTCAACTCCATTCCACTCCACACCAATCCATTCCACTCCACGACATTCTGCTCCACTCCATTCCATTGCACACAACTCCACTCCATTCCAGTCTACTCCATTCCATTGCATTCCACTCCATTCCATTCCTTTCCTTTCTTTCCAAAGGATCTCACTCTGTCACAAATGCTGGAATGCAGTGACACAGTCTCAGCTCACCTTGCTTTTCATCATTCCATTGCATTCCATTCCATCCAGTTCCGTTCCATTCTATATCACTCCATTACACTCCACTCCATTCCATTTCACTCCACTCCATTCCATTCGACTCCATTCCACTCCACGTCATTCCACTCCACTACACTCCACTTAACTCCATCCCATTCCATTCGACTCCATTCCATTACATTGCATTCCACTCTATTCCATTCCATTGCATTCCACTCTATTCCATTCCATTCCACTCCATTCCATCCCTGTCCATTCCACTATACTCCATTCCACTCCACTCCATTCCATTCCTGTCCATTCCACTCCATTCCATTCCACTCCACTCCATTTCATTCCATTCCATTCCACTCCAATCCATTCCATTCCACTGCATTCCACTCCATTCCATTTCATTCCTCTCCACTCCAATCCACTCCACTCCACTTCATTCCACTCCATTCTATTCCACTCCATTCCATTCCACTCCACTCCATTCCACTCCACTCCACTCCACTCTATTCCACTCCACTCCACTCCATTACTCTCCACTCCTTTCCATTCCACTTCACCCCACTCCACTCCATTCCATTCCACTCCATTCAGTTACTCTCCATTCCACTCCATTGCACTCTATTCCATTCCATTTCATTCCAATCCACTCCATTCAATTCCATTCCACTCCATTCCAATCCATTCCACTCTATTCCACTCCACTCCGATCTATTCCATTCCATTCCATTCCACTCCACTCCTTTCCATTCCAATCCATTCCATTCCACTCCATTCCACTCCATTGCACTCTTTTACACTCCATTCCTTTCCAATCTACTCCATTCTACTCCACTCCACTCCCCTCCAATCTACTCCAATCCAATCCATTCCACTCCACTCCACTCCATTCGATTCCACTGCATTCCACTCCATTGCATTCCACTCCATTCCATTGCATTCCACTCCACACCCTTACATTCAATTCCACTCCATTTCATTCCATTCCATGCATTTCCATTCTGTTCCATTCCACTCAATTCCACTCCACTCCACTCCAATCCATTCCATTCCATTTCACTCCTTTCTTTCGACAGGATCTGAGTCTGACACATGGCTGTAGCGCAGTGGCACAATCTCAGCACACATTTCTCCGTTCCATTCCGCTCCGTTCTGTTCCATTCCGTTACATTCCATTCCTGTCCTTTCCCCTCAAGTCTGCTCCTCTCCACTACATTCCATTATATCCGACTCTGTTCCACTCCATTCCAATCCCCTCAACTCCACTGCACTCCACTCCACTCCATTCCACTCCACTCTATTCCATTCCACTCCATTCCATTCTATTCCATTCCACTCCATTCCACTCCTCTAGATTCCATTCCACTCCACTCCATTCCATTCCCTCCCATTCCACGCCTTTCCATTCCATTCCACTCCACTCCATTCCATTCTGCTCCACTCAATTCCATTCCACTCAACTCCACTCCATTCCACTCCACTCCATTCCATTCTTCTCCATCTCCTTCCACTCCATTCCGTTCCACTCCACTCCTCTCCATTCCACTCCACTCCACTCCACCCCATTCCATTCAACTCCACTCCATTGCATTCCACTCCACTCCATTCCATTCCATCCCTTTCCACACCTCTCCATTCCATTCCACTCCACTCCATTGCATTCCACTACACTCCATTCCATTCTACTCAACTCCACGCCAGTCCACTCCACTACATTCCATTCCATGCCACTGCATTCCATTCCACTCCAGTCAACTCCATTCCACTCCACACCAATCCCTTCCACTCCACGACATTCTGCTCCACTCCATTCCATTGCACTCAACTCCACTCCATTCCACTCCACTATATTCCATTCCCCTCCATTCCATTGCATTAAACTCCATTACATTCCATTCCTTTCTATACAAAGGATCTCACTCTCTCACAAATGCTGGAGTTCAGTGACACAGTCTCAGCTCACCTTTCTTTTCACCATTCCATTGCAATCCGTTCCATCCAATTCCATTCCATTCTATTTCACTCCACTCCACTCCAATCCATTCCATTCCCCTCCATCCCACTCTATTCGACTCCATTCCACTCCACTTCAATCCACTCAACTCCACTCTACTCCCCTCCATTCCATTCAATTCCTATACATTCCACTCCATTCCATTCCACTCACCTCCATTCCATTCCACTCCATTTCATTCCTATCCATTCCATTCCACTCCATTCCATTCCATTCCACTGCATTCCACTCCATTCCATTTCATTCCTCTCCACTGCAATCCACTCCACTCCACTCCATTCCACTCCATTCTATTCCACTCCGTTCCATTCCAATCCACTCCCCTCCACTCCATTCTACTCCACTCCATTCCATTCCACTCTATTCCACTCCAATACACTCCACTCCACTCCATTCCATTGCACTCCACTCCGTTACATTCCACTCCATTAAATTCCATTCCACTCCACTCCACTATGCTCCACTCCATTTGACTCCATTCCAATCCACTCCATGCCAAGCCACTCCATTCTATTCCATTCCTTTCCATACCAATGCACTCCATTCCATTCCACTCCATTCCATTCCATTCCTTTCCAATCCACTCCATTCTATTCAACTCCACTCCATTCCCTTCCACTCCTCTCCATTCCAACCCACTCCACTCCATTTCGTTCCTTTGTTTCCACACGACATCACTGTGTCACCCAGTCTGGAGTGGAATGGCACAATCTCAGCTCACATGACACGTCAACTTTCCATTGCATTGCATGCTATTCCGTTGCATTCCGTTGAATTCCATTGCATTTCATTTCATTCCATTTAATACCATTCCATTCCACCTCGTACCACTCCACACCACTCCACTCCATTACATTCCATTACATCCGATTCCATTCAACTCCTTTCCACTCCTGACCCCTCCAATACACTCCACTTCTATCCATTCCACTCCATTCCATTCCAATCCGATCCATTCCACTTCACACCACACCACCACACTCCACTCCACTTCATTCCATTCCATTCCATCCCATTCCATTCCTCTCCATTACACTCCACTCCACTTCATTCCACTCCACTCAAGTCCACTCCATTCCAATACATGCCACTGCATTCCATTGCATTCCTTTCTTTCTGGATTATCTCACTCTGTCATCCAGCCTGGAGCACAGTCTCACAATCTCAGCTCATATTTCATTACTCCATTCCCTTCCATTCCACACCATTCCATCACATTCCACCCCAGTTCATTCCATTCCATTCCATTCCATTCCATTACAGTCCACTCCACTGCACTTCAGTACATTCCACTCCAGTACACTTCACTCCACTGCACTCCATTCCACTCCACACCACTCCAATCCATTCAATTCAACTTCACTCCACCCCACTCCATTCCACCCCACTCCATTCCACTCCACTCCATTCCATCCCACTCCATTCCACTCCATTCCACTCGAGAGCACTCCACTCCACTTCACTCCACTCCACTCCACTGCACTCCACTCCATTCCAGTCAACTCCACTCCATTCCACTCCACTCCACTTCACTCCTCTCCACTCGATTCCACTCCATTCGATTCCATTCCACTCCCGTCCATTCATTTCCACTCCACTCCATTCCATTCCACTGCATTCCATTCCATTCCATTCCACTCCATTTCATTCCATTCCACACCACTCCTTTCCATTCCACTCCACTCCATTCCATTCCATTCCACTCCACCCCATTCCATTCCATTCCACTCCACTTCACTCCACTCCTTTCCATTACACGCCACTCCATTCCATTACATTCCACTCCACTCCATTCCATTCCACTCCATTCCACCTCATTGTTTTCCATTTCACTCCACTCCTCTCCAGTCCATTCCATTCCACTCCATTCCACTCCATTGCACTCCACTCTACTCCATTCCGTTCCATTCTACTCCACTACATTCCATTCCTCTCCATTTCATTCCACTCCTCTTCATACCATTGCACTCCACTCCATCCCTTTCCATAGGATTCCACTGCTATCCATTCCGTTCCACTCCACTCCATTCCATTCCAATCCACTCCACTCCACTCCACTCCACTCCACTCTATTTCATTCAATTAAACTCCATTCCATTCCATTCCTTTCTTTCCACAGGATCTCACACTGTCACAAAGGCTGGAGTGCAGTAGCACAATCTCAGCTCACATTTCTTTTCATCATTCCATTGCATTCCATTCCATCCCATTCCATTCCATTCCATTCAATTTCACTCCACTACACACCACTCCACACCAGTCCATTCCACTCCTTCCATTTCCATTCGAGTCCATTCCACTCCACTGCACTCCACTTCATTCCCCTCCATTCCATTCCATTCCTTTCTTTCGACAGGATGTCACTGTGTCAGCCAGGCTTTAGTGCAGTGGCACAATCTCAGCTCACATTGCAAGACAACTTTCCATTGCACTGCATTTTATTCCATTACATTCCAAAGCTTTCCATTCCTTTCCTTTCCTTTTAATTCCAATGAATTCCATTCTATTCCACGCTACTCCACTCCACTCCACTCCATTCCACACCACTCCACTCGATTCCACTCCAGTCCATTCTATTCCACTCCACTCCATTCAATTCCACTCCACTCCATTCCATTCCACTTCATTCCATTCAATTCTACTCCATTCCATTACGTTCCACTCCAATCCATTCCATTCCACTCCACTCCATTCCATTAGATTCCACTCCAGTCCATTCCATTCCACTCCATTCCACCCCATTCCGTTCCATTCCACTCCACTCCACTTCACTCCATTCCACTCCACTCCATTCCACTGCACTCCTCTTCACTCCACTCCATTCCATTCCATTCCACTTCATTCCATTCCATTCCACTCCATTCCATTACATTCCACTCCTCTACATTCCATTTCATTCCACTCCATCCCATTCCATAGCATTCCACTCCAGTCCATTCCATTCCACTCAACTCAATTCCATTCCACTCCACTCCATTCCACTACACTCCACACCACTTCACTCCAGTCCATTCCATTCCACTGCACTCGACTCCATTCCACTCTACTGCACTCCACTCTATTCCACTCCACTCCACTCCATTACACTCCACTCCATTCCATTCCACTTCACTCCAATCCACTCCATTCCGTTCCATTCCACTCCATTCCATTACACTCCATTCCAATCCGTTGCACTCTATTCCACTCCATTGTATTGCAATCCACTCCATTCAATTCCATTACACTCCACTCCATTCCACTCCCCTCCACTCCACTCCAATCCACTCCAATCCAATCCTTTCCACTCCACTCCACTCAATTACGTTGCATTCCACTCCATTTCTTTCCACTCCATTCCATGACATTCAACTCCACAACCTTGCATTTCATTCCACTCCATTCCATTCCATTCCATTCCACTCCATGTCATTTCAATCGATTCCATTCCACTCAATTCCACTACACTACATTCCAATCCATTCCATTCCATTTCACTCCTTTCTTTCAACACGATCTCCATCTGTCACAAGGCTGTAGCGCAGTGGCACAATCTCAGCACACATTTCTCCGTTCTGTTCCACTCCATTCTGTTCCATTCCATTCCATTCCATTCCAATCCATTCCACTCCACTCTACTCCAACACACTACTTCTATTTCATCCGATTCCGTTCCACTCCATTCCACTCCCCTCCACATCACTATACTCCATTCCACTACACTCTATTCCATTCCAGTCCATTCTATTCCATTCCATTCCACTCCTCTAGATTTCATGCCACTCCACTCCAATCCATTCCATCCCATTCCACGCCTCTCCATTCCATTCCACTCCACTCCATTCCATTCTGCTCCACTCAATTCCATTCCACTCAACTCCACGCCATTCCACTCCACTCGATTCCATTCCATATCATTTCACTCCATTCCATTCCACTCCACTCCATTCCATTGCACTCCACTCCATTCCATACCATCCCTTTCCACTCCTCTCCATTCCATTCCACTCCAAACCTTTGCATTCCACTCCATTCCATTCCATTCTACTCAACTCCACTCCAGTCCACTCCACTTCATTCCATTCCACGCCACTCCATTTCATTACACTTCTGTCAACTCCATTCCACTCCACACCAATCCATTCCACTCCACGACATTCTGCTCCACTCCATTCCATTGCACACAACTCCACTCCATTCCAGTCTACTCCATTCCATTGCATTCCACTCCATTCCATTCCTTTCCTTTCTTTCCAAAGGATCTCACTCTGTCACAAATGCTGGAATGCAGTGACACAGTCTCAGCTCACCTTGCTTTTCATCATTCCATTGCATTCCATTCCATCCAGTTCCGTTCCATTCTATATCACTCCATTACACTCCACTCCATTCCATTTCACTCCACTCCATTCCATTCGACTCCATTCCACTCCACGTCATTCCACTCCACTACACTCCACTTAACTCCATCCCATTCCATTCGACTCCATTCCATTCCATTGCATTCCACTCTATTCCATTCCATTCCATTCCACTCCATTCCATCCCTGTCCATTCCACTATACTCCATTCCACTCCACTCCATTCCATTCCTGTCCATTCCACTCCATTCCATTCCACTCCACTCCATTTCATTCCATTCCATTCCACTCCAATCCATTCCATTCCACTGCATTCCACTCCATTCCATTTCATTCCTCTCCACTCCAATCCACTCCACTCCACCTCATTCCACTCCATTCTATTCCACTCCATTCCATTCCAATCCACTCCACTCCACTCCACTCCACTGCGTTCCACTCCACTCTATTTCATTCCACTCTATTCCACTCCAATAAACTCCACTCCACTCCATTCCATTCCACTACACTCCATTACATTCCACTCCATTCCACTCCATTAAATTCCATTCCTCTCTATTCCACTATGCTCCACTCCATTAGACTCCATTCCAATCCACTCCACGCCATGCCACTCCATTCCTTTCCACTCCTCTCCATTCCAATACACTCTACTCCATTCCATTCCATTTCACTCCACTCCATTCCATTCCTTTCCAATACACTCCATTCTATTCTACTCCACTCCATTCTCTTCCACTCCTCTATATTCCAATCTACTCCACTCCATTTCGTTCCTTCCTTTCTACACGATATCACTGTGTCACCCAGGGTAAGTGGGGTGGCACAATCTCAGCACACGTTACACGTCAACTTTCCATTATATTTCATGCTACTCCGTTGCATTGCATTGCCTTTCATTCCATTCCATTCCATTCCACTTAATTCCATTCCATTCCACTCCGTACAAATCCACACCACTCCAGTCCACTACATTCCATTACTTCCGATTCCATTCCACTCAATTCCACTCCTCTCCTCTCCAACGCACTCCACTATTATCCATTCCACTCCATCCCATTCCAATCCGCTCCATTCCACTGGACACCACACCACCACACTCCACTCCACTTCATTCCATTCCATTCCAACCCATTCCATTCCTCTCCATTCCACTCTACTCCACTTCACTCCATTCCATTCCAGTCCACTCCATTTGATTCCATTATATTCCATGCCACTGCATGCCATTCGATTCCTTTCTTTCTAGAGTATCTCTCTCTGTCACCCAGCCTGGAGTGCAGTGGCACAATCTCAGCTCACATTTCTTTTTTTCATTCCTTTCCATTCCATTCCATTCCAGTCCACTCCACTCCATTGAATACCACTCCACTCCACTCCACTCCAGTGCACTCCATTCCACTCCAGTCCACTCCACTCCATTCCATTCAACTCCACTCCACTCCATTCCACCACATTCCATTTCAATCCACTCTGCTCCATTCCACTCAATTCCACTCCACTCCACTCGACTGCACTCCACTCCACTTCACTCCACTCCACTCCACTGCACTCCACTCCACTCCTTTCCACTCCACCCCACTGTATTCCACTCGATTCCACTCCATTCCATTCCACTCCATTTCATTCCATTCCACTCCACTGCATTGCATTCGACTCCATTCCACTCCATTCCATTCCATTCCACTCCACTCCATTCCATTCCACTCGACTCTGCACCATTGTATTCCACTCTACTCCACTCCATTCCATTCCACTCTACTCCACTCCATTCCATTCCACTCTACTCCACTGCATTCCATTCCTCTCCATTTAATTCCATTCCATTCCATTCCACTCCTCTTCATTCCATTGCTCTCCACTCCATCCTATTCCATAGCATTCCACTCCTATCCATTCCATTCCACTCCACTTCATTCCATTCCAATCTACTCCACTCCATTCCACTTCTTTCCACTCCACTACATTCCACTATACTTCTCTCCACTCCATTCCATTCCACTTCACTCCACTCCACTCTACTCCACTCCACTCCACTCCATTCCATTCCATTCCCTTCTTTCCACAGGATCTCACACTGTCACAAAGGCTGGAGTGCAGTGGCACAATCTCAGCTCAGATTTCTTTTCATCATTCCATTGCATTCCAACCCATCCCATTCCTTTCCATTCCATTCTATTTCACACTACTCCATACCATTCCATTCCACTGCATCCCACTCCATTCGAGTCCATTCCACTCCACTCCACTCCACTCCACTCCTTTCCATTCCATTCCATTCCATTTCACTCCATGGCATTTCAATCATTTCTTTTCACAGGATAACACTAGGTCAGCCAGGCTAGAGTGCAGTGGCAAAATGACAGCTCACATTACAGGACATCTTTCCATTTGCACTGCATTCTCTTTAATAACATTTCATTGCTTTCCACTACATTCTATTTCTTTCCATTCCATTCAATTCCATTCCATTCCACGCTGTTCCACTCCACTCCACTCCACTCCGCTGCACTCCACTCGATTCCACTCCATTCCATTCCATTCCACTCCATTCCATTCCACTGCATTCCATTCCATTCCATTCCACTGCATTCGATTGCATTCCATTCCACTGCATTCCATTCCATTCCATTAAACTCTATTCCATTCCATTCCATTCAAATCTATTCCATTCCATTCCACTTCACTCCATTACATTCCACTCCACTCCATTCCATTACATTCTACTCCACTCCATTCCATTACATTCCACTCCACTCCATTCCATTCCCTTCCTTTCCACCCCATTCCATTCCATTCCACTCCACTCCACTCCACATCACTCCATTCCACTCCACTCCATTCCACTCCTCTCCTCTCCACTCCATTCCACTCCATTCCATTCCACTCCATTCCATTCCATCCCACTCCTCTTCATTCCATTTCACTCCACTCCATGCCATTCCATAGCATTCCAGTCCTTTCCATTCCATTCCACTCAAATCAGTTCCCTTCCACTCCACTCCACTCCATTTCACTCACTCCACTCCATTCCACTCCACTCCATTCCACTCTACTTCTCTCCACTCCATTTCATTCCACTCCACTCCACTCCACTGAACTCCACTCTACTCCACACCACTCCATTCCATTCCATTCAATTGCACTCAGTTCCATTCCATTCCTTTCTTTCAACAAGATCTCACACTGTCACAAAGGCTGGAGTGCATTGGCACAATCTCAGCTGACCTTTCTTTTCATCATACCATTGCATTCCATTCCATCCCATTCCATTCTATTCTATTTCAATCCAATCCACTGAACTCATCACAATTCCATTCCACTCCATCTCATTCCATTTGAGTCCATTCCACTCCACTCTACTCCACTCTACTCCACTCCAGTCCACTCCATTCTACTCCATTCCGTTCAATTCCACTTCACTCCTTTGCATTCCATTCATTTCTTTCCAAAGGATATCACTGTGTCAGCCAGGCTGTAGTGCAGTGGCACAATCGCAGCTCACATTACAAGACAACTTTCCGTTACATTGCATTCTATTCCATTACATTCTATTGCATTCCATTCCATTCCATTCCATTCAAATCCATTCCATTCCACTCCGTTCGACTCCACTCCACTCCACAACACTCCACTCCAGTCCACTCCATTATATAACATTCCATTGCATTTCACTCCATTGCATTCCATTCATTTCTTTCAACAGTATGTCACTGTGTCACCCTGGCTTGAGTGCAGTGGCACGATCTCAACTCTCATTACATGTCAACTTTCCATTGCATTTCATTCTATTCCATTGCATTCAATTTCATTAAATTCCATTCCATTCCATTCCATTTCATTCCATTTCAGTCCATTGCATTCATTTCCATTCCATTCCACTCTGTTCCACTGCACTCAACTCCACTACATTCCATTACATCCGATTCCATTCCATTTCATTCCTCTCCTCTCCACTCCACTGGACTCCACTCCACTCCATTCGACTCCATCACATTCCATTTTGCTCCATTCCACTGCACTCCACTCCACCCCAATCCACTCCCCTTCATTCCATCTCATTCAATTCCATTCCCTTCCTATCCATTCCACTCCCCTCCACTTCACTCCGCTCCACTCCAGTACACTCCATTCCATTGCATTCCATTCCATTCCATTGCATTCCATTCCATTCCACTCCATTACATTCCATTCCTTTCTTTTGATAGTATCTCACTATGTCTCCAAGCCTGGAGTGCAGTGGCATTATCTCAGCTCACATTTCATTATTCCATTCCGTTCTATTCCAATCCATTCCATTCCATTCCACTCCATTACATTCCATTCCATTGCACTCCATTCCACTCCCCTCCACCCCACTCCACTCTACTCCATTCCACTCCATTCCGTTCCATTCCATTCTAATATGTTCCATCCCACTATGTTCCATTCCTTTCCTTTCCATTCCATTCCATCCCACTCCACTCCATTCCACTCCCTTCCATTCCACTCCATTCCACTCCCTTCCATTCCATTCCTCTCCACTCCACTACACTTCTCTACTCCACTTCACAAAACCTCATTCCACTCCATTCTATTCCATTACATTGCACTCCGTTTCACTATACTCCACTCCATTCCACTCCACTAAACTCCTTTGCAATCGACTACACTACACTACATTCCATAAAACTCCACTCCGTTCCACTCCACTCCAATCTACTCCACTCCATTCAATTCCATTCCACTCCAATCCATTCCATTCCACTCCATTCTACTACACTCCATTCCAGTTCTTTCCAATCCACACCATTCTTTTCCACTCCACTTCATTCCAGTCCACTCCACTCCACTTCTCTACACTCCACTCCACTCTACTCCACTCCATTCTACTCCACCCCATTCCATTCCACTCCGTGCCATTCCATTCTGTTCCATTCCACTCCTTTCCAGTCCATTCAACTCCACTCCATTCCGTCACTTTCCATTACACTCCACTGCATCCAATCCACTCCACTCCAATGCATTCCACTCTACTCCACCCCATTCCACTCCACTTCAACCCATTCCCCTCTACTTCATTTCCTTCTACTCCACATTCCATTCCGTTCCATTCCATTACACATTCCTTTACCCTTTCCATTCAATTTTACATTCCATTCCATTCCATATCACTCCATTCCACATTCCATCCATTCCATTCCATCACACATTCAATTCCATTCCATTCTATATTCCATTCCATTCCATTCCATTCCATTCCACATTCCATTCCATTCCAATCCATATTGCATTCATTTCTATTCCACATTCCATTCCATTCCATTCCAAACTACATTCCATTCCATTCTATTCCATTCCACATTTCATTACACATTCCATTCCATTCCATTCCACATTCCATTCCATTCCATTCCACGTTCCCTTCCATAACATTCCACATTTCATTCCCTTCCATTCCACATAACAATCCATACCATTGCATACCATTCCACATTCCATTCCATTCCATTCCATTCCACATTCCATTCCACATTCCATTCCATTCCATTCCACATTCCATTCCATTCCAATCCATTCCACCTTCCATTCCATTCTATTCAACATTCCATTCCATTCCATTCCACATTCCATTCCATTCCATTCCACATTCCATTACACATTCCATTCCACATTTCATTCCACATTTCATTCCATTCCATAAAACATTCCATTCCACATTCCATTCAATTCCTTTCCACATTACATTCCACATTCCATTCCATTCCATTCCACCTTCCTTTTTACTTGGCATTCCACGTTCCATTCCACGTTCCATTCCATTCCACATTCCATTTGATTCCATTCCACATTCCATTCCACGTTCCATTCCATTCCATTCCACATTCCATTCCACATTCCATTAAATCCCATGCCACTTTCTGTTCCACATTCCATTCCATTCCATTCCACATACGATTCCATTACATTCAACATTACTTTACCTTCCAAACAATTCCTTTACATTCCATTCCACATTCCATTCTAGTCCATTCCATTCTATTCCATTCCATTCCATTTTCCGTTGCGTTCCATTCCAATCCATTCCACTCCACGTTCCATTCCAATCCATTTCACATTCCACATTCCATTCCATTCTATTCCACATTCCATTCCATTCCATTCCACATTCCATTCCATTCCATTCCACATTCCATTCCACATTCCATTCCACATTTCATTCCACATTTCATTCCATTCCATAAAACATTCCATTCCACATTCCATTCAATTCCTTTCCACATTACATTCCACATTCCATTCCTTTCCATTCCACCTTCCTTTCCACTTGGCATTCCACGTTCCATTCCACGTTCCATTCCATTCCACATTCCATTTGATTCTTTTCCACATTACATTCCACGTTCCATTCCGTTCCATTCCACATTCCATTCCACATTCCATTAAATTCCATGCCACTTTCTGTTCCACATTCCACTCCATTCCATTCAACATACGATTCCATTACATTCAACATTACATTACCTTCCAAACAATCCCTTTACATTCCATTCCACATTCCATTCTAGTCTATTCCATTCTATTCCATTCCATTCCATTTTCCGTTGCATTCCGTTCCATTCCATTCCACTCCACATTCCATTCCAATCCATTTCACATTCCACATTCCGTTCCAACAAATTCCATTCCACCTTCCATTCCATTCCATTCCATTCCACATTCCATTCCATTCCATTGCACATTCCATTCCATTCCACATTCCATTCCATTCCATTCCATTGCACATTCCATTCCATTCCATTCCATTCCACATTCCACGTTCCATTCCACGTTCCATTTCACGTTCCATTCCATTCCATTCCACGTTCCATTCCACATTCAATTCCACATTCAATTCCATTCAATTGCACATTCCATTCCTTTCATTTCCACCTTACATTCCATTCCATTCCATTCCACATTCCATTCCATTCCATTCCACATTCCATTCCATTCCACCTTCCATTCCAATCCATTCCATTCCACGTTCCATTCTATTCCATTCGATTCCACATTCCATTCTATTCCAAATTCCATTCCATTCCACCTTCCATTCCAATCCATTCCATTCCACGTTCCATTCTATTCCATTCGATTCCACATTCCATTCAATTCCACATTCCATTCCATTCCATTAAATTCCACTTTCCAAATTCCATTCCATTCCATTCCATTACACATTACCTTCCATTCCACTTTGCCTTCCATTCCTTTTCACATAATATTCCATTCCATTACACATTTCATTCCATTCCAATCAATTCCCCATTCCATTCCATTCCATTCCATTCCATTCCACGTTCCACTCCATTCCATTCCACATTCCATTCCAAATTCCATTGCATCCCATTCCTCATTCCATTCCATGCCATTCCACATTCCATTCTGTTGAATTCCATATTCTGTTCCATACCATTAGACACTCCGTTCCATTGCACATTCCATTCCGTTCCATTTCACATTACATTCCATTCCATTTCATTCCACATTCCATTCCATTTATTTCACATACCATTCCATTCCAATCCACATTCCATTCCACATTCCATTCCATTCCATTCCATTTTCCATTGCATTCAATTGCATTCCATTCCATTCCATGCCATTCAACATTCCATTCCAATCCATTTCACATTCCACATTCCATTCCAATCCATTCCATTCCACTTTCCATTCCATTCCATTCCACATTCCATTCCATTCCACTGCACATTCCATTCCATTCCACATTCCATTTCATTCCATTCTACACTCCATTCCATTCCATTGAACATTCCATTCCATTCCATATTCCACGTTTCATTCCACGTTCCATTACATTCCATTCGACGTTCCATTTCACATTCAATTCCACATTCCATTCCATTCAATTCCACATTCCATTCCATTCATTTCCGCCTTACTTTCCATTCCATTCCATTCCACATTTCATTCCACTCCTTTCAACATTCCATTCCATTCCACATTCCATTCCAATCCATTCCATTCCACATTCCATTCTCTTCCATTCTATTCCACATTCCATTCTATTCCACATTCCATTCCATTCCATTCCATTCCACTTTCCACATTCCATTCCATTCCATACCATTACACATTCCATTCCATTCCACATTGCCTTCCATTCCATTCCACATTCTATTCCATTCCATTCCACATTCCATTCCATTCCAATCCAGTCCCCACTCCATTCCATTCCATTCTATTCCATTCGACATTCCATTCCATTCCATTCCATTCCATTCCCTTCCACATTCCATTCCACATTCCTTTCCATTCCAATCCACATTCCATTCCATTCCATTCAATTACATTCGATTCCACATCCCATTCCCTTGCATTCCATTCCACATTCCATTCCATTCCATTCCATTCCACATTCCATTCCATTCCATTCCATTCCACATTCCATTCCATTCCATTCCATTCCACATTCTATTCCATTCCATTACAAATTCCATTCTTTTCTGTTCCATATTCCAATCCATTCCATTAGACATTCCATTCCATTCCACATTCATTTCCTTTCCATTTCACATTCCATTCCATTCCATTCCACATTCCAATACATTACATTCCGCATTATATTACATTTCAAGCAATTGCTTTCCATTCCATTCCAACTTCCATTCCATTCCATTCCATTCCATGCCACTTTCCATTGCATTCCATTCCATTCCATTCCATTCCACATTCCATTCCAATCCATTTCATATTCCACATTCCATTCCAATCCTTTCCATTCTACATTCCATTCCATTCCATTCCATCCCACATTCCATTCCATTCCGTTGCACATTCCATTCCATTCTACATTGCATTCCTCTCCATTCCATTCCATTCCATTCCACATTGCATTCCATTCCATTCCACATTCCACGTTCCATTCCACGTTCCATTTAACGTTACATTCCATTCCATTACACGTTCCATTAAACATTCATTTCCGCATTACATTTCATTCAATTCCACATTCCATTCCATTCATTTCCGCCATGCATTCCATTCCATTCCTTTCCACATTGCATTCCACTCCATTCCACATCCATTCCATTCCACATTCCATTCCATTCCACTCCATTCCAGTAAACATTCCTCATCATTCCATTCGACATTCCAATCCATTTCATTCGATTCCATTCAACATTCCATTCCACATTCCATTCCCCGTTTCGTTCCACATTCCATTCCATTCCATTCCACATTCCATTCCACATTCCATTCCACGGTCCATTCCATTCCATCCCACATTCCATTCCACTTTCCATTCCATTCTATTCCGCGTTGCATTCCACATTCCATTCCACGTTCCATTCCACATTCCATTCCCTTCCATTCCACATTCCATACTATTCCATAACATTCCATTCCACCGTCCATTCCATTCCATTCCACTTTTGATTCCGCATTCCATTGCAAATTCCATTCTGTTCCATTCCACATTCCATTCTGCACTCCATTCCACATTCCATTCCACATACCATTCCGTTCCGTTCCATATTCCATTCCACATTCCATTCCACATTCCATTCCATTCCATTCCACATTCCACTGCATTCCATTGCAGATTCCTTTCCACATTCCATTTCATTCCATTCCACATTCCATTCCCTTTAATTCCACATTCCATTCCACATTCTATTCCACATTCCATTGAATTCCACATTCCATTCCATATTCCATTCCGCAGTTCTTTCCACATTCCTTTCCACATTCCATTCCACGTTCCATTCTCATTCCATTGTGTTTCATTTCACATTCCATTCCACAATCCGTTGCATTCCAATTCACCTGCCATTCCACATTCCTTTAAATTCCATTCCATTCCATTTGACATTCCATTCCACATTCCATTCCACGTTCCATTCCAATGTCCGTTAAATTCCATTCCACATTCCATTCCATTCCATTCCACATTCCATTCCATTCCAATAAACATTTCATTCCACATTTCATTCCATTCCATTGCACATTCCATTCCACATTCCATTCTGCATTCCATTCCTTTCCATTCTGTTCCATTCCACACTTGATTCCACATTCTATCCTATGTTCAATTCCACATTCCATTCCACGTTCCATTAGACGTTATATTCCACGATCAATTCCATTGCATTTCACTTTCCATTCCACATTCCATTTCATTCCATTCCATTACAAGTTCCATTCCACATACCATTCCACTTTCCATTCAATTCCATTCCACGTTCCATTCCACTTTCCATTCTATTCCATTCCACGTTCCATTCCACAACCCATTCTACGTTGCAATCCACTTTCCATTCCATATTCCATTAAATTTCCTGCCACATTCCATTCCACATTCCATTCCATTCCTTTCCAAACTCCGTTCCTCATTCCATTCCACATTCCATTCCACATTCCATTCCATTCCATTTCACTTTCCATTCCACATTCCATTCCACTTTTCATTCCACGTTCCATTTGATTTCATTCCATGTTCAATTCCACATTCCATTCGATTCCATTAAACTTTCCATTCCACATTCCATTGCACATTCCATTCCACATTCCATTCTGTTCAATTCCACATTCCATTCAATGTTCCATTCCATTCCATTCCACGTTCCTTTCTATTACACTCCACATTTCATTCCACATTCCCTTCCATTCCCTTCCACATTCTATTCCAAGTTCCATTCCATTCAAATCCACGTTCCATTCCATTTCATTCCACATTCCGTTCCACATTCCATTTCACATTCCGTTCCCTACCATTCCGCATTCCATTCCACATTCCATTCCACATTCCAATCCATTCCATTCCACATTCCGTCATACATTCCATTCCATTCCATTCCACATTCCTTTCTCATTCCATTGCATTACATTTCACATTCCTTTCCACTTTCCATTCCATTCCATTTCACATTTCATACCACATTCCATTCAATTGCATTCCACATTCCATTCCCCATTCCATTCCACTTTCCATTCCATGTTCCATTCCACCTTCCATTCCACGTTCCATTCCATTCCATTCCACGTTCCATACCATTCCATTCGACGTTCCTTTTCATTCCATTCCACATTCCATTCCACTTTACATTTCTCATTCCGTTCCACATTCCATTTCACTTTCCATTCCATTCCATTACACATTCCATTCCATTTCATTCCACATTCCATTCCATTCCATTCTGCATTCCTTTCCAAATTCCATTCAACATTCCATTACACTCCATTCTATTCCACATTCTATTCCATTCCATTGCACAATCCATTCCAAATTCCATTCCACATTCCATTCCAAGTTCCATTCCATTGCATTCCACATTCTAATGCATTCCATTCCTCATTCTATTCCATTCAATTTCACATTCTCTACCATTCCATTCCACATTCCATTGCATTCCATTCCATTCCACATTCCATTCTATAGCATTCTGCCTTCCACTGCATTCTATTCGTTCCGATTCCAAATTCCACTCCATTCAATTCCATTCCATATTCCATTCCATTCGATTCCACATTCCATTCCATTGCATTCCACATTCCATTCCACGTTCCATTCCACGATGCATTCCTTGTTCCATTCCACCTCCCATTTCACGTTCCATTCCTTTCCATTCAAAATTCCATTCCATTCCATTCCACATTCCATTCCATTCCATTCCACATTCCATTCCATGCCATTCCACATTCCATTCCATTCCATTCCACATTCCATTCTATTCCACATTCCATTCCATCTAACTCCACTTTCCATTCCACGTTCCATTTCACATTCCATTCCACATTGCATTCCAAGTTCCATCCCATTCCATTCTACTTTTCAATTGATTCCATTCCACGTTCCATTCCACGTTCCATTCCACATTCCATTTCACATTCCAATCCAAGTTCCATTCCATTCTTTCCAAGTTCCATTCCACTTTCCATTCCATTCTATTCCTCGTTCCATTCCAGTTTCAATTCCACGTTCCATTGCACATTCCATTCCATTACATTCCACGTTCCATTCCACATTCCATTCCATTCCATTCCACTTTCCTTTCCAGAATCCATTCCACATTCCAATCCATTACATACCACATTCCATTTCACATTCTATTCCATTCCATTCTGCATTCCATTCAACATTCCATTGCATTCAATTTCACGTTCCATTCCATATTCCATTCCGCATTCCATTCCACATTCCATTTCACGTTCCATTCCACGATCCATTCCATACTCAATTCCATGATACATTCCACGTTCCATTCCACATTCTTTTCCAATCTATTGCATTCCTCTCCACATTCCCTTCCACATTCCATTCCACGTTCCATTCCACATTCCTTTACATGTTTCATTCTACGTTCCATTGCACATTCCATTCCATTCCTTTCCACATTCAATTCCACGTTCCATTCCATTCCATTCAACTTTCCATTCCATATTCCATTGAACATCCCATTCCACGTTCCATTCCTTGATCCATTCCACGTTCCATTCCACATTCCATTCCGTTCCATTTCACATTACATTCCTCATTCCATTCCACATTCCAATCTATTCCATACCACATTCCATTCCTTTCCATTCCAATCCACATTCCATTGCATTCCATTCCAAGTTCAATTCCATTCCACATTCCATTCCATACCATTCCACATTCCATTCCACATTCCATTGCACATTCCGTTACATATTCCATTCCATTCCATTCTATTCCACATTCCATTCCATTACATTCCACGTTCCATTCCATTCCATTCCACATTCAAGTCCACTTTCCATTCCAAGTTCCTTTCCCCATTCAATTCCTTTCAATTCCACATTCCATTCCATTCCATTGCATTCAACGTTCCATTCCATTCCATTCACTTCCAAGTTCCATTCCATTACATGGCATTCCACATTCCATTCCATTCCATTCCACATTCCATTCAATTCCATTCCATTCCAAATTCCATTCAATTCAATTCCAATCCACATTCCATTCCATTCCATTCCAAGATCAATTCCATCCCACATTCCATTCCATTCCATTCCACATTCCATTGCACATTCTCTTCCATTCTATTCTAGGCAACATTCTATTCCATTCCATTCCATTCCACATTCCATTCCAATTCTTTCCATTGCATGCCACATTCCATTCCATTCCATTCAATTCCATATTCCATTCCATTCCATTCCACATTCCATCACATTCCATTCCAAATTCCATTCCATTACATTACACATTCCATTCCACATTCCATTCCATTTCTTTTGATATTCCATTACATTAGATTCCCTTCGACATTCCATTCGATTCCACGTTGCAATCCATTCCTTTCCACATTCCATTACCTTCCATTGCACATTCCATTCCATTCCACATTCCATTCCATCCCATTCCACATTCCATTCCATTCCATTCCACATTCCTTTCCAAACTCCATTCCATTCCTTTCCACATTCCATTCCATTCCATTCCACATCCCTTTCAGCATTTCTTTCCATTCCATTCCACATTGCATACCATTCCATTCCACATTCCATTCTATTCCATTTTATTGCACTCCACATTGCATTCCATTCCATTCCATTCCATTTCACATTCCATTCCATTCGATTGCATTCCACATTCCATTCCATTCCACATTGCATACCATTCCATTCCATTCGATTCCATTCCACATTCCATTCCATTCCACATTACATGCCATTCCATTCCACATTCCATTCCACATTCCATTTCATTCAATTCCACATTCCATTACACATTCCATTCCAATCCATTCCACATTCCATTGCATTGCATCAATATTCCATTCCATTTCATTCCACATTCCATTCCGCATTCCACTTCATTCCATTTCACATTCCATGCCATTCCATTCCACATTCTATTCTATTGAATTCCACATTCCATTCCATTCCATTCCACATTCCATTCCATTCCATTCCACATTCCATTCCATTCCATTCCACTTTCCGTTACATTCCATTCCAAGTTCCATTCCATTTCACATTCGTTTCCATTCCATTACGTGTTCCATTCCATTCCATTCCAAATTCCATTTCACATTCCATTCCATTCCATTACACATTCCATTCCATTCCACATTGCATTCCATTCCATTCCATTCCACATTCCATTCAACTTTCCATTACATTCCGTTACACATCCCATTCCATACAATTCCACTTTCCATTCCACATACCATTGCACATTCCATTCCATTCCATTCCACATTCCATTGCACATTCCATTCCATTTCATTCCACATTCCATTCTGCATTCCATTCCATTCCATTCACGTTCCATTAAAAATTCCATTCCATCCCATTCCACATTCAATTCCATCTCATTCCACATTCCATTCCACTTTCCATTACATTGCATTCCACATTCCATTCTGATTCCATTCCATTCCATTCCACTTTCCATTCCAAGCATTCCACATACCATTCCACATACCATTCCATTCCGTTCAACATTCCATTACACATTCCATTGCATTCCATTCCACATTCCATTTCATTGCATTCCACATTCCATTACTTTCCATTCCACATTCAATTCCACGTTCCATTTCTATCCATTCCACATTCCATTCCACATTCCGTTCCATTTCATTCCACGTTCCATTCCACATTCCATTCCATTCCATTTCACATTACTTTCCATTCCTTTCCACATTCCATTCAATTCCATTCACATTCCATTCCACATTCCATTCCATTCCAAAATCCTTTACATTCCATTGCACATTCCATTCCAAATTCCATTACATTCCTTTCCACATTTCATTCCATTGCAGTTCACATTCCATTCCATTCCATTCCACATTCCATTCCATTCCATTCCACATTCCATATCATTTCGTATTCCATTCCATTCCACTTTCGATTCCAATACGCTTTCCATTACACATTCCATTCTATTCCATTCCAAATTCCATTCCCTTCCATTTAAAATTTCATTCCATTCCATTCCATTCTATTCCATTCCATTCCATTCCACATTCCAATCCATTCCATTCCACATTTCATTCCACATTCCATTCCTTTCCATACCGCATTCCATTGCACGTTCTATTTCACGTTTCATTCCACGTTAAATTGCACGATCCATTCCACGTTCCATTCCATTCCATTCAAAATTCCATTCCATTCCATTCCATTCCATTCCACATTACATTCCACGTTCCTTTCCTTTCCATTCCACTTTCCATTCCATTCCATTCCGCATTGAATATCAGTCCATTCCACATTCCATTCCACATTCCATTCCATTCCATTCTATTCCATATTGCATTCCATTTCATTCCGCTTTCAATTCCATCACTTTCCACATTCCGTTCCATTCCATTCCAATTTCCATTCAATTCCCTTTCACGTTCCATTCCATTCCATTCCACATTCCATTCCATTCCATTCCACGTTCCATTCCACATTCCATTCCATTCCATTCCACATTCAATTCCATTCTATTCCACATTCCATTCCATTCCATTCCATTCCTTTCCATATTCCATTACGTTGCATTCTATTCCACTTTCCATTCCATTGCCTTGCAACCCACATTCCATTCCGTTCCTTTCAATTCCACATTTCATTCCACATTCCATTCCACATTCCATTCCATTCCATTGCATTCCACTTTCCATTCCATTCCTTTCCATTCCATTCCACATTCCATTCCCCGTTCCATTCCACGTTCCTTTCCATTTTCCATTCCACTTTCCATTCTATTCCATTCCACAATCCTTTCCACGTTCCACTCCTTTCCATTCCGCATTGCCTTCCACATTCCATTCCATTCCATTCCACATTTCATTCAATGTTCTATTCCATTCCATTCCACATTACATTCCATTCCATTTCATATACCATTCCACATTCCATTCCATTCAATTCCACTTTCAATTCCACGTTTCATTCCATTCCATTCCTCATTCCATTCCATTCCATTTCAAATTCCTTTCGATTCCATTCTACATTCCACTCTACATTCCATTGCATTCCATGCCACATTCCATTCCATTCCTTTCCACGTTCCATTCCACAATCCATTCCACTCCATTCCATTCGAGGTTACAGTCAGTATTCCATTCCATTCCATTCCAGAGTGCATTCCAAATTCATTTCCATTCCATTGCACATTCCATTGTGTTCTATTCCACATTCCATTCCATTCCATTCCCCATTCCATTCCACATTCCATTCCATTCCATTCCATTGCACATTCCATTCCACATTCCATTCCATTCCGTTCCATTCCACTTTCCATTCCACATTCCATTACATTCCATTTCACACACCATTCCAAATTCCACTCCATTGCACATTCCATTCCATTATATTCCACATTCCATTCCATTCCACATTGCATTCCATTCCTTTCCACCTTCCATTCCACCTTCCATTGCACGTTCCATTCCACGTTTCATTCCACGTTCCATTCCATTCCACTCCACAATACATTTCACGATTCATTTGACGTTCCGTTCCACGTTCCATTCCCCATTTCATTCCATTACATTTCATGTCCCATTCCGCATTCCATTCCATTCCATTCCACATTCCATTCCATTCCATTCCACGATCCATTCCACGTTCCATTCCATTGCATTCCACACTCCATTGCACATTCCATTCCATTCCATTTCATTCCACATTCCATTCCACATTCCATTGCATTCCATTCCTTTCGGTTCCATTCCATTCCACATTCCATTCCATTCAATTCCATTGCATTCCACATTCCATTCCATTCCATTCCATTCCATTCCATTCCATTCCATTCCACATTCCATTCCATTCCATTCCATTCCACATTCCATTCCATTGCATTCCGCATTCTATTCCATCCATTCCACATTCTATTTCACATTCTTTCCATTCCATTATACGTTCCATTACACATTCATTTCCATTCCATTCCACATTCTATTCCATTCCAATCCATTCAAGTGCACATTCCATTCCATTCCATTCCATTACACGTTCAATTCCATTAAGTTACACATTCCATTCCACATTCATTCCATTGCATTCCACTTTCCATTCCACATTCCATTCCACATTCCATCACATTCCATTCCACATTATATTCCATTCCATTCCACATTCCATTCCCTTCCTTTTCTTTCCATTTCATTCCATTCCATTTCATACTCCATTCCACATTACCTTCCATTCCACTCCACCTTCCATTCCGCATTCCATTACATTCCTTTCCACATTCCATTCCATTCCATTTCAAATTCTATTCCATTCCATTCCACATTCCAATCCATTCGATTCCACATACCATTCCATTCCATTCCATTCCACATTCCGTTCCATTCCATTAAACATTCTATTCCACATTCCATTCCATTCCACATTCCATTCATCAGTCCATTCTATTCCACATTGTATACCATATTCCTTTCCATTCCAATCCCTATTCCACTCCATTCCATTACATAGTCTTTTCCACTTTCCATTCCATTCCATTCCATTCCACATTCCATTCCACAATCCTCTCCATTACATTTCACGTTATATTCCATTCCATTCAATTGCATTCCATTCCCTTCAATTCCACTTTCCATTCCTCATTCCATTCCATATTCCATTCCATATTTCTTTCCATTCCATGGAACATTCCAATCCACTTTCCATTCACTTTCATTCCACTCCACATTCCTTTCCATCCTTTCCTTCATTCTAGTTTCCAATCCATTCAATTCCTTTCCTCCTTTCTAACTTTCAATCCATTCCATTTCACATTCAATTACATTCCATTCCACATTCCATTCCATTCTATTCCACATTCCATTTCGCATTCCATTCAATTCCATTTTACGTTACATTCCACTCCATTACATTTCGTATTCAATTTTATTCCATTCCAAATTCCATTCCACATTCCATTTCATTCCGTTCCATATTCCATTCCATTCCATTCCGCATTCCATTCCATTGCATACCATTCCATTCCACATTCCAATGCATTCCTTTCCACATTCCATTCCATTGTATTCCACATTTCATTTTACATTGCATTCCATTATATCCCACATTCCATTCCACATTCCATTCCATTCGATTCCACATTCCATTCCACATTCCATCCCATTCCATTCCATTCCACATTCCATTCCATTCCATTCTAATCCATTCTATTCCATTCCATTCCAATTCACATTCCATTCCATTCCATTCATTCAATTCCACATTCCAGTCCATTCGATTCCAATACAAATTACATTCCATTCCATTCCACATTCCATTCCACATTCCATTCCATTACAACCTACCTTCCATTCCATTCCATTCCATATTCCATTCCACATTCCCTTCCATTCCACTCCACCTTCCATTCCTTTCTATTCCATTCCATTCCACATTCCATTCCACCCCACATTCCTTTCCTTTCCATTCCATTCCACTCCAATTTCCTTTCCATTGCATTCCATTCTGCAATCGCTTCCACTCCTCTCAACTTTCCATTTGATTCCATTCCACTTTCCATTCCACATTCCTTTCAATTCCATTCCTAAATCCATTCCATTCAGTTGCAACTTCCTTTGAATTCCATTTTACATTTCATTCCATTCTATTTCACCTTCCATTCCATTCCATTCTAGTCTTTTCCACATTCCATTCCATTCCATTCCACATTCCATTCCACTACATTCCTCATGCACTTCCATTCCATTTCATTCCATTACACATTGTATTCCATTCCATTCCATTCCGTTCCTCATTGCATTCCATTCCATTCCATTCCATTCCACATTCCATTCCATTCGATTCCATTCCACCTTCCCTTCCATTCCAATCCACATTGAATTTCATTCCATTCCATGTTCCATTCCACGTTCCATTCAACTTTCTATTCCACGTTTTATTCCATGTTCCACTACACGTTATATTCCATTCCATTCCACGTTCCATACCACATTCCATTCCACGTACCATTCCACTTTTCATTCCTCGTTCCATTCCACATTGCATTCCACATTGCATTCCACAATCCATTCCATTGCATTCCACATTCCATTCCACTTTCCTTTCCACGTTCCTTTCCACGTTCCCTTCGACGTTCCATTCCACGTTGCTTTCCATTCCATTCCACATTCCATTCCACATTGCATTCCTTTGTATTCCACATTCCATTCCACATTCCATTCCGTTCCATTCCACATTCCATTCCACATTGCCTTCCAGATTCTATTCCACGTTCCATTCCAGATTTCATTCCATATCCCATTCCATTACATTCCACATTCCGTTCCATTACATTCCAAATTCCTTTCCAAATTGCATTCCATTCCATTCCACATTCCATTCTACTTTCCATTCCAAGTTCCATTATTTTTCATTCCACGTTCCATTCCACATTCCATTCCATTCCCTTCCAATTTCCATTCCACATTCAATTGCACATTCCTTTCCACATTTCATTCCGTTCCATTACTCATTCCTTTCAACGTTCCATTCCATTCCTTTCCACATTCCATTCCATTACACTCCACATTTCATTCCACCTTTCCTTGCATTCCATTCCACATTCTATTGCTAGTTCCATTCCATTCAATTCCACGTTCAAGTCCACGTTTCATTCAAAATTCTATTCCACAATCCATTCCGTTCCATTCCACAATCAATTCCACATTCCATTCCACATTTCAATCCATTGTATTCCACATTCCATTGCACATTGGATTCCATTCCATTTCACCTTCAATTCTCTTTCCATTGAATTACGTTGCACATTCCATTCCGCATTCCATTTCATTCCATTCCACATTTCATACCACATTTCTTTCAACTGCATTCCACATTCCATTCCACATTCCATTCCATGTTGCATTCCACGCTCCATTCCACGTTCCATTGCATTCTATTCCATGTTCCATTCCATTCCATTCTACGTTTCATTTCTTTCCGTTCCGCATTCCATTCCACATTCCATTTCAAAATTCTTTCCACATTCTATTTCACTTTCCATTACATTCCATTCCATTCCATAACACATTCCATTCCATTCCCTTGCACATTCCTTTCCACATGCCTTTCCTCATTCCATTCCTTTCCATTCTATTCCGGATTCCATTCCTGTCCATTCCATTGCAAAATCCATTCCACATTCCACTCCAGGATCCTTTCTACTGCAATCCACATTCCAAGCCATTTCATTCCTCATTCCATTAAATTAAATTCCACATTCCATTCCATTCCATTCCATTCCACATTCCATTCCATTCCATTCCATTCAATTCCACATTCCATTCCATTGCATTCCGAATTCCATTCCATTCCATTCCATTCCACATTCCACTCCATTCAGTTCCATTCCTCATTAATTTCCATTACATTTCACATTCCATTCCGTTGCAATCCACATTCCATTCCACGTTCCATTCCACGTTGCTTTACATGTTCCATTCCACATCCCGTTTCACATTCAATTCCTTTCCATTCCACATTCCATTTCTTTGCATTCCACATTCCATTCCATTCTATTCTACATTCCATTCCACGTTCCATTCCATTATTTTCCACGTTCCATTCCACGTTCCATTCCAAATTCCATTTCACTTTCCAATGCATTCCATTCCACATTCCATTCCATTCAATTTCACTTTCCATTCCATATTCCATTCCACATTCCATTCCACATTCCATTTCACGTTCCATTCCACTATCCATTCCACATTCAATTCCGGGATACATTGCAGGTTGCATTCCACATTCTATTCCATTCCATTCCATTACATTCCACATTCCCTTCCACATTCCTTTCCATGTTCCATTCTTCGTTCCCTTCCACATTCCACTCCATTCCATTACACGTTCAATTCTATGTTCCATTCCATTCCATTCAGTTTTAAATTCCGTATTCCATTAGACATCCCAATCCACATTCCATTCCATGTTCCATTCCACGTTCCCTTTAATGTTCCATTCCACCTTCCATTCCATTCCATTCCACTTTCCATTCCACATTCCATTCCACATTACATTCCGTTCCATTCCACATACCATTCCACATTCCATTCCTCATTCCATTCCACATTCCATTCCATTCCATTCCACTTTCCACTCCACATTCATTTCCATTATCCATTCCACATTCCATTGCATTCCATTCCACATTCCATTCTCATTCCTTTGCATTTCCTTCCACATTGCATTTCACATTCGATTGCATTCCAATTCACAATCCATTCCAGATTCTATTCCATTCCACATTCCATTGCGCATTCCATTCCACATTATATTCCATTCCTTTGGAAATTCCATTCCATTTCACATTCCATTCCACTTTACATTAAATTCTTTTCCACATTCCATTCCACTTTCCAGTCCATTCCATTACACATTCCATTCCATTGATTTCAATTCCATTCCACTTCACATTCCACATTCCATTCCATTCCATTCCATCTTCAATTGCATGTTCCATTCCACATTCTATTCCATTCCACTCCACGTTCCAATTCACACTCAATTCCACATTCCATTCCACATTCCATTCTGTTCCATGGCACATTCCATTCCACATTCCATGCCACGTTCAATTCCAGATTCCTTTCCACGTTCCATTGCAGATTCCATTCCACATTCCATTCCATTCCATTCCACTTTCCATGACATTCCATTCCATATTCCTTTCCATTCAATTGCTTATTTCTTTCCATCCCATTGCATTCCATTTTCCATTCCATTCCATTCCAAATCCTTTCCATTCCATTCCATTCCCCATTCTATTCCACATTCCATTCCACATTCCTTTCCACCTTCCATTCCTCATTCCATTCCATTCCATTCCACATTCCATTCCACATTCCATTTCCTGTTCCATTCAATTCCACATTCCATTGCATTCCTTTCCACATAACGTTCCATTCAGTTTCACATTCAATTCCTCTTCATTGCATTCCACATTCCAATCCATTCCATTCCGCATACAGTTCCATTGCATTCCATTTTATTCCAGATTCTATTCCATTGCATTGTCTTCGACATTCCATTCCATTCCATTCTATTCCACATTCCATTCCATATCATTTCACATTCCGTTCAATTACATTCCAGATTCCATTCCACATTCCTTTCCAGACTCTATTCCACATTCCATTCCATATCATTTCACATTCCGTTCAATTACATTCCAGATTCCATTCCACATTCCTTTCCAGATTCTATTCCACGTCCCATTCCCTTCCATTCCACATTCCATTCCATTCCATTCTAAGTTCCATTCCATTCCATTCCACTTTCCATTCCATACTCCCTTCCACATTGAATTCCAAGTTCCATTCCTCATTCCATTCCATGTTACATTGCGCGTTCTATTCCCTACCATTCCAAGTTCCATGGCACTTTCAATTCCATTAAATTCCGCGTCCCATTCCACATTGCATTCCGCATTAAATTCCATTCCATTCCATTCTATTCCACTTTACATTCCACATTCCATTCCATCTTCCATTCCACTTTCCATTAAATTCCATTCTACATTCCATGACACATTTCATTCCATTCCATTCCAAATTCCATTCGACATTCCATTTCATATTCCATTCCACGTTTTATTCCACATTGCAATTCACATCCCATTCCACTTTCCATTCCATTCCATTCCATATTCCATTGCATATTCCAATCCATTCCATTCCACATTCCATTCCATTGAATATGACGTTCCATTCCACGTTCCATTGCACATTCCATTTCATTCAATTCCATATTCCATTGCAAATTCCATTCCATTCCATTCAACATTCCATTCCATTCCATTCCGCATTCCATTCCATTCCTTTCCACATTCCAATCATTTCCACATTCCATTACCTGTTCCATTCCACATTCCATTCCATTACATTTTAAGTTCCATTCCACATTCCATTCCACATTCCGTTCCACTTTCCATTCCGTTTCTTTCCACATTTCATTCCACACTCAACTCCACATTTCGTTCCACATTACATTCCGTTCCACTCCACGTTTCATTACACTTTCCATTCTACATTTCATTGCACATTGCATTCCATTCCATTCCACATTCCATTCCACATTACCTTCCACATTCCATTCCAGGTTCCATTCCATTGCACATTCCATTCCATTGCATTCCACATTCCATTCCATTCCATTCCACATTCTATTCCATGTTTCATTCCATTCCATTTCACATTCCATTCCGTTACGTTCCACATTCCTTTCCACATTCCATTAAACATTCCATTCCACATTCCGTTCCATAATCCATTCCACATTCCATTGCATTCCATTCCTCATTCCATTCCATTCCATTCCACATACCATTCCAATTAATTTCACATTCCATTCTGTTCCATTCCACATTCTTTTCCACATTCCATTCCACATTTCATTGCACATTCCGTTCCACATTCCATTCCAAATTCCATTCCACATTCCATTTCACATTCCATTCTGTTCCATTTCACATTCCATTACACATCCCATTCTACGTTCCATTCCATTCCATTCCACATTCCATTGCATTCCATTCCACATTCCTTTCCACTTTCCATTACCTTACATTCCACATTCCATTCCATTCCATTCCATGTTCACTTTCACATTTGTTTCCATGTTACATTCCACATTCAATTCCATTCCATTCCACATTCCATTCCACATTCCATTCCATTCAACATTCCATTCCATTACATTCCACATTCCTTTCCACATTCCACTAATCATTACATTCAGTGTTCCATTCCACGTTCCATTCCATTCCATTCCACTTTCCATTCCACATTCCTTTCCATTCCATTCCATTTCCTATTGCATTTTCCATTCCCCATTCGTTTCCACGTTACATTCCTTTCCATTCCACATTCCATTCCATATTCCATTCCTCAATCCATTACTCATTCCATTCGACATTGCATTCCACATTCCATTCCACATTCCAATCCACATTTCATTTCACAGTTCACTCCCTTCCATTTCGCATTCCATTCCACATTCCATTCCATTGAATTTCACATTCCATTCCACATTGCATGCCACATTCCCTTCCATTCCATTCCACATTCCATTCAACATTGCATTCCACTTTCCATTCCATTCCATCCCACATCCCATTCCACATTCCATTCCACTCCCTTACGCATTTCATTCCATGTTCCATTCCACGTTCCATTCCACGTTCCATTCCATATTCCATTCCATTCCCTTCCACATTCCATACCATTCCATTCCATTCTATTCCACAATCCATTCCATTCCATTCCACATTCCAACCACATTCCATTCCTTTCCATTCCTTTTTCCATTCCACCTTCCATTCCTTTCCACATTCCATTCCACATTTCGTTCCACATTCCATTCCACGCTCCATCCGATGTTCCATTCCACCTTCCATTCCATTCCATTCCACTTTCCAATTCATTCCATTCCACTTTCCATTCCAGATTCCATTCCACTTTCCATTTCACATTCCATTCCACATTCCTTTTCACTTTCCAATCCATTCCATTCCATTCCATTACACATTCCATTCCATTCCAATCCTCATTCCTTTCCATTCCATTCCACGATGCATTCCTTTTCTCATTCCATTCCATTCCATTCCAAATTCCATTCCATTCCATTCAACATTCCCTTCCATTCTATTCCACATTCCATTCCATATTCCATTCCACATTCCATTCCATATTCCATTCCACATTCCATTCCATTCCATTCAATTCAACCATTCATTACATTCCATTACTCATTCCCTTCCATAGCATTCCACATTCCATTCCACTTTCCATTCCACATTCCATTCCACTTTCCATTTCACATTCCATTCTATTCCATTCCACATTCAATTCCATTCCATTCCACATTCCATTGCATTCAATTTCACATTCCATTCCATTCCATTCCATTCCACATTCCTTTCCATTCCATTCGGCTTTCCATTCCACTCCATTCCATTCTATTCCACCTTCCATTCCATTCCATTATATTCCACATTCCATTCTATTCCATTCCACATTCCATTCCATTCAATTTCACATTCCATTCCATTACATTGAATTCCACATTCCATTCCATTCCATTCCGCATTCCATTCCACTCCATTCCATTCTATTCCCCATTCCATTCCATTCCATTATATTCCTCCTTCCATTGCATTCCATTCCACCTTCCGTTCCACATTCCGTTCCAGATTCCATTCCACATTCCGGTCCTTTACATTCCACATTCCATTCCACAATCCATTCCTTTCCATTCAACATTCCATTCCATTCCAATGCATTCTTGTCCTCATTCCATTCCATTCCATTCCTTTCCACATTACGTTCTGTTCCATTGCATTCCTGTCTGCATTCCACTTTATTCCATTCCATTCCGCATAGCATTCCTTTCTATTCCCCATTTCATTCCATTCCAATCCACATTCAGTTCCACTCCATTCCGTGTTCCATTCTACTTTCCATTCCACGTTCTATTCCATGATCCATTCCAAGTTCCTTTCCACGTTCCATTCCACTATTCATTCCATGTTCCATTCCACATTCCATCCCATTTCATTCCACATACAATTCCAGATATCATTTCAACCCATTCCACATTCCATTCCATTCCATTCCACATTTAATTCCATTCCATTCCCGTCAAAATTCCATTCCACATTCCATTCCATTCCACATTCCATTCCAAAATCCGCTCCATTACATCACACATTCCATTACACATTCCATTCCATTCCATTCTACATTCCATTCCACATTCCATTTCATTCCATTACATTCCTCATTCGATTCCATTCCATTCCACATTCCATTCCACATTCCATTCCATTCCACCTTCCATTCTATTCCATTCAATTCTACCTTACTTTCCATTCCATTCCACATTCCTTTCCATTCCATTCCATTCCATTCCATACCATTCCGGATTCTATTACATTCCGTTCCATTCCATTCCATTCCACATTCCATTCCATTCCAATCCACATTCCATTCCATTCCTTTGCATTCCACAGTCCATTGCACATTCCATTACATTGCATTGAACTTTCTATTCCACATTCCATTCCATTCCATTCCAAATTCCATTACATGTTACATTCCATTCTATTTCACATTTCATTCCACTTTCCATTTCACACTCCATTCAACATTCCATCCCATTCCTTTCGACATTCCATTCCACAATCCATTCTAACCCATTCCACATTTCATTCCTTTCAATTCCATTCCATTCCACATTACATTCCTTTCAATTCCATTCCACTTTTCATTTCACAGTCGATTTCACTGCATTCCACATTCCATTCCATTCCACTCCAGTCCACAATCCATTCCATTCCATTCGATTCCACATTCTATTCCATTCTATTACACATTTCATTGCATTCCACTTTCAATGCCATTCCATTCCACGTTCAACTCCATTCCATTCCATTCCACGTCCCATTCCACTTTCCACACCATGTTCCATTCAATTCCATTCCACATTCCTTTCCCCATTCCATTCCACGATCCATTCCATTCAATTCCACATTTCATTCCATTCCATTCCACATTCCTTTCCATTTTCCATTCCTTTCCATTACACATTCCATTACACATTCCATTCCATTTCATTCTACTTTCCATTCCACTTTACATTCCATTCCATTCCATTCCTCATTCTATTCCATTGCATTCCACATTCCATTCCATAATCCATTGCATTCCATTCCATTCCTCCTTGTATTCCATTCCATTTAACATTCCATTCCACTTTCCGTTCCATTCCATATTCCGTTCCATTCCATTGAAGTCCACATTCCATTCCATTATATTCCGGTCCACGTTCAACTTCCACATTCCATTCCATTCCATTCTGCATTCAATTCCACATTCCATTCCATTCTATTCCACATTCCTTTCCACTTTCCATTCCAGTTTCCATTCCACATTCCATCTCATTTCATTCCACATTCCACTCCACATTCCATTCATTCCTATTACACATTTCATTCCTTTCCATTCTATTCGATTCCACATTTCATTCCATTCAATTTTATTACACAATCCATTTCAAAATCGATTATATTCCATTCCACATTACATTCCTTTCCATTACAGTCCACATTCCATTCCATTCCATTCCATTCCACACTTGATTCCATTCCATTCTGTTCCATTCCATTCCACATTCCACTCCATTCATTTCCACAGTCCATTCCATTCCATTCCACATTCCATTCCATTCAATTCCACATTGCATTCAATTCCATTCAACATTCCAATGCTTTCCATTTCACATTCGATTCCTTTCCATTCCACATTCCACAATCCATTCAATTCCACATTCCATTCCACATTCCATTAAACAGTCCATCCCACTTTCCATTGAAAGTTGCATTCCACATTCCATTCCACGTTGCATTCCACATTAAATTACATTCAAGTCCACTTTCGATTACATTCCAATCCACATTCCATTACATTCCGTTTCATTCCACTTCCATTCCATTCCATTCCACATTCCATTCCTTTCCATTCCATGTTCCATTCCATTCCACTTTTTATTCCATTCCATTCCACTTTTCATTTCACATTCCACTCCATTCCATTCCATTCCATTCTTTCCATTCCAAATTCCATTCCATTCCATTCCATTGTATATTCAATTCCATTCCATTCCATTTCATTCCACATTCCATTCCACATTCCATTGCATATCACCCCACATTACATTCCATTCCATTCAATTCCACATTCCACTCCATTCCATTCCACTTTCCATTCCATTCCATTCCACATTCCATTAAACACTCTATTCCGTTCCATTCAACATAATTTCCATTCCATGCCACATTCCAGTCCATTCCCCTCCATATTCCATTCCAATGCATTCCATTCTATTTTCCTTTGCACATTCCACTCCATTCCTTTACACATTCCATTCCACATACCATTCCTTTCCATTACACATTGTCTTCCTTTCCATTCCACATTGTATTCCATTCCATTACACATCCCTTTCCATTTCATTCAACTTTCCATTCCAAATTCCATTCGATTCCAGTCCACATATCATTCCACATTCCTTTCCATTCGATTCCACATTCCATTTCATTCCATTCCGCATTCAATTCCATTCCACATTCCATTCCACATTCCATTCCATTCCATTCTCCATTCTCTTCCATTCCATTCCTCATTCCATTCCATTCCATTCCACATTCCATTCCATTCCATTCCACATTCCATTCCACATTCAATTATATTCCACTGCAGATTCCATTCCAAATTCCATTCTATACTCTATGTGAAATGGAATGGAATGGAAAGTGAAATGGAATGTGGAATGGAATGGAATGGAATGTGGTAGGGAATGGAATGCAATGCGGAACGTAACGGAATGGAATGGAATGCGGAACTGATTGGAATGCAATGTGGAATGGAATGCAATATAATGTGGAATGGAATGGAATTTAATGTGGAATTTAATGTGGAATGGAATGGAATCGAATGTCGAATGGAATGGAATTGAGAGTGGAATGGAAGTGCACTGTGGAACGGAATGTGGAATGGAATGTGGAGTGGAGATGAATGGAATGTGGAATGCAAAGTGGAATGGAATGGAATGGAAAGTGGAATGCAACGGAATTTGGAATGGAATGGAATTGGGAATGGAACGTGTAATGGAATGGAATGGATCACCAAATGCAATGAAATAGAACGTGGAATGGAAATTAATGGAATGTGGAATGGAATGGAATGGAATGCAGTGTGGAATGGAACAGAATGGAATGGAATGCAATGTGGAATGGAACGGAATGGAATGCGGAATGGAAAGTGGAATGGAATAGAATGCAACATGGAATTGAATAGATTGAAATGTGGAATGGAATGGAACACAGAAAGGAACGTGGAATGGCATGGAATGGAACGTGGAATGGAATGTTATGGAACGTGGAATGGAATGGAATTGAAGGTAGAATGGAATTGAATGGAAGGTGGAATTGAATGAAATTGAATGTGGAATTGAATGTGGAATGGAATGCAATAAATAGTGGAATGGAAAGTGGAATGGAACATGCATTTCAGTGTGGAATGTGGGGTGGAATGGAATGGATTGCAATGTGTAATGTAATGGAAGGGAATGTGGAATGGAATGTGGAAGAGAATGTGGAATGGAATGAAATGGAATGTGGAATGGAAGGGAATGGAATTTGGAATGGAAAGAAGAACGGAATGGCGTGGAATGTGGAATGGAATGTGGAATGGAATTGAATGGAATGTGGAATGGATAGGAATGTAACGTAGAATGGAATGGAGTGGAAAGTGGAATGGAATGGAATGAAATGGAATGTTATGGAATTTAAAGTGGAATGGAATGGAATGTGGAATGGAATTTGCAAGGGAATTCAATGCAGTGGAATGGAACGGAACGTGAAATGGAATGCAATGAAATGTGAAATGGCATGTGGAATTGAAGGGAATGTAATGGAATGCGGAATGGAAAGGAATGTAATGTGGAATGGAATGGCATGGAATATGGATTGGAATGGAATGTAATGTGGAATGGAATGGAATAGAATTGAATGTGGAATGCAATGTGGAATGTAATGGAGTGTGATTCAATGGAATGTGGAAAGTGATGGAATGGAATATGGAATGGAATGCAATGGAATGTGGAATTGAATGTGGAATGGAATGGAATGGAATGTAGAATGGAAAGAAATGGAATGTGGAATGGAATGTGGGATGTAATGTAATGGAATGTGGAAGGGAATAGAATGGAAGGTGGAATGGAAGGTGTAATGGAATGGAATGGAATTTGGAATGGAATGGAATGGAACATGGAATGGAACGTGGGATGAAATGGAATGGAACGTGGAATGGGACGTGGAATGGAACATGGAATGGAAAGTGGAATGGAAAGTGAAATGGAATGTGTAATGTGGACTGGATTGGAATGGAATATGGAATGGAATGTGGAATGGAATGTAACGTGGAACAGAATGGAACGTGGAATGGAAAGGACTGCAATGCGGAATGTAACTTGGAAGGAAATGGAATGGAATGGAATTTGGGAATGAATGGAATGGAATGTGGAATGGAATGGAATTGAATTTGCCATTCAATGGAATAGAAGGAGGAAAGGAATGTGGAATTGAATGGAGTGTAACGGAATGTGGAATGGTAAGCGAAATGGAACGTGGATTGGAAAGAGGAATGGAACGTGGAATGTAACGTGTGATGGAATGGAATGGAAAGTGCAATGAAATGGAATGGATTGTGGAATGGAATGGAAAGGAATGTGGAATGAAATGGAATGTAATGTGGAATGCAAAGCAATGGAATGGAATATGGCCTGGAAATGAATGGAATGGTATGAAATGTGGAATGTAATGGAATGGAAAGTGGAAAGGAATGTTGAATGGCATGGAAAGAAAGTGGAATGGGATGGAATGGAAAGTGGTATGGAATGTGGAATGGCATGGAAAGGAATGTGGAATGGAATAGAATGGAATGCGGAGTGGAATGGAATGGAACGTGGAATGGAATGGAATCAAATGCGGAATGGAATGGAATGTGGAATGGAAAGTTGAATGGAATGGAATGGAATGTGGCATGGAATAGAATGTGGAATGGAATGTGGAATGGAATGCAATGGAATGTGGAATGGAATGTAAAGGAATGTGGAACGGAATGGAATGTGATGTGGAATGGAGTGCAATGGAATTTGGATTGGATTGGAATGTGGAATGGAATGGAATGGAATGGAATGTGCAATGGAACGGAACGGAATGGAGTGTTGACAGGAATGAAATGGAATGGAAAGTGGAACAGAATGGAATGGAATGTGGAATGGAAAGTGGAATGGAATGGAAAAGAACATGGATTGCAATGGAATGGGAGGTGGAATGGAATGGAATGCACCATGGAATGTAATGGAAATGAATGGAATATGGAATGGAATGGAATGCACTGTGGAATGGAATGGAATGGAATAGATTGTGGAATGCAAAGCCATGGAAATTCGAATGGATTGCGGAATGGAACAAGGAATGGAACATGGAATGGACGTGGAATGGAATGTGGAATGGAATGGAGTGGGTTTTAGAATGGAATGGAAAGCAATGTTGAATGCAATGGAACGGAATTTGGAATGCAGTGCAATGAAATGGAATGTGGACAGGAATGGAGAGGAATGGAATGGAATGTGCAATGGAATGGAATCGTATGTGGAATGGAATGGAATGCTATGTGGAATGAAATGGAATGCAATGGAATATGCAATGGAATGGAATGGAATGGCATGTGGAAAGCAATGTGCAATGGAATGGAATGGTATGTGCAATGGAATGTGGAATGGAACGTGGATTGGAATGGAATGGAATGGAATGTTGAATAGAATGTGGAAAGGAAACTAGAATGCAAGGAGCAATGGAATGGAACAGAATGGAAAGGATTGGAATGTGGAACGGAATGGAATGGAATGTGGAATGTAATGGAATGGAATGTGCAATGGAATGGAATGGAATGTGTAATAGATTGGAATGGAATGTGGAATGGAATGGAATTTAACGGAATGTGCAATTAAATGTGGAATGGAATGGAATGTGTAACGGAATGTGTAATGCAATGGAATGAAATGGAATGGAATGCGTAATGGAATGTGTAAAGGAATGGAATGAAATGGAATGGAATGTGTAATGGAATGTGTAACGGAATGGAATGGAATGTGGAATGGAATGTGTAACGGAATGTGGAATGGAATGGGATGTGGAATGGCATGTAATGTAATGGATAGGAATGTGGAATGCAATGTGAAATGGAATGAGGAATGGAATGTAATGGAATGTAGTGTGAAATTAAAAGGAATGTAATGGAATGTAACGGAATATGGAATGGAATGGAATGGAATCGAATGAGAAATGGAATGGAATCGAATGTTGAATGGAATGGAATGAAATCGAAAGTGAAATGGAATGTAATGTAATGTGGAATGGAATGGAATGCAATGTGGAATGGAATGGAATCGAATGTTGAAAAGAATGGAATGCAATGGAATGGAAAGTGGAATGGAATGGAATGGAACATGGAATGTAATGGAATGGAATGTGGAATGAAATGGAATGGAATGGAATGGAAAGGGGAATGGAATGGAATGAGGAGTGTAATGGAAGGGAATGGAATGTGGGATTGAAGGGAAGGGAAATTGGGATGGAAGGGAATGGAATGTTGAATGGAGTGGAATGGAATGCGAATGGAATGGAATGTGGACTGGAATGGAATGGAATATGGAATGGAAGGTGGAATTGAATAGAATGGAATTTATTGGAATGGAGTGGAATGGAATGGAATGGAATGTGGAAGGGAATGGAATGGAATGTGGAATGGAATGGAATGGAACAGAATGGAATCGGATGTGTAATGGGATGTGAAGTGCACTAGAATGTGGAGTGGAATGGGAAGTGAAATGCAATGGAATGTGTAATGGAATGTGGAATTGAAAGAAACGGAATGTGGAATGGAATGTGGAGTGGAATGGAATATGGAATGGATTTGGGAATGGAATGGAATGCAAGGAGCACTGGAATGAGGAATGGAACTTGGAATGGAATATAGAATGGAATTTGAAATGGAATGGAAAGAATGAGCACTGGAATGGGGAATGGAACTTGGAATGGAATATAGAATGGAATTTGGAATGGAATGGAAAGAATGAGCACTGGAATGTGGAATGGAACTTGGAATGTGGATTGGAATGGAATGGAAGGAGAAATGGATGGGAATGGAATGTGGAATGAATGGAATGCAATATGGAATGGAATGGAATGATAAATGGAATGGAATGGAGTGTGGAATGGAATGGAATGGAACGTGGAAGGGAATGTGGAATGGAATGGAATGTGGAATGGAATGTCGAATGGAATGGAACGGAATGTGGAATGGAAAGGAACATAATGTGGAAAGGAAAGTGGAATGGAATGGAATGGAATATGGAAAGGAATGTGGAATGGAAGATGGAATGGAAAGGAAACGAGTGAAATGTGGAATGGAATGCAATGGAATATGGAATGGATTGTGGACTGGAATGTGAAATGGAATGTGAAGTAATGGAATGGAATGTGGAGTGGAATGGAGTGGAATGTGGAATGGAATGGAATGGAATGTGGAATGGAATGGAATGGAAAGTGGAATAGAATGTAATGGAAAGTGCATTGGAATGGAAACAAAAGTAGAATGCAACGCAATGGAAAGTGGAATGCAGTGGAATGGAACGTGGTATGGGATGGAATGGAATGGAATGCGGAATGGAATGAAATGGAAAGGAATGGAAAGTGGAATGGAATGTGGACTGGAAAGGAATGGAATGTGGAATGGAATGGAATGTGCATTGGAATGTGGACTGGAAAGGAATGGATTTTGTAATGGAATGGATTAGAATGGAATGGAATCTGGAATGGAATGTGGAATGGAATGTGGAATGGAAAGTAGAATTGAAAGGAATGGATTGTGGATTGAAATGGAATTGAATATGGAACAGTATCAGGACTGGAAAGGAAAGGAATGTGGAACAGTATGGAATGTGTTGTGGAATGGAATGGAATGTGGAATGGAAAATGGAATGAAATGGAAAGGAATGGGGCATGGAATGAAGAATGGAATGTGGATTGGGAAGGAATGGAATGTGGATTGGGGTGGAATGGAATGTGGAATGGAATGTGGAATGAAATGTGGAATGAAATAGAATAGATTGTGGAATGGAATGAAATGAAATGTGGAATGGAATGGGGAGTGGAAAGGAATGGAATTTAGAATGCAGTGGAATGGAATGTGGATTGTATTGGAATGAAATGTGGAATGGAATGTCGAATGGAAAGGAATGTAATGGAATGTGGAGTGGAACGGAATGGAATGGAATGCGGAATGTAAAGGAATAGAATGTGGAATGGAATGTGGAATGGAATGGAACGGAATGTGGAATGGAATGTGCAATGGAATGGAATGCAATGTGGAATGGAATGGAAAGAAATGTGGAATGGAATTTGTAATAGAATGGAATGGAAAGTGGTTTGCAAAGGAATGCAATGGAATGTGTAATTGAACGTGGAATGGAATGTGGAATGGAAAGTCGAATGGAATGTTTAATGGGACGTGGGATGGAATGGAATGTGTAATGGAATGTTTAATGGAATGTGTAATGGAATGGAATGGAATGTGTTATGGAATGTTTAATGGAATGTGTAATGGAATTGAATGGAATGTAGAAAGGAATGTGGCATGGAATGGACAGGAAAGTGGAGTAGATCATGGAATGGACTCTGGAATATAACGTGGAACGTAATCGAATGCGGAATGGAAAGGAATGGCATGTGGAATGGAATGGAAAGGAATATGGAATGGAATGGAATGGAGTGGAATATGGAATGGAACGTGGAATTTAGTGGAATGGAAGGTGGAATGGAACGTGGAATTAATCGTGGAATTGAACTTGTTATGGAATGAGGAATGGCACGTGGACTGGAATGTGAAATGGAATGTGGAAGGTAATGTGGAATGGAATGGTATGCAACGTGGAATGGAAAGGGGAATGGAATGTGGAATTGAATGGAATGGAATGAGGAAAGGAATAAGGAATGGAATGGAAAGGAATGTGGTTGGAATGCGGAATGGAGAGCGGAATGGATAGTGGAATGAAATGTGGAATCGAATGTGTAACGGAACGGAATGGAATGCGGAATGGAATGTGGAATGGAATGGAATGGAAAGTGGAATGCAATGTGGAATGGAATGGATTGAAATGTGGAATGTAATGTGCAATGGAATGTGGAATAGAATGGAATGGAATGTGGAATTGAATGGAATGGAATATGGAATGGAATGTGGAATGCAATGGAATAGAATGTGGAACGGAATGCAATGGAATGTGGAATGGAATGGAATGGAATGTGGAATGGAATGTGTAATGAAAACAAATTAAATCTGAAATGTAAAGTGGAATATAATGTGGAAAGGAAAGTCAAATGTAATGGAATGGAATGTGGAATGGAACGTGGAATGGATTGGAATGGAACGTGTTGTGGAACGTGCAATGAAACGTGGAAGGGAACATGGAATGGAATGAAATTTGGAATGGAATGCAAGGAAAAGTGGAATGAAATGTGAAATGGTTTGTGGTATGGCATGTTGAATGGAATGGAAAGGATTGTGGAATGGAATGTGGAACGGAATGTGGAATAGAATGTGAAAGGGAACATGGCATGGAATGTAATGGAATGTGGAATGGAATGTGGAATACAATGTGGAATGGAATGTGGAATGGAATGGCAAGGAATGCGGATTGGAATGTATTGGAACGAAGAAAGGAATGTTTAATGCAATACAATGGAATGTGGAATGGAACAGAATGGAATGTAGAACGGAATGTGGAAAGGAATGGATGGAATGTGAAATGGAATGTGGAATGGAGTGTGGAATTGAAAGTGGAATTGAACAGAGTGGAATGTGGAACGGAATGTGGAAATGAATGTGGAATGGAATGGAATGGATTGTGGAATGGAATGGCATGGAATGGTATGGAATATGGAATGGAATGGAACGGAATGTGGATTGGAACATGGAAAGGAACGTGGAATGGAAAGTGGAATGGAACGTGAAATGGAAGGTGGAATGGAATGGAATGGAATGTGGAATGGAATGTGGAATGGAAAGGAATGGAACAAGTAATGGAATGTAGGATGGAATGGAATGGAATGTGCAATGGAAAGTAGAATGCAAATGAATGGAATGTGGAATGGAATGCAATGGAATATGGAATAGAATGGAATGGAATGGAATGTTGAAAAGAATGAAATAGAATGGAATGGAATGCGGAATGGAATGGAATGTGGAATGCAATTTATTGTAGTGGAATGTGAAATTGAATGGAATGGAATGTGGAATGGAATGGAATGGAATGTGGAATGGAATGTGTAATGGAACGTGGAATATAATGTGGTATGGAATGTGGAACGGAATGTGGAATGTAATTGAATGGAATGTGGAATGGAATGCAATGGAATGCGGAATAGAATGGAATGGAATGGTATGTGGAATAGAATATAATGGAATTGAATGGAAATTGGAATGGAATGGAATGGAAGGTGGAATGAAATGTAGTGTAGTGGAATGTGAAATTCAATGGAATGTAATGTGGAATTAAATTGAATTGAATGTGGAAAGGAATGCAATGGAATTTGGAATGGAACGTGAAATGGAATGGAATTGAGTGTGGAATTCAACATGGAATGGAATGGAATGGGACTTAGGATGGAACGTGGAATGTAACGTGGAATGGAATGGAATAGAATGTGTGATGTAATGTGGAAAGGAATGGAATGCAAAGTGGAATGGAATGTGGAATGGAATGGAATGGAATGGGGAATGGAATGGCATGCAATCTGAAATGGAAGGTGGAATGCAATGTGAAACTGAATGTGGAATGGAATGGGAATTGGAATGGAATGGGAAATGGAATGAAATGGAAAGTGGAATGGAATGAGAAATGGAAAGTGGAATGGAATGTGAAATGGAATGGAATGGAACATGGAAGGGAATGCTATGTAACGAAGAATGGAAAGTGGAATTGAACGTGGACACGAACGTGCAATGTAAAGCGGAATGGAATGGAATGGAATGCAATGTGGAATGTAATGGAATGGAATGTGGAATGGAATGTGTAACGGATTGAGGAAAGGGATGTGGAATGGAAAGTGGAAAGGAATGTGGAATGCAACGGAATGCAAGGTGAAATGGAGTGGAATGGAATGTGGAATGGAATGTGGAATGAATGGAATGGAATGTGGAATGGAATGGAATGGCATGTGGAATGGAATGACAAACGGAATGTGGAATATAATGTGGAATGGAAAGTGGAAAGAAATGTCGAATAGAACGGAATGCAATGTGCAATGGAATGGAATGAAATATAATAGAAAGTGAAACGTAATGTGGAATAGAATGTGAAACGGAAGGTACAATGGAATGTGGAATGTAAAGTGGATTGAAATGAAATGGAACGTGGAATGGAATGGAATGTGTAGTGGATTAGAATGGAATGGAAAGTGGAATAGAACCTGGAACGGAAGGTGGAATGGAACATGGAATGGAAAGTGGAATGGAATGGAATGTGGAATGGAATGTGGATTGGAATGTAATGGAATGTGGAATGGAATGTGGAATATAATGGTAAGGAATGTGGAATGAAATGGAATAGAAGGTGGAATGGAATGGAATGGAATATCGAGTGTAACATGAAATGGAACGTCGAATGGAATGGAATCGAACGTATTTTGGAACGTGGAATGGAATGGAATGGAACATGGAATGGAAAGTGGAATGGAACGTGGAAAGGATTGTGGAATGAAATGTGGAACGTAATGGAATGAAATGTGGAATGGAATGTGGAATGGAATGGAATGGAAAGTTGAACGGAATGTGGAATGGAATGGAATGCAATGTGGAATGGAATTTTGAATGGAAGGTGGAATGGAATGTGGAATGGAATGTGGAATGGAGTGCGGAATGGAATGTGGAATGGAACAGAATGGAATGTGGAATGGATTGTGGAATGGAAAGGAATTAAATGTGGAATGGAATGTGGAATGGAATATGCAATGGAATGGAATGGATTGTGGAATGGTATGGAATGGAATGTTAACCAATGTGGCATGAATTGTGGATAAGAACGGAATGGAATGGTAAGGAATATGCAATGGAATGGATGGGAATGTGGAATTGAATGTGGAAAGGAACGGGGAATGGAACATGGAATGGAACGTGGAATGGAAGGCGGAATTGAATGGAATTAAAATTGGAATGGAATGTGGAATGGAATGGAATGGAAAGTGTAATGGAATGTGGGATGGAATGCAATGAAATGTGAATTGGAATCTGGAATGGAAAGCGGAATAGAATGTGGAATGGTAAGTGGAATGGAATGTGGAATGTAACTGAATGGAATGTGGAATGGAATGTAATGGAAAGTGGAATAGAATGGAATGGAATGTGGAATAGAATGGAATGGAATGGAATGTGGAATCGAATGGAATGGAATGGAATGTGGAATAGAAGGGAATCAAATGGAATGGAATGTGGAATGGAATGGAATGGAATGTGGAATGCAATGTAAAGGAATGGAATGTGAAATTGACTGGAATGGAATATTAATTTGAATGAAAAGGAATGTGGAATAGAAATGAATGGGGAAAGGAATGAAATGGAATGTGGAATGGAATGGAATGAAACTTGGAATGGAATGTGGAATGGAATATGCAAAGGAATGGAATGGAATGTGGAATGGAATGGAATGGAATTTGCAATGTGATGTAACGGAATGTGGAATGCAATGGAATGGAATGTGGAACGGAATGGAATGGAATGTGTATCGGAATGGAACGTGGAATGGAATGGTGTGCAATGTGGATTGGAATGGAATGGAATATGTAATGGAATGGAAAGCAATGGAATGGAAAGTGAAATGGAATGTTTAATGGAATGTGAAATGGAAGGTAGAACTGAAAGTGGAATGGAAGGCCGAATTAAATGAAATGGAACGTGGAATGGAAGGGAATGGATCGTGCAATGGAATGGAATGGAACTAGGAATGGAATGTGGAATGGAACGTGGAAAGAAAAGAGGAATGGAATGTGGAATAGAATGGAGTATAATGTGGCATGGAATGTGGAATGGAATGGAATGGAATTTGGAATGGAATGAGGAATGGAATGGAATGGAATGTCATTGGATTGTGGAATAGAATGTGGAATGGATTGTGGAATGAAATGTAGAATGAAATGTGTATTGGAACGGAATGTAATGTAGAAAGGAATGTGGAATAGAATGTGGAATGGTACGTGGAATACAATATGCAATGGAATTTAATGGAATATGGAATGCAATGTGTAATGGAAAGGAATGGAATGTGGAATGGAATGTGCAATGGAATGTGGAATGGAATGGAATCAAATGTCGAATGGAATGTGGAGTGGAAAGGAATGGAGTGCGGAATGGAATGCAATGGCATGTAAAATGGAATGTTGAGTGCAATGTGGAATTGCATGTGGATTGGAATGGAATGCAATGGGGAATGGAATCTGGAATGTAATGTGGAATGCAAAGGAATGCACTGTCGAATGTAATGAGGAATGGAATGTGGAATGGAAAGTGGAAAGGAATGGAATGGAAAGTGGAATGTAATGGAATCCAACGTGGAGTGGAATGTGGAATGCATCGTGGAAGGGAACTTGGAATGGAATGAAATGTGGAATGGAATGGAATGGAAAGTGGAATGGACTGGGAGACGGAATGTGGAATGGAATGCTGAATGGATTGTGGAATGGAATGGAACGGTATAGAATATGGAATGGAATGGAATGGAATGTGCAATGGAACGTGCAAAGGAACATGGAATGGAAAGTGGAATGTAATGGAATGGAACGTGGAATGAAATGTGAAATGGAATGGAATGCAACGTGCAATGGAATGTGGGATGGAATGGAATGGAATGTGGAATGGAATGTGGAATGGAATGTGGAATGGAATGTGGAATGGAATTTTGAATGGAATGGAATGGAATGTGGAATGGAATGTGAAATGGAATGTTGAATGGAAAGTGGAATGGAATGGAATGGAATGCGGAATGGAATGGAAAGGAATATGAATTGGAATGTAGAATGGAATGTGGAATGGAATGTTGAAAAGAACGTAGAACCAAATGTCGAATGGAATGTGGAATGGAATGTTGAAAAGAACGTAGAACCAAATGTCGAATGGAATGGAATGGAGAGTCTAATGGAATGTGGAAATGAATGAAATGGAATGTGCAATGGTATTTTTAATGGAATGTGGAATGCAATGGAATGGAATTTGGAATGTAATGTAGAATGTAATGGAATGGGAAATGAAATAGTACGTGGAATGGAACGTCGAATGGAATGGCACGGAACGTGTAATGGAATGAGCAATGGAATGGAATGGAATTTGGAATGGATTGTGGAATTGAATGTGGAATGTAATGGAATGCAATGTGGAATGTGGAATTGAATGTGGAATGGAATGGAATGAAATGTGAAATGGAATGTGGAATGTACTGGAATGGAAGGTGGAATGGAATTTTGAGAGGAAGTTTGAATGGAATGTGGAATGGCATGGAATGGAATTTGGAATGGAAAGGAATTGAATGTGGAATGGAATGTTTAATGCAATGTGCAATGGAATGGAATGGATTGTGGAATGGAATGGAATGGTATGGAATATGGCAAGGATTGTGGTTTGGAATGGAATGGAATGGTATGGAATATGGAATGGAATGCAATGGAATGTGAAATGGAATGTGGAAAGTAACGGGGAATGGAATGTGTAATGGAATATTGAATGGAAGGTGGAATGGAATGGACGGGAATGTGGAATGCAATGTGGAATGCAATGGAATAGAAAGTGAAATGGAATGTTGGATGGAATGGAAGGTGGAATGGAAAGTTGAATGGAAAGTGGAGTAGAATTTGGAATGGTACTTGGAATGGAATGTGGAATGTAATTCAATGGAATGTGGAACATAACGGAATGGAATGTGGAAAAGAATGGAACGGAATGGAATGTGGAATAGAATGCAATGGAATGGAATGGAATGGAATGCAGAATGGAATGGAATGGAATGTGGAATATAATGTAATGGAATGCAATGTGAAATTGAATGAAATGGAATGTGGAATGGAATGGAAAGGAATGGGGAATGGAATGGAATGGAATGGAATGCGGAACAGAATGCAAAGGAAAGTGGAATGGAATGTGGAAAGGAATGTGGAATAAAATGTGCAATGTAATGGAATGGAATGTGGAATGGAATTGAATGGAATGTTGAACATAAAGGAGTGCAATGGAATCTGGAATGTAATGGAACGGAATTGGAATGGAATGGAATGGAATGTGGAACAGAATGGAAAGTGGAATGGAGTGGAATGGAATGTGAATGGAATGGAGTGGAATATGTAATGAAATGGAATGGAATGTGAAATGGAATGTTTAATTGAATGAGAAATGGAAGTTGGAATGGAAAGTGGAATGGAATGTGGAATGGAATGGAACGGAATGTAGAGTGGAATGTTTAATGGAATGTGGAATGGAACGTGGAATGGAACGTGGAATGTAATGGAATGCAACATGGAATAGAATGTGGAAAGGAATGGAATGGAATGTGGAATGGAATGTGCAATGGAATCTGGAATGGAATGGAATGAAATGTGCAATAGAATGTGGAGTGGAATGGAATGGAATGTGGAACGAAATGCAATGGAATGTATAATGGAATCTTGAGTGGAATGTGGAATGGATTGTGGACTGTAATGGAATGGAATGTGGAATGTATTGTGGAATGGAAAGGAATGCACAGGCATATGTAATGAAGAATGGAATGTGGAATGGAAGGTGGAAAGGAATGGAATGGAATGTGGAATGGAACATGAAATGGAATGCAATGGAACATGGAGTGGAATGTGGAATATATCGCGGAAGGTAACGGGAAATGGAATGAAATGTGTAATGGAATGGAATGTGGAATGGAATTTGAAATGGAATTTGGAATGAAATGCTGAAAGGATTGTGGAATAGAATGGAATGGTATAGAATATGGAATGGAATGGAGTGGAATGTGTAATGGAATGTGGGAATGGAAGGCGGAATAGAACGTGGAATGTAATGGAATGGAACGTGGAATAGAAGGTGGAACGGAATGAAATGGAACGTGCAATGGAAAGGAATGTAATGTGTAATTGAAGTGAATGGAATGTGGAATGCAATGGAATAGTATGGAATGTGGAATGGAATGGAATGGAACGGAATGGAATAGAATGTGGAGTGGAATGGGATGGAATGTGGAATGGAATGGAACAGAATGTGGAATGGAATGCAATGGAACGTGGAAGAAAATGCTGAATGGAATTTGGAATAGAATGTGGAATGGAATGGAATGCAATGCAATGTGGAATGTAATGGAATGGAATGTGGAATAGAATGGAATGGAATGGAATGGAATTCGGAATGGAATGGAATGGAATGTGGAATGCAATGGAAAGTCAAAAATGTGGAATTGAATAGAAGGGAATGTGGTATGGAATGGAATAGTATATGGAATGGAATGGAATGTAACGTGGAAAGAACGTGGAATGGAATAAGGAATGGAATATTTAACAGAATGCAATGAAATGGAAAGTGGAATAAAACGTAAGGAAATTGAATGCAATGCGGAATCAAACGCGATGGAATGTGGAATGAAATTTAATGGAATGGAATGTGAAATTCAATGGAATGGAATGTGGTATGGAACGGAATGGAATGTGGAATGGAATGTAGTGTAATGTGGAAAGGAATGGAGTGGATTATGGAATGGAATGTAGTGTATCGTGAAAACGAATGGAGTGGATTGTGGAAGGGAATGGAATGGAATGTGGTAAAGAATGGAATGGAAGAGAATGTGGAATGGAATGTGGAATGGAAAGTGCAATATAAATGAATGGAATGTGGAATGGAATGTGAAACGGAATGGAAATTGGAATGGAATAGAACGTGGAGTGGAATGGGATGGAATGTGGAATGCAATGGAATGTAATGTGGAATGGAATGCAAAGGAACGTGGAATACAATGTGGAATGGAAAGTGGAATGCAATGTGGAATGGATGGGGAATTGAATGGAATGGAATGCAAAGTGGAATGTAATGGAATGGAATGTGGAATAGAATGCAATGGAAAGGAATGGAATGCGGAATGGAATTGAACGCAATGTGGAATGCAATGGAATTGAAAGGAATGTGGAATGGAATGGAATGGAATCTGGTATGGAATGGAATAAAACATGAAAAAGAATGTGGAATGGAATGAGGAATGGAATGGAATGGAATGTGGAATGGAATGGAATGGAATGTGGAATGGAATGAAATGGAATATGCAATGCAATGTGGAATGGAATGGAATGGAATGAGGAATGGATTGTGGAATGGAATGGAATGGAATGTGCAATGCAGTGTGCAATGGAATTGAATGGAATGAGGAATGGAAAGTGGAATGAAATGGAATGGAATGCAATGTGGTATGGAATGAAATGGAATGTGCAATGGAATGAGGAATGGAATTAAATGGAATGAGGAATGAAATGTAGAATGAAAAGGAAATTGCAATGGAATGGAATGGAATGGAATTGAATGCAATGTGTTATGGAAGGGAATTGAATGGAATGGAATTTGGAATGCAATGTGAAATGGAATGGAGTGGACTGTGTAATGGAATGTGGAATGGAATGGAATGGAATATGCAATGGAATGGATTTGAGTGTGGAATGGAACATGGAATGGATAGTGGACTATACCGTGTATTGGAATGTGGAATGGAATGGAATGGAAGGGAATGTGTAATGGATAGCGCAATGGAATGGAGTGGAATGAGAAATGGATTGTGAAATGGAATGGAATGTGGAATGGAATGGAAAGCAATGGGGTGTGGAATGGAATGGAATATGCAACGGAATGTGGAATGGAATGGAATGGAATATGGAATGGAATGTGTAATGGAATGGAAATGAATGTGGAAAGGAATCTGGAATGGAATTGAAAGGAATGTGGAATGGAATGGAATGGATCGTGGAATGGAACGTGGAATGGAACGTGCAATGGAATGGAATGGAATGTGGAATGCAATGTGGAATGGAATTGAATGGAATGTGGTAATGAATGAGAAATTGAATGGAATGGAATGTGGAATGGAATGTGGAATGGAATGGATTCAAATGTGGAATGGAAAGCGGAATGGAATGGAATGGAACAGAATGTGGAATGGAATGGAAAGGAATGTGAAATTCAATGGAATGGAACGGAATGTGGAATGGAATGGAATGAAATGAAATGTAATGTGGAATGGAATGGAAATGATTGTGGAATGGAATATGTAATGGAATGGAAGGCAAAGTGGAATGGAATGTGGAATGGAATGGAATGGAATGTGGAATGGAATGTGGAATAGAATGAGAAATTGAATGCAATGGAATGTGTAATGGAATCTATACTGGAATGTGGAATGGAATGGATTGGAATGTGGAACGGAATGTGGAATTCTATGGAATGGAATGTGGAATGAAATGTGGAATGGAATGGAATGTGGAATGAATTGTGGAATGGAATGCAATGGAATGCAATGTGGAATGAAATGGAATGGAATGGAATGGAATGGAATGGAATGGAATGTGGAATGGTATGGAATGGAATGTGGAATTCAATGGAATGGAATGTGGAATTCCATGGAATGGAATGTGGAATGGAATGGAATGGAAAGTGGAATGGCATGTGGAATGGAATATGGAACGGAATGTGGAATGGAATTTAATTGAAAGTGGAATGGAATGGAACGGAATGGAACGAAGAATGGAATGTGGAATGGAATGTGCAATGCAATGGAATGTTGAATACAGTGGAATGGAATGGAATGTGGAATGGAATGCAATGGAATTTGGAATTGAATGGAATTGAATGTGGAATGGAATGGAATGGAATGTGGAATGGAATGTGGAATGGAATGTGGAACGTAATGTGGATTGGAATGAGGAATGCCACGTTGAATGGAATGGAATGGAATGTGGAATTGAATGGAATAGAATGGAATGGGTAATGGAATGTGGAATGGAAAGTGGAATGGGATGGAATGTGGAATGCAATGGAATGGAAAGTGGACGGAATGGATTGGAATGTGGAAAGGAATGAAATTTGAAATGGAATTTGGAATGGAATGTGAAATGGAAAGTGGAATGGAATGTGAAGTGGAATGTGGAATGGAATGTAAAATGGAATGTGGAACTGAATGTTAAATGGAATGAAATGGAATGTGGAACGGAATGCAATGGAAGCTGTTATGGAATGGAATGGAATGCCGTATCGAATGGAATGGAACGTGGAATGGAATGGATGGGAGCACGCAATTGAATGGAACCTGGAATGGAATGGAATGGAACGTGGAATGGAATGGAAAGGAATGTGGAATGGAATGGAATGGAAATTGGAATGGAATTAAATGGAATGCGCAATGGAATGTGGAATGGAATTGAATGGAATGAGGAATGGAATGTGGAATGGAGTGGAATCTGGAATGGAATGGAATGGAATGAAATGTGTCATGGAATAGTAGTGAATGGAATGGAATTTGGAATGTAATGTGGAATGGAATGGAGTGGAATGTGTAATGGAATGTTCAATGAAATGTGGAATTGAAAGTGGACTAGAACGTGGAATGAAATGTAGAATGGAAGGTAATAGAAGTGAATGTGGAATGGAAAGTGGAATGGAATGGAGCATAATGGTAAATGGAATGCGGAATGGATTGGAATGTGGAATGGAATGGAAAGGAATGGAATGTGGAATGCAATGGAATGGAAAGGAATGGAATTTGGAATGGAATGGAATGGAAATTGAAATGGAAGTGAATGGAAAGGAATGGAATAGAATGTGAAAAGGAATGGAATGAAATGGAATGGAGTGGAATGTGGAATGGAATGGAATGGAAAGTGGAATGGAAGGGAATGAAATGGAGTGTGGAATGGAATGGAATTTAAAGTAGAATGGAATGGAATGGAATGTGGAAGAGAATGGAATGGAATGTGGAATGGAATGTGGAATGGAACATGGAATGGAATGTGGAATGAAAAGTCGAATGGAACGGAATGCTATGTGGAAAGGAATGTGGAATGGAATTGCATGGAATGTGGAATGGAATGGAATGGAATGTGGAATGTAATGTGGAATGCAATGGAATGGAATGCGGAATGGAATGTGGAATGCAACTTGGAATGGAACCTGGAATATAATATAACGTGGAATGGAATGGAATTGAATGGAATGTGGAATGGAACTAAATTTACTGGAATGGAATGTGGAATGCAATAGAATGGAATGCAATGTGGAATGGAATGTGGAATTGAATGGAATGGAATGTGGAATGGAATGGTTTGGAATTCGAAACACAATGTGGAATGGAATGGAATGGAATGTGGAATGGAATGGAACGGAAAGTTGAATTCAAAGGAACGGAATGGAATGTGGAATGGAATGGAATGGAATGGCATGTAACAGAATGTGGAATGGAATGGAATGCAAAGTGGAATAGAATATGGAATGGAATGTCATGGAATATGGAAAGGAATGTGATTCAATGTGGAATGGATTGTGGAATAGAATAGAATGGAATGTGGAATAGAATGGAATGGATTGTGGAATGAAATAGAATGGAATGCGGGATGTAATTGAAATGAATGTGGAATGGAATGGAATGGGATGGAATGTGGAATGGAATGCAATGGAATATGGAAAGGAATGTGCAATGGAATGGAATGGAAAATGGAATGGAACGTGGAATGGAAAGTGTAATGGAACCTGCAATGGAACGTAGAATGGAAGATGTAATGGAATGAGTAATGGAATGGAAAGGATAGTGGAATGGAATGGAATGGAATGTGGAATTCAATGAAACGGAATGGAAAGTGGAATGGAATGGACTGGAATGGGATGGAATGGAATGGAATGGAAAGGAATGTGGAATTGAATATGCAATGGAATGGGAAACAGTTTGGAATGGAATGTGGAATAGAATGGAATGGAATGTTGAATGGAATGTAGAAGTTATTGCAATGCAATGTGGAACGGAATGGAATGGAATGTGGAATGGAATGGAATGTGTGTGGAATGGTGTGGAATGGAATATGGAATGGAATGGAATGGAATGTTTCATGGAATAGAATGGAATGTGGAATGCAATGGAATGGAATCCAATGGAATGTGGAATGGAATGGAATGGAAGGTGGAATGGAATGGAATGGAATGTGGAATGCAATGCAATGGAATGTGGAATGAAACTGAATGGAATGAAATGGAGTGTGGAATGGAATTGAATGGAATCTGGAAGGGAATGTGTAAAGGAAAGGGGAATGGAATTCAATGTGGAATGGAATGTGGAATGGAATGGAAAAGAATGTGGAAAGGAATGGAATGGAATGTGGAATACAATAGAATAGAATGTGGAATGGAATGTGTAAAGGAAAGGAAAGGAATGTGGAATGGAATGTGGAATGGAATGGAGTAGAATGGATCGGAACATGGAATGGAATTGAATGGAATGTAGAAAGGAATGGAATGGAATGTGGAATGGAATTGAATGGAATCTGATAGGAAATGTGTAATGGAAAGTGGAATGGAATTCAATGTGGAGTAGAATGTGGAATGGAATGGAATGGAATGTGGAATGGATTGTGGAATGCAATGGAAAGGAATGTGGAGTGGAATGTGGAATGGAATGGAACGGAATGTGGAATGGAATGGAATGGAATGGAATTCAATACAATGTAAATTGGAGTGGAAAGGAATGTAATGTGGAATGGAATGGAATACAATGGAATGTGATACGGAATGGAATGGAATGTGGAATTGTCTGGAATGGAATGTGGAATGGAATGTGGAATGGAATGGAATGTGTAATGGAATGGATTGGAAAGTGCAATGGAAAGGAATGGAATGCGGAATGGAATGGATTATGGAAGAGAATGGAACAGAAGGTAATGTGGAATGGAATGTGGAGAGGAATGTGGAATGGAATGAAATGGAATGTGGAATGGAACGTGGAATGAAATGGAAAGCAATGTGGAATGGAATGCGGAATGGAATAGAACGCAATGTGGAATGCAAAGTGGGATGGACTTGAATGTGGATTGGAAGGTGGAATGGAATGAAATGGAATGTGAAGTGGAATGTGGAATTGAATGAAATGGAATGTGAAATGGAATGTGGAAAGGAACGCGGAATGGAATGTTGAATGAAATGTGAAATGGAAAGGAATGGTATTCGGAATTTAATGAGGAATGCAACTTGGAATGGAATGTGGAATGAAATTTGGAATGGAACGTTATAGAATGTGGAATGAAATGGCATGGAATGTGCAATTAAATGAAATCGAGTGTGGAATGCAATGTGGAATGCAATGGAATGGAATGTGGAGTGGAATGTGGAATGGAACGTGGAATAGAATATAACGTGGAATGCAATGGATTGAACTGGAATGAGGAATGGAACTCAATGGAATGGAATGGAATGTGGAATGGAGTGGAATGGAACGGAATGTGGAATCGAATGTGCAATGGAATGGAATGGAATGTGGACTGGAATGTGGGATGGTATGTGGAATGCAATGGAAAGAAAAATGTGGTGGAATGTGGAACAGAAGGTGGAATACAATGTAACGAGGAATGGATTGGATTGTGGATTGTAATGTGAAACGAAATGGAATGGAATGTGGAATGGAATGGAATGGATTGTGGAATTCAGTGGAAAGGAATGGCATGTGGAATGGAATGGAATGCAATGGCATGGAATGGAATGTGAAATGGAATGGAATGCAATGTGGAGTGGAATATGTCATGGAAAGGGATGAAATGTCGAATGGAATGTGGGATAGAGTGGAATGGAATGTGGAAAGAAAAGTGTAAAGGAATGGAATGTGGAATGGAATGTGGAAGGGAATGTGAAATTGAATGGAATGGAATGGAATGGAATGAGGAATTGTTTGGAGTGGAATGTGGAATGGAATGGATTGGAACGGAATGTGGACTAGAATGTGGAATGGAATGTGGAACTGATTTGAATGCAATGGGGAATGTAACGGAATGCAATCTGGAATGGAATGCAATGGAATGTGGAATGGAATGCAACGTGAAATGGAAAGGAATTGAATGTGGAATGTTAAATGGAATGTGGAATTAAAAGTGAAACGTAATGCGGAATGGAAAGTGGAATGGAATGTGGAATGGAATATGAAATGGAATGTGGAATGGAATGTGGAATAGAATGTGAAATGGAATGTAGAATCGACTGTGGAATGGAATGAAAGGGAACATGCAATAGAATGGAATGGAAAGTGGAATGGAATGGAATGGAATGTGGGATTGAATAGAATGGAATGTGGAAAGGAATGGAATGGAATGTAGTATTGAAAGGAATGGAATTCGAAATGGATTCGAATCGAATGGTATGAAATGTGAAATGGAATGGAATGGAATGTGGAATGGAATGGAATGGAAACTGGACTGGAACATAGAATGCAACGTGGAATGGAAAGTGCAATGAAACGTGGAAGGGATGGTGGAATGTAATGTGTAATGCAATGGAATGGACTGTAGAATGGAAGGGAACGGAATGCGGAAAGGAATGTGGAATGGAACGTGGAATGGAAAGTGGAGTGGAATGGAATGGAACGTTGAATGTAATGGAAAGGAATGTGGAATGGAATGGAGTGTGGAATGGAAGAGACTGGAATGTGGAATGTAATGTGAAATGGAATATGGAATGGAATGTGGATCGGAATGGAATGGAACGTGCAATGGAATGGAATGGAACGTGGAATGGAATGGAATGTGGAAGGGAAAGGAATGGAATGGAATGGAATGGAATGGAATGGAATGGATTGTGGAGTGGAATGGAATGCAGTGGAATGTGGAATGGAATTGAAAGGAATGTGCAATTGATAGTAATGGAATGTGGAATGGAATGCAATGGATCGTGGAATGGAATGTGGAAATGAATATGGAATGGAATGTGACATGGAATGTGGAATGGATTGTGGAATGGAATGAAATAGATATTGGAAGGGAATGGAACGGAACGAGGAATGGAATGGAATGGAACATGGAATGAAACGTGGAATGGAATACAATGGAATGTGGAATGGGATGGACTGCAATGTGGAAAGGAATGGAATGGAGTGTGGAACGGAATTGAATGGAATGTGAAATGCAATGCGGAATGGAATGTAATGTAATGGAACGTGCAATGGAATGGAATGGAATGGTATGGAATGTGGAATGGAATGGTATGGAATTTGGAATGGAATGGAAGGGAATGTGGAACGGAAAGTGGAATGGAACGTGGAATGAAAAGTTCAATGGAACATGGAATGGAATGAGTAATGGAATGAAATGGAATGTTTAACGGAAGGGAATGGAATGCGGAATGGAATATGGAATGGAATGTTGAATGGAAAGTGGAATGTAATGGAATGAATGTGAAATGGAATGGAAAGGAAAGTGTAATGGAATGGAATGGAATGTGTAATGGAAGGGACTAGAATGCAGTATGTAATGTGCAATTGAATATGGAATAGAATGTGGAACGGAATGGAATTGAACGTGGAATGGAATGAAAGGCAATATGGAATGGAATGGAATGTGGAATGGAATGAAATGGAATGCAGAATGGAATGGAATGGAATGTGGAACTGAACGGAATGGAGTGAAATGTGGAATGCAATTGAATGGATCGTGGAACGGAATGAGGAATTGAATGTGTAATGGAATGTGACATGGAATGTGGAATGGAATGTGGAATTTAATGTAATGGAATGTGGAATGCAATGGAATGTGTTACGCAATGGAATGGAATGTGGAATGGAAAGGAATGTGGAATACAATGGAATGGAATGTGGATGGAATGGAAAGGAATGTGGAATGGAATGGAATGTGGAATGGAATGGAATGTTGAATGGAAAGGAATGGGGAATGGAATGGAATGGAATGCAATGGAGTGTGAAATGGAATGTGGAATGGAATGTGAAATGCAATGTGGAATGGAATGTGAAATGGAATGAAATGGCACGTGCAATGGAATGGAAAGTGAAAAGGAATGCAATGGTACATGGAATGGAACGTGGAATTGAATGGAATGGAAAGTGGAATGGAATGGAATGGTACGTGGAATGCAACATGGAATGCAACGTGGAATGAAAGTGAGTGGAATGTGGAATGGAATGGAATGGAATATGGAATGGAATGGTATGGAAGGTGGAATGGAAAGGAATGGAAGTTAGAATGGGATGTGGAATGGAATGTGGAATGGAATGTGGAATGGATTTAAATGGAATGTAGAATGAAATATGCAATGGAATGGAATGGAATGTGCAATGGAATGTGGAATGGAATGTGGAATGCAATGAGGAATGGAATGGAATGCAATATGGAATGCAAAGTGAAATGGAATGGAATGGAATGTGGAATGGAATGAAATGTGAAATGGAATGGAATGGAATGTGGAATGGAACGGAATGGGATGTGGAATTGAATGTGGAATTGAATGTGGAATTGAACGTGTTATGCAAAGGCAGGGAATGTAGAATAGAATGGAATGGAATGGAACATGGACTGGAACGTCTAATGTAATGGAATGGATCGTTGAAAGGAATGTGGATTGGATCATGGAATGGAACGTGGAATGGATTGGAATGGAAATTGGAATGGAATGTGGAATGGAATGTGGAATGCAACGTGGAGTGGCATATGGAATTGAATGTGGAATGGAATGGAATGGAATGTGGAATGTAAAGGAATGGAACGTAGAATGGAACATGGAATGGAAAGTGGAATGGAATGTAATGGAATGTGGAATGGAACGTGGAATGGAATGGAATGTAATGGAAAGGAATGTGGAATGGAAAGTGTAATGGAATGTGGAATGGAATGTGGTGTGGCACGTGGAATGGAACGGAGTGCAATGTGGAATGGAATGTGGAATGGAATGTGGAATGGAATGTGGAATGGAATGTGAAATGGAAAATGGAATGGAATGCAATGTGGAATCGAACTTGGAATGAAATGGAATGGAGCGTGGAATGGATCGAGGAATGAAACGTAGAATGGAATGTGGAAAGGAAGGTGGAATGGAATGGAATGGAATGTGGAATGCAAAGCGGAATGGAGTAGAATGGAACCTGGAATGGAATGTGCAATGGAACGTGGAATGGAATGGAATGTAACGTGGAATGGAATTTGGAATACAACGTGGAATTGAACGTGGAATGGAATGTGGAATGCAGCGTGGAATGGAATGTGGAAGGGAATGTGGAATGGAAAGGAATGGAATGTGGAATGGAACGTGGAATGAAATGGAAGGGAAACTGGAATGGATCGTGGAATAGATCATGGAAGGGAATGTGGAATGGAACATGGAATTGAATGTGGAATGCAATGTGGAAGGCAAGCTGGCATGGAATGGAATGGAATGGAATGGAATGTGGAATGGAACGTGCAATGCTTCCTGTAATTGAACGTGGAACGGTTCGTCGAATGGAACTGGAAGGGAATGTGATATGGAATGTGGAATGGAATATGGAATGGAACGTGAAATTGAATGGATTGGAATGTTGAATGGAACGTGGAATGGAAAGGAATGGAATGAGAAATGGAATGTGGAATGGAATGGAATGGAATGTGGAATGGAATGGAATGGAATGTGGAATGGAATGGAATGGAATGTGGAATGGAAAGGCATGGAAGGTGGAATGGGACGTGGAATGGAACATGGAACACAACATGGAATGGAACGTGCAATGGAGTGTCGAATGGAATGGAATGGAATGTGAAGTGGAATGGAAAGGAATGATGAATGGAAAGTAATGGAACGTGGAATGGAACGTGGAATTGAATGGATTGGAAAGTGGAATGAAATGCGGAATGGAATGGAATAGAACGTGGAATCAAATGTGGAATGGAATGGAATAGAACGTGGAATTCAATGGAATGCAAAATGAAATTGAATTTGAAATGGAATGGAATGGAACGTATAATTTAATGGAATGGAACGTGGAATGGAACATGGAATGGAATGGAATGGAACTTGGAATGCAACGTGGAATGGAAAGTGGAATGGAACGTGGAATGGAACATGGAATGGAATGGAATGGAAGGTGTAATGGAATGAAATGGAATGTGGAATGGAAAGGGATGCAACATTGAATGGGACGTGGAATGGAACATGGAATGCGACATGGAATGGAAAGTGGAATGGAATGTGGAAAGGAATGTAATGGAATGTGGAATGGAATGGAATGGAATGTGAAATGGAATGGAATGGAGTGGAATATACCGTGGAATGGAATGGAAAGAAACGGAATGGAATAGAATGGAATGGAATGGAATGCGGAATGCAATGGAATGTAAGGTGGAATGGAATGGAATGGACTACAACGAACTGTGGAATGGAATGGAATGGAATGGAAAGTGAAATATAATTTGGAAAGGAATGTGAAATGGAATGTGTAATGGAATGTGGAAAGGAATGAATTGGAACGTGGAATGGAATGAAATGGAACGAGCAATGGAATATAATGGAATGGCAAGTGGAATGGAACGTGGAATGGAACATGGAATGGAATGTGGAATTGAATCTGGTATGAAATGTAGAATGGAATGGAATGGAAAGTGGAAAGGAACGTGGGAAGGAATGCAATGGATTGAGAACGGAATGTGGAATGGAATGGAATGTGAAATGGAATGCTGAATGGAATGTGTAATGGAATGTGGAATGGAAAGTGGAATGGAACGGAATGAAATGAGGAATGGAATGTGGAACGCAAATTGGAAAGGAATGTGGAATGGAATGTGGAGTGGAATGGAATGGAATGGAATGGAATATGAAATGGAAAGGAATGGAATGTTAAATGGAATGGCATGGAACTTGGAATGGAATGTGGACTGGAATGTGAAACGGAATGCAACAGAAAGTGGAATGCAATGGAGTGGAATGTGGAATGGAATGTAGAATGGAATGGAATGGAATGTGAAATGGAATGGAATGGAGTGGAATATACAATGGAATGGAATGGAAAGGAATGGAATGGAATAGAATGCAATGGAATGGAATGCGGAATTCAATGGAATGAAAGGTGGAATGGAATGGAATGGACTACAACGAACTGTGGAATGGAATGGAATGGAATGGAAAGTGAAATATAATTTGGAAAGGAATGTGAAATGGAATGTGTAATGGAATGTGGAAAGGAATGAATTGGAACGTGGAATGGAATGAAATTGAACGAGCAATGGAATATAATGGAATGGCAAATGGAATGGAAAGTGGAATGGAACATGGAATGGAATGTGGAATTGAATCTGGTGTGAAATGTAGAATGGAATGGAATGGAGAGTGGAAAGGAATGTGGGAAGGAATGCAATGGATTGAGAACGGAATGTGGAATGGAATGGAATGGAATGTAAAATGGAATGCTGAATGGAATGTGGAATGGAATGTGGAATGGAAACTGGAATGGAACAGAATGAAATGAGGAATGGAATGTGGAATGGAATGTGGAACGGAACTTGGAAAGGAATGTGGAATGGATTGTGGAGTGGAATGGAATGGAATGGAATGGCATATGAAATGGAAAGGAATGAAATATTAAATGGAATGGCATGGAACTTGGAATGGAATGTGGACTGGAATGTGAAACGGAATGCAACAGAAAGTGGAATGCAATGGAGTGGAATGTGGAATGGAATGTGGAATGGAATGGAATGGAAAGGGGAATGAAATGTTGTATCGAATGGAATGGAGTGGAATGTGGAATGGAATGTGGAATGGAATGGAATAGAATGTGGAATGGAATAAAATGGAATGTCGAATGGAATGTGGAATGAAATGTAATGGAATGGAATGTGGAATCAAATGCAATTGAATATGGAATGGAGTGGAGTGGAATGTGGAATGGAATGTGGAATGCAATGGAAAGTAATGTGGAATAGAATGGAAAGCAATGTGGAATGCAATGGAATGGAATGTGGAATGGAATGGATTGGAATGTGGAACGGAATTTAATGGAATGTGGAATGGAATGTGGAATGGAATGTGGAATTGATGGAATGGAATGTGAAATTGAATGGAATGGAATGTGGAATGGAATGAGCAATGGAATGGAATGGAATGCGGAACGGAAAGTGGAAAGGAATGGAATGGAATGTGGAATGGAATGTGGAATGGAATGGAATGGGATGGAATGTGGAAAGGAATGGTGAATGGAATGGAAACAAATGTGGAATGGAATGTGGAATAGAATGGAAAGGAATGTGGAATGGAAGGGAATTTAATGTGGAATGGAATGTAATGGAAAGAGGAATGGAATGTGGAATGGAATGGAATGGTATGTGGAATGGAAAGGAATGGAAGGTGGAATGGAACGTGGAATGGATTGTGGAATGGAATGTGGAATGGAATGGAATAGAATGTGCAATGGAATCGAATGGAATGGAATGTGGGTAGGAATGGAATACAATGTAGTGGAATGGAATGTGGAAAGGAAAGCATTGGAATGTGGAAAGGAATAGAAATTGGAATGGAAGGAAAATGAATGGAAAGAAATGGAATGGAATGTGGAATGGAATGGAATGGAATGTGAAATGTAGTGGAATGGAATGTAGAACAGAATAGAATGTGGAATGAAAAGGAATGGAATGAAATTGGGAATGGTATGGAATGGAATTGAATAGAATGTGGAAAGGAATGGAATGGAATGTGGAATGGAATAGAACGTGGAATGGAATGAAGTAGAATGGAATGCGGAATGGAATGGAATGTGGAATGGAATGGAATGGAATTGATTGGAATGTGGAACAGAATGCAGTGAAATGTGGAATGGAAAAGAATGAGGAATGGAATGCAGTGGAATGGATTGTGGAATGGAATAGAATGTGGAATGGAATGAAGTGGAATGGAATGTTTAATGGAAAGAAATGGAATAGAATGCGGAATGGAATGGAGTGGGACCGAACGGAATGTGGAATGGAATGGAGGGGAATGTTGATTGGAATAGAATGGGGAGTGGAAAGAAATGGAACGGAGTGTGGAATGGAATGCAATGGAATGTAGAATGGAATGAAATGGAATATGGAATGGAGTGGAAAGAAATGGAATCTGGAATGGAATGTGGAATGCAATGGGATGGAATGGAATGGAAAGTGGAATGGAATGGAATCTAATCTGGACAGGAATGCGGAAGGGAATGTGGACTGCAATGTGAAAACGAATGGAATGGAATATGGAATGGAACTGAATGGAATGCGGAATGGAAATTGGAATGGAATGGAATGGCATTTGAAATGGCATGTGAAATGGAAAGTGGAATGGAACGTGGAATGGAACGTGGAAAGGAACGTGGAATGGATTAGAATGGAACGTGAAATGCAATGGAAAGGAACGTGGAATGGAATGGAATGGAATGTCCAATGGAATGTGGAATGGAATGGAATTGAAGGCAGAATGGAATGTAGAATGGAAAGGAAAGGAATGTGAAATGGAAAGAATTGGAATGTGGAATGGAATGGAATGGAATTGAACGTGAAACGGAACGGAATGGAATGTGGAATGGAATGTGAAAAGGAATGGAATGGAGTAGAATGTGGATTGGAATGTGGAATGAAATGGAATGGAATGTGGAATGAAATGGAATGGAATGGGGAATGAAATGGATTGCAATGTGGAATGGAATGTGGAACGAAATGGAATGAAAGGAAATTGAAACTGGAATGGAATGCAATCTGATATGGAATGGAATGGGAATGGAATGGAATGGAATGTGGAATGGAATGGAATGGAATGTGGAATGGAAATGACTGGAACTTGGAATTGAATGGATTTGAACGGGGAATGGAATGTGGATTGGAATGAAATGGAATTTGGCATAGAATAGAATGGAAGTGAAAGTGGAATGGAATTGAGCTTGGAATGGAATGGAATGGAATGTGGATTGGAATTGAATGGAATGGAATTTGGAACGGAATGGAACGGAATGGAATGTGGAATGGAACGAGGAATGGAATGGAATGGAAAGTGGAATGGAACTTGGAAAGAATGGAATGGAACTTGGATTGGAATGTGAAATGGCATGTGGAATGGAACGTGGAATGGAACGTGGAATGGAATCGATTGAAATGTAGAAGGGAATGGGATGGAACTTGGAATGCAATGTGGAATGGAATGTGAAATGGAACGTGGAATGGAAAGTGGAGTGAAATGGAATGGAATTTGGAATGGAATGGAATGTGGAATGGAATGGGATGGAATGTGGAATGGAATGGAATGGAATGTGGAATGGAATGGAATGGAATGAGGAATGGGATCTGGAGTGGAATGGAATGCAATGTTGAATGCAATGGTGAATGGAATGGAATGGAAGGTGTAACGAAATGTGGAATGCAACGGAATGGAATGTGGAATGGAGTGTGGAATGGAATGTGGAATGGAATGTGAAATGGAATGTGGAACTGAATATTGAATGGAATGGAATGGAATGTGGAATGGGAAGTGGAAAGGAATGCGGAATGGAACCTGGAATGTAATGGAATGGAACGTGAAACGGAATATGGAATGGAATGGAATGGAAAGTGGAATGGAAAAGAATGGAATGAGGAATGGAATGGAATGAAATGTGGAATGCAATGGAATGGAATGTGGAATGGAATGTGGAATAGAATGTGGAATAGAATGTGGAATGGAATTTGGAATAGAATGGAATGCAATGTAGAATAGAATGAAATGGAATGTGGAAAGGAATCTGGAACGGAATGCAATGGAATGTGGAATGGAACGGAATGGAATGTGGAATGGAATGTGGAATGGAATGTGGAATGGAATATGGAATGGAACGGAAAGGTATGTGGAATGGAATGTGGAATCAAAAGTTGAATGGAATGGAATGGATTGTGGAATGGAATGGTATGGAATGGTATGGAATGTGGAATGGAATGGAATGAAATGTGGAATGGAACGGAATTGAAGGTGAAAAGGGATGTGGAATGCAGCGGCATGCAACGTGGAATGGAATGGGATGGAATGGAATGTGGAGCAGGATTGAATGGAATGGAATGGAATTTGGAATGGAATGGAATGGAATGGAATGTTGAATGGAATGTGGAATGGAATGTGGAATGGAATGTGGAATGGAATGGATTGGAATGTGGCAGGTAATGTGGAATGGAAAGTGGAATGGAATGGACGGAATGTGGAATGGAATGTGAAATGGAATGGAATGGAATGTCAAATTTAATGTGGAAAGGAATCTGAAATGGAAAGTGGAGTGGGATGTGGGATGGAATGGAACGGAATGTGGAATGGAATATGGAATGGCATGGAATGGAGTGTGCAATGGAGTGTGGAATGGGATATGGAATGGAAAATGGAATGGAATGGAAGATGGAATGGAATGTCGAATGGAATAGATTGGAATGATTAAATGGAATGGAATGGAATGTGGAATGGAATGTGGAATGCAATGCAAAGGAATGTGGAATGGAAATTAATGGAATGTGGAATGTAATGGAAAGGAATGTGGATGGGCATGAGGAATGGAATGTGGAGTGGCACTTGGAATGGACGTAGTGCAGTGTGGAATGGAATGTGGAATGGAATGGAATGCAATGCGAAATGGAACGTGGAATGGAACGTGGAATGGAACGTGGAATGGAACTTGGAATGGAATGTGGAATGGAATGTGGAATGGAATGGAAAAGAATGAGAATGGAATGAATTGGAATGTGGAATAGAATGTGGTAAGGAATGGAATGGAATGTTGAATGGAATAGAATGGAATGGTATGGAATGTGGAATGGAATGGAAATGAATGTGGAATGGAACGTGGAATGGAATGGAATGGAACGTGGAATGGAATGCGTAATGTAATGAGGAATCGAACGTTGAATGGAATGTGGAATAGAGTGGAATTGTACGTGGAATGGAATGTGGAATGGCACGCGGAATAGAGTGTGGAATGTAATTTGGAATGGAAGGGAATGGAATGTGGAATGGAAAGGAACGCACTGTGGAATGGATTGCAATGGAATGTGGATTGGAATGTGGAGTAGAAAGGAATGGAAGGCAGAATAGAATGCGGAATGGAATGGATAGGAATCCGGAATGGAATGGAATGGAAAGGTATGGAATGTGGAATGGAACGTGGAATGGAAACTGGAATGCAATGTGGAATGGAAAGTGGAATGGAATGGAATGGAATGTGCAGTGGAATATGGAATGGAATGTGGAATACATCGTGGAATGGAATGTGGAATTGAACGTGTAATGGAAGGTGGAATGGAATGGATTGGAACGTGGAATGGAATGTGGAGTGGAATGGAATGGAATGTGGAATGGAATGGAATGGAATGTGGAAAGGAAAGGAATGGAACAAGGAATGGAACATGGAATGGAACGTGGAAAGTAACGTGGAATGGAACGTGGAAAGTAATGAGAAATGGAATGGAATGGAATGGGGAATAGAATGGAAACGGAATGTGAAATGGAATGGAATGCAGTGGAATGCGGAATAGAATGGAATGCAATGGAATGGAATGCAGAATGCAATGGAATGCAACGCGAAATGGAACGTGGAATGGAATGTGGAATAGAATGTGGAATGGAACTTTGAATGGAATGTGGAATGGAAAGGAAAAGAATGAGAATGGAATGGATTGGAATGTGGAATAGAATGTGGTATAGAATGGAATGGAATTTGAATGGAATAGATTGGAATGGTATGGAATGTGGAATGGAATGGAAAGCAATGAGGAGTGGAACGTGGAATGGAATGGAATGGAACGAGGAATGGAATGCGTAATGGAATGAGGAATGGAACGTTGAATGGAACGTGGAATAGAATGGAATGGAACGTGGGATGGAATGAGGAATGGAATGTGGAATGGGACGTGGAATAGAATGTCGAATGTAATTTCGAAAGTAAGGAAATGGAATGCGGAAAGGAATGAAATGGAATGTGGAATGGAGTGTGTAATGAAATGAAATGGAATGTGGAATGGAATGGAACGGAATGTGGAATGGAATGTGGAATGGCATGTGCAATGGAAACGAATGTAATATGGAATGTAATGTGGAAACGAAAGTGGAATGGAATTCAAAGGAATGTGGAATGGAATGTGGAATGGAATGGAATGGAAAGTTGAATGTAATGTAACGGAATATGGAATAGAATGGAGTGGAACGGAATGTAGAATGGAATGTGCAATGGAATGTGGAATGAAATGGAATGGAACGTGGAGTGGAATGGAATGGAATGTAGAATGGAATGGAATTGTATGTAGAATGGAATGGTATGGAATGTGGAATGGAATGTACAACTGAATGACCAATGGAACGTGGAATGGAACGTGGAATGGAATGGAACGGAATGTGGAATGGAATATGGAATGGTATGGAATGGAGTGTGGAATGGAGTGTGGAATGGAATGTGGAATGGAATGGAAGGTGGAATGGAATTTGGAATGGAATAGATTGGAATGTTTAAATGGAATGGAATGGAATGTGGATTGGAATGTTTAAATGGAATGGAATGGAATGTGGATTGGAATGTGGATTGCAATGGAAAAAAATGTGGAATGGAATGCAATGGAATGTGGAATGTAATTTTCAATGGAATGTGGCATGAAATATGGAGTGGAAAGTGGAATGGAAAGTGGAATGGAATGGAATGTATCATGGAAAGGAACCTGGAAAGGAACGTGAATTGGAAGATTGGATGTAGCGTGGAATTGAATAGAAAGGAACGTGGAATGGAATGTGGAATGGAATGTGGAATGGAATGGATTGGAATGTGGAATGGAATGTGGAAAGGAACGGACTGGAACGTTGAATGGATTGTGGAAAGCAATGCAACGGAATGTGGAATGGAATGTAATGGAATGTGGATTGGAATGCAATGGAATGCGGAATGGAATGAGGAATAGAATGTGGAGTGGCACTTGGAATCGAAAGGAGCGCAATGTGTAATGGAATGTGTAATGGAATGTGAGATGGAACGTGGATGGAATGCAGTGTGGAATGGAAGGTGGATTGGAATGGAAATGAACATGGAATGTAACGTGGAATAGAATGTGGAATGGAAAGTGGAATGGAATGGAATGGAATGTGAAACGGATCGTGTAATCGAATGGAATGGAACGTGGAATGGAATGTGGACTGGAACGTGGAATGGAATGTGCAATGGAATGTGAAATGGAAAGTGGAAAAGAATGGAATGAAAAGTGGAATGGTACGTGGAATGGAATGGAAAGGAACATGGAATGGAATGTGGAATGGAATGTGGAATGGAACGTGGAATGGAATGGAATGTAATGTGGAATGGAATGTAGAATGGAATGTGGAATTTAATGTGGAAGAGAATGTGGAATGGAATTGAATGGAATGGAATGGAATGTGGAATGGAATGTGGAATGGAACGTGGAATGTAAAGTGGAATGCAATGGAATGGAAAGTGGAATGGGATGGGCTGGAATGTGGAATGGAAAGTGGAATGCAATGTGGAAGAGAATTTGGAATGGAACGTGGAATGGAACGTGGAATGGAATGGAATGGAATGTGTAACGGAATGGAATGGAATGTGGAATGGAATGTGGAATGGAATGGACTGGAATTTGGAATGGCTTGGAATGGAATGTTGATTGGAACATGGAAGGGAATGTGCAATGTAACGTGGAATGGAAAGGAATGCAATGTGGAATGGAAGGCAGTGGAATATGGAATGGAATCGAATGTAATGTGGAATGGAATGTGGAATGGAGTGGAATGGAATGTGGAATACAATGTGTAATGGAATGAAATGGAACGCGAAATGGAATGGAATGCAAAGCGAAATGGAACGTGGAATGGAACGTGGAATGCAACTTGGAATGGAAAGTGGAATGGAATGGAAAAGAATGAGAATGGAATGGATTGGAATGTGGAATAGAAGGTGGTATGGAATGGAATGGAATGTTGAATGGAATAGAATGGAATGGTATGGAATGTGGAATGAAATGGATATGAATGTGGAATGGAACGTGGAATGGAATGGAATGGAACGTGGAATGGAATGCCTAATGGAATCAGGAATGCAACATTGAATGCAACGTGGAATGGAATGGAATGGAATATGGAATGGAATGGAATGGAATGGAACGTGGAATGGAATGTGGAATGGAATGTAGAAAGGGACGTGGAATAGAATGTGGAATGTAATTTGGAATGGAAACGAATGGAATGTGGAATGGAAAGGAACGGTATGTGGAATGGAATGCAATGGAATGTGGAATGCAATGTGGAATAGAGTGGAATGGAAGGCAGAATAGTATGTGGAATGGAATGGATAGGAATCCGGAATGGAATGGAATGGAATGGTATGGAATGGAATGGAATGGTATGGAATGTGGAATGGAACGTGGAATGGAAACTGGAATGCAATGTGGAATGGAACGTGGAATGGAATGGAATGTGCAATGGAATATGGAATGGAATGTGGAATACAACGTAGAATGGAATGTGGAATTGAACGTGTAATGGAAGGTGGAATGGAATGGAATGGAACGTTGAATGGAATGTGGAGTGGAATGGAATGGAATGTGGAATGGAATGGAATGGAATGTGGAATGGAAAGCAATGAACGAGGAATGGAACTTGGAATGGAATGTGGAAAGCAACGTGCAACGTAACGTGAAATGTAATGTGAAATGGAAAGGAATGGAATGGGGAATAGAATGGAACGAAATGTGGAATGGAACGAAATGGAGTGGAATGTGGAATGGAATGGAATGGAATGGAATGGATTGCGGAATGCAACGGAATGAAATGTGGAATTGAATGGTATGGAATGTAATGGAATGGAATGTAATGGAATGGAATTGAAAGAAGCATGGAATGGAATGCTATCTAATGGAATTTGGAATAGAATGGAATGGTATGTGGAATGGAATGGAATGGAATGTGGAACTGAATGTGGAATAGAATGTGGAATGGAAAGAGCAAAGGAAAGTGGAATGGAACGGAATGGAATGTGGAATGGAAAGTGGAATTGAATCGAATGGAACGTGGAATGGAAAGTATAATGGAATGGAGTGGAACGTTGAATCGAGCATGGAATGGAACGTCGAATGGAATGGTCAATGGAATGTGGAATTGAACGTGGAATGGAATGGAATGGAAAGTGGAATGGGACGTGAAATGTACTGTAATGGAATGGAATGGAAGGTGGACTGGAATGTGGAATGGACTTTGGAATGGAATGTGGAATGGAACGGAATGGAATGTGGAATGGAATGTGGAAGGGAATGTGCAAAGGAAAGTGGAATGGTATGGAATGGATTGTGGAATGGAACGTGGAATTTAATGGAATGGAACGTGGAATGGAACGAGCAATGTAATGAAGAATGGAATGTGGAATTGAATGTGGAATGGAACGGAAAGGTATGGGGAATGGAATGTGCAATGGAATGTGGAATGGAACGTGGAATGTAACGCAATGGAAAGTGGAATGGAACTTGCAATGGAATGGAATGGATTGTGGAATGGAATCTGTAATGTAATGTGGAATGGAACCTGGAATGGAACGTGGAATGGAACGAAATGGATTGTGGAATGGAATGTGGAATGGAATGGAATGGGATGTGGAATGAAATGTGGAACGGAATGTGTAATGGAATGGAATGGAATGTGAAAATAATGGAATGGAATGTGGAAAGGGATATGGACTGGAATGGAACGCAATGTCGAATGGAATGTGGAATGGAATGGAATGCAAAGTGGAATGGAATGTGGAATGGAATTCAATGGAATGTGGAAGGGAATGTAATGGAATGTAGAATGGAGTGTGGAATGGAATGTGGAATGGAATGCGGAATGGAATGTGGAATGGAATGGAATGGAATGCGGAACGGTATGTGGAATGGAATGTCGAATGGAAAGTGGAATGGAATGGAATGGAATGTCGAATAGATCGTGGAATGAAATGGATTGGAACGTGGAATGAAACTTCTAGTGGAAGGTGGAATAGAACGTGGAATGGAATGTGGAATGGAGCATGGAATGGAATGTGGAATGGAATGTGGAATGGAACCTGGGATGGAATGGAATGGAAGGTGAAACGAAACGTGGAATGGAATGCAATGGAACGTGGAACGGAATGAGGAATGGAATGAGGAATGAAATATGGAATGGAGCATGGAATGGAAGGGAATGGAATGTGGAATGCAATGTGGCATGAAATGTTGAATGGAAAGGAATGGAATCTGGAATAGAATGTAGATTGGAATAGAAAGAAATCCGGAATGCAATGTGGAACAGAATGGAAAGAAACGTGGAATGGAATGTAGAATGGAACATGGAAAGGAACGTGGAATTGAATGGGGAATTGAATGGAACAGATTGTGGAATGTAATGTGCAATGGAATGGTATGGAATATGGAATGGAATGTAGAATGCAATGTGGAATGGAACGTGGAATGGAATGGATTGGAATGTGGAATGGAATGTGGGATAGAATGGAATGGAATGTGTAATGGAATGTGGAATGCAGTGTGAAATCGAATGGAAAATGAAATGCAATGTGGAATGGAATGGAATGGAATGTTTAAATGGAATGGTAGGGAATGTGCAATGGAATATGGTCTGTAATGGAATGCAGTGTTGAATGGAATGTGGAATATATTGGAATGGAACGTGGAATGGAACGTGGAATGAAATATGGAATAGAATAGAATGGAATCTGTAATGGAAGGGAATGGAATGTGGAATGGAATGTGCAATGTAATGGACTGGAAAGGAATGGAAAGTGTAAGGCAATGGAATGGAATGTTGAGTGGAAAGAAATGGAACGTGGAATGGAAAGCGGAATGAAACAAGGAATGCAATGTGGAATGGAACGTGTAATGGAAAGTGGAATGGAATGGAATGGAATGTGGAATGAAAGCGAATGGAACTTGGAATGCAACGTGGAATGGAAAGTGGAATGCAACGTTCCATTCCACATTCCACATTCCATTCCATTCCATATTCCTTTCCATTCCATTTCGCATTCCATTCAATTGCATTCCACATTCCATTCCACATTCCATTCCATTACATTGCACAATCCTTTCCATTCCATTCCACATTACATTCCACATTCCATTTCACATACCATTCCATTCCATTCCACATTCAATTCCATTGCAGTTCACATTCCATTCCATTCCATTCCACATTCCATTCCACATTCCATTCCTTTCCATTCCACATTCCCTTCCATTCCATATTTCATTCCATTCCATTGCATTCCACATTTCATTCCATTCCACGTACCATTCCAAATTCCATCCCATTCCATTCCACACTCCATTCCATTACATTCCACAATACATTCCATGCCATTCAATTCCAGTCCGCATTCCATTCCATTCCACTCCATTCCACATTCCATCCCACATTCCATTCCATTCCATTTCACATTCCATTCCACATTATATTCCATCCCTTTCCACATTCCATTCTGTTCCGTTCCATTCCGCATTCCATTCCATTCCATTCCACATTCCTTTCCACATTCCATTCCTTTGTATTCCAGATTCAATTCCATTCCCTTACACATTCCATTCCATTCCATTCTACATTCCATTCCACATTCCTTTCCACATTCCTTTCCACGTTCCATTTCATGTTCCATTCCAAGTTCCATTCCACGTGCCATTCCATGTTCCATTCCTTTCCATTCCACTTCCCATTACACATTCCATTCCATTCCATCCCACATTCCATTCCATGTTCCATTGTATTAAATTCCACATTCCAATCCAAATTCCTTTCCGTGTTCCCTTCCACCTTCCATTAGACGTTCCATTCCACGTTCCATTCCACATTTCATTCCATTCCATTTCATAAACCATTTCACGTTCCATTCCACATTCCATTCTATTCCATTCCATATTCCATTCCATTCCACATTCCTTTCCATTCCATTCCACATTCCATTCCATTCCATTTCAAATTTAATTCCATTCAATTCCATTCCATTATATTCCATTCCATTCCATTTTACATTCCATTCCACATTCCATTCCATTCCATTCCATTCCATTCCACATTTGATTCCACATTCCATTCCTTTCCATTCCGCATTCCATTGCACGTTCCATTTCATGTTCCATTTCACGTTAAATTGCACGTTCCATTCAATGTTCCATTCCATTCCATTCAAAATTCCATTCCACTCCATTCCACATTCCATTCCATTCCATTCCATTCCACATTAGATTCCACATTCCTTTCCATTCCATTCCACATTCCATTCCATTCCATTCCTCATTGCATGTCAGTCCATTCCACATTCCATTCCATTCCATTCTTTTCCATATTCCATTCCATTGCATTCCTCTTTCAATTCCATCACATTCCACATCCCATTCCATTCCATTCCATGTTCCGTTACATTCCATTCCAATTTCCATTCCATTCCCTTTCACGTTCCATTCCATTGCATTCCACATTCCATTGCACATTCAATTCCATTCCATTCCACATTCCATTACATTCCATTCCATTCCACATTTCATTCCATTCCATTCCAAATTCCATTCCATTCCTTTCCATATTCCATTACGTTGCATTCTATTCCACTTTGCATTCCATTACGTTGCAACCCACATTCCATTCCATTCCCTTCCATTCCACGTTTCATTCCACATTCCATTCCACATTCCATTCCATTCCATTGCATTCCACATTCCATTCCATTACATTCCATTCCACGTTCCTTTTCACGTTACATTCCACATTCCATTCCATTCCATTCCACATTCCATTCCACGTTCCATTCCTTTGCATTCCGCATTGCTTTCCACATTCCATTGTGTTCCATTCCACATTCCATTCCGTTCTATTCCACATTCCATTCCACATTCCATTCCATTCCAATCCATTGCACATTCCATTCCACATTCCATTCCATTCCATTCCCTTTCACATTCCATTCCACATTCCCTTCCATTTCATTCAATTCCACATTCCATTCTATTCCATTCCACATTCCATTCCATTCCATTCAATTCCATATTCCATTCCATTCCATTCCACATTCCTTTCCATTCCATTCCACATTGCATACCATTCCATTCCACATTCCATTCTATTCTATTCTGTTCCAATCCACATTCCATTCGATTCCATTCCATTTCATTTCACATTCCATTCCATTCGATTCCATTCCACTTTCCATTCCATTCCACATTGCATTCCATTCCATTCCACATTCCATTCCCTTCCATTCCACATTCCATTCCATTCAATTAATTTCTACATTACATTCCATTACATTCCACATTCCACTCCATTCTATTCCATGTTCCATTCCTAATTCCATTACACAATCCTTTCCATTCCATTGCACATGTCATTACATTCTCTTCCACGTTCCATTCCACTTACAATACCAGTCATTTCCACATTCCTTTCCATATTCCATTCCGTTCCATTCCACATATCATTCCATTCCATTCTCTTCCATTACACATTCCATTCAATTCCATTCCACATTTCCTTCACTTCCATTCCCTTCCCTTCCACATTCCATTCCATTCCATTCAAAATTCCATTCCATTCCAATCTACGTTCCATTCCATTACATTCCACGTTCCATTCCATTCCATTCCACATTGCATTCCATTCCATTCCACATTTCATTCCATTCCATTGCATTCCATTCCACATTCCATTCCATTCCATTCCACATTGCATTCCATTCCATTCCATTCCACATTGCATTCCATTCCACGTTCCATTCAACTTTCCATTCCATTCCAATCCACATTGTATTCAATTCCATTCCACGTTCCATTCCGCATACCATTCCACATTCCATTCCAGTCCATTCCACATTCCAGTCCACATTCCATTCCAGTCCATTCCACATTCCATTCCACATTCCATACCATTCCATTCCACATTCCATTCTGCTTTCCATTCCATTCCATTTCACGTCTCATTACACATTCCATTCCATCTCATTCCACATTCCATTCCACTTTCCATTGCATTGCACTCCACATTCCATTCCACATTCCATTCCAGATTCCATTCCATTCCATTCCACATTCCATTCCAAGCATCAGACATTCCATTCCACAATCCATTTCATTCTGTTCCACATTCCGTTATACATTCCATTCCAATCCATTCCAAATTCCATTCCATTGCATCAATATTCCATTCCATTTCATTCCACATTGCATTCCGCATTCCAGTCCATTCTATTCCACATTCCATGCCATTCCATTCCACATTCTATTCCATTGAATTCCACATTCCATTCCATTACATTTCACATTGCATTCTATTCCATTCCATGTTCCGTTCCATTCCATTCCAAGTTCCATTCCATTTCACCTTCCATTCCATTCCATTACATGTTCCATTCCATTCCATTCTACGTTCCATTTCACATTCCATTCCATTCCATTACACATTCCATTCCATTCCATTCCACATTGCCTTCCATTCCATTCCATATTCCATTCAACCTTCGATTACATTCCATTACACATCCCATTCCATTACATTCCACTTTCCATTCCACATACCTTTCCACATTTCATTCCATTTCATTCCACATTCCATTCTGCATTCCATTTCATTCCATTCCACATTCCATTAAACATTCCATTGTTTCCCATTCCACATTCAATTCCATCCCATTCCACATTCCATTCCACTTTCCATTACATTGCTTTCCACATTCCATTCCCATTCCATTCCATTCAATTCCACATTCCATTCGAAGCATTCCACATTCCATTCCACATACCAGTCAATTCTGTTCCACATTCCCTTCCACATTCCATTGCATTCCATTCCACATTCCATTTCATTGCATTCCACATTCCATTCCTTTCCATTCCACATTCAATTCCACATTCCATTTCTTTCCATTCCACATTCCATTCCACATTCCATTCCATTTCATTCCACGTTCCATTCCACATTCCATTCCATTCCAATCCACATTTCTTTCCATTCCATTCCACATTCCATTCAATTCCATTCACATTCCATTCCACATTCCATTCCATTCCACAATCCTTTACATTCCAATGCACATTCCATTCCAAATTCCATTACATTTATTTCCACATTCCTTTCCATTGTAGTTCACTTTCCATTCCATTCCATTCCACATTCCATTCCATTCCATTCCACATTCCATTCCATTCCACATTCCATTCCATTCCATTCCATTCCACTTTAGATTCCACATTCCTTTCCATTCCATTCCACATTCCATTCCATTCTATTCCACATTCCATTTAATTCCATTCCATTCCATTCCCCGTAGCATTCGCGATCCATTGCACGTTCCATTCCATTACATTCCACATTCCATTGCACATTCCATTGCATTCCATTGCATTCCACATTCCATTCCATTCCATTCCACATTTCATTTCGAATTCCATTCCATTTCTTTCCCTTCCTTTCCAAATTCCATTGCAAATTCCATTCCATTCCTTACCATTCCACATTCTAATCCACATTCCATTACATTCCATTCCACTTTCCATTCCACATTACATTGCATTCCATTCTTTCCATTCCATTCCATTCCATTTCACATTCCATTCCACATTCCATTCCATTCCATTCCTTTCCATTCCATTCCACTCCATTCCAAGTTACATTCCAGATTCCATTCCATTCCATTCCACCTTCCATTCCATTGCACATTCCATTCCACTGCACATTCCATTCCACGTTCCATGCCAAGTTCCGTTCCACGTTCCGTTCCACGTTCCATTCCACGTTCCATTCCATTCCATTCCACATTCCATTCCACTGCATTCCACATTCCATTCCATTCCATTATTCTTTCCATTCCATTCCAGATTCCATTTCATTCCATTTCTTGTTCTGTTCCATTCCATTCCACGTTCCATTCCACATTCCGTTCCATTCCATTCCACATTCCATTCCATTCCATTCCACTTTCCATTCCACATTCCATTCCACATTCCATTCCATTCCATTCCACGTTCCGTTCCATATTAGATTCCATTCCACTCCACATTCAATTTCTTTCCATTCCACATACAATTCCACAATCCATTCAACTCCATTCCATTCGACATTGCATCCCATTCTATTTCCTTCCATTCCACATTCCATTCCCTTACATTCCGCATTCCCTTACATTCCATTCCACATTCAATTCCACATTCATTTCCAAGTTCCATTCCACTTTCCATTCCACTTTCCATTCTAATTTATATTGTACATTCCATTCCGCGTTGCATTCCAAATTTCATTCCATTCAATTTCAAATTCCTTTCCATTCCATTTCATTAAATTCCAATTTCCATTTCATTGCATTCCATTGCCCATTCCATTCCATTCCAAATTCCATTCCACATTCCGTTTCACATTCCTTTCAATTCCATTCCACATTGCATTCCTTTCCACATTCGATTCCACATTCCATTCCTCATTGCATTTCATTCCTTTACACTTCTCATTCCATTCCACATTCCATTGCACATTCCATTCCATTCCATTCCATTCCATTCCACATTCCATTCAATTCAATACCCTTCCATTCCAAATTACATTCCTTTCCATTCCACATTCCATTCCATTCCATTGCACATTCCATTCCACTCCATTCCACATTCCATTCCACTGCATTCCACTTTCCATTCCATTCCACTCCACTTTGTACTGCATTCAATTCCACATTCCATTGCATTCAATTCCACATTCCTAGCATTCCATTCCACAATCCGTTCCATTCAATTACACATTCCATTCCATAGCATTTCACTCCACTTTCCATTCCAAATTCTATTCCACGTTCCATTATATTCCATTCCATTCCACATTCCATTCCATTCCATTCCATTCCATTCCATTCCATTCCATTCCATTCCATTCCATTCCACGTTCCATTCCACTTTCTATTCCACATTCCATTCTGTTCCATTCCATTGCATTCCATGTTCCATTCTACATTCCATTCCACATTCCATTACATTCCATTCCATTCGACATCCCATTCCAATCCATTACACGTTCCATTCCATTCCACATTCTATTTCACATTCCATTCCATTCCATTCGACGTTCCATTCCACATTCAATTCTATTCCATTCCACACTCCATTCCATACCATTCCACATTCCCTTCTGTTTCCATTTCACGTTCCATTCCATTACATTCCACATTCCATTGCATTCAATTCCACATTCCATTCCATTTAATTCCATTCTATTCCACTTTCCACTACACATTCCTTTGCATTCCGATACACATTCCCTTCCATTCCATTCCAATTTGCATTCCATTCCATTCCATTCCAATTTGCATTCCATTCCATTCCACTTTCCATTCCATTGCATTCCACACTCCATTCCATTCCATTCCATTACACATGCCATTCCCATCCATTCAGCATTGCATACCACATTCCATTAAATTCCATTCCACTTTCCGTTGCACATTCCATTGCACATTCCATTGTTTTCCGTTCCATTCCACTGCACGTTCCATTCCGCATTACATTCCCATTCAATTCCATACCATTCCGTGTTCCATTCCATTTCATTCCATTCCATTGCATTCCGTCTTCAATTCCATTTCATTCCCTTCCACATTCCTTTCCATTCTATTACATTTTCCATTCCATTCCTTTCCACATTCTGTTCCATATCCCATTCCATTCCATTCCACTTTCGATTTCACATTCCATTCAATTCCATTCCATTCCATTCCGTTGCATTCCATATTCCATTCCCTTCCATTCCATTAAACATTCCGTTCCATTCCACTGCATATTCCATTCCATTCCATTCCACATTCCATTCCATTCCATTCCACGATCCATTCCATATTCCTTTCCATTCCATTCCACATTCCATTCCAATTCATACCACATTCCATTCCACATGCCTTTCCATTCCATACCACGTTCCATTCCACATTCCATTCCACATTCCATTCCATTCCACACCATTCCATTCCATTCCACATTCCATTCCACATTCCGTTCCACATTTCATTCCACATTCCATTCCATTCCGCTCCATTCCATTTCATTCCACGTTCCATTCAACATTCCATTTCACATTCCATTCCACCTTCCATTCCATTCCACTTTCCATTCCACATTCCATTCCACACTGCATTCCATTACGTTCCATTACATTACATTCCATTGTACATTCTATTCCATTCCATATTCCATTCCATTCCATTAATTTCAACATTCCATTCTATTCCTTTCCACATTCCATTCCATTGCATTCCATTCTATTCCATTCTATTGCACCTTGCATTACAGTTTCTGTTCCACGTTCCATTACACATTCCTTTCCATCCCATTCCATTCCACATTCCAACCCATTCTATTCCAAATTACTTTCCATTCCATTCCACACTCCATTCCACATTCCATTCTACTACATTCCAAATTCCATTCCAGATTCCACTTCATACCATTCCACAATCCATTCCTTTCTATTCCTCTTTCTATTCCACATTCCACTCCATTCCACATTCCATTACATATTCCATTCCATTACATTGCATTCCACATTCCATTCCATTCCATTCCAAATTCCACTCCATTCAATACCACATTCCATTCCACATAAAATTCCATTCTATTCCAGGTTGCATTACACATTCTTTACACATTCCATTACATTCCATTCCACATTCAATTCCATTCCATTCTGTTTCAATCCACTTTCTATTGCATTCCATTCCACTTTCCATTGCATTGCATTCCACATTCCTTTCCATTCCATTCCACATTCCATTCCGTTCGCTTTCAATTCCATTCCATTCCTCATTCTATTCCATTCCATTCCATTCCATTCCACATTACATTCCTTTCCATTCCACATTCCTTTCCATTCCACTGCATATTCCATTCCATTCCACATTCCATTGCATGCCATTCATATTCCATTCCACATACCATTCCATTCCACATTCCATTCCATTCTGTTCCACATTCCATTCCACATTCCATTCCATTCCATTCCACATTCCTTTCCCTTGCATTCTATATTCCATTCCATTCCATTGCATTCCAAATTCGATTCCTTTCGATTCCATATTCCATTCCATTCCACATTCCTTTCCATTCCATTCCACATTCCTTTCCATTCCATTCCACATTCCATTCCATTCCATTCCACATTCCATTCCATTCCATTTCACATTCCATTGCATTCCATTCCATTCCAATTTCCATTCCGTTCCATTCCACAATCCATTCAATTCCATTCCATTCCATTCCATATTCCATTGCACATTCCATTTCATTGCATTTCACATTCCATTAAATTCCATTCCATTTCACATTCCATTCCATTCCTTTCCATTCCACTTTGCATTCCATTTCATTCCATTAAACCTACCGCTCCAGACTCCATTCCAAAACTTTTCACATCCCATTCCACATTCCATTCCATTCTATTCCACATTCCATTCCATTCCATTCCACAATCCATTCCATTCCATTCCACTCCATTCCATTCCACATTCCGTTCCATTCCTTTCCATTCCACATTCCATTCCATTCCATTCCATATTCCATTCCATTCCATTCCACATTCCATTCCATTCCATTCGATATTCCTATCCATTTCATATTCCTTTCAACATTCCATTCCACATTGCATTCCCTTCCTTTCCATTACACATTCCATTACACATTCCATTACAGATTCAATTACCCATTCCATTCCATTTCATTTCATTCCATTCCAGCTTGCATTCCGCATTCCATTCCATTCCTGTCCATTGAATTTCCTTTCAGTCCACATTCCATTCCATTACACATTCCAATCCATTCCATTGCACATTGCTTTCCATTCCATTCATTTCCATTCTGTTCCAAATTACATTCCACATTCCATTCCATTTCATTCCACGTTCCATTCCACAATTCACTCCATATTCCATTCCATTCCAATCCATTCCTTTCCGCGTTCCATTCCACATTCCATTCCACATTCCATTTCGTTCCATTCCATTCCATTACACGTTTCATTCCACACTTCATTCCGCATTCCATTCCGTTCCGTTTCATTCCATTCCACTTTCCATTCCACATTCCATTCCACATTCCATTCCATTCTATCCCACAATCCATTACACTCCATTCCTTTCCATTGCATTCCACAATCCAATTCTGTCCATTCCATTCGACTTCCCATTCCATTCGAAATTCCATTCCATTCCATTCAATTCCACATTCCTTTCCATTCCATTACAGTTTCCATTACGCATTCATTCCACATCCCATTCCATAACTTTCCACCCCATTCCACTTCCCATTCCATTCCATTCCACGTTCCATTCCACATTCCATTCCATTCCACATTCGATTCCAGTCCACGTTCCTTACCATATTCCATCCCACATTCTTTTCCATGTTCCATTCCACTTTCCATTCCATTGTATTAAACATTCAATTCCGCATTCTATTCCATTCCATTCCAATCCATTGCACATTCCATTCCATTCCACATTCCTTTCCATTCCATTCCACATACCATTCCATTCCATTCTATTCCACATTCCATTCGACATTCCCTTCCACATTCCATTCCATTGCATTCCACATTCCATTCCTTTCTGTTCAATGTTTCAATCCATTCAATTCCACATTCCATTCCATTCCATTCCACTTTCCATTCCATTCCTTTCCACATTCCATTCCACATTCCAATAGATTCCATTCAACGTTCTATTCCACATTGCAGTCCATTCCATTCCATTGGATTCCACATTCCATTTCTTTCCATTCCATTCCACTTTCCATTCCATTTCATACCACATTCTATTCCATTCCATTCGATGTTCCGTTCCTCATTCCATTCCATTCCATTCCACGTGCCATTCCACTTTCCTTTCTATTCCATTCCACATTCCATTTCAATGCATTCCACATTCCATTCCACATTCATTTCCATTCCTTTCCACTTTGCATTACACAATGCATTCCACAATCCATTCCATTCCATTCTATTCCATTCCACCTTCCATTCCACATTCCATTCCACTTTCCATTCCATTCCAAGCCTTTGCATTCCATGTACCATTCCACATTCCATTTCACATTCCATTCCATTCCATTCCGTTCCATTCCAAGTTCCATTCCACATTCCTTTCCATTCCATTCCACATTGAATTCCTTTCCATTCCTTTCCATTCCAAATTCGATTCCATTCTATTAAACATTTCATTCCATTCCATTCCATTCCACATTCCATTCCATTCTGTTCCACATTCCTTTCCACATTCCATTCCATTTCCCATTCCACATTCCACTCCATTACATTCCAAATTCCTTTCAATTCTATTCCATTCCATTCCTCATGCCATAACACATTACATTCCATTCCATGTTCCGTTCCATTCCATTCCATGTTCCGTTCCATTCAATTCCACTTTCCATTGCACATACCATTCCATTTCTTTCCACATTCCATTCCATATTCAATTCCATTCCGTTCCACATTCCATTCCATTCCATTACATTACATTGCATTCCACATTCCATTCCATTCCATTGCATTCCACATTCCATTTCAGTCCATTCCATTCTACTTTCCATTCCATTCCATTCCATATTCCATTCGATTCCATTCCACATTCCATTCCACATTCAATACCATTCCATTCCATTCCACATTCCATTCCATTCCTTTCCCTTCAACGTTACATTGCACATTCCATTCCACATTCCATTCTGTTCCATTCAATTCCACTCCACCTTCCATTCTGTTCCATTCAATTCCACTCCACCTTCCATTCCACATTCCATTCCACATTCCATTCCATTCCATTCCACATTCTATTCCACATTCCTTTCCATTCCATTCAACATTCCATTCCACATTCCATTCCATTCAATATTCCACGCCACTCCATTCCATTGCATTCCACATTGCATTCCATTTCATTCCATTCCACATTCCATTACATTCCATTCAATTCCACATTCCATTCCATGCCACATTCTATTTCATATGCCATTCCATTCCATTCCGCGTTCCATTACACATTCAATTCTATTCCATTCCACATTAAATTCCATACCATTCCACATTAAATTCTATTTCCATTTCACTTTCCATTTAACTCCATTCCACATTATATTGCATTCCATTCCACATTACATTGCATTCCATTACAAATTGCATTACATTCCATTCCACATTCCATTCCACGCCATTGCCTTGCATTCTATATTCCATTCCATTTGTGTCCATATGCCATTCCCATCCATTCCAAATTGCATACCACATTCGATTCCGTTCCATTCCGCTTTGCATTCCACATTCCATTTCCCATTCCATTCCATTCCGTTGCACATCCCATTCCATTCTATTGCATTTCACATTCCATTCCATGCCATTGCATTTCACATTCCATTCCATGCCATTGCATTTCACATTCTATTCAATTCCATTCCGTTCCACATACTTTTCCATTCCATTCCACATTCCATTCCATTACATTACACATTCAATTCAACGTTCCATTCCACATTCCATTCAACGTTCCATTCCACATTCCATTCCATTCCATTGCATTCCACATCCATTCCATGACATTCAACGTTCCATTCCACATTCCATTCCATTCCATTCCATTGCATTCCACATTCCATTCCATTCCATTTCACATTCCATTCCATTTCATACCACTTTCCATTCCATTTCATTCGACATTCCATACCTCATTCCATTCCATTCCATTCCATGTTCCATTCCACTTTCCTTTCTATTCCATTACACCTTCCATTCAAATCCATTCCACACTCCATTCCACATTCAATTCCATTCCATTCCACGTTGCTTTCCACAATGTATTCCACATTCCATTCCATTCCATTCCGTTCCATTCTCCATCCATTCCACATTTCATTCCACTTTCCATTCCATTCCAAGCCATTCCATACCAAGTACCATTCCACATTCCATTCCACATTCCATTCCTTTCCTTTCCATTCCATTCCAAGTTCCATTCCACTTTCCATTCCACATTTCATTCCTTTCCATTCCACATTGAATTCCATTCCATTCCCTTCTATTCCACATTCCATTCCATTCTATTCCACATTTCATTCCATTCCATTCCATTCCACATTCCATTCCATTAAATTCCACATTCCATTCCATTACATTCCATTCCACATTACATTCCATTCCATTCCATTCCACATTCCATTAGAGTCCATTCCATTCCCTTGCATTCCACATTCCATTTCGGTCCATTCCGTTAGAGATTCCACTCCATTCCATTCCACAATCCATTCCATTCCATTACACTTCCCATTACACATTCCATTCCACATCCCATTCCATTCCATTCCACTCCATTCCATTCCACATCCCATTGTATTCCATTCCACATTCCATTCCACATTCCTTTCCATTCCATTCCACATTCTATTCCATTCCACGTTCATTTCCGCATTCCATCCCATATTCCTTTCCACGTTCAATTCCACTTTCCATTCCATTCCATTAAACATTCCATTACACATCCTATTCCATTCCATTGCACATTCCAATCCATTACACATTCCATTCCTTTCCATTCCACATACCATTCCATTCCATTCTATTCCACATTCCATTCCACATCCTGTTCTACATTCCATTCCATTGCATTCCACATTCCATTCCATTCGGTAACAAATCCCAATCAATTCAATTCCACATTCCATTCCATTCCATTCCAATTTCCATTCCACGTTCCATTCCACGTTCCATTCGACATTCCATTTCGTTCCATTCCATTCCATTACACGTTCCATTCCACACTTCATTCCACATTCCATTCCGTTCCGTTTCATTCCATTCCACTTTCCATTCCACATTCCATTCCACATTCCATTCCATTCTATTCCACAATCCATTACACTCCATTCCATTCCATTGCATTCCACATTCCAATTCTGTCCATTCCATTCGACTTCCCATTCCATTCGGCATTCCATTCCATTCCATTCCATTCCACATCCCATTCTATAACTTTCCACCCCATTCCACATCCCATTCCATTCCATTCCACGTTCCATTCCACATTCCATTCCATTCCACATTCGATTCCAGTCCACGTTCCTTACCACATTCCACCCCACATTCTTTTCCATGTTCCATTCCACTTTCCATTCCATTGTATTAAACATTCAATTCCGCATTCTATTCCGTTCCATTCCAATCCATTGCACATTCCATTCCATTCCACATTCCTTTCCATTCCATTCCACATACCATTCCATTCCATTCTATTCCACATTCCATTCGACATTCCCTTCCACATTCCATTCCATTGCATTCCACATTCCATTCCGTTCTGTTCCATGTTTCAATCCATTCAATTCCACATTCCATTCCATTCCATTCCACTTTCCATTCCATTCCTTTCCACATTCCATTCCACATTCCAATACATTCCATTCAACGTTCTATTCCACATTGCATTCCATTCCATTCCATTGGATTCCACATTCCATTCCTTTCCATTCCATTCCACTTTCCATTCCATTTCATACCACATTCTATTCCATTCCATTCGATGTTCTGTTCCTCATTCAATTCCATTCCATTCCACGTGCCATTCCACTTTCCTTTCTATTCCATTCCACATTCCATTTCAATGCATTCCACATTCCATTCCACATTCATTTCCATTCCTTTCCACTTTGCATTACACAATGCATTCCACAATCCATTCCATTCCATTCTATTCCATTCCACCTGCCATTCCACATTCCATTCCACTTTCCATTCCATTCCAAGCCTTTCCATTCCATGTACCATTCCACATTCCATTTTACATTCCATTCCGTTCCATTCCGTTCCATTCCAAGTTCCATTCCACATTCCATTCCATTCCATTCCACATTGAATTCCTTTCCATTCCTTTCCATTCCAAATTCAATTCCATTCTATTAAACATTTCATTCCATTCCATTCCATTCCACATTCCATTCCATTCTGTTCCACATTCCTTTCCACATTCCATTCCATTTCCCATTCCACATTCCACTCCATTACATTCCAAATTCCTTTCAATTCTATTCCATTCCATTCCTCATGCCATAACACATTACATTCCATTCCACGTTCCGTTCCATTCCATTCAATGTTCCGTTCCATTCAATTCCACTTTCCATTGCACATACCATTCCATTTCTTTCCACATTCCATTCCATATTCAATTCCATTCCGTTCCACATTCCATTCCATTCCATTCCATTACATTGCATTCCACATTCCATTCCATTCCATTGCATTCCACATTCCATTACAGTCCATTCCATTCTACATTCCATTCCATTCCATTCCATATTCCATTCGATTCCATTCCACATTCCATTCCACAATCAATACCATTCCATTCCATTCCACATTCCATTCCATTCCTTTCCCTTCAACGTTACATTGCACATTCCATTCCACATTCCATTCTGTTCCATTCAATTCCACTCCACCTTCCATTCCACATTCCATTCCACATTCCATTCCATTCCATTCCACATTCTATTCCACATTCCTTTCCATTCCATTTAACATTCCATTCCACATTCCATTCCATTCAATATTCCACGCCACTCCATTCCACTGCATTCAACATTGCATTCCATTTCATTCCATTCCACATTCCATTACATTCCATTCAATTCCACATTCCATTCCATTCCACATTCTATTTCATATGCCATTCCATTCCATTCCGCGTTCCATTACACATTCAATTCTATTCCATTCCACATTAAATTCCATATCATTCCACATTAAATTCTATTTAAATTTCACTTTCCATTCAACTCCATTCCACATTATATTGCATTCCATTCCACATTACATTGCATTCCATTACAAATTGCATTACATTCCATTCCACATTCCATTCCACGCCATTGCATTGCATTCTATATTCCATTCCATTTGTGTCCATATGCCATTCCCATCCATTCCAAATTGCATTCCACATTCGATTCCGTTCCATTCCGCTTTGCATTCCACATTCCATTTCCCATTACATTCCATTCCGTTGCACATCCCATTCCATTCCATTCCATTCCATTGCATTTCACATTCCATTCCATGCCATTGCATTTCACATTCCATTCCATTCCATTGCATTTCACATTCTATTCAATTCCTTTCCGTTCCACATACTTTTCCATTCCACTCCACATTCCATTCCATTCCATTACACATTCAATTCAATGTTCCATTCCATATTCCATTCAACGTTCCATTCCACTTTCCATTCCATTCCATTGCATTCCATTGCATTCCACATTCCATTCCATTCCATTTCACATTCCATTCCATTTCATACCACTTTCCATTCCATTTCATTCGACATTCCATACCTCATTCCATTCCATTCCATTCCATGTTCCATTCCACTTTCCTTTCTATTCCATTACACCTTCCATTCCAATCCATTCCACATTCCATTCCACATTCAATTCCATTCCATTCCACGTTGCTTTCCACAATGTATTCCACATTCCATTCCATTCCATTCCATTCCATTCTCCATCCATTCCACATTTCATTCCACATTCCATTGCATTCCAAGCCATTCCATACCAAGTACCATTCCACATTCCATTCCACATTCCATTCCGTTCCTTTCCATTCCATTCCAAGTTCCATTCCACTTTCCATTCCACATTTCATTCCTTTCCATTCCACATTGAATTCCATTCCATTCCCTTCTATTCCACATTCTATTCCATTCTATTCCACATTTCATTCCATTCCATTCCATTCCACATTCCATTCCATTCCATTCCACATTCCATTCCATTCCATTCCATTCCACATTCCATTAGAGTCCATTCCATTCCCTTTCATTCCACATTCCATTTCGGTCCATTCCGTTAGAGATTCCATTCCATTCCATTCCACAATCCATTCCATTCCATTACACTTCCCATTACACATTCCATTCCACATCCCATTCCATTCCATTCCACTCCATTCCATTCCACATCCCATTACATTCCATTCCACATGCCATTCCACATTCCTTTCCATTCCATTCCACATTCTATTCCATTCCACGTTCGTTTCCACATTCCATCCCATATTCCTTTCCACGTTCAATTCCACTTTCCATTCCATTCCATTAAACATTCCATTACACATTCTATTCCATTCCATTCCATTCCATTGCACATTCCAATCCATTACACATTCCATTCCTTTCCATTCCACATACCATTCCACTCCATTCTATTCCACATTCCATTCCACATCCTGTACCACATTCCATTCCATTGCATTCCACATTCCATTCCATTCGGTAACACATCCCAATCAATTCAATTCCACATTCCTTTGCATTCCATTCCAATTTCCATTCCACATTCCATTCCACGTTCCATTCCACATTCCATTCCAGTCCATTCCATGTTCCTTTCCTCATTCCATTCCACATTGCACTCCATTCCATTCCACATTCCATAACTCATTCCATTTCATGTTCCATTGCATTCCATTCCACGTTCCATTCCACTTTCTATTCCACGTCCCATTCCATTCCATTCCACGTTCTGTTCCATTCAATTCCACTTTCCATTCCACATACCATTCCATTCCTTTCCAGATTCCATTCCACATTGCATTACATTCCATTCCACATTCAATTCCACTCCATTCCATTCCATTCCATTCCATTCCATTGCACATTCCATTCCAGACCATTCCATTCGACATTACAATCCATTCCATTCCGCATTCCATTTCATTCCAGGACACATTCCATTCCATTCCACGTTCCATTTTACATTTCATTCCTTTCCATTCCACATTCAATTCCATTCCAATCCATATTCCATTCCATTCCATTCCACATTCCATTCCTTTCCATTCCACATTCCATTCCATTCCATTGCACATTCCATTCCATTGCATTTCACATTCCATTTCATTCCATTCCATTTCACATACCATTCCATTCCATTCCTTTCCACATTGGATTCCATTCCATTCCATTAAACATTCCATTCCAGTTTTCATTCCAAAATATTCCACATCCCATTCCACATTCCATTCCATTCTATTCCACGTTCCATTTCACATTCCATACCATTCTATTCCACATTCCATTCCATTCCATTCCACATTCCTTTCCGTTCCAGTCGATTCCATTTCACATTCCTTTCCATTCCATTCCATTCCAGATTCCATTCCATTACATTCCACATTCCATTACATTCCATTTGACGATCTATTCCATTCTACATACCATTCCACCTTCCATTCCACGTTGCATTCTGTTCCATTCCGTTACACATTCCATTCTATTTCCATTTCACGTTCCATTCTATTTCCATTTCACATTCCATTCCATTCCACATTCCATTCCACATTCCATTCCATTACATTCCACATTCCATTCGACATTCAATTCCTTTACTTTCCACTTTCCATTCCATTCCACTTTGCATTCCATTACGTTCCATTCCATTCCACCTTCCATTCCATTCCACATTCCATTCCACGTTCCATCCCACTCCATTTCACTTTCCATACTCTTCCATTCCACGTTGCATTCCACTGCATTCCATGTTTCACTCCATTCCATTCCACATTCCATTCCATTCCGGGTTCCTTTCCACCCACTTCCACGTTCCATTCCGCGTTCTATTCCATGTTGCATTCCATTCCATTAAACGTTCCATTCATCATTCCATTCCACATTCCATTCCATTCCATTCCACATTCCATTCCATTCCATTCCACATTCAATTCCACGTTCCATTCCTCGCCATTCAACTTTCCATTACATTCCACTTTCCATTCCTCACCATTACACGTTGCTTTGCAATCCACTTTCCATTCCATTCCACATTCCATTCCTCTCCATTTCACGTTCCGTTGCAATCCACTTTCCATTCCGTTCCATTCCACGTTCCATTCCATTCCATTCCACGTTCCTTTCCATTCCATTCCATTCAACGATACATTCCAAGTTACATTCCACTTTGCATTCCACTTTACATTCCACGTTCCATTCCACTTTGCATTCCACGTTCCATTCCATTCCATTCCACGTTCCATTTCTTATTCCATTCCACATTCCATTCCATTCCGTTCCACATTTCATTCCACATTCCATTCCACATTCCATTCAAATACATTCCACATTCCTTTCCATTCCATTCCACATTCCATTCCATTCTGTACCATTCCATTCCTCATTCTGTTAAACATAACATTCCATTCCATTCCACATTCCATTCCATTCTATACCATTCCATTCCTCATTCTATTACACGTAACATTCCATTCCATTCCACATTCCATTCCATTCTATACCATTCCATTCCTCTTTCTATTACACATTCCATTCCATTCCATTCCACTTTCCACTCCATTCCACTTCTCGTTCCATTCCACATACCACTCCAATCCTTTCAACGTTACATTCCATATTCCATTCCATTCAATTCCCTTCCATTGCACATTCCATTCTTTAAATTCCACATTCCATTCCATTCCATTCTTTTCCATTCCACTGTCCATCCCATTAAAATTCCCTTCCATTCCACATTCCATTCCTTTCCCTTCCACATTCCATTCACTTCCACTCCACATTCCATTCCATTCCATTCCATTCCATTCCACGTTCCTTTTCATGCCATTCCACCTTCCATTCCATTCCATTCCAATCCATTCCATATTCCATTCCATTCCATTCCACATTCCATTCAATTCCATTCCACGTTAAATTCCATTCCATTCCACATTCCATTCCATTACATTCCATTCCACATTCCATTCAATTCCATTCACCATTCCATTCCATTCCCCATTCCATTCCATTCCTGTCCAACTTTCATTCCATTCCATTCCACATTACATTCCCTTCCATTCCACATTCCATTCCATTCCATTGCATTCCACATTCTTTTCTATTCCAATCCACATTCGATTGCATTCAACTGCATTCCACATTCCATTCCATTCCACTTCACATTCCATTCGATTCCATTCCACATTCCATTCCATTCCATTCCATTCCATTCAATTCCATTCAAAGTTACATTCCACGTTCCATTCCACATTCCTTTCTGTTCCATTCCATTTCATTCCACCTGCCATTCCACATTCTATTCCACATTCCATTCCATTGTATTCCACATTCTATTCCACATTCCTTTCCATTCCATTCCACATTACATTCCACATTCCATTCCATTCAAAATTCCACTCCACTCCATTCCATTTCATTCCACATTGCATTCCCTTCCATTCCATTCCACATTCCATTCCATTCCATTCCACATTCCATTCTATTCCACATTCAATTCCATTCCATTGCATTCCATATTCCATTCCATTACTTTCCACATTGCATGCCATTCAATGCCACATTCCATTCCATTCCACATTGAATTCCATTCCTTTCCATTCCACATTCCATTAGATTCCATTCCATTCCACTCCACTTTCCAATCCAATCCATTCCACATTCCATTCCATTCCATTGCATTCCATTCCACACTGCTTTCCACATTCCATTCCACATTCCATTCCATTCCATTCCACATTCCTTTCCATTCTAATCCACCTTCCTTTCATTTCCATTTGACATTCCATTCCATTCCATTCCATTCCATTCCGCATTCCAATCCATTCCATTTCACATTCCATTCCACGGTCCATTCCACTTTCCATTCCACATTCCATTCCACGTTCATTTCCACATTCCATCCAACTTCCCATTCCACTTTCCATTCCTCTTTCCATTCCACATTCAATTACATATTCCATTCCATTTCATTTCACATTCCATTACTTTCCATACCACATTCCATTCCACATTCCATTGCACGTTCCATTACTCGTTCCATGGCACGTTCCCCTCCATGTTCCATTCCACATTCCATCCCACTTTCCATTCAACGTTCCATTCCATTCCATATCAGCTTCCATTCAACATTCCATTCCATTCCAAACTCCATTCCGCTCAACATTCCATTCCACTTTCCATTCGATGTTCCATTCCACGTTCCAATCCATTACATTCCACGTCACTTTCCAAATTACTTTCCAGTCCATTACACATTCCATTACACTTTCTATTCCTTTCTATTCCACATTACATTGTCTTCCATTCCACGTTCCTTTCCACATTCCATTCCACGTTCCATTCCACTTTCCACTTCACTTTCCATTGCACGTTCTATTCCTCGTTCAGTTTCACGTTCCATTCCGTTCCATTCCTTTCCATTCCACATTCCACTTCATTCCATTCCACGTTCCATTCCACATTCCATTCCATTTCATTCCACGTTCCATTCCACTCCATTCCAAATTCCATTCCACATTCCATTTCATTCCATTCCATTCCCTTCCATTCCATTCCATTCCACGTTCTATTCCACATTCCATTCCATTCCATTCCATTCTACATTCCATTGTATTACATTCCACCTTCCATTTCACATTCCATTCCACATTCCATTCCATTCCTTTTCACTTTCCATTCCATTCCATTCCACATTCCATTCCATTCCATTTCACATTCCATTCCATTCAATTAAAGATTGCATCCCATTCCATTCCGCATTCCATTCCATACGATAACATTCCATTCCACACTGCAGTCCATTAAAGTCCATTTCACATTCCATGCCATTCCATTCCACATTCCATTCCATTCCATTCCATATTCCAATCCGTTACTTTCCACATTCCTGTCCATTCCATACCACATTCCATTTCATTCCATTCCATTCCATTCCTTTCCACCTTCCATTAAATTCAATTCCATTCCACATTCCATTCCACTCCACTTCATTCCATTCCACATTCCATTCCATTCCATTCCACATTCCATTCCATTCGTTTCCTCATTCCATTCCATTCCATTCCATTCCATTCTATATTCCATTCCATTCCATATCCCATTCCTTTACGTTCCATTCCACATTCCATTTCATTCCTTTCCACGTTCCATTCCATTCCATTCCATTCCATTCTATTCCATTCCACATTCAATTCCATTTCACATTGCATTCCATTCCACTTCAGATTTCATTCCAGACCATTCCACATTCCATTCAATTCCATTCCTCATTCCATTCCATTGCATTCCACCTTCCATTCCATTCCATTCCATTACACATTCCATTCCACATTGCATTCCATTCCACATTCCATTATATTCCATTTCAAATTCTATTTCATTCCATTACATATTCCATACCAATCCATTCCACTTTCCATTCCATTCCATTCCACATTTCATTCCATTCCATTCAACTTCTTGTTCCAATCCATTCCCCATTCCATTCCATTACACTTTCCATTCCATTCCATTCCATTACACATTCGATTCCACATTCCATTCCACTTTCCATTCCATTTCAAATTTCATTCAATTCTATTCCAGTCCACATTCCTTTCAATTCCTTTCCATTCCACACTCCTTTCTGTTCCATTCCACATTCCAATCAATTCCATTCCATTCCATTCCTCATTCCATTCCATTCCATTCCCCATTCTATTCCATTCCATTCTACATTCCATTCCATAGCATTGCATTCCATTCCCCATTTCATTCCATTCAATTCCATTCCACATTCCATTCCATTCCATTCCACATTCCATTACCCCTTCCATTCCATTCCATTCCACATTCCATTTCACATTCAACTCCATTCCATTCTTCATTCTATTGTATTCCATTCCATTCCATTTCACTTTCCAGTCCATTCCATTTCACTTTCCTTTCCATTCCCTTCCAGAATGCATTCCATTCCATTCCACTTTTGATTACACGTTCCATTCCACGTTCCATTACACTTTCCCCTCCATTTTCCATTCCATTACATTCCACGGTTCATTCCGCCTTCCATTCATCGTTCCATTCCACGTTCCTCTCCACCTTCCATTCCATTTCTTTCCAAGTTTCATTCCACTTTCCACTCCACATTCCATTCGATTCCATTAAACCTTCCATTCCACTTTCCATTCCACGTTAGATTGCACGTTCCATTCCACGTTCCTTTCCTCGTTGCGTTCCACATTCCATACCATGCTCCATTCCATTTCATTCCACATTCCATTCCACATTCCATTGCAATCATTTCCACTTTCCATTTGACGTTCCATTCCACTTTCCATTCCACTTTCCTTTCCAGTCCATTCCACATTCCATTCCACGTTCCATGGCATACCATTCAACATTTCATTCCACATTCCATTCCATTGCGTTTCACATTCCATTCCACATTCCATTCCATTCCATTCCACATTCCTCTCCATTCATTCCACATTCCATTCCACATTCCACTCCATTCGATTCCACACTCCTTTCCAAATTCCATTCCACATTCCATTCCACATTCCTTTCCTTTCCATTACACATTCCACTCAATTCCGTTCAATTCCACATTCAATTCCATTCCATTCCCCATTCCATTGCATTCCATTTCAAATTTCATTCCATTCCTCATTCCATTCCGTTTCACATTCTATTCCATTCCATTCCACATTCCATTCAATTCCATTCTATTCCACGTTCCATTCCACGTTCCATTCCACAATCCATTCCATTCAATTCCACGCTCCATTCCACATTCCATTCCACATTCCACTCCATTCGATTCCACACTCCTTTCCAAATTCCATTCCACATTCCATTCCACATTCCATTCCTTTCCATTACACATTCCACTCAATTCCGTTCAATTCCGCATTCCATTCCATTCCATTCCCCATTCCATTCCATTCCATTTCAAATTTCATTCCATTCCTCATTCCATTCCGTTTCACATTCTATTCCATTCCATTCCACATTCCATTCAATTCCATTCTATTCCACGTTCCATTCCACGTTCCATTCCACAATCCATTCTCTTCAATTCCATGCTCCATTCCACTTTCCATCCCACATTCCATTCCATTCCATTCCATTCCATTCCACACTCCACTCCATTCCATTCCATTCCACACTCCACTCCATTCCATTCCACCTGCCATTCACATTCCATTCCATATTCCATTCCTTTCCAATACACCATCCACTTCATTCCATTCCATTCCACATTCCATTCCATTCCATTTCAACTTCAATTACATTCCATTCAATTTCATTCCACATTCCATTCCACATTCCATTCCACATTCCATTCAATTCCATTCTATTCCACGTTCCATTCCACGTTCCTTTCCACAATCCATTTCATTCAATTCCACGCTCCATTCCACATTCCATACCACATTCCACTCCATTCGATTCCACACTCCTTTCCAAATTCCATTCCACATTCCATTCCACATTCCATTCCTTTCCTTTACACATTCCACTCAATTCCGTTCAATTTCGCATTCCATTCCATTCCATTCCCCATTCCATTCCATTCCATTTCAAATTAAATTCCATTCCTCATTCCATTCCGTTTCACATTCTATTCCATTCCATTCCACATTCCTTTCAATTCCATTCTATTCCACGTTCCATTCCACATTCCATTCCACAATCCATTCCATTCAGTTCCACGCTCCATTCCACATTCCATTCCACATTCCATTCCAATCCATTCCACTTTCCATCCCACATTCCATTCCATTCCATTCCATTCCATTCCATTCCACACTCCACTCCATTCCATTCCATTCCACACTCCACTCCATTCCATTCCACATGCCATTCCACATTCCATTCCATATTCCATTCCATTCCAATACACCATCCACTTCATTCCGTTACATTCCACATTCCATTCCATTCCATTTCAAATTCAATTACATTCCATTCAATTTCATTCCACATTCCATTCCACATTCCATTCCATTCCATTCAATTACGCGTTCCATTCCATTCTATTGCACATTGCATTCCACAACATTGCATTCCACATTCCATTCCACGTTCCATTTCACGTTGCATTCCATTCCATTCCACATTCCATTACACATTTCATCAAATTCCTTTCCACGTTCCATTCCACATTCCATCCCATTCCATTCCATTCCACATTCCATTCCATTCCATTCCATTAAATTCCAATTCACATTCCATCCCATTCCATTCCATTCCATTCCATTCCAGTCCATTCCATTCCTTTCCACATTCCATTCCATTCCATTCCACATTTCATTCCACATTCCCTTCCATTCAATTCCACCTTCCATTCCTTTCCATTCCATTCCATTCCATTCCATTCCATATTCAATTGCATTCCATTCCATTCCATTCCACATTCCATTCTATTACCACCTACCTTCCTTTCCATTCCATTCCATATTCCATTCCACATTCCCTTCCATTCCATTCCACCCTCCTTTCCTTTCCGTTCCATTCCATTCCACATTCCATTACACATTCCCTTCCCTTCCTCTCCACATTCCTTTCCTTTCCGTTCCATTCCCTTCCAATTTCCTTTCCATTGCATTCCATTCTGCAATCACTTCCACTCCATTCTACTTTCCATTCGATTCCATTCCACTTTCCATTCCACATTCCTTTCCATTCCATTCCACAATCCATTCCATTCCGTTGCAACTTCCATTGAATTCCATTTCACATTCCATTCCTTTCCATTTCACCTTCCATTCCATTCCATTCTAGTCTATTCCACATTGCATTCCATTCCATTCCTCATGGAATTCCTTTCCATTCCATTCCATTACACAATGTATCCCATTCCATCCAATTCCATTCCTCATTGCATTCCATTTCATTCCATTCCGTTCCATATTCCATTCCATTTGATTCCATTCCACCTTCCATTCCATTCCAATCCACACTGAATTTCATTCCATTCCATGTTCCATTCCACGTTCCATTGAACTTTCTATTCCACGTTTTATTCCATGTTCCACTACACGTTATATTCCATTCCATTCCGCGTTCCATACCACATTCCATTCCACATACCATTCCACCTTTCATTCCAAGTTCCATTCCACTTTGCATTCCACATTGCATTCCACTTTCCATTCCATTGCATTCCACATTCCATTCCATTCCATTCCACTTTCCATTCCACGTTCCTTTCCACGTTCCCTTCGACGTTCCATTCCACGTTCCTTTCCATTCAATTCCACATTCCATTCCACATTGCTTTCCTTTGTATTCCGCATTCCATTCCAAATTCCATTCCATTCCATTCCACATTCCATTCCACATTCCATTCCAGATTCTATTCCACGTTCCATTCCAGATTTGATTCCACATTCCATTCCAATTCGTTCCACATTCCTTTCCATTACATTCCAAATTCCATTCCAAATTCCATTCCATTCCATTCCACATTCCATTCCACATTCCATTCAACTTTCCATTCCACGTTCCATTCTTTTTCATTCCATGTTCCATTCCACTTTCCATTCCATTCCAATTTCCATTCCACATTCCGTTGCACATTCCTTTCTACATTTCATTCCTTTCCGTTCCTCATTCCTTTCAACATTCCATTCCATTCCTTTCCACATTCCATTCCATTGCACTCCACATTTCATTCCACATTTCCTTGCATTCCATTCCACATTCTATTCCACGTTCCATTGCATTCAATTCCACGTTCCATTCCACGTTTCATTCCAGATTCCATTCCACAATCCATTCCGTTCCATTCCGCAATCAATTCCACATTCCATTCCACATTCCAATCCATTGTATTCCACATTCCATTGCACTTTGCATTCCATTTCATTTCACCTTCCATTCTCATTTCACTGAATTACGTTCCACATTCCATTCCACATTCCATTACATTCCATTCCACATTTCATACCACATTCCATTCCATTGCATTCCACTTTCCATTCCACTTTCAATTCCACGTTGCATTCCACGCTCCATTCCACGTTCTATTGCATACTGTTCCATGATTCATTCCATTCCATTCCACGTTTCATTTCTTTCCGTTCTGCATTCCATTCCCCATTCCATTTCACAATCCTTTCCACATTCTATTTCACTTTCCATTCCATTCCATTCCATTTCATTTGCATTCCATTCCTTGTTCCATTCCATTCCATTCCACGTTTCATTTCTTTCCATTCCGCATTCAATTCCACATTCCATTTCACAATCCTTAACACATTCTGTTTCACTTTCCATTCCATTCCATTCCATTTCATTTCACATTCCATTCCATTCCATACCACATTCCATTCCATTCCATTGCACATTCCTTTCCACATACCATTCCTCATTCCACTCTTTTCCATTCTATTCCAGATTCCATTGCATTCCATTCCATCGCAAAATCCATTACACATTCCACTCCAGTTTCCATTCTACTGCATTCCACATTCCAATCAATTTCACTCGTCCTTCCATTCCATTAAATTCCACATTCCTTTCCATTCCATTCAATACCACATTCCATTCCATTGCATTCCCAATTCCATTCAATTCCATTCCATTCCACATTCCACTCCATTCAATTCCATTCCACATTCCATTGCATTACATTCCACATTCCATTCCATTGCAATCCGCATTCTATTCCACGGTCCATTCCACGTTGCGTTCCATGTTCCATTGCACGTCCAATTTCACATTCAATTCCTTTCCATTCCACATTCCATTCCATTGCATTCCACATTCCATTCCATTCTATTCCACATTCCATTCCAAATTCCATTCTATTGCATTCCACATTCCATTCCATTCTATTCCACATTCCACTCCACTTTCCATTCCATTACATTCCACGTTCCATTCCAGGTTCCATTCCACATTCCATTCCACTTTCCAATGCATTCCATTCCACATTCCATTCCATTCAATTTCAGTTTCCATTCCATATTCCATTCCACATTCTATTCCACATTCCATTTCATGTTCCATTCCACGATCCATTCCACGATACATTGCAGGTTCCATTCAACATTCTATTCCATTCCATTCTATTCCACTCCATGTTCCCTTCCACATTCCTTTCCACGTTCCATTCTACGTTCCCTGCCACATTCCATTCAATTCCATTCCACGTTCTATTCCATGTTCCTTTCCATTCCATTCAACTTTCCATTCCGTATTCCATTGCACATACCATTCCACATTCCATTCCATGTTCCATTCCACGTTCCATTCCATGTTCCATTCCACATTCCATTTCATTCTATTCCACTTTCCATTCCACATTCCATTCCACATTCCATTCCACATTCCATTCCACATTACATTCCGTTCCATTCCACATACTATTCCACATTCCATTCCACATTCCTTTGCAGATTCGATTCCAATCCATTCCACTTTCCATTCCACATTCCATTCCATTTTCTATTCCGCATTCCATTCCATTCCATTCCACATTCCATTCTCATTCCTTTGCATTTCATTCCACATTGCATTCCACATTGCATTTCATTCCAATTCACAATCCATTCCACATTCCGTTCCATTCCACATTCCATTCCGCATTCCATTCCACATTCCATTCCATTCCTTTGAAAATTCTATTCCATTCCATTCCATTTCACATTCCATTCCACTTTAAATTAAATTCTATTCCGCATTCCATTCCACAATCCTATCCATTCCATTACACATTCCATTTCATTACAATCCAAATTTCATTCCACAATTAATTCCATTCCTTTCCACATTCCATTCCACAATCCATTCCCTTCCATTCCACATTCAATTGCATTACATTCAATTCCATTCCACTTTCCATTCCACATTCCATTCCATTCCATTCCACATTCAATTGTATGTTCCATTCCACATTCCATTCCATTCCAATCCACGTTCCAATTCACACTCAATTCCACATTTCATTCCACATTCCATTACGTTCCTTTGCACTTTCCATTCCATATTCCATGCCACGTACATTTCCCCATTCCTTTCCATGTTCCATTGCATGTTCCATTCCACATTCCATTCCATTCCATTCCACTTTCCATTCCATTCCATTCCACATTCCTTTCCATTCAATTGCTTACTTCTTTAAATCCCATTGCATTCCACTTTCCTTTACATTCCATTCCAAATCCTTTCCATTCCATTCCATTCCATTCCACCTTCCAATCCATTCCACTCCACATTCTATTCCACATTCTTTTCCACGTTCCTTTCCATTTCATTCTACATTCCGTTCCATTCCATTCCACATGCCATTCCATTTGATTCCACATTCCTTTCCACTTTCCATTCCACATTCCATTCCACATTCCATTCCATTCCATTCCATTCCACGTTGCATTCCACATTCTGTTCCACTCCACATTCGTTTAGAGATTCCATTCCACATTACATTCCTTTCCGTTCCACATTCCATTCCCCATTCCATTCCACATTACATTGCTTTCCACTCCACATTCCATTCCACATTCCATTCCAATTTCCGTTCCATTCCATTCCACATTCCGTTCCATTCCGTTACACACTCCATTCCACATTCCACTCCGTTCTATTGAGCATTCCATTCCTCATTCCATTCCACATTCCATTTCATTCCAGTACTCTTTCCATTGCATTTCATTGCACATTCCTTTTCACATTCTACTCCATTCCATTCTACGTTCCTTTCCATTACATTCCACATTATATTCCGCATTCCATTCCATCTTCCATTCCGTTGCATTTCAGGTTCCTTTCCACATTCCATTGCATTCCATTACACATTCAATTGCATATTCCATACCTTTTCATTGCACATTCCGTTCCACATTCCATTCAATTCCCTTCCACATTCCATTAAATTGCATACCACTTTGCATTCCACGTTCCATTTCATTCCATACCACTTACATTTCCGCATTCCATTCCACAGTCCATTCCACATTACATTCCTTTCCATTCCACATTCCATTCCACATTCTATTCCACATTCCATTCCATACCATTCCAAATTGCATTCCACATTCCATTCCATTGCATTCCACATTTCATGCCACATTCCATTCCATTCCATTCCACAATCCATTCCACATTCCATTCCATTCCATTCCAAATTCCACGCCACATTCCATTCCATTCCATTCAATTTCATTCCACATTCCTTTCCATTTCATTCCACATTCGATTCAATTTCATTCCACGTTCCTTTCGATTTCATTCCACATTCCATTTCTTTCCATTCCACATTCCATTCTTTCCATTCCACATTCCATTCCTTTCCACTTCACATTCCATTCACTTCCACTCCACATTCCATTCCATTCCACATTCCTTTTCATGCCATTCCACCTTCCATTCCATTCCAATCCATTCCGTATTCCATTCCATTGCATTCCACATTCCATTCAATTTCATTCCACGTTAAATTCCATTCCATTCCACATTCCATTCCATTCCATTCACCATTCCATTCCATTCACCATTCCATTCCATTCCATTCCACATTTCATTCCATTCCATTCGACATTACATTCCCTTCCATTCCACATTCCATTCCATTCCATTGCATTCCGCATTCTTTTCCATTCCAATCCACATTCGATTCCATTCAATTGCATTCCACATTCCATTCCATTCCACTCCACATTGCATTCGATTCCATTCCACATTCCATTCCACATTCAATTCCATTCCATTCCATTCCACATTCCATTCCATTCCATTCCATTCAAAGTTACATTCCACATTCCATTCTGTTCCTTTCCATTCCATTCCACCTTCCATTTCACATTCCATTCCACATTCCATTCCATTGCATTCCACATTCTATTCCACATTCCTTTCCATTCCATTCCACATTCCATTCCATTCAAAATTCCACTCCACTCCATTCCATTTCATTCCACATTGCATTCCATTCCATTCCATTCCACATTCCATTCCATTGCATTCCACATTCCATTCCATTCCATTCCACATTCCATTCTATTCCACATTCAATTCCATTCCATTCTATTCCATATTCCATTCCATTACTTTCCACATCGCATGCCATTCCATTCCACATTACATTCCATTCCACATTGAATTCCACTCCTTTCCATTCCACATTCCATTAGATTCCAGTCCATTGCACTCCACTTTCCAATCCAATCCATTCCACATTTCATTCCATTCCATTGCATTCCATTCCACATTGCTTTCCACATTCCATTCCACATTCCATTCCATTCCATTCCACATTCCTTTCCATTCTAATCCACCTTCCTTTCCATTCCATTTCACATTCCATTCCATTCCATTCCATTCCATTCCATTCCGCATTCCAATCCATTCCATTTCACATTCCATTCCACGTTCCATTCCACTTTCCATTCCACATTCCATTCCACGTTCATTTCCACGTTCCATTCAACTTTCCATTCCACTTTCCATTCCTCTTTCCATTGCACATTCAATTCCACATTGCATTCCATTTCATTCCACATTCCATTACTTTCCATACCACATTCCATTCCACATTCCATTGCACGTTCCATTACTCGTTCCATTGCACTTTCCCCTCCATGTTCCATTCCACATTCCATCTCACTTTCCATTAAAATTTCCATTCCAATCCATTTCACGTTCCATTCAACATTCCATTCCACTCTATTTCACCTTCCATTCCAAACTCCATTCCGCTCAACGTTCCATTCCACTTTCCATTCCACGTTAGATTCCACATTCCAATCCATTACATTTCACGTTCCTTTCCAAATTACTTTCCAGTCCATTACACATTCCGTTACACTTTCTATTCCTTTCTATTCCACATTACATTGTCTTCCATTCCACATTCCGTTCCACATTCCATTCCACGTTCCATTCTACGTTCCACTTCACTTTCCATTGAACGTTCTATTCCTCGTTCAGTTTCGCATTCCATTCCATTCCATTCCACATTCCATTCCACATTCCACTTCATTCCATTCCACGTTCCATTCCACATTCCATTCCATTTCATTCCACATTCCATTCCACTCCATTCCAAATTCCATTCCACATTCTATTCCATTCCATTCCATTCCACATTCCATTTCATTCCATTCCATTCCTCATTCCATTCCTTTCCATTCCATTCCATTCCACATTCTATTCCACATTCCATTCCATTCCATTCCATTCAACATTCCATTCTATTACATTCCACCTTCCATTCCACATTCCATTCCACATTCCATTCCATTCCCTTCCACTTTCAATTCAATTCCATTCCACATTCCATTCCATTCCATTCCACATTCCATTCCATTCCATTAAAGATTGCATCCCATTCCATTAAGTATTCTATTCCATACGAATCCATTCCTTTCCACAGTGCATTCCATTAAAGTCCATTTCACATTCCATTGCTTTCGATTCCATTCCATATTGCATTCCATTCCATTCCATTCCACATTCCATTCCATTCCATTCCACATTCCATTCCCTTCCATTCCGCATTCCATTCCATTCCATTACATTCCACATTCCATGCCATTCTTTTCGACGTTCCATTCCTCATTCCATTACACATTCCCTTCCATTCCATTCCACGTTGCATTCCATTCAATTCCACATTCCATTCAGCATGCAATTGCATTCCCTTCCACATTCCATTACGTATTCCATTACATTCCATTCCACATATCATTCCATTACATTCTCTTCCATTCCACATTTCCTTCCATTCCATTCCACATTCCATTCCAATCCATTCCATTCCAAATTCCATTCCATTCCATTCCATTTCACATCACATTACTTTCTTTTCCACTTTCCATTCCATTCCACATTCCATTCCATTCCATTCCATTCCATTTCATTCCATTCCACATTGCATTCCATTCCATTCCATTCCATATTCTCTCCAACATTTCATTTCATTCCATTCCACATTCCATTCCATTCCATTCCACGGTCCATTCCACATGCCATTCCACATTCCATTCCATTCCATTCCACATTCCGTTCCACATTCCATTCCATTCCATTCCACATTCCATTCCACAATCCATTACAATCCATTCAACTTTCCAATCCATTCCATTCCACATTCCATTCCATTCGTTTCCTCATTCAATTCCATTCCATTCCATTCCATTCTATATTCCATTCCATTCCATATCTCATTCCTTTCCGTTCCATTCCACATTCAATTTCATTCCTTTCCACGTTCCATTCCAGGCCATTCCATTCCACATTCCATTCCATTCCATTCCACATTCCATTCCATTCGTTTCCTCATTCAATTCCATTCCATTCCATTCCATTCTATATTCCATTCCATTCCATATCCCATTCCTTTCTGTTCCATTCCACATTCCATTTCATTCCTTTCCACGTTCCATTCCAGTCCATTCCATTCCACATTCCATTCCATTTCACATTGCATTCCATTCCACTTCACTTTTCATTCCAGACCATTCCACATTCCATTCAATTCCATTCCGCATTCCATTGCATTGCATTCCACCTTCCTTTCCATTCCACATTCCATTCCATTACACATTCCATTCAACATTGCATTCCATTCCACATTCCATTATATTCGATTCCAAATTCTATTTCATACCATTCCATATTCCATACCAATCCATTCCAATTTCCATTCCATTCCATTCCACATTTCATTCCATTCCATTCATCTTCTTGTTCCATTCCATTTACCATTCCATTCCATTACACTTTCCATTCCATTCCATTCCATTACACATTTGATTCCACATTCCATTCCACTTTCCATTCCATTTCAAATTTTATTCAATTCTCTTCCATTCCACATTCCTTTCAATTCCTTTCCATTCCACACTCCTTTCTGTTCCATTCCACAATCCAATCAATTCCATTCCATTCCATTCCCCATTCCATTCCATTCCATTCCCCATTCTCTTCCATTCCATTCTACATTCCATTCCATAGCATTGCGTTCCATTCCCCATTTCATTCCATTCCATTCCATTCCACATTCCATTCCATTCCATTCCACATTCCATTCCATTCCATTCCATTCCATTCCATTCCACATTCCATTCCATATTGCATTCCATTCCATTCTATTTTCCATACAATTCCATTCCACTTTCCATTTCATTCCATTCCATTACACATTCCATTCCATACCATTTCCCTTTCCATTCCATTCCATTCCTTTCCACATTCAATTCCATTCCAATTCACTTTCCATTCCATTCCATTCCACATTCCACATTCCATTCCAAGTTACATTCCACTTTGCATTCCACGTCGCATTCCACGTTCCATTCCATTCCATTCCATGTTCCATTCCACATTGCATTCCACATTCCATTCCATTCGATTCCACATTTCATTCGATTCCATTGCACTTTCCTTTCCATTGAATTCCATTCCATTACATTCCACATTCCATTCCATTCCATATTCCTTTCGATTCCATTCCACATTCCATTCTATTCCATTCCATTCCATATTCTATTCCATTCTACATTCTATTCCATTCCATTCCACATTGTATTCCATTTCATTCCATTCCATTGCACATTCCTTTCCACATTCCATTCCATTCCATTCCGCATTCTATACTATTCCATTCCACATTTAATTCCTTTCCATTCCAACTTCCATTCCATTGCATTCCACATTGCATTCCATTCCATTCCTCGTTCCACTCCTTTTATTTCACATTCCTTTCCATTCCATTCCACATTCCATTCCATTCCATTCCATGCCATTCCACATTCCATTCCATTCCATTCCGCATTCCATACCATTCCATTACTCATTCCATTCCATTCCATTCCTCTTTCCATTCCACCGCTTTCCACATTCCTTTACATACCATTCCACATTCCATTCCATTCCATTCTTTTCCAGTCCACATTCCATACCGTTGCATACGCATTCCATTCCATTCCTTTCCACATTCCATTCCATTCCTTTCCACATCCCATTCCATTCCATTCCATTCCATTCCACATTCCATTTCATTCCACATTCCATTGCATTCCATATTCCATTCCACATTCCATTTCATTCCACATTCCATTGCATTCCATATTCCATTCTATTCCGTTCCATTCCACATTCCATTCCATTCCATTCCACATTCCATTCCATTCCATTACACATTCCATTCCATTCCATTCAATTCCACATTGCATTGCATTTCACATTACATTCCATTCTACTGCACATTTCATTCCACACCACTCCACTTTCCGTTCAACTCCATTCCGCATTCCATTCCATTGCATTCCACTTTCCATTCCATTCCACATTCCATTCCATTCCATTCCATTCCATTAAACATTCCATTCCACATTCCCTTCCATTCCACTTTGCACTCCATTCCATTCAAAATTTTATTCCATTCCATTCTATATTCCATTCCATTCCATTCCACTTTCCATTCCATTCCATTCCATATTCCACACCATTCCATTCCACATTCCATTCCACATTCCACTCCATTCCATTCCACATTCCACTCCATTCCATTCCACACTCCATTCCATTTCATTCCAAATTCCATTCCATTGTATTCCACATTCCAATTCGCATTCCATTCATTTCCGTTTCACATTACTTTCCACTCCATTACATTTCGTATTCAGTTGAATTCCATTCCAAATTCCATTCCACATTCCATTTCATTCCATTCAACATTCCATTCCATTCCATTCCGCATTCCGTTCCATTGCATACCATTCTATTCCACATACCAATGCCTTCCTTTCCACACTCCAATCCATTCTATTCCACATTTCATTTTACATTGCATTCCATTACATCCCACAGTCCATTCCACATTCCATTCCATTCGATTCCACATTCCATTCCATTACATTCCACATTGCATTCCATTCCATTCCACACTGCGTTAAATTCCATTCCACATTCCATTCCAAATTACATTCCATTCCATTCCACATTCCATTTCTTTTCATTCCACATTCCATTTCATTTCATTCCACATTCCATTCCACATTCCATTCCACATTCCATTCCATGTCCCATTCCGCATTCCATTTAACCTTTCTTTCCATGTTCCATTCCACATTCTCTTCCACGTTCCATTCCATTCCATTCCACAATCCATTCCACATTCCATTCCACGTTCCATTCTATTTCATTCCGCATTCCATTCCACCTTCCATTCCATCCCACACTGCGTTAAATTCCATTCCACATTCCATTCCAAATTACATTCCTTTCCATTCCACATTCCATTCCATTCCATTCCACATTCCATTCCACATTCCTTTCCATTCCATTCCACATTCAATTCCACATTCCATTCCACGTTCCATTCAACGTTCCATTCCACGTTCCATTCAATTCCATTCCATGTTCCATTTCACATTCCATTAAATTCAATCCCACATTCCTTTTCACATTCCATTCCATTCCATTCCACATTCCTTTTCACTTTCCATTCCACGTTCCATTCCACATTCCATTTAATTCCATTTCACATTCCATTTCCCAATCCATTTCACATTCCATTCCATTCCATTGCAAATTTCATTCCATTCCACGTTCCCTTCCACATTCCATTCCACGTTCCACTCCACTTTCCATTCCATTCCATTCCACTTTCCATTAAACATTCCATTCCATTCCCTTCCACTTTAAATTCCACTTTCCATTCTACATTCCATTCAACTTTGCATTCCATTCCATTCCCTTCCACTTTAAATTCCACTTTCCATTCTACATTCCATTCAACTTTGCATTCCATTCCATTCCACATTCCATTGCACATTCCATTGCATTCCATTCCACATTCCATACCATTCCACTCCACATTCCATTCCACTCCATATACCATTCCACATCCCATTCCATTGCATTCCACATTTCATTGCACATTCCATTCCACATTCTATTCTGTTCCTTTCCACATTCCACTCCACGTTAAATTTCATTCCATTCCGCATTCCAATCCTCATTCCATTCCCCATTCCGTGACGTTCCTTTGCACGTTCCTTTCCACATTTCATTCTACAATCCATTCCACATTCCATTCCACATTCCAACCAAATTCCATTCCTTTCCACATTCCATTCCACATTCCAAGTACACTCCATTCCATTCCATTCCTCATTCTATTCCACATTCTATTCAATTCCATTCCTCAGTCAATTCCATATTCCATTCCATTGCATTTGGCATACCGTTCCACGTTCCGTTCCACCTTCCACTCCACTTTCCATTCCACGTTCCATTCCATTGCATTCCACTTTCCATTCCACATTCCATTCCACATTACATTTCACATTCCCTTCCATTCCATTCCACATTACATTCCATTTCTTTACACATTCCATTCCTGATTGCATTCCATTCCATTCTATTCCACATTCCATTCCACATTCCTTTCCACCTTCCATTCCACATTCCTTTCCATTCCATTCCACATTCCATTCCACATTCCATTTTATGTTCCATTCTATTCCACATTCCATTCCATTCCTTTCCACATACTTTTCCGTTCAGTTTCACATTCAATTCCTCTTCATTGCATTCCACATTACAATCCATTCCATTCCTCATACAGTTCCATTCCATTCCATTTTATTCCAAATTCCATTCCATTCCATTCTCTTCCACTTTCCATTCCATTCCATTCTATTCCACATTCCATTCCACATAATTCCTCATTCCATTCAATTACATTCCAGATTCCATTACACATTCTTTCCAGATTCTATTCCACGTTCCATTCTCTTCTATTCCACATTCCATCCCATTCCATTCCATGTTCCATTCCATTCCATTCCACTTTCCATTCCATACTCCGTTCCACATTCATTTCCAAGTTCCATTCCACGTTCCATTCCACGTTCCATTGCACGTTCTATTCCCTACCGTTCCAAGTTCCATGGCACATTCCACTCCATACCATTCCACGACCCATTCCAGATTGCATTCCACATAAAATTCCATTCCGTTAAATTCTATTCCACTTTACATTCCACATTCCATTCCACCTTCCATTCCACTTTCCCTTCCATTCCGTTCCACATTCCATGACACATTTCATTCCATTCCATTCCACATTCCTTTGCACATTGCATTCCACATTCCATTCCATTCCATTCCACTTTCCATTGCATATTCCAATCCATTCCATTCCACATTCCATTCCATTGAATTTGACGTTACATTCCACGTTCCATTCCACATTCCATTCCATTCAATTCCACTTTCCATTGCATATTCCATTCCATTCCATTCAACATTCCATTCCATTCCATTCAACATTCCATTCCACATTCCATTCCATTCCTTCCAACATTCCAATCCTTTCCACATTCCATTACACGTTCCATTCCACATTCCATTCCATTCCATTTTACGTTCCATTCCACATTCCAGTCCACATTCCATTCCACTTTCCATTCCGTTCCTTTCCACATTCCATTCCACACTCTACTCCACATTCCGTTCCACATTCCATTCTGTTGCACTCTACGTTTCATTACACTTTCCATTCTACATTTCATTGCAGATTGCAGTCCATTCCATTACACATTCCATTCCACATTACCTTCCACATTTCATTCCAGGTGCCATTCCATTCCATATTCCATTCCATTGCATTCCACATTCCATTCCACTCCATTCCACATTCCATTTCACATTTCATTCCATTCCATTTCACAGTCCATTACGTTAGTTTCCACATAACTTTCCACATTCCATTCAACGTTCCATTCCACATTCAATTCCATAATCCATACCACATTCCATTGCATTCCATTCCTAGTTCCATTCCATTCCATTCCACATTCCATTCCATTTAATTTCACTTTCCATTCTGTTCCATTCCACATTCCTTTCCACATTCCATTCCACATTTCATTGCACATTCCGTTCCACACTCCATTCCAAATTCCGTTCCACATTCCAATTCACATTCCATTCTGTTCCATTTCACATTCCATTACACATCCCTTTCTACAATCCATTCCGTTCCATTCCACATTCCATTGCATTCCATTCCACATTCCTTTCCACTTTCCATTCCCTTACATTCCACATTCCATTTCATGTTCACTTCCACATTCCTTTCCACGTTACATTCCACATTCAATTCCATTCCATTCCACATTCCATTCCACATTCCATTCCATTCAACATTGCATTCCACATTCCATTAAACGTTACATTTTACGTTCCATTCCACGTTCCTTTCCATTCCATTCCACGTTCCATTCCATATTCCTTTCCATTCCATTCCATTTTCTATTGCACTTTCCATTCCACATTCTTTTCCACGTTACATTCCTTTCCATTCCACATTCCATTCCATATTCCATTATTCATTCCATTCCTCATTCCATTCCACATTCCATTCTATATTCCATTCCAAATTCCAATCCACATTCCATTTCACATTTCACTCCATTCCGTTTCACATTCCATTCCACATACCATTCCATTCAATTTCACATTCCATTCCACATTGCATGCCACATTCCATTCCAATCCATTCCACATTCCTTTCAACATTGCATTCCACTTTCCATTCCATTCCATCCCACATTCCATTCCACATTCCATTCCATTCCCTTAGATATTTCATTCCACGTTCTATTCCACGTTCCATTCCGTGTTCCATTCCATATTCCATTCCATTCCCTTCCACATTTCATACAATTCCATTCCATTCTATTCCACAATCCATTCCGTTCCATTCCACATTCCAAACACATTGCATTCCTTTCCATTCCTCTTTCCATTTAACATTCCATTCCATTCCACATTCCATTCCACCTTCCATTCCATTCCACATTCCATTCCACATTTCGTTGGATGGGCATGGAATAGAAGTTGGAATGGAATGGTATTGAACTTGGAATGGATTGGAAGTGAATGGAATGTGGAATGTAATGTAATACAATGTGGAATGGAATGGAATGGAATGGATTGTGGAATGAAATGCCACGGAAAGTCGAATGGAACGTGGAATGGAACGTGGAATGGAATGGAATGGAACGTGGAATGGAATGGAATGGGTTGTGGAATGGAATGAAAAGCAATGTTGATTGCAATGGAACGGAATATGGAGGGCAATGCAAGGAAATGGAATGTGGATTGTAAAGGAATTGAATGGAATGGAATGTGAATGGAATGGAATGTGGAATTGAATGGAAGGGAATATGGAATGGAATGTGGAGCGGAATGGAATGGAATGTGGAATGGGTTGGAGAGTAATGGAATGGAATGGAATGGAATGGAAAGTGGAAGGGAATGGAATGGAATGGAATGTGGAATGGAATGGAATGGAATGGAATGGAATGGAATGGAATCGGATGTGTAATGGGATGTGAAATGGACAAGAATGTGGAGTGGAATAGGAAATGAAATGGAATAGAATGTGTAATGGAATGTGGAATTGATGGAAATGGAATGATGAATGTAATGTGGAGTGGAATGGAATTTGGAATGGAATGGAATGGAATTCAAAGTCGAATGGAATGGAATGGAATGCGGAATGGAATAGAATTAATGTGGAATGGAGTGGAATGGAATGTGGTATGGAATTTGGAATGCAATGGAATGGAATGAGCAGTGGAATGTGGAATGGAACTTCGAATGGAATGTAGAATGGAATTTGAAATGGAATGGAATGGAATGTGCACTAGAATGTGGCATGGAACTTGGAATGGAATGGAATGGAATGGGAAGGAACATGGAATGTAATCGAAAGGAATGGAATGGAATGTGGAATGGGATGGGATGTGGATTGGAATTGAATGGAATTTAGAAGGGAAGGGAATGGAATGTGGAATGAATGGAATGCAATATGGAATGGAATGGAATGTGAAATGGAATGGAATGGAATGTGGATTGGAATGGAATAGAATGTGGAAGGGAATGTGGAATGGAATCTAGAATGGAATGAGCAATGGAATTAAATGGAATGGAAAGGACTGGAATTTGGAATGGAATGGAATGGAATGTGGAATGGAATGGAATGGAATGGAATGGAATGTGGAATGGAATTGAATGAAATGTGCAATGGAATGGAATGGAAAAGATTGTGTAATGGATTGGAACAGAATGTGGAATGGAATGGAATTGAACAGAATGTACAATGAAATGTGGAATGGAATGGAATGTGTAAAGGATTGTGTAATAGAATCGAATGAAATGGAAGGGAATGCATAATGGAATGTGTAAAGGAATGGAATGAAATGGAATGGAATGTGTAATAGAATGTGACAGAATGGAATGGAATGTGGAATGGAATGTGTAACGGAATATGGAATGGAATGGAATGCGTAATGGAATGGAATGTAATGGAAAGGAATGTGGAATGCAATGTGAAATGCAATGTGGAATGGAATGGAATGGAATGGAATGTGAAATTAAATCCAATGGAATGGAATGTAATGGAATATGGAATGGAAAGGAATGCAATTGAATGTGAAATGGAATGGAATCGAATGTTGAATGGAATGGAATGGAATGTGGAATGGAATGGAATATGCAATGGAATTCAATGGAATCGAATGGGAAATGGAGTGGAATGGAATGTGGAAAGGAGTGGAATGTAATGGAATGGAATGTGGAATGAATGTTGAACGGAATTTAATGGAATGTGTAATGGAATGGAATGGAACATGGAATGGAATGTGGTATGAAATGGAATGGAATGGAGTGGAAAGTGGAATGGAATGGAATGGAATGAAGGGTGGAATGGAAGGGAATGGAATGTGGAATGGAATGGAATGGAATGAGAATGGAACGGAATGTGGAATTGAATAGATTGGAATGTGGAATGGAATGTGGAATGGAATGGAATGGAATGTGGAATGGAATGAAGTGGAATGTGGAATGGAATGCAATGGAAACAATGTGAAATGAAATGGAATGGAATGTGGAATGGAATGTAATGGAATGCGGAATGCAATGGAATATAATGGAATGTGAAAAGGAATGGAATGGATAGTGTAATGGAAAAGAATGTTGAATGGAATGTAATGTAATGTGGAATGGAATGTGGAATGCAATGTAATGGAATGTTGAATGGAATTCGGAGTGGAATTGAATAGAATGGAATGTAGTGGAATGTGGAAAGGAATTGAATGGAAAGTGGAATTGAATGGAATTGAATGGAATGTTAAATGGATTGGAATGGAATGTGGAATGGAAGGGAATGGAATGTGGTATGGAATGGAATGGAATGTGGTCTGGAAAGGAATGGAATGTGGAATGGAATGGAAAGGAATGGAATGGGATGTGGAATGGAAAGTGCAATGGAATGGAATAGAATGGAAAGTAGAATGGAATGTGGTATGGAATCTGGAATGGAATGAGGAATGGAATAGAGTGAAATGTGGAATGGAATGTGATATGGAATCTGGAATGGAATGTGCAATGGAATGAAATGGAATGTGGAATTGAATGCAACTGAAGTTGGAGTGGAATGGAATGGAATGCAGAATGGAATGTAGAATGGAATGGAATGAAATGAGATAGAATGAACTCTGTAATGAATGTGGAATGGAATGAAATGGAATGGGTTGGAATGTGGAAAGGAGTGGAATGTGGAATGGAATGGAATGGAACAGAATGGGAAATGGAATGGAATGGAACGTGTAATACAGTGGAAAGGAATGAGGAATGGAATGGAAGGAAATGTGGAATGGAAAGTAGAATGGAATGGAATGGAACATGGAATGGAATCGAATGGAAGGCTGCATGTAGTGGAATGGTATGTGGAATGGAATGGAATGGAACGGAATGGAATGTAGAATGGAATGTAATGTAATGTGGAATGGAGTGTGGAATGGATTGTAATGGAAAGTGGAATGGAACATGGAATGGAAAGGAATGGAAGGGGGAATGGAAAGGAGAGGAATGTGGAATGAAATCTAATTGAAAGTGGAATAGAATGCAATGAAATGGAATTGAGTGTAGAGTGGAAAGGAATGGAATGTGGAATGGAACATTGAATGGAATGGAATTGAATGTGGAATGGTATTGAATGGAATGCGGAATGGAATGGAATGGAATGTGGATTGGAAAGTGGAATGGAATGGAATGGAAAGTGGAAAACTATGCAACGGAATGCAATTTGGAATGGAATGGAATGCAGTGGAACGTGCAATGGAAAGGAACTTAATGTGGAATGAAATGTAGAATGGAATGTGGAATGCAATGTGGAATTGAATTTGGAAAACAAACAAAAGAAATGTGGAAAGTAGTGGAATTGAATGTGAACTGGAATAGTATAGAATGGAATAGACCATGAAATGGAATGGATTGTGTAATGGAATTCAAAGGAATTTGGAATGCAATGGAATTGAATATGGAATGGAATGCAAAGGAATGTGGAATTCAAAGTGGAATAAAATGCAAATGAACTTGGATTGGAAGGGAATGGATTGCAGAGTGGAATGGAATGGAATGGAATGTGGAAAGGAATGGAATGCAAATGATTGGAATAGAAAGTGGAATTGAACGCAATGGAATGTGGAATGGAATGCAATGGATCATGGAATGGAATGGAATGCAGAATGGAATGGAAAGGAAAGGAAAGTAATGAGGAATGCAATGTGGAATGGAAAGGAATGGAACTTGGAAAGGAAAGCGGAATGAAATGTGGAATGCAATGGAATGGAATGTGGAATGCAAAGGAATGGAATGAGGAATGGAATGCAATGAAAGATGGAATGGAATGGAATTGAATGGAAAGTGGAATGGAATGGAATGGAATGCAGAAAGGAATGTAATGCAAAGGAATGGAAAGGTATGGAATGTGGAAAGGAATGGAATGGAATGGAATTGAATGTGCAATGGAATGGAATGGAATATGGAATGGAATGGAATGGAAAGTGGAATGGCAAGGAATGGAAAATGGAATGGAAGGGAATGGAATGTGGAATGGAATGTGGAATGGTACAGAATGGAATGGAATGGAATGTGGAATGGAATGGAATCAATGATAGAACGGCATTTGGAATGCAATGGAAAGGAAATTGGAATGTAAGGTGGAATGTAATGTGGCATGGAACGTGGAGTGGTACGTGGAAGGGAATGTAATAGAACATGGAATGGAACGTGAAATGGAATGGAATGGAATGTGGAATGGAACGTGGTATGGAACGTTGAATGGAACGTGGAATGGAATTGAATGGAACCTGGAATGGCATAGATTGGAATGTGGAAGGGAATGGAAGGGAATGTGGAATAGAATGGAATGGAAGGTGGCATGGAATGGAATTCAATGGAATGTGTACAGCAATCGAATTGAATTTGGAATGGAATATCGAATGTAATTGAAAGGAATTTGGAATAGTATGGAATGGAATGAGGAACGCAATGGAATGGAAAGTAGAATGGAAAAGAACGGAATGTGCAAAGGAATGTGGAATTGAGCAGAATGGAATGTGGAGTGGAATCGAATGGAATATGGAATGGAATGAAAAGGAATGTGGAAAGGAATGGAATGGATTTGGAATGGAATGGAATGGAATGTGCAATGGAATGGAATGGAATGTGGAGAGGAATTGACTGCATTGGAAAGTGGAATGGAATGGAATGGAATGTGAAATGGAATGTAGTGGAATGTGGAATTAAATTGAATATAATGGACCTGGGAATTGAATTCAAACAATCGTGGTTTGGAATGTAATGAATGTGGAAAGGAATGGAATGGAATGTGGTAGAGAATGGCACGGAAGGTGGAATAGAATGGAATGGAATCAAATGTGGAATGGAATGGAATGTGGAATGGAATGGAATGGAATGCAACTTGGAATGGAGTGGAATGTGGAATGGAATGGAATGTGGATTACAATTGGATGGAATGGAATAGAAAGTGGAATGGAATGGAATGGTACGTGGAATGGAATGGATCGTAACGTGGAATCGAATCGAATGGAACTTGGAATGGATTAGAATGTAATGTAGAATGGAACGGAAGGGAATGGAATGTGGAATGGAATAGGATGTGGAATGCAATGGGATGGAAAGTAGAATGGCATGGAATGGAATGTGGAATGGAATGGAATGGAATGTGGTATGGAGTGTGGAGTGGAATGGAAGGCAATGTGGAATGCACTATGGATGGAATGTTGAATGGAATGTGGAATGGAATGGAATGGAATGTGGAATGGAATGTGAAATGGAATGGAATGGAATGGAAAGGAACATGAAATGGAATGGAATGTTGAATGAAATGGAATGGAATGGAATGGGATGTGGAATGCAGTGGAATGGAATGGAATGGAATGTGGAATGCAATGGAATGGAATGTGGAGTGGAATGGAATGGAATATCAAATGGAAGGGAATGTGGAGTGGAATGGAATGGAACGTGAAATGGACTGGAATTGTATGGAATGGAATGGAAAGAGAAATAAAATGGAATGGAATGTGGAATTGAATTGAATGGAATGTGGACAGCAATGGAATGGAATATGGAATGGAAAGTTGAATGGGAATGCAATGTGGAGTGGAGTGGAATGGAATGTGGAGTGGAATAGAATGGAAAGTGGAGTGGTATGGAATGGAATATGGAATGGAATGTGGACTGGAATAAAATGGAATGGGATGGAATCGATTGTGGAATGGAATGGAATGAAATGTGCAATGGAATGGAATGGAATGCAATGTGGAATGGAATGGAATGTGCAATGGAATGGAATGGAATGCAATGTGGAATGGAATGGAATGGAATGTGGAAAGGAATGGAATGAAATGTGGCGTGGAATGAAATGTGGAATGGTATGCGAAAAGGAATGAAATGGAATGGACTCGAATGGAATGTGGAATGGAATAGAATGTGGACTGGAATGGAATGGAATGTTGAAAGAAAAGTGGAATATAATGGAATGGAATGTCGAACGGAAAGTGGAATGGAGTGGAATGGAATGTGGAATGGAATATATTGGAATGTGGAATTGAATGGAATGGAATGGAATGTGGAATGGAATGCAATGGAATGTGGTATGGAATGTGGATTGGAATGGAATGTGGATGGAATGGAATGCAATGGAATGGAATGTATAATGGAATTCAATGTGGAATGGAATGCAATGGAATGTGGAATGCAACCTGGATTGGAATCGAAAGTGGAATGGAATGGAATGGAATGAGATGTGGAATGTGGAGTGGAATGGAAGGCAATGTGGAATGCACTATTGATGGAATGTTGAATGGAATGTGGAATGAAATGGAATGGAATGTGGAATGGAATGTGAAATGGAATGGAATGGAATGGAAAGGAACGTGAAATGGATTGGAATGTTGAATGAAATGGAATGGAATGGAATGGGATGCGGAATGCAGTGGAATGGAATGGAATGGAATGTGGAATGCAATGGAATGGAATGTGGAGTGGAATGGAAAGGAATATGAAATGGAACGTAATGTGGAGTGGAATGGAATGGAATGTGAAATGGAATTGTATGGAATGTGAAATGGAATTGTATGGAATGTAATGGAAAGAGAAATAGAATGGAATGGAATGTGGAATGGAATTGAATGTAATGTGGACAGCAATGGAATGGAATTTGGAATGGAAAGTTGAATGGGAATGCAATGTGGAGTGGAGTGGAATGGAACGTGGAGTGGAATAGAATGGAATGTGGAGTGGTATGGAATGAAATATGGAATGGAAAGTGGACTGGAATAAAATGGAATGGAATGGAATCGAATGTGGAATGGAATGGAATGAAATGTGGAATGGAATGGAATGGATTGCAATGTGGAATGGAATGGAATGGAATGTGGAAAGGAATGGAATGAAATGTGGCGTGGAATGAAATGTGGAATGGTATGCGAAAGGGAATGAAATGGAATGGACTGGAATGGAATGTGGAATGGAATAGAATGTGGAGTAGAATGGAATGGAATGTTGTAAGAAAAGTGGAATGGAATGGAATGGAATGTGGAATGGAAAGTGGAACGGAGTGGAAAGGAATGTGGAATGGAATAGATTGGAAAGTGGAATTGAATGGAATGGAATGGAATGGAATGTGGAATGGAATACAATGGAATGTGGTATGGAATGTGGATTGGAATGGAATGTGGAATGGAATGGAATGCAATGGAATGGAATGTATAATGGAATTCAATGTGGAATGGAATGCAATGGAATGTGGAATGCAACGTGGATTGGAATGGAAAGTGGAATGGAATGGAATGCAATGGAATGGAATGTATAATGGAATTCAATGTGGAACGGAATGGAAAGGAACATGGAAAGGAAGGAGGAATGGAACGTGGCAAGGAACATAGAATGGAACTTGGAATGGAATGGAACGGAACGTGGAATTTAATGGAAGTGAATGTGGGATCAAACGAGGAATGGAACAGAAAGGAATGTGGAATGGAATGTGGAATGCAATGGAATGGAATGTGTAATATAATGCAAAGCAATGTGGAACGGAATGGAACGGAATGTGGAATGGAAATTGTAATGGAGCGTGGTAAGGAACGTGGAATGGAACGTTGAATGGAAATTGGACTGCATTGTGGAATGCAATGGAATGGAATGTGGAATGGAATGTGGGATGGAATGGAATGCAGAGGAATGTGGAATGGAATGTGGAATGCAATGTGAAATGGAATGTAATGGAAAGTTGAATGGAATGTGGAAAGAAATGGAATGGAATGTGTAATGGAATGCAATGGAATGTGGAACGCAACGTGGAATGGGATGGAATGGAATGTGGAATGGGAGGTGGAAAGGAATGTGGAATGGAAAGTGGAATGGAATGGAATGTGGAATCGAATGTATAATGGAACGTGGAATGGAATGGAATGTAGAATGGATTGTGGAATGGAATGTGGAATGCTATGTGGAATGCAATGGAATGGAATGTGGAATGAAACGTGAAATGAGATGGAATGGAATGTGGAATGGAATGAAATATAAAGAGGAATGGAACGGAATGGAATGGAATGTGGAATGGAATAGAATGTGGAATCGAATTGGATGGAATTTGGAATGGCTTGGAATGGAATATTGAATGGAACAGAAAGGAATGTGGAATGGAATGGAGTGGAATGGAATCGAATGTGGAACGGAACGTGGATTGGAACCTAGAATGGAACTTGGAATGTTACGTGGAACGATACATCAAATGGAACGTGGAATGGAATGTCTGATGGAAAGTGGGAAGGAATGCACAATGGAATGTGCAATGGAATGGAATGGAATGTGCAATGGAATGGAATGGAATGAAATGCAATGTGGAATGGTATGTGGAATGGAAAAGAATGGAAAGTGGAATGGAATTGAATTGAATGGAACTTGGAATGGAATGGAGTGGAAAGTGGAATGGAATCGAATGGAATGTGGAATGGAAGTGAATGGAATGGAACATGGAATGGAATGGAATGTGGAGTGGAATGGAATGGAATGGAATTGGAAGTGGAATGGAAAGGAATGTGCAGTGGAATGGAATGTGGAATGGAATGGATTGGAAAGTAGAATGGAATGGAATGGAAGGTGGAATCTAACGTATGCATCAGGGAATGGAATGGAATGCAATGTGGAATGGAATGGATAAGAATGTGGAATGGAATGGAATGTCATGGGGAATGGAATGGAATGGAATGTGGAATGGAATGGATTGCAATGGAATGATGAATGGAATAGAATGTGGAATGGAATGGAATGTCGACAGGAATGGAAAGTGGAATGGATTTGAATGAAACGTGGAATGGATTGGAAAGAAGTGGAAAGTGGAATGGAAAGTGGAATCAAAAGGAATAGAATGTGGTATGGAACATGGAATTGAATGCAATGGAAGGTGGAATGGAACGTGGAAAGGAATGGAATGGAACATGGAATGGAAGGTGGAACAGAAAGTAGAATGATATGTGGAATGTGGAATGGAATGGAATGGATGTGGAATGGAATGGAATGGAATGTGAAATGGAAGGGAATGGAACGTGGAATGGAATGGAATCAAATGAATTTGGAATGCAATAGAATGTTACGTGGAATGGAATGCAGAATGGAATGCAATGGAATGTAGATTGGAATGGAATCCCATGTGGAATGGAATGGAAAGGAATGAAGAATTGAATGGAATGGAATGTGGAATGCAACGTGGAATGGAATGGAATAGAATGGAAAGGAATGGAATGTGGAGTGGAATGGAATGGAATGAGGAAAGTAAAGTGGAATGGAACGTGGAATGGAATGGAATGGAAGGCGCAATGGAAAGGAATGGAATCTGGAAAGGAATGTGGAATGGAAAGAAATGGAAAGTAGAATGGAATGGAATGGAATGTGGAATAGAATGGAATGGGATGTGGAACGGAATGGAAGGGAATGTGGATTGGAATCGCGTGGAATGTGGAGTGGAATGGAATGGAATGTGGAATGGAATGTGGAATGAAATGGACTCTCAAATGGAATGGAATGGAATGTGGAATTGAGTGGCATGTGAAATATAATGGAATGGAAAGTGAAATGAAATGGAAAGGAATGTGGAATGGAATGTGGCATGGAATGAAATGGAATGTGGAATGGAATGTGAAATAGAATGGAATCGAATGTGGAATGCTATGGAATGGAAAGTGGAATGGAATGGAATGGAATATGGAATGGAATGTGGAATGGAATGGAATGGAATTGAATGTGGAATGGAACGGAATGCATGGTGGAATGGAATGAAATGAAATGTGGAATGTGGAATGGAATGGAATGTGGAATGGAATGGAATGGAATGGATTGGTATGGAATGTGAAAAGGAATGGAATGGAATGTGGAATGGACTGGAATGGAATGTGGAAAGAAATGTGGAATGGAATGGAAACTTATGGAATGGAATGTGGAATTAAATGGAATGGAATGTGGAAATAAATGGAATAGAATGGAATGTGAAATGGAAATAGAATGGAATGTGGAATGGAACGCAATGGAATGTTGAATAGAATGGAATGGAATGTGGAATGGAATGGAATATGGAGTGGAATGGAATGGAATGTGGAGTGGAAGGTGGAATGGATTGGAATGGAATGTGGAATGCAATGGAATGGAATGGAATGGAAGGTGGAATAGAATGGAATGGAAAGCGGAATGAAATGTGGAATGGAATTGAATGGAATGTGGAAAGGAATGGAATGGAATGGAATGAGAATATAATGGAATGGAATGTTGAATGGATTGTGGAAACGAATATGGAATGGAATGTGGAATGGAATGCAATCGAACTGAAAGGATTGTGGAATGGAATGGAATGGAATTTGGAATGCAATGGAATTGAATGGAATGTCAGATGGAATGGAAATTAATGTGGAATGGGATGCAATGGAATGTGTAATGGAATGGAATGGAATGTGCAATATAATGGAAAGGCATATGGAATGCAATGCTGAATGGTATGGAATGGAATGTAGAATGGAATGGAATGAAATGTGAAATGCAATGTGGAATGGAAAGGAATGTGGAGTGGAATGTGGAAGGAAATGGAATGGAACCTGGAATGCAATGGAAAATAATGGAATGTGGAATGGAATGGAATGGACGAAATTTAGAATAGAATGGAATGGATTGAAATGTGGAATGGAATGGAATGGAATGTGGATTGGAACGGAATGGAATGTGGAAAGGAATGGAATGCGGAATGGAATGTGGAATGAAACGCACTCTCAAATGGAATGGAATGGAATGTGGAGTTCAATGGCATGTGAAATGGAATGGAATGGAAAGTGAAATGGAATGGAATGAAATGAAATGTGGAATGGAATGGAATGGAATGTGGAAAGGAATGTGGAATGGAATGGAAAGGAATGTGGAATGCTATGGAATGGAATGTGGAATGAAATGGAATGGAATATGGAATGGAATGGAATGGAATGGAATGGAATAGAATGGGAAAATAAAGGAATGGAATGTGGAATGGAATGTGGAAAGCAATATGGAATGGAATGTGGAATGGAATGCAATCGAACAGAAAGGATTGTGGAATGCAATGGAATGGAATGTGGAATGGAATGGAATGGAATGGAATGTGAAATGCAATGGAAAAGAATGGAATGGAAGGTGGAAAATAATGGAATGGAATGCAGAGTGGAATGTGGAATGCAATGTGGAAAGCAATGTGGAATGGAATGTGGAATGGAATGCAATCGAACAGAAAAGATTCTGGAATGGAATGGAATGGAATTTGGAATGCAATGGAATTGAAAGGAATGTGAGATGGATTGGAAAGTAATGTGGAATGGAATGGAATGGAATGTGTAATGGAATGGAATGGAATGTGTAATGGAATTTATTGGAATGTGTAATGGAGTGGAAAGGAATGTGGAATGCAAAGTGGAATAGTATGGAATTTAGTGTGGAATGGAATGGAATGGAAAGTGCAATGCAATTGTGGAATGGAAAGGAATGGGGAGTGGAAAGTGGAAGGGAAATGAATGGAATCTGAAATACAATACAATGGAATGGAATGTGGAATGCAATGGAACGGAATGGAGTGGAATGGAACGGAATAGAATGGAATGGAATGGAATGGAATGGAATGTGGAATGCAATGGAATGGAATGTGGAAAGAAATGGATTAGAATTTGGAACACAATGTGGAATGGAATGGAATGGGATATGGAACGGAATGTGGAATGGAATGCAATGTGGAATGGAATGGAATGGAATGGAACGTAATGTGTAATGAAAAGGAATGGAATGGAATCTGAAATGGAAAAAGAATGGAATGTTTTATGGAATGGTATGGAATGTGGAATGAAATGAAATGGAATGTGGAATGGAATGTGGAATGGAATGGAATGGAAAGTGAAATGGAATGGAATGGAAAGTGGGATGCAATCTGAAATGGAATGTAACGGAATGGAGTTTAATGTGGAATCGAATGGAATGGAAAGGAATGTGAAATGGAAATAGAATCGAATGTTTAATGGAATGGAATGGAATGTGGAATTTAATTGAACGGAATGTGGAATGGAATGTAATGGAACGTGGAAAGGCATTTGCAATGGAATGAGATGGAATGTGGAATGCAATAGAATGGAAGGTGGAATGGAATGGAATGGAATGTGAAAAGCAAAGGAATGGAATGGAATGGAATGTGGAATGGAATGGAATGTGGAATGGAAAGGCATATAATGGAAAGAAATGTGGAATTGAATGGAATGGAGTGGAATGTGTCATAGAATTTAATGGAACGGAATTGAATTTGGAATGCAATGGAATTGAATGGAATGGAATGAGGAATACAAAGGAATGGAATGTGGAATGGAATGAAATGGAATGTTGAATGTAATGGCATGGAACGTGGAATGGAACGTGGAATGGAATATAATGGAATGTGGAATGGATTGTGGAATGGAACGTGGAATGGAACGGAATGGAATGGAATGGAATGTGGAATAGAATGGAAAGTAATTGAATATGGAATAGAATGGAATGGAATGGAATGTGGAAGTAAATGTGGAATGGAATGGAACAGAATGTGGAATGGAATGGACTAGAACGTGGAATGGAATGGAATGGAATGGAATAGAATATAATGTGGAATGGAAGGGAATGGAATGTGGAATGGAATGGAATGGAAGGTGGAGTGGAATGGAATGGAATGTGGAATGAAATGGTATCTAATTTGGAACAGAAGGTGGAATATAATGGAATGGGTTGTGGATTGGAATGTGCAATGGAAAGGAAAGGAATGTGGAATGGAATGGAACGGAATGTGGAATGGAATACAATGGAAATTGGAATGGAATGGAATGTGAAATGGAATGAAGTGGAATGTGAATGTGATGTGGAATGGAATGTGGAAGGGAATGGAATGGAATAGAATATGGAATGGAATAGAATGGAATGTGGAATGGAATGGAATGGAAAAGAATGCGAAGTTTAATGGAATGGAATGTGGAATGGAATCTGTAATGGAAAGTGGAATGGAATGGAATGGAATGTGGATGGAATGGAATGGAATCTGGAATGGAATGGAAGGGAATGTGGAATGGAATGGAATGGAAAGTGGAATGGAGTGGAATGGAATGTGGAATGGGATGTGGAATGGAGTGGAATAGACGGTGGAATGGAATGTGGAAGGCAAAGAATTGGAATTGAATGGAATGTGGAATTGAAAGGAAAGGAAATTGGAATGATATTTAATAGAATGGAATGGAATGTGGAACGGAATGTGGAATGGAATGTGGAAAGGAATGCGGAATGGAATTTGGAATGGAATGGAATGGAATGTGGAGTGGAATGAGGAATTTAACGTGGAATATAATGGAATGGAAACTGGAATAGAATGTGGAATGGAAAGTGGAATGGAATTGAATTCTACACGGAGTTTAATGGAAAGTGCAGTGGAGTGGAAAGGAGCGTGGAATGGATTGTGGAATGGAACGGAATGGAATGTGGAATGGAATGGAAAGGAATGTTGAATACAATGTGGAATGGAAAGTGGAATGGAATGAGGAATGGAATGGAACGAAATGTGGAACGGAATGGAATAGAAGGTGGAAAGGAATGTGTAATCGAATGTGGAATTGAACAGGGAATGAAATGAAATGGTGTGGAATATGGAATGAAATGTGGAATGGAATGGAATGGAAGCAGTACTGGAATGGAATGGAATGCAATGTGGAACGCAATGGAATGGAATGGTATGTGGAAAGTAACGGAAAGGAATGTGGAATGGAATGGAATGGAATGGAATGGAATGTGGAAAGGAATGTGGAATGGAAAGGAATGGAATGGAATGTGGAAAGGAATGGTATGCAATGGATTGGATTGTGGTATGGAACGGAATGTGGAATGGAATGGAATGGAATGGAATGTAGACTGGAACGGAATTAGAATGGAATGGAATGGAATGTGGAATGGAATGGAATAAAATGTGGAAAGTAACGGAATGTGTAATGGAATGGAATGGAATGTGGAATGGAAAGGACTGGAATGTGGAATGGAATGGAATTAAATTTCGAATGGACGGGAATGTAATGTGGAATGGAAAGTGGAATGGAATGTGTAATGGAATCGAATGGAATGTGGAATGGAATGGAATGGAGGGTGGAATGGAATGTTAAATGGAATGCAATCAAATTTGGAATGGAATGGAATGGAAAGGAACAATGAATGGGATGGAAGGGGATGTGGAATATAATGGAATGGAATGGAGCAATGAATGGAATGGAAGGGGATGTGGAATATAATGGAATGGAATGTGGAATGGAATGTTGAATGGAATGGAAAGGCATGTGTAATGGAATGTGGATTGAAATACAATGTGGATTGAAATTAAATGGAATTGAATGGAATGTGGAATATAATAGAATGCAATATGGAATAGAATGAAATGTAATCTGGAATAGAATAGAATGAAATGGAAAGGAATGTGGAATGCAATGCAATGGAATGTGAAATGGAATGGTATGGAATGTGGAATGGATTGTGGAATGGAATGGGATGAAATGTTGTATGAAATGGAATGGAATGGAATGTGAAATGGATTGTAATGCAATGTAGAATGGCATGGAATGGGATGTGGAATGGATTGGAATGTAATGGAAAGAAATGTGGAGTGGAAGTGAGTGTTGAATGGATTTGAATTTGGAATGGATTGGAATGGAATGTGGAGTGTAATGGAATGGAATGTGGAATGGAATGGAAAGTAATGTGGAAGGGATCGTGGAATGTAATGGATTGGAACGTGGAATGTAATGTGGAATGGAAAGTGGAATGTAACGTGGAGTGGAATGGAGTGTGGAATGGAAGCTGGAATGGAATGGAATGGAATGTGGAATGGAACGTGGAATGGAATGTAATGGAACGTTTAATGGAACGTAGAATGGAAAGTGGAATGGAACGTGGAGTAGAACTTGGAATGAACGAGTAATGGAACGTGGAATGGAAAGTGGAACGGAAAGTGGAATGGAAGGGAATGGAAAGTGGAATGGAATGGAATGGAATGCGGAATGGAATGGAATGTTGTATGGAAAGGAATGGAATGTGGTATGGTAGGGAATGAAATGTGGAATGGAATGGAATAGAAAGTGGAATTGAATGTAGAATGGACTGAGGAATGGAAAGTCGAATGGAAAGTTGAATGAAACGTGGAAAGGAACGTGGAATGGAATGTGGAATGGAACGTGGAATGGAACGTGGAATGCAATGGAATGGAATGCGGAATGGAATGGAATGGAATGGAATGCAATGGAAAGATTAATGGAGTGGAAAGGAATGTGGATTAGAATGGAATGGAATGTGGAAAGGAATGGAATGGAATGTGGAATGGAATGTGGAAAGGAAGGGAATGGAATGTGGAAAGGAAGGGAATGGAATGTGGAATGGAATGGAATGGAATGTGGAATGGAATGTTGTATGAATCGAATGGAATGTTAAATGGAAGGGAATGGAAAGTGTAATGGAATGGAATGTGGAATGGAATGGAATGGAATTTGGAATGGAATAGAATGCAGTGTGGGATGGAATGGAATGGAATTTGGAATGGAATGCAAAGGAATGTGGAATGGAATGGAATTGAATGTGGAATGGAATGCGGAATGGAATTGAATGGAATGTGGAATGGAATGGAAGGGAATGAAATGTGGAATGGAATGGAACGGAATATGTAATGGAAAGTGGAATGCAATGGAATGGAATGGAATGGAATGTGGAATGGAATGGAATGGAATGTGGAATGGCATGAAATGCAATGTGGAATGGAACGTTGAATGAAACGTGGAATGGAATGTGGAAAAGAATGAAATGAAATGTGTAATGGAAGGGAATGCAATGGAATTGAATGGTATGTGAAAAGGAATGGAATGGAATGTGGATTGGAATGGAATGGAATGTGGAATCGAATGCAATGAAATGTGGAATGGAATGTGGAACGGAATGTGGAATGGAATGGAATGAGGAATGGATTGGAATGGAAAGTGGAATTGAATGGAATCCAAAGGAATATGGAATGGAATGTGGAATGGAATATAATATGGAATGGAATACAATGTGGAATGGAAAGGATTGGAATCTGCAAAGGAATGGAATAGAATGTGGAATGGAATGGAATGGAAAGTGGAATGGAATGGAATGGAATGTGAAATGCAATGGAATGGAATTTGGAATGGAATGGAATGGAATGTGGAATGGAACGTGGAATGGAACGCGAAATGTAACGTAGAATGGAATGTGGAACGTAATTTGGAATGCAAGGGTATGGAAAGTGAAATGGAATGGAAGGTAAAGTGTAATGGAATGTAATGGAATGGAATGGAATGTGGAATGGAACGGAATGAAATGAAATTGAAAGGACTGGAATGGGGAATGTAATGAGGAATGGAACGTGGAATGGAATGGAATGGACTGTGGAATGGAAAGGAATGGAATGGAATGGAATGGAATGCGGAATGGTATGTGGAATGGAATGGAATGTGGAATGGAATGGAAGGAAATGAGGAATGGAACGTGGAATGGAATGTGGAATGGAAATGAATATGGAATGGAATTGAATGCAATGTGAAATGAAATGTTGAATGGAATGTGGAATGAAATGGAATGGAATGTGGAATGGAATGTGGAAAGCAAAGTGGAATGTAGTGTAATGTGGAATGGGAGGGAATGGAATGTGCAATGGAATCTAGAAAGGAATGTGGAATGGAATGGAATGGAAGGTGGAATGGAATCTGGAATGGAATGTGGAATGCAATGTGGAATGGAATGGAATGTGGAATGGAATCTGGAATGGAATGTGGAATGCAATGTGGAATGGAATGGAATGTGGAATGGAATTGAATGGAATGTGGAATGAAATCTGGAATGGAATGTGGAATGGAATGGAATGTGGAATCGAATGCAATGGAATGGAATCTGGAATGGAATGGAATCGAACGTGGAATGGTAAGTGGAATGGAACGTGGAATGGAATGGAAAGGAATGCAGAATGGAATGGAATGTAATGTTGAATGGTAAGAGGAATGGAACATGGAATGGAATACAATAGAATGTGGAATGGAATGGAATGGAAAGTTGAATGGAATGTGGAAAGGAATGGAATGGAATGCAAAGTGGAGATGAATGGAATGCAAAGCGGAAAGGAGTGGAATGGAATGGAATGGAATGTGGAATTTATTGGAATGGAATGCGAAATGGAACGTGGAATGGAATGGAATGGAACATGGAGTGGAATGGAATGGAACGGGAAATGGAAGGGATGGCAACTTGGAATGGAATGGAACGGAACGTGGAATGCAATGGAATGGAATGTGGAATGTAATGGAATTGAAATTGGAATTCAATGGAATTGAATGTGGAATGGAATGGAATGGAATGTGGAATGGAATGGAATGGAATGTGAAATGGAATGGAATGGAATGTCAAATGGAATTTGGAATGTAAGAGAATGCAGAGTGGGATGGAATGGAATGGAATATGGAATGGAATGCAATGGAAGGTGGAATGGAATTTAATTGAATGTGGAATGGAATGGAATGTGGAATGGAATGAGGAATGAAATGTAATGGAAGGTGGAATGGAATGGAAGGTAACGGAATGTGGAGTGGAATGGAACAGAATCTGTAATGGAAAGCGGAATGCAATGGACTGGAATGGAATGAATTGTGGAATAGAATGCAACATGGAATGGAATGGAATGGAACGGAATGTGCAATGTCTTGAAATGCAATGTGGAATGGACTGGAATGGAATGTGGAATGGAATGTGTAAAGGAATGGAATGGAATGTGGTATGGAATGTTGAATGGAATGGAATGGTATGGGTAACGGTATTGAACGGAAAGTGGAATGGAAATTGGAATGGAATGGAATGGATGGTCTAATTGAATGGAATGGAATGTGGTATGGAATCTGGAATGGAATGGAATGGAATGTGGTATGGAAGGTGGAATGGAATGTGGAATGGATTGTGTAATGTAATTTAATGGTATGTGGGAAGGAATGTGGAACTGAACGTGGAATGGAATGTGGAATGGAATTGAATGGAATCAGGAATGGTATGAGAATGGAATGGAATGGTATGTAGAATGGAACATGGAATGCAATGTCGAATGGAATGTGGAATGGAATGGAATGGAACGTGGAATGGAATGGAAAGGAATGGAATGTGGAATGGAATGGAATGGAACGTGGAATGGAATTGAATAGTATGTGCAATGGAATGGACTAATGTGGAATGGAATGTGGAGTGGAAAGGTATGGAAAGTGGAATGGAATATGGAATGGAATAGAGTGGAATGGAATATGGAATGGAATAGAGTGGAATGGAATGGAATGTGAAATGGACTTTAGTGGAATGGAATGGAAAGTTGAATGGAATTTGGAATGGAAAGGAGTGGAATGGAAAGGAATGCGGAACGGAATGTGGAATGGAATGGAATGGAATGTGAATGGAATGTGGAATGGAATGTGGAATGGAACGTGGAATGCATGTGGAATGGAATGAGGAATGGAATGTGGACAGGAATGGAATGGGATTAGGAATTGAATGCAATGGAATGTGGAATGAAAAGGAAAGGAATGTGGAATGTAAATGAATTGAATGGAGTGGAATGTGGAATGTAATGTAAAGGAATGAGTAATGAAACTTAGAATGGAATGAAATGGAATGCGGAATTGAATGGAATGGAGTGCGGAATAGAACGTGGATTGGAATGGAATGGAATGTGGAATTTAACGTGTAATGGAATGTGGAATGGAACGTGTAATGTGTTGGAATGTCAAAAGGAATGTGAAACGGAACGTGGAATGAAATGGAATGGAATGTGGAAAGGAACATGCAATGGAAACACGAATGGAACATGGAATGGAATGGAATGTGGAATTCAATGGAATGGAATATGCAATGGATTGTATTTCAATGTGGAATGGAATGGAATGGAATGGAATGTGGAACGAATTGTAGAATGGAATGGATTGGAATATGGAATGGAATGTGGAGTGGAAAGTGGAATGGAATGTTTAATGGAACATGTTATGGTATGTGGAATGGAATGTGGAATGAAACGTGGAAAGGAATGGAATATGGAAAGGAATATGTAATGGAATTGAATGAAATGCTATGTGGAATGGAATGGAATTGAATGTGGAATGGAATGCAATGGAATCTGGAATGGAAAAAAGTGGAATGGAATGTGAAATAGAATGGAATGGAATGTGAAATAGAATGTAATGGAATGTGAAATGGAACGTGGAATGAAATGTAATGGAATGTAGAATGGAATGTGGAATGGAATGGAATGGAATGTGAAATGGAATGGAATGGAATGGAATGTGGAATGGAAAGTGGAATGGAGTGGAATTGAATGTGCAATGCAGTGGAATGCAATGTGGAATGGAATGGAATGGAATGAAGAATGGAGTGTGGAATGGAATGGAAAGGAATGTGGAATTGAATGCGGAATGCAATGGAATGGAAAGTGGAATGGAATGAATGGAATGTGGAATGGAATGGGCAATGGAATGGAATGGAATTTGGAATGCAATGCGGAATGGAATGGAAAGGAAAGTGGAAAGGAATGTGGAATGGAATGGAATGGAAAGTATAATAGAATGCGGAATGAAATGGAAAGGAATGTGGAACGGAATGCGGAATGGAACGGAATAGAATGTGGAATGGAATGGGGAATGGAATGGAATGGAACTTGGAATGGAATGGAATGGAATGTAGAATGGAATGCGAAATGGAAAGAAATTGAATTCCTAATGGAATGTGGAATGAAATGGAATGGATTGTGGAATGGATTGGAATGGAATGTGGAATTCAACGTGGAATGGAATGGATTGGAATGTGAAATGGAACGTGGAATGGAATATGGAAGAGAATATTCAATGGAACATGGAATGGAAAGGAAAGTGGAATGGAATGTAATGGAATGGAATATAGAATGGAAAGTGCAGTGCAAAGTGGAATGAAACGTGGAATGGAGTGGAATGTGGAATGGATTGTGGAATGTAACTTGGAATGGAAAGTGGAATGGAATGGAATGGAAGGTGGAAAGGAAGGTGGAACGGAAGGTGGAACGGGATTGAAAGGAATGTGGAATGGAATGGATAGCAATGTGGAATGGAACGTGGAATCGCATGGAGTGGAATGTGGAATGGAATGTAGAATGGAATGTGGAAGGGAACGTGGAATGGAATGAAATTTGGAACGGAAAGTGGAATGGATTGTGGAATGGAATGGATTGTGGCATGGATTGTGGAATGGAATGTGGTATGGAATGTGGAATGGAATGCAATGGAATGCGGAATGGAATGTGGAAAGAAATAGAACGGAATGTGGAATGGAATGTGGAATGAAGTGGAATGGAATGTGGAATGTAATGGAATGGAATCTTGAATTCAACTTTAAATGGAATGGAATGGAATGTGAAATGGAAGGTGGAATGGATTGTGGAATGGAACTTGTAATGGAACGGAAAGTGGAATGGAATGTGGAATGGAACATGGAATGGAATGTATTGTGGAATGGAATGGAATGGAATGTGGAATGGAACGTGCAATGGAATGTGGAATGGAACGTGTAATGGAGTGGAATGTAGAATGGATCGTGGAATGGAACTTGGAATGGAATTGTATGTGGAATGGATTGTGGAATGTAATTTGGATTGCAACGTGAAATGGAATGGAATGGAATGTGGAATGGAATGTGGAATGAGATGGAATGAAATGTGGAATGGAATGCACTGGAATGTGGAATGGAACGTGAAATCGAATGGAATGGAATGCAGTATACAACGTGGAATGCAATGTGGAAAGGAACGTGGAATGGAATGGAATGCAGAATGGAAAGTGGAATGGATCGTGGAATGAAATGGAATTTGGAAAGGATTGTGGAATGGAGAGTGATATGGAATGTGGAATGGAAAGGAAAGGAATGTGGGAAGGAATGTGGAATGGAACGTGGAGATGAATGGAATGGAATGGAATGTGGAATGGAAAGTGGAATGGAACGGAATGGAACGTGGAATGGAATGGAAAGGAATGTGGAATGGAATGTGGAATGGAATGTGGAATGTAGTGGAGTGGAATGTGGAATGGGATGGAATGCAATGGAATGGAATGTGGAATGGAATGGAAAGGGAAGTGAAATGGAATAGTATGGAAGCTGGAATGGAACGGAATGTAGTGGAAATTGGAATGGAATGGAATGGAATGTGAAATGGAATGTAGAATGGAATGTGGAGTGGAATCTGGAATGGAAAGTGGAATGGAATGTGGAACGTAATGTGCAATGGAATGTGGAATGCAATGAAATGAAACTGGAATGGAACGTGGAATGGATGGTGGAATGGAACGTGGAATGGAAGATGGAATGGAACGTGTAATGGAATGGAATAGAATGTTAAATGGAACATGGAATGGAATGGAATGGAATGTGGAGTGGAATGCAATGGAAATTGGAATGGAATCTAATGGAATGTGTAATGCAATGGAGTAGAAAGTAGTATGGAATGCAAAGGAAAGTGGAATGGAACATGGAATGGAATGGAATGGAATGTGGAAAGGAATGGAATGGAATGCGGAATGGAATGGATTGGAATGTGGAATGGAATGTGGAATGGAAAGGAATGCAATGTGGAATGGAAAGGAATGGAGTGGAATGTGGAATGGAATGTAGAATGGAATGTGGAATGCAATGTGGAACGGAATGAGGAATGGAATGGAATGGAATGTGGAATGTAGTGGAATAGAAAGTTAATTGAATTGGAATGGAAAGGAATGGAACGTGAAATGCAATGAAACGTGGAATGGAATTCAATTCAATTTTGGAATGGAATGGAAAGGAATGTGGAAAGGAATGGAAAGGAAACAGGAATGGAAAGTGGAATGGAAAGTGGAATGGAAAGGAATGGATTGTGGAATAGAATGGAATTGAATGGAATGTGGAATGGAATGGAATGGAAACGAATGGAATGGAATGTGGAATGGAATGTAATGGAAAGTGGAATGGAATGTAATAGAAAGTGCAATGGAATGGAAAGAAAAGTAGAATGTAACGCAATGGAAAGTGGAATGAAATGGAATGGAACGTGGAATGGGATGGAATGGAATGGAACAGGGAATGGAATGAAATGGAAAAGAATGAAATGTGGAATGGAATGTGGACTGGAATAAAATGGAATGTGGAATGGAATGGAATGTGCATTGGAATGTGGACTGCAAAGGAATGGAATGTGTAATGCAATGGAATGGAAAGGAATGGAATGTGGAATGGAATGTTTAATGGAATTTGGAATGGAATGTTTAATGGAATGTGGAATGTAATGTGGAATGGGAAGTAATGCATTGTGGAATGGAATGGAGTGGAATATTGAATGGTATCAGGACTGGAAAGGAATGGAATGTCGAATGGTATGCAATGGGATGTGGAATGGAATTGAATGGAATTTGGAATGGAAAGTGGAATGAAATGGAATGGAATGTGGCATGGAATGAGGAATGGAATGTGGATTGGGAAGGAATGGAATGTGGAATGGAGTGGAATGGAACGTGGAATGGAATGGAAGGGAATGTGGAATTGAATGTGGAATGGAATGGAATGGATTCTGGATTGGAATGAAATGAAATGTTGAATGAAATGGGAAGTGGAAAGGAATGGAATTTAGAATGCAGTGGAATGGAATGTAGATTGCAGTGGAATGAAATGTAGAATGGAATGTCGAATGGAATGGAATGGAATGGAATGTGGAAAGGAATGGAATGGAAGGGAATGCGGAATGGAAAGGAATAGAATGTGGATTGGAATGTGGAATGGAACGGAAAGGAATGTGGAATGGAATATGGAATGGAATGGAACTGAATGTGGAATGGAATGGAACTGAATGTGGAATGGAATGGAATGGAATGTGGAATGGAATGTGGAATGGAATGGAATGCAATGTGGAATGGAATGGGAAGGAATGTGGAATGGAATGTTGAATGGAATGGAATGGAATGTGGTTTGCAATGGAATGCAATGAAATGTGTAATGCAACGTGGAATGGAAAGTGGAATGGAAAGTCGAGTGGAATGTGTAATGGGACGTGGAATGGAATGGAATGTGGAATGGAATGTGGAATGGAATGGAATGGTATGTAGAATGGAATGTGACATGGAATGGACTGGAAAGTGGGGTGGATCATAGAATGGAATCTATGATATAACGTGGAACGTAATTGAATGTGGAATGGAATGGAATGGAATGTGGAATGGAATGGAAAGTAATATGGAATGGAATGGAATGGAATGGAATATGGAAAGGAATGGAATGGAATGTGGATTGGAATGGAATGGAATGTGGAATGGAATGGAATGGAAAGGAATGTGGAAAGGAATGTAATGGAATGTGGAATGAAAAGGAATGCAATGTGGAATGTAATGGAAAGAAATGTAATGTGGCCGGGAATGGAAAGTGGAATAGAATGGAATGCAATGTGGAATGGAATGGAATGGAATGCGGAATGGAATGGAATGGAATGTGGAATGGAATGTGGACTGGAAAGGAAAGGAATATGGAATGGAATGGATTTAAATGGAAAGTGGAATGGAATGTGGAATGGAAAGTGGAGGGGGAAGGAATGGATAGTTTAATGGAATGGATTGGAATGTGGAACGGAATGTGGACTGGAAAGGAGTGGAATGTGGAATGGAATGGAAAGAAATGTAGAATGCAATGGAATGGAAAGAGGAATGGAACTTGGAATGAAATGGAAATGAATGTGAAATGGAACGTGGAATGGAATGTGGAACAGGAAGGAATGGAATGTGGAGCAGAATGGAATGAAATGTGGAAAGGAATGGAATGGAAACTGGAATGGAATGGAATGGAATGTGGAAAGCATTGGAATGGAATGGAATGTGGAATGGAATGCAATGGAATTGAATGTGGAATGGAATGTGGAATGGAAAGGAGTGGAATGTGGAATGGAATGGAATGGAATTTGGACTAGAATGGAATGGAATGGAATGGACTGTGGAATGGAATGGAATGAAATTTGGAATGGCATGGAATGGAATGTGGAATGGATAGTCGAATTTAATGGAATGGAAAGGAATGTGGAATGGAATGGAATGGAATGGAATATTGAATGGAATGGAACGTGGAATGGAATTGAAAGTAATGCGTAATGGAATGTTGAATGGAATGAAAGGGAAAGTGGAATGGTATGGAATGGAATGTGGAAAGGAATGTGGAAGGAAATGGCATGGAATGTTGAATGGAATTTGGAATGGAATGTGGAATGGAATGGAATGTGGAAAACAATTTGGAATGAAACGGAATGGAAAGTGGAATGGAAAGGAATGGAAAGTGGAATGGAATGGAATGGAGTGGAATGTGGAATGGAATGGAATGGAATGTGAAATGCATTGTAAAATGGAATGTGGATTGGAACGTGGAACGGAATGGAATTGAATGTGGAATTCATTGTAAAATGGAATTTGGAATGGAACGTGGAATGGAATGTGGAATGGAATGGATAGAAATTTGGAATATAATAGATTGGAATGTGGACTGGAATTGAATGGAATGGAACGTGAAATGGAATGCAATGCAATTTGGAAAGGAATTCAATCTAGTTTGGAATGGAATGGAATGGAATGTGTTCTGGAATAGAAAGGAATGTGGAATGGAAAGTAGAATGGAATGGAATGAAATGTGGAATGGAATTGAATGGATTACAGAATGGAATGGAATGGAATGGGATTTGGAATTTGATGCAATGGAAATAAATGGAATGGAATGTGGAATGGAATGCAATGGAAAGTGGAATGGAATGGAATGGAATGGAATGTGGAACGGAATGGAATGGAATATGGAATGGAATGGAATGGAATGGAATGTAGAATGGAATGCAATGTGGAATGGAATGGAATGGAACGTGTAATGGAACGCGGAATGGAATGTGGAATGGAATGGAATGGAATGTGGAATGAATGAGGAATGGACTGCGAAGGAATGTGAAATCAAATGTAGAATGGAATGGAATGGAAAGTGGAATAGAACGTGGAACGGAATCTGGATTGGAACGTGGAATGGAACGTTTAACGGAAAATGAAATGGAATGTGGGATGGAATATGGAATGGAATGGAATGGAAAGTGGAATGGAATGTGGAATGGCATGTGGAATGGAATATTGAATGGAATGGAATGGATTGCAATGTGGAATGGAATGGAATGGAGTGGATTGTGGAATGTCATGAAATGGTATGAGGAATAGAATGTGGAATGGAAAATGGAATGGAATGTGGAATGGAATGAAGAGGATTGTGGATTGGAATGTGCAATGGAATGGAGTGGAATGTGGAATCGAATGTAACGGAATGTGGAATGTAATGTGGAAGGGAATGGAATGGAATGTGGAATGGAAAGCAATGCAAAGTGGAATGGAATTTGGCATGGAATGTGGAATGCAGCGTTTAAAGGAACGGAATGCAACGTGGAATGGAATGGAATGAAATATGGAATTGAATGCAACCGAATGTGGAATGGAATGGCATAGAATGAAATGGAAATTGAAATGGAATGGAATGGAATATGGAATGGAATGGAAAGTAATGTGGAATGGAAACGGGAATGGAATGGAATTGAATGGAATGTGGAATGGAATGGAATGGATTGCGGAATCGAATGGAATGGAATGGAATGTGGAATGCAATGGAATGTAAACGAAAGGAATGAAATGTGGAATGATATGCAACAGAATGTGGAATGGAATGGAATGGAATGTGGAATGGCATGGAATGGAATTGAACGTGGAATGGAAAGGAATGGAATGTAATGGAATGTGGAATGGGATAGAATAGAAAGTGGAGTGAAATAGAATGGAATTTCGACAGGAATGGAAAGGAATGGAATGGATTGTGCAATGGAATGGAAGGTGGAATGGAATTTTAAAAAATGGGGAATCGAATGGAATGGAATGTAGAGCGGAAAGTCAAATGGAACGTAGAGTGGAATTGAAAGGAATGTGGAATGGAATGGACTGGAATGTGGAACGAAATGCGGAATGGAATGGAATGGAATGTGGAATGGAATGTGGTATAGATTGGAATGGAAAGTGGAATGAAACGCAATGGATTGTGTAATGGAATGGAATGGAATGGAATGAATATGTAATGGAATGGAATGGAATAGAATAAATGTGGAATGGAATGGAATGGAATGGAATGGAATATGGATTCTAATGGAATGGATTCTTGACTGGAATTTAATGGAATGGAATGGAACGTGAAATGGAATGGAATGGAATGTGAACTGGAATTGAATGGAACTTGGAATGGAATGGAACAGAATGTGGAATGGAATGGAAAGCAATGTGTAATGGAAACTGGAATGGCATGGAATGGCATGGAAGGTGGAATGGAAAGGAATAAAGCGGATGGTGGAATGGATTGGAATGCAATGAGGACTGGAATATGTGAATGAATGAGGAATGGAATGCGTAATATAATGGAATGGAACGGAATGGAATGCGGAATGATATGTGCAATGGAATGGAAAGGAATGTGAAAAGGAATGCAATGTAATGTGGACTGGAATGGAATGATGCGGATAGTGGAATGGATTGGAATGGAATGTGGACTGGAATATGGAATGGAATGTGGAATGGAATGCGGAATGTAATGGAGTGGAATGTGGAATGGGATGGAATGCAATGGAATGGAATGTGGAATGGAATGGAATGGGAAGTGAAATGGAATACTATGGAAGTTGGCATGGAATGGAATGGAGTGGAAATTGGAATGGAATGGAATGGAATGTGGAATGGAATGTAGAATGGAACGTGGAATGACATGTGGAATGGAATGTGGAATGTAATGTGCAATGGAAGGTGGAATGCAATGGAATGAAACTGGAATGGAACGTGGACTGGATGGTGGAATGGAACGTGGAATGGAAGATGGAATGGAATGTGGACGGAATGGAATGGAATGTGAAACAGAACACGGATTGGAATGTAATGGAACGTGGAATGTAGTGGAATGGAAAGTGGAATGGAATCTAATGGAATGTGGAAAACAATGGAGTGGAATGTAGTATGGAATGGAGTGGAAAGTGGAATGGAGTGGAATGGAATGTGGAAAGGAATGGAATGGAATGCAGAATGGAATGGAGTGGAATGTGGAATTGAATGTGGAATGGAATGGAATGGAATATGGAATACAATGGAAAGGAGTGGAATGTGGAATGGAATGGAATGGGATGTGGAATGGAATGTTGAATGGAATGTGGAATGGAATGCGGAATGGAATGTGGAATGGAATGCTATGTGGAATGTAGTGGAATAAAAAGTGAACTGGAATGGAATGGAATGGAATGGAATGGAACGTGAAATACAATGGAAGGTGGAATGGAATTCAATGCAATTCTGGAATGGAATGGAAAGGATTGTGGAATGGAATGGAAAGGAAAGTGAAATGGAATGAAATGGAATGTGGAGTGGAATGGAATGAATTGTGGTATGGGATGGAATTGAATGAAATGGAATGTGGAATGGAATGTAATGGAAATGAATGGAATGGAATGGAATGTGGAATGGAATGTAACGGAAAGAAGAATGGAATGAAATGGATTGTGCAATGCAATGGAAAGAAAAGTAGAATGTAATGCAATGGAAAGTGGAATGCAATGGAATGGAACTTGGAATGGGAAGGAATGGAATGGAATGTGGAATGGAATGAAATGGAAAGCAATCGAATGTGGAATGGAATGTTGAATGGAATAAAATGGAAAGCAATCGAATGTGGAATGGAATATGGAATGGAAATGAGTGGAAAGTGGAATGTAATGTGGAATGGAATGGAATGGAATGTGGAATGCAAGGGAATGGAATGTGAAATGGAATTTAATGGAATGTGCAATGAAATGGAATGGAATGGACTGTGGAAAGAATGCAATGGAAGGGAATGGATTGGAATGGAATGTGGAATGGAATGGAATGCAATGTATAATGGAAGGGGAATATGAATGAAATTTAGTGGAATGTGAAATGGAATTTAACGGAGTGAAAAGTGCAATGGAATGGAATGGAATGGAATGTGGAATGGAATGGAATGGAATGTGGAATGGAACGTGAAATGCAACGTGGAATGGAATGGAATGGAACGTGGAGTGGAACGTGGAAAGGAACGCGGAATGGAACGTGGAATGCAATGGAATGCAATGTGGAATGGAATCTAATGGAAGGTGGAATGGAGTGCAAAGGAAGGCGGAATGTAATGGTATAGAATGTGGAAATGAATTGTGTGGAATTTGGAATGGAATATGCAATGTAATGGAATGGAAAGTGGAATGAAACGTGGAATGGAATGGAATGGAATGTGGAATGGAATGTGGAATGGAAAGGAATGGAATGCAAAAAGGATTGGCATGGAATGTGGAATTGAATGGAATGGAATGTGGAATGGAATGTGGAATGGAATGGAATGGAATGTGGAATGCAATGGAATGGAATGTGGAATGGAATGTGGAATGGAATGGAATGGAACGTGGAACGGATCGTGAAATCCAACGTGGAATGGAGAGTGGAAAGGAACGTGGAATGTAAAGTTTAATGGACCGTGGAATGGAATGTTTAATTAAATGGAATAGAATCAAATGGAATGTGGAATGGAATGGAAAGCAATTTGTAATGGAATATGGAAGGGAATGGAATGCAATGTGAAAAGGAATGGAATGGAATGTGGAATGCATTGTGAAATGGAATGGAATGGAATGTGGAATGGAATGGAATGATATTTGAAATGTAAAGTGGAATGGAATGGAATGTGAAATGGAATGGAATCGAATGGAATGGAATGTGGATTGGAATGGAATGGGATGTGAAATATAATGGAATGGAAGGTGGAATGGGATGGAATGGAGTGGAAAGTGGAATTGAATGGAATGGAATGTGGAATGGAATGCAGAATAGAACGTGGAATGGAATGTGGAATGCAATGTGGAATGGAATGGAATGGAATGTGGATTCTAATGGAATGGATTCTGCGCAGGAATTTAATGGAATGGAATGGAATGTGAAATGGAATGGAACGGAATGTGGACAGGAATGGAACGGAATGTGGAATGGAATGTGGAATGGAAAGGAATGGAACATGGAATGAAATATGGAATGGAATGTGGAAAGTAAAGTGGATTGGAATTTGCAATGGGAAGGAAAGGAATGTGGAATAGAATGAAATGTAGTGTGCAATGGAAAGGAATGGAGTGCAATGAAAAATGGCATGGAAAGGAATGTTTATCGGAATGTGGAATACAATGTGGAATGGAATGAAGTGGAATGTGGCGTGGAAAGTGGGATGGAATGAGGAAAGGAATGGAGTGGAATGTGGAATGGAATCGAAATGAGTGGAAAATGGAATGGAGTGGAATGTGGAATGGAATGCAATGTAGAATGGAATGTGGAATGGAATGAAATTTAATGTGGAATGGAATGTGGAATGGAATGGAATGGAATATGGTATGGAAAGTGGAATTGAATGTGGAATGGAACGTGGAAAGGAATGCAATGGAACGTGGAATGGAATGTAAGGCAATGTGGACTGCAATACAACAGAATGTGGAATGGAATGGAATGGAATGAAATGGAAATTGAAATGGCATGGAATTGAATGGGGTATGGAATGAAATGGAATGGACTGTGGAAAGGAATGTAATGCAATGGAATGGATTGGAATGGAATGTGGAATGGAATGGAATGGAATGTGGAATGGAAGAAGAAATGGAATGGAATGGAGTGGAATGTGAAATGGAATTTAATGGAGTGAAATGTGAAATGCAATGGAATGGAATGGAATGTGGAATGGAACGGAATGTAAAGTGGAATGTAATGTGAAATGGAACGTGGAATGGAATGGAATGGAACGTTGAGTGAAAAGTTTAATGGAACGTGGAATGGAACGTGGAATGCAATGGAATGCAATGTGGAATGGAATGGAATGGAAGGTGGAATGGAGTGGAATGGAATGCGGAATGTAATGGAATGGAATGTGGAAATGAATGGTACAGAATTTGGAATGGAATGTGGAATGTAGTGGAATGGAAAGCGGAATGGAATGTGGAATGGAATGGAATGGAATGTGGAATGGAAAGGAATGGAATGTGAAAAGGAATGGAATGGAAAGTCAAATGGAATGGAATGTGGAAATGTATAGAATGGAATGTGGAAAAGAATGGAATGGAATGGGGAATGCAAGGGAATGGAATGTGGAATGGAATGTGGAATGGAATGGAATGGAACGTTGAATGGATCGTGGAATCTAACGTGGAATGGAGAGTGGAAAGGAACGTGGAATGTAACGTGGAATGGTCCGTGGAGTGGAATGGAATATTTAATTCAATGTAATGGAATCGAACGGAATGTGGAATGGAACGAAATGGAATCTGGAATGGAATGAACTGCAATTTGTAATGGAATGTGGAAGGGAATGGAATGCAATTTGAAATGGAATGGAAAGGAATGTGGAATGCATTGTGAAATAGAATGGAATGGAATGTGGAATGGAAAGGAATGTGAAATGGCATGGAAAGGAATGGAATGGAATGTGGAATGGAATGGAATGGGGTGTTAAATGGAACACTATGGAAGGTGGAATGGAATGGAATGGAGTGGAAATTGGAATGAAATGGAATGGAATGTGGAATGGAATGTAGAATGGAATGTGGAATGGAATGTAGAATGCAATGTGGAATGTAATGTAGAATTGAATGTGGAATGCAATGGAATGGATCTGGAATGGAACGTGGAATGGATGGTGGAATGGAAGGTGGAAAGGAATGGAATGGAATGTGGAATGGAATGTGGAATGGAATGGAATGGAACATGGATTGGAACGTGAAATACAACTTGGAAAGAAAAGTTGAATGGAACGTGGAATGGAACGTGGAAAGGAATGGAAAGCAATGTGGAATGGAATGGAATGGAAAGTGGAATGGAATGGAATGTGAAAAGGAATGGAAAGGAATGGAATGGACTGTGGAATGGAATGGAATGGGATGTGAAATGGAACACTATGGAAGGTGGAATGGAATGGAATGGAGTGGAAATTGGAATAGAATGGAATGGAATGTGGAATGGAATGTAGAATGGAATGTGGAATGGAATGTAGAATGGAATGAGGAATGGAATGGAATGGATCTGTAATGGAACCTGGAATGGATGGTGGAATAGAAGGTGGAAAGGAATGGAATGGAAGGTGGAGTGGAATGGAATGGAACTTGGAATGGAACGTGAAATGCAACGTGGAAAGAAAGGTTGAATGGAACGTGGAATGGAACGTGGAGAGGAATGGAAAGCAATGTGGAATGGAACAGAAAGGAAGGTGGAATGGAATGGAATGTGAAATGGAATGGAAAGGAATGGAATGGAATGTGCATTGGAATGGAATGGGAAGTGAAATGGAACACTATGGAAGGTGGAATGGAATAGAATGGAGGGGAAATTGGAATGGAATGGAATGGAATGTGGAATGGAATGTAGAATGTAATGTGCAATGGAATGTAGAATGGTATGTGGAATGTAATGTAGAATGGAATGTGGAATGCAATGGAATCAATCTGGAATGGAACGTGGAATGGATGGTGGAATGGAAGGTGGAAAGCAATGGAATGGAATGTGGAATGGAATGTGGAATGGAATGGAATGGAACTTGGAATGCAACGTGAAATGCAACGTGGAAAGAAAAGTTGAATGGAACGTGGAATGCAACGTGGAGAGGAATGGAAAGCAATGTGGAATGGAATGGAAAGGAAGGTGGAATGGAATGGAAAGTGAAATGGAATGGAATGGAATGTGGAATGCATTGTGAAATTAAATGGAATGGAAAGTGGAATGGAATGGAATAATACATGGAATGGAAGGTGGAATAGAATGGAATGGAATGTGAAATGGAATGGAATGGAAGGGAATGGAAGGGAATGTGGAATGGAATGGAATGGGATGTGAAATGGAATGGAAAGGAAGGTGGAATGGAATATAAGAGCGGAAAGTGGAGTGGAATGGAATGTGGAATGGACTGTAGAATGAAATGAGGAATGGAATGTGGAATGGAATGCGGAATGGAACGTGGAATGGAATGGAATGGAATGGAACCTGGAATGGATACTGGAATGGAATGTAATGGAACGTGTAATGGAATGTGGAATTGGTCATGGAATGGAACATAGAATGGAACGGAATGGAATGTGGAATTCAATGTGGAATGGAATGGAATGGAATGTTAAATCAATGTGCAATGGAATCGAATGGAATGTGGAATAGAATGTGGATTGGAATGGATGGAATGTGGAATGAAATGTAATGGAAAAATGGAATGGAATGTGGACAGGAATGCAAAGCAATTTTTAATAGAATGTGGAATGGAATGGAATGTGGAATGGAATGTGGAATCAAAAGTGGAATGGAATGGAAAGGAACGTGGAATGTAATGTGGAAAGGAACGAAATGGTATGTGGAATGGAACGTAATGGTATGTGGAATGGAATGTGGAATTGAAGTGGAATTGAAACTGGAATGGAATGGAATGCTGAAAGTAATGAGGAAGGGAATGTGGAATGGAATGTGGAATGGAATGTTGAATGGAATGGAAGGGAATGTGGATTGGAATGTGGAATGGAATGTGGAATGGAATGTGCAATGGAATGGAATGGAATGTGGAATGAAACATGGAATGTACCATGGAATGTAACGTGGAAAGAAACGTGGAATGGAAAGTGGAATGGAACCTGGAATGGAATGTGAAAAGGAATCTGTAATGCAATGGAATGAAATGGAAGATGGAATGGAACGTGGAATGGAATGGAAAGGAATGGAAACTGGAATACAACGCGGAATGGAATGTGGAATGGAACGTGGATTGGAATGGAATGGAATGTGGAATGGAATGGAACGGAACATTTAATGGAATGTGCAATGAAATATGGAATGGAATTTTAAATGGAATGTGCAATGGAATGTGGAATGGAAAGGAATGGAAAGTGGAATGGAATTGAATGGAATGTGGAATGCAATGGAATGGAATGGTATGGAATGTGAAATGGAATGGAATGGAACGTGAAATGAAACGTGGAATGGAAAGTGCAATGAAATGTGGACAGGAACGTGGAATTGAATGTGGAGTGGAATGGAATGGAATGTGGAAAGAAATGGAATGCAATGTGGAATGGAAAGGAAAGGAATGTGGAATGGAATGGAATGGTATGGAATGTAGGTTAGAAATAAAAAGAATTGAATGGAATGTGGAATGAAATTGAATGGATTGTGGAATGGAATGAAATGGAATGTGGAATGGAAAGGAATGAACTGCGGAATGGAATGAAATTGAATGTGAAATGGAAAGGAATGAACTGTGGAATGGAATGGAATGGAACGGAATTTGGAATGGAATGGAATGAAATGGAGTGGAATGCAGAATGGAATGGAATGGAATGCTAAATGGAATGGAATGGAAGGGAATGGAATGTGGAATTCAATGGAATGGTATGTGGAATGGAATGGAATGGAATGTGGAATGCAATGGAGAGGAACGGAAAGGATTTGAATATTGAATGGAATGGAATTCAATACAGAATAGAATGGAATGGAATGCGGAATGGAATGGAATGGAATTGAATGGAATGGAATGTGGAATGGAATGGAATGGAATGTGGAATGGAATGGAGTGGAATATGGAATGAAATGGAATGGAACGTGGAAAGGAAAGTGGAATGGAATTCGGAATGAAATGGAAAGGAATCGCATGTGGAATTGTATACAACGGAATGTGGAATTGAATGGAATGAAATGTAGAATGGAATGGAAAGGGAAGTGGAATGGAATGTGAAAAGGAATGTGGACTGGAATGTGGAATAGAATGGAATGGAAAGTGGAATGGAAAGGAATGCAATGTGGTATAGTATGGAATGGAATGCAATGTGGAATGGAATGTGAAAAGTAATGGAATGGAATATGAAATGTAAGGTGGAGTGGAATGGAATGGAATGTGGAATGGAATGTGCAATGGAATGGAATGGAATGTGGAATGAAATGGAATGGAACATGGAATGGAACGTGGAATGCAATGTGGAAGGGAAAGGAATGGAATGTGGAATGAAATGAAATGGAATGGAATGTGGAATGGAATGTGGTATGCAATGTGGAACGGAATGTGGAAAGGACTGTGGAATGGAATGTGGAATGGAATGTGCAATGGCAGGTGGAATTGAAAGTGGAATGGAATGTGGAATGAAACGTGGAATGGAATGTGCTATGGAAAGTAATTGAATGTGGAATGGAATGTGGAATGCAATGTGGAATGGAATGGAAAGGAATGTGGAATGGAATGTGGAATACAATGTGGAATAGTATGTGGAATGGAATGGAATGGAATGTGGAAGGAAATGTGGAATGTAATGTGGAATGGAAGGTAGAAGAGAACATTCAATTGAATGGAATGGAATGTGGAATGCACTGTGGAATAGAATCTGGAATGTAAAGTGGAATGGAACGGAATGGAATGTGGAAAGAAATGGAATGAGGAATGGAATGGACTGGAATGTGGAAAGGAATGTGGAATGGAATGTAATGGAATGTGGAACGAAACGGAATGGAATGTGGAATGGAATGTGGAATGGAACGTGGAGGGCATCGGAATGCCAAGTGGAAAGGAATTTGTAATGGAATTGTGGAATGGAACGTGAAATGGAATGGAATGGAATGTAGAGAGGAACGTGGAATGGAATGGAATGGAACATGGAATGTAACGTGGAATGAAAAGTGGAATGGAGTGGAATGTAAAGTGGAATGGAATGTTGAATAGAATGGAATGGAATGGAATGGAAAGTGGAATGGAACGGAATGGAATGTTTAATGGAAAGGAATGAAATGTGGAATGCCGTGGAATGGTATGGAATGTTGAATGGAATGGAATGTAATTTAATGAAATGTGCAATGGAATGGAATGGAATGTGGAATGGAATAGAATGAAATGTGGAACAGAATGGAATGGAATGTGTAGTGGAATGGAATGCAATGGAATGTGGAATGGAATGCAGTGGAATAGAATGAAATGTAATGGAATATGGAATGTACCGTGGAAGGCAAGGTGGAATGGAATGGAATGAATTGTGGAATAGAATGGAATGGAACGTGCAATTTAAATTAAGTGAATGTGTAATGCAATGGAATTGTATGGAAAGTGAAATGAAATGGAATGCAATGGAATGGAATGTGCAATGGAATGGATTGGAATATGGAATGGAATAGAATAGAATGTGGAATGGAATATTTTGGAATGTGGAGAGGATTGTAATAGAATGGAATGTGGAATGGAATGCAATGGAATAGAATGAAATGGAAGGGAATGTGGAATGGAATGTGAAATGCAATGGAATGCAATGCAATGTGGAATGGAATGGAACGTGGAATGTAACGTGGAATGGAACGTGGAATGGAATGTGGAATGGAATGTGAATGGAATTTGGAATGGAACGTGGAATGGAACCTGCAATGAAATGGAATGGAATGTCAAATGGAACGTGGAATAGAAACACGAATGAAATGGAATGTATTGTGGAATGGAATGTGCAATGGAATGGAATGGAATGTGGAATGGAATGTGGAATAAAATGTGGAATACAATGGAATGGAATACGGAATGGAAAGTGTATTGGAATGGAAAGGAATGTGGAATAGAATGGAATGGAATGTGGAATAGAATGTGGAATGAAATGCAATGGGATGTGGAATGGAATCTGGACTAAAATGGAATGGAATGTGGAATGGAATGTGGTATGGAATGTGGAAACTATTGTGGAATCAAATGGAATATAATGTGGAATGGAATCTGGAATGGAATGGAATGTGGAATGGAAAGTGGAATGGAATGTGGAATGGTATGTGGAATGTAACGTGGAATGGAACATAATGTAATGTGGAATGGAATCTGTAATGGAATCTGGCATGGAAAGTGGAATGGAATGAAACGGAGAGTGGAATGGAATGTGGAATACCTTGGAATGGAACGTGGAATGGAATGAGGAATGGAATGCAAAGGAATGTGGAAAGAAATGTGCAATGGAATGTCGAATAGAATGGAATGGAATGTGGAATGGTATGTGGAGTGGAATGGAATGGAAGGTGGAATGGAATTGAATGGTATCTAGAATGGAATGTTGAGTGGAATGTGGAATGGAATGTGGAATCCAATGGAATGGAATGTGGAATACAATATGGAATGGAATGTGGAATACAATATGGATTAGAATGTGAAATGGAATGGAATGGAATGTGGAATGGAATGTGGAACGGAGTGTGGAATAGAATGTGGAATGGAAAGGAATAGAATGTGGAACTAAATGTGGAATGGAGAGTGGAATGGAATGTGGAATGGAACGGAATGGAATGTGGAACAGAAGGTGGAATGAAATATGGAATGGAAGGGAATGGATTGTGGAATGGAATGGAATGGAATGGTATGGAATATGGAATGGAATGGAATGGAATGTGGAATGGATCGTGGAAACGATCATGGAATGGAACGTTTAATGGAACGCGGAATGTAAAGTGGAATGCAATTGAATGGAACGTGGAATGCAATGTGGAATAGAATGGAAAGGAACGTGGAATGGAATGTTGAATGCAATGGAATGGAAATTGTAATGCAATGTGGGACGGAATGGAATGGAACGTGGAATGGAATGTGGAATGGAACCTGGAATAGAATGTGGAATGGCATGTGGAATGGAACGTGGAATGTAATTGACTGGAATGTGGAATGGAATGGAACGGATTGTGGAATAGAATGGAATGGAATGGAATGTGGAATAGAATGGAATGCAATGGAATTTAATGCAGAATGTAATGGAATGGAATGTGAAATGCAATGTAATATAATGGAATGGGAAATTGAATGGAATGGAATTGAATGTGGAATGGAATGGAATGGAATGTCGAATGGAATGTACTGGGTAGTGGAATGCAAAGTGGAATGCAATGTGGAAAGGAATGTGGAATGGATTGGAATGGAATGTGGAATGGAATGTGGAATGGAATGTGGAATGAAATGGAATGGAATGTGAAAAGGAATGGAATGGAATGGAATGTGGAATAGGATGGAATGGAATGAAATGTGGAATGGAATGCGGAATGGAATGTCGAATGAAATGGAATGGAATGTGGAACGGAATGGAATGGAATGGAATGTGGAATAGGATGGAATGGAATGAAATGTGGAATGGAACGTGGGATATAATGGAATGGAATATGGAATGGAGTGGAATGGAAAGTGAAATGGAATGGAATGGAATGTGGAACAGAATGAAACGTGGAATGGAATGGAATGCAACGTGGATTGGAATGGAACGGAATGTGCAATGGAATGGAGTGGAATGGAGTTTAAAGTGAAATGGAATGCGGAATGAAATGAGAAATGGAAGTGGAAAGGAATGTGGAGTGGAAAGTGGAATGGAATGAAATGGACTGTGGAAAGAAATGGAATGGAAAGTTGAATGAAACGTGGAATGGAAATTGGAAAGGAATTTGGAATGGAATGGATTGGAATGTGGAATGGAATGTGAAATGAAATGTGGAATGACATGGATTGAAATGTGCAGGGGAATGTGGAATGGAATACAATGGAACGTGGAATGGACCGTGGAATGGATCGTGGAAAGGAACGTGGAATGGAACGTGGAATGAAATGTGGAATGGAATGGAATGGAATGTGGAATGCAATGTTGAAAGGAAAGCAATGAAATGAGGAATGGAATGTGGAATGGAATGGAAAGGAATGTTGAATGGAATGGAGTGGAACGTGGAAAAGAATGTTGAATGGAATGTGGAAGGGAATGTGGAATGGAATGGAATGGAATGTGGAGTGAATGGAATGGAATGTGGAATAGAATGGAATGGAATGGGATGCAGAATTGAATGGAATGGAATGTGGAATGGAATGGAATGGAATGGAATGTAGAATTGAATGGAATGGAATGTAGAAAGTAACGGAATAGAATGTGGAATAGTAAGGAAAACAATGTGGAATAGAATGTGGAATGAAATGTGGAATGGAATGTGGAAAGTAATTGAATGGAATGTGGAATATAATAGAATGGAACGTGGAATAGAATGGAATGGAATGGAATGTGGAATAGAAGGGAAGGCAATGGAATGGAAAGCGGAATGGAATGGAAAGGAATGTGGAATGCAACGGAATGGAACGAAATGTGGAATTAAATGGAATGGAATGTCGAATGGAATGGAATAAAATGTGCAATGGAAAGGAATGGAACGTTGATAAGAATGTGGAATGGCATGTGGAATGGAATGTGGAATGTAATTGAATGGAATGTGGAATATAATGGAATGGAATGTGGAATGGAATGTAATGGAATGGAATGTGGAATAGAATGGAATGCAATGGAATGGAAGGTGGAATGGAATGGACTAGAATGTGGAATGCAATCTTGATTGGAATGTGGAATGGAATGTGGAATGAAATGTGGAATGGAAAGGAATGTAATGTGGAATGCAATGTGGAATGGAATGTGGAATGGAAAGTGGTATGGAATGGAATAGAAAGTGGAATGGAACATGGAATGGAATGAAATGGAACGTGGAGTGGAACGTGGAATGGAACGTGAAAGGGAACATGGAATGGAATGAAATGTGGAATAGAATGGAATGGAATGTGAAATCGAATGTGAAATGGAATGTGGAAAGTATAGTTGAATGGAATGTTGAATGGAATGGAAAGGAATGTGGAATGAAATATGGAATGGAATCTGGAATGGAATGTGGAATGGAATGTCGAACATGAAATGGAATGAATTGGAATGTGGAATGGAATGTGGAATAGAATGTGGAATGGAAAGTGGAATGGAATGGAATGGAATGTGGAATAGAGTTTGGAAAGTAATGTGGAATGGAATGGAATGTGGAATGAAATGGATTTCAATGTGGAAAGGAATGTGGAATGGATTGAAAAGGAATGTGGAATGGTATATAGAAAGAAAAATGGAATGGAATGGAATGGAATGGAATGTGAAAAGGAATGTGGAATGGAATGTGAAATGGAACACGGAATGGAATGTAGAATGGAATGAAATGGAACTTGGAATGGAACGTGGAAGGGAATGTGAAATCGAATGGAATGGAATGTAGAATGGAATGTAGAAAGTAATGCAATGGAATGTGGAATGGAATGTGCAATGGAATGGAATGGAATGTTCAAAGGAATGTAGAATGGAATATATAAGGGAATGCAATAGTGTGTCAAATGGAATGTGGAATGGAATGTGAACTGGAATATGGAAAGAAATGTCGAATTGAATGGAATGTAACTTGGAATGGAATGGAATGGAACGTGGAATAGAACGTGCAATGGAACGTGGAAAGGAAATTGGAATGTAATGGAATGAAATGTGGAAAGGAATGTAGAATGGAATGTGGAATAGAATGGAATGGAATGTAAAGGAATGTGGAAAGGAATGTGGAATGGAACGTTCAATGGAACGTGGAATGGAATGTAATGGAACGTGGAATGGAACGTGGAATGGTACGTGGAATGGAACATGGAATGGAATGAGAAATGCAATGCAAAGCATTCTGGAATGGAATGTGAAATGCAATGTGGAATTGAATGGAATGGAAAGTGGAAGGGAACATGGAATTGAATGGAATGGAACGTGGAATGGAACATGGAATGGAATGGAATGAAACGTGGAATGGAACATGGGAAGGAAAGTGGAATGGAATGTGGAATGGAATGGGAAATGGAATGGAATGGAATGTTGAATGGAATGTGGAAGGGAATGTGGAATAGAATGGAATGGAATGTGGAATGGATTGTGGAATGGAATGTGGAATGCAATGAGGAATGGAATCTGAAATTGAATGGAATGGAATGTGGAATGGAATGTGGAAAGGAATGTGGAATAGAATGGAATGGAATGTGGAATGGAATGTAGTGGGTTGTGGAATGCAATGTGGAACGGAATTTGATGGAATGTGGAATGGAATGAAGAATGGAATGTGGAAAGGGATGTGGAATGGAACGGAAAGGAATGTGCAATGGAATCTGGAATGGAGTGTGGATTGGAATGTGAAATGGAACGGAATAGAAAGTGGAATGGAATGTGGAATGGAATGTGGAATGGAGAGAATGGAACGTGGATTGGAATGTGGAGTGGAATGGAATGGAAAGTTCAATGGAATGTGGAATGGAATGGAATGGAATGTGGAATAGAATGTTGAGCGGCATGTGGAATTGAATGTGGAATGGAAAGAAAAGGAATGTGGAATGGAATGTGGAATGGAAAGGAATGTAATGTGAAATGTAATGTGGAATGGAATGTGGAATGGAAAATGGAATGGAATGGAGGGCAATGTGGAATGGAACGTGGTGTGGAATGGAATGGAACTTGGAATGCATCATGGAATGGAAAGTGGAATGGAATGAAATATGGAATTAACGTAATGGAATGTGGAATGGAATGTGAAACGGAACGTGGAATTGAAGGTTGAATGGAATGGAAAGGAATGTGGAATAGAAAGTGGAATGGAATATGGAAGGGAACATGGATTGCAATGTAATGGAATGTGGAATGAAATGTGGAATAGAATGAAGAATGGAATGTAGAATGGAATGCAAAGGAATGTGTAATGGAATGTGGAATAGAATGTGAAATGGAAAGTGCAGTGGAATGGAATGTGGAATGGAAGAGATTGGAAAGTGGAAAGGAATGTTGAATGGAATGCAATGGAATGTGGCATGGAACTAAGTGGAATGTGGAATGCAATGTGGAATGTAATGTGGAATGAAACGGAATGGAATGTGGATTGCAATGTGGAATGGAGTGTGGAATGGAATGTTGAATGGAAAGAATAGAATGTTGAATGGAAAGGAATGGAATGTGGAATGGAATGTGGAATGGAACAAGCATTGGAATGGAATGCACTGTGGAATGGAAAGGATTGGATTAGTATGGAATATGGAATGGAGTGGAATGGACCACGGAAAGGAATGTGGAATGGAAAGTGGAATGGAACATGGAATGGAAGGTGGAATGGAAAGCAAGGGAAAGAGGAATGGAATGTGGAATGCAATGGAATGGTATGTGCAATAGATTGCAATGTGGAATGGAATGGAATGGAATGTGGAATTGAATTTGGAATGGAATGGAATGGCATGTCGAAAGGAATGTGGGACGGACTGGAGTGGAATGTGGAATGGAAGGTGGAATGGAATAGAATGTGGAATGGAAAGGAGTGAAACGTGGAATGGAACGTGGAATGCAATGTGAAATGGAAAGTGGAATAGAATGGAATGGAATGTGGAATGTAACGTGGTATGCAATGGAATGGAACGCGGAACTGAAAGGGGAACAGAGTGTGTAATGGAATGTATTTAATCATGGAATGGAACGTGGAAAGGAAAGGAAAGGAACATGGAATGGAATGTGGAATGGAAAGTGGAATGGAATGTTGAATGGAAAGAATAGAATGTTGAATGGAAAGGAATGGAATGTGGAATGGAATGTGGAATGGAACAAGCATTGGAATGGAATGCACTGTGGAATGGAAAGGAATGGATTAGTATGGAATATGGAATGGAGTGGAATGGACCACGGAAAGGAACGTGGAATGGAAAGTGGAATGGAACATGGAATGGAAGGTGGAATGGAAAGCAAGGGAAAGAGGAATGGAATGTGGAATGCAATGGAATGGTATGTGCAATAGATTGCAATGTGGAATGGAATGGAATGGAATGTGGAATTGAATTTGGAATGGAATGGAATGGCATGTCGAAAGGAATGTGGGACGGACTGGAGTGGAATGTGGAATGGAAGGTGGAATGGAATAGAATGTGGAATGGAAAGGAGTGAAACGTGGAATGGAACGTGGAATGCAATGTGAAATGGAAAGTGGAATAGAATGGAATGGAATGTGGAATGTAACGTGGTATGCAATGGAATGGAACGCGGAACTGAAAGGGGAACAGAGTGTGTAATGGAATGTATTTAATCATGGAATGGAACGTGGAAAGGAAAGGAAAGGAACATGGAATGGAATGTGGAATGGAAAGTGGAATGGAATGTGGAATGATATGAAGAATGGAATGGAATGTGGAATGGAATGTGCAATAGAATGGAATGGAATGGGGAATGAAATGTGAAATTGAATGGAATGGAATGCGGCATCGAATGGAATGGAATGTTGAATGGGATGTGGAATGGAATGGAATGTGGAATGGATTGTGGAATTGAATGTGGAATAGAACGGAATCGAATGTGGAATTGAAGGAGGAATGCAATGTGGAATGGAATGTGGAATTGAACATGGATTGGAATGGAATGGAACGTGGAATAGAATGTGGAATGGAATGGAATGGAATGTGGAATGGAACGTGGAGTGGAATGGAATGGAGTGTGGAATGGAATGAAATGGAATGTGGAATGCAATGTGGAACAGAATGGAATGGAATGTGGAATGGAATGGAATGGAACATGGAATGGAATGTGAGTTGGAATGGAATGCAATGTTGAATGCAATGGAATGGAATGTGGAATGGAATGTGGAATGGAATGGAATGGAATGTGGAATGCAATGTGAAATGGAATGTGCAAAGGAATGTGGAATGGAATGGAATGAAATGTAAAACGGAAGGTGCAATGGAATGGAATGGAATGTGGAATGGAATATGAAATGGAATGTGGAATGGAATATGAAATGGAATGTTGAATGGAATGTGGAATGGAATATGGAATGGTGTGGAATGGAATATGGAATTGAATGGAATGGAATCTGGAGTGGAATGTGGAAAGAAATGGAATTGATTGTCGAATTGAATGGAATGGATTGAGGAATGGAATGTGAAATGGAATATGAAACGCAATGTGGAATGTAATGGAATGGAAAGTGGAATGGAATGGAAAGGAATGTGGAATGGAATGGGGAATGTAATGTGAAATGGACCGTGGAACGGAAAGGAATGGAATGTGGAATGGAACGTGGAATGGAACGTTGAATGGAAAGTGGAATGGAACGTGGAATGTAATGTGGAATGGAAGGTACAATGGAATGTGCAATGGAAAGTGTAATGGAAGGAGGAATTGAAAGAAACGGATCCTGGAATGCAACATGGAACGGAATGAAATGCTACGTAGAATGGAATGTGGAACGGAATGCGGAATGGAATGTGGAATGGAAAGTGGAATGGAATGTAATGGAATGTGGAATGGAATGTCGAATGGAATTGAATGGAATATGGAATGGAATGTGGAATGGAATGTGGAATGGCATGGAATGAAATGTGGAATCCAATGTGGATTGGAATTGAATGGAATGAGGAATGGATTGGAATGGAATGTGGAATGGAATGCAGACTGGAATGCATTGGAATGTGGAAAGGATTGTGGAAAGGAATGGAATAGAATGGAATATGGAATGGAACATGGAATGGAATGTGGAACGGAATGTGGAATGGAATGTCGACAGGAATGCAATGGAATGTGGAATGCAATGTGGAATGGAGTAGAATGGAATGTGGAATGGAAAGTGGATCTGAATGTGGACAGGAAAGCAATGGAATGTGGAACGGAATGTGGAATCGAGTGCAATGGAATAGAATGAAATGTAAGGTAATGTGGAATGGACTGTGGAATGGAAGATGGAATGGATTGGAATGGAAGGTGGAATGGATTTGAATGGAATGTGGAATGGAAGGTGGAATGGATTGGAAAGGAATGTGGAATGGAATGGAATGGAAGGTGGAATGGAAAGGAATGGAATGTGTAATGGAAAGGAATGTAATGTGGAATGCAATGGAATGGTATGGAAAGTGGAATAGAATGGAATGGAATGGAATGGAATGTGCAATGGAATGGATTGGAATGTGGAATGGAAAAGAATAGAATGTGGAATGGAATGGAATGGAATGGAATGTGGAGAGGATTGGAATGGTTTGGAATGTTGGATGGAATGCAATGTAATAGAATGAAATGGAATGAAACGTGGAATGGAATGTGGAATGGAATGGAATGCAATGGAATGTGGAATGGAATGGAACGTGGAATGGAATGTGGAATGGAATGTGGAATGGATCCTGCAATGGAAACCGGAATGGAATGGAATGGAATGTGGAAAACAATGTGGAATGCAACGTGGAATAGAACGAGGAATGGAATGGAATGGATTGTGGAATGGAATGTGTAATGGAATGGAATGGAATGTGGAAAAGAATGTGGAATGGAACGTGGAATAGAACGAGGAATGGAATGGAATGGATTGTGGAATGGAATGTGTAATGGAATGGAAAGGAATGTGGAACAGAATGTGGAATAGAATATGGAATAGAATGGAATGGAATGTGGAATGGGAATTGGATTGAAATGAAATGGAATTTGGAATGGAATGGAGTGGAATGTGGAATCGAAAGTGGACTGGAATTCAATGGGATTTGGAATGGAATGTGGAATGGAATGTGGAATGGTTTGTGGAATGGGATGTGGAATGGAACATAATGTAACGTAAAATGGAACGTGGAATAGAATGGAATGGAACGTGGAATGGAACGTGGAATGAAATGGAATGGTATGCGGAATTGAATGTGGAATGGAACGTGCAATGGAATAGAAAGTGGAATGGAATGGAAAGGAACGTGGGAAGGAATGTGGAATGAAATGTGGAATGCAACGTGGAATTGAATGAGGAACGGAATGTGGAATGCAAAGTTATGGAATAGGGAATGGTATGGAATGGAATGTGGAAAGGAATTTAATGGAATGCAGAATGGAATGTGGAATGGAATGGAATGGAAGGTGGAATGGTATGGAACGTGGAATGGAATGGCAGTTAATGGTATGGAATATGGAATGGAATTGAGTGTAATGTGCAGTGGAATCTGGAATGGAATGGAATGGAACATGGAATGGAACGTGGAATTGAACGAGTAATGGAACACGGAATGGAACGTGGAATGGAAAGTGGAATGAAATGTGGAATGGAATGTAATGGAATATGGAATAGAAGGGAATGTAATGTGCAATGGAATGTGGAATGGAATGGAATGAAATGGAATGGAATGTGGAATGGAATTCAATCGAATGTGTAAAGGAAAGGAATGGAATATGGAATGGAAGGGAATGTTATGAAATGTGGAATGGAATTGAATGGTATGTAATGGAACGTGGAATGGAATGGAATGTAACGTGGAATAGAATGGAATGAAACGTGCAATGGAAAGTGAAATGGAATGTAGAATGGGACGTGGAATTGAATACTGAATGGAATGTGGAATGGAAAGTTATGGGATGTGGAATGGAAAGTTATGGGATGTGGAATGGAATGGAATGGAATGTGGAATGGAATGAAATGGAATGTTGAATGGAATATGGAATGCAATGGAACTGAAAGTGGAATGGAATGGAATGGAATGTGGAAAGGAATGGAATGGAATGTGGAATGCAATATCGAATGCAATGTGGAATGAAATGGAATGGAATGTGGAATGGAATGGAATGGAATGTGGAATGGCAGAGAATAGTAGGGAATGCGGAATGGAATGGAATGGAACGGGGAATGGAATGTGGAATGGAATGTGGAATGGAAAGTGGAATGGAATGGATTGTAATGCAATGTGGAAAGTAATGTGGAAGGCAATGAAATGTAATGTGGGATGGAATGTAATGGAGTGTGGAACGGAATGGAACGTGGAATGGAAAGGAATGCGACGTGGGTTGGAATGGAATGGATTCTGGAATGGAATGCGAAATGGAATGTATAATGGAATGTGGAATGGAATGATATGGATCATGGAATGGAATGAAATGGAACATGGAATGGAAAGGAATGGAATGTGGAATGGAATGGAATGGAACGTGTAATGGAATGTGAAATGGATTGTGGAATGGAACATGGAATGGAACGTGGAATGGAATGGAATGCAACGTGGATTGGAACTTGGAAAGGAACGTGGAAAGGAAAGTGGAATGTAAGGTGGAATGGAAAGGAATGGAATGTGGAATGAAATGAAATGGAATGGAATGTGGAATGGAATGAGGAACGGAATGTGGAATGGAATGTGGAATGGAATGTGGAAAGGAATGCGGAATGGAGCGGAATGGAATTGTGAAATGGAACGGATTGGAATGTGGAATGGAATGTGGATTGGAATGTGTAATGGTCGGTGGAATGGTATGTGGAAACGAATGTGGAATGGAACGGAATGGAATGTGAAATGGATTGGATTGGAATGTTGAACCGAATGGAATGGAATGTGGAATGGAATGTGGAAAGAATTGGAATGGAGTGTGAAATGGAATGGAATGGAATGTAGAACTGAATGTCGGACAGAATGTGAAATGGAATGTGGAATGGAATGTGGAAAGGAATGTGGAATTGAATGGAATGGAATCTGAAATGGAATGGAATGGAAAGTGTAATGGGATGTGGAATGAAACGGAATGGAATCTGGAATGAAATGTGGAATTGAATGTGGAATGGAAAGGAATGGAATGTGGAATTGAATGTGGAATGGAGTGTGGAATTTAATGTGGAATGGAATGTGAAATGGAATGTGGAATGGAAAGGAATGGAATGTGGAATGGAATGTGAAATGTAATGGAATGGAAAGTGGAATTGAAAGGAATGGAACGTGGAAAGGAATGGAATGGAATGAAGTCTGGAACGTGGAATGAAACGTGGACAAGAACATGGAATGTAGCGTGGAATGGAAAGGAATGGAATGTGGAATGGAATGGAATGGAATGTGGAAAAGAAAGTGGAATGGAATGGAATGTAATGTGGAATGGAATGAAATGGAATGTGGAATGGAATGGGGAATGGAATCTGGAAAGGTATGTGGAATGGAAAGGAATGAAATGGAATGTGGAATGGAATGTGGAATGGAGTGTGCAACTGAATGTGGAATGGATTGTGAAACGGAATGTGAAATGGAATCTGGAATGGAATGGAATGGAATGTGTAATGGAATGGAATGGAATGTGGAATGGAATGTGGAATGTAATCTGGAAAGAAATGTGGAATGGAACGGAATGGAATCTGCAAAGGAATGTGGAATGGAGTGTGGAATTGAATGGAATAGAATGTGGAAAGGAATTTGGAATGGAGTGTGGAATGGAATATGGAATTGACAGAAAGGAACTTGGAATAGAATTTGGAATGGAATGTAGCAAGGAACGTGAAATGGAATGGAATTGACTGTGGAATTAAACGCGGAATGAAAAGAAATGGGACGTGGAATGGAACGTGGAATGGAACGTGGAATGGAGAGGAAAGGAACATTAAATGGAATGTGGAATGGGATGTGGAAAGGAATGGAATGGAATGTGGAATGGAATGTGAAATCGAATGTGGAATGGAATGGAATGGAATGTGGAATGGAATGGAATGGAATGTGGAATGGTATGTGGAATGGAATGTGGAATGAATGTGGAATGGAACGGAGTGGAATATGAAATGGAATGTGGAATGGAATGGAATGGAATGTGGAATGAATGTGGAGTGGAACGGAATGGAATGTGAAATGGAACGTGGAATGGAATGGAATGGAACTTGGAATGGAATGGATTGGAACGTGGAATGGAATGGATTGGAATGTCAAATGGAATGAGGAATGGAATGAAATAGAATGGAATTGCATGTGTAATTTAATGGAAAGGAACTTCGAATGGAATCTAATGTAATGTGAAATGGAATGAGGAATGGAATGGAAGAGAATGGAATGGAATATGGCTTGTAATGGAATGGAATGGAATGGAACGTGGAATGGAATGTGGAATGCAGTGGAATGGAATGAGGAATGGAATGGAATGGAATGTAGAATAGAATGTGCAGTGGAATGTGAAATGGAATGGAATGGAACGTGGAATGGAATGAGGAATGGAACATAGAATGTAATGTAATGAAACATGGAATGGAATGTGGAATGAAACGTGGAGTGGAACGAGTAAAGCAAAGTGGAATGGAAAGTGGAATGGAAAGTGGAGAGGAATGGAGTGGAGTGGAATGTGGAATGGAATGGAATGGATTCTGGAATGGAATGGAATGGAATGTAGAAACAAATGAAATGGAATGTGGAATGGAATGGTTTTGGAACGGAATGGAGTGGAATGTGGAATGTAATGGAGAGCAATGTGGAATGGAATGTGGAAAGGAATTTGGAATGGAATTGAATGGACTGTGGAAAGGAATGGAAAGGAATCGAATGTGTAATGGAATGGAATGGATTGTGGATTGGAAAGGTATGGAATGGAATGTGGAATGGAATGGAATGTGGAATGGAATGTGGAATGGAATGGAATGGAAAGGGGAAAGGAAATGTATGGAATGTGGAATGGAATGGAATGGAATGTGGAATGGAACGTAGAATGGAATGGAATGGAATGTGAAATGGAATCAGGAATGGAATGGAATGTAATGTGAAATGGAATCAGTAATGGAATGGAAAAGAATGGAAAGGAATGCGGACTTTAATATAATGGAACGTGGAATGGAATGTGGAATGGAATGGATTGGAACGTGGAATGCAATGGAATGGAACGGAATGGAATGGAGCATGGAATGGAATCGAATGGAATGGGGAATGGAATTTGTAATGGAATGGTGTGGAATGGGATGTGTAATGGAAAGGAGTGGAATGCAATGGAATGTGGATTTGAATGGAATTTAATGTGGATTGGAATTGAATTGAATGTGGAATGGAAAGGAATGGAAAGCGAATGGAATAGAAAGGAATGGAATGCGAATGGAAAGGAAAGTGGAATGGAACGGTGTGGAATGTGGAATGGAATGGAATGGAATGTTGAATGGAATGGAATGGAACGTGGAATGCAGTGGAATGGAATGGAAAGGAATGTCTAATGGAACGGTATTGAATTTGGAATGGAATGGAATGTGAAATGCAATGGAATGGAATGTGGAACGCAATGGAATGCAATAGAACGTGAAATGGAATGGAATGGAATGTGGAATGGAAGGGAATGGAATGTGGAATGGAAGGGAATGGAATCGAATGCAATGTGGAATGGAATGGAATGGAATATGGAATGGAATATGGAATGGAATGGAACGGAATGTCGAATGCAACGTTAAATGGAATGGAATGGAACGTGGAGTAGAATGGTGTGGAATGTGAAATGGAATGAGGAATGGAATGAAATGGAATGGAATGGAATGTGGAATGGAATGTAATCGAATGTGAAAAGGAATGGAATGGAATGTGAAATCGAATAAGGAATGGAATGGAATGTGGATTGTACTGTAATGGAATGTGGTTTCTAATGGAATGGAAAGCAGAGTGGAATGTGGAATGGATTGGAATGGAACATGGAATAGAATGTGGAACGGAATGGAATGGAATGAGGAATGGAACGTGGAATAGAATGTGGAATGGAATGGAATGGAATGTGAATGGAATGAGGAATGGAACGGGGAATGAAATGGAATGTAACATGGAATGGAATGTCGAACGGAACGTGGAGTGGAAAGTGGAATGGAAAGTGGAAAGGAACGTGAAATGAAACGTGGAGTGGAACGTGGAGTGGAACGTGGAATGGAAAGTGGAATGGAATGGAAAATTGAATGGAACGGAAGGTGGATTTGAATGGAATGGAAACAGAAAGGAATGGAATGCATGGTGGAATGGAATGGAAAGGAAAGAGGAATGGAATGGAATGTGGAATAGAATGTGGATTGGAATGGAATGGAAAGTTGAATTGAACGGAATAGAAAGTGGAATGGAATGGAATGCAATGAGGAATGGAATGTGGAATGCAATGGAATGAAACGCGGAATGGAATGAGGAATGGAACGTGGAATGGAATGGAATGGAAAGTTTAATGGAACATGGAATGGAATGCGGAATGGAAAGTGGAATGTAATGGAATGGAAAGTGGAATGGAATGGAATGGAACGTGGAATGGTATGGAAAGGAAGGTGGAATGGAATGGAACGTGTAATGGAGTGAAATGGAAAATGAAATGGAAAGTGGAATAGAATGGTATGGAATGTGGAAAGGAATGTGGAATGGAATGTGGAATGGAATGTGGAATGGAATGGAATGTGGATTGGAAGGAGGAATGGAATGTGGAAGGGAACATAGAATGGAATGGAATGGAACATGGAATGGAAGGGAAAGTGGAATGGAACGGAATGGATAGTGAAATGGAATGGAATGGAAAGTGGAATGGAATGGATCGTTGAATGGAGAGGAATGGAACTTTAAATGGAAATTGGAATGGAATGGAATGGAATGTGAAAAGGAATAGAGTGGAATGTGGAATGGAAAGCGGAATGGTATGTGGAATGGAACGTGGAATGGAATGGAAAGGAAAGTGGAATTGAAGAGTGTGGAATGGAATGGAATGGAGTGTGGAATGGAATGGAATGGAGTGTGGAATGGAATGGAGTGGAAAGTTGAATGAAATGGAATGGAATGGAATGAGGAATGTAATGGAATGGAATATTGAAAGGAATGTAATTGAATTAAAAGTGTAATGGAAAGAAATGGAATATGGAATAGAATGGAATGGAATGTGGAATGGAATGGAATGGAATGTGGAAAGGAATGTGATGGAATGTGGAATGGAATGAGGAATGCAATGGAATGGAATGTGGAATGGAACGTGGAAAGTAATGGAATGGAATGTGGAATGGAATGTGGAATGCAATGGAGTCGAAACTGTAATGGAAAGGAATGGAATGGAATGTGGACTTGAATGGAATTGAATGGAACGGAATGTGGAATGGAATGGAACTGAATGCGGAATGGAACGTGGAATGTAATGGAATGGAATGTAAAATAGAATGTGGAGTGGAATGGAATGTGGTATGGAATGGATTTGAATGGAATGTGGAAAGGAATGGAAAGGAATGGAATGTGACAAGGAATGGAATGGAATGAAATTGAATGTGGAATGAAACGGAATGAAATTGAATGTGGAGCGGAAAGGAATGGAAACGAATGGAATGTCGAACGGAATGGAAGGGAATGTGGAATGGACAGTGGAATGGAATGGAATTTAATGTGGAAAGGAATGGAATGGTTTGGAATTGACTGGAATGGAGTGTGGAATTGAATGGAATGGAATGTGGAATGGAATGGAACGCAATGTGGAATGGAATGGAAAGGAATGTGGAATGGAATGGAACGGAATACGGAATGGAATAGAATGGAATGTGCAATGGATTGTGGAATGGAATGTACAATGAAATGGAATGAAATGTGGAATGGAACGTTTAATGGAATGTGGAATGGAATGTGGATTGGAAAGGAATGGAATGAAATGTGGAAACGAATGGAATGGAAAGTGGAATGAATTGGAATGAAATTTGGAAAGGGAAGCTGAATGGAAGCGGGAAAGAAATGTGGAATGGAATGTGGAACGGAACATGGAAAGGAATGTGGAATGGAACGTGGAAAGGAAGGTGGAAAGGAAAGTGGAATGGAACGTGGAATGGATCATGGAATGGACTGAAATGGAACATGGATTGGAACGTGGAATGCAACGTGGAATGGAAAGTGGAAAGGAATGGAATGCAATGTGGAATGGAATGGAATGTGGAATGGAATGGAAAGGAATGTGGAATGGAATGGAATGGAATATGCAATGGAATGTGGAATGGAATGGAATGGAATTTGGAACGGAATGTCGAATGTAATTGAATGGAATTTGCAATGCAATGCGGAATGGAATGGAATAGAATTTGTAATGGAATGTGGAATGGAATGGAATGGAATGTGGAACGGAATGGAAAAGAATGTGGAAAGGAATGGATTGGAATGTAGAATGAAGGAATGGAATAGAATGGAATGTCAAATTGAATGAATGGGAAAGGAAAATGGAATGGAATGTTCAATGGAATGGTAGGCAATATGGAATTGAATGTGGAAAGGAATGGAATGCAATGTGGAATGGAAGGGAATGGAATGGAATAGAATCAAATTGAATGTGAGATGGAAACTGGAAAGGAATGGAATGGTATGAAATGTGGAATGGAATGGAAAGGAATGTGGAATGGAATGTGGAATGGAATGGAATGGAGAGTGGAATGCAATGGAATATGGAAAGGAATGGAATGGAATTGAAAGTGGAATGCAATGGAATGGAACAGAATGGAATGTGAAATGGAATGAAATGGAACATGGAATGGAATGGAAACGAATGGAAAGTGGAATGGAATGGAAAGGAATACTGAATGGACTGTGGAATTGAATGGATCGGAATGTGGAATGGAACGTGGAATGGATTGGAATGGAACGTGGAATGGAATGGAATGGAATGTGAAATGGAATGAGGAATGGAATGAAGCAGAATGGAATTGCATGTGTAATTTAATGGAATGGAATGTGAAATGGAATGTGGAATGAAATGAAATAGAATGGAATTGCATGTATAGTTTAAAGGAATGGAACTTTGAATGGAATCTAACGTAATGTGAATTGGAATGAGGAACGGAATGGAATAGAATGGAATGGAATGTGGTTTGTAATGGAATGGAATGGAATGGAATGTGGAATGGAATGTGGAACGCAATGGAATGGAATGTGGAATGGAATGGATTGGAATGAGGAATAGAATGTACAGTGGAATGTGAAATGGAATGGAATGGAACGTGGAATGGAATGAGGAAAGGAACATGGAATGCAATGAAATGGAACATGGAGTGGAATGTGGAATGAAACGTGGAGTGGAACGAGTAAAGGAAAGTGGAATGGAAAGTGGAATGGAATGTGGAATGGAACGTGGAGAGGAATGGAGTTGAATGGATTGTGCAATGGAATCGAATGGATTCTGGATTGGAATGGAATGGAATGTAGAATCAAATGAAATGGAATGTGGAATGGAATTGTTTGGAACGGAATGGAATGGAATGTGGAATGGAATGAGGAAAGGAATTTGGAATGGAATGGAATGGACTGTGAAATGGAATGGAAAGGAATGGAATGTGTAATGGAATGGATTGGATTGTGGAATGGAAATGGATGGAATGGAATGTGGAATGGAATGGAATGGAATGGAATGTGGAATGGAATGGGATGTGGAATGGAATGTGGAATGGAATGGAATGGAAAGTGGAATGGAATGGTATGGAAAGTGGAATGGAATGGAATGGAATGTGGAATGAAATGGAATAGAATGTGGAATGGAATGTGGAATGGAACGTGGAATGGAATGGAATGGAACGTGGAAAGGAATGGAATGTAATGTTAAATGGAATCTGTAATGGAATGGAATGGAATAGAATGGAATGGAATGCAGACTTTAACAGAATGGAATGTGGAAAGGAATCTGGAATGGAATGGAATGGAATGGAGTGGAACGTGAAATGGAACGTGGAACGGAATGGAATGGAATGTGGAATGGAATGGAATAGAACACGGAATGGAATGTGCAATGGAATGTGGAGTGGAAATTGGAATGGAATAACGAATGGAACATGGAATGGAAAGGAACGGAACATGGAATGGAACGTGGAATGAAACGTGGAATGAAACCTGATTCGGAAAATGTAATGGAAAGTGGAATTGAACGTGGAAAGGATTATGGAATGGAACGTGGAGTGGAATGCAATGGAATGGAAGGTGGAATGCAATGGAATTGATTGTGGAATGGAGTGGAATGGAATGTAGAATCGAATGAAATGGCATGTGGAATAGAAAGGATTGGAAAGGAACGGATTGGAATGTGGAATGCAATGGAGTGGAACGTGGAATGGAATGTGGAAAGGAATAGAATGGACTGTGGAGTGGAATGGAAAGGAATCAGATATGAAATGGAACGGAATGGATTGTGGAATGGAATTGTAAGCATCGGAATGTGGAATGGAATGGAATGGAATGTGGAATGGAATGGAATGGAATGTGGAATGGAATGGAATGGAATGTGGAATGGAATGGAATGGAATGGAATGTGGAATGAAATAAAATGAAATGTGAAATGGAACGTGGAACGGACTGGAAAGGAAAGTGCAATGGAATGGAATGGAATGTGAAATGGAATCAGGAATGGAATGGAAAAGAAAGGAATGGAATGTGCAATGTAATGGGATGCAATATGGAATGGAATGAAGAGTGTATTGGAATGGAATGTGGAATGGAATGTGGAACTGAATGTAATGGAATGTGGAATGGAAAGGAATGGAACGTGGAATAGAATGTTTAATGCAATGTGGAATGAAAGTAATGGAAGGTGGAATGGAATGGGGAATGGAAAACGGAATAGAATGGAATGGAACGTGGAAAGGAATGTGGAATGGAATGTGGAATGGAATGGAATGAAATGGAGTGGAATGGAGTGGACTGGACTGAAATACAGTGGAATGGAGTTGAAATACAGTGGAATGGAATGGAATGGGGTTGAAGGGAGTGGAGTGGAATGGAGTGGAATGGATTGGATTGGTGTGGAATGAAGTGGAACGGAATGAAATGGAATGGAGCGCAGTGGAGTGGAATGGGTTAGAGTGGAATGAAATGGAGTGGAGTGGAATGAAGTGGAGTGGAATGGAGTGGAATGGAGTGGAGTGGAGTGGAATGGAGTGGAGCAGAATGCAGTGCAGTGGGATGTAATCGAATGGAATGGGATGGAGTGTAATGGAATGGAGTGGAGTGGAGTGGAGTGGAATTCAGCGGAGAGGAATGGAATGGAATGAAATGGAGTGGAGTAGAGTGGAGTTGAGTGGAATGGAATGGATTCGAATGAATTCGGATGGAGTGGAATGGAATGGAATGGAGTGGAGTGGAGTGAAACACTATGGCATGGAAGTTGATGGAATGGAATGCAATGGAAAGGTGAAAAGAAACGTAAGCTGACATTGTGCCACTGCACTCCAGCCTTTGTGACAGAGTGAGATACTATGGAAAGAAAGGAATTGAATGGAATGGAATAGAGTGGAACGGAATGGAGTATAGTGGAGTGGATTCGAGTAGACTGGAGTAGAATGGAGCGGATTTGAATGGAATGGAATGCAGTGGATTGGAGTGGAGTGGAGTGGAATAGAGTGGAATGGAATGGAGTAGAATCTAATGGAATGGAATGGAATGGAATGGAATGGAATGGAATGGAATGGAATGGAGTGGAGTGTAATGGATTGGAGTGGAGTGGAGTTGAATGGAGTGGAGTAGAGGGGAATGTAATGGAATTGAATTGAATGGAGTGGCTCGGAATGGAGTGGAGTAGAGTAGGGTGGAGTGGAGAGGAATCATATGGAATGGAATGGATTGCAGTGGAGTAGAATGGAGTGGAGTGGAGTGGAAGGGAGTGGAATGGAAAGGAGTGGAATGGAGAGGAGTGGAGTGGAATTCAGTGGAGTGGAGTGGACAGGAATGGATTGGAAAGGAATGAAATGGAGTGGAATGGAATGGAATGGACTGGAGTGGATTGGGGTGGAATGGAGTGGATTGGAGTGGAATGCAGTGGAGTGGAATGGAATGCAATGGAATGTAATGGAGTGCAGTGGAATGGAGTGGAGTGGAATGGAATGGAATGGAATGGAATGGAATGGAATGGAATGGAATGGGTTGGAGTGGAGTGGAGTGGAGTGGAGTGGAGTGGAAGGGAATGGATAGGAATGAATGGAGAAGAGGGGAGTGGAATGGAACGCAGTGTAGTAGAGTGGAGTGGGGTGGAATGCAATGGAATGGAATAGAATGAAGTGGAATCGAATGGAGTGGAATGGCGGTATGGAGAGAAGTGGAGTAGAATTGAGTGGATTGGAGTGGAATGGAATGGTGTGGAATGGAGTGGCAGAAAATGTAGTGGAATTTAATGGAATGGAGTGGAGTGGAATGGAATTGACTGAATTGGAGTGGAGGGGTGTTGTGTGGAGAGGAATGGAATGGAATGGAATGGAATGGAATGGAATGGAATGTAGTGGAGTGGAGTGGAGTGGAATGGAATGGAGTGGAGTGTTTTGGAATGGAGTGGAGTGGAGTGGAGTGGATTAAACTAGAATGGAGTTGAATGGAATGGAATGGGGTGGAATGGATTGGAATGGAGTGGAGTAGAGTGGAATGGAGGGGAGTGGAGTGGAATAGAATGGAATGGAATGGAGTCGAGAGGAATAGAGTGGAGTGGAGTGGACAGTAATGGAGTGGAGTGGATTGGAGTCGATTGGAGTGGAGTGGAATGGCATGGAATGGAATGGAACACAATGGAGTGCAATGGATTGGAGTGGACTGGGATAGAATGGAGTGGAATGGAACGGAGCAGAATGTAATGGAGTGGAGTATAGTGGAAAGAAGTGGAGTTGAGTGGCGTGGCATGGAATTACATGGAACGGCATGGAGTGGAAGTAGTGGAGTGGTATTGGCTGGAGTTTGATGGAGTGTAGGGCTGTGAAATGGGGTTGAGGGGAGTGGAATGGAATGGAATGGAATGGAGTGGAGTGGTATGGGGTGGAGTGGATTGGGGTGGAGTGGAGTGGAATGGAATGGAGTGGAGTGGATTGGAGTGGAGTGCAATGGAGTGGAATGGAATGGAGTGGAATGGATTTTACTGGATTGGAGTGGAGTAGAGTGGAGTGGAAAGGAATGGAATTGAATGGAATGGAATGAATTAGAATGTTGAGGAGTGGAGTGGAGTGGAGTGGAGTGGAATGAAGTTGACTGGAGAGGAATGGAGTGGAGTGGAGGGGAATGGAATGCAGTGAAATGTAATGGAAACGTATGGACAGAAGTGGAGTAGAATTCAGTGCAGTGGAGTGGAATGGAGTGGAGTGGAATAGAGTGGCAAAGAATGGAGTGCAATGGATTGGAATGGAGTTGAGTGGAATGGATTGGAGTGGAGTTGAGTGGAATGAAATGAAGTGTAATGGAGTGGAAAGGAATGGAATGGAATGGAATGGAATGGAATGCAGATGAATGGAATGGAATGGAGTGGAATGAAATGGAATGGAATGGAATGGAATGGAGCAGAATAGAGTGGAGTGGAGTGGAGTGGAGTGGAGTGGAGTGGAATGTAGTGGAATGTAATGGGGTGTAGTGGGGTGGAATAGAATGGGATCATGGAATGGAGTGGAGTGGAATGGATTGGAATGGAATGGAGTGGAGTGGAGTAGACTGGAATGGAATGGAATGGAGTTGTGTGAAATGTAGTGGAATAGAATGGGGTGGAATGGAGTGTAATGGAGTAGGGTGGAGTGCAGTGGAGTGGACTGGAGTCGAATGGAACGGAATGGAATGGAACCTGAGATTGTGCCACTGCCCTCCAGGATGATTAACTGAGTGAGATACTGTCAAAAGAAAGGAATGGAATGGAATTCACTGGAATGGAATGACATGGAATGGATTGGAGTGGAGTGGACTGCAGTGGAGTGGAGTGGAGTGGAGTGGAGTGGAATGGAGAGGAATGGAAGGGGATGGAATGGAATGGAATGAAGTGGAGTGGAGTGGAGTGCAGTGGAATGGATCAGAAAGGAATGTGATGGAGTGGAATGGAGTAGATTGGAGTGCAGTGGAGTGGAGAGGAGTGGAATTCAGTGGAATGGATTCAGATGGCATGGAATGTAGTGCACTAGAGTTACATGGAGTGGAAAGGAGTGTAATGGAATTCAATGGAATGGAATGGAATGGTATTGAATGGAAAGCCATGGAATGCAGTGGAATAGATTTCAATGCAATGGAAAGTGACATGTAATGTGAGCTGAGATTGTGCCACTGCACTCCAGCCTGGATGACAGTGATATCATGTCAAAAGAAAGGAATGGAATGCAATGGAGTGAAATGGAATGGAATGGAGTGGAGTGGAGTACAGTGGAGTGGATTGGAATGGAGCCAAAAGGAATGGGATGGAGTGGAATGAATGGAAGTCGAGTGCAGTGGAGGGGAGTGAAATGGCATTGAATGGAATGGGATGGAATGGAATGCAATGGAACAGTGAAAAGAAATGTGAGCTGAGATTGTGCCACTTCACTCCATCTTTTGTGACAGGGTGAGATCCTGCGGAAAAAAAAGGAATTGAATGGAATGAAATGAAGTGGAATGGAATGGAGTAGAGTGGAGAAGAGTAGAGTGGTGTGGAATGAAGTGGTGTCGAAGGGAATGTATTAGAATTGAAACGAATGGAGTGGAATGGATTGTAGAGGAGTGAAGAGGAGGGGAGTGAAGTGGAGTGGAGTGGAATATAATGGAATACAGAGAAATGGAGTGGAATGCAATTGAATGGAGTGGAGTGGAGTGGAATGAAGTAGGGTGGAGTGCAATGGAGTCTAATGGAGTGGAATGGAATGGAGTGGAGTGGAATGGAGTGGAGTGGAATGGAGTAGAGTGGAATGGAACGGAATGGGGTGGAATGGAATGGAATGAAGTGGAGAGGAGAGAAGTGCAATGGAGTGGGGTGGAGTGTAATGGAGTGCACTCGAGTGGAATGGAATGGAATGGAATGGAGTGGAATGGAGTCGAGTGCAATGCAGTGGAGTGGAGTGGAATGGAATGGAGTGGAATGGAGTGGAGCGGAAACGAGTGGAATGGAATGAAGTGGATTGGAGAGGATTGTGGTGGTGTAGAGTGGAATGGAATGGATTAGAGTGGAATGGAATAGAATGAAGTGGAATGGAGTGGGGTGGAGTGGATTGCTGTGGAATTGATCGGAATAGAATGGGATGGAGTGGAATGGAGTGGATTGGAGTGCAGTGGAGTGGAGAGGAGTGGAATTCAGTGGAATGGAATAGGATGGCATGGAACGTAGTGGACTGGAGTTATGTGGAGTGGAAAGGAGTGTTTTGGAAACGAAAGGAATTCAGTGGAATGGAATGGATTGGAATGGAAAGCAATGGAATGCAATGGAATGGAATTCAATGCATTGGAAAGTGACATGTAATGTGAGCTGTGATTGTGCCACTGCACTCCAGCCTGGATGACACAGTGATATCCTGTAGAAAGAAAGGAATGGAATGCAAGAGAGTGAAATGGAATGGAATGGAATACAGTAGAGTGGAGTGGAGTGGAGTGGAGTGGAGTGGAGTGGATTGGAATGGAGCCGAATGGAAGGGGATGGAGTGGAATAAAATGGGGTGGAGTGTAGTCGACCGGAGTGAAATAGTATTGAATGGAATAGGATGGAATGGAATGAAATGCAACGGTGAAAAGAAATGTGAGCTGAGATTGTGCCACTGCACTCCATCTTTTGTGACAGAGTGAGATACTCTCGAAAAAAAAGAATGGAATGGAATGGAGTGGAATTCAAAGGAGAGGAGTGGAGCGGAGTGGAGTACAGAGGTGTGGAATGGAGTGTTGTGTAAGGGCATGTATTGGAGTTGAAACGAATGGAATGGAATGGATTGGTGAGGACTGAAGGGAGAGGAGTGAAGTGGAGTGTAATGGAGTGGAGTGGAGTGGAATGGAATGGAATGGAGAGGAATGGAGTGGAATGCAATTGAATTGAGTGGAGTGGAGTGGAATGGAGTAGGGCGGAGTGGAATGGAGTCAAATGGAGTGGAAGGGAATGGAGTTGACTGGAATGGATTGGAGTTGAATGGAGTAGAGTGGAATGGAATGGAATGAAGTGGAATGGAATGGAATAGAGTGGAGAGGAGAGCAGTGCGATGGAGTGGAGTCGAGTGGAATGGAATGGAATGAAATGGAGTGGAGTGGAATGGAGTGGAGTGGAATGGAGTGGATTGGAGTGGAGAGAAGTGGAATGGAAAGGAGTGGAGTGGAGTGGAATATAGTGGAATGGAATGAAGAGGACTGGATAGGATAGGAGTAGAGTGGAGTGGAATGGAATGGATTAGAGTGGCAAGTAGTGGAATGGAAAGGAATGGAGTGGATTGGATTGGAATGGAATGGAGTAGTATGGAGGGGAATGGAGTTGAATAGAGAGGAGTGGAGTGGAATGGAGTGGAATAGACTCGAATGGAGTGGAATGGAATGCAGTGGAATGGAATGGTATGCAATGGAATGGAATGGAATGGAATGGAATGGAATGGAATGGAATGGAATAGAATGGAGTGGAGTGGAGAGGAGTGGAGTGGAATTGACTGGAATGGAGAAGAACGGAATGGAATTGAGTGGAACGGAATGGAATGGCATGGAATGGAGTGGAGTGGAATGGAATGGAGTGGAGTGGTGTGGAAGGGAGTGGAATGGAATGGATTGGAGTGGATTGGAGAGGAATGGAGTGGAAAGGATTAGAATGGAGTGGAGTGGAGTGGAATGAAATGGAATGGAGTTGAGTGGACTGGAATGGAGTTGAGTGGAATGGAGTCAAGTGGAGTGAAATGCAATGGAATGGAGTGGAATGGAATGGAGTGAAGTGTAGTGGAATGGAGTGGAATGGAATAGATGAGAAAGAAATGGAGTGGAGAGGAGTGGACTTGAATGGAATGCAATGTAGTGGAGTGGATTGGAGTGGAGTGGAATAGAATGGAATGGAGTGGAGTGGAATGGATTGGATTGGAATGGAGGGGAATGGAATGGAGGTGACTGGATTTGACTGGAGTGGAGTGGAGTGGAATGGAATGGAGTCGAGTGGAATGGAATGAAATGGAATGTGTTGGAGTGAAGTGGAGTGGAATAGAATGGAATGTAGTCCAGTGGAAATGAGTAGACAGGAAAGGAGTGGAATGGAGTGTAATGGTGTGTCATGGGAAGGAGTGGAATGGAACGGAATGGAATGGAGTGTAGGAGAATGGAATGGAGTGGAAAGTAATGGAATGGAAGAGAGTGGAATGCAGTGGAAAGAAACGAAAAGGAAAGGAATGTACTGCAGTGGATTGTAGTGGAGTGGAGTGGAGTGGAATGGAGTGAAATGGAGTGGAATGGAATGGAGTGGAGTGGAGTGGAATGGAATGGAATGAAGTGGAATGGAGTAGAATGGAATGGAATGGAATGGAATGGATTGGAATGAAAATCAACGCAGTGGAGTGGATTGGAGGGGGATAGAATGGAATGGAGTGGAGTGGAATGGAGTGGAATGGAGTTGAATGGAGTGGTGTGAAGTGGAGTGGAGTGGAAATGAGTGGAATGGAATGGAGTGGAATGGAGCGGAATGGAGTGGTTTGGAGTGGAGTGGAGTGGAATGGACTGGAATGTAATGGACTGGAGTGGATTGGAGTGGACTGCAGTGGAGTGGAATGCAATGGAATGGAATGGAAGCTGAGAATGTGCCACTGGGCTTAATTCTGAGTGACAGAGTGAGCTAATGTCGAAAGAGAGGAATGGAATGGAATGCATTGAAATGGAATGGAAAGGAAAAGAGTGCAGTGGACTAGAGTGGAGTGGAATGAAGTGGCATAGAGTGGAATGGAGAGGAATGGAATGGGATGGAATGGAATGGAATGGAATGCGCTGGAGTGGGATAAAGTGTAGAGGAGTGGAATGAAGTAGAGTTGAATCAGATGTAATGGAACGTAGTGGACTGGAGTGGAGTGGAAAGGAGTGGAATGGAATTGAATGGAATGGAGTGGAATGAAATGGAATGGAATGCAATAGAATGCATAGGAATAGAATGCAATGCAATGGAAAGTGACATGTAAAGCGTGCTGAGATTGTGCTACTGCACTGCAGCCAGGGTGACAGAAATATCCTGTTGAAAGAAAGGAATGGAATTCAACGGAGGGAAAAGGAATGGAACGTAACGGAATGGAGTGGAGTGGAGTGCAGTGGAGTGGATTGCAATGGAGGCAAATGTAAAGTGCTGGAGTGGAATGGGATGGAGTGGAGTGCAGCAGAGTGGAGTGAAAAAATATGGAATGGAAAGGGATGGAAAGGAATGCAAAGGGATGATGAAAAGAAATGTGAGCTGAGATTGTGCCACTGCACTCCAGCATTTGTCACAGAGTGAGATCCTGTGGAAAAAAAGTAATAGAATGGAATGGAGTGGAAAGGAATGGAATGGGGTGGAGTGGAGTGGAGAGGAGTGGAGTGCTATGGAATGGACTGGCGTGTAATGGAATGGATTGGAGTTGATAGCAGTGGAATGTAATGGAATGGAATGTATTGGAGTGGAGTGCAGTTGAGTTAAGTAGAGAGGAGTGGAAAGGAATGGAATGGAATGGAATGGAGTTGAAAGGAATGGAATGGAGTGGAGTGGAGTACGATGGAGTGGGGTAGAGTGGAATGGATTTGAATGGAATGGAGGGGAGTGGAGAGGAGTGCAGTGGAATGCATTGAAATGGAATTGAGTGGAGTGTAATGGAATGGAGTGGAGTGGAATGGAATGTAGATGAGTCTAGTGGAGTGCAGTGGAGAAGAACGTAGTGGAGTGGACTGGAATGGAGTGGAGTGGAATGGAATGGAGTGGAATGGAAAGGAATGGAATGCAGTGAAGTGGAATTGAGTAGAGTGGAATGGAATGGAATGGAGTGAAATGGAATGGACTTGGAAGAATGGAGTGGAGTGGAGTGGAATAGAGTGAATGTATTGGAATAGAGAGGACTGGAGTGGAATGGAATGAAATGGAGCAGAGTGGAATAAAATGCAGTTGAGAGGATTGGAGTATAGTGGAATGGAGTGGAGTTGACTAGAATGGACTGGAGTGGAAAGGAATGGTGTTGAATGTAAAGGAATGCAATGGAGTGGAGTGGAATTGAGTGGACTGCAATGGAGTAGAGTAGAATGGAATGAAATGGAGTGGACTGGAATGCAATGGGAAGCATGGAGTGGACTGGAGAGGAATAGAGAGGAATAGATTGGAATGGAGTGGAGTGGGGTGGAATGGAATGGAATGGATCAGAGTGGATTGGAATGGAGTCGAGAGGAAAGGAATGCCATGGAGTGGATTGGAATGCAATGGAAAGAATTGAGTGGTGTGGAGTGGAATGGAGCGGAGTGGATTGGAATGGAGTGGAGTGGGATGGAATGGAATGGAATGGAGAGGATTGCAATGGAATGGAATGGAATGCAATGGAGCGGACTGGAATGGCATAAAGGAGAGTGGAATGGAATAGAATAGAATGAAATAGAACGGAATGCAATGGAATGGAGCAGAGTAGAGTGGAAAGAAGTGCGGTGGAATGCAGTGGATTGGAGTGGAATAGAATGGAATGGAATGGAGTGGAATGGAGTGGAATGGAATGGAGTGGAATGGAGGGGAGTGGAGTGGAGGGAAGTGGAATGGAGTGCAATGGAGTGGAATGGAATGGAGTACAGTGGAATGGAATGGAAAGGAATGAAGCCGAGCAGATTCGAATGGATTAGAGTGTAATGGAGTTGAATGGAGTGGACTGCAATGGAATGGGGTGGATTGGAATGAAGTGGAATGGAATGGAGGGTAATGGAGTGGAGTGGAGTGCAGTGGAAAGGAATGGAGTGGAATGGAGTGGAGTGGAATGGAATGGAGTGGAGTGGAAGGGAGTGGAGTGGAGGTGAGTGGAATGGACAGGAGTGGACTGGAAAGCAGTCGAGTGGAAGGAGTGGTGTGGAATGGAATGGATTGGAATGGAATGGAGTGGAGTGGAGTGGAATGGAGTGGAATGATGTGCAATGGAGTGGCGTGAAATGGAATGGAATGAAACGGAGTGGAGTGGAGTGGAATGGAATGGAGTGTAATGGAATGAGATGGAGTGGAATGGAGTGGGTTGGAAGAAATGGAGTGGAATGGAATGGAGTTGGGTGGAATCGAGTGGAGTGGTGTTGAATGGAGTGAAATGGAAACGACTGGTAATAAATGCAGTGGATTGGAGTATAGCGGAGTGGAGTGGAGTGCAATAGAATGGAGTGGATTGGAATGAATTGGAATGGAATAGCATGGAGTGCAGTGGAATGAAATGTAATGGATTAGAGTGGATTGGAGTGGACTGGAATGCAGTGGAATGGTGTGGAATGGAATGGAAGGGAGAGGAGTGGATTGGAGTGGAGTGGTGTGGAATGGAGTGGAGTGGAATGGAATGGAGTGGAATGGAGTGGAGTGCAGTGGATTGGAGCGAAGTGGAATTAAATGGAGTGGAGTGAAGTGGAGTGGAGTTTCGTGAAGTGGCATGGAGTGGTTTGGAATAGAATAGAGTGGAGTAGAATGGAGTGGAGTGGAATGGAGTGGACAGGAATGGAGTGGAATGGAATGGCATGGAATGGAGTAAAGAGGAATGGAATGGAATGGATTGGATTAGATTGCAGTGGATTGGAGTAGAGTGGGCTGGAATGGAGTGGAATGGAATGGAATCGAATCGAATGGAATTAATTAGAATGGAATGGACTGGAGTGGAGTGGAATGTGATGGAAAGGAATGGAATGGAATGGAGTCTAATGGAATGGAATAGAATGGAATGGAGAGGAGTGGAGTGGTATGTAATGGAAAGGAATGGAAAGGAATGGAGTCGAAAGGAATGGAACAGATTGGAATGGACTGGATTGGAGTGGAATGTAATGGAAAGGAATGGAATGGAATGGATTGGAATGGAATAGAGTGGATTACAGTGGAGTGGAATTGAATGGAAAGCAGTGGATTTTAAAGGAGTGGAATGGAATGGAGTGGATTGGAATTGAATGGAATGGAGTAGAATGGAGTCGATTGGAATGGTGTTGAATGGAGTGGTGTTGGGTGAAGTGGGGTGGAGTAGAATGGAATGGAATGGACTGGTGTGGGGTGAAGTGGAGTGGAGTAGAATAGAGTGGAGTGGAGTGGAGTGGAGTGGAATGGAATGGAATGGAAGCTGAGATTGTGTCACTGAACTCCAGGCTGAGTGACAGACTGAGATGCTCTCAAAAGAAATAAATGGAAAGTAATACAGTGGAATGGAATGGAATGGAATTGAAGGTACTGGAGTGGAATGGAATGGATTGGAGTGAAGTGGTGTGGAGTGGAATGGAGAAGAATGCAATGGGATGGAATGGAATGGAATGAACTAGAGTGGAGTGGGATGGAGTGTAGTGCAGTGGAATAGAGAGGAATGGAATGGGATGGACTGGAATGTATTGGAGTGGAGAGCAGTGGAGTGGAGTGGAGTGGAATGGAGTGGAATGGAATCAGATGTAATGGAATGTAGTGGAGTGGAGTGGAGTGGATTGGAAAGGAGTGTAATGGAATGTAATGGAATGCAATGGAATGGAATGGAATGGAAAGCAATTTAATGCAATGCAATAGAATACAATGCAATGGAAAGTGACATGTAATGTGAACTGAGATTGTGCCACTGCACTCTAGCCTGTGTGACACAGTGATATTCTGAAGAAATGAAGAAATGGAATGCAATGGAGTCAAAAGGAATGGAATGGAATGGAATTGAGTGGAGTGGAGTGAAGTGGAGTGGAGTGGATTGCAATGGAGTTCAGTGGAACGGCATGGAGTAGAATGGAATGGATTGGAGTGCAGTTGATTGGAGTGAAATAGTATAGAATGGAATGGGATGGAATGGAATGAAATGGAATGGTGAAAAGAAATGTGAGCTGAGATTGTGCCACTGCAATCCAGCTTTTGTGACAGAGTGAGATCCTGTGGGAAGAAAGGAATTGAATGGAATGGAGTGGAATGGAACGGAAAGGAGTGGAGTGGAGTGGAGTGGTGTGGAATGGAATAGATTGGGGTGGAAAGGAAAAGAATGCAATGAAATGGATGGGAGTAGAGTGGAGTGGCGTGAATTGGAGGGAAATGGAATGGACTGGAGTGGAATGGAATGGAATGGAGTGAAATGTAGTGGAATGAAATGGAATGGAGGGGAGTGGAGTGGAATGGAATGCTGTGGAGTGGAATGGAGTTGAATGGAATGAAATGGAATGGAGGGGATTGGAAAGTAGTCGAATGAAATGGAGCAGCATGGAATGCAATGGAATAGAGTGGAATGGAATGGAGTAGAGAGGACTAGAATGGATTGGAGTGGAGTGCAGTGGAGTGGAGGGGAGTGGAAAGAAATGGAATGGAATGGACTGGAGTGGACTGGAATGGAGTGGAGTGGAATGGAATTCAGTGGAATGCAGAAGAGTCGAGTGGAATGGAATGGAATGGAGTGGAGTGGAATGAAATGGAATGGAGTGGAATGGAGTCGAGTGGAAGGGAGTGAACTGTAGAGGAATGGAATGGAATAGAATGAACAAGAATGGAATGAAGTGGAGTAGAGTGGAGTGGAATGGAAGGGAATAGAGTGGAATGGAGTGGAATGGAATGGAGTGTAGTGGAATGGAGGGGAAAGCAATGCAGTGTACTGGAAGGGAATTGTGTGGAATGGAGTGGAGTGGAGTGCAATAGAGTGTAATGGACGGGAATAGAGCGGAATGGAATGGAATGGAGTGGAATGGAATGAATGGAATGGAATGGAGTGGAATGGAATGAATGGAATGGAATAGAATGGAGTGAAGTGATATGGACTGGAAAGGAGAGAATTGAATGGAATGGAGTGGAACGGATTGGAATGGAATGGAATTGAATGGAATGGAATGCCATTGAATGGAGTTGAGTGGAGTGGAATGGAGTGGAGTGGAGTGGAAAGAAGTGGAATGGAATAGAATGGAATGGAATGGAACGGAATGGAGAGGTGTGGAGGGGAATGGAGTGGAATGCATTGGAATGGAGTGGAGTGCAGTGGAATGGAAAGGAATTTAATGGAGTGGAGTGGAGGGGACTGGAGTGGAGGGAAGGGGAATGGAATGGAATGGAATGGAGTGGAATGGAGTGGAGAGGAATAGAGTGGAGTGGAAAGGAATGGAGTGGAATTGAGTAGTGTGGAGTGGAGTGGAGAGCAGTGGAGTGGAATGGAATGGAATAGAATGGAATGCAGTGGAATGGAATGGAATGTAGTGGAGTGGAATGGAATGGCATGGAATGGAGTGGATATGGAGTGGAGTGGAGAGGAATGGAGTGTATTGGACAGGAAGGTAGTGGAATGGAAAGGAATGGAGTGGAATCAAATGAAATGGAGTGGAATGCAATGGAGTGGAATGCAGTGGAGTGGAATGGAGTGGAATGTACTGGAGTGAAGTGGGGTGGAATGGAATGGAATGAATGGAACAGAATGGAATGGAGGGGAGGCAAAAGGAGTGGAGTGGAGTAGAATTGACTGGAATGGAGTGGTGTGAAATGGAATGGAGTGGAGTGGAGTTGATTGGAATGGAATGGAAAGGAATGTAGTGGAATTGAGTCGAATGGAATGGAGTGGGATGGAGTGACGTGGAGTGCAATACAGTGGAATGGACTGGAATGGAGTGGAATGGAATGGAATGGAATGGAGGGGAATGGAATTGACTGGAGTGGAGTGGAATGGCATGGAGTGGAGTGGAATGGAGTGGAATGGAGCGAAGTAGAATGAAATGGAGTGGAGTGCAGTGGAGTTTCATGGAATGGCATGGAGTGGTTTGGAATAAAATAGATTGGAGTGGAATGCGGTGGAGTGGAATGTAGTGGAATGGAATGGCATGGAATGGAGTGGAATGCAATGGGATGGAATGGAGATGTATGGAGTGGAATGGTGTGTAGTGGAAAAGAAAGGAATGGAATGGAATGGAGTAGAGTGGAATTGAGGGAAGTGGAGACGAGTGGATAGGAATGCAAAGGAATGGAGTGGAGTAGAGTGGAATGGAGTGGATTCGAGTGGAGTGGAGGGGAATGGAATGGAATGGAATGGAATGGAATGGAATGGAATGGAATGGAATGGAGTGGAATAGAGTGGAGTGGAGTGGAATGAAATGGAATGGAGTGGAGTGGAATGTAATGTAGTGGAGTGGAAAGGAGTGGAATCGAATGGAGTGGTAATATATGGAATGGAGTGGAGTTAAGTGGAGTGGAATGGAATGTAGTGCAGTGCAATGCAGTGGAGTGGAGTGGAAAGGATAGGAATGGAATGGAGTGGAGTGGAATGTAGTGGAGTGAAGTGCAATGGAGTGGAGTGAAGTGGAAAGGATTGGAATGGAATGCAATGGAGTGGAGTGGAATGGATTGGAATCGAATGGAGTGGAGTGCTGTGGAATGGCATGGAATGGAGTGGAGTGGAGTGCACTGGACAGCAGTAGAGTGGAATGGACTGTGATGGAGTGGAATCAAGTGGAGTGTAATGAACTGGAACGTAATTTAACGGAAAGGAATGGAGTGGAGTGAAGTGGAATAGAGTGGAATAGATGGGAAAGGAGTGGAGTCAAGTGGAGTATAGTGGAGTGCAGGAAACAGAGGGGAATGGAATGGAATGGAGTGGAATGAAGTGGAGTAGAGTGAAGCTGAATCTGGTGGAGTGCAGTGGAGTGGAGAGGAGTGGAATGGAGTGGAGTGAAATGCAGTGGAATGGAGTGGAAGGAATAAAGTGGAATGGAATTTAATGGAATGGAATGGAATGGAATGGAATAGAATACATTGGAGTGGAATGCAGTGGACTTCAGTGGAACAGAGTGAAGTGAAATGGAATGGAATCCCGTGAAGTGGAGTGGAATGCCGTGCAGTGGAGTGGAATAGAGTTGAATGGAATGGAATGGAATGGAGTGTAATGGAATAGAATGGAGTGGAGTGGAGTGGAATGGAGTGGAGTGGAGTGGAATGAAGAGGAGTGGAATGGAATTGAATGGAGTGGAGTTTGATTGAGCGGAGTGGAATGGAGTGGAGAGAGTGCAGCGGAGTGGAATGAAATGGAATGGAGTGGAGTGGAATGGAGTTTAATGGATTGGAATGGAATGAAATGGATTTGAATGGAATTGGATGGAGTGGAATAGAGTGGAGTGGAGTGGAATAGAATGGAGTGGAATGAAATAGAGAGGAACGTAACGGAGTTGATTGGAATGGGGTGGAGAGGAGTGCAGTGGAGTGGAGTGGAATGGAATGGAATGGAATGGAGTGGAGTGGACTGGAGTAGAATAGATTTGAATGGAATGGAATGCATTGGAGTGGAGTGGAATGGAGTGAAGTAGAATGGAGTGTCCTGGAAAGGAGTGGTACTAAATGGAAAGGAATGGAGTGGAGTTGAGTGGAGTGGAATGGAATGGAATGGAATGCACTGGAGTGGAATGTATTGGATTCGAATGAAGTGGATTGCAGTGGAATGGAATGGAGTGGTGTGGAGTGGAGTCGAATGGAATGGGATGGAGTGGAGTGGAATGGAGTGGAGTGGAGTGGAATGGAATGGAATGGCGTGGAATGGAATGGAGAGGAATGGAATGGCATGGAGTGGACTGCAGTGGAATGGCATGGAGTGGACTGAAATGGATTGCGATGGAATGGAGTAGAATGGAATTGAGTTGACTGGAGTGGAGTGGAGTAGACTGGAGTTGAATGGGTGGAATGGAATGGAATGCAGTGGAGTCAATTGGAATGTAATGGAACAGAATGTAGCAGAGCGGACTGGAATGCAGTGGAGTGGAATGGAATGGAGTGGAGTGAAATGGAATGGAATGGAGTGGATTGGAATGGAGTAGAATGGAATGGTATGGAATAGAGTGGAGTGGAGTGGATGGATTGGAATGCAACGGAATGGAATGGAATGGAGAGGAGTGGAATGGAATGGAATAGAGTGGAATGGAAAGTAGTGGAGTGGAGTGGAGTCGAGTAGAATGGAGTGCAGTGTACTGGAATGGAGTGGAGTGGAATGGAATGGAGTGGAATGGAATGGAATGTAAAGAAATGGAGTGGAGTTTAGTGGAATGGAGTGGAGAGGAGTGGTATGGAATTGAGCGAAGTGGAATGGAATTAAGTGGAATGGAATGGAGTGAAGTGGACTGGAATGGAGTGGAGTGGAATGGAAGGGAGTTTAATGGAATGGAATGGAGTAGAGTGGAGTGGAATAGCGTGCAGTGGAATGGAGTGCAATGGAATGGAGAGGAGTGGTATGGAATGTAGAGGAGTAGAGGTGGATTGGAGTTCAATGGAATGGAACAGACTGGAGTGGGCTGATATGAAGTGCAGTGAAATGCAATAGAGTGGAATGGAATGGAATGGAGTGGAATGGAGTGTAGTCGAGTGGAATAGAGTAGACTGGAGTAGAATGGAGTGGAGTGGAGTGGAAAGGAATGTAAGGGAATGGAATGGAGTGGAGTGGAGTGGAATGGAGTGCAGCAGAATGGAGTAGAGTGTAGTGGAGTGGAGTGGAATGGAATGGTGAGGAGTGGTAAGGAATGGAGTGCAGTTGAATGGAGTGCAGTGGAGTGGAGTGGAGTGTACTAGAGTGGAATGGAATGGAATGAAATGGAGTGGATTGGAGTGGAGTGGAATGGAGAGGAATGTAATCTGGTGGAATGGAATGGGGTGGAGTGGCGTGGAATGCAGTGGAATGGAAAGGAATTGAAAGAAATGGAATGGAATGGAGTGGAATGGAATGGGATGGAGGTTAGTGGAATGCACTGGTGTGGAATGGAATGGAATGGAGGAGAGTGGGATGCAATGGAGTGGAATGGAAAGGAGTGGAGTGGAGTGGAGTGAAATGGAATGGAATGGAGTGGAGTGGAATGGAGTGGAATGGAATGGAATGGGGTGGAAATGACTGGAGTGGAGTGGAGTGCAGTGGAATGAAATGGAATGGAATGCAGTGGAATGGAATGAAGTGGAATGGAACGGAGTGGAGAGGAGCAAAATTGAGTGCAGTGTACTGGAATAGAAATAAGTGGAGTGGAATTCAATGGAATGGAATGGAATGGAGTGGAGTTGACTGGAGTGGAGTGGACTGGAGTGGAGTGGAAAGAAATGGAATGGAAGGCAGTGGAATGAAATGGAATGGAGTGGAGTGAAGTGGAATGGAGTGGGGTGTAGTGGAATGGAATGGAGTGGAGTTGAATGGAGTTGAGTGGCGTTGAATGGAGTGGAAAGGAGTGGAGTGGAGTGGAGTGGATTGGAATGGAATTGAATGGAATGGAGTGGAGTGTAAGGGAGTGGAGTGGCGTGGAATGGAATGGAGTGGAGTGGAGTTGAATAGTATGTAATGGCATGGAATGGAATGGAGAGGAATGGGATGGAATGGAGTGGAGAGCAGTGAAATGGAGTGAAGTGGACTGGAATGGATTAAAATGGAACGTATTGGAATGGAATTGAGTGGACTGGGGTGGAGTGGAGTAGAGTGGAATGTGTGGAATGGATTGGAAAGGAGTGGAGAGGATTGGAATGGAATGGAATGGAATGGAGCAGAGTGGAGTGGAATGGAGTGGATTGGAATGCAGTGGAGTGGAGTGGACGGGAATGGAATGGAGGGGGTTGGAGTGCAGTGGAATGGAATTGAGTGAAATGCAGTGGATTGAAGTGGATGGAGTGGAGTGCAGTGTAATGGAAGGGAATGGAATGGAGTGGAGTGGAATGTAATGGAGTGGACTGGAAAGGAGAGTGTGGAATGGAATGGAGTGGAGTGAAATGGAATGTAATGGAATGGAGTGTAGTAGAGTGGAATAGAGTGGAGTGAAGTGGAATGGCGTGGAGTGGAATGGAATTGAATGGAGTGGAGTGGAGGGCAATGGAGTGGATTGGAGTGGAATGCAGTTGAATGGAATGGAATAGAATGGAGTGGAATGGAATGGAATGGAATGGAGTGGAGTGGAATGGAGTGGATTGGAATGGAATGGAGTTGAATGGAATGGAATAGAATGGAGTGGCATGGAATGGAATGGAATGGAAAAGAATGGAATGGAAAGGAGTGTAGTGGAGTGGAATGGAATGGAGTGGAGTGGAACGGAATGGAGTGGAGTAGAACACAATAGAATCGAATTGAATGGAGTGGAGTGTAGTGGAATAGAGTGGAGTGGAGTGGAATGGAATTGAATGGCATGGAATGTAGAGGAGTGGAGTGGAATGGAGTGGAGTGGAGTGGAATGTAGTGGAGTGGAGGGAATGGAGTGGAGTGCTGTGAAAAGTATTGCAATGGCAAAGAATGGAGTGGAAAGGAGTGCAGAGGAATGGAATGGAGTAGACTGGAATGGAAACGAGTGGAGTGGAATGGAGTGGAATGGAATGCAGTGGATTGGAGAGTAATGGAGTGGAGTGGGGTGGAAAGGTGTGGAATGGACTGGAGTGGAGTGGAAAAGAGTGGAACAGAATGGAATGGAATGGAGTGGAGTGGAGTGGAAATCAGTGGAATGCACTGGACTGGAGTGGAGTGGAGTGGAATGCAGTGGAAAGGAATAGAGTGGAGTGGAGTGGAGTACAATGGAATGGAGTGGAATGGAGAGGAGTGGACTGGAGTGAAGTGGAGTGAAATGGAATGGAATGGTGTGGGCTGGAAAGGAATCGAATGTAGTGGAGTGGAATGGAATGGAATGGAATGGAGTTGAGTGAAGTGGAGTGGAGTGGAGTGGAATGGAGAAGAATGTACTGGAATAGAGTGGAATGGACAGGAATGGAGTGGAATGGAATGGAATGGAGTGGAATGTAATGGCATTGAATGGAGTGTATTGGAATGTCTTGGAATAGAATGGAGTGGATAGGAGTGGATTGGACTGGAATGGATTGGAATGCAGTAGGGTGGAGTGGAATGGAATGGAGTGGATAGGAGTGCATTGGAGCGGTATGTATTGGAATGCAGTAGAGTGGAGTGGAATGGAGTTGAATGGAGTGTAGTGGAACGGAGTGGAGTGGAGTGGATTGGAGTGGGATGGAATGGAGTGTAATGGAAAGGAGAGGGGTGAAGTGGAGTATAGTGGAGTGGAATGGAATGTAGTGGAATGGAATGGAATGGATTGGGGTGGATTGGAGAAGAGTGGAGTGGAATGGAATGTAGTGGAAAGGAATGGAATAGAATGGAGTGGAGTGGAATGGATTGGAATGGAGTGCAATGGAAGGGAAAGGAAATGAGTGTAATGGAATGGAGTGGAATGGAATGGAGTGCAACTGAATGGAGTGGAGTAGAGTGAAAGGGAGTAGAGAACAATGGGGTGGAATGGGTTGTAGTGGAGTAGAGTGAAGTGGAATGAAGTGGAATGAAGTGGAATGGAATGAAATAGAATTGAATGGAGTTGAAGGGAGTGGAGTAGTGTGGAGAGTAGTTGAGTGGAATGGAGTAGGATACAGTGGAAAGGAATGGAATGAAATGGAAAACCATGGAATGGAATGAAACGGAATGGAATGAAATGGAGTGCAATGGAGTGCAATGGAATTTTGAAATAAACTTTGAGCTGAGATGTTGCGTCTGCACTCAAGCCTGGGTGACAGAGTGTGATCCAGTCGAAAGAAACGAATGGAATGGAATAGAGTGCAATGGAATGGAATGAAGTGCAGTGGAGTGGAATGGAATGGAATAGAATGGAATGGAATGGAGAGGAGTGGAATAGATTGGAATGGAATGGTGTGAAATTGAGTAGTGTGGGGTGGAGTGGAAAGGAATGGAATAGAATGGAGAAGAGTGGAATGGATTCGAATGGAATGGAGTGGAATTGAGTTGAGTTGGGTGGAGTGGAATGGAATGCAATGGAATGCAGTGGAATGGATTGCAATGGAGTGGAGTCGAATGCAACGGAATGGAATGGAGTGGAGTGGAATGGAATGGAGTGTAGTGTACTGGAATGAATTGCAGTTGAATGGAATGGAGTAGTATGGAATGGAATGGAATGGAATGGAATGGAATGCAATGGAATGTAGTGGAGTTGAATGGAGTGGAGTGGAGTGGTATGGAATAGAGTGAAGTGGAATGGAATTAAATGGAATGGAATGGTGAAATGAAATGCGAGCTAAGATGGTGACACTGCACTCCAGCCTGGGTCACAGAGTGAGACCTTGCCAAAGAAAGCAATGGAATGGAATGGAGCAGTATGGAATGGAATGCAATGGAATTTAAAGGAGTGAAGTGGAGTAGAGTGGAGGTGAATGGAGTGGAATAGAACAGGATGGAGTGGAGTCGAATGGAGTGGAGTGGAATGGAATGGAATGGAATGGAATGGAATGGAATGAACTGGAGTGGAGTGCCATTGAGTGGAGTCGAGTGGAATATAGTGGAGTGAGATTGAGTGGAATGGAATTGGATGGATTGAAATGGAGTGGAGTGGAGTGGTTTGGAGAGGAGTGGAATGGAGTGGAGTGGAATGGATTTGAGTGGAGTGGAATGAAATGGAATGGAATGGATTGCAATGGAATGGAATGCAATGCAGCGGAATGGAATGGGGAAAAGAAATGTGTGCTGAGATTGTGGTGCTGCTCTCCAGCCTGGCTGACAGCCTGACACTCTGTCAAAAGAAATTAATAAATGGTATGGTGTGGAATTGAATGGAATGCAATGCAATTGAATGAAATGTAAAGGAGTGGAATTGAGTGGAATGGAGTGTTGTGGAGTGGACTGGGGTGTAATGGAGTTTAAAGGAAAGGGATGGAATAAAATGGAATGGAAGGGTGTGGGGTGGAGTGGAGTGGAGTGGAAGGGAGTAGAAACCAATGGGGTGGATTAGGATGGAGTGGAGTAGAGTGGAGAGGAATGGAGTGGAATGAAGTGGAATGGAATGAAATAGAATGTAATGGAGTTGAAGGGAGTGGGGTGGAGTAGAGCTGAGTGGAATGGAGCGGAATAGAGTGGAAAGGAATGTAATGAAATGGAATGCCATGGAATACAATGGAACGGAATGGAATGAGATGGAATGCTATGGAATGCAATGGAATTTTGAAATAAACTTTGAGCTGAGATGGTGGCACTGCTCTCCAGCCTGGGTGACAGAGTGTGATCCAGTCGAAAGGAAGGAATGGAATGGAATAGAATGCAATGGAATGGAGTGGAGTGGAGTGGAGTGGAATTGAACGGAGATGAATGGAATGGGATGGAATGGAACGGAAAGGAGTGGGGTGGAGTGGAATAATGTGGATCTGAATGGAGTGGAATGGAATAGGATGGAATGGAGTGGAGTGGAGGGGAGTGGAATGGAATGGAATGGAGTGGATTGGAATGGAATGGAATGGAATGGAATGGAATGGAATGAACTGGAGTGGAGTGCAGTGGAGTGGAGTGGGGTGGAGTGGTGTAGAGTGGAGTAAAGTGGATTGGAATGCAATTGAAATGAATGCAATGAAGTGGACTGGAGTACAGTGGAGCGGAATGGTGTGGAGTGGAGTGGAGTGGAGTGGACTGGAATTGGAATGAATGGAATGGAGTGGACTGGATTGCAGTGGAGTGGAATGGAGTGGAGTGGAGTTGAATGGAGTGGAATGGAATGGAATGGAATTCAATGGAATGGAAAGGAATGGAACGGAATGCAATGTAATGGAATGGTGAAATGAAATGTGAGCTGAGATTCTGCCTCTGTATTCAAGCTTGGGTGACATCGTGAGATCCTGTCGAAAGAAAGGAATGGAATTGTATGATATGGAACAGAGTGGAGTGGAGTGGAGTGGAGTTGAACGGAATGGAATTTAGAGGAATCTGATGCAATGGAATGGAATGGAGTGGAGTGGAATGGAGTGGAATGGAATGCGATGGAATGTGAATGAACTGGAGTGGAGTGCAGTGGAGTGGAGTGGGGTGGAGTGGTGTAGAGTGGAGTAAAGTGGATTGGAATGCAATTGGAATGAATGCAATGAAGTGGACTGGAGTACAGTGGAGTGGAATGGTGTGGAGTGGAGTGGAGTGGACTGGAATTGGAATGAATGGAATGGAGTGGACTGGATTGCAGTGGAGTGGAATGGAGTGGAGTGGAGTTGAATGGAGTGGAATGGAATGGAATGGAATTCAATGGAATGGAAAGGAATGGAACGGAATGCAATGTAATGGAATGGTGAAATGAAATGAGTGCAATGGAATGAAGTGGAATGGAATGTAGTGGAACGGAATGGAATGGAATGGACGGGAGCAGAGTGGAATGGAGTGGAATCGAGTGGTGTGGAGTGTAGTGGAATAGACTGCAATATAATCGGATGGAATGGAATTGATTAGAGTAGATTGGAGTAGAGTAGAGTGGAATGGAATGGAGTGGAATGGAGTTGATTGGAGAGGAATGCAATGGAATGGGATGGAAAGGAATGGAAAGAAACGGAATGGAATGGTGTAATGAAATGTGAGTTGAGATTGTGTCACTGCACTCCAGCCTGCGTGACAGCGTGAGATCCTGTGGAAAGAAAGGAATGGAATGGTGTGGTGTACAATTTAATGGAATGGAGTGGAGTGGAGTGGAGGTGAAAAGAATAGTGTGGAATGGGAAGGGGTGGAGTAGAATGCAGTAGAATGGAGTGGATTGGAGTAGAATGGAATGAAATAGAATGGAATGGAGTTGAAAGAATTGGACTGGAGTGGAGTGGAGTGGAGTGGTGTGGATTAGAGTGGAGTGTAATAGAGTGGAATGGAGTGGAATGGAGTGGAATGGAGTGGAAAGTAGTGGAATGCAATGAAATGGAATGGAATGGAATGGAATGGAATGGTGAAATGAAATGTCAGCTCAGATTGTGCCACTGCACTCCAGCCTGGGTGACCGATGGAGATCCTGTTGAAAGAAAGGAATGGAATGAAATGCAATAGAATGAAATGAAATGGATTGAAATGGAGTGGATTGGAGTAGACGGTATAGGAGTTGAGTGTACTAGAATGGATTGGAATGGAAGGGAATGGAATGCAATGGAAAGGAGTGGAGTGGAGTGGATTAGAGTGGAATAGATTCGAGTGGAAAGGAATGGCATGGAATCGGATGGAATGGAGTGTAGTGAAGTGGAGTGCAGTTGATTGAAGTGGATTGGTGTGTAATGGGGTGTAGTGTAGTGGAGTTCACTGAAGTGGAGTGGAGTGGAGTGGCTTGGAGTGGACTGGACTGGAATGGAATGGAATGGAAGGGAAAGGAACAGAATGGAACGGAATGGAATGGAATGGAATGGAATGGAATGCAATAGTGAAATGAAAAGTTAGCTGACATAGTGCCACTGAACTGCAGAATGGGTGACAAAGTGATATCCTGTCGAAAAAAAGTGGTGGAATAGAATGGAGTGGAATGGAATGGAACGGAGTGCAGTGGTGTGGAGTAGAGTGGAATGGAGTGGAATGGAGTGGAATGGAATTGGATGGAACGGCATGGAGTGGAGTGGAGTGGATTGGAGTGGACTGGCATGGACAGCAGTGGACTGGAATGAAATGGAATGGAACTGATTGGAATGGACTGGAATGGTATGGAGTGGAGTGGAGAGGAGTGGAATGGAATGCAATAGAATGGAATTGAATGGAATGCAATGCAATGGAATGCAATGGAATGCAATGCAATGGAATGGAATGGAAGGCAATGCAATGGAATGCAATGCAATGGAAGGGAATGGAATGGATTGCCGTGGATGGAATTGTGAAATATAATGAGAGCTGAGATTCTGCCACTGCATTCCAGCCCGGGTGACACAGTGAGATCCTGCTGAAGGAAAGTAATGGAATGGAATGGAGTGGAATTGAAAGGAATGGAATGGAATGGAGTGGATTGGAGTGGAGTGGTTTCGAATGGAGAGGAATGGAACGGGATAGAATGGAATGGAGTGAGTGTTGAGGAGTAGAGTGGAGTGAAGTGTAATGGAGTGGAATGGAATGGGATGGAATGCCGTGGAGTGGAGTGGAGTAGAGTGGAGTGAAGTGTAATGGAGTGGAATGGAATGGGGTGGAATGCCGTGGAGTGGAGTGGAGTAGAGTGGACTGGAATGGACAGCAGTGGAAAGGAATGAAATGGAATGGAATTGATTGGAATGGACTGGAATGGTATGCAGTGGAGGGGAGTGGATTGGAATGGAATGCAATGGAATGGAATGGAATGGAATGCATTGGAATGGAATGCTATGGAATGGAATGGAATGGAATGGATTGCCAGGGAATGGAATGGTGAAATAAAAATGAGAGCTGAGATTCTGCCACTGCATTCCAGCCTGGGAGACAGAGTGAGATCCTGTGGAAAGAAAGGAATGGAATGGAATGGGGTGTAATTGAAAGGAATGGAATGGAATGGAGTGGATTGGAGTGGAATGGAGTTGAATGAAATGGGATAGAATGGGATTCAGTGGAGTGGAGTGGAGTGAATAAGTGTGTAGTGGAATGGGATTGAATGGAACGCAACGGGTGGAGTGGATTAGAATGGATTAGAGTGGACTGGAGTGGAGTGGAGTGGAATGGAATGGAGTGGAAAAAATGGAATGAAATGCAATGGAATGGCGAAATGAAATGTGAGCTGAGATTGTGCCACTGCACTCCAGCCTCGGTGACCGAAAGAGATGCTGTCGAAAGAAAGGAATGGAGTTAAATGCAGTGGAATGGAATGGGATGGAATGGAATGGAATGGAAGGGATTGGAGTGTAGTGGAGTGGAGGGGAGGGGAGTGGAGTGGAGTGGAATGGAATAGAATTAAATGGAATTTAATGGGATGGAGTTGAGTGGAAGGGAATGGTGTGGAATGGAATGGAATGGATAGGAGTGGGGTGGAATGGAATGGAAAGGATTGTTGAAATGAAATGAGAGCTGAGATTGTGCCACTGTACTCCAGCATGCGTGACATTGTGAGATCCTCTCCAAAGAAATGAATAGAATAGAATGGAGTTGAGTGGAGTCCCATGGAGTGGATTGGAATAGAGTGGAATGGAGTGGAATGGAATCGGATGGAAAGGACTGAAGTGGAGCCAAGCGGAGTGGAGTGGAGCGGAATGGAATGGGATGGAATGGAGTGTGGTGGATTGGAGTGGAGTGGAGTGGAATGGAATGGAATGGAGTGGAATGGAATGGAATGGAGTGGAGTATAGTGGAGTGGAATGCACAAGATTGGAGTGGATTGCAGTGGAATGTATTGGAATGTGATAAGACTTAATGGAATGGAGTGGAGTAGAGTGGACTGGAGTGGAATTTCGTGGAGTGGACTGGAGTGGAATGCAGTGGAATGGAATGGGATGGAATGTAATGGAATGTAATGTAATGGAATGCAATGAAATGAAATGGTGAAATGAAATATGAGCTGAGACTGTGCCACTACACTCCAGCCAGGGTGACAGAGTGAGATCCTTTCAAAAGAAAGGAGTGGGATGGAATGGAGTGGAATGGAATGGAATGGCATTGAATGGAGTGGATTAGAGTGTAGTGGAGTGGAGTCGAGTGGTGTGGAGTGGAATGGAGAAAAATGGAGTGGAATGGAGTGGAATGGAATGGGATGGAATGGAATGGAATGTAGTGAAGTGGAGTGGAATGGAATGAGATGGAAAGGAATGGAAGGGACTGGAGTATAGTGGAGAGGAATGGAATGGAATGGAGTGGAGTGGACTGGATTTGAGTCAAGTGGGGTGGACTGGAGTGGAGTGCAACGGAGAGGAATGGAATGGGATGGAATGGAATGGAGTGGACTGGAGTGGAGTGGAGTGGAATGAAGTGGAATGTGAAGGAATGGAATGCAATGCAATCGATTGGAGAGCAGTTGAATAGAGAGGAATGGAATGTGATGTAGTGGAGTGCAATGTAGTGGAGTGGAGTGGTGTAGAGAGGAGTGGAGTGGAATGGAATGTATTGGAATGAAATGCGATGGAGTGGAGTGGAGAGGTGTGGAATGGAATGGAATGGAATGGAGTGGAGGGGAGTGGCATGGAGTGGAAAGGAGTGGAATGGAATGGGATGGAGGGAAGTGGAGTAAGCTGGACTGGAGTGGAGTGAAATGGAATGTATAGGATTGGAGTGGAATGGAATGGACTGGAATGAAATGGAATGGCATGGAATGCAATGGACTGGAATGGAATAGAATGTGATGGAATGCAATGCTGAAATGAAAAGTGAGTTGAGAGTGTGTTACTGCACTGCAACCTGGGTGACAGAGTGGGATCGTGTCGAAAGAAAGGAATGGAAATGAATGGAGTGGAATGGAAATGAATGGAATGAAATGGAGTGGAGTGAAGTGGAGGGAATTGGAGTTGAATGGAGTGGAGTGGAATAGAAATTAATGGAATGGAGTGGTATGGAATGGAATATAATAAAATGGTGAAATGAAATGTTAGCTGAGGTTGTGCCATGGCACTCCAGTCTGGGTGACAAATTGAGATCCTGTTGAAAGAAATGAATGGAATAGAATTGAGTGGAAAGGAATGGAAGGGAATGGAGTGGAATGGATTGGAGAGGATAGAAGAGGTGTATATTTGATTGGAGTCGACTGGAGTGCAGTGGAGTGGAATAGAGTGGAATGGATTAGAATGGAGTAGAGTGGATTGGAGGGGAGTGAAGGGGAGTGAAAGGGAGTGGAATGGAGTGCAGTGGAGTGAAGTGGAATGGACTGTAATGGAATGTAATGGTGAAATGAAATGTGAGCTTAGATTTTGCCACTGCACTATAGCCTGGGAGACAGAGTGAAATCCTGTCGAAATAAAGGAATGGAATATAATGGAATGGAATGGAATGGAAAGGAATGGAATGGAATGGAATGGAATGGAATGAAATGGCATGGGGAGGAGTGGATTGGAGTGAAATGGAGTGGAATGGAATGGGATGGAACGGAACGGAGTGGCGTGGAGTGGAGTAGAGTGTAAAGTAATGGAATGGAATGGAATGGAATGGAAAGGAATGGAATCGAATGGAATGGAATGGAATGGAATGGAATGGAATGGAGTGGAATGGAAAGGTGAAATCAAATGTGAACTTGGATGGGGTCACTGTTCTCCAGCCTGGGTGACAGAGTGAGATCCTTTAGAAAGAAAGGAACGGAATGGAATTAAGTGGAATGGAATGGAAGGCAATGGACTGGAGTGGAGTGGAGTACAGTGGAGTGGAGTGGAACGAAAGGGGATGGGAAGGAAAGGAGTGGAGTTGAGTGGAGTGGACTGCAATGGAATAGAATCGAGTGGAGAGGAGTGGAATGGAATGGAATGGAATGGAGTGGAATGGAGTGGAATGCAGTGAAATGGAATGGAGGGGAGTGGAGTGGAGTCGAATGGAGTGGAGTGGAATGGAATGGAATGGAGTGGAGTGGAATGGAATGGAATGGAATGGAATGGAATGGAAAGGTGAAATAAAATGTGACCCGAGATTGTATCAATCCCCTTCAGCCTGGGTGACCGAGTGATATCCCATCGAAAGAAAGGAATGGAATGGAATGGAATGGAATGGAATGGAATGGAATGGAGTGGAACGGAATGGAATGGAATGGAATGGAGTGCAACGGAATGGAATGGAGTGGAAAGTAATGGAATGGAATGTAGTGGAAAGTAAAGGAATGGAATAGAATAGAATGTAGTGGAGTGGTGTGGAGTGCAATGGAATGGAAAGGAATTGGATGGAGTAGAATGGAATGGAGTGGAGTGGGGTGGAGTTAAAGGAGTGGAATGGAACAGGATGGAATGGAATGGGGTGGAGTCTAATTGGATGGAGTGGACTGGAATGGAGTGTAGTGGAGTGGGGTGCAGTGGAATGGTGTGGAATGGAGTGGACTGGAGTAAAGTTGAGAGGATTGAAGCGGAATTGAATGGAATGGAATGGAAAGGAATGCAATGGAGCACAATGAAAATGAATAGAATGGAATTGAATGGAATGGTGAAATAAAATGCGAGCTGAGATTGTGCCACTACACTCCAGTCTGAGTGACACAGTGAGATCCTGTCGAAAGAAAGGAATGGAATGTTGTGAATTGGAATGGAATGGAACACAATAGATGGATTGGAGTAGAGTGGAGTGGACTGGAATGCAGAGGAGTGGAGTGGAAAGGAGTGGAATGGAATGTGTTGGAATGTGATGTAATGCAGTGCAGTGGAATGGAGTGTGGTGAAGAAGAGTGGAGTGAAGTGGAGTGGACAGAAGTGCAGTGGACAGGAATGAAGTTGAATGGAATGGGATACAATGGATTGTAAAGGAGTTGATTGGAGTGGAGCGAAGTGGAGTCGAGTGTAAAGGAGTGGGAAGGAATGGGATGGAGTGGAGTGGAGGGGTTGTCATGAAGTAGAATGGAGTGGAATTGAATGAAATATAATGGAATGTGTTGGAGGGGAGTGCTGTGGACTTGAGTAGATTGGAGTGGAATGAACAGTAATGGAGCGGAATTGAATGAAATGGGAAGTAATGGAATGTTGAAATGCAATGTCAACTGAGATTGTGCCACTGCACTCCAGCCTGTGTGACAGAGTGAGATCCTGTTGAAAGAAAGGAATGGAATGGAATACAGTGTACTGGAATGGAATGAAATGGAATGGAACGGAATGGAATGGAATGAAATGGAGTGGAGTAGAGTACAGTGGAGTGAACTGCAGTGGAGTGGAGTGGAGTGGAATGGAATGGAAAGGAATGGGATGGAGTGGAATGAAATGGAGTGGAGTGGAGTGGAATGGAGTGGACTGTAGTGGAGGGGAGTGGAGTAGAGTGGAGTGGCGTGGATTGTAATATAATGTAATGGATTGGAATGGAATGCTGAAGTGAAATGTGAGCTTAGATTGTGCAACTTCACTGCAGCCTGGGTGACAAAGAGAGATCCTGTCGAAAGGAAGGAACGGAATGGAATGGAGAGGAATGGAATGGAAGGCAGTAGAGTGGAGTGGAGTGGAGTCTAGTGGTGTGGAGTACAGTGGAGTGAAATGGAATGTAACGGAAAGGAATGGAGTGGAGTGGAATGATGTGGAATGGAATGGAATGGACTGTAATGGTATGGAATGCAATATAAAGGAATGGCATGAAATGGAATGGAATGTTGCAATGAAATGTCTGCTGAGATTGTGCCACTACACTCCAGCCGGCGTGACAGAGTGAGATACTGTTTAAAGAAAAGAATGGAATCCAGTTGATTGGAAAGGAATGGATTGGAATGGAATGGAGTGGAGTGGAGTGGTGTGGAGTGGAATGGAGTGGTATGGAATGGAATGTTATGGAATGGAATGGAGTGGAGTAGATTTTTGTGGAGCAGAGTCGAGTTGAGTGCGGTAGAATGGAGTGGAATGGAATGAGATGGAATCGAATGGTGAAATAAAATGTGAGCTGAGATTGTGCCAATGCAGTCCAGCAAGGGTGACAGAGATACTGTAGAAAGAAAGGAATGGAATGGATTGGAGTGGATTGGAATAGAATGGAATGGAATGGAGTGGAGTGCAGTGGAATGGAGTGGAGTGGACTGGAAAGGAGTGGAATGGATTGGAATGGAGTGGAATGAAATTAACTGAAATGGAATGGGGTGGAGTGGAGTGAACTGGAGTGGAGTGGAATAGAATGGAATGGAATGAAATGGAGTGGAGTGAAGGGGAGAGGAGTGGAATGGAGTGGAATGGAATGGAATGGAATGCAATGGAATGGAATTGTGAAATGAAATGTGAGCTGAGATTCTGCCACAACTCCAGCCTGGGAGACAGGGTGATATCCTGTTGAAAGAAAGGAATGGAATGGAATGAAGTGGAATGGAATGGAATGGAGAGGAAAGGAATTCAATGGAATCTTAAGGAGTGGAGTGGAGTGGAGTTGAGTGGAATGGAGTGGAATTGAGTGGAATGGACTGGATTGGAATTGAATGGGATGGAATGGAATGGGGTTAAGTAGAGTGGAGTGGAGTGTAATGAAGTGGAAAGGAACAGAATGGAATGGAATGGAATGGAGTGGAGTGGAGTGGAATGGAGAAGAATGGAAGGGGAAGGAATGGAATGGAGTGTAGTGGAGTGGAGTGGAATGGTTTGGAATGGAATGGAATGGAATGGTAGTATGGAATGTAATGGATTGGAATGTAGTGGAGTGGAGCGGAATGGAATGGAATTGAATGGAATGGAATGGAATGCAATGGAAAAGAATGGTATGAAATGGAAAGGAAAGGTGAAATGAAATGTCAACTTAGATTGTACAACTGCACTGCAGGCTTCGTGACAGAGTGAGATACTGATGAAAGAAAGGAATGGAATCGAATGGATTGGAAAGCAATGGAGTGGATTGGAGTGGTGTGAAGAGGAATGGAATGGAATGGAGTGGAAAGGACCGGAGTGGAATTGAATGGGATGAAATGGAATGGATTAAGTGGAGTGGAGTGGAGTGTAAAGGAGTGTAACGGAATCGAATAGAATTGAATGGAGTGGAGTGGAATGGAATGGAGAAGAATGGAATGGGATGGTATGGAATGGAATGGAGTGGAGTGGAGAGGAGTGTAATCGTGTGGAATGGAATGGAATGGAATGGAATGGAATAGAATGGAATGGAATGGAATGGAGTGGAGTGGAGTGGAGTGGTGTGGAGTGGAATGGAGGGGAATGAAATGGGATATTATGGAATGAAATGGAGTGGAGTAGACCTCTGTGTAGCAAAGTCAAGTGGAGTACAGTGGAATGCAGTGGAATGGAATGAGATGGAATGGAATGGTGAAATGAAATATGAGCTGAGATTGTGCCACTGCAGTCCAGCATGGTCGACAGATTGAGATATTTTCTAAAGAAAGGAATTGAAAGCAATGGAGTTGAATGAAATGGAATGGAATGCTGTGGAGTGGATTGGAGTGGACTAGAAACGAGTGGAAAGGAAAGTGATGGAGTGGAATGAAATTAACTGAAGTGGAGCGGAGGGGAGTGTAGTGGACTAGAGTGGAGTTGAATAGAATGGAATGGAATGGAATGGAGTGGAATGGAGTGGACTGGAGTGGAATGGAGTAGAATGGAATGGAATGGAATGCAATGGAATTTACTGCAATGGAATGCCGTGGAATGCAATGGAATGGAATTGTGAATTGAAATGTGAGCTGAGATTGTCCCATTGCACCCCAGCTTGGGTGACACAGTGAGATCCCGTTGAAAGAAAGGAATGGAATGGAATGAAGTGTAATGGAATGGACTGGAGAGAAACAGAATGGAATGGAATCTTATGAAGTGGAGTGGAGTGTAATGGAGTGTAATTGAGTGGAATGGACTGGAGTGGAATGGAATGCGATGGAATGGAATGGAATTAAGTGGACTGAAGTGGATTGTAAAGGTGTGGAAAGCAACGGAATGGAATGGAATGGAATGGAGTGGAATTTAGTGGAATGGAGAGGAATGGAATGGGATGGAATGGAATGGAGTGGAGTAGTGTGGAGTGAAGTGGAATGGAATGGGAGGTAATGGAATTGACTGGAGTGGAGTAGAGTGGAGTGGAATGCAATGGAATAGAATGGAATGGAGTGGGGTGGAGTGGAGTCTAGTGAAGTTAAGTGTAGTTGAGTGGAATGGAGTGTAATGGAATAGAATGGAATGGAATGGAAATGAATGGAATGGAACTGAAATTAATGATAAAATGAAATGTGAGCTGAGATTGTGCCACTGAACTCCAGACTGGGTGTCACAGTAAGATTCTTTCAAAAGAAAGAAATTGAAAGGAATGGAGTGGAATGGCATGGAATGGAATGGAATGGAGTGGAGTGGATTGGAGTGGAGTGGAGTCGAGTGGATTGGAAAGGAGTGGAATTCAATGAAATGGATTGGAATGCAGTGGAGTGGAATGGAGTGGAGACGAGTGGAGTCAAATGGAGTTGAATGGAATGGGATGGAATGGAATGGAGGGGAGTGGAGAGGAGTTGAGTGGAGTGGAATGGGATACAATGGTGAGATGAAATGTGAGGTGAATTTGTGCCACAGCACTCCAGCCTGGGTGACAGAGTGAGATCCTTTCGAAATAAAGGAATGGAATGGAATGGAATTGAGTAGAATGGAGTGGGGTGGAGGGGAGTGGAGTGGAGTGGCACGGAATGGAATGGAATGGAATGAAATGAAATTGAATGGAGTGGAATGGAATGGAATGGAGTGGAGTGGATTTGGATGGAGTGGAATGGAATGGAATGGAATCGAGTGGAATGGAAAGGAATGTAACAGAGTGGATTGCACAGGAGTGGAGTGGAATGGAGTGGAGTGGAATGGAATGCAGTGGAATGGACCGGAATGGAATGGAATGGGATGGAATGGTGAAATGAAATGTGAGCTGACACTGTGCCACTGCATTCCAGCATGGGTTATAGAGGGAGATCATGTCGAAAGAAAAAAATGCAATGCTATGGAGTGGAATAGAATGGAATTGAATGGATTGGAGTATAGTGGAGTGGAGCAGAGAACAGTGGAATGCAGTGGAGTGGAGAGGAATGGAGGGGAATGGAGTGGAAGGGAATGGGACGGAATGGAATGGAATGGAATGGAATAGCGAAATAAAATGTGAGCTGAGACTGTGCCAATGCACTCTAGCCTGGTTGTCAGAGTGATATCCTCTCAATAGAAAAGAATGGGTGGAATTTAGTGGAATGGAATGGAATGGAATTCAGTGGAGTGGAGTGGAGAGGAGTGGGGTGCGGTGGAATGGAATGGAATGGAAAGGAGTGGAGTTGCGTGGAATGGAGTGGAGAGAAGCGGAATGGAGTGGAGTGGATTGAAGTGGAGTGGAGTGGAGTGGAATGGGATGGACCGGAATGGAATGGAATGGAATGGTGAGATGAAGTGTGAGCCGAGATTCTGCAACTGCACCCCAGAATGAGTGACTGAGTGAGATACTGTTGAAATAAAGTAATGGAATGGAAGGAAGGGAAATTGAATGGAATAGAATGACATGGAGTTTAGTGGAGTGGAGTTGTGTGCAGTGGACTGGCGTGGAGTAGAATGGAGTTTAAGGGAATTGGATAGAATTGAAAGGAATAGAGTGGAGTGGAATGGAGTGGAGTGGAGTGGAATGGATTGGAATGGAATGACATAGAATGGGATAAAGTGGAGGGAATTGGACTGAATTGGAGTGCAGGGTACCTGTGTGGACTAGACTTGCGTGGAATAGAATGGAGTGGAATGGAAACGTATAGAATGGAATGGAGAGGAGTGGAGTGGACTGGAGTGGAGTGGAGTGGACTGGAATGGAATGGAGTGGAGTGGAGTGGATTGTTATGGAATTGAATGGAATGCAATGGAATGGTGAAGTGAAATGTGAGCTGATATTGTTCCACTGCCCTCCAGCCTGGGTGACAGAGTGAGATCCTGTGGAAAGAAAGTAATAGAAGGGAATGGAATGGAATGGAATGGCTTGAAGTGGAATGGAGTGGAGTGCAGTGGACTGGAGTGGAGTGGAATGGGGTGGAGGGGAATGGAGTGGAATGGAATGGGATGGAGTGGAATGGAATGGAATGGAGTGGAGTGGAGTGTAGCGGAGAGAAGTGGGGTGCAGTGAAGTGAAATGTAGTAGAATGGAATGGGATGGAATGGAATGGAGTGGAGTGGGAGGAGTGGAATGGGGTGAAGAGTAGTGGAATGGAATGGGATGGAATTGAATGGAGTGGAGTGGAAGGAGTGTAGTGGGGTGAAGTAGAGTGGAATGGAATGGGATGGAAATAAATAGAGTGGAGTGGAGTGGAGTGGAGTAGACTGCAGTGACATAGAAAGGGATATAATGGATTGGAATGGAGTGGAGTTGAATGGAATGGAAAGGGACGGAATGGAATGGATTGGAGTGGAGGGGATTGGAGTGGAGTGGAATGGAGTGGAGTGGAATGGAATGGACTGGAGTGGATTGGAGATGAGTGGAGTAGGGTGGCGTGGAATGGAATGAAATGAAATTTGATGGAATGGATTGGAGTGCAGTGGAGTAGGGGAGAGTTGAGTATAGTGGAGTGGATTCTAATGGAAAGGAATGAAATTGAATCTGGTGGGGTGGAATGGCATAGATGGAGTGGAGTCAAATGGAATGGAATGGAATGCAATGCAATGGAATGGAATGGAAAGCAATGCAATGGAAAGGAATGGTGAAACGAAATGTGAGCTGAGATTCTGCCACTGCACTCCAGCCTGGGAGACATATTGAGATACTTTTGAAAGAAAGGAATGGAATGGAGTGGAATGGAATAGAATGTAATGAAGTGGAGGGAGTGGAGTGGAGAACAGTGGAGTGGAGAAGACTGGAATGGAATGTTATGGAATGCAATGGAATGGAATCGAATGGAATGGAATGGAGAAATGAAAGGTGAGCTGAGATTGTGCCACTGCACACCAGCCTGGGGGACTGAGAGAGATCCTGTCGAAAGAAAGGAATGGAATGCAATAGAGGGGAATGCAATGGAATTGAATAGAAGAGAGTGGAGTGGAGTGGAGTGCAGTGGAGTGGAGTTCAGTGGAATGGAAAGGAACGCTAACGGATGGAGTGTAATGGAATGGAGTGGAGTGGAGTGTGATGGAGTGGAGTGGAGTGCAATGGAATGTAAGTAATTGAATGGAATGGAGTGTAGAGGAGTGGAGTGGATTGGAGGGGAGTGTAATGGAATGGAATGGACAGAAATGGAGTTGAGTGGAGTGGAGTAGGGTGGAATGGAATGGGATGGGATGGAATGGAATGGAGTGGAGTCTAGTGGAGTGGAGTGGAATAGAATGGAATGTAATGGGATGGGGTGAAATGGAACTGAGGGGAGTGAGAAGGAGAGGAGTGGTGTGGAGTGGAGTGGAATGGAGTGGCAAGGAATGGGATGGAATGGAATGGAGTGAAGAGTAATGGAGTGGAGTAGAATGGAGTGGAGTTGAATGGAATAGAATGGAATGGAATGGATTGGAATGGGATGGAAAGGAATGGCAAAATAAAATGTGAGCTGAGATTGCGCCAGTGCACTCCAGCCTGGGTGACAGGCGACATATTGTAGAAAGAAAGGAATGGAATGAAATTGAGTGCAGTGGAGTGCTGTCAGTGGAATATAGTGTCGTGTTGTGCAGTGGAATGGAGTTGAACGGATTGGGATGGAATGGAAAGGAGTAGAGTGGAGAGGAGTGGAGTGGAATTCAGTCGAATAGAATTGGATGGAATGGAATGGAATGGTGTGTAGTGGAGTGGAGTGGAGTGGAAAGCAATTGAATGGAATGGAATGGAATGGAAAGGAATGATGAAATGAAACGTGAGATGAGATTGTGCCACTGCACTACAGCCTGCATGACGGAATGAGATCCTATTGAAAGAAAGGAATGGAATGGAATAGAGTGGAATGGAATAGAATGGAATGGAGCAGAGTGGAGTGGACTAGAGTGGAGTGGAGTGGAATGGAGTAGAATGGAATTGGATGGAATGGAATGTAGGGGAGTTGAGTGGGGTTATCAGGAGTGCAATGGAATGGGATGGAATCGAATGTAGTGGAGTGCAGTGGAATGGAGTAGAGTGGAATGGGATGGAATGGAATGGAAAGGAACGGTTAGATGAAGTGTGAGCTGAGATTGTGCCACTGCACTCCACCCTAAGTGACTGAGTGAGATCCTTTCGAAATAGAGGAATGGAATGGAAGGAAGGGGAATGGCATGGAATGGAACGGAATGGAACGGAATGGAACGGAGCAGAATGGAATGGAATGGAATGGAACGGAATGGAGTGGAGTGGAGTGGAGTGGAATGGACTGGAATGAAATGGGATGGAATGGAATGGACTTCAGTGGATTGGAGTTGTGTGGAGTGAACAGGCATGGAGTAGAATGGAGTGGAATGGAATCGGAGAGAAGGGAATGGAAAGGAGGAGAGTGGAGTGGAGTGCAGTGGAGTGGAGTGCAGTGGAGTGGAATGGAATGGGATGGAATGGGATTAAATAGAGTGAAGTGGATTGGAGAAGAGTTGTGTGGAATGGACTGCCGTGGAGTAGAATGGAGTGGAATGGAAACGTATAGAATGGAATGGACTGGACTGGAGTGGAATGGAAACGTATAGAATGGAATGGACTGGACTGGAGTGGAATGGAATGGAATGGAATGGAGTTGAGTGTAGTTTAGTGGAGTGGAGTGGATTGTTATGGAGTGGAATGAAAAGCAATGGAATGGCGAATTGAAATGTGAGCTTTCATTTTTCCACTGCACTCCAGCCTGGGTGTCAGAGAGAGATCCTGTCGAAAGAATAGAATGTAAGGGAATGAAGTGGAATGGAATGGAATGGAATAGAGTGGAGTGGAATGGAATGGAATGGAATGGAATGGAATGGAATAGAGTGTAAAGGAGTGGAGTGGAGTAAACCGGAGTGGAGTGGATTGGAGGGGAATGGAGTTGAATGGAATGAGATGGAGTAGAATGGAATAGAGTAGAGTGGAGTGGGGTGAAGTGAAATGGAGTAGAATGGAATGGAGTGGAGTGGAGTGAAGTGAAATGGAGTGGAATGGAATGGGATGGAATGGAATGGATTGGAGTGGAATGGATTGGAGTAGAATGGAATGGGATGGAAAGGAGTGGAGTGGAGTGGAAATGAGTGGAGTGAAATAGAATGGGATGGAATGGAATGGGGTGGAGTGGAGCGAAGTGGAGTTGAATGGAGTGGAAAAGAGTGAAGTGGAGTGGACTGGAGTGGAGTGAAGTGAAATGGAATGGACTGGAATGGTGAAATGAAATCTGAGCTGAAAATGTTCCACTGCACTCCAGCACTGGTGACAGAGTGAGATCCTGTCAAAAGAAAGGAATGAAATGGAACAGAGCGTAATGGAATGGAATGAAATGCAGTGGAGTAGATTGGAGTGGAATGGAGTGTACTGGAAAGAAGTGGAATGGAATGGGATGAAGAGGATTGGAGTTGAGTGGAGTGGAGATGAGTGGAGTGGAGTTGACTGTACTGGAATGGAAAGGGATGGAATGGAGTGGAGTGGACCGGAATGGAGTCATGTGGAATGGAATGGAATGGAAGGGAAGGGAAGGGAAGGGAATCGAATGGAATGGTAAAATGAAATGTGAGCTGAGATTTTGCCACTGCACTCCAGCCTGGGTGACAGAGTGAGAGCCTGTTGAAAGAAAGGAATTGAATGTAATGCAGTGATATCGCATGGAAAGGAATGCAATGAATTGGAGTGGAGTGGACTGGAGTGGAATGCAGTTGAAAGGAATGGGATGGAATGGAATGGAGTGAAGTGGAAAATAGTGGAGTCTTCTGGAGTCAATTGGAGAGGAATGGAACGGGATGGAATGGAGTATTTAAATGAAAAATGAGCAGAATTTGTGCCACTGCACTGCAGCCTGTGAGACAGAGAGATCCTGTCGAACGAAAGCAATGGAATGGAATAGAATGGAATGGAGTACAGTGGAGTGGAGTGGAGTGGACTGGAGTGGTGTGGAATGGAATGGAATGGAATGGAACGGAATGGAATGGAATGGAATGGAATGGAATGGAATGGAATGGAACAGAATGGAATGGAATGGAACGGAATGGAATGGAATGGAACGGAATGGAATGGAATGCAGTGGAGTGGAATGGAGTGGAGTGGAGTGTGGTGGAGTGGTATGGAGTGGAATGTAGTGGAATGGAATTTAATGAAATGGAATGGAGTGGAATGGAATGGAATGAAATGGAATGGAGCAGAATGGAATGGAATGGGGTGGAGTGGAGGCTATAGGAGTGGAATGGAATGGGATGGTATGGAGTGGAGCGGAGTGGTGCGGAGTGGGATGGAGTGCAATGGAATGGAATGGAATGGCATGGCATGGCATGGCATGGCATGGAATGGAATGGAATGGAATGGAACAGATTGGGTAGAAGAGGTGTGGAGTGGGATGTAGTGGAGGGGAGTGGAATGGGGTGGAGTGGACCGGAATGGAATGGAATGGAATGGAGTGGAATGGAATGGAATGGAATGGAACGGATTGGAATGGTGAAATGAAGTGTGAGCTGAGATTGTGCCACTGCACTCCAACATGGGTGATACAGTGAAATCCTGTCGAAAGAAAAAAATGCAATGGAATGCAGTGAAATGGAATGGAGTGGAATGCAGTGGAGTGGAGAGGAGTGGAATGCAGTGGAATGCAGTGGAGTGGAGTGGATTGGAGAGGGACGGAATGGAATGGACTGGAGTGGAGTGGCATGGACTGGAGTGGAGTGGCATGGAATGGAGAGGAGTGGAATGGAATGCAATGGAATGGAATGGAGTGGAGTGGAGTGGAGTGGGGTGGAGTGGAGTGGAGTGGGGTGGAGTGGGGTGGAGTGGAGTGGAATGGATTGGAATGGAATGGAATGGAATGGAATGGAATGGAATGAAATATAAGGAATGGTGAAGTGAAATGTGAGCTGAGATAGTGCCACTGGACTGTATCCTGTGAGAGAGTGATATAATCACAAAAGAAAAGGATGGAATGCAATGGAGCGGAATGGAATGGAATGGAACGTAATGGAACAAAATTGAGTGTAGTGTAATGGAGAGGAGTGGGCTGCTGTGGAATGGAGTGGAATGGAATGTACTGAACTACTGTAAAATTGAGTGGAGTGGTTTGGAGTGGAGTGGAGTGGAGTGGAATGGGTTGCAATGGAATGGAAGGGAATGGAATGGAATGGAATGGAATGGAATGGAATGGTGGGATGATGTGTGAGCTGAGACTGTGCCACTGCACTCCAGCCAGAGTGACTGAGTGAGATCCTGTCGAAAGAAATTAATGGAATGGAATGGAGTGAAATGGAATGGAATGGAATGGAGTGGAGTGGAGTGGAATGGAGTGGAGCAGGCTGGAATGGAGTGGAGTGTAATGGAGTGGAAAGAATTGGGATGGAATGGAAAGGAGTGGAGTGGAGCGGAGTTGTGAGGAGTGGATTGGGGTGGAGTAGAATGGAGTGTAATGGAATCGGAAAGAATGGAATGGAGTGGAGTGGAGTGGAGTTGACAGGAATGTGATTCAATGGGATAAAGGAGTGGAGTGGAGTGGACTGGAGTGAAGTTGTGTGGAGTGCACTAGTGTGGAGTAGAATGGAGTGGAATGGAAATGTATAGAATGGAATGGAGTGGAGTGGAGTGGACTGGAGTAGAGTGGAGTGGAATGGAGTGGAGTGGAGTGGACTGGAGTAGAGTGGAGTGGAATGCAATGGAATGGAATGGAATGGAATAGAATGGAGTTGAGTGGATTGGAGTGGCATGGTGTTGAGTGGATTGTTATGGAATGGAATGGAATGGAATGGAAAACAGAGGAATGGTTAAATGATATGTGAGCTCAGATAGTTCCACTGCTCTACAGCCTGGGTGACAGAGTGAGATCCTGTGGAAAAAAAGGAATGGAAGAGAGTGGAGTGGAATGGAATGGAATGGAATGGAATGGAATGGAATGGAATGCGGTGGAGTGGAGTGGACGGGAATGGAGTGTTATGGAATGTGCTGGAGTGGAATGGAATTGAGTCGAGTGGAGTGGCCTGGTGTGATGTGAAATGGAGTGAAATGGAATGGGATAGAATGGAATGGAGACGAGTTTAGTGGAGTGGAGTTGAATGGAATGGAACAGAATGAAGAGGAGTGGAGTGGAATGGAAGGGAATGGAGTGGAATGGAATGGAATGGAATGGAATGCAACTGAACGGAACGGTGAAAAGAAATGTGAGCTGAGATTGGGACACTGCACTCTAGCCTGGGTGACAGCCTCAGATCCTGTCTAAAGAAAGGAATGGAATGGAATGGGATGGAATGGAATGGAATGGAGTGGATTGAAGTGGAGTGGGTTAGAGTGGAGTCGAGTGGAATGGAGGTGAATGAAGTGGGTTGGAATGGCATGGAGTCAAGTGCAGTGTAGAGTGGAAAGGAGTGGAATGGAATGGAATGGAATGGTTAAAAGGAATGAGAGCTGAGATTGTGCCAGTGTACTCCAGCCAGTATACAGAGTGAGATCCTGTCGAAAGAAAGAAATGGAATGGAATGGAGTGGAATGCAATGCAATGGAATGGAGTGGAGTGGAGTGGAGAGGAGTGAAGTTCAATGTAGAGGAGTTGAGAGGAGTGGAATGGAGTGGGAAGGAATGGGGTGGAATGGCATGTAGAGGAGTGGAGTGGAGTGAAATGGAGTGGAATGAAGTGGAATGGAGTGGGAAGGAATGGGGTGGAATGGCATGTAGAGGAGTGGAGTGGAGTGAAATGGAGTGGAATGAAGTGGAATGGAATGGGATGGATGGTTATGGAGTGGAGAGGAGTGGAGTGGAGTGGAATGGAGTATAAAGGAACGGAATTAAATGCAATGCCATGGAATTGAATAGAATGGATTGGAATGGAATGGAATGGAATGAAATGCAATGGAAGGCAATGGAATTTTGAAATAAAATGTGAGCTGAGATGGTGCTACTGCACTCCTGCCTGGGTGAGAGAGTGAGATCTTGTCGAAAGAATGGAATGGAATGGAATGGAGTGGAGTGCAGTGGAGTGAAGTGGAATGGAGTTGAATGGAATAGGATGGAGTGGAATGGAAAGGAGTGGCTGGAGTGGCGTGGAGTGGAGCTGAGTTGATTGAAATGAAATAGGATGGAATGTAGTTGAGTGGAGTGGAGTGGAGTTTAATGGAATGGAATGGAATGGAATGAAGTAGAGTACAGTTTAGTGAATTGGAGTGAAGTGGAGTGGTGTGGAGTGGAGTGGAGTGGATTGAAATGGACTTGGATGGAATGGAATGGAGTGGAGTGGAGTGCAATTGAATGGAGTGGAGTGGAGTTGAGTGGAGTAGAATGGAATGGGGTGGAATGCAATGGAATGGAATGGAATGGAATGGAATGGAATGCAATGCAATGCAATGGAATTGAATGGTGAAATGAAATGTGATCTGAGATTGTGCCACGGCATTCCAGTCTTGGTGACAATGTGAGATCCTGTTGAAATAAATAAATGGAATGGATTGGTGTGGAGTGGAATGGAATGGAGTGGAGAGAAGAGGAGTGGAGAGGTATGGAGTTTAACGGAATGGCATGGAAAGGAATGGAATGGAGTGGAGTGGAATGGAGTGGAATGGAATGGGAAGTAATGGGAACGAGTGGAGTGTAGTTGAGTGGAGGGGAGAGGAACGGAGTGGAATCGAATGGAATATAGTGGAGTGGAGTGGAATGGAGTGGAATGGAATGGAATGGGATTGAGTGGAGTGGAGTGGAGTGGAGTGGAATGCTGTGGAGTGGAGTTGAATGGAATGGAGTGGACTTGAGTGGAGTGGAGTGGAGTGGAGTGCAACGGAATGGAATGGAATGGAATTGAATGGAGTGGAATGGACTGGAATTAAATGGAATGGAAAGGAATGGATTTGTGAAGTGAAATGTGAGCTGAGATTCTGCCACTGAACTCCGGCCTGGGTGACAGAGTGAGATCCTGTCGAAAGAAACGAATGGAGTGGAATGGAATGGAATGGAATGGAATGGAGTGGAATGGAACGGAATGGAATGGAGTGGAGTGGAGTGGAGTGGATGGAGTAGAGTGGAGTGGGGTGGAATGGAATTCAATGGAATGTGATTGTATGGAATGGAATGGAATGTAGTGGAGTGGAGAGCATTGGAGTGGAATGTGATGGGATGGAATGGAATGTGGTGGAGTGAAGTGGAGAGGAGTAGCTTGGAATGTAGCTGAGTGGCGTGGAGTGGAGATGAGAGGAGAGGAATGGGGTGGAATGGAATTGAATGGAGTGGAATGGAATGGATTTGAGTGGAGTGGAGTAGAGCGGAGTTGAGTGGAGTGGAATGGAGTGGAATGGAATGGGATGGAATGGGATGGAATGGAATGGAATGCAATGCAATGAAATGCAGTGGTGAAATGAAATGTGAGCTGAGATTGGGACACTGCACTTCAGCCATGGTTACAGCATGAGATCCTGTCGAGTGAAATCAAAGGAATGGAATGGAATGGAATGGAGTGGAGTGGAGTGGAGTGGAATGGACTGGAATGGACTGGAATTGAATGAGATTGAATGGGATCAAGTGTAGTGGAGTAGAGTGGAGTGGCATGGAGTGGAATGGAATGGAATGGAATGGAATGGAGTGGAATGGAGTGGAATAGAGGTGCATGGAATGGAAAGGAGTGGAGTGGAGTGATATGGAATGGAATTAAATGGATACAAAGGAATGGAATTCTGAATTGAAATGTGAGCTGAGATTGTCCAACTGCAATCTAGCCTGGGTGACAGAGTGAGATAATATCCAAAGAAATGAATGGAATGGAATAGAGAGGAATAGAAATGAATGGAGTGGAGTGGAGTGGAGTGGAGTGGAGGGGAGTGGAGTGGACTGGAGCAGAGTGGAGTGGAGTAGAATGGAGTTTAATGGAATGTGATCGAATGGAGTGGAGTTCAGTGTAGAAGAGTGGAGAGGAATGGGATGGGATGCAATGGAATGGGGTGGAGCGGTGAGGAGAGCAGTGGGGTGGAATAGAGTGGAGTGGAGTGGACTGGAACAGAGTGGAGTGTAATGGAGTGGAACGCAAAGGGATGGAATGGAATAGAATGGACTGGAATGGTGAAATGAAATGTGAGCTGAGATTGTGCTACTGCACTCCAGCCTTAGTGCAGAGTGAGATTCTGTCGAAAAAACAAATGGAATGGAATGGAGTGGAATGGAATGGAATGAAGGAATGGAATGGAATGGAATGGAATGGAATAGAGTTGAGTGGAGTGGAACGGAATGGAATGGAATGGAATGGAACGGAGTGTAATGCAATGGAATGAAATGGAATGAAAGTAATTGAATGGAACGGAATGGAATGGAATGGAGTGTAATGCAATGGAATGAAATGGAATGAAAGTAATTGAATGGAAAGGAGTGGAAAGTAGAGGAGTTTAATGGAACGGAACGGATCGGAGTGGAATGGAGTGGAATGGAATGGAATGGTGAAATGAAATGCGAGCTGAGATCATGTGACTGCACTCCACCCTGGGTGACAGAGTGAGATCGTGTCGAAAGAAAGGAATGGAATGGAATGGAGTAGAAATGAATGGAATGGAATGGAGTGGAGTAGAGTGGAGTGGAATGGAGTGGAATGGAATGGGATGGAATGGACTGGAGTGGAGTGGATAGGAGTAGATTGGAGTATAGTGGAGTGGAATGGAGTGAAATGGAATTGAGTGGAGTGGAGTGGAGTGGAGAAGAATGGAGTGGAATGGAATGGAATGGAATGGAATGGAAAGGAATGGTGAAAAGAAATGCGAAGTGAGATTGTGCCACTGCACTCCAGCGTGGGTGACAGAGTAAGATCATGTTGAAAGAAAGGAATGGAATGGAATGGAGTGGAATGGAATGAAATTGAATTGAATGAAGTGGAGTTGACTGGAGTGGAGTAGATTGGAGTGGAGGTGAATGGATTGGAGTGGAATGGGATGGAATGGAATGGAAGGGTGTGGATTTGAGTAGAGCAGAGTGGAGTGGAGAGGAGTGGAATGGAGTGGAATGGAAAGAGATGGAATGTAATGGAGTTCAGTGTAGTGGAGTGGAGTGGAGTGGTATGGAGTGGAATGGAATGGAATGGAGTGGAGTTGAGGGGAGTGGAGTGGAGTGAAATGGAATGGAATGGTGAAATGAAATGTGAGCTGAGATTGTGTGACTGCAATCCAGCCTGGGGGACAGATTGAGATCTTTTTGAAAGAATGGCATGGAATGGAATGGAGTCGAATGGAATGGAATTTAATGGAGTGGAAGGGACTGGAGTGGAATTTAGTTGAGTGGAGTGAAATAGAATAGGATGGAATGGAATGGAGTGTGGTGTAGTGGAGTGGAGTGGTGTGAAATGGAATGGATTGGGATGGAGTTTAATGGAGTGGAGTTTATTGGCGTGGAGTAGTGTGGAGTGGAATGGAATGGAATGGAATGGAAAGGAATGAAATGGCATGGTGACATGAAAAGTGAGCTGAGATTGTGCTACTGCACTCCAGCCTGGGTGACAGAGTGAGATCCTGTCGAATGAAAGGAGTGGAATATAATGAAGTGGAATGACATGGAATGTAATGTCATGGAATGGAATGGATTGGAGTGGAGTGGAGTGGAGTGGAATGGAGTGGAATGCAATGAAATGGATTGAAATATAATGGAATGGAATGGAGTGGAGTGGATTTTAGTGGATTGCAGTGGAGTGGAGTGGATTGGAGTGGAATGGAGTGGAATGGAATGCAGCTGAATGGAGTTAAGTGGACTGGAGTGGAGTGGAGTGGAATGGAATGGAATGGAATGGTGAAATGAAGGGTGAACTGAGATTGTGCCACTGCACTGCAGCCTGGGTGTCAGAGTGAGATCCTGTTGAAAGAAAGGAATGGAATGGAATGGAGTGGATTGGAATAGAATGGAGTGGAGGGGAGTGGAGTGGAGTGGAATGGAGTAGAATAGAATGGGATGAAGTGGAATGGAATGGGGTGAAGTGGAGTGGAGTGGAGTGGACTGGAGTGAACTGGAGTGGAATGGAATGGGATGGAATGGAATTGAGTGGAGTGCTTTGGAGTGGAGTGGAGTGGAATGGAGTGGATGGAATGTAATGGAATGGAGTGGAGTGGAGTGGAGTGGAATGGAGTGGAGTGGAATGGAGTGGAGTTTAGTGGAATGGAATGGAATAGAATGCAATGGAATGGAATGCAATGGAATGCAATGCAATGGAATGCAATCCAATGGAATGGTGTAGTGAAAAGTGAGCTGATATTGTGCCACTGCACTGCAGCCTAGGTGACAAAGTGAGATGCTGTCGAAAGAAAGGAATGGAATGGAAAGAAGTGGAATAGAATGGAATGCAGTAGAGTGTTTCATGCACGTCCGTGTGAAGAGACCACCAAACAGGCTTTGTGTGAGCAACACGGCTGTTTATTTCACCTGGCTGCAGGTGGGCTGAATCCGAAAAGAGAGCCTGCGAAGGGACATAGGGTATGGGCCGTTTTATAGGATTTTGGAAGTTAATGGAAAATTACAATCAAAAGGGGTTTTTCTCTGGTGGTCAGGTGCAGGGTTCAAAAGGTGCTCAGTGGGTGAGCTTCTGAGCCAGGAGAAGGAAATTCACAGGGTTAATCACTCAGTTAAGGTGGGGCAGGAAGAAATCACAATTTTGGAATGTCATCAGTTAAGGCGGGGCAGGGCCTTTTTACTTCTTTTGTGATTCTTCAGTTACTTCAGGCCATCTGGGTGTATACGTGCAAGTCATAGGATATGCGATGACTTGGCCTGGACTCAGAGGCCTGACATTCATGCCTTCTTATATTAATAAGAAAAATAAAACAAAATAGTGTTGAAGTGTTGGGGTGGCGAAAATTTTTGGGGGGTGGTATCTAGAGAGAATGGGCGATGTTTCTCAGGGCTGCTTAAAGCGGGATTAGGGGCGGGGTGGGAACATAAAGTGGGAGAGATTAAGCTGAAGGAAGATTTTGTGGTAAGGAGTGATATTGTGGGGTTGTTAGAAAAAACATTTGCTGTGTAGAATTATTGGTGATGGCCTGGATACGGTTTTGTATGAATTGAAAAACTTAAAGGAATAAGAGAAGGAGAAAAACAGATACAAAAGTTCTAAGAATTGGGAGGACCTGGGACATCTGATTAAGAGTGCCTAAGGAGATTCAGCATAGTCCTGCCAGCAAAGATTATTTATTTACTTCAAGAGTTAAGAGTGGCAGTTTGGGGATAGCACAAGGAGATATCAGCTGGGTTGGCTTGGGGAAACAGTGTAAATCGGCAGTGTAAACAAGAGCAGAGCATGTACGAGTAGTTGAGAATGGAGAATAGGAGTATGACTAGACTGAAAATAGTAGGGATGTCAAGTTCTTTGGGGTCACAGTCTAAGTTGGTCCGGTGTCTGGAATGAGACTGAGGCCTAATAAAAAGGAGCTCAAATGGGCTGTACCTTGCAGCAGTCCGAGGACAGGCCTGAATTCTGAGAAGCGAAAGTGGTAAAAGTATTTTCCAGTCCTTTTTAAGTTGGTGGCTGAGCTTGGTGAGGTGTGTTTTTAAAAGACCTTTAGTCCGTTCTACTTTTCTTGAAGATGGAGGATCATAAGGGGTATAAAGGTTTCACTGAATACTGAGAGCCTGAAAAACTGCTTGGCTGGTTTGACTAATAAAGGCTGGTCTATTATCAGACTGTATAGAGGTGGGAAGGCTAATCTGAGGAATTATGTCTGACAGAAGGGAAGAAATGACAGTGGTGGCCTTCTCAGAACATATAGGAAACGTCTTTACTTATTCAGTGAAAGTGTCTATTTAGACTAAGAGGTATTTTAGTTTCCTGACTCGAGACATGTTGAGTAAAGCTAATTTGCCAGTCCTAGGTGGGGGCAAATTCTCGAGCTTGATGTGTAGGGAAGGGAGGGGGCCTGAATAATCCCTGAGGAGTAGTAGAATAGCGGATGGAACACTGAGATGTTATTTCCTTGAGGATAGATTTCCACAATGGAAAGGAAATGAGAGGTTCTCAGAGTCAGGCTAGTAGCTTGTACTATAGCATAGCCTGCCTTTGCTGGTGTGTGGCGATTAGGCCTTGTGGAACTGCCATCAATAAATCAAGTGTGATCATGGTGAGGAACAGGAAAGAAGGAAATATGGGGAAATGTGGTGAACCTCAGGTGGATCAGGGAGATACAGTCATGGGTGTCAGGTGTGGTATCAGGAATAATGTGAGAGACCAGATTGTAGTCCAGGCCAGGAACTTGTAATTGTGGGTAAATGTGGGACTTAACAAACAGTGAGTACAGCTGAAGTAGCCAGGGAGCAGAAAGTATATGTGTCAGGTATGAGGAAGAAAATAGATTTTGGAAGTTATGAGAAATGTAGAGCATGAGTTGAGCATAGTTTGTGATTTTTAGGGCTTCTAACAGTATTAAAGCAGCGGCAGCTGCTGCATACAGACATGAGGGCTAGGCTAAAACAGTAAGGTCAAGTTGTTTGGACAGAAAGGCTACACGGTGTGGTGCTGGCTCTTGTGTAAGAATTCTGACCACACTAATCTTGCCTAGGAAGGAAAGGAGTTGTTCTTCTGTAAGGGATTGAGGTTTGGGAGATTAATCGGACATGATCAGAAGGGAGAGCATGTGTGTTTTTATGAGAATTATGCCGAGATAGGCAACAGATGAGGATGAAATTTGGGCTTGACTGAACTAATGGGGGCTGTCTGTGAAGCCCTGCGGCAGTACAGCCCAGGTAATTTGCTGAGCCTAATGGGTGTCAGGGTCAGTCAAAGGGAAGGAAAAGAGAGGCTGGGATGAAGGGTGCAAAGGAATAGTAAAAAAAAAGCCTGTTTGAGATCCAGAATAGAATAATGGGTAGTAGAGGGAGGTATTGAGGATAGGAGAGTATATGTGTTTGGCACCACTGGGTGGATAGGCAAAACAATTTGGTTGATAAGGCACAGATTCTGAACTAATGCGTAAGACTTGTCTGGTTCTAGGACAGGTAAAATGGGGGAATGGTAAGGAGAGTTTATAGGTTTTAGAAGCCCATGCTGTAGCAGGAGAGTGATAACAGGCTTTAATCCTTTTAAAGCATGTTGTGGGATGGGATGTTGGCATTGAGCGGGGTAAGGGTGATTAGGTTTTAATGGGATGGTAATGGGCATGTGATCGGTTGCCAGGGAAGGAGTAGAGATGTCCCATTCTTGTGGGTTAAGGTGGGGGGATATGAGAGGAAGACGTGAAGGAGGCTTTCGGTTGGGGAGAAGGGTGGCAATGAGTTGTGGCTGTAGTCCAGGAATTATCAGGGAAGCAGATAATTTGGTTAAAATATCTCGGCCTAATAAGGGAACTGGGCAGGTGGGGATAACTAAAAAAGAGTGCATAAAAGAGTGTTGTCCAAGTTGGCACCAGATTTGGGGAGTTTTAAGAGGTTTATAAGCCTGGCCATCAATACCCACAAGAGTTATGGAGGCAAGGGAAACAGGCCCTTGAAAAGAAGGTAATGTGGAGTGGGTAGCCTCCGTATTGATTAAGAAGGAGATGGACTTACCCTCCACTGTGAGAGTTACCCGAAGCTTGGCATCCGTGATGGTCTAGGGGGCTTCTGAGGTGATCAGGCAGTGTCAGTCTTCTGCCGCTAAGCTGAGAAGATCTGGGAAGAAGTCAGAGAGCCTTGGGCCAGAGTTCCAGGGGCTCTTGAAGTGGCTACCAGGTGAGTTGAACCGTCCAATTTTCAGTGGGGTCCCGCACAGATGGGACATGGCTTAGGACGAATCCCGGGCTGAGGGAATTCCTTGGCTTGGTGGTCAGGCTTTTGGCACTTGTAGCAAGCTCCTGGGGGACGAGGTTCTGGAGGAACGCCTGGCTGCTGAGGTTCAGGCGCTTGGAAGTTCTTGTGTGCTGGAGATGTGGCTGGGGTTTGTCTCACAGTGGAGGCAAGGAATTGCAACTTTTTTCTGTTATTGTACACCATGAAGGTGAGGTTAATTAAGTCCTGTTGTGAGGTTTGAGGGCCAGATTCCAGTTTTTGGAGTTTTATTTAATGTCGGGAGCAGATTGGGTAATAAAATGTATATTGAGAATAAGACGGCCTTTTGACCTTTTAGGGTCTAAGGCTGTAATGCATCTCAGGGTTGCTGCCAAACGAGCCATTAACTGGGCTGGATTTTTATATTTGATGAAAAAGAGCCAAAACGCTATCTGATTTGGGATAAAGAAAAAGGAGCATTAAACTTGACTCTGCGTTTAGTTCTAGCCACCTTTTTAAGAGTAAATTGCTGGGCATGTGGGGGAGGGCTAGTCACAAAACGAAACTGTAAGCCAGACCAGGTGTGAGGAGGGGAAGCAATAAAAAGATTACAGGTGGAGGAGCGGAGGCTGAGGAAAAATTGGGACCCAGCTTGGGCTGGCAAGGAGGGGAGAGGTCAGATGTGTCTGTAGAAAAGGAAGATTAGAAAGACTCAGCGACACCTGGGGATGGGATTGAGGGGACAGGAGGGAGGGAAAGAAGGAAGATTTGGGACGAGTTGCACTGGGCACAGAGACGAGGAAGGGACTGATGTGTAAAAGAATGCCTGGACGTCAGGCACCTCAGACCATTTGCCCATTTTACGGCAAGAATTATTTAGATCTTGTAGGATGGAAAAATTGAAAGTGCCGTTTTCCAGCTATTTGGAACTACTGTCGAGTTTGTATTGAAGTCAAGTGGCATGGCAGAATAAAATAAGGCATTTAGGTTTTAGGTGACGTGTGAGTTGAAGAGGTTTTAAGTTTTTGAGAACACAGGCTAAGGGAGAAAAAGGAGGAATAGAAGGTGGAAACTTGCCCATTGTGAAGGAGGCAAGCCCAGAGAAAAGAGTACAGACACGGAGAAGGGGTGGGGGTTCTTCCCCTCCAGAAAAGCAGAGAAAGGTTTGTAGCACGGAAATAAGGGATTGGGGCACAGAGATAAGAGGTCAGGGTGGGGAAATAAGGGATTGGGGTGCAGTGATAAGAGGTTGGGTTGTGGAAATAAGCGATTGTGGGGTTCTTGCCCCCAAGGAAAGCAGGACTTGCTGCTAATGGTGAAGGAGAAGGGGTTGAGGGGTACTTGCCCCTGCCCTAGGAAAGTGGGACTTGCCGCTAAGGGTGAAGGAGAAGGGGTTGAGGGGTACTTGCCCCTGCCCAGGAAAGCAGGACTTGCCGCTGAGGGTGAAGGAGAAGGGGTTGAGGGTTACTTACCCCTGCCCCAGGAAAGGCAGAGAAGGGGTAGAGACAAGGAGAGAAGGGGTTGGGGTACTTGCCCCTTCCCCAGAAAAGTGGGACTTGCCCCTAAGGGTGAAGGACCAAGGCAGGAGTCCCTGCGTTGTCTGACACCCTTGAAACGTGGGTGTATAATCAGAGAGGCGACCCTGCAATGATTAAACACCAAGGGAAGGCTGCCTTCCCAGTCCGTGACCAGCGCCGGAGTTTTGAGTCCACGGATAAAACGTGTCTCCTTTGTCTCTACCAGAAAATGAAAGGAATTGAAATTAAGAGAAGGGAGAGATTGAAGTTTGGCCCCAAGATTGAAAGGAGAAAGAGGTTGAGGGATAGGGAGGGAGGTTGGAGAAGAGAGTAAAAAGAGGCCGCTTATTGGATTTGAAATTGGTGAGATGATTCTTGGGCTGGTCAGACTGAGGACCTGAGGACATAGGTGGATCATTCTTACGGAACAAAGAGCAGGAGGACGGGGGATTGATCTCCCAAGGGAGGTCCCCTGATCCGAGTCACGGAACAAAATTTCATGTGCGTCAGTGTGAACAGACCACCAAGCAGGCTTTGTGTGAACAACAAGGCTGTTTATTTCACCTGGGAACAGGTGGGCGGAGTCCAAAAAGATAGTCAGAGAAGGGAGATGGGGTGGGGCCGTTTTATAGTATTTGGGAAGTTAATGGAAAATTACAGTCAAAGGGGGTTGTTCTCTGGTGGACAGGGGCGGGGATCACAAGCTGCTCAGTGGGTGAGCTTCTGAGCCAGAGAAGGAAATTCACAGAGTTAATCACTCAGTTAAGGTGAGACAGGAAAAAATCACAATGGTGGAATCTCATCAGTTAAGGCGGGGCAGGGCCTTTTCACTTCTTTAGTGATTCTTCAGTTACTTCAGGACATCTCGGTGTATAGGTGCAAGTCACAGGGGATGCGATGGCGTGGTGTGGGCTGAGAGGCCTCACAGAAGGAGGTGGAGTTGAGTGGAGTGGAGTGGAATGGAATGGGATGGAGAGGAATGGAATGGAGTCGAGTGGAGTAGAGTGGAATGGAATGGGATTGAATGGAGTGGAGTAGAGTGGAGTGAAGTGTAATGCAATGGAATGGAGTGGAGTGAAGTGGAGGGGAAAACAATGGAATGGAATGCAAGGGAATGGAATGGTGAAATGAAATATGAGCTGAGATTGTGCCACTGCACTCAAGCATGCGTGACAGAGTAAGATCATGTCAAAAGAAAGGAATGGAATGGATTGGAGTGGAAAGTAATAGAATGGAATAGAGTGGAGTGTAGTGGAGTGGACTGGAGAGGAATGGAGTGGAATGGGGTGGAATATAATGGGATGGAATGGAATGGAGTGGAGTTGAGTGGAGTGGAGAGCAATGAAGTGGAATGGAATGTGATGGAATGAAATGGAGTGGAGTGGAGTGGAATGGAATGGAATGGAAAGGAGCAGAATGGAGTGGGGTGGAGTGGGGTGGAGTGGAATGGAATGGAATGGGATGGAATGGCATGGCATGGAGTAGAGTGGAGTGGATTGGAGTGCAATGGACTGGAAGGGAATGGGATGGAATGGAAAGGAGTGGAGCTGAGTGGAATGGAATGGAAAGGCACGGAATGGAGTGGGGTGGAGTGGAATGGAATGGAATGGAATGGAATGCAATGGAATGGAATGGTGAAGTGAAATTTGAGCTGAGATTGTGCCACTGCACTTCAGCCTGGGTGAAAGACAGAGATCATGTCGAAAGAAAGGAATGGAAGGGAATGGAGTGGAATGGAAAGGAACGCAATGGAGTGGAGATGAATGGAATGGAGTGGAATAGACTGGAGTGTAGTGGAGTAGAGTGGAGGGGAATGGAGTGGAATGGAATGGAGTGGAGTGGAGTGGAGTGAAGTGAAATGGAGTGGAAAGGAATGGGATGGAATGGAATGGAGTGGAGTACAGTGGAGTCGAGTGGAGTGGAGTGGAATGGAGTGGAGTACAGTGCAGTCGAGTGGAGTGGAGTGGAATGGAATAGGATGGAAAGGAATGTAGTGAACTGTAGTGGAGTGGAGTGGAATGGAATGGTACGGAATGGAATGGAATGGGATGGAATGATGAAATGAAATGACAGCTGAGATTTCGCCACTGATCTCCAGCCTGAGTACAGAGTGAGATCCGGTCGAAAGAAAGAAATGAAATGTAATGGAGTGGAATGGAATGGAAAGGAGTAGAGAGAAGTGGAGTGGAGTGGAGAGGAGTGGAGAGGAGTGGAATGGAACGGAAAGGAATGGGGTGTAAAGGGATGGAGTGGAGTAGATTGGAGTGCAGTGGAAGGGAGTGAAATGGAATGAAATAGAATGTAATGGAGTAGAGAAGAGTGGAGTGGAGTGGAGGAAAGTGGAGTGGAATGGAATGGAATGCAATGGAAAGGGATGGAATGGAATGCAATGGAAACGAATGGAATTGAATGGAATGGAACCTAACGGAATCTTGGAATGAAATGTGAGCCGAGATGGTGCCACTGAACTCCAGCCTGGGTGACAGAGTGAGATCCAGTAAAAGAAAGGAACGGAATGGAATGGAGTAGAATGGAATGGAACAGAGAGAACTGGAGTAGAGTGGAGTGGAACGGAGTTGAGTGGAATGGGATGGAGTGGAATGGAAAGGAATGTGTTGGAGTGGAGAGGAGCGGAGAGGAGCTGAATGGAGTGGATTGGAATAGGATGGAATGGAGTGGAGTGGAGTGGAATAGAATTGAATGGAGTGGACTGGAATGGAATGATGTGGAGTGGAATGCAGTGAGGGGAGTGGAGTGTAATGGAATGGAAGGGAATTTGATAGAATGGAATGGAATTGAGTGAAGTGGAGTTGAGGGGAGAGGAATGGCAAGGAGTGGAGTGGAGTTCAGCAGAGTGGAAGGGAATGGAATGGATTGGAAGGGTATGGAATGGAACGGAATGCAATGGAAAGGAATGGAATACAACGGAATGCCATGGTGAAATGAAATGAAAGCTGAGATTGTGCCACTGCACTCCAGCCTGGGTGAGAGAGTGAGATCCAGTCAAAAGAAAGGAATGGAATGTAATGGGGTGGAATGGAATTGAATGGACTGGAATAGAGTGGAGTGGAGTTGAGTGGAGTGGAATGTAGTGGAATGGAATGGGATGGAACGGAATGGAATGGAATGGATTGAGTGGAGTGGATTGGAGCAGAGTGGAGTGGAATGGACTGGAATGGAATGGGATGGAACAGAATGGAGTGCAGTGGACTGGAGTGGAGTGGAATGGAATGAAATCGAATTGGATTGAATGAAATGGAACGGAATGGAGTTGAGTAGATTTGAGTGGAGTGGAGTGGAATGGAATTGAGTGGAAAGGAATGGGATGGAATGAAATGGAGTGAAGTAGAGTGGAGTGCAGTTGAGAGGAATGGAGTGGAATGGAATGAAGTGGAGTGGAGTGGAATTCAGTGGAATGGAATGGCACGGAGTGGAATGGCATGGAGTGGAATGGAATGGAGTTGAATGGAGTGGAGTGGAGTGGAAGGGAATGGAATGGAATGGAATGGAGTGCAATGCAATGCAGTGGAACGGAATGGAATGGAATGGAATGCAATGTAATGGAACGGTGAAATGAAATGTGAGCTGAGATTGTGTCATGGCACTCCAGCCTCGGTGACAGCATGAGATCCTGTCAAAAGAAACGAATGGAATGGAATGGATAAGAATAGAATGGAGTGGAGTGGAGTGGCATGGAGTGCAGTGGAGTGGGGTGGAGTTGAATGGAGAAGAATGGAATGAGATGGAATGGAATTGAATGGAGTGTAGTGGAGTTGAGAGTAGTGGAGTGGAGTGGAATGCAGTGGAATGGAATGGGGTTGAATGGGATCGAGTGGAGTGGGGTGGAGTGGAATGGAGTAGAATGGAATGGGATGGAATGGAATGGAATGGAGTGGAGTGGAGTTGAGTGGAGTGGAGTGGTGTGGAATGCAATGGGGTGGAATGGGATCGAGTGGAGTGGAGTGGAGTGGACTTGAATGGAATTGAAAGGAATGTAGTGGAGTGGAAAGGAATGGAATGGAATGGAATGGAAAGGAATGGAGTTGAGTAGAGTGGAGTGGAATGGAATGGAATTAAATGGAATGGAATGGAAAAGAATTGTGAAAAGAAGTGTGAGGTGAGATTTTGCCACAGCACCCCAGCGTGCTTGAGAGTGTGAGATCCTGTCGAAAGAAAGGAATGAAATGGAAGGAATTGGAATGCAATGGAATGGAGTGGAATGGAGTGGAGTAGTGTGGGGTGGAGTGGAGTGGTGTGGGGTGGAGTGGAGTGGAGTGGAATGGATTGCAATTGAAAGTGATGGAATGGAATGGAACGGTGATTAGTGGAATGGAGTGGAGTGGAGTGGAAAGTAATGGAATGGAATGGAGTGGAGTAAATTGGAGTGGAATGAAATGGACAGGAATCAATGGAATGGAATGGAATGGAATGGAATGGAATGGAAAGGTGAAATGAAATGTGAGGTGAGATCGTGTGAATGCACTCCAGCCTGGGTGACAGACTGAGACCCTTTCAAAAGAAATGAACGGAATGGAATGGAGTGGAATGGAATAGAATGGAGTGGAGTGGAGCAGAATGGAATGGAGTGGAATGGAATGGGATGTAAAGGAAAAGAATGGAGTAGATTGGAGTGGAGTGGAGTGCAGTGGAGTAGAGTGGAGTGGAGTGGAGTGCAGTGGAGTAGAGTGGAGTGGAATGCAGTGGAATGGAATGGGATGGAATGGAATGGTGTGGAGTGGAGTGGAGTGCGGTGGATTGGAATAGAGTGGAATGCAATGGGATGGAATGATACGGAGTGGAGAATAGTGGAGTGGAGTGGACTGGTGCTGAATGGAATGGAATGAAGTGGAGTGGAGTGGAGTGGAGTGGACTTGTGTGAAATTGAATGGAATGGAAAGGAATGGAATAGAATTGTATAGAGTGGAATGCAATGGAATGGAATCGTGAAATGAAAGGTGAGCTGAGACTGTGTCACTGCACTGCAGCCTGGTTGGCAGAGTGACATCCTGTCGAAAGAACGGAATGGAATGGAACGCAGTGTAATGGACTGCAATGAAGTACAATGTAATGGAATGAAGTGGAATGAAATGGAGTGGAATGGAATGGTGTGGAGTGGGGTGGAGTGGGATGGAGTGGAATGGAGTGGAATGGAATGGGATGGAATGGAATGAAATGGAGTGGATTGGATTGGAGTGGAGATGAATGGAATGGAGTAGAATTGGATGGAAGGTAATGGACTTAAGTGGACTGGAGTGGAGTGGAATGGAGTGGAGTGGGGTGGAGTGGGGTGGAGTGGAATGGTATGGAATGGAATGGAATCGAATGGAATGGAATGGTGAAGCAGAAAGTGAGATGAGATTGCGCGACTGCAATCCAGCCTGGGTGAGAGAGTGCGATCCTGTCGAAAGAAAGGAATGGAAAGGAATTGAGTGGAATGGAATGGGATTGCACGGAGTGCAGTGGAGTGGAGTGGAATGGATTAGGTTGCAATGAAATCGAATGCAGTGGAGTGGAGTGGAATGGAATTGCTTGGAATGGAATCGAATGCAGTGGAGTGGAGTGGAGAGGAATGGAATGGAATGGTCTGGAATGGAAAGGATTGAAATGGAATGGTGAAATGAAATGTGAGCTGAGATTGTGTCACTTCATTCCAGCCTGGGTGACACAGTGAGATTCTGTCGAAAGAAAGGAATGGAATGCCATGGAATGGAGTTGAGTTGAGTGGAATGGAGTGGACTGGAGTGGAGTGGAGTTTAGTGGAATTGAGTGGAATGGAATGGGGTGAAATGTAATGGAGTGGAATTTAGTGGAGTGGACTGGAGTTAATTGGAGTGGAAAGGAGTGGAAAGGAATGCAGTGGAGTGGAGTAAAGTGGAGTGGACTGGAGTGGAATGGAATTGAACGGAAAGGAATTGTATGGGATGGAATGGAATGGAATGGTGAAATGAAATTTGAGCTGTGATTCTCCCACTGTACTCCTGCCTGGGAGACAGAGTGAGATGCTATCGAAAGAAAGAATGGATTGAATTGGAATGGAATAGAGTGGAACGGAATGGATTGGAGTGGACTGGAGTGGAGTAGAGTGGAGTGGATTGGAATGGAGTGGAATGGGATGGAATGTAATGCAATGAAATGGTGTGGACTGGATTAAAGTGGAGTGGAATGGAAAAGAGTGGACTGGAAAGAGAAGGAATGGAATGGAGTGGAGTGGACTGCAGTGGAGTGGAGAGGAATGGAGTGGAAAGGAATGGAACGGAATGGAGTTGAAGGGAGTGGAGTGGAGTCAATAGAATGGAATGGAGTGAAATGCAATGGAGTGGTGGGGAATGGAATGGAATATAATGGAATGGAATGGAATGGAATGGAATGGAAAGGAATGGAATGCTGAAATGAAATGTGAGCTCAGTCTGTCACACGGGATCTCATTCTGTTACCCAGTCTGGAATGTAGTGGCACAATCCCAGCTCACATTACAATTCACCATTTCATTCCATTCTGTTCCATTCCATTCCATTCCATTCCACTCCAATCCACTCCCCTCCAATCCACTCCACTCCATTCCATTCCATCCCATTCCATTCCACTCCACCCAACTCCACCCCACTACACAAATCCATTCCATCCCACTCCATTCTATTCCAGTCCACTAAACACCACTCCAAACCACTCCACTCCAATCTACTCCATTCCATTCCATACCATTCCACGCCACTCCATTCCTGTCCATCCCATTCCTTTCCACTCCAATCTACTCCACGCAACTCCTCTACACTCCAGCCCATTTCTTTAAATCCCATTCCATTCCACTCCATTCCACTCCAGTCCATTCCACTCCACTCCTGTCCACTCCACTCCATTCCATTCCACTGCTCTCCACTCCACTCCACTACATTCCATTCCTTTCTTTTTACAGGCACTCACAATGTCACCTAGGCTGCAGTGCAGTGGCACAATCTCAGCTCACATTACATTTCACCATTTCATTCTGTTCCGTTCCATCCCTTTCCATTCCACTCCATTCCACTCCAATTAACTCCACTTCGCTCCACTCCACCCCACTCCATTCCATTCCATCAAATTCCATCCCATTGCATTCCACTTTACACCACTCCACTCCACTCCAATCCACTCCAATCCACCCTACTCCACTCCATTCCATTCCATTCCACGCCATTACATTCCCTTCCTTTCTTTTGACAGGATATCACTCTGTCACCCAGGCTTTACTGCAGTGACACAAGTTCAGCTCACATTTCATTTCACCATTCAATTCCATTCCATTCCATTCCATGACATTACATTCCTCTCCACTCCTCTCCTCTCCACTGCGCTCCACTCCATTCCTTTCCACTGAATTCCACTCCACTCCATTCCATTCCACTCCATTCCATTCCATTCCTTCGTATTCCATTCCACTCCATTCCACTCTACTCTACTCCAGTAAAATCGGCTCCACTCCACTACACTCCATTCCATTCCATTTCATTCCATTCCACTCCACTCCTCTCCACTCCAATCCATTCCTCTGCACTCCAACCCATTCCAAACCATTCCATTCCAATCCACTCCAGTCCACTCCACTGCACTACACTCCATTTGGCTCCAACTCAGTCCATTCCATCCCATTCCTTTCCACTCCATTCCACTCCACTCCACTGCACTCCACTGCACTCCATTCCACTCCATTCCATTCCGTTCCCTTCCATTCCTTTCCATTCCTTTCTTTAGACAGGATCTCTTTCTGTCACCCAGGCTGGAGTACAGTGGCACAAATTCAGCTCACATTTCATTTCAACATTCCACTCCATTCCATTCCATTCAACTCCACTCCACTACATTCCATTCCATCCCATTCCATTGTACTCCTTTCCTCTACAGTGCACCCCACTCCACTAAACAACACTCCACTCCACTCCACTCCACTGCATTCCATTCCATTCCATTACACTCAATTCCCCTCCATTCCTTTCTTTCGACAGGATCTCACTCTGTCACCCAGTCTGGAGTGAAGTCACACACTCTCAGCTCACATTACATGTCACCATTTCTTTCCATTTCATTTCATTCAATTCCATTCCATTCCATTTCATCAGACTCAACTCCACTGCACTGCACTCCACTCCAATGCATTCCATTCCACTCCACTCCACTCCACTCTACTACACTCCAGTCCATTCCATTCCATTCCATTCCATTCCAGTCTATTCCATGCCATTCCTTGCTTTCAACAGGATCAAACTCTGTAACCCAGGCTGTCGTGCCATGACAAAATCTCAGCTCACATTTCATTTCACGATTCCATTCCATTCCTTTCCATTCCATTCTATTCTATCCCATTCCATTCTATTCTATCCCATTCCATTCCACTCCATTCCACTCCACACCACTCTACCGCACTCCACTCCAGTCCATTCCATTCCAATCCATCCCATTCCATTCCAATCCACTCCACTCCACTCTTCTCGACTCCAATCCACTCCACTTCATTCCATTCCATTCCATTCCATTCCATTGCACTCCATTCCTTTCCATTCATTTCATCGAAACCATCTCACTCTGTCACCCTGGCTATTTAACAGTGGCACAATCTCAGCTCACATTTTATTTCACCATTCCATTCCATTCCATTCCATTCCACTCCACTCAACGCCAATCCACTCCACTCAACTCGATTCCACTCCATTCCATTCCATCCCATTCCATTCCACTCCATTGCACTCCACTCCACGACATTCCACTCCTGTCAACTCAACTCCACTCCATTCCATTCCATGCCATCCCATTCCACTCCATTCCACTCCACTCCACTCTACTCCAGTCCACTCCACACCACTCCATTCCACTCCATTCCATTCCATTCCAGTCCATTCCAATCCACTCCACTCCACTCCAATCCACTCCATTCCATCCCATTCAATTCCACTCCACTCCACTCCACTCCATTCCACTCCACTCCAGTCCATTCCCCTCGGCTCCACTTCAGTCCATTCCATCCCATTATATTCCACTCCATGTCACTCCACTCCACTCCACTCCATTCCACTCCACTCCAGTCCATTCCCCTCGGCTCCACTTCAGTCCATTCCATCCCATTATATTCCACTCCATGTCACTCCACTCCACTCCACTGCATTCCACTCCACTGCATTACATTCCATCACATACCATTCTACTCCTTTCCACTCCACTCCACTCCACTCCACTCCATTCCATTCCATTCAATTCCATTCCATTCCACTCTATTCCATGCCATTCTTTTCTTTCAACGCGTTCTCACTCTGTCACCCAAGCTGGAGTGCAATGGCACAATCTCAGCTGACATTTCATTTCACCATTCCATTCCATCTCAGTCCATTCCATTTCATTCCATTGGATTCCATTCCATTCCACTCCATTACACTTCACTCCACTCCACTTCACTCCACTCCATTCCACTCCATTCCACTCCATTCCACTCCACCCCATTACAGTCCACTCCACTCTATTCCAACGCATCTCATTCTGTTACACTACACCCCACTCCACTCGAATCCACTCCTTGCCATTCCATTCCACTCAATTCCATTCCATTCCTTTCTTTCAACAGGATCTCTCTCTGTCACCCAGGCTGGAGTGCAGTAGCACAATTTCAGCTCACATTTCATTTCAGCACTACATTACATTACATTACATTACATTAATTACATTTTATTCCATTCCATTCCATTCCACTCCATTCCATTTCACTCCACTTCACTTCACTCCACTACATTACACTCCAACACATTCTGTTCCACTCCACTCGACTCCACTCTATCCCATTCCATTCCATTCTGCTCCCTTCCACTCCACTGCACTCCACGCCAATCCATTCAATTCCATTCCATACCATTCCACTCCACTACATTCGACTCAACTCCACTGCACTCCACTCCACTTCATTCAATTCCATTCCATTCCATTCCATTCCGTGCGTTTCCATTCCTTTCTTTCGACAGGATCTCATTCTGTCACCCAGGCTGGAATGCAGTGCCACAATCTCAGTTCACAATTTATTTAAGCATTCCATTCCGTTGCATTCCATTCTATTCTATTGCATTGCATTCCTTTCCATTCCATTCCATTAAATTCCGTTCCATTCCATTCCATTCCATTCCACTACGCTCCACTCTACCCCATTCCATTAAATTCCATACCATTCCTTTCCACTCCTTTCCACTAAACTACACTCCACTCCACTCCACTCCATTGCATTCCACTCCATTCCACACCATTCCATTCCATTCCTTTCTTTTGATTGCATCTCATGCTGTCACTCAGGCTGGAGTGCAGTGGCGCAATCACAGCTCACATTTCATTTCACCATTCCATTCCGTTGGATTCCATTCCCTTCCATTCCATTCCATTGCATTCCATTCCACTGCACTGAACTCCACTACACTCCACGCCATTCCACTCCACTCCACTCTAATCCACTCTACCTCATTCCATTCCATCCAATTCCATTCCACTCCATTCCACTACACTCCTATCTGCTCCAGTCCATTCCATCTTATTCCATTCCGCACCATTCAGCTCCTCTCCACTCCAATCCACTCCATCACAGTCCTTTCGATTCCACTGCATCCCATTCCATTCAACTCCATTCCACTCCACTCCACTCCATTGCATTCCATTCCATTCCATTACACTCTATTCCATTACACAGCATTCCATTCCATTCCATTCCATTACACACCATTCCATTCCATTCCATTCCATTCCTTTCTTTTGACGGGATCTCACTTTGTCACACAGGCTGGATTGCAGAGGCACCATCTCAGCATATGTTTCATTTCAAAATTCCATTGCATTCCATTCCATTCCATTGCATTGCTTTCCATTCCGTTACAATGCATTCCACTCCATTCCATTCCTTTCCTTTCCATTCTACTCCACACTACTGAGCTACACTCCTCTCTTCTCCACTCCATTCCATTCCATTCCCTTCCATTCCACTGCATTCCACACCATTCCTCTCCATTTCACTCCACTACACTACATCCCATTACACCACATTACTTTCCACTCCATTCCACTCCACTCCACTCCACTCCAATTCACTCCACTCAACTCCATTCCATTCCAAGCAATACTATTCTTTGCATTGCATTCTATACAATTCCATTCCTTTCATTTCCGTTCCATTCCATTGCACACCACTCCACTCCACTCCATTCCATTCCACTCCATTCCACTCCACTGCAATCCACTACATTCCACTCCACTCCACTCTATTCCATTCTTTTCTATCCCATTCCATCCCACTCCATTCAGCTCCACTCCACTCCAGTCCAATCTATTCCACACCACTCCAATCCATTCCATTCCTTTCGGTTCCATTCAATACCATTATATTCCACTCCATTCCACTCCAATCCACTGCAATACATTCAATTCCACTCCATTCCACTCCACTCAGCTCCACCCCACTCCATTCCATTCTACTCCACTCCACTACACTACACTCCATCCCATTAAATCCCATTCCAATCCTCTCCACTCTACTCCACTCCATGCCATTCCATTCCTTTCGATTTCACTGCACTAAACTCCACTCCACTCCACTGAACTCCAGTCCATTCCATTCCATTCCACTCCATTCCCCTCCACTCCACTGCACCCCACTCCATTCCATTCCTTTCCATTCCATTACATTCCATACCACTCCACTCCACTCCACTCCACTTCATGCCACTGCACCCCATTCCATTCCATCCCATTCCTTTCCACTCCATTCGAATCCACTCCAGGATACTCCAATCAACTCCACTCCAATCCATTCCATTCCATTCCACTCCGTTCCATTCCATTCCTTTCTTTTGACAGGATCTCAATCTGTCACCCAGGTATGATTTCAGTGGCACAATCACAGCTCACGTTTCATTTCACCATTCCATTCCATTCCATTCCGTTCCAATCCATTCCACTCCGCTGCACTCAACTCCACTCCACTGTATTCCATTCCACTACATTCCACTCCACTCCACTTCATCCACTCGACTCCATTCCACTCCACTCTAATCCATTCCATTCCACCCCATGCCTTTGCACTCCATTCCATTCCACTCCACTCCACTCCACTCCATTCCATTTCATTCCTTTCTTTCAACAGGATCTCACTCTGTCACCCTTGCTTCAGTGCAGTGGCACAATATCAGCTCACCTTTCATTTCACCATTCCACTCCATTGCATTCCATTCCATTCCATTCCATGCCATTCCATTCCACTCCATTCCATTCCGTTTCATTTCTTTCCATTTCATACAAGTCCACTCCAATCCACTCAACTCCACTCCATTCCATTCACCTCCATTCCACTCCAATCCACTACACTCCATTCCATTGCACTACCTCTTATTCCATCATTCTCCATTCCACTCCACTCCACTCCACTGCATTCCATTCCATTCCATTCCATTCTATTGCATTCCATTCCATTCCATTCCATTCCACTCCATTCCTTTCCATTACTTTCTTATGAAAGGATCTCAGTCTGTCACAGAGGCTGGAGGGCAGTGACACAATCTCAGCTCACATTTCATTTCACCATTCCATTTAATTCCATACCATTCCAGTCCATTCCACTCCAATCCACTCCACTCCTATCCACTCCATTCCATTGCCTCACATTCCATTCCACTCCAATCCACTCCACTCCACTAGATTCCATTCCATCCCATTCCATTCCTCTCCATTCCAATCCACTCTATTCCACTCCACTCCAATCCACTCCACTCCACTCCAATCAACTCCACTCCCCTCCACTCCATTGCATTCCATTCAATTCCATTCTATTACCCTCTATTCCTTTCCATTTTCTTTCCACAGGATCTGACTCTGTCACCCAGGCTAAAGTGCAATGGCACAATCTCAGCTCACATTTCATTTCACCATTCCATTCCATTGCAATCCATTCCGTTTCACTACATTGAATTCCATTCGATTCCATTCAATTCCATTCCATTCAATTCCATTCCGTTGCACACCACTCCACTCCGTTCCATTCCATTCCATTCCACTCCATTCCACTCCACTCCACTACAGTCCACTCCAGTCAATTCCATTGCATCCCATTCCATTACACTACATCCCACTCCACTCAACTCCACTCCATGCTGTTCTATTCCACTCCATTCCATTCCATTCCTTTCTTTCGACAGGATCTCTCTCTGTCACCCAGGATGGAGTGCAGTAGCACAATCTCAGCTCACATTTCATTTCACCATTCCATTCCACTCCATTCCATTCCATTCTATCCCATTCCATTGCACTCCATTCCCCTCCACTCCACTCCACTCCACTCCATTCCATTCCACACCATTACATTTCATTCCGTTTTTTCGACAGGATCTCATGCTGTCACACAGGCTGCAGTGCAGTGGCGCAATCACAGCTCCCATTTCGTTATACCATTCCATAAAGATGGATTCTATTCCATTCTATTGCATTCCATTGCATTCCATTCTTTTCCATTCCACTCCACTGAACTCCACTGCACTCCACGCCATTCCACTCCATTCCAGACCACTCAGCTTCATTCCATTCCTTCCAATCCTATTCAACTCCATTCCACTCTATTCCACTACACTACACTACACTACACTCCTTTCCATCCTATTCCTTTCCACTCCATTCAGCTCCTCTCCATTGCACTCCACCTCACTCCCATGCATTCTACTCCATCCCGTTCCATTCAACTGCATTCCACTCCACTGCACTCCACTCCACTACCCTCCATTGCATTCCATTCCTTTCCATACTTTTCTTTCTACAGGCTCTCACTCTGTGACCCAGGCTGGAGTGCAGTGGCACCATCTCAGCTCACATTTCATTTCAAAATTCCTTTGCATTCCATTCCATTCCATTGCATTCCATTCCATTCCTTTCCATTCCATTCCACTGCATTCTAATCCAATCTACTCCACTCCTCTACAATCGATTCCACTCCGTTCTGTTGTATTCCATTACATTCCACTCCATTCCACTCCACTCCAATACACTCCACTCCATCTTATTACACCCTTTCCTTTCCACTGCATTCCACTCCACTGCACTCCACCACATTCCACTGCACCCCACGGCATTCCATCCCATTCCATTCCATTCTATTCCACTGCATTGCTTTCCATTTCTTTTTTCAACAGGATCTCACTCTGTAACCAGGCTGGAGAGCAGTGGCACCATCTCAGCTCACATTTCATTTAACCATTCCATTCCATTGCATTCCATTCCATTCCATTCCATTCCACTCCACTGCACTCCACTCCACTCTACTACATTCCTTTCCAGCCCATTCCATTCCACTCCATTCCATTCCACTCTGCTCCACTCCACTCAAGTCCTTTCTCTTCTGTCCCATTCAATTCCACGCCATTCCACTACACTACACTCCAATCCACTACAATCGACTCCATTCCATTCCAGTCCATGCCATGCCATTCCGCTAAATTCCACTCAACTCTACTCCACTGCACTCCATTCCACCCCACTCCTCTCCAGTCCACTCCATCTCACTCCTCTCCACTCCACCCCATTCCATTCCATCCCATCCCATTCCACTCCACTCCTTTCAATTCCACTCAACTCCACTCCACTCCATTCCATTCTGTTTAATTCCATTCGACTCCCTGCCACTACACTACACTACACTGGATCCCATACCTTCCCAATCCATTGCACTCCTTTCCACTCCACTCGATTCCACTCTACTCCGCTCCGATACATTTCATTCCAACCTATTCCATTCCACTCCATTCCACTCCACTCCAATGCACTACATGCCACTACACTCCATTCCAATCCATACCGTTACATTCCGCTGCATTCCATTCCATTACTTTCTTTCGACAGGAACTCATGCTATCACACAGTCAAGAGTGCAGTGACACGACCTCAGCACACATTTCATTTCACCATTCCATTCCGTTGCTTTCCATTGCATTCCATTCCATTCCATTCCCTTCCACTCCATTCTATTCCACACCCCTCCACTCCACTCCAGGTCAGTCCAGTCCACGCCAGTCCAGTCCACGCCATTCCATTCCACTCCATGCCATTCCATTACACTCTATTCCACTCAACTCCACTGTGCTCCACTCTACTCCACTCCATTTCATTACTTTCCACTCCATTCCATTCCACCCCATTCAATTCATTTCCACTCCATTCCATTCCATTCCTTTCTTTAGACAGGATCAGACTCTATCACCCAGGCTGGAGTTCATTGGCACAATCTCAACACACGTTTCATTTCACCATTCAATTCCATTGCATTACACTCCACTCCACTACATTCCGTTCCATTCCACTCCATTCCACTCCACTCCATTCCATTCAATTACACTCCATTCCACCCCAATCCACTCCAACCCACCCCACTGAAATACACTCCACTCCGTTCCATTCCATTCCATTCCACTCCATTCCACTCCACTCCACTCCAGTCCACCCCACTCCTCTCCACTCCACTCCAATCCAATCCCTTCCATCCCATTCCATTTCACTCCACTCTAATCCACTCCACTCCACTCTACTCTACTCCTTTCCACTCCACTCCACTCCACTCCTTTCGAATCCACTCCACTCCACTCCACTCCTTTCCATTCCTTTCTTTCGACAGGACCTCACTCTGTCACTCAGGATGGAGTGCTGTTGCATAATCTCAGCTTACATTTCATTTCACCTTTCCATTCCATTCCACTCCACTCCGTTCCATTCCATTCCATTCGATTCCAATGCACTATACTCCATTCCACTGCACGCCACTCAACTCCTCTCCATTCCCCTCCATTCCATTCCACTCCACTCCACCCCACTTCACTCCATTCCACTCCACTACATGCCATTCCATTCCACTAAAATTCCACTCTACCCTACTACACTCCACTCCAGTCCACTGCACTCCAGTCCACTCCATTCCACCCCACTCCTCTGCCCTGTACTCCACCCCATTCCGTTCCATTGAGTCACATTCCATGCAAATCCATTCCACTCCGCTCCACTCCTCTCCTCTCCCCTCGACTCCATTCTATTCCACTCCATTCCATTCCACTCCATTCCTTTCCATTGCTTTCTTTCGACAGGATCTCTCTCTGTCACGCAGGCTGTAGTACAGTGGCACAATCTCTGCTCACATTTCTTTTCACAATTCCAATCCATTTAATTCCATTCCATTCCACTGTACTCCACTCCACTCCATTCCATTCCATTCCACTCCGTTGCAGTCCAGTCCACTCCACTCCACTCCACTTGATCCCATTCCATCCCAGTGCATTCCACGTCATTCCACTCCACTCTACACCACTCCACTCTACACCACTCCACTCCATTACATTCCATTCGTTCCCATTCCATTCCACTCGATTCCACTCTACTCCACTCCATTCCACCCAAATCCATTCCATTCCACTCCACTCAAATCCATTTCATTCCATTCCACTCCACTCCATTCCATTCCATTCCTTTCTTTCAACAGTATCTCACACTGATCCCCAGGCAGGAGTGCAGTGGCACAATCTCAGCTCACATTTCATTTCAACTTTCCATTCCGTTGCATTCCATTCCATTCCATTCCAATCCATTGCACTCTACTCCACTCCACTCCACACAATTCCATTATACTCCATGCCATTCCAATCCACTCCATTCCATTCCACTCCACTTCACTTCACTCCACTCCACTCAACTCCATTCCCTTCCATTCCATTACATTACTCTCCATTACATTACATTCCTTTTTTTCAACAGGATCTCACTCTGTCACCCAGGATGGAGTGCAGTGGCAGAATCTCAGCTCACATTTCATTTCAGCATTCCATTCCATTCCATAGCATTCCATTACATTCCGTTCCACTCCATTACAATGCACTCCACTCCATTCCATTAAATAACAATCCTTTACACTCCATTAGAATCCACTCCACTCCACTGCACTCCACTCCACTCCATTCGATTCCATTGCATTCCATTCCATTCCATCTCACTCCATTCCACTGCACTCCACTCTACTCCACTCCACTCCATACCCTTCCACTCCAGTCCATTCCAATCGTCTCCATTCCACTCCAGTCCCCTCCACTCCTCTCCTCTCCTTTCCATTCGATTCCCTTCTTTTACATTCCATTCCTTTCCACTCCATTCCTCTCCCCTACTCCCCATTCAACTCCACTACATTCCACTCCAATCCCTTCCATTCGTTTCTTTCGGCAGGGTCTCACTCTCTCAACCTGGCTGGAGTGCAGTGGCACACTCTCAGCTCACATGTTATTTCATCGTTCCATTGTGTTACATTGCATTCCATTCCATTCCATTCCATACCACTGCATTCCATTCCATTCCATTCCATTGCCTTCAATTCCTTTCTACTCCATTCCACTCCACTCCAATGCACTGCACTGCATTCCACTCCAATCCATTCCACTCCATTCCATTCTAATCCATTCCGTTCCCCTACATTCCATTCCAATCCACTCCACTCCACTCCATACCATTCACCCCATTCCATTCCACTCCATTCCATCTACTCCACTCCATTCCATTCTATTCCATACCTTCCCATTCCACTCCACTCCTCTCCATTCCACTGTACTCCACTCCTATACTTTCCTTTCACTCCCATTCAATTCCACTTCGTTCTACTCAACTTCACTCTACTCCAGTCAACTACACTCCACTCCACTCCAATCCACTGCATTCCACTCCACTGCACTCCACTCCACTCCATTCCATTCCACTCCATCCCATTTCATGCCACTCCACTCCACTTCACTCCACTCCATTCCAATCGAATCCATCCCGTTCCATTCCGTTCCATTCCACACCAATCCACTCCACTCCACTCCACTCCACACCATCCTGTTCCATTCCTTTCTTTCGACAGGATCTCACTGTCACACAGGCTGGAGTGTAGTGGCACAATCTCAGGCCACATTTCATTTCAACATACCATTCCATTCCATTCCATTCCTTCCACTCCACTCCACTCCTTTCCATTAAACACAACTCCACTCCACTCCGAACAACTCCATTCAATTCCATGACTTTGCATTCCACACCATTTCACTTCACTCGTCTCCACTCTACTCGACTCCATGCCATTCCATTCCAATCCATTCCACTCTACTCAGCTCCACACCACTCCACAGCACTACACTCCATTCCATTTTATTATCTTCCACACCATTCAATTCCATTCCTTTCTTTTGACAGGATCTCAATGTAACACCCAGGATGGAGTGCAGTGGCACAATCTCACCTCACATTTCACTTCACTATTCTATTCCATTTCATTACATTGCATTCCATTCCATTGCATTCCATGCCATTGCATTCCACCCCATTCCATTCCACTCCACTCCACTCCACTCCACCCCATCCGATCCATTCCATTCCATTCGACTCCTCTCCACTCCACTCCATTCTGTTCCACTCCATCCAATTCCATACCAACCCATTCCACTGCACTACAGTCCAGAACACTAGACTCCACTCGATTTCATTTCATTCCATTCCTTTACACTCCATTGCACTCCACTCCACCCCACTTCACTCCACTGCACTCCACTTCACTGTATTCCATTCCATTCCATTCCATTCCATTCCATTCGATCCCACTCCATTCAATTTCACTCCGCTCCACTCCACTCCACTCCACTCCATCCTATTCCTTTCCATTCCTTTGCACTCCAAAGCACTCAACTCCTCTCCACTCCACTCCAACGCACTCCAATCCACTCCATTCCATTCCATCCCACTCCATTCCACTCCACTCCACTCCACTGCACTCCACTCCATCCCATTCCACTTCACTCCATTCCACTCCACTCCACTCCAGTCCACTCCACTCCTCTCCACTCCACTCCATCGCTATCCCTTCCATCCCATTCCATTCCACTCCACTCCAATCCACTCCCTTCCACTCCACTCCATTCCAAGGAACTCCACTCCATTCTATTCCATTCCATTCCATTCCTTTCCACTCCAATGCATTCCATTCCTTTCTTTCAACAGGACCTAACTCTGTCACCCAGGCTGGAGTGCTGTGGCACAATTTCAGTTCACATATCATTTCCCCATTCCATTCCATTCCTCTCTGTTCCATTCCATTCCATTGCATTCCACTACACTACACTAACTGCACTCCACTCCTCTCCATTGCACTCCATCCCACTCCACCAGCTCCACTCCACTCCATTCCATTCCATCCCAAACCATTCCACTCCATTCCACTACACTCCACTCCACTGCACTCCACTCCACTCCATTCCATTCCTCTCCTTGCCACTCCATTCTACTCCATCCTAATCCACTCCACTCCATTCCACTCCTCTCCACTCCACTCCATTCCACCCCACTCTTCTGCACTCCACTCCTCCCCATTTCATTCAATTCAGTCACATCCCATTCAGCTCCATTTCTCTCCACTGCACTCCACTCCACTCCTCTCCCCTCCACTCCTTTCTATTCCATTCAATTCAATTCCACTCGATTCCTTTCCATTGCTTTCTTTCGACAGGATCTCCCTCTGTCAAGCTGGCTGGAGTAAAGTGGCACCATCTCTGTTCACATTTCATTTCACCATTCCATTCCATTTAAATCCGTTCCATTCCACCCCACTCCAGTCCACTCCATTTGTTCAATTACATTCCACTTCATTGCAATCCAATCCACTCCACTCCACTCCTCTCGATCCCATTCCATCCCATTCCATTCCACTCCATTCCACTCCACTCCAAAACATTCCACTCCGTTATATTCCATTCCTTCACATTACTTTCCACTCCCTTCCACTCCACTCCATTCCACTCCTCTCCAATCCATTCCATTCCATTCCATTCCATTCCACTCCATTCCATTCCTTTCCTTTCTTTTGACAGCATCTCTCGCTGTCCCCCAGGCAGGAGTGCAGTGGCAAAATGTCAGCTCACATTTCATTTCACATTTCCATTCCGTTGCATTCCATTCCATTCCATTCTATTCCTTTCAATTGCACTCCACTCCACTCCACTCCACTCCATTCCATTCTACTCCACGCCATTCCATTCCTCTCCACTTCACTCCACTCCACTCCCCTCCTTTCCCTTCCATTCCGCTACATTCAACTCCATTCCATTCCATTCCTTTCTTTTGACAGGATGTGACTCTGTCACCCAGGCTGGAGTGCAGTGGCACACTCTCAGCTCACATTTCATTTCACCATTCCATTCCATTGCATTCCATTCCAGTGCATTCCTTTCCATTCCATTCCTTCCACTCCACTCCACTCCATTCCAATAAACTCCACTCCTTTCCATTAATTTCTATTCCATTACACTCCATTACACTCCACTCTACTCCAATTCACTCCACTCCACTCCACTCCATTCCATTCCATTCCATTCCATTCCTTTCCAACTTACTCCATTCCAATCCACTCCACTCTGCTCCAATCCACTCCACTCCACTCCATCACATTCCATTCCATTCCAGTCCTCTCCATTCCAATCCTCTCCACTTCAATCCAGTCCCTTCCACTCCTCTCCACTCCATTCCATTTGATTCCCTTCCATCCCATTCCATTACACTCCACTCCATTCCACTCCATTATGTTACATTACATTACATTACATTACATTATATTACATTACATTACATTACATATTACATTACATTACATTACATTACATTACACTCCAATCCATTTGATTCTTTCTTTCAACATTATATCACTGTATCACTCCGTTTGGAATCCACTGTCATAATCTCAGCTCACATTTCATTTCACCATTTCATTGCATTACATTCCATTCAATTCAATACCATTTCATTGCATTACATTCCATTCAATTCAATTCCATTTCATTCCATTCCATTCCCTTCCATTCCATTGAATTCCATGGCGTTCCATCCGTTTCCCTCCATTCCACTCCATTCCACTCCACTCCACTGCATTCCACTCCACTCCATTCCACTCCATTCCATTCTATTCCATTCCTCTCCATTCCACTCCATTCCACTCCACTCCGCTCCACTCCATCCCATTGAACCCCATTCCTTTCCACCCCATTCCATCTACTCCACTCAACTCCACTCTACTCCACTCAACTCCACTCTACTCCACTCCATTCCATCCCATTCCATTCAACTCCACTCCTCTCCACTCCACTCCTCTCTACTTCACTCCAATATTTTCTATTCACTCTTTCCATACCACTGCATTCCACTACACTGCACTCCACTCCAATCCACTGCATTCCATTCCACTCCACTGCAATCCACTCCACTCCATTCCATTCCAATCCATCTCATTCCATTCCACTGCACTTCACTCCACTCCATTCCATTGGACTCCATCCCTTTCCATTCCGTTCTACTCCACATCACTCTACTCCACTCCACTCCACTCCACTCTCTTCCATTCCATTCTTTTCTTTCGACAGGATCTTACCCTGTCACCCAGGCTGGAGTGCAGTGGAAGAATCTCAGTTTACATTTCATTTCAACATTCCATTGCATTCCATTCCATTCCATTCCACTCCACTCCACTCCATTCCATTAAACTCCACTCCACTCCCCACCACTCCATTCAGTTCCATGTCTTTGCATTCTATGCCATTCCACTCCACTCCATTCCACTCTACTCGACACCATCCCACTCCATTCCATTCGATTCCACTCCACCCCACACCACTCCACTCCATTCCATTCCTAACATTCACCTCCATTCAATTCCATTCCTTTCTTTTGACTGGTTCTCACTGTAACACCCAGGATGGAGGGCAGTGGCACAATCTCAGCTCAACTTTCATTTCACCATTCCATACCATTTCGTTACATTGCATTCCCTTTCATCGCATTCCATACGGTTCCATTCCACTCCATTCCTTTCCATTCCATTCCACTCCAATCCACTCCACTCCATTCCATTCCATTCCAACCCATCCCATTCCTCCCTGTTCCACTCCACTGCACTCCACACCACTCCTTTCCACTCCACTCCATTCCATTCCACTCCATTCCATTCCATTACATTATACTCCATTTCATTCCATTCCTTTCTTTCGACAGGATCTCACTTCATCACCCAGGTTGATGTGCATTGGCACAGTCTCAGCTCACATTTCATGTCACCATTCCATTCCATTCCATTCCATTCCACTCCACTCCACTCGACTCTACTCCACTGAGTTCAATTCCACTACATTCTATTCCACTCCATTCCACTACACTACTCTCCACTCTGCTCCACCCCATTCCATCCCATCACTTTCCACTCCACTCCATTCCACTGCAGTCCACTCCACTCCACTTCACTCCATTCCACTCCATTCCAATCCACTACACTTCACTAAACTCCATTCCTTTCCATCCCATTCCATTCCACTCCACTCCACTCCACTCCATTCCATTCCATTCCATCCTATTCCATTCTACTCCATTCCACTGCATTCCATTGCACTCCACTCCACTGAACTCCATTCTACTCCAACCAACTCCATTCCATTCCATTCTATGCAATTCCTTTCCACTCAGCTATACCCCACTCCACTCAACTCCACTCGATTCCACTCCATTCCATTGCATTCCATTCCATTCCATTCCTCTCTTTTGACATCATTTCACTCTGTCACCCAGGGTGGAGTGCAGTGGCACAATGTCAGCTCATATTTCATTTCACCGTTCCATTCCATTCCATTCCCTTCCACTCCACTCCACTCCACTCCAGCCACTCCACTCCATTAAATTCCATTCAGTTCCATTCCATTCCTCTCCATTCAACTCCTCTCCACGCCACTCCACTCCACTCTACTCCATTCAATTCCATTCCATCCCGTTCCACTCCACTCAACCTCACTCCCCTCCATTCCACTGCACTTGATATCATTCCATCCCATTGCATTCCACTGCATTCCACTCCAATCCACTCCACTAAACTCCACTACACTCGACTCCATTTCATTCCATTCCATTCCACTACACTCCACTCCACTCCACTCCACTCTATTCCACTGCACTTGATCCCATTCCGTCCTGTTCCTTTCCACTTCATTCCACTCCAATCCACTCCACTAAACTGCACTCCATTGCATTACATTAAATTCCTTCCCATTCCACTCCTTTCCATTGCAGTCCACTCCACTCCACTCCAATCCATTCCATTCCATTCAATTCCATTCCATTCCACTCCATTACGTTCCATTCCTTTTTTTCAAAGGATCTCACGCTGTCAACATAGCTGGAGTGCAGTGGCACCATCTCAGCTCACATTTCATTTCACAAACCATGCGTTTGCATTCCATTACACACAGTGCATTTCATTGCATTCAATTCCATTCCATTTCATTCCATTCCACTCCACTCCACTCCTTCCCATTCCACTCCATGCCATTCCATTCCCCTCCCTTCCACTCCTCTCCACTCCACTTCTCTCCACTCCACTCCTCTCAGTTCCATTCCATTCTAATCTATTCCATTCCATTCCATTCCACTCCTTTCCACTGTATTCCACTGCACTCCATTCCATTCCATTCATTTCCATTGAATTCCATTCCACAAGGTTCCATTCCATTCCTTTCTTCCAACAGGATCTCACTCTGTTACCCAGGCTGGAGTGCAGTGACACAATGTTAGCTCATGTTTCGTTTCAACATTGCATTCCATTCCATTCCATTCCACTCCATTCCTCTCCACTTCATTCCACTCCACTCCTTCCACAAATCTCCTGTGCATTCCACTCCTTTCCATTCCATCCCATTCCATTCCACTCCACGGCTCTCCACACCACTACACTCCATTCCATTCCTTTCAATCCTATTCCATTCCGCTGCATTCCACTCCACTCCACTCCACTGCACTCCACTCCACTCCACTGCACTCCACTCCACTCCATTCCATTCCATTCCAATCCACTCCACTCCATTAGATTCCAATCCACTCCACTCCATTCCTTTCCATTCCACCCCATTGCATTCCACTCCATTCCAATTCATTCCTTTATTTCGACAGGATCCCACTCTGTCACCCAGGCTGGAGTTCAATGGAACAATCTCAGCTCACATTTCATTTCACCATGCCATTCCATTCCTTTCTATTCCAATCCATTCCATTTCTCTCCATTCCTCTCCACTCCACTCCACTCCACTCCAATCCACTCCACTCCTTTCCATTCCTTTCCATTCCATAACATTCCAATACACTCCACTCCACTCCATTCCACTGCACTCGATCCCATTCCTTCCCATTCCATTCTACTGCATTCCACTCCAATACACTCCACTAAACTCCACTCCATTGCATTACATTAAATCCATTTCAATTCCACACCATTCCATTCCAATCCAGTCCACTCCCCTCCAATGCATTCCATTCCATTCAGTTCCGTTCCATTCCACTCCATTCCATTCCATTGCTATCTTTCAAAGGATGTCACGCTGTCAACAAGGCTGGAGTGTAGTGGCACCATCTCAGCTCACATTTCATTTCACAATACAATACGTTTCCATTCCATTCCATTCATTCCATTTCATTGTATTCCATTCCATTCCATTCCATTCCACTCCACTCCACTCAATGCCACTCCACTCCATTCCAGTCCACTCCATGCCATTCCATTCCACTGCTTCCACTCCACTCCACTCCACTTCTCTCCACTTCACTGCACTCCACTTGTCTCCACTTCACTGCACTCCACTCCACTCCATTCTTTTCCGTTCCATTCCATTTTATTCCACTCCATTCCAATGTACTCCACTGCACTCCTTTCCATTCCACTCTGTTCCATTCCATTCTTTTCTTTCGACAGGATCTCACTCTGTTACCCAGGCTGGAGTGTAGTGGCACAATGTCAGCTCACATTTCATTTCACCGTTGCATTGCATTCCATTCCATTCCATTCAACTCTGTACCACTCCACTTCATTCCACTCCACTCCATTCCACCACGCTGCACTGCAGTCCACTCCATTCCATTCCAATGCATCCCATTCCACTCCATTGCTCTCCACTCCACTCCAATACATTGCTTTCAATTCCACTCCATTCCCCGCCATTCCACTCCACTCCACTCCACTGCACTCCACTCCAATCCATTCCATTCCATTCTTTTGCATTCCATTCTATTCCTTTGCATTCCACTCCACTCCAATAGTCTCCAGTCCACACCAGTCCAATCCATTCCATTCCATCTAATTCCTTTTCACTCCATTCCAATCAATTCCTTTCTTTCAGCAGGATCCCACTCTGTAACCCAGGCTGGAGTTCAGTGACACAATCTCGACTCACATTTCATTTCACCATTCCATACCATTCCATTCGATTCCATTCCATTCCATTTCATTCCACTCCAATCCACTCCACTCCAATCCACTCCATTCCATTCCATTCCATTATATTCCATACAATTCCTTTCCACTCCATAACACGCTACTCGACTCCACTCCACTCCATTCAGTTCCTTTCCACTCCATTCCATTCCTCTCGTTTCCACTCCACTCCATTCCACTCCACTCAAATCCATCCCATTCCATCCCATTCCTTTCCACTCCACTCAACTCCATTCCCTTCCATTATATCCCATTCCATTTAACTCCATTCCATTCCCTTCCACTCCATTCCACTCAACTCCACTCCAATCCAGTCCACTCCACTCCATTCCATTCCATCCCATTCCACTCCACTCCGCTCCACTCCACTCCATATCTTTCCATTTACATCCAATTCCATTACATTCCATTCCACTCCATTCCATACCATTCCATTCCACTCCATTCCATTCCATGCCAATCCTCTCCACTCCACTCAATTCATCTCCTTTCCATTGTATTCAATTTCATTCCACTCCATTCCATTCCATTCCCTTCTTTCTACAGGATCTCACTCTGTCGCCCAGGCTGGAGTTCAGTGGCCCATTCTCAGCTCAGATTTCATTTCACCATTCCATTCCATTCCACTCCACTCCATTCCACTGCACTCCACTCCACTCCACTTCACTCCTTTCCACTCCATTCCAATCCACTCCACTCCACTAAACTCCATTCCTTTCCATCCCATTCCGTTCCACCCCACTCCACTCCATTCCATTCCATTCCGTCCTATTCCATTGCACTCCAATCCACTGCATTCCATTGCACTCAACTCCAATGAACTCCACTCTACTCCAACCCACACCATTGCATTCCACTCCATTCCGCTGCATTCCATTGCACTCAACTCCAATGAACTCCACTCTACTCCAACCCACTCCATTCCATTCCATTCTATGCAATTCCTTTCCACTCCTCTCTACCCCACTCCACTTTTCTCCTCTTGATTCCACGCCATTCCGTTGCATTCCGTTCCATTTCATTCCATTCCATTTCTCTCTTTTGACATCATCTCACTCTGTCACCCAGGCAGGAGTGCACTGGCACAATCTCAGCTCATATTTCATTTCACCATTCCATTCAATTCCATTCCATTCCACTCCACTCCACTCCACTCCATTCCATTCCATTCCATTCCTCTCCATTCAACTCCACTCCATGCTACTCCACTCCACTCCACTCCATTCCATTCCAGTCCATTCCAGTCCACTCCACTCCTCTCCATTCCACTGCACTTGATCCCATTCCTTCCCATTCCATTCCACTGCATTCCACTCCAATCCACTCCAATAAACTCCACCCCATTGCATTACATTAAATTCCTTTCCATTCCACTCCTTTCCATTGCACCCCACTCCACTCCATACCAATCCATTCCATTCCATTGAATTCCATTCCATTCCACTCCATTACATTACATTCCTTTCTTTTGAAGGATCTCACAGTGTCAAGAAGGCTGGAGTGCAGTGGTACCATCTCAGCTCACATTTCATTTCACAATACCATGCGTTTGCATTCCATTCCATTCATTGCATTTCATTGCATTCAATTTCATTCCATTCCATTTCATTCCATTCCATTCAACTCCACTCAATGCCACTTCTCTCAATTCCATTCCACTCCATGCCATTCCATTCCACTCCCTTCCATTCCACTCCACTCCACTTCTCTCCACTCCAATGCACTCCACTCCACTCAATTCCATTCCATTCCACTCCATTCCATTCCACTCCATTCCACTCCACTCCAATAGATTCCAATCCACTCCACTCCATTCCATTCCATTCTATCCCATTGCATTCCACTCCATTCCAGTCCATTCCTTTCTTTCAAAAGGATCCCACTCTGTCACCCAGGCTGGAGTTCAGTGGCACAATCTCAGCTCACATTGCATTTCACCATGGCATTCCATTACATTCCATTCCATTCGATTCCATTCCATTCCTTTTCTCTCCGTTCCACTCCACTCCAATCCACTCCACTCCAATTGACTCCACTCCATTCCATACCATACCATTCCACTCCACTCCTTTCCATACCATTCCACTCCACTCCACTCCATTCCACTGCACTCGATCCCATTCCATCCCATTCCATTTTACTGCATTCAACTCCAATACACTCCACTGAACTCCACTCCATTACATTACATTAAATCCGTTTCAATTCCACACCATTCCATTCCAATCCACTCCACTTCCCTCCAATCCATTCCATTCCGTTCAATTCCGTTCCGTTCCACTCCATTCCATTGCATTGCTATCTTTCAAAGGATCTCATGCTGTCAACATGGCTGCAGTGCAGTGGCAACATCTCAGCTCACGTTTCAGTTCACAAAACAATATGTTTGCATTCCATTCCATTCATTCCATTTCATTGCATTGCATTCCATTCCATTCCACTCCACTCCACTCCTCTCAACGCCACTCCTCTCCATGCCATTCCCCTCCATGCCATTCCATTCCACTCCTTCTACTCCACTCCACTCCACTTCTCTCCACTTCACTGCACTCCACTCCATTCGTTACCATTCCATTCCATTCCATACCACTCCATTCCACTGTACTCCACTGCACTCCATTCCATTCCATACAATTCCATTCCATTCCATTCCATTCCACTCTGTTCCATTCCATTCTTTTCTTTCGACAGGATCTCACTCTGTTACCCAGGCTGGAGTGTAGTGGCACAATGTCAGCTCACATTTCATTTCACCATTGCATTCCATTCCATTCCATTCCATTCCGTTCCATTCCACTCTGTTCCACTCCACTTCATTCCACTCTACTCCATTCCACCACACTCCACTGCAGTCCACTCCATTCCATTCCATCCCATCCCCTTATACTCCACTGCTCTCCAATCCACTCCACTCCATTCCATTGCTTTCAATCCCATTCCATTCCCCACCATTCCACTCCCCTCCACTCCACTCCACTGCACTCCACTCCAATCCATTCCATTCCATTCCTTTGCATTCCTCCCCACTACAATATACTCCAATCCCCTCCAGTCCATTCCATTCCATACCATCCGATTCCCTTTCACTCCATTCCAATCCATTCCTTTCTTTCAACAGGATCCCACTCTGTCCCCCAGGCTGGAGTTCAGTGGCACAATCTCAACTCACATTTCATTTCACTATTCCGTACCATTCCATTCGATTCCATGCCATTCCGTTTCATTCCACTCCACTCCAATCCACTCCATTCCATTGCATTGTGTTCCACTCCATTCCATTCCACTCCACTCTACTCCACTCCACTCCACTCCACTCTACTCCACTCCACTCCATTCAGTTCCTTTCCAATCCATTCCATTCCACTCGTTTCCACTCCACTCCATTCCACTCCACTCCAATCAAACCCATTCCAACCCATTCCTTTCCACTCCACTCCACTCCATTCCCTTCCATTATATCCCATTCCATTTCACTCCATTCCATTCCATTCCATTACACTCCATTCCACTCAACTCCACTCCACTCCATTGCATTCCATTTGCATCAAATTCCATTCCATTCCATTCCACTCCATTCCATTCCACTCGACTCCACTCCACTCCTCTCCACTCCAATCCTATCCATTCCACTACTCTCCATTCCACTCCTCTCCGCTCCACTCAATTAAATTCCATTCCATTCCATCCCATTCCATTCCACTCAATTCCTCTCCATTCTACTCCACTCCACTCCATTCCACTCTCTTCCATTCCATTCCATTCCTTTCCACTCCATTCCATTCTCTTCCTTTCCATTCCATTCCTTTCCCCTTCATTTTATTTCATTCGATCTTTCCCACTCCATTCCTTTCCGTCCCTTCTTTCGACAGGATCTCAGTCATTCACACAGGCTGGTGTGCCGTGGCACAATCTCAGCTCACATTTTATTTCACCATTCCATTCCATTCCATTCCGTTCCATTTCATTCAATTCCATTCCACTCCACTCCACTCCACTACACCCAAATCCACTGTAATCCACTCACTCCATTGCATTCCATCCCTTCCCATTCCACTCCACTCCTCTCTTCTCCACTCCACTCCACTCCACTCAACGCCTCTCCATTCCATTTCATTCAATGCCTTTCCACTCCACTCACTTCCACTCCACTCCGCTCCCTTCCATTCCATTCCACTCCACTCCATTCCATTCTTTTCTTTTGACACTATCTCACTCTGACACCCAGGCTGGAGTGCAGTGAAGCAATCTCAGCTCACATTTCATTTCACCATTCCATTCCATTCCATTCAATTCCATTCCATTGAGCTCCAATCCACTCCACTCCACTCCATTCCATTCCTTTTCATTCCAATCTATTCCACTACACTCCACGCCTCTCTACTCCATGCCATTCTACTCCATTCCATTCCATTCCACTCCATTCCATTCCACTCCAATCCATTCCATTAAATTCCATGCCATTCCATTCAACTACATTCCACTCCAATCCACTAAACTCCACTCCACTCCTCTCCTTTCCATTTCATTCCATTCTATCCCTTTCCGTTCCCATCCATTCTACTCCAATCCACTGCACTCGACTCCAGTCCACTTCACTACACGCCATTCCCTTTCATTGCATTCCATCCCACTCCACTCCACTCCCCTTGACTCCACTCCACTGTATTCAATTCGATTCTTTTCCACTCCACTCCATTCCATTGCTTTACTTTCTTTCTACAGGATCTCACTCTGTCACCCAGGGTGGAGTGCAGTGGCACAATCTCAGCTCACATTTCACTTCACCATTCCATTCCTTTCCACTTCACTCCACTCCACTCTACTCCTGTCCACTCCACTCTAATCCATTCCATACCATATTCCACTCCACTCCATCCCATTCCATTCTATTCCATTCCACTCCAATCCACTGCATTCCACAACACTGTTCTACACTCCAGTCCACTACATTAAAGTCCATTCCTTTCCATCCCATTCCATTCCACTCCATTCCACGGCATTCCTTTCTACTCCACTGCACTCCACTCTACTCCACTAAACTCCACTCCTGTCCACTCCACTCTATTCCATTCTATACTGCAACGTTCTTTTCCACTCCATTCCAATTCACTCTACTCCACTCCCCTCCACTCCAATCCTTTCCATTCCATTCTTTTCCTTTCCATTTCAGTACATGCCATTCCATTCCATTCTATTCCCTTCCATTCTTTGCTACTCCATTCCATTCCTTTCTTTCGACAGGATCTCATTCTGTCACCAATGCTGTAGTGCAGTTGCACAATCTCAGCTCACATTTCATATCACCATTCTATTCCATTCCATTCTGTTTCATTCCATTCCATTCCATTCTACTAAACTACACTCCACTCCACTCCACTCCACCAAAATCCATTCCAATCCACTGCATCCATTGCACTGCATGCCATCACATTCCACTCCACTCCTCCCCACTTCACTTCACTCCATTCCATTCCACTCAATCCCATCCCATTACACTTCATTCCACTCCAATCCACTCCATTCCATTCCATTCCTTTCTTTCGACAGGATCTCACCTTGTCACCCTGGCGGGAGTGCAGTGGCACAATGTTAGCTCACATTTCATTTCACCATTCAATTCCAATACTTTCCATTGCATTCCATTCCATTCCAATACTTTCCATTCCATTCCATTCCATTCCATTCCACTCCATTCTAATCCACTGAACTCCACAGCACTCCACTCCACTGTATTCCATTACATTACATTCCACACCATTCCTTTCCACTACACTCCACTCGATCCCATTGAATCCCATTCCATTCCACTGCATTCCACACCACTCCACTCCACTCCATTCCATTCCATTCCATCCTGTTCCATTCCACTCCACTCGACTCCACTCCACTCCACTCCACTCCATTCCATTCCATTCCATTCCTTTCCTTTCCATTCCATTTCATTCCTTTGCTTTCCTTTCTTTCCTCATGATCTCACTCTGTCACCCAGGCTGGAATGCAGTGGCACAATCTCAGCTCACATTTTATTTCGCAATTCCACTCCTTTGCAAACCATTCCATTGCATTGCATTGCATTGCATTGCATTGCATTCATTCCATTCCGTTCCATTCCACTCCTCTCTTCTACATACCATTCCAGTCCATGCCATTCCATCCCATTCCATGCCATTCCTTTCCACTGCAGTCCCCTCCACTCCACTCCACTCCACTCAATTCCATTCCATCCCCTTCCTTTCCACTCCATTGCACTCCACTACACTCCAATCCACTCCATTGCATTCCAATCCATCCCACTCCATTCCACAGTATACCACTGCACTCCATTCTTCTCCACTCCATTCCTTTCCATTCCATTCCATTCCATTCCACTCCATTCCATTCCATTCCTTTCTTTTGATAGGATTTAACTTTATCACACAGGATGCAGTTCAGTGGCACAACCTCAGCTCACATTTCATTTCACCATTCCATTCCGTTCCTTTCCATTCGATTCCATTCCACTCCACTCCACTCCATTCCACTCCACTCAACTGCACTCCACTCCATTTTACTCCATCCGATTCTATTCCACTCCATTCCACTCCACTCCGTTCCACTCCAATCCACTCCACTCCTCACCACTCCATTCCAATCCATTCCATTCCATTCCACCCCATTCCATGCCATTACATTGCACTCCATTCCACTCTACTGCACTCCACTCCACTCCACTCCACTCCACTACATTCCATTCCATTCCATTCCATTATATTCCATTCCTTTCTTTCGACACCATATCACTCTGACACCCAGGATTGAGTGCAGTGAAACAATCACAATTCACATTTCCTTTCACCATTCCATTCCATTCCATTCCATTGCATTCCATTCCATTCCATTCCATCCTACTCCACTCCACTCCACTCCATTCCATTACATTTCATTTGGTTCCAATCCATTCCACTCCATTCCACTCCACTCCACTCTACTCCACGCCATTCCACTCCACGCCATTCCACTCCATCCCATTCCATTCCACTAAATTCCACTCCACTCCAATCCATTCCATTAAATTCCATCCCATTCCTTTCCACTCCATTCAACTCCACTCCACGAAACTCCACTCCACTCCACTCCTTTCCATTGCATTCCATCCCTTCCCATTCCAATACATTCCACTCCACCTCACTGCACTCCACTCCAATACAGTCCACTCCACTCCACGCCATTCCATTCCATTGCATTCTATTCCATTCAATTCAATTCCATTCCACTCCATTCCACTCCATTCCATTCCATTCCCTTCCATCCCACTCCACTCCACTCCACTCCACTCGACTCCACTCCCCTCCATTCAATTCCATTCTTTTCCATTCCACTCCATTCCATTGCTTTATTTTTCTTTCGACAGGATCTCACTCTGCCACACAGGCTGGAGCACAGTGGCACATCCTCAGGTCACATTTCACCTCACCATTCTATTCCATTGCTTTGCATTCCATTCCATTCCATCCCATTTCACTCCACTCCACTCCATCCCATTCTACTCTGCTCCACTCGACTCCACTCCACTCCATTCAATTCTATTCTTTTCCATTCCACTCCATTCCATTGCTTTACTTTCTTTCGACAGGATCTCACTGTCACACAGGCTGCAGTGCAGTGGCACAATCTCAGGTCACATTTCATTTCATCATTCCATTCTATTCCATTCCTTTCCATTTCTTTCCATTCCATTCCATTCCATTCCATTCCATACCTCTCAACTTCATTCCATTCCATCCCATTCCATTCCACTCCACTGCACTCCAGTCCACTCCACTCCACACCACTACACTCTATTCCATTCCATCCCTTTGCATTCCACTCCACTGCACTCCAGTCCACTCCACTCCACACCACTACACTCTATTCCATTCCATCCCTTTGCATTCCACTCCATTCCAACCTACTCCACTTCACTCCAAACTACTCCACTCCATTCCATTCCACTCCATAAAATTCCACTCCACTCCACTCCATTCCATTCCATTGCATTCTTTTCCATTCCACTCCACTCCACTCCACTGCACTCCAATCTACTCCTTCCATTCCAGTCCACTCCACTCCAATCCACTCCACCCCAATCCGTCCATTCCATCCCATTCCACTCCACTCCATTCACTCCACTCCACTTCACTCCAATCCACTCCACTTCACTCCAATCCACTCCACTCATCTCCACTCCATTCCATTCTATTACATCCCATTACATTCAACTCCATTCCACTCTGCTCCATTACACTCCACTCTACTTCACTCCACTCCATTCCATTCCATTCCATTGTATTCCACACCATTGCATTCCATTCCTTTCTTTCGACAGGATCTCACTCTTTCACCCAAGCTGGAGTGCAGTTGCACATTCTCAGCTCACATTTTATTTAACCTTTCCATTCCATTGAATTCCATTCCATTCCTTTCCATTCCATTCCATTCCATTTCATTCTATTCCATTCCTATCCATTGCACTCCTCTCCACTCCACTCCTCTCCACTCCATTCCATTCCACTCGATTCCACTCCACTGCACTCCACTCCGTTCCATTCCATCCCATTCAATTCGGTTCCACTCCATTCCACTCCAATCCACTCCACTCCATTCCATCCCATTCCATCCCTTTCCATTCTATTCCAATCAACTGCATTCCAAACCACTCATCTATACTCCACTACACTACACTCCATCCCATTCCACCCATTCCGTTCCACTACATTCCACTCCACTTGACTCCACTCCGCTCCATTCCATACTATCCCATCCCAAACCGTTGCACTCCATTTCACTCCACTCCATGGCACTCCACTCCACTCTACTCCATTGTATTCCATTCCATTCCATTCCACTCAATTTCTCTCCAATCCACTCCACACCACTTCACTCCATTCCATTCCCTCCCATTCCTTTCTACTCCACTCCACTCCACTCCAATCCACTGCACTCCATTACATTCTATTTCATCCCATTCCTTTCCACTCGATTCCACTCCACTCCACCCCAATCTACTCCACTCCACTCGACAGCACTCTACTGCACTCCACTGCATTCCTGTACATTCCATTCCTTTCCACTCCGTTACATTTCATTACTTTCTTTCAACACAATCTCACTCTGTCACCCAGGATGGATTACAGTGGCACAGTCTCACCTCACATTACATTTTACCCTTCCTTTCCATTCCATTCCACTCCACTCCACTCCACTCCTCTGCACTCTATTCCATTCCATTCCATTCCACTCCATTCCACTCCACTCCAGTCCACTCCACTCATCTCCTCTCCACTTCATTCCACTCCTTTCCATTCCTTTCCTCTCCACTCCACTCCACTCTGTTCCATTCCATTCCATTCCACCCCCATTCCACTCCACTCCACTCCACACCAGTCCACTTCATTCCATTCGTTTCCATCCCATACCATTCTACTCCATTCCACTCCTCTCCACTCCCCTCCACTCCACTCCCCTCCACTCCATTCCATTCCATATCATTCCATTCCACTCCATTCCATTCCATATCATTCCATTCCACTCCATTCCATTCCTTTCTTATGACAGTATCTCACTGTGTCATCAAGACTAGTGTCACCAAGGCCGTGGCACAATCTGAGCTGACATTTCCTTTCACCATTTCTGTCCATTCCATTCCATTTAATTCGATTCTATTCCACGGCACTGCACTCCATTCCATTCCATTCCATTCCACTCCCTTACATTCCTCTCCACTCCATTCCATTCTATTCCATTCCATTCCACTCCAATCATCTCCAGTCTACTCCACTCCCCTCAATCCCATTCCATCCCATTCCATTCCACTGCATTCCACTCCTCTCCACTCCATTCAACTCTACCCCACTCCATTCCATTCCATTCCATCCAATTCCAGTCAAGTCATTCTCCTCCTCTCCACTCTACTCCACTCCACTCCACTCCACTCCATTCCATTCCAAATCCATTCCATTCCACTCCATCGATTTCATTAATTTTATTGACAGGATCTCATGCTATCACCCAGGCTGGAGTGCACTGTCACAGTCTCAGCTCACACTTCATTACACCATTCCATTCCGTTGCATTCCATTCCATTCCATTGCATTCCATTCCATTCCACTCCACTGCACTCCAATCTACTGCAATCCATTCCAGTCCACTCCATGCCATTACACTCCACTCCATTCCACTCTACTCCTCTCCACTTCAGTCCATTCCATTCGATTCCATTTCATTACACTCCATTCCACTCCATTACCCTCCACTCCTCTCCACTGCACTCCACTCTACTCCATTCCATTCCATTTCATTCCATTCCATTCCATCCCACTCCCCTCCACTCTACTCCATTCCATTCCATTCCACTCCATTCTTCTCCACCCCACTCCATTCCTTTCCATCCCATTACATTCCACTCCTTTCCACTCCACTCCAGTCCACTCCATTCCATTCCATCTGATTCCATTCCACTGCATTCCCCTCCACTAGACTCCACTCCGTTACACTCGACTACAATCCACTCCATTCAATTCTATTCTATTCCATTCAACTCCATTCCATTACGTTCCTTTCTTTCGACAGTATCTCCCACTGTCACACAGGCTGGAGTGCAGTGGCACAATCTCAGCTCACCTAACATTTCGCCATTCCATTCCATTTCATTTCATTCAATTCCATTCCACTCCCCTCCACTCCACTCCAATAAATTCCATTCCATTCCACTCCACTCCACTCCACCCCACTCCATTCCACTCCACTCCACTCCACTCCATTCCATTATATCCCATTCCTTTCACTCCATTCCACCCCACTCCACTCCACTCCATTCCATTCCATTACATCCCGTTCCATTCCACTACATTCCACTGCATTCACTCCACTCCACTCCACTCCACTCCATTCCATTGCATTACAATACACTCTATTGCATTTCATTCCTTTCTTTCGACAGGATCTCACTCTGTCACACAGGCTGCAGTGCAGTGGCACAATATCAGCTCTCATTTCATTTCACCATTCCTTTCCATTCCATTCCATTCGATTAAATTAAATTCCATGCCACTCCACTCCACTCGGAGTAATTTGATCGTCTGAAGCCTTCTTCTCTCAGCTCGTCAAAGTCATTCTCCGTCTAGCTTTTTTCCGTTGCTGGTGAGGAACTGCGTTCCTTTGGAGGAGGAGAGGCGCTCTGCTTTTTAGAGTTTCCAGTTATTCTGCTTTGTTTTTTCCCCATCTTTGTGGTTTTATCTACTTTTAGTCTTTGATGATGATGATGTACAGATGAGTTTTTGGTGTGGATGTCCTCTCTGTTTGTTAGTTTTCCTTCTAACAGACAGGACCCTCAGCTGCAGGTCTGTTGGAGTACCCGGCCGTGTGAGGTGTCAGTCTGCCCTTGCTGGGGTGCCTCCCAGTTAGGCTGCTCTGGGGTCAGGGGTCAGGTACCCACTTGAGGAGGCAGTCTGCCCATTCTCAGATCTCCAGCTGCCTGATAGGAGAACTACTGCTCTCTTCCAAGCTGTCAGACAGGGACATTTAAGTCTGCAGAGGTTACTGCTGTCTTTTTGTTTGTCCGTGCCCTGCCCCAAGAGATGGAGCTTACAGAGGCAGGCAGGCCTCCTTGAGCTGTGGTGGACTCCACGCAGTTCGAGCTTCCCGGCTGCTTTGTTTTCCTAAGCAAGCCTGGGCAATGGCGGGAGCCACTCCCCCAGGCTCGCCGCCGCATTGCAGTTTGAGCTCAGACTGCTGTGCTAGCAATCAGTGAGACTTCGTGTGGGTAGGACCCTCTGAGCCAGATGCGGGATATAATCTCCTGTTGCACTGTTTTTTAAGCCCGTCAGAAAAGCGCAGCTTTTGGGAGGGAGTGACCCGATTTTCCAGGTGCTGTGTGTCACCCCTTTCTTTGACTAGGAATGCAAACTCCCTGACCCCTTGCACTTCCCAAGTGAGGCAATGCCTCGCCCTTTGGCTCATGCACGGTGCAGCCACCCACTGACCTGTGCCCACTGTCTGGCACTCCTTAGTGATATGAACCTAGTACCTCAGACGGAAATGCAGAAATCATCCGTCTTCTGCGTCGCTCACGTTGAGAGCTGTAGACCGGAGCTGTTCCTATTTGACCACCTTGGCTTCCGACCATCCTCAGTTCACAGATTATTATACCATTCCATTCCGTTGCATTCCATTCTATTGCATTGCATTGCATTCCTTTCCATTCCATTCTATTCCATTCAGTTCCATTCCACTCCTCTCCACTCCACTCCAATCTACCCCATTCCATTCCATTTCATCCCAATCCATTCCACTCCATTCAACTCCACTCCACTCCACTCCACTCCATTCCACTCCATTCCATTTCATTCCATTCCATTCAATTCCATTCCATTCCATTCCATTCCATTCCATTCCACAACATTCCATTCCATTCCTTTCTTTTGACAGGATCTCATGCTGTCACACAGGCTGGAGTGCAGTGGCACAATCACAGCTCACATTCATTTCACCATTCCATTCCGTTGAATTCCATTCCATTCCATTGCATTCCATTCCATTCCATTGCATTCCATTCCATTCCATTCCACTACACTGAATCCACTAAACTTCACACCATTCCACTCCACTCCACTCTACTCCATTCCATCCTATTCCAGTCCAATCCATTCAGCTCTTCTCCACTCCTCTCCACTACACCCCACTCCTTTCCATTCCACTCTATCCCATTCCAATCAACTCCATCCCACTCCACTCCACTCCACTCCATTCCATTCCATTCCATTTCATTCCAATCCTTTTTTTGACAGAATCTCAATCTGTCACCCAGGCTAGAGTGCAGTGGAACCATCTCAGCTCACATTTCATTTCAAAATTCCATTCCATTCCATTCTATTCCATTCCATTCCATTTCATTCCATTGCAGTCCATTGCATTCCATTGCATTGCATTCCAATCCATTCCATTTCGTTCGATTCCATTCCATTTTTTACATCTCCATTCTACTCCATTTCACTCCACTCCACTGCTCTCCATTCCATTGCACTCCACTCCACTCCACTTAATGCCATTCCATTCCATTCCACTCCATTCAAATCCATTTCTGTCTTTCAACAGCATCTCAGTCTTTACCCAGCCTGGAGTCCAGTGGAACTATCTCAGCTCGCATTTCATTTCAATATTCCATTCCACTCCATTCCATTCCAATCCATTCTATTTCACTCCACTCCACTCCACACCACTACATTCTTTTCCATCCCATTCCATTTCACTCCACTCCTCTCCACTCCACTCAACTCCATTTTATTCCATCCCATTCCATTCCTCTCCATTTCACTCCACTCCACTCCATTCCACTCCATCCCATTCTATTCCTCTCCATTCCCCTCCACTCCACTCCACGACTCACCACTCCACTCCAATATACTAACTTCCATTCCATTCCATTCCAGTCCATTCCAGTCCACTCCACTCCAATCCACTCCATTGCATTCCATACCATTCCATTCCAATCCATTAAACTCCAGTCCACTTCACACCATTTCATTCCCTTCCATTTAATTCCTTTCCCTTCAATTCCCTTCCAATCCACTCAACTCCACACCACTTAACTCCACTCCACTCCACTCTATTCTATTCCATCCCATTCCATTCCACTCCCTTCCACTCCACTCCACTCTACTCCACTCCACTCCATTAAATTTCCTTCCATTCCATTCCACTCCGTTCTATTCCATTCCTTTGTTTCGACAGGATCTCACTCTGTCACCCAGGTTGAAGTGCAGTGGCAAAATCTCAGCTCACATTTAATTTCACCATTCCATTCCATTCCATGCCATTCCATTCCTTTCCATTCCATTCCCTTCCATTCCATTGAATTCCACTCCACTTCACTGCAATCCGCTCCATTCCTTTCCATTCCATTCCATTCCACTCCAATCCACTCCATCCTACTCCATTCTATTCCATTCCTCTCCATTCTATTGCATTCCATTTCATTCCACTCCATTCCAATACACACCATTCCACTCCACTGCACTCCATTTCATTGCATTCCATTTCATTCCACTCCGCTCCATTCCATTCCTTTCTGTCGACAGGATCTCACTGTCATCCAGGTTTGAGTGCAGTGGCACAATCTCAGCTTGCTTTTCATTTCTGCATTCCATTCCATTCCATTCCATTTCATTCCATGCCATTCCACTCCTTTCAATTCCTTTCCATTCCATTCCATTGCATTCCATTCCACTCCACTCCAATCCATTCCATTCAATTCCATCCCATCCCATCCTGTTCCATTCCTCTCCACTCCTCTACACTCCACTCCTCTCCACTCCATTCCGTTCCATTCCATTCTATTAAACTCCTTTCCACTCAATTCCCCTACACCACACTCCACTCCACTCCACTCCATTCCATTCCGTTGCATTCCGCTCCATTCCATTCCATTCCACTCGTTTCAATTCCATTCCATTCCTTTCCCTGCCACTCCATTCCACTCCACTGCATTCCACTGCAATCCACTCCACTCCTTTCCATTTCACTCCATTCCATTCCATTCCATTCCATTCCACTCCATTCCACTACTCTCCACTCTACTCCATCCCATTCCATCCCATTCCATTCCACTCCATTGCACTGCACTCCACTCCACCCCACTCCATTCCACTCCACTCTATTCCTTTCCTTTCCATCCCATTCCATTCCACACCATTAAACTGCACTCCTATCCACTCCACTCCACTCAACTCCATTCCGTTGCATTTCATCACATTCCATTCCACTCCCTTCCACTCTACTCCACTCCACTCCACTCCATTCCATTCCATCCCATTCAACTCCATTCCATTCAATTCTTTTCTTTTGATGGGATCTCACTCCATCACACAGACTGGAGTGCAGTGGTACAATCTCAACTCAAATTTCATTTCACCATTCTGTGCCATTCCATTCCATTCCATTCCATTACACTCCACTCCACTCCATTCCATTCCATCACATACCATTCCACGCCACTCCACTCCACCCCACTCCATTCCATTCCTTTCCATTCCTTTCCACTCCATTCATATCCATTCTTTTCTTTTGGCAGGATCTCACTGTGTCACACACAGGCTGGAGTGCAGTGGCACAGTCTCAGCTCATATTTCATTTCACCATGCAATTGCATAGCATTTCATTCCATTCCTTTACATTGCATTCCATTTCATTTCATTCCATTCAATTCCATTCCAGTCCACTCCATTCCACTCCACACCACTCCACTCCACTCCACTCCAACCCATTCCATCCCATTCCACTCCATTCCATTACATACATTTCTTTCCACAGGATCTCACTCTACCATACAGGCTGGAGTGCAGTGGCACAATATCAGTTCACATTTCATTTCACAATTCCACTCCATTACATTCCAGTCCATTCCATTCCGTTCCTTTCCACTCCATTCCACTACACTACACTCCATTCTACACTATTGCCTTCCATCCCATTCCATTCCATTCCATTCCATTCCACTCATGTTCACTCCAATCCGTTCCATTCCATCCCATTCCTTTCCAATCTATTCCATTCCACTCCAGTCCACTCCACTCCACTACACTCCACTAAATTGCATTCCGTTCCATAATATTCCACTCCATTCCATTCCATTGCTTTCTTTCAAAGGGATTTCACACTGTCAGCCAGATTAGAGTGCAGTCGCACAATCTCACCTCATATTACATTTCACCATTCCATTCTATTTTTTCATTCCATTCCATTCCATTCCATTCCATTCGACTCCATTCCATTCAATTCTTTTCCATTCCTCTCCATTCCATTCCACTGCACTCCACTCCACTCCATTGCATCCCATTCCATTTACCTCCATTCCACTCCATTCCAATAAACTCCAATCCACTCAACTCCACTCTTTTCCATTCCATTCCCTGCCATTCCATTCCACTCCTTTCTACTCCATTCCACTCCACTCTCCTCGACTCCACTCTACTCCTCTCCAATCAATTCCATTCCATTCCATTCCAATCCATTCCATTCCACTCCTTTCTATCGACATGATCTCACTCTGTCACCCCGGCAGGAGTGAAGTGGCACAATGTCCGCACACATTTCATTTCACTATTCCATTTTATCCCATCCCCCTCCATTCCACTCCACTCCACTCCTATCCAGTACACTCTATTCCATTCCATTCCATTCCCCTCAAATGCATTCCATTCCTTTCTTTCTACAGGATCTCACTCCATTGCCCAGGCTTGGGAGCAGTATCACAATATCAGCTCAAGTTTCATTTCAGCATTCCATTCCATTCCCTTCCATTCCATTCCATTCTATTCCATCGCATTCCATTCCATATAATCCCACTCTAATCCACTCCACTCCATTCCCTTCCATTCCATTCCATTCCATTACACTGCATTCCATTCCATTCCACTCCACTCCACTCAAATCCATTCCATTCATTTCCATTCCATTCCATTCAACTCCAGTCCACTTCATTCCATCCCTTTCCATTCCACTCCATTCCACTCCACTCCACTCCACTGCACTCCACTCACCTCCACTCCAGTACGTTCCATTCCATGCCATCCAATTACATTGCACTCCATTCCTCTCCGCTCCAATCCACTCCACTCCACTCCACTCCATTCTATTCTATTCCATATCATTCCACTCCATTCCATTCCATTCCTTTTTTTTTGACCGAATCCCACTCTGTCACCCAGGCAGGAGTGCTGCAGTACAATATCAGCTCACGTTTCTTTTCACTGTTCCATCCCATTCTATTCCACTCCAATCCACACCACTCCACTCCACTCCACTCCATCCGGTTCCATCCCATTCTGATACACTCCATTCCACTCCACTCCACTCCACTCCTCTCCATTCCATTACATTCCATCCCATCCCATCCCACTCCATTCCACCCCACTCCAGTCAACTCCACTCCACTCCTCTCCACTCTATTGCATTCCACTCCATTCAATTCCACTCCATTCCATTCCATTACTTGTTTTCAACAGGAGCTCACTCAGTGACCCATGCTGGAGAACAGTGGCACGATATCAGCTCACATTTCTTTTCACAATTCCATTCCGTTGCATTCCATTCCATTCCATTCCATACCATTCCATCCATTCCATTCCACTCCACTCCCCTCCACTCCACTCCCCTCCACTACTCTCCCCTCCAATCCACTCCATTCCACCACTCCATTCCATTCCATTCCACTCCATTTCTCTCCACTCCACTCCACTCACCTTCACTACATTCCGTTCCATCCCATTCCATTCCAATCAATTCCATTCCACTCCACTCCACTCCTCTCCATTCCAATCCACTGCATTCCATTGCATTCCATTCCATCCCTTCCATTCTACTCCATTCCACTCCACACCACTACATTGTACTCCTCTCCACTCTACTGCACATCAGTGCATTCCTTTCCATTCCATTCCATTCCACTCCATTCCACTCCAATCCACTCCATTCCAATCCACTCCTCTCCTCTCCACTCCACTCCTCTCTTCTCCAATCCACTCCATTCCACTCCATTGCATTCCATTCCACTCCACTCCACTCCACAACACTCAACTCCATTCCGTTCCATTTCATTCTATTTCACTCCATTCCTCTGCGCTCCACTCCTCTCCACTCCACACAAATTCACTCCACTCCATTCTATTCTGTCCCTTTCAATTCCACTTCACTGACTCCACTCCACTCCACTTCATTCCACTCCATTCTATTCCACTCCATTCCATTCCTCTCCACTCCAATCCATTCCTTTCCATTCCATTCCATTCCACTCCATTCCTCTCCAGTCCACTGCACTCCACTGCACTACACTCCACATGATCCCATTCCATCCCATTCCATTACACTTCTTTTCACTCCACTCCACCCCACTCCATTCCTTTCCATTGCGTCCCATTCCATTCCACTCCATTCCACACCTCTCCACTCCGCTCCACTTCACAACATTCCACTACATTCCATTGAATTCCTTTCTTTCAACAGGATCTCTCTCTGTAACCCCGACTGGAGTGCAGGGACACAATCACAGCTCACATTTCATTTCACGATTCCATTGCATTCCATTCCATTCCAACCCATTTCACTGCATTCCATTCCATTCTTTTCAATTCCATTCCATTGCATCCATTCCATTCCATTCATTTCCATTCCATTGCATTCAATTCCATACCACTCCACTCCACTCCACTCCACTCCATTCCATTCCGTTCCTTTCTTTCAACAAGATCTCACTCTATCACCCAGGCTTGAGTGCAGTGGCACAACCTCAGCTCACATTTCATGTCACCATTACATTCCATTCCATTCCACTCCACTCCACTCCACTCCACTCCATTCCATTTAACTCCTCTCCACTCCACTCCACACCACTCCATTTCGTTCCATGCCATTGCATTACACGCCATTCCACTCAACTCCACTCCACTTCACTGACTCCATCCCATTCCATTCCGCTCCATTCCACTCGATTCCACTCCACAGCACTCCACTCCATACCATTCCATTACATTCCACTCCATTCTACTCCATTCCATTCCACTCCATTCTACTCCATTCCTTTCGTTCAAAAGGCTCTCACTCTAACACCCAGTATGGAGTGCTGTCGCACAATGTCAGTTCACATTTCATTTCACCATTCCATTCCATTTCATTCCATTTCTTTGCATTCCATACCATTCCATTCCGTACCATTGCATTGCATTCCATTTCACTTCATTTCACTCCACTCCACTCCATTCCACTCCATTGCATTCCATTCTACTCCTCTCCACTCCACTCCGTCCCACTCCATCCCATTGCATTCCAATCCATTCCACTCCACTCCACTTCACACCAATCCACTCCACTCCATTCCATTACATTCCACTCCATTCCAATACACCCCAATGCTCTCAAATCCACTCCTCTCCACTGCAGTGCACACCACTACAGTTCATTCAATTCTATTCCATCCAAACCACTCAATTCCACTCCACTCCACTCCAATTAACTACACTCCATTCCCATTAAACTCCACTCCACTCCACTCCACATCACTCCATTCCATTCCATGCGATTGCATTCCACACCATTCCACTCCACTCCAGTCCACTCCACTCGACTCCATCCCATTCCATTCCACTCCCCGCCACTCCACCCCACACCACTACACACTGCTCCACACAACTCCACTCCATTTCATTCTGTTACATTCCACTCCATTCAATTCCATTCCTTTCTTTCGACAGGTTCTCACTCCAGCAACCAAGATGGAGTCCATAGGCAAAATCTCAGCTCATGTTTCATTTAACCGTTCCATTCCATTTCATTCCATTGCATTCCATTCCATTGCATTCCATACCAATCCATTCCATTCCATTGCATTCCATTCCATTCCATTCCACTCCACTCCACTCCACTCAATTCCATTCCATTCCACTCCTCTCCACTCCACTCGACTCCACTCCGTGCCATTCCTTCTGATTCCAATCCACTCCATTGCACTCCACTCCACTCCACTCCACTCAATCCCATTCTATCCCATTCCATTCCACTCCAATCCACTCCACTCCACTCAACTGCACTCCACTCCACTCAACTGCACTCCACTCTGCTGCATTCCTTTCAATTCCATTCGATTCCACTGCATTCCATTCCATTCCTTTATTTCGAGAGTGTCTCACGCTGTCACACAGGTAAGAGTTCAGTGGCAGAATCTCATGTCCCATTTCATTTCACCTTTGCATTCCATTGCATTCCATTGCATTGCATTCCATTCCATTCCTTTCCATTCCACTCCACTCCACTCCACTCAGCTCCACTCCACTCCACCCTTTTCCTTTACACTGCATTCCATTCCGCTCCATTACATTCCACTCCACTCCACTCCACTAAACTCCACTCCACTCCAATCCATTCCCTTCCATTCCATTCCATTCCACTTCATTCCATGCCATTCTTTTTTTTCGGGAGGATCTCAATCTGTCAGCCAGGCTGGAGTGCAGTGGTACAATCTCAGCTCGAATTTAACTTCACCATTCCATTCCATTCCATAGAATTCCATTCCATTCTATTCCACTCCATTCCAAACCACTGCACTCCACACAACTCCACTCCCTTCCCTTATATTCTATCGGATTCCATTCCACTCTATTCCATTTTGCTTCATTCGTCTCCACTCCATTCCATTCTATTATATTACACTCCATTCTATTCCTTTTTTCGACAGGATCTCACTCTGTCACCCAGGGTGGAGTGCAGTGGCACAATCTCAGCTCAGATTTCATTACACCATTCCATTCCATTCCATTGCATAGCTTCCATTCCATTGCATTGCATTCCATTCCATTCCATTCCATTGAATTGCATTCCATTCCATTCGATTCCATTGAATTCCAATCCACTAAAATCCATTCCACTCCACTCCACTCAACTCCACTCTACTCCATTCCACTCCATTCCATTGCATCCCATTCGATAACATTGCATCCCATTCCATTCCTTTCTTTCAATAGTTTCTCACTTTGTCCCCCCAGCTGGAGTGCAGTGGCACAATCTCAGCCCAGTTTTCATTTCACCATTCCATTGTATTCGATTGCATTCCTTTCCATTCCATTCTATTCCATTCCATTCCATTCCATTGAATTCCATTGCATTCCGTTCCATTCCATTGCTTTCAATTGCATTCCATTTGATTCCATTCCGTTTCATTCCATTCCATTCCACTCCATTCAACTGCATTCCACTGGTCTCCACGGCAGTCCTACCCACTCCACTGCACTCCATTCGAATGCCTTCCATCCCATTCCATTTCACTCCACTCCACACCTCTCCTCTCCACTCCAATCCATTCCATTCCATTCCATTCCATTCCAGTCCAGTCCAATCCATTTCATTCCTTTCTTTCAACAGGTTCTTACTCTTTCCCCCCGGCTGGAGTGCAGTGGCACCATCTCAGCCCACTTTTCATTTCACCATTCCATTGCATTCAATTCCATTCCATTCCATTAAATTCCAATGCATTCTATTCCTTTCCATTGCTTTCAATTGCATTCCATTGAATTCCATTCCAATGCATTCTATTGCATTCCATTCCATTCCATTCCATTCCGTTCCTTTGAATTCCATTGCATTCCATTGCATTCCATTGCTTTCAATTGCATTCCATTCCGTTCCATTCCTTTCCACTCCATTCCTCACCACTCCACTCCACTCCATTCCAGTCCCATCCATTAAATTCCAGTAACTTCCGTTCCATTCCACTCCATTCCATTCCATTCCTTTCTATTGACAGGATCTCATGCTGTCACCAAGGCTGAAGTGCAGTGGCACAATCTCATCTCACATTTGAATTCACAATTCCATTCCGTTGCATTCTATTCCATTCATTCCTTTTCATTGCATACCATTCCATTTCATTCCTTTGCATTCCATTCCATTCCGTTGGCTTCCATTCCATTCCATTCCTTTCCACTCCATTCCCCTCCTTTCCATTCCACTCTACTTCACTCTACTCCACTCCATTCCATTCCTTTCCCACTCATTCCGATCCACTCCACTCCACTCCACTCCATTCCATTCCATTCCACTCCAATCCATTCCATTCCTTTTTTTCAGCAGATTCTCACTCTGTCCCTGCGGCTGGAGTGCAGTGACACAATCTCAGCCCACGTTTCATTTCACCATTCCATTGCATTCATTTGCATTCAATTCCATTCCATTCCATTAAATTCCATTCCATTCCATTCCATTGAATTCCATTCCATTCCATTGCTTTCACTTACATTCCTTTCAATTCCATTCCATTGCATTCCATTCCATTCCATTCCTTTCCACTCCAATCCCCTGCATTCCACTGCATAACACTGCACTCCATGGCAGTCCACTCCACTCCACTCCAATGCATTCCACTCCATTCCATTCTATTCCATTCCATTCCTCTCCATTCCACTCAATTCCACTCCACTCCAATCCACTACAATCCACTCCATTGGATTCCTATAAATTCCGCTCAATTTCATTCCGTTCCTTTCTTTCAACAGGATCTAACTCTGTCACCCAGGCTGGAGTGCAGTGGCACAGTATCAGCTCACTTTTTGTGTTACCATTCCATTCCATTCCATTTTTCCATTCCATTCTATTTCATTCCATTCCATTTCACTCCACTCCATTCCACTCCACGGCACTGCACTCCACTCCACTGCATTCCATTCGATTCCATTGCATCCCATTCCTTTCCATTCCATTCCATTCCTTTCTTTCGACAGGATCCCACTCTGTCTCCAGGTTGGACTTTGGTGTAACAATCTCAGCTCATATTGCATTTCGCCATTCCAATCCATTCCATTCCATTCTATTCCTTTCCACTCCACTCCACTCCTGTCCAATCCATTCTTCTCCACTCCATTCCATTCCACTCCATTCCATTCCAGTCCTTCCACTTCACTCCACTCCATGCCATTCCATTCCATCCCATTCCACTCCACTCCATTCCACTCCACTCCATTGCACTCCACTCCATTCCATTCAATTTCATTCCATTCCACTCCATTCCTCTGCACTCCACTCCATTTCACTCCACTCCACTCCATTCCATTCCATGCCATGCCATTCCATTCCTTTCTTTTCACAGGATCTGCAACCGAGGCTGGAGGGCAGTGGCACAATCTCTGCTCACATTTCATTTCACCATTCCATTCCATTTCGTTTCATCCCATTATATTAAATTCCACTCCTCTCCACACCACTCCACTCCACTCCATTCCATTCCATTCCTTTCTTTCGACAGGATTACACTCTGTCACCAGGACTGTAGTGCAGTGGCAAAATCTCAGCTCACATTTCATTACTCCTTTCCATTCCTGTAATTTCCATTCCACTCCACTCCCCTCTATTGCTCTCCACTCCCCTCCACTCCATCCCAGACAACTCCACTCCACTCCAATCGTCTCCGCTCCACTCCACTGTGCTCCATTCCATTCCATTCCACTCGTTCCACTCCACTTCATTCAATTAAATCCATTCCAATCTATTCCACTCCACTTCCGGCCAATGCATTCCATTCCATTGTATACTATTTCACTCCACTCCATTGTATTCCCCTCCATTCCACTGCACCCCACTCCATTCCATTGCACTCCATAACATTCCATTCCACTCCACTCCACTCAACTCCATCCATTCTATTACATTCCACTCCATTCCATTCCATTTTTTCTTTTGACAGGATCTCACACAGTTTCCCATGCTTGAGTGCAGTGATGCAGTCTCAGGTCACATTTAATTTCACCATTCCATTCTGTTCCATTCCATTCCATTACATTCCAATAGATTACATTCCATTCCACTCCATTCCACTCTACTCCACTCTACTCCACTTCACTCAATTCCATTCCTCATTCCATTCCTTTCCACTCCACTGCACTCCTCTCCACTCCACTCCATTCCATTCCATCCCATTACATTCTCCTCCTTTCAATTCCACTCCACTCAACTCCACTCCACTCCACACCACTCCACACCACTCTCCTTCATTCCATTCAATTCCAATCCACTCCTTTCGGTTCCATTCTTTTTTTCCTACAGGATCTCACTCTGTAACCAAGGCTGGATTACAGTTGCACAATCTCAGCTCACATTTCATTCCACCATTCCTTTCCATTCCATTGCATTCCATTCCACTCCACTCCACTACTCTCCAGTCCACTCCACTCCATTCCACTCCATTCCATCCCACTCCTTTCCACTCGATTCCACTCCACTCCACTCAAGTCTACCCCATTCCATTCCATCCCATTCCATTAAACTCCATTCTACTCCACTCCAATCCAATGCACTACAATCCATTCCTTTACATTCCATTTCACTCCACTCCAATCTATTCCACTCAATTCCCCTCCATTACACTCCACTGCATTCCATTGTACTCTACTTCATTCCTTTCCATCCCATTCCATTTCTCTCCATTCCACTCCACTCCCCTCCACTCCACTCCACTCCATTCCATTATGTTCCATCAAATTCCATTCCACTACATTCCACTCCACATCATTCCACTCCACTCCACTCCACTCCATTCCATTCCATTCCACTCCATTCTTTTCCATTCCTTTCTTTCAACAGGATCTCACTCTATCACCCAGGCTGCAGTGCAGTGACACAATCTCAGCTGACATTCCTTTCAATATTCCATTCCATTACTTTCCATTCCATTCCACTCCACTCCACTATACTCCACTCCAATTCATGCCACTCCATTCACTTTCATTCCATTCCAGTCCATTCCAGTCCATTGCACTGCATACCTTACTTTCGAAAGGAACTCTCTCTGTCACCAGGCTGGAGTGTAGTGGCACAATTTCAGCTCACATTTCATTTTACCATTCCATTCCATTTTATTCCATATAATTGCATTCCTATGCATTCCACTGCATTCCATTCCATTCCACTCCACTCCACTCCACTCCATTCCAAGCCCATCCTCTCCACTCTTTTCTTTTCAATTCCTTTCCACTGCACTCCACTCCATTATAATCCATTCCATTCATTTCCATCCCATTCCATTCCACTCAATCCCACTACAATCCACTCCACTGTACTCCAGTCCATTCCACACCATTCCGTACATTCATTTCCATTCTATTCCACTCCATTCCTTTCTTTCTACAGGATATCCCTCTGCACCCAGCCTGGAGTGCAGCAGCACAATCTCAGCTCACATTTCATTTCATCATTCCATTCTGTTCCATTCCATTCCATTCCATTCCACTCTACTCTATTCCACTCTACTCCACTCTACATGACTCCACTTCACTCCATTCCATTCCATCCCATTCCATTTCATTCCATTCCACTCTACTGCACTCCTCTCCACTCCACTCCATTCTACTCAATCCCATTCCACTCCGTTCCACTCCATTCCACACCACTCCACACCACTCCACTCCACTCCACTCCACTCTCCTCCCTTTCATTCAATTCCAATCCACTCCTTTCCATTCCATTCTTTTTCTTTGACAGGGTATCACCCTCTCACCCAGCTGGAGTACGGTCGCACAATCTCAGCTCACATTTCATTTCACCATTCTTTTCCATTCCATTCAATTCCATTCCACTCCACTCCTCTCCAGTACACTACACTCCATTCCACTCCATTCCATTACATTCCATCCAATTCCTTTCCACTCGATTCCACTCCACTCCACTCAAGTTCACCCTATTCCATTCCAACCAATTCCACTCAAGTCCATTCCACTCCACTCCACTCCAATGCACTAAAATCCATTCCAATGCACTAAAATCCATTCCATTCCATTCCATTCCTTTCCACTCCATTCCACTCCATTCCATTTGGCTCCACTCCACTGCAATCTACTCAATTTCATTCCATTCCATTTGACTCCACTCCACTCCACTCTACTCAATTCCATTCCTCTTCATTACACTCCACTCCATTCCACTGAACTCCACTTAATTCCATTCCATCGCATTTCATTTCACTCCATTCCACTCCACTCCACTCCTCTCCACTTCACTCCACTCCACTTCACTCCACTCCATTCAATTATGTTCCGTCACATACCATTCCACTCCCTTTCACTCAACACCATTCCACTCAACTCAACTCCACTCCACTCCACTCCACTCTATTGCATTCCATTCCACTCCATTCCATTCCACTCGTTTCTTTCGACAGGATCTCACTCTATCACCCAGGCTGCAGTGCAGTGGCACAATCTCTGCTCACATTCCATTTCAATATTCCTTTCCATTCCATTCCATTCCATTCCACTCCACTCCACTGTACTCCACTCCAATCCATTCCACTCAATTCACTTCCATTCCACTCCATTCCATTCCACTCCGTTCCATTCCATACCTTACTTTCGACAGGAACTCTCTCTGTCACCCAGGCTGGAGTGTAGTGGCACAATCTCGGCTCACATTTCATTTCACCATTCCATTCCATTGTATTCCATAAAATTTCATTCCTATGCATTCCATTGCACTGCATCCCATTACATTCCAGTCCACTCCCATCCACTCCACTCCATTCCATTCTTCTCCACTCCTTTCCAATCCACTCAACTACTCTTCACTCTAATCCACTCCATTCCATTTCATCCCATTCCATTCCACTCCACCACACTGCAATCCACTCCACTCTACTCCACCCCACTCCATTCCATTCCATATATTCCATTTCACTCTATTCCATTCCATTCTTTTCTTTTGACAGAATATCACTCTTCACCCAGGTTGGAGTGCAGCAGCACAATCTCTGCTCAAATTTCATTTCACCATTCCATTCTGCTCCATTCCATTCCATTACATTACATTCCACTCCATTCCACTGTATTCCACTCTAAACTACTCCAGTTCATTCCATTCCATTCCACTCCACTGCACTCCTCTCCACTCCACTCCACTGCACTCCTCTCCACTCCACTCAATTCCATTCCATCCAATTCCATTCTACTCCTTTCCATTCCACTCCACTCCACTCCACTCCACCCCACTACACACCATTCTCCTCCATTCCATTCAATTCCAATCCACTCTTTTCCATTCCATTCTTTTCTTTCGACAGGATCTCACTCTGTCACCCCGGCTGGAGTACAGTCGCACAATCTCTGCTCACATAGCATTTCACCATTCCTTTCCATTCCATTGCATTCCATCTCACTCCACTCCACTCTTCTCCAGTCCACTCCACCCAATTCCACTCAAGTTCATTCCATTCCACTCGATTCCACTCCACTCCACTCAAATCTACCCCATTCCATTCCATCCCATTCTATTCAACACCATTCCACTCCACTCTAATGCACAACAATCCATTCCATTCCATTCCATTCCACTCCACTCCATTCCATTCCATTCCTTCTTTTATCAAGATCTCTCTCTATCACCCATGATGTAGTTCAGTGGTACAATCTCAGCTCACATTTCATTTCTCCATTCCATTCCATTCCATTCCATCCAATTCCATTTCATTACATTACACACCTTTCCATTCCATTCTTTTCTTTCGACAGGATCTCACCCTGTCACGCAGGCTACAGTGAAGTCGTAAAAGCTCAGCTCACACTTCATTTCCCCACTCCTTTCCATTCCATTCCATTTCATTTCATTCCATTACACTCGATTGCACTCCACTCCACTTCACTCCACTCCGCTTCATTCCATCCCATTCCGTTCCACCGCATTCCACTCCACTCCACTCCACTCCACTAAAATCCATTCCATTCCATCCCATTCTATTCCACACCATTCCACTCTGCTCCACTCCACTCCATTCCACATCATTCCACTCAAATCCACTCCAGTCTATTCCACTCAACTCCACTCCAGTCTATTCCACTCCACTCCATTCCATCCCATTCCATTCCACTTCATTCCACTCCACTCCTCTCCACTCGTCTCCTCTCCACTCCACTCCACCCCACTAAACTCCACTCCATTCCATTCCCTTCAATTCCACTCCATTCCAGTCTATTCCACTCTACTCCAGTCCACTCCATTTCATTCCATCCCATCTCATTCCACCGCTTTCCACTCCACTCCACTCCACACCACACTATTAAATTCCCCTCCATTCCATTCCATTTGATACCATCCGATTCCATTCCAATTCACACCACTCCTCTCCACTCCATTCCATTAAATTCCGTCCCTTTCCATTCCACTTCATTCCACTCCACTCCACTACTCTCCACTCCATTCCATTCCAATCCATTCATTCCCATTCCGTTCCTATCCATTCCCCTCCACTGCACTCCACTCCACTCCATTCCATTTCATTAAACTCCACTCCACCACACTCCACTCCATTCCATTCCACTCTAATCCACTCCCCTCTAACCCACTCCACTCCACTACACTCCATTCCACTCCACGCCAGTCCTCTAAACTCCATTCCATTCCAATCCATTCCTTCCCATTCTATTCCAATGCATTCCACTCCACTGTACTCCACTCCATTCCATTCCATTCCATTGCATTCCACTCCACTCCACCCCACTCCACTCCACTCTATTCTATTCAACTGCAGTCCATTCCACTCTACCCCACTCCACTCCACTCCATTCCACTTCATTCTACTCCATTCCTCCACTCCACTCCAATCCATTCCATTCCATTCCACTCCACTCGACTCCACTCCACTCTACTCCACTCCACTCCATTCCATACCATCGCATTCCATTCCACTCCATTCTGCTCCACTTGATTCCACTCCACTCCACTCCATTCCATTCCTTTCCCTTCCATTCCATTCCATTCCACTCCATTCCACTCCACTCTAATTCCACTCCACTCAAATCCATTCCATCCCATTCCATTCCACCCCATTCCATTCCACTCCACTCCACTCCACTTCACTTCACTACACTCCATTCCATTCGTTTCCATTCCATTCCATTTCATCTGATTTCACTCCACTCGACTCCACTCCACTCCATTCCATTGCTTCGCATTCCGTTACACTCCATCCCACTCTACTCCACACCATTCTATTACATTCCTTTCCGTTCCTTTCCCTTGAATTTCACTCCGTTCCATTCCACTCCATTTCAGTCTACTTGATTCCACTCCGATCCACTCCATTCCATTCCTTTCCCTTCCATTCCATTCCATTTAGTCCATTCCACTCCACTCCACTCCTCTCCTCTCCATTCCATTCCATCCCATTCCATTCCACCCCATTCCACTCCACTCCACTCCACTTCCCTTCACTCCCCTCCTTTCCATTCCTTTCCATTACATTCCATTACATTCCAATCCATCTGATTTCACTCCACTCGACTCCACTTCACTCCACTCCATTCCATTGCATCCCATTCCATTCTACTCCATTCCATTCCATTCCATTCCATTTCTTTCCATTCCATTCTATTAAATTCCACTCCATTCCATTACATACCTTTGTTTGGGGAGGATCTCTCTCTGTCACCCAGGCTGGTGTGCAGTGGCACAATCTCAGCTCACATTTCTTTTCACCATTCCATTCCATTACATTCCATTTATTCGGTTCCATTCCACTCCACTCCACACGATTCTATTAAACAACGCTCCACTCCACACCACTCCACTCCCCTGCAGTCCATTCTATCACTTTAAATTCCCCTCCATTCCACTCCTTTCCACTCCACTCCATTTCGCTCCATTCCACTCCATTCCATTACATTACATCACATTCCATTCCACTCTATTCCACGGTAATACACTCCACTCCAATCCAATCCATTCAATTCCATTCCTCTCCACTCCACTCCATTCCATTCTTTCCTTTGATGGGATCTTACTCTGTCACCCAGGCTGGATCGCAGGGGCACAATCTCAGCTCCTATTACATATCACCATTCTGTTCTATTTTATTCCATTCCATTCCATTCCGTTCCTTTCCATTCCATTATATTCCATCCCACTAAATTCCATTCCATTCCTTTCAACTCCACTCCACTCCACTTCATTTCATATCATTCTGTTGTCCTCCATTCCAATCGACTCCACTCCACCACAATCCACTCCATGACATTGCATCCAATTCCATTCCACTTCATAACACTCCTCTCCACTCCACTTCTCTCCACTCCTCTGCACTCCATTCCACTCCATTTCATCCCATTCCATTCCACTCCATTCCACGCCACTCCAATCCACTCTATTCCACGCCACTCCACTCCACTCCTCTCCATTCCTCTCCATTCCATTCCATTCTTTTCCACACCATTCCATTCCATTCCATTCCATTCTTTTGACAGGATCACACTCTGTCACACACGTTGGATTTCAGTGGCACAATCTCAGCTCATATTTCAATTTACCATTCCATTCCTTTCCATTCCAATCCATTCCTTTGCACTCCACTCCACTCTAATCCATTCCATTCCATTCAACCCCATTCCACTCCACTCCACTAGTGTCCACTCCACTACATTCCATTCCATTGCATCCCATTCCATTTCACTCCATTCCACGCCACTCCTCTTCATTGCAGTCCACTCCACACCACTCCATTGCGTTCCATTTCACTCCATTACCCTCCACTCCACTCCATTCCAGTCCACTCCGTTCCACTCCATTCCATTCCATTCCATTTCATACCATTAAATTAAATTCCACTCCATTCCATTCCATTCTTTTCTTTCAACAGGATCTCACTCTGCCACCCACGCTGGATTGCAGTGGAACAATCTCAGCTCACATTGCATTCCACCATTCTATTCCACCATTCCACTCCATTCCATTCCATTCCATTGCATTCCTTTTCACTCCACTCAAATCCACTCCTCTCCATTCCATTCCATTTGATCCCATTCCATTCCACTCCCCTCAACTGCACTCTACTCCACTCCACTCCACTCAATTCCATTCCATTCCATTCCATTCCATTCCGTTCCATTTGACTCCATTCCATTCCATTCCTTTCTTTCGACAGGATCTCACCCTTTCACCAGGCTGGAGTGCAGTGGCACGATCTGAGCTCACGTTTCATTTCACCATTCAATTCCGTTACATTCCATTCCTTCCCATCTCATCCTGTTCTATTCCATTCTGCTCCATTCGAATCCACTCCACTCCACTCCCTTCCATTCCATCCCATTGCATTCCATTCCATTAAACTGCAATCCACTCCATGATATTCCTTTCCATTACACTCCACTCCATTCAATTACATTCCATTATTTCGACAGGATTTCACTCTGTCATCCGGGCTGGAGTGAAGTGGCACAAACTCAATTCATTTCATTTCACCATTCCATTCCATTTCATTCCATTCCTTTCCATTCCACTCTACTCCAATTCACTCCATTCCAGTCCATCGCATTCTATTCTACTCCATTCCACTCCACTCCAATCCACTGCACTCCACTCCATTCCATTACATCCCATCTCATTCCATTCCATTCCTCTCCACTCCACTCCACTTCACTTCTCTCCTGTCCACTGCATTCCATTCCATCCGGTTCCATTCCACTCCATATCATCCCATTCCCTTCTTTTGACAGGATCTCACTCTGTCACACAGAATGGACTGCAGTGTCACAATCTTAGCTCACATTTCATTTCACCATTCCATTCGATTCCATTCCATTCCATTCCTTTCCATTCAGTTTCACTCCACTCTACTCTACTCCATTCCATTCCACTCAATTACACTCCTCTGCATTCCACAGACCTCATTCCATTCCATCCCATTCCATTTCCCTCCATTCCACTCACCTCCCCTCCACTCTACTCCACTTCACTCCACTCCATTCCATTATTTTCCATCACTTTCTATTCCACTCCATTCCACTCCACACCATTCCACTCCACTTCACTCCGTTACATTCCATTACAATCCATTCCATTCCTTTCCTTTCTTTTTACAGGATCTCACTCTATCAACCAGGCTGCAATGCAGTGGCACAATCTCAGCTCATATTTCATTTCAATATTCCATTCCATTCCATTCTATTCTATTCCATTCCATTCCACTCCAATCCACTCTACTATACTGCACCCCAATCCACTCCACTCTACTGCACTACAATCCATTCCACTCCATTCACTTCCATTCCATTCCATTCTATTCCACTCCATTCCATTCCATACCTTACTTTCGACAGGAACTCTCTCTGTCACCCAGGCTGGAGTGCAGTGGCACAATTCCAGCTCACATTTCATTTCACCATTCCATTCCATAGCATTCCATTCTATTGCATTCCTATGCATTCCATTGCTTTCCATGCCATTGCATTCCACTCCACTCCACTCCTATCCACTCTCTCCATTCCATTCCATTACTTTCCACTCCTTTCCACTCCACTCCACTACACTCTAATACACTCCATTCCATTCCATCCCATTACATTCCACTCCATCCCACTCCAATCCACTCCAATCTACTCCACTCCATTCCATTCCATTCTTTCCATTCCACTCTATTCCATTCCACTCTATTCCATTCCATTCCTTTCTTTTGACAGGATATCACTCTGTCACCCAGGCTGGAGTGCAGCCTCACAATCTCAGCTCACATTTCATTTCACCATTCCTTTCTGTTCCATTGCATTCTATTCCATTACGTTACATTACACTCCATTCCACTCTACTCCACTCTACACCACTCCACTTCTCTCCATTCCATTCCATTCAATTCCACGCCACTGCACTCCTCTCCACTCCACTCCACTCCATTCAATTCCATCCCACTCCATTGTACTCCATTCCACTCCACTCCACTCCACACCACTGAACACCATTCTCCTCCATTCCATTCAATTCCTATCCACTCCTTTCCATTCCATTCTTTCCTTTCTACAGGATCTCACTCTGTCACCCAGGCTGGAGTACAGTGGCACAATCTCAGCTCACATTTCATTTCACCATTCCTTTCCATTCCATTACATTCCTTTCCATTCCACTCCACTCCATTCCTCTCCAATCCACTACACTTCATTTCACTCCATTGCATTCCACTCCATCCCATTCCATTCCACTCTATTCCACTCCATTCCACTCCAGTCCACCACATTCCATTCGATCCCATTCCGTTCAAATCCATTACACTAAAATCCACTCCAATTCACTACAATCCATTCCATTCCATTCCATTCTTTCATCAGGTTCCCACTCTATCACCCAGGTTGGAGTGCAGTGGTACAATCTCAACTCAGATTTCATTTCTCCATTCCATTCCTTCCAATTCCATTCCATTACACTACACTCCTTTCCATTCCATTATTTTCTTTTGACAGGATCTCACCCTGTCACCCAGGCTGGAATGCAGTCACACAATCTCAGCTCATTCTTCATTTCACCATTCCCTTCCATTCCATTGCATTCTACTCAATTCCACTCCAATCCACCTCACTACACTACACTCCACTCCATTCCATCCCGTTCCATTCCAACACATTCCACTCCACTCCACTCCATTCCACTCCATTCCATTCCATCACATTCTACTCCAAACAATTCCACTCCGCTCCTTCCACTCCTCTCCACTCCACTCCACTGCATTCCACATCATTCCATTCAACTCCACTCCAGTCTACTCCACTCCACTCCTTTCCATCCCTTTCCATTCCACTTCATTCCACTAAATTCTTCTCCACTCCTCTCTTCTCCATTCATCTCCACTCCACTAAAATCTACTCCATTCCATTCCCTTCAATTCTTTTCCATTCCAGTCCATTCCACTCTTCTCCAATCCACTCAATTTCATTCCATCCCGTTCCATTCCACCGCATTCCACTCCACTCCACTCCACTCTACTCCACACCATTCCATTCCTGTCCATTCCAATCCATTCCACTCCATCCGATTCCATTCCGCTTCATACCACTCTACTCCACTCCACTCTATTGCATTAAATTCCATACCATTCCATTCCACTGCATTCCAGTCCACTCCACTCCTCTACAATCCATTCCATTCCAATCCATTCCATCCCATTCCATTCCACTCCACTCCACTCCACTCTACTGCACTCCACTCCACTCTACTCCATTCCATTCCATTCAATTCCAGTCCATTCAATCCCATTCTTTTATTTCAACAGTATCTCTCTGTGTCACCCAGGCTGGAGTGCAGTGGCACAATCTCAGCTCACATTTCATTTCACCGTTCCATTTCATTGCATTGCCTTCCATTCCATTCCTTTCAATTGCATTCCATTCCATTCCATTCAACTCCACTCGACTCTACTCCACTCCACTCAACTCCACTCCATTCAATTCCTTTCCGTTCCACTCCATTCCAATTCATTCCTTTCCTTTCTTTCGACATGACCTCACTCTTTCAACTGGGCTGCATTGCAGTGGCACAATCTCAACTCGCATTTCATTTCACCATAACATTCCATTCCATTCCGATCCATTGCATTGCATTCCACTCCACTCCACTCCACTCCACTCCAATCCACTCCACTCCACTCCAATCAACTCCATTCCTTTCCATTCTATTTCACTGCACCTCATTCCACTCACCTCCAATCCACTCCACTCTACTCCACTCTACTCCACTCCATTCCATTCCATCCAAATCCATTCCACTCCATTCCAGTCCACTTCATTCCACTCCACTCCTCTCCACTCCATTCCACTCCATTCCATTCCATTCCACTCCTCCACTCCACACCGTTCCATTCCATTCCATTCGATTCCACTCCATTCCACTCCACTTCATTCCACTCCAGTCCACTCTACTGCGCTCCACTCCATTGCAATGTGTTCCATTCCATTCCACTCCAATCCTTTCTTTCAAAAGGATTTCATTTTGTCCTGCAGGCTGGAGTGCATTGGCACAATCACAGCTCACATTTCACTTCGCCATTCCATTGCATTCCATCCCATTCCATTCCACTCCATTCCACTCCACTCCATTCCATTCGACTCCACTGCACTCAACTCCAACCCATTCCATTCAATCCCATTCCTCTCAACTTCATTACACTCCACTCCACTCTAATCCACTGTACTCCAATCCATTCCATTCCACTCCATTCCAATCCATTCCACTGCACTCCACTCCGCTCAACTCCATTGCATCCCATTTCTTTCCACTCCACTCTACTCCTCTCCACTCCCCTCTGCTCCATTCAATTCCATCCCATTCTATTCCACTCCACTCTACTCCTCTCCACTCCCCTCTGCTCCATTCAATTCCATCCCATTCTATTCCACTCCACTTCACTCCATTCCACTCCACTCCATTCCACTCCATTCCATTCCATTCCATTCCATTGCATTCCACTCCACTCCATTCCATTCCATTCCTTTCTATTCCTCTCCATTGCACTCCAATCCTCTCCTCTCCAGCCCAATCCATCCCAATCGATTCCATACAATTCCACTCTACTGCAATCCACTCCACTCCTGTGCAATCCACTCCATTCCATTCCATTCCATCCCATTCCATTCCACTCCATTCCACTCTACTTCACTCCACTCCACTCCACTCCACGCCATGCCATTCCATTCCATTCCTTTCTTTCGACCAGATGTCACTCTGTCGCCCAGATTGGAGTACAGGGGCGCTATCTCAGCTCACATTTCATTTCTCCATTACATTCCATTGCATTGCATTCCATTCCATTCCTCTCCTCTCAATTCCACTCCACTTCCCTCCTTTCCATTCTATTCCATTCCACTCTAATCCACTCTTCTCCATTCCACTCCTCTCCACTCAATTCCATTACATTACATTACATTCCGCTCCATTCCGCTCCACTCCAGTCCACTTCACTCGGGTCAGCTCCATTCCATTCCAGTCCATCCCAGTCCATTCCACTGCAGTGCACTCTACAACACTCCACTCCACTACACTACACTCCATTCCATTCCACTCCATTCCATTCCATTCCATTCCTTTCGACAGGATCTCACTCTGTCACTCAGACTGGTTGCAGTGGCAGAATCACAGCTCCCATTTCATTTCACCGTTCCATTCCATTCCATTCGACTACATTCCATTCCATTCCACTCCACTCCACTCTACTCCATTCAAATCCACTCCATTCCTCTCCACTCCACTCCACTCCAATCCACTCCAGTCCATTCCATCGAATTCCACTTCACTCCATTCCACTCCACTCCAATCCTCTTCACACCATTCCACTCAGTTCGATTCCACTCCATTCCACTCCACTCCAGTCCACTCAAATCCATTCCGTTCCGTTCCATCCAATTCCATTTGACTCCACTCCCCTCCTCTCCATTCCATTCCATACAATTCCGTTACACTCCATTACACTCCACTCGCCTCCATTCCACTGTACCGAACTCCACTCCATTCCTTTCCATTCTGTTCCATTCCATTCCAGTCCACTCCACTCCATTCCACTCCACTCCACTCCACTCGACTCCACTCCATCCCATTGCATTCCATTCCATTCTATTCCACTAAAGTCTACTCCAATCCACTCCACTCCATTCCAATCCACCCCACTGCACTCCATTCCATCCCATTCCATTCCACTCCATTGCATTCCATTGCACTCCACTCCACTCCACTCCATTCCATTCCATTCCACTCCATTCCCTTCCATTCCACTCCATTCTATTCCATTCCTTTCTTTCGACAGTATATCACTCTGTCACCCAGGCAGGAGTGCAGTGGCACAATCTCAGTTCACATTTCATTTCACCATTCCATTCCATTCCATTTAATTCCATTCCATAGCATTCCATTCCATTCCATTCCACTCCACTCCATTCCACTCCATTCCATTCCATTCCACTACACTGCATTCCGCTCCACTCCACTCCAATAACCTCCACTCCACTCCATTCCATTTCATTCCAATCCATTCCATTCCATCCCATTCCATTCCTTTCCATCCCACTCCATTCCTCTCCACTACACTCCATTCCACTCCACACCATTCAATCCCATTGCTATTCATTACATTCCACGAAATTACAGTCCACTCCACTGCACTCTGGTCCACTACACTCCTCTCCACTCCACTCCATTCCCATCCCTTCTATCCCATTCCCTTCCAATCCTCACCAATCCACTCCACTCCACTCCACTCCATTCCATTCCATTCTATTACATCCCATTCTATTCCATTCCACTCCATTTCACTCCACTCCTCTACATTTCACTCCATTCCATTAAGTCCCATTCCATTCCACTCCATTCCATTCCACTCCACTTCTCTCCACTCCAATCCACTGCACTCCATTCTATTCCGTTACATCCCATTCCATTCCACTCTATTCCACTAAAATCCAATATACTCCATTCCATTCCATTCCATTCCATGAGATCCCATTCCACTCCACGCAACTCCTCTCCACTCCTCCCAACTCCAATCAACTGCATTCCATTCCATTTCATTTCATTACACTCCATTCCATTCCACTTCCCTCCACTCCACTCCACTGCACTCTTCTCCACTCCAATCCATTCCATTCAATTCCATCCCACTCCAGTCCACTCCACTCCAGTCCAATCCACTCCAATCCACTCCATTCCACTCCACTCCACTGCACTCCACTGCATTTCATTCCATTCCATTCCTTTCCATTCCATGCCATTCCAATCCACTCCACTCGACTTCACTGCACTCCACTACGTTCCATTCCATTCAATTCCATTCCATCCCATTCCATTCCGCTGCATTCCAATGCAATCCTTTATTTCGCGAGGGTCTCGCTCTCTCACCCAGGCTGGAGAGCAGTGGCATAATCACTTCTTACATTTCATTTCACCATTCTATTCTATTCCATTCCATTCCACTCCACTCCTTTCCACTCCACTCCATTCATTTCCCTCCCATTCTGTTCCACTCCATTCCAATCCATCCACTCAACTCCATTCAGTTGCTTTCCACTCTAATCCTTTCAACTCCATTCCACGTCTCTCCACTCCACTCCCTTCCATCCCATTCCATCCCATTCCATTAAACTCCATTCCATTTCACTCCACTCCTCTCCACTCCATTCCATTCCTTTATATCCCATTCCATTCTACTTCATTTCACTCCATTCCACTCCACTCCACTCCACCCCTCTCGACTATATTCCATTCCATTCCATTCCATTTTATTCCATTCCACTCCAATCCACTCCACTCCATTCCACTCCATCCCATTCCATTCCACTCCAATCCACTCCACTCCTTTGTACTCCCCTCCACTCCACTCCATTCCACTCCATCCCATTCCATTCCACTCCACTGCAATCCACTCCATTCCATTCCATTCCACTCTGCTCCAATGCACTCCATTCCATTCCATTCCACTCCACTCCAATCCACTCCATTCCATTCTATTCCATGCCATTCCATTCAACTCCATTCCACTTCATTCCACTCCTCTCCACTCCACTCCTCTCCTCTCCACTCCACTCCATTTCATTCCATTCCATCCCTTTCCACACCACTCCATTCCGTTTCACTCCATTCCAGTCCAATCCTCTCCATTCTTTTCCTTTCCACCCCATTCCATTACATTCCACTCCATTCCACTGCATTCCACTCCATTCCATTCCTTTCCACTCCATTCCACTCCATCCCATTCCACTCCATTCCACTGCATTCCACTCCATTTCATTCCATTCCACTCCATTCCACTGCATTCCTTTCCATTCCTCTAAATTTCTCTCCACTGCATTCCATTCCACTCCATTCGTCTCCATTCCACTCCATTCCATTCCATTCCATTCCATTCCCTTCTTTCGACAGGAAGTCATTGTGTCACCCAGGCTGGAGTGCAGTAGCACTATCTCCGCTCACATTTCGTTTCACCATTCCTTTCCATTCCATTGCGTTCCATTCCCTTCCATTCCATTCCTCTCCACTCCACTCTTCTCCATTACACCCAGATAATGTCTAATCCACTCCAATCCATTGCATTCCATCCCATCCAATTCAACTCCTCTGCTCTCCCTTCCACTCCACTCCACTCCACTCCTCTCCATTCCATTCCATTCAATCCTATCCCATTCTTCTTCATTCCACTACTCTATACTCCACTCGACTCCACTCAACTCCTCTCCATTCCATTCCACTCCATTGCAATCCACTCCATTCTCTTCCATTCGTTTCTTTCGACAATATCTCACTCTGTCACCCAGGCAGGAGTGTAGTAGCAGAATAACAACTGACATTTCATTTCACTTTTCCATTCAATTGCATTCTACTCCATTCCATTCCACTCCACTACATTCCATTCCATTCTGTTCTACTCCATTACACTCTACGCCACTCCACCACACTCCACTCCACTACATTACTTTCCATTCCATTCCATTCCACTACATTCCCCTACACTCCCCTCCACTCTAATCCATTCCCTTACATCAAAATCCATTCCACTCCATTCGACTCCTCTCCACTCTCCTCCACTGCATTCCATTCCATTCCCTTCCAGTCCATTCCACTCCACTCCACTCCACTCCATTCCATTCCATTACATCCCATTCCATTCCACTCCATTCGACTCCAATCCACAACACTCCAGTCCATTCCATTCCATTACATCCATTACATAACATTACATTACACTCCATTCAGCTCTTCTGCACTCCACTCCACTCTACTCCATGTCACTTGTTTCCATTCCACTCCATCCCATTCCATTCAACTCCATTTCACTGTAATCCACTCCACTCCACTCCATTCCATTCCATTCTACTCCATTCCATTCCATTCCTTTCTTTTGACAGGATCTCACTCTGTCACCCACGCTGGAGTTCAGTGGCAACATCTCACCTCACGTTTCATTTCAAAATTCCATTGCTTTACATTCCATTCCATTGCATTGCACTCCATCCCATTCCATTGCATTCCATTCCATTCCATTCCTTTCCACTGCATTCCACTCCATTCCACCCCACTCTACTTCACTCCAGTCCACTCCTCTACAGTCCATTCCACTACATTCCATTCTTTTCCATTCCATTCCACTCCATTCTACTCCATTCCACTCCACTCTAGTCTACTCCATCCAGTTTCCACCCATTGCATTCCACTCCATTCCAATCCTCTCCACTCCAGTCCTCTCTATTCCACTCCATTCCATTCCATTTGACTCCATTCCATTCCATTTCTTTCTTTAGACAGGATATCAATCTGCACCCTGGCTGGAGTGCAGTGGCACAATCTCAGCTCACATTTCATTTCACCATTTCATTCCATTCCATTCCATTCCATTGCATTCTACTCCACTCCACTCCACTCGTTTACATTCCTTTACAACCCATTCCATTCCTCTCTATTCCACTCCACTCTGCTCCACTCCACTCCACTCCATTCCATTGTCTTCTGTCTCATTTCATTCCACTCCATTCCACTCCACTCCACTCCATTCCATGCCACTCCATTCCACTCCACTCCACTCCATTCCATTCCACTCTATTCCAGTCTATTCCGTTCCACTCGATGCCATTCCATTAAACTCAATTCCAATCCACTCTATTGCACTTTACTCCACTCCACTCCTTTCCACCCCAGTCCACTCCATTCCACTCCACCACACTCCTATCCACTCCACACCATTCCATTCCATCCAATCCCCTTCTACTCCACTCCATTCCACTCCACTCCACTCCACTCCACTCTACTCCATTCATTGCTCTCCATTCCATTCAATCCCATTCCTTTCAACTCCATTCGATTCCACTCCACTCCTCTCCTCTAAACTCCATTCCATTTCATTCCATTCCATTCCTTTGAATGCCATACCATTTCATTCCATTACTTTCTTTCAACAGGAAGTCACTCTGTCACGCAGGCTGGGGTGCAGTGGCACAATCTCAGAGTACATTTCATTACATCATTCCATTCCATTTATTTCCATTCCATTCCATTCTATTCCAATGGATTCCATTTCATTCCATTGCATTCCATTCCACTCCATTCAAATCAAATATGGTCCACGCCATTCCAATCCACTCCACTCCACTACACTCCCCTCCACTCCATTCCATTCCGTCCCATTCCATTCCACTCCACTCCACTCCAGTCGATTCCATTCCATCCACTTCCATTCCATTCCATTCCAACCAATTCATTTCCACTGCTCTCCACTCCACTCCTGTACAATCCACTCCTCTCCACTCCACTCCATTACATTCCATTCCGTCCCATTGCATTCCACTCCATTCCACTCCACTCAACTCCACGCCACTCCACTCCATTCCACTGCATTCCAATCCATTCCATTCCATTCCATTCCTTTCCACTCCATTCCATTCCATTCCACTCCATTCCATTCCATTCCATTCCACTCCACTCCACTCCATTCCATTCCATTCCATTCCATTCCATTCCATTCCATTCCATTCCCCTCCAATCCATTCCACTCCATTCCATTTAATTCCATTACATTCCATTCCCTTCTTTCGACAGGATCTCACTCTGTCACCCAGGACGGAGTGCAGTAGCACAATCTCAGCTCACATATCATTTCACCATTCCTTTCCATTCCATTCCGTTCCATTCTGTTCCATTCCAATCCACTCCACTCCACTCTACTCTACACCATTCCACCGAAATCCACTCTAATCCACTGCGCTCCATTGCATTCCATCCCATCCAATTCCACTCCACTCCTCCCCTCTCCACTCCACTCCATGCCATTCCATTCCATTCCATTCCATTCCATTCCATTCAGTCACATTCCATTCCACTTCTTTCCACTCCAATCCACTCTGCTCCACTCCTCTCGACTCCATTCCATTCCATTGCTTTCTTTTGACAGGATCTCACTCTGTCACCAAGGCTGGAGTGCAGTGGCACAAACTCATCTCACATTTCATTTCACCATTCTACTCCATTCCACTCCACTCTACTCCACTCCACTTGACTCCATTCCATCCCTTTCCATTCCACTCCCGTCCACTCCACTCCACTCCACTCCATTCCACCCAGTCCAATTCTATTCCAATACATTCCACTCAACCGCACTCCACTCCACTGCACTCCACTCCATTCCATTCCGTTCCATTCCACTTTATTCCATTCCATTTCTTTCTTTCGACAGCATCTCACTCTTTCACCCAGGCTGAAGTGTAGTGGCACAATCTCAGCTCACATTTCATTTCACCATTTCATTCCCTTCCATTCTCTTCCATTCCATTCCATTCCATTCCATACCATTCCATTCCATTCTACACCAATCCACTCCACTCCACCTCATAACATTCCTCTCCATTACGTTCCATTCCACCCCTTTCCACTCCACCCCAATCCATTCCATTAAATTCTATTCCATTCCATTCCATTCCACTCCACACCACTCCACTCCACTCAACTCCTTGGCACTCCACTCCATTCCATTCCATTCTATTCCATTTCAGTATTCTCCACTACACTCAATTCCTCTCCACTCCACTGCAGTCCACTCTACTCCATTCCACTATATTCCATTCCATTCCATTCCATTCCACTCCAAGCCACTCCACTGCAATGCAATTCACTCCACTCCATCCCATTCCATTCCATTCCTTTCCACTCCATTCCACTCCACACCACTCCACTCCACTCCATTCCATTCTCACCGATTCCATTCCACTACATTCTACTCCATGCCAGTCCACTCCATACAACTCCACTCCATGCCACTCCACTCCATTCTATTCCATTCCGTTGCATTAAATTCCCCTGCACTCTATTCCATTCCTTTCTTTTTTATTTATATATTTATTTATACATTTATTTATTTATTTATTTATTTGTTTATTTATTATACTTTAGGTTTTAAAGTACATATGCGGAACGTGCAAGTTAGTTACATATTTATACGTGTGCCCTACTGTTGCGCTGCACCAACTAACTCGTCATCTAACAGTAGGTATATCTCAAAATGTTATCTCTTCCCCCTCCACCCACCCCACTACAATCCCCAGAGTGTGATGTTCCGCTTCTAGTGTCCATGTGTTCTCATTGTTCAGTTCCCACCTATGAGTGAGAATATGCGGTGTCTGGCTTTTTGTTCTTGCGATAGTTTACTGAGAATGATGATTTCCAATTTTATCCATGTCCCTAAAAAGGACATGAACTCATCATTTTCTACGGCTGCAAAGTATTCGTGGTATATATGTGCCACATTTTCTTAATCAAGTCTATCATTGTTGGATATTTTTGTTGCTTCCAAGTCTTTGCTATTGTGAATAATGTCACAAGAAACATACGTGTGCAAGTGTCTTTATGACAGCATGATTTACAGACCTTTGGGTATATACTCAGTAATGGGATGGCTGGCTCAAATGGTATATCTAGTTCTAAATCCCTGAGGAATCGCCACACTGACTTCCACAATGTTTCAACTAGTTTACAGTCCAACCAACAGTGTAAAAGTGTTCCTATTTCTCCACATCCTCTCCAGCACCTGTTGTTTCCTGACTTTTTAATGATTGCCATTCTAACTGGTGTGAGATGGTATCTCATTGTGGTTTGATTTGCATTTCTCTGATGGCCAGTGATGTTGAGCATTTTTTCATGTGTTTTTTGGCTGCATAAATGTCTTCTTTTGAGAAGTGTCTGTTCATGTCCTTCGCCCACGCTTTGATGGGGTTGTCTGTTTTTTTCTTGTAAATTTGCTTGAGTTCATTATAGATTCTGGATATTATCCCTTTGTCAATTGAGTAGGTTGCAAAAATTTTCTCCCAATTTGTAGGTTGCCTGTTCACTCTGATGGTAGTTCCTTTTGCTGTGCAGAAGCTCTTGAGTTTAATTGGATCCCATTTGTCAATTTTGGCTTTTGTTGCCATTGCTTTTGGTGTTTTAGACATGAAGTCCTTGCCCATGCCTATGTCCTGAATGGTAATGCCTAGGTTTTCTTCTAGGGTATTTATGGTTTTAGGTCTAATGTTTAAGTCTTTAATCTATTTTAATTGATTTTTGTATAAAGTGTAAGGAAGGGATCCAGTTTCAGCTTTCTACATAGGGCTAGCCAGTTTTTCCAGCACCATTTATTAAACAGGGAATCCTTTCCCCATTGCTTGTTTTCTTCACGTTTGTCAAAAATCAGATAGTTGTAGATGCGGTGCTATTTCTGACGGCTCTGTTCTGTTCCATTGACCTATATCTCTGTTTTGGTACCAGTACCATGCTGTTTTGGTTACTGTAGCCATGCAGTATAGTTCGAAGTCAGGTAGTGTGATGCCTCCAGCTTTGTTCTTTTGGCTTAGGATTGACATGGCGATGCGGGCTCTTTTTTGGTTCCATATGAACTTTAAAGTAGTTTTTCCAATTCTATGAAGAAAGTCATTGGTAACTTGATGGGGATGGCATTGAAATTGTAAATTACCTTGGGAAGGATGGCCATTTTCACGATATTGATTCTTCCTACCAATGAGCATGGAATGCTCTTCAATTTGTTTGTATCCTCTTTTATTTCATTGAGGAGTGGTTTGTACTTCTCCTTGAAGAGGTCCTTCACGTCCCTTGTAAGTTGGATTCCTAGGTATTTTATTCTCTTTGAAGCAATTGTGAATGGGAGTTCACTCATGATTTGGCTCTCTGTTTGTCTGTTGTTGGTGTATAAGAATGCTTGTGATTTTTGTACATTGATTTTGTATCCTGAGACTTTGCTGAAGTTGCTTATCAACTTAAGGAGATTTTGGGCTGAGACAGTGGGGTTTTCTAGATATAAAATCATGTCGTCTGCAAGCAGGGACAATTTGACTTCCTCTTTTCCTAATTGAATACCCTTATTTCCTTCTCCTGCCTAATTGCCCTGGCCAGAACTTCCAACACTATGTTGAAAAGGACTGGCAAGAGAGGACAAACCTGTCTTGTGCCAGTTTTCAAAGGGACTGCTTCCAGCTTTGCGCATTCAGCATGATGTCGGCTGTGGTTTTGTCATAGATAGCTCTTATTATTTTGAGATGCGTCCGATCAATACCTAATTTATTGAGAGTTATTAGCATGAAGGATGTTGAATTTTGTCAAAGGCCTTTTCTGCATCTATTGAGATAATCATATGGTTTTTCTCTTTGGTTCTGTTTATATGCTGGATTACATTTATTGATTTGTGTATATTGAACCAGCCTTGCATCCCAGGGATGAAGCCCACTTGGTCATGGTGGATAATATTATTGATGTGCTGCTTGATTCCTTTTGCCAGTATTTTATTGAGGATTTTTGCATCAATATCCATCAAGGATATCGGTCAAAAATTGTCTTTTTTGGTTGTGTCTCTGCCCAGCTTTGGTATCAGCATGATGCTGGCCTCATAAAATGAGTCAGGAAGGATTCCCTCTTTTTCTATTGATTGGAATAGTTTCTGAAGTAATGGCTCCAGTTCCTCCTTGGAACTCTGGTAGAATTCGGCTGTGAACCCATCTGATCCTGGACTCTTTTTGGTTGGTAAGCTATTGATTATTGCCACAATTTCAGCTCCTGTTATTATTCTATTCAGAGATTCAACTTTTTCCTGGTTTAGTCATGGCAGAGTGTATGTGTCAAGGAATTTCTCCCTTTCTTTTTTTTTTAATTTTTTTTTCCTTTTAATATCATCAATATTATTATTATTATTATTATTATTGTTATTATACTTTAGGCTCTATGGTACATGTGCGCAACTTGCAGGTAAGCTACATATGTATACATGTGCCATGCTGGTGCGCTGCACCCACCAACTCGTCATCTAGCATTAGGTATATCTCCCAATGCTATCCCTACCCCCTCCCCCCACCCCACAACAGTCCCCGAAGTGTGATGTTCCCCTTCCTGTGTCCATGTGCTCCCATTGTTCAATTCCCACCTATGAGTGAGAATATGTGGTGTTTGGTTTTTTGTTCTTGAGATAGTTTACTGAGAACGATGATTTCCAATTTCATCCATGTCCCTACAAAGCATATGAACTCATCATTTTTTATGGCTGCCTAGTATTCCATGGTGTATATGTGCCACATTATCTTAATCCAGTCTATCATTGTTGGATATTTGGGTTGGTTCCAAGTCTTTGCTATTGTGTATAATGCCGCAATAAACATACGTGTTCCTGTGTCTTTATAGCAGCACGATTTATAGTCCTTTGGGTATATACCCAGTAATGGGATGGCTGGGTCAAATGGAATTTCTAGTTCTAGATCCCTGAGGAATCGCCACAGTGACTTCCACAAAGGTTGAACTACTTTACAGTCCCACCAACAGTGTAAAAGTGTTCCTATTTCTCCACATCCTCTCCAGCACCTGTTGTTTCCTGACTTTTGAATGATTGCCATTCTAACTGGTGTGAGATGGCATCTCATTGTGGTTTTGATTTGCATTTCTCTGATGGCCAGTGATGGTGAGCATTTTTTCACGTGTTTTTTGGCTGCATAAATGTCTTCTTTTGAGGAGTGTCTGTTCATGTCCTTCGCCCACTTTTTGATGGGGTTGTTTGGTGTTTTCTTGTAAATTTGTTGGAGTTCATTGTAGATTCTGGATATTAGCCCTTTGTCAGATGAGTAGGTTGCGAAAATTTTCTCCCATTTTGTAGGTTGCCTGTTCACTCTGATGGTAGTTTCCTTTGCTGTGCAGAAGTTCTTTAGTTTAATTAGATCCCATTTGTCAATTTTGGCTTTTGTTGGCATTGCTTTTGGTGTTTTAGACATGAAGTCCTTGCCCATGCCTATGTCCTGAATGGTATTGCCTAGGTTTCCTTCTAGGGTTTTTATGGTTTTAGGTCCAACGTTTTAGTCTTTAATCAATCTTGAGTTGATTTTTGTATAAGGTGTAAGGAAGGGATCCAGTTTCAGCTTTCTACATGTGGCTAGCCAGGTTTCCCAGCACAATTTATTAAATAGGGAATCCTTTCTCCATTTCTTGTTTTTGTCAGGTTTGTCAAAGATCAGATAGTTGTAGATAGGTGGCATTATTTCTGACGGCTCTGTTCTGTTCCATTGATCTATATCTCTGTTTTGGTACCAGTACCGTGCTGTTTTGGTTACTGTAGCCTTGTAGTATAGTTTGAAGTCAGGTAGCGTGATGCCTCCAGCTTTGTTCTTTTGGCTTAGGATTGACTTGGTGATGCGGGCTCTTTTTTGGTTCCATATGAACTTTAAAGTAGTTTTTTCCATTTCTGTGAAGAAAGTCATTGGTAACTTGATGGGGATGGCATTGAATCTGTAAATTACCTTGGGAAGTATGACCATTTTCATGATATTGATTCTTCCTACCCATGAGCATGGAATGTTCTTCCATTTGTTTGTATCCTCTTTTATTTCCTTGAGCAGTGGTTTGTAGTTTTCTCCTTGAAGAGGTCCTTCACATCCCTTGTACGTTGGATTCCTAGGTATTTTATTCTCTTTGAAGCAATTGTGAATGGGAGTTCACTCATGATTTGGCTCTCTGTTTGTCTGTTATTGATGTATAAGAATGCTTGTGATTTTTGCACATTGATTTTGTATCCTGAGACTTTGCTGAAGTTGCTTATCAGCTTAAGGAGATTTTGGGCTGAGACAATGGGGTTTTCTAGATATACTATCACGTCATCTGCAAACAGGGACAATTTGACTTCCTTTATTCCTAATTGAATACCCATGATTTGCTTCTCTTGCCTAATTGCCCTGGCCAGAACTTCCAACACTATGTTGAATAGAAGTGGTGAGAGAGGGCATCCCTGTCTTGTGCCAGTTTTCAAAGTGAATGCTTCCAGTTTTTGCCCATTCAGTATGATATTGGCTGTGGGTTTGTCATAAATAGCTCTTATTATTTTGAGATACGTCCCATCAATACCTAATTTATTGAGAGTTTTTAGCATGAAGGGTTGTTGAATTTTGTCAAAGGCCTTTTCTTCATGTATTGAGATAATCATGTGGTTTTTGACTTTGGTTCTGTTTATATGCTGGATTACATTTATTGATTTGCGTATATTGAACCAGCCTTGCATCCCAGGGATGAAGCCCACTTGATCATGGTGGATAAGCTGTTTGATGTGCTGCTGGATTCGGTTTGCCAGTAATTTATTGAGGATTTTTGCATCAATATTCATCAAGGATATTGGTCTAAAATTCTCTTTTTTGGTTGTGTCTCTGCCCAGCTTTGGTATCAGCATGATGCTGGCCTCATAAAATGAGTCAGGAAGGATTCCCTCTTTTTCTATTGATTGGAATAGTTTCTGAAGTAATGGTTCCAGTTCCTCCTTGTACCTCTGGTAGAATTCGGCTGTGAACCCATCTGATCCTGGACTCTTTTTGGTTGGTAAGCTATTGATTATTGAAACAATTTCAGCTCCTGTTATTAGTCTATTCAGAGATTCAACTTCTTCCTGGTTTAGTCATGGGAGAGTGTATGTGTCGCGAAATTTATCCCTTTCTTTTTTTTTAATTTTTTTTCTTTTTATCATTATGATTATGATTATTATTATTATTATTATCATTATTATACTTTAGGATCTATGGTACACGTGTGCAACGTGCAGGTAGGCTACATATGTATACATGTGCCATGCTGGTGTGCTGCACCCACCAACTCGTCATCTAGCATTAGGTATATCTCCCAATGCTGTCCCTCGCCCCTCCCCACACCCCACAACAGTCCCCGAAGTGTGATGTTCCCCTTCCTGTGTCCATGTGTTCTCATTGTTCAATTCCCACCTATGAGTGAGAATATGTGGTGTTTGGTTGTTTGTTCTTGCGATAGTTTACTGAGAACGATGATTTCCAATTTCATCCATGTCCCTACAAAGGATATGAACTCATCATTTTTTATGGCTGCATAGTATTCCATGGTGTATATGTGCCACATTTTCTTAATCCAGTCTATCATTGTTGGACATTTGGGTTGGTTAGAAGTCTTTGCTATTGTGTATAATGCCGCAATAAACATACGTGTGCATGTGTCTTTATAGCAGCATGATTTATAGTCTTTTGGGTATATACCCAGTAATGGGATGGCTGGGTCAAATGGAATTTCTAGTTCTAGATCCCTGAGGAATCGCCACAGTGACTTCCACAAGGGTTGAACTAGTTTACAGTCCCACCAACAGTGTAAAAGTGTTCCTATTTCTCCACATCCTCTCCAGCACCTGTTGTTTCCTGACTTTTGAATGATTGCCATTCTAACTGGTGTGAGATGGTATCTCATTGTGGTTTTGCTTTGCATTTCTCTGATGGCCAGTGATGGTGAGCATTTTTTCACGTGTTTTTTGGCTGCATAAATGTCTTCTTTTGAGGAGTGTCTGTTCATGTCCTTCGCCCACTTTTTGATGGGGTTGTTTGGTGTTTTCTTGTAAATTTGTTGGAGTTCATTGTAGATTCTGGATATTAGCCCTTTGTCAGATGAGTAGGTTGCGAAAATTTTCTCCCATTTTGTAGGTTGCCTGTTCACTCTGATGGTAGTTTCCTTTGCTGTGCAGAAGCTCTTTAGTTTAATTAGATCCCATTTGTCAATTTTGGCTTTTGTTTCCATTGCTTTTGGTGTTTTAGACATGAAGCCCTTGCCCATGCCTATGTCCTGAATGGTATTGCCTAGGTTTCCTTCTAGGGTTTTCACGGTTTTAGGTCCAACGTTTTAGTCTTTAATCCATCTTGAGTTGATTTTTGTATAAGGTGTAAGGAAGGGATCCAGTTTCAGCTTTCTACATGTGGCTAGCCAGTTTTCCCAGCACCATTTATTAAATAGGGAATCCTTTCTCCATTTCTTGTTTTTGTCAGGTTTGTCAAAGATCAGATAGTTGTAGATATGTGGCATTATTTCTGACGGCTCTGTTCTGTTCCATTTATCTATATCTCTGTTTTGGTACCAGTACCGTGCTGTTTTGGTTACTGTAGCCTTGTAGTATAGTTTGAAGTCAGGTAGCGTGATGCCTCCAGCTTTGTCCTTTTGGCTTAGGATTGACTTGGTGATGCGGGCTCTTTTTTGGTTCCATATGAACTTTAAAGTAGTTTTTTCCAATTCTGTGAAGAAAGTCATTGGTAACTTGATGGGGATGGCATTGAATCTGTAAATTACCTTGGGAAGGATGGCCATTTTCATGATATTGATTCTTCCTACCCATGAGCATGGAATGTTCTTCCATTTGTTTGTATCCTCTTTTATTTCCTTGAGCAGTGGTTTGTAGTTTTCTCCTTGAAGAGGTCCTTCACATCCCTTGTAGGTTGGATTCCCAGGTATTTTATTCTCTTTGAAGCAATTGTGAATGGGAGTTCACCCATGATTTGGCTCTCTGTTTGTCTGTTATTGATGTATAAGAATGCTTGTGATTTTTGCACATTGATTTTGTATCCTGAGACTTTGCTGAAGTTGCTTATCAGCTTAAGGAGATTTTGGGCTGAGACAATGGGGTTTTCTAGATATACTATCACGTCATCTGCAAACAGGGACAATTTGACTTCCTTTATTCCTAATTGAATACCCTTGATTTGCTTCTCTTGCCTAATTGCCCTGGCCAGAACTTCAAACACTATGTTGAATAGAAGTGGTGAGAGAGGGCATCCCTGTCTTGTGCCAGTTTTCAAAGTGAATGCTTCCAGGTTTTGCCCATTCAGTATGATATTGGCTGTGGGTTTGTCATAAATAGCTCTTATTATTTTGAGATACGTCCCATCAATACCTAATTTATTGAGAGTTTTTAGCATGAAGGGTTGTTGAATTTTGTCAAAGGCCTTTTCTTCATGTATTGAGATAATCATGTGGTTTTTGACTTTGGTTCTGTTTATATGCTGGATTACATTTATTGATTTGCGTATATTGAACCAGCCTTGCATCCCAGGGATGAAGCCCACTTGATCATGGTGGATAAGCTGTTTGATGTGCTGCTGGATTCGGTTTGCCAGTAATTTATTGAGGATTTTTGCATCAATATTCATCAAGAATATTGGTCTAAAATTCTCTTTTTTGGTGGTGTCTCTGCCCAGCTTTCGTATCAGCATGATGCTGGCCTCATAAAATGAGTCAGGAAGGATTCCCTCTTTTTCTATTGATTGGAATAGTTTCTGAAGTAATGGTTCCAGTTCCTCCTTGTACCTCTGGTAGAATTCGGCTGTGAACCCATCTGATCCTGGACTCTTTTTGGTTGGTAAGCTATTGATTATTGAAACAATTTCAGCTCCTGTTATTAGTCTATTCAGAGATTCAACTTCTTCCTGGTTTAGTCATGGGAGAGTGTATGTGTCGAGAAATTTATCCCTTTCTTTTTTTTTAATTTTTTTTCTTTTTATCATTATGATTATGATTATTATTATTATTATTATCATTATTATACTTTAGGCTCTATGGTACACGTGTGCAACGTGCAGGTAGGCTACATATGTATACATGTGCCATGCTGGTGTGCTGCACCCACCAACTCGTCATCTAGCATTAGGTATATCTCCCAATGCTGTCCCTCGCCCCTCCCCACACCCCACAACAGTCCCCGAAGTGTGATGTTCCCCTTCCTGTGTCCATGTGTTCTCATTGTTCAATTCCCACCTATGAGTGAGAATATGTGGTGTTTGGTTTTTTGTTCTTGCGATAGTTTACTGAGAACGATGATTTCCAATTTCATCCATGTCCCTACAAAGGATATGAACTCATCATTTTTTATGGCTGCATAGTATTCCATGGTGTATATGTGCCACATTTTCTTAATCCAGTCTATCATTGTTGGACATTTGGGTTGGTTAGAAGTCTTTGCTATTGTGTATAATGCCGCAATAAACATACGTGTGCATGTGTCTTTATAGCAGCATGATTTATAGTCTTTTGGGTATATACCCAGTAATGGGATGGCTGGGTCAAATGGAATTTCTAGTTCTAGATCCCTGAGGAATCGCCACAGTGACTTTCACAAGGGTTGAATTAGTTTACAGTCCCACCAACAGTGTAAAAGTGTTCCTATTTCTCCACATCCTCTCCAGCACCTGTTGTTTCCTGACTTTTGAATGATTGCCATTCTAACTGGTGTGAGATGGTATCTCATTGTGGTTTTGCTTTGCATTTCGCTGATGGCCAGTGATGGTGAGCATTTTTTTCACGTGTTTTTTGGCTGCATAAATGTCTTCTTTTGAGGAGTGTCTGTTCATGTCCTTCGCCCACTTTTTGATGGGGTTGTTTGGTGTTTTCTTGTAAATTTGTTGGAGTTCATTGTAGATTCTGGATATTAGCCCTTTGTCAGATGAGTAGGTTGCGAAAATTTTCTCCCATTTTGTAGGTTGCCTGTTCACTCTGATGGTAGTTTCCTTGGCTGTGCAGAAGCTCTTTAGTTTAATTAGATCCCATTTGTCAATTTTGGCTTTTGTTTCCATTGCTTTTGGTGTTTTAGACATGAAGTCCTTGCCCATGCCTATGTCCTGAATGGTATTGCCTAGGTTTCCTTCTAGGGTTTTCATGGTTTTAGGTCCAACGTTTTAGTCTTTAATCCATCTTGAGTTGATTTTTGTATAAGGTGTAAGGAAGGGATCCAGTTTCAGCTTTCTACATGTGGCTAGCCAGTTTTCCCAGCACCATTTATTAAATAGGGAATCCTTTCTCCATTTCTTGTTTTTGTCAGGTTTGTCAAAGATCAGATAGTTGTAGATATGTGGCATTATTTCTGACGGCTCTGTTCTGTTCCGTTGATCTATATCTCTGTTTTGGTACCAGTACCGTGCTGTTTTGGTTACTGTAGCCTTGTAGTATAGTTTGAAGTCAGGTAGCGTGATGCCTCCAGCTTTGTTCTTTTGGCTTAGGATTGACTTGGTGATGCGGGCTCTTTTTTGGTTCCATATGAACTTAAAAGTAGTTTTTTCCAATTCTGTGAAGAAAGTCATTAGTAACTTGATGGGGATGGCATTGAATCTGTAAATTACCTTGGGAAGGATGGCCATTTTCATGATATTGATTCTTCCTAACCATGAGCATGGAATGTTCTTCCATTTGATTGTATCCTCTTTTATTTCCTTGAGTAGTGGTTTGTAGTTTTCTCCTTGAAGAGGTCCTTCACATCCCTTGTAAGTTGGATTCCTAGGTATTTTATTCTCTTTGAAGCAATTGTGAATGGGAGTTCACTCATGATTTGGCTCTCTGTTTGTCTGTTATTGATGTATCAGAATGCTAGTGATTTTTGCACATTGATTTTGTATCCTGAGACTTTGCTGAAGTTGCTTATCAGCTTAAGGAGATTTTGGGCTGAGACAATGGGGTTTTCTAGATATACTATCACGTCATCTGCAAACAGGGACAATTTGACTTCCTTTATTCCTAATTGAATACCCTTGATTTGCTTCTCTTGCCTAATTGCCCTGGCCAGAACTTCCAAAACTATGTTGAATAGAAGTGGTGAGAGAGGGCATCCCTGTCTTGTGCCAGTTTTCAAAGTGAATGCTTCCAGTTTTTGCCCATTCAGTATGATATTGGCTGTGAGTTTGTCATAAATAGCTCTTATTATTTTGAGATACGTCCCATCAATACCTAATTTATTGAGAGTTTTTAGCATGAAGGGTTGTTGAATTTTGTCAAAGGCCTTTTCTTCATGTATTGAGATAATCATGTGGTTTTTGACTTTGGTTCTGTTTATATGCTGGATTACATTTATTGATTTGCGTATATTGAACCAGCCTTGCATCCCAGGGATGAAGCCCACTTGATCATGGTGGATAAGCTGTTTGATGTGCTGCTGGATTCGGTTTGCCAGTAATTTATTGAGGATTTTTGCATCAATATTCATCAAGGATATTGGTCTAAAATTCTCTTTTTTGGTTGTGTCTCTGCCCAGCTTTGGTATCAGCATGATGCTGGCCTCATAAAATGAGTCAGGAAGGATTCCCTCTTCTTCTATTGATTGGAATAGTTTCTGAAGTAATGGTTCCAGTTCCTCCTTGTACCTCTGGTAGAATTCGGCTGTGAACCCATCTGATCCTGGACTCTTTTTGGTTGGTTAGCTATTGATTATTGAAACAATTTCAGCTCCTGTTATTAGTCTATTCAGAGATTCAACTTCTTCCTGGTTTAGCCATGGGAGAGTGTATGTGTCGAGAAATTTATCCCTTTCTTTTTTTTTTAATTTTTTTTCTTTTTATCATTATGATTATGATTATCATTATTATTATTATCATTATTATACTTTAGGCTCTATGGTACACGTGTGCAACGTGCAGGTAGGCTACATATGTCTACATGTGCCAGGCTGGTGTGCTGCACCCACCAACTCGTCATCTAGCATTAGGTATATCTCCCAATGCTGTCCCTCGCCCCTCCCCACACCCCACAACAGTCCCCGAAGTGTGATGTTCCCCTTCCTGTGTCCATGTGTTCTCATTGTTCAATTCCCACCTATGAGTGAGAATATGTGGTGTTTGGTTTTTTGTTCTTGCGATAGTTTACTGAGAACGATGATTTCCAATTTCATCCATGTCCCTACAAAGGATATGAACTCATCATTTTTTATGGCTGCATAGTATTCCATGGTGTATATGTGCCACATTTTCTTAATCCAGTCTATCATTGTTGGACATTTGGGTTGGTTAGAAGTCTTTGCTATTGTGTATAATGCCGCAATAAACATACGTGTGCATGTGTGTTTATAGCAGCATGATTTATAGTCTTTTGGGTATATACCCAGTAATGGGATGGCTGGGTCAAATGGAATTTCTAGTTCTAGATCCCTGAGGAATCGCCACAGTGACTTCCACAAGGGTTGAACTAGTTTACAGTCCCACCAACAGTGTAAAAGTGTTCCTATTTCTCCACATCCTCTCCAGCACCTGTTGTTTCCTGACTTTTTAATGATTGCCATTCTAACTGGTGTGAGATGGTATCTCATTGTGGTTTTGCTTTGCATTTCTCTGATGGCCAGTGATGGTGAGCATTTTTTCACGTGTTTTTTGGCTGCATAAATGTCTTCTTTTGAGGAGTGTCTGTTCATGTCCTTCGCCCACTTTTTGATGGGGTTGTTTGGTGTTTTCTTGTAAATTTGTTGGAGTTCATTGTAGATTCTGGATATTAGCCCTTTGTCAGATGAGTAGGTTGCGAAAATTTTCTCCCATTTTGTAGGATGCCTGTTCACTCTGATGGTAGTTTCCATTGCTGTGCAGAAGCTCTTTAGTTTAATTAGATCCCATTTGTCAATTTTGGCTTTTGTTGGCATTGCTTTTGGTGTTTTAGACATGAAGTCCTTGCCCATGCCTATGTCCTGAATGGTATTGCCTAGGTTTCCTTCTAGGGTTTTTATGGTTTTAGGTCCAAAGTTTTAGTCTTTAATCCATCTTGAGTTGATTTTTGTATAAGGTGTAAGGAAGGGATCCAGTTTCAGCTTTCTATATGTGGCTAGCCAGTTTTCCCAGCACCATTTATTAAATAGGGAATCCTTTCTCCATTTCTTGTTTTTGTCAGGTTTGTCAAAGATCAGATAGTTGTAGATATGTGGCATTATTTCTGAGGGCTCTGTTCTGTTCCATTGATCTATATCTCTGTTTTGGTACCAGTACCGTGCTGTTTTGGTTACTGTAGTCTTGTAGTATAGTTTGAAGTCAGGTAGCGTGATGCCTCCAGCTTTGTTCTTTTGGCTTAGGATTGACTTGGTGATGCGGGCTCTTTTTTGGTTCCATATGAACTTTAAAGTAGTTTTTTCCAATTCTGTGAAGAAAGTCATTGGTAACTTGATGGGGATGGCATTGAATCTGTAAATTACCTTGGGAAGGATGGCCATTTTCATGATATTGATTCTTCCTACCCATGAGCATGCAATGTTCTTCCATTTGTTTGTATCCTCTTTTATTTCCTTGAGCAGTGGTTTGTAGTTTTCTCCTTGAAGAGGTCCTTCACATCCCTTGTAGGTTGGATTCCTAGGTATTTTATTCTCTTTGAAGCAATTGTGAATGGGAGTTCACTCATGATTTGGCTCTCTGTTTGTCTGTTATTGATGTATAAGAATGCTTGTGATTTTTGCACATTGATTTTGTATCCTGAGACTTTGCTGAAGTTGCTTATCAGCTTAAGGAGATTTTGGGCTGAGACAATGGGGTTTTCTAGATATACTATCACGTCATCTGCAAACAGGGACAATTTGACTTCCTTTATTCCTAATTGAATACCCTTGATTTGCTTCTCTTGCCTAATTGCCCTGGCCAGAACTTCCAACACTATGTTGAATAGAAGTGGTGAGAGAGGGCATCCCTGTCTTGTGCCAGTTTTCAAAGTGAATGCTTCCAGTTTTTGCCCATTCAGTATGATATTGGCTGTGGGTTTGTCATAAATAGCTCTTATTATTTTGAGATACGTCCCATCAATACCTAATTTATTGAGAGTTTTTAGCATGAAGGGTTGTTGAATTTTGTCAAAGGCCTTTTCTTCATGTATTGAGATAATCATGTGGTTTTTGACTTTGGTTCTGTTTATATGCTGGATTACATTTATTGATTTGCGTATATTGAACCAGCCTTGCATCCCAGGGATGAAGCCCACTTGATCATGGTTTATAAGCTGTTTGATGTGCTGCTGGATTCCGTTTGCCAGTAATTTATTGAGGATTTTTGCATCAATATTCATCAAGGATATTGGTCTAAAATTCTCTTTTTTGGTTGTGTCTCTGCCCAGCTTTGGTATCAGCATGATGCTGGCCTCATAAAATGAGTCAGGAAGGATTCCCTCTTTTTCTATTGATTGGAATATTTTCTGAAGTAATGGTTCCAGTTCCTCCTTGTACCTCTGGTAGAATTCGGCTGTGAACCCATCTGATCCTGGACTCTTTTTGGTTGGTAAGCTATTGATTATTGAAACAATTTCAGCTCCTGTTATTAGTCTATTCAGAAATTCAACTTCTTCCTGGTTTAGTCATGGGAGAGTGTATGTGTCGAGGAATTTATCCCTTTCTTTTTTTTTTAATTTTTTTTCTTTTTATCATTATGATTATGATTATGATTATGATTATTATCATTTTTATACTTTAGGCTCTATGGTACACGTGTGCAATGTGCAGGTAGGCTACATATGTATACATGTGCCATGCTGGTGTGCTGCACCCACCAACTCGTCATCTAGCATTAGGTATATCTCCCAATGGTGTCCCTCGCCCCTCCCCACACCCCACAACAGTCCCCGAAGTGTGATGTTCCCCTTCCTGTGTCCATGTGTTCTCATTGTTCAATTCCCACCTATGAGTGAGAATATGTGGTGTTTGGTTGTTTGTTCTTGCGATAGTTTACTGAGAACGATGATTTCCAATTTCATCCATGTCCCTACAAAGGATATGAACTCATCATTTTTTATGGCTGCATAGTATTCCATGGTGTATATGTGCCACATTTTCTTAATCCAGTCTATCATTGTTGGACATTTGGGTTGGTTAGAAGTCTTTGCTATTGTGTATAATGCCGCAATAAACATACGTGTGCATGTGTGTTTATAGCAGCATGATTTATAGTCTTTTGGGTATATACCCAGTAATGGGATGGCTGGGTCAAATGGAATTTCTAGTTCTAGATCCCTGAGGAATCGCCACAGTGACTTCCACAAGGGTTGAACTAGTTTACAGTCCCACCAACAGTGTAAAAGTGTTCCTATTTCTCCACATCCTCTCCAGCACCTGTTGTTTCCTGACTTTTTAATGATTGCCATTCTAACTGGTGTGAGATGGTATCTCATTGTGGTTTTGCTTTGCATTTCTCTGATGGCCAGTGATGGTGAGCATTTTTTCACGTGTTTTTTGGCTGCATAAATGTCTTCTTTTGAGGAGTGTCTGTTCATGTCCTTCGCCCACTTTTTGATGGGGTTGTTTGGTGTTTTCTTGTAAATTTGTTGGAGTTCATTGTAGATTCTGGATATTAGCCCTTTGTCAGATGAGTAGGTTGCGAAAATTTTCTCCCATTTTGTAGGATGCCTGTTCACTCTGATGGTAGTTTCCTTTGCTGTGCAGAAGCTCTTTAGTTTAATTAGATCCCATTTGTCAATTTTGGCTTTTGTTGCCATTGCTTTTGGTGTTTTAGACATGAAGTCCTTGCCCATGCCTATGTCCTGAATGGTATTGCCTAGGTTTCCTTCTAGAGTTTTTATGGTTTTAGGTCCAACGTTTTAGTCTTTAATCCATCTTGAGTTGATTTTTGTGTAAGGTGTAAGGAAGGGATCCAGTTTCAGCTTTCTACATGTGGCTAGCCAGTTTTCCCAGCACCATTTATTAAATAGGGAATCCTTTCTCCATTTCTTGTTTTTGTCAGGTTTGTCAAAGATCAGATAGTTGTAGATATGTGGCATTATTTCTGACGGCTCTGTTCTGTTCCATTGATCTATATCTCTGTTTGGTACCAGTACCGTGCTGTTTTGGTTACTGTAGCCTTGTAGTATAGTTTGAAGTCAGGTAGCATGATGCCTCCAGCTTTGTTCTTTTGGCTTAGGATTGACTTGGTGATGCAGGCTCTTTTTTGGTTCCATATGAACTTAAAAGTAGTTTTTTCCAATTCTGTGAAGAAAGTCACTGGTAACTTGATGGGGATGGCATAGAATCTGTAAATTACCTTGGGAAGGATGGCCATTTTCATGATATTGATTCTTCCTAGCCATCAGCATGGAATGTTCTTCCATTTGTTTGTATCCTCTTTTATTTCCTTGAGCAGTGGTTTGTAGTTTTCTCCTTGAAGAGGTCCTTCACATCCCTTGTAAGTTGGATTCCTAGGTATTTTATTCTCTTTGAAGAATTGTGAATGGGAATTCACTCATGATTTGGCTCTCTGTTTGTCTGTTGTTGATGTATAAGAATGCTTGTGATTTTTGTACATTGATTTTGTATCCTGAGACTTCGCTGAAGTTGCTTATCAGCTTAAGGAAATTTTGGGCTGAGACAATGGGGTTTTCTAGATATACTATCACGTCATCTGCAAACAGGGACTATTTGACTTCCTTTTTTCCTCATTGAATACCCTTGATTTCCTTCTCTTGCCTAATTGCCCTGGCCAGAACTTCCAACACTATGTTGAATAGAAGTGGTGAGAGAGGGCATCCCTGTCTTGTGCCAGTTTTCAAAGTGAATGCTTCCAGTTTTTGCCCATTCAGTATGATATTGGCTGTGGGTTTGTCATAAATAGCTCTTATTATTTTGAGATACGACCCATCAGTACCTAATTTATTGAGAGTTTTTAGCATGAAGGGTTGTTGAATTTTGTCAAAGGCCTTTTCTTCATGTATTGAGATAATCATGTGGTTTTTGACTTTGGTTCTGTTTATATGCTGGATTACATTTATTGATTTGCGTATATTGAACCAGCCTTGCATCCCAGGGATGAAGCCCACTTGATCATGGTGGATAAGCTGTTTGATGTGCTGCTGGATTCGGTTTGCCAGTAATTTATTGGGGATTTTTGCATCAATATTCATCAAGGATATTGGTCTAAAATTCTCTTTTTTGGTTGTGTCTCTGCCCAGCTTTGGTATCAGCATGATGCTGGCCTCATAAAATGAGTTAGGAAGGATTCCCTCTTTTTCTATTGATTGGAATAGTTTCTGAAGTAATGGTTCCAGTTCCTCCTTGTACCTCTGGTAGAATTCGGCTGTGAACCCATCTGATCCTGGACTCTTTTTGGTTGGTAAGCTATTGATTATTGCCACAATTTCAGCTCCTGTTATTAGTCTATTCAGAGATTCAACTTCTTCCTGGTTTAGTCATGGGAGAGTGTATGTGTCGAGGAATTTATCCCTTTCTTTTTTTTTTAATTTTTTTTCTTTTTATCATTATGATTATGATTATGATTATTATTATTATTATCATTATTATACTTTAGGCTCTATGGTACCCGTGTGCAACGTGCAGGTACGCTACATGTGTATACATGTGCCATGCTGGTGCGCTGCACCCACCAACTCGTCATCTAGCATTAGGTATATCTCCCAATGCTGTCCCTCGCCCCTCCCCCCACCCCACAACAGTCCCCGAAGTGTGATGTTCCCCTTCCTGTGTCCACGTGTTCTCATTGTTCAATTCCCACCTATGAGTGAGAATATGTGGTGTTTGGTTTCTTGTTCTTGCGATAGTTTACTGAGAACGATGATTTCCAATTTCATCCATGTCCCTACAAAGGATATGAACTCATCATTTTTTATGGCTGCCTAGTATTCCATGGTGTATATGTGCCACATTTTCTTAATCCAGTCAATCATTGTTGGACATTTGGGTTGGTTCCAAGTCTTTGCTATTGTGTATAATGCCGCAATAAACATACGTGTGCATGTGTCTTTATAGCAGCATGATTTATAGTCCTTTGGGTATATACCCAGTAATGGGATGGCTGGGTCAAATGGAATTTCTAGTTCTAGATCCCTGAGGAATCGCCACAGTGACTTCCACAAGAGTTGAACTAGTTTACAGTCCCACCAACAGTATAAAAGTGTTCCTATTTCTCCACATCCTCTCCAGCACCTGTTGTTTCCTGACTTTTTAATGATTGCCATTCTAACTGGTGTGAGATGGTATCTCATTGTGGTTTTGCTTTGCATTTCTCTGATGGCCAGTGATGGTGAGCATTTTTTCACGTGTTTTTTGGCTCCATAAATGTCTTCTTTTGAGGAGTGTGTGTTCATGTCCTTTGCCCACTTTTTGATGGGGTTGTTTGGTGTTTTCTTGTAAATATGTTGGGGTTCATTGTAGATTCTGGATATTAGCCCTTTGTCAGATGAGTAGGTTGCGAAAATTTTCTCCCATTTTGTAGGTTGCCTGTTCACTCTGATGGTAGTTTCCTTTGCTGTGCAGAAGCTCTTTAGTTTAATTAGATCCCATTTGTCAATTTTGGCTTTTGTTGCCATTGCTTTTGGTGTTTTAGACATGAAGTCCTTGCCCATGCCTATGTCCTGAATGGTATTGCCTAGGTTTCCTTCTAGGGTTTTCATGGTTTTAGGTCCAACGTTTTAGTCTTTAATCCATCTTGAGTTGATTTTTGTATAAGGTGTAAGGAAGGGATCCAGTTTCAGCTTTCTACATGTGGCTAGCCAGTTTTCCCAGCACCATTTATTAAATAGGGAATCCTTTCTCCATTTCTTGTTTTTGTCAGGTTTGTCAAAGATCAGATAGTTGTAGATATGTGGCATTATTTCTGACGGCTCTATTCTGTTCCATTCATCTATATCTCTGTTTTGGTACCAGTTCCGTGCTGTTTTGGTTACTGTAGCCTTGTAGTATAGTTTGAAGTCAGGTAGCGTGATGTCTCCAGCTTTGTTCTTTTGGCTTAGGATTGACTTGGTGATGCGGGCTCTTTTTTGGTTCCATATGAACTTAAAAGTAGTTTTTTCCAATTCTGTGAAGAAAGTCATTAGTAACTTGATGGGGATGGCATTGAATCTGTAAATTATCTTGGGAAGGATGGCCATTTTCATGATATTGATTCTTCCTAACCATGAGCATGGAATGTTCTTCCATTTGATTGTATCCTCTTTTATTTCCTTGAGCAGTGGTTTGTAGTTTTCTCCTTGAAGAGGTCCTTCACATCCCTTGTAAGTTGGATTCCTAGGTATTTTATTCTCTTTGAAGCAATTGTGAATGGGAGTTCACTCGTGATTTGGCTCTCTGTTTGTCTGTTATTGATGTATCAGAATGCTAGTGATTTTTGCACATTGATTTTGTATCCTGAGACTTTGCTGAAGTTGCTTATCAGCTTAAGGAAATTTTGGGCTGAGACAATGGGGTTTTCTAGATATACTATCACGTCATCTGCAAACAGGGACTATTTGACTTCCTTTTTTCCTAATTGAATACCCTTGATTTCCTTCTCTTGCCTAATTGCCCTGGCCAGAACTTCCAACACTATGATGAATAGAAGTGGTGAGAGAGGGCATCCCTGTCTTGTGCCAGTTTTCAAAGTGAATGCTTCCAGTTTTTGCCCATTCAGTATGATATTGGCTGTGGGTTTGTCATAAATAGCTCTTATTATTTTGAGATACGACCCAACAGTACCTAATTTATTGAGAGTTTTTAGCATGAAGGGTTGTTGAATTTTGTCAAAGGCCTTTTCTTCATGTATTGAGATAATCATGTGGTTTTTGACTTTGGTTCTGTTTATATGCTGGATTACATTTATTGATTTGCGTATATTGAACCAGCCTTGCATCCCAGGGATGAAGCCCACTTGATCATGGTGGATAAGCTGTTTGATGTGCTGCTGGATTCGGTTTGCCAGTAATTTATTGGGGATTTTTGCATCAATATTCATCAAGGATATTGGTCTAAAATTCTCTTTTTTGGTTGTGTCTCTGCCCAGCTTTGGTATCAGCATGATGCTGGCCTCATAAAATGAGTTAGGAAGGATTCCCTCTTTTTCTATTGATTGGAATAGTTTCTGAAGTAATGGTTCCAGTTCCTCCTTGTACCTCTGGTAGAATTCGGCTGTGAACCCATCTGATCCTGGACTCTTTTTGGTTGGTAAGCTATTGATTATTGCCACAATTTCAGCTCCTGTTACTAGTCTATTCAGAGATTCAACTTCTTCCTGGTTTAGTCATGGGAGAGTGTATGTGTCGAGGAATTTATCCCTTTCTTTTTTTTTTTAATTTTTTTTCTTTTTGTCATTATTACTATTATTATTATTATTATTATTATTATACTTTAGGCTCTATGGTACACGTGCGCAACGTGCAGGTAAGCTACATATGTATACATGTGCCATGCTGGTGCGCTGCACCCACCAACTCGTCATCTAGCATTAGGTACATCTCCCAATGCTGTCCCTCCCCCCTCCCCCCACCCCACAACAGTCCCCGAAGTGTGATGTTCCCCTTCCTGTGTCCACGTGTTTTCATTGTTCAATTCCCACCTATGAGTGAGAATATGTGGTGTTTGGTTTTTTGTTCTTGCGATAGTTTACTGAGAACGATGATTTCCAATTTCATCCATGTCCCTACAAAGGATATGAACTCATCATTTTTTATGGCTGCCTAGTATTCCATGGTGTATATGTGCCACATTTTCTTAATCCAGTCAATCATTGTTGGACATTTGGGTTGGTTCCAAGTCTTTGCTATTGTGTATAATGCCGCAATAAAGATACGTGTGCATGTGTCTTTATAGCAGCATGATTTATAGTCCTTTGGGTATATACCCAGTAATGGGATGGCTGGGTCAAATGGAATTTCTAGTTCTAGAACCCTGAGGAATCGCCACAGTGACTTCCACAAGAGTTGAACTAGTTTACAGTCCCACCAACAGTATAAAAGTGTTCCTATTTCTCCACATCCTCTCCAGCACCTGTTGTTTCCTGACTTTTTAATGATTGCCATTCTAACTGGAGTGAGATGGTATCTCATTGTGGTTTTGCTTTGCATTTCTCTGATGGCCAGTGATGGTGAGCATTTTTTCACGTGTTTTTTGGCTGCATAAATGTCTTCTTTTGAGGAGTGTGTGTTCATGTCCTTTGCCCACTTTTTGATGGGGTTGTTTGGTGTTTTCTTGTAAATATGTTGGGGTTCATTGTAGATTCTGGATATTAGCCCTTTGTCAGATGAGTAGGTTGCGAAAATTTTCTCCCATTTTGTAGGTTGCCTGTTCACTCTGATGGTAGTTTCCTTTGCTGTGCAGAAGCTCTTTAGTTTAATTAGATCCCATTTGTCAATTTTGGCTTTTGTTGCCATTGCTTTTGGTGTTTTAGACATGAAGTCCTTGCCCATGCCTATGTCCTGAATGGTATTGCCTAGGTTTCCTTCTAGGGTTTTTATGGTTTTAGGTCCAAAGTTTAAGTCTTTAATCCATCTTGAGTTGATTTTTGTATAAGGTGTAAGGAAGGGATCCAGTTTCAGCTTTCTACATGTGGCTATCCAGTTTTCCCAGCACCATTTATTAAATAGGGAATCCTTTCTCCATTTCTTGTTTTTGTCAGGTTTGTCAAAGATCAGATAGTTGTAGATATGTGGCATTATTTCTGACGGCTCTGTTCTGTTCCATTGATCTATATCTCTGTTTTGGTACCAGTACCATGCTGTTTTGGTTACTGTAGCCTTGTAGTATAGTTTGAAGTCAGGTAGCGTGATGCCTCCAGCTTTGTTCTTTTGGCTTAGGATTGACTTGGTGATGCGGGCTCTTTTTTGGTTCCATATGAACTTTAAAGTAGTTTTTTCCAATTCTGTGAAGAAAGTCATTGGTAACTTGATGGGGATGGCATTGAATGTGTAAATTACCTTGCGAAGGATGGCCATTTTCATGATATTGATTCTTCCTACCCATGAGCATAGAATGTTCTTCCATTTGTTTGTATCCTCTTTTATTTCCTTGAGCAGTGGTTTGTAGTTTTCTCCTTGAAGAGGTCCTTCACATCCCTTGTAGGTTGGATTCCTAGGTATTTTATTCTCTTTGAAGCAATTGTGAATGGGAGTTCACTCATGATTTGGCTCTCTGTTTGTCTGTTATTGATGTATAAGAATGCTTGTGATTTTTGCACATTGATTTTGTATCCTGAGACTTTGCTGAAGTTGCTTATCAGCTTAAGGAGATTTTGGGCTGAGACAATGGGGTTTTCTAGATATACTATCACGTCATCTGCAAACAGGGACAATTTGACTTCCTTCATTCCTAATTGAATACCCTTGATTTGCTTCTCTTGCCTAATTGCCCTGGCCAGAACTTCCAACACTATGTTGAATAGAAGTGGTGAGAGAGGGCATCCCTGTCTTGTGCCAGTTTTCAAAGTGAATGCTTCCAGTTTTTGCCCATTCAGTATGATATTGGCTGTGGGTTTGTCATAAATAGCTCTTATTATTTTGAGATGCGTCCCATCAATACCTAATTTATTGAGAGTTTTTAGCATGAAGGGTTGTTGAATTTTGTCAAAGGCCTTTTCTTCATGTATTGAGATAATCATGTGGTTTTTGACTTTGGTTCTGTTTATATGCTGGATTACATTTATTGATTTGCGTAGATTGAACCAGCCTTGCATCCCAGGGATGAAGCCCACTTGATCATGCTGGATAAGCTGTTTGATGTGCTGCTGGATTCGGTTTGCCAGTAATTTATTGAGGATTTTTGCATCAATATTCATCAAGGATATTGGTCTAAAATTCTCTTTTTTGGTTGTGTCTCTGCCCAGCTTTGGTATCAGCATGATGCTGGCCTCATAAAATGAGTCAGGAAGGATTCCCTCTTTTTCTATTGATTGGAATAGTTTCTGAAGTAATGGTTCCAGTTCCTCCTTGTACCTCTGGTAGAATTCGGCTGTGAACCCATCTGATCCTGGACTCTTTTTGGTTGGTAAGCTATTGATTATTGAAACAATTTCAGCTCCTGTAATTAGTCTATTCAGAGATTCAACTTCTTCCTGGTTTAGTCATGGGAGAGTGTATGTGTCGAGGAATTTATCCCTTTCTTTTTTTTTTAATTTTTTTTCTTTTTATCATTATGATTATGATTATTATTATTATTATTATCATTATTATACTTTAGGCTCTATGGTCCACGTGTGCAACGTGCAGGTAGGCTACATATGTATACATGTGCCATGCTGGTGTGCTGCACCCACCAACTCGTCATCTAGCATTAGGTATATCTCCCAATGCTGTCCCTCGCCCCTCCCCACACCCCACAACAGTCCCCGAAGTGTGATGTTCCCCTTCCTGTGTCCATGTGTTCTCATTGTTCAATTCCCACCTATGAGTGAGAATATGTGGTGTTTGGTTTTTTGTTCTTGCGATAGTTTACTGAGAACGATGATTTCCAATTTCATCCATGTCCCTACAAAGGATATGAACTCATCATTTTTTATGGCTGCATAGTATTCCATCGTGTATATGTGCCACATTTTCTTAATCCAGTCTATCATTGTTGGACATTTGGGTTGGTTAGAAGTCTTTGCTATTGTGTATAATGCCGCAATAAACATACGTGTGCATGTGTCTTTATAGCAGCATGATTTATAGTCTTTTGGGTATATACCCAGTAATGGGATGGCTGGGTCAAATGGAATTTCTAGTTCTAGATCCCTGAGGAATCGCCACAGTTATTTCCACAAGGGTTGAACTAGTTTACAGTCCCACCAACAGTGTAAAAGTGTTCCTATTTCTCCACATCCTCTCCAGCACCTGTTGTTTCCTGACTTTTGAATGATTGCCATTCTAACTGGTGTGAGATGGTATCTCATTGTGGTTTTGCTTTGCATTTCTCTGATGGCCAGTGATGGTGAGCATTTTTTCACGTGTTTTTTGGCTGCATAAATGTCTTCTTTTGAGGAGTGTCTGTTCATGTCCTTCGCCCACTTTTTGATGGGGTTGTTTGGTGTTTTCTTGTAAATTTGTTGGAGTTCATTGTAGATTCTGGATATTAGCCCTTTGTCAGATGAGTAGATTGCGAAAATTTTCTCCCATTTTGTAGGTTGCCTGTTCACTCTGATGGTAGTTTCCTTTGCTGTGCAGAAGCTCTTTAGTTTAATTAGATACCATTTGTCAATTTTGGCTTTTGTTGCCATTGCTTTTGGTGTTTTAGACATGAAGTCCTTGCCCATGCCTATGTCCTGAATGGTATTGCCTAGGTTTCCTTCTAGGGTTTTTATGGTTTTAGGTCCAACGTTTTAGTCTTTAATCCATCTTGAGTTGATTCTTGTAAAAAGTGTAAGGAAGGGATCCAGTTTCAGCTTTCTACATGTGGCTAGCCAGTGTTCCCAGCACCATTTATTAAATAGGGAATCCTTTCTCCATTTCTTGTTTTTGTCAGGTTTGTCAAAGATCAGATAGTTGTAGATATGTGGCATTATTTCTGACGGCTCTGTTCTGTTCCATTGATCTATATCTCTGTTTTGGTACCAGTACCGTGCTGTTTTGGTTACTGTAGCCTTGTAGTATAGTTTGAAGTCAGGTAGCATGATGCCTCCAGCTTTGTTCTTTTGGCTTAGGATTGACTTTGTGATGCAGGCTCTTTTTTGGTTCCATATGAACTTAAAAGTAGTTTTTTCCAATTCTGTGAAGAAAGTCATTAGTAACTTGATGGGGATGGCATTGAATCTGTAAATTACCTTGGGAAGGATGGCCATTTTCATGATATTGATTCTTCCTAACCATGAGCATGGAATGTTCTTCCATTTGATTGTATCCTCTTTTATTTCCTTGAGCAGTGGTTTGTACTTTTCTCCTTGAAGAGGTCCTTCACATCCCTTGTAAGTTGGATTCCTAGGTATTTTATTCTCTTTGAAGCAATTGTGAATGGGAGTTCACTCATGATTTGGCTCTCTGTTTGTCTGTTATTGATGTGTCAGAATGCTAGTGATTTTTGCACATTGATTTTGTATCCTGAGACTTTGCTGAAGTTGCTTATCAGCTTAAGGACATTTTGGGCTGAGACAATGGGGTTTTCTAGATATACTATCACGTCATCTGCAAACAGGGACAATTTGACTTCCTTTTTTCCTAATTGAATACCCTTGATTTCCTTCTCTTGCCTAATTGCCCTGGCCAGAACTTCCAACACTATGTTGAATAGAAGTGGTGAGAGAGGGCATCCCTGTCTTGTGCCAGTTTTCAAAGTGAATGCTTCCAGTTTTTGCAAATTCAGTATGATATTGGCTGTGGGTTTGTCATAAATAGCTCTTATTATTTTGAGATACGACCCATCAGTACCTAATTTATTGAGAGTTTTTATCATGAAGGGTTGTTGAATTTTTTCAAAGGCCTTTTCTTCATGTATTGAGATAATCGTGTGGTTTTTGACTTTGGTTCTGTTTATATGCTGGATTACATTTATTGATTTGCGTATATTGAACCAGCCTTGCATCCCAGGGATGAAGCCCACTTGATCATGGTGGATAAGCTGTTTGATGTGCTGCTGGATTCGGTTTGCCAGTAATTTATTGAGGATTTTTGCATCAATATTCATCAAGGATATTGGTCTAAAATTCTCTTTTTTGGTTGTGTCTCTGCCCAGCTTTGGTATCAGCATGATGCTGGCCTCATAAAATGAGTTAGGAAGGATTCCCTCTTTTTCTATTGATTGGAATAGTTTCTGAAGTAATGGTTCCAGTTCCTCCTTGTACCTCTGGTAGAATTCGGCTGTGAACCCATCTGATCCTGGACTCTTTTTGGTTGGTTAACTATTGATTATTGCCACAATTTCAGCTCCTGTTATTAGTCTATTCAGAGATTCAACTTCTTCCTGGTTTAGTCATGGGAGAGTGTATGTGTCGAGGAATATATCCCTTTCTTTTTTTTTTAATTTTTTTTCTTTTTATCATTATGATTATGATTATTATTATTATTATTATTATCATTATTATACTTTAGGCTCTATGGTACACGTGTGCAACGTGCAGGTAGGCTACATATGTATACATGTGCCATGCTGGTGTGCTGCACCCACCAACTCGTCATCTAGCATTAGGTATATCTCCCAATGCTGTCCCTCGCCCCTCCCCCCACCCCACAACAGTCCCCGAAGTGTGATGTTCCCCTTCCTGTGTCCATGTGTTCTCATTGTTCAATTCCCACCTATGAGTGAGAATATGTGGTGTTTGGTTTTTTGTTCTTGCGATAGTTTACTGAGAACGATGATTTCCAATTTCATCCATGTCCCTACAAAGGATATGAACTCATCATTTTTTATGGCTGCCTAGTATTCCATGGTGTATATGTGCCACATTTTCTTAATCCAGTCTATCATTGTTGGACATTTGGGTTGGTTCCAAGTCCTTGCTATTGTGTATAATGCCGCAATAAACATACGTGTGCATGTGTCTTTATAGCAGCATGATTTATAGTCCTTTGGGTATATACCCGGTAATGGGATGGCTGGGTCAAATGGAATTTCTAGTTCTAGATCCCTGAGGAATCGCCACAGTGACTTCCACAAGGGTTGAACTAGTTTACAGTCCCACCAACAGTGTAAAAGTGTTCCTATTTCTCCACATCCTCTCCAGCACCTGTTGTTTCCTGACTTTTTAATGATTGCCATTCTAACTGGTGTGAGATGGTATCTCATTGTGGTTTTGCTTTGCATTTCTCTGATGGCCAGTGATGGTGAGCATTTTTTCACGTGTTTTTTGGCTGCATAAATGTCTTCTTTTGAGGAGTGTCTGTTCATGTCCTTCGCCCACTTTTTGATGGGGTTGTTTGGTGTTTTCTTGTAAATTTGTTGGAGTTCATTGTAGATTCTGGATATTAGCCCTTTGTCAGATGAGTAGGTTGCGAAAATTTTCTCCCATTTTGTAGGATGCCTGTTCACTCTGATGGTAGTTTCCTTTGCTGTGCAGAAGCTCTTTAGTTTAATTAGATCCCATTTGTCAATTTTGGCTTTTGTTGCCATTGCTTTTGGTGTTTTAGACATGAAGTCCTTGCCCATGCCTATGTCCTGAATGGTATTGCCTAGGTTTCCTTCTAGGGTTTTTATGGTTTTAGGTCCAACGTTTTAGTCTTTAATCCATCTTGAGTTGATTTTTGTGTAAGGTGTAAGGAAGGGATCCAGTTTCAGCTTTCTACATGTGGCTAGCCAGTTTTCCTAGCACCATTTATTAAATAGGGAATCCTTTCTCCATTTCTTGTTTTTGTCAGGTTTGTCAAAGATCAGATAGTTGTAGATATGTGGCATTATTTCTGACGGCTCTGTTCTGTTCCATTGATCTATATCTCTGTTTGGTACCAGTACCGTGCTGTTTTGGTTACTGTAGCCTTGTAGTATAGTTTGAAGTCAGGTAGCATGATGCCTCCAGCTTTGTTCTTTTGGCTTAGGATTGACTTGGTGATGCAGGCTCTCTTTTGGTTCCATATGAACTTAAAAGTAGTTTTTTCCAATTCTGTGAAGAAAGTCATTGGTAACTTGATGGGGATGGCATAGAATCTGTAAATTACCTTGGGAAGGATGGCCATTTTCATGATATTGATTCTTCCTAGCCATCAGCATGGAATGTTCTTCCATTTGTTTGTATCCTCTTTTATTTCCTTGAGCAGTGGTTTGTAGTTTTCTCCTTGAAGAGGTCCTTCACATCCGTTGTAAGTAGGATTCCTAGGTATTTTATTCTCTTTGAAGAATTGTGAATGGGAATTCACTCATGATTTGGCTCTCTGTTTGTCTGTTGTTGATGTATAAGAATGCTTGTGATTTTTGTACATTGATTTTGTATCCTGAGACTTTGCTGAAGTTGCTTATCAGCTTAAGGAAATTTTGGGCTGAGACAATGGGGTTTTCTAGATATACTATCACGTCATCTGCAAACAGGGACTATTTGACTTCCTTTTTTCCTCTTTGAATACCCTTGATTTCCTTCTCTTGCCTAATTGCCCTGGCCAGAACTTCCAACACTATGTTGAATAGAAGTGGTGAGAGAGGGCATCCCTGTCTTGTGCCAGTTTTCAAAGTGAATGCTTCCAGTTTTTGCCCATTCAGTATGATATTGGCTGTGGGTTTGTCATAAATAGCTCTTATTATTTTGAGATACGACCCATCAGTACCTAATTTATTGAGAGTTTTTAGCATGAAGGGTTGTTGAATTTTGTCAAAGGCCTTTTCTTCATGTATTGAGATAATCATGTGGTTTTTGACTTTGGTTCTGTTTATATGCTGGATTACATTTATTGATTTGCGTATATTGAACCAGCCTTGCATCCCAGGGATGAAGCCCACTTGATCATGGTGGATAAGCTGTTTGATGTGCTGCTGGATTCGGTTTGCCAGTAATTTATTGAGGATTTTTGCATCAATATTCATCAAGGATATTGGTCTAAAATTCTCTTTTTTGGTTGTGTCTCTGCCCAGCTTTGGTATCAGCATGATGCTGGCCTCATAAAATGAGTTAGGAAGGATTCCCTCTTTTTCTATTGATTGGAATAGTTTCTGAAGTAATGGTTCCAGTTCCTCCTTGTACCTCCGGTAGAATTCGGCTGTGAACCCATCTGATCCTGGACTCTTTTTGGTTGGTAAGCCATTGATTATTGCCACAATTTCAGCTCCTGTTATTAGTCTATTCAGAGATTCAACTTCTTCCTGGTTTAGTCATGGGAGAGTGTATGTGTCGAGGAATTTATCCCTTTCTTTTTTTTTTAATTTTTTTTCTTTTTATCATTATGATTATGATTATGATTATTATTATTATTATCATTTTTATACTTTAGGCTCTATGGTACCCGTGTGCAACGTGCAGGTACGCTACATGTGTATACATGTGCCATGCTGGTGCGCTGCACCCACCAACTCGTCATCTAGCATTAGGTATATCTCCCAATGCTGTCCCTCGCACCTCCCCCCACCCCACAACAGTCCCCGAAGTGTGATGTTCCCCTTCCTGTGTCCACGTGTTCTCATTGTTCAATTCCCACCTATGAGTGAGAATATGTGGTGTTTGGTTTCTTGTTCTTGCGATAGTTTACTGAGAACGATGATTTCCAATTTCATCCATGTCCCTACAAAGGATATGAACTCATCATTTTTTATGGCTGCCTAGTATTCCATGGTGTATATGTGCCACATTTTCTTAATCCAGTCAATCATTGTTGGACATTTGGGTTGGTTCCAAGTCTTTGCTATTGTGTATAATGCCGCAATAAACATACGTGTGCATGTGTCTTTATAGCAGCATGATTTATAGTCCTTTGGGTATATACCCCGTAATGGGATGGCTGGGTCAAATGGAATTTCTAGTTCTAGATCCCTGAGGAATCGCCACAGTGACTTCCACAAGAGTTGAACTAGTTTACAGTCCCACCAACAGTATAAAAGTGTTCCTATTTCTCCACATCCTCTCCAGCACCTGTTGTTTCCTGACTTTTTAATGATTGCCATTCTAACTGGTGTGAGATGGTATCTCATTGTGGTTTTGCTTTGCATTTCTCTGATGGCCAGTGATGGTGAGCATTTTTTCACGTGTTTTTTGGCTCCATAAATGTCTTCTTTTGAGGAGTGTGTGTTCATGTCCTTTGCCCACTTTTTGATGGGGTTGTTTGGTGTTTTCTTGTAAATATGTTGGGGTTCATTGTAGATTCTGGATATTAGCCCTTTGTCAGATGAGTAGGTTGCGAAAATTTTCTCCCATTTTGTAGGTTGCCTGTTCACTCTGATGGTAGTTTCCTTTGCTGTGCAGAAGCACTTTAGTTTATTTAGATCCCATTTGTCAATTTTGGCTTTTGTTGCCATTGCTTTTGGTGTTTTAGACATGAAGTCCTTGCCCATGCCTATGTCCTGAATGGTATTGCCTAGGTTTCCTTCTAGAGTTTTTATGGTTTTAGGTACAACGTTTTAGTCTTTAATCTATCTTGAGTTGATTTTTGTGTAAGGTGTAAGGAAGGGATCCAGTTTCAGCTTTCTACATGTGGCTAGCTAGTTTTCCCAGCACCATTTATTAAATAGGGAATCCTTTCTCCATTTCTTGTTTTTGTCAGGTTTGTCAAAGATCAGATAGTTGTAGATATGTGGCATTATTTCTGACGGCTCTGTTCTGTTCCATTGATCTATATCTCTGTTTTGGTACCAGTACCATGCTGTTTTGGTTACTGTAGCCTTGTAGTATAGTTTGAAGTCAGGTAGCATGCTGCCTCCAGCTTTGTTCTTTAGGCTTAGGATTGACTTGGTGATGCGGGCTCTTTTTTGGTTCCATATGAACTTAAAAGTAGTTTTTTCCAATTCTGTGAAGAAAGTCATTGGTAACTTGATGGGGATGGCATAGAATCTGTAAATTACCTTGGGAAGGATGGCCATTTTCATGATATTGATTCTTCCTAACCATGAGCATGGAATGTTCTTCCATTTGATTGTATCCTCTTTTATTTCCTTGAGCAGTGGTTTGTAGTTTTCTCCTTGAAGAGGTCCTTCACATCCCTTGTAAGTTGGATTCCTAGGTATTTTATTCTCTTTGAAGCAATTGTGAATGGGAGTTCACTCATGATTTGGCTCTCTGTTTGTCTGTTGTTGATGTATAAGAATGCTTGTGATTTTTGAACATTGATTTTGTATCCTGAGACTTTGCTGAAGTTGCTTATCAGCTTAAGGAAATTTTGGGCTGAGACAATGGGGTTTTCTAGATATACTATCACGTCATCTGCAAACAGGGACTATTTGACTTCCTTTTTTCCTCATTGAATACCCTTGATTTCCTTCTCTTGCCTAATTGCCCTGGCCAGAACTTCCAACACTATGTTGAATAGAAGTGGTGAGAGAGGGCATCCCTGTCTTGTGCCAGTTTTCAAAGTGAATGCTTCCAGTTTTTGCCCATTCAGTATGATATTGGCTGTGGGTTTTTCATAAATAGCTCTTATTATTTTGAGATACGACCCATCAGTATCTAATTTATTGAGAGTTTTTAGCATGAAGGGTTGTTGAATTTTGTCAAAGGCCTTTTCTTCATGTATTGAGATAATCATGTGGTTTTTGACTTTGGTTCTGTTTATATGCTGGATTACATTTATTGATTTGCGTATATTGAACCAGCCTTGCATCCCAGGGATGAAGCCCACTTGATCATGTTGGATAAGCTGTTTGATGTGCTGCTGGATTCGGTTTGCCAGTAATTTATTGAGGATTTTTGCATCAATATTCATCAAGGATATTGGTCTAAAATTCTCTTTTTTGGTTGTGTCTCTGCCCAGCTTTGGTATCAGCATGATGCTGGCCTCATAAAATGAGTTAGGAAGGATTCCCTCTTTTTCTATTGATTGGAATAGTTTCTGAAGTAATGGTTCCAGTTCCTCCTTGTACCTCTGGTAGAATTCGGCTGTGAACCCATCTGATCCTGGACTCTTTTTGGTTGGTAAGCTATTGATTATTGCCACAATTTCAGCTCCTGTTATTAGTCTATTCAGAGATTCAACTTCTTCCTGATTTAGTCATGGGAGAGTGTATGTGTCGAGGAATTTATCCCTTTCTTTTTTTTTTAATTTTTTTTCTTTTTATCATTATGATTATGATTATGATTATGATTATTATTATCATTATTATACTTTAGGCTCTATGGTACCCGTGTGCAACGTGCAGGTAAGCTACATGTGTATACATGTGCCATGCTGGTGCGCTGCACCCACCAACTCGTCATCTAGCATTAGGTATATCTCCCAATGCTGTCCCTCGCCCCTCCCCCCACCCCACAACAGTCCCCGAAGTGTGATGTTCCCCTTCCTGTGTCCACGTGTTCTCATTGTTCAATTCCCACCTATGAGTGAGAATATGTGGTGTTTGGTTTTTTGTTCTTGCGATAGTTTACTGAGAACGATGATTTCCAATTTCATCCATGTCCCTACAAAGGATATGAACTCATCATTTTTTATGGCTGCCTAGTATTCCATGGTGTATATGTGCCACATTTTCTTAATCCAGTCAATCATTGTTGGACATTTGGGTTGGTTCCAAGTCTTTGCTATTGTGTATAATGCCGCAATAAACATACGTGTGCATGTGTCTTTATAGCAGCATGATTTATAGTCTTTTGGGTATATACCAAGTAATGGGATGGCTGGGTCAAATGGAATTTCTAGTTCTAGATCCCAGAGGAATCGCCACAGTGACTTCCACAAGGGTTGAACTAGTTTACAGTCCCACCAACAGTGTAAAAGTGTTCCTATTTCTCCACATCCTCTCCAGCACCTGTTGTTTCCTGACTTTTTAATGATTGCCATTCTAACTGGTGTGAGATGGTATCTCATTGTGGTTTTGCTTTGCATTTCTCTGATGGCCAGTGATGGTGAGCATTTTTTCACGTGTTTTTTGGCTGCATAAATGTCTTCTTTTGAGGAGTGTCTGTTCATATCCTTCGCCCACTTTTTGATGGGGTTGTTTGGTGTTTTCTTGTAAATTTGTTGGAGTTCATTGTAGATTCTGGATATTAGCCCTTTGTCAGATGAGTAGGTTGCGAAAATTTTCTCCCATTTTGTAGGTTGCCTGTTCACTCTGATGGTAGTTTCCTTTGCTGTGCAGAAGCTCTTTAGTTTAATTAGATCCCATTTGTCAATTTTGGCTTTTGTTGCCATTACTTTTGGTGTTTTAGACATGAAGTCCTTGCCCATGCCTATGTCCTGAATTGTATTGCCTAGGTTTCCTTCTAGGGTTTTCATGGTTTTAGGTCCAACGTTTTAGTCTTTAATCCATCTTGAGTTGATTTTTGTATAAGGTGTAAGGAAGGGATCCAGTTTCAGCTTTCTACATGTGGCTAGCCAGTTTTCCCAGCACCATTTATTAAATAGGGAATCCTTTCTCCATTTCTTGTTTTTGTCAGGTTTGTCAAAGATCAGATAGTTGTAGATATGTGGCATTATTTCTGACGGCTCTGTTCTGTTCCATTGATCTATATCTCTGTTTTGGTACCAGTACCGTGCTGTTTTGGTTACTGTAGCCTTGTAGTATAGTTTGAAGTCAGGTAGCGTGATGCCTCCAGCTTTGTTCTTTTGGCTTAGGATTGACTTGGTGATGCGGGCTCTTTTTTGGTTCCATATGAACTTAAAAGTAGTTTTTTCCAATTCTGTGAAGAAAGTCATTAGTAACTTGATGGGGATGGCATTGAATCTGTAAATTACCTTGGGAAGGATGGCCATTTTCATGATATTGATTCTTCCTAAGCATGACCATGGAATGTTCTTACACTTGATTGTATCCTCTTTTATTTCCTTGAGCAGTGGTTTGTAGTTTTCTCCTTGTAGAGGTCCTTCACATCCCTTGTAAGTTGGATTCCTAGGTATTTTATTCTCTTTGAAGCAATTGTGAATGGGAGTTCACTCATGATTTGGCTCTCTGTTTGTCTGTTATTGATGTATCAGAATGCTAGTGATTTTTGCACATTGATTTTGTATCCTGAGACTTTGCTGAAGTTGCTTATCAGCTTAAGGAAATTTTGGGCTGAGACAATGGGGTTTTCTAGATATACTATCACGTCATCTGCAAACAGGGACAATTTGACTTCCTTTTTTCCTAATTGAATACCCTTGATTTCCTTCTGTTGCCTAATTGCCCTGGCCAGAACTTCCAACACTATGTTGAATAGAAGTGGTGAGAGAAGTCATCCCTGTCTTGTGCCAATTTTCAAAGTGAATGCTTCCAGTTTTTGCCCATTCAGTATGATATTGGCTGTGGGTTTGTCATAAATAGCTCTTATTATTTTGAGATACGACCCATCAGTACCTAATTTATTGAGAGTTTTTAGCATGAAGGGTTGTTGAATTTTGTCAAAGGCCTTTTCTTCATGTATTGAGATAATCATGTGGTTTTTGACTTTGGTTCTGTTTATATGCTGGATTAGATTTATTGATTTGCGTATATTGAACCAGCCTTGCATCCCAGGGATGAAGCCCACTTGATCATGGTGGATAAGCTGTTTGATGTGCTGCTGGATTCGGTTTGCCAGTAATTTATTGGGGATTTTTGCATCAATATTCATCAAGGATATTGATCTAAAATTCTCTTTTTTGGTTGTGTCTCTGCCCAGCTTTGGTATCAGCATGATGCTGGCCTCATAAAATGAGTCAGGAAGGATTCCCTCTTTTTCTATTGATTGGAATAGTTTCTGAAGTAATGGTTCCAGTTCCTCCTTGTACCTCTGGTAGAATTCGGCTGTGAACCCATCTGATCCTGGACTCTTTTTGGTTGGTAAGCTATTGATTATTGCCACAATTTCAGCTCCTGTTATTAGTCTATTCAGAGATTCAACTTCTTCCTGGTTTAGTCATGGGAGAGTGTATGTGTCGAGGAATTTATCCCTTTCTTTTTTTTTTAATTTTTTTTCTTTTTATCATTATGATTATGATTATTATTATTATTATTATCATTATTATACTTTAGGCTCTATGGTACACGTGTGCAACGTGCAAGTAGGCTACATATGTATGCATGTGCCATGCTGGTGTGCTGCACCCACCAACTCGTCATCTAGCATTAGGTATATCTCCCAATGCTGTCCCTCGCCCCTCCCCCCACGCCACAACAGTCCCCGAAGTGTGATGTTCCCCTTCCTGTGTCCATGTGTTCTCATTTTTCAATTCCCACCTGTGAGTAAGAATATGTGGTGTTTGGTTTTTTGTTCTTGCGATAGTTTACTGAGAACGATGATTTCCAATTTCATCCATGTCCCTACAAAGGATATGAACTCATCATTTTTTATGGCTGCCAAGTATTCCATGGTGTATATGTGCCACATTTTCTTAATCCAGTCTATCATTGTTGGACATTTGGGTTGGTTCCAAGTCTTTGCTATTGTGTATAATGCCGCAATAAACATACGTGTGCATGTGTCTTTATAGCAGCATGATTTATAGTCCTTTGGGTATATACCCGGTAATGGGATGGCTGGGTCAAATGGAATTTCTACTTCTAGATCCCTGAGGAATCGCCACAGTGACTTCCACAAGAGTTGAACTAGTTTACAGTCCCACCAACAGTGTAAAAGTGTTCCTATTTCTCCACATCCTCTCCAGCACCTGTTGTTTCCTGACTTTTTAATGATTGCCATTCTAACTGGTGTGAGATGGTATCTCATTGTGGTTTTGCTTTGCATTTCTCTGATGGCCAGTGATGGTGAGCATTTTTTCACGTGTTTTTTGGCTGCATAAATGTCTTCTTTTGAGGAATGTCTGTTCATGTCCTTCGCCCACTTTTTGATGGGGTTGTTTGGTGTTTTCATGTAAATTTGTTGGTGTTCATTGTAGATTCTGGATATTAGCCCTTTGTCAGATGAGTAGGTTGCGAAAATTTTCTCCCATTTTGTAGGTTGCCTGTTCACTCTGATGGTAGTTTCCTTGGCTGTGCAGAAGCTCTTTAGTTTAATTAGATCCCATTTGTCAATTTTGGCTTTTGTTTCCATTGCTTTTGGTGTTTTAGACATGAAGTCCTTGCCCATGCCTATGTCCTGAATGGTATTGCCTAGGTTTCCTTCTAGGGTTTTTATGGTTTTAGGTCCAAAGTTTAAGTCTTTAATCCATCTTGAGTTGATTTTTGTATAAGGTGTAAGGAAGGGATCCAGTTTCTGCTTTCTACATGTGGCTATCCAGTTTTCCCAGCACCATTTATTAAATAGGGAATCCTTTCTCCATTTCTTGTTTTTGTCAGGTTTGTCAAAGATCAGATAGTTGTAGATATGTGGCATTATTTCTGACGGCTCTGTTCTGTTCCATTGATCTATATCTCTGTTTTGGTACCAGTACCATGCTGTTTTGGTTACTGTAGCCTTGTAGTATAGTTTGAAGTCAGGTAGCGTGATGCCTCCAGCTTTGTTCTTTTGGCTTAGGATTGACTTGGTGATGCGGGCTCTTTTTTGGTTCCATATGAACTTCAAAGTAGTTTTTTCCAATTCTGTGAAGAAAGTCATTGGTAACTTGATGGGGATGGCATTGAATGTGTAAGTTACCTTGCGAAGGATGGCCATTTTCATGATATTGATTCTTCCTACCCATGAGCGTGGAATGTTCTTCCATTTGTTTGTATCCTCTTTTATTTCCTTGAGCAGTGGTTTGTAGTTTTCTCCTTGAAGAGGTCCTTCACATCCCTTGTAGGTTGGATTCCTAGGTATTTTATTCTCTTTGAAGCAATTGTGAATGGGAGTTCACTCATGATTTAGCTCTCTGTTTGTCTGTTATTGATGTATAAGAATGCTTGTGATTTTTGCACATTGATTTTGTATCCTGAGACTTTGCTGAAGTTGCTTATCAGCTTAAGGAGATTTTGGGCTGAGACAATGGGGTTTTCTAGATATACTATCACGTCATCTGCAAACAGGGACAATTTGACTTCCTTTATTCCTAATTGAATACCCTTGATTTGCTTCTCTTGCCTAATTGCCCTGGCCAGAACTTCCAACACTATGTTGAATAGAAGTGGTGAGAGAGGGCATCCCTGTCTTGTGCCAGTTTTCAAAGTGAATGCTTCCAGTTTTTGCCCATTCAGTATGATATTGGCTGTGGGTTTGTCATAAATAGCTCTTATTATTTTGAGATGCGTCCCATCAATACCTAATTTATTGAGAGTTTTTAGCATGAAGGGTTGTTGAATTTTGTCAAAGGCCTTTTCTTCATGTATTGAGATAATCATGTCGTTTTTGACTTTGGTTCTGTTTATATGCTGGATTACATTTATTGATTTGCATATAGTGAACCAGCCTTGTATCCCAGGGATGAAGCCCACTTGATCATGCTGGATAAGCTGTTTGATGTGCTGCTGGATTCGGTTTGCCAGTAATTTATTGAGGATTTTTGCATCAATATTCATCAAGGATATTGGTCTAAAATTCTCTTTTTTGGTTGTGTCTCTGCCCAGCTTTGGTATCAGCATGATGCTGGCCTCATAAAATGAGTCAGGAAGGATTCCCTCTTTTTCTATTGATTGGAATAGTTTCTGAAGTAATGGTTCCAGTTCCTCCTTGTACCTCTGGTAGAATTCGGCTGTGAACCCATCTGATCCTGGACTCTTTTTGGTTGGTAAGCTATTGATTATTGCCACAATTTCAGCTTCTGTTATTAGTCTATTCAGAGATTCAACTTCTTCCTGGTTTAGTCATGGGAGAGTGTATGTGTCGAGGAATTTATCCCTTTCTTTTTTTTTAATTTTTTTTCTTTTTATCATTATGATTATGATTATGATTATGATTATTATTATCATTATTATACTTTAGGCTCTATGGTACCCGTGTGCAACGTGCAGGTAAGCTACATGTGTATACATGTGCCATGCTGATGCGCTGCACCCACCAACTCGTCATCTAGCATTAGGTATATCTCCCAATGCTGTCCCTCGCCCCTCCCCCCACCCCACAACAGTCCCCGAAGTGTGATGTTCCCCTTCCTGTGTCCACGTGTTCTCATTGTTCAATTCCCACCTATGAGTGAGAATATGTGGTGTTTGGTTTTTTGTTCTTGCGATAGTTTACTAAGAACGATGATTTCCAATTTCATCCATGTCCCTACAAAGGATATGAACTCATCATTTTTTATGGCTGCCTAGTATTCCATGGTGTATATGTGCCACATTTTCTTAATCCAGTCAATCATTGTTGGACATTTGGGTTGGTTCCAAGTCTTTGCTATTGTGTATAATGCCGCAATAAACATACGTGTGCATGTGTCTTTATAGCAGCATGATTTATAGTCTTTTGGGTATATACCCAGTAATGGGATGGCTGTGTCAAATGGAATTTCTAGTTCTAGATCCCAGAGGAATCGCCACAGTGACTTCCACAAGGGTTGAACTAGTTTACAGTCCCACCAACAGTGTAAAAGTGTTCCTATTTCTCCACATCCTCTCCAGCACCTGTTGTTTCCTGACTTTTTAATGATTGCCATTCTAACTGGTGTGAGATGGTATCTCATTGTGGTTTTGCTTTGCATTTCTCTGATGGCCAGTGATGGTGAGCATTTTTTCACGTGTTTTTTGGCTGCATAAATGTCTTCTTTTGAGGAGTGTCTCTTCATATCCTTCGCCCACTTTTTGATGGGGTTGTTTGGTGTTTTCTTGTAAATTTGTTGGAGTTCATTGTAGATTCTGGATATTAGCCCTTTGTCAGATGAGTAGGTTGCGAAAATTTTCTCCCATTTTGTAGGTTGCCTGTTCACGCTGATGGTAGTTTCCTTTGCTGTGCAGAAGCTCTTTAGTTTAATTAGATCCCATTTGTCAATTTTGGCTTTTGTTGCCATTGCTTTTGGTGTTTTAGACATGAAGTCCTTGCCCATGCCTATGTCCTGAATGGTATTGCCTAGGTTTCCTTCTAGTGTTTTCATGGTTTTAGGTCCAACGTTTTAGTCTTTAATCCATCTTGAGTTGATTTTTGTATAAGGTGTAAGGAAGGGATCCAGTTTCAGCTTTCTACATGTGGCTAGCCAGTTTTCCCAGCACCATTTATTAAATAGGGAATCCTTTCTCCATTTCTTGTTTTTGTCAGGTTTGTCAAAGATCAGATAGTTGTAGATATGTGGCATTATTTCTGACGGCTCTGTTCTGTTCCATTCATCTATATCTCTGTTTTGGTACCAGTTCCGTGCTGTTTTGGTTACTGTAGCCTTGTAGTATAGTTTGAAGTCAGGTAGCGTGATGCCTCCAGCTTTGTTCTTTTGGCTTAGGATTGACTTGGTGATGCGGGCTCTTTTTTGGTTCCATATGAACTTAAAAGTAGTTTTTTCCAATTCTGTGAAGAAAGTCATTAGTAACTTGATGGGGATGGCATTGAATCTGTAAATTACCTTGGGAAGGATGGCCATTTTCATGATATTGATTCTTCCTTACCATGAGCATGGAATGTTCTTCCATTTGATTGTATCCTCTTTTATTTCCTTGAGCAGTGGTTTGTAGTTTTCTCCTTGAAGAGGTCCTTCACATCCCTTGTAAGTTGGATTCCTAGGTATTTTATTCTCTTTGAAGCAATTGTGAATGGGAGTTCACTCATGATTTGGCTCTCTGTTTGTCTGTTATTGATGTATCAGAATGCTAGTGATTTTTGCACATTGATTTTGTATCCTGAGACTTTGCTGAAGTTGCTTATCAGCTTAAGGAAATTTTGGGCTGAGACAATGGGGTTTTCTAGATATACTATCACGTCATCTGCAAACAGGGACTATTTGACTTCCTTTTTTCCTAATTGAATACCCTTGATTTCCTTCTCTTGCCTAATTGCCCTGGCCAGAACTTCCAACACTATGATGAATAGAAGTGGTGAGAGAGGGCATCCCTGTCTTGTGCCAGTTTTCAAAGTGAATGCTTCCAGTTTTTGCCCATTCAGTATGATATTGGCTGTGGGTTTGTCATAAATAGCTCTTATTATTTTGAGATACGACCCATCAGTACCTAATTTATTGAGAGTTTTTAGCATGAAGGGTTGTTGAATTTTGTCAAAGGCCTTTTCTTCATGTATTGAGATAATCATGTGGTTTTTGACTTTGGTTCTGTTTATATGCTGGATTACATTTATTGATTTGCGTATATTGAACCAGCCTTGCATCCCAGGGATGAAGCCCACTTGATCATGCTGGATAAGCTGTTTGATGTGCTGCTGGATTCGGTTTGCCAGTAATTTATTGGGGATTTTTGCATCAATATTCATCAAGGATATTGGTCTAAAATTCTCTTTTTTGGTTGTGTCTCTGCCCAGCTTTGGTATCAGCATGATGCTGGCCTCATAAAATGAGTTAGGAAGGATTCCCTCATTTTCTATTGATTGGAATAGTTTCTGAAGTAATGGTTCCAGTTCCTCCTTGTACCTCTGGAAGAATTCGGCTGTGAACCCATCTGATCCTGGAATCTTTTTGGTTGGTAAGCTATTGATTATTGCCACAATTTCAGCTCCTGTTACTAGTCTATTCAGAGATTCAACTTCTTCCTGGTTTAGTCATGGGAGAGTGTATGTGTCGAGGAATTTATCCCTTTCTTTTTTTTTTAATTTTTTTTCTTTTTATCATTATTACTATTATTATTATTATTATTATTATTATTATACTTTAGGCTCTATGGTACACGTGCGCAACGTGCAGGTAAGCTACATATGAATACATGTGCCATGCTGGTGCGCTGCACCCACCAACTCGTCATCTAGCATTAGGTACATCTCCCAATGCTGTCCCTCCCCCCTCCCCCCACCCCACAACAGTCCCCGAAGTGTGATGTTCCCCTTCCTGTGTCCACGTGTTTTCATTGTTCAATTCCCACCTATGAGTGAGAATATGTGGTGTTTGGTTTTTTGTTCTTGCGATAGTTTACTGAGAACGATGATTTCCAATTTCATCAATGTCCCTACAAAGGATATGAACTCATCATTTTTTATGGCTGCCTAGTATTCCATGGTGTATATGTGCCACATTTTCTTAATCCAGTCAATCATTGTTGGACATTTGGGTTGGTTCCAAGTCTTTGCTATTGTGTATAATGCCGCAATAAACATACGTGTGCATGTGTCTTTATAGCAGCATGATTTATAGTCCTTTGGGTATATACCCAGTAATGGGATGGCTGGGTCAAATGGAATTTCTAGTTCTAGAACCCTGAGGAATCGCCACAGTGACTTCCACAAGAGTTGAACTAGTTTACAGTCCCACCAACAGTATAAAAGTGTTCCTATTTCTCCACATCCTCTCCAGCACCTGTTGTTTCCTGACTTTTTAATGATTGCCATTCTAACTGGAGTGAGATGGTATCTCATTGTGGTTTTGCTTTGCATTTCTCTGATGGCCAGTGATGGTGAGCATTTTTTCACGTGTTTTTTGGCTGCATAAATGTCTTCTTTTGAGGAGTGTGTGTTCATGTCCTTTGCCCACTTTTTGATGGGGTTGTTTGGTGTTTTCTTGTAAATATGTTGGGGTTCATTGTAGATTCTGGATATTAGCCCTTTGTCAGATGAGTAGGTTGCGAAAATTTTCTCCCATTTTGTAGGTTGCCTGTTCACTCTGATGGTAGTTTCCTTTGCTGTGCAGAAGCTCTTTAGTTTAATTAGATCCCATTTGTCAATTTTGGCTTTTGTTGCCATTGCTTTTGGTGTTTTAGACATGAAGTCCTTGCCCATGCCTATGTCCTGAATGGTATTGCCTAGGTTTCCTTCTAGGGTTTTTATGGTTTTAGGTCCAAAGTTTAAGTCTTTAATCCATCTTGAGTTGATTTTTGTATAAGGTGTAAGGAAGGGATCCAGTTTCAGCTTTCTACATGTGGCTATCCAGTTTTCCCAGCACCATTTATTAAATAGGGAATCCTTTCTCCATTTCTTGTTTTTGTCAGGTTTGTCAAAGATCAGATAGTTGTAGATATGTGGCATTATTTCTGACGGCTCTGTTCTGTTCCATTGATCTATATCTCTGTTTTGGTACCAGTACCATGCTGTTTTGGTTACTGTAGCCTTGTAGTATAGTTTGAAGTCAGGTAGCGTGATGCCTCCAGCTTTGTTCTTTTGGCTTAGGATTGACTTGGTGATGCGGGCTCTTTTTTGGTTCCATATGAACTTTAAAGTAGTTTTTTCCAATTCTGTGAAGAAAGTCATTGGTAACTTGATGGGGATGGCATTGAATGTGTAAATTACCTTGCGAAGGATGGCCATTTTCATGATATTGATTCTTCCTACCCATGAGCATAGAATGTTCTTCCATTTGTTTGTATCCTCTTTTATTTCCTTGAGCAGTGGTTTGTAGTTTTCTCCTTGAAGAGGTCCTTCACATCCCTTGTAGGTTGGATTCCTAGGTATTTTATTCTCTTTGAAGCAATTGTGAATGGGAGTTCACTCATGATTTGGCTCTCTGTTTGTCTGTTATTGATGTATAAGAATGCTTGTGATTTTTGCACATTGATTTTGTATCCTGAGACTTTGCTGAAGTTGCTTATCAGCTTAAGGAGATTTTGGGCTGAGACAATGGGGTTTTCTAGATATACTATCACGTCATCTGCAAACAGGGACAATTTGACTTCCTTCATTCCTAATTGAATACCCTTGATTTGCTTCTCTTTCCTAATTGCCCTGGCCAGAACTTCCAACACTATGTTGAATAGAAGTGGTGAGAGAGGGCATCCCTGTCTTGTGCCAGTTTTCAAAGTGAATGCTTCCAGTTTTTGCCCATTCAGTATGATATTGGCTGTGGGTTTGTCATAAATAGCTCTTATTATTTTGAGATGCGTCCCATCAATACCTAATTTATTGAGAGTTTTTAGCATGAAGGGTTGTTGAATTTTGTCAAAGGCCTTTTCTTCATGTATTGAGAAAATCATGTGGTTTTTGACTTTGGTTCTGTTTTTATGCTGGATTACATTTATTGATTTGCTTATAGTGAACCAGCCTTGCATCCCAGGGATGAAGCCCACTTGATCATGCTGGATAAGCTGTTTGATGTGCTGCTGGATTCGGTTTGCCAGTAATTTATTGAGGATTTTTGCATCAATATTCATCAAGGATATTGGTCTAAAATTCTCTTTTTTGGTTGTGTCTCTGCCCAGCTTTGGTATCAGCATGATGCTGGCCTCATAAAACGAGTTAGGAAGGATTCCCTCTTTTTCTATTGATTGGAATAGTTTCTGAAGTAATGGTTCCAGTTCCTCCTTGTACCTCTGGTAGAATTCGGCTGTGAACCCATCTGATCCTGGACTCTTTTTGGTTGGTAAGCTATTGATTATTGCCACAATTTCAGCTCCTGTTATTAGTCTATTCAGAGATTCAACTTCTTCCTGGTTTAGTCATGGGAGAGCGTATGTGTCTAGGAATTTACCCCTTTCTTTTTTTTTAATTTTTTTTCTTTTTATCATCATTATTATTATTATTATCATTATTATTATACTTTAGGCTCTATGGTGCACGTGCTCAACGTGCAGGTAAGCTACATATGTATACATGTGCCATGCTGGTGCGATGCACCCACCAACTCGTCATCTAGCATTAGGTATATCTCCCAATGCTGTCCCTCCCCCCTCCCCCCACCACACAACAGTCCCCGAAGTGTGATGTTCCCCTTCCTGTGTCCATGTGTTCTCATTCTTCAATTCCCACATATGAGTGAGAATATGTGGTGTTTGGTTTTTTGTTCTTGCGATAGTTTACTGAGAACGATGATTTCCATTTCCATCCATGTCCCTACAAAGGATATGAACTCATCATTTTTTATGGCTGCATAGTATTCCATGGTGTATATGTGCCACATTTTTTTAATCCAGTCTATCATTGTTGGACATTTGGGTTGGTTCCAAGTCTTTGCTATTGTTTATAATGCTGCAATAAACATACGTGTGCATGTGTCTTTATGGCAGCATGATTTATAGTCCTTTGGGTATATACCCAGTAATGGGATGGCTGGGTCAAATGGAATTTCTAGTTCTAGATCCCTGAGGAATCGCCACAGTAACTTCCACAAGGGTTGAACTAGTTTACAGTCCCACCAACAGTGTAAAAGTGTTCCTATTTCTCCACATCCTCTCCAGCACCTGTTGTTTCCTGACTTTTGAATGATTGCCATTCTAACTGGTGTGAGATGGTATCTCATTGTGGTTTTGATTTGCATTTCTCTGATGGCCAGTGATGGTGAGCATTTTTTCACGTGTTTTTGGGCTGCCTAAATGTCTTCTTTTGAGGAGTGTCTGTTCATGTCCTTTGCCCACTTTTTGATGGGGTTGTTTGGTGTTTTCTTGTAAATTTGTTGGAGTTCATTGTAGATTCTGGATATTAGCCCTTTGTCAGATGAGTAGGTTGCGAAAATTTTCTCCCATTTTGTAGGTTGCCTGTTCACTCTGATGGTAGTTTCCTTTGCTTTGCAGAAGCTCTTTAGTTTAATTAGATCCCATTTGTCAATTTTGGCTTTTGTTGCCATTGCTTTTGGTGTTTTAGACATGAAGTCCTTGCCCATGCCTATGTCCTGAATGGTATTGCCTAGGTTTTCTTCTAGTGTTTTTATGGTTTTAGGTCTATCGTTTAAGTTTTTAGTCCATCTTGAGTTGATTTTTGTATAAGGTGTAAGGAAGGGATCCAGTTTCAGCTTTCTACATGTGGCTAGCCAGTTTTCCCAGCACCATTTATTAAATAGGGAATCCTTTCTCCATTTCTTGTTTTTGTCAGGTTTGTCAAAGATCAGATAGTTGTAGATAGGTGGCATTATTTCTGACGGCTCTGTTCTGTTCCATTGATCTATATCTCTGTTTTGGTACCAGTACCATGCTGTTTTGGTTACTGTAGCCTTGTAGTATAGTTTGAAGTCAGGTAGCGTGATGCCTCCAGCTTTGTTCTTTTGGCTTAGTATTGACTTGGTGATGCGGGCTCTTTTTTGGTTCCATATGAACTTTAAAGTAGTTTTTTCCAATTCTGTGAAGAAAGTCATTGGTAACTTCATGGGGATGGCATTGAATCTGTAAATTACCTTGGGAAGGATGGCCATTTTCATGATATTGATTCTTCCTACCCATGAGCATGGAGTGTTCTTCCATTTGTTTGTATCCTCTTTTATTTCCTTGAGCAGTGGTTTGTAGTTTTCTCCTTGAAGAGGTCCTTCACATCCCTTGTAAGTTGGATTCCTAGGTATTTTATTCCCTTTGAAGCAATTGTGAATGGGAGTTCACTCATGATTTGGCTCTCTGTTTGTCTGTTATTCATGTATAAGAATGCTTGTGATTTTTGTACATTGATGTTGTATCCTGAGACTTTGCTGAAGTTGCTTATCAGCTTAAGGAGATTTTTGGCTGAGACAATGGGGTTTTCTAGCTATACTATCACGTCATCTGCAAACAGGGACAATTTGACTTCCTTTTTTCCTAATTGAATACCCTTGATTTCCTTCTCTTGCCTAATTGCCCTGGCCAGAACTTCCAACACTATGTTGAATAGAAGTGGTGAGAGAGGGCATCCCTGTCTTGTGCCAGTTTTCAAAGTGAATGCTTCCAGTTTTTGCCCATTCAGTATGATATTGGCTGTGGGTTTGTCATAAATAGCTCTTATTATTTTGAGATACTACCCACCAGTACCTAATATGTTGAGAGTTTTTAGCATGAAGGGTGGTTGAATTTTGTCAAAGGCCTTTTCTTCATGTATTGATTTAATCATGTGGTTTTTGACTTTGGTTCTGTTTTTATGCTGGATTACATTTATTGATTTGTGTATATTGAACCAGCCTTGCATCCCAGGGATGAAGCCCACTTGATCATGCTGGATAAGCTGTTTGATGTGCTGCTGGATTCGGTTTGCCAGTAATTTATTGAGGATTTTTGCATCAATATTCATCAAGGATATTGGTCTAAAATACTCTTTTTTGGTTGTGTCTCTGCCCAGCTTTGGTATCAGCATGATGTTGGCCTCATAAAACGAGTTAGGAAGGATTCCCTCTTTTTCTATAGATTGGAATACTTTCTGAAGTAATGGTTCCAGTTCCTCCTAGTACCTCTGGTAGAATTCGGCTGTGAACCCATCTGATCCTGGACTCTTTTTGGTTGGTAAGCTATTGATTATTGCCACAATTTCAGCTCCTGTTATTAGTCTATTCAGAGATTCAACTTCTTCCTGGTTTAGTCATGGGAGAGTGTATGTGTCGCGGAATTTATCCCTTTCTTTATTTTTTTTAATTTTTTTTCTTTTCATCATTATTATTATTATTATTATTATTATTATTATTATACTTTAGACTCTATGGTACACGTGCGCAACCTGCAGGTAAACTACATATGTATACATGTGCCATGCTGGTGTGCTGCACCCACCAACTCGTCATCTAGCATTAGGTATCTCTCCCAATGCTGTCCCTCCCCCCTCCCCCCACCCTACAACAGTCCCCGAAGTGTGATGTTCCCCTTCCTGTGTCCATGTGTTCTCATTGTTCAATTCCCACCTATGAGTGAGAATATGTGGTGTTTGGTTTTTTGTTCTTTTGATAGTTTACTGAGAACGATGATTTCCAATTTCATCCATGTCCCTACAAAGGATATGAACTCATCATTTTTTATGGCTGCATAGTATTCCATGGTGTATATGTGCCATATTTTCTTAATCCAGTCTATCATTGTTGGACATTTGGGTTGGTTCCAAGTCTTTGCTATTGTTTATAATGCCGCAATAAACATACGCGTGCATGTGTCTTTATGGCAGCATGATTTATAGTCCTTTGGGTATATACCCAGTAATGGGATGGCTGGGTCAAATGGAATTTCTAGTTCTAGATCCCTGAGGAATCGCCACAGTGACTTCCACAAGGGTTGAACTAGTTTACAGTCCCACCAACAGTGTAAAAGTGTTCCTATTTCTCCACATCCTCTCCAGCACCTGTTGTTTCCTGACTTTTGAATGATTGCCATTCTAACTGGTGTGAGATGGTATCTCATTGTGGTTCTGATTTGCATTTCTCTGATGGCCAGTGATGGTGAGCATTTTTTCACGTGTTTTTGGGCTGCCTAAATGTCTTCTTTTGAGGAGTGTCTGTTCATGTCCTTCGCCCACTTTTTGATGGGGTTGTTTGGTGTTTTCTTGTAAATTTGTTGGAGTTCATTGTAGATTCTGGATATTAGCCCTTTGTCAGATGAGTAGGTTGCGAAAATTTTCTCCCATTTTGTAGGTTGCCTGTTCACTCTGATGGTAGTTTCCTTTGCTGTGCAGAAGCTCTTTAGTTTAATTAGATCCCATTTGTCAATTTTGGCTTTTGTTGCCATTGCTTTTGGTGTTTTAGACATGAAGTCCTTGCCCATGCCTATGTCCTGAATGGTATTGCCTAGGTTTTCTTCTAGGGTTTTTATGGTTTTAGGTCTATCGTTTAAGTTTTTAATCCATCTTGAGTTGATTTTTGTATAAGGTGTAAGGAAGGGATCCAGTTTCAGCTTTCTACATGTGGCTAGCCAGTTTTCCCAGCACCATTTATTAAATAGGGAATCCTTTCTCCATTTCTTGTTTTTGTCAGGTTTGTCAAAGATCAGATAGTTGTAGATAGGTGGCATTATTTCTGACGGCTCTGTTCTGTTCCATTGATCTATATCTCTGTTTTGGTACCAGTACCATGCTGTTTTGGTTACTGTAGCCTTGTAGTATAGTTTGAAGTCAGGTAGCGTGATGCCTCCAGCTTTGTTCTTTTGGCTTAGGATTGACTTGGTGATGCGGGCTCTTTTTTGGTTCCATATGAACTTTAAAGTAGTTTTTTCCAATTCTGTGAAGAAAGTCATTGGTAACTTGATGGGGATGGCATTGAATCTGTAAATTACCTTGGGAAGGATGGCCATTTTCATGATATTGATTCTTCCTACCCATGAGCATGGAATGTTCTTCCATTTGTTTGTATCCTCTTTTATTTCCTTGAGCAGTGGTTTGTAGTTTTCTCCTTGAAGAGGTCCTTCACATCCCTTGTAAGTTGGATTCCTAGGTATTTTATTCTCTTTGAAGCAATTGTGAATGGGAGTTCAGTCATGATTTGGCTCTCTGTTTGTCTGTTATTGATGTATAAGAATGCTTGTGATTTTTGTACATTGATTTTGTATCCTGAGACTTTGCTGAAGTTGCTTATCAGCTTAAGGAGATTTTGGGCTGAGACAATGGGGTTTTCTAGATATACTATCACGTCATCTGCAAACAGGGACAATTTGACTTCCTTTTTTCCTAATTGAATACCCTTGATTTCCTTCTCTTGCCTAATTGCCCTGGCCAGAACTTCCAACACTATGTTGAATAGAAGTGGTGAGAGAGGGCATCCCTGTCTTGTGCCAGTTTTCAAAGTGAATGCTTCCACTTTTTGCCCATTCAGTATGATATTGGCTGTGAGTTTGTCATAAATAGCTCTTATTATTTTGAGATACGACCCACCAATACCTAATTTGTTGAGAGTTTTTAGCATGAAGGGTTGTTGAATTTTGTCAAAGGCCTTTTCTTCATGTATTGATTTAATCATGTGGTTTTTGACTTTGGTTCTGTTTTTATGCTGGATTACATTTATTGATTTGTGTATATTGAACCAGCCTTGCATCCCAGGGATGAAGCCCACTTGATCATGCTGGATAAGCTGTTTGATGTGCTGCTGGATTCGGTTTGCCAGTAATTTATTGAGGATTTTTGCATCAATATTCATCAAGGATATTGGTCTAAAATACTCTTTTTTGGTTGTGTCTCTGCCCAGCTTTGGTATCAGCATGATGCTGGCCTCATAAAACGAGTTAGGAAGGATTCCCTCTTTTTCTATAGATTGGAATACTTTCTGAAGTAATGGTTCCAGTTCCTCCTAGTACCTCTGGTAGAATTCGGCTGTGAACCCATCTGATCCTGGACTCTTTTTGGTTGGTAAGCTATTGATTATTGCCACAATTTCAGCTCCTGTTATTAGTCTATTCAGAGATTCAACTTCTTCCTGGTTTAGTCATGGGAGAGTGTATGTGTCGCGGAATTTATCCCTTTCTTTATTTTTTTTAATTTTTTTTCTTTTTATCATTATTATTATTATTATTATTATTATTATTATTATTATTATACTTTAGACTCTATGGTACACGTGCGCAACCTGCAGGTAAACTACATATGTATACATGTGCCATGCTGGTGTGCTGCACCCACCAACTCGTCATCTAGCATTAGGTATCTCTCCCAATGCTGTCCCTCCCCCCTCCCCCCACCCTACAACAGTCCCCGAAGTGTGATGTTCCCCTTCCTGTGTCCATGTGTTCTCATTGTTCAATTCCCACCTATGAGTGAGAATATGTGGTGTTTGGTTTTTTGTTCTTTTGATAGTTTACTGAGAACGATGATTTCCAATTTCATCCATGTCCCTACAAAGGATATGAACTCATCATTTTTTATGGCTGCATAGTATTCCATGGTGTATATGTTCCATATTTTCTTAATCCAGTCTATCATTGTTGGACATTTGGGTTGGTTCCAAGTCTTTGCTATTGTTTATAATGCCGCAATAAACATACGCGTGCATGTGTCTTTATGGCAGCATGATTTATAGTCCTTTGGGTATATACCCAGTAATGGGATGGCTGGGTCAAATGGAATTTCTAGTTCTACATCCCTGAGGAATCGCCACAGTGAATTCCACAAGGGTTGAACTAGTTTACAGTCCCACCAACAGTGTAAAAGTGTTCCTATTTCTCCACATCCTCTCCAGCACCTGTTGTTTCCTGACTTTTTAATGATTGCCATTCTAACTGGTGTGAGATGGTATCTCATTGTGGTTTTGATTTGCATTTCTCTGATGGCCATTGATGGTGAGCATTTTTTCACGTGTTTTTGGGCTGCATAAATGTCTTCTTTTGAGGAGTGTCTGTTCATGTCCTTCGCCCACTTTTTGATGGGGTTGTTTGGTGTTTTCTTGTAAATTTGTTGGAGTTCATTGTAGATTCTGGATATTAGCCCTTTGTCAGATGAGTAGGTTGCGAAAATTTTCTCCCATTTTGTAGGTTGCCTGTTCACTCTGATGGTAGTTTCCTTTGCTGTGCAGAAGCTCTTTAGTTTAATTAGATCCCATTTGTCAATTTTGGCTTTTGTTGCCATTGCTTTTTGTGTTTTAGACATGAAGTCCTTGCCCATGCCTATGTCCTGAATGGTATTGCCTAGGTTTTCTTCTAGGGTTTTTATGGTTTTAGGTCTAACGTTTAAGTCTTTAATCCATCTTGAGTTGATTTTTGTGTAAGGTGTAAGGAAGGGATCCAGTTTCAGCTTTCTACATGTGGCTAGCCAGTTTTCCCAGCACCATTTATTAAATAGGGAATCCTTTCTCCATTTCTTGTTTTTTTCAGGTTTGTCAAAGATGAGATAGTTGTAGATAGGTGGCATTAATTCTGACGGCTCTGTTCTGTTCCATTGATCTATATCTCTGTTTTGGTACCAGTACCATGCTGTTTTGGTTACTGTAGCCTTGTAGTATAGTTTGAAGTCAGGTAGCGTGATGCCTCCAGCTTTGTACTTTTGGCTTAGGATTGACTTGGTGATGCGGGCTCTTTTTTGGTTCCATATGAACTTTAAAGTAGTTTTTTCCAATTCTGTGAAGAAAGTCATTGGTAACTTGGTGGGGATGGCATTGAATCTGTAAATTACCTTGGGAAGGATGGCCATTTTCATGATATTGATTCTTCCTACCCATGAGCATGGAATGTTCTTCCATTTGTTTGTATCCTCTTTTATTTCCTTGAGCAGTGGTTTGTAGTTTTCTCCTTGAAGAGGTCCTTCACATCCCATGTAAGTTGGATTCCTAGGTATTTTATTCTCTTTGAAGCAATTGCGAATGGGAGTTCACTCATGATTTGGCTCTCTGTTTGTCGTTATTGATGTATAAGAATGCTTGTGATTTTTGTACATTGATTTGGTATCCTGAGACTTTGCTGAAGTTGCTTATCAGCTTAAGGAGATTTTGGGCTGAGACAATGGGGTTTTCTAGCTATACTATCACGTCATCTGCAACAGGGACAATTTGACTTCCTTTTTTCCTAATTGAATACCCTTGATTTCCTTCTCTTGCCTAATTGCCCTGGCCAGAACTTCCAACACTATGTTGAATAGAAGTGGTGAGAGAGGGCCTCCCTCTCTTCTGCCAGTTTTCAAAGTGAATGCTTCCAGTTTTTGCCCATTCAGTATGATATTGGCTGTGGGTTTGTCATAAATAGCTCTTATTATTTTGAGATACGACCCATCAATACCTAATTTATTGAGAGTTTTTAGCATGAAGGGTTGTTGAATTTTGTCAAAGGCCTTTTCTTCATGTATTGAGATAATCATGTGGTTTTTGACTTTGGTTCTGTTTATATGCTGGATTACATTTATTGATTTGCGTATATTGAACCAGCCTTGCATCCCAGGGATGAAGCCCACTTGATCATGGTGGATAAGCTGTTTGATGTGCTGCTGGATTCGGTGTGCCAGTAATTTATTGAGGATTTTTGCATCAATATTCATCAAGGATATTGGTCTAAAATTGTCTTTTTTGGTTGTGTCTCTGCCCAGCTTTGGTATCAGCATGATGCTGGCCTCATAAAACGAGTTAGGAAGGATTCCCTCTTCTTCTATTGATTGGAATACTTTCTGAAGTAATGGTTCCAGTTCCTCCTTGTACCTCTGGTAGAATTCGGCTGTGAACCCATCTGATCCTGGACTCTTTTTGGTTGGTAAGCTATTGATTATTGCCACAATTTCAGCTCCTGTTATTAGTCTATTCAGAGATTCAACTTCTTCCTGGTTTAGTCATTGGAGAGTGTATGTGTCGCGGAATTTATCCCTTTCTTTTTTTTTTAATTTTTTTTCTTTTTATCATTATTATTATCATTATTATTATTATTATTATTATACTTTAGGCTCTATGGTGCACGTGCTCAACGTGCAGGTAAGCTACATATGTATACATGTGCCATGCTGGTGCGCTGCACCCACCAACTCGTCATCTAGCATTAGGTATATCTCCCAATGCTGTCCCTCCCCCCTCCCCCCACCACACAACAGTCCCCGAAGTGTGATGTTCCCCTTCCTGTGTCCATGTGTTCTCATTCTTCAATTCCCACATATGAGTGAGAATATGTGGTGTTTGGTTTTTTGTTCTTGCGATAGTTTACTGAGAACGATGATTTCCATTTCCATCCATGTCCCTACAAAGGATATGAACTCATCATTTTTTATGGCTGCATAGTATTCCATGGTGTATATGTGCCACATTTTTTTAATCCAGTCTATCATTGTTGGACATTTGGGTTGGTTCCAAGTCTTTGCTATTGTTTATAATGCTGCAATAAACATACGTGTGCATGTGTCTTTATGGCAGCATGATTTATAGTCCTTTGGGTATATACCCAGTAATGGGATGGCTGGGTCAAATGGAATTTCTAGTTCTAGATCCCTGAGGAATCGCCACAGTGACTTCCACAAGGGTTGAACTAGTTTACAGTCCCACCAACAGTGTAAAAGTGTTCCTATTTCTCCACATCCTCTCCAGCACCTGTTGTTTCCTGACTTTTGAATGATTGCCATTCTAACTGGTGTCAGATGGTATCTCATTGTGGTTTTGATTTGCATTTCTCTGATGGCCAGTGATGGTGAGCATTTTTTCACGTGTTTTTGGGCTGCCTAAATGTCTTCTTTTGAGGAGTGTCTGTTCATGTCCTTTGCCCACTTTTTGATGGGGTTGTTTGGTGTTTTCTTGTAAATTTGTTGGAGTTCATTGTAGATTCTGGATATTAGCCCTTTGTCAGATGAGTAGGTTGCGAAAATTTTCTCCCATTTTGTAGGTTGCCTGTTCACTCTGATGGTAGTTTCCTTTGCTTTGCAGAAGCTCTTTAGTTTAATTAGATCCCATTTGTCAATTTTGGCTTTTGTTGCCATTGCTTTTGGTGTTTTAGACATGAAGTCCTTGCCCATGCCTATGTCCTGAATGGTATTGCCTAGGTTTTCTTCTAGTGTTTTTATGGTTTTAGGTCTATCGTTTAAGTTTTTAATCCATCTTGAGTTGATTTTTGTATAAGGTGTAAGGAAGGGATCCAGTTTCAGCTTTCTACATGTGGCTAGCCAGTTTTCCCAGCACCATTTATTAAATAGGGAATCCTTTCTCCATTTCTTGTTTTTGTCAGGTTTGTCAAAGATCAGATAGTTGTAGATAGGTGGCATTATTTCTGACGGCTCTGTTCTGTTCCATTGATCTATATCTCTGTTTTGGTACCAGTACCATGCTGTTTTGGTTACTGTAGCCTTGTAGTATAGTTTGAAGTCAGGTAGCGTGATGCCTCCAGCTTTGTTCTTTTGGCTTAGGATTGACTTGGTGATGCGGGCTCTTTTTTGGTTCCATATGAACTTTAAAGTAGTTTTTTCCAATTCTGTGAAGAAAGTCATTGGTAACTTCATGGGGATGGCATTGAATCTGTAAATTACCTTGGGAAGGATGGCCATTTTCATGATATTGATTCTTCCTACCCATGAGCATGGAGTGTTCTTCCATTTGTTTGTATCCTCTTTTATTTCCTTGAGCAGTGGTTTGTAGTTTTCTCCTTGAAGAGGTCCTTCACATCCCTTGTAAGTTGGATTCCTAGGTATTTTATTCCCTTTGAAGCAATTGTGAATGGGAGTTCACTCATGATTTGGCTCTCTGTTTGTCTGTTATTCATGTATAAGAATGCTTGTGATTTTTGTACATTGATGTTGTATCCTGAGACTTTGCTGAAGTTGCTTATCAGCTTAAGGAGATTTTTGGCTGAGACAATGGGGTTTTCTAGCTATACTATCACGTCATCTGCAAACAGGGACAATTTGACTTCCTTTTTTCCTAATTGAATACCCTTGATTTCCTTCTCTTGCCTAATTGCCCTGGCCAGAACTTCCAACACTATGTTGAATAGAAGTGGTGAGAGAGGGCATCCCTGTCTTGTGCCAGTTTTCAAAGTGAATGCTTCCAGTTTTTGCCCATTCAGTATGATATTGGCTGTGGGTTTGTCATAAATAGCTCTTATTATTTTGAGATACTACCCACCAGTACCTAATATGTTGAGAGTTTTTAGCATGAAGGGTTGTTGAATTTTGTCAAAGGCCTTTTCTTCATGTATTGATTTAATCATGTGGTTTTTGACTTTGGTTCTGTTTTTATGCTGGATTACATTTATTGATTTGTGTATATTGAACCAGCCTTGCATCCCAGGGATGAAGCCCACTTGATCATGCTGGATAAGCTGTTTGATGTGCTGCTGGATTCGGTTTGCCAGTAATTTATTGAGGATTTTTGCATCAATATTCATCAAGGATATTGGTCTAAAATACTCTTTTTTGGTTGTGTCTCTGCCCAGCTTTGGTATCAGCATGATGTTGGCCTCATAAAACGAGTTAGGAAGGATTCCCTCTTTTTCTATAGATTGGAATACTTTCTGAAGTAATGGTTCCAGTTCCTCCTAGTACCTCTGGTAGAATTCGGCTGTGAACCCATCTGATCCTGGACTCTTTTTGGTTGGTAAGCTATTGATTATTGCCACAATTTCAGCTCCTGTTATTAGTCTATTCAGAGATTCAACTTCTTCCTGGTTTAGTCATGGGAGAGTGTATGTGTCGCGGAATTTATCCCTTTCTTTATTTTTTTTAATTTTTTTTCCTTTCATCATTATTATTATTATTATTATTATTATTATTATTATACTTTAGACTCTATGGTACACGTGCGCAACCTGCAGGTAAACTACATATGTATACATGTGCCATGCTGGTGTGCTGCACCCACCAACTCGTCATCTAGCATTAGGTATCTCTCCCAATGCTGTCCCACCCCCCTCCCCCCACCACACAACAGTCCCCGAAGTGTGATGTTCCCCTTCCTGTGTCCATGTGTTCTCATTCTTCAATTCCCACATATGAGTGAGAATATGTGGTGTTTGGTTTTTTGTTCTTGCGATAGTTTACTGAGAACGATGATTTCCATTTCCATCCATGTCCCTACAAAGGATATGAACTCATCATTTTTTATGGCTGCATAGTATTCCATGGTGTATATGTGCCACATTTTTTTAATCCAGTCTATCATTGTTGGACATTTGGGTTGGTTCCAAGTCTTTGCTATTGTTTATAATGCTGCAATAAACATACGTGTGCATGTGTCTTTATGGCAGCATGATTTATAGTCCTTTGGGTATATACCCAGTAATGGGATGGCTGGGTCAAATGGAATTTCTAGTTCTAGATCCCTGAGGAATCGCCACAGTGACTTCCACAAGGGTTGAACTAGTTTACAGTCCCACCAACAGTGTAAAAGTGTTCCTATTTCTCCACATCCTCTCCAGCACCTGTTGTTTCCTGACTTTTGAATGATTGCCATTCTAACTGGTGTGAGATGGTATCTCATTGTGGTTTTGATTTGCATTTCTCTGATGGCCAGTGATGGTGAGCATTTTTTCACGTGTTTTTGGGCTGCCTAAATGTCTTCTTTTGAGGAGTGTCTGTTCATGTCCTTTGCCCACTTTTTGATGGGGTTGTTTGGTGTTTTCTTGTAAATTTGTTGGAGTTCATTGTAGATTCTGGATATTAGCCCTTTGTCAGATGAGTAGGTTGCGAAAATTTTCTCCCATTTTGTAGGTTGCCTGTTCACTCTGATGGTAGTTTCCTTTGCTTTGCAGAAGCTCTTTAGTTTAATTAGATCCCATTTGTCAATTTTGGCTTTTGTTGCCATTGCTTTTGGTGTTTTAGACATGAAGTCCTTGCCCATGCCTATGTCCTGAATGGTATTGCCTAGGTTTTCTTCTAGTGTTTTTATGGTTTTAGGTCTATCGTTTAAGTTTTTAATCCATCTTGAGTTGATTTTTGTATAAGGTGTAAGGAAGGGATCCAGTTTCAGCTTTCTACATGTGGCTATCCAGTTTTCCCAGCACCATTTATTAAATAGGGAATCCTTTCTCCATTTCTTGTTTTTGTCAGGTTTGTCAAAGATCAGATAGTTGTAGATAGGTGGCATTATTTCTGACGGCTCTGTTCTGTTCCATTGATCTATATCTCTGTTTTGGTACCAGTACCATTCTGTTTTGGTTACTGTAGCCTTGTAGTATAGTTTGAAGTCAGGTAGCGTGATGCCTCCAGCTTTGTTCTTTTGGCTTAGGATTGACTTGGTGATGCGGGCTCTTTTTTGGTTCCATATGAACTTTAAAGTAGTTTTTTCCAATTCTGTGAAGAAAGTCATTGGTAACTTGATGGGGATGGCATTGAATCTGTAAATTACCTTGGGAAGGATGGCCATTTTCATGATATTGATTCTTCCTACCCATGAGCATGGAATGTTCTTCCATTTGTTTGTATCCTCTTTTATTTCCTTGAGCAGTGGTTTGTAGTTTTCTCCTTGAAGAGGTCCTTCACATCCCTTGTAAGTTGGATTCCTAGGTATTTTATTCCCTTTGAAGCAATTGTGAATGGGAGTTCACTCATGATTTGGCTCTCTGTTTGTCTGTTATTCATGTATAAGAATGCTTGTGATTTTTGTACATTGATTTTGTATCCTGAGACTTTGCTGAAGTTGCTTATCAGCTTAAGGAGATTTTTGGCTGAGACAATGGGGTTTTCTAGCTATACTATCACGTCATCTGCAAACAGGGACAATTTGACTTCCTTTTTTCCTAATTGAATACCCTTGATTTCCTTCTCTTGCCTAATTGCCCTGGCCAGAACTTCCAACACTATGTTGAATAGAAGTGGTGAGAGAGGGCATCCCTGTCTTGTGCCAGTTTTCAAAGTGAATGCTTCCAGTTTTTGCCCATTCAGTATGATATTGGCTGTGGGTTTGTCATAAATAGCTCTTATTATTTAGAGATATGACCCATCAATACCTAATTTATTGAGAGTTTTTAGCATGAAGGGTTGTTGAATTTTGTCAAAGGCCTTTTCTTCATGTATTGAGATAATCATGTGGTTTTTGACTTTGGTTCTGTTTATATGCTGGATTACATTTATTGATTTGCGTATATTGAACCAGCCTTGCATCCCAGGGATGAAGCCCACTTGATCATGGTGGATAAGCTGTTTGATGTGCTGCTGGATTCGGTGTGCCAGTAATTTATTGAGGATTTTTGCATCAATATTCATCAAGGATATTGGTCTAAAATTCTCTTTTTTGGTTGTGTCTCTGCCCAGCTTTGGTATCAGCATGATGCTGGCCTCATAAAATGAGTTAGGAAGGATTCCCTCTTTTTCTATTGATTGGAATACTTTCTGAAGTAATGGTTCCAGTTCCTCCTTGTACCTCTGGTAGAATTCGGCTGTGAACCCATCTGATCCTGGACTCTTTTTGGTTGGTAAGCTATTGATTATTGCCGCAATTTCAGCTCCTGTTATTAGTCTATTCAGAGATTCAACTTCTTCCTGGTTTAGTCATGGGAGAGTGTATGTGTCTAGGCATTTATCCCTTTCTTATTTTTTTTTAATTTTTTTTCTTTTTATCATTATTATTATTATTATTATTATACTTTAGGCTCTATGGTACACGTGCGCAACGTGCAGGTAAGCTACATATGTATACATGTGCCATGCTGGTGCGCTGCACCCACCAACTCGTCATCTAGCATTAGGTATATCTCCCAATGCTGTCCCTCCCCCCTCCCCCCACCACACAACAGTCCCCGAAGTGTGATGTTCCCCTTCCTGTGTCCATGTGTTCTCATTGTTCAATTCCCACCTATGAGTGGGAATATGTGGTGTTTGGTTTTTTGTTCTTGCGATAGTTTACTGAGAACGATGATTTCCATTTCCATCCATGTCCCTACAAAGGATATGAACTCATCATTTTTTATGGCTGCATAGTATTCCATGGTGTATATGTGCCACATTTTTTTAATCCAGTCTATCATTGTTGGACATTTGGGTTGGTTCCAAGTCTTTGCTATTGTTTATAATGCCGCAATAAACATACGTGTGCATGTGTCTTTATGGCAGCATGATTTATAGTCCTTTGGGTATATACCCAGTAATGGGATGGCTGGGTCAAATGGAATTTCTAGTTCTACATCCCTGAGGAATCGCCACAGTGACTTCCACAAGGGTTGAACTAGTTTACAGTCCCACCAACAGTGTAAAAGTGTTCCTATTTCTCCACATCCTCTCCAGCACCTGTTGTTTCCTGACTTTTGAATGATTGCCATTCTAACTGGTGTGAGATGGTATCTCATTGTGGTTTTGATTTGCATTTCTCTGATGGCCAGTGATGGTGAGCATTTTTTCACGTGTTTTTGGGCTGCATAAATGTCTTCTTTTGAGGAGTGTCTGTTCATGTCCTTCGCCCACTTTTTGATGGGGTTGTTTGGTGTTTTCTTGTAAATTTGTTGGAGTTCATTGTAGATTCTGGATATTAGCCCTTTGTCAGATGAGTAGGTTGCGAAAATTTTCTCCCATTTTGTAGGTTGCCTGTTCACTCTGATGGTAGTTTCCTTTGCTGTGCAGAAGCTCTTTAGTTTAATTAGATCCCATTTGTCCATTTTGGCTTTTGTTGCCATTGCTTTTGGTGTTTTAGACATGAAGTCCCTGCCCTTGCCTATGTCCTGAATGGTATTGCCTAGGTTTTCTTCTAGGGTTTTTATGGTTTTAGGTCTAACGTTTAAGTCTTTAGTCCATCTTGAGTTGATTTTTGTATAAGGTGTAAGGAAGGGATCCAGTTTCAGCTTTCTACATGTGGCTAGCCAGTTTTCCCAGCACCATTTATTAAATAGGGAATCCTTTCTCCATTTCTTGTTTTTGTCAGGTTTGTCAAAGATCAGATAGTTGTAGATAGGTGGCATTATTTCTGACGGCTCTGTTCTGTTCCATTGATCTATATCTCTGTTTTGGTACCAGTACCATGCTGTTTTGGTTACTGTAGCCTTGTAGTGTAGTTTGAAGTCAGGTAGCGTGATGCCTCCAGCTTTGTTCTTTTGGCTTAGGATTGACTTGGTGATGCGGGCTCTTTTTTGGTTCCATATGGACTTTAAAGTAGTTTTTTCCAATTCTGAGAAGAAAGTCATTGGTAACTTGATGGGGATGGCATTGAATCTGTAAATTACCTTGGGAAGGATGGCCATTTTCATGATATTGATTCTTCCTACCCATGAGCATGGAATGTTCTTCCATTTGTTTGTATCCTCTTTTATTTCCTTGAGCTGTGGTTTGTAGTTTTCTCCTTGAAGAGGTCCTTCACATCCCTTGTAAGTTGGATTCCTAGGTATTTTATTCTCTTTGAAGCAATTGTGAATGGGAGTTCAGTCATGATTTGGCTCTCTGTTTGTCTGTTATTGATGTATAAGAATGCTTGTGATTTTTGTACATTGATTTTGTATCCTGAGACTTTGCTGAAGTTGCTTATCAGCTTAAGGAGATTTTGGGCTGAGACAATGGGGTTTTCTAGATATACTATCACGTCATCTGCAAACAGGGACAATTTGACTTCCTTTTTTCCTAATTGAATACCCTTGATTTCCTTCTCTTGCCTAATTGCCCTGGCCAGAACTTCCAACACTATGTTGAATAGAAGTGGTGAGAGAGGGCATCCCTGTCTTGTGCCAGTTTTCAAAGTGAATGCTTCCAGTTTTTGCCCATTCAGTATGATATTGGCTGTGGGTTTGTCATAAATAGCTCTTATTATTTTGAGATACTACCCACCAGTACCTAATATGTTGAGAGTTTTTAGCATGAAGGGTTGTTGAATTTTGTCAAAGGCCTTTTCTTCATGTATTGATTTAATCATGTGGTTTTTGACTTTGGTTCTGTTTTTATGCTGGATTACATTTATTGATTTGCGTATATTGAAAAAGCCTTGCATCCCAGGGATGAAGCCCACTTGATCATGCTGGATAAGCTGTTTGATGTGCTGCTGGATTCGGTTTGCCAGTAATTTATTGAGGATTTTTGCATCAATATTCATCAAGGATATTGGTCTAAAATTCTCTTTTTTGGTTGTGTGTCTGCCCAGCTTTGGTATCAGCATGATGCTGGCCTCATAAAACGAGTTAGGAAGGATTCCCTCTTTTTCTATTGATTGGAATACTTTCTGAAGTAATGGTTCCAGTTCCTCCATGTACCTCTGGTAGAATTCGGCTGTGAACCCATCTGATCCTGGACTCTTTTTGTTTGGTAAGCTATTGATTATTGCCACAATTTCAGCTCCTGTTATTAGTCTATTCAGAGATTCAACTTCTTCCTGGTTTAGTCATGGGAGAGTGTGTGTGTCTAGGCATTTATCCCTTTCTTTTTTTTAATTTTTTTTCTTTTTATCATTATTATTATTATTATTATTCTTATTATTATACTTTAGGCTCTATGGTGCACGTGCGCAACGTGCAGGTAAGCTACATATGTATACATGTGCCATGCTGGTGCGCTGCACCCACCAACTCGTCATCTAGCATTAGGTATATCTCCCAATGCTGTCCCTCCCCCCTCCCCCCACCACACAACAGTCCCCGAAGTGTGATGTTCCCCTTCCTGTGTCCATGTGTTCTCATTGTTCATTTCCCACCTATGAGTGAGAATATGTGGTGTTTGTTTTTTGTTCTTGCGATAGTTTACTGAGAACGATGATTTCCATTTCCATCCATGTCCCTACAAAGGATATGAACTCATCATTTTTTATGGCTGCATAGTATTCCATGGTGTATATGTGCCACATTTTTTTAATCCAGTCTATCATTGTTGGACATTTGGGTTGGTTCCAAGTCTTTGCTATTGTTTATAATGCCGCAATAAACATACGTGTGCATGTGTCTTTATGGCAGCATGATTTATAGTCCTTTGGGTATATACCCAGTAATGGGATGGCTGGGTCAAATGGAATTTCTAGTTCTACATCCCTGAGGAATCGCCACAGTGACTTTCACAAGGGTTGAACTAGTTTACAGTCCCACCAACAGTGTAAAAGTGTTCCTATTTCTCCACATCCTCTCCAGCACCTGTTGTTTCCTGACTTTTGAATGATTGCCATTCTAACTGGTGTGAGATGGTATCTCATTGTGGTTTTGATTTGCATTTCTCTGATGGCCAGTGATGGTGAGCATTTTTTCACGTGTTTTTGGGCTGCATAAATGTCTTCTTTTGAGGAGTGTCTGTTCATGTCCTTCGCCCCCTTTTTGATGGGGTTGTTTGGTGTTTTCTTGTAAATTTGTTGGAGTTCATTGTAGATTCTGGATATTAGCCCTTTGTCAGATGAGTAGGTTGCGAAAATTTTCTCCCATTTTGTAGGTTGCCTGTTCACTCTGATGGTAGTTTCCTTTGCTGTGCAGAAGCTCTTTAGTTTAATTAGATCCCATTTGTCAATTTTGGCTTTTGTTGCCATTGCTTTTGGTGTTTTAGACATGAAGTCCCTGCCCTTGCCTATGTCCTGAATGGTATTGCCTAGGTTTTCTTCTAGGGTTTTTATGGTTTTAGGTCTAACGTTTAAGTCTTTAGTCCATCTTGAGTTGATTTTTGTATAAGGTGTAAGTAAGGGATCCAGTTTCAGCTTTCTACATGTGGCTAGCCAGTTTTCCCAGCACCATTTATTAAATAGGGAATCCTTTCTCCATTTCTTGTTTTTGTCAGGTTTGTCAAAGATCAGATAGTTGTAGATAGGTGGCATTATTTCTGACGGCTCTGTTCTGTTCCATTGATCTATATCTCTGTTTTGGTACCAGTACCATGCTGTTTTGGTTACTGTAGCCTTGTAGTGTAGTTTGAAGTCAGGTAGCGTGATGCCTCCAGCTTTGTTCTTTTGGCTTAGGATTGACTTGGTGATGCGGGCTCTTTTTTGGTTCCATATGGACTTTAAAGTAGTTTTTTCCAATTCTGTGAAGAAAGTCATTGGTAACTTGATGGGGATGGCATTGAATCTGTAAATTACCTTGGGAATGATGGCCATTTTCATGATATTGATTCTTCCTACCCATGAGCATGGAATGTTCTTCCATTTGTTTGTATCCTCTTTTATTTCCTTGAGCAGTGGTTTGTAGTTTTCTCCTTGAAGAGGTCCTTCACATCCCTTGTAAGTTGGATTCCTAGGTATTTTATTCTCTTTGAAGCAATTGTGAATGGGAGTTCAGTCATGATTTGGCTCTCTGTTTGTCTGTTATTGATGTATAAGAATGCTTGTGATTTTTGTACATTGATTTTGTATCCTGAGACTTTGCTGAAGTTGCTTATCAGCTTAAGGAGATATTGGGCTGAGACAATGGGGTTTTCTAGATATACTATCAAGTCATCTGCAAACAGGGACAATTTGACTTCCTTTTTTCCTAATTGAATACCCTTGATTTCCTTCTCTTGCCTAATTGCCCTGGCCAGAACTTCCAACACTATGTTGAATAGAAGTGGTGAGAGAGGGCATCCGTGTCTTGTGCCAGTTTTCAAAGTGAATGCTTCCAGTTTTTGCCCATTCAGTATGATATTGGCTGTGAGTTTGTCATAAATAGCTCTTATTATTTTGAGATACGACCCACCAATACCTAATTTGTTGAGAGTTTTGAGCATGAAGGGTTGTTGAATTTTGTCAAAGGCCTTTTCTTCATGTATTGATTTAATCATGTGGTTTTTGACTTTGGTTCTGTTTTTATGCTGGATTACATTTATTGATTTGTGTATATTGAACCAGCCTTGCATCCCAGGGATGAAGCCCACTTGATCATGCTGGATAAGCTGTTTGATGTGCTGCTGGATTCGGTTTGCCAGTAATTTATTGAGGATTTTTGCATCAATATTCATCAAGGATATTGGTCTAAAATACTCTTTTTTGGTTGTGTCTCTGCCCAGCTTTGGTATCAGCATGATGCTGGCCTCATAAAACGAGTTAGGAAGGATTCCCTCTTTTTCTATAGATTGGAATACTTTCTGAAGTAATGGTTCCAGTTCCTCCTAGTACCTCTGGTAGAATTCGGCTGTGAACCCATCTGATCCTGGACTCTTTTTGGTTGGTAAGCTATTGATTATTGCCACAATTTCAGCTCCTGTTATTAGTCTATTCAGAGATTCAACTTCTTCCTGGTTTAGTCATGGGAGAGTGTATGTGTCGCGGAATTTATCCCTTTCTTTATTTTTTTTAATTTTTTTTCTTTTCATCATTATTATTATTATTATTATTATTATTATTATTATACTTTAGACTCTATGGTACACGTGCGCAACCTGCAGGTAAACTACATATGTATACATGTGCCATGCTGGTGTGCTGCACCCACCAACTCGTCATCTAGCATTAGGTATCTCTCCCAATGCTGTCCCTCCCCCCTCCCCCCACCCTACAACAGTCCCCGAAGTGTGATGTTCCCCTTCCTGTGTCCATGTGTTCTCATTGTTCAATTCCCACCTATGAGTGAGAATATGTGGTGTTTGGTTTTTTGTTCTTTTATAGTTTACTGAGAACGATGATTTCCAATTTCATCCATGTCCCTACAAAGGATATGAACTCATCATTTTTTATGGCTGCATAGTATTCCATGGTGTATATGTGCCATATTTTCTTAATCCAGTCTATCATTGTTGGACATTTGGGTTGGTTCCAAGTCTTTGCTATTGTTTATAATGCCGCAATAAACATACGCGTGCATGTGTCTTTATGGCAGCATGATTTATAGTCCTTTGGGTATATACCCAGTAATGGGATGGCTGGGTCAAATGGAATTTCTAGTTCTACATCCCTGAGGAATCGCCAGAGTGAATTCCACAAGGGTTGAACTAGTTTACAGTCCCACCAACAGTGTAAAAGTGTTCCTATTTCTCCACATCCTCTCCAGCACCTGTTGTTTCCTGACTTTTGAATGATTGCCATTCTAACTGGTGTGAGATGGTATCTCATTGTGGTTTTGATTTGCATTTCTCTGATGGCCAGTGATGGTGAGCATTTTTTCACGTGTTTTTGGGCTGCATAAATGTCTTCTTTTGAGGAGTGTCTGTTCATGTCCTTCGCCCACTTTTTGATGGGGTTGTTTGGTGTTTTCTTGTAAATTTGTTGGAGTTCATTGTAGATTCTGGATATTAGCCCTTTGTCAGATGAGTAGGTTGCGAAAATTTTCTCCCATTTTGTAGGTTGCCTGTTCACTCTGATGGTAGTTTCCTTTGCTGTGCAGAAGCTCTTTAGTTTAATTAGATCCCATTTGTCAATTTTGGCTTTTGTTGCCATTGCTTTTGGTGTTTTAGACATGAAGTCCTTGCCCATGCCTATGTCCTGAATGGTATTGCCTAGGTTTTCTTCTAGGGTTTTTATGGTTTTAGGTCTAACGTTTAAGTCTTTAATCGATCTTGAGTTGATTTTTGTGTAAGGTGTAAGGAAGGGATCCAGTTTCAGCTTTCTACATGTGGCTAGCCAGTTTTCCCAGCACCATTTATTAAATAGGGAATCCTTTCTCCATTTCTTGTTTTTTTCAGGTTTGTCAAAGATCAGATAGTTGTAGATAGGTGGCATTAATTCTGACGGCTCTGTTCTGTTCCATTGATCTATATCTCTGTTTTGGTACCAGTACCATGCTGTTTGGGTTACTGTAGCCTTGTAGTATAGTTTGAAGTCAGGTAGCGTGATGCCTCCAGCTTTGTACTTTTGGCTTAGGATTGACTTGGTGATGCGGGCTCTTTTTTGGTTCCATATGAACTTTAAAGTAGTTTTTTCCAATTCTGTGAAGAAAGTCATTGGTAACTTGGTGGGGATGGCATTGAATCTGTAAATTACCTTGGGAAGGATGGCCATTTTCATGATATTGATTCTTCCTACCCATGAGCATGGAATGTTCTTCCATTTGTTTGTATCCTCTTTTATTTCCTTGAGCAGTGGTTTGTAGTTTTCTCCTTGAAGAGGTCCTTCACATCCCATGTAAGTTGGATTCCTAGGTATTTTATTCTCTTTGAAGCAATTGCGAATGGGAGTTCACTCATGATTTGGCTCTCTGTTTGTCGTTATTGATGTATAAGAATGCTTGTGATTTTTGTACATTGATTTTGTATCCTGAGACTTTGCTGAAGTTGCTTATCAGCTTAAGGAGATTTTGGGCTGAGACAATGGGGTTTTCTAGCTATACTATCACGTCATCTGCAAACAGGGACAATTTGACTTCCTTTTTTCCTAATTGAATACCCTTGATTTCCTTCTCTTGCCTAATTGCCCTGGCCAGAACTTCCAACACTATGTTGAATAGAAGTGGTGAGAGAGGGCCTCCCTCTCTTCTGCCAGTTTTCAAAGTGAATGCTTCCAGTTTTTGCCCATTCAGTATGATATTGGCTGTGGGTTTGTCATAAATAGCTCTTATTATTTTGAGATACGACCCATCAATACCTAATTTATTGAGAGTTTTTAGCATGAAGGGTTGTTGAATTTTGTCAAAGGCCTTTTCTTCATGTATTGAGATAATCATGGGGTTTTTGACTTTGGTTCTGTTTATATGCTGGATTACATTTATTGATTTGCGTATATTGAACCAGCCTTGCATCCCAGGGATGAAGCCCACTTGATCATGCTGGATAAGCTGTTTGATGTGCTGCTGGATTCGGTGTGCCAGTAATTTATTGAGGATTTTTGCATCAATATTCATCAAGGATATTGGTCTAAAATTGTCTTTTTTGGTTGTGTCTCTGCCCAGCTTTGGTATCAGCATGATGCTGGCCTCATAAAACGAGTTAGGAAGGATTCCCTCTTCTTCTATTGATTGGAATACTTTCTGAAGTAATGGTTCCAGTTCCTCCTTGTACCTCTGGTAGAATTCGGCTGTGAACCCATCTGATCCTGGACTCTTTTTGGTTGGTAAGCTATTGATTATTGCCGCAATTTCAGCTCCTGTTATTAGTCTATTCAGAGATTCAACTTCTTCCTGGTTTAGTCATTGGAGAGTGTATGTGTCGCGGAATTTATCCCTTTCTTTTTTTTTTAATTTTTTTTCTTTTTATCATTATTATTATCATTATTATTATTATTATTATTATACTTTAGGCTCTATGGTGCACGTGCTCAACGTGCAGGTAAGCTACATATGTATACATGTGCCATGCTGGTGCGCTGCACCCACCAACTCGTCATCTAGCATTAGGTATATCTCCCAATGCTGTCCCTCCCCCCTCCCCCCACCACACAACAGTCCCCGAAGTGTGATGTTCCCCTTCCTGTGTCCATGTGTTCTCATTCTTCAATTCCCACATATGAGTGAGAATATGTGGTGTTTGGTTTTTTGTTCTTGCGATAGTTTACTGAGAACGATGATTTCCATTTCCATCCATGTCCCTACAAAGGATATGAACTCATCATTTTTTATGGCTGCATAGTATTCCATGGTGTATATGTGCCACATTTTTTTAATCCAGTCTATCATTGTTGGACATTTGGGTTGGTTCCAAGTCTTTGCTATTGTTTATAATGCTGCAATAAACATACGTGTGCATGTGTCTTTATGGCAGCATGATTTATAGTCCTTTGGGTATATACCCAGTAATGGGATGGCTGGGTCAAATGGAATTTCTAGTTCTAGATCCCTGAGGAATCGCCACAGTGACTTCCACAAGGGTTGAATTAGTTTACAGTCCCACCAACAGTGTAAAAGTGTTCCTATTTCTCCACATCCTCTCCAGCACCTGTTGTTTCCTGACTTTTGAATGATTGCCATTCTAACTGGAGTGAGATGGTATCTCATTGTGGTTTTGATTTGCATTTCTCTGATGGCCAGTGATGGTGAGCATTTTTTCACGTGTTTTTGGGCTGCCTAAATGTCTTCTTTTGAGGAGTGTCTGTTCATGTCCTTCGCCCACTTTTTGATGGGGTTGTTTGGTGTTTTCTTGTAAATTTGTTGGAGTTCATTGTAGATTCTGGATATTAGCCCTTTGTCAGATGAGTAGGTTGCGAAAATTTTCTCCCATTTTGTAGGTTGCCTGTTCACTCTGATGGTAGTTTCCTTTGCTGTGCAGAAGCTCTTTAGTTTAATTAGATCCCATTTGTCAATTTTGGCTTTTGTTGCCATTGCTTTTGGTGTTTTAGACATGAAGTCCTTGCCCATGCCTATGTCCTGAATGGTATTGCCTAGGTTTTCTTCTAGGGTTTTTATGGTTTTAGGTCTATCGTTTAAGTTTTTAATCCATCTTGAGTTGATTTTTGTATAAGGTGTAAGGAAGGGATCCAGTTTCAGCTTTCTACATGTGGCTAGCCAGTTTTCCCAGCACCATTTATTAAATAGGGAATCCTTTCTCCATTTCTTGTTTTTGTCAGGTTTGTCAAAGATCAGATAGTTGTAGATAGGTGGCATTATTTCTGACGGCTCTGTTCTGTTCCATTGATCTATATCTCTGTTTTGGTACCAGTACCATGCTGTTTTGGTTACTGTAGCCTTGTAGTATAGTTTGAAGTCAGGTAGCGTGATGCCTCCAGCTTTGTTCTTTTGGCTTAGGATTGACTTGGTGATGCGGGCTCTTTTTTGGTTCCATATGAACTTTAAAGTAGTTTTTTCCAATTCTGTGAAGAAAGTCATTGGTAACTTGATGGGGATGGCATTGAATCTGTAAATTACCTTGGGAAGGATGGCCATTTTCATGATATTGATTCTTCCTACCCATGAGCATGGAATGTTCTTCCATTTGTTTGTATCCTCTTTTATTTCCTTGAGCAGTGGTTTGTAGTTTTCTCCTTGAAGAGGTCCTTCACATCCCTTGTAAGTTGGATTCCTAGGTATTTTATTCCCTTTGAAGCAATTGTGAATGGGAGTTCACTCATGATTTGGCTCTCTGTTTGTCTGTTATTCATGTGTAAGAATGCTTGTGATTTTTGTACATTGATTTTGTATCCTGAGACTTTGCTGAAGTTGCTTATCAGCTTAAGGAGATTTTGGGCTGAGACAATGGGGTTTTCTAGCTATACTATCACGTCATCTGCAAACAGGGACAATTTGACTTCCTTTTTTCCTAATTGAATACCCTTGATTTCCTTCTCTTGCCTAATTGCCCTGGCCAGAACTTCCAACACTATGTTGAATAGAAGTGGTGAGAGAGGGCATCCCTGTCTTGTGCCAGTTTTCAAAGTGAATGCTTCCAGTTTTTGCCCATTCAGTATGATATTGGCTGTGGGTTTGTCATAAATAGCTCTTATTATTTTGAGATACGACCCATCAATACCTAATTTATTGAGAGTTTTTAGCATGAAGGGTTGTTGAATTTTGTCAAAGGCCTTTTCTTCATGTATTGAGATAATCATGTGGTTTTTGACTTTGGTTCTGTTTATATGCTGGATTACATTTATTGATTTGCGTATATTGAACCAGCCTTGCATCCCAGGGATGAAGCCCACTTGATCATGGTGGATAAGCTGTTTGATGTGCTGCTGGATTCGGTGTGCCAGTAATTTATTGAGGATTTTTGCATCAATATTCATCAAGGATATTGGTCTAAAATTGTCTTTTTTGGTTGTGTCTCTGCCCAGCTTTGGTATCAGCATGATGCTGGCCTCATAAAACGAGTTAGGAAGGATTCCCTCTTCTTCTATTGATTGGAATACTTTCTGAAGTAATGGTTCCAGTTCCTCCTTGTACCTCTGGTAGAATTCGGCTGTGAACCCATCTGATCCTGGACTCTTTTTGGTTGGTAAGCTATTGATTATTGCCGCAATTTCAGCTCCTGTTATTAGTCTATTCAGAGATTCAACTTCTTCCTGGTTTAGTCATTGGAGAGTGTATGTGTCGCGGAATTTATCCCTTTCTTTTTTTTTTAATTTTTTTTCTTTTTATCATTATTATTATCATTATTATTATTATTATTATTATTATACTTTAGGCTCTATGGTGCACGCGCTCAACGTGCAGGTAAGCTACATATGTATACATGTGCCATGCTGGTGCGCTGCACCCACCAACTCGTCATCTAGCATTAGGTATGTCTCCCAATGCTGTCCCACCCCCCTCCCCCCACCACACAACAGTCCCCGAAGTGTGATGTTCCCCTTCCTGTGTCCATGTGTTCTCATTCTTCAATTCCCACATATGAGTGAGAATATGTGGTGTTTGGTTTTTTGTTCTTGCGATAGTTTACTGAGAACGATGATTTCCATTTCCATCCATGTCCCTACAAAGGATATGAACTCATCATTTTTTATGGCTGCATAGTATTCCATGGTGTATATGTGCCACATTTTTTTAATCCAGTCTATCATTGTTGGACATTTGGGTTGGTTCCAAGTCTTTGCTATTGTTTATAATGCTGCAATAAACATACGTGTGCATGTGTCTTTATGGCAGCATGATTTATAGTCCTTTGGGTATATACCCAGTAATGGGATGGCTGGGTCAAATGGAATTTCTAGTTCTAGATCCCTGAGGAATCGCCACAGTGACTTCCACAAGGGTTGAACTAGTTTACAGTCCCACCAACAGTGTAAAAGTGTTCCTATTTCTCCACATCCTCTCCAGCACCTGTTGTTTCCTGACTTTTGAATGATTGCCATTCTAACTGGTGTGAGATGGTATCTCATTGTGGTTTTGATTTGCATTTCTCTGATGGCCAGTGATGGTGAGCATTTTTTCACGTGTTTTTGGGCTGCCTAAATGTCTTCTTTTGAGGAGTGTCTGTTCATGTCCTTTGCCCACTTTTTGATGGGGTTGTTTGGTGTTTTCTTGTAAATTTGTTGGAGTTCATTGTAGATTCTGGATATTAGCCCTTTGTCAGATGAGTAGGTTGCGAAAATTTTCTCCCATTTTGTAGGTTGCCTGTTCACTCTGATGGTAGTTTCCTTTGCTTTGCAGAAGCTCTTTAGTTTAATTAGATCCCATTTGTCAATTTTGGCTTTTGTTGCCATTGCTTTTGGTGTTTTAGACATGAAGTCCTTGCCCATGCCTATGTCCTGAATGGTATTGCCTAGGTTTTCTTCTACTGTTTTTATGGTTTTAGGTCTATCGTTTAAGTTTTTAATCCATCTTGAGTTGATTTTTGTATAAGGTGTAAGGAAGGGATCCAGTTTCAGCTTTCTACATGTGGCTAGCCAGTTTTCCCAGCACCATTTATTAAATAGGGAATCCTTTCTCCATTTCTTGTTTTTGTCAGGTTTGTCAAAGATCAGATAGTTGTAGATAGGTGGCATTATTTCTGACGGCTCTGTTCTGTTCCATTGATCTATATCTCTGTTTTGGTACCAGTACCATGCTGTTTTGGTTACTGTAGCCTTGTAGTATAGTTTGAAGTCAGGTAGCGTGATGCCTCCAGCTTTGTTCTTTTGGCTTAGGATTGACTTGGTGATGCGGGCTCTTTTTTGGTTCCATATGAACTTTAAAGTAGTTTTTTCCAATTCTGTGAAGAAAGTCATTGGTAACTTGATGGGGATGGCATTGAATCTGTAAATTACCTTGGGAAGGATGGCCATTTTCATGATATTGATTCTTCCTACCCATGAGCATGGAATGTTCTTCCATTTGTTTGTATCCTCTTTTATTTCCTTGAGCAGTGGTTTGTAGTTTTCTCCTTGAAGAGGTCCTTCACATCCCTTGTAAGTTGGATTCCTAGGTATTTTATTCCCTTTGAAGCAATTGTGAATGGGAGTTCACTCATGATTTGGCTCTCTGTTTGTCTGTTATTCATGTATAAGAATGCTTGTGATTTTTGTACATTGATTTTGTATCCTGAGACTTTGCTGAAGTTGCTTATCAGCTTAAGGAGATTTTTGGCTGAGACAATGGGGTTTTCTAGCTATACTATCACGTCATCTGCAAACAGGGACAATTTGACTTCCTTTTTTCCTAATTGAATACCCTTGATTTCCTTCTCTTGCCTAATTGCCCTGGCCAGAACTTCCAACACTATGTTGAATAGAAGTGGTGAGAGAGGGCATCCCTCTCTTGTGCCAGTTTTCAAAGTGAATGCTTCCAGTTTTTGCCCATTCAGTATGATATTGGCTGTGGGTTTGTCATAAATAGCTCTTATTATTTTGAGATACGACCCATCAATACCTAATTTATTGAGAGTTTTTAGCATGAAGGGTTGTTGAATTTTGTCAAAGGCCTTTTCTTCATGTATTGAGATAATCATGTGGTTTTTGACTTTGGTTCTGTTTATATGCTGGATTACATTTATTGATTTGCGTATATTGAACCAGCCTTGCATTCCAGGGATGAAGCCCACTTGATCATGGTGGATAAGCTGTTTGATGTGCTGCTGGATTCGGTGTGCCAGTAATTTATTGAGGATTTTTGCATCAATATTCATCAAGGATATTGGTCTAAAATTCTCTTTTTTGGTTGTGTCTCTGCCCAGCTTTGGTATCAGCATGATGCTGGCCTCATAAAATGAGTTAGGAAGGATTCCCTCTTTTTCTATTGATTGGAATACTTTCTGAAGTAATGGTTCCAGTTCCTCCTTGTACCTCTGGTAGAATTCGGCTGTGAACCCATCTGATCCTGGACTCTTTTTGGTTGGTAAGCTATTGATTATTGCCGCAATTTCAGCTCCTGTTATTAGTCTATTCAGAGATTCAACTTCTTCCTGGTTTAGTCATGGGAGAGTGTATGTGTCTAGGCATTTATCCCTTTCTTTTTTTTTTTAATTTTTTTTCTTTTTATCATTATTATTATTATTATTATTATACTTTAGGCTCTATGGTACACGTGCGCAACGTGCAGGTAAGCTACATATGTATACATGTGCCATGCTGGTGCGCTGCACCCACCAACTCGTCATCTAGCATTAGGTATATCTCTCAATGCTGTCCCTCCCCCCTCCCCCCACCACACAACAGTCCCCGAAGTGTGATGTTCCCCTTCCTGTGTCCATGTGTTCTCATTGTTCAATTCCCACCTATGAGTGGGAATATGTGGTGTTTGGTTTTTTGTTCTTGCGATAGTTTACTGAGAACGATGATTTCCATTTCCATCCATGTCCCTACAAAGGATATGAACTCATCATTTTTTATGGCTGCATAGTATTCCATGGTGTATATGTGCCACATTTTTTTAATCCAGTCTATCATTGTTGGACATTTGGGTTGGTTCCAAGTCTTTGCTATTGTTTATAATGCCGCAATAAACATACGTGTGCATGTGTCTTTATGGCAGCATGATTTATAGTCCTTTGGGTATATACCCAGTAATGGGATGGCTGGGTCAAATGGAATTTCTAGTTCTACATCCCTGAGGAATCGCCACAGTGACTTTCACAAGGGTTGAACTAGTTTACAGTCCCACCAACAGTGTAAAAGTGTTCCTATTTCTCCACATCCTCTCCAGCACCTGTTGTTTCCTGACTTTTGAATGATTGCCATTCTAACTGGTGTGAGATGGTATCTCATTGTGGTTTTGATTTGCATTTCTCTGATGGCCAGTGATGGTGAGCATTTTTTCACGTGTTTTTGGGCTGCATAAATGTCTTCTTTTGAGGAGTGTCTGTTCATGTCCTTCGCCCCCTTTTTGATGGGGTTGTTTGGTGTTTTCTTGTAAATTTGTTGGAGTTCATTGTAGATTCTGGATATTAGCCCTTTGTCAGATGAGTAGGTTGCGAAAATTTTCTCCCATTTTGTAGGTTGCCTGTTCACTCTGATGGTAGTTTCCTTTGCTGTGCAGAAGCTCTTTAGTTTAATTAGATCCCATTTGTCAATTTTGGCTTTTGTTGCCATTGCTTTTGGTGTTTTAGACATGAAGTCCCTGCCCTTGCCTATGTCCTGAATGGTATTGCCTAGGTTTTCTTCTAGGGTTTTTATGGTTTTAGGTCTAACGTTTAAGTCTTTAGTCCATCTTGAGTTGATTTTTGTATAAGGTGTAAGGAAGGGATCCAGTTTCAGCTTTCTACATGTGGCTAGCCAGTTTTCCCAGCACCATTTATTAAATAGGGAATCCTTTCTCCATTTCTTGTTTTTGTCAGGTTTGTCAAAGATCAGATAGTTGTAGATAGGTGGCATTATTTCTGACGGCTCTGTTCTGTTCCATTGATCTATATCTCTGTTTTGGTACCAGTACCATGCTGTTTTGGTTACTGTAGCCTTGTAGTGTAGTTTGAAGTCAGGTAGCGTGATGCCTCCAGCTTTGTTCTTTTGGCTTTGGATTGACTTGGTGATGCGGGCTCTTTTTTGGTTCCATATGGACTTTAAAGTAGTTTTTTCCAATTCTGTGAAGAAAGTCATTGGTAACTTGATGGGGATGGCATTGAATCTGTAAATTACCTTGGGAAGGATGGCCATTTTCATGATATTGATTCTTCCTACCCATGAGCATGGAATGTTCTTCCATTTGTTTGTATCCTCTTTTATTTCCTTGAGCAGTGGTTTGTAGTTTTCTCCTTGAAGAGGTCCTTCACATCCCTTGTAAGTTGGATTCCTAGGTATTTTATTCTCTTTGAAGCAATTGTGAATGGGAGTTCAGTCATGATTTGGCTCTCTGTTTGTCTGTTATTGATGTATAAGAATGCTTGTGATTTTTGTACTTTGATTTTGTATCCTGAGACTTTGCTGAAGTTGCTTATCAGCTTAAGGAGGTTTTGGGCTGAGAAAATGGAGTTTTCTAGATATACTATCACGTCATCTGCAAACAGGGACAATTTGACTTCCTTTTTTCCTAATTGAATACCCTTGATTTCCTTCTCTTGCCTAATTGCCCTGGCCAGAACTTCCAACACTATGTTGAATAGAAGTGGTGAGAGAGGGCATCCCTGTCTGGTGCCAGTTTTCAAAGTGAATGCTTCCAGTTTTTGCCCATTCAGTATGATATTGGCTGTGGGTTTGTCATAAATAGCTCTTATTATTTTGAGATACGACCCACCAATACCTAATTTGTTGAGAGTTTTTAGCATGAAGGGTTGTTGAATTTTGTCAAAGGCCTTTTCTTCATGTATTGATTTAATCATGTGGTTTTTGACTTTGGTTCTGTTTTTATGCTGGATTACATTTATTGATTTGCGTATATTGAACCAGCCTTGCATCCCAGGGATGAAGCCCTCTTGATCATGCTGGATAAGCTGTTTGATGTGCTGCTGGATTCGGTTTGCCAGTAATTTATTGAGGATTTTTGCATCAATATTCATCAAGGATATTGGTCTAAAATTCTCTTTTTTGGTTGTGTCTCTGCCCAGCTTTGGTATCAGCATGATGCTGGCCTCATAAAACGAGTTAGGAAGGATTCCCTCTTTTTCTATTGATTGGAATACTTTCTGAAGTAATGGTTCCAGTTCCTCCTTGGACCTCTGGTAGAATTCGGCTGTGAACCCATCTGATCCTGGACTCTTTTTGGTTGGTAAGCTATTGATTATTGCCACAATTTCAGCTCCTGTTATTAGTCTATTCAGAGATTCAACTTCTTCCTGGTTTAGTCATGGGAGAGTGTATGTGTCTAGGAATTTATCCCTTTCTTTTTTTTAATTTTTTTTCTTTTTATCATTATTATTATTATTATTATCATTATTATACTTTAGGCTCTATGGTACACGAGCGCAACCTGCAGGTAAACTACATATGTATACATGTGCCATGCTGGTGTGCTGCACCCACCAACTCGTCATCTAGCATTAGGTATCTCTCCCAATGCTGTCCCTCCCCCCTCCCCCCACCCTACAACAGTCCCCGAAGTGTGATGTTCCCCTTCCTGTGTCCATGTGTTCTCATTGTTCAATTCCCACCTATGAGTGAGAATATGTGGTGTTTGGTTTTTTGTTCTTGCGATAGTTTACTGAGAACGATGATTTCCAATTTCATCCATGTCCCTACAAAGGATATGAACTCATCATTCTTTATGGCTGCATAGTATTCCATGGTGTATATGTGCCACATTTTCTTAATCCAGTCTATCATTGTTGGACATTTGGGTTGGTTCCAAGTCTTTGCTATTGTTTATAATGCCGCAATAAACATACGCGTGCATGTGTCTTTATGGCAGCATGATTTATAGTCCTTTGGGTATATACCCAGTAATGGGATGGCTGGGTCAAATGGAATTTCTAGTTCTACATCCCTGAGGAATCGCCACAGTGAATTCCACAAGGGTTGAACTAGTTTACAGTCCCACCAACAGTGTAAAAGTGTTCCTATTTCTCCACATCCTCTCCAGCACCTGTTGTTTCCTGACTTTTGAATGATTGCCATTCTAACTGGTGTGAGATGGTATCTCATTGTGGTTTTGATTTGCATTTCTCTGATGACCAGTGATGGTGAGCATTTTTTCACGTGTTTTTGGGCTGCATAAATGTCTTCTTTTGAGGAGTGTCTGTTCATGTCCTTCGCCCACTTTTTGATGGGGTTGTTTGGTGTTTTCTTGTAAATTTGTTGGAGTTCATTGTAGATTCTGGATATTAGCCCTTTGTCAGATGAGTAGGTTGCGAAAATTTTCTCCCATTTTGTAGGTTGCCTGTTCACTCTGATGGTAGTTTCCTTTGCTGTGCAGAAGCTCTTTAGTTTAATTAGATCCCATTTGTCAATTTTGGCTTTTGTTGCCATTGCTTTTGGTGTTTTAGACATGAACTCCTTGCCCATGCCTATGTCCTGAATGGTATTGCCTAGGTTTTCTTCTAGGGTTTTTATGGTTTTAGGTCTAACGTTTAAGTATTTAATCCATCTTGAGTTGATTTTTGTATAAGGTGTAAGGAAGGGATCCAGTTTCAGCTTTCTACATGTGGCTAGCCAGTTTTCCCAGCACCATTTATTAAATAGGGAATCCTTTCTCCATTTCTTGTTTTTTTCAGGTTTGTCTAAGATCAGATAGTTGTAGATAGGTGGCATTAATTCTGACGGCTCTGTTCTGTTCCATTGATCTATATCTCTGTTTTGGTACCAGTACCATGCTGTTTTGGTTACTGTAGCCTTGTAGTATAGTTTGAAGTCAGGTAGCGTGATGCCTCCAGCTTTGTTCTTTTGGCTTAGGATTGACTTGGTGATGCCGGCTCTTTTTTGGTTCCATATGAACTTTAAAGTAGTTTTTTCCAATTCTGTGAAGAAAGTCATTGGTAACTTGATGGGGATAGCATTGAATCTCTAAATTACCTTGGGAAGGATGGCCTTTTTCATGATATTGATTCTTCCTACCCATGAGCATGGAATGTTCTTCCATTTGTTTGTATCCTCTTTTATTTCCTTGAGCAGTGGTTTGTAGTTTTCTCCTTGAAGAGGTCCTTCACATCCCTTGTAAGTTGGATTCCTAGGTATTTTATTCTCTTTGAAGCAATTGTGAATGGGAGTTCACTCATGATTTGGCTCTCTGTTTGTCTGTTATTGATGTATAAGAATGCTTGTGATTTTTGTACATTGATTTTGTATCCTGAGACTTTGCTGAAGTTGCTTATCAGCTTAAGGAGATTTTGGGCTGAGACAATGGGGTTTTCTAGCTATACTATCACGTCATCTGCAAACAGGGACAATATGACTTCCTTTTTTCCTAACTGAATACCCTTGATTTCCTTCTCTTGCCTAATTGCCCTGGCCAGAACTTCCAACACTATGTTGAACAGAAGTGGTGAGAGAGGGCATCCCTCTCTTGTGCCAGTTTTCAAAGTGAATGCTTCCAGTTTTTGCCCATTCAGTATGATATTGGCTGTGGGTTTGTCATAAATAGCTCTTATTATTTTGAGATACGACCCATCAATACCTAATTTATTGAGAGTTTTTAGCATGAAGGGTTGTTGAATTTTGTCAAAGGCCTTTTCTTCATGTATTGAGATAATCATGTGGTTTTTGACTTTGGTTCTGTTTATATGCTGGATTACATTTATTGATTTGCGTATATTGAACCAGCCTTGCATCCCAGGGATGAAGCCCACTTGATCATGCTGGATAAGCTGTTTGATGTGCTGCTGGATTCGGTGTGCCTGTAATTTATTAAGGATTTTTGCATCAATATTCATCAAGGATATTGGTCTAAAATTCTCTTTTTTGGTTGTGTCTCTGCCCAGCTTTGGTATCAGCATGATGCTGGCCCCATAAAACGAGTTAGGAAGGATTCCCTCTTCTTCTATTGATTGGAGTACTTTCTGAAGTAATGGTTCCAGTTCCTCCTTGTACCTCTGGTAGAATTCGGCTGTGAACCCATCTGATCCTGGACTCTTTTTGGTTGGTAAGCTATTGATTATTGCCACAATTTCAGCTCCTGTTATTAGTCTATTCAGAGATTCAACTTCTTCCTGGTTTAGTCATTGGAGAGTGTATGTGTCACGGAATTTATCCCTTTCTTTTTTTTTTAATTTTTTTTCTTTTTATCATTATTATTATCATTATTATCATTATTATTATTATACTTTAGGCTCTATGGTGCACGTGCTCAACGTGCAGGTAAGCTACATATGTATACATGTGCCATGCTGGTGCGCTGCACCCACCAACTCGTCATCTAGCATTAGGTATATCTCCCAATTCTGTCCCTCCCCCCTCCCCCCACCACACAACAGTCTCCGAAGTGTGATGTTCCCCTTCCTGTGTCCATGTGTTCTCATTGTTCAATTCCCACCTATGAGTGAGAATATGTGGTGTTTGGTTTTTTGTTCTTGCGATAGTTTACTGACAACGATGATTTCCATTTCCATCCATGTCCCTACAAAGGATATGAACTCATCATTTTTTATGGCTGCATAGTATTCCATGGTGAATATGTGCCACATTTTTTTAATCCAGTCTATCATTGTTGGACATTTGGGTTGGTTCCAAATCTTTGCTATTGTTTATAATGCCGCAATAAACATACGTGTGCATGTGTCTTTATGGCAGCATGATTTATAGTCCTTTGGGTATATACCCAGTAATGGGATGGCTGGGTCAAATGGAATTTCAAGTTCTGGATCCCTGAGGAATCACCACAGTGACTTCCACAAGGGTTGAACTTGTTTACATTCCCACCAACAGTGTAAAAGTGTTCCTATTTCTCCACATCCTCTCCAGCACCTGTTGTTTCCTGACTTTTGAATGATTGCCATTCTAACTGGTGTGAGATGGTATCTCATTGTGGTTTTGATTTGCATTTCTCTGATGGCCAGTGATGGTGAGCATTTTTTCACGTGTTTTTGGGCTGCATAAATGTCTTCTTTTGAGGAGTGTCTGTTCATGTCCTTCGCCCACTTTTTGATGGGTTTGTTTTGTGTTTTCTTGTAAATTTGTTGGAGTTCATTGTAGATTCTGGATATTAGCCCTTTGTCAGATGAGTAGGTTGTGAAAATTTTCTCCCATTTTGTAGGTTGCCTGTTCACTCGGATGGCAGTTTCCTTTGCTGTGCAGAAGCTCTTTAGTTTAATTAGATCCCATTTGTCAATTTTGGCTTTTGTTGCCATTGCTTTTGGTGTTTTAGACATGAAGTCCCTGCCCTTGCCTATGTCCTGAATGGTATTGCCTAGGTTTTCTTCTAGGGTTTTTATGGTTTTAGGTCTAACGTTTAAGTCTTTAGTCCATCTTGAGTTGATTTTTGTATAAGGTGTAAGTAAGGGATCCAGTTTCAGCTTTCTACATGTGGCTAGCCAGTTTTCCCAGCACCATTTATTAAATAGGGAATCCTTTCTCCATTTCTTGTTTTTGTCAGGTTTGTCAAAGATCAGATAGTTGTAGATATGTGGCATTATTTCTGACGGCTCTGTTCTGTTCCATTGATCTATATCTCTGTTTTGGTACCAGTACCATGCTGTTTTGGTTACTGTAGCCTTGTAGTATAGTTTGAAGTCAGGTAGCGTGATGCCTCCAGCTTTGTTCTTTTGGCTTAGGATTGACTTGGTGATGCGGGCTCTTTTTTGGTTCCATATGGACTTTAAAGTAGTTTTTTCCAATTCTGAGAAGAAAGTCATTGGTAACTTGATGGGGATGGCATTGAATCTGTAAATTACCTTGGGAAGGGTGGCCATTTTCATGATATAGATTCTTCCTACCCATGAGGATGGAATGTTCTTCCATTTGTTTGTATCCTCTTTTATTTCCTTGAGCAGTGGTTTGTAGTTTTCTCCTTGAAGAGGTCCTTCACATCTCTTGTAAGTTGGATTCCTAGGTATTTTATTCTCTTTGAAGCAATTGTGAATGGGAGTTCAGTCATGATTTGGCTCTCTGTTTGTCTGTTATTGATGTATAAGATTGCTTGTGATTTTTGTACTTTGATTTTGTATCCTGAGACTTTGCTGAAGTTGCTTATCAGCTTAAGGAGATTTTGGGCTGAGACAATGGGGTTTTCTAGATATACTATCACGTCATCTGCAAACAGGGACAATTTGACTTCCTTTTTTCCTAATTGAATACCCTTGATTTCCTTCTCTTGCCTAATTGCCCTGGCCAGAACTTCCAACACTATGTTGAATAGAAGTGGTGAGAGAAGGCATCCCTGTCTTGTGCCAGTTTTCAAAGTGAATGCTTCCAGTTTTTGCCCATTCAGTATGATATTGGCTGTGGGTTTGTCATAAATAGCTCTTATTATTTTGAGATACGACCCACCAATACCTAATTTGTTGAGAGTTTTTAGCATGAAGGGTTGTTGAATTTTGTCAAAGGCCTTTTCTTCATGTATTGATTTAATCATGTGGTTTTTGACTTTGGTTCTGTTTTTATGCTGGATTACATTTATTGATTTGCGTATATTGAACCAGCCTTGCATCCCAGGGATGAAGCCCAGTTGATCATGCTGGATAAGCTGTTTGATGTGCTGCTGGATTCGGTTTGCCAGTAATTTATTGAGGATTTTTGCATCAATATTCATCAAGGATATTGGTCTAAAATTCTCTTTTTTGGTTGTGTCTCTGCCCAGCTTTGGTATCAGCATGATGCTGGCCTCATAAAACGAGTTAGGAAGGATTCCCTCTTTTTCTATTGATAGGAATAGTTTCTGAAGTAATGGTTCCAGTTCCTCGTTGTACCTCTGGTAGAATTCGGCTGTGAACCCATCTGATCCTGGACTCTTTTTGGTTGGTGAGCTATTGATTATTGCCACAATTTCAGCTCCTGTGATTAGTCTATTCAGAGAATCAACTTCTTCCTGGTTTAGTCATGGGAGAGTGTATGTGTCGCAGAATTTATCCCTGTCTTTTTTTATTTAATTTTTTTTCTTTTTATCATTATTATTATTATTATTATTATTATTATTATTATACTTTAGGCTCTATAGTACACGTGCGCAACGTGCAGGTAAGCTACATATGTATACATGTGCCATGCTGGTGCGCTGCACCCACCAACTCGTCATCTAGCATTAGGTATATCTCCCAATTCTGTCCCTCCCCCCTCCCCCCACCCCACAACAGTCCCCGAAGTGTGATGTTCCCCTTCCTGTGTTCATGTGTTCTCATTGTTCAATTCCCACCTATGAGTGAGAATATGTGGTGTTTGGTTTTTTGTTCTTGCGATAGTTTACTGAGAATGATGATTTCCATTTTCATCCATGTCCCTAGAAAGGATATGAACTCATCATTTTTTATGGCTGCATAGTATTCCATGGTGTATATGTGCCACATTTTCTTAATCCAGTCTATCATTGTTGGACATTTGGGTTGGTTCCAAGTCTTTGCTATTGTTTATAATACCGCAATAAATATACGTGTGCATGTGTCTTTATGGCAGTATGATTTATAGTCCTTTGGGTATATACCCAGTAATGGGATGGCTGGGTCAAATGGAATTTCTAGTTCTAGATCCCTGAGGAATCGCCACAGTGACTTCCACAAGGGTTGAACTAGTTCACAGTCCCACCAACAGTGTAAAAGTGTTCCTATTTCTCCACATCCTCTCCAGCACCTGTTGTTTCCTGACTTTTTAATGATTGGCATTCTAACTGGTGTGAGATGGTATCTCATTGTGGTTTTGATTTGCATTTCTCTGATGGCCAGTGATGGTGAGCATTTTTTCACGTGTTTTTTGGCTGCATAAACGTCTTCTTTTGAGGAGTGTCTGTTCATGTCCTTCGCCCACTTTTTGATGGGGTTGTTTGGTGTTTTCTTGTAAATTTGTTGGAGTTCATTGTAGATTCTGGATATTAGCCCTTTGTCAGATGAGTAGGTTGCGAAAATTTTCTCCCGTTTTGTAGGTTGCCTGTTCACTCTGATGGTAGTTTCCTTTGCTGTGCAGAAGCTCTTTAGTTTAATTAGATACCATTTGTCAATTTTGGCTTTTGTTGCCATTGCTTTAGGTGTTTTAGACATGAAGTCCCTGCCCAAGCCTATGTCCTGAATGGTATTGCCTAGGTTTTCTTCTAGGGTTTTTATGGTTTTAGGTCTAACCTTTAAGTCTTTAGTCCATCTTGAGTTGATTTTTGTATAAGGTGTAAGGAAGGGATCCAGTTTCAGCTTTCTACATGTGGCTAGCCAGTTTTCCCAGCACCATTTATTAAATAGGGAATCCTTTCTCCATTTCTTGTTTTTGTCAGGTTTGTCAAAGATCAGATAGTTGTAGACAGGTGGCATTATTTCTGACGGCTCTGTTCTGTTCCATTGATCTATATCTCTGTTTTGGTACCAGTACCATGCTGTTTTGGTTACTGTAGCCTTGTAGTATAGTTTGAAGTCAGGTAGCGTGATGCCTCCAGCTTTGTTCTTTTGGCTTAGGATTGACTTGGTGATGCGGGCTCTTTTTTGGTTCCATATGGACTTTAAAGTAGTTTTTTCCAATTCTGTGAAGAAAGTCATTGGTAACTTGATGGGGATGGCATTGAATCTGTAAATTACCTTGGGAACGATGGCCATTTTCATGATATTGATTCTTCCTACCCATGAGCATGGAATGTTCTTCCATTTGTTTGTATCCTCTTTTATTTCCTTGAGCAGTGGTTTGTAGTTTTCTCCTTGAAGAGGTCCTTCACATCCCTTGTAAGTTGGATTCCTAGGTATTTTATTCTCTTTGAAGCAATTGTGAATGGGAGTTCAGTCATGATTTGGCTCTCTGTTTGTCTGTTATTGATGTATAAGAATGCTTGTGATTTTTGTACATTGATTTTGTATCCTGAGACTTTGCTGAAGTTGCTTATCAGCTTAAGGAGATTTTGGGCTGAGACAACGGGGTTTTCTAGATATACTATCACGTCATCTGCAAACAGGGACAATTTGACTTCCTTTTTTCCTAATTGAATACCCTTGATTTCCTTCTCTTGCCTAATTGCCCTGGCCAGAACTTCCAACACTATGTTGAATAGAAGTGGTGAGAGAGGGCATCCCTGTCTTGTGCCAGTTTTCAAAGTGAATGCTTCCAGTTTTTGCCCATTCAGTATGATATTGGCTGTGGGTTTGTCATAAATAGCTCTTATTATTTTGAGATACGACCCACCAATACCTAATTTGTTGAGAGTTTTTAGCATGAAGGGTTGTTGAATTTTGTCAAAGGCCTTTTCTTCATGTATTGATTTAATCATGTGGTTTTTGACTTTGGTTCTGTTTTTATGCTGGATTACATTTATTGATTTGCGTATATTGAACCAGCCTTGCATCCCAGGGATGAAGCCCAGTTGATCATGCTGGATAAGCTGTTTGATGTGCTGCTGGATTCGGTTTGCCAGTAATTTATTGAGGATTTTTGCATCAATATTCATCAAGGATATTGGTCTAAAATTCTCTTTTTTGGTTGTGTCTCTGCCCAGCTTTGGTATCAGCATGATGCTGGCCTCATAAAACGAGTTAGGAAGGATTCCCTCTTTTTCTATTGATAGGAACAGTTTCTGAAGTAATGGTTCCAGTTCCTCGTTGTACCTCTGGTAGAATTCGGCTGTGAACCCATCTGATCCTGGACTCTTTTTGGTTGGTGAGCTATTGATTATTGCCACAATTTCAGCTCCTGTGATTAGTCTATTCAGAGATTCAACTTCTTCCTGGTTTAGTCATGGGAGAGTGTATGTGTCGCAGAATTTATCCCTGTCTTTTTTTATTTAATTTTTTTTCTTTTTATCATTATTATTATTATTATTATTATTTTTATTATTATACTTTAGGCTCTATAGTACACGTGCGCAACGTGCAGGTAAGCTACATATGTATACATGTGCCATGCTGGTGCGCTGCACCCACCAACTCGTCATCTAGCATTAGGTATATCTCCCAATTCTGTCCCGCCCCCCTCCCCCCACCCCACAACAGTCCCCGAAGTGTGATGTTCCCCTTCCTGTGTCCATGTGTTCTCATTGTTCAATTCCCACCTATGAGTGAGAATATGTGGTGTTTGGTTTTTTGTTCTTGCGATAGTTTACTGAGAATGATGATTTCCATTTTCATCCATGTCCCTAGAAAGGATATGAACTCATCATTTTTTATGGCTGCCTAGTATTCCATGGTGTATATGTGCCACATTTTCTTAATCCAGTCTATCATTGTTGGACATTTGGGTTGGTTCCAAGTCTTTGCTATTGTTTATAATACCGCAATAAATATACGTGTGCATGTGTCTTTATGGCAGTATGATTTATAGTCCTTTGGGTATATACCCAGTAATGGGATGGCTGGGTCAAATGGAATTTCTAGTTCTAGATCCCTGAGGAATCGCCACAGTGACTTCCACAAGGGTTGAACTAGTTCACAGTCCCACCAACAGTGTAAAAGTGTTCCTATTTCTCCACATCCTCTCCAGCACCTGTTGTTTCCTGACTTTTTAATGATTGGCATTCTAACTGGTGTGAGATGGTATCTCATTGTGGTTTTGATTTGCATTTCTCTGATGGCCAGTGATGGTGAGCATTTTTTCACGTGTTTTTTGGCTGCATAAACGTCTTCTTTTGAGGAGTGTCTGTTCATGTCCTTCGCCCACTTTTTGATGGGGTTGTTTGGTGTTTTCTTGTAAATTTGTTGGAGTTCATTGTAGATTCTGGATATTAGCCCTTTGTCAGATGAGTAGGTTGCGAAAATTTTCTCCCGTTTTGTAGGTTGCCTGTTCACTCTGATGGTAGTTTCCTTTGCTGTGCAGAAGCTCTTTAGTTTAATTAGATACCATTTGTCAATTTTGGCTTTTGTTGCCATTGCTTTAGGTGTTTTAGACATGAAGTCCCTGCCCAAGCCTATGTCCTGAATGGTATTGCCTAGGTTTTCTTCTAGGGTTTTTATGGTTTTAGGTCTAACCTTTAAGTCTTTAGTCCATCTTGAGTTGATTTTTGTATAAGGTGTAAGGAAGGGATCCAGTTTCAGCTTTCTACATGTGGCTAGCCAGTTTTCCCAGCACCATTTATTAAATAGGGAATCCTTTCTCCATTTCTTGTTTTTGTCAGGTTTGTCAAAGATCAGATAGTTGTAGATATGTGGCATTATTTCTGACGGCTCTGTTCTGTTCCATTGATCTATATCTCTGTTTTGGTACCAGTACCATGCTGTTTTGGTTACTGTAGCCTTGTAGTATAGTTTGAAGTCAGGTAGCGTGATGCCTCCAGCTTTGTTCTTTTGGCTTAGGATTGACTTGGTGATGCGGGCTCTTTTTTGGTTCCATATGGACTTTAAAGTAGTTTTTTCCAATTCTGAGAAGAAAGTCATTGGTAACTTGATGGGGATGGCATTGAATCTGTAAATTACCTTGGGAAGGATGGCCATTTTCATGATATTGATTCTTCCTACCCATGAGGATGGAATGTTCTTCCATTTGTTTGTATCCTCTTTTATTTCCTTGAGCAGTGGTTTGTAGTTTTCTCCTTGAAGAGGTCCTTCACATCTCTTGTAAGTTGGATTCCTAGGTATTTTATTCTCTTTGAAGCAATTGTGAATGGGAGTTCAGTCATGATTTGGCTCTCTGTTTGTCTGTTATTGATGTATAAGATTGCTTGTGATTTTTGTACTTTGATTTTGTATCCTGAGACTTTGCTGAAGTTGCTTATCAGCTTAAGGAGATTTTGGGCTGAGACAATTGGGTTTTCTAGATATAGTATCACGTCATCTGCAAACAGGGACAATTTGACTTCCTTTTTTCCTAATTGAATACCCTTGATTTCCTTCTCTTGCCTAATTGCCCTGGCCAGAACTTCCAACACTATGTTGAATAGAAGTGGTGAGAGAGGGCATCCCTGTCTGGTACCAGTTTTCAAAGTAAATGCTTCCAGTTTTTGCCCATTCAGTATGATATTGGCTGTGGGTTTGTCATAAATAGCTCTTATTATTTTGAGATACGACCCACCAATACCTAATTTGTTGAGAGTTTTTAGCATGAAGGGTTGTTGAATTTTGTCAAAGGCCTTTTCTTCATGTATTGATTTAATCATGTGGTTTTTGACTTTGGTTCTGTTTTTATGCTGGATTACATTTATTGATTTGCGTATATTGAACCAGCCTTGCATCCCAGGGATGAAGCCCACTTGATCATGCTGGATAAGCTGTTTGATGTGCTGCTGGATTCGGTTTGCCAGTAATTTATTGAGGATTTTTGCATCAATATTCATCAAGGATATTGGTCTAAAATTCTCTTTTTTGGTTGTGTCTCTGCCCAGCTTTGGTATCAGCATGATGCTGGCCTCATAAAACGAGTTAGGAAGGATTCCCTCTTTTTCTATTGATTGGAATACTTTCTGAAGTAATGGTTCCAGTTCCTCCTTGGACCTCTGGTAGAATTCGGCTGTGAACCCATCTGATCCTGGACTCTTTTTGGTTGGTAAGCTATTGATTATTGCCACAATTTCAGCTCCTGTTATTAGTCTATTCAGAGATTCAACTTCTTCCTGGTTTAGTCATGGGAGAGTGTATGTGTCTAGGAATTTATCCCTTTCTTTTTTTTAATTTTTTTTCTTTTTATCATTATTATTATTATTATTATTATCATTATTATACTTTGGGCTCTATGGTACACGAGCGCAACCTGCAGGTAAACTACATATGTATACATGTGCCATACTGGTGTGCTGCACCCACCAACTCGTCATCTAGCATTAGGTATCTCTCCCAATGCTGTCCCTCCCCCCTCCCCCCACCCTACAACAGTCCCCGAAGTGTGATGTTCCCCTTCCTGTGTCCATGTGTTCTCATTGTTCAATTCCCACCTATGAGTGAGAATATGTGGTGTTTGGTTTTTTGTTCTTGCGATAGTTTACTGAGAACGATGATTTCCAATTTCATCCATGTCCCTACAAAGGATATGAACTCATCATTCTTTATGGCTGCATAGTATTCCATGGTGTATATGTGCCACATTTTCTTAATCCAGTCTATCATTGTTGGACATTTGGGTTGGTTCCAAGTCTTTGCTATTGTTTATAATGCCGCAATAAACATACGCGTGCATGTGTCTTTATGGCAGCATGATTTATAGTCCTTTGGGTATATACCCAGTAATGGGATGGCTGGGTCAAATGGAATTTCTAGTTCTACATCCCTGAGGAATCGCCACAGTGAATTCCACAAGGGTTGAACTAGTTTACAGTCCCACCAACAGTGTAAAAGTGTTCCTATTTCTCCACATCCTCTCCAGCACCTGTTGTTTCCTGACTTTTGAATGATTGCCATTCTAACTGGTGTGAGATGGTATCTCATTGTGGTTTTGATTTGCATTTCTCTGATGACCAGTGGTGGTGAGCATTTTTTCACGTGTTTTTGGGCTGCATAAATGTCTTCTTTTGAGGAGTGTCTGTTCATGTCCTTCGCCCACTTTTTGATGGGGTTGTTTGGTGTTTTCTTGTAAATTTGTTGGAGTTCATTGTAGATTCTGGATATTAGCCCTTTGTCAGATGAGTAGGTTGCGAAAATTTTCTCCCATTTTGTAGGTTGCCTGTTCACTCTGATGGTAGTTTCCTTTGCTGTGCAGAAGCTCTTTAGTTTAATTAGATCCCATTTGTCAATTTTGGCTTTTGTTGCCATTGCTTTTGGTGTTTTAGACATGAACTCCTTGCCCATGCCTATGTCCTGAATGATATTGCCTAGGTTTTCTTCTAGGGTTTTTATGGTTTTAGGTCTAACGTTTAAGTCTTTAATCCATCTTGAGTTGATTTTTGTATAAGGTGTAAGGAAGGGATCCAGTTTCAGCTTTCTACATGTGGCTAGCCAGTTTTCCCAGCACCATTTATTAAATAGGGAATCCTTTCTCCATTTCTTGTTTTTTTCAGGTTTGTCAAAGATCAGATAGTTGTAGATAGGTGGCATTAATTCTGACGGCTCTGTTCTGTTCCATTGATCTATATCTCTGTTTTGGTACCAGTACCATGCTGTTTTGGTTACTGTAGCCTTGTAGTATAGTTTGAAGTCAGGTAGCGTGATGCCTCCAGCTTTGTTCTTTTGGCTTAGGATTGACTTGGTGATGCCGGCTCTTTTTTGGTTCCATATGAACTTTAAAGTAGTTTTTTCCAATTCTGTGAAGAAAGTCATTGGTAACTTGATGGGGATAGCATTGAATCTCTAAATTACCTTGGGAAGGATGGCCTTTTTCATGATATTGATTCTTCCTACCCATGAGCATGGAATGTTCTTCCATTTGTTTGTATCCTCTTTTATTTCCTTGAGCAGTGGTTTGTAGTTTTCTCCTTGAAGAGGTCCTTCACATCCCTTGTAAGTTGGATTCCTAGGTATTTTATTCTCTTTGAAGCAATTGTGAATGGGAGTTCACTCATGATTTGGCTCTCTGTTTGTCTGTTATTGATGTATAAGAATGCTTGTGATTTTTGTACATTGATTTTGTATCCTGAGACTTTGCTGAAGTTGCTTATCAGCTTAAGGAGATTTTGGGCTGAGACAATGGGGTTTTCTAGCTATACTATCACGTCATCTGCAAACTGGGACAATATGACTTCCTTTTTTCCTAACTGAATACCCTTGATTTCCTTCTCTTGCCTAATTGCCCTGGCCAGAACTTCCAACACTATGTTGAACAGAAGTGGTGAGAGAGGGCATCCCTCTCTTGTGCCAGTTTTCAAAGTGAATGCTTCCAGTTTTTGCCCATTCAGTATGATATTGGCTGTGGGTTTGTCATAAATAGCTCTTATTATTTTGAGATACGACCCATCAATACCTAATTTATTGAGAGTTTTTAGCATGAAGGGTTGTTGAATTTTGTCAAAGGCCTTTTCTTCATGTATTGAGATAATCATGTGGTTTTTGACTTTGGTTCTGTTTATATGCTGGATTACATTTATTGATTTGCGTATATTGAACCAGCCTTGCATCCCAGGGATGAAGCCCACTTGATCATGCTGGATAAGCTGTTTGATGTGCTGCTGGATTCGGTGTGCCTGTAATTTATTAAGGATTTTTGCATCAATATTCATCAAGGATATTGGTCTAAAATTCTCTTTTTTGGTTGTGTCTCTGCCCAGCTTTGGTATCAGCATGATGCTGGCCCCATAAAACGAGTTAGGAAGGATTCCCTCTTCTTCTATTGATTGGAGTACTTTCTGAAGTAATGGTTCCAGTTCCTCCTTGTACCTCTGGTAGAATTCGGCTGTGAACCCATCTGATCCTGGACTCTTTTTGGTTGGTAAGCTATTGATTATTGCCACAATTTCAGCTCCTGTTATTAGTCTATTCAGAGATTCAACTTCTTCCTGGTTTAGTCATTGGAGAGTGTATGTGTCACGGAATTTATCCCTTTCTTTTTTTTTTAATTTTTTTTCTTTTTATCATTATTATTATCATTATTATCATTATTATTATTATACTTTAGGCTCTATGGTGCACGTGCTCAACGTGCAGGTAAGCTACATATGTATACATGTGCCATGCTGGTGCGCTGCACCCACCAACTCGTCATCTAGCATTAGGTATATCTCCCAATTCTGTCCCTCCCCCCTCCCCCCACCACACAACAGTCCCCGAAGTGTGATGTTCCCCTTCCTGTGTCCATGTGTTCTCATTGTTCAATTCCCACCTATGAGTGAGAATATGTGGTGTTTGGTTTTTTGTTCTTGCGATAGTTTACTGACAACGATGATTTCCATTTCCATCCATGTCCCTACAAAGGATATGAACTCATCATTTTTTATGGCTGCATAGTATTCCATGGTGAATATGTGCCACATTTTTTTAATCCAGTCTATCATTGTTGGACATTTGGGTTGGTTCCAAGTCTTTGCTATTGTTTATAATGCCGCAATAAACATACGTGTGCATGTGTCTTTATGGCAGCATGATTGATAGTCCTTTGGGTATATACCCAGTAATGGGATGGCTGGGTCAAATGGAATTTCAAGTTCTGGATCCCTGAGGAATCACCACAGTGACTTCCACAAGGTTTGAACTTGCTTACATTCCCACCAACAGTGTAAAAGTGTTCCTATTTCTCCACATCCTCTCCAGCACCTGTTGTTTCCTGACTTTTGAATGATTGCCATTCTAACTGGTGTGAGATGGTATCTCATTGTGGTTTTGATTTGCATTTCTCTGATGGCCAGTGATGGTGAGCATTTTTTCACGTGTTTTTGGGCTGCATAAATGTCTTCTTTTGAGGAGTGTCTGTTCATGTCCTTCGCCCACTTTTTGATGGGTTTGTTTTGTGTTTTCTTGTAAATTTGTTGGAGTTCATTGTAGATTCTGGATATTAGCCCTTTGTCAGATGAGTAGGTTGCGAAAATTTTCTCCCATTTTGTAGGTTGCCTGTTCACTCGGATGGCAGTTTCCTTTGCTGTGCAGAAGCTCTTTAGTTTAATTAGATCCCATTTGTCAATTTTGGCTTTTGTTGCCATTGCTTTTGGTGTTTTAGACATGAAGTCCCTGCCCTTGCCTATGTCCTGAATGGTATTGCCTAGGTTTTCTTCTAGGGATTTTATGGTTTTAGGTCTAACCTTTAAGTCTTTAGTCCATCTTGAGTTGATTTTTGTATAAGGTGTAAGGAAGGGATCCAGTTTCAGCTTTCTACATGTGGCTAGCCAGTTTTCCCAGCAACATTTATTAAATAGGGAATCCTTTCTCCATTTCTTGTTTTTGTCAGGTTTGTCAAAGATCAGATAGTTGTAGATATGTGGCATTATTTCTGACGGCTCTGTTCTGTTCCATTGATCTATATCTCTGTTTTGGTACCAGTACCATGCTGTTTTGGTTACTGTAGCCTTGTAGTATAGTTTGAAGTCAGGTAGCGTGATGCCTCCAGCTTTGTTCTTTTGGCTTAGGATTGACTTGGTGATGCGGGCTCTTTTTTGGTTCCATATGGACTTTAAAGTAGTTTTTTCCAATTCTGAGAAGAAAGTCATTGGTAACTTGATGGGGATGGCATTGAATCTGTAAATTACCTTGGGAAGGATGGCCATTTTCATGATATTGATTCTTCCTACCCATGAGGATGGAATGTTCTTCCATTTGTTTGTATCCTCTTTTATTTCCTTGAGCAGTGGTTTGTAGTTTTCTCCTTGAAGAGGTCCTTCGCATCTCTTGTAAGTTGGATTCCTAGGTATTTTATTCTCTTTGAAGCAATTGTGAATGGGAGTTCAGTCATGATTTGGCTCTCTGTGTGTCTGTTATTAATGTATAAGATTGCTTGTGATTTTTGTACTTTGATTTTGTATCCTGAGACTTTGCTGAAGTTGCTTATCAGCTTAAGGAGATTTTGGGCTGAGACAATGGGGTTTTCTAGATATACTATCACGTCATCTGCAAACAGGGACAATTTGACTTCCTTTTTTCCTAATTGAATACCCTTGATTTCCTTCTCTTGCCTAATTGCCCTGGCCAGAACTTCCAACACTATGTTGAATAGAAGTGGTGAGAGAGGGCATCCCTGTCTTGTGCCAGTTTTCAAAGTGAATGCTTCCAGTTTTTGCCCATTCAGTATGATATTGGCTGTGGGTTTGTCATAAATAGCTCTTATTATTTTGAGATACGACCCACCAATACCTAATTTGTTGAGAGTTTTTAGCATGAAGGGTTGTTGAATTTTGTCAAAGGCCTTTTCTTCATGTATTGATTTAATCATGTGGTTTTTGACTTTGGTTCTGTTTTTATGCTGGATTACATTTATTGATTTGCGTATATTGAACCAGCCTTGCATCCCAGGGATGAAGCCCAGTTGATCATGCTGGATAAGCTGTTTGATGTGCTGCTGGATTCGGTTTGCCAGTAATTTATTGAGGATTTTTGCATCAATATTCATCAAGGATATTGGTCTAAAATTCTCTTTTTTGGTTGTGTCTCTGCCCAGCTTTGGTATCAGCATGATGCTGGCCTCATAAAACGAGTTAGGAAGGATTCCCTCTTTTTCTATTGATAGGAATAGTTTCTGAAGTAATGGTTCCAGTTCCTCGTTGTACCTCTGGTAGAATTCGGCTGTGAACCCATCTGATCCTGGACTCTTTTTGGTTGGTGAGCTATTGATTATTGCCACAATTTCAGCTCCTGTGATTAGTCTATTCAGAGATTCAACTTCTTCCTGGTTTAGTCATGGGAGAGTGTATGTGTCGCAGAATTTATCCCTGTCTTTTTTTATTTAATTTTTTTTCTTTTTATCATTATTATTATTATTATTATTATTTTTATTATTATACTTTAGGCTCTATAGTACACGTGCGCAACGTGCAGGTAAGCTACATATGTATACATGTGCCATGCTGGTGCGCTGCACCCACCAACTCGTCATCTAGCATTAGGTATATCTCCCAATTCTGTCCCTCCCCCCTCCCCCCACCCCACAACAGTCCCCGAAGTGTGATGTTCCCCTTCCTGTGTCCATGTGTTCTCATTGTTCAATTCCCACCTATGAGTGAGAATATGTGGTGTTTGGTTTTTTGTTCTTGCGATAGTTTACTGAGAATGATGATTTCCATTTTCATCCATGTCCCTAGAAAGGATATGAACTCATCATTTTTTATGGCTGCATAGTATTCCATGGTGTATATGTGCCACATTTTCTTAATCCAGTCTATCATTTTTGGACATTTGGGTTGGTTCCAAGTCTTTGCTATTGTTTATAATACCGCAATAAATATACGTGTGCATGTGTCTTTATGGCAGTATGATTTATAGTCCTTTGGGTATATACCCAGTAATGGGATGGCTGGGTCAAATGGAATTTCTAGTTCTAGATCCCTGAGGAATCGCCACAGTGACTTCCACAAGGGTTGAACTAGTTCACAGTCCCACCAACAGTGTAAAAGTGTTCCTATTTCTCCACATCCTCTCCAGCACCTGTTGTTTCCTGACTTTTTAATGATTGGCATTCTAACTGGTGTGAGATGGTATCTCATTGTGGTTTTGATTTGCATTTCTCTGATGGCCAGTGATGGTGAGCATTTTTTCACGTGTTTTTTGGCTGCATAAACGTCTTCTTTTGAGGAGTGTCTGTTCATGTCCTTCGCCCACTTTTTGATGGGGTTGTTTGGTGTTTTCTTGTAAATTTGTTGGAGTTCATTGTAGATTCTGGATATTAGCCCTTTGTCAGATGAGTAGGTTGCGAAAATTTTCTCCCGTTTTGTAGGTTGCCTGTTCACTCTGATGGTAGTTTCCTTTGCTGTGCAGAAGCTCTTTAGTTTAATTAGATACCATTTGTCAATTTTGGCTTTTGTTGCCATTGCTTTAGGTGTTTTAGACATGAAGTCCCTGCCCAAGCCTATGTCCTGAATGGTATTGCCTAGGTTTTCTTCTAGGGTTTTTATGGTTTTAGGTCTAACCTTTAAGTCTTTAGTCCATCTGGAGTTGATTTTTGTATAAGGTTTAAGGAAGGGATCCAGTTTCAGCTTTCTACATGTGGCTAGCCAGTTTTCCCAGCACCATTTATTAAATAGGGAATCCTTTCTCCATTTCTTGTTTTTGTCAGGTTTGTCAAAGATCAGATAGTTGTAGATATGTGGCATTATTTCTGACGGCTCTGTTCTGTTCCATTGATCTATATCTCTGTTTTGGTACCAGTACCATGCTGTTTTGGTTACTGTAGCCTTGTAGTATTGTTTGAAGTCAGGTAGCTTGATGCCTCCAGCTTTGTACTTTTGGCTTAGTATTGACTTGGTGATGCGGGCTCTTTTTTGGTTCCATATGAACTTTAAAGTAGTTTTTTCCAATTCTGTGAAGAAAGTCATTGGTAACTTGGTGGGGATGGCATTGAATCTGTAAATTACCTTGGGAAGGATGGCCATTTTCATGATATTGATTCTTCCTACCCATGAGCATGGAATGTTCTTCCATTTGTTTGCATCCTCTTTTATTTCCTTGAGCAGTGGTTTGTAGTTTTCTCCTTGAAGAGGTCCTTCACATCCCTTGGAAGTTGGATTCCTAGGTATTTTATTCTCTTTGAAGCAATTGCGAATGGGAGTTCACTCATGATTTGTCTCTCTGTTTGTCGTCATTGATGTATAAGAATGCTTGTGATTTTGTACATTGATTTTGTATCCTGAGACTTTGCTGAAGTTGCTTATCAGCTTAAGGAGATTTTGGGCTGAGACAATGGGGTTTTCTAGCTATACTATCACGTCATCTGCAAACAGGGAGAATTTGACTTCCTTTTTTCCTAATTGAATACCCTTGATTTCCTTCTCTTGCCTAATTGCCCTGGCCAGAACTTCCAACACTATGTTGAATAGAAGTGGTGAGAGAGGGCATCCCTCTCTTGTGCCAGTTTTCAAAGTGAATGCTTCCAGTTTTTGCCCATTCAGTATGATATTGGCTGTGTGTTTGTCATAAATAGCTCTTATTATTTTGAGATACGACCCATCAATACCTAATTTATTGAGAGTTTTTAGCATGAAGGGTTGTTGAATTTTGTCAAAGGCCTTTTCTTCATGTATTGAGATAATCATGTGGTTTTTGACTTTGGTTCTGTTTATATGCTGGATTACATTCATTGATTTGCGTATATTGAACCAGCCTTGCATCCCAGGGATGAAGCCCACTTGATCATGGTGGATAAGCTGTTTGATGTGCTGCTGGATTCGGTGTGCCAGTAATTTATTGAGGATTTTTGCATCAATATTCATCAAGGATATTGGTCTAAAATTCTCTTTTTTGGTTGTGTCTCTGCCCAGCTTTGGTATCAGCATGATGCTGGCCTCATAAAACGAGTTAGGAAGGATTCCCTCTTCTTCTATTGATTGGAATACTTTCTGAAGTAATGGTTCCAGTTCCTCCTTGTACCTCTGGTAGAATTCGGCTGTGAACCCATCTGATCCTGGACTCTTTTTGGTTGGTAAGCTATTGATTATTGCCGCAATTTCAGCTCCTGTTATTAGTCTATTCAGAGATTCAACTTCTTCCTGGTTTAGTCATGGGAGAGTGTATGTGTCGCGGAATTTATCCCTTTCTTTTTTTTTTAATTTTTTTTCATTTTATCATTAATATTATTATTATTATTATTATTATTATACTTTAGGCTCTATGGTACACGTGCGCAACGTGCAGGTAAGCTACATATGTATACATGTGCCATGCTGGTGCGCTGCACCCACCAACTCGTCATCTAGCATTAGGTATATCTCCCAATGCTGTCCCTCCCCCCTCCCCCCACCCCACAACAGTCCCCGAAGTGTGATGTTCCCCTTCCTGTGTCCATGTGTTCTCATTGTTCAATTCCCACCTATGAGTGAGAATATGTGGTGTTTGGTTTTTTGTTCTTGCGATAGTTTACTGAGAACGATGATTTCCATTTTCATCCATGTCCCTACAATGGATATGAACTCATCATTTTTTATGGCTGCATAGTATTCCATGGTGTATATGTGCCACATTTTCTTAATCCAGTCTATCATTGTTGGACATTTGGGTTGGTTCCAAGTCTTTGCTATTGTTTATAATACCGCCATAAACATACGTGTGCATGTGTCTTTATGGCAGTATGATTTATAGTCCTTTGGGTATATACCCAGTAATGGGATGGCTGGGTCAAATGGAATTTCTAGTTCTAGATCCCTGAGGAATCGCCACAGTGACTTCCACAAGGGTTGAACTAGTTTACAGTCCCACCAACAGTGTAAAAGTGTTCCTATTTCTCCACATCCTCTCCAGCACCTGTTGTTTCCTGACTTTTTAATGATTGCCATTCTAACTGGTGTGAGATGGTATCTCATTGTGGTTTTGATTTGCATTTCTCTGATGGCCAGTGATGGTGAGCATTTTTTCACGTGTTTTTTGGCTGCATAAACGTCTTCTTTTGAGGAGTGTCTGTTCATGTCCTTCGCCCACTTTTTGATGGGGTTGTTTGGTGTTTTCTTGTAAATTTGTTGGAGTTCATTGTAGATTCTGGATATTAGCCCTTTGTCAGATGAGTAGGTTGCGAAAATTTTCTCCCATTTTGTAGGTTGCCTGTTCACTCGGATGGTAGTTTCCTTTGCTGTGCAGAAGCTCTTTAGTTTAATTAGATACCATTTGTCAATTTTGGCTTTTGTTGCCATTGCCTTAGGTGTTTTAGACATGAAGTCCCTGCCCAAGCCTATGTCCTGAATGGTATTGCCTAGGTTTTCTTCTAGGGTTTTTATGGTTTTCGGTCTAACGTTTAAGTCTTTAGTCCATCTTGAGTTGATTTTTGTATAAGGTGTAAGGAAGGGATCCAGTTTCAGCTTTCTACATGTGGCTAGCCAGTTTTCCCAGCACCATTTATTAAATAGGGAATCCTTTCTCCATTTCTTGTTTTTGTCAGGTTTGTCAAAGATCAGATAGTTGTAGATAGGTGGCATTATTTCTGACGGCTCTGTTCTGTTCCATTGATCTATATCTCTGTTTTGGTACCAGTACCATGCTGTTTTGGTTACTGTAGCCTTGTAGTATAGTTTGAAGTCAGGTAGCGTGATGCCTCCAGCTTTGTTCTTTTGGCTTAGGATTGACTTGGTGATGCGGGCTCTTTTTTGGTTTCATATGGACTTTAAAGTAGTTTTTTCCAATTCTGTGAAGAAAGTCATTGGTAACTTGATGGGGATGGCATTGAATCTGTAAATTACCTTGGGAAGGATGGCCATTTTCATGATATTGATTCTTCCTACCCATGAGCATGGAATGTTCTTCCATTTGTTTGTATCCTCTTTTATTTCCTTGAGCAGTGGTTTGTAGTTTTCTCCTTGAAGAGGTCCTTCACATCCCTTGTAAGTTGGATTCCTAGGTATTTTATTCTCTTTGAAGCAATTGTGAATGGGAGCTCACTCATGATTTGGCTCTCTGTTTGTCTGTTATTGATGTATAAGAATGCTTGTGATTTTTGTACATTGATTTTGTATCCTGAGACTTTGCTGAAGTTGCTTATCAGCTTAAGGAGATTTTGGGCTGAGACAATGGGGTTTTGTAGATATACTATCACGTCATCTGCAAACAGGGACAATTTGACTTCCTTTTTTCCTAATTGAATACCCTTGATTTCCTTCTCTTGCCTAATTGCCCTGGCCAGAACTTCCAACACTATGTTGAATAGAAGTGGTGAGAGAGGGCATCCCTGTCTTGTGCCAGTTTTCAAAGTGAATGCTTCCAGTTTTTGCCCATTCAGTATGATATTGGCTGTGGGGTTGTCATAAATAGCTCTTATTATTTTGAGATACGACCCACCAATAACTAATTTGTTGAGAGTTTTTAGCATGAAGGGTTGTTGAATTTTGTCAAAGGCCTTTTCTTCATGTATTGATTTAATCATGTGGTTTTTGACTTTGGTTCTGTTTTTATGCTGGATTACATTTATTGATTTGCGTATATTGAACCAGCCTTGCATCCCAGGGATGAAGCCCACTTGATCATGGTGGATAAGCTGTTTGATGTGCTGCTGGATTCGGTTTGCCAGTAATTTATTGAGGATTTTTGCATCAATATTCATCAAGGATATTGGTCTAAAATTGTCTTTTTTGGTTGTGTCTCTGCCCAGCTTTGGTATCAGCATGATGCTGGCCTCATAAAACGAGTTAGGAAGGATTCCCTCTTTTTCTATTGATTGGAATAGTTTCTGAAGTAATGGTTCCAGTTCCTCGTTTTACCTCTGGTAGAATTCGGCTGTGAACCCATCTGATCCTGGACTCTTTTTGGTTGGTAAGCTATTGATTATTGCCGCAATTTCAGCTCCTGTTATTAGTCTATTCAGAGATTCAACTTCTTCCTGGTTTAGTCATGGGAGAGTGTATGTGTCGCGGAATTTATCCCTTTCTTTTTTTTTTTAATTTTTTTTCATTTTATCATTAATATTATTATTATTATTTTTATTATTATTATACTTTAGGCTCTATGGTACACGTGCGCAACGTGCAGGTAAGCTACATAAGTATACATGTGCCATGCTGGTGCGCTGCACCCACCAACTCGTCATCTAGCATTAGGTATATCTCCCAATGCTTTCCCTCCCCCCTCCACCCAGCCCACAACAGTCCCCGAAGTGTGATGTTCCCCTTCCTGTGTCCATGTGTTCTCATTTTTCAATTCCCACCTATGAGTGAGAATATGTGGTGTTTGGTTTTTTGTTCTTGCGATAGTTTACTGAGAATGATGATTTCCATTTTCATCCATGTCCCTACAATGGATATGAACTCATCATTTTTTATGGCTGCATAGTATTCCATGGTGTATATGTGCCACATTTTCTTAATCCAGTCTATCATTGTTGGACATTTGGGTTGGTTCCAAGTCTTTGCTATTGTTTATAATACCGCAATAAACATACGTGTGCATGTGTCTTTATGGCAGTATGATTTATAGTCCTTTGGGTATATACCCAGTAATGGGATGGCTGGGTCAAATGGAATTTCTAGTTCTAGATCCCTGAGGAATCGCCACAGTGACTTCCACAAGGGTTGAACTAGTTTGCAGTCCCACCAACGGTGTAAAAGTGTTCCTATTTCTCCACATCCTCTCCAGCACCTGTTGTTTCCTGACTTTTTAACGATTGCCATTCTAACTGGTTTGAGATGGTATCTCATTGTGGTTTTGATTTGCATTTCTCTGATGGCCAGTGATGGTGAGCATTTTTTCATGTGTTTTTTGGCTGCATAAACGTCTTCTTTTGAGGAGTGTCTGTTCATGTCCTTCGCCCACTTTTTGATGGGGTTGTTTGGTGTTTTCTTGTAAATTTGTTGGTGTTCATTGTAGATTCTGGATATTAGCCCTTTGTCAGATGAGTAGGTTGCGAAAATTTTCTCCCATTTTGTAGGTTGCCTGTTCACTCTGATGGTAGTTTCCTTTGCTGTGCAGAAGCTCTTTAGTTCAATTAGATCCCATTTGTCAATTTTGGCTTTTGTTGCCATTGCTTTTGGTGTTTTAGACATGAAGTCCTTGCCCATGCCTTTGTCCTGAATGGTATTGCCTAGGTTTTCTTCTAGGGTTTTTATGGTTTTAGGTCTAACGTTTAAGTCTTTAATCCATCTTGAGTTGATTTTTGTATAAGGTGTAAGGAAGGGATCCAGTTTCAGCTTTCTACATGTGGCTAGCCAGTTTTCCCAGCACCATTTATTAAATAGGGAATCCTTTCTCTATTTCTTGTTTTTGTCAAGTTTGTCAAAGATCAGATTGTTGTAGATATGTGGCATTATTTCTGACGGCTCTGTTCTGTTCCATTGATCTATATCTCTGTTTGGTACCAGTACCATGCTGTTTTGGTTACTGTAGCCTTGTAGTATAGTTTGAAGTCAGGTAGCGTGATGCCTCCAGCTTTGTTCTTTTGGCTTAGGATTGACTTGGTGATGCGGGCTCTTTTTTGGTTCCATATGAACTTTAAAGTAGTTTTTTCCAATTCTCTGAAGAAAGTCATTGGTAACTTGATGGGGATGGCATTGAATCTGTAAATTACCTTGGGAAGGATGGCCATTTTCATGATATTGATTCTTCCTACCCATGAGCATGGAGTGTTCTTCCATTTGTTTGTATCCTCTTTTATTTCCTTGAGCAGTGGTTTGTAGTTTTCTCCTTGAAGAGGTCCTTCACATCCCTTGGAAGTTGGATTCCTAGGTATTTTATTCTCTTTGAAGCAATTGTGAATGGGAGTTCACTCATGATTTGGCTCTCTGTTTGTCTGTTATTGATGTATAAGAATGCTTGTGATTTTTGTCCATTGATTTTGTATCCTGAGACTTTGCTGAAGTTGCTTATCAGCTTAAGGAGATTTTGGGCTGAGACAATGGGGTTTTCTAGATATACTATCACGTCATCTGCAAACAGGGACAATTTGACTTCTTTTTTTCCTAATTGAATACCCTTGATTTCCTTCTCTTGCCTAATTGCCCTGGCCAGAACTTCCAACACTATGTTGAATAGAAGTGGTGAGAGAGGGCATCCCTGTCTTGTGCCAGTTTTCAAAGTGAATGCTTCCAGTTTTTGCCCATTCAGTATGATATTGGCTGTGGGTTTGTCATAAATAGCTCTTATTATTTTGAGATACGACCCATCAATACCCAATTTATTGAGAGTTTTTAGCATGAAGGGTTGTTGAATTTTGTCAAAGGCCGTTTCTTCACGTATTGAGATAATCATGTGGTTTTTGACTTTGGTTCTGTTTATATGCTGGATAACATTTATTGATTTGCGTATATTGAACCAGCCTTGCATCCCAAGAATGAAGCCCACTTGATCATGGTGGATAAGCTGTCTGATGTGCTGCTGGATTCGGTTTGCCAGTAATTTATTGAGGATTTTTGCATCAATATTCATCAAGGATATTGGTCTAAAATTCTCTTTTTTGATTGTGTCTCTGCCCAGCTTTGGTATCAGCATGATGCTGGCCTCATAAAATGAGTTAGGAAGGATTCCCTCTTTTTCTATTGATTGGAATAGTTTCTGAAGTAATGGTTCCAGTTCCTCCTTGTACCTCTGGTAGAATTCGGCTGTGAACCCATCTGATCCTGGACTCTTTTTGGTTGGTAAGCCATTGATTATTGCCACAAATTCAGCTCATGTTATTAGTCTATTCAGAGATTCAACTTCTTCCTGGTTTAGTCATGGGAGAGTGTATGTGTCGAGGAATTTATCCCTTTCTTTTTTTTTTAATTTTTTTTCTTTTTATCATTATTTTTATTATTATTATTATTATTATACTTTAGGCTCTATGGTACATGTGCGCAACGTGCAGGTAAGCTACATGTGTATACATGTGCCATGCTGGTGCGCTGCACCCACCAACTCGTCATCTAGCATTAGGTATATCTCCCAATGCTGTCCCTCGCCCCTCCCCCCAGCCCACAACAGTCCCCGAAGTGTGATGTTCCCCTTCTTGTGTCCACGTGTTCTCATTGTTCATTTCCCACCTATGAGTGAGAATATGTGGTGTTTGGTTTTTTGTTCTTGCGATAGTTTACTGAGAACGATGATTTCCAATTTCATCCATGTCCCTACAAAGGATATGAACTCATCATTTTTTATGGCTGCCTAGTATTCCATGGTGTATATGTTCCACATTTTCTTAATCCAGTCTATCATTGTTGGACATTTGGGTTGGTTCCAAGTCTTTGCTATTGTGTATAATGCCGCAATAAACATACGTGTGCATGTGTCTTTATAGCAGCATGATTTATGGTCCTTTGGGTATATACCCAGTAATGGGATGGCTGGGTCAAATGGAATTTCTAATTCTAGATCCCTGAGGAATCGCCGCAGTGACTTCCACAAGGGTTGAACTAGTTTACAGTCCCACCAACAGTGTAAAAGTGTTCCTATTTCTCCACATCCTCTCCAGCACCTGTTGTTTCCTGACTTTTTAATGATTGCCATTCTAACTGGTGTGAGATGGTATCTCATTGTGGTTTTGATTTGCATTTCTCTGATGGCCAGTGATGGTGAGCATTTTTTCATGTGTTTTTTGGCTGCATAAATGTCTTCTTTGGAGGAGTGTCTGTTCATGTCCTTCGCCCACTTTTTGATGGGGTTGTTTGGTGTTTTCTTGTAAATTTGTTGGAGTTCATTGTAGATTCTGGATATTAGCCCTTTGTCAGATGAGTAGGTGGCGAAAATTTTCTCCCATTTTGTAGGTTGCCTGTTCACTCTGATGGTAGTTTCCTTTGCTGTGCAGAAGCTCTTTAGTTCAATTAGATCCCATTTGTCAATTTTGGCTTTTGTTGCCATTGCTTTTGGTGTTTTAGACATGAAGTCCTTGCCCATGCCTATGTCCTGAATGGTATTGCCTAGGTTTTCTTCTTGGGTTTTTATGGTTTTAGGTCTAACGTTTAAGTCTTTAATCCATCTTGAGTTGATTTTTGTATAAGGTGTAAGGAAGGGATCCAGTTTCAGCTTTCTACATGTGGCTAGCCAGTTTTCCCAGCACCATTTATTAAATAGGGAATCCTTTCTCTATTTCTTGTTTTTGTCAAGTTTGTCAAAGATCAGATTGTTGTAGATATGTGGCATTATTTCTGACGTCTCTGTTCTGTTCCATTGATCTATATCTCTGTTTGGTACCAGTACCATGCTGTTTTGGTTACTGTAGCCTTGTAGTATAGTTTGAAGTCAGGTAGCGTGATGCCTCCAGCTTTGTTCTTTTGGCTTAGGATTGACTTGGTGATGCGGGCTCTTTTTTCGTTCCATATGAACTTTAAAGTAGTTTTTTCCAATTCTCTGAAGAAAGTCATTGGTAACTTGATGGGGATGGCATTGAATCTGTAAATTACCTTGGGAAGGATGGCCATTTTCATGATATTGATTCTTCCTACCCATGAGCATGGAATGTTCTTCCATTTGTTTGTATCCTCTTTTATTTCCTTGAGCAGTGGTTTGTGGTTTTCTCCTTGAAGAGGTCCTTCACATCCCTTGGAAGTTGGATTCCTAGGTATTTTGTTCTCTTTGAAGCAATTGTGAATGGGAGTTGACTCATGATTTGGCTCTCTGTTTGTCTGTTATTGACGTATAAGAATGCTTGTGATTTTTGTCCATTGATTTTGTATCCTGAGACTTTGCTGAAGTTGCTTATCAGCTTAAGGAGATTTTGGGCTGAGACAATGGGGTTTTCTAGATATACTATCACGTCATCTGCAAACAGGGACAATTTGACTTCTTTTTTTCCTAATTGAATACCCTTGATTTCCTTCTCTTGCCTAATTGCCCTATCCAGAACTTCCAACACTATGTTGAATACAAGTGGTGAGAGAGGGCATCCCTGTCTTGTGCCAGTTTTCAAAGTGAATGCTTCCAGTTTTTGCCCATTCAGTATGATATTGGCTGTGGGTTTGTCATAAATAGCTCTTATTATTTTGAGATACGACCCATCAATACCCAATTTATTGAGAGTTTTTAGCATGAAGGGTTGTTGAATTTTGTCAAAGGCCGTTTCTTCACGTATTGAGATAATCATGTGGTTTTTGACTTTGGTTCTGTTTATATGCTGGATAACATTTATTGATTTGCGTATATTGAACCAGCCTTGCATCCCAAGAATGAAGCCCACTTGATCATGGTGGATAAGCTGTCTGATGTGCTGCTGGATTCGGTTTGCCAGTAATTTATTGAGGATTTTTGCATCAATATTCATCAAGGATATTGGTCTAAAATTCTCTTTTTTGATTGTGTCTCTGCCCAGCTTTGGTATCAGCATGATGCTGGCCTCATAAAATGAGTTAGGAAGGATTCCCTCTTTTTCTATTGATTGGAATAGTTTCTGAAGTAATGGTTCCAGTTCCTCCTTTTACCTCTGGTAGAATTCGGCTGTGAACCCATCTGATCCTGGACTCTTTTTGGTTGGTAAGCCATTGATTATTGCCACAAATTCAGCTCATGTTATTAGTCTATTCAGAGATTCAACTTCTTCCTGGTTTAGTCATGGGAGAGTGTATGTGTCGAGGAATTTATCCCTTTCTTTTTTTTTTAATTTTTTTTCTTTTTATCATTATTTTTATTATTATTATTATTATTATACTTTAGGCTCTATGGTACATGTGCGCAACGTGCAGGTAAGCTACATGTGTATACATGTGCCATGCTGGTGCGCTGCACCCACCAACTCGTCATCTAGCATTAGGTATATCTCCCAATGCTGTCCCTCGCCCCTCCCCCCAGCCCACAACAGTCCCCGAAGTGTGATGTTCCCCTTCTTGTGTCCACGTGTTCTCATTGTTCATTTCCCACCTATGAGTGAGAATATGTGGTGTTTGGTTTTTTGTTCTTGCGATAGTTTACTGAGAACGATGATTTCCAATTTCATCCATGTCCCTACAAAGGATATGAACTCATCATTTTTTATGGCTGCCTAGTATTCCATGGTGTATATGTTCCACATTTTCTTAATCCAGTCTATCATTGTTGGACATTTGGGTTGGTTCCAAGTCTTTGCTATTGTGTATAATGCCGCAATAAACATACGTGTGCATGTGTCTTTATAGCAGCATGATTTATGGTCCTTTGGGTATATACCCAGTAATGGGATGGCTGGGTCAAATGGAATTTCTAATTCTAGATCCCTGAGGAATCGCCGCAGTGACTTCCACAAGGGTTGAACTAGTTTACAGTCCCACCAACGGTGTAAAAGTGTTCCTATTTCTCCACATCCTCTCCAGCACCTGTTGTTTCCTGACTTTTTAATGATTGCCATTCTAACTGGTGTGAGATGGTATCTCATTGTGGTTTTGATTTGCATTTCTCTGATGGCCAGTGATGGTGAGCATTTTTTCATGTGTTTTTTGGCTGCATAAATGTCTTCTTTGGAGGAGTGTCTGTTCATGTCCTTCGCCCACTTTTTGATGGGGTTGTTTGGTGTTTTCTTGTAAATTTGTTGGAGTTCATTGTAGATTCTGGATATTAGCCCTTTGTCAGATGAGTAGGTGGCGAAAATTTTCTCCCATTTTGTAGGTTGCCTGTTCACTCTGATGGTAGTTTCCTTTGCTGTGCAGAAGCTCTTTAGTTCAATTAGATCCCATTTGTCAATTTTGGCTTTTGTTGCCATTGCTTTTGATGTTTTAGACATGAAGTCCTTGCCCATGCCTATGTCCTGAATGGTATTGCCTAGGTTTTCTTCTTGGGTTTTTATGGTTTTAGGTCTAACGTTTAAGTCTTTAATCCATCTTGAGTTGATTTTTGTATAAGGTGTAAGGAAGGGATCCAGTTTCAGCTTTCTACATGTGGCTAGCCAGTTTTCCCAGCACCATTTATTAAATAGGGAATCCTTTCTCTATTTCTTGTTTTTGTCAAGTTTGTCAAAGATCAGATTGTTGTAGATATGTGGCATTATTTCTGACGTCTCTGTTCTGTTCCATTGATCTATATCTCTGTTTGGTACCAGTACCATGCTGTTTTGGTTACTGTAGCCTTGTAGTATAGTTTGAAGTCAGGTAGCGTGATGCCTCCAGCTTTGTTCTTTTGGCTTAGGATTGACTTGGTGATGCGGGCTCTTTTTTCGTTCCATATGAACTTTAAAGTAGTTTTTTCCAATTCTCTGAAGAAAGTCATTGGTAACTTGATGGGGATGGCATTGAATCTGTAAATTACCTTGGGAAGGATGGCCATTTTCATGATATTGATTCTTCCTACCCATGAGCATGGAATGTTCTTCCATTTGTTTGTATCCTCTTTTATTTCCTTGAGCAGTGGTTTGTGGTTTTCTCCTTGAAGAGGTCCTTCACATCCCTTGGAAGTTGGATTCCTAGGTATTTTGTTCTCTTTGAAGCAATTGTGAATGGGAGTTGACTCATGATTTGGCTCTCTGTTTGTCTGTTATTGACGTATAAGAATGCTTGTGATTTTTGTCCATTGATTTTGTATCCTGAGACTTTGCTGAAGTTGCTTATCAGCTTAAGGAGATTTTGGGCTGAGACAATGGGGTTTTCTAGATATACTATCACGTCATCTGCAAACAGGGACAATTTGACTTCTTTTTTTCCTAATTGAATACCCTTGATTTCCTTCTCTTGCCTAATTGCCCTGGCCAGAACTTCCAACACTATGTTGAATACAAGTGGTGAGAGAGGGCATCCCTGTCTTGTGCCAGTTTTCAAAGTGAATGCTTCCAGTTTTTGCCCATTCAGTATGATATTGGCTGTGGGTTTGTCATAAATAGCTCTTATTATTTTGAGATACGACCCATCAATACCCAATTTATTGAGAGTTTTTAGCATGAAGGGTTGTTGAATTTTGTCAAAGGCCGTTTCTTCACGTATTGAGATAATCATGTGGTTTTTGACTTTGGTTCTGTTTATATGCTGGATAACATTTATTGATTTGCGTATATTGAACCAGCCTTGCATCCCAAGAATGAAGCCCACTTGATCATGGTGGATAAGCTGTCTGATGTGCTGCTGGATTCGGTTTGCCAGTAATTTATTGAGGATTTTTGCATCAATATTCATCAAGGATATTGGTCTAAAATTCTCTTTTTTGATTGTGTCTCTGCCCAGCTTTGGTATCAGCATGATGCTGGCCTCATAAAATGAGTTAGGAAGGATTCCCTCTTTTTCTATTGATTGGAATAGTTTCTGAAGTAATGGTTCCAGTTCCTCCTTGTACCTCTGGTAGAATTCGGCTGTGAACCCATCTGATCCTGGACTCTTTTTGGTTGGTAAGCCATTGATTATTGCCACAAATTCAGCTCATGTTATTAGTCTATTCAGAGATTCAACTTCTTCCTGGTTTAGTCATGGGAGAGTGTATGTGTCGAGGAATTTATCCCTTTCTTTTTTTTTTAATTTTTTTTCTTTTTATCATTATTTTTATTATTATTATTATTATTATACTTTAGGCTCTATGGTACATGTGCGCAACGTGCAGGTAAGCTACATGTGTATACATGTGCCATGCTGGTGCGCTGCACCCACCAACTCGTCATCTAGCATTAGGTATATCTCCCAATGCTGTCCCTCGCCCCTCCCCCCAGCCCACAACAGTCCCCGAAGTGTGATGTTCCCCTTCTTGTGTCCACGTGTTCTCATTGTTCATTTCCCACCTATGAGTGAGAATATGTGGTGTTTGGTTTTTTGTTCTTGCGATAGTTTACTGAGAACGATGATTTCCAATTTCATCCATGTCCCTACAAAGGATATGAACTCATCATTTTTTATGGCAGCCTAGTATTCCATGGTGTATATGTTCCACATTTTCTTAATCCAGTCTATCATTGTTGGACATTTGGGTTGGTTCCAAGTCTTTGCTATTGTGTATAATGCCGCAATAAACATACGTGTGCATGTGTCTTTATAGCAGCATGATTTATAGTCCTTTGGGTATATACCCAGTAATGGGATGGCTGGGTCAAATGGAATTTCTAGTTCTAGATCCCTGAGGAATCGCCACAGTGACCTCCACAAGGGTTGAACTAGTTTACAGTCCCACCAACAGTGTAAAAGTGTTCCTATTTCTCCACATCCTCTCCAGCACCTGTTGTTTCTTGACTTTTTAATGATTGCCATTCTATCTGGTGTGAGATGGTATCTCATTGTGGTTTTGATTTGCATTTCTCTCATGGCCAGTGATGGTGAGCATTTTTTCACGTGTTTTTTGGCTGCATAAATGTCTTCTTTTGAGGAGTGTCTGTTCATGTCCTTCGCCCACTTTTTGATGGGGTTGTTTGGTGTTTTCTTGTAAATTTGTTGGAGTGTATTGTAGATTCTGGATATTAGCCCTTTGTCAGATGAGTAGGTTGCGAAAATTTTCTCCCATTTTGTAGGTTGCCTGTTCACTCTGACGGTAGTTTCCTTTGCTGTGCAGAAGCTCTTTAGTTTAATTAGATCCCATTTGTCAATTTTGGCTTTTGTTGCCATTGCTTTTGGTGTTTTAGACATGAACTCCTTGCCCATGCCTATGTCCTGAATGGTATTGCCTAGGTTTTCTTCTAGGGTTTTTATGGTTTTAGGTCTAACGTTTAAGTCTTTAATCCATGTTGAGTTGATTTTTGTATAAGGTGTAAGGAAGGGATCCAGTTTCAGCTTTCTACATGTGGCTAGCCAGTTTTCCCAGCACCATTTATTAAATAGGGATTCCTTTCTCCATTTCTTGTTTTTGTCAGGTTTGTCAAAGATCAGATAGTTGTAGATAGGTGGCATTATTTCTGACGGCTCTGTTCTGTTCCATTGATCTATATCTCTGTTTTGGTACCAGTACCATGCTGTTTTGGTTACTGTAGCCTTGTAGTATAGTTTGAAGTCAGGTAGCGTGATGCCTCCAGCTTTGTTCTTTTGGCTTAGGATTGACTTGGTGATGCGGGCTCTTTTTTGGTTTCATATGGACTTTAAAGTAGTTTTTTCCAATTCTGTGAAGAAAGTCATTGGTAACTTGATGGGGATGGCATTGAATCTGTAAATTACCTTGGGAAGGATGGCCATTTTCATGATATTGATTCTTCCTACCCATGAGCATGGAATGTTCTTCCATTTGTTTGTATCCTCTTTTATTTCCTTGAGCAGTGGTTTGTAGTTTTCTCCTTGAAGAGGTCCTTCACATCCCTTGTAAGTTGGATTCCTAGGTATTTTATTCTCTTTGAAGCAATTGTGAATGGGAGCTCACTCATGATTTGGCTCTCTGTTTGTCTGTTATTGATGTATAAGAATGCTTGTGATTTTTGTACATTGATTTTGTATCCTGAGACTTTGCTGAATTTGCTTATCAGCTTAAGGAGATTTTGGGCTGAGACAATGGGGTTTTGTAGATATACTATCACGTCATCTGCAAACAGGGACAATTTGACTTCCTTTTTTCCTAATTGAATACCCTTGATTTCCTTCTCTTGCCTAATTGCCCTGGCCAGAACTTCCAACACTATGTTGAATAGAAGTGGTGAGAGAGGGCATCCCTGTCTTGTGCCAGTTTTCAAAGTGAATGCTTCCAGTTTTTGCCCATTCAGTATGATATTGGCTGTGGGGTTGTCATAAATAGCTCTTATTATTTTGAGATACGACCCACCAATACCTAATTTGTTGAGAGTTTTTAGCATGAAGGGTTGTTGAATTTTGTCAAAGGCCTTTTCTTCATGTATTGATTTAATCATGTGGTTTTTGACTTTGGTTCTGTTTTTATGCTGGATTACATTTATTGATTTGCGTATATTGAACCAGCCTTGCATCCCAGGGATGAAGCCCACTTGATCATGGTGGATAAGCTGTTTGATGTGCTGCTGGATTCGGTTTGCCAGTAATTTATTGAGGATTTTTGCATCAATATTCATCAAGGATATTGGTCTAAAATTGTCTTTTTTGGTTGTGTCTCTGCCCAGCTTTGGTATCAGCATGATGCTGGCCTCATAAAACGAGTTAGGAAGGATTCCCTCTTTTTCTATTGATTGGAATAGTTTCTGAAGTAATGGTTCCAGTTCCTCGTTTTACCTCTGGTAGAATTCGGCTGTGAACCCATCTGATCCTGGACTCTTTTTGGTTGGTAAGCTATTGATTATTGCCGCAATTTCAGCTCCTGTTATTAGTCTATTCAGAGATTCAACTTCTTCCTGGTTTAGTCATGGGAGAGTGTATGTGTCGCGGAATTTATCCCTTTCTTTTTTTTTTTAATTTTTTTTCATTTTATCATTAATATTATTATTATTATTTTTATTATTATTATACTTTAGGCTCTATGGTACACGTGCGCAACGTGCAGGTAAGCTACATAAGTATACATGTGCCATGCTGGTGCGCTGCACCCACCAACTCGTCATCTAGCATTAGGTATATCTCCCAATGCTGTCCCTCCCCCCTCCACCCAGCCCACAACAGTCCCCGAAGTGTGATGTTCCCCTTCCTGTGTCCATGTGTTCTCATTTTTCAATTCCCACCTATGAGTGAGAATATGTGGTGTTTGGTTTTTTGTTCTTGCGATAGTTTACTGAGAATGATGATTTCCATTTTCATCCATGTCCCTACAATGGATATGAACTCATCATTTTTTATGGCTGCATAGTATTCCATGGTGTATATGTGCCACATTTTCTTAATCCAGTCTATCATTGTTGGACATTTGGGTTGGTTCCAAGTCTTTGCTATTGTTTATAATACCGCAATAAACATACGTGTGCATGTGTCTTTATGGCAGTATGATTTATAGTCCTTTGGGTATATACCCAGTAATGGGATGGCTGGGTCAAATGGAATTTCTAGTTCTAGATCCCTGAGGAATCGCCACAGTGACTTCCACAAGGGTTGAACTAGTTTGCAGTCCCACCAACGGTGTAAAAGTGTTCCTATTTCTCCACATCCTCTCCAGCACCTGTTGTTTCCTGACTTTTTAACGATTGCCATTCTAACTGGTTTGAGATGGTATCTCATTGTGGTTTTGATTTGCATTTCTCTGATGGCCAGTGATGGTGAGCATTTTTTCATGTGTTTTTTGGCTGCATAAACGTCTTCTTTTGAGGAGTGTCTGTTCATGTCCTTCGCCCACTTTTTGATGGGGTTGTTTGGTGTTTTCTTGTAAATTTGTTGGTGTTCATTGTAGATTCTGGATATTAGCCCTTTGTCAGATGAGTAGGTTGCGAAAATTTTCTCCCATTTTGTAGGTTGCCTGTTCACTCTGATGGTAGTTTCCTTTGCTGTGCAGAAGCTCTTTAGTTCAATTAGATCCCATTTGTCAATTTTGGCTTTTGTTGCCATTGCTTTTGGTGTTTTAGACATGAAGTCCTTGCCCATGCCTTTGTCCTGAATGGTATTGCCTAGGTTTTCTTCTAGGGTTTTTATGGTTTTAGGTCTAACGTTTAAGTCTTTAATCCATCTTGAGTTGATTTTTGTATAAGGTGTAAGGAAGGGATCCAGTTTCAGCTTTCTACATGTGGCTAGCCAGTTTTCCCAGCACCATTTATTAAATAGGGAATCCTTTCTCTATTTCTTGTTTTTGTCAAGTTTGTCAAAGATCAGATTGTTGTAGATATGTGGCATTATTTCTGACGGCTCTGTTCTGTTCCATTGATCTATATCTCTGTTTGGTACCAGTACCATGCTGTTTTGGTTACTGTAGCCTTGTAGTATAGTTTGAAGTCAGGTAGCGTGATGCCTCCAGCTTTGTTCTTTTGGCTTAGGATTGACTTGGTGATGCGGGCTCTTTTTTGGTTCCATATGAACTTTAAAGTAGTTTTTTCCAATTCTCTGAAGAAAGTCATTGGTAACTTGATGGGGATGGCATTGAATCTGTAAATTACCTTGGGAAGGATGGCCATTTTCATGATATTGATTCTTCCTACCCATGAGCATGGAGTGTTCTTCCATTTGTTTGTATCCTCTTTTATTTCCTTGAGCAGTGGTTTGTAGTTTTCTCCTTGAAGAGGTCCTTCACATCCCTTGGAAGTTGGATTCCTAGGTATTTTATTCTCTTTGAAGCAATTGTGAATGGGAGTTCACTCATGATTTGGCTCTCTGTTTGTCTGTTATTGATGTATAAGAATGCTTGTGATTTTTGTCCATTGATTTTGTATCCTGAGACTTTGCTGAAGTTGCTTATCAGCTTAAGGAGATTTTGGGCTGAGACAATGGGGTTTTCTAGATATACTATCACGTCATCTGCAAACAGGGACAATTTGACTTCTTTTTTTCCTAATTGAATACCCTTGATTTCCTTCTCTTGCCTAATTGCCCTGGCCAGAACTTCCAACACTATGTTGAATAGAAGTGGTGAGAGAGGGCATCCCTGTCTTGTGCCAGTTTTCAAAGTGAATGCTTCCAGTTTTTGCCCATTCAGTATGATATTGGCTGTGGGTTTGTCATAAATAGCTCTTATTATTTTGAGATACGACCCATCAATACCCAATTTATTGAGAGTTTTTAGCATGAAGGGTTGTTGAATTTTGTCAAAGGCCGTTTCTTCACGTATTGAGATAATCATGTGGTTTTTGACTTTGGTTCTGTTTATATGCTGGATAACATTTATTGATTTGCGTATATTGAACCAGCCTTGCATCCCAAGAATGAAGCCCACTTGATCATGGTGGATAAGCTGTCTGATGTGCTGCTGGATTCGGTTTGCCAGTAATTTATTGAGGATTTTTGCATCAATATTCATCAAGGATATTGGTCTAAAATTCTCTTTTTTGATTGTGTCTCTGCCCAGCTTTGGTATCAGCATGATGCTGGCCTCATAAAATGAGTTAGGAAGGATTCCCTCTTTTTCTATTGATTGGAATAGTTTCTGAAGTAATGGTTCCAGTTCCTCCTTGTACCTCTGGTAGAATTCGGCTGTGAACCCATCTGATCCTGGACTCTTTTTGGTTGGTAAGCCATTGATTATTGCCACAAATTCAGCTCATGTTATTAGTCTATTCAGAGATTCAACTTCTTCCTGGTTTAGTCATGGGAGAGTGTATGTGTCGAGGAATTTATCCCTTTCTTTTTTTTTTAATTTTTTTTCTTTTTATCATTATTTTTATTATTATTATTATTATTATACTTTAGGCTCTATGGTACATGTGCGCAACGTGCAGGTAAGCTACATGTGTATACATGTGCCATGCTGGTGCGCTGCACCCACCAACTCGTCATCTAGCATTAGGTATATCTCCCAATGCTGTCCCTCGCCCCTCCCCCCAGCCCACAACAGTCCCCGAAGTGTGATGTTCCCCTTCTTGTGTCCACGTGTTCTCATTGTTCATTTCCCACCTATGAGTGAGAATATGTGGTGTTTGGTTTTTTGTTCTTGCGATAGTTTACTGAGAACGATGATTTCCAATTTCATCCATGTCCCTACAAAGGATATGAACTCATCATTTTTTATGGCTGCCTAGTATTCCATGGTGTATATGTTCCACATTTTCTTAATCCAGTCTATCATTGTTGGACATTTGGGTTGGTTCCAAGTCTTTGCTATTGTGTATAATGCCGCAATAAACATACGTGTGCATGTGTCTTTATAGCAGCATGATTTATGGTCCTTTGGGTATATACCCAGTAATGGGATGGCTGGGTCAAATGGAATTTCTAATTCTAGATCCCTGAGGAATCGCCGCAGTGACTTCCACAAGGGTTGAACTAGTTTACAGTCCCACCAACAGTGTAAAAGTGTTCCTATTTCTCCACATCCTCTCCAGCACCTGTTGTTTCCTGACTTTTTAATGATTGCCATTCTAACTGGTGTGAGATGGTATCTCATTGTGGTTTTGATTTGCATTTCTCTGATGGCCAGTGATGGTGAGCATTTTTTCATGTGTTTTTTGGCTGCATAAATGTCTTCTTTGGAGGAGTGTCTGTTCATGTCCTTCGCCCACTTTTTGATGGGGTTGTTTGGTGTTTTCTTGTAAATTTGTTGGAGTTCATTGTAGATTCTGGATATTAGCCCTTTGTCAGATGAGTAGGTGGCGAAAATTTTCTCCCATTTTGTAGGTTGCCTGTTCACTCTGATGGTAGTTTCCTTTGCTGTGCAGAAGCTCTTTAGTTCAATTAGATCCCATTTGTCAATTTTGGCTTTTGTTGCCATTGCTTTTGGTGTTTTAGACATGAAGTCCTTGCCCATGCCTATGTCCTGAATGGTATTGCCTAGGTTTTCTTCTTGGGTTTTTATGGTTTTAGGTCTAACGTTTAAGTCTTTAATCCATCTTGAGTTGATTTTTGTATAAGGTGTAAGGAAGGGATCCAGTTTCAGCTTTCTACATGTGGCTAGCCAGTTTTCCCAGCACCATTTATTAAATAGGGAATCCTTTCTCTATTTCTTGTTTTTGTCAAGTTTGTCAAAGATCAGATTGTTGTAGATATGTGGCATTATTTCTGACGTCTCTGTTCTGTTCCATTGATCTATATCTCTGTTTGGTACCAGTACCATGCTGTTTTGGTTACTGTAGCCTTGTAGTATAGTTTGAAGTCAGGTAGCGTGATGCCTCCAGCTTTGTTCTTTTGGCTTAGGATTGACTTGGTGATGCGGGCTCTTTTTTCGTTCCATATGAACTTTAAAGTAGTTTTTTCCAATTCTCTGAAGAAAGTCATTGGTAACTTGATGGGGATGGCATTGAATCTGTAAATTACCTTGGGAAGGATGGCCATTTTCATGATATTGATTCTTCCTACCCATGAGCATGGAATGTTCTTCCATTTGTTTGTATCCTCTTTTATTTCCTTGAGCAGTGGTTTGTGGTTTTCTCCTTGAAGAGGTCCTTCACATCCCTTGGAAGTTGGATTCCTAGGTATTTTGTTCTCTTTGAAGCAATTGTGAATGGGAGTTGACTCATGATTTGGCTCTCTGTTTGTCTGTTATTGACGTATAAGAATGCTTGTGATTTTTGTCCATTGATTTTGTATCCTGAGACTTTGCTGAAGTTGCTTATCAGCTTAAGGAGATTTTGGGCTGAGACAATGGGGTTTTCTAGATATACTATCACGTCATCTGCAAACAGGGACAATTTGACTTCTTTTTTTCCTAATTGAATACCCTTGATTTCCTTCTCTTGCCTAATTGCCCTGGCCAGAACTTCCAACACTATGTTGAATACAAGTGGTGAGAGAGGGCATCCCTGTCTTGTGCCAGTTTTCAAAGTGAATGCTTCCAGTTTTTGCCCATTCAGTATGATATTGGCTGTGGGTTTGTCATAAATAGCTCTTATTATTTTGAGATACGACCCATCAATACCCAATTTATTGAGAGTTTTTAGCATGAAGGGTTGTTGAATTTTGTCAAAGGCCGTTTCTTCACGTATTGAGATAATCATGTGGTTTTTGACTTTGGTTCTGTTTATATGCTGGATAACATTTATTGATTTGCGTATATTGAACCAGCCTTGCATCCCAAGAATGAAGCCCACTTGATCATGGTGGATAAGCTGTCTGATGTGCTGCTGGATTCGGTTTGCCAGTAATTTATTGAGGATTTTTGCATCAATATTCATCAAGGATATTGGTCTAAAATTCTCTTTTTTGATTGTGTCTCTGCCCAGCTTTGGTATCAGCATGATGCTGGCCTCATAAAATGAGTTAGGAAGGATTCCCTCTTTTTCTATTGATTGGAATAGTTTCTGAAGTAATGGTTCCAGTTCCTCCTTTTACCTCTGGTAGAATTCGGCTGTGAACCCATCTGATCCTGGACTCTTTTTGGTTGGTAAGCCATTGATTATTGCCACAAATTCAGCTCATGTTATTAGTCTATTCAGAGATTCAACTTCTTCCTGGTTTAGTCATGGGAGAGTGTATGTGTCGAGGAATTTATCCCTTTCTTTTTTTTTTAATTTTTTTTCTTTTTATCATTATTTTTATTATTATTATTATTATTATACTTTAGGCTCTATGGTACATGTGCGCAACGTGCAGGTAAGCTACATGTGTATACATGTGCCATGCTGGTGCGCTGCACCCACCAACTCGTCATCTAGCATTAGGTATATCTCCCAATGCTGTCCCTCGCCCCTCCCCCCAGCCCACAACAGTCCCCGAAGTGTGATGTTCCCCTTCTTGTGTCCACGTGTTCTCATTGTTCATTTCCCACCTATGAGTGAGAATATGTGGTGTTTGGTTTTTTGTTCTTGCGATAGTTTACTGAGAACGATGATTTCCAATTTCATCCATGTCCCTACAAAGGATATGAACTCATCATTTTTTATGGCTGCCTAGTATTCCATGGTGTATATGTTCCACATTTTCTTAATCCAGTCTATCATTGTTGGACATTTGGGTTGGTTCCAAGTCTTTGCTATTGTGTATAATGCCGCAATAAACATACGTGTGCATGTGTCTTTATAGCAGCATGATTTATGGTCCTTTGGGTATATACCCAGTAATGGGATGGCTGGGTCAAATGGAATTTCTAATTCTAGATCCCTGAGGAATCGCCGCAGTGACTTCCACAAGGGTTGAACTAGTTTACAGTCCCACCAACGGTGTAAAAGTGTTCCTATTTCTCCACATCCTCTCCAGCACCTGTTGTTTCCTGACTTTTTAATGATTGCCATTCTAACTGGTGTGAGATGGTATCTCATTGTGGTTTTGATTTGCATTTCTCTGATGGCCAGTGATGGTGAGCATTTTTTCATGTGTTTTTTGGCTGCATAAATGTCTTCTTTGGAGGAGTGTCTGTTCATGTCCTTCGCCCACTTTTTGATGGGGTTGTTTGGTGTTTTCTTGTAAATTTGTTGGAGTTCATTGTAGATTCTGGATATTAGCCCTTTGTCAGATGAGTAGGTGGCGAAAATTTTCTCCCATTTTGTAGGTTGCCTGTTCACTCTGATGGTAGTTTCCTTTGCTGTGCAGAAGCTCTTTAGTTCAATTAGATCCCATTTGTCAATTTTGGCTTTTGTTGCCATTGCTTTTGGTGTTTTAGACATGAAGTCCTTGCCCATGCCTATGTCCTGAATGGTATTGCCTAGGTTTTCTTCTTGGGTTTTTATGGTTTTAGGTCTAACGTTTAAGTCTTTAATCCATCTTGAGTTGATTTTTGTATAAGGTGTAAGGAAGGGATCCAGTTTCAGCTTTCTACATGTGGCTAGCCAGTTTTCCCAGCACCATTTATTAAATAGGGAATCCTTTCTCTATTTCTTGTTTTTGTCAAGTTTGTCAAAGATCAGATTGTTGTAGATATGTGGCATTATTTCTGACGTCTCTGTTCTGTTCCATTGATCTATATCTCTGTTTGGTACCAGTACCATGCTGTTTTGGTTACTGTAGCCTTGTAGTATAGTTTGAAGTCAGGTAGCGTGATGCCTCCAGCTTTGTTCTTTTGGCTTAGGATTGACTTGGTGATGCGGGCTCTTTTTTCGTTCCATATGAACTTTAAAGTAGTTTTTTCCAATTCTCTGAAGAAAGTCATTGGTAACTTGATGGGGATGGCATTGAATCTGTAAATTACCTTGGGAAGGATGGCCATTTTCATGATATTGATTCTTCCTACCCATGAGCATGGAATGTTCTTCCATTTGTTTGTATCCTCTTTTATTTCCTTGAGCAGTGGTTTGTGGTTTTCTCCTTGAAGAGGTCCTTCACATCCCTTGGAAGTTGGATTCCTAGGTATTTTGTTCTCTTTGAAGCAATTGTGAATGGGAGTTGACTCATGATTTGGCTCTCTGTTTGTCTGTTATTGACGTATAAGAATGCTTGTGATTTTTGTCCATTGATTTTGTATCCTGAGACTTTGCTGAAGTTGCTTATCAGCTTAAGGAGATTTTGGGCTGAGACAATGGGGTTTTCTAGATATACTATCACGTCATCTGCAAACAGGGACAATTTGACTTCTTTTTTTCCTAATTGAATACCCTTGATTTCCTTCTCTTGCCTAATTGCCCTGGCCAGAACTTCCAACACTATGTTGAATACAAGTGGTGAGAGAGGGCATCCCTGTCTTGTGCCAGTTTTCAAAGTGAATGCTTCCAGTTTTTGCCCATTCAGTATGATATTGGCTGTGGGTTTGTCATAAATAGCTCTTATTATTTTGAGATACGACCCATCAATACCCAATTTATTGAGAGTTTTTAGCATGAAGGGTTGTTGAATTTTGTCAAAGGCCGTTTCTTCACGTATTGAGATAATCATGTGGTTTTTGACTTTGGTTCTGTTTATATGCTGGATAACATTTATTGATTTGCGTATATTGAACCAGCCTTGCATCCCAAGAATGAAGCCCACTTGATCATGGTGGATAAGCTGTCTGATGTGCTGCTGGATTCGGTTTGCCAGTAATTTATTGAGGATTTTTGCATCAATATTCATCAAGGATATTGGTCTAAAATTCTCTTTTTTGATTGTGTCTCTGCCCAGCTTTGGTATCAGCATGATGCTGGCCTCATAAAATGAGTTAGGAAGGATTCCCTCTTTTTCTATTGATTGGAATAGTTTCTGAAGTAATGGTTCCAGTTCCTCCTTGTACCTCTGGTAGAATTCGGCTGTGAACCCATCTGATCCTGGACTCTTTTTGGTTGGTAAGCCATTGATTATTGCCACAAATTCAGCTCATGTTATTAGTCTATTCAGAGATTCAACTTCTTCCTGGTTTAGTCATGGGAGAGTGTATGTGTCGAGGAATTTATCCCTTTCTTTTTTTTTTAATTTTTTTTCTTTTTATCATTATTTTTATTATTATTATTATTATTATACTTTAGGCTCTATGGTACATGTGCGCAACGTGCAGGTAAGCTACATGTGTATACATGTGCCATGCTGGTGCGCTGCACCCACCAACTCGTCATCTAGCATTAGGTATATCTCCCAATGCTGTCCCTCGCCCCTCCCCCCAGCCCACAACAGTCCCCGAAGTGTGATGTTCCCCTTCTTGTGTCCACGTGTTCTCATTGTTCATTTCCCACCTATGAGTGAGAATATGTGGTGTTTGGTTTTTTGTTCTTGCGATAGTTTACTGAGAACGATGATTTCCAATTTCATCCATGTCCCTACAAAGGATATGAACTCATCATTTTTTATGGCAGCCTAGTATTCCATGGTGTATATGTTCCACATTTTCTTAATCCAGTCTATCATTGTTGGACATTTGGGTTGGTTCCAAGTCTTTGCTATTGTGTATAATGCCGCAATAAACATACGTGTGCATGTGTCTTTATAGCAGCATGATTTATAGTCCTTTGGGTATATACCCAGTAATGGGATGGCTGGGTCAAATGGAATTTCTAGTTCTAGATCCCTGAGGAATCGCCACAGTGACCTCCACAAGGGTTGAACTAGTTTACAGTCCCACCAACAGTGTAAAAGTGTTCCTATTTCTCCACATCCTCTCCAGCACCTGTTGTTTCTTGACTTTTTAATGATTGCCATTCTATCTGGTGTGAGATGGTATCTCATTGTGGTTTTGATTTGCATTTCTCTCATGGCCAGTGATGGTGAGCATTTTTTCACGTGTTTTTTGGCTGCATAAATGTCTTCTTTTGAGGAGTGTCTGTTCATGTCCTTCGCCCACTTTTTGATGGGGTTGTTTGGTGTTTTCTTGTAAATTTGTTGGAGTGCATTGTAGATTCTGGATATTAGCCCTTTGTCAGATGAGTAGGTTGCGAAAATTTTCTCCCATTTTGTAGGTTGCCTGTTCACTCTGACGGTAGTTTCCTTTGCTGTGCAGAAGCTCTTTAGTTTAATTAGATCCCATTTGTCAATTTTGGCTTTTGTTGCCATTGCTTTTGGTGTTTTAGACATGAACTCCTTGCCCATGCCTATGTCCTGAATGGTATTGCCTAGGTTTTCTTCTAGGGTTTTTATGGTTTTAGGTCTAACGTTTAAGTCTTTAATCCATGTTGAGTTGATTTTTGTATAAGGTGTAAGGAAGGGATCCAGTTTCAGCTTTCTACATGTGGCTAGCCAGTTTTCCCAGCACCATTTATTAAATAGGGATTCCTTTCTCCATTTCTTGTTTTTGTCAGGTTTGTCAAAGATCAGATAGTTGTAGATAGGTGGCATTATTTCTGACGGCTCTGTTCTGTTCCATTGATCTATATCTCTGTTTTGGTACCAGTACCATGCTGTTTTGGTTACTGTAGCCTTGTAGTATAGTTTGAAGTCAGGTAGCGTGATGCCTCCAGCTTTGTTCTTTTGGCTTAGGATTGACTTGGTGATGCGGGCTCTTTTTTGGTTTCATATGGACTTTAAAGTAGTTTTTTCCAATTCTGTGAAGAAAGTCATTGGTAACTTGATGGGGATGGCATTGAATCTGTAAATTACCTTGGGAAGGATGGCCATTTTCATGATATTGATTCTTCCTACCCATGAGCATGGAATGTTCTTCCATTTGTTTGTATCCTCTTTTATTTCCTTGAGCAGTGGTTTGTAGTTTTCTCCTTGAAGAGGTCCTTCACATCCCTTGTAAGTTGGATTCCTAGGTATTTTATTCTCTTTGAAGCAATTGTGAATGGGAGCTCACTCATGATTTGGCTCTCTGTTTGTCTGTTATTGATGTATAAGAATGCTTGTGATTTTTGTACATTGATTTTGTATCCTGAGACTTTGCTGAAGTTGCTTATCAGCTTAAGGAGATTTTGGGCTGAGACAATGGGGTTTTGTAGATATACTATCACGTCATCTGCAAACAGGGACAATTTGACTTCCTTTTTTCCTAATTGAATACCCTTGATTTCCTTCTCTTGCCTAATTGCCCTGGCCAGAACTTCCAACACTATGTTGAATAGAAGTGGTGAGAGAGGGCATCCCTGTCTTGTGCCAGTTTTCAAAGTGAATGCTTCCAGTTTTTGCCCATTCAGTATGATATTGGCTGTGGGGTTGTCATAAATAGCTCTTATTATTTTGAGATACGACCCACCAATACCTAATTTGTTGAGAGTTTTTAGCATGAAGGGTTGTTGAATTTTGTCAAAGGCCTTTTCTTCATGTATTGATTTAATCATGTGGTTTTTGACTTTGGTTCTGTTTTTATGCTGGATTACATTTATTGATTTGCGTATATTGAACCAGCCTTGCATCCCAGGGATGAAGCCCACTTGATCATGGTGGATAAGCTGTTTGATGTGCTGCTGGATTCGGTTTGCCAGTAATTTATTGAGGATTTTTGCATCAATATTCATCAAGGATATTGGTCTAAAATTGTCTTTTTTGGTTGTGTCTCTGCCCAGCTTTGGTATCAGCATGATGCTGGCCTCATAAAACGAGTTAGGAAGGATTCCCTCTTTTTCTATTGATTGGAATAGTTTCTGAAGTAATGGTTCCAGTTCCTCGTTTTACCTCTGGTAGAATTCGGCTGTGAACCCATCTGATCCTGGACTCTTTTTGGTTGGTAAGCTATTGATTATTGCCGCAATTTCAGCTCCTGTTATTAGTCTATTCAGAGATTCAACTTCTTCCTGGTTTAGTCATGGGAGAGTGTATGTGTCGCGGAATTTATCCCTTTCTTTTTTTTTTTAATTTTTTTTCATTTTATCATTAATATTATTATTATTATTTTTATTATTATTATACTTTAGGCTCTATGGTACACGTGCGCAACGTGCAGGTAAGCTACATAAGTATACATGTGCCATGCTGGTGCGCTGCACCCACCAACTCGTCATCTAGCATTAGGTATATCTCCCAATGCTGTCCCTCCCCCCTCCACCCAGCCCACAACAGTCCCCGAAGTGTGATGTTCCCCTTCCTGTGTCCATGTGTTCTCATTTTTCAATTCCCACCTATGAGTGAGAATATGTGGTGTTTGGTTTTTTGTTCTTGCGATAGTTTACTGAGAATGATGATTTCCATTTTCATCCATGTCCCTACAATGGATATGAACTCATCATTTTTTATGGCTGCATAGTATTCCATGGTGTATATGTGCCACATTTTCTTAATCCAGTCTATCATTGTTGGACATTTGGGTTGGTTCCAAGTCTTTGCTATTGTTTATAATACCGCAATAAACATACGTGTGCATGTGTCTTTATGGCAGTATGATTTATAGTCCTTTGGGTATATACCCAGTAATGGGATGGCTGGGTCAAATGGAATTTCTAGTTCTAGATCCCTGAGGAATCGCCACAGTGACTTCCACAAGGGTTGAACTAGTTTGCAGTCCCACCAACGGTGTAAAAGTGTTCCTATTTCTCCACATCCTCTCCAGCACCTGTTGTTTCCTGACTTTTTAACGATTGCCATTCTAACTGGTTTGAGATGGTATCTCATTGTGGTTTTGATTTGCATTTCTCTGATGGCCAGTGATGGTGAGCATTTTTTCATGTGTTTTTTGGCTGCATAAACGTCTTCTTTTGAGGAGTGTCTGTTCATGTCCTTCGCCCACTTTTTGATGGGGTTGTTTGGTGTTTTCTTGTAAATTTGTTGGTGTTCATTGTAGATTCTGGATATTAGCCCTTTGTCAGATGAGTAGGTTGCGAAAATTTTCTCCCATTTTGTAGGTTGCCTGTTCACTCTGATGGTAGTTTCCTTTGCTGTGCAGAAGCTCTTTAGTTCAATTAGATCCCATTTGTCAATTTTGGCTTTTGTTGCCATTGCTTTTGGTGTTTTAGACATGAAGTCCTTGCCCATGCCTTTGTCCTGAATGGTATTGCCTAGGTTTTCTTCTAGGGTTTTTATGGTTTTAGGTCTAACGTTTAAGTCTTTAATCCATCTTGAGTTGATTTTTGTATAAGGTGTAAGGAAGGGATCCAGTTTCAGCTTTCTACATGTGGCTAGCCAGTTTTCCCAGCACCATTTATTAAATAGGGAATCCTTTCTCTATTTCTTGTTTTTGTCAAGTTTGTCAAAGATCAGATTGTTGTAGATATGTGGCATTATTTCTGACGGCTCTGTTCTGTTCCATTGATCTATATCTCTGTTTGGTACCAGTACCATGCTGTTTTGGTTACTGTAGCCTTGTAGTATAGTTTGAAGTCAGGTAGCGTGATGCCTCCAGCTTTGTTCTTTTGGCTTAGGATTGACTTGGTGATGCGGGCTCTTTTTTGGTTCCATATGAACTTTAAAGTAGTTTTTTCCAATTCTCTGAAGAAAGTCATTGGTAACTTGATGGGGATGGCATTGAATCTGTAAATTACCTTGGGAAGGATGGCCATTTTCATGATATTGATTCTTCCTACCCATGAGCATGGAGTGTTCTTCCATTTGTTTGTATCCTCTTTTATTTCCTTGAGCAGTGGTTTGTAGTTTTCTCCTTGAAGAGGTCCTTCACATCCCTTGGAAGTTGGATTCCTAGGTATTTTATTCTCTTTGAAGCAATTGTGAATGGGAGTTCACTCATGATTTGGCTCTCTGTTTGTCTGTTATTGATGTATAAGAATGCTTGTGATTTTTGTCCATTGATTTTGTATCCTGAGACTTTGCTGAAGTTGCTTATCAGCTTAAGGAGATTTTGGGCTGAGACAATGGGGTTTTCTAGATATACTATCACGTCATCTGCAAACAGGGACAATTTGACTTCTTTTTTTCCTAATTGAATACCCTTGATTTCCTTCTCTTGCCTAATTGCCCTGGCCAGAACTTCCAACACTATGTTGAATACAAGTGGTGAGAGAGGGCATCCCTGTCTTGTGCCAGTTTTCAAAGTGAATGCTTCCAGTTTTTGCCCATTCAGTATGATATTGGCTGTGGGTTTGTCATAAATAGCTCTTATTATTTTGAGATACGACCCATCAATACCCAATTTATTGAGAGTTTTTAGCATGAAGGGTTGTTGAATTTTGTCAAAGGCCGTTTCTTCACGTATTGAGATAATCATGTGGTTTTTGACTTTGGTTCTGTTTATATGCTGGATAACATTTATTGATTTGCGTATATTGAACCAGCCTTGCATCCCAAGAATGAAGCCCACTTGATCATGGTGGATAAGCTGTCTGATGTGCTGCTGGATTCGGTTTGCCAGTAATTTATTGAGGATTTTTGCATCAATATTCATCAAGGATATTGGTCTAAAATTCTCTTTTTTGATTGTGTCTCTGCCCAGCTTTGGTATCAGCATGATGCTGGCCTCATAAAATGAGTTAGGAAGGATTCCCTCTTTTTCTATTGATTGGAATAGTTTCTGAAGTAATGGTTCCAGTTCCTCCTTGTACCTCTGGTAGAATTCGGCTGTGAACCCATCTGATCCTGGACTCTTTTTGGTTGGTAAGCCATTGATTATTGCCACAAATTCAGCTCATGTTATTAGTCTATTCAGAGATTCAACTTCTTCCTGGTTTAGTCATGGGAGAGTGTATGTGTCGAGGAATTTATCCCTTTCTTTTTTTTTTAATTTTTTTTCTTTTTATCATTATTTTTATTATTATTATTATTATTATACTTTAGGCTCTATGGTACATGTGCGCAACGTGCAGGTAAGCTACATGTGTATACATGTGCCATGCTGGTGCGCTGCACCCACCAACTCGTCATCTAGCATTAGGTATATCTCCCAATGCTGTCCCTCGCCCCTCCCCCCAGCCCACAACAGTCCCCGAAGTGTGATGTTCCCCTTCTTGTGTCCACGTGTTCTCATTGTTCATTTCCCACCTATGAGTGAGAATATGTGGTGTTTGGTTTTTTGTTCTTGCGATAGTTTACTGAGAACGATGATTTCCAATTTCATCCATGTCCCTACAAAGGATATGAACTCATCATTTTTTATGGCTGCCTAGTATTCCATGGTGTATATGTTCCACATTTTCTTAATCCAGTCTATCATTGTTGGACATTTGGGTTGGTTCCAAGTCTTTGCTATTGTGTATAATGCCGCAATAAACATACGTGTGCATGTGTCTTTATAGCAGCATGATTTATGGTCCTTTGGGTATATACCCAGTAATGGGATGGCTGGGTCAAATGGAATTTCTAATTCTAGATCCCTGAGGAATCGCCGCAGTGACTTCCACAAGGGTTGAACTAGTTTACAGTCCCACCAACAGTGTAAAAGTGTTCCTATTTCTCCACATCCTCTCCAGCACCTGTTGTTTCCTGACTTTTTAATGATTGCCATTCTAACTGGTGTGAGATGGTATCTCATTGTGGTTTTGATTTGCATTTCTCTGATGGCCAGTGATGGTGAGCATTTTTTCATGTGTTTTTTGGCTGCATAAATGTCTTCTTTGGAGGAGTGTCTGTTCATGTCCTTCGCCCACTTTTTGATGGGGTTGTTTGGTGTTTTCTTGTAAATTTGTTGGAGTTCATTGTAGATTCTGGATATTAGCCCTTTGTCAGATGAGTAGGTGGCGAAAATTTTCTCCCATTTTGTAGGTTGCCTGTTCACTCTGATGGTAGTTTCCTTTGCTGTGCAGAAGCTCTTTAGTTCAATTAGATCCCATTTGTCAATTTTGGCTTTTGTTGCCATTGCTTTTGGTGTTTTAGACATGAAGTCCTTGCCCATGCCTATGTCCTGAATGGTATTGCCTAGGTTTTCTTCTTGGGTTTTTATGGTTTTAGGTCTAACGTTTAAGTCTTTAATCCATCTTGAGTTGATATTTGTATAAGGTGTAAGGAAGGGATCCAGTTTCAGCTTTCTACATGTGGCTAGCCAGTTTTCCCAGCACCATTTATTAAATAGGGAATCCTTTCTCTATTTCTTGTTTTTGTCAAGTTTGTCAAAGATCAGATTGTTGTAGATATGTGGCATTATTTCTGACGTCTCTGTTCTGTTCCATTGATCTATATCTCTGTTTGGTACCAGTACCATGCTGTTTTGGTTACTGTAGCCTTGTAGTATAGTTTGAAGTCAGGTAGCGTGATGCCTCCAGCTTTGTTCTTTTGGCTTAGGATTGACTTGGTGATTCGGGCTCTTTTTTCGTTCCATATGAACTTTAAAGTAGTTTTTTCCAATTCTCTGAAGAAAGTCATTGGTAACTTGATGGGGATGGCATTGAATCTGTAAATTACCTTGGGAAGGATGGCCATTTTCATGATATTGATTCTTCCTACCCATGAGCATGGAATGTTCTTCCATTTGTTTGTATCCTCTTTTATTTCCTTGAGCAGTGGTTTGTGGTTTTCTCCTTGAAGAGGTCCTTCACATCCCTTGGAAGTTGGATTCCTAGGTATTTTGTTCTCTTTGAAGCAATTGTGAATGGGAGTTGACTCATGATTTGGCTCTCTGTTTGTCTGTTATTGACGTATAAGAATGCTTGTGATTTTTGTCCATTGATTTTGTATCCTGAGACTTTGCTGAAGTTGCTTATCAGCTTAAGGAGATTTTGGGCTGAGACAATGGGGTTTTCTAGATATACTATCACGTCATCTGCAAACAGGGACAATTTGACTTCTTTTTTTCCTAATTGAATACCCTTGATTTCCTTCTCTTGCCTAATTGCCCTGGCCAGAACTTCCAACACTATGTTGAATACAAGTGGTGAGAGAGGGCATCCCTGTCTTGTGCCAGTTTTCAAAGTGAATGCTTCCAGTTTTTGCCCATTCAGTATGATATTGGCTGTGGGTTTGTCATAAATAGCTCTTATTATTTTGAGATACGACCCATCAATACCCAATTTATTGAGAGTTTTTAGCATGAAGGGTTGTTGAATTTTGTCAAAGGCCGTTTCTTCACGTATTGAGATAATCATGTGGTTTTTGACTTTGGTTCTGTTTATATGCTGGATAACATTTATTGATTTGCGTATATTGAACCAGCCTTGCATCCCAAGAATGAAGCCCACTTGATCATGGTGGATAAGCTGTCTGATGTGCTGCTGGATTCGGTTTGCCAGTAATTTATTGAGGATTTTTGCATCAATATTCATCAAGGATATTGGTCTAAAATTCTCTTTTTTGATTGTGTCTCTGCCCAGCTTTGGTATCAGCATGATGCTGGCCTCATAAAATGAGTTAGGAAGGATTCCCTCTTTTTCTATTGATTGGAATAGTTTCTGAAGTAATGGTTCCAGTTCCTCCTTTTACCTCTGGTAGAATTCGGCTGTGAACCCATCTGATCCTGGACTCTTTTTGGTTGGTAAGCCATTGATTATTGCCACAAATTCAGCTCATGTTATTAGTCTATTCAGAGATTCAACTTCTTCCTGGTTTAGTCATGGGAGAGTGTATGTGTCGAGGAATTTATCCCTTTCTTTTTTTTTTAATTTTTTTTCTTTTTATCATTATTTTTATTATTATTATTATTATTATACTTTAGGCTCTATGGTACATGTGCGCAACGTGCAGGTAAGCTACATGTGTATACATGTGCCATGCTGGTGCGCTGCACCCACCAACTCGTCATCTAGCATTAGGTATATCTCCCAATGCTGTCCCTCGCCCCTCCCCCCAGCCCACAACAGTCCCCGAAGTGTGATGTTCCCCTTCTTGTGTCCACGTGTTCTCATTGTTCATTTCCCACCTATGAGTGAGAATATGTGGTGTTTGGTTTTTTGTTCTTGCGATAGTTTACTGAGAACGATGATTTCCAATTTCATCCATGTCCCTACAAAGGATATGAACTCATCATTTTTTATGGCTGCCTAGTATTCCATGGTGTATATGATCCACATTTTCTTAATCCAGTCTATCATTGTTGGACATTTGGGTTGGTTCCAAGTCTTTGCTATTGTGTATAATGCCGCAATAAACATACGTGTGCATGTGTCTTTATAGCAGCATGATTTATGGTCCTTTGGGTATATACCCAGTAATGGGATGGCTGGGTCAAATGGAATTTCTAATTCTAGATCCCTGAGGAATCGCCGCAGTGACTTCCACAAGGGTTGAACTAGTTTACAGTCCCACCAACGGTGTAAAAGTGTTCCTATTTCTCCACATCCTCTCCAGCACCTGTTGTTTCCTGACTTTTTAATGATTGCCATTCTAACTGGTGTGAGATGGTATCTCATTGTGGTTTTGATTTGCATTTCTCTGATGGCCAGTGATGGTGAGCATTTTTTCATGTGTTTTTTGGCTGCATAAATGTCTTCTTTGGAGGAGTGTCTGTTCATGTCCTTCGCCCACTTTTTGATGGGGTTGTTTGGTGTTTTCTTGTAAATTTGTTGGAGTTCATTGTAGATTCTGGATATTAGCCCTTTGTCAGATGAGTAGGTGGCGAAAATTTTCTCCCATTTTGTAGGTTGCCTGTTCACTCTGATGGTAGTTTCCTTTGCTGTGCAGAAGCTCTTTAGTTCAATTAGATCCCATTTGTCAATTTTGGCTTTTGTTGCCATTGCTTTTGGTGTTTTAGACATGAAGTTTTTGCCCATGCCTATGTCCTGAATGGTATTGCCTAGGTTTTCTTCTTGGGTTTTTATGGTTTTAGGTCTAACGTTTAAGTCTTTAATCCATCTTGAGTTGATTTTTGTATAAGGTGTAAGGAAGGGATCCAGTTTCAGCTTTCTACATGTGGCTAGCCAGTTTTCCCAGCACCATTTATTAAATAGGGAATCCTTTCTCTATTTCTTGTTTTTGTCAAGTTTGTCAAAGATCAGATTGTTGTAGATATGTGGCATTATTTCTGACGTCTCTGTTCTGTTCCATTGATCTATATCTCTGTTTGGTACCAGTACCATGCTGTTTTGGTTACTGTAGCCTTGTAGTATAGTTTGAAGTCAGGTAGCGTGATGCCTCCAGCTTTGTTCTTTTGGCTTAGGATTGACTTGGTGATGCGGGCTCTTTTTTCGTTCCATATGAACTTTAAAGTAGTTTTTTCCAATTCTCTGAAGAAAGTCATTGGTAACTTGATGGGGATGGCATTGAATCTGTAAATTACCTTGGGAAGGATGGCCATTTTCATGATATTGATTCTTCCTACCCATGAGCATGGAATGTTCTTCCATTTGTTTGTATCCTCTTTTATTTCCTTGAGCAGTGGTTTGTGGTTTTCTCCTTGAAGAGGTCCTTCACATCCCTTGGAAGTTGGATTCCTAGGTATTTTGTTCTCTTTGAAGCAATTGTGAATGGGAGTTGACTCATGATTTGGCTCTCTGTTTGTCTGTTATTGACGTATAAGAATGCTTGTGATTTTTGTCCATTGATTTTGTATCCTGAGACTTTGCTGAAGTTGCTTATCAGCTTAAGGAGATTTTGGGCTGAGACAATGGGGTTTTCTAGATATACTATCACGTCATCTGCAAACAGGGACAATTTGACTTCTTTTTTTCCTAATTGAATACCCTTGATTTCCTTCTCTTGCCTAATTGCCCTGGCCAGAACTTCCAACACTATGTTGAATACAAGTGGTGAGAGAGGGCATCCCTGTCTTGTGCCAGTTTTCAAAGTGAATGCTTCCAGTTTTTGCCCATTCAGTATGATATTGGCTGTGGGTTTGTCATAAATAGCTCTTATTATTTTGAGATACGACCCATCAATACCCAATTTATTGAGAGTTTTTAGCATGAAGGGTTGTTGAATTTTGTCAAAGGCCGTTTCTTCACGTATTGAGATAATCATGTGGTTTTTGACTTTGGTTCTGTTTATATGCTGGATAACATTTATTGATTTGCGTATATTGAACCAGCCTTGCATCCCAAGAATGAAGCCCACTTGATCATGGTGGATAAGCTGTCTGATGTGCTGCTGGATTCGGTTTGCCAGTAATTTATTGAGGATTTTTGCATCAATATTCATCAAGGATATTGGTCTAAAATTCTCTTTTTTGATTGTGTCTCTGCCCAGCTTTGGTATCAGCATGATGCTGGCCTCATAAAATGAGTTAGGAAGGATTCCCTCTTTTTCTATTGATTGGAATAGTTTCTGAAGTAATGGTTCCAGTTCCTCCTTGTACCTCTGGTAGAATTCGGCTGTGAACCCATCTGATCCTGGACTCTTTTTGGTTGGTAAGCCATTGATTATTGCCACAAATTCAGCTCATGTTATTAGTCTATTCAGAGATTCAACTTCTTCCTGGTTTAGTCATGGGAGAGTGTATGTGTCGAGGAATTTATCCCTTTCTTTTTTTTTTAATTTTTTTTCTTTTTATCATTATTTTTATTATTATTATTATTATTATACTTTAGGCTCTATGGTACATGTGCGCAACGTGCAGGTAAGCTACATGTGTATACATGTGCCATGCTGGTGCGCTGCACCCACCAACTCGTCATCTAGCATTAGGTATATCTCCCAATGCTGTCCCTCGCCCCTCCCCCCAGCCCACAACAGTCCCGAAAGTGTGATGTTCCCCTTCTTGTGTCCACGTGTTCTCATTGTTCATTTCCCACCTATGAGTGAGAATATGTGGTGTTTGGTTTTTTGTTCTTGCGATAGTTTACTGAGAACGATGATTTCCAATTTCATCCATGTCCCTACAAAGGATATGAACTCATCATTTTTTATGGCAGCCTAGTATTCCATGGTGTATATGTTCCACATTTTCTTAATCCAGTCTATCATTGTTGGACATTTGGGTTGGTTCCAAGTCTTTGCTATTGTGTATAATGCCGCAATAAACATACGTGTGCATGTGTCTTTATAGCAGCATGATTTATAGTCCTTTGGGTATATACCCAGTAATGGGATGGCTGGGTCAAATGGAATTTCTAGTTCTAGATCCCTGAGGAATCGCCACAGTGACCTCCACAAGGGTTGAACTAGTTTACAGTCCCACCAACAGTGTAAAAGTGTTCCTATTTCTCCACATCCTCTCCAGCACCTGTTGTTTCTTGACTTTTTAATGATTGCCATTCTATCTGGTGTGAGATGGTATCTCATTGTGGTTTTGATTTGCATTTCTCTCATGGCCAGTGATGGTGAGCATTTTTTCACGTGTTTTTTGGCTGCATAAATGTCTTCTTTTGAGGAGTGTCTGTTCATGTCCTTCGCCCACTTTTTGATGGGGTTGTTTGGTGTTTTCTTGTAAATTTGTTGGAGTGCATTGTAGATTCTGGATATTAGCCCTTTGTCAGATGAGTAGGTTGCGAAAATTTTCTCCCATTTTGTAGGTTGCCTGTTCACTCTGACGGTAGTTTCCTTTGCTGTGCAGAAGCTCTTTAGTTTAATTAGATCCCATTTGTCAATTTTGGCTTTTGTTGCCATTGCTTTTGGTGTTTTAGACATGAACTCCTTGCCCATGCCTATGTCCTGAATGGTATTGCCTAGGTTTTCTTCTAGGGTTTTTATGGTTTTAGGTCTAACGTTTAAGTCTTTAATCCATGTTGAGTTGATTTTTGTATAAGGTGTAAGGAAGGGATCCAGTTTCAGCTTTCTACATGTGGCTAGCCAGTTTTCCCAGCACCATTTATTAAATAGGGATTCCTTTCTCCATTTCTTGTTTTTGTCAGGTTTGTCAAAGATCAGATAGTTGTAGATATGTGGCATTATTTCTGACGGCTCTGTTCTGTTCCATTGATCTATATCTCTGTTTTGGTACCAGTACCATGCTGTTTTGGTTACTGTAGCCTTGTAGTATAGTTTGAAGTCAGGTAGCGTGATGCCTCCAGCTTTGTTCTTTTGGCTGAGGATTGACTTGGTGATGCGGGCTCTTTTTTGGTTCCATATGAACTTTAAAGTAGTTTTTTCCAATTCTGTGAAGAAAGTCATTGGTAACTTGGTGGGGATGGCATTGAATCTGTAAATTACCTTGGGAAGGATGGCCATTTTCATGATATTGATTCTTCCTACCCATGAGCATGGAAAGTTCTTCCATTTGTTTGTATCCTCTTTTATTTCCTTGAGCAGTGGTTTGTAGTTTTCTCCTTGAAGAGGTCCTTCACATCCCTTGTAAGTTGGATTCCTAGGTATTTTATTCTCTTTGAAGCAATTGTGAATGGGAGCTCACTCATGATTTGGCTCTCTGTTTGTCTGTTATTGATGTATAAGAATGCTTGTGATTTTTGTACATTGATGTTGTATCCTGAGACTTTGCTGAAGTTGCTTATCAGCTTAAGGAGATTTTGGGCTGAGACAATGGGGTTTTCTAGATATACTATCACGTCATCTGCAAACAGGGACAATTTGACTTCCTTTTCTCCTAATTGAATACCCTTGATTTCCTTCTCTTGCCTAATTGCCCTGGCCAGAACTTCCAACACTATGTTGAATAGAAGTGGTGAGAGAGGGCATCCCTGTCTTGTGCCAGTTTTCAAAGTGAATGCTTCCAGGTTTTGCCCATTCAGTATGATATTGGCTGTGGGTTTGTCATAAATAGCTCTTATTATTTTGAGATACGACCCATCAATACCTAATTTATTGAGAGTTTTTAGCATGAAGGGTTGCTGAATTTTGTCAAAGGCCTTTACTTCATGTATTGAGATAATCATGTGGTTTTTGACTTTGGTTCTGTTTATATGCTGGATTACATTTATTGATTTGCGTATATTGAACCAGCCTTGCATCCCAGGGATGAAGCCCACTTGATCACGGTGGATAAGCTGTTTGATGTGCTGCTGGATTCGGTTTGCCAGTAATTTATTGAGGATTTTTGCATCAATATCCATCAAGGATATTGCTCTAAAATTCTCTTTATTGGTTGTGTCTCTGCCCAGATTTGGTATCAGCATGACGCTGGCCTCATAAAGTGAGTTAGGAAGGATTCCCTCTTTTTCAATTGATTGGAATAGTTTCTGAAGTAATGGTTCCAGTTCCTCCTTGTACCTCCGGTAGAATTCGGCTGTGAACCCATCTGATCCTGGACTCTTTTTGGTTGGTAAGCCATTGATTATTGCCGCAATTTCAGCTCCTGTTATTAGTCTGTTCAGAGATTCAACTTCTTCCTGGTTTAGTCATGGGAGAGTGTATGTGTCGAGGAATTTATACCTTTCTTTTTTTTTTAATTTTTCTTCTTTTTATCATTATTATTATTATTATTATCATTATTATTATTATTATACTTTAGGCTCTATGGTACATGTGCGCAACGTGCAGGTAAGCTACATATGTCTACATGTGCCATGCTGGTGCGCTGCACCCACCAACTCGTCATCTAGCATTAGGTATATCTCCCAATGCTGTCCCTCCCCCCTCCCCCCACGCCACCACAGTCCCCGAAGTGTGATGTTCCCCTTCCTGTGTCCATGTGTTCTCATTGTTCAATTCCCACCTATGAGTGAGAATATGTGGTGTTTGTTTTTTTGTTCTTGCGATAGTTTACTGAGAACGATGATTTCCAATTTCATCCGTGTCCCTACAAAGGATATGAACTCATCCTTTTTTATGGCTGCCTAGTATTCCATGGTGTATATGTGCCACATTTTCTTAATCCCGTCTATCACTGTTGGACATTTGGGTTGGTTCCAAGTCTTTGCTGTTGTGTATAATGCCGCAATAAACATACGTGTGCATGTGTCTTTATAGCAGCATGATTTATAGTCCTTTGGGTATATACCCAGTAATGGGATGGCTGGGTCAAATGGAATTTCTAGTTCTAGATCCCTGAGGAATCGCCACAGTGACCTCCACAAGGGTTGAACTAGTTTACAGTCCCACCAACAGTGTAAAAGTGTTCCTATTTCTCCACATCCTCTCCAGCAGCTGTTGTTTCCTGACTTTTTAATGATTGCCATTCTATCTGGTGTGAGATGGTATCTCATTATGGTTTTGATTTGCATTTCTCTCATGGCCAGTGATGGTGAGCATTTTTTCACGTGTTTTTTTTCTGCATAAATGTCTTCTTTTGAGGAGTGTCTATTCATGTCCTTCGCCCACTTTTTGATGGGGTTGTTTGGTGTTTTCTTGTAAATTTGTTGGAGTTCATTGTAGATTCTGGATATTAGCCCTTTTTCAGATGAGTAGGTTGCGAAAATATTCTCCCATTTTGCAGGCTGCCTGTTCACTCTGACGGTACTTTCCTTTGCTGTGCAGAAGCTCTTTAGTTTAATTAGATCCCATTTGTCAATTTTGGCTTTTGTTGCCATTGCTTTTGGTGTTTTAGACATGAACTCCTTGCCCATGCCTATGTCCTGAATGGTATTGCCTAGGATTTCTTCTAGGGTTTTTATGGTTTTAGGTCTAACGTTTAAGTCTTTAATCCATGTTGAGTTGATTTTTGTATAAGGTGTAAGGAAGGGATCCAGTTTCAGCTTTCTACATGTGGCTAGCCAGTTTTCCCAGCACCATTTATTAAATAGGGATTCCTTTCTCCATTTCTTGTTTTTGTCAGGTTTGTCAAAGATCAGATAGTTGTAGATATGTGGCATTATTTCTGACGGCTCTGTTCTGTTCCATTGATCTATATCTCTGTTTTGGTACCAGTACCATGCTGTTTGGGTTACTGTAGCCTTGTAGTATAGTTTGAAGTCAGGTAGCGTGATGCCTCCAGCTTTGTTCTTTTGGCTGAGGATTGACTTGGTGATGCGGGCTCTTTTTTGGTTCCATATGAACTTTAAAGTAGTTTTTTCCAATTCTGTGAAGAAAGTCATTGGTAACTTGGTAGGGATGGCATTGAATCTGTAAATTACCTTGGGAAGGATGGCCATTTTCATGATATTGATTCTTCCTACCCATGAGCATGGAATATTCTTCCATTTGTTTGTATCCTCTTTTATTTCCTTGAGCAGTGGTTTGTAGTTTTCTCCTTGAAGAGGTCCTTCACATCCCTTGTAAGTTGGATTCCTAGGTATTTTATTATCCTTGAAGCAATTGTGAATGGGAGTTCACTCATGATTTGGCTCTCTGTTTGTGTGTTATTGATGTATAAGAATGCTTGTGATTTTTGTACATTGATGTTGTATCCTGAGACTTTGCTGAAGTTGCTTATCAGCTTAAGGAGATTTTGGGCTGAGACAATGGGGTTTTCTAGATATACTATCACGTCATCTGCAAACAGGGACAATTTGACTTCCTTTTCTCCTAATTGAATACCCTTGATTTCCTTCTCTTGCCTAATTGCCCTGGCCAGAACTTCCAACACTATGTTGAATAGAAGTGGTGAGAGAGGGCATCCCTGTCTTGTGCCAGTTTTCAAAGTGAATGCTTCCAGGTTTGCCCATTCAGTATGATATTGGCTGTGGGTTTGTCATAAATAGCTCCTATTATTTTGAGATACGACCCATCAATACCTAATTTATTGAGAGTTTTTAGCATGAAGGGTTGTTGAATTTTGTCAAAGGCCTTTACTTCATGTATTGAGATAATCATGTGGTTTTTGACTTTGGTTCTGTTTATATGCTGGATTACATTTATTGATTTGCGTATATTGAACCAGCCTTGCATCCCAGGGATGAAGCCCACTTGATCATGGTGGATAAGCTGTTTGATGTGCTGCTGGATTCGGTTTGCCAGTAATTTATTGAGGATTTTTGCATCAATATTCATCAAGGATATTGGTGTAAAATTCTCTTTTTTGGTTGTGTCTCTGCCCAGCTTTGGTATCAGCATGATGCTGGCCTCATAAAATGAGTTAGGAAGGATTCCCTCTTTTTCTATTGATTGGAATAGTTTCTGAAGTAATGGTTCCAGTTCCTCCTTGTACCTCCGGTAGAATTCGGCTGTGAACCCATCTGATCCTGGACTCTTTTTGGTTGGTAAGCCATTGATTATTGCGGCAATTTCTGCTCCTGTTATTAGTCTATTCAGAGATTCAACTTCTTCCTGGTTTAGTCATGGGAGAGTGTATGTGTCGAGGAATTTATACCTTTTTTTTTTTAATTTTTCTTCTTTTTATCATTATTATTATTATTATTATCATTATTATAATTATTATACTTTAGGCTCTATGGTACATGTGCGCAACGTGCAGGTAAGCTACATATGTCTACATGTGCCATGCTGGTGCGCTGCACCCACCAACTCGTCATCTAGCATTAGGTATATCTCCCAATGCTGTCCCTCCCCCCTCCCCCCACGCCACCACAGTCCCCGAAGTGTGATGTTCCCCTTCCTGTGTCCATGTGTTCTCATTGTTCAATTCCCACCTATGAGTGAGAATATGTGGTGTTTGGTTTTTTGTTCTTGCGATAGTTTACTGAGAACGATGATTTCCAATTTCATCCATGTCCCTACAAAGGATATGAACTCATCCTTTTTTATGGCTGCCTAGTATTCCATGGTGTATATGTGCCACATTATCTTAATCCAGTCTATCACTGTTGGACATTTGGGTTGGTTCCAAGTCTTTGCTGTTGTGTATAATGCCGAAATAAACATACGTGTGCATGTGTCTTTATAGCAGCATGATTTATAGTCCTTTGGGTATATACTCAGTAATGGGATGGCTGGGTCAAATGGAATTTCTAGTTCTAGATCCCTGAGGAATCGCCACAGTGACCTCCACAAGGGTTGAACTAGTTTACAGTCCCACAAACAGTGTAAAAGTGTTCCTATTTCTCCACATCCTCTCCAGCACCTGTTGTTTCCTGACTTTTTAATGATTGCCATTCTATCTGGTGTGAGATGGTATCTCATTGTGGTTTTGATTTGCATTTCTCTCATGGCCAGTGATGGTGAGCATTTTTTCACGTGTTTTTTGGCTGCATAAATGTCTTCTTTTGAGGAGTGTCTGTTCATGTCCTTCGCCCACTTTTTGATGGGGTTGTTTGGTGTTTTCTTGTAAATTTGTTGGAGTGCATTGTAGATTCTGGATATTAGCCCTTTGTCAGATGAGTAGGTTGCGAAAATTTTCTCCCATTTTGTAGGTTGCCTGTTCACTCTGACGGGAGTTTCCTTTGCTGTGCAGAAGCTCTTTAGTTTAATTAGATCCCATTTGTCAATTTTGGCTTTTGTTGCCATTGCTTTTGGTGTTTTAGACATGAACTCCTTGCCCATGCCTATGTCCTGAATGGTATTGCCTAGGTTTTCTTCTAGGGTTTTTATGGTTTTAGGTCTAACGTTTAAGTCTTTAATCCATGTTGAGTTGATTTTTGTATAAGGTGTAAGGAAGGGATCCAGTTTCAGCTTTCTACATGTGGCTAGCCAGTTTTCCCAGCACCATTTATTAAATAGGGATTCCTTTCTCCATTTCTTGTTTTTGTCAGGTTTGTCAAAGATCAGATAGTTGTAGATATGTGGCATTATTTCTGACGGCTCTGTTCTGTTCCATTGATCTATATCTCCGTTTTGGTACCAGTACCATGCTGTTTGGGTTACTGTAGCCTTGTAGTATAGTTTGAAGTCAGGTAGCGTGATGCCTCCAGCTTTGTTCTTTTGGCTTAGGATTGACTTGGTGATGCGGGCTCTTTTTTGGTTCCATATGAACTTCAAAGTAGTTTTTTCCAATTCTGTGAAGAAAGTCACTGGTAACTTGGTGGGGATGGCATTGAATCTGTAAATTACCTTGGAAAGGATGGCCATTTTCATGATATTGATTCTTCCTACCCATGAGCATGGAATGTTCTTCCATTTGTTTGTATCCTCTTTTATTTCCTTGAGCAGTGGTTTGTAGTTTTCTCCTTGAAGAGGTCCTTCACATCCCTTGTAAGTTGGATTCCTAGGTATTTTATTCTCTTTGAAGCAATTGTGAATGGGAGCTCACTCATGATTTGGCTCTCTGTTTGTCTGTTATTGATGTATAAGAATGCTTGTGATTTTTGTACATTGATGTTGTATCCTGAGACTTTGCTGAAGTTGCTTATCAGCTTAAGGAGATTTTGGGCTGAGACAATGGGGTTTTCTAGATATACTATCACGTCATCTGCAAACAGGGACAATTTGACTTCCTTTTCTCCTAATTGAATACCCTTGATTTCCTTCTCTTGCCTAATTGCCCTGGCCAGAACTTCCAACACTATGTTGAATAGAAGTGGTGAGAGAGGGCATCCCTGTCTTGTGCCAGTTTTCAAAGTGAATGCTTCCAGGTTTTGCCCATTCAGTATGATATTGGCTGTGGGTTTGTCATAAATAGCTCTTATTATTTTGAGATACGACCCATCAATACCTAATTTATTGAGAGTTTTTAGCATGAAGGGTTGTTGAATTTTGTCAAAGGCCTTTTCTTCATGTATTGAGATAATCATGTGGTTTTTGACTTTGGTTCTGTTTATATGCTGGATTACATTTATTGATTTGCGTATATTGAACCAGCCTTGCATCCCAGGGATGAAGCCCACTTGATCATGGTGGATAAGCTGTTTGATGTGCTGCTGGATTCGGTTTGCCAGTAATTTATTGAGGATTTTTGCATCAATATTCATCAAGGATATTGGTCTAAAATTCTCTTTTTTGGTTGTGTCTCTGCCCAGCTTTGGTATCAGCATGATGCTGGCCTCATAAATTGAGTTAGGAAGGATTCCCTCTTTTTCTATTGATTGGAATAGTTTCTGAAGTAATGGTTCCAGTTCCTCCTTGTACCTCCGGTAGAATTCGGCTGTGAACCCATCTGATCCTGGACTCTTTTTGGTTGGTAAGCCATTGATTATTGCCGCAATTTCAGCTCCTGTTATTAGTCTATTCAGAGATTCAACTTCTTCCTGGTTTAGTCATGGGAGAGTGTATGTGTCGAGGAATTTATACCTTTCTTTTTTTTTTAATTTTTCTTCTTTTTATCATTATTATTATTATTATCATTATTATTATTATTATACTTTAGGCTCTATGGTACGTGTGCGCTACGTGCAGGTAAGCTACATATGTCTACATGTGCCATGCTGGTGCGCTGCACCCACCAACTCGTCATCTAGCATTAGGTATATCTCCCAATGCTGTCCCTCCCCCCTCCCCCCACGCCACCACAGTCCCCGAAGTGTGATGTTCCCCTTCCTGTGTCCATGTGTTCTCATTGTTCAATTCCCACCTATGAGTGAGAATATGTGGTGTTTGGTTTTTTGTTCTTGCGATAGTTTACTGAGAACGATGATTTCCAATTTCATCCATGTCCCTACAAAGGATATGAACTCATCATTTTTTATGGCTGCCTAGTATTCCATGGTGTATATGTGCCACATTTTCTTAATCCAGTCTATCACTGTTGGACATTTGGGTTGGTTCCAAGTCTTTGCTGTTGTGTATAATGCCGCAATAAACATACGTGTGCATGTGTCTTTATAGCAGCATGATTGATAGTCCTTTGGGTATATACCCAGTAATGGGATGGCTGGGTCAAATGGAATTTCTAGTTCTAGATCCCTGAGGAATCGCCACAGTGACCTCCACAAGGGTTGAACTAGTTTACAGTCCCACCAACAGTGTAAAAGTGTTCCTATTTCTCCACATCCTCTCCAGCACCTGTTGTTTCTTGACTTTTTAATGATTGCCATTCTATCTGGTGTGAGATGGTATCTCATTGTGGTTTTGATTTGCATTTCTCTCATGGCCAGTGATGGTGAGCATTTTTTCACGTGTTTTTTGGCTGCATAAATGTCTTCTTTTGAGGAGTGTCTGTTCATGTCCTTCGCCCACTTTTTGATGGGGTTGTTTGGTGTTTTCTTGTAAATTTGTTGGAGTGCATTGTAGATTCTGGATATTAGCCCTTTGTCAGATGAGTAGGTTGCGAAAATTTTCTCCCATTTTGTAGGTTGCCTGTTCACTCTGACGGTAGTTTCCTTTGCTGTGCAGAAGCTCTTTAGTTTAATTAGATCCCATTTGTCAATTTTGGCTTTTGTTGCCATTGCTTTTGGTGTTTTAGACATGAACTCCTTGCCCATGCCTATGTCCTGAATGGTATTGCCTAGGTTTTCTTCTAGGGTTTTTACGGTTTTAGGTCTAACGTTTAAGTCTTTAATCCATGTTGAGTTGATTTTTGTATAAGGTGTAAGGAAGGGATCCAGTTTCAGCTTTCTACATGTGGCTAGCCAGTTTTCCCAGCACCATTTATTAAATAGGGATTCCTTTCTCCATTTCTTGTTTTTGTCAGGTTTGTCAAAGATCAGATAGTTGTAGATATGTGGCATTATTTCTGACGGCTCTGTTCTGTTCCATTGATCTATATCTCTGTTTTGGTACCAGTACCATGCTGTTTGGGTTACTGTAGCCTTGTAGTATAGTTTGAAGTCAGGTAGCGTGATGCCTCCAGCTTTTTTCTTTTGGCTGAGGATTGACTTGGTGATGCGGGCTCTTTTTTGGTTCCATATGAACTTTAAAGTAGTTTTTTCCAATTTTGTGAAGAAAGTCATTGGTAACTTGGTGGGGATGGCATTGAATCTGTAAATTACCTTGGGAAGGATGGCCATTTTCTTGATATTGATTCTTCCTACCCATGAGCATGGAATGTTCTTCCATTTGTTTGTATCCTCTTTTATTTCCTTGAGCAGTGGTTTGTAGTTTTCTCCTTGAAGAGGTCCTTCACATCCCTTGTAAGTTGGATTCCTAGGTATTTTATTATCCTTGAAGCAATTGTGAATGGGAGTTCACTCATGATTTGGCTCTCTGTTTTTCTGTTATTGATGTATAAGAATGCTTGTGATTTTTGTACATTGATGTTGTATCCTGAGACTTTGCTGAAGTTGCTTATCAGCTTAAGGAGATTTTGGGCTGAGACAATGGGGTTTTCTAGATATACTATCACGTCATCTGCAAACAGGGACAATTTGACTTCCTTTTCTCCTAATTGAATACCCTTGATTTCCTTCTCTTGCCTAATTGCCCTGGCCAGAACTTCCAACACTATGTTGAATAGAAGTGGTGAGAGAGGGCATCCCTGTCTTGTGCCAGTTTTCAAAGTGAATGCTTCCAGTTTTTGCCCATTCAGTATGATATTGGCTGTGGGTTTGTCATAAATAGCTCTTACTATTTTGAGATACGACCCATCAATACCTAATTTATTGAGAGTTTTTAGCATGAAGGGTTGTTGAATTTTGTCAAAGGCCTTTACTTCATGTATTGAGATAATCATGTGGTTTTTGACTTTGGTTCTGTTTATATGCTGGATTACATTTATTGATTTGCGTATATTGAACCAGCCTTGCATCCCAGGGATGAAGCCCACTTGATCATGGTGGATAAGCTGTTTGATGTGCTGCTGGATTCGGTTTGCCAGTAATTTATTGAGGATTTTTGCATCAATATTCATCAAGGATATTGGTCTAAAATTCTCTTTTTTGGTTGTGTCTCTGCCCAGCTTTGGTATCAGCATGATGCTGGCCTCATAAAATGAGTTAGGAAGGATTCCCTCTTTTTCTATTGATTGGAATAGTTTCTGAAGTAATGGTTCCAGTTCCTCCTTGTACCTCCGGCAGAATTCGGCTGTGAACCCATCTGATCCTGGACTCTTTTTGGTTGGTAAGCCATTGATTATTGCCGCAATTTCAGCTCCTGTTATTAGTCTATTCAGAGATTCAACTTCTTCCTGGTTTAGTCATGGGAGAGTGTATGTGTCGAGGAATTTATACCTTTCTTTTTTTTTTAATTTTTCTTCTTTTTCTCATTATTATTATTATTATTATCATTATTATTATTATTATACTTTAGGCTCTATGGTACGTGTGCGCTACGTGCAGGTAAGCTACATATGTCTACATGTGCCATGCTGGTGCGCTGCACCCACCAACTCGTCATCTAGCATTAGGTATATCTCCCAATGCTGTCCCTCCCCCCTCCCCCCACGCCACCACAGTCCCCGAAGTGTGATGTTCCCCTTCCTGTGTCCATGTGTTCTCATTGTTCAATTCCCACCTATGAGTGAGAATATGTGGTGTTTGGTTTTTTGTTCTTGCGATAGTTTACTGAGAACGATGATTTCCAATTTCATCCATGTCCCTACAAAGGATATGAACTCATCATTTTTTATGGCTGCCTAGTATTCCATGGTGTATATGTGCCACATTTTCTTAATCCAGTCTATCACTGTTGGACATTTGGGTTGGTTCCAAGTCTTTGCTGTTGTGTATAATGCCGCAATAAACATACGTGTGCATGTGTCTTTATAGCAGCATGATTTATAGTCCTTTGGGTATATACCCAGTAATGGGATGGCTGGGTCAAATGGAATTTCTAGTTCTAGATCCCTGAGGAATCGCCACAGTGACCTCCACAAGGGTTGAACTAGTTTACAGTCCCACCAACAGTGTAAAAGTGTTCCTATTTCTCCACATCCTCTCCAGCACCTGTTGTTTCTTGACTTTTTAATGATTGCCATTCTATCTGGTGTGAGATGGTATCTCATTGTGGTTTTGATTTGCATTTCTCTCATGGCCAGTGATGGTGAGCATTTTTTCACGTGTTTTTTGGCTGCATAAATGTCTTCTTTTGAGGAGTGTCTGTTCATGTCCTTCGCCCACTTTTTGATGGGGTTGTTTGGTGTTTTCTTGTAAATTTGTTGGAGTGCATTGTAGATTCTGGATATTAGCCCTTTGTCAGATGAGTAGGTTGCGAAAATTTTCTCCCATTTTGTAGGTTGCCTGTTCACTCTGACGGGAGTTTCCTTTGCTGTGCAGAAGCTCTTTAGTTTAATTAGATCCCATTTGTCAATTTTGGCTTTTGTTGCCATTGCTTTTGGTGTTTTAGACATGAACTCCTTGCCCATGCCTATGTCCTGAATGGTATTGCCTAGGTTTTCTTCTAGGGTTTTTATGGTTTTAGGTCTAACGTTTAAGTCTTTAATCCATGTTGAGTTGATTTTTGTATAAGGTGTAAGGAAGGGATCCAGTTTCAGCTTTCTACATGTGGCTAGCCAGTTTTCCCAGCACCATTTATTAAATAGGGATTCCTTTCTCCATTTCTTGTTTTTGTCAGGTTTGTCAAAGATCAGATAGTTGTAGATATGTGGCATTATTTCTGACGGCTCTGTTCTGTTCCATTGATCTATATCTCTGTTTTGGTACCAGTACCATGCTGTTTGGGTTACTGTAGCCTTGTAGTATAGTTTGAAGTCAGGTAGCGTGATGCCTCCAGCTTTGTTCTTTTGGCTGAGGATTGACTTGGTGATGCGGGCTCTTTTTTGGTTCCATATGAACTTTAAAGTAGTTTTTTCCAATTCTGTGAAGAAAGTCATTGGTAACTTGGTGGGGATGGCATTGAATCTGTAAATTACCTTGGGAAGGATGGCCATTTTCATGATATTGATTCTTCCTACCCATGAGCATGGAAAGTTCTTCCATTTGTTTGTATCCTCTTTTATTTCCTTGAGCAGTGGTTTGTAGTTTTCTCCTTGAAGAGGTCCTTCACATCCCTTGTAAGTTGGATTCCTAGGTATTTTATTCTCTTTGAAGCAATTGTGAATGGGAGCTCACTCATGATTTGGCTCTCTGTTTGTCTGTTATTGATGTATAAGAATGCTTGTGATTTTTGTACATTGATGTTGTATCCTGAGACTTTGCTGAAGTTGCTTATCAGCTTAAGGAGATTTTGGGCTGAGACAATGGGGTTTTCTAGATATACTATCACGTCATCTGCAAACAGGGACAATTTGACTTCCTTTTCTCCTAATTGAATACCCTTGATTTCCTTCTCTTGCCTAATTGCCCTGGCCAGAACTTCCAACACTATGTTGAATAGAAGTGGTGAGAGAGGGCATCCCTGTCTTGTGCCAGTTTTCAAAGTGAATGCTTCCAGTTTTTGCCCATTCAGTATGATATTGGCTGTGGGTTTGTCATAAATAGCTCTTATTATTTTGAGATACGACCCATCAATACCTAATTTATTGAGAGTTTTTAGCATGAAGGGTTGTTGAATTTTGTCAAAGGCCTTTACTTCATGTATTGAGATAATCATGTGGTTTTTGACTTTGGTTCTGTTTATATGCTGGATTACATTTATTGATTTGCGTATATTGAACCAGCCTTGCATCCCAGGGATGAAGCCCACTTGATCATGGTGGATAAGCTGTTTGATGTGCTGCTGGATTCGGTTTGCCAGTAATTTATTGAGGATTTTTGCATCAATATTCATCAAGGATATTGGTCTAAAATTCTCTTTTTTGGTTGTGTCTCTGCCCAGCTTTGGTATCAGCATGATGCTGGCCTCATAAAATGAGTTAGGAAGGATTCCCTCTTTTTCTATTGATTGGAATAGTTTCTGAAGTAATGGTTCCAGTTCCTCCTTGTACCTCCGGTAGAATTCGGCTGTGAACCCATCTGATCCTGGACTCTTTTTGGTTGGTAAGCCATTGATTATTGCCGCAATTTCAGCTCCTGTTATTAGTCTATTCAGAGATTCAACTTCTTCCTGGTTTAGTCATGGGAGAGTGTATGTGTCGAGGAATTTATACCTTTCTTTTTTTTTTAATTTTTCTTCTTTTTATCATTATTATTATTATTATTATCATTATTATTATTATTATACTTTAGGCTCTATGGTACGTGTGCGCTACGTGCAGGTAAGCTACATATGTCTACATGTGCCATGCTGGTGCGCTGCACCCACCAACTCGTCATCTAGCATTAGGTATATCTCCCAATGCTGTCCCTCCCCCCTCCCCCCACGCCACCACAGTCCCCGAAGTGTGATGTTCCCCTTCCTGTGTCCATGTGTTCTCATTGTTCAATTCCCACCTATGAGTGAGAATATGTGGTGTTTGGTTTTTTGTTCTTGCGATAGTTTACTGAGAACGATGATTTCCAATTTCATCCATGTCCCTACAAAGGATATGAACTCATCATTTTTTATGGCTGCCTAGTATTCCATGGTGTATATGTGCCACATTTTCTTAATCCAGTCTATCACTGTTGGACATTTGGGTTGGTTCCAAGTCTTTGCTGTTGTGTATAATGCCGCAATAAACATACGTGTGCATGTGTCTTTATAGCAGCATGATTGATAGTCCTTTGGGTATATACCCAGTAATGGGATGGCTGGGTCAAATGGAATTTCTAGTTCTAGATCCCTGAGGAATCGCCACAGTGACCTCCACAAGGGTTGAACTAGTTTACAGTCCCACCAACAGTGTAAAAGTGTTCCTATTTCTCCACATCCTCTCCAGCACCTGTTGTTTCTTGACTTTTTAATGATTGCCATTCTATCTGGTGTGAGATGGTATCTCATTGTGGTTTTGATTTGCATTTCTCTCATGGCCAGTGATGGTGAGCATTTTTTCACGTGTTTTTTGGCTGCATAAATGTCTTCTTTTGAGGAGTGTCTGTTCATGTCCTTCGCCCACTTTTTGATGGGGTTGTTTGGTGTTTTCTTGTAAATTTGTTGGAGTGCATTGTAGATTCTGGATATTAGCCCTTTGTCAGATGAGTAGGTTGCGAAAATTTTCTCCCATTTTGTAGGTTGCCTGTTCACTCTGACGGTAGTTTCCTTTGCTGTGCAGAAGCTCTTTAGTTTAATTAGATCCCATTTGTCAATTTTGGCTTTTGTTGCCATTGCTTTTGGTGTTTTAGACATGAACTCCTTGCCCATGCCTATGTCCTGAATGGTATTGCCTAGGTTTTCTTCTAGGGTTTTTATGGTTTTAGGTCTAACGTTTAAGTCTTTAATCCATGTTGAGTTGATTTTTGTATAAGGTGTAAGGAAGGGATCCAGTTTCAGCTTTCTACATGTGGCTAGCCAGTTTTCCCAGCACCATTTATTAAATAGGGATTCCTTTCTCCATTTCTTGTTTTTGTCAGGTTTGTCAAAGATCAGATAGTTGTAGATATGTGGCATTATTTCTGACGGCTCTGTTCTGTTCCATTGATCTAGATCTCTGTTTTGGTACCAGTACCATGCTGTTTGGGTTACTGTAGCCTTGTAGTATAGTTTGAAGTCAGGTAGCGTGATGCCTCCAGCTTTGTTCTTTTGGCTGAGGATTGACTTGGTGATGCGGGCTCTTTTTTGGTTCCATATGAACTTTAAAGTAGTTTTTTCCAATTCTGTGAAGAAAGTCATTGGTAACTTGGTGGGGATGGCATTGAATCTGTAAATTACCTTGGGAAGGATGGCCATTTTCATGATATTGATTCTTCCTACCCATGAGCATGGAAAGTTCTTCCATTTGTTTGTATCCTCTTTTATTTCCTTGAGCAGTGGTTTGTAGTTTTCTCCTTGAAGAGGTCCTTCACATCCCTTGTAAGTTGGATTCCTAGGTATTTTATTCTCTTTGAAGCAATTGTGAATGGGACCTCACTCATGATTTGGCTCTCTGTTTGTCTGTTATTGATGTATAAGAATGCTTGTGATTTTTGTACATTGATGTTGTATCCTGAGACTTTGCTGAAGTTGCTTATCAGCTTAAGGAGATTTTGGGCTGAGACAATGGGGTTTTCTAGATATACTATCACGTCATCTGCAAACAGGGACAATTTGACTTCCTTTTCTCCTAATTGAATACCCTTGATTTCCTTCTCTTGCCTAATTGCCCTGGCCAGAACTTCCAACACTATGTTGAATAGAAGTGGTGAGAGAGGGCATCCCTGTCTTGTGCCAGTTTTCAAAGTGAATGCTTCCAGTTTTTGCCCATTCAGTATGATATTGGCTGTGGGTTTGTCATAAATAGCTCTTATTATTTTGAGATACGACCCATCAATACCTAATTTATTGAGAGTTTTTAGCATGAAGGGTTGTTGAATTTTGTCAAAGGCCTTTACTTCATGTATTGAGATAATCATGGGGTTTTTGACTTTGGTTCTGTTTATATGCTGGATTACATTTATTGATTTGCGTATATTGAACCAGCCTTGCATCCCAGGGATGAAGCCCACTTGATCATGGTGGATAAGCTGTTTGATGTGCTGCTGGATTCGGTTTGCCAGTAATTTATTGAGGATTTTTGCATCAATATTCATCAAGGATATTGGTCTAAAATTCTCTTTTTTGGTTGTGTCTCTGCCCAGCTTTGGTATCAGCATGATGCTGGCCTCATAAAATGAGTTAGGAAGGATTCCCTCTTTTTCTATTGATTGGAATAGTTTCTGAAGTAATGGTTCCAGTTCCTCCTTGTACCTCCGGTAGAATTCGGCTGTGAACCCATCTGATCCTGGACTCTTTTTGGTTGGTAAGCCATTGATTATTGCCGCAATTTCAGCTCCTGTTATTAGTCTATTCAGAGATTCAACTTCTTCCTGGTTTAGTCATGGGAGAGTGTATGTGTCGAGGAATTTATACCTTTCTTTTTTTTTTAATTTTTCTTCTTTTTATCATTATTATTATTATTATTATCATTATTATTATTATTATACTTTAGGCTCTATGGTACGTGTGCGCTACGTGCAGGTAAGCTACATATGTCTACATGTGCCATGCTGGTGCGCTGCACCCACCAACTCGTCATCTAGCATTAGGTATATCTCCCAATGCTGTCCCTCCCCCCTCCCCCCACGCCACCACAGTCCCCGAAGTGTGATGTTCCCCTTCCTGTGTCCATGTGTTCTCATTGTTCAATTCCCACCTATGAGTGAGAATATGTGGTGTTTGGTTTTTTGTTCTTGCGATAGTTTACTGAGAACGATGATTTCCAATTTCATCCATGTCCCTACAAAGGATATGAACTCATCATTTTTTATGGCTGCCTAGTATTCCATGGTGTATATGTGCCACATTTTCTTAATCCAGTCTATCACTGTTGGACATTTGGGTTGGTTCCAAGTCTTTGCTGTTGTGTATAATGCCGCAATAAACATACGTGTGCATGTGTCTTTATAGCAGCATGATTTATAGTCCTTTGGATATATACCCAGTAATGGGATGGCTGGGTCAAATGGAATTTCTAGTTCTAGATCCCTGAGGAATCGCCACAGTGACCTCCACAAGGGTTGAACTAGTTTACAGTCCCACCAACAGTGTAAAAGTGTTCCTATTTCTCCACATCCTCTCCAGCACCTGTTGTTTCTTGACTTTTTAATGATTGCCATTCTATCTGGTGTGAGATGGTATCTCATTGTGGTTTTGATTTGCATTTCTCTCATGGCCAGTGATGGTGAGCATTTTTTCACGTGTTTTTTGGCTGCATAAATGTCTTCTTTTGAGGAGTGTCTGTTCATGTCCTTCGCCCACTTTTTGATGGGGTTGTTTGGTGTTTTCTTGTAAATTTGTTGGAGTGCATTGTAGATTCTGGATATTAGCCCTTTGTCAGATGAGTAGGTTGCGAAAATTTTCTCCCATTTTGTAGGTTGCCTGTTCACTCTGACGGTAGTTTCCTTTGCTGTGCAGAAGCTCTTTAGTTTAATTAGATCCCATTTGTCAATTTTGGCTTTTGTTGCCATTGCTTTTGGTGTTTTAGACATGAACTCCTTGCCCATGCCTATGTCCTGAATGGTATTGCCTAGGTTTTCTTCTAGGGTTTTTATGGTTTTAGGTCTAACGTTTAAGTCTTTAATCCATGTTGAGTTGATTTTTGTATAAGGTGTAAGGAAGGGATCCAGTTTCAGCTTTCTACATGTGGCTAGCCAGTTTTCCCAGCACCATTTATTAAATAGGGATTCCTTTCTCCATTTCTTGTTTTTGTCAGGTTTGTCAAAGATCAGATAGTTGTAGATATGTGGCATTATTTCTGACGGCTCTGTTCTGTTCCATTGATCTATATCTCTGTTTTGGTACCAGTACCATGCTGTTTGGGTTACTGTAGCCTTGTAGTATAGTTTGAAGTCAGGTAGCGTGATGCCTCCAGCTTTGTTCTTTTGGCTGAGGATTGACTTGGTGATGCGGGCTCTTTTTTGGTTCCATATGAACTTTAATGTAGTTTTTTCCAATTCTGTGAAGAAAGTCATTGGTAACTTGGTGGGGATGGCATTGAATCTGTAAATTACCTTGGGAAGGATGGCCATTTTCTTGATATTGATTCTTCCTACCCATGAGCATGGAATGTTCTTCCATTTGTTTGTATCCTCTTTTATTTCCTTGAGCAGTGGTTTGTAGTTTTCTCCTTGAAGAGGTCCTTCACATCCCTTGTAAGTTGGATTCCTAGGTATTTTATTATCCTTGAAGCAATTGTGAATGGGAGTTCACTCATGATTTGGCTCTCTGTTTGTCTGTTATTGATGTATAAGAATGCTTGTGATTTTTGTACATTGATGTTGTATCCTGAGACTTTGCTGAAGTTGCTTATCAGCTTAAGGAGATTTTGGGCTGAGACAATGGGGTTTTCTAGATATACTATCACGTCATCTGCAAACAGGGACAATTTGACTTCCTTTTCTCCTAATTGAATACCCTTGATTTCCTTCTCTTGCCTAATTGCCCTGGCCAGAACTTCCAACACTATGTTGAATAGAAGTGGTGAGAGAGGGCATCCCTGTCTTGTGCCAGTTTTCAAAGTGAATGCTTCCAGTTTTTGCCCATTCAGTATGATATTGGCTGTGGGTTTGTCATAAATAGCTCTTACTATTTTGAGATACGACCCATCAATACCTAATTTATTGAGAGTTTTTAGCATGAAGGGTTGTTGAATTTTGTCAAAGGCCTTTACTTCATGTATTGAGATAATCATGTGGTTTGTGACTTTGGTTCTGTTTATATGCTGGATTACATTTATTGATTTGCGTATATTGAACCAGCCTTGCATCCCAGGGATGAAGCCCACTTGATCATGGTGGATAAGCTGTTTGATGTGCTGCTGGATTCGGTTTGCCAGTAATTTATTGAGGATTTTTGCATCAATATTCATCAAGGATATTGGTCTAAAATTCTCTTTTTTGGTTGTGTCTCTGCCCAGCTTTGGTATCAGCATGATGCTGGCCTCATAAAATGAGTTAGGAAGGATTCCCTCTTTTTCTATTGATTGGAATAGTTTCTGAAGTAATGGTTCCAGTTCCTCCTTGTACCTCCGGCAGAATTCGGCTGTGAACCCATCTGATCCTGGACTCTTTTTGGTTGGTAAGCCATTGATTATTGCCGCAATTTCAGCTCCTGTTATTAGTCTATTCAGAGATTCAACTTCTTCCTGGTTTAGTCATGGGAGAGTGTATGTGTCGAGGAATTTATACCTTTCTTTTTTTTTTAATTTTTCTTCTTTTTCTCATTATTATTATTATTATTATCATTATTATTATTATTATACTTTAGGCTCTATGGTACGTGTGCGCTACGTGCAGGTAAGCTACATATGTCTACATGTGCCATGCTGGTGCGCTGCACCCACCAACTCGTCATCTAGCATTAGGTATATCTCCCAATGCTGTCCCTCCCCCCTCCCCACACGCCACCACAGTCCCCGAAGTGTGATGTTCCCCTTCCTGTGTCCATGTGTTCTCATTGTTCAATTCCCACCTATGAGTGAGAATATGTGGTGTTTGGTTTTTTGTTCTTGCGATAGTTTACTGAGAACGATGATTTCCAATTTCATCCATGTCCCTACAAAGGATATGAACTCATCATTTTTTATGGCTGCCTAGTATTCCATGGTGTATATGTGCCACATTTTCTTAATCCAGTCTATCACTGTTGGACATTTGGGTTGGTTCCAAGTCTTTGCTGTTGTGTATAATGCCGCAATAAACATACGTGTGCATGTGTCTTTATAGCAGCATGATTTATAGTCCTTTGGGTATATACCCAGTAATGGGATGGCTGGGTCAAGTGGAATTTCTAGTTCTAGATCCCTGAGGAATCGCCACAGTGACCTCCACAAGGGTTGAACTAGTTTACAGTCCCACCAACAGTGTAAAAGTGTTCCTATTTCTCCACATCCTCTCCAGCACCTGTTGTTTCTTGACTTTTTAATGATTGCCATTCTATCTGGTGTGAGATGGTATCTCATTGTGGTTTTGATTTGCATTTCTCTCATGGCCAGTGATGGTGAGCATTTTTTCACGTGTTTTTTGGCTGCATAAATGTCTTCTTTTGAGGAGTGTCTGTTCATGTCCTTCGCCCACTTTTTGATGGGGTTGTTTGGTGTTTTCTTGTAAATTTGTTGGAGTGCATTGTAGATTCTGGATATTAGCCCTTTGTCAGATGAGTAGGTTGCGAAAATTTTCTCCCATTTTGTAGGTTGCCTGTTCACTCTGACGGTAGTTTCCTTTGCTGTGCAGAAGCTCTTTAGTTTAATTAGATCCCATTTGTCAATTTTGGCTTTTGTTGCCATTGCTTTTGGTGTTTTAGACATGAACTCCTTGCCCATGCCTATGTCCTGAATGGTATTGCCTAGGTTTTCTTCTAGGGTTTTTATGGTTTTAGGTCTAACGTTTAAGTCTTTAATCCATGTTGAGTTGATTTTTGTATAAGGTGTAAGGAAGGGATCCAGTTTCAGCTTTCTACATGTGGCTAGCCAGTTTTCCCAGCACCATTTATTAAATAGGGATTCCTTTATCCATTTCTTGTTTTTGTCAGGTTTGTCAAAGATCAGATAGTTGTAGATATGTGGCATTATTTCTGACGGCTCTGTTCTGTTCCATTGATCTATATCTCTGTTTTGGTACCAGTACCATGCTGTTTGGGTTACTGTAGCCTTGTAGTATAGTTTGAAGTCAGGTAGCGTGATGCCTCCAGCTTTGTTCTTTTGGCTGAGGATTGACTTGGTGATGCGGGCTCTTTTTTGGTTCCATATGAACTTTAAAGTAGTTTTTTCCAATTCTGTGAAGAAAGTCATTGGTAACTTGGTGGGGATGGCATTGAATCTGTAAATTACCTTGGGAAGGATGGCCATTTTCATGATATTGATTCTTCCTACCCATGAGCATGGAAAGTTCTTCCATTTGTTTGTATCCTCTTTTATTTCCTTGAGCAGTGGTTTGTAGTTTTCTCCTTGAAGAGGTCCTTCACATCCCTTGTAAGTTGGATTCCTAGGTATTTTATTCTCTTTGAAGCAATTGTGAATGGGAGCTCACTCATGATTTGGCTCTCTGTTTGTCTGTTATTGATGTATAAGAATGCTTGTGATTTTTGTACATTGATGTTGTATCCTGAGACTTTGCTGAAGTTGCTTATCAGCTTAAGGAGATTTTGGGCTGAGACAATGGGGTTTTCTAGATATACTATCACGTCATCTGCAAACAGGGACAATTTGACTTCCTTTTCTCCTAATTGAATACCCTTGATTTCCTTCTCTTGCCTAATTGCCCTGGCCAGAACTTCCAACACTATGTTGAATAGAAGTGGTGAGAGAGGGCATCCCTGTCTTGTGCCAGTTTTCAAAGTGAATGCTTCCAGTTTTTGCCCATTCAGTATGATATTGGCTGTGGGTTTGTCATAAATAGCTCTTATTATTTTGAGATACGACCCATCAATACCTAATTTATTGAGAGTTTTTAGCATCAAGGGTTGTTGAATTTTGTCAAAGGCCTTTACTTCATGTATTGAGATAATCATGTGGTTTTTGACTTTGGTTCTGTTTATATGCTGGATTACATTTATTGATTTGCGTATATTGAACCAGCCTTGCATCCCAGGGATGAAGCCCACTTGATCATGGTGGATAAGCTGTTTGATGTGCTGCTGGATTCGGTTTGCCAGTAATTTATTGAGGATTTTTGCATCAATATTCATCAAGGATATTGGTCTAAAATTCTCTTTTTTGGTTGTGTCTCTGCCCAGCTTTGGTATCAGCATGATGCTGGCCTCATAAAATGAGTTAGGAAGGATTCCCTCTTTTTCTATTGATTGGAATAGTTTCTGAAGTAATGGTTCCAGTTCCTCCTTGTACCTCCGGTAGAATTCGGCTGTGAACCCATCTGATCCTGGACTCTTTTTGGTTGGTAAGCCATTGATTATTGCCGCAATTTCAGCTCCTGTTATTAGTCTATTCAGAGATTCAACTTCTTCCTGGTTTAGTCATGGGAGAGTGTATGTGTCGAGGAATTTATACCTTTCTTTTTTTTTTAATTTTTCTTCTTTTTATCATTATTATTATTATTATTATCATTATTATTATTATTATACTTTAGGCTCTATGGTACGTGTGCGCTACGTGCAGGTAAGCTACATATGTCTACATGTGCCATGCTGGTGCGCTGCACCCACCAACTCGTCATCTAGCATTAGGTATATCTCCCAATGCTGTCCCTCCCCCCTCCCCCCACGCCACCACAGTCCCCGAAGTGTGATGTTCCCCTTCCTGTGTCCATGTGTTCTCATTGTTCAATTCCCACCTATGAGTGAGAATATGTGGTGTTTGGTTTTTTGTTCTTGCGATAGTTTACTGAGAACGATGATTTCCAATTTCATCCATGTCCCTACAAAGGATATGAACTCATCATTTTTTATGGCTGCCTAGTATTCCATGGTGTATATGTGCCACATTTTCTTAATCCAGTCTATCACTGTTGGACATTTGGGTTGGTTCCAAGTCTTTGCTGTTGTGTATAATGCCGCAATAAACATACGTGTGCATGTGTCTTTATAGCAGCATGATTTATAGTCCTTTGGGTATATACCCAGTAATGGGATGGCTGGGTCAAATGGAATTTCTAGTTCTAGATCCCTGAGGAATCGCCACAGTGACCTCCACAAGGGTTGAACTAGTTTACAGTCCCACCAACAGTGTAAAAGTGTTCCTATTTCTCCACATCCTCTCCAGCACCTGTTGTTTCTTGACTTTTTAATGATTGCCATTCTATCTGGTGTGAGATGGTATCTCATTGTGGTTTTGATTTGCATTTCTCTCATGGCCAGTGATGGTGAGCATTTTTTCACGTGTTTTTTGGCTGCATAAATGTCTTCTTTTGAGGAGTGTCTGTTCATGTCCTTCGCCCACTTTTTGATGGGGTTGTTTGGTGTTTTCTTGTAAATTTGTTGGAGTGCATTGTAGATTCTGGATATTAGCCCTTTGTCAGATGAGTAGGTTGCGAAAATTTTCTCCCATTTTGTAGGTTGCCTGTTCACTCTGACGGGAGTTTCCTTTGCTGTGCAGAAGCTCTTTAGTTTAATTAGATCCCATTTGTCAATTTTGGCTTTTGTTGCCATTGCTTTTGGTGTTTTAGACATGAACTCCTTGCCCATGCCTATGTCCTGAATGGTATTGCCTAGGTTTTCTTCTAGGGTTTTTATGGTTTTAGGTCTAACGTTTAAGTCTTTAATCCATGTTGAGTTGATTTTTGTATAAGGTGTAAGGAAGGGATCCAGTTTCAGCTTTCTACATGTGGCTAGCCAGTTTTCCCAGCACCATTTATTAAATAGGGATTCCTTTCTCCATTTCTTGTTTTTGTCAGGTTTGTCAAAGATCAGATAGTTGTAGATATGTGGCATTATTTCTGACGGCTCTGTTCTGTTCCATTGATCTATATCTCTGTTTTGGTACCAGTACCATGCTGTTTGGGTTACTGTAGCCTTGTAGTATAGTTTGAAGTCAGGTAGCGTGATGCCTCCAGCTTTGTTCTTTTGGCTGAGGATTGACTTGGTGATGCGGGCTCTTTTTTGGTTCCATATGAACTTTAAAGTAGTTTTTTCCAATTCTGTGAAGAAAGTCATTGGTAACTTGGTGGGGATGGCATTGAATCTGTAAATTACCTTGGGAAGGATGGCCATTTTCATGATATTGATTCTTCCTACCCATGAGCATGGAAAGTTCTTCCATTTGTTTGTATCCTCTTTTATTTCCTTGAGCAGTGGTTTGTAGTTTTCTCCTTGAAGAGGTCCTTCACATCCCTTGTAAGTTGGATTCCTAGGTATTTTATTCTCTTTGAAGCAATTGTGAATGGGAGCTCACTCATGATTTGGCTCTCTGTTTGTCTGTTATTGATGTATAAGAATGCTTGTGATTTTTGTACATTGATGTTGTATCCTGAGACTTTGCTGAAGTTGCTTATCAGCTTAAGGAGATTTTGGGCTGAGACAATGGGGTTTTCTAGATATACTATCACGTCATCTGCAAACAGGGACAATTTGACTTCCTTTTCTCCTAATTGAATACCCTTGATTTCCTTCTCTTGCCTAATTGCCCTGGCCAGAACTTCCAACACTATGTTGAATAGAAGTGGTGAGAGAGGGCATCCCTGTCTTGTGCCAGTTTTCAAAGTGAATGCTTCCAGTTTTTGCCCATTCAGTATGATATTGGCTGTGGGTTTGTCATAAATAGCTCTTATTATTTTGAAATACGACCCATCAATACCTAATTTATTGAGAGTTTTTAGCATGAAGGGTTGTTGAATTTTGTCAAAGGCCTTTACTTCATGTATTGAGATAATCATGTGGTTTTTGACTTTGGTTCTGTTTATATGCTGGATTACATTTATTGATTTGCGTATATTGAACCAGCCTTGCATCCCAGGGATGAAGCCCACTTGATCATGGTGGATAAGCTGTTTGATGTGCTGCTGGATTCGGTTTGCCAGTAATTTATTGAGGATTTTTGCATCAATATTCATCAAGGATATTGGTCTAAAATTCTCTTTTTTGGTTGTGTCTCTGCCCAGCTTTGGTATCAGCATGATGCTGGCCTCATAAAATGAGTTAGGAAGGATTCCCTCTTTTTCTATTGATTGGAATAGTTTCTGAAGTAATGGTTCCAGTTCCTCCTTGTACCTCCGGTAGAATTCGGCTGTGAACCCATCTGATCCTGGACTCTTTTTGGTTGGTAAGCCATTGATTATTGCCGCAATTTCAGCTCCTGTTATTAGTCTATTCAGAGATTCAACTTCTTCCTGGTTTAGTCATGGGAGAGTGTATGTGTCGAGGAATTTATACCTTTCTTTTTTTTTTAATTTTTCTTCTTTTTATCATTATTATTATTATTATTATCATTATTATTATTATTATACTTTAGGCTCTATGGTACGTGTGCGCTACGTGCAGGTAAGCTACATATGTCTACATGTGCCATGCTGGTGCGCTGCACCCACCAACTCGTCATCTAGCATTAGGTATATCTCCCAATGCTGTCCCTCGCCCCTCCCCCCACGCCACCACAGTCCCCGAAGTGTGATGTTCCCCTTCCTGTGTCCATGTGTTCTCATTGTTCAATTCCCACCTATGAGTGAGAATATGTGGTGTTTGGTTTTTTGTTCTTGCGATAGTTTACTGAGAACGATGATTTCCAATTTCATCCATGTCCCTACAAAGGATATGAACTCATCATTTTTTATGGCTGCCTAGTATTCCATGGTGTATATGTGCCACATTTTCTTAATCCAGTCTATCACTGTTGGACATTTGGGTTGGTTCCAAGTCTTTGCTGTTGTGTATAATGCCGCAATAAACATACGTGTGCATGTGTCTTTATAACAGCATGATTTATAGTCCTTTGGGTATATACCCAGTAATGGGATGGCTGGGTCAAATGGAATTTCTAGTTCTAGATCCCTTAGGAATCGCCACAGTGACCTCCACAAGGGTTGAACTAGTTTACAGTCCCACCAACAGTGTAAAAGTGTTCCTATTTCTCCACATCCTCTCCAGCACCTGTTGTTTCCTGACTTTTTAGTGATTGCCATTCTATCTGGCGTGAGATGGTATCTCATTGTGGTTTTGATTTGCATTTCTCTCATGGCCAGTGATGGTGAGCATTTTTTCACGTGTTTTTTGGCTGCATAAATGTCTTCTTTTGAGGAGTGTCTGTTCATGTCCTTCGCCCACTTTTTGATGGGGTTGTTTGGTGTTTTCTTGCAAACTTGTTGGAGTGCGTTGTAGATTCTGGATATTAGCCCTTTGTCAGATGGGTAGGTTGCGAAAATTTTCTCCCATTTTGTAGGTTGCCTGTTCACTCTGACGGTAGTTTCCTTTGCTGTGCAGAAGCTCTTTAGTTTAATTACATCCCATTTGTCAATTTTGGCTTTTGTTGCCATTGCTTTTGGTGTTTTAGACATGAACTCCTTGCCCATGCCTATGTCCTGAATGGTATTGCCTAGGTTTTCTTCTAGGGTTTTTATGGTTTTAGGTCTAACGTTTAAGTCTTTAATCCATGTTGAGTTGATTTTTGTATAAGGTGTAAGGAAGGGATCCAGTTTCAGCTTTCTACATGTGGCTAGCCAGTTTTCCCAGCACCGTTTATTAAATAGGGATTCCTTTCTCCATTTCTAGTTTTTGTCAGGTTTGTCAAAGATCAGATAGTTGTAGATATGTGGCATTATTTCTGACGGCTCTGTTCTGTTCCATTGATCTATATCTCTGTTTTGGTACCAGTACCATGCTGTTTGGGTTACTGTAGCCTTGTAGTATAGTTTGAAGTCAGGTAGCATGATGCCTCCAGCTTTGTTCTTTTGGCTGAGGATTGACTTGGTGATGCGGGCTCTTTTTTGGTTCCATATGAACTTTAAAGTAGTTTTTTCCAATTCTGTGAAGAAAGTCATTGGTAACTTGGTGGGGATGGCATTGAATCTGTAAATTACCTTGGGAAGGATGGCCATTTTCATGATATTGATTCTTCCTACCCATGAGCATGGAATGTTCTTCCATTTGTTTGTATCCTCTTTTATTTCCTTGAGCAGTGGTTTGTAGTTTTCTCCTTGAAGAGGTCCTTCACATCCCTTGTAAGTTGGATTCCTAGGTATTTTATTATCCTTGAAGCAATTGTGAATGGGAGCTCACTCATGATTTGGCTCTCTGTTTGTCTGTTATTGATGTATAAGAATGCTTGTGATTTTTGTACATTGATGTTGTATCCTGAGACTTTGCTGAAGTTGCTTATCAGCTTAAGGAGATTTTGGGCTGAGACAATGGGGTTTTCTAGATATACTATCACGTCATCTGCAAACAGGGACAATTTGACTTCCTTTTCTCCTAATTGAATACCCTTGATTTCCTTCTCTTGCCTAATTGCCCTGGCCAGAACTTCCAACACTATGTTGAATAGAAGTGGTGAGAGAGGGCATCCCTGTCTTGTGCCAGTTTTCAAAATGAATGCTTCCAGGTTTTGCCCATTCAGTATGATATTGGCTGTGGGTTTGTCATAAATAGCTCTTATTATTTTGAGATACGACCCATCAATACCTAATTTATTGAGAGTTTTTAGCATGAAGGGTTGTTGAATTTTGTCAAAGGCCTTTACTTCATGTATTGAGATAATCATGTGGTTTTTGACTTTGGTTCTGTTTATATGCTGGATTACATTTATCGATTTGCGTATATTGAACCAGCCTTGCATCCCAGGGATGAAGCCCACTTGATCATGGTGGATAAGCTGTTTGATGTGCTGCTGGATTCGGTTTGCCAGTAATTTATTGAGGATTTTTGCATCAATATTCATCAAGGATATTGGTCTAAAATTCTCTTTTTTGGTTGTGTCTCTGCCCAGCTTTGGTATCAGCATGATGCTGGCCTCATAAAATGAGTTAGGAAGGATTCCCTCTTTTTCTATTGATTGGAATAGTTTCTGAAGTAATGGTTCCAGTTCCTCCTTGTACCTCCGGTAGAATTCGGCTGTGAACCCATCTGATCCTGGACTCTTTTTGGTTGGTAAGCCATTGATTATTGCCGCAATTTCAGCTCCTGTTATTAGTCTATTCAGAGATTCAACTTCTTCCTGGTTTAGTCATGGGAGAGTGTATGTGTCGAGGAATTTATACCTTTCTTTTTTTTTTTAATTTTTCTTCTTTTTATCATTATTATTATTATCATTATTATTATTATTATACTTTAGGCTCTATGGCACATGTGCGCAACGTGCAGGTAAGCTACATGTGTCTACATGTGCCATGCTGGTGCGCAGCACCCACCAACTCGTCATCTAGCATTAGGTATATCTCCCAATGCTGTCCCTCCCCCCTCCCCCCACGCCACCACAGTCCCCGAAGTGTGATGTTCCCCTTCCTGTGTCCATGTGTTCTCATTGTTCAATTCCAACCTATGAGTGAGAATATGTGGTGTTTGGTTTTTTGTTCTTGCGATAGTTTACTGAGAACGATGATTTCCAATTTCATCCGTGTCCCTACAAAGGATATGAACTCATCCTTTTTTATGGCTGCCTAGTATTCCATGGTGTATATGTGCCACATTTTCTTAATCCAGTCTATCACTGTTGGACATTTGGGTTGGTTCCAAGTCTTTGCTGTTGTGTATAATGCCGCAATAAACATACGTGTGCATGTGTCTTTATAGCAGCATGATTTATGGTCCTTTGGGTATATACCCAGTAATGGGATGGCTGGGTCAAATGGAATTTCTAGTTCTAGATCCCTGAGGAATCGCCACAGTGACCTCCACAAGGGTTGAACTAGTTTACAGTCCCACCAACAGTGTAAAAGTGTTCCTATTTCTCCACATCCTCTCCAGCACCTGTTGTTTCCTGACTTTTTAATGATTGCCATTCTATCTGGTGTGAGATGGTATCTCATTGTGGTTTTGATTTGCATTTCTCTCATGGCCAGTGATGGTGAGCATTTTTTCACGTGTTTTTTGGCTGCATAAATGTCTTCTTTTGAGGAGTGTCTGTTCATGTCCTTCGCCCACTTTTTGATGGGGTTGTTTGGTGTTTTCTTGTAAATTTGTTGGAGTGCATTGTAGATTCTGGATATTAGCCCTTTGTCAGATGAGTAGGTTGCGAAAATTTTCTCCCATTTTGTAGGTTGCCTGTTCACTCTGACGGTAGTTTCCTTTGCTGTGCAGAAGCTCTTTAGTTTAATTAGATCCCATTTGTCAATTTTGGCTTTTGTTGCCATTGCTTTTGGTGTTTTAGACATGAAGTCCTTGCCCATGCCTATGTCCTGAATGGTATTGCCTAGGTTTTCTTCTAGGGTTTTTATGGTTTTAGGTCTAACATTTAAGTCTTTAATCCATGTTGAGTTGATTTTTGTATAAGGTGTAAGGAAGGGATCCAGTTTCAGCTTTCTACATGTGGCTAGCCAGTTTTCCCAGCACCATTTATTAAATAGGGATTCCTTTCTCCATTTCTTGTTTTTGTCAGGTTTGTCAAAGATCAGATAGTTGTAGATATGTGGCATTATTTCTGACGGCTCTGTTCTGTTCCATTGATCTATATCTCTGTTTTGGTACCAGTACCATGCTGTTTGGGTTACTGTAGCCTTGTAGTATAGTTTGAAGTCAGGTAGCGTGATGCCTCCAGCTTTGTTCTTTTGGCTTAGGATTGACTTGGTGATGCGGGCTCTTTTTTGGTTCCATATGAACTTTAAAGTAGTTTTTTCCAATTCTGTGAAGAAAGTCATTGGTAACTTGGTGGGGATGGCATTGAATCTGTAAATTACCTTGGGAAGGATGGCCATTTTCATGATATTGATTCTTCCTACCCATGAGCATGGAATGTTCTTCCATTTGTTTGTATCCTCTTTTATTTCCTTGAGCAGTCGTTTGTAGTTTTCTCCTTGAAGAGGTCCTTCACATCCCTTGTAAGTTGGATTCCTAGGTATTTTATTATCCTTGAAGCAATTGTGAATGGGAGCTCACTCATGATTTGGCTCTCTGTTTGTCTGTTATTGATGTATAAGAATGCTTGTGATTTTTGTACATTGATGTTGTATCCTGAGACTTTGCTGAAGTTGCTTATCAGCTTAAGGAGATTTTGGGCTGAGACAATGGGGTTTTCTAGATATACTATCACGTCATCTGCAAACAGGGACAATTTGACTTCCTTTTCTCCTAATTGAATACCCTTGATTTCCTTCTCTTGCCTAATTGCCCTGGCCAGAACTTCCAACACTATGTTGAATAGAAGTGGTGAGAGAGGGCATCCCTGTCTTGTGCCAGTTTTCAAAGTGAATGCTTCCAGTTTTTGCCCATTCAGTATGATATTGGCTGTGGGTTTGTCATAAATAGCTCTTATTATTTTGAGATACGACCCATCAATACCTAATTTATTGAGAGTTTTTAGCATGAAGGGTTGTTGAATTTTGTCAAAGGCCTTTACTTCATGTATTGAGATAATCATGTGGTTTGTGACTTTGGTTCTGTTTATATGCTGGATTACATTTATCGATTTGCGTATATTGAACCAGCCTTGCATCCCAGGGATGAAGCCCACTTGATCATGGTGGATAAGCTGTTTGATGTGCTGCTGGATTCGGTTTGCCAGTAATTTATTGAGGATTTTTGCATCAATATTCATCAAGGATATTGGTCTAAAATTCTCTTTTTTGGTTGTGTCTCTGCCCAGCTTTGGTATCAGCATGATGCTGGCCTCATAAAATGAGTTAGGAAGGATTCCCTCTTTTTCTATTGATTGGAATAGTTTCTGAAGTAATGGTTCCAGTTCCTCCTTGTACCTCCGGTAGAATTCGGCTGTGAACCCATCTGATCCTGGACTCTTTTTGGTTGGTAAGCCATTGATTATTGCCGCAATTTCAGCTCCTGTTATTAGTCTATTCAGAGATTCAACTTCTTCCTGGTTTAGTCATGGGAGAGTGTATGTGTCGAGGAATTTATACCTTTCTTTTTTTTTTTAATTTTTCTTCTTTTTATCATTATTATTATTATTATTATCATTATTATTATTATTATACTTTAGGCTCTATGGTACATGTGCGCAACGTGCAGGTAAGCTACATATGTCTACATGTGCCATGCTGGTGCGCTGCACCCACCAACTCGTCATCTAGCATTAGGTATATCTCCCAATGCTGTCCCTCCCCCCTCCCCCCACGCCACCACAGTCCCCGAAGTGTGATGTTCCCCTTCCTGTGTCCATGTGTTCTCATTGTTCAATTCCCACCTATGAGTGAGAATATGTGGTGTTTGGTTTTTTGTTCTTGCGATAGTTTACTGAGAACGATGATTTCCAATTTCATCCGTGTCCCTACAAAGGATATGAACTCATCCTTTTTTATGGCTGCCTAGTATTCCATGGTGTATATGTGCCACATTTTCTTAATCCAGTCTATCACTGTTGGACATTTGGGTTGGTTCCAAGTCTTTGCTGTTGTGTATAATGCCGAAATAAACATACGTGTGCATGTGTCTTTATAGCAGCATGATTTATAGTCCTTTGGGTATATACCCAGTAATGGGATGGCTGGGTCAAATGGAATTTCTAGTTCTAGATCCCTGAGGAATCGCCACAGTGACCTCCACAAGGGTTGAACTAGTTTACAGTCCCACCAACAGTGTAAAAGTGTTCCTATTTCTCCACATCCTCTCCAGCACCTGTTGTTTCCTGACTTTTTAATGATTGCCATTCTATCTGGTGTGAGATGGTATCTCATTGTGGTTTTGATTTGCATTTCTCTCATGGCCAGTGATGGTGAGCATTTTTTCACGTGTTTTTTGGCTGCATAAATGTCTTCTTTTGAGGAGTGTCTGTTCATGTCCTTCGCCCACTTTTTGATGGGGTTGTTTGGTGTTTTCTTGTAAATTTGTTGGAGTGCATTGTAGATTCTGGATATTAGCCCTTTGTCAGATGAGTAGGTTGCGAAAATTTTCTCCCATTTTGTAGGTTGCCTGTTCACTCTGACGGGAGTTTCCTTTGCTGTGCAGAAGCTCTTTAGTTTAATTAGATCCCATTTGTCAATTTTGGCTTTTGTTGCCATTGCTTTTGGTGTTTTAGACATGAACTCCTTGCCCATGCCTATGTCCTGAATGGTATTGCCTAGGTTTTCTTCTAGGGTTTTTATGGTTTTAGGTCTAACGTTTAAGTCTTTAATCCATGTTGAGTTGATTTTTGTATAAGGTGTAAGGAAGGGATCCAGTTTCAGCTTTCTACATGTGGCTAGCCAGTTTTCCCAGCACCATTTATTAAATAGGGATTCCTTTCTCCATTTCTTGTTTTTGTCAGGTTTGTCAAAGATCAGATAGTTGTAGATATGTGGCATTATTTCTGACGGCTCTGTTCTGTTCCATTGATCTATATCTCTGTTTTGGTACCAGTACCATGCTGTTTGGGTTACTGTAGCCTTGTAGTATAGTTTGAAGTCAGGTAGCGTGATGCCTCCAGCTTTGTTCTTTTGGCTTAGGATTGACTTGGTGATGCGGGCTCTTTTTTGGTTCCATATGAACTTTAAAGTAGTTTTTTCCAATTCTGTGAAGAAAGTCACTGGTAACTTGGTGGGGATGGCATTGAATCTGTAAATTACCTTGGGAAGGATGGCCATTTTCATGATATTGATTCTTCCTACCCATGAGCATGGAATGTTCTTCCATTTGTTTGTATCCTCTTTTATTTCCTTGAGCAGTGGTTTGTAGTTTTCTCCTTGAAGAGGTCCTTCACATCCCTTGTAAGTTGGATTCCTAGGTATTTTATTCTCTTTGAAGCAATTGTGAATGGGAGCTCACTCATGATTTGGCTCTCTGTTTGTCTGTTATTGATGTATAAGAATGCTTGTGATTTTTGTACATTGATGTTGTATCCTGAGACTTTGCTGAAGTTGCTTATCAGCTTAAGGAGATTTTGGGCTGAGACAATGGGGTTTTCTAGATATACTATCACGTCATCTGCAAACAGGGACAATTTGACTTCCTTTTCTCCTAATTGAATACCGTTGATTTCCTTCTCTTGCCTAATTGCCCTGGCCAGAACTTCCAACACTATGTTGAATAGAAGTGGTGAGAGAGGGCATCCCTGTCTTGTGCCAGTTTTCAAAGTGAATGCTTCCAGTATTTGCCCATTCAGTATGATATTGGCTGTGGGTTTGTCATAAATAGCTCTTATTATTTTGAGATACGACCCATCAATACCTAATTTATTGAGAGTTTTTAGCATGAAGGGTTGTTGAATTTTGTCAAAGGCCTTTACTTCATGTATTGAGATAATCATGTGGTTTGTGACTTTGGTTCTGTTTATATGCTGGATTACATTTATCGATTTGCGTATATTGAACCAGCCTTGCATCCCAGGGATGAAGCCCACTTGATCATGGTGGATAAGCTGTTTGATGTGCTGCTGGATTCGGTTTGCCAGTAATTTATTGAGGATTTTTGCATCAATATTCATCAAGGATATTGGTCTAAAATTCTCTTTTTTGGTTGTGTCTCTGCCCAGCTTTGGTATCAGCATGATGCTGGCCTCATAAAATGAGTTAGGAAGGATTCCCTCTTTTTCTATTGATTGGAATAGTTTCTGAAGTAATGGTTCCAGTTCCTCCTTGTACCTCCGGTAGAATTCGGCTGTGAACCCATCTGATCCTGGACTCTTTTTGGTTGGTAAGCCATTGATTATTGCCGCAATTTCAGCTCCTGTTATTAGTCTATTCAGAGATTCAACTTCTTCCTGGTTTAGTCATGGGAGAGTGTATGTGTCGAGGAATTTATACCTTTCTTTTTTTTTTTAATTTTTCTTCTTTTTATCATTATTATTATTATTATTATCATTATTATTATTATTATACTTTAGGCTCTATGGTACATGTGCGCAACGTGCAGGTAAGCTACATATGTCTACATGTGCCATGCTGGTGCGCTGCACCCACCAACTCGTCATCTAGCATTAGGTATATCTCCCAATGCTGTCCCTCCCCCCTCCCCCCACGCCACCACAGTCCCCGAAGTGTGATGTTCCCCTTCCTGTGTCCATGTGTTCTCATTGTTCAATTCCCACCTATGAGTGAGAATATGTGGTGTTTGGTTTTTTGTTCTTGCGATAGTTTACTGAGAACGATGATTTCCAATTTCATCCGTGTCCCTACAAAGGATATGAACTCATCCTTTTTTATGGCTGCCTAGTATTCCATGGTGTATATGTGCCACATTTTCTTAATCCAGTCTATCACTGTTGGACATTTGGGTTGGTTCCAAGTCTTTGCTGTTGTGTATAATGCCGCAATAAACATACGTGTGCATGTGTCTTTATAGCAGCATGATTTATAGTCCTTTGGGTATATACCCAGTAATGGGATGGCTGGGTCAAATGGAATTTCTAGTTCTAGATCCCTGAGGAATCGCCACAGTGACCTCCACAAGGGTTGAACTAGTTTACAGTCCCACCAACAGTGTAAAAGTGTTCCTATTTCTCCACATCCTCTCCAGCACCTGTTGTTTCCTGACTTTTTAATGATTGCCATTCTATCTGGTGTGAGATGGTATCTCATTGTGGTTTTGATTTGCATTTCTCTCATGGCCAGTGATGGTGAGCATTTTTTCACGTGTTTTTTGGCTGCATAAATGTCTTCTTTTGAGGAGTGTCTGTTCATGTCCTTCGCCCACTTTTTGATGGGGTTGTTTGGTGTTTTCTTGTAAATTTGTTGGAGTGCATTGTAGATTCTGGATATTAGCCCTTTGTCAGATGAGTAGGTTGCGAAAATTTTCTCCCATTTTGTAGGTTGCCTGTTCACTCTGACGGGAGTTTCCTTTGCTGTGCAGAAGCTCTTTAGTTTAATTAGATCCCATTTGTCAATTTTGGCTTTTGTTGCCATTGCTTTTGGTGTTTTAGACATGAACTCCTTGCCCATGCCTATGTCCTGAATGGTATTGCCTAGGTTTTCTTCTAGGGTTTTTATGGTTTTAGGTCTAACGTTTAAGTCTTTAATCCATGTTGAGTTGATTTTTGTATAAGGTGTAAGGAAGGGATCCAGTTTCAGCTTTCTACATGTGGCTAGCCAGTTTTCCCAGCACCATTTATTAAATAGGGATTCCTTTCTCCATTTCTTGTTTTTGTCAGGTTTGTCAAAGATCAGATAGTTGTAGATATGTGGCATTATTTCTGACGGCTCTGTTCTGTTCCATTGATCTATATCTCTGTTTTGGTACCAGTACCATGCTGTTTGGGTTACTGTAGCCTTGTAGTATAGTTTGAAGTCAGGTAGCGTGATGCCTCCAGCTTTGTTCTTTTGGCTGAGGATTGACTTGGTGATGCGGGCTCTTTTTTGGTTCCATATGAACTTTAAAGTAGTTTTTTCCAATTCTGTGAAGAAAGTCACTGGTAACTTGGTGGGGATGGCATTGAATCTGTAAATTACCTTGGGAAGGATGGCCATTTTCATGATATTGATTCTTCCTACCCATGAGCATGGAATGTTCTTCCATTTGTTTGTATCCTCTTTTATTTCCTTGAGCAGTGGTTTGTAGTTTTCTCCTTGAAGAGGTCCTTCACATCCCTTGTAAGTTGGATTCCTAGGTATTTTATTCTCTTTGAAGCAATTGTGAATGGGAGCTCACTCATGATTTGGCTCTCTGTTTGTCTGTTATTGATGTATAAGAATGCTTGTGATTTTTGTACATTGATGTTGTATCCTGAGACTTTGCTGAAGTTGCTTATCAGCTTAAGGAGATTTTGGGCTGAGACAATGGGGTTTTCTAGATATACTATCACGTCATCTGCAAACAGGGACAATTTGACTTCCTTTTCTCCTAATTGAATACCCTTGATTTCCTTCTCTTGCCTAATTGCCCTGGCCAGAACTTCCAACACTATGTTGAATAGAAGTGGTGAGAGAGGGCATCCCTGTCTTGTGCCAGTTTTCAAAGTGAATGCTTCCAGTTTTTGCCCATTCAGTATGATATTGGCTGTGGGTTTGTCATAAATAGCTCTTATTATTTTGAGATACGACCCATCAATACCTAATTTATTGAGAGTTTTTAGCATGAAGGGTTGTTGAATTTTGTCAAAGGCCTTTACTTCATGTATTGAGATAATCATGTGGTTTGTGACTTTGTTTCTGTTTATATGCTGGATTACATTTATTGATTTGCATATATTGAACCAGCCTTGCATCCCAGGGATGAAGCCCACTTGATCATGGTGGATAAGCTGTTTGATGTGCTGCTGGATTCGGCTTGCCAGTAATTTATTGAGGATTTTTGCATCAATATTCATCAAGGATATTGGTCTAAAATTCTCTTTTTTGGTTGTGTCTCTGCCCAGCTTTGGTATCAGCATGATGCTGGCCTCATAAAATGAGTTAGGAAGGATTCCCTCTTTTTCTATTGATTGGAATAGTTTCTGAAGTAATGGTTCCAGTTCCTCCTTGTACCTCCGGTAGAATTCGGCTGTGAACCCATCTGATCCTGGACTCTTTTTGGTTGTTAAGCCATTGATTATTGCCGCAATTTCAGCTCCTGTTATTAGTCTATTCAGAGATTCAACTTCTTCCTGGTTTAGTCATGGGAGAGTGTATGTGTCGAGGAATTTATACCTTTCTTTTTTTTTTTAATTTTTCTTCTTTTTATCATTATTATTATTATTATTATCATTATTATTATTATTATACTTTAGGCTCTATGGTACATGTGCGCAACGTGCAGGTAAGCTACATATGTCTACATGTGCCATGCTGGTGCGCTGCACCCACCAACTCGTCATCTAGCATTAGGTATATCTCCCAATGCTGTCCCTCCCCCCTCCCCCCACGCCACCACAGTCCCCGAAGTGTGATGTTCCCCTTCCTGTGTCCATGTGTTCTCATTGTTCAATTCCCACCTATGAGTGAGAATATGTGGGGTTTGGTTTTTTGTTCTTGCGATAGTTTACTGAGAACGATGATTTCCAATTTCATCCATGTCCCTACAAAGGATATGAACTCATCCTTTTTTATGGCTGCCTAGTATTCCATGGTGTATATGTGCCACATTTTCTTAATCCAGTCTATCACTGTTGGACATTTGGGTTGGTTCCAAGTCTTTGCTGTTGTTTATAATGCCGAAAAAAACATACGTGTGCATGTGTCTTTATAGCAGCATGATTTATAGTCCTTTGGGTATATACCCAGTAATGGGATGGCTGGGTCAAATGGAATTTCTAGTTCTAGATCCCTGAGGAATCGCCACAGTGACCTCCACAAGGGTTGAACTAGTTTACAGTCCCACCAACAGTGTAAAAGTGTTCCTATTTCTCCACATCCTCTCCAGCACCTGTTGTTTCCTGACTTTTTAATGATTGCCATTCTATCTGGTGTGAGATGGTATCTCATTGTGGTTTTGATTTGCATTTCTCTCATGGCCAGTGATGGTGAGCATTTTTTCACGTGTTTTTTGGCTGCATAAATGTCTTCTTTTGAGGAGTGTCTGTTCATGTCCTTCGCCCACTTTTTGATGGGGTTGTTTGGTGTTTTCTTGTAAATTTGTTGGAGTGCATTGTAGATTCTGGATATTAGCCCTTTGTCAGATGAGTAGGTTGCGAAAATTTTCTCCCATTTTGTAGGTTGCCTGTTCACTCTGACGGTAGTTTCCTTTGCTGTGCAGAAGCTCTTTAGTTTAATTAGATCCCATTTGTCAATTTTGGCTTTTGTTGCCATTGCTTTTGGTGTTTTAGACATGAAGTCCTTGCCCATGCCTATGTCCTGAATGGTATTGCCTAGGTTTTCTTCTAGGGTTTTTATGGTTTTAGGTCTAACATTTAAGTCTTTAATCCATGTTGAGTTGATTTTTGTATAAGGTGTAAGGAAGGGATCCAGTTTCAGCTTTCTACATGTGGCTAGCCAGTTTTCCCAGCACCATTTATTAAATAGGGATTCCTTTCTCCATTTCTTGTTTTTGTCAGGTTTGTCAAAGATCAGATAGTTGTAGATATGTGGCATTATTTCTGACGGCTCTGTTCTGTTCCATTGATCTATATCTCTGTTTTGGTACCAGTACCATGCTGTTTGGGTTACTGTAGCCTTGTAGTATAGTTTGAAGTCAGGTAGCGTGATGCCTCCAGCTTTGTTCTTTTGGCTTAGGATTGACTTGGTGATGCGGGCTCTTTTTTGGTTCCATATGAACTTTAAAGTAGTTTTTTCCAATTCTGTGAAGAAAGTCATTGGTAACTTGGTGGGGATGGCATTGAATCTGTAAATTACCTTGGGAAGGATGGCCATTTTCATGATATTGATTCTTCCTACCCATGAGCATGGAATGTTCTTCCATTTGTTTGTATCCTCTTTTATTTCCTTGAGCAGTGGTTTGTAGTTTTCTCCTTGAAGAGGTCCTTCACATCCCTTGTAAGTTGGATTCCTAGGTATTTTATTATCCTTGAAGCAATTGTGAATGGGAGCTCACTCATGATTTGGCTCTCTGTTTGTCTGTTATTGATGTATAAGAATGCTTGTGATTTTTGTACATTGATGTTGTATCCTGAGACTTTGCTGAAGTTGCTTATCAGCTTAAGGAGATTTTGGGCTGAGACAATGGGGTTTTCTAGATATACTATCACGTCATCTGCAAACAGGGACAATTTGACTTCCTTTTCTCCTAATTGAATACCCTTGATTTCCTTCTCTTGCCTAATTGCCCTGGCCAGAACTTCCAACACTATGTTGAATAGAAGTGGTGAGAGAGGGCATCCCTGTCTTGTGCCAGTTTTCAAAGTGAATGCTTCCAGTTTTTGCCCATTCAGTATGATATTGGCTGTGGGTTTGTCATAAATAGCTCTTATTATTTTGAGATACGACCCATCAATACCTAATTTATTGAGAGTTTTTAGCATGAAGGGTTGTTGAATTTTGTCAAAGGCCTTTACTTCATGTATTGAGATAATCATGTGGTTTGTGACTTTGGTTCTGTTTATATGCTGGATTACATTTATCGATTTGCGTATATTGAACCAGCCTTGCATCCCAGGGATGAAGCCCACTTGATCATGGTGGATAAGCTGTTTGATGTGCTGCTGGATTCGGTTTGCCAGTAATTTATTGAGGATTTTTGCATCAATATTCATCAAGGATATTGGTCTAAAATTCTCTTTTTTGGTTGTGTCTCTGCCCAGCTTTGGTATCAGCATGATGCTGGCCTCATAAAATGAGTTAGGAAGGATTCCCTCTTTTTCTATTGATTGGAATAGTTTCTGAAGTAATGGTTCCAGTTCCTCCTTGTACCTCCGGTAGAATTCGGCTGTGAACCCATCTGATCCTGGACTCTTTTTGGTTGGTAAGCCATTGATTATTGCCGCAATTTCAGCTCCTGTTATTAGTCTATTCAGAGATTCAACTTCTTCCTGGTTTAGTCATGGGAGAGTGTATGTGTCGAGGAATTTATACCTTTCTTTTTTTTTTTAATTTTTCTTCTTTTTATCATTATTATTATTATTATTATCATTATTATTATTATTATACTTTAGGCTCTATGGTACATGTGCGCAACGTGCAGGTAAGCTACATATGTCTACATGTGCCATGCTGGTGCGCTGCACCCACCAACTCGTCATCTAGCATTAGGTATATCTCCCAATGCTGTCCCTCCCCCCTCCCCCCACGCCACCACAGTCCCCGAAGTGTGATGTTCCCCTTCCTGTGTCCATGTGTTCTCATTGTTCAATTCCCACCTATGAGTGAGAATATGTGGTGTTTGGTTTTTTGTTCTTGCGATAGTTTACTGAGAACGATGATTTCCAATTTCATCCGTGTCCCTACAAAGGATATGAACTCATCCTTTTTTATGGCTGCCTAGTATTCCATGGTGTATATGTGCCACATTTTCTTAATCCAGTCTATCACTGTTGGACATTTGGGTTGGTTCCAAGTCTTTGCTGTTGTGTATAATGCCGAAATAAACATACGTGTGCATGTGTCTTTATAGCAGCATGATTTATAGTCCTTTGGGTATATACCCAGTAATGGGATGGCTGGGTCAAATGGAATTTCTAGTTCTAGATCCCTGAGGAATCGCCACAGTGACCTCCACAAGGGTTGAACTAGTTTACAGTCCCACCAACAGTGTAAAAGTGTTCCTATTTCTCCACATCCTCTCCAGCACCTGTTGTTTCCTGACTTTTTAATGATTGCCATTCTATCTGGTGTGAGATGGTATCTCATTGTGGTTTTTATTTGCATTTCTCTCATGGCCAGTGATGGTGAGCATTTTTTCACGTGTTTTTTGGCTGCATAAATGTCTTCTTTTGAGGAGTGTCTGTTCATGTCCTTCGCCCACTTTTTGATGGGGTTGTTTGGTGTTTTCTTGTAAATTTGTTGGAGTGCATTGTAGATTCTGGATATTAGCCCTTTGTCAGATGAGTAGGTTGCGAAAATTTTCTCCCATTTTGTAGGTTGCCTGTTCACTCTGACGGGAGTTTCCTTTGCTGTGCAGAAGCTCTTTAGTTTAATTAGATCCCATTTGTCAATTTTGGCTTTTGTTGCCATTGCTTTTGGTGTTTTAGACATGAACTCCTTGCCCATGCCTATGTCCTGAATGGTATTGCCTAGGTTTTCTTCTAGGGTTTTTATGGTTTTAGGTCTAACGTTTAAGTCTTTAATCCATGTTGAGTTGATTTTTGTATAAGGTGTAAGGAAGGGATCCAGTTTCAGCTTTCTACATGTGGCTAGCCAGTTTTCCCAGCACCATTTATTAAATAGGGATTCCTTTCTCCATTTCTTGTTTTTGTCAGGTTTGTCAAAGATCAGATAGTTGTAGATATGTGGCATTATTTCTGACGGCTCTGTTCTGTTCCATTGATCTATATCTCTGTTTTGGTACCAGTACCATGCTGTTTGGGTTACTGTAGCCTTGTAGTATAGTTTGAAGTCAGGTAGCGTGATGCCTCCAGCTTTGTTCTTTTGGCTTAGGATTGACTTGGTGATGCGGGCTCTTTTTTGGTTCCATATGAACTTTAAAGTAGTTTTTTCCAATTCTGTGAAGAAAGTCACTGGTAACTTGGTGGGGATGGCATTGAATCTGTAAATTACCTTGGGAAGGATGGCCATTTTCATGATATTGATTCTTCCTACCCATGAGCATGGAATGTTCTTCCATTTGTTTGTATCCTCTTTTATTTCCTTGAGCAGTGGTTTGTAGTTTTCTCCTTGAAGAGGTCCTTCACATCCCTTGTAAGTTGGATTCCTAGGTATTTTATTCTCTTTGAAGCAATTGTGAATGGGAGCTCACTCATGATTTGGCTCTCTGTTTGTCTGTTATTGATGTATAAGAATGCTTGTGATTTTTGTACATTGATGTTGTATCCTGAGACTTTGCTGAAGTTGCTTATCAGCTTAAGGAGATTTTGGGCTGAGACAATGGGGTTTTCTAGATATACTATCACGTCATCTGCAAACAGGGACAATTTGACTTCCTTTTCTCCTAATTGAATACCCTTGATTTCCTTCTCTTGCCTAATTGCCCTGGCCAGAACTTCCAACACTATGTTGAATAGAAGTGGTGAGAGAGGGCATCCCTGTCTTGTGCCAGTTTTCAAAGTGAATGCTTCCAGTTTTTGCCCATTCAGTATGATATTGGCTGTGGGTTTGTCATAAATAGCTCTTATTATTTTGAGATACGACCCATCAATACCTAATTTATTGAGAGTTTTTAGCATGAATGGTTGTTGAATTTTGTCAAAGGCCTTTACTTCATGTATTGAGATAATCATGTGGTTTGTGACTTTGGTTCTGTTTATATGCTGGATTACATTTATCGATTTGCGTATATTGAACCAGCCTTGCATCCCAGGGATGAAGCCCACTTGATCATGGTGGATAAGCTGTTTGATGTGCTGCTGGATTCGGTTTGCCAGTAATTTATTGAGGATTTTTGCATCAATATTCATCAAGGATATTGGTCTAAAATTCTCTTTTTTGGTTGTGTCTCTGCCCAGCTTTGGTATCAGCATGATGCTGGCCTCATAAAATGAGTTAGGAAGGATTCCCTCTTTTTCTATTGATTGGAATAGTTTCTGAAGTAATGGTTCCAGTTCCTCCTTGTACCTCCGGTAGAATTCGGCTGTGAACCCATCTGATCCTGGACTCTTTTTGGTTGGTAAGCCATTGATTATTGCCGCAATTTCAGCTCCTGTTATTAGTCTATTCAGAGATTCAACTTCTTCCTGGTTTAGTCATGGGAGAGTGTATGTGTCGAGGAATTTATACCTTTCTTTTTTTTTTTAATTTTTCTTCTTTTTATCATTATTATTATTATTATTATCATTATTATTATTATTATACTTTAGGCTCTATGGTACATGTGCGCAACGTGCAGGTAAGCTACATATGTCTACATGTGCCATGCTGGTGCGCTGCACCCACCAACTCGTCATCTAGCATTAGGTATATCTCCCAATGCTGTCCCTCCCCCCTCCCCCCACGCCACCACAGTCCCCGAAGTGTGATGTTCCCCTTCCTGTGTCCATGTGTTCTCATTGTTCAATTCCCACCTATGAGTGAGAATATGTGGTGTTTGGTTTTTTGTTCTTGCGATAGTTTACTGAGAACGATGATTTCCAATTTCATCCGTGTCCCTACAAAGGATATGAACTCATCCTTTTTTATGGCTGCCTAGTATTCCATGGTGTATATGTGCCACATTTTCTTAATCCAGTCTATCACTGTTGGACATTTGGGTTGGTTCCAAGTCTTTGCTGTTGTGTATAATGCCGAAATAAACATACGTGTGCATGTGTCTTTATAGCAGCATGATTTATAGTCCTTTGGGTATATACCCAGTAATGGGATGGCTGGGTCAAATGGAATTTCTAGTTCTAGATCCCTGAGGAATCGCCACAGTGACCTCCACAAGGGTTGAACTAGTTTACAGTCCCACCAACAGTGTAAAAGTGTTCCTATTTCTCCACATCCTCTCCAGCACCTGTTGTTTCCTGACTTTTTAATGATTGCCATTCTATCTGGTGTGAGATGGTATCTCATTGTGGTTTTGATTTGCATTTCTCTCATGGCCAGTGATGGTGAGCATTTTTTCACGTGTTTTTTGGCTGCATAAATGTCTTCTTTTGAGGAGTGTCTGTTCATGTCCTTCGCCCACTTTTTGATGGGGTTGTTTGGTGTTTTCTTGTAAATTTGTTGGAGTGCATTGTAGATTCTGGATATTAGCCCTTTGTCAGATGAGTAGGTTGCGAAAATTTTCTCCCATTTTGTAGGTTGCCTGTTCACTCTGACGGGAGTTTCCTTTGCTGTGCAGAAGCTCTTTAGTTTAATTAGATCCCATTTGTCAATTTTGGCTTTTGTTGCCATTGCTTTTGGTGTTTTAGACATGAACTCCTTGCCCATGCCTATGTCCTGAATGGTATTGCCTAGGTTTTCTTCTAGGGTTTTTATGGTTTTAGGTCTAACGTTTAAGTCTTTAATCCATGTTGAGTTGATTTTTGTATAAGGTGTAAGGAAGGGATCCAGTTTCAGCTTTCTACATGTGGCTAGCCAGTTTTCCCAGCACCATTTATTAAATAGGGATTCCTTTCTCCATTTCTTGTTTTTGTCAGGTTTGTCAAAGATCAGATAGTTGTAGATATGTGGCATTATTTCTGACGGCTCTGTTCTGTTCCATTGATCTATATCTCTGTTTTGGTACCAGTACCATGCTGTTTGGGTTACTGTAGCCTTGTAGTATAGTTTGAAGTCAGGTAGCGTGATGCTTCCAGCTTTGTTCTTTTGGCTTAGGATTGACTTGGTGATGCGGGCTCTTTTTTGGTTCCATATGAACTTTAAAGTAGTTTTTTCCAATTCTGTGAAGAAAGTCACTGGTAACTTGGTGGGGATGGCATTGAATCTGTAAATTACCTTGGGAAGGATGGCCATTTTCATGATATTGATTCTTCCTACCCATGAGCATGGAATGTTCTTCCATTTGTTTGTATCCTCTTTTATTTCCTTGAGCAGTGGTTTGTAGTTTTCTCCTTGAAGAGGTCCTTCACATCCCTTGTAAGTTGGATTCCTAGGTATTTTATTCTCTTTGAAGCAATTGTGAATGGGAGCTCATTCATGATTTGGCTCTCTGTTTGTCTGTTATTGATGTATAAGAATGCTTGTGATTTTTGTACATTGATGTTGTATCCTGAGACTTTGCTGAAGTTGCTTATCAGCTTAAGGAGATTTTGGGCTGAGACAATGGGGTTTTCTAGATATACTATCACGTCATCTGCAAACAGGGACAATTTGACTTCCTTTTCTCCTAATTGAATACCATTGATTTCCTTCTCTTGCCTAATTGCCCTGGCCAGAACTTCCAACACTATGTTGAATAGAAGTGGTGAGAGAGGGCATCCCTGTCTTGTGCCAGTTTTCAAAGTGAATGCTTCCAGTTTTTGCCCATTCAGTATGATATTGGCTGTGGGTTTGTCATAAATAGCTCTTATTATTTTGAGATACGACCCATCAATACCTAATTTATTGAGAGTTTTTAGCATGAAGGGTTGTTGAATTTTGTCAAAGGCCTTTACTTCATGTATTGAGATAATCATGTGGTTTGTGACTTTGGTTCTGTTTATATGCTGGATTACATTTATCGATTTGCGTATATTGAACCAGCCTTGCATCCCAGGGATGAAGCCCACTTGATCATGGTGGATAAGCTGTTTGATGTGCTGCTGGATTCGGTTTGCCAGTAATTTATTGAGGATTTTTGCATCAATATTCATCAAGGATATTGGTCTAAAATTCTCTTTTTTGGTTGTGTCTCTGCCCAGCTTTGGTATCAGCATGATGCTGGCCTCATAAAATGAGTTAGGAAGGATTCCCTCTTTTTCTATTGATTGGAATAGTTTCTGAAGTAATGGTTCCAGTTCCTCCTTGTACCTCCGGTAGAATTCGGCTGTGAACCCATCTGATCCTGGACTCTTTTTGGTTGGTAAGCCATTGATTATTGCCGCAATTTCAGCTCCTGTTATTAGTCTATTCAGAGATTCAACTTCTTCCTGGTTTAGTCATGGGAGAGTGTATGTGTCGAGGAATTTATACCTTTCTTTTTTTTTTTAATTTTTCTTCTTTTTATCATTATTATTATTATTATTATCATTATTATTATTATTATACTTTAGGCTCTATGGTACATGTGCGCAACGTGCAGGTAAGCTACATATGTCTACATGTGCCATGCTGGTGCGCTGCACCCACCAACTCGTCATCTAGCATTAGGTATATCTCCCAATGCTGTCCCTCCCCCCTCCCCCCACGCCACCACAGTCCCCGAAGTGTGATGTTCCCCTTCCTGTGTCCATGTGTTCTCATTGTTCAATTCCCACCTATGAGTGAGAATATGTGGTGTTTGGTTTTTTGTTCTTGCGATAGTTTACTGAGAACGATGATTTCCAATTTCATCCGTGTCCCTACAAAGGATATGAACTCATCCTTTTTTATGGCTGCCTAGTATTCCATGGTGTATATGTGCCACATTTTCTTAATCCAGTCTATCACTGTTGGACATTTGGGTTGGTTCCAAGTCTTTGCTGTTGTGTATAATGCCGAAATAAACATACGTGTGCATGTGTCTTTATAGCAGCATGATTTATAGTCCTTTGGGTATATACCCAGTAATGGGATGGCTGGGTCAAATGGAATTTCTAGTTCTAGATCCCTGAGGAATCGCCACAGTGACCTCCACAAGGGTTGAACTAGTTTACAGTCCCACCAACAGTGTAAAAGTGTTCCTATTTCTCCACATCCTCTCCAGCACCTGTTGTTTCCTGACTTTTTAATGATTGCCATTCTATCTGGTGTGAGATGGTATCTCATTGTGGTTTTGATTTGCATTTCTCTCATGGCCAGTGATGGTGAGCATTTTTTCACGTGTTTTTTGGCTGCATAAATGTCTTCTTTTGAGGAGTGTCTGTTCATGTCCTTCGCCCACTTTTTGATGGGGTTGTTTGGTGTTTTCTTGTAAATTTGTTGGAGTGCATTGTAGATTCTGGATATTAGCCCTTTGTCAGATGTGTAGGTTGCGAAAATTTTCTCCCATTTTGTAGGTTGCCTGTTCACTCTGACGGGAGTTTCCTTTGCTGTGCAGAAGCTCTTTAGTTTAATTAGATCCCATTTGTCAATTTTGGCTTTTGTTGCCATTGCTTTTGGTGTTTTAGACATGAACTCCTTGCCCATGCCTATGTCCTGAATGGTATTGCCTAGGTTTTCTTCTAGGGTTTTTATGGTTTTAGGTCTAACGTTTAAGTCTTTAATCCATGTTGAGTTGATTTTTGTATAAGGTGTAAGGAAGGGATCCAGTTTCAGCTTTCTACATGTGGCTAGCCAGTTTTCCCAGCACCATTTATTAAATAGGGATTCCTTTCTCCATTTCTTGTTTTTGTCAGGTTTGTCAAAGATCAGATAGTTGTAGATATGTGGCATTATTTCTGACGGCTCTGTTCTGTTCCATTGATCTATATCTCTGTTTTGGTACCAGTACCATGCTGTTTGGGTTACTGTAGCCTTGTAGTATAGTTTGAAGTCAGGTAGCGTGATGCCTCCAGCTTTGTTCTTTTGGCTGAGGATTGACTTGGTGATGCGGGCTCTTTTTTGGTTCCATATGAACTTTAAAGTAGTTTTTTCCAATTCTGTGAAGAAAGTCACTGGTAACTTGGTGGGGATGGCATTGAATCTGTAAATTACCTTGGGAAGGATGGCCATTTTCATGATATTGATTCTTCCTACCCATGAGCATGGAATGTTCTTCCATTTGTTTGTATCCTCTTTTATTTCCTTGAGCAGTGGTTTGTAGTTTTCTCCTTGAAGAGGTCCTTCACATCCCTTGTAAGTTGGATTCCTAGGTATTTTATTCTCTTTGAAGCAATTGTGAATGGGAGCTCACTCATGATTTGGCTCTCTGTTTGTCTATTATTGATGTATAAGAATGCTTGTGATTTTTGTACATTGATGTTGTATCCTGAGACTTTGCTGAAGTTGCTTATCAGCTTAAGGAGATTTTGGGCTGAGACAATGGGGTTTTCTAGATATACTATCACGTCATCTGCAAACAGGGACAATTTGACTTCCTTTTCTCCTAATTGAATACCCTTGATTTCCTTCTCTTGCCTAATTGCCCTGGCCAGAACTTCCAACACTATGTTGAATAGAAGTGGTGAGAGAGGGCATCCCTGTCTTGTGCCAGTTTTCAAAGTGAATGCTTCCAGTTTTTGCCCATTCAGTATGATATTGGCTGTGGGTTTGTCATAAATAGCTCTTATTATTTTGAGATACGACCCATCAATACCTAATTTATTGAGAGTTTTTAGCATGAAGGGTTGTTGAATTTTGTCAAAGGCCTTTACTTCATGTATTGAGATAATCATGTGGTTTGTGACTTTGTTTCTGTTTATATGCTGGATTACATTTATTGATTTGCATATATTGAACCAGCCTTGCATCCCAGGGATGAAGCCCACTTGATCATGGTGGATAAGCTGTTTGATGTGCTGCTGGATTCGGCTTGCCAGTAATTTATTGAGGATTTTTGCATCAATATTCATCAAGGATATTGGTCTAAAATTCTCTTTTTTGGTTGTGTCTCTGCCCAGCTTTGGTATCAGCATGATGCTGGCCTCATAAAATGAGTTAGGAAGGATTCCCTCTTTTTCTATTGATTGGAATAGTTTCTGAAGTAATGGTTCCAGTTCCTCCTTGTACCTCCGGTAGAATTCGGCTGTGAACCCATCTGATCCTGGACTCTTTTTGGTTGGTAAGCCATTGATTATTGCCGCAATTTCAGCTCCTGTTATTAGTCTATTCAGAGACTCAACTTCTTCCTGGTTTAGTCATGGGAGAGTGTATGTGTCGAGGAATTTATACCTTTCTTTTTTTTTTTAATTTTTCTTCTTTTTATCATTATTATTATTATTATTATCATTATTATTATTATTATACTTTAGGCTCTATGGTACATGTGCGCAACGTGCAGGTAAGCTACATATGTCTACATGTGCCATGCTGGTGCGCTGCACCCACCAACTCGTCATCTAGCATTAGGTATATCTCCCAATGCTGTCCCTCCCCCCTCCCCCCACGCCACCACAGTCCCCGAAGTGTGATGTTCCCCTTCCTGTGTCCATGTGTTCTCATTGTTCAATTCCCACCTATGAGTGAGAATATGTGGGGTTTGGTTTTTTGTTCTTGCGATAGTTTACTGAGAACGATGATTTCCAATTTCATCCATGTCCCTACAAAGGATATGAACTCATCCTTTTTTATGGCTGCCTAGTATTCCATGGTGTATATGTGCCACATTTTCTTAATCCAGTCTATCACTGTTGGACATTTGGGTTGGTTCCAAGTCTTTGCTGTTGTTTATAATGCCGAAAAAAACATACGTGTGCATGTGTCTTTATAGCAGCATGATTTATAGTCCTTTGGGTATATACCCAGTAATGGGATGGCTGGGTCAAATGGAATTTCTAGTTCTAGATCCCTGAGGAATCGCCACAGTGACCTCCACAAGGGTTGAACTAGTTTACAGTCCCACCAACAGTGTAAAAGTGTTCCTATTTCTCCACATCCTCTCCAGCACCTGTTGTTTCCTGACTTTTTAATGATTGCCATTCTATCTGGTGTGAGATGGTATCTCATTGTGGTTTTGATTTGCATTTCTCTCATGGCCAGTGATGGTGAGCATTTTTTCACGTGTTTTTTGGCTGCATAAATGTCTTCTTTTGAGGAGTGTCTGTTCATGTCCTTCACCCACTTTTTGATGGGGTTGTTTGGTGTTTTCTTGTAAATTTGTTGGAGTGCATTGTAGATTCTGGATATTAGCCCTTTGTCAGATGAGTAGGTTGCGAAAATTTTCTCCCATTTTGTAGGTTGCCTGTTCACTCTGACGGTAGTTTCCTTTGCTGTGCAGAAGCTCTTTAGTTTAATTAGATCCCATTTGTCAATTTTGGCTTTTGTTGCCATTGCTTTTGGTGTTTTAGACATGAACTCCTTGCCCATGCCTATGTCCTGAATGGTATTGCCTAGGTTTTGTTCTAGGGTTTTTATGGTTTTAGGTCTAACATTTAAGTCTTTAATCCATGTTGAGTTGATTTTTGTATAAGGTGTAAGGAAGGGATCCAGTTTCAGCTTTCTACATGTGGCTAGCCAGTTTTCCCAGCACCATTTATTAAATAGGGATTCCTTTCTCCATTTCTTGTTTTTGTCAGGTTTGTCAAAGATCAGATAGTTGTAGATATGTGGCATTATTTCTGACGGCTCTGTTCTGTTCCATTGATCTATATCTCTGTTTTGGTACCAGTACCATGCTGTTTGGGTTACTGTAGCCTTGTAGTATAGTTTGAAGTCAGGTAGCGTGATGCCTCCAGCTTTGTTCTTTTGGCTTAGGATTGACTTGGTGATGCGGGCTCTTTTTTGGTTCCATATGAACTTTAAAGTAGTTTTTTCCAATTCTGTGAAGAAAGTCACTGGTAACTTGGTGGGGATGGCATTGAATCTGTAAATTACCTTGGGAAGGATGGCCATTTTCATGATATTGATTCTTCCTACCCATGAGCATGGAATGTTCTTCCATTTGCTTGTATCCTCTTTTATTTCCTTGAGCAGTGGTTTGTAGTTTTCTCCTTGAAGAGGTCCTTCACATCCCTTGTAAGTTGGATTCCTAGGTATTTTATTCTCTTTGAAGCAATTGTGAATGGGAGCTCACTCATGATTTGGCTCTCTGTTTGTCTGTTATTGATGTATAAGAATGCTTGTGATTTTTGTACATTGATGTTGTATCCTGAGACTTTGCTGAAGTTGCTTATCAGCTTAAGGAGATTTTGGGCTGAGACAATGGGGTTTTCTAGATATACTATCACGTCATCTGCAAACAGGGACAATTTGACTTCCTTTTCTCCTAATTGAATACCCTTGATTTCCTTCTCTTGCCTAATTGCCCTGGCCAGAACTTCCAACACTATGTTGAATAGAAGTGGTGAGAGAGGGCATCCCTGTCTTGTGCCAGTTTTCAAAGTGAATGCTTCCAGTTTTTGCCCATTCAGTATGATATTGGCTGTGGGTTTGTCATAAATAGCTCTTATTATTTTGAGATACGACCCATCAATACCTAATTTATTGAGAGTTTTTAGCATCAAGGGTTGTTGAATTTTGTCAAAGGCCTTTACTTCATGTATTGAGATAATCATGTGGTTTTTGACTTTGGTTCTGTTTATATGCTGGATTACATTTATTGATTTGCGTATATTGAACCAGCCTTGCATCCCAGGGATGAAGCCCACTTGATCATGGTGGATAAGCTGTTTGATGTGCTGCTGGATTCGGTTTGCCAGTAATTTATTGAGGATTTTTGCATCAATATTCATCAAGGATATTGGTCTAAAATTCTCTTTTTTGGTTGTGTCTCTGCCCAGCTTTGGTATCAGCATGATGCTGGCCTCATAAAATGAGTTAGGAAGGATTCCCTCTTTTTCTATTGATTGGAATAGTTTCTGAAGTAATGGTTCCAGTTCCTCCTTGTACCTCCGGTAGAATTCGGCTGTGAACCCATCTGATCCTGGACTCTTTTTGGTTGGTAAGCCATTGATTATTGCCGCAATTTCAGCTCCTGTTATTAGTCTATTCAGAGATTCAACTTCTTCCTGGTTTAGTCATGGGAGAGTGTATGTGTCGAGGAATTTATACCTTTCTTTTTTTTTTAATTTTTCTTCTTTTTATCATTATTATTATTATTATTATCATTATTATTATTATTATACTTTAGGCTCTATGGTACGTGTGCGCTACGTGCAGGTAAGCTACATATGTCTACATGTGCCATGCTGGTGCGCTGCACCCACCAACTCGTCATCTAGCATTAGGTATATCTCCCAATGCTGTCCCTCCCCCCTCCCCCCACGCCACCACAGTCCCCGAAGTGTGATGTTCCCCTTCCTGTGTCCATGTGTTCTCATTGTTCAATTCCCACCTATGAGTGAGAATATGTGGTGTTTGGTTTTTTGTTCTTGCGATAGTTTACTGAGAACGATGATTTCCAATTTCATCCATGTCCCTACAAAGGATATGAACTCATCATTTTTTATGGCTGCCTAGTATTCCATGGTGTATATGTGCCACATTTTCTTAATCCAGTCTATCACTGTTGGACATTTGGGTTGGTTCCAAGTCTTTGCTGTTGTGTATAATGCCGCAATAAACATACGTGTGCATGTGTCTTTATAGCAGCATGATTTATAGTCCTTTGGGTATATACCCAGTAATGGGATGGCTGGGTCAAATGGAATTTCTAGTTCTAGATCCCTGAGGAATCGCCACAGTGACCTCCACAAGGGTTGAACTAGTTTACAGTCCCACCAACAGTGTAAAAGTGTTCCTATTTCTCCACATCCTCTCCAGCACCTGTTGTTTCTTGACTTTTTAATGATTGCCATTCTATCTGGTGTGAGATGGTATCTCATTGTGGTTTTGATTTGCATTTCTCTCATGGCCAGTGATGGTGAGCATTTTTTCACGTGTTTTTTGGCTGCATAAATGTCTTCTTTTGAGGAGTGTCTGTTCATGTCCTTCGCCCACTTTTTGATGGGGTTGTTTGGTGTTTTCTTGTAAATTTGTTGGAGTGCATTGTAGATTCTGGATATTAGCCCTTTGTCAGATGAGTAGGTTGCGAAAATTTTCTCCCATTTTGTAGGTTGCCTGTTCACTCTGACGGGAGTTTCCTTTGCTGTGCAGAAGCTCTTTAGTTTAATTAGATCCCATTTGTCAATTTTGGCTTTTGTTGCCATTGCTTTTGGTGTTTTAGACATGAACTCCTTGCCCATGCCTATGTCCTGAATGGTATTGCCTAGGTTTTCTTCTAGGGTTTTTATGGTTTTAGGTCTAACGTTTAAGTCTTTAATCCATGTTGAGTTGATTTTTGTATAAGGTGTAAGGAAGGGATCCAGTTTCAGCTTTCTACATGTGGCTAGCCAGTTTTCCCAGCACCATTTATTAAATAGGGATTCCTTTCTCCATTTCTTGTTTTTGTCAGGTTTGTCAAAGATCAGATAGTTGTAGATATGTGGCATTATTTCTGACGGCTCTGTTCTGTTCCATTGATCTAGATCTCTGTTTTGGTACCAGTACCATGCTGTTTGGGTTACTGTAGCCTTGTAGTATAGTTTGAAGTCAGGTAGCGTGATGCCTCCAGCTTTGTTCTTTTGGCTGAGGATTGACTTGGTGATGCGGGCTCTTTTTTGGTTCCATATGAACTTTAAAGTAGTTTTTTCCAATTCTGTGAAGAAAGTCATTGGTAACTTGGTGGGGATGGCATTGAATCTGTAAATTACCTTGGGAAGGATGGCCATTTTCATGATATTGATTCTTCCTACCCATGAGCATGGAAAGTTCTTCCATTTGTTTGTATCCTCTTTTATTTCCTTGAGCAGTGGTTTGTAGTTTTCTCCTTGAAGAGGTCCTTCACATCCCTTGTAAGTTGGATTCCTAGGTATTTTATTCTCTTTGAAGCAATTGTGAATGGGAGCTCACTCATGATTTGGCTCTCTGTTTGTCTGTTATTGATGTATAAGAATGCTTGTGATTTTTGTACATTGATGTTGTATCCTGAGACTTTGCTGAAGTTGCTTATCAGCTTAAGGAGATTTTGGGCTGAGACAATGGGGTTTTCTAGATATACTATCACGTCATCTGCAAACAGGGACAATTTGACTTCCTTTTCTCCTAATTGAATACCCTTGATTTCCTTCTCTTGCCTAATTGCCCTGGCCAGAACTTCCAACACTATGTTGAATAGAAGTGGTGAGAGAGGGCATCCCTGTCTTGTGCCAGTTTTCAAAGTGAATGCTTCCAGTTTTTGCCCATTCAGTATGATATTGGCTGTGGGTTTGTCATAAATAGCTCTTATTATTTTGAAATACGACCCATCAATACCTAATTTATTGAGAGTTTTTAGCATGAAGGGTTGTTGAATTTTGTCAAAGGCCTTTACTTCATGTATTGAGATAATCATGTGGTTTTTGACTTTGGTTCTGTTTATATGCTGGATTACATTTATTGATTTGCGTATATTGAACCAGCCTTGCATCCCAGGGATGAAGCCCACTTGATCATGGTGGATAAGCTGTTTGATGTGCTGCTGGATTCGGTTTGCCAGTAATTTATTGAGGATTTTTGCATCAATATTCATCAAGGATATTGGTCTAAAATTCTCTTTTTTGGTTGTGTCTCTGCCCAGCTTTGGTATCAGCATGATGCTGGCCTCATAAAATGAGTTAGGAAGGATTCCCTCTTTTTCTATTGATTGGAATAGTTTCTGAAGTAATGGTTCCAGTTCCTCCTTGTACCTCCGGTAGAATTCGGCTGTGAACCCATCTGATCCTGGACTCTTTTTGGTTGGTAAGCCATTGATTATTGCCGCAATTTCAGCTCCTGTTATTAGTCTATTCAGAGATTCAACTTCTTCCTGGTTTAGTCATGGGAGAGTGTATGTGTCGAGGAATTTATACCTTTCTTTTTTTTTTAATTTTTCTTCTTTTTATCATTATTATTATTATTATTATCATTATTATTATTATTATACTTTAGGCTCTATGGTACGTGTGCGCTACGTGCAGGTAAGCTACATATGTCTACATGTGCCATGCTGGTGCGCTGCACCCACCAACTCGTCATCTAGCATTAGGTATATCTCCCAATGCTGTCCCTCGCCCCTCCCCCCACGCCACCACAGTCCCCGAAGTGTGATGTTCCCCTTCCTGTGTCCATGTGTTCTCATTGTTCAATTCCCACCTATGAGTGAGAATATGTGGTGTTTGGTTTTTTGTTCTTGCGATAGTTTACTGAGAACGATGATTTCCAATTTCATCCATGTCCCTACAAAGGATATGAACTCATCATTTTTTATGGCTGCCTAGTATTCCATGGTGTATATGTGCCACATTTTCTTAATCCAGTCTATCACTGTTGGACATTTGGGTTGGTTCCAAGTCTTTGCTGTTGTGTATAATGCCGCAATAAACATACGTGTGCATGTGTCTTTATAACAGCATGATTTATAGTCCTTTGGGTATATACCCAGTAATGGGATGGCTGGGTCAAATGGAATTTCTAGTTCTAGATCCCTTAGGAATCGCCACAGTGACCTCCACAAGGGTTGAACTAGTTTACAGTCCCACCAACAGTGTAAAAGTGTTCCTATTTCTCCACATCCTCTCCAGCACCTGTTGTTTCCTGACTTTTTAGTGATTGCCATTCTATCTGGCGTGAGATGGTATCTCATTGTGGTTTTGATTTGCATTTCTCTCATGGCCAGTGATGGTGAGCATTTTTTCACGTGTTTTTTGGCTGCATAAATGTCTTCTTTTGAGGAGTGTCTGTTCATGTCCTTCGCCCACTTTTTGATGGGGTTGTTTGGTGTTTTCTTGCAAACTTGTTGGAGTGCGTTGTAGATTCTGGATATTAGCCCTTTGTCAGATGGGTAGGTTGCGAAAATTTTCTCCCATTTTGTAGGTTGCCTGTTCACTCTGACGGTAGTTTCCTTTGCTGTGCAGAAGCTCTTTAGTTTAATTACATCCCATTTGTCAATTTTGGCTTTTGTTGCCATTGCTTTTGGTGTTTTAGACATGAACTCCTTGCCCATGCCTATGTCCTGAATGGTATTGCCTAGGTTTTCTTCTAGGGTTTTTATGGTTTTAGGTCTAACGTTTAAGTCTTTAATCCATGTTGAGTTGATTTTTGTATAAGGTGTAAGGAAGGGATCCAGTTTCAGCTTTCTACATGTGGCTAGCCAGTTTTCCCAGCACCGTTTATTAAATAGGGATTCCTTTCTCCATTTCTAGTTTTTGTCAGGTTTGTCAAAGATCAGATAGTTGTAGATATGTGGCATTATTTCTGACGGCTCTGTTCTGTTCCATTGATCTATATCTCTGTTTTGGTACCAGTACCATGCTGTTTGGGTTACTGTAGCCTTGTAGTATAGTTTGAAGTCAGGTAGCATGATGCCTCCAGCTTTGTTCTTTTGGCTGAGGATTGACTTGGTGATGCGGGCTCTTTTTTGGTTCCATATGAACTTTAAAGTAGTTTTTTCCAATTCTGTGAAGAAAGTCATTGGTAACTTGGTGGGGATGGCATTGAATCTGTAAATTACCTTGGGAAGGATGGCCATTTTCATGATATTGATTCTTCCTACCCATGAGCATGGAATGTTCTTCCATTTGTTTGTATCCTCTTTTATTTCCTTGAGCAGTGGTTTGTAGTTTTCTCCTTGAAGAGGTCCTTCACATCCCTTGTAAGTTGGATTCCTAGGTATTTTATTATCCTTGAAGCAATTGTGAATGGGAGCTCACTCATGATTTGGCTCTCTGTTTGTCTGTTATTGATGTATAAGAATGCTTGTGATTTTTGTACATTGATGTTGTATCCTGAGACTTTGCTGAAGTTGCTTATCAGCTTAAGGAGATTTTGGGCTGAGACAATGGGGTTTTCTAGATATACTATCACGTCATCTGCAAACAGGGACAATTTGACTTCCTTTTCTCCTAATTGAATACCCTTGATTTCCTTCTCTTGCCTAATTGCCCTGGCCAGAACTTCCAACACTATGTTGAATAGAAGTGGTGAGAGAGGGCATCCCTGTCTTGTGCCAGTTTTCAAAATGAATGCTTCCAGGTTTTGCCCATTCAGTATGATATTGGCTGTGGGTTTGTCATAAATAGCTCTTATTATTTTGAGATACGACCCATCAATACCTAATTTATTGAGAGTTTTTAGCATGAAGGGTTGTTGAATTTTGTCAAAGGCCTTTACTTCATGTATTGAGATAATCATGTGGTTTTTGACTTTGGTTCTGTTTATATGCTGGATTACATTTATCGATTTGCGTATATTGAACCAGCCTTGCATCCCAGGGATGAAGCCCACTTGATCATGGTGGATAAGCTGTTTGATGTGCTGCTGGATTCGGTTTGCCAGTAATTTATTGAGGATTTTTGCATCAATATTCATCAAGGATATTGGTCTAAAATTCTCTTTTTTGGTTGTGTCTCTGCCCAGCTTTGGTATCAGCATGATGCTGGCCTCATAAAATGAGTTAGGAAGGATTCCCTCTTTTTCTATTGATTGGAATAGTTTCTGAAGTAATGGTTCCAGTTCCTCCTTGTACCTCCGGTAGAATTCGGCTGTGAACCCATCTGATCCTGGACTCTTTTTGGTTGGTAAGCCATTGATTATTGCCGCAATTTCAGCTCCTGTTATTAGTCTATTCAGAGATTCAACTTCTTCCTGGTTTAGTCATGGGAGAGTGTATGTGTCGAGGAATTTATACCTTTCTTTTTTTTTTTAATTTTTCTTCTTTTTATCATTATTATTATTATCATTATTATTATTATTATACTTTAGGCTCTATGGCACATGTGCGCAACGTGCAGGTAAGCTACATGTGTCTACATGTGCCATGCTGGTGCGCAGCACCCACCAACTCGTCATCTAGCATTAGGTATATCTCCCAATGCTGTCCCTCCCCCCTCCCCCCACGCCACCACAGTCCCCGAAGTGTGATGTTCCCCTTCCTGTGTCCATGTGTTCTCATTGTTCAATTCCAACCTATGAGTGAGAATATGTGGTGTTTGGTTTTTTGTTCTTGCGATAGTTTACTGAGAACGATGATTTCCAATTTCATCCGTGTCCCTACAAAGGATATGAACTCATCCTTTTTTATGGCTGCCTAGTATTCCATGGTGTATATGTGCCACATTTTCTTAATCCAGTCTATCACTGTTGGACATTTGGGTTGGTTCCAAGTCTTTGCTGTTGTGTATAATGCCGCAATAAACATACGTGTGCATGTGTCTTTATAGCAGCATGATTTATGGTCCTTTGGGTATATACCCAGTAATGGGATGGCTGGGTCAAATGGAATTTCTAGTTCTAGATCCCTGAGGAATCGCCACAGTGACCTCCACAAGGGTTGAACTAGTTTACAGTCCCACCAACAGTGTAAAAGTGTTCCTATTTCTCCACATCCTCTCCAGCACCTGTTGTTTCCTGACTTTTTAATGATTGCCATTCTATCTGGTGTGAGATGGTATCTCATTGTGGTTTTGATTTGCATTTCTCTCATGGCCAGTGATGGTGAGCATTTTTTCACGTGTTTTTTGGCTGCATAAATGTCTTCTTTTGAGGAGTGTCTGTTCATGTCCTTCGCCCACTTTTTGATGGGGTTGTTTGGTGTTTTCTTGTAAATTTGTTGGAGTGCATTGTAGATTCTGGATATTAGCCCTTTGTCAGATGAGTAGGTTGCGAAAATTTTCTCCCATTTTGTAGGTTGCCTGTTCACTCTGACGGTAGTTTCCTTTGCTGTGCAGAAGCTCTTTAGTTTAATTAGATCCCATTTGTCAATTTTGGCTTTTGTTGCCATTGCTTTTGGTGTTTTAGACATGAAGTCCTTGCCCATGCCTATGTCCTGAATGGTATTGCCTAGGTTTTCTTCTAGGGTTTTTATGGTTTTAGGTCTAACATTTAAGTCTTTAATCCATGTTGAGTTGATTTTTGTATAAGGTGTAAGGAAGGGATCCAGTTTCAGCTTTCTACATGTGGCTAGCCAGTTTTCCCAGCACCATTTATTAAATAGGGATTCCTTTCTCCATTTCTTGTTTTTGTCAGGTTTGTCAAAGATCAGATAGTTGTAGATATGTGGCATTATTTCTGACGGCTCTGTTCTGTTCCATTGATCTATATCTCTGTTTTGGTACCAGTACCATGCTGTTTGGGTTACTGTAGCCTTGTAGTATAGTTTGAAGTCAGGTAGCGTGATGCCTCCAGCTTTGTTCTTTTGGCTTAGGATTGACTTGGTGATGCGGGCTCTTTTTTGGTTCCATATGAACTTTAAAGTAGTTTTTTCCAATTCTGTGAAGAAAGTCATTGGTAACTTGGTGGGGATGGCATTGAATCTGTAAATTACCTTGGGAAGGATGGCCATTTTCATGATATTGATTCTTCCTACCCATGAGCATGGAATGTTCTTCCATTTGTTTGTATCCTCTTTTATTTCCTTGAGCAGTGGTTTGTAGTTTTCTCCTTGAAGAGGTCCTTCACATCCCTTGTAAGTTGGATTCCTAGGTATTTTATTATCCTTGAAGCAATTGTGAATGGGAGCTCACTCATGATTTGGCTCTCTGTTTGTCTGTTATTGATGTATAAGAATGCTTGTGATTTTTGTACATTGATGTTGTATCCTGAGACTTTGCTGAAGTTGCTTATCAGCTTAAGGAGATTTTGGGCTGAGACAATGGGGTTTTCTAGATATACTATCACGTCATCTGCAAACAGGGACAATTTGACTTCCTTTTCTCCTAATTGAATACCCTTGATTTCCTTCTCTTGCCTAATTGCCCTGGCCAGAACTTCCAACACTATGTTGAATAGAAGTGGTGAGAGAGGGCATCCCTGTCTTGTGCCAGTTTTCAAAGTGAATGCTTCCAGTTTTTGCCCATTCAGTATGATATTGGCTGTGGGTTTGTCATAAATAGCTCTTATTATTTTGAGATACGACCCATCAATACCTAATTTATTGAGAGTTTTTAGCATGAAGGGTTGTTGAATTTTGTCAAAGGCCTTTACTTCATGTATTGAGATAATCATGTGGTTTGTGACTTTGGTTCTGTTTATATGCTGGATTACATTTATCGATTTGCGTATATTGAACCAGCCTTGCATCCCAGGGATGAAGCCCACTTGATCATGGTGGATAAGCTGTTTGATGTGCTGCTGGATTCGGTTTGCCAGTAATTTATTGAGGATTTTTGCATCAATATTCATCAAGGATATTGGTCTAAAATTCTCTTTTTTGGTTGTGTCTCTGCCCAGCTTTGGTATCAGCATGATGCTGGCCTCATAAAATGAGTTAGGAAGGATTCCCTCTTTTTCTATTGATTGGAATAGTTTCTGAAGTAATGGTTCCAGTTCCTCCTTGTACCTCCGGTAGAATTCGGCTGTGAACCCATCTGATCCTGGACTCTTTTTGGTTGGTAAGCCATTGATTATTGCCGCAATTTCAGCTCCTGTTATTAGTCTATTCAGAGATTCAACTTCTTCCTGGTTTAGTCATGGGAGAGTGTATGTGTCGAGGAATTTATACCTTTCTTTTTTTTTTTAATTTTTCTTCTTTTTATCATTATTATTATTATTATTATCATTATTATTATTATTATACTTTAGGCTCTATGGTACATGTGCGCAACGTGCAGGTAAGCTACATATGTCTACATGTGCCATGCTGGTGCGCTGCACCCACCAACTCGTCATCTAGCATTAGGTATATCTCCCAATGCTGTCCCTCCCCCCTCCCCCCACGCCACCACAGTCCCCGAAGTGTGATGTTCCCCTTCCTGTGTCCATGTGTTCTCATTGTTCAATTCCCACCTATGAGTGAGAATATGTGGTGTTTGGTTTTTTGTTCTTGCGATAGTTTACTGAGAACGATGATTTCCAATTTCATCCGTGTCCCTACAAAGGATATGAACTCATCCTTTTTTATGGCTGCCTAGTATTCCATGGTGTATATGTGCCACATTTTCTTAATCCAGTCTATCACTGTTGGACATTTGGGTTCGTTCCAAGTCTTTGCTGTTGTGTATAATGCCGAAATAAACATACGTGTGCATGTGTCTTTATAGCAGCATGATTTATAGTCCTTTGGGTATATACCCAGTAATGGGATGGCTGGGTCAAATGGAATTTCTAGTTCTAGATCCCTGAGGAATCGCCACAGTGACCTCCACAAGGGTTGAACTAGTTTACAGTCCCACCAACAGTGTAAAAGTGTTCCTATTTCTCCACATCCTCTCCAGCACCTGTTGTTTCCTGACTTTTTAATGATTGCCATTCTATCTGGTGTGAGATGGTATCTCATTGTGGTTTTGATTTGCATTTCTCTCATGGCCAGTGATGGTGAGCATTTTTTCACGTGTTTTTTGGCTGCATAAATGTCTTCTTTTGAGGAGTGTCTGTTCATGTCCTTCGCCCACTTTTTGATGGGGTTGTTTGGTGTTTTCTTGTAAATTTGTTGGAGTGCATTGTAGATTCTGGATATTAGCCCTTTGTCAGATGAGTAGGTTGCGAAAATTTTCTCCCATTTTGTAGGTTGCCTGTTCACTCTGACGGGAGTTTCCTTTGCTGTGCAGAAGCTCTTTAGTTTAATTAGATCCCATTTGTCAATTTTGGCTTTTGTTGCCATTGCTTTTGGTGTTTTAGACATGAACTCCTTGCCCATGCCTATGTCCTGAATGGTATTGCCTAGGTTTTCTTCTAGGGTTTTTATGGTTTTAGGTCTAACGTTTAAGTCTTTAATCCATGTTGAGTTGATTTTTGTATAAGGTGTAAGGAAGGGATCCAGTTTCAGCTTTCTACATGTGGCTAGCCAGTTTTCCCAGCACCATTTATTAAATAGGGATTCCTTTCTCCATTTCTTGTTTTTGTCAGGTTTGTCAAAGATCAGATAGTTGTAGATATGTGGCATTATTTCTGACGGCTCTGTTCTGTTCCATTGATCTATATCTCTGTTTTGGTACCAGTACCATGCTGTTTGGGTTACTGTAGCCTTGTAGTATAGTTTGAAGTCAGGTAGCGTGATGCCTCCAGCTTTGTTCTTTTGGCTTAGGATTGACTTGGTGATGCGGGCTCTTTTTTGGTTCCATATGAACTTTAAAGTAGTTTTTTCCAATTCTGTGAAGAAAGTCACTGGTAACTTGGTGGGGATGGCATTGAATCTGTAAATTACCTTGGGAAGGATGGCCATTTTCATGATATTGATTCTTCCTACCCATGAGCATGGAATGTTCTTCCATTTGTTTGTATCCTCTTTTATTTCCTTGAGCAGTGGTTTGTAGTTTTCTCCTTGAAGAGGTCCTTCACATCCCTTGTAAGTTGGATTCCTAGGTATTTTATTCTCTTTGAAGCAATTGTGAATGGGAGCTCACTCATGATTTGGCTCTCTGTTTGTCTGTTATTGATGTATAAGAATGCTTGTGATTTTTGTACATTGATGTTGTATCCTGAGACTTTGCTGAAGTTGCTTATCAGCTTAAGGAGATTTTGGGCTGAGACAATGGGGTTTTCTAGATATACTATCACGTCATCTGCAAACAGGGACAATTTGACTTCCTTTTCTCCTAATTGAATACCGTTGATTTCCTTCTCTTGCCTAATTGCCCTGGCCAGAACTTCCAACACTATGTTGAATAGAAGTGGTGAGAGAGGGCATCCCTGTCTTGTGCCAGTTTTCAAAGTGAATGCTTCCAGTTTTTGCCCATTCAGTATGATATTGGCTGTGGGTTTGTCATAAATAGCTCTTATTATTTTGAGATACGACCCATCAATACCTAATTTATTGAGAGTTTTTAGCATGAAGGGTTGTTGAATTTTGTCAAAGGCCTTTACTTCATGTATTGAGATAATCATGTGGTTTGTGACTTTGGTTCTGTTTATATGCTGGATTACATTTATCGATTTGCGTATATTGAACCAGCCTTGCATCCCAGGGATGAAGCCCACTTGATCATGGTGGATAAGCTGTTTGATGTGCTGCTGGATTCGGTTTGCCAGTAATTTATTGAGGATTTTTGCATCAATATTCATCAAGGATATTGGTCTAAAATTCTCTTTTTTGGTTGTGTCTCTGCCCAGCTTTGGTATCAGCATGATGCTGGCCTCATAAAATGAGTTAGGAAGGATTCCCTCTTTTTCTATTGATTGGAATAGTTTCTGAAGTAATGGTTCCAGTTCCTCCTTGTACCTCCGGTAGAATTCGGCTGTGAACCCATCTGATCCTGGACTCTTTTTGGTTGGTAAGCCATTGATTATTGCCGCAATTTCAGCTCCTGTTATTAGTCTATTCAGAGATTCAACTTCTTCCTGGTTTAGTCATGGGAGAGTGTATGTGTCGAGGAATTTATACCTTTCTTTTTTTTTTTAATTTTTCTTCTTTTTATCATTATTATTATTATTATTATCATTATTATTATTATTATACTTTAGGCTCTATGGTACATGTGCGCAACGTGCAGGTAAGCTACATATGTCTACATGTGCCATGCTGGTGCGCTGCACCCACCAACTCGTCATCTAGCATTAGGTATATCTCCCAATGCTGTCCCTCCCCCCTCCCCCCACGCCACCACAGTCCCCGAAGTGTGATGTTCCCCTTCCTGTGTCCATGTGTTCTCATTGTTCAATTCCCACCTATGAGTGAGAATATGTGGTGTTTGGTTTTTTGTTCTTGCGATAGTTTACTGAGAACGATGATTTCCAATTTCATCCGTGTCCCTACAAAGGATATGAACTCATCCTTTTTTATGGCTGCCTAGTATTCCATGGTGTATATGTGCCACATTTTCTTAATCCAGTCTATCACTGTTGGACATTTGGGTTGGTTCCAAGTCTTTGCTGTTGTGTATAATGCCGCAATAAACATACGTGTGCATGTGTCTTTATAGCAGCATGATTTATAGTCCTTTGGGTATATACCCAGTAATGGGATGGCTGGGTCAAATGGAATTTCTAGTTCTAGATCCCTGAGGAATCGCCACAGTGACCTCCACAAGGGTTGAACTAGTTTACAGTCCCACCAACAGTGTAAAAGTGTTCCTATTTCTCCACATCCTCTCCAGCACCTGTTGTTTCCTGACTTTTTAATGATTGCCATTCTATCTGGTGTGAGATGGTATCTCATTGTGGTTTTGATTTGCATTTCTCTCATGGCCAGTGATGGTGAGCATTTTTTCACGTGTTTTTTGGCTGCATAAATGTCTTCTTTTGAGGAGTGTCTGTTCATGTCCTTCGCCCACTTTTTGATGGGGTTGTTTGGTGTTTTCTTGTAAATTTGTTGGAGTGCATTGTAGATTCTGGATATTAGCCCTTTGTCAGATGAGTAGGTTGCGAAAATTTTCTCCCATTTTGTAGGTTGCCTGTTCACTCTGACGGGAGTTTCCTTTGCTGTGCAGAAGCTCTTTAGTTTAATTAGATCCCATTTGTCAATTTTGGCTTTTGTTGCCATTGCTTTTGGTGTTTTAGACATGAACTCCTTGCCCATGCCTATGTCCTGAATGGTATTGCCTAGGTTTTCTTCTAGGGTTTTTATGGTTTTAGGTCTAACGTTTAAGTCTTTAATCCATGTTGAGTTGATTTTTGTATAAGGTGTAAGGAAGGGATCCAGTTTCAGCTTTCTACATGTGGCTAGCCAGTTTTCCCAGCACCATTTATTAAATAGGGATTCCTTTCTCCATTTCTTGTTTTTGTCAGGTTTGTCAAAGATCAGATAGTTGTAGATATGTGGCATTATTTCTGACGGCTCTGTTCTGTTCCATTGATCTATATCTCTGTTTTGGTACCAGTACCATGCTGTTTGGGTTACTGTAGCCTTGTAGTATAGTTTGAAGTCAGGTAGCGTGATGCCTCCAGCTTTGTTCTTTTGGCTTAGGATTGACTTGGTGATGCGGGCTCTTTTTTGGTTCCATATGAACTTTAAAGTAGTTTTTTCCAATTCTGTGAAGAAAGTCACTGGTAACTTGGTGGGGATGGCATTGAATCTGTAAATTACCTTGGGAAGGATGGCCATTTTCATGATATTGATTCTTCCTACCCATGAGCATGGAATGTTCTTCCATTTGTTTGTATCCTCTTTTATTTCCTTGAGCAGTGGTTTGTAGTTTTCTCCTTGAAGAGGTCCTTCACATCCCTTGTAAGTTGGATTCCTAGGTATTTTATTCTCTTTGAAGCAATTGTGAATGGGAGCTCACTCATGATTTGGCTCTCTGTTTGTCTGTTATTGATGTATAAGAATGCTTGTGATTTTTGTACATTGATGTTGTATCCTGAGACTTTGCTGAAGTTGCTTATCAGCTTAAGGAGATTTTGGGCTGAGACAATGGGGTTTTCTAGATATACTATCACGTCATCTGCAAACAGGGACAATTTGACTTCCTTTTCTCCTAATTGAATACCCTTGATTTCCTTCTCTTGCCTAATTGCCCTGGCCAGAACTTCCAACACTATGTTGAATAGAAGTGGTGAGAGAGGGCATCCCTGTCTTGTGCCAGTTTTCAAAGTGAATGCTTCCAGTTTTTGCCCATTCAGTATGATATTGGCTGTGGGTTTGTCATAAATAGCTCTTATTATTTTGAGATACGACCCATCAATACCTAATTTATTGAGAGTTTTTAGCATGAAGGGTTGTTGAATTTTGTCAAAGGCCTTTACTTCATGTATTGAGATAATCATGTGGTTTGTGACTTTGTTTCTGTTTATATGCTGGATTACATTTATTGATTTGCATATATTGAACCAGCCTTGCATCCCAGGGATGAAGCCCACTTGATCATGGTGGATAAGCTGTTTGATGTGCTGCTGGATTCGGCTTGCCAGTAATTTATTGAGGATTTTTGCATCAATATTCATCAAGGATATTGGTCTAAAATTCTCTTTTTTGGTTGTGTCTCTGCCCAGCTTTGGTATCAGCATGATGCTGGCCTCATAAAATGAGTTAGGAAGGATTCCCTCTTTTTCTATTGATTGGAATAGTTTCTGAAGTAATGGTTCCAGTTCCTCCTTGTACCTCCGGTAGAATTCGGCTGTGAACCCATCTGATCCTGGACTCTTTTTGGTTGTTAAGCCATTGATTATTGCCGCAATTTCAGCTCCTGTTATTAGTCTATTCAGAGATTCAACTTCTTCCTGGTTTAGTCATGGGAGAGTGTATGTGTCGAGGAATTTATACCTTTCTTTTTTTTTTTAATTTTTCTTCTTTTTATCATTATTATTATTATTATTATCATTATTATTATTATTATACTTTAGGCTCTATGGTACATGTGCGCAACGTGCAGGTAAGCTACATATGTCTACATGTGCCATGCTGGTGCGCTGCACCCACCAACTCGTCATCTAGCATTAGGTATATCTCCCAATGCTGTCCCTCCCCCCTCCCCCCACGCCACCACAGTCCCCGAAGTGTGATGTTCCCCTTCCTGTGTCCATGTGTTCTCATTGTTCAATTCCCACCTATGAGTGAGAATATGTGGGGTTTGGTTTTTTGTTCTTGCGATAGTTTACTGAGAACGATGATTTCCAATTTCATCCATGTCCCTACAAAGGATATGAACTCATCCTTTTTTATGGCTGCCTAGTATTCCATGGTGTATATGTGCCACATTTTCTTAATCCAGTCTATCACTGTTGGACATTTGGGTTGGTTCCAAGTCTTTGCTGTTGTTTATAATGCCGAAAAAAACATACGTGTGCATGTGTCTTTATAGCAGCATGGTTTATAGTCCTTTGGGTATATACCCAGTAATGGGATGGCTGGGTCAAATGGAATTTCTAGTTCTAGATCCCTGAGGAATCGCCACAGTGACCTCCACAAGGGTTGAACTAGTTTACAGTCCCACCAACAGTGTAAAAGTGTTCCTATTTCTCCACATCCTCTCCAGCACCTGTTGTTTCCTGACTTTTTAATGATTGCCATTCTATCTGGTGTGAGATGGTATCTCATTGTGGTTTTGATTTGCATTTCTCTCATGGCCAGTGATGGTGAGCATTTTTTCACGTGTTTTTTGGCTGCATAAATGTCTTCTTTTGAGGAGTGTCTGTTCATGTCCTTCGCCCACTTTTTGATGGGGTTGTTTGGTGTTTTCTTGTAAATTTGTTGGAGTGCATTGTAGATTCTGGATATTAGCCCTTTGTCAGATGAGTAGGTTGCGAAAATTTTCTCCCATTTTGTAGGTTGCCTGTTCACTCTGACGGTAGTTTCCTTTGCTGTGCAGAAGCTCTTTAGTTTAATTAGATCCCATTTGTCAATTTTGGCTTTTGTTGCCATTGCTTTTGGTGTTTTAGACATGAAGTCCTTGCCCATGCCTATGTCCTGAATGGTATTGCCTAGGTTTTCTTCTAGGGTTTTTATGGTTTTAGGTCTAACATTTAAGTCTTTAATCCATGTTGAGTTGATTTTTGTATAAGGTGTAAGGAAGGGATCCAGTTTCAGCTTTCTACATGTGGCTAGCCAGTTTTCCCAGCACCATTTATTAAATAGGGATTCCTTTCTCCATTTCTTGTTTTTGTCAGGTTTGTCAAAGATCAGATAGTTGTAGATATGTGGCATTATTTCTGACGGCTCTGTTCTGTTCCATTGATCTATATCTCTGTTTTGGTACCAGTACCATGCTGTTTGGGTTACTGTAGCCTTGTAGTATAGTTTGAAGTCAGGTAGCGTGATGCCTCCAGCTTTGTTCTTTTGGCTTAGGATTGACTTGGTGATGCGGGCTCTTTTTTGGTTCCATATGAACTTTAAAGTAGTTTTTTCCAATTCTGTGAAGAAAGTCATTGGTAACTTGGTGGGGATGGCATTGAATCTGTAAATTACCTTGGGAAGGATGGCCATTTTCATGATATTGATTCTTCCTACCCATGAGCATGGAATGTTCTTCCATTTGTTTGTATCCTCTTTTATTTCCTTGAGCAGTGGTTTGTAGTTTTCTCCTTGAAGAGGTCCTTCACATCCCTTGTAAGTTGGATTCCTAGGTATTTTATTATCCTTGAAGCAATTGTGAATGGGAGCTCACTCATGATTTGGCTCTCTGTTTGTCTGTTATTGATGTATAAGAATGCTTGTGATTTTTGTACATTGATGTTGTATCCTGAGACTTTGCTGAAGTTGCTTATCAGCTTAAGGAGATTTTGGGCTGAGACAATGGGGTTTTCTAGATATACTATCACGTCATCTGCAAACAGGGACAATTTGACTTCCTTTTCTCCTAATTGAATACCCTTGATTTCCTTCTCTTGCCTAATTGCCCTGGCCAGAACTTCCAACACTATGTTGAATAGAAGTGGTGAGAGAGGGCATCCCTGTCTTGTGCCAGTTTTCAAAGTGAATGCTTCCAGTTTTTGCCCATTCAGTATGATATTGGCTGTGGGTTTGTCATAAATAGCTCTTATTATTTTGAGATACGACCCATCAATACCTAATTTATTGAGAGTTTTTAGCATGAAGGGTTGTTGAATTTTGTCAAAGGCCTTTACTTCATGTATTGAGATAATCATGTGGTTTGTGACTTTGGTTCTGTTTATATGCTGGATTACATTTATCGATTTGCGTATATTGAACCAGCCTTGCATCCCAGGGATGAAGCCCACTTGATCATGGTGGATAAGCTGTTTGATGTGCTGCTGGATTCGGTTTGCCAGTAATTTATTGAGGATTTTTGCATCAATATTCATCAAGGATATTGGTCTAAAATTCTCTTTTTTGGTTGTGTCTCTGCCCAGCTTTGGTATCAGCATGATGCTGGCCTCATAAAATGAGTTAGGAAGGATTCCCTCTTTTTCTATTGATTGGAATAGTTTCTGAAGTAATGGTTCCAGTTCCTCCTTGTACCTCCGGTAGAATTCGGCTGTGAACCCATCTGATCCTGGACTCTTTTTGGTTGGTAAGCCATTGATTATTGCCGCAATTTCAGCTCCTGTTATTAGTCTATTCAGAGATTCAACTTCTTCCTGGTTTAGTCATGGGAGAGTGTATGTGTCGAGGAATTTATACCTTTCTTTTTTTTTTTAATTTTTCTTCTTTTTATCATTATTATTATTATTATTATCATTATTATTATTATTATACTTTAGGCTCTATGGTACATGTGCGCAACGTGCAGGTAAGCTACATATGTCTACATGTGCCATGCTGGTGCGCTGCACCCACCAACTCGTCATCTAGCATTAGGTATATCTCCCAATGCTGTCCCTCCCCCCTCCCCCCACGCCACCACAGTCCCCGAAGTGTGATGTTCCCCTTCCTGTGTCCATGTGTTCTCATTGTTCAATTCCCACCTATGAGTGAGAATATGTGGTGTTTGGTTTTTTGTTCTTGCGATAGTTTACTGAGAACGATGATTTCCAATTTCATCCGTGTCCCTACAAAGGATATGAACTCATCCTTTTTTATGGCTGCCTAGTATTCCATGGTGTATATGTGCCACATTTTCTTAATCCAGTCTATCACTGTTGGACATTTGGGTTGGTTCCAAGTCTTTGCTGTTGTGTATAATGCCGAAATAAACATACGTGTGCATGTGTCTTTATAGCAGCATGATTTATAGTCCTTTGGGTATATACCCAGTAATGGGATGGCTGGGTCAAATGGAATTTCTAGTTCTAGATCCCTGAGGAATCGCCACAGTGACCTCCACAAGGGTTGAACTAGTTTACAGTCCCACCAACAGTGTAAAAGTGTTCCTATTTCTCCACATCCTCTCCAGCACCTGTTGTTTCCTGACTTTTTAATGATTGCCATTCTATCTGGTGTGAGATGGTATCTCATTGTGGTTTTTATTTGCATTTCTCTCATGGCCAGTGATGGTGAGCATTTTTTCACGTGTTTTTTGGCTGCATAAATGTCTTCTTTTGAGGAGTGTCTGTTCATGTCCTTCGCCCACTTTTTGATGGGGTTGTTTGGTGTTTTCTTGTAAATTTGTTGGAGTGCATTGTAGATTCTGGATATTAGCCCTTTGTCAGATGAGTAGGTTGCGAAAATTTTCTCCCATTTTGTAGGTTGCCTGTTCACTCTGACGGGAGTTTCCTTTGCTGTGCAGAAGCTCTTTAGTTTAATTAGATCCCATTTGTCAATTTTGGCTTTTGTTGCCATTGCTTTTGGTGTTTTAGACATGAACTCCTTGCCCATGCCTATGTCCTGAATGGTATTGCCTAGGTTTTCTTCTAGGGTTTTTATGGTTTTAGGTCTAACGTTTAAGTCTTTAATCCATGTTGAGTTGATTTTTGTATAAGGTGTAAGGAAGGGATCCAGTTTCAGCTTTCTACATGTGGCTAGCCAGTTTTCCCAGCACCATTTATTAAATAGGGATTCCTTTCTCCATTTCTTGTTTTTGTCAGGTTTGTCAAAGATCAGATAGTTGTAGATATGTGGCATTATTTCTGACGGCTCTGTTCTGTTCCATTGATCTATATCTCTGTTTTGGTACCAGTACCATGCTGTTTGGGTTACTGTAGCCTTGTAGTATAGTTTGAAGTCAGGTAGCGTGATGCCTCCAGCTTTGTTCTTTTGGCTTAGGATTGACTTGGTGATGCGGGCTCTTTTTTGGTTCCATATGAACTTTAAAGTAGTTTTTTCCAATTCTGTGAAGAAAGTCACTGGTAACTTGGTGGGGATGGCATTGAATCTGTAAATTACCTTGGGAAGGATGGCCATTTTCATGATATTGATTCTTCCTACCCATGAGCATGGAATGTTCTTCCATTTGTTTGTATCCTCTTTTATTTCCTTGAGCAGTGGTTTGTAGTTTTCTCCTTGAAGAGGTCCTTCACATCCCTTGTAAGTTGGATTCCTAGGTATTTTATTCTCTTTGAAGCAATTGTGAATGGGAGCTCACTCATGATTTGGCTCTCTGTTTGTCTGTTATTGATGTATAAGAATGCTTGTGATTTTTGTACATTGATGTTGTATCCTGAGACTTTGCTGAAGTTGCTTATCAGCTTAAGGAGATTTTGGGCTGAGACAATGGGGTTTTCTAGATATACTATCACGTCATCTGCAAACAGGGACAATTTGACTTCCTTTTCTCCTAATTGAATACCCTTGATTTCCTTCTCTTGCCTAATTGCCCTGGCCAGAACTTCCAACACTATGTTGAATAGAAGTGGTGAGAGAGGGCATCCCTGTCTTGTGCCAGTTTTCAAAGTGAATGCTTCCAGTTTTTGCCCATTCAGTATGATATTGGCTGTGGGTTTGTCATAAATAGCTCTTATTATTTTGAGATACGACCCATCAATACCTAATTTATTGAGAGTTTTTAGCATGAATGGTTGTTGAATTTTGTCAAAGGCCTTTACTTCATGTATTGAGATAATCATGTGGTTTGTGACTTTGGTTCTGTTTATATGCTGGATTACATTTATCGATTTGCGTATATTGAACCAGCCTTGCATCCCAGGGATGAAGCCCACTTGATCATGGTGGATAAGCTGTTTGATGTGCTGCTGGATTCGGTTTGCCAGTAATTTATTGAGGATTTTTGCATCAATATTCATCAAGGATATTGGTCTAAAATTCTCTTTTTTGGTTGTGTCTCTGCCCAGCTTTGGTATCAGCATGATGCTGGCCTCATAAAATGAGTTAGGAAGGATTCCCTCTTTTTCTATTGATTGGAATAGTTTCTGAAGTAATGGTTCCAGTTCCTCCTTGTACCTCCGGTAGAATTCGGCTGTGAACCCATCTGATCCTGGACTCTTTTTGGTTGGTAAGCCATTGATTATTGCCGCAATTTCAGCTCCTGTTATTAGTCTATTCAGAGATTCAACTTCTTCCTGGTTTAGTCATGGGAGAGTGTATGTGTCGAGGAATTTATACCTTTCTTTTTTTTTTTAATTTTTCTTCTTTTTATCATTATTATTATTATTATTATCATTATTATTATTATTATACTTTAGGCTCTATGGTACATGTGCGCAACGTGCAGGTAAGCTACATATGTCTACATGTGCCATGCTGGTGCGCTGCACCCACCAACTCGTCATCTAGCATTAGGTATATCTCCCAATGCTGTCCCTCCCCCCTCCCCCCACGCCACCACAGTCCCCGAAGTGTGATGTTCCCCTTCCTGTGTCCATGTGTTCTCATTGTTCAATTCCCACCTATGAGTGAGAATATGTGGTGTTTGGTTTTTTGTTCTTGCGATAGTTTACTGAGAACGATGATTTCCAATTTCATCCGTGTCCCTACAAAGGATATGAACTCATCCTTTTTTATGGCTGCCTAGTATTCCATGGTGTATATGTGCCACATTTTCTTAATCCAGTCTATCACTGTTGGACATTTGGGTTGGTTCCAAGTCTTTGCTGTTGTGTATAATGCCGAAATAAACATACGTGTGCATGTGTCTTTATAGCAGCATGATTTATAGTCCTTTGGGTATATACCCAGTAATGGGATGGCTGGGTCAAATGGAATTTCTAGTTCTAGATCCCTGAGGAATCGCCACAGTGACCTCCACAAGGGTTGAACTAGTTTACAGTCCCACCAACAGTGTAAAAGTGTTCCTATTTCTCCACATCCTCTCCAGCACCTGTTGTTTCCTGACTTTTTAATGATTGCCATTCTATCTGGTGTGAGATGGTATCTCATTGTGGTTTTGATTTGCATTTCTCTCATGGCCAGTGATGGTGAGCATTTTTTCACGTGTTTTTTGGCTGCATAAATGTCTTCTTTTGAGGAGTGTCTGTTCATGTCCTTCGCCCACTTTTTGATGGGGTTGTTTGGTGTTTTCTTGTAAATTTGTTGGAGTGCATTGTAGATTCTGGATATTAGCCCTTTGTCAGATGAGTAGGTTGCGAAAATTTTCTCCCATTTTGTAGGTTGCCTGTTCACTCTGACGGGAGTTTCCTTTGCTGTGCAGAAGCTCTTTAGTTTAATTAGATCCCATTTGTCAATTTTGGCTTTTGTTGCCATTGCTTTTGGTGTTTTAGACATGAACTCCTTGCCCATGCCTATGTCCTGAATGGTATTGCCTAGGTTTTCTTCTAGGGTTTTTATGGTTTTAGGTCTAACGTTTAAGTCTTTAATCCATGTTGAGTTGATTTTTGTATAAGGTGTAAGGAAGGGATCCAGTTTCAGCTTTCTACATGTGGCTAGCCAGTTTTCCCAGCACCATTTATTAAATAGGGATTCCTTTCTCCATTTCTTGTTTTTGTCAGGTTTGTCAAAGATCAGATAGTTGTAGATATGTGGCATTATTTCTGACGGCTCTGTTCTGTTCCATTGATCTATATCTCTGTTTTGGTACCAGTACCATGCTGTTTGGGTTACTGTAGCCTTGTAGTATAGTTTGAAGTCAGGTAGCGTGATGCTTCCAGCTTTGTTCTTTTGGCTTAGGATTGACTTGGTGATGCGGGCTCTTTTTTGGTTCCATATGAACTTTAAAGTAGTTTTTTCCAATTCTGTGAAGAAAGTCACTGGTAACTTGGTGGGGATGGCATTGAATCTGTAAATTACCTTGGGAAGGATGGCCATTTTCATGATATTGATTCTTCCTACCCATGAGCATGGAATGTTCTTCCATTTGTTTGTATCCTCTTTTATTTCCTTGAGCAGTGGTTTGTAGTTTTCTCCTTGAAGAGGTCCTTCACATCCCTTGTAAGTTGGATTCCTAGGTATTTTATTCTCTTTGAAGCAATTGTGAATGGGAGCTCATTCATGATTTGGCTCTCTGTTTGTCTGTTATTGATGTATAAGAATGCTTGTGATTTTTGTACATTGATGTTGTATCCTGAGACTTTGCTGAAGTTGCTTATCAGCTTAAGGAGATTTTGGGCTGAGACAATGGGGTTTTCTAGATATACTATCACGTCATCTGCAAACAGGGACAATTTGACTTCCTTTTCTCCTAATTGAATACCATTGATTTCCTTCTCTTGCCTAATTGCCCTGGCCAGAACTTCCAACACTATGTTGAATAGAAGTGGTGAGAGAGGGCATCCCTGTCTTGTGCCAGTTTTCAAAGTGAATGCTTCCAGTTTTTGCCCATTCAGTATGATATTGGCTGTGGGTTTGTCATAAATAGCTCTTATTATTTTGAGATACGACCCATCAATACCTAATTTATTGAGAGTTTTTAGCATGAAGGGTTGTTGAATTTTGTCAAAGGCCTTTACTTCATGTATTGAGATAATCATGTGGTTTGTGACTTTGGTTCTGTTTATATGCTGGATTACATTTATCGATTTGCGTATATTGAACCAGCCTTGCATCCCAGGGATGAAGCCCACTTGATCATGGTGGATAAGCTGTTTGATGTGCTGCTGGATTCGGTTTGCCAGTAATTTATTGAGGATTTTTGCATCAATATTCATCAAGGATATTGGTCTAAAATTCTCTTTTTTGGTTGTGTCTCTGCCCAGCTTTGGTATCAGCATGATGCTGGCCTCATAAAATGAGTTAGGAAGGATTCCCTCTTTTTCTATTGATTGGAATAGTTTCTGAAGTAATGGTTCCAGTTCCTCCTTGTACCTCCGGTAGAATTCGGCTGTGAACCCATCTGATCCTGGACTCTTTTTGGTTGGTAAGCCATTGATTATTGCCGCAATTTCAGCTCCTGTTATTAGTCTATTCAGAGATTCAACTTCTTCCTGGTTTAGTCATGGGAGAGTGTATGTGTCGAGGAATTTATACCTTTCTTTTTTTTTTTAATTTTTCTTCTTTTTATCATTATTATTATTATTATTATCATTATTATTATTATTATACTTTAGGCTCTATGGTACATGTGCGCAACGTGCAGGTAAGCTACATATGTCTACATGTGCCATGCTGGTGCGCTGCACCCACCAACTCGTCATCTAGCATTAGGTATATCTCCCAATGCTGTCCCTCCCCCCTCCCCCCACGCCACCACAGTCCCCGAAGTGTGATGTTCCCCTTCCTGTGTCCATGTGTTCTCATTGTTCAATTCCCACCTATGAGTGAGAATATGTGGTGTTTGGTTTTTTGTTCTTGCGATAGTTTACTGAGAACGATGATTTCCAATTTCATCCGTGTCCCTACAAAGGATATGAACTCATCCTTTTTTATGGCTGCCTAGTATTCCATGGTGTATATGTGCCACATTTTCTTAATCCAGTCTATCACTGTTGGACATTTGGGTTGGTTCCAAGTCTTTGCTGTTGTGTATAATGCCGAAATAAACATACGTGTGCATGTGTCTTTATAGCAGCATGATTTATAGTCCTTTGGGTATATACCCAGTAATGGGATGGCTGGGTCAAATGGAATTTCTAGTTCTAGATCCCTGAGGAATCGCCACAGTGACCTCCACAAGGGTTGAACTAGTTTACAGTCCCACCAACAGTGTAAAAGTGTTCCTATTTCTCCACATCCTCTCCAGCACCTGTTGTTTCCTGACTTTTTAATGATTGCCATTCTATCTGGTGTGAGATGGTATCTCATTGTGGTTTTGATTTGCATTTCTCTCATGGCCAGTGATGGTGAGCATTTTTTCACGTGTTTTTTGGCTGCATAAATGTCTTCTTTTGAGGAGTGTCTGTTCATGTCCTTCGCCCACTTTTTGATGGGGTTGTTTGGTGTTTTCTTGTAAATTTGTTGGAGTGCATTGTAGATTCTGGATATTAGCCCTTTGTCAGATGTGTAGGTTGCGAAAATTTTCTCCCATTTTGTAGGTTGCCTGTTCACTCTGACGGGAGTTTCCTTTGCTGTGCAGAAGCTCTTTAGTTTAATTAGATCCCATTTGTCAATTTTGGCTTTTGTTGCCATTGCTTTTGGTGTTTTAGACATGAACTCCTTGCCCATGCCTATGTCCTGAATGGTATTGCCTAGGTTTTCTTCTAGGGTTTTTATGGTTTTAGGTCTAACGTTTAAGTCTTTAATCCATGTTGAGTTGATTTTTGTATAAGGTGTAAGGAAGGGATCCAGTTTCAGCTTTCTACATGTGGCTAGCCAGTTTTCCCAGCACCATTTATTAAATAGGGATTCCTTTCTCCATTTCTTGTTTTTGTCAGGTTTGTCAAAGATCAGATAGTTGTAGATATGTGGCATTATTTCTGACGGCTCTGTTCTGTTCCATTGATCTATATCTCTGTTTTGGTACCAGTACCATGCTGTTTGGGTTACTGTAGCCTTGTAGTATAGTTTGAAGTCAGGTAGCGTGATGCCTCCAGCTTTGTTCTTTTGGCTGAGGATTGACTTGGTGATGCGGGCTCTTTTTTGGTTCCATATGAACTTTAAAGTAGTTTTTTCCAATTCTGTGAAGAAAGTCACTGGTAACTTGGTGGGGATGGCATTGAATCTGTAAATTACCTTGGGAAGGATGGCCATTTTCATGATATTGATTCTTCCTACCCATGAGCATGGAATGTTCTTCCATTTGTTTGTATCCTCTTTTATTTCCTTGAGCAGTGGTTTGTAGTTTTCTCCTTGAAGAGGTCCTTCACATCCCTTGTAAGTTGGATTCCTAGGTATTTTATTCTCTTTGAAGCAATTGTGAATGGGAGCTCACTCATGATTTGGCTCTCTGTTTGTCTATTATTGATGTATAAGAATGCTTGTGATTTTTGTACATTGATGTTGTATCCTGAGACTTTGCTGAAGTTGCTTATCAGCTTAAGGAGATTTTGGGCTGAGACAATGGGGTTTTCTAGATATACTATCACGTCATCTGCAAACAGGGACAATTTGACTTCCTTTTCTCCTAATTGAATACCCTTGATTTCCTTCTCTTGCCTAATTGCCCTGGCCAGAACTTCCAACACTATGTTGAATAGAAGTGGTGAGAGAGGGCATCCCTGTCTTGTGCCAGTTTTCAAAGTGAATGCTTCCAGTTTTTGCCCATTCAGTATGATATTGGCTGTGGGTTTGTCATAAATAGCTCTTATTATTTTGAGATACGACCCATCAATACCTAATTTATTGAGAGTTTTTAGCATGAAGGGTTGTTGAATTTTGTCAAAGGCCTTTACTTCATGTATTGAGATAATCATGTGGTTTGTGACTTTGTTTCTGTTTATATGCTGGATTACATTTATTGATTTGCATATATTGAACCAGCCTTGCATCCCAGGGATGAAGCCCACTTGATCATGGTGGATAAGCTGTTTGATGTGCTGCTGGATTCGGCTTGCCAGTAATTTATTGAGGATTTTTGCATCAATATTCATCAAGGATATTGGTCTAAAATTCTCTTTTTTGGTTGTGTCTCTGCCCAGCTTTGGTATCAGCATGATGCTGGCCTCATAAAATGAGTTAGGAAGGATTCCCTCTTTTTCTATTGATTGGAATAGTTTCTGAAGTAATGGTTCCAGTTCCTCCTTGTACCTCCGGTAGAATTCGGCTGTGAACCCATCTGATCCTGGACTCTTTTTGGTTGGTAAGCCATTGATTATTGCCGCAATTTCAGCTCCTGTTATTAGTCTATTCAGAGACTCAACTTCTTCCTGGTTTAGTCATGGGAGAGTGTATGTGTCGAGGAATTTATACCTTTCTTTTTTTTTTTAATTTTTCTTCTTTTTATCATTATTATTATTATTATTATCATTATTATTATTATTATACTTTAGGCTCTATGGTACATGTGCGCAACGTGCAGGTAAGCTACATATGTCTACATGTGCCATGCTGGTGCGCTGCACCCACCAACTCGTCATCTAGCATTAGGTATATCTCCCAATGCTGTCCCTCCCCCCTCCCCCCACGCCACCACAGTCCCCGAAGTGTGATGTTCCCCTTCCTGTGTCCATGTGTTCTCATTGTTCAATTCCCACCTATGAGTGAGAATATGTGGGGTTTGGTTTTTTGTTCTTGCGATAGTTTACTGAGAACGATGATTTCCAATTTCATCCATGTCCCTACAAAGGATATGAACTCATCCTTTTTTATGGCTGCCTAGTATTCCATGGTGTATATGTGCCACATTTTCTTAATCCAGTCTATCACTGTTGGACATTTGGGTTGGTTCCAAGTCTTTGCTGTTGTTTATAATGCCGAAAAAAACATACGTGTGCATGTGTCTTTATAGCAGCATGATTTATAGTCCTTTGGGTATATACCCAGTAATGGGATGGCTGGGTCAAATGGAATTTCTAGTTCTAGATCCCTGAGGAATCGCCACAGTGACCTCCACAAGGGTTGAACTAGTTTACAGTCCCACCAACAGTGTAAAAGTGTTCCTATTTCTCCACATCCTCTCCAGCACCTGTTGTTTCCTGACTTTTTAATGATTGCCATTCTATCTGGTGTGAGATGGTATCTCATTGTGGTTTTGATTTGCATTTCTCTCATGGCCAGTGATGGTGAGCATTTTTTCACGTGTTTTTTGGCTGCATAAATGTCTTCTTTTGAGGAGTGTCTGTTCATGTCCTTCACCCACTTTTTGATGGGGTTGTTTGGTGTTTTCTTGTAAATTTGTTGGAGTGCATTGTAGATTCTGGATATTAGCCCTTTGTCAGATGAGTAGGTTGCGAAAATTTTCTCCCATTTTGTAGGTTGCCTGTTCACTCTGACGGTAGTTTCCTTTGCTGTGCAGAAGCTCTTTAGTTTAATTAGATCCCATTTGTCAATTTTGGCTTTTGTTGCCATTGCTTTTGGTGTTTTAGACATGAACTCCTTGCCCATGCCTATGTCCTGAATGGTATTGCCTAGGTTTTGTTCTAGGGTTTTTATGGTTTTAGGTCTAACATTTAAGTCTTTAATCCATGTTGAGTTGATTTTTGTATAAGGTGTAAGGAAGGGATCCAGTTTCAGCTTTCTACATGTGGCTAGCCAGTTTTCCCAGCACCATTTATTAAATAGGGATTCCTTTCTCCATTTCTTGTTTTTGTCAGGTTTGTCAAAGATCAGATAGTTGTAGATATGTGGCATTATTTCTGACGGCTCTGTTCTGTTCCATTGATCTATATCTCTGTTTTGGTACCAGTACCATGCTGTTTGGGTTACTGTAGCCTTGTAGTATAGTTTGAAGTCAGGTAGCGTGATGCCTCCAGCTTTGTTCTTTTGGCTTAGGATTGACTTGGTGATGCGGGCTCTTTTTTGGTTCCATATGAACTTTAAAGTAGTTTTTTCCAATTCTGTGAAGAAAGTCACTGGTAACTTGGTGGGGATGGCATTGAATCTGTAAATTACCTTGGGAAGGATGGCCATTTTCATGATATTGATTCTTCCTACCCATGAGCATGGAATGTTCTTCCATTTGTTTGTATCCTCTTTTATTTCCTTGAGCAGTGGTTTGTAGTTTTCTCCTTGAAGAGGTCCTTCACATCCCTTGTAAGTTGGATTCCTAGGTATTTTATTCTCTTTGAAGCAATTGTGAATGGGAGCTCACTCATGATTTGGCTCTCTGTTTGTCTGTTATTGATGTATAAGAATGCTTGTGATTTTTGTACATTGATGTTGTATCCTGAGACTTTGCTGAAGTTGCTTATCAGCTTAAGGAGATTTTGGGCTGAGACAATGGGGTTTTCTAGATATACTATCACGTCATCTGCAAACAGGGACAATTTGACTTCCTTTTCTCCTAATTGAATACCCTTGATTTCCTTCTCTTGCCTAATTGCCCTGGCCAGAACTTCCAACACTATGCTGAATAGAAGTGGTGAGAGAGGGCATCCCTGTCTTGTGCCAGTTTTCAAAGTGAATGCTTCCAGTTTTTGCCCATTCAGTATGATATTGGCTGTGGGTTTGTCATAAATAGCTCTTATTATTTTGAGATACGACCCATCAATACCTAATTTATTGAGAGTTTTTAGCATGAAGGGTTGTTGAATTTTGTCAAAGGCCTTTACTTCATGTATTGAGATAATCATGTGGTTTGTGACTTTGGTTCTGTTTATATGCTGGATTACATTTATCGATTTGCGTATATTGAACCAGCCTTGCATCCCAGGGATGAAGCCCACTTGATCATGGTGGATAAGCTGTTTGATGTGCTGCTGGATTCGGTTTGCCAGTAATTTATTGAGGATTTTTGCATCAATATTCATCAAGGTTATTGGTCTAAAATTCTCTTTTTTGGTTGTGTCTCTGCCCAGCTTTGGTATCAGCATGATGCTGGCCTCATAAAATGAGTTAGGAAGGATTCCCTCTTTTTCTATTGATTGGAATAGTTTCTGAAGTAATGGTTCCAGTTCCTCCTTGTACCTCCGGTAGAATTCGGCTGTGAACCCATCTGATCCTGGACTCTTTTTGGTTGGTAAGCCATTGATTATTGCCGCAATTTCAGCTCCTGTTATTAGTGTATTCAGAGATTCAACTTCTTCCTGGTTTAGTCATGGGAGAGTGTATGTGTCGAGGAATTTATACCTTTCTTTTTTTTTTTAATTTTTCTTCTTTTTATCATTATTATTATTATTATTATCATTATTATTATTATTATACTTTAGGCTCTATGGTACATGTGCGCAACGTGCAGGTAAGCTACATATGTCTACATGTGCCATGCTGGTGCGCTGCACCCACCAACTCGTCATCTAGCATTAGGTATATCTCCCAATGCTGTCCCTCCCCCCTCCCCCCACGCCACCACAGTCCCTGAAGTGTGATGTTCCCCTTCCTGTGTCCATGTGTTCTCATTGTTCAATTCCCACCTATGAGTGAGAATATGTGGTGTTTGGTTTTTTGTTCTTGCGATAGTTTACTGAGAACGATGATTTCCAATTTCATCCGTGCCCCTACAAAGGATATGAACTCATCCTTTTTTATGGCTGCCTAGTATTCCATGGTGTATATGTGCCACATTTTCTTAATCCAGTCTATCACTGTTGGACATTTGGGTTGGTTCCAAGTCTTTGCTGTTGTGTATAATGCCGAAATAAACATACGTGTGCATGTGTCTTTATAGCAGCATGATTTATAGTCCTTTGGGTATATACCCAGTAATGGGATGGCTGGGTCAAATGGAATTTCTAGTTCTAGATCCCTGAGGAATCGCCACAGTGACCTCCACAAGGGTTGAACTAGTTTACAGTCCCACCAACAGTGTAAAAGTGTTCCTATTTCTCCACATCCTCTCCAGCACCTGTTGTTTCCTGACTTTTTAATGATTGCCATTCTATCTGGTGTGAGATGGTATCTCATTGTGGTTTTGATTTGCATTTCTCTCATGGCCAGTGATGGTGAGCATTTTTTCACGTGTTTTTTGGCTGCATAAATGTCTTCTTTTGAGGAGTGTCTGTTCATGTCCTTCGCCCACTTTTTGATGGGGTTGTTTGGTGTTTTCTTGTAAATTTGTTGGAGTGCATTGTAGATTCTGGATATTAGCCCTTTGTCAGATGAGTAGGTTGCGAAAATTTTCTCCCATTTTGTAGGTTGCCTGTTCACTCTGACGGGAGTTTCCTTTGCTGTGCAGAAGCTCTTTAGTTTAATTAGATCCCATTTGTCAATTTTGGCTTTTGTTGCCATTGCTTTTGGTGTTTTAGACATGAACTCCTTGCCCATGCCTATGTCCTGAATGGTATTGCCTAGGTTTTCTTCTAGGGTTTTTATGGTTTTAGGTCTAACGTTTAAGTCTTTAATCCATGTTGAGTTGATTTTTGTATAAGGTGTAAGGAAGGGATCCAGTTTCAGCTTTCTACATGTGGCTAGCCAGTTTTCCCAGCACCATTTATTAAATAGGGATTCCTTTCTCCATTTCTTGTTTTTGTCAGGTTTGTCAAAGATCAGATAGTTGTAGATATGTGGCATTATTTCTGACGGCTCTGTTCTGTTCCATTGATCTAGATCTCTGTTTTGGTACCAGTACCATGCTGTTTGGGTTACTGTAGCCTTGTAGTATAGTTTGAAGTCAGGTAGCGTGATGCCTCCAGCTTTGTTCTTTTGGCTTAGGATTGACTTGGTGATGCGGGCTCTTTTTTGGTTCCATATGAACTTTAAAGTAGTTTTTTCCAATTCTGTGAAGAAAGTCACTGGTAACTTGGTGGGGATGGCATTGAATCTGTAAATTACCTTGGATAGGATGGCCATTTTCATGATATTGATTCTTCCTACCCATGAGCATGGAATGTTCTTCCATTTGTTTGTATCCTCTTTTATTTCCTTGAGCAGTGGTTTGTAGTTTTCTCCTTGAAGAGGTCCTTCACATCCCTTGTAAGTTGGATTCCTAGGTATTTTATTCTCTTTGAAGCAATTGTGAATGGGAGCTCACTCATGATTTGGCTCTCTGTTTGTCTGTTATTGATGTATAAGAATGCTTGTGATTTTTGTACATTGATGTTGTATCCTGAGACTTTGCTGAAGTTGCTTATCAGCTTAAGGAGATTTTGGGCTGAGACAATGGGGTTTTCTAGATATACTATCACGTCATCTGCAAACAGGGACAATTTGACTTCCTTTTCTCCTAATTGAATACCCTTGATTTCCTTCTCTTGCCTAATTGCCCTGGCCAGAACTTCCAACACTATGTTGAATAGAAGTGGTGAGAGAGGGCATCCCTGTCTTGTGCCAGTTTTCAAAGTGAATGCTTCCAGTTTTTGCCCATTCAGTATGATATTGGCTGTGGGTTTGTCATAAATAGCTCTTATTATTTTGAGATACGACCCCTCAATACCTAATTTATTGAGAGTTTTTAGCATGAAGGGTTGTTGAATTTTGTCAAAGGCCTTTACTTCATGTATTGAGATAATCATGTGGTTTTTGACTTTGGTTCTGTTTATATGCTGGATTACGTTTATCGATTTGCGTATATTGAACCAGCCTTGCATCCCAGGGATGAAGCCCACTTGATCATGGTGGATAAGCTGTTTGATGTGCTGCTGGATTCGGTTTGCCAGTAATTTATTGAGGATTTTTGCATCAATATTCATCAAGGATATTGGTCTAAAATTCTCTTTTTTGGTTGTGTCTCTGCCCAGCTTTGGTATCAGCATGATGCTGGCCTCATAAAATGAGTTAGGAAGGATTCCCTCTTTTTCTATTGATTGGAATAGTTTCTGAAGTAATGGTTCCAGTTCCTCCTTGTACCTCCGGTAGAATTCGGCTGTGAACCCATCTGATCCTGGACTCTTTGTGGTTGGTAAGCCATTGATTATTGCCGCAATTTCAGCTCCTGTTATTAGTCTATTCAGAGATTCAACTTCTTCCTGGTTTAGTCATGGGAGAGTGTATGTGTCGAGGAATTTATACCTTTCTTTTTTTTTTTAATTTTTCTTCTTTTTATCATTATTATTATTATTATTATCATTATTATTATTATTATACTTTAGGCTCTATGGTACATGTGCGCAACGTGCAGGTAAGCTACATATGTCTACATGTGCCATGCTGGTGCGCTGCACCCACCAACTCGTCATCTAGCATTAGGTATATCTCCCAATGCTGTCCCTCACCCCTCCCCCCACGCCACCACAGTCCCCGAAGTGTGATGTTCCCCTTCCTGTGTCCATGTGTTCTCATTGTTCAATTCCCACCTATGAGTGAGAATATGTGGTGTTTGGTTTTTTGTTCTTGCGATAGTTTACTGAGAACGATGATTTCCAATTTCATCCATGTCCCTACAAAGGATATGAACTCATCCTTTTTTATGGCTGCCTAGTATTCCATGGTGTATATGTGCCACATTTTCTTAATCCAGTCTATCACTGTTGGACATTTGGGTTGGTTCCAAGTCTTTGCTGTTGTGCATAATGCCGAAATAAACATACGTGTGCATGTGTCTTTATAGCAGCATGATTTATAGTCCTTTGGGTATATACCCAGTAATGGGATGGCTGGGTCAAATGGAATTTCTAGTTCTAGATCCCTGAGGAATCGCCACAGTGACCTCCACAAGGGTTGAACTAGTTTACAGTCCCACCAACAGTGTAAAAGTGTTCCTATTTCTCCACATCCTCTCCAGCACCTGTTGTTTCCTGACTTTTTAATGATTGCCATTCTATCTGGTGTGAGATGGTATCTCATTGTGGTTTTGATTTGCATTTCTCTCATGGCCAGTGATGGTGAGCATTTTTTCACGTGTTTTTTGGCTGCATAAATGTCTTCTTTTGAGGAGTGTCTGTTCATGTCCTTCGCCCACTTTTTGATGGGGTTGTTTGGTGTTTTCTTGTAAATTTGTTGGAGTGCATTGTAGATTCTGGATATTAGCCCTTTGTCAGATGAGTAGGTTGCGAAAATTTTCTCCCATTTTGTAGGTTGCCTGTTCACTCTGACGGGAGTTTCCTTTGCTGTGCAGAAGCTCTTTAGTTTAATTAGATCCCATTTGTCAATTTTGGCTTTTGTTGCCATTGCTTTTGGTGTTTTAGACATGAACTCCTTGCCCATGCCTATGTCCTGAATGGTATTGCCTAGGTTTTCTTCTAGGGTTTTTATGGTTTTAGGTCTAACGTTTAAGTCTTTAATCCATGTTGAGTTGATTTTTGTATAAGGTGTAAGGAAGGGATCCAGTTTCAGCTTTCTACATGTGGCTAGCCAGTTTTCCCAGCACCATTTATTAAATAGGGATTCCTTTCTCCATTTCTTGTTTTTGTCAGGTTTGTCAAAGATCAGATAGTTGTAGATATGTGGCATTATTTCTGACGGCTCTGTTCTGTTCCATTGATCTATATCTCTGTTTTGGTACCAGTACCATGCTGTTTGGGTTACTGTAGCCTTGTAGTATAGTTTGAAGTCAGGTAGCGTGATGCCTCCAGCTTTGTTCTTTTGGCTTAGGATTGACTTGGTGATGCGGGCTCTTTTTTGGTTCCATATGAACTTTAAAGTAGTTTTTTCCAATTCTGTGAAGAAAGTCACTGGTAACTTGGTGGGGATGGCATTGAATCTGTAAATTACCTTGGGAAGGATGGCCATTTTCATGATATTGATTCTTCCTACCCATGAGCATGGAATGTTCTTCCATTTGTTTGTATCCTCTTTTATTTCCTTGAGCAGTGGTTTGTAGTTTTCTCCTTGAAGAGGTCCTTCACATCCCTTGTAAGTTGGATTCCTAGGTATTTTATTCTCTTTGAAGCAATTGTGAATGGGAGCTCACTCATGATTTGGCTCTCTGTTTGTCTGTTATTGATGTATAAGAATGCTTGTGATTTTTGTACATTGATGTTGTATCCTGAGACTTTGCTGAAGTTGCTTATCAGCTTAAGGAGATTTTGGGCTGAGACAATGGGGTTTTCTAGATATACTATCACGTCATCTGCAAACAGGGACAATTTGACTTCCTTTTCTCCTAATTGAATACCCTTGATTTCCTTCTCTTGCCTAATTGCCCTGGCCAGAACTTCCAACACTATGTTGAATAGAAGTGGTGAGAGAGGGCATCCCTGTCTTGTGCCAGTTTTCAAAGTGAATGCTTCCAGTTTTTGCCCATTCAGTATGATATTGGCTGTGGGTTTGTCATAAATAGCTCTTATTATTTTGAGATACGACCCCTCAATACCTAATTTATTGAGAGTTTTTAGCATGAAGGGTTGTTGAATTTTGTCAAAGGCCTTTACTTCATGTATTGAGATAATCATGTGGTTTTTGACTTTGGTTCTGTTTATATGCTGGATTACGTTTATTGATTTGCGTATATTGAACCAGCCTTGCATCCCAGGGATGAAGCCCACTTGATCATGGTGGATAAGCTGTTTGATGTGCTGCTGGATTCGGTTTGCCAGTAATTTATTGAGGATTTTTGCATCAATATTCATCAAGGATATTGGTCTAAAATTCTCTTTTTTGGTTGTGTCTCTGCCCAGCTTTGGTATCAGCATGATGCTGGCCTCATAAAATGAGTTAGGAAGGATTCCCTCTTTTTCTATTGATTGGAATAGTTTCTGAAGTAATGGTTCCAGTTCCTCCTTGTACCTCCGGTAGAATTCGGCTGTGAACCCATCTGATCCTGGACTCTTTGTGGTTGGTAAGCCATTGATTATTGCCGCAATTTCAGCTCCTGTTATTAGTCTATTCAGAGATTCAACTTCTTCCTGGTTTAGTCATGGGAGAGTGTATGTGTCGAGGAATTTATACCTTTCTTTTTTTTTTTAATTTTTCTTCTTTTTATCATTATTATTATTATTATTATCATTATTATTATTATTATACTTTAGGCTCTATGGTACATGTGCGCAACGTGCAGGTAAGCTACATATGTCTACATGTGCCATGCTGGTGCGCTGCACCCACCAACTCGTCATCTAGCATTAGGTATATCTCCCAATGCTGTCCCTCACCCCTCCCCCCACGCCACCACAGTCCCCGAAGTGTGATGTTCCCCTTCCTGTGTCCATGTGTTCTCATTGTTCAATTCCCACCTATGAGTGAGAATATGTGGTGTTTGGTTTTTTGTTCTTGCGATAGTTTACTGAGAACGATGATTTCCAATTTCATCCATGTCCCTACAAAGGATATGAACTCATCCTTTTTTATGGCTGCCTAGTATTCCATGGTGTATATGTGCCACATTTTCTTAATCCAGTCTATCACTGTTGGACATTTGGGTTGGTTCCAAGTCTTTGCTGTTGTGCATAATGCCGAAATAAACATACGTGTGCATGTGTCTTTATAGCAGCATGATTTATAGTCCTTTGGGTATATACCCAGTAATGGGATGGCTGGGTCAAATGGAATTTCTAGTTCTAGATCCCTGAGGAATCGCCACAGTGACCTCCACAAGGGTTGAACTAGTTTACAGTCCCACCAACAGTGTAAAAGTGTTCCTATTTCTCCACATCCTCTCCAGCACCTGTTGTTTCCTGACTTTTTAATGATTGCCATTCTATCTGGTGTGAGATGGTATCTCATTGTGGTTTTGATTTGCATTTCTCTCATGGCCAGTGATGGTGAGCATTTTTTCACGTGTTTTTTGGCTGCATAAATGTCTTCTTTTGAGGAGTGTCTGTTCATGTCCTTCGCCCACTTTTTGATGGGGTTGTTTGGTGTTTTCTTGTAAATTTGTTGGAGTGCATTGTAGATTCTGGATATTAGCCCTTTGTCAGATGAGTAGGTTGCGAAAATTTTCTCCCATTTTGTAGGTTGCCTGTTCACTCTGACGGGAGTTTCCTTTGCTGTGCAGAAGCTCTTTAGTTTAATTAGATCCCATTTGTCAATTTTGGCTTTTGTTGCCATTGCTTTTGGTGTTTTAGACATGAACTCCTTGCCCATGCCTATGTCCTGAATGGTATTGCCTAGGTTTTCTTCTAGGGTTTTTATGGTTTTAGGTCTAACGTTTAAGTCTTTAATCCATGTTGAGTTGATTTTTGTATAAGGTGTAAGGAAGGGATCCAGTTTCAGCTTTCTACATGTGGCTAGCCAGTTTTCCCAGCACCATTTATTAAATAGGGATTCCTTTCTCCATTTCTTGTTTTTGTCAGGTTTGTCAAAGATCAGATAGTTGTAGATATGTGGCATTATTTCTGACGGCTCTGTTCTGTTCCATTGATCTATATCTCTGTTTTGGTACCAGTACCATGCTGTTTGGGTTACTGTAGCCTTGTAGTATAGTTTGAAGTCAGGTAGCGTGATGCCTCCAGCTTTGTTCTTTTGGCTTAGGATTGACTTGGTGATGCGGGCTCTTTTTTGGTTCCATATGAACTTTAAAGTAGTTTTTTCCAATTCTGTGAAGAAAGTCACTGGTAACTTGGTGGGGATGGCATTGAATCTGTAAATTACCTTGGGAAGGATGGCCATTTTCATGATATTGATTCTTCCTACCCATGAGCATGGAATGTTCTTCCATTTGTTTGTATCCTCTTTTATTTCCTTGAGCAGTGGTTTGTAGTTTTCTCCTTGAAGAGGTCCTTCACATCCCTTGTAAGTTGGATTCCTAGGTATTTTATTCTCTTTGAAGCAATTGTGAATGGGAGCTCACTCATGATTTGGCTCTCTGTTTGTCTGTTATTGATGTATAAGAATGCTTGTGATTTTTGTACATTGATGTTGTATCCTGAGACTTTGCTGAAGTTGCTTATCAGCTTAAGGAGATTTTGGGCTGAGACAATGGGGTTTTCTAGATATACTATCACGTCATCTGCAAACAGGGACAATTTGACTTCCTTTTCTCCTAATTGAATACCCTTGATTTCCTTCTCTTGCCTAATTGCCCTGGCCAGAACTTCCAACACTATGTTGAATAGAAGTGGTGAGAGAGGGCATCCCTGTCTTGTGCCAGTTTTCAAAGTGAATGCTTCCAGTTTTTGCCCATTCAGTATGATATTGGCTGTGGGTTTGTCATAAATAGCTCTTATTATTTTGAGATACGACCCCTCAATACCTAATTTATTGAGAGTTTTTAGCATGAAGGGTTGTTGAATTTTGTCAAAGGCCTTTACTTCATGTATTGAGATAATCATGTGGTTTTTGACTTTGGTTCTGTTTATATGCTGGATTACGTTTATTGATTTGCGTATATTGAACCAGCCTTGCATCCCAGGGATGAAGCCCACTTGATCATGGTGGATAAGCTGTTTGATGTGCTGCTGGATTCGGTTTGCCAGTAATTTATTGAGGATTTTTGCATCAATATTCATCAAGGATATTGGTCTAAAATTCTCTTTTTTGGTTGTGTCTCTGCCCAGCTTTGGTATCAGCATGATGCTGGCCTCATAAAATGAGTTAGGAAGGATTCCCTCTTTTTCTATTGATTGGAATAGTTTCTGAAGTAATGGTTCCAGTTCCTCCTTGTACCTCCGGTAGAATTCGGCTGTGAACCCATCTGATCCTGGACTCTTTTTGGTTGGTAAGCCATTGATTATTGCCGCAATTTCAGCTCCTGTTATTAGTCTATTCAGAGATTCAACTTCTTCCTGGTTTAGTCATGGGAGAGTGTATGTGTCGAGGAATTTATACCTTTCTTTTTTTTTTTTAATTTTTCTTCTTTTTATCATTATTATTATTATTATTATCTTTATTATTATTATTATACTTTAGGCTCTATGGTACATGTGCTCAACGTGCAGGTAAGCTACATATGTCTACATGTGCCATGCTGGTGCGCTGCACCCACCAACTCGTCATCTAGCATTAGGTATATCTCCCAATGCTGTCCCTCACCCCTCCCCCCACGCCACCACAGTCCCCGAAGTGTGATGTTCCCCTTCCTGTGTCCATGTGTTCTCATTGTTCAATTCCCACCTATGAGTGAGAATATGTGGTGTTTGGTTTTTTGTTCTTGCGATAGTTTACTGAGAACGATGATTTCCAATTTCATCCATGTCCCTACAAAGGATATGAACTCATCCTTTTTTATGGCTGCCTAGTATTCCATGGTGTATATGTGCCACATTTTCTTAATCCAGTCTATCACTGTTGGACATTTGGGTTGGTTCCAAGTCTTTGCTGTTGTGCATAATGCCGAAATAAACATACGTGTGCATGTGTCTTTATAGCAGCATGATTTATAGTCCTTTGGGTATATACCCAGTAATGGGATGGCTGGGTCAAATGGAATTTCTAGTTCTAGATCCCTGAGGAATCGCCACAGTGACCTCCACAAGGGTTGAACTAGTTTACAGTCCCACCAACAGTGTAAAAGTGTTCCTATTTCTCCACATCCTCTCCAGCACCTGTTGTTTCCTGACTTTTTAATGATTGCCATTCTATCTGGTGTGAGATGGTATCTCATTGTGGTTTTGATTTGCATTTCTCTCATGGCCAGTGATGGTGAGCATTTTTTCACGTGTTTTTTGGCTGCATAAATGTCTTCTTTTGAGGAGTGTCTGTTCATGTCCTTCGCCCACTTTTTGATGGGGTTGTTTGGTGTTTTCTTGTAAATTTGTTGGAGTGCATTGTAGATTCTGGATATTAGCCCTTTGTCAGATGAGTAGGTTGCGAAAATTTTCTCCCATTTTGTAGGTTGCCTGTTCACTCTGACGGGAGTTTCCTTTGCTGTGCAGAAGCTCTTTAGTTTAATTAGATCCCATTTGTCAATTTTGGCTTTTGTTGCCATTGCTTTTGGTGTTTTAGACATGAACTCCTTGCCCATGCCTATGTCCTGAATGGTATTGCCTAGGTTTTCTTCTAGGGTTTTTATGGTTTTAGGTCTAACGTTTAAGTCTTTAATCCATGTTGAGTTGATTTTTGTATAAGGTGTAAGGAAGGGATCCAGTTTCAGCTTTCTACATGTGGCTAGCCAGTTTTCCCAGCACCATTTATTAAATAGGGATTCCTTTCTCCATTTCTTGTTTTTGTCAGGTTTGTCAAAGATCAGATAGTTGTAGATATGTGGCATTATTTCTGACGGCTCTGTTCTGTTCCATTGATCTATATCTCTGTTTTGGTACCAGTACCATGCTGTTTGGGTTACTGTAGCCTTGTAGTATAGTTTGAAGTCAGGTAGCGTGATGCCTCCAGCTTTGTTCTTTTGGCTTAGGATTGACTTGGTGATGCGGGCTCTTTTTTGGTTCCATATGAACTTTAAAGTAGTTTTTTCCAATTCTGTGAAGAAAGTCACTGGTAACTTGGTGGGGATGGCATTGAATCTGTAAATTACCTTGGGAAGGATGGCCATTTTCATGATATTGATTCTTCCTACCCATGAGCATGGAATGTTCTTCCATTTGTTTGTATCCTCTTTTATTTCCTTGAGCAGTGGTTTGTAGTTTTCTCCTTGAAGAGGTCCTTCACATCCCTTGTAAGTTGGATTCCTAGGTATTTTATTCTCTTTGAAGCAATTGTGAATGGGAGCTCACTCATGATTTGGCTCTCTGTTTGTCTGTTATTGATGTATAAGAATGCTTGTGATTTTTGTACATTGATGTTGTATCCTGAGACTTTGCTGAAGTTGCTTATCAGCTTAAGGAGATTTTGGGCTGAGACAATGGGGTTTTCTAGATATACTATCACGTCATCTGCAAACAGGGACAATTTGACTTCCTTTTCTCCTAATTGAATACCCTTGATTTCCTTCTCTTGCCTAATTGCCCTGGCCAGAACTTCCAACACTATGTTGAATAGAAGTGGTGAGAGAGGGCATCCCTGTCTTGTGCCAGTTTTCAAAGTGAATGCTTCCAGTTTTTGCCCATTCAGTATGATATTGGCTGTGGGTTTGTCATAAATAGCTCTTATTATTTTGAGATACGACCCATCAATACCTAATTTATTGAGAGTTTTTAGCATGAAGGGTTGTTGAATTTTGTCAAAGGCCTTTACTTCATGTATTGAGATAATCATGTGGTTTGTGACTTTGGTTCTGTTTATATGCTGGATTACATTTATTGATTTGCGTATATTGAACCAGCCTTGCATCCCAGGGATGAAGCCCACTTGATCATGGTGGATAAGCTGTTTGATGTGCTGCTGGATTCGGTTTGCCAGTAATTTATTGAGGATTTTTGCATCAATATTCATCAAGGATATTGGTCTAAAATTCTCTTTTTTGGTTGTGTCTCTGCCCAGCTTTGGTATCAGCATGATGCTGGCCTCATAAAATGAGTTAGGAAGGATTCCCTCTTTTTCTATTGATTGGAATAGTTTCTGAAGTAATGGTTCCAGTTCCTCCTTGTACCTCCGGTAGAATTCGGCTGTGAACCCATCTGATCCTGGACTCTTTTTGGTTGGTAAGCCATTGATTATTGCCGCAATTTCAGCTCCTGTTATTAGTCTATTCAGAGATTCAACTTCTTCCTGGTTTAGTCATGGGAGAGTGTATGTGTCGAGGAATTTATACCTTTCTTTTTTTTTTTAATTTTTCTTCTTTTTATCATTATTATTATTATTATTATCATTATTATTATTATACTTTAGGCTCTATGGTACATGTGCGCAACGTGCAGGTAAGCTACATATGTCTACATGTGCCATGCTGGTGCGCTGCACCCACCAACTCGTCATCTAGCATTATGTATATCTCCCAATGCTGTCCCTCCCCCCTCCCCCCACGCCACCACAGTCCCCGAAGTGTGATGTTCCCCTTCCTGTGTCCATGTGTTCTCATTGTTCAATTCCCACCTATGAGTGAGAATATGTGGTGTTTGGTTTTTTGTTCTTGCGATAGTTTACTGAGAACGATGATTTCCAATTTCATCCATGTCCCTACAAAGGATATGAACTCATCCTTTTTTATGGCTGCCTAGTATTCCATGGTGTATATGTGCCACATTTTCTTAATCCAGTCTATCACTGTTGGACATTTGGGTTGGTTCCAAGTCTTTGCTGTTGTGCATAATGCCGAAATAAACATACGTGTGCATGTGTCTTTATAGCAGCATGATTTATAGTCCTTTGGGTATATACCCAGTAATGGGATGGCTGGGTCAAATGGAATTTCTAGTTCTAGATCCCTGAGGAATCGCCACAGTGACCTCCACAAGGGTTGAACTAGTTTACAGTCCCACCAACAGTGTAAAAGTGTTCCTATTTCTCCACATCCTCTCCAGCACCTGTTGTTTCCTGACTTTTTAATGATTGCCATTCTATCTGGTGTGAGATGGTATCTCATTGTGGTTTTGATTTGCATTTCTCTCATGGCCAGTGATGGTGAGCATTTTTTCACGTGTTTTTTGGCTGCATAAATGTCTTCTTTTGAGGAGTGTCTGTTCATGTCCTTCGCCCACTTTTTGATGGGGTTGTTTGGTGTTTTCTTGTAAATTTGTTGGAGTGCATTGTAGATTCTGGATATTAGCCCTTTGTCAGATGAGTAGGTTGCGAAAATTTTCTCCCATTTTGTAGGTTGCCTGTTCACTCTGACGGGAGTTTCCTTTGCTGTGCAGAAGCTCTTTAGTTTAATTAGATCCCATTTGTCAATTTTGGCTTTTGTTGCCATTGCTTTTGGTGTTTTAGACATGAACTCCTTGCCCATGCCTATGTCCTGAATGGTATTGCCTAGGTTTTCTTCTAGGGTTTTTATGGTTTTAGGTCTAACGTTTAAGTCTTTAATCCATGTTGAGTTGATTTTTGTATAAGGTGTAAGGAAGGGATCCAGTTTCAGCTTTCTACATGTGGCTAGCCAGTTTTCCCAGCACCATTTATTAAATAGGGATTCCTTTCTCCATTTCTTGTTTTTGTCAGGTTTGTCAAAGATCAGATAGTTGTAGATATGTGGCATTATTTCTGACGGCTCTGTTCTGTTCCATTGATCTATATCTCTGTTTTGGTACCAGTACCATGCTGTTTGGGTTACTGTAGCCTTGTAGTATAGTTTGAAGTCAGGTAGCGTGATGCCTCCAGCTTTGTTCTTTTGGCTTAGGATTGACTTGGTGATGCGGGCTCTTTTTTGGTTCCATATGAACTTTAAAGTAGTTTTTTCCAATTCTGTGAAGAAAGTCACTGGTAACTTGGTGGGGATGGCATTGAATCTGTAAATTACCTTGGGAAGGATGGCCATTTTCATGATATTGATTCTTCCTACCCATGAGCATGGAATGTTCTTCCATTTGTTTGTATCCTCTTTTATTTCCTTGAGCAGTGGTTTGTAGTTTTCTCCTTGAAGAGGTCCTTCACATCCCTTGTAAGTTGGATTCCTAGGTATTTTATTCTCTTTGAAGCAATTGTGAATGGGAGCTCACTCATGATTTGGCTCTCTGTTTGTCTGTTATTGATGTATAAGAATGCTTGTGATTTTTGTACATTGATGTTGTATCCTGAGACTTTGCTGAAGTTGCTTATCAGCTTAAGGAGATTTTGGGCTGAGACAATGGGGTTTTCTAGATATACTATCACGTCATCTGCAAACAGGGACAATTTGACTTCCTTTTCTCCTAATTGAATACCCTTGATTTCCTTCTCTTGCCTAATTGCCCTGGCCAGAACTTCCAACACTATGTTGAATAGAAGTGGTGAGAGAGGGCATCCCTGTCTTGTGCCAGTTTTCAAAGTGAATGCTTCCAGTTTTTGCCCATTCAGTATGATATTGGCTGTGGGTTTGTCATAAATAGCTCTTATTATTTTGAGATACGACCCCTCAATACCTAATTTATTGAGAGTTTTTAGCATGAAGGGTTGTTGAATTTTGTCAAAGGCCTTTACTTCATGTATTGAGATAATCATGTGGTTTTTGACTTTGGTTCTGTTTATATGCTGGATTACGTTTATTGATTTGCGTATATTGAACCAGCCTTGCATCCCAGGGATGAAGCCCACTTGATCATGGTGGATAAGCTGTTTGATGTGCTGCTGGATTCGGTTTGCCAGTAATTTATTGAGGATTTTTGCATCAATATTCATCAAGGATATTGGTCTAAAATTCTCTTTTTTGGTTGTGTCTCTGCCCAGCTTTGGTATCAGCATGATGCTGGCCTCATAAAATGAGTTAGGAAGGATTCCCTCTTTTTCTATTGATTGGAATAGTTTCTGAAGTAATGGTTCCAGTTCCTCCTTGTACCTCCGGTAGAATTCGGCTGTGAACCCATCTGATCCTGGACTCTTTGTGGTTGGTAAGCCATTGATTATTGCCGCAATTTCAGCTCCTGTTATTAGTCTATTCAGAGATTCAACTTCTTCCTGGTTTAGTCATGGGAGAGTGTATGTGTCGAGGAATTTATACCTTTCTTTTTTTTTTTAATTTTTCTTCTTTTTATCATTATTATTATTATTATTATCATTATTATTATTATTATACTTTAGGCTCTATGGTACATGTGCGCAACGTGCAGGTAAGCTACATATGTCTACATGTGCCATGCTGGTGCGCTGCACCCACCAACTCGTCATCTAGCATTAGGTATATCTCCCAATGCTGTCCCTCACCCCTCCCCCCACGCCACCACAGTCCCCGAAGTGTGATGTTCCCCTTCCTGTGTCCATGTGTTCTCATTGTTCAATTCCCACCTATGAGTGAGAATATGTGGTGTTTGGTTTTTTGTTCTTGCGATAGTTTACTGAGAACGATGATTTCCAATTTCATCCATGTCCCTACAAAGGATATGAACTCATCCTTTTTTATGGCTGCCTAGTATTCCATGGTGTATATGTGCCACATTTTCTTAATCCAGTCTATCACTGTTGGACATTTGGGTTGGTTCCAAGTCTTTGCTGTTGTGCATAATGCCGAAATAAACATACGTGTGCATGTGTCTTTATAGCAGCATGATTTATAGTCCTTTGGGTATATACCCAGTAATGGGATGGCTGGGTCAAATGGAATTTCTAGTTCTAGATCCCTGAGGAATCGCCACAGTGACCTCCACAAGGGTTGAACTAGTTTACAGTCCCACCAACAGTGTAAAAGTGTTCCTATTTCTCCACATCCTCTCCAGCACCTGTTGTTTCCTGACTTTTTAATGATTGCCATTCTATCTGGTGTGAGATGGTATCTCATTGTGGTTTTGATTTGCATTTCTCTCATGGCCAGTGATGGTGAGCATTTTTTCACGTGTTTTTTGGCTGCATAAATGTCTTCTTTTGAGGAGTGTCTGTTCATGTCCTTCGCCCACTTTTTGATGGGGTTGTTTGGTGTTTTCTTGTAAATTTGTTGGAGTGCATTGTAGATTCTGGATATTAGCCCTTTGTCAGATGAGTAGGTTGCGAAAATTTTCTCCCATTTTGTAGGTTGCCTGTTCACTCTGACGGGAGTTTCCTTTGCTGTGCAGAAGCTCTTTAGTTTAATTAGATCCCATTTGTCAATTTTGGCTTTTGTTGCCATTGCTTTTGGTGTTTTAGACATGAACTCCTTGCCCATGCCTATGTCCTGAATGGTATTGCCTAGGTTTTCTTCTAGGGTTTTTATGGTTTTAGGTCTAACGTTTAAGTCTTTAATCCATGTTGAGTTGATTTTTGTATAAGGTGTAAGGAAGGGATCCAGTTTCAGCTTTCTACATGTGGCTAGCCAGTTTTCCCAGCACCATTTATTAAATAGGGATTCCTTTCTCCATTTCTTGTTTTTGTCAGGTTTGTCAAAGATCAGATAGTTGTAGATATGTGGCATTATTTCTGACGGCTCTGTTCTGTTCCATTGATCTATATCTCTGTTTTGGTACCAGTACCATGCTGTTTGGGTTACTGTAGCCTTGTAGTATAGTTTGAAGTCAGGTAGCGTGATGCCTCCAGCTTTGTTCTTTTGGCTTAGGATTGACTTGGTGATGCGGGCTCTTTTTTGGTTCCATATGAACTTTAAAGTAGTTTTTTCCAATTCTGTGAAGAAAGTCACTGGTAACTTGGTGGGGATGGCATTGAATCTGTAAATTACCTTGGGAAGGATGGCCATTTTCATGATATTGATTCTTCCTACCCATGAGCATGGAATGTTCTTCCATTTGTTTGTATCCTCTTTTATTTCCTTGAGCAGTGGTTTGTAGTTTTCTCCTTGAAGAGGTCCTTCACATCCCTTGTAAGTTGGATTCCTAGGTATTTTATTCTCTTTGAAGCAATTGTGAATGGGAGCTCACTCATGATTTGGCTCTCTGTTTGTCTGTTATTGATGTATAAGAATGCTTGTGATTTTTGTACATTGATGTTGTATCCTGAGACTTTGCTGAAGTTGCTTATCAGCTTAAGGAGATTTTGGGCTGAGACAATGGGGTTTTCTAGATATACTATCACGTCATCTGCAAACAGGGACAATTTGACTTCCTTTTCTCCTAATTGAATACCCTTGATTTCCTTCTCTTGCCTAATTGCCCTGGCCAGAACTTCCAACACTATGTTGAATAGAAGTGGTGAGAGAGGGCATCCCTGTCTTGTGCCAGTTTTCAAAGTGAATGCTTCCAGTTTTTGCCCATTCAGTATGATATTGGCTGTGGGTTTGTCATAAATAGCTCTTATTATTTTGAGATACGACCCCTCAATACCTAATTTATTGAGAGTTTTTAGCATGAAGGGTTGTTGAATTTTGTCAAAGGCCTTTACTTCATGTATTGAGATAATCATGTGGTTTTTGACTTTGGTTCTGTTTATATGCTGGATTACGTTTATTGATTTGCGTATATTGAACCAGCCTTGCATCCCAGGGATGAAGCCCACTTGATCATGGTGGATAAGCTGTTTGATGTGCTGCTGGATTCGGTTTGCCAGTAATTTATTGAGGATTTTTGCATCAATATTCATCAAGGATATTGGTCTAAAATTCTCTTTTTTGGTTGTGTCTCTGCCCAGCTTTGGTATCAGCATGATGCTGGCCTCATAAAATGAGTTAGGAAGGATTCCCTCTTTTTCTATTGATTGGAATAGTTTCTGAAGTAATGGTTCCAGTTCCTCCTTGTACCTCCGGTAGAATTCGGCTGTGAACCCATCTGATCCTGGACTCTTTTTGGTTGGTAAGCCATTGATTATTGCCGCAATTTCAGCTCCTGTTATTAGTCTATTCAGAGATTCAACTTCTTCCTGGTTTAGTCATGGGAGAGTGTATGTGTCGAGGAATTTATACCTTTCTTTTTTTTTTTTAATTTTTCTTCTTTTTATCATTATTATTATTATTATTATCTTTATTATTATTATTATACTTTAGGCTCTATGGTACATGTGCTCAACGTGCAGGTAAGCTACATATGTCTACATGTGCCATGCTGGTGCGCTGCACCCACCAACTCGTCATCTAGCATTAGGTATATCTCCCAATGCTGTCCCTCACCCCTCCCCCCACGCCACCACAGTCCCCGAAGTGTGATGTTCCCCTTCCTGTGTCCATGTGTTCTCATTGTTCAATTCCCACCTATGAGTGAGAATATGTGGTGTTTGGTTTTTTGTTCTTGCGATAGTTTACTGAGAACGATGATTTCCAATTTCATCCATGTCCCTACAAAGGATATGAACTCATCCTTTTTTATGGCTGCCTAGTATTCCATGGTGTATATGTGCCACATTTTCTTAATCCAGTCTATCACTGTTGGACATTTGGGTTGGTTCCAAGTCTTTGCTGTTGTGCATAATGCCGAAATAAACATACGTGTGCATGTGTCTTTATAGCAGCATGATTTATAGTCCTTTGGGTATATACCCAGTAATGGGATGGCTGGGTCAAATGGAATTTCTAGTTCTAGATCCCTGAGGAATCGCCACAGTGACCTCCACAAGGGTTGAACTAGTTTACAGTCCCACCAACAGTGTAAAAGTGTTCCTATTTCTCCACATCCTCTCCAGCACCTGTTGTTTCCTGACTTTTTAATGATTGCCATTCTATCTGGTGTGAGATGGTATCTCATTGTGGTTTTGATTTGCATTTCTCTCATGGCCAGTGATGGTGAGCATTTTTTCACGTGTTTTTTGGCTGCATAAATGTCTTCTTTTGAGGAGTGTCTGTTCATGTCCTTCGCCCACTTTTTGATGGGGTTGTTTGGTGTTTTCTTGTAAATTTGTTGGAGTGCATTGTAGATTCTGGATATTAGCCCTTTGTCAGATGAGTAGGTTGCGAAAATTTTCTCCCATTTTGTAGGTTGCCTGTTCACTCTGACGGGAGTTTCCTTTGCTGTGCAGAAGCTCTTTAGTTTAATTAGATCCCATTTGTCAATTTTGGCTTTTGTTGCCATTGCTTTTGGTGTTTTAGACATGAACTCCTTGCCCATGCCTATGTCCTGAATGGTATTGCCTAGGTTTTCTTCTAGGGTTTTTATGGTTTTAGGTCTAACGTTTAAGTCTTTAATCCATGTTGAGTTGATTTTTGTATAAGGTGTAAGGAAGGGATCCAGTTTCAGCTTTCTACATGTGGCTAGCCAGTTTTCCCAGCACCATTTATTAAATAGGGATTCCTTTCTCCATTTCTTGTTTTTGTCAGGTTTGTCAAAGATCAGATAGTTGTAGATATGTGGCATTATTTCTGACGGCTCTGTTCTGTTCCATTGATCTATATCTCTGTTTTGGTACCAGTACCATGCTGTTTGGGTTACTGTAGCCTTGTAGTATAGTTTGAAGTCAGGTAGCGTGATGCCTCCAGCTTTGTTCTTTTGGCTTAGGATTGACTTGGTGATGCGGGCTCTTTTTTGGTTCCATATGAACTTTAAAGTAGTTTTTTCCAATTCTGTGAAGAAAGTCACTGGTAACTTGGTGGGGATGGCATTGAATCTGTAAATTACCTTGGGAAGGATGGCCATTTTCATGATATTGATTCTTCCTACCCATGAGCATGGAATGTTCTTCCATTTGTTTGTATCCTCTTTTATTTCCTTGAGCAGTGGTTTGTAGTTTTCTCCTTGAAGAGGTCCTTCACATCCCTTGTAAGTTGGATTCCTAGGTATTTTATTCTCTTTGAAGCAATTGTGAATGGGAGCTCACTCATGATTTGGCTCTCTGTTTGTCTGTTATTGATGTATAAGAATGCTTGTGATTTTTGTACATTGATGTTGTATCCTGAGACTTTGCTGAAGTTGCTTATCAGCTTAAGGAGATTTTGGGCTGAGACAATGGGGTTTTCTAGATATACTATCACGTCATCTGCAAACAGGGACAATTTGACTTCCTTTTCTCCTAATTGAATACCCTTGATTTCCTTCTCTTGCCTAATTGCCCTGGCCAGAACTTCCAACACTATGTTGAATAGAAGTGGTGAGAGAGGGCATCCCTGTCTTGTGCCAGTTTTCAAAGTGAATGCTTCCAGTTTTTGCCCATTCAGTATGATATTGGCTGTGGGTTTGTCATAAATAGCTCTTATTATTTTGAGATACGACCCCTCAATACCTAATTTATTGAGAGTTTTTAGCATGAAGGGTTGTTGAATTTTGTCAAAGGCCTTTACTTCATGTATTGAGATAATCATGTGGTTTTTGACTTTGGTTCTGTTTATATGCTGGATTACGTTTATTGATTTGCGTATATTGAACCAGCCTTGCATCCCAGGGATGAAGCCCACTTGATCATGGTGGATAAGCTGTTTGATGTGCTGCTGGATTCGGTTTGCCAGTAATTTATTGAGGATTTTTGCATCAATATTCATCAAGGATATTGGTCTAAAATTCTCTTTTTTGGTTGTGTCTCTGCCCAGCTTTGGTATCAGCATGATGCTGGCCTCATAAAATGAGTTAGGAAGGATTCCCTCTTTTTCTATTGATTGGAATAGTTTCTGAAGTAATGGTTCCAGTTCCTCCTTGTACCTCCGGTAGAATTCGGCTGTGAACCCATCTGATCCTGGACTCTTTTTGGTTGGTAAGCCATTGATTATTGCCGCAATTTCAGCTCCTGTTATTAGTCTATTCAGAGATTCAACTTCTTCCTGGTTTAGTCATGGGAGAGTGTATGTGTCGAGGAATTTATACCTTTCTTTTTTTTTTTAATTTTTCTTCTTTTTATCATTATTATTATTATTATTATCTTTATTATTATTATTATACTTTAGGCTCTATGGTACATGTGCTCAACGTGCAGGTAAGCTACATATGTCTACATGTGCCATGCTGGTGCGCTGCACCCACCAACTCGTCATCTAGCATTAGGTATATCTCCCAATGCTGTCCCTCACCCCTCCCCCCACGCCACCACAGTCCCCGAAGTGTGATGTTCCCCTTCCTGTGTCCATGTGTTCTCATTGTTCAATTCCCACCTATGAGTGAGAATATGTGGTGTTTGGTTTTTTGTTCTTGCGATAGTTTACTGAGAACGATGATTTCCAATTTCATCCATGTCCCTACAAAGGATATGAACTCATCCTTTTTTATGGCTGCCTAGTATTCCATGGTGTATATGTGCCACATTTTCTTAATCCAGTCTATCACTGTTGGACATTTGGGTTGGTTCCAAGTCTTTGCTGTTGTGCATAATGCCGAAATAAACATACGTGTGCATGTGTCTTTATAGCAGCATGATTTATAGTCCTTTGGGTATATACCCAGTAATGGGATGGCTGGGTCAAATGGAATTTCTAGTTCTAGATCCCTGAGGAATCGCCACAGTGACCTCCACAAGGGTTGAACTAGTTTACAGTCCCACCAACAGTGTAAAAGTGTTCCTATTTCTCCACATCCTCTCCAGCACCTGTTGTTTCCTGACTTTTTAATGATTGCCATTCTATCTGGTGTGAGATGGTATCTCATTGTGGTTTTGATTTGCATTTCTCTCATGGCCAGTGATGGTGAGCATTTTTTCACGTGTTTTTTGGCTGCATAAATGTCTTCTTTTGAGGAGTGTCTGTTCATGTCCTTCGCCCACTTTTTGATGGGGTTGTTTGGTGTTTTCTTGTAAATTTGTTGGAGTGCATTGTAGATTCTGGATATTAGCCCTTTGTCAGATGAGTAGGTTGCGAAAATTTTCTCCCATTTTGTAGGTTGCCTGTTCACTCTGACGGGAGTTTCCTTTGCTGTGCAGAAGCTCTTTAGTTTAATTAGATCCCATTTGTCAATTTTGGCTTTTGTTGCCATTGCTTTTGGTGTTTTAGACATGAACTCCTTGCCCATGCCTATGTCCTGAATGGTATTGCCTAGGTTTTCTTCTAGGGTTTTTATGGTTTTAGGTCTAACGTTTAAGTCTTTAATCCATGTTGAGTTGATTTTTGTATAAGGTGTAAGGAAGGGATCCAGTTTCAGCTTTCTACATGTGGCTAGCCAGTTTTCCCAGCACCATTTATTAAATAGGGATTCCTTTCTCCATTTCTTGTTTTTGTCAGGTTTGTCAAAGATCAGATAGTTGTAGATATGTGGCATTATTTCTGACGGCTCTGTTCTGTTCCATTGATCTATATCTCTGTTTTGGTACCAGTACCATGCTGTTTGGGTTACTGTAGCCTTGTAGTATAGTTTGAAGTCAGGTAGCGTGATGCCTCCAGCTTTGTTCTTTTGGCTTAGGATTGACTTGGTGATGCGGGCTCTTTTTTGGTTCCATATGAACTTTAAAGTAGTTTTTTCCAATTCTGTGAAGAAAGTCACTGGTAACTTGGTGGGGATGGCATTGAATCTGTAAATTACCTTGGGAAGGATGGCCATTTTCATGATATTGATTCTTCCTACCCATGAGCATGGAATGTTCTTCCATTTGTTTGTATCCTCTTTTATTTCCTTGAGCAGTGGTTTGTAGTTTTCTCCTTGAAGAGGTCCTTCACATCCCTTGTAAGTTGGATTCCTAGGTATTTTATTCTCTTTGAAGCAATTGTGAATGGGAGCTCACTCATGATTTGGCTCTCTGTTTGTCTGTTATTGATGTATAAGAATGCTTGTGATTTTTGTACATTGATGTTGTATCCTGAGACTTTGCTGAAGTTGCTTATCAGCTTAAGGAGATTTTGGGCTGAGACAATGGGGTTTTCTAGATATACTATCACGTCATCTGCAAACAGGGACAATTTGACTTCCTTTTCTCCTAATTGAATACCCTTGATTTCCTTCTCTTGCCTAATTGCCCTGGCCAGAACTTCCAACACTATGTTGAATAGAAGTGGTGAGAGAGGGCATCCCTGTCTTGTGCCAGTTTTCAAAGTGAATGCTTCCAGTTTTTGCCCATTCAGTATGATATTGGCTGTGGGTTTGTCATAAATAGCTCTTATTATTTTGAGATACGACCCATCAATACCTAATTTATTGAGAGTTTTTAGCATGAAGGGTTGTTGAATTTTGTCAAAGGCCTTTACTTCATGTATTGAGATAATCATGTGGTTTGTGACTTTGGTTCTGTTTATATGCTGGATTACATTTATTGATTTGCGTATATTGAACCAGCCTTGCATCCCAGGGATGAAGCCCACTTGATCATGGTGGATAAGCTGTTTGATGTGCTGCTGGATTCGGTTTGCCAGTAATTTATTGAGGATTTTTGCATCAATATTCATCAAGGATATTGGTCTAAAATTCTCTTTTTTGGTTGTGTCTCTGCCCAGCTTTGGTATCAGCATGATGCTGGCCTCATAAAATGAGTTAGGAAGGATTCCCTCTTTTTCTATTGATTGGAATAGTTTCTGAAGTAATGGTTCCAGTTCCTCCTTGTACCTCCGGTAGAATTCGGCTGTGAACCCATCTGATCCTGGACTCTTTTTGGTTGGTAAGCCATTGATTATTGCCGCAATTTCAGCTCCTGTTATTAGTCTATTCAGAGATTCAACTTCTTCCTGGTTTAGTCATGGGAGAGTGTATGTGTCGAGGAATTTATACCTTTCTTTTTTTTTTTAATTTTTCTTCTTTTTATCATTATTATTATTATTATTATCATTATTATTATTATACTTTAGGCTCTATGGTACATGTGCGCAACGTGCAGGTAAGCTACATATGTCTACATGTGCCATGCTGGTGCGCTGCACCCACCAACTCGTCATCTAGCATTATGTATATCTCCCAATGCTGTCCCTCCCCCCTCCCCCCACGCCACCACAGTCCCCGAAGTGTGATGTTCCCCTTCCTGTGTCCATGTGTTCTCATTGTTCAATTCCCACCTATGAGTGAGAATATGTGGTGTTTGGTTTTTTGTTCTTGCGATAGTTTACTGAGAACGATGATTTCCAATTTCATCCATGTCCCTACAAAGGATATGAACTCATCCTTTTTTATGGCTGCCTAGTATTCCATGGTGTATATGTGCCACATTTTCTTAATCCAGTCTATCACTGTTGGACATTTGGGTTGGTTCCAAGTCTTTGCTGTTGTGCATAATGCCGAAATAAACATACGTGTGCATGTGTCTTTATAGCAGCATGATTTATAGTCCTTTGGGTATATACCCAGTAATGGGATGGCTGGGTCAAATGGAATTTCTAGTTCTAGATCCCTGAGGAATCGCCACAGTGACCTCCACAAGGGTTGAACTAGTTTACAGTCCCACCAACAGTGTAAAAGTGTTCCTATTTCTCCACATCCTCTCCAGCACCTGTTGTTTCCTGACTTTTTAATGATTGCCATTCTATCTGGTGTGAGATGGTATCTCATTGTGGTTTTGATTTGCATTTCTCTCATGGCCAGTGATGGTGAGCATTTTTTCACGTGTTTTTTGGCTGCATAAATGTCTTCTTTTGAGGAGTGTCTGTTCATGTCCTTCGCCCACTTTTTGATGGGGTTGTTTGGTGTTTTCTTGTAAATTTGTTGGAGTGCATTGTAGATTCTGGATATTAGCCCTTTGTCAGATGAGTAGGTTGCGAAAATTTTCTCCCATTTTGTAGGTTGCCTGTTCACTCTGACGGGAGTTTCCTTTGCTGTGCAGAAGCTCTTTAGTTTAATTAGATCCCATTTGTCAATTTTGGCTTTTGTTGCCATTGCTTTTGGTGTTTTAGACATGAACTCCTTGCCCATGCCTATGTCCTGAATGGTATTGCCTAGGTTTTCTTCTAGGGTTTTTATGGTTTTAGGTCTAACGTTTAAGTCTTTAATCCATGTTGAGTTGATTTTTGTATAAGGTGTAAGGAAGGGATCCAGTTTCAGCTTTCTACATGTGGCTAGCCAGTTTTCCCAGCACCATTTATTAAATAGGGATTCCTTTCTCCATTTCTTGTTTTTGTCAGGTTTGTCAAAGATCAGATAGTTGTAGATATGTGGCATTATTTCTGACGGCTCTGTTCTGTTCCATTGATCTATATCTCTGTTTTGGTACCAGTACCATGCTGTTTGGGTTACTGTAGCCTTGTAGTATAGTTTGAAGTCAGGTAGCGTGATGCCTCCAGCTTTGTTCTTTTGGCTTAGGATTGACTTGGTGATGCGGGCTCTTTTTTGGTTCCATATGAACTTTAAAGTAGTTTTTTCCAATTCTGTGAAGAAAGTCACTGGTAACTTGGTGGGGATGGCATTGAATCTGTAAATTACCTTGGGAAGGATGGCCATTTTCATGATATTGATTCTTCCTACCCATGAGCATGGAATGTTCTTCCATTTGTTTGTATCCTCTTTTATTTCCTTGAGCAGTGGTTTGTAGTTTTCTCCTTGAAGAGGTCCTTCACATCCCTTGTAAGTTGGATTCCTAGGTATTTTATTCTCTTTGAAGCAATTGTGAATGGGAGCTCACTCATGATTTGGCTCTCTGTTTGTCTGTTATTGATGTATAAGAATGCTTGTGATTTTTGTACATTGATGTTGTATCCTGAGACTTTGCTGAAGTTGCTTATCAGCTTAAGGAGATTTTGGGCTGAGACAATGGGGTTTTCTAGATATACTATCACGTCATCTGCAAACAGGGACAATTTGACTTCCTTTTCTCCTAATTGAATACCCTTGATTTCCTTCTCTTGCCTAATTGCCCTGGCCAGAACTTCCAACACTATGTTGAATAGAAGTGGTGAGAGAGGGCATCCCTGTCTTGTGCCAGTTTTCAAAGTGAATGCTTCCAGTTTTTGCCCATTCAGTATGATATTGGCTGTGGGTTTGTCATAAATAGCTCTTATTATTTTGAGATACGACCCATCAATACCTAATTTATTGAGAGTTTTTAGCATGAAGGGTTGTTGAATTTTGTCAAAGGCCTTTACTTCATGTATTGAGATAATCATGTGGTTTGTGACTTTGGTTCTGTTTATATGCTGGATTACATTTATTGATTTGCGTATATTGAACCAGCCTTGCATCCCAGGGATGAAGCCCACTTGATCATGGTGGATAAGCTGTTTGATGTGCTGCTGGATTCGGTTTGCCAGTAATTTATTGAGGATTTTTGCATCAATATTCATCAAGGATATTGGTCTAAAATTCTCTTTTTTGGTTGTGTCTCTGCCCAGCTTTGGTATCAGCATGATGCTGGCCTCATAAAATGAGTTAGGAAGGATTCCCTCTTTTTCTATTGATTGGAATAGTTTCTGAAGTAATGGTTCCAGTTCCTCCTTGTACCTCCGGTAGAATTCGGCTGTGAACCCATCTGATCCTGGACTCTTTTTGGTTGGTAAGCCATTGATTATTGCCGCAATTTCAGCTCCTGTTATTAGTCTATTCAGAGATTCAACTTCTTCCTGGTTTAGTCATGGGAGAGTGTATGTGTCGAGGAATTTATACCTTTCTTTTTTTTTTTAATTTTTCTTCTTTTTATCATTATTATTATTATTATTATCATTATTATTATTATTATACTTTAGGCTCTATGGTACATGTGCGCAACGTGCAGGTAAGCTACATATGTCTACATGTGCCATGCTGCTGCGCTGCACCCACCAACTCGTCATCTAGCATTAGGTATATCTCCCAATGCTGTCCCTCACCCCTCCCCCCACGCCACCACAGTCCCCGAAGTGTGATGTTCCCCTTCCTGTGTCCATGTGTTCTCATTGTTCAATTCCCACCTATGAGTGAGAATATGTGGTGTTTGGTTTTTTGTTCTTGCGATAGTTTACTGAGAACGATGATTTCCAATTTCATCCATGTCCCTACAAAGGATATGAACTCATCCTTTTTTATGGCTGCCTAGTATTCCATGGTGTATATGTGCCACATTTTCTTAATCCAGTCTATCACTGTTGGACATTTGGGTTGGTTCCAAGTCTTTGCTGTTGTGCATAATGCCGAAATAAACATACGTGTGCATGTGTCTTTATAGCAGCATGATTTATAGTCCTTTGGGTATATACCCAGTAATGGGATGGCTGGGTCAAATGGAATTTCTAGTTCTAGATCCCTGAGGAATCGCCACAGTGACCTCCACAAGGGTTGAACTAGTTTACAGTCCCACCAACAGTGTAAAAGTGTTCCTATTTCTCCACATCCTCTCCAGCACCTGTTGTTTCCTGACTTTTTAATGATTGCCATTCTATCTGGTGTGAGATGGTATCTCATTGTGGTTTTGATTTGCATTTCTCTCATGGCCAGTGATGGTGAGCATTTTTTCACGTGTTTTTTGGCTGCATAAATGTCTTCTTTTGAGGAGTGTCTGTTCATGTCCTTCGCCCACTTTTTGATGGGGTTGTTTGGTGTTTTCTTGTAAATTTGTTGGAGTGCATTGTAGATTCTGGATATTAGCCCTTTGTCAGATGAGTAGGTTGCGAAAATTTTCTCCCATTTTGTAGGTTGCCTGTTCACTCTGACGGGAGTTTCCTTTGCTGTGCAGAAGCTCTTTAGTTTAATTAGATCCCATTTGTCAATTTTGGCTTTTGTTGCCATTGCTTTTGGTGTTTTAGACATGAACTCCTTTCCCATGCCTATGTCCTGAATGGCATTGCCTAGGTTTTCTTCTAGGGTTTTTATGGTTTTAGGTCTAACGTTTAAGTCTTTAATCCATGTTGAGTTGATTTTTGTATAAGGTGTAAGGAAGGGATCCAGTTTCAGCTTTCTACATGTGGCTAGCCAGTTTTCCCAGCACCATTTATTAAATAGGGATTCCTTTCTCCATTTCTTGTTTTTGTCAGGTTTGTCAAAGATCAGATAGTTGTAGATATGTGGCATTATTTCTGACGGCTCTGTTCTGTTCCATTGATCTATATCTCTGTTTTGGTACCAGTACCATGCTGTTTGGGTTACTGTAGCCTTGTAGTATAGTTTGAAGTCAGGTAGCGTGATGCCTCCAGCTTTGTTCTTTTGGCTTAGGATTGACTTGGTGATGCGGGCTCTTTTTTGGTTCCATATGAACTTTAAAGTAGTTTTTTCCAATTCTGTGAAGAAAGTCACTGGTAACTTGGTGGGGATGGCATTGAATCTGTAAATTACCTTGGGAAGGATGGCCATTTTCATGATATTGATTCTTCCTACCCAGGAGCATGGAATGTTCTTCCATTTGTTTGTATCCTCTTTTATTTCCTTGAGCAGTGGTTTGTAGTTTTCTCCTTGAAGAGGTCCTTCACATCCCTTGTAAGTTGGATTCCTAGGTATTTTATTCTCTTTGAAGCAATTGTGAATGGGAGTTCACTCATGATTTGGCTCTCTGTTTGTCTGTTATTGATGTATAAGAATGCTTGTGATTTTTGTACATTGATGTTGTATCCTGAGACTTTGCTGAAGTTGCTTATCAGCTTAAGGAGATTTTGGGCTGAGACAATGGGGTTTTCTAGATATACTATCACGTCATCTGCAAACAGGGACAATTTGACTTCCTTTTCTCCTAATTGAATACCCTTGATTTCCTTCTCTTGCCTAATTGCCCTGGCCAGAACTTCCAACACTATGTTGAATAGAAGTGGTGAGAGAGGGCATCCCTGTCTTGTGCCAGTTTTCAAAGTGAATGCTTCCAGTTTTTGCCCATTCAGTATGATATTGGCTGTGGGTTTGTCATAAATAGCTCTTATTATTTTGAGATACGACCCATCAATACCTAATTTATTGAGAGTTTTTAGCATGAAGGGTTGTTGAATTTTGTCAAAGGCCTTTACTTCATGTATTGAGATAATCATGTGGTTTTTGACTTTGGTTCTGTTTATATGCTGGATTACATTTATTGATTTGCGTATATTGAACCAGCCTTGCATCCCAGGTATGAAGCCCACTTGATCATGGTGGATAAGCTGTTTGATGTGCTGCTGGATTCGGTTTGCCAGTAATTTATTGAGGATTTTTGCATCAATATTCATCAAGGATATTGGTCTAAAATTCTCTTTTTTGGTTGTGTCTCTGCCCAGCTTTGGTATCAGCATGATGCTGGCCTCATAAAATGAGTTAGGAAGGATTCCCTCTTTTTCTATTGATTGGAATAGTTTCTGAAGTAATGGTTCCAGTTCCTCCTTGTACCTCCGGTAGAATTCGGCTGTGAACCCATCTGATCCTGGACTCTTTTTGGTTGGTAAGCCATTGATTATTGCCGCAATTTCAGCTCCTGTTATTAGTCTATTCAGAGATTCAACTTCTTCCTGGTTTAGTCATGGGAGAGTGTATGTGTCGAGGAATTTATACCTTTCTTTTTTTTTTTAATTTTTCTTCTTTTTATCATTATTATTATTATTATTATCATTATTATTATTATTATACCTTAGGCTCTATGGTACATGCGCGCAACGTGCAGGTAAGCTACATATGTCTACATGTGCCATGCTGGTGCGCAGCACCCACCAACTCATCATCTAGCATTAGGTATATCTCCCAATGCTGTCCCTCCCCCCTCCCCCCACGCCACCACAGTCCCCGAAGTGTGATGTTCCCCTTCCTGTGTCCATGTGTTCTCATTGTTCAATACCAACCTATGAGTGAGAATATGTGGTGTTTGGTTTTTTGTTCTTGCGATAGTTTACTGAGAACGATGATTTCCAATTTCATCCATGTCCCTACAAAGGATATGAACTCATCCTTTTTTATGGCTGCCTGGTATTCCATGGTGTATTTGTGCCACATTTTCTTAATCCAGTCTATCACTGTTGGACATTTGGGTTGGTTCCAAGTCTTTGCTGTTGTGTATAATGCCGCAATAAACATACGTGTGCATGTGTCTTTATAGCAGCATGATTTATAGTCCTTTGGGTATATACCCAGTAATGGGATGGCTGGGTCAAATGGAATTTCTAGTTCTAGATCCCTGAGGAATCGCCACAGTGACCTCCACAAGGGTTGAACTAGTTTACAGTCCCACCAACAGTGTAAAAGTGTTCCTATTTCTCCACATCCTCTCCAGCACCTGTTGTTTCCTGACTTTTTAATGATTGCCATTCTATCTGGTGAGAGATGGTATCTCATTGTGGTTTTGATTTGCATTTCTCTCATGGCCAGTGATGGTGAGCATTTTTTCACGTGTTTTTTGGCTGCATAAATGTCTTCTTTTGAGGAGTGTCTGTTCATGTCCTTCGCCCACTTTTTGATGGGGTTGTTTGGTGTTTTCTTGTAAATTTGTTGGAGTGCATTGTAGATTCTGGATATTAGCCCTTTGTCAGATGAGTAGGTTTCGAAAATTTTCTCCCAGTTTGTAGGTTGCCTGTTCACTCTGACGGGAGTTTCCTTTGCTGTGCAGAAGCTCTTTAGTTTAATTAGATCCCATTTGTCAATTTTGGCTTTTGTTGCCATTGCTTTTGGTGTTTTAGACATGAACTCCTTGCCCATGCCTATGTCCTGAATGGCATTGCCTAGGTTTTCTTCTAGGGTTTTTATGGTTTTATGTCTAACGTTTAAGTCTTTAATCCATGTTGAGTTGATTTTGTATAAGTTGTAAGGAAGGGATCCAGTTTCAGCTTTCTACATGTGGCTAGCCAGTTTTCCCAGCACCATTTATTAAATAGGGATTCCTTTCTCCATTTCTTGTTTTTGTCATGTTTGTCAAAGATCAGATAGTTGTAGATATGTGGCATTATTTCTGACGGCTCTGTTCTGTTCCATTGATCTACATCTCTGTTTTGGTACCGGTACCATGCTGTTTGGGTTACTGTAGCCTTGTAGTATAGTTTGAAGTCAGGTAGCGTGATGCCTCCAGCTTTGTTCTTTTGGCTGAGTATTGACTTGGTGATGCGGGCTCTTTTTTGGTTCCATATGAACTTTAAAGTAGTTTTTTCCAATTCTGTGAAGAAAGTCACTGGTAACTTGGTGGGGATGGCATTGAATCTGTAAATTACCTTGGGAAGGATGGCCATTTTCATGATATTGATTCTTCCTACCCATGAGCATGGAATGTTCTTCCATTTGTTTGTATCCTCTTTTATTTCCTTGAGCAGTGGTTTGTAGTTTTCTCCTTGAAGAGGTCCTTCACATCCCTTGTAAGTTGGATTCCTAGGTATTTTATTCTCTTTGAAGCAATTGTGAATGGGAGCTCACTCATGATTTGGCTCTCTGTTTGTCTGTTATTGATGTATAAGAATGCTTGTGATTTTTGTACATTGATGTTGTATCCTGAGACTTTGCTGAAGTTGCTTATCAGCTTAAGGAGATTTTGGGCTGAGACAATGGGGTTTTCTAGATATACTATCACGTCATCTGCAAACAGGGACAATTTGACTTCCTTTTCTCCTAATTGAATACCCTTGATTTCCTTCTCTTGCCTAATTGCCCTGGCCAGAACTTCCAACACTATGTTGAATAGAAGTGGTGAGAGAGGGCATCCCTGTCTTGTGCCAGTTTTCAAAGTGAATGCTTCCAGTTTTTGCCCATTCAGTATGATATTGGCTGTGGGTTTGTCATAAATAGCTCTTATTATTTTGAGATACGACCCATCAATACCTAATTTATTGAGAGTTTTTAGCATGAAGGGTTGTTGAATTTTGTCAAAGGCCTTTACTTCATGTATTGAGATAATCATGTGGTTTTTGACTTTGGTTCTGTTTATATGCTGGATTACATTTATCGATTTGCGTATATTGAACCAGCCTTGCATCCCAGGGATGAAGCCCACTTGATCATGGTGGATAAGCTGTTTGATGTGCTGCTGGATTTGGCTTGCCAGTAATTTATTGAGGATTTTTGCATCAATATTCATCAAGGATATTGGTCTAAAATTCTCTTTTTTGATTGTGTCTCTGCCCAGCTTTGGTATCAGCATGATGCTGGCCTCATAAAATGAGTTAGGAAGGATTCCCTCTTTTTCTATTGATTGGAATAGTTTCTGAAGTAATGGTTCCAGTTCCTCCTTGTACCTCCGGTAGAATTCGGCTGTGAACCCATCTGATCCTGGACTCTTTTTGGTTGGTAAGCCATTGATTATTGCCGCAATTTCAGCTCCTGTTATTAGTCTATTCAGAGATTCAACTTCTTCCTGGTTTAGTCATGGGAGAGTGTATGTGTCGAGGAATTTATACCTTTCTTTTTTTTTTTAATTTTTCTTCTTTTTATCATTATTATTATTATTATTATCATTATTATTATTATTATACTTTAGGCTCTATGGTACATGTGCGCAACGTGCAGGTAAGCTACATATGTCTACATGTGCCATGCTGGTGCGCAGCACCCACCAACTCGTCATCTAACATTAGGTATATCTCCCAATGTTGTCCCGCCCCCCTCCCCCCACGCCACCACAGTCCCCGAAGTGTGATGTTCCCCTTCCTGTGTCCATGTGTTCTCATTGTTCAATACCAACCTATGAGTGAGAATATGTGGTGTTTGGTTTTTTGTTCTTGCGATAGTTTACTGAGAATGATGATTTCCAATTTCATCCATGTCCCTACAAAGGATATGAACTCATCATTTTTTATGGCTGCCTGGTATTCCATGGTGTATTTGTGCCACATTTTCTTAATCCAGTCTATCACTGTTGGACATTTGGGTTGGTTCCAAGTCTTTGCTGTTGTGTATAATGCCGCAATAAACATACGTGTGCATGTGTCTTTATAGCAGCATGATTTATAGTCCTTTGGGTATATACCCAGTAATGGGATGGCTGGGTCAAATGGAATTTCTAGTTCTAGATCCCTGAGGAATCGCCACAGTGACCTCCACAAGGGTTGAACTAGTTTACAGTCCCACCAACAGTGTAAAAGTGTTCCTATTTCTCCACATCCTCTCCAGCACCTGTTGTTTCCTGACATTTTAATGATTGCCATTCTATCTGGTGTGAGATGGTATCTCATTGTGGTTTTGATTTGCATTCCTCTCATGGCCAGTGATGGTGAGCATTTTTTCACGTGTTTTTTGGCTGCATAAATGTCTTCTTTTGAGGAGTGTCTGTTCATGTCCTTCGCCCACTTTTTGATGGGGTTGTTTGGTGTTTTCTTGTAAATTTGTTGGAGTGCATTGTAGATTCTGGATATTAGCCCTTTGTCAGATGAGTAGGTTGCGAAAATTTTCTCCCATTTTGTAGGTTGCCTGTTCACTCTGACGGTAGTTTCCTTTGCTGTGCAGAAGCTCTTTAGTTTAATTAAATCCCATTTGTCAATTTTGGCTTTTGTTGCCATTGCTTTTGGTGTTTTAGACATGAACTCCTTGCCCATGCCTATGTCCTGAATGGCATTGCCTAGGTTTTCTTCTAGGGTTTTTATGGTTTTAGGTCTAACGTTTAAGTCTTTAATCCATGTTGAGTTGATTTTTGTATAAGGTGTAAGGAAGGGATCCAGTTTCAGCTTTCTACATGTGGCTAGCCAGTTTTCCCAGCACCATTTATTAAATAGGGATTCCTTTCTCCATTTCTTGTTTTTGTCAGGTTTGTCAAAGATCAGATAGTTGTAGATATGTGGCATTATTTCTGACGGCTCTGTTCTGTTCCATTGATCTATATCTCTGTTTTGGTACCAGTACCATGCTGTTTGGGTTACTGTAGCCTTGTAGTATAGTTTGAAGTCAGGTAGCGTGATGCCTCCAGCTTTGTTCTTTTGGCTGAGGATTGACTTGGTGATGCGGGCTCTTTTTTGGTTCTATATGAACTTTAAAGTAGTTTTTTCCAATTCTGTGAAGAAAGTCATTGGTAACTTGGTGGGGATGGCATTGAATCTGTAAATTACCTTGGGAAGGATGGCCATTTTCATGATATTGATTCTTCCTACCCATGAGCATGGAATGTTCTTCCATTTGTTTGTATCCTCTTTTATTTCCTTGAGCAGTGGTTTGTAGTTTTCTCCTTGAAGAGGTCCTTCACATCCCTTGGAAGTTGGATTCCTAGGTATTTTATTCTCTTTGAAGCAATTGTGAATGGGAGCTCACTCATGATTTGGCTCTCTGTTTGTCTGTTATTGATGTATAAGAATGCTTGTGATTTTTGTACATTGATGTTGTATCCTGAGACTTTGCTGAAGTTGCTTATCAGCTTAAGGAGATTTTGGGCTGAGACAATGGGGTTTTCTGGATATACTATCACGTCATCTGCAAACAGGGACAATTTGACTTCCTTTTCTCCTAATTGAATACCCTTGATTTCCTTCTCTTGCCTAATTGCCCTGGCCAGAACTTCCAACACTATGTTGAATAGAAGTGGTGAGAGAGGGCATCCCTGTCTTGTGCCAGTTTTCAAAGTGAATGCTTCCAGTTTTTGCCCATTCAGTATGATATTGACTGTGGGTTTGTCATAAATAGCTCTTATTATTTTGAGATACGACCCATCAATACCTAATTTATTGAGAGTTTTTAGCATGAAGGGTTGTTGAATTTTGTCAAAGGCCTTTACTTCATGTATTGAGATAATCATGTGGTTTTTGACTTTGGTTCTGTTTACATGCTGGATTACATTTATCGATTTGCGTATATTGAACCAGCCTTGCATCCCAGGGATGAAGCCCACTTGATCATGGTGGATAAGCTGTTTGATGTGCTGCTGGATTCGGTTTGCCAGTAATTTATTGAGGATTTTTGCATCAATATTCATCAAGGATATTGGTCTAAAATTCTCTTTTTTGGTTGTGTCTCTGCCCAGCTTTGGTATCAGCATGATGCTGGCCTCATAAAATGAGTTAGGAAGGATTCCCTCTTTTTCTATTGATTGGAATAGTTTCTGAAGTAATGGTTCCAGTTCCTCCTTGTACCTCCGGTAGAATTCGGCTGTGAACCCATCTGATCCTGGACTCTTTTTGGTTGGTAAGCCATTGATTATTGCCGCAATTTCAGCTCCTGTTATTAGTCTATTCAGAGATTCAACTTCTTCCTGGTTTAGTCATGGGAGAGTGTATGTGTCGAGGAATTTATACCTTTCTTTTTTTTTTTTAATTTTTCTTCTTTTTATCATTATTATTATTATTATTATCATTATTATCATTATTATACTTTAGGCTCTATGGTTCATGTGCGCAACGTGCAGGTAAGCTACATATGTCTACATGTGCCATGCTGGTGCGCAGCACCCACCAACTCGTCATCTAGCATTAGGTATATCTCCCAATGCTGTCCCTCCCCCCTCCCCCCACGCCACCACAGTCCCCGAAGTGTGATGTTCCCCTTCCTGTGTCCATGTGTTCTCATTGTTCAATTCCAACCTATGAGTGAGAATATGTGGTGTTTGGTTTTTTGTTCTTGCGATAGTTTACTGAGAACGATGATTTCCAATTTCATCCGTGTCCCTACAAAGGATATGAACTCATCATTTTTTATGGCTGCCTGGTATTCCATGGTGTATTTGTGCCACATTTTCTTAATCCAGTCTATCACTGTTGGACATTTGGGTTGGTTCCAAGTCTTTGCTGTTGTGTATAATGCCGCAATAAACATACGTGTGCATGTGTCTTTATAGCAGCATGATTTATAGTCCTTTGGGTATATACCCAGTAATGGGATGGCTGGGTCAAATGGAATTTCTAGTTCTAGATCCCTGAGGAATCGCCACAGTGACCTCCACAAGGGTTGAACTAGTTTACAGTCCCACCAACAGTGTAAAAGTGTTCCTATTTCTCCACATCCTCTCCAGCACCTGTTGTTTCCTGACTTTTTAATGATTGCCATTCTATCTGGTGTGAGATGGTATCTCATTGTGGTTTTGATTTGCATTTCTCTCATGGCCAGTGATGGTGAGCATTTTTTCACGTGTTTTTTGGCTGCATAAATGTCTTCTTTTGAGGAGTGTCTGTTCATGTCCTTCGCCCACTTTTTGATGGGGTTGTTTGGTGTTTTCTTGTAAATTTGTTGGAGTTCATTGTAGATTCTGGATATTAGCCCTTTGTCAGATGAGTAGGTTGCGAAAATTTTCTCCCATTTTGTAGGTTGCCTGTTCACTCTGACGGTAGTTTCCTTTGCTGTGCAGAAGCTCTTTAGTTTAATTAGATCCCATTTGTCAATTTTGGCTTTTGTTGCCATTGCTTTTGGTGTTTTAGACATGAACTCCTTGCCCATGCCTATGTCCTGAATGGTATTGCCTAGGTTTTCTTCTAGGGTTTTTATGGTTTTAGGTCTAACGTTTAAGTCTTTAATCCATGTTGAGTTGATTTTTGTATAAGGTGTAAGGAAGGGATCCAGTTTCAGCTTTCTACATGTGGCTAGCCAGTTTTCCCAGCACCATTTATTAAATAGGGAATCCTTTCTCCATTTCTTGTTTTTGTCAGGTTTGTCAAGGATCAGATAGTTGTAGATTTGTGGCATTATTTCTGACGGCTCTGTTCTGTTCCATTGATCTATATCTCTGTTTTGGTACCAGTACCATGCTGTTTGGGTTACTGTAGCCTTGTAGTATAGTTTGAAGTCAGGTAGCGTGATGCCTCCAGCTTTGTTCTTTTGGCTGAGGATTGACTTGGTGATGCGGGCTCTTTTTTGCTTCCATATGAACTTTAAAGTAGTTTTTTCCAATTCTGTGAAGAAAGTCATTGGTAACTTGGTGGGGATGGCATTGAATCTGTAAATTACCTTGGGAAGGATGGCCATTTTCATGATATTGATTCTTCCTACCCATGAGCATGGAATGTTCTTCCATTTGTTTGTATCCTCTTTTATTTCCTTGAGCAGTGGTTTGTAGTTTTCTCCTTGAAGAGCTCCTTCACATCCCTTGTAAGTTGGATTCCTAAGTATTTTATTCTCTTTGAAGCAATTGTGAATGGGAGTTCACTCATGATTTGGCTCTCTGTTTGTCTGTTATTGATGTATAAGAATGCTTGTGATTTTTGTACATTGATGTTGTATCCTGAGACTTTGCTGAAGTTGCTTATCAGCTTAAGGAGATTTTGGGCTGAGACAATGGGGTTTTCTAGATATACTATCACGTCTTCTGCAAACAGGGACAATTTGACTTCCTTTTCTCCTAATTGAATACCCTTGATTTCCTTCTCTTGCCTAATTGCCCTGGCCAGAACTTCCAACACTATGTTGAATAGAAGTGGTGAGAGAGGGCATCCCTGTCTTGTGCCAGTTTTCAAAGTGAATGCTTCCAGTTTTTGCCCATTCAGTATGATATTGGCTGTGGGTTTGTCATAAATAGCTCTTATTATTTTGAGATACGACCCATCAATACCTAATTTATTGAGAGTTTTTAGCATGAAGGGTTGTTGAATTTTGTCAAAGGCCATTTCTTCATGTATTGAGATAATCATGTGGTTTTTGACTTTGGTTCTGTTTATATGCTGGATTACATTCATTGATTTGCGTATATTGAACCAGCCTTGCATCCCAGGGATGAAGCCCACTTGATCTTGGTGGATAAGCTGTTTGATGTGCTGCTGGATTCGGTTTGCCAGTAATTTATTGAGGATTTTTTCATCAATATTCATCAAGGATATTGGTCTAAAATTCTCTTTTTTGATTGTGTCTCTGCCCAGCTTTGGTGTCAGCATGATGCTGGCCTCATAAAACGAGTTAGGAAGGATTCCCTCTTTTTCTATTGATTGGAATAGTTTCTGAAGTAATGGTTCCAGTTCCTCCTTGGACCTCTGGTAGAATTCGGCTGTGAACCCATCTGATCCTGGACTCTTTTTGGTTGGTAAGCTATTGATTATTGCCACAATTTCAGCTCCTGTTATTAGTCTATTCAGAGATTCAACTTCTTCCTGGTTTAGTCATGGGAGAGTGTATGTGTCGAGGAATTTATCCCTTTCTTTTTTTTTTAATTTTTTTTCTTTTTATCATTATTATTATTATTATTATTATTATACTTTAGGCTCTATGGTACATGTGCGCAACGTGCAGGTAAGCTACATGTGTATACATGTGCCATGCTGGTGCGCTGCACCCACCAACTCGTCATCTAGCATTAGGTATATCTCCCAATGCTGTCCCTCGCCCCTCCCCCCAGCCCACAACAGTCCCCGAAGTGTGATGTTCCCCTTCTTGTGTCCACGTGTTCTCAATGTTCAATTCCCACCTATGAGTGAGAATATGTGGTGTTTGGTTTTTTGTTCTTGCGATAGTTTACTGAGAACGATGATTTCCAATTTCATCCATGTCCCTACAATGATATGAACTCATCATTTTTTATGGCTGCCTAGTATTCCATGGTGTATATGTGCCACATTTTCTTAATCCAGTCTACCATTGTTGGACATTTGGGTTGGTTCCAAGTCTTTGCTATTGTGTATAATGCCGCAATAAACATACGTGTGCATGTGTCTTTATAGCAGCATGATTTATGGTCCTTTGGGTATATACCCAGTAATGGGATGGCTGGGTCAAATGGAATTTCTAGTTCTAGATCCCTGAGGAATCGGCACAGTGACTTTCACAAGGGTTGAACTAGTTTACAGTCCCACCAACGGTGTAAAAGTGTTCCTATTTCTCCACATCCTCTCCAGCACCTGTTGTTTCCTGACTTTTTAACGATTGCCATTCTAACTGGTGTGAGATGGTATCTCATTGTGGTTTTGATTTGCATTTCTCTGATGACGAGTGATGGTGAGCATTTTTTCATGTGTTTTTTGGCTGCATAAATGTCTTCTTTGGAGGAGTGTCTGTTCATGTCCTTCGCCCACTTTTTGATGGGGTTGTTTGGTGTTTTCTTGTAAATTTGTTGGAGTTCATTGTAGATTCTGGATATTAGCCCTTTGTCAGATGAGTAGGTTGCGAAAATTTTCTCCCATTTTGTAGGTTGCCTGTTCACTCTGATGGTAGTTTCCTTTGCTGTGCAGAAGCTCTTTAGTTCAATTAGATCCCATTTGTCAATTTTGGCTTTTGTTGCCATTGCTTTTGGTGTTTTAGACATGAAGTCCTTGCCCATGCCTATGTCCTGAATGGTATTGCCTAGGTTTTCTTCTAGGGTTTTTATGGTTTTAGGTCTAACGTTTAAGTCTTTAATCCATCTTGAGTTGATTTTTGTATAAGGTGTAAGGAAGGGATCCAGTTTCAGCTTTCTACATGTGGCTAGCCAGTTTTCCCAGCACCATTTATTAAATAGGGAATCCTTTCTCTATTTCTTGTTTTTGTCAAGTTTGTCAAAGATCAGATTGTTGTAGATATGTGGCGTTATTTCTGACGGCTCTGTTCTGTTCCATTGATCTATATCTCTGTTTGGTACCAGTACCATGCTGTTTTGGTTACTGTAGCCTTGTAGTATAGTTTGAAGTCAGGTAGCGTGATGCCTCCAGCTTTGTTCTTTTGGCTTAGGATTGACTTCGTGATGCGGGCTCTTTTTTGGTTCCATATGAACTTTAAAGTAGTTTTTTCCAATTCTCTGAAGAAAGTCTTTGGTAAGTTGGTGGGGATGGCATTGAATCTGTAAATTACCTTGGGAAGGATCGTCATTTTCCTGATATTGATTCTTCCTACCCATGAGCATGGAATGTTCTTCCATTTGTTTGTATCCTCTTTTATTTCCTTGAGCAGTGGTTTGTAGTTTTCTCCTTGAAGAGGTCCTTCTCATCCCTTGGAAGTTGGATTCCTAGGTATTTTATTCTCTTTGAAGCAATTGTGAATGGGAGTTCACTCATGATTTGGCTCTCTGTTTGTCTGTTATTGATGTATAAGAATGCTTGTGATTTTTGTCCATTGATTTTGTATCCTGAGACTTTGCTGAAGTTGCTTATCAGCTTAAGGAGATTTTGGGCTGAGACAATGGGGTTTTCTAGATATACTATCACGTCATCTGCAAACAGGGACAATTTGACTTCTTTTTTTCCTAATTGAATACCCTTGATTTCCTTCTCTTGCCTAATTGCCCTGGCCAGAACTTCCAACACTATGTTGAATACAAGTGGTGAGAGAGGGCATCCCTGTCTTGTGCCAGTTTTCAAAGTGAATGCTTCCAGTTTTTGCCCATTCAGTATGATATTGGCTGTGGGTTTGTCATAAATAGCTCTTATTATTTTGAGATACGACCCATCAATACCCAATTTATTGAGAGTTTTTAGCATGAAGGGTTGTTGAATTTTGTCAAAGGCCGTTTCTTCGCGTATTGAGATAATCATGTGGTTTTTGACTTTGATTCTGTTTATATGCTGGATTACATTTATTAATTTGCGTATATTGAACCAGCCTTGCATCCCAAGAATGAAGCCCACTTGATCATGGTGGATAAGCTGTCTGATGTGCTGCTGGATTCGGTTTGCCAGTAATTTATTGAGGATTTTTGCATCAATATTCATCAAGGATATTGGTCTAAAATTCTCTTTTTTGATTGTGTCTCTGCCCAGCTTTGGTATCAGCATGATGCTGGCCTCATAAAATGAGTTAGGAAGGATTCCCTCTTTTTCTATTGATTGGAATAGTTTCTGAAGTAATGGTTCCAGTTCCTCCTTGTACCTCTGGTAGAATTCGGCTGTGAACCCATCTGATCCTGGACTCTTTTTGGTTGGTAAGCCATTGATTATTGCCACAATTTCAGCTCATGTTATTAGTCTATTCAGAGATTCAACTTCTTCCTGGTTTAGTCATGGGAGAGTGTATGTGTCGCGGAATTTATCCCTTTCTTTTTTTTTTTAATTTTTTTTCATTTTATCATTAATATTATTATTATTATTATTATTATTATACTTTAGGCTCTATGGTACACGTGCGCAACGTGCAGGTAAGCTACATATGTATACATGTGCCATGCTGGTGCGCTGCACCCACCAACTCGTCATCTAGCATTAGGTATATCTCCCAATGCTGTCCCACCCCCCTCCCCCCAGCCCACAACAGTCCCCGAAGTGTGATGTTCCCCTTCCTGTGTCCATGTGTTCTCATTGTTCAATTCCCACCTATGAGTGAGAATATGTGGTGTTTGGTTTTTTGTTCTTGCGATAGTTTACTGAGAATGATGATTTCCATTTTCATCCATGTCCCTACAATGGATATGAACTCATCATTTTTTATGGCTGCATAGTATTCCATGGTGTATATGTGCCACATTTTCTTAATCCAGTCTATCATTGTTGGACATTTGGGTTGGTTCCAAGTCTTTGCTATTGTTTATAATACCGCAATAAACATACGTGTGCATGTGTCTTTATGGCAGTATGATTTATAGTCCTTTGGGTATATACCCAGTAATGGGATGGCTGGGTCAAATGGAATTTCTAGTTCTAGATCCCTGAGGAATCGCCACAGTGACTTCCACAAGGGTTGAACTAGTTTACAGTCCCACCAATGGTGTAAAAGTGTTCCTATTTCTCCACATCCTCTCCAGCACCTGTTGTTTCCTGACTTTTTAACGATTGCCATTCTAACTGGTGTGAGATGGTATCTCATTGTGGTTTTGATTTGCATTTCTCTGATGGCCAGTGATGGTGAGCATTTTTTCATGTGTTTTTTGGCTGCATGAACGTCTTCTTTTGAGGAGTGTCTGTTCATGTCCTTCGCTCACTTTTTGATGGGGTTGTTTGGTGTTTTCTTGTAAATTTGTTGGAGTTCATTGTAGATTCTGGATATTAGCCCTTTGTCAGATGAGTAGGTTGCGAAAATTTTCTCCCATTTTGTAGGTTGCCTGTTCACTCTGATGGTAGTTTCCTTTGCTGTGCAGAAGCTCTTTAGTTCAATTAGATCCCATTTGTCAATTTTGGCTTTTGTTGCCATTGCTTTTGGTGTTTTAGACATGAAGTCCTTGCCCATGCCTATGTCCTGAATGGTATTGCCTAGGTTTTCTTCTAGGGTTTTTATGATTTTAGGTCTAACGTTTAAGTCTTTAATCCATCTTGAGTTGACTTTTGTATAAGGTGTAAGGAAGGGATCCAGTTTCAGCTTTCTACATGTGGCTAGCCAGTTTTCCCAGCACCATTTATTAAATAGGGAATCCTTTCTCTATTTCTTGTTTTTGTCAAGTTTGTCAAAGATCAGATTGTTGTAGATATGTGGCATTATTTCTGACGGCTCTGTTCTGTTCCATTGATCTATATCTCTGTTTGGTACCAGTACGATGCTGTTTTGGTTACTGTAGCCTTGTAGTATAGTTTGAAGTCAGGTAGCGTGATGCCTCCAGCTTTGTTCTTTTGGCTTAGGATTGACTTGTTGATGCGGGCTCTTTTTTGGTTCCATATGAACTTTAAAGTAGTTTTTTCCAATTCTCTGAAGAAAGTCATTGGTAAATTGATGGGGATGGCATTGAATCTGTAAATTACCTTGGGAAGGATGGCCATTTTCATGATATTGATTCTTCCTACCCATGAGCATGGAATGTTCTTCCATTTGTTTGTATCCTCTTTTATTTCCTTGAGCAGTGGTTTGTAGTTTTCTCCTTGAAGAGGTCCTTCTCATCCCTTGGAAGTTGGATTCCTAGGTATTTTATTCTCTTTGAAGCAATTGTGAATGGGAGTTCACTCATGATTTGGCTCTCTGTTTGTCTGTTATTGATGTATAAGAATGCTTGTGATTTTTGTCCATTGATTTTGTATCCTGAGACTTTGCTGAAGTTGCTTATCAGCTTAAGGAGATTTTGGGCTGAGACAATGGGGTTTTCTAGATATACTATCACGTCATCTGCAAACAGGGACAATTTGACTTCTTTTTTTCCTAATTGAATACCCTTGATTTCCTTCTCTTGCCTAATTGCCCTGGCCAGAACTTCCAACACTATGTTGAATACAAGTGGTGAGAGAGGGCATCCCTGTCTTGTGCCAGTTTTCAAAGTGAATGCTTCCAGTTTTTGCCCATTCAGTATGATATTGGCTGTGGGTTTGTCATAAATAGCTCTTATTATTTTGAGATACGACCCATCAATACCCAATTTATTGAGAGTTTTTAGCATGAAGGGTTGTTGAATTTTGTCAAAGGCCGTTTCTTCACGTATTGAGATAATCATGTGGTTTTTGACTTTGATTCTGTTTATATGCTGGATTACATTTATTAATTTGCGTATATTGAACCAGCCTTGCATCCCAAGAATGAAGCCCACTTGATCATGGTGGATAAGCTGTCTGATGTGCTGCTGGATTCGGTTTGCCAGTAATTTATTGAGGATTTTTGCATCAATATTCATCAAGGATATTGGTCTAAAATTCTCTTTTTTGATTGTGTCTCTGCCCAGCTTTGGTATCAGCATGATGCTGGCCTCATAAAATGAGTTAGGAAGGATTCCCTCTTTTTCTATTGATTGGAATAGTTTCTGAAGTAATGGTTCCAGTTCCTCCTTGTACCTCTGGTAGAATTCGGCTGTGAACCCATCTGATCCTGGACTCTTTTTGGTTGGTAAGCCATTGATTATTGCCACAATTTCAGCTCATGTTATTAGTCTATTCAGAGATTCAACTTCTTCCTGGTTTAGTCATGGGAGAGTGTATGTGTCGCGGAATTTATCCCTTTCTTTTTTTTTTTAATTTTTTTTCATTTTATCATTAATATTATTATTATTATTATTATTATTATTATACTTTAGGCTCTATGGTACACGTGCGCAACGTGCAGGTAAGCTACATATGTATACATGTGCCATGCTGGTGCGCTGCACCCACCAACTCGTCATCTAGCATTAGGTATATCTCCCAATGCTGTCCCACCCCCCTCCCCCCAGCCCACAACAGTCCCCGAAGTGTGATGTTCCCCTTCCTGTGTCCATGTGTTCTCATTGTTCAATTCCCACCTATGAGTGAGAATATGTGGTGTTTGGTTTTTTGTTCTTGCGATAGTTTACTGAGAATGATGATTTCCATTTTCATCCATGTCCCTACAATGGATATGAACTCATCATTTTTTATGGCTGCATAGTATTCCATGGTGTATATGTGCCACATTTTCTTAATCCAGTCTATCATTGTTGGACATTTGGGTTGGTTCCAAGTCTTTGCTATTGTTTATAATACCGCAATAAACATACGTGTGCATGTGTCTTTATGGCAGTATGATTTATAGTCCTTTGGGTATATACCCAGTAATGGGATGGCTGGGTCAAATGGAATTTCTAGTTCTAGATCCCTGAGGAATCGCCACAGTGACTTCCACAAGGGTTGAACTAGTTTACAGTCCCACCAATGGTGTAAAAGTGTTCCTATTTCTCCACATCCTCTCCAGCACCTGTTGTTTCCTGACTTTTTAACGATTGCCATTCTAACTGGTGTGAGATGGTATCTCATTGTGGTTTTGATTTGCATTTCTCTGATGGCCAGTGATGGTGAGCATTTTTTCATGTGTTTTTTGGCTGCATAAACGTCTTCTTTTGAGGAGTGTCTGTTCATGTCCTTCGCTCACTTTTTGATGGGGTTGTTGGGTGTTTTCTTGTAAATTTGTTGGAGTTCATTGTAGATTCTGGATATTAGCCCTTTGTCAGATGAGTAGGTTGCGAAAATTTTCTCCCATTTTGTAGGTTGCCTGTTAACTCTGATGGTAGTTTCCTTTGCTGTGCAGAAGCTCTTTAGTTCAATTAGATCCCATTTGTCAATTTTGGCTTTTGTTGCCATTGCTTTTGGTGTTTTAGACATGAAGTCCTTGCCCATGCCTATGTCCTGAATGGTATTGCCTAGGTTTTCTTCTAGGGTTTTTATGGTTTTAGGTCTAACGTTTAAGTCTTTAATCCATCTTGAGTTGACTTTTGTATAAGGTGTAAGGAAGGGATCCAGTTTCAGCTTTCTACATGTGGCTAGCCAGTTTTCCCAGCACCATTTATTAAATAGGGAATCCTTTCTCTATTTCTTGTTTTTGTCAAGTTTGTCAAAGATCAGATTGTTGTAGATATGTGGCATTATTTCTGACGGCTCTGTTCTGTTCCATTGATCTATATCTCTGTTTGGTACCAGTACCATGCTGTTTTGGTTACTGTAGCCTTGTAGTATAGTTTGAAGTCAGGTAGCGTGATGCCTCCAGCTTTGTTCTTTTGGCTTAGGATTGACTTGTTGATGCGGGCTCTTTTTTGGTTCCATATGAACTTTAAAGTAGTTTTTTCCAATTCTCTGAAGAAAGTCATTGGTAAATTGATGGGGATGGCATTGAATCTGTAAATTACCTTGGGAAGGATGGCCATTTTCATGATATTGATTCTTCCTACCCATGAGCATGGAATGTTCTTCCATTTGTTTGTATCCTCTTTTATTTCCTTGAGCAGTGGTTTGTAGTTTTCTCCTTGAAGAGGTCCTTCTCATCCCTTGGAAGTTGGATTCCTAGGTATTTTATTCTCTTTGAAGCAATTGTGAATGGGAGTTCACTCATGATTTGGCTCTCTGTTTGTCTGTTATTGATGTATAAGAATGCTTGTGATTTTTGTACATTGATTTTGTATCCTGAGACTTTGCTGAAGTTGCTTATCAGCTTAAGGAGATTTTGGGCTGAGACAATGGGGTTTTCTAGATATACTATCACGTCATCTGCAAACAGGGACAGTTTGACTTCTTTTTTTCCTAATTGAATACCCTTGATTTCCTTCTCTTGCCTAATTGCCCTGGCCAGAACTTCCAACACTATGTTGAATACAAGCGGTGAGAGAGGGCATCCCTGTCTTGTGCCAGTTTTCAAAGTGAATGCTTCCAGTTTTTGCCCATTCAGTATGATATTGGCTGTGGGTTTGTCATAAATAGCTCCTATTATTTTGAGATACGACCCATCAATACCTAATTTATTGAGAGTTTTTAGCATGAAGGGTTGTTGAATTTTGTCAAAGGCCTTTACTTCATGTATTGAGATAATCATGTGGTTTTTGACTTTGGTTCTGTTTATATGCTGGATTACATTTATTGATTTGCGTATATTGAACCAGCCTTGCATCCCAGGGATGAAGCCCACTTGATCATGGTGGATAAGCTGTTTGATGTGCTGCTGGATTCGGTTTGCCAGCAATTTATTGAGGATTTTTGCATCAATATTCATCAAGGATATTGGTCTAAAATTCTCTTTTTTGGTTGTGTCTCTGCCCAGCTTTGGTATCAGCATGATGCTGGCCTCATAAAATGAGTTAGGAAGGATTCCCTCTTTTTCTATTGATTGGAATAGTTTCTGAAGTAATGGTTCCAGTTCCTCCTTGGACCTCCGGTAGAATTCGGCTGTGAACCCATCTGATCCTGGACTCTTTTTGGTTGGTAAGCCATTGATTATTGCCGCAATTTCAGCTCCTGTTATTAGTCTATTCAGAGATTCAACTTCTTCCTGGTTTAGTCATGGGAGAGTGTATCTGTCGAGGAATTTATACCTTTCTTTTTTTTTTAATTTTTCTTCTTTTTATCATTATTATTATTATTATTATCATTATTATTATTATAATACTTTAGGCTCTATGGTACATGTGCGCAACGTGCAGGTAAGCTACATATGTCTACATGTGCCATGCTGGTGCGCTGCACCCACCAACTCGTCATCTAGCATTAGGTATATCTCCCAATGCTTTCCCTCCCCCCTCCCCCCACGCCACCACAGTCCCCGAAGTGTGATGTTCCCCTTCCTGTGTCCATGTGTTCTCATTGTTCAATTCCCACCTATGAGTGAGAATATGTGGTGTTTGGTTTTTTGTTCTTGCGATAGTTTACTGAGAACGATGATTTCCAATTTCATCCATGTCCCTACAAATGATATGAACTCATCCTTTTTTATGGCTGCCTAGTATTCCATGGTGTATATGTGCCACATTTTCTTAATCCAGTCTATCACTGTTGGACATTTGGGTTGGTTCCAAGTCTTTGCTGTTGTGTATAATGCCGAAATAAACATACGTGTGCATGTGTCTTTATAGCAGCATGATTTATAGTCCTTTGGGTATATACCCAGTAATGGGATGGCTGGGTCAAATGGAATTTCTTGTTCTAGATCCCTGAGGAATCGCCACAGTGACCTCCACAAGGGTTGAACTAGTTTACAGTCCCACCAACAGTGTAAAAGTGTTCCTATTTCTCCACATCCTCTCCAGCACCTGTTGTTTCCTGACTTTTTAATGATTGCCATTCTATCTGGTGTGAGATGGTATCTCATTGTGGTTTTGATTTGCATTTCTCTCATGGCCAGTGATGGTGAGCATTTTTTCACGTGTTTTTTGGCTGCATAAATGTCTTCTTATGAGGAGTGTCTGTTCATGTCCTTCGCCCACTTTGTGATGGGGTTGTTTGGTGTTTTCTTGTAAATTTGTTGGAGTGCATTGTAGATTCTGGATATTAGCCCTTTGTCAGATGAGTAGGTTGCGAAAATTTTCTCCCATTTTGTAGGTTGCCTGTTCACTCTGACGGTAGTTTCCTTTGCTGTGCAGAAGCTCTTTAGTTTAATTAGATCCCATTTGTCAATTTTGGCTTTTGTTGCCATTGCTTTTGGTGTTTTAGACATGAACTCCTTGCCCATGCCTATGTCCTGAATGGTATTGCCTAGGTTTTCTTCTTGGGTTTCTATGGTTTTAGGTCTAACGTTTAAGTCTTTAATCCATCTTGAGTTGATTTTTGTATAAGGTGTAAGGAAGGGATCCAGTATCAGCTTTCTACATGTGGCTAGCCAGTTTTCCCAGCACCATTTATTAAATAGGGAATCCTTTCTCCATTTCTTGTTTTTGTCAGGTTTGTCAAAGATCAGATAGTTGTAGATATGTGGCATTATTTCTGACGGCTCTGTTCTGTTCCATTGATCTAGATCTCTGTTTTGGTACCAGTACCATGCTGTTTGGGTTACTGTAGCCTTGTAGTATAGTTTGAAGTCAGGTAGCGTGATGCCTCCAGCTTTGTTCTTTTGGCTGAGGATTGACTTGGTGATGCGGGCTCTTTTTTGGTTCCATATGAACTTTAAAGTAGTTTTTTCCAATTCTGTGAAGAAAGTCATTGGTAACTTGGTGGGGATCGCATTGAATCTGTAAATTACCTTGGGAAGGATGGCCATTTTCATGATATTGATTCTTCCTACCCATGAGCATGGAAAGTTCTTCCATTTGTTTGTATCCTCTTTTATTTCCTTGAGCAGTGGTTTGTAGTTTTCTCCTTGAAGTGGTCCTTCACATCCCTTGTAAGTTGGATTCCTAGGTATTTTATTCTCTTTGAAGCAATTATGAATGGGAGCTCACTCATGATTTGGCTCTCTGTTTGTCTGTTATTGATGTATAAGAATGCTTGTGATTTTTGTACATTGATGTTGTATCCTGAGACTTTGCTGAAGTTGCTTATCAGCTTAAGGAGATTTTGGGCTGAGACAATGGGGTTTTCTAGATATACTATCACGTCATCTGCAAACAGGGACAATTTGACTTCCTTTTCTCCTAATTGAATACCCTTGATTTCCTTCTCTTGCCTAATTGCCCTGGCCAGAACTTCCAACACTATGTTGAATAGAAGTGGTGAGAGAGGGCATCCCTGTCTTGTGCCAGTTTTCAAAGTGAATGCTTCCAGTTTTTTCCCATTCAGTATGATATTGGCTGTGGGTTTGTCATAAATAGCTCTTATTATTTTGAGATACGACCCATCAATACCTAATTTATTGAGAGTTTTTAGCATGAAGGGTTGTTGAATTTTGTCAAAGGCCTTTACTTCATGTATTGAGATAATCATGTGGTTTGTGACTTTGGTTCTGTTTATATGCTGGATTACATTTATTGATTTGCGTATATTGAACCAGCCTTGCATCCCAGGGATGAAGCCCACTTGATCATGGTGGATAAGCTGTTTGATGTGCTGCTGGATTCAGTTTGCCAGTAATTTATTGAGGATTTTTGCATCAATATTCATCAAGGATATTGGTCTAAAATTCTCTTTTTTGGTTGTGTCTCTGCCCAGCTTTGGTATCAGCATGATGCTGGCCTCATAAAATGAGTTAGGAAGGATTCCCTCTTTTTCTATTGATTGGAATAGTTTCTGAAGTAATGGTTCCAGTTCCTCCTTGTACCTCCGGTAGAATTCGGCTGTGATCCCATCTGATCCTGGACTCTTTTTGGTTGGTAAGCTATTGATTATTGCCGCAATTTCAGCTCCTGTTTTTAGTCTATTTAGAGATTCAGCTTCCTCCTGGTTTAGTCATGGGAGAGTGTATGTGTCGAGGAATTTATACCTTTATTTTTTTTTTTAATTTTTCTTCTTTTTACCATTATTATAACTATTATTATCATTATTATTATTATTATACTTTAGGCTCTATGGTACATGTGCGCAACGTGCAGGTAAGCTACATATGTATACATGTGCCATTCTGGTGCGCTGCACCCACCAACTCGTCTTCTAGCATTAGGTATATCTCCCAATGCTGTCCCTCCCCCCTCCCCCCACGCCACCACAGTCCCCGAAGTGTGATGTTCCCCTTCCTGTGTCCATGTGCTCTCATTGTTCAATTCCCACCTATGAGTGAGAATATGTGGTGTTTGGTTTTTTGTTCTTGTGATAATTTACTGAGAACGATAATTTCCAATTTCATCCATGTCCCTACAAAGGATATGAACTCATCCATCATTTTTTATGGCTGCCTGGTATTCCATGGTGTATATGTGCCACATTTTCTTAATCCAGTCTATCACTGTTGGACATTTGGGTTGGTTCCAAGTCTTTGCTGTTGTGTATAATGCCGAAATAAACATACGTGTGCATGTGTCTTTATAGCAGCATGATTTATAGTCCTTTGGGTATATACCCAGTAATGGGATGGCTGGGTCAAATGGAATTTCTAGTTCTAGATCCCTGAGGAATCGCCACAGTGACCTCCACAAGGGTTGAACTAGTTTACAGTCCCACCAACAGTGTAAAAGTGTTCCTATTTCTCCACATCCTCTCCAGCACCTGTTGTTTCCTGACTTTTTAATGATTGCCATTCTATCTGGTGTGAGATGGTATCTCATTGTGGTTTTGATTTGCATTTCTCTCATGGCCAGTGATGGTGAGCATTTTTTCACGTGTTTTTTGGCTGCATAAATGTCTTCTTATGAGGAGTGTCTGTTCATGTCCTTCGCCCACTTTGTGATGGGGTTGTTTGGTGTTTTCTTGTAAATTTGTTGGAGTGCATTGTAGATTCTGGATATTAGCCCTTTGTCAGATGAGTAGGTTGCGAAAATTTTCTCCCATTTTGTAGGTTGCCTGTCCACTCTGACGGTAGTTTCCTTTGCTGTGCAGAAGCTCTTTAGTTTAATTAGATCCCATTTGTCAATTTTGGCTTTTGTTGCCATTGCTTTTGGTGTTTTAGACATGAACTCCTTGCCCATGCCTATGTCCTGAATGGTATTGCCTAGGTTTTCTTCTTGGGTTTCTATGGTTTTAGGTCTAACGTTTAAGTCTTTAATCCATCTTGAGTTGATTTTTGTATAAGGTGTAAGGAAGGGATCCAGTATCAGCTTTCTACATGTGGCTAGCCAGTTTTCCCAGCACCATTTATTAAATAGGGAATCCTTTCTCCATTTCTTGTTTTTGTCAGGTTTGTCAAAGATCAGATAGTTGTAGATATGTGGCATTATTTCTGACGGCTCTGTTCTGTTCCATTGATCTAGATCTCTGTTTTGGTACCAGTACCATGCTGTTTGGGTTACTGTAGCCTTGTAGTATAGTTTGAAGTCAGGTAGCGTGATGCCTCCAGCTTTGTTCTTTTGGCTGAGGATTGACTTGGTGATGCGGGCTCTTTTTTGGTTCCATATGAACTTTAAAGTAGTTTTTTCCAATTCTGTGAAGAAAGTCATTGGTAACTTGGTGGGGATGGCATTGAATCTGTAAATTACCTTGGGAAGGATGGCCATTTTCATGATATTGATTCTTCCTACCCATGAGCATGGAAAGTTCTTCCATTTGTTTGTATCCTCTTTTATTTCCTTGAGCAGTGGTTTGTAGTTTTCTCCTTGAAGAGGTCCTTCACATCCCTTGTAAGTTGGATTCCTAGGTATTTTATTCTCTTTGAAGCAATTATGAATGGGAGCTCACTCATGATTTGGCTCTCTGTTTGTCTGTTATTGATGTATAAGAATGCTTGTGATTTTTGTACATTGATGTTGTATCCTGAGACTTTGCTGAAGTTGCTTATCAGCTTAAGGAGATTTTGGGCTGAGACAATGGGGTTTTCTAGATATACTATCACGTCATCTGCAAACAGGGACAATTTGACTTCCTTTTCTCCTAATTGAATACCCTTGATTTCCTTCTCTTGCCTAATTGCCCTGGCCAGAACTTCCAACACTATGTTGAATAGAAGTGGTGAGAGAGGGCATCCCTGTCTTGTGCCAGTTTTCAAAGTGAATGCTTCCAGTTTTTGCCCATTCAGTATGATATTGGCTGTGGGTTTGTCATAAATAGCTCTTATTATTTTGAGATACGACCCATCAATACCTAATTTATTGAGAGTTTTTAGCATGAAGGGTTGTTGAATTTTGTCAAAGGCCTTTACTTCATATATTGAGATAATCATGTGGTTTTTGACTTTGGTTCTGTTTATATGCTGGATTACATTTATTGATTTGCGTATATTGAACCAGCCTTGCATCCCAGGGATGAAGCCCACTTGATCATGGTGGATAAGCTGTTTGATGTGCTGCTGGATTCGGTTTGCCAGTAATTTATTGAGGATTTTTGCATCAATATCCATCAAGGATATTGCTCTAAAATTCTCTTTATTGGTTGTGTCTCTGCCCAGATTTGGTATCAGCATGACGCTGGCCTCATAAATTGAGTTAGGAAGGATTCCCTCTTTTTCAATTGATTGGAATAGTTTCTGAAGTAATGGTTTCAGTTCCTCCTTGTACCTCCGGTAGAATTCGGCTGTGAACCCATCTGATCCTGGACTCTTTTTGGTTGGTAAGCCATTGATTATTGCCGCAATTTCAGCTCCTGTTATTAGTCTATTCAGAGATTCAACTTCTTCCTGGTTTAGTCATGGGAGAGTGTATGTGTCGAGGAATTTATACCTTTATTTTTTTTTTAATTTTTCTTCTTTTTATCATTATTATTATTATTATTATCTTTATTATTATTATTATACTTTAGGATCTATGGTACATGTGCGCAACGTGCAGGTAAGCTACATATGTCTACATGTGCCATGCTGGTGCGCTGCACCCTCCAACTCGTCATCTAGCATTAGGTATATCTCCCAATGCTGTCCCTCCCCCCTCCCCCCACGCCACCACAGTCCCCGAAGTGTGATGGTCCCCTTCCTGTGTCCATGTGTTCTCATTGTTCAATTCCCACCTATGAGTGAGAATATGTGGTGTTTGGTTTTTTATTCTTGCGATAGTTTACTGAGAACGATGATTTCCAATTTCATCCGTGTCCCTACAAAGGATATGAACTCATCCTTTTTTATGGCTGCCTAGTATTCCATGGTGTATATGTGCCACATTTTCTTAATCCAGTCTATCACTGTTGGACATTTGGGTTGGTTCCAAATCTTTGCTGTTGTGTATAATGCCGCAATAAACATACGTGTGCATGTGTCTTTATAGCAGCATGATTTATAGTCCTTTGGGTATATACCCAGTAATGGGATGGCTGGGTCAAATGGAATTTCTAGTTCTAGATCCCTGAGGAATCGCCACAGTGACCTCCACAAGGGTTGAACTAGTTTACAGTCCCACCAACAGTGTAAAAGTGTTCCTATTTCTCCACATCCTCTCCAGCAGCTGTTGTTTCCTGACTTTTTAATGATTGCCATTCTATCTGGTGTGAGATGGTATCTCATTGTGGTTTTGATTTGCATTTCTCTCATGGCCAGTGATGGTGAGCATTTTTTCACGTGTTTTTTGGCTGCATAAATGTCTTCTTTTGAGGAGTGTCTGTTCATGTCCTTCGCCCACTTTTTGATGGGGTTGTTTGGTGTTTTCTTGTAAATTTGTTGGAGTTCATTGTAGATTCTGGATATTAGCCCATTGTCAGATGAGTAGGTTGCGAAAATATTCTCCCATTTTGCAGGCTGCCTGTTCAATCTGACGGTACTTTCCTTTGCTGTGCAGAAGCTCTTTAGTTTAATTAGATCCCATTTGTCAATTTTGGCTTTTGTTGCCATTGCTTTTGGTGTTTTAGACATGAACTCCTTGCCCATGCCTATGTCCTGAATGGTATTGCCTAGGATTTCTTCTAGGGTTTTTATGGTTTTAGGTCTAACGTTTAAGTCTTTAATCCATGTTGAGTTGATTTTTGTATAAGGTGTAAGGAAGGGATCCAGTTTCAGCTTTCTACATGTGGCTAGCCAGTTTTCCCAGCACCATTTATAAATAGGGATTCGTTTCTCCATTTCTTGTTTTTGTCAGGTTTGTCAAAGATCAGATAGTTGTAGATATGTGGCATTATTTCTGACGGCTCTGTTCTGTTCCATTGATCTATATCTCTGTTTTGGTACCAGTACCATGCTGTTTGGGTTACTGTAGCCTTGTAGTATAGTTTGAAGTCAGGTAGCGTGATGCCTCCAGCTTTGTTCTTTTGGCTGAGGATTGACTTGGTGATGCGGGCTCTTTTTTGGTTCCATATGAACTTTAAAGTAGTTTTTTCCAATTCTGTGAAGAAAGTCATTGGTAACTTGGTGGGGATGGCATTGAATCTGTAAATTACCTTGGGAAGGATGGCCATTTTCATGATATTGATTCTTCCTACCCATGAGCATGGAATGCTCTTCCATTTGTTTGTATCCTCTTTTATTTCCTTGAGCAGTGGTTTGTAGTTTTCTCCTTGAAGAGGTCCTTCACATCCCTTGTAAGTTGGATTCCTAGGTATTTTATTATCCTTGAAGCAATTGTGAATGGGAGTTCACTCATGATTTGGCTCTCTGTTTGTCTGTTATTGATGTATAAGAATGCTTGTGATTTTTCTACCTTGATGTTGTATCCTGAGACTTTGCTGAAGTTGCTTATCAGCTTAAGGAGATTTTGGGCTGAGACAATGGGGTTTTCTAGATATACTATCACGTCATCTGCAAACAGGGACAATTTGACTTCCTTTTCTCCTAATTGAATACCCTTGATTTCCTTCTCTTGCCTAATTGCCCTGGCCAGAACTTCCAACACTATGTTGAATAGAAGTGGTGAGAGAGGGCATCCCTGTCTTGTGCCAGTTTTCAAAGTGAATGCTTCCAGTTTTTGCCCATTCAGTATGATATTGGCTGTGGGTTTGTCATAAATAGCTCCTATTATTTTGAGATACGACCCATCAATACCTAATTTATTGAGAGTTTTCAGCATGAAGGGTTGTTGAATTTTGTCAAAGGCCTTTACTTCATGTATTGAGATAATCATGTGGTTTTTGACTTTGGTTCTGTTTATATGCTGGATTACATTTATTGATTTGCGTATGTTGAACCAGCCTTGCATCCCAGGGATGAAGCCCACTTGATCATGGTGGATAAGCTGTTTGATGTGCTGCTGGATTCGGTTTGCCAGTAATTTATTGAGGATTTTTGCATCAATATTCATCAAGGATATTGGTCTAAAATTCTCTTTTTTGGTTGTGTCTCTGCCCAGCTTTGGTATCAGCATGATGCTGGCCTCATAAAATGAGTTAGGAAGGATTCCCTCTTTTTCTATTGATTGGAATAGTTTCTGAAGTAATGGTTCCAGTTCCTCCTTGTACCTCCGGTAGAATTCGGCTGTGAACCCATCTGATCCTGGACTCTTTTTGGTTGGTAAGCCATTGATTATTGCGGCAATTTCTGCTCCTGTTATTAGTCTATTCAGAGATTCAACTTCTTCCTGGTTTAGTCATGGGAGAGTGTATGTGTCGAGGAATTTATACCTTTTTTTTTTTTAATTTTTCTTCTTTTTATCATTATTATTATTATTATTATCATTATTATTATTATTATACTTTAGGCTCTATGGTACATGTGCACAACGTGCAGGTAAGCTACATATGTCTACATGTGCCATGCTGGTGCGCTGCACCCACCAACTCGTCATCTAGCATTAGGTATATCTCCCAATGCTGTCCCTCGCCCCTCCCCCCACGCCACCACAGTCCCCGAAGTGTGATGTTCCCCTTCCTGTGTCCATGTGTTCTCATTGTTCAATTCCCACCTATGAGTGAGAATATGTGGTGTTTGGTTTTTTGTTCTTGCGATAGTTTACTGAGAACGATGATTTCCAATTTCATCCATGTCCCTACAAAGGATATGAACTCATCCTTTTTTATGGCTGCCTAGTATTCCATGGTGTATATGTGCCACATTTTCTTAATCCAGTCTATCACTGTTGGACATTTGGGTTGGTTCCAAGTCTTTGCTGTTGTGTGTAATGCCGAAATAAACATACGTGTGCATGTGTCTTTATAGCAGCATGATTTATAGTCCTTTGGGTATATACTCAGTAATGGGATGGCTGGGTCAAATGGAATTTCTAGTTCTAGATCCCTGAGGAATCGCCACAGTGACCTCCACAAGGGTTGAACTAGTTTACAGTCCCACCAACAGTGTAAAAGTGTTCCTATTTCTCCACATCCTCTCCAGCACCTGTTGTTTCCTGACTTTTTAATGATTGCCATTCTATCTGGTGTGAGATGGTATCTCATTGTGGTTTTGATTTGCATTTCTCTCATGGCCAGTGATGGTGAGCATTTTTTCACGTGTTTTTTGGCTGCATAAATGTCTTCTTTTGAGGAGTGTCTGTTCATGTCCTTCGCCCACTTTTTGATGGGGTTGTTTGGTGTTTTCTTGTAAATTTGTTGGAGTGCATTGTAGATTCTGGATATTAGCCCTTTGTCAGATGAGTAGGTTGCGAAAATTTTCTCCCATTTTGTAGGTTGCCTGTTCACTCTGACGGGAGTTTCCTTTGCTGTGCAGAAGCTCTTTAGTTTAATTAGATCCCATTTGTCAATTTTGGCTTTTGTTGCCATTGCTTTTGGTGTTTTAGACATGAACTCCTTGCCCATGCCTATGTCCTGAATGGTATTGCCTAGGTTTTCTTCTAGGGTTTTTATGGTTTTAGGTCTAACGTTTAAGTCTTTAATCCATGTTGAGTTGATTTTTGTATAAGGTGTAAGGAAGGGATCCAGTTTCAGCTTTCTACATGTGGCTAGCCAGTTTTCCCAGCACCATTTATTAAATAGGGATTCCTTTCTCCATTTCTTGTTTTTGTCAGGTTTGTCAAAGATCAGATAGTTGTAGATATGTGGCATTATTTCTGACGGCTCTGTTCTGTTCCATTGATCTAGATCTCTGTTTTGGTACCAGTACCATGCTGTTTGGGTTACTGTAGCCTTGTAGTATAGTTTGAAGTCAGGTAGCGTGATGCCTCCAGCTTTGTTCTTTTGGCTGAGGATTGACTTGGTGATGCGGGCTCTTTTTTGGTTCCATATGAACTTTAAAGTAGTTTTTTCCAATTCTGTGAAGAAAGTCATTGGTAACTTGGTGGGGATGGCATTGAATCTGTAAATTACCTTGGGAAGGATGGCCATTTTCTTGATATTGATTCTTCCTACCCATGAGCATGGAATGTTCTTCCATTTGTTTGTATCCTCTTTTATTTCCTTGAGCAGTGGTTTGTAGTTTTCTCCTTGAAGAGGTCCTTCACATCCCTTGTAAGTTGGATTCCTAGGTATTTTATTATCCTTGAAGCAATTGTGAATGGGAGTTCACTCATGATTTGGCTCTCTGTTTGTCTGTTATTGATGTATAAGAATGCTTGTGATTTTTGTACATTGATGTTGTATCCTGAGACTTTGCTGAAGTTGCTTATCAGCTTAAGGAGATTTTGGGCTGAGACAATGGGGTTTTCTAGATATACTATCACGTCATCTGCAAACAGGGACAATTTGACTTCCTTTTCTCCTAATTGAATACCCTTGATTTCCTTCTCTTGACTAATTGCCCTGGCCAGAACTTCCAACACTATGTTGAATAGAAGTGGTGAGAGAGGGCATCCCTGTCTTGTGCCAGTTTTCAAAGTGAATGCTTCCAGTTTTTGCCCATTCAGTATGATATTGGCTGGGGGTTTGTCATAAATAGCTCTTATTATTTTGAGATACGACCCATCAATACCTAATTTATTGAGAGTTTTTAGCATGAAGGGTTGTTGAATTTTGTCAAAGGCCTTTACTTCATGTATTGAGATAATCATGTGGTTTTTGACTTTGGTTCTGTTTATATGCTGGATTACATTTATTGATTTGCGTATATTGAACCAGCCTTGCATCCCAGGGATGAAGCCCACTTGATCATGGTGGATAAGCTGTTTGATGTGCTGCTGGATTCGGTTTGCCAGTAATTTATTGAGGATTTTTGCATCAATATTCATCAAGGATATTGGTCTAAAATTCTCTTTTTTGGTTGTGTCTCTGCCCAGCTTTGGTATCAGCATGATGCTGGCCTCATAAAATGAGTTAGGAAGGATTCCCTCTTTTTCTATTGATTGGAATAGTTTCTGAAGTAATGGTTCCAGTTCCTCCTTGTACCTCCGGTAGAATTCGGCTGTGAACCCATCTGATCCTGGACTCTTTTTGGTTGGTAAGCCATTGATTATTGCCGCAATTTCAGCTCCTGTTATTAGTCTATTCAGAGATTCAACTTCTTCCTGGTTTAGTCATGGGAGAGTGTATGTGTCGAGGAATTTATACCTTTCTTTTTTTTTTTAATTTTTCTTCTTTTTCTCATTATTATTATTATTATCATTATTATTATTATTATACTTTAGGCTCTATGGTACGTGTGCGCTACGTGCAGGTAAGCTACATATGTCTACATGTGCCATGCTGGTGCGCTGCACCCACCAACTCGTCATCTAGCATTAGGTATATCTCCCAATGCTGTCCCTCCCCCCTCCCCCCACGCCACCACAGTCCCCGAAGTGTGATGTTCCCCTTCCTGTGTCCATGTGTTCTCATTGTTCAATTCCCACCTATGAGTGAGAATATGTGGTGTTTGGTTTTTTGTTCTTGCGATAGTTTACTGAGAACGATGATTTCCAATTTCATCCATGTCCCTACAAAGGATATGAACTCATCATTTTTTATGGCTGCCTAGTATTCCATGGTGTATATGTGCCACATTTTCTTAATCCAGTCTATCACTGTTGGACATTTGGGTTGGTTCCAAGTCTTTGCTGTTGTGTATAATGCCGCAATAAACATACGTGTGCATGTGTCTTTATAGCAGCATGATTTATAGTCCTTTGGGTATATACCCAGTAATGGGATGGCTGGGTCAAATGGAATTTCTAGTTCTAGATCCCTGAGGAATCGCCACAGTGACCTCCACAAGGGTTGAACTAGTTTACAGTCCCACCAACAGTGTAAAAGTGTTCCTATTTCTCCACATCCTCTCCAGCACCTGTTGTTTCTTGACTTTTTAATGATTGCCATTCTATCTGGTGTGAGATGGTATCTCATTGTGGTTTTGATTTGCATTTCTCTCATGGCCAGTGATGGTGAGCATTTTTTCACGTGTTTTTTGGCTGCATAAATGTCTTCTTTTGAGGAGTGTCTGTTCATGTCCTTCGCCCACTTTTTGATGGGGTTGTTTGGTGTTTTCTTGTAAATTTGTTGGAGTGCATTGTAGATTCTGCATATTAGCCCTTTGTCAGATGAGTAGGTTGCGAAAATTTTCTCCCATTTTGTAGGTTGCCTGTTCACTCTGACGGTAGTTTCCTTTGCTGTGCAGAAGCTCTTTAGTTTAATTAGATCCCATTTGTCAATTTTGGCTTTTGTTGCCATTGCTTTTGGTGTTTTAGACATGAACTCCTTGCCCATGCCTATGTCCTGAATGGTATTGCCTAGGTTTTCTTCTAGGGTTTTTATGGTTTTAGGTCTAACGTTTAAGTCTTTAATCCATGTTGAGTTGATTTTTGTATAAGGTGTAAGGAAGGGATCCAGTTTCAGCTTTCTACATGTGGCTAGCCAGTTTTCCCAGCACCATTTATTAAATAGGGATTCCTTTCTCCATTTCCTGTTTTTGTCAGGTTTGTCAAAGATCAGATAGTTGTAGATATGTGGCATTATTTCTGACGGCTCTGTTCTGTTCCATTGATCTATATCTCTGTTTTGGTACCAGTACCATGCTGTTTGGGTTACTGTAGCCTTGTAGTATAGTTTGAAGTCAGGTAGCGTGATGCCTCCAGCTTTGTTCTTTTGGCTGAGGATTGACTTGGTGATGCGGGCTCTTTTTTGGTTCCATATGAACTTTAAAGTAGTTTTTTCCAATTCTGTGAAGAAAGTCATTGGTAACTTGGTGGGGATGGCATTGAATCTGTAAATTACCTTGGGAAGGATGGCCATTTTCATGATATTGATTCTTCCTACCCATGAGCATGGAAAGTTCTTCCATTTGTTTGTATCCTCTTTTATTTCCTTGAGCAGTGGTTTGTAGTTTTCTCCTTGAAGAGGTCCTTCACATCCCTTGTAAGTTGGATTCCTAGGTATTTTGTTCTCTTTGAAGCAATTGTGAATGGGAGCTCACTCATGATTTGGCTCTCTGTTTGTCTGTTATTGATGTATAAGAATGCTTGTGATTTTTGTACATTGATGTTGTATCCTGAGACTTTGCTGAAGTTGCTTATCAGCTTAAGGAGATTTTGGGCTGAGACAATGGGGTTTTCTAGATATACTATCACGTCATCTGCAAACAGGGACAATTTGACTTCCTTTTCTCCTAATTGAATACCCTTGATTTCCTTCTCTTGCCTAATTGCCCTGGCCAGAACTTCCAACACTATGTTGAATAGAAGTGGTGAGAGAGGGCATCCCTGTCTTGTGCCAGTTTTCAAAGTGAATGCTTCCAGTTTTTGCCCATTCAGTATGATATTGGCTGTGGGTTTGTCATAAATAGCTCTTATTATTTTGAGATACGACCCATCAATACCTAATTTATTGAGAGTTTTTAGCATGAAGGGTTGTTGAATTTTGTCAAAGGCCTTTACTTCATGTATTGAGATAATCATGTGGTTTTTGACTTTGGTTCTGTTTATATGCTGGATTACATTTATTGATTTGCGTATATTGAACCAGCCTTGCATCCCAGGGATGAAGCCCACTTGATCATGGTGGATAAGCTGTTTGATGTGCTGCTGGATTCGGTTTGCCAGTAATTTATTGAGGATTTTTGCATCAATATTCATCAAGGATATTGGTCTAAAATTCTCTTTTTTGGTTGTGTCTCTGCCCAGCTTTGGTATCAGCATGATGCTGGCCTCATAAAATGAGTTAGGAAGGATTCCCTCTTTTTCTATTGATTGGAATAGTTTCTGAAGTAATGGTTCCAGTTCCTCCTTGTACCTCCGGTAGAATTCGGCTGTGAACCCATCTGATCCTGGACTCTTTTTGGTTGGTAAGCCATTGATTATTGCCGCAATTTCAGCTCCTGTTATTAGTCTATTCAGAGATTCAACTTCTTCCTGGTTTAGTCATGGGAGAGTGTATGTGTCGAGGAATTTATACCTTTCTTTTTTTTTTTTAATTTTTCTTCTTTTTATCATTATTATTATTATTATTATCATTATTATTATTATTATACTTTAGGCTCTATGGTACATGTGCGCAACGTGCAGGTAAGCTACATATGTCTACATGTGCCATGCTGGTGCGCTGCACCCTCCAACTCGTCATCTAGCATTAGGTATATCTCCCAATGCTGTCCCTCCCCCCTCCCCCCACGCCACCACAGTCCCCGAAGTGTGATGTTCCCCTTCCTGTGTCCATGTGTTCTCATTGTTCAATTCCCACCTATGAGTGAGAATATGTGGTGTTTGGTTTTTTGTTCTTGCGATAGTTTACTGAGAACGATGATTTCCAATTTCATCCGTGTCCCTACAAAGGATATGAACTCATCCTTTTTTATGGCTGCCTAGTATTCCATGGTGTATATGTGCCACATTTTCTTAATCCAGTCTATCACTGTTGGACATTTGGGTTGGTTCCAAGTCTTTGCTGTTGTGTATAATGCCGCAATAAACATACGTGTGCATGTGTCTTTATAGCAGCATGATTTATAGTCCTTTGGGTATATACCCAGTAATGGGATGGCTGGGTCAAATGGAATTTCTAGTTCTAGATCCCTGAGGAATCGCCACAGTGACCTCCACAAGGGTTGAACTAGTTTACAGTCCCACCAACAGTGTAAAAGTGTTCCTATTTCTCCACATCCTCTCCAGCAGCTGTTGTTTCCTGACTTTTTAATGATTGCCATTCTATCTGGTGTGAGATGGTATCTCATTGTGGTTTTGATTTGCATTTCTCTCATGGCCAGTGATGGTGAGCATTTTTTCACGTGTTTTTTTTCTGCATAAATGTCTTCTTTTGAGGAGTGTCTGTTCATGTCCTTCGCCCACTTTTTGATGGGGTTGTTTGGTGTTTTCTTGTAAATTTGTTGGAGTTCATTGTAGATTCTGGATATTAGCCCATTGTCAGATGAGTAGGTTGCGAAAATATTCTCCCATTTTGCAGGCTGCCTGTTCACTCTGACGGTACTTTCCTTTGCTGTGCAGAAGCTCTTTAGTTTAATTAGATCCCATTTGTCAATTTTGGCTTTTGTTGCCATTGCTTTTGGTGTTTTAGACATGAACTCCTTGCCCATGCCTATGTCCTGAATGGTATTGCCTTGGATTTCTTCTAGGGTTTTTATGGTTTTAGGTCTAACGTTTAAGTCTTTAATCCATGTTGAGTTGATTTTTGTATAAGGTGTAAGGAAGGGATCCAGTTTCAGCTTTCTACATGTGGCTAGCCAGTTTTCCCAGCACCATTTATTAAATAGGGATTCCTTTCTCCATTTCTTGTTTTTGTCAGGTTTGTCAAAGATCAGATAGTTGTAGATATGTGGCATTATTTCTGACGGCACTGTTCTGTTCCATTGATCTATATCTCTGTTTTGGTACCAGTACCATGCTGTTTGGGTTACTGTAGCCTTGTAGTATAGTTTGAAGTCAGGTAGCGTGATGCCTCCAGCTTTGTTCTTTTGGCTGAGGATTGACTTGGTGATGCGGGCTCTTTTTTGGTTCCATATGAACTTTAAAGTAGTTTTTTCCAATTCTGTGAAGAAAGTCATTGGTAACTTGGTGGGGATGGCATTGAATCTGTAAATTACCTTGGGAAGGATGGCCATTTTCATGATATTGATTCTTCCTACCCATGAGCATGGAATGCTCTTCCATTTGTTTGTATCCTCTTTTATTTCCTTGAGCAGTGGTTTGTAGTTTTCTCCTTGAAGAGGTCCTTCACATCCCTTGTAAGTTGGATTCCTAGGTATTTTATTATCCTTGAAGCAATTGTGAATGGGAGTTCACTCATGATTTGGCTCTCTGTTTGTCTGTTATTGATGTATAAGAATGCTTGTGATTTTTGTACCTTGATGTTGTATCCTGAGACTTTGCTGAAGTTGCTTATCAGCTTAAGGAGATTTTGGGCTGAGACAATGGGGTTTTCTAGATATACAATCACGTCATCTGCAAACAGGGACAATTTGACTTCCTTTTCTCCTAATTGAATACCCTTGATTTCCTTCTCTTGCCTAATTGCCCTGGCCAGAACTTCCAACACTATGTTGAATAGAAGTGGTGAGAGAGGGCATCCCTGTCTTGTGCCAGTTTTCAAAGTGAATGCTTCCAGTTTTTGCCCATTCAGTATGATATTGGCTGTGGGTTTGTCATAAATAGCTCCTATTATTTTGAGATACGACCCATCAATACCTAATTTATTGAGAGTTTTCAGCATGAAGGGTTGTTGAATTTTGTCAAAGGCCTTTACTTCATGTATTGAGATAATCATGTGGTTTTTGACTTTGGTTCTGTTTATATGCTGGATTACATTTATTGATTTGCGTATGTTGAACCAGCCTTGCATCCCAGGGATGAAGCCCACTTGATCATGGTGGATAAGCTGATTGATGTGCTGCTGGATTCGGTTTGCCAGTAATTTATTGAGGATTTTTGCATCAATATTCATCAAGGATATTGGTCTAAAATTCTCTTTTTTGGTTGTGTCTCTGCCCAGCTTTGGTATCAGCATGATGCTGGCCTCATAAAATGAGTTAGGAAGGATTCCCTCTTTTTCTATTGATTGGAATAGTTTCTGAAGTAATGGTTCCAGTTCCTCCTTGTACCTCCGGTAGAATTCGGGTGTGATCCCATCTGATCCTGGACTCTTTTTGGTTGGTAAGCCATTGATTATTGCCGCAATTTCAGCTCCTGTTATTAGTCTATTCAGAGATTCAACTTCTTCCTGGTTTAGTCATGGGAGAGTGTATGTGTCGAGGAATTTATACCTTTCTTTTTTTTTTTTAATTTTTCTTCTTTTTATCATTATTATTATTATTATTATCATTATCATTATTATTATACTTTAGGCTCTATGGTACATGTGCGCAAAGTGCAGGTAAGCTACATATGTATACATGTGACATGCTGGTGCGCTGCACCCACCAACTCGTCATCTAGCATTAGGTATATCTCCCAATGCTGTCCCTCACCCCTCCCCCCACGCCACCACAGTCCCCGAAGTGTGATGTTCCCCTTCCTGTGTCCATGTGTTCTCATTGTTCAATTCCCACCTATGAGTGAGAATATGTGGTGTTTGGTTTTTTGTTCTTGCGATAGTTTACTGAGAACGATGATTTCCAATTTCATCCATGTCCCTACAAAGGATATGAACTCATCCTTTTTTATGGCTGCCTAGTATTCCATGGTGTATATGTGCCACATTTTCTTAATCCAGTCTATCTCTGTTGGACATTTAGGTTGGTTCCAAGTCTTTGCTGTTGTGTATAATGCCGAAATAAACATACGTGTGCATGTGTCTTTATAGCAGCATGATTTATAGTCCTTTGGGTATATACCCAGTAATGGGATGGCTGGGTCAAATGGAATTTCTACTTCTAGATCCCTGAGGAATCGCCACAGTGACCTCCACAAGGGTTGAACTAGTTTACAGTCCCACCAACAGTGTAAAAGTGTTCCTATTTCTCCACATCCTCTCCAGCACCTGTTGTTTCCTGACTTTTTAATGATTGCCATTCTATCTGGTGTGAGATGGTATCTCATTGTGGTTTTGATTTGCATTTCTCTCATGGCCAGTGATGGTGAGCATTTTTTCACGTGTTTTTTGGCTGCATAAATGTCTTCTTTTGAGGAGTGTCTGTTCATGTCCTTCGCCCACTTTTTGATGGGGTTGTTTGCTGTTTTCTTGTAAATTTGTTGGAGTGCATTGTAGATTCTGGATATTAGCCCTTTGTCAGATGAGTAGGTTGCGAAAATTTTCTCCCATTTTGTAGGTTGCCTGTTCACTCTGACGGGAGTTTCCTTTGCTGTGCAGAAGCTCTTTAGTTTAATTAGATCCCATTTGTCAATTTTGGCTTTTGTTGCCATTGCTTTTGGTGTTTTAGACATGAACTCCTTGCCCATGCCTATGTCCTGAATGGTATTGCCTAGGTTTTCTTCTTGGGTTTCTATGGTTTTAGGTCTAACGTTTAAGTCTTTAATCCATCTTGAGTTGATTTTTGTATAAGGTGTAAGGAAGGGATCCAGTATCAGCTTTCTACATGTGGCTAGCCAGTTTTCCCAGCACCATTTATTAAATAGGGAATCCTTTCTCCATTTCTTGTTTTTGTCAGGTTTGTCAAAGATCAGATAGTTGTAGATATGTGGCATTATTTCTGACGGCTCTGTTCTGTTCCATTGATCTAGATCTCTGTTTTGGTACCAGTACCATGCTGTTTGGGTTACTGTAGCCTTGTAGTATAGTTTGAAGTCAGGTAGCGTGATGCCTCCAGCTTTGTTCTTTTGGCTGAGGATTGACTTGGTGATGCGGGCTCTTTTTTGGTTCCATATGAACTTTAAAGTAGTTTTTTCCAATTCTGTGAAGAAAGTCATTGGTAACTTGGTGGGGATGGCATTGAATCTGTAAATTACCTTGGGAAGGATGGCCATTTTCATGATATTGATTCTTCCTACCCATGAGCATGGAAAGTTCTTCCATTTGTTTGTATCCTCTTTTATTTCCTTGAGCAGTGGTTTGTAGTTTTCTCCTTGAAGAGGTCCTTCACATCCCTTGTAAGTTGGATTCCTAGGTATTTTATTCTCTTTGAAGCAATTATGAATGGGAGCTCACTCATGATTTGGCTCTCTGTTTGTCTGTTATTGATGTATAAGAATGCTTGTGATTTTTGTACATTGATGTTGTATCCTGAGACTTTGCTGAAGTTGCTTATCAGCTTAAGGAGATTTTGGGCTGAGACAATGGGGTTTTCTAGATATACTATCACGTCATCTGCAAACAGGGACAATTTGACTTCCTTTTCTCCTAATTGAATACCCTTGATTTCCTTCTCTTGCCTAATTGCCCTGGCCAGAACTTCCAACACTATGTTGAATAGAAGTGGTGAGAGAGGGCATCCCTGTCTTGTGCCAGTTTTCAAAGTGAATGCTTCCAGTTTTTGCCCATTCAGTATGATATTGGCTGTGGGTTTGTCATAAATAGCTCTTATTATTTTGAGATACGACCCATCAATACCTAATTTATTGAGAGTTTTTAGCATGAAGGGTTGTTGAATTTTGTCAAAGGCCTTTACTTCATATATTGAGATAATCATGTGGTTTTTGACTTTGGTTCTGTTTATATGCTGGATTACATTTATTGATTTGCGTATATTGAACCAGCCTTGCATCCCAGGGATGAAGCCCACTTGATCATGGTGGATAAGCTGTTTGATGTGCTGCTGGATTCGGTTTGCCAGTAATTTATTGAGGATTTTTGCATCAATATCCATCAAGGATATTGCTCTAAAATTCTCTTTATTGGTTGTGTCTCTGCCCAGATTTGGTATCAGCATGACGCTGGCCTCATAAATTGAGTTAGGAAGGATTCCCTCTTTTTCAATTGATTGGAATAGTTTCTGAAGTAATGGTTCCAGTTCCTCCTTGTACCTCCGGTAGAATTCGGCTGTGAACCCATCTGATCCTGGACTCTTTTTGGTTGGTAAGCCATTGATTATTGCCGCAATTTCAGCTCCTGTTATTAGTCTATTCAGAGATTCAACTTCTTCCTGGTTTAGTCATGGGAGAGTGTATGTGTCGAGGAATTTATACCTTTCTTTTTTTTTTAATTTTTCTTCTTTTTATCATTATTATTATTATTATCATTATTATTATTATTATACTTTAGGCTCTATGGTACATGTGCGCAACGTGCAGGTAAGCTACATATGTCTACATGTGCCATGCTGGTGCGCTGCACCCTCCAACTCGTCATCTAGCATTAGGTATATCTCCCAATGCTGTCCCTCCCCCCTCCCCCCACGCCACCACAGTCCCCGAAGTGTGATGGTCCCCTTCCTGTGTCCATGTGTTCTCATTGTTCAATTCCCACCTATGAGTGAGAATATGTGGTGTTTGGTTTTTTGTTCTTGCGATAGTTTACTGAGAACGATGATTTCCAATTTCATCCATGTCCCTACAAAGGATATGAACTCATCCTTTTTTATGGCTGCCTAGTATTCCATGGTGTATATGTGCCACATTTTCTTAATCCAGTCTATCACTGTTGGACATTTGGGTTGGTTCCAAGTCTTTGCTGTTGTGTATAATGCCGCAATAAACATACGTGTGCATGTGTCTTTATAGCAGCATGATTTATAGTCCTTTGGGTATATACCCAGTAATGGGATGGCTGGGTCAAATGGAATTTCTAGTTCTAGATCCCTGAGGAATCGCCACAGTGACCTCCACAAGGGTTGAACTAGTTTACAGTCCCACCAACAGTGTAAAAGTGTTCCTATTTCTCCACATCCTCTCCAGCAGCTGTTGTTTCCTGACTTTTTAATGATTGCCATTCTATCTGGTGTGAGATGGTATCTCATTGTGGTTTTGATTTGCATTTCTCTCATGGCCAGTGATGGTGAGCATTTTTTCACGTGTTTTTTGGCTGCATAAATGTCTTCTTTTGAGGAGTGTCTGTTCATGTCCTTCGCCCACTTTTTGATGGGGTTGTTTGGTGTTTTCTTGTAAATTTGTTGGAGTTCATTGTAGATTCTGGATATTAGCCCATTGTCAGATGAGTAGGTTGCGAAAATATTCTCCCATTTTGCAGGCTGCCTGTTCACTCTGACGGTATTTTCCTTTGCTGTGCAGAAGCTCTTTAGTTTAATTAGATCCCATTTGTCAATTTTGGCTTTTGTTGCCATTGCTTTTGGTGTTTTAGACATGAACTCCTTGCCCATGCCTATGTCCTGAATGGTATTGCCTAGGATTTCTTCTAGGGTTTTTATGGTTTTAGGTCTAACGTTTAAGTCTTTAATCCATGTTGAGTTGATTTTTGTATAAGGTGAAAGGAAGGGATCCAGTTTCAGCTTTCTACATGTGGCTAGCCAGTTTTCCCAGCACCATTTATAAATAGGGATTCCTTTCTCCATTTCTTGTTTTTGTCAGGTTTGTCAAAGATCAGATAGTTGTAGATATGTGGCATTATTTCTGACGGCTCTGTTCTGTTCCATTGATCTATATCTCTGTTTTGGTACCAGTACCATGCTGTTTGGGTTACTGTAGCCTTGTAGTATAGTTTGAAGTCAGGTAGCGTGATGCCTCCAGCTTTGTTCTTTTGGCTGAGGATTGACTTTGTGATGCGGGCTCTTTTTTGGTTCCATATGAACTTTAAAGTAGTTTTTTCCAATTCTGTGAAGAAAGTCATTGGTAACTTGGTGGGGATGGCATTGAATCTGTAAATTACCTTGGGAAGGATGGCCATTTTCATGATATTGATTCTTCCTACCCATGAGCATGGAATGCTCTTCCATTTGTTTGTATCCTCTTTTATTTCCTTGAGCAGTGGTTTGTAGTTTTCTCCTTGAAGAGGTCCTTCACATCCCTTGTAAGTTGGATTCCTAGGTATTTTATTATCCTTGAAGCAATTGTGAATGGGAGTTCACTCATGATTTGGCTCTCTGTTTGTCTGTTATTGATGTATAAGAATGCTTGTGATTTTTGTACCTTGATGTTGTATCCTGAGACTTTGCTGAAGTTGCTTATCAGCTTAAGGAGATTTTGGGCTGAGACAATGGGGTTTTCTAGATATACTATCACGTCATCTGCAAACAGGGACAATTTGACTTCCTTTTCTCCTAATTGAATACCCTTGATTTCCTTCTCTTGCCTAATTGCCCTGGCCAGAACTTCCAACACTATGTTGAATAGAAGTGGTGAGAGAGGGCATCCCTGTCTTGTGCCAGTTTTCAAAGTGAATGCTTCCAGTTTTTGCCCATTCAGTATGATATTGGCTGTGGGTTTGTCATAAATAGCTCCTATTATTTTGAGATACGACCCATCAATACCTAATTTATTGAGAGTTTTCAGCATGAAGGGTTGTTGAATTTTGTCAAAGGCCTTTACTTCATGTATTGAGATAATCATGTGGTTTTTGACTTTGGTTCTGTTTATATGCTGGATTACATTTATTGATTTGCGTATGTTGAACCAGCCTTGCATCCCAGGGATGAAGCCCACTTGATCATGGTGGATAAGCTGTTTGATGTGCTGCTGGATTCGGTTTGCCAGTAATTTATTGAGGATTTTTGCATCAATATTCATCAAGGATATTGGTCTAAAATTCTCTTTTTTGGTTGTGTCTCTGCCCAGCTTTGGTATCAGCATGATGCTGGCCTCATAAAATGAGTTAGGAAGGATTCCCTCTTTTTCTATTGATTGGAATAGTTTCTGAAGTAATGGTTCCAGTTCCTCCTTGTACCTCCGGTAGAATTCGGCTGTGAACCCATCTGATCCTGGACTCTTTTTGGTTGGTAAGCCATTGATTATTGCGGCAATTTCTGCTCCTGTTATTAGTCTATTCAGAGATTCAACTTCTTCCTGGTTTAGTCATGGGAGAGTGTATGTGTCGAGGAATTTATACCTTTTTTTTTTTAATTTTTCTTCTTTTTATCATTATTATTATTATTATTATCATTATTATTATTATTATACTTTAGGCTCTATGGTACATGTGCACAACGTGCAGGTAAGCTACATATGTCTACATGTGCCATGCTGGTGCGCTGCACCCACCAACTCGTCATCTAGCATTAGGTATATCTCCCAATGCTGTCCCTCGCCCCTCCCCCCACGCCACCACAGTCCCCGAAGTGTGATGTTCCCCTTCCTGTGTCCATGTGTTCTCATTGTTCAATTCCCACCTATGAGTGAGAATATGTGGTGTTTGGTTTTTTGTTCTTGCGATAGTTTACTGAGAACGATGATTTCCAATTTCATCCATGTCCCTACAAAGGATATGAACTCATCCTTTTTTATGGCTGCCTAGTATTCCATGGTGTATATGTGCCACATTTTCTTAATCCAGTCTATCACTGTTGGACATTTGGGTTGGTTCCAAGTCTTTGCTGTTGTGTGTAATGCCGAAATAAACATACGTGTGCATGTGTCTTTATAGCACCATGATTTATAGTCCTTTGGGTATATACTCAGTAATGGGATGGCTGGGTCAAATGGAATTTCTAGTTCTAGATCCCTGAGGAATCGCCACAGTGACCTCCACAAGGGTTGAACTAGTTTACAGTCCCACCAACAGTGTAAAAGTGTTCCTATTTCTCCACATCCTCTCCAGCACCTGTTGTTTCCTGACTTTTTAATGATTGCCATTCTATCTGGTGTGAGATGGTATCTCATTGTGGTTTTGATTTGCATTTCTCTCATGGCCAGTGATGGTGAGCATTTTTTCACGTGTTTTTTGGCTGCATAAATGTCTTCTTTTGAGGAGTGTCTGTTCATGTCCTTCGCCCACTTTTTGATGGGGTTGTTTGGTGTTTTCTTGTAAATTTGTTGGAGTGCATTGTAGATTCTGGATATTAGCCCTTTGTCAGATGAGTAGGTTGCGAAAATTTTCTCCCATTTTGTAGGTTGCCTGTTAACTCTGACGGGAGTTTCCTTTGCTGTGCAGAAGCTCTTTAGTTTAATTAGATCCCATTTGTCAATTTTGGCTTTTGTTGCCATTGCTTTTGGTGTTTTAGACATGAACTCCTTGCCCATGCCTATGTCCTGAATGGTATTGCCTAGGTTTTCTTCTAGGGTTTTTATGGTTTTAGGTCTAACGTTTAAGTCTTTAATCCATGTTGAGTTGATTTTTGTATAAGGTGTAAGGAAGGGATCCAGTTTCAGCTTTCTACATGTGGCTAGCCAGTTTTCCCAGCACCATTTATTAAATAGGGATTCCTTTCTCCATTTCTTGTTTTTGTCAGGTTTGTCAAAGATCAGATAGTTGTAGATATGTGGCATTATTTCTGACGGCTCTGTTCTGTTCCATTGATCTATATCTCTGTTTTGGTACCAGTACCATGCTGTTTGGGTTACTGTAGCCTTGTAGTATAGTTTGAAGTCAGGTAGCGTGATGCCTCCAGCTTTGTTCTTTTGGCTGAGGATTGACTTGGTGATGCGGGCTCTTTTTTGGTTCCATATGAACTTTAAAGTAGTTTTTTCCAATTCTGTGAAGAAAGTCATTGGTAACTTGGTGGGGATGGCATTGAATCTGTAAATTACCTTGGGAAGGATGGCCATTTTCTTGATATTGATTCTTCCTACCCATGAGCATGGAATGTTCTTCCATTTGTTTGTATCCTCTTTTATTTCCTTGAGCAGTGGTTTGTAGTTTTCTCCTTGAAGAGGTCCTTCACATCCCTTGTAAGTTGGATTCCTAGGTATTTTATTATCCTTGAAGCAATTGTGAATGGGAGTTCACTCATGATTTGGCTCTCTGTTTGTCTGTTATTGATGTATAAGAATGCTTGTGATTTTTGTACATTGATGTTGTATCCTGAGACTTTGCTGAAGTTGCTTATCAGCTTAAGGAGATTTTGGGCTGAGACAATGGGGTTTTCTAGATATACTATCACGTCATCTGCAAACAGGGACAATTTGACTTCCTTTTCTCCTAATTGAATACCCTTGATTTCCTTCTCTTGCCTAATTGCCCTGGCCAGAACTTCCAACACTATGTTGAATAGAAGTGGTGAGAGAGGGCATCCCTGTCTTGTGCCAGTTTTCAAAGTGAATGCTTCCAGTTTTTGCCCATTCAGTATGATATTGGCTGGGGGTTTGTCATAAATAGCTCTTATTATTTTGAGATACGACCCATCAATACCTAATTTATTGAGAGTTTTTAGCATGAAGGGTTGTTGAATTTTGTCAAAGGCCTTTACTTCATGTATTGAGATAATCATGTGGTTTTTGACTTTGGTTCTGTTTATATGCTGGATTACATTTATTGATTTGCGTATATTGAACCAGCCTTGCATCCCAGGGATGAAGCCCACTTGATCATGGTGGATAAGCTGTTTGATGTGCTGCTGGATTCGGTTTGCCAGTAATTTATTGAGGATTTTTGCATCAATATTCATCAAGGATATTGGTCTAAAATTCTCTTTTTTGGTTGTGTCTCTGCCCAGCTTTGGTATCAGCATGATGCTGGCCTCATAAAATGAGTTAGGAAGGATTCCCTCTTTTTCTATTGATTGGAATAGTTTCTGAAGTAATGGTTCCAGTTCCTCCTTGTACCTCCGGTAGAATTCGGCCGTGAACCCATCTGATCCTGGACTCTTTTTGGTTGGTAAGCCATTGATTATTGCCGCAATTTCAGCTCCTGTTATTAGTCTATTCAGAGATTCAACTTCTTCCTGGTTTAGTCATGGGAGAGTGTATGTGTCGAGGAATTTATACCTTTCTTTTTTTTTTAATTTTTCTTCTTTTTATCATTATTATTATTATTATCATTATTATTATTATTATACTTTAGGCTCTATGGTACATGTGCGCAACGTGCAGGTAAGCTACATATGTCTACATGTGCCATGCTGGTGCGCTGCACCCTCCAACTCGTCATCTAGCATTAGGTATATCTCCCAATGCTGTCCCTCCCCCCTCCCCCCACGCCACCACAGTCCCCGAAGTGTGATGGTCCCCTTCCTGTGTCCATGTGTTCTCATTGTTCAATTCCCACCTATGAGTGAGAATATGTGGTGTTTGGTTTTTTGTTCTTGCGATAGTTTACTGAGAACGATGATTTCCAATTTCATCCGTGTCCCTACAAAGGATATGAACTCATCCTTTTTTATGGCTGCCTAGTATTCCATGGTGTATATGTGCCACATTTTCTTAATCCAGTCTATCACTGTTGGACATTTGGGTTGGTTCCAAGTCTTTGCTGTTGTGTATAATGCCGCAATAAACATACGTGTGCATGTGTCTTTATAGCAGCATGATTTATAGTCCTTTGGGTATATACCCAGTAATGGGATGGCTGGGTCAAATGGAATTTCTAGTTCTAGATCCCTGAGGAATCGCCACAGTGACCTCCACAAGGGTTGAACTAGTTTACAGTCCCACCAACAGTGTAAAAGTGTTCCTATTTCTCCACATCCTCTCCAGCAGCTGTTGTTTCCTGACTTTTTAATGATTGCCATTCTATCTGGTGTGAGATGGTATCTCATTGTGGTTTTGATTTGCATTTCTCTCATGGCCAGTGATGGTGAGCATTTTTTCACGTGTTTTTTGGCTGCATAAATGTCTTCTTTTGAGGAGTGTCTGTTCATGTCCTTCGCCCACTTTTTGATGGGGTTGTTTGGTGTTTTCTTGTAAATTTGTTGGAGTTCATTGTAGATTCTGGATATTAGCCCATTGTCAGATGAGTAGGTTGCGAAAATATTCTCCCATTTTGCAGGCTGCCTGTTCACTCTGACGGTATTTTCCTTTGCTGTGCAGAAGCTCTTTAGTTTAATTAGATCCCATTTGTCAATTTTGGCTTTTGTTGCCATTGCTTTTGGTGTTTTAGACATGAACTCCTTGCCCATGCCTATGTCCTGAATGGTATTGCCTAGGATTTCTTCTAGGGTTTTTATGGTTTTAGGTCTAACGTTTAAGTCTTTAATCCATGTTGAGTTGATTTTTGTATAAGGTGTAAGGAAGGGATCCAGTTTCAGCTTTCTACATGTGGCTAGCCAGTTTTCCCAGCACCATTTATAAATAGGGATTCCTTTCTCCATTTCTTGTTTTTGTCAGGTTTGTCAAAGATCAGATAGTTGTAGATATGTGGCATTATTTCTGACGGCTCTGTTCTGTTCCATTGATCTATATCTCTGTTTTGGTACCAGTACCATGCTGTTTGGGTTACTGTAGCCTTGTAGTATAGTTTGAAGTCAGGTAGCGTGATGCCTCCAGCTTTGTTCTTTTGGCTGAGGATTGACTTGGTGATGCGGGCTCTTTTTTGGTTCCATATGAACTTTAAAGTAGTTTTTTCCAATTCTGTGAAGAAAGTCATTGGTAACTTGGTGGGGATGGCATTGAATCTGTAAATTACCTTGGGAAGGATGGCCATTTTCATGATATTGATTCTTCCTACCCATGAGCATGGAATGCTCTTCCATTTGTTTGTATCCTCTTTTATTTCCTTGAGCAGTGGTTTGTAGTTTTCTCCTTGAAGAGGTCCTTCACATCCCTTGTAAGTTGGATTCCTAGGTATTTTATTATCCTTGAAGCAATTGTGAATGGGAGTTCACTCATGATTTGGCTCTCTGTTTGTCTGTTATTGATGTATAAGAATGCTTGTGATTTTTGTACCTTGATGTTGTATCCTGAGACTTTGCTGAAGTTGCTTATCAGCTTAAGGAGATTTTGGGCTGAGACAATGGGGTTTTCTAGATATACTATCACGTCATCTGCAAACAGGGACAATTTGACTTCCTTTTCTCCTAATTGAATACCCTTGATTTCCTTCTCTTGCCTAATTGCCCTGGCCAGAACTTCCAACACTATGTTGAATAGAAGTGGTGAGAGAGGGCATCCCTGTCTTGTGCCAGTTTTCAAAGTGAATGCTTCCAGTTTTTGCCCATTCAGTATGATATTGGCTGTGGGTTTGTCATAAATAGCTCCTATTATTTTGAGATACGACCCATCAATACCTAATTTATTGAGAGTTTTCAGCATGAAGGGTTGTTGAATTTTGTCAAAGGCCTTTACTTCATGTATTGAGATAATCATGTGGTTTTTGACTTTGGTTCTGTTTATATGCTGGATTACATTTATTGATTTGCGTATGTTGAACCAGCCTTGCATCCCAGGGATGAAGCCCACTTGATCATGGTGGATAAGCTGTTTGATGTGCTGCTGGATTCGGTTTGCCAGTAATTTATTGAGGATTTTTGCATCAATATTCATCAAGGATATTGGTCTAAAATTCTCTTTTTTGGTTGTGTCTCTGCCCAGCTTTGGTATCAGCATGATGCTGGCCTCATAAAATGAGTTAGGAAGGATTCCCTCTTTTTCTATTGATTGGAATAGTTTCTGAAGTAATGGTTCCAGTTCCTCCTTGTACCTCTGGTAGAATTCGGCTGTGAACCCATCTGATCCTGGACTCTTTTTGGTTGGTAAGCCATTGATTATTGCGGCAATTTCTGCTCCTGTTATTAGTCTATTCAGAGATTCAACTTCTTCCTGGTTTAGTCATGGGAGAGTGTATGTGTCGAGGAATTTATACCTTTTTTTTTTTTAATTTTTCTTCTTTTTATCATTATTATTATTATTATTATCATTATTATTATTATTATACTTTAGGCTCTATGGTACATGTGCACAACGTGCAGGTAAGCTACATATGTCTACATGTGCCATGCTGGTGCGCTGCACCCACCAACTCGTCATCTAGCATTAGGTATATCTCCCAATGCTGTCCCTCGCCCCTCCCCCCACGCCACCACAGTCCCCGAAGTGTGATGTTCCCCTTCCTGTGTCCATGTGTTCTCATTGTTCAATTCCCACCTATGAGTGAGAATATGTGGTGTTTGGTTTTTTGTTCTTGCGATAGTTTACTGAGAACGATGATTTCCAATTTCATCCATGTCCCTACAAAGGATATGAACTCATCCTTTTTTATGGCTGCCTAGTATTCCATGGTGTATATGTGCCAGATTTTCTTAATCCAGTCTATCACTGTTGGACATTTGGGTTGGTTCCAAGTCTTTGCTGTTGTGTGTAATGCCGAAATAAACATACGTGTGCATGTGTCTTTATAGCAGCATGATTTATAGTCCTTTGGGTATATACTCAGTAATGGGATGGCTGGGTCAAATGGAATTTCTAGTTCTAGATCCCTGAGGAATCGCCACAGTGACCTCCACAAGGGTTGAACTAGTTTACAGTCCCACCAACAGTGTAAAAGTGTTCCTATTTCTCCACATCCTCTCCAGCACCTGTTGTTTCCTGACTTTTTAATGATTGCCATTCTATCTGGTGTGAGATGGTATCTCATTGTGGTTTTGATTTGCATTTCTCTCATGGCCAGTGATGGTGAGCATTTTTTCACGTGTTTTTTGGCTGCATAAATGTCTTCTTTTGAGGAGTGTCTGTTCATGTCCTTCGCCCACTTTTTGATGGGGTTGTTTGCTGTTTTCTTGTAAATTTGTTGGAGTGCATTGTAGATTCTGGATATTAGCCCTTTGTCAGATGAGTAGGTTGCGAAAATTTTCTCCCATTTTGTAGGTTGCCTGTTCACTCTGACGGGAGTTTCCTTTGCTGTGCAGAAGCTCTTTAGTTTAATTAGATCCCATTTGTCAATTTTGGCTTTTGTTGCCATTGCTTTTGGTGTTTTAGACATGAACTCCTTGCCCATGCCTATGTCCTGAATGGTATTGCCTAGGTTTTCTTCTAGGGTTTTTATGGTTTTAGGTCTAACGTTTAAGTCTTTAATCCATGTTGAGTTGATTTTTGTATAAGGTGTAAGGAAGGGATCCAGTTTCAGCTTTCTACATGTGGCTAGCCAGTTTTCCCAGCACCATTTATTAAATAGGGATTCCTTTCTCCATTTCTTGTTTTTGTCAGGTTTGTCAAAGATCAGATAGTTGTAGATATGTGGCATTATTTCTGACGGCTCTGTTCTGTTCCATTGATCTATATCTCTGTTTTGGTACCAGTACCATGCTGTTTGGGTTACTGTAGCCTTGTAGTATAGTTTGAAGTCAGGTAGCGTGATGCCTCCAGCTTTGTTCTTTTGGCTGAGGATTGACTTGGTGATGCGGGCTCTTTTTTGGTTCCATATGAACTTTAAAGTAGTTTTTTCCAATTCTGTGAAGAAAGTCATTGGTAACTTGGTGGGGATGGCATTGAATCTGTAAATTACCTTGGGAAGGATGGCCATTTTCTTGATATTGATTCTTCCTACCCATGAGCATGGAATGTTCTTCCATTTGTTTGTATCCTCTTTTATTTCCTTGAGCAGTGGTTTGTAGTTTTCTCCTTGAAGAGGTCCTTCACATCCCTTGTAAGTTGGATTCCTAGGTATTTTATTATCCTTGAAGCAATTGTGAATGGGAGTTCACTCATGATTTGGCTCTCTGTTTGTCTGTTATTGATGTATAAGAATGCTTGTGATTTTTGTACATTGATGTTGTATCCTGAGACTTTGCTGAAGTTGCTTATCAGCTTAAGGAGATTTTGGGCTGAGACAATGGGGTTTTCTAGATATACTATCACGTCATCTGCAAACAGGGACAATTTGACTTCCTTTTCTCCTAATTGAATACCCTTGATTTCCTTCTCTTGCCTAATTGCCCTGGCCAGAACTTCCAACACTATGTTGAATAGAAGTGGTGAGAGAGGGCATCCCTGTCTTGTGCCAGTTTTCAAAGTGAATGCTTCCAGTTTTTGCCCATTCAGTATGATATTGGCTGGGGGTTTGTCATAAATAGCTCTTATTATTTTGAGATACGACCCATCAATACCTAATTTATTGAGAGTTTTTAGCATGAAGGGTTGTTGAATTTTGTCAAAGGCCTTTACTTCATGTATTGAGATAATCATGTGGTTTTTGACTTTGGTTCTGTTTATATGCTGGATTACATTTATTGATTTGCGTATATTGAACCAGCCTTGCATCCCAGGGATGAAGCCCACTTGATCATGGTGGATAAGCTGTTTGATGTGCTGCTGGATTCGGTTTGCCAGTAATTTATTGAGGATTTTTGCATCAATATTCATCAAGGATATTGGTCTAAAATTCTCTTTTTTGGTTGTGTCTCTGCCCAGCTTTGGTATCAGCATGATGCTGGCCTCATAAAATGAGTTAGGAAGGATTCCCTCTTTTTCTATTGATTGGAATAGTTTCTGAAGTAATGGTTCCAGTTCCTCCTTGTACCTCCGGTAGAATTCGGCTGTGAACCCATCTGATCCTGGACTCTTTTTGGTTGGTAAGCCATTGATTATTGCCGCAATTTCAGCTCCTGTTATTAGTCTATTCAGAGATTCAACTTCTTCCTGGTTTAGTCATGGGAGAGTGTATGTGTCGAGGAATTTATACCTTTCTTTTTTTTTTTAATTTTTCTTCTTTTTCTCATTATTATTATTATTATTATCATTATTATTATTATTATACTTTAGGCTCTATGGTACGTGTGCGCTACGTGCAGGTAAGCTACATATGTCTACATGTGCCATGCTGGTGCGCTGCACCCACCAACTCGTCATCTAGCATTAGGTATATCTCCCAATGCTGTCCCTCCCCCCTCCCCCCACGCCACCACAGTCCCCGAAGTGTGATGTTCCCCTTCCTGTGTCCATGTGTTCTCATTGTTCAATTCCCACCTATGAGTGAGAATATGTGGTGTTTGGTTTTTTGTTCTTGCGATAGTTTACTGAGAACGATGATTTCCAATTTCATCCATGTCCCTACAAAGGATATGAACTCATCATTTTTTATGGCTGCCTAGTATTCCATGGTGTATATGTGCCACATTTTCTTAATCCAGTCTATCACTGTTGGACATTTGGGTTGGTTCCAAGTCTTTGCTGTTGTGTATAATGCCGCAATAAACATACGTGTGCATTTGTCTTTATAGCAGCATGATTTATAGTCCTTTGGGTATATACCCAGTAATGGGATGGCTGGGTCAAATGGAATTTCTAGTTCTAGATCCCTGAGGAATCGCCACAGTGACCTCCACAAGGGTTGAACTAGTTTACAGTCCCACCAACAGTGTAAAAGTGTTCCTATTTCTCCACATCCTCTCCAGCACCTGTTGTTTCTTGACTTTTTAATGATTGCCATTCTATCTGGTGTGAGATGGTATCTCATTGTGGTTTTGATTTGCATTTCTCTCATGGCCAGTGATGGTGAGCATTTTTTCACGTGTTTTTTGGCTGCATAAATGTCTTCTTTTGAGGAGTGTCTGTTCATGTCCTTCGCCCACTTTTTGATGGGGTTGTTTGGTGTTTTCTTGTAAATTTGTTGGAGTGCATTGTAGATTCTGGATATTAGCCCTTTGTCAGATGAGTAGGTTTCGAAAATTTTCTCCCATTTTGTAGGTTGCCTGTTCACTCTGACGGGAGTTTCCTTTGCTGTGCAGAAGCTCTTTAGTTTAATTAGATCCCATTTGTCAATTTTGGCTTTTGTTGCCATTGCTTTTGGTGTTTTAGACATGAACTCCTTGCCCATGCCTATGTCCTGAATGGTATTGCCTAGGTTTTCTTCTAGGGTTTTTATGGTTTTAGGTCTAACGTTTAAGTCTTTAATCCATGTTGAGTTGATTTTTGTATAAGGTGTAAGGAAGGGATCCAGTTTCAGCTTTCTACATGTGGCTAGCCAGTTTTCCCAGCACCATTTATTAAATAGGGATTCCTTTCTCCATTTCTTGTTTTTGTCAGGTTTGTCAAAGATCAGATAGTTGTAGATATGTGGCATTATTTCTGACGGCTCTGTTCTGTTCCATTGATCTATATCTCTGTTTTGGTACCAGTACCATGCTGTTTGGGTTACTGTAGCCTTGTAGTATAGTTTGAAGTCAGGTAGCGTGATGCCTCCAGCTTTGTTCTTTTGGCTGAGGATTGACTTGGTGATGCGGGCTCTTTTTTGGTTCCATATGAACTTTAAAGTAGTTTTTTCCAATTCTGTGAAGAAAGTCATTGGTAACTTGGTGGGGATGGCATTGAATCTGTAAATTACCTTGGGAAGGATGGCCATTTTCTTGATATTGATTCTTCCTACCCATGAGCATGGAATGTTCTTCCATTTGTTTGTATCCTCTTTTATTTCCTTGAGCAGTGGTTTGTAGTTTTCTCCTTGAAGAGGTCCTTCACATCCCTTGTAAGTTGGATTCCTAGGTATTTTATTATCCTTGAAGCAATTGTGAATGGGAGTTCACTCATGATTTGGCTCTCTGTTTGTCTGTTATTGATGTATAAGAATGCTTGTGATTTTTGTACATTGATGTTGTATCCTGAGACTTTGCTGAAGTTGCTTATCAGCTTAAGGAGATTTTGGGCTGAGACAATGGGGTTTTCTAGATATACTATCACGTCATCTGCAAACAGGGACAATTTGACTTCCTTTTCTCCTAATTGAATACCCTTGATTTCCTTCTCTTGCCTAATTGCCCTGGCCAGAACTTCCAACACTATGTTGAATAGAAGTGGTGAGAGAGGGCATCCCTGTCTTGTGCCAGTTTTCAAAGTGAATGCTTCCAGTTTTTGCCCATTCAGTATGATATTGGCTGGGGGTTTGTCATAAATAGCTCTTATTATTTTGAGATACGACCCATCAATACCTAATTTATTGAGAGTTTTTAGCATGAAGGGTTGTTGAATTTTGTCAAAGGCCTTTACTTCATGTATTGAGATAATCATGTGGTTTTTGACTTTAGTTCTGTTTATATGCTGGATTACATTTATTGATTTGCGTATATTGAACCAGCCTTGCATCCCAGGGATGAAGCCCACTTGATCATGGTGGATAAGCTGTTTGATGTGCTGCTGGATTCGGTTTGCCAGTAATTTATTGAGGATTTTTGCATCAATATTCATCAAGGATATTGGTCTAAAATTCTCTTTTTTGGTTGTGTCTCTGCCCAGCTTTGGTATCAGCATGATGCTGGCCTCATAAAATGAGTTAGGAAGGATTCCCTCTTTTTCTATTGATTGGAATAGTTTCTGAAGTAATGGTTCCAGTTCCTCCTTGTACCTCCGGTAGAATTCGGCTGTGAACCCATCTGATCCTGGACTCTTTTTGGTTGGTAAGCCATTGATTATTGCCGCAATTTCAGCTCCTGTTATTAGTCTATTCAGAGATTCAACTTCTTCCTGGTTTAGTCATGGGAGAGTGTATGTGTCGAGGAATTTATACCTTTCTTTTTTTTTTTAATTTTTCTTCTTTTTCTCATTATTATTATTATTATTATCATTATTATTATTATTATACTTTAGGCTCTATGGTACGTGTGCGCTACGTGCAGGTAAGCTACATATGTCTACATGTGCCATGCTGGTGCGCTGCACCCACCAACTCGTCATCTAGCATTAGGTATATCTCCCAATGCTGTCCCTCCCACCTCCCCCCAAGCCACCACAGTCCCCGAAGTGTGATGTTCCCCTTCCTGTGTCCATGTGTTCTCATTGTTCAATTCCCACCTATGAGTGAGAATATGTGGTGTTTGGTTTTTTGTTCTTGCGATAGTTTACTGAGAACGATGATTTCCAATTTCATCCATGTCCCTACAAAGGATATGAACTCATCATTTTTTATGGCTGCCTAGTATTCCATGGTGTATATGTGCCACATTTTCTTGATCCAGTCTATCACTGTTGGACATTTGGGTTGGTTCCAAGTCTTTGCTGTTGTGTATAATGCCGCAATAAACATACGTGTGCATGTGTCTTTATAGCAGCATGATTTATAGTCCTTTGGGTATATACCCAGTAATGGGATGGCTGGGTCAAATGGAATTTCTAGTTCTAGATCCCTGAGGAATCGCCACAGTGACCTCCACAAGGGTTGAACTAGTTTACAGTCCCACCAACAGTGTAAAAGTGTTCCTATTTCTCCACATCCTCTCCAGCACCTGTTGTTTCTTGACTTTTTAATGATTGCCATTCTATCTGGTGTGAGATGGTATCTCATTGTGGTTTTGATTTGCATTTCTCTCATGGCCAGTGATGGTGAGCATTTTTTCACGTGTTTTTTGGCTGCATAAATGTCTTCTTTTGAGGAGTGTCTGTTCATGTCCTTCGCCCACTTTTTGATGGGGTTGTTTGGTGTTTTCTTGTAAATTTGTTGGAGTGCATTGTAGATTCTGCATATTAGCCCTTTGTCAGATGAGTAGGTTGCGAAAATTTTCTCCCATTTTGTAGGTTGCCTGTTCACTCTGACGGTAGTTTCCTTTGCTGTGCAGAAGCTCTTTAGTTTAATTAGATCCCATTTGTCAATTTTGGCTTTTGTTGCCATTGCTTTTGGTGTTTTAGACATGAACTCCTTGCCCATGCCTATGTCCTGAATGGTATTGCCTAGGTTTTCTTCTAGGGTTTTTATGGTTTTAGGTCTAACGTTTAAGTCTTTAATCCATGTTGAGTTGATTTTTGTATAAGGTGTAAGGAAGGGATCCAGTTTCAGCTTTCTACATGTGGCTAGCCAGTTTTCCCAGCACCATTTATTAAATAGGGATTCCTTTCTCCATTTCTTGTTTTTGTCAGGTTTGTCAAAGATCAGATAGTTGTAGATATGTGGCATTATTTCTGACGGCTCTGTTCTGTTCCATTGATCTATATCTCTGTTTTGGTACCAGTACCATGCTGTTTGGGTTACTGTAGCCTTGTAGTATAGTTTGAAGTCAGGTAGCGTGATGCCTCCAGCTTTGTTCTTTTGGCTGAGGATTGACTTGGTGATGCGGGCTCTTTTTTGGTTCCATATGAACTTTAAAGTAGTTTTTTCCAATTCTGTGAAGAAAGTCATTGGTAACTTGGTGGGGATGGCATTGAATCTGTAAATTACCTTGGGAAGGATGGCCATTTTCATGATATTGATTCTTCCTACCCATGAGCATGGAAAGTTCTTCCATTTGTTTGTATCCTCTTTTATTTCCTTGAGCAGTGGTTTGTAGTTTTCTCCTTGAAGAGGTCCTTCACATCCCTTGTAAGTTGGATTCCTAGGTATTTTATTCTCTTTGAAGCAATTGTGAATGGGAGCTCACTCATGATTTGGCTCTCTGTTTGTCTGTTATTGATGTATAAGAATGCTTGTGATTTTTGTACATTGATGTTGTATCCTGAGACTTTGCTGAAGTTGCTTATCAGCTTAAGGAGATTTTGGGCTGAGACAATGGGGTTTTCTAGATATACTATCACGTCATCTGCAAACAGGGACAATTTGACTTCCTTTTCTCCTAATTGAATACCCTTGATTTCCTTCTCTTGCCTAATTGCCCTGGCCAGAACTTCCAACACTATGTTGAATAGAAGTGGTGAGAGAGGGCTTCCCTGTCTTGTGCCAGTTTTCAAAGTGAATGCTTCCAGTTTTTGCCCATTCAGTATGATATTGGCTGTGGGTTTGTCATAAATAGCTCTTATTATTTTGAGATACGACCCATCAATACCTAATTTATTGAGAGTTTTTAGCATGAAGGGTTGTTGAATTTTGTCAAAGGCCTTTACTTCATGTATTGAGATAATCATGTGGTTTTTGACTTTGGTTCTGTTTATATGCTGGATTACATTTATTGATTTGCGTATATTGAACCAGCCTTGCATCCCAGGGATGAAGCCCACTTGATCATGGTGGATAAGCTGTTTGATGTGCTGCTGGATTCGGTTTGCCAGTAATTTATTGAGGATTTTTGCATCAATATTCATCAAGGATATTGGTCTAAAATTCTCTTTTTTGGTTGTGTCTCTGCCCAGCTTTGGTATCAGCATGATGCTGGCCTCATAAAATGAGTTAGGAAGGATTCCCTCTTTTTCTATTGATTGGAATAGTTTCTGAAGTAATGGTTCCAGTTCCTCCTTGTACCTCCGGTAGAATTCGGCTGTGAACCCATCTGATCCTGGACTCTTTTTGGTTGGTAAGCCATTGATTATTGCCGCAATTTCAGCTCCTGTTATTAGTCTATTCAGAGATTCAACTTCTTCCTGGTTTAGTCATGGGAGAGTGTATGTGTCGAGGAATTTATACCTTTCTTTTTTTTTAAATTTTTCTTCTTTTTATCATTATTATTATTATTATTATCATTATTATTATTATTATACTTTAGGCTCTATGGTACATGTGCGCAACGTGCAGGTAAGCTACATATGTCTACATGTGCCATGCTGGTGCGCTGCACCCTCCAACTCGTCATCTAGCATTAGGTATATCTCCCAATGCTGTCCCTCCCCCCTCCCCCCACGCCACCACAGTCCCCGAAGTGTGATGTTCCCCTTCCTGTGTCCATGTGTTCTCATTGTTCAATTCCCACCTATGAGTGAGAATATGTGGTGTTTGGTTTTTTGTTCTTGCGATAGTTTACTGAGAACGATGATTTCCAATTTCATCCGTGTCCCTACAAAGGATATGAACTCATCCTTTTTTATGGCTGCCTAGTATTCCATGGTGTATATGTGCCACATTTTCTTAATCCAGTCTATCACTGTTGGACATTTGGGTTGGTTCCAAGTCTTTGCTGTTGTGTATAATGCCGCAATAAACATACGTGTGCATGTGTCTTTATAGCAGCATGATTTATAGTCCTTTGGGTATATACCCAGTAATGGGATGGCTGGGTCAAATGGAATTTCTAGTTCTAGATCCCTGAGGAATCGCCACAGTGACCTCCACAAGGGTTGAACTAGTTTACAGTCCCACCAACAGTGTAAAAGTGTTCCTATTTCTCCACATCCTCTCCAGCAGCTGTTGTTTCCTGACTTTTTAATGATTGCCATTCTATCTGGTGTGAGATGGTATCTCATTGTGGTTTTGATTTGCATTTCTCTCATGGCCAGTGATGGTGAGCATTTTTTCACGTGTTTTTTTTCTGCATAAATGTCTTCTTTTGAGGAGTGTCTGTTCATGTCCTTCGCCCACTTTTTGATGGGGTTGTTTGGTGTTTTCTTGTAAATTTGTTGGAGTTCATTGTAGATTCTGGATATTAGCCCATTGTCAGATGAGTAGGTTGCGAAAATATTCTCCCATTTTGCAGGCTGCCTGTTCACTCTGACGGTACTTTCCTTTGCTGTGCAGAAGCTCTTTAGTTTAATTAGATCCCATTTGTCAATTTTGGCTTTTGTTGCCATTGCTTTTGGTGTTTTAGACATGAACTCCTTGCCCATGCCTATGTCCTGAATGGTATTGCCTAGGATTTCTTCTAGGGTTTTTATGGTTTTAGGTCTAACGTTTAAGTCTTTAATCCATGTTGAGTTGATTTTTGTATAAGGTGTAAGGAAGGGATCCAGTTTCAGCTTTCTACATGTGGCTAGCCAGTTTTCCCAGCACCATTTATTAAATAGGGATTCCTTTCTCCATTTCTTGTTTTTGTCAGGTTTGTCAAAGATCAGATAGTTGTAGATATGTGGCATTATTTCTGACGGCACTGTTCTGTTCCATTGATCTATATCTCTGTTTTGGTACCAGTACCATGCTGTTTGGGTTACTGTAGCCTTGTAGTATAGTTTGAAGTCAGGTAGCGTGATGCCTCCAGCTTTGTTCTTTTGGCTGAGGATTGACTTGGTGATGCGGGCTCTTTTTTGGTTCCATATGAACTTTAAAGTAGTTTTTTCCAATTCTGTGAAGAAAGTCATTGGTAACTTGGTGGGGATGGCATTGAATCTGTAAATTACCTTGGGAAGGATGGCCATTTTCATGATATTGATTCTTCCTACCCATGAGCATGGAATGCTCTTCCATTTGTTTGTATCCTCTTTTATTTCCTTGAGCAGTGGTTTGTAGTTTTCTCCTTGAAGAGGTCCTTCACATCCCTTGTAAGTTGGATTCCTAGGTATTTTATTATCCTTGAAGCAATTGTGAATGGGAGTTCACTCATGATTTGGCTCTCTGTTTGTCTGTTATTGATGTATAAGAATGCTTGTGATTTTTGTACCTTGATGTTGTATCCTGAGACTTTGCTGAAGTTGCTTATCAGCTTAAGGAGATTTTGGGCTGAGACAATGGGGTTTTCTAGATATACAATCACGTCATCTGCAAACAGGGACAATTTGACTTCCTTTTCTCCTAATTGAATACCCTTGATTTCCTTCTCTTGCCTAATTGCCCTGGCCAGAACTTCCAACACTATGTTGAATAGAAGTGGTGAGAGAGGGCATCCCTGTCTTGTGCCAGTTTTCAAAGTGAATGCTTCCAGTTTTTGCCCATTCAGTATGATATTGGCTGTGGGTTTGTCATAAATAGCTCCTATTATTTTGAGATACGACCCATCAATACCTAATTTATTGAGAGTTTTCAGCATGAAGGGTTGTTGAATTTTGTCAAAGGCCTTTACTTCATGTATTGAGATAATCATGTGGTTTTTGACTTTGGTTCTGTTTATATGCTGGATTACATTTATTGATTTGCGTATGTTGAACCAGCCTTGCATCCCAGGGATGAAGCCCACTTGATCATGGTGGATAAGCTGATTGATGTGCTGCTGGATTCGGTTTGCCAGTAATTTATTGAGGATTTTTGCATCAATATTCATCAAGGATATTGGTCTAAAATTCTCTTTTTTGGTTGTGTCTCTGCCCAGCTTTGGTATCAGCATGATGCTGGCCTCATAAAATGAGTTAGGAAGGATTCCCTCTTTTTCTATTGATTGGAATAGTTTCTGAAGTAATGGTTCCAGTTCCTCCTTGTACCTCCGGTAGAATTCGGGTGTGATCCCATCTGATCCTGGACTCTTTTTGGTTGGTAAGCCATTGATTATTGCCGCAATTTCAGCTCCTGTTATTAGTCTATTCAGAGATTCAACTTCTTCCTGGTTTAGTCATGGGAGAGTGTATGTGTCGAGGAATTTATACCTTTCTTTTTTTTTTTTAATTTTTCTTCTTTTTATCATTATTATTATTATTATTATCATTATCATTATTATTATACTTTAGGCTCTATGGTACATGTGCGCAAAGTGCAGGTAAGCTACATATGTATACATGTGACATGCTGGTGCGCTGCACCCACCAACTCGTCATCTAGCATTAGGTATATCTCCCAATGCTGTCCCTCACCCCTCCCCCCACGCCACCACAGTCCCCGAAGTGTGATGTTCCCCTTCCTGTGTCCATGTGTTCTCATTGTTCAATTCCCACCTATGAGTGAGAATATGTGGTGTTTGGTTTTTTGTTCTTGCGATAGTTTACTGAGAACGATGATTTCCAATTTCATCCATGTCCCTACAAAGGATATGAACTCATCCTTTTTTATGGCTGCCTAGTATTCCATGGTGTATATGTGCCACATTTTCTTAATCCAGTCTATCTCTGTTGGACATTTAGGTTGGTTCCAAGTCTTTGCTGTTGTGTATAATGCCGAAATAATCATACGTGTGCATGTGTCTTTATAGCAGCATGATTTATAGTCCTTTGGGTATATACCCAGTAATGGGATGGCTGGGTCAAATGGAATTTCTACTTCTAGATCCCTGAGGAATCGCCACAGTGACCTCCACAAGGGTTGAACTAGTTTACAGTCCCACCAACAGTGTAAAAGTGTTCCTATTTCTCCACATCCTCTCCAGCACCTGTTGTTTCCTGACTTTTTAATGATTGCCATTCTATCTGGTGTGAGATGGTATCTCATTGTGGTTTTGATTTGCATTTCTCTCATGGCCAGTGATGGTGAGCATTTTTTCACGTGTTTTTTGGCTGCATAAATGTCTTCTTTTGAGGAGTGTCTGTTCATGTCCTTCGCCCACTTTTTGATGGGGTTGTTTGCTGTTTTCTTGTAAATTTGTTGGAGTGCATTGTAGATTCTGGATATTAGCCCTTTGTCAGATGAGTAGGTTGCGAAAATTTTCTCCCATTTTGTAGGTTGCCTGTTCACTCTGACGGGAGTTTCCTTTGCTGTGCAGAAGCTCTTTAGTTTAATTAGATCCCATTTGTCAATTTTGGCTTTTGTTGCCATTGCTTTTGGTGTTTTAGACATGAACTCCTTGCCCATGCCTATGTCCTGAATGGTATTGCCTAGGTTTTCTTCTAGGGTTTTTATGGTTTTAGGTCTAACGTTTAAGTCTTTAATCCATGTTGAGTTGATTTTTGTATAAGGTGTAAGGAAGGGATCCAGTTTCAGCTTTCTACATGTGGCTAGCCAGTTTTCCCAGTACCATTTATTAAATAGGGATTCCTTTCTCCATTTCTTGTTTTTGTCAGGTTTGTCAAAGATCAGATAGTTGTAGATATGTGGCATTATTTCTGACGGCTCTGTTCTGTTCCATTGATCTATATCTCTGTTTTGGTACCAGTACCATGCTGTTTGGTTTACTGTAGCCTTGTAGTATAGTTTGAAGTCAGGTAGCGTGATGCCTCCAGCTTTGTTCTTTTGGCTGAGGATTGACTTGGTGATGCGGGCTCTTTTTTGGTTCCATATGAACTTTAAAGTAGTTTTTTCCAATTCTGTGAAGAAAGTCATTGGTAACTTGGTAGGGATGGCATTGAATCTGTAAATTACCTTGGGAAGGATGGCCATTTTCATGATATTGATTCTTCCTACCAATGAGCATGGAATATTCTTCCATTTGTTTGTATCCTCTTTTATTTCCTTGAGCAGTGGTTTGTAGTTTTCTCCTTGAAGAGGTCCTTCACATCCCTTGTAAGTTGGATTCCTAGGTATTTTATTATCCTAGAAGCAATTGTGAATGGGAGTTCACTCATGATTTGGCTCTCTGTTTGTGTGTTATTGATGTATAAGAATGCTTGTGATTTTTGTACATTGATGTTGTATCCTGAGACTTTGCTGAAGTTGCTTATCAGCTTAAGGAGATTTTGGGCTGAGACAATGGGGTTTTCTAGATATACTATCACGTCATCTGCAAACAGGGACAATTTGACTTCCTTTTCTCCTAATTGAATACCCTTGATTTCCTTCTCTTGCCTAATTGCCCTGGCCAGAACTTCCAACACTATGTTGAATAGAAGTGGTGAGAGAGGGCATCCCTGTCTTGTGCCAGTTTTCAAAGTGAATGCTTCCAGTTTTTGCCCATTCAGTATGATATTGGCTGTGGGTTTGTCATAAATAGCTCCTATTATTTTGAGATACGACCCATCAATACCTAATTTATTGAGAGTTTTTAGCATGAAGGGTTGTTGAATTTTGTCAAAGGCCTTTACTTCATGTATTGAGATAATCATGTGGTTTTTGACTTTGGTTCTGTTTATATGCTGGATTACATTTATTGATTTGCGTATATTGAACCAGCCTTGCATCCCAGGGATGAAGCCCACTTGATCATGGTGGATAAGCTGTTTGATGTGCTGCTGGATTCGGTTTGCCAGCAATTTATTGAGGATTTTTGCATCAATATTCATCAAGGATATTGGTCTAAAATTCTCTTTTTTGGTTGTGTCTCTGCCCAGCTTTGGTATCAGCATGATGCTGGCCTCATAAAATGAGTTAGGAAGGATTCCCTCTTTTTCTATTGATTGGAATAGTTTCTGAAGTAATGGTTCCAGTTCCTCCTTGTACCTCCGGTAGAATTCGGCTGTGAACCCATCTGATCCTGGACTCTTTTTGGTTGGTAAGCCATTGATTATTGCGGCAATTTCTGCTCCTGTTATTAGTCTATTCAGAGATTCAAATTCTTCCTGGTTTAGTCATGGGAGAGTGTATGTGTCGAGGAATTTATACCTTTTTTTTTTTAATTTTTCTTCTTTTTATCATTATTATTATTATTATTATCATTATTATTATTATTATACTTTAGGCTCTATGGTACATGTGCGCAACGTGCAGGTAAGCTACATATGTCTACATGTGCCATGCTGGTGCGCTGCACCCACCAACTCGTCATCTAGCATTAGGTATATCTCCCAATGCTGTCCCTCGCCCCTCCCCCCACGCCACCACAGTCCCCGAAGTGTGATGTTCCCCTTCCTGTGTCCATGTGTTCTCATTGTTCAATTCCCACCTATGAGTGAGAATATGTGGTGTTTGGTTTTTTGTTCTTGCGATAGTTTACTGAGAACGATGATTTCCAATTTCATCCATGTCCCTACAAAGGATATGAACTCATCCTTTTTTATGGCTGCCTAGTATTCCATGGTGTATATGTGCCACATTTTCTTAATCCAGTCTATCACTGTTGGACATTTGGGTTGGTTCCAAGTCTTTGCTGTTGTGTGTAATGCCGTAATAAACATACGTGTGCATGTGTCTTTATAGCAGCATGATTTATAGTCCTTTGGGTATATACTCAGTAATGGGATGGCTGGGTCAAATGGAATTTCTACTTCTAGATCCCTGAGGAATCGCCACAGTGACCTCCACAAGGGTTGAACTAGTTTACAGTCCCACCAACAGTGTAAAAGTGTTCCTATTTCTCCACATCCTCTCCAGCACCTGTTGTTTCCTGACTTTTTAATGATTGCCATTCTATCTGGTGTGAGATGGTATCTCATTGTGGTTTTGATTTGCATTTCTCTCATGGCCAGTGATGGTGAGCATTTTTTCACGTGTTTTTTGGCTGCATAAATGTCTTCTTTTGAGGAGTGTCTGTTCATGTCCTTCCCCCACTTTTTGATGGGGTTGTTTGCTGTTTTCTTGTAAATTTGTTGGAGTGCATTGTAGATTCTGGATATTAGCCCTTTGTCAGATGAGTAGGTTGCGAAAATTTTCTCCCATTTTGTAGGTTGCCTGTTCACTCTGACGGGAGTTTCCTTTGCTGTGCAGAAGCTCTTTAGTTTAATTAGATCCCATTTGTCAATTTTGGCTTTTGTTGCCATTGCTTTTGGTGTTTTAGACATGAACTCCTTGCCCATGCCTATGTCCTGAATGGTATTGCCTAGGTTTTCTTCTTGGGTTTCTATGGTTTTAGGTCTAACGTTTAAGTCTTTAATCCATCTTGAGTTGATTTTTGTATAAGGTGTAAGGAAGGGATCCAGTATCAGCTTTCTACATGTGGCTAGCCAGTTTTCCCAGCACCATTTATTAAATAGGGAATCCTTTCTCCATTTCTTGTTTTTGTCAGGTTTGTCAAAGATCAGATAGTTGTAGATATGTGGCATTATTTCTGACGGCTCTGTTCTGTTCCATTGATCTAGATCTCTGTTTTGGTACCAGTACCATGCTGTTTGGGTTACTGTAGCCTTGTAGTATAGTTTGAAGTCAGGTAGCGTGATGCCTCCAGCTTTGTTCTTTTGGCTGAGGATTGACTTGGTGATGCGGGCTCTTTTTTGGTTCCATATGAACTTTAAAGTAGTTTTTTCCAATTCTGTGAAGAAAGTCATTGGTAACTTGGTGGGGATGGCATTGAATCTGTAAATTACCTTGGGAAGGATGGCCATTTTCATGATATTGATTCTTCCTACCCATGAGCATGGAAAGTTCTTCCATTTGTTTGTATCCTCTTTTATTTCCTTGAGCAGTGGTTTGTAGTTTTCTCCTTGAAGAGGTCCTTCACATCCCTTGTAAGTTGGATTCCTAGGTATTTTATTATCCTTGAAGCAATTGTGAATGGGAGTTCACTCATGATTTGGCTCTCTGTTTGTCTGTTATTGATGTATAAGAATGCTTGTGATTTTTGTACATTGATGTTGTATCCTGAGACTTTGCTGAAGTTGCTTATCAGCTTAAGGAGATTTTGGGCTGAGACAATGGGGTTTTCTAGATATACTATCACGTCATCTGCAAACAGGGACAATTTGACTTCCTTTTCTCCTAATTGAATACCCTTGATTTCCTTCTCTTGCCTAATTGCCCTGGCCAGAACTTCCAACACTATGTTGAATAGAAGTGGTGAGAGAGGGCATCCCTGTCTTGTGCCAGTTTTCAAAGTGAATGCTTCCAGTTTTTGCCCATTCAGTATGATATTGGCTGTGGGTTTGTCATAAATAGCTCCTATTATTTTGAGATACGACCCATCAATACCTAATTTATTGAGAGTTTTTAGCATGAAGGGTTGTTGAATTTTGTCAAAGGCCTTTACTTCATGTATTGAGATAATCATGTGGTTTTTGACTTTGGTTCTGTTTATATGCTGGATTACATTTATTGATTTGCGTATATTGAACCAGCCTTGCATCCCAGGGATGAAGCCCACTTGATCATGGTGGATAAGCTGTTTGATGTGCTGCTGGATTCGGTTTGCCAGCAATTTATTGAGGATTTTTGCATCAATATTCATCAAGGATATTGGTCTAAAATTCTCTTTTTTGGTTGTGTCTCTGCCCAGCTTTGGTATCAGCATGATGCTGGCCTCATAAAATGAGTTAGGAAGGATTCCCTCTTTTTCTATTGATTGGAATAGTTTCTGAAGTAATGGTTCCAGTTCCTCCTTGTACCTCCGGTAGAATTCGGCTGTGAACCCATCTGATCCTGGACTCTTTTTGGTTGGTAAGCCATTGATTATTGCGGCAATTTCTGCTCCTGTTATTAGTCTATTCAGAGATTCAAATTCTTCCTGGTTTAGTCATGGGAGAGTGTATGTGTCGAGGAATTTATACCTTTTTTTTTTTAATTTTTCTTCTTTTTATCATTATTATTATTATTATTATCATTATTATTATTATTATACTTTAGGCTCTATGGTACATGTGCGCAACGTGCAGGTAAGCTACATATGTCTACATGTGCCATGCTGGTGCGCTGCACCCACCAACTCGTCATCTAGCATTAGGTATATCTCCCAATGCTGTCCCTCGCCCCTCCCCCCACGCCACCACAGTCCCCGAAGTGTGATGTTCCCCTTCCTGTGTCCATGTGTTCTCATTGTTCAATTCCCACCTATGAGTGAGAATATGTGGTGTTTGGTTTTTTGTTCTTGCGATAGTTTACTGAGAACGATGATTTCCAATTTCATCCATGTCCCTACAAAGGATATGAACTCATCCTTTTTTATGGCTGCCTAGTATTCCATGGTGTATATGTGCCACATTTTCTTAATCCAGTCTATCACTGTTGGACATTTGGGTTGGTTCCAAGTCTTTGCTGTTGTGTGTAATGCCGTAATAAACATACGTGTGCATGTGTCTTTATAGCAGCATGATTTATAGTCCTTTGGGTATATACTCAGTAATGGGATGGCTGGGTCAAATGGAATTTCTACTTCTAGATCCCTGAGGAATCGCCACAGTGACCTCCACAAGGGTTGAACTAGTTTACAGTCCCACCAACAGTGTAAAAGTGTTCCTATTTCTCCACATCCTCTCCAGCACCTGTTGTTTCCTGACTTTTTAATGATTGCCATTCTATCTGGTGTGAGATGGTATCTCATTGTGGTTTTGATTTGCATTTCTCTCATGGCCAGTGATGGTGAGCATTTTTTCACGTGTTTTTTGGCTGCATAAATGTCTTCTTTTGAGGAGTGTCTGTTCATGTCCTTCGCCCACTTTTTGATGGGGTTGTTTGGTGTTTTCTTGTAAATTTGTTGGAGTGCATTGTAGATTCTGGATATTAGCCCTTTGTCAGATGAGTAGGTTGCGAAAATTTTCTCCCATTTTGTAGGTTGCCTGTTCACTCTGACGGTAGTTTCCTTTGCTGTGCAGAAGCTCTTTAGTTTAATTAGATCCCATTTGTCAATTTTGGCTTTTGTTGCCATTGCTTTTGGTGTTTTAGACATGAACTCCTTGCCCATGCCTATGTCCTGAATGGTATTGCCTAGGTTTTCTTCTAGGGTTTTTATGGTTTTAGGTCTAACGTTTAAGTCTTTAATCCATGTTGAGTTGATTTTTGTATAAGGTGTAAGGAAGGGATCCAGTTTCAGCTTTCTACATGTGGCTAGCCAGTTTTCCCAGCACCATTTATTAAATAGGGATTCCTTTCTCCATTTCTTGTTTTTGTCAGGTTTGTCAAAGATCAGATAGTTGTAGATATGTGGCATTATTTCTGACGGCTCTGTTCTGTTCCATTGATCTATATCTCTGTTTTGATACCAGTACCATGCTGTTTGGGTTACTGTAGCCTTGTAGTAGAGTTTGAAGTCAGGTAGCGTGATGCCTCCAGCTTTGTTCTTTTGGCTGAGGATTGACTTGGTGATGCGGGCTCTTTTTTGGTTCCATATGAACTTTAAAGTAGTTTTTTCCAATTCTGTGAAGAAAGTCATTGGTAACTTGGTGGGGATGGCATTGAATCTGTAAATTACCTTGGGAAGGATGGCCATTTTCATGATATTGATTCTTCCTACCCATGAGCATGGAAAGTTCTTCCATTTGTTTGTATCCTCTTTTATTTCCTTGAGCAGTGGTTTGTAGTTTTCTCCTTGAAGAGGTCCTTCACATCCCTTGTAAGTTGGATTCCTAGGTATTTTATTCTCTTTGAAGCAATTGTGAATGGGAGCTCACTCATGATTTGGCTCTCTGTTTGTCTGTTATTGATGTATAAGAATGCTTGTGATTTTTGTACATTGATGTTGTATCCTGAGACTTTGCTGAAGTTGCTTATCAGCTTAAGGAGATTTTGGGCTGAGACAATGGGGTTTTCTAGATATACTATCACGTCATCTGCAAACAGGGACAATTTGACTTCCTTTTCTCCTAATTGAATACCCTTGATTTCCTTCTCTTGCCTAATTGCCCTGGCCAGAACTTCCAACACTATGTTGAATAGAAGTGGTGAGAGAGGGCATCCCTGTCTTGTGCCAGTTTTCAAAGTGAATGCTTCCAGGTTTTGCCCATTCAGTATGATATTGGCTGGGGGTTTGTCATAAATAGCTCTTATTATTTTGAGATACGACCCATCAATACCTAATTTATTGAGAGTTTTTAGCATGAAGGGTTGTTGAATTTTGTCAAAGGCCTTTACTTCATGTATTGAGATAATCATGTGGTTTTTGACTTTGGTTCTGTTTATATGCTGGATTACATTTATTGATTTGCGTATATTGAACCAGCCTTGCATCCCAGGGATGAAGCCCACTTGATCATGGTGGATAAGCTGTTTGATGTGCTGCTGGATTCGGTTTGCCAGTAATTTATTGAGGATTTTTGCATCAATATTCATCAAGGATATTGGTCTAAAATTCTCTTTTTTGGTTGTGTCTCTGCCCAGCTTTGGTATCAGCATGATGCTGGCCTCATAAAATGAGTTAGGAAGGATTCCCTCTTTTTCTATTGATTGGAATAGTTTCTGAAGTAATGGTTCCAGTTCCTCCTTGTACCTCCGGTAGAATTCGGCTGTGAACCCATCTGATCCTGGACTCTTTTTGGTTGGTAAGCCATTGATTATTGCCGCAATTTCAGCTCCTGTTATTAGTCTATTCAGAGATTCAACTTCTTCCTGGTTTAGTCATGGGAGAGTGTATGTGTCGAGGAATTTATACCTTTCTTTTTTTTTTAATTTTTCTTCTTTTTATCATTATTATTATTATTATTATCATTATTATTTTTATTATACTTTAGGCTCTATGGTACGTGTGCGCTACGTGCAGGTAAGCTACATATGTCTACATGTGCCATGCTGGTGCGCTGCACCCACCAACTCGTCATCTAGCATTAGGTATATCTCCCAATGCTGTCCCTCCCCCCTCCCCCCACGCCACCACAGTCCCCGAAGTGTGATGTTCCCCTTCCTGTGTCCATGTGTTCTCATTGTTCAATTCCCACCTATGAGTGAGAATATGTGGTGTTTGGTTTTTTGTTCTTGCGATAGTTTACTGAGAACGATGATTTCCAATTTCATCCATGTCCCTACAAAGGATATGAACTCATCATTTTTTATGGCTGCCTAGTATTCCATGGTGTATATGTGCCACATTTTCTTAATCCAGTCTATCACTGTTGGACATTTGGGTTGGTTCCAAGTCTTTGCTGTTGTGTATAATGCCGCAATAAACATACGTGTGCATGTGTCTTTATAGCAGCATGATTTATAGTCCTTTGGGTATATACCCAGTAATGGGATGGCTGGGTCAAATGGAATTTCTAGTTCTAGATCCCTGAGGAATCGCCACAGTGACCTCCACAAGGGTTGAACTAGTTTACAGTCCCACCAACAGTGTAAAAGTGTTCCTATTTCTCCACATCCTCTCCAGCACCTGTTGTTTCTTGACTTTTTAATGATTGCCATTCTATCTGGTGTGAGATGGTATCTCATTGTGGTTTTGATTTGCATTTCTCTCATGGCCAGTGATGGTGAGCATTTTTTCACGTGCTTTTTGGCTGCATAAATGTCTTCTTTTGAGGAGTGTCTGTTCATGTCCTTCGCCCACTTTTTGATGGGGTTGTTTGGTGTTTTCTTGTAAATATGTTGGAGTGCATTGTAGATTCTGCATATTAGCCCTTTGTCAGATGAGTAGGTTGCGAAAATTTTCTCCCATTTTGTAGGTTGCCTGTTCACTCTGACGGTAGTTTCCTTTGCTGTGCAGAAGCTCTTTAGTTTAATTAGATCCCATTTGTCAATTTTGGCTTTTGTTGCCATTGCTTTTGGTGTTTTAGACATGAACTCCTTGCCCATGCCTATGTCCTGAATGGTATTGCCTAGGTTTTCTTCTAGGGTTTTTATGGTTTTAGGTCTAACGTTTAAGTCTTTAATCCATGTTGAGTTGATTTTTGTATAAGGTGTAAGGAAGGGATCCAGTTTCAGCTTTCTACATGTGGCTAGCCAGTTTTCCCAGCACCATTTATTAAATAGGGATTCCTTTCTCCATTTCTTGTTTTTGTCAGGTTTGTCAAAGATCAGATAGTTGTAGATATGTGGCATTATTTCTGACGGCTCTGTTCTGTTCCATTGATCTATATCTCTGTTTTGGTACCAGTACCATGCTGTTTGGGTTACTGTAGCCTTGTAGTATAGTTTGAAGTCAGGTAGCGTGATGCCTCCAGCTTTGTTCTTTTGGCTGAGGATTGACTTGGTGATGCGGGCTCTTTTTTGGTTCCATATGAACTTTAAAGTAGTTTTTTCCAATTCTGTGAAGAAAGTCATTGGTAACTTGGTGGGGATGGCATTGAATCTGTAAATTACCTTGGGAAGGATGGCCATTTTCATGATATTGATTCTTCCTACCCATGAGCATGGAAAGTTCTTCCATTTGTTTGTATCCTCTTTTATTTCCTTGAGCAGTGGTTTGTAGTTTTCTCCTTGAAGAGGTCCTTCACATCCCTTGTAAGTTGGATTCCTAGGTATTTTATTCTCTTTGAAGCAATTGTGAATGGGAGCTCACTCATGATTTGGCTCTCTGTTTGTCTGTTATTGATGTATAAGAATGCTTGTGATTTTTGTACATTGATGTTGTATCCTGAGACTTTGCTGAAGTTGCTTATCAGCTTAAGGAGATTTTGGGCTGAGACAATGGGGTTTTCTAGATATACTATCACGTCATCTGCAAACAGGGACAATTTGACTTCCTTTTCTCCTAATTGAATACCCTTGATTTCCTTCTCTTGCCTAATTGCCCTGGCCAGAACTTCCAACACTATGTTGAATAGAAGTGGTGAGAGAGGGCTTCCCTGTCTTGTGCCAGTTTTCAAAGTGAATGCTTCCAGTTTTTGCCCATTCAGTATGATATTGGCTGTGGGTTTGTCATAAATAGCTCTTATTATTTTGAGATACGACCCATCAATACCTAATTTATTGAGAGTTTTTAGCATGAAGGGTTGTTGAATTTTGTCAAAGGCCTTTACTTCATGTATTGAGATAATCATGTGGTTTTTGACTTTGGTTCTGTTTATATGCTGGATTACATTTATTGATTTGCGTATATTGAACCAGCCTTGCATCCCAGGGATGAAGCCCACTTGATCATGGTGGATAAGCTGTTTGATGTGCTGCTGGATTCGGTTTGCCAGCAATTTATTGAGGATTTTTGCATCAATATTCATCAAGGATATTGGTCTAAAATTCTCTTTTTTGGTTGTGTCTCTGCCCAGCTTTGGTATCAGCATGATGCTGGCCTCATAAAATGAGTTAGGAAGGATTCCCTCTTTTTCTATTGATTGGAATAGTTTCTGAAGTAATGGTTCCAGTTCCTCCTTGTACCTCCGGTAGAATTCGGCTGTGAACCCATCTGATCCTGGACTCTTTTTGGTTGGTAAGCCATTGATTATTGCGGCAATTTCTGCTCCTGTTATTAGTCTATTCAGAGATTCAAATTCTTCCTGGTTTAGTCATGGGAGAGTGTATGTGTCGAGGAATTTATACCTTTTTTTTTTTAATTTTTCTTCTTTTTATCATTATTATTATTATTATCATTATTATTATTATTATACTTTAGGCTCTATGGTACATGTGCGCAACGTGCAGGTAAGCTACATATGTCTACATGTGCCATGCTGGTGCGCTGCACCCACCAACTCGTCATCTAGCATTAGGTATATCTCCCAATGCTGTCCCTCGCCCCTCCCCCCACGCCACCACAGTCCCCGAAGTGTGATGTTCCCCTTCCTGTGTCCATGTGTTCTCATTGTTCAATTCCCACCTATGAGTGAGAATATGTGGTGTTTGGTTTTTTGTTCTTGCGATAGTTTACTGAGAACGATGATTTCCAATTTCATCCATGTCCCTACAAAGGATATGAACTCATCCTTTTTTATGGCTGCCTAGTATTCCATGGTGTATATGTGCCACATTTTCTTAATCCAGTCTATCACTGTTGGACATTTGGGTTGGTTCCAAGTCTTTGCTGTTGTGTGTAATGCCGTAATAAACATACGTGTGCATGTGTCTTTATAGCAGCATGATTTATAGTCCTTTGGGTATATACTCAGTAATGGGATGGCTGGGTCAAATGGAATTTCTACTTCTAGATCCCTGAGGAATCGCCACAGTGACCTCCACAAGGGTTGAACTAGTTTACAGTCCCACCAACAGTGTAAAAGTGTTCCTATTTCTCCACATCCTCTCCAGCACCTGTTGTTTCCTGACTTTTTAATGATTGCCATTCTATCTGGTGTGAGATGGTATCTCATTGTGGTTTTGATTTGCATTTCTCTCATGGCCAGTGATGGTGAGCATTTTTTCACGTGTTTTTTGGCTGCATAAATGTCTTCTTTTGAGGAGTGTCTGTTCATGTCCTTCGCCCACTTTTTGATGGGGTTGTTTGGTGTTTTCTTGTAAATTTGTTGGAGTGCATTGTAGATTCTGGATATTAGCCCTTTGTCAGATGAGTAGGTTGCGAAAATTTTCTCCCATTTTGTAGGTTGCCTGTTCACTCTGACGGTAGTTTCCTTTGCTGTGCAGAAGCTCTTTAGTTTAATTAGATCCCATTTGTCAATTTTGGCTTTTGTTGCCATTGCTTTTGGTGTTTTAGACATGAACTCCTTGCCCATGCCTATGTCCTGAATGGTATTGCCTAGGTTTTCTTCTAGGGTTTTTATGGTTTTAGGTCTAACGTTTAAGTCTTTAATCCATGTTGAGTTGATTTTTGTATAAGGTGTAAGGAAGGGATCCAGTTTCAGCTTTCTACATGTGGCTAGCCAGTTTTCCCAGCACCATTTATTAAATAGGGATTCCTTTCTCCATTTCTTGTTTTTGTCAGGTTTGTCAAAGATCAGATAGTTGTAGATATGTGGCATTATTTCTGACGGCTCTGTTCTGTTCCATTGATCTATATCTCTGTTTTGATACCAGTACCATGCTGTTTGGGTTACTGTAGCCTTGTAGTAGAGTTTGAAGTCAGGTAGCGTGATGCCTCCAGCTTTGTTCTTTTGGCTGAGGATTGACTTGGTGATGCGGGCTCTTTTTTGGTTCCATATGAACTTTAAAGTAGTTTTTTCCAATTCTGTGAAGAAAGTCATTGGTAACTTGGTGGGGATGGCATTGAATCTGTAAATTACCTTGGGAAGGATGGCCATTTTCATGATATTGATTCTTCCTACCCATGAGCATGGAAAGTTCTTCCATTTGTTTGTATCCTCTTTTATTTCCTTGAGCAGTGGTTTGTAGTTTTCTCCTTGAAGAGGTCCTTCACATCCCTTGTAAGTTGGATTCCTAGGTATTTTATTCTCTTTGAAGCAATTGTGAATGGGAGCTCACTCATGATTTGGCTCTCTGTTTGTCTGTTATTGATGTATAAGAATGCTTGTGATTTTTGTACATTGATGTTGTATCCTGAGACTTTGCTGAAGTTGCTTATCAGCTTAAGGAGATTTTGGGCTGAGACAATGGGGTTTTCTAGATATACTATCACGTCATCTGCAAACAGGGACAATTTGACTTCCTTTTCTCCTAATTGAATACCCTTGATTTCCTTCTCTTGCCTAATTGCCCTGGCCAGAACTTCCAACACTATGTTGAATAGAAGTGGTGAGAGAGGGCATCCCTGTCTTGTGCCAGTTTTCAAAGTGAATGCTTCCAGGTTTTGCCCATTCAGTATGATATTGGCTGGGGGTTTGTCATAAATAGCTCTTATTATTTTGAGATACGACCCATCAATACCTAATTTATTGAGAGTTTTTAGCATGAAGGGTTGTTGAATTTTGTCAAAGGCCTTTACTTCATGTATTGAGATAATCATGTGGTTTTTGACTTTGGTTCTGTTTATATGCTGGATTACATTTATTGATTTGCGTATATTGAACCAGCCTTGCATCCCAGGGATGAAGCCCACTTGATCATGGTGGATAAGCTGTTTGATGTGCTGCTGGATTCGGTTTGCCAGTAATTTATTGAGGATTTTTGCATCAATATTCATCAAGGATATTGGTCTAAAATTCTCTTTTTTGGTTGTGTCTCTGCCCAGCTTTGGTATCAGCATGATGCTGGCCTCATAAAATGAGTTAGGAAGGATTCCCTCTTTTTCTATTGATTGGAATAGTTTCTGAAGTAATGGTTCCAGTTCCTCCTTGTACCTCCGGTAGAATTCGGCTGTGAACCCATCTGATCCTGGACTCTTTTTGGTTGGTAAGCCATTGATTATTGCCGCAATTTCAGCTCCTGTTATTAGTCTATTCAGAGATTCAACTTCTTCCTGGTTTAGTCATGGGAGAGTGTATGTGTCGAGGAATTTATACCTTTCTTTTTTTTTTAATTTTTCTTCTTTTTATCATTATTATTATTATTATTATCATTATTATTTTTATTATACTTTAGGCTCTATGGTACGTGTGCGCTACGTGCAGGTAAGCTACATATGTCTACATGTGCCATGCTGGTGCGCTGCACCCACCAACTCGTCATCTAGCATTAGGTATATCTCCCAATGCTGTCCCTCCCCCCTCCCCCCACGCCACCACAGTCCCCGAAGTGTGATGTTCCCCTTCCTGTGTCCATGTGTTCTCATTGTTCAATTCCCACCTATGAGTGAGAATATGTGGTGTTTGGTTTTTTGTTCTTGCGATAGTTTACTGAGAACGATGATTTCCAATTTCATCCATGTCCCTACAAAGGATATGAACTCATCATTTTTTATGGCTGCCTAGTATTCCATGGTGTATATGTGCCACATTTTCTTAATCCAGTCTATCACTGTTGGACATTTGGGTTGGTTCCAAGTCTTTGCTGTTGTGTATAATGCCGCAATAAACATACGTGTGCATGTGTCTTTATAGCAGCATGATTTATAGTCCTTTGGGTATATACCCAGTAATGGGATGGCTGGGTCAAATGGAATTTCTAGTTCTAGATCCCTGAGGAATCGCCACAGTGACCTCCACAAGGGTTGAACTAGTTTACAGTCCCACCAACAGTGTAAAAGTGTTCCTATTTCTCCACATCCTCTCCAGCACCTGTTGTTTCTTGACTTTTTAATGATTGCCATTCTATCTGGTGTGAGATGGTATCTCATTGTGGTTTTGATTTGCATTTCTCTCATGGCCAGTGATGGTGAGCATTTTTTCACGTGCTTTTTGGCTGCATAAATGTCTTCTTTTGAGGAGTGTCTGTTCATGTCCTTCGCCCACTTTTTGATGGGGTTGTTTGGTGTTTTCTTGTAAATTTGTTGGAGTGCATTGTAGATTCTGCATATTAGCCCTTTGTCAGATGAGTAGGTTGCGAAAATTTTCTCCCATTTTGTAGGTTGCCTGTTCACTCTGACGGTAGTTTCCTTTGCTGTGCAGAAGCTCTTTAGTTTAATTAGATCCCATTTGTCAATTTTGGCTTTTGTTGCCATTGCTTTTGGTGTTTTAGACATGAACTCCTTGCCCATGCCTATGTCCTGAATGGTATTGCCTAGGTTTTCTTCTAGGGTTTTTATGGTTTTAGGTCTAACGTTTAAGTCTTTAATCCATGTTGAGTTGATTTTTGTATAAGGTGTAAGGAAGGGATCCAGTTTCAGCTTTCTACATGTGGCTAGCCAGTTTTCCCAGCACCATTTATTAAATAGGGATTCCTTTCTCCATTTCTTGTTTTTGTCAGGTTTGTCAAAGATCAGATAGTTGTAGATATGTGGCATTATTTCTGACGGCTCTGTTCTGTTCCATTGATCTATATCTCTGTTTTGGTACCAGTACCATGCTGTTTGGGTTACTGTAGCCTTGTAGTATAGTTTGAAGTCAGGTAGCGTGATGCCTCCAGCTTTGTTCTTTTGGCTGAGGATTGACTTGGTGATGCGGGCTCTTTTTTGGTTCCATATGAACTTTAAAGTAGTTTTTTCCAATTCTGTGAAGAAAGTCATTGGTAACTTGGTGGGGATGGCATTGAATCTGTAAATTACCTTGGGAAGGATGGCCATTTTCATGATATTGATTCTTCCTACCCATGAGCATGGAAAGTTCTTCCATTTGTTTGTATCCTCTTTTATTTCCTTGAGCAGTGGTTTGTAGTTTTCTCCTTGAAGAGGTCCTTCACATCCCTTGTAAGTTGGATTCCTAGGTATTTTATTCTCTTTGAAGCAATTGTGAATGGGAGCTCACTCATGATTTGGCTCTCTGTTTGTCTGTTATTGATGTATAAGAATGCTTGTGATTTTTGTACATTGATGTTGTATCCTGAGACTTTGCTGAAGTTGCTTATCAGCTTAAGGAGATTTTGGGCTGAGACAATGGGGTTTTCTAGATATACTATCACGTCATCTGCAAACAGGGACAATTTGACTTCCTTTTCTCCTAATTGAATACCCTTGATTTCCTTCTCTTGCCTAATTGCCCTGGCCAGAACTTCCAACACTATGTTGAATAGAAGTGGTGAGAGAGGGCATCCCTGTCTTGTGCCAGTTTTCAAAGTGAATGCTTCCAGTTTTTGCCCATTCAGTATGATATTGGCTGGGGGTTTGTCATAAATAGCTCTTATTATTTTGAGATACGACCCATCAATACCTAATTTATTGAGAGTTTTTAGCATGAAGGGTTGTTGAATTTTGTCAAAGGCCTTTACTTCATGTATTGAGATAATCATGTGGTTTTTGACTTTGGTTCTGTTTATATGCTGGATTACATTTATTGATTTGCGTATATTGAACCAGCCTTGCATCCCAGGGATGAAGCCCACTTGATCATGGTGGATAAGCTGTTTGATGTGCTGCTGGATTCGGTTTGCCAGTAATTTATTGAGGATTTTTGCATCAATATTCATCAAGGATATTGGTCTAAAATTCTCTTTTTTGGTTGTGTCTCTGCCCAGCTTTGGTATCAGCATGATGCTGGCCTCATAAAATGAGTTAGGAAGGATTCCCTCTTTTTCTATTGATTGGAATAGTTTCTGAAGTAATGGTTCCAGTTCCTCCTTGTACCTCCGGTAGAATTCGGCTGTGAACCCATCTGATCCTGGACTCTTTTTGGTTGGTAAGCCATTGATTATTGCCGCAATTTCAGCTCCTGTTATTAGTCTATTCAGAGATTCAACTTCTTCCTGGTTTAGTCATGGGAGAGTGTATGTGTCGAGGAATTTATACCTTTCTTTTTTTTTTAATTTTTCTTCTTTTTCTCATTATTATTATTATTATTATCATTATTATTTTTATTATACTTTAGGCTCTATGGTACGTGTGCGCTACGTGCAGGTAAGCTACATATGTCTACATGTGCCATGCTGGTGCGCTGCACCCACCAACTCGTCATCTAGCATTAGGTATATCTCCCAATGCTGTCCCTCCCCCCTCCCCCCACGCCACCACAGTCCCCGAAGTGTGATGTTCCCCTTCCTGTGTCCATGTGTTCTCATTGTTCAATTCCCACCTATGAGTGAGAATATGTGGTGTTTGGTTTTTTGTTCTTGCGATAGTTTACTGAGAACGATGATTTCCAATTTCATCCATGTCCCTACAAAGGATATGAACTCATCATTTTTTATGGCTGCCTAGTATTCCATGGTGTATATGTGCCACATTTTCTTAATCCAGTCTATCACTGTTGGACATTTGGGTTGGTTCCAAGTCTTTGCTGTTGTGTATAATGCCGCAATAAACATACGTGTGCATGTGTCTTTATAGCAGCATGATTTATAGTCCTTTGGGTATATACCCAGTAATGGGATGGCTGGGTCAAATGGAATTTCTAGTTCTAGATCCCTGAGGAATCGCCACAGTGACCTCCACAAGGGTTGAACTAGTTTACAGTCCCACCAACAGTGTAAAAGTGTTCCTATTTCTCCACATCCTCTCCAGCACCTGTTGTTTCTTGACTTTTTAATGATTGCCATTCTATCTGGTGTGAGATGGTATCTCATTGTGGTTTTGATTTGCATTTCTCTCATGGCCAGTGATGGTGAGCATTTTTTCACGTGCTTTTTGGCTGCATAAATGTCTTCTTTTGAGGAGTGTCTGTTCATGTCCTTCGCCCACTTTTTGATGGGGTTGTTTGGTGTTTTCTTGTAAATTTGTTGGAGTGCATTGTAGATTCTGCATATTAGCCCTTTGTCAGATGAGTAGGTTGCGAAAATTTTCTCCCATTTTGTAGGTTGCCTGTTCACTCTGACGGTAGTTTCCTTTGCTGTGCAGAAGCTCTTTAGTTTAATTAGATCCCATTTGTCAATTTTGGCTTTTGTTGCCATTGCTTTTGGTGTTTTAGACATGAACTCCTTGCCCATGCCTATGTCCTGAATGGTATTGCCTAGGTTTTCTTCTAGGGTTTTTATGGTTTTAGGTCTAACGTTTAAGTCTTTAATCCATGTTGAGTTGATTTTTGTATAAGGTGTAAGGAAGGGATCCAGTTTCAGCTTTCTACATGTGGCTAGCCAGTTTTCCCAGCACCATTTATTAAATAGGGATTCCTTTCTCCATTTCTTGTTTTTGTCAGGTTTGTCAAAGATCAGATAGTTGTAGATATGTGGCATTATTTCTGACGGCTCTGTTCTGTTCCATTGATCTATATCTCTGTTTTGGTACCAGTACCATGCTGTTTGGGTTACTGTAGCCTTGTAGTATAGTTTGAAGTCAGGTAGCGTGATGCCTCCAGCTTTGTTCTTTTGGCTGAGGATTGACTTGGTGATGCGGGCTCTTTTTTGGTTCCATATGAACTTTAAAGTAGTTTTTTCCAATTCTGTGAAGAAAGTCATTGGTAACTTGGTGGGGATGGCATTGAATCTGTAAATTACCTTGGGAAGGATGGCCATTTTCATGATATTGATTCTTCCTACCCATGAGCATGGAAAGTTCTTCCATTTGTTTGTATCCTCTTTTATTTCCTTGAGCAGTGGTTTGTAGTTTTCTCCTTGAAGAGGTCCTTCACATCCCTTGTAAGTTGGATTCCTAGGTATTTTATTCTCTTTGAAGCAATTGTGAATGGGAGCTCACTCATGATTTGGCTCTCTGTTTGTCTGTTATTGATGTATAAGAATGCTTGTGATTTTTGTACATTGATGTTGTATCCTGAGACTTTGCTGAAGTTGCTTATCAGCTTAAGGAGATTTTGGGCTGAGACAATGGGGTTTTCTAGATATACTATCACGTCATCTGCAAACAGGGACAATTTGACTTCCTTTTCTCCTAATTGAATACCCTTGATTTCCTTCTCTTGCCTAATTGCCCTGGCCAGAACTTCCAACACTATGTTGAATAGAAGTGGTGAGAGAGGGCATCCCTGTCTTGTGCCAGTTTTCAAAGTGAATGCTTCCAGTTTTTGCCCATTCAGTATGATATTGGCTGGGGGTTTGTCATAAATAGCTCTTATTATTTTGAGATACGACCCATCAATACCTAATTTATTGAGAGTTTTTAGCATGAAGGGTTGTTGAATTTTGTCAAAGGCCTTTACTTCATGTATTGAGATAATCATGTGGTTTTTGACTTTGGTTCTGTTTATATGCTGGATTACATTTATTGATTTGCGTATATTGAACCAGCCTTGCATCCCAGGGATGAAGCCCACTTGATCATGGTGGATAAGCTGTTTGATGTGCTGCTGGATTCGGTTTGCCAGTAATTTATTGAGGATTTTTGCATCAATATTCATCAAGGATATTGGTCTAAAATTCTCTTTTTTGGTTGTGTCTCTGCCCAGCTTTGGTATCAGCATGATGCTGGCCTCATAAAATGAGTTAGGAAGGATTCCCTCTTTTTCTATTGATTGGAATAGTTTCTGAAGTAATGGTTCCAGTTCCTCCTTGTACCTCCGGTAGAATTCGGCTGTGAACCCATCTGATCCTGGACTCTTTTTGGTTGGTAAGCCATTGATTATTGCCGCAATTTCAGCTCCTGTTATTAGTCTATTCAGAGATTCAACTTCTTCCTGGTTTAGTCATGGGAGAGTGTATGTGTCGAGGAATTTATACCTTTCTTTTTTTTTTAATTTTTCTTCTTTTTCTCATTATTATTATTATTATTATCATTATTATTTTTATTATACTTTAGGCTCTATGGTACGTGTGCGCTACGTGCAGGTAAGCTACATATGTCTACATGTGCCATGCTGGTGCGCTGCACCCACCAACTCGTCATCTAGCATTAGGTATATCTCCCAATGCTGTCCCTCCCCCCTCCCCCCACGCCACCACAGTCCCCGAAGTGTGATGTTCCCCTTCCTGTGTCCATGTGTTCTCATTGTTCAATTCCCACCTATGAGTGAGAATATGTGGTGTTTGGTTTTTTGTTCTTGCGATAGTTTACTGAGAACGATGATTTCCAATTTCATCCATGTCCCTACAAAGGATATGAACTCATCATTTTTTATGGCTGCCTAGTATTCCATGGTGTATATGTGCCACATTTTCTTAATCCAGTCTATCACTGTTGGACATTTGGGTTGGTTCCAAGTCTTTGCTGTTGTGTATAATGCCGCAATAAACATACGTGTGCATGTGTCTTTATAGCAGCATGATTTATAGTCCTTTGGGTATATACCCAGTAATGGGATGGCTGGGTCAAATGGAATTTCTAGTTCTAGATCCCTGAGGAATCGCCACAGTGACCTCCACAAGGGTTGAACTAGTTTACAGTCCCACCAACAGTGTAAAAGTGTTCCTATTTCTCCACATCCTCTCCAGCACCTGTTGTTTCTTGACTTTTTAATGATTGCCATTCTATCTGGTGTGAGATGGTATCTCATTGTGGTTTTGATTTGCATTTCTCTCATGGCCAGTGATGGTGAGCATTTTTTCACGTGCTTTTTGGCTGCATAAATGTCTTCTTTTGAGGAGTGTCTGTTCATGTCCTTCGCCCACTTTTTGATGGGGTTGTTTGGTGTTTTCTTGTAAATTTGTTGGAGTGCATTGTAGATTCTGCATATTAGCCCTTTGTCAGATGAGTAGGTTGCGAAAATTTTCTCCCATTTTGTAGGTTGCCTGTTCACTCTGACGGTAGTTTCCTTTGCTGTGCAGAAGCTCTTTAGTTTAATTAGATCCCATTTGTCAATTTTGGCTTTTGTTGCCATTGCTTTTGGTGTTTTAGACATGAACTCCTTGCCCATGCCTATGTCCTGAATGGTATTGCCTAGGTTTTCTTCTAGGGTTTTTATGGTTTTAGGTCTAACGTTTAAGTCTTTAATCCATGTTGAGTTGATTTTTGTATAAGGTGTAAGGAAGGGATCCAGTTTCAGCTTTCTACATGTGGCTAGCCAGTTTTCCCAGCACCATTTATTAAATAGGGATTCCTTTCTCCATTTCTTGTTTTTGTCAGGTTTGTCAAAGATCAGATAGTTGTAGATATGTGGCATTATTTCTGACGGCTCTGTTCTGTTCCATTGATCTATATCTCTGTTTTGGTACCAGTACCATGCTGTTTGGGTTACTGTAGCCTTGTAGTATAGTTTGAAGTCAGGTAGCGTGATGCCTCCAGCTTTGTTCTTTTGGCTGAGGATTGACTTGGTGATGCGGGCTCTTTTTTGGTTCCATATGAACTTTAAAGTAGTTTTTTCCAATTCTGTGAAGAAAGTCATTGGTAACTTGGTGGGGATGGCATTGAATCTGTAAATTACCTTGGGAAGGATGGCCATTTTCATGATATTGATTCTTCCTACCCATGAGCATGGAAAGTTCTTCCATTTGTTTGTATCCTGTTTTATTTCCTTGAGCAGTGGTTTGTAGTTTTCTCCTTGAAGAGGTCCTTCACATCCCTTGTAAGTTGGATTCCTAGGTATTTTATTCTCTTTGAAGCAATTGTGAATGGGAGCTCACTCATGATTTGGCTCTCTGTTTGTCTGTTATTGATGTATAAGAATGCTTGTGATTTTTGTACATTGATGTTGTATCCTGAGACTTTGCTGAAGTTGCTTATCAGCTTAAGGAGATTTTGGGCTGAGACAATGGGGTTTTCTAGATATACTATCACGTCATCTGCAAACAGGGACAATTTGACTTCCTTTTCTCCTAATTGAATACCCTTGATTTCCTTCTCTTGCCTAATTGCCCTGGCCAGAACTTCCAACACTATGTTGAATAGAAGTGGTGAGAGAGGGCATCCCTGTCTTGTGCCAGTTTTCAAAGTGAATGCTTCCAGTTTTTGCCCATTCAGTATGATATTGGCTGTGGGTTTGTCATAAATAGCTCTTATTATTTTGAGATACGACCCATCAATACCTAATTTATTGAGAGTTTTTAGCATGAAGGGTTGTTGAATTTTGTCAAAGGCCTTTACTTCATGTATTGAGATAATCATGTGGTTTTTGACTTTGGTTCTGTTTATATGCTGGATTACATTTATTGATTTGCGTATATTGAACCAGCCTTGCATCCCAGGGATGAAGCCCACTTGATCATGGTGGATAAGCTGTTTGATGTGCTGCTGGATTCGGTTTGCCAGTAATTTATTGAGGATTTTTGCATCAATATTCATCAAGGATATTGGTCTAAAATTCTCTTTTTTGGTTGTGTCTCTGCCCAGCTTTGGTATCAGCATGATGCTGGCCTCATAAAATGAGTTAGGAAGGATTCCCTCTTTTTCTATTGATTGGAATAGTTTCTGAAGTAATGGTTCCAGTTCCTCCTTGTACCTCCGGTAGAATTCGGCTGTGAACCCATCTGATCCTGGACTCTTTTTGGTTGGTAAGCCATTGATTATTGCCGCAATTTCAGCTCCTGTTATTAGTCTATTCAGAGATTCAACTTCTTCCTGGTTTAGTCATGGGAGAGTGTATGTGTCGAGGAATTTATACCTTCCTTTTTTTTTTAATTTTTCTTCTTTTTCTCATTATTATTATTATTATTATCATTATTGTTATTATTATACTTTAGGCTCTATGGTACGTGTGCGCTACGTGCAGGTAAGCTACATATGTCTACATGTGCCATGCTGGTGCGCTGCACCCACCAACTCGTCATCTAGCATTAGGTATATCTCCCAATGCTGTCCCTCCCCCCTCCCCCCACGCCACCACAGTCCCCGAAGTGTGATGTTCCCCTTCCTGTGTCCATGTGTTCTCATTGTTCAATTCCCACCTATGAGTGAGAATATGTGGTGTTTGGTTTTTTGTTCTTGAGATAGTTTACTGAGAACGATGATTTCCAATTTCATCCATGTCCCTACAAAGGATATGAACTCATCATTTTTTATGGCTGCCTAGTATTCCATGGTGTATATGTGCCACATTTTCTTAATCCAGTCTATCACTGTTGGACATTTGGGTTGGTTCCAAGTCTTTGCTGTTGTGTATAATGCCGCAATAAACATACGTGTGCATGTGTCTTTATAGCAGCATGATTTATAGTCCTTTGGGTATATACCCAGTAATGGGATGGCTGGGTCAAATGGAATTTCTAGTTCTAGATCCCTGAGGAATCGCCACAGTGACCTCCACAAGGGTTGAACTAGTTTACAGTCCCACCAACAGTGTAAAAGTGTTCCTATTTCTCCACATCCTCTCCAGCACCTGTTGTTTCTTGACTTTTTAATGATTGCCATTCTATCTGGTGTGAGATGGTATCTCATTGTGGTTTTGATTTGCATTTCTCTCATGGCCAGTGATGGTGAGCATTTTTTCACGTGTTTTTTGGCTGCATAAATGTCTTCTTTTGAGGAGTGTCTGTTCATGTCCTTCGCCCACTTTTTGATGGGGTTGTTTGGTGTTTTCTTGTAAATTTGTTGGAGTGCATTGTAGATTCTGCATATTAGCCCTTTGTCAGATGAGTAGGTTGCGAAAATTTTCTCCCATTTTGTAGGTTGCCTGTTCACTCTGACGGTAGTTTCCTTTGCTGTGCAGAAGCTCTTTAGTTTAATTAGATCCCATTTGTCAATTTTGGCTTTTGTTGCCATTGCTTTTGGTGTTTTAGACATGAACTCCTTGCCCATGCCTATGTCCTGAATGGTATTGCCTAGGTTTTCTTCTAGGGTTTTTATGGTTTTAGGTCTAACGTTTAAGTCTTTAATCCATGTTGAGTTGATTTTTGTATAAGGTGTAAGGAAGGGATCCAGTTTCAGCTTTCTACATGTGGCTAGCCAGTTTTCCCAGCACCATTTATTAAATAGGGATTCCTTTCTCCATTTCTTGTTTTTGTCAGGTTTGTCAAAGATCAGATAGTTGTAGATATGTGGCATTATTTCTGACGGCTCTGTTCTGTTCCATTGATCTATATCTCTGTTTTGGTACCAGTACCATGCTGTTTGGGTTACTGTAGCCTTGTAGTATAGTTTGAAGTCAGGTAGCGGGATGCCTCCAGCTTTGTTCTTTTGGCTGAGGATTGACTTGGTGATGCGGGCTCTTTTTTGGTTCCATATGAACTTTAAAGTAGTTTTTTCCAATTCTGTGAAGAAAGTCATTGGTAACTTGGTGGGGATGGCATTGAATCTGTAAATTACCTTGGGAAGGATGGCCATTTTCATGATATTGATTCTTCCTACCCATGAGCATGGAAAGTTCTTCCATTTGTTTGTATCCTCTTTTATTTCCTTGAGCAGTGGTTTGTAGTTTTCTCCTTGAAGAGGTCCTTCACATCCCTTGTAAGTTGGATTCCTAGGTATTTTATTCTCTTTGAAGCAATTGTGAATGGGAGCTCACTCATGATTTGGCTCTCTGTTTGTCTGTTATTGATGTATAAGAATGCTTGTGATTTTTGTACATTGATGTTGTATCCTGAGACTTTGCTGAAGTTGCTTATCAGCTTAAGGAGATTTTGGGCTGAGACAATGGGGTTTTCTAGATATACTATCACGTCATCTGCAAACAGGGACAATTTGACTTCCTTTTCTCCTAATTGAATACCCTTGATTTCCTTCTCTTGCCTAATTGCCCTGGCCAGAACTTCCAACACTATGTTGAATAGAAGTGGTGAGAGAGGGCATCCCTGTCTTGTGCCAGTTTTCAAAGTGAATGCTTCCAGTTTTTGCCCATTCAGTATGATATTGGCTGTGGGTTTGTCATAAATAGCTCTTATTATTTTGAGATACGACCCATCAATACCTAATTTATTGAGAGTTTTTAGCATGAAGGGTTGTTGAATTTTGTCAAAGGCCTTTACTTCATGTATTGAGATAATCATGTGGTTTTTGACTTTGGTTCTGTTTATATGCTGGATTACATTTATTGATTTGCGTATATTGAACCAGCCTTGCATCCCAGGGATGAAGCCCACTTGATCATGGTGGATAAGCTGTTTGATGTGCTGCTGGATTCGGTTTGCCAGTAATTTATTGAGGATTTTTGCATCAATATTCATCAAGGATATTGGTCTAAAATTCTCTTTTTTGGTTGTGTCTCTGCCCAGCTTTGGTATCAGCATGATGCTGGCCTCATAAAATGAGTTAGGAAGGATTCCCTCTTTTTCTATTGATTGGAATAGTTTCTGAAGTAATGGTTCCAGTTCCTCCTTGTACCTCCGGTAGAATTCGGCTGTGAACCCATCTGATCCTGGACTCTTTTTGGTTGGTAAGCCATTGATTATTGCCGCAATTTCAGCTCCTGTTATTAGTCTATTCAGAGATTCAACTTCTTCCTGGTTTAGTCATGGGAGAGTGTATGTGTCGAGGAATTTATACCTTTCTTTTTTTTTTAATTTTTCTTCTTTTTCTCATTATTATTATTATTATTATCAGTATTATTTTTATTATACTTTAGGCTCTATGGTACGTGTGCGCTACGTGCAGGTAAGCTACATATGTCTACATGTGCCATGCTGGTGCGCTGCACCCACCAACTCGTCATCTAGCATTAGGTATATCTCCCAATGCTGTCCCTCCCCCCTCCCCCCACGCCACCACAGTCCCCGAAGTGTGATGTTCCCCTTCCTGTGTCCATGTGTTCTCATTGTTCAATTCCCACCTATGAGTGAGAATATGTGGTGTTTGGTTTTTTGTTCTTGCGATAGTTTACTGAGAACGATGATTTCCAATTTCATCCATGTCCCTACAAAGGATATGAACTCATCATTTTTTATGGCTGCCTAGTATTCCATGGTGTATATGTGCCACATTTTCTTAATCCAGTCTATCACTGTTGGACATTTGGGTTGGTTCCAAGTCTTTGCTGTTGTGTATAATGCCGCAATAAACATACGTGTGCATGTGTCTTTATAGCAGCATGATTTATAGTCCTTTGGGTATATACCCAGTAATGGGATGGCTGGGTCAAATGGAATTTCTAGTTCTAGATCCCTGAGGAATCGCCACAGTGACCTCCACAAGGGTTGAACTAGTTTACAGTCCCACCAACAGTGTAAAAGTGTTCCTATTTCTCCACATCCTCTCCAGCACCTGTTGTTTCTTGACTTTTTAATGATTGCCATTCTATCTGGTGTGAGATGGTATCTCATTGTGGTTTTGATTTGCATTTCTCTCATGGCCAGTGATGGTGAGCATTTTTTCACGTGTTTTTTGGCTGCATAAATGTCTTCTTTTGAGGAGTGTCTGTTCATGTCCTTCGCCCACTTTTTGATGCGGTTGTTTGGTGTTTTCTTGTAAATTTGTTGGAGTGCATTGTAGATTCTGCATATTAGCCCTTTGTCAGATGAGTAGGTTGCGAAAATTTTCTCCCATTTTGTAGGTTGCCTGTTCACTCTGACGGTAGTTTCCTTTGCTGTGCAGAAGCTCTTTAGTTTAATTAGATCCCATTTGTCAATTTTGGCTTTTGTTGCCATTGCTTTTGGTGTTTTAGACATGAACTCCTTCCCCATGCCTATGTCCTGAATGGTATTGCCTAGGTTTTCTTCTAGGGTTTTTATGGTTTTAGGTCTAACGTTTAAGTCTTTAATCCATGTTGAGTTGATTTTTGTATAAGGTGTAAGGAAGGGATCCAGTTTCAGCTTTCTACATGTGGCTAGCCAGTTTTCCCAGCACCATTTATTAAATAGGGATTCCTTTCTCCATTTCTTGTTTTTGTCAGGTTTGTCAAAGATCAGATAGCTGTAGATATGTGGCATTATTTCTGACGGCTCTGTTCTGTTCCATTGATCTATATCTCTGTTTTGGTACCAGTACCATGCTGTTTGGGTTTCTGTAGCCTTGTAGTATAGTTTGAAGTCAGGTAGCGTGATGCCTCCAGCTTTGTTCTTTTGGCTGAGGATTGACTTGGTGATGCGGGCTCTTTTTTGGTTCCATATGAACTTTAAAGTAGTTTTTTCCAATTCTGTGAAGAAAGTCATTGGTAACTTGGTGGGGATGGCATTGAATCTGTAAATTACCTTGGGAAGGATGGCCATTTTCATGATATTGATTCTTCCTACCCATGAGCATGGAATATTCTTCCATTTGTTTGTATCCTCTTTTATTTCCTTGAGCAGTGGTTTGTAGTTTTCTCCTTGAAGAGGTCCTTCACATCCCTTGTAAGTTGGATTCCTAGGTATTTTATTCTCTTTGAAGCAATTGTGAATGGGAGCTCACTCATGATTTGGCTCTCTGTTTGTCTGTTATTGATGTATAAGAATGCTTGTGATTTTTGTACATTGATGTTGTATCCTGAGACTTTGCTGAAGTTGCTTATCAGCTTAAGGAGATTTTGGGCTGAGACAATGGGGTTTTCTAGATATACTATCACGTCATCTGCAAACAGGGACAATTTGACTTCCTTTTCTCCTAATTGAATACCCTTGATTTCCTTCTCTTGCCTAATTGCCCTGGCCAGAACTTCCAACACTATGTTGAATAGAAGTGGTGAGAGAGGGCATCCCTGTCTTGTGCCAGTTTTCAAAGTGAATGCTTCCAGTTTTTTCCCATTCAGTATGATATTGGCTGTGGGTTTGTCATAAATAGCTCTTATTATTTTGAGATACGACCCATCAATACCTAATTTATTGAGAGTTTTTAGCATGAAGGGTTGTTGAATTTTGTCAAAGGCCTTTACTTCATGTATTGAGATAATCATGTGGTTTTTGACTTTGGTTCTGTTTATATGCTGGATTACATTTATTGATTTGCGTATATTGAACCAGCCTTGCATCCCAGGGATGAAGCCCACTTGATCATGGTGGATAAGCTGTTTGATGTGCTGCTGGATTCGGTTTGCCAGTAATTTATTGAGGATTTTTGCATCAATATTCATCAAGGATATTGGTCTAAAATTCTCTTTTTTGGTTGTGTCTCTGCCCAGCTTTGGTATCAGCATGATGCTGGCCTCATAAAATGAGTTAGGAAGGATTCCCTCTTTTTCTATTGATTGGAATAGTTTCTGAAGTAATGGTTCCAGTTCCTCCTTGTACCTCCGGTAGAATTCGGCTGTGAACCCATCTGATCCTAGACTCTTTTTGGTTGGTAAGCCATTGATTATTGCGGCAATTTCTGCTCCTGTTATTAGTCTATTCAGAGATTCAACTTCTTCCTGGTTTAGTCATGGGAGAGTGTATGTGTCGAGGAATTTATACCTTTTTTTTTTTAATTTTTCTTCTTTTTATCATTATTATTATTATTATTATCATTATTATTATTATTATACTTTAGGCTCTATGGTACGTGTGCGCAACGTGCAGGTAAGCTACATATGTCTACATGTGCCATGCTGGTGCGCTGCACCCACCAACTCGTCATCTAGCATTAGGTATATCTCCCAATGCTGTCCCTCCCCCCTCCCCCCACGCCACCACAGTCCCCGAAGTGTGATGTTCCCCTTCCTGTGTCCATGTGTTCTCATTGTTCAATTCCCTCCTATGAGTGAGAATATGTGGTGTTTGGTTTTTTGTTCTTGCGATAGTTTACTGAGAACGATGATTTCCAATTTCATCCATGTCCCTACAAAGGATATGAACTCATCCTTTTTTATGGCTGCCTAGTATTCCATGGTGTATATGTGCCACATTTTCTTAATCCAGTCTATCACTGTTGGACATTTGGGTTGGTTCCAAGTCTTTGCTGTTGTGTATAATGCCGCAATAAACATACGTGTGCATGTGTCTTTATAGCAGCATGATTTATAGTCCTTTGGGTATATACCCAGTAATGGGATGGCTGGGTCAAATGGAATTTCTAGTTCTAGATCCCTGAGGAATCGCCACAGTGACCTCCACAAGGGTTGAACTAGTTTACAGTCCCACCAACAGTGTAAAAGTGTTCCTATTTCTCCACATCCTCTCCAGCACCTGTTGTTTCTTGACTTTTTAATGATTGCCATTCTATCTGGTGTGAGATGGTATCTCATTGTGGTTTTGATTTGCATTTCTCTCATGGCCAGTGATGGTGAGCATTTTTTCACGTGCTTTTTGGCTGCATAAATGTCTTCTTTTGAGGAGTGTCTGTTCATGTCCTTCGCCCACTTTTTGATGGGGTTGTTTGGTGTTTTCTTGTAAATTTGTTGGAGTGCATTGTAGATTCTGGATATTAGCCCTTTGTCAGATGAGTAGGTTGCGAAAATTTTCTCCCATTTTGTAGGTTGCCTGTTCACTCTGACGGTAGTTTCCTTTGCTGTGCAGAAGCTCTTTAGTTTAATTAGATCCCATTTGTCAATTTTGGCTTTTGTTGCCATTGCTTTTGGTGTTTTAGACATGAACTCCTTGCCCATGCCTATGTCCTGAATGGTATTGCCTAGGTTTTCTTCTAGGGTTTTTATGGTTTTAGGTCTAACGTTTAAGTCTTTAATCCATGTTGAGTTGATTTTTGTATAAGGTGTAAGGAAGGGATCCAGTTTCAGCTTTCTACATGTGGCTAGCCAGTTTTCCCAGCACCATTTATTAAATAGGGATTCCTTTCTCCATTTCTTGTTTTTGTCAGGTTTGTCAAAGATCAGATAGTTGTAGATATGTGGCATTATTTCTGACGGCTCTGTTCTGTTCCATTGATCTATATCTCTGTTTTGGTACCAGTACCATGCTGTTTGGGTTACTGTAGCCTTGTAGTATAGTTTGAAGTCAGGTAGCGTGATGCCTCCAGCTTTGTTCTTTTGGCTGAGGATTGACTTGGTGATGCGGGCTCTTTTTTGGTTCCATATGAACTTTAAAGTAGTTTTTTCCAATTCTGTGAAGAAAGTCATTGGTAACTTGGTGGGGATGGCATTGAATCTGTAAATTACCTTGGGAAGGATGGCCATTTTCATGATATTGATTCTTCCTACCCATGAGCATGGAAAGTTCTTCCATTTGTTTGTATCCTGTTTTATTTCCTTGAGCAGTGGTTTGTAGTTTTCTCCTTGAAGAGGTCCTTCACATCCCTTGTAAGTTGGATTCCTAGGTATTTTATTCTCTTTGAAGCAATTGTGAATGGGAGCTCACTCATGATTTGGCTCTCTGTTTGTCTGTTATTGATGTATAAGAATGCTTGTGATTTTTGTACATTGATGTTGTATCCTGAGACTTTGCTGAAGTTGCTTATCAGCTTAAGGAGATTTTGGGCTGAGACAATGGGGTTTTCTAGATATACTATCACGTCATCTGCAAACAGGGACAATTTGACTTCCTTTTCTCCTAATTGAATACCCTTGATTTCCTTCTCTTGCCTAATTGCCCTGGCCAGAACTTCCAACACTATGTTGAATAGAAGTGGTGAGAGAGGGCATCCCTGTCTTGTGCCAGTTTTCAAAGTGAATGCTTCCGGTTTTTGCCCATTCAGTATGATATTGGCTGTGGGTTTGTCATAAATAGCTCTTATTATTTTGAGATACGACCCATCAATACCTAATTTATTGAGAGTTTTTAGCATGAAGGGTTGTTGAATTTTGTCAAAGGCCTTTACTTCATGTATTGAGATAATCATGTGGTTTTTGACTTTGGTTCTGTTTATATGCTGGATTACATTTATTGATTTGCGTATATTGAACCAGCCTTGCATCCCAGGGATGAAGCCCACTTGATCATGGTGGATAAGCTGTTTGATGTGCTGCTGGATTCGGTTTGCCAGTAATTTATTGAGGATTTTTGCATCAATATTCATCAAGGATATTGGTCTAAAATTCTCTTTTTTGGTTGTGTCTCTGCCCAGCTTTGGTATCAGCATGATGCTGGCCTCATAAAATGAGTTAGGAAGGATTCCCTCTTTTTCTATTGATTGGAATAGTTTCTGAAGTAATGGTTCCAGTTCCTCCTTGTACCTCCGGTAGAATTCGGCTGTGAACCCATCTGATCCTGGACTCTTTTTGGTTGGTAAGCCATTGATTATTGCCGCAATTTCAGCTCCTGTTATTAGTCTATTCAGAGATTCAAATTCTTCCTGGTTTAGTCATGGGAGAGTGTATGTGTCGAGGAATTTATACCTTTCTTTTTTTTTTTTAATTTTTCTTCTTTTTATAATTATTATTATTATTATTATCATTATTATTATTATTATATTTTAGGCTCTATGGTACGTGTGCGCAACGTGCAGGTAAGCTACATATGTCTACATGTGCCATGCTGGTGCGCAGCACCCACCAACTCGTCATCTAGCATTAGGTATATCTCCCAATGCTGTCCCTCCCCCCTCCCCCCACGCCACCACAGTCCCCGAAGTGTGATGTTCCCCTTCCTGTGTCCATGTGTTCTCATTGTTCAATTCCCACCTATGAGTGAGAATATGTGGTGTTTGGTTTTTTGTTCTTGCGATAGTTTACTGAGAACGATGATTTCCAATTTCATCCATGTCCCTACAAAGGATATGAACTCATCATTTTTTATGGCTGCCTAGTATTCCATGGTGTATATGTGCCACATTTTCTTAATCCAGTCTATCACTGTTGGACATTTGGGTTGGTTCCAAGTCTTTGCTGTTGTGTATAATGCCGCAATAAACATACGTGTGCATGTGTCTTTATAGCAGCATGATTTATAGTCCTTTGGGTATATACCCAGTAATGGGATGGCTGGGTCAAATGGAATTTCTAGTTCTAGATCCCTGAGGAATCGCCACAGTGACCTCCACAAGGGTTGAACTAGTTTACAGTCCCACCAACAGTGTAAAAGTGTTCCTATTTCTCCACATCCTCTCCAGCACCTGTTGTTTCTTGACTTTTTAATGATTGCCATTCTATCTGGTGTGAGATGGTATCTCATTGTGGTTTTGATTTGCATTTCTCTCATGGCCAGTGATGGTGAGCATTTTTTCACGTGTTTTTTGGCTGCATAAATGTCTTCTTTTGAGGAGTGTCTGTTCATGTCCTTCGCCCACTTTTTGATGGGGTTGTTTGGTGTTTTCTTGTAAATTTGTTGGAGTGCATTGTAGATTCTGCATATTAGCCCTTTGTCAGATGAGTAGGTTGCGAAAATTTTCTCCCATTTTGTAGGTTGCCTGTTCACTCTGACGGTAGTTTCCTTTGCTGTGCAGAAGCTCTTTAGTTTAATTAGATCCCATTTGTCAATTTTGGCTTTTGTTGCCATTGCTTTTGGTGTTTTAGACATGAACTCCTTGCCCATGCCTATGTCCTGAATGGTATTGCCTAGGTTTTCTTCTAGGGTTTTTATGGTTTTAGGTCTAACGTTTAAGTCTTTAATCCATGTTGAGTTGATTTTTGTATAAGGTGTAAGGAAGGGATCCAGTTTCAGCTTTCTACATGTGGCTAGCCAGTTTTCCCAGCACCATTTATTAAATAGGGATTCCTTTCTCCATTTCTTGTTTTTGTCAGGTTTGTCAAAGATCAGATAGTTGTAGATATGTGGCACTATTTCTGACGGCTCTGTTCTGTTCCATTGATCTATATCTCTGTTTTGGTACCAGTACCATGCTGTTTGGGTTACTGTAGCCTTGTAGTATAGTTTGAAGTCAGGTAGCGTGATGCCTCCAGCTTTGTTCTTTTGGCTGAGGATTGACTTGGTGATGCGGGCTCTTTTTTGGTTCCATATGAACTTTAAAGTAGTTTTTTCCAATTCTGTGAAGAAAGTCATTGGTAACTTGGTGGGGATGGCATTGAATCTGTAAATTACCTTGGGAAGGATGGCCATTTTCATGATATTGATTCTTCCTACCCATGAGCATGGAATGTTCTCCCATTTGTTTGTATCCTCTTTTATTTCCTTGAGCAGTGGTTTGTAGTTTTCTCCTTGAAGAGGTCCTTCACATCCCTTGTAAGTTGGATTCCTAGGTATTTTATTCTCTTTGAAGCAATTGTGAATGGGAGCTCACTCATGATTTGGCTCTCTGTTTGTCTGTTATTGATGTATAAGAATGCTTGTGATTTTTGTACATTGATGTTGTATCCTGAGACTTTGCTGAAGTTGCTTATCAGCTTAAGGAGATTTTGGGCTGAGACAATGGGGTTTTCTAGATATACTATCACGTCATCTGCAAACAGGGACAATTTGACTTCCTTTTCTCCTAATTGAATACCCTTGATTTCCTTCTCTTGCCTAATTGCCCTGGCCAGAACTTCCAACACTATGTTGAATAGAAGTGGTGAGAGAGGGCATCCCTGTCTTGTGCCAGTTTTCAAAGTGAATGCTTCCAGTTTTTGCCCATTCAGTATGATATTGGCTGTGGGTTTGTCATAAATAGCTCCTATTATTTTGAGATACGACCCATCAATACCTAATTTATTGAGAGTTTTTAGCATGAAGGGTTGTTGAATTTTGTCAAAGGCCTTTACTTCATGTATTGAGATAATCATGTGGTTTTTGACTTTGGTTCTGTTTATATGCTGGATTACATTTATTGATTTGCGTATATTGAACCAGCCTTGCATCCCAGGGATGAAGCCCACTTGATCATGGTGGATAAGCTGTTTGATGTGCTGCTGGATTCGGTTTGCCAGTAATTTATTGAGGATTTTTGCATCAATATTCATCAAGGATATTGGTCTAAAATTCTCTTTTTTTTTTGTGTCTCTGCCCAGCTTTGGTATCAGCATGATGCTGGCCTCATAAAATGAGTTAGGAAGGATTCCCTCTTTTTCTATTGATTGGAATAGTTTCTGAAGTAATGGTTCCAGTTCCTCCTTGTACCTCCGGTAGAATTCGACTGTGAACCCATCTGATCCTGGACTCTTTTTGGTTGGTAAGCCATTGATTATTGCCGCAATTTCAGCTCCTGTTATTAGTCTATTCAGAGATTCAACTTCTTCCTGGTTTAGTCATGGGAGAGTGTATGTGTCGAGGAATTTATACCTTTCTTTTTTTTTTTTAATTTTTCTTCTTTTTATCATTATTATTATTATTATTATCATTATTATTATTATTATATTTTAGGCTCTATGGTACATGTGCGCAACGTGCAGGTAAGCTACATATGTCTACATGTGCCATGCTGGTGCGCAGCACCCACCAACTCGTCATCTAGCATTAGGTATATCTCCCAATGCTGTCCCTCCCCCCTCTCCCCACGCCACCACAGTCCCCGAAGTGTGATGTTCCCCTTCCTGTGTCCATGTGTTCTCATTGTTCAATTCCAACCTATGACTGAGAATATGTGGTGTTTGGTTTTTTGTTCTTGCGATAGTTTACTGAGAACGATGATTTCCAATTTCATCCATGTCCCTACAAAGGATATGAACTCATCATTTTTTATGGCTGCCTGGTATTCCATGGTGTATATGTGCCACATTTTCTTAATCCAGTCTATCACTGTTGGACATTTGGGTTGGTTCCAAGTCTTTGCTGTTGTGTATAATGCCGCAATAAACATACGTGTGCATGTGTCTTTATAGCAGCATGATTTATAGTCCTTTGGGTCTATACCCAGTAATGGGATGGCTGAGTCAAATGGAATTTCTAGTTCTAGATCCCTGAGGAATCGCCACAGTGACCTCCACAAGGGTTGAACTAGTTTACAGTCCCACCAACAGTGTAAAAGTGTTCCTATTTCTCCACATCCTCTCCAGCACCTGTTGTTTCCTGACTTTTTAATGATTGCCATTCTATCTGGTGTGAGATGGTATCTCATTGTGGTTTTGATTTGCATTTCTCTCATGGCCAGTGATGGTGAGCATTTTTTCACGTGTTTTTTGGCTGCATAAATGTCTTCTTTTGAGGAGTGTCTGTTCATGTCCTTCGCCCACTTTTTGATGGGGTTGTTTGGTGTTTTCTTGTAAATTTGTTGGAGTGCATTGTAGATTCTGCATATTAGCCCTTTGTCAGATGAGTAGGTTGCGAAAATTTTCTCCCATTTTGTAGGTTGCCTGTTCACTCTGACGGTAGTTTCCTTTGCTGTGCAGAAGCTCTTTAGTTTAATTAGATCCCATTTGTCAATTTTGGCTTTTGTTGCCATTGCTTTTGGTGTTTTAGACATGAACTCCTTGCCCATGCCTATGTCCTGAATGGTATTGCCTAGGTTTTCTTCTAGGGTTTTTATGGTTTTAGGTCTAACGTTTAAGTCTTTAATCCATGTTGAGTTGATTTTTGTATAAGGTGTAAGGAAGGGATCCAGTTTCAGCTTTCTACATGTGGCTAGCCAGTTTTCCCAGCACCATTTATTAAATAGGGATTCCTTTCTCCATTTCTTGTTTTTGTCAGGTTTGTCAAAGATCAGATAGTTGTAGATATGTGGCACTATTTCTGACGGCTCTGTTCTGTTCCATTGATCTATATCTCTGTTTTGGTACCAGTACCATGCTGTTTGGGTTACTGTAGCCTTGTAGTATAGTTTGAAGTCAGGTAGCGTGATGCCTCCAGCTTTGTTCTTTTGGCTGAGGATTGACTTGGTGATGCGGGCTCTTTTTTGGTTCCATATGAACTTTAAAGTAGTTTTTTCCAATTCTGTGAAGAAAGTCATTGGTAACTTGGTGGGGATGGCATTGAATCTGTAAATTACCTTGGGAAGGATGGCCATTTTCATGATATTGATTCTTCCTACCCATGAGCATGGAATGTTCTCCCATTTGTTTGTATCCTCTTTTATTTCCTTGAGCAGTGGTTTGTAGTTTTCTCCTTGAAGAGGTCCTTCACATCCCTTGTAAGTTGGATTCCTAGGTATTTTATTCTCTTTGAAGCAATTGTGAATGGGAGCTCACTCATGATTTGGCTCTCTGTTTGTCTGTTATTGATGTATAAGAATGCTTGTGATTTTTGTACATTGATGTTGTATCCTGAGACTTTGCTGAAGTTGCTTATCAGCTTAAGGAGATTTTGGGCTGAGACAATGGGGTTTTCTAGATATACTATCACGTCATCTGCAAACAGGGACAATTTGACTTCCTTTTCTCCTAATTGAATACCCTTGATTTCCTTCTCTTGCCTAATTGCCCTGGCCAGAACTTCCAACACTATGTTGAATAGAAGTGGTGAGAGAGGGCATCCCTGTCTTGTGCCAGTTTTCAAAGTGAATGCTTCCAGTTTTTGCCCATTCAGTATGATATTGGCTGTGGGTTTGTCATAAATAGCTCCTATTATTTTGAGATACGACCCATCAATACCTAATTTATTGAGAGTTTTTAGCATGAAGGGTTGTTGAATTTTGTCAAAGGCCTTTACTTCATGTATTGAGATAATCATGTGGTTTTTGACTTTGGTTCTGTTTATATGCTGGATTACATTTATTGATTTGCGTATATTGAACCAGCCTTGCATCCCAGGGATGAAGCCCACTTGATCATGGTGGATAAGCTGTTTGATGTGCTGCTGGATTCGGTTTGCCAGTAATTTATTGAGGATTTTTGCATCAATATTCATCAAGGATATTGGTCTAAAATTCTCTTTTTTTTTTGTGTCTCTGCCCAGCTTTGGTATCAGCATGATGCTGGCCTCATAAAATGAGTTAGGAAGGATTCCCTCTTTTTCTATTGATTGGAATAGTTTCTGAAGTAATGGTTCCAGTTCCTCCTTGTACCTCCGGTAGAATTCGACTGTGAACCCATCTGATCCTGGACTCTTTTTGGTTGGTAAGCCATTGATTATTGCCGCAATTTCAGCTCCTGTTATTAGTCTATTCAGAGATTCAACTTCTTCCTGGTTTAGTCATGGGAGAGTGTATGTGTCGAGGAATTTATACCTTTCTTTTTTTTTTTTAATTTTTCTTCTTTTTATCATTATTATTATTATTATTATCATTATTATTATTATTATATTTTAGGCTCTATGGTACATGTGCGCAACGTGCAGGTAAGCTACATATGTCTACATGTGCCATGCTGGTGCGCAGCACCCACCAACTCGTCATCTAGCATTAGGTATATCTCCCAATGCTGTCCCTCCCCCCTCTCCCCACGCCACCACAGTCCCCGAAGTGTGATGTTCCCCTTCCTGTGTCCATGTGTTCTCATTGTTCAATTCCAACCTATGACTGAGAATATGTGGTGTTTGGTTTTTTGTTCTTGCGATAGTTTACTGAGAACGATGATTTCCAATTTCATCCATGTCCCTACAAAGGATATGAACTCATCATTTTTTATGGCTGCCTGGTATTCCATGGTGTATATGTGCCACATTTTCTTAATCCAGTCTATCACTGTTGGACATTTGGGTTGGTTCCAAGTCTTTGCTGTTGTGTATAATGCCGCAATAAACATACGTGTGCATGTGTCTTTATAGCAGCATGATTTATAGTCCTTTGGGTCTATACCCAGTAATGGGATGGCTGAGTCAAATGGAATTTCTAGTTCTAGATCCCTGAGGAATCGCCACAGTGACCTCCACAAGGGTTGAACTAGTTTACAGTCCCACCAACAGTGTAAAAGTGTTCCTATTTCTCCACATCCTCTCCAGCACCTGTTGTTTCCTGACTTTTTAATGATTGCCATTCTATCTGGTGTGAGATGGTATCTCATTGTGGTTTTGATTTGCATTTCTCTCATGGCCAGTGATGGTGAGCATTTTTTCACGTGTTTTTTGGCTGCATAAATGTCTTCTTTTGAGGAGTGTCTGTTCATGTCCTTCGCCCACTTTTTGATGGGGTTGTTTGGTGTTTTCTTGTAAACTTGTTGGAGTGCATTGTAGATTCTGCATATTAGCCCTTTGTCAGATGAGTAGGTTGCGAAAATTTTCTCCCATTTTGTAGGTTGCCTGTTCACTCTGACGGTAGTTTCCTTTGCTGTGCAGAAGCTCTTTAGTTTAATTAGATCCCATTTGTCAATTTTGGCTTTTGTTGCCATTGCTTTTGGTGTTTTAGACATGAACTCCTTGCCCATGCCTATGTCCTGAATGGCATTGCCTAGGTTTTCTTCTAGGGTTTTTATGGTTTTAGGTCTAACGTTTAAGTCTTTAATCCATGTTGAGTTGATTTTTGTATAAGGTGTAAGGAAGGGATCCAGTTTCAGCTTTCTACATGTGGCTAGCCAGTTTTCCCAGCACCATTTATTAAATAGGGATTCCTTTCTCCATTTCTTGTTTTTGTCAGGTTTGTCAAAGATCAGATAGTTGTAGATATGTGGCATTATTTCTGACGGCTCTGTTCTGTTCCATTAATCTATATCTCTGTTTGGTACCAGTACCATGCTGTTTTGGTTACTGTAGCCTTGTAGTATAGTTTGAAGTCAGGTAGCGTGATGCCTCCAGCTTTGTTCTTTTGGCTTAGGATTGACTTGGTGATGCGGGCTCTTTTTTGGTTCCATATGAACTTTAAAGTAGTTTTTTCCAATTCTGTGAAGAAAGTCACTGGTAACTTGGTGGGGATGGCATTGAATCTGTAAATTACCTTGGGAAGGATGGCCATTTTCATGATATTGATTCTTCCTACCCATGAGCATGGAATGTTCTTCCATTTGTTTGTATCCTCTTTTATTTCCTTGAGCAGTGGTTTGTAGTTTTCTCCTTGAAGAGGTCCTTCACATCCCTTTTAAGTTGGATTCCGAGGTATTTTATTCTCTTTGAAGCAATTGTGAATGGGAGCTCACTCATGATTTGGCTCTCTGTTTGTCTGTTATTGATGTATAAGAATGCTTGTGATTTTTGTACATTGATGTTGTATCCTGAGACTTTGCTGAAGTTGCTTATCAGCTTAAGGAGATTTTGGGCTGAGACAATGGGGTTTTCTAGATATACTATCACGTCATCTGCAAACAGGGACAATTTGACTTCCTTTTCTCCTAATTGAATACCCTTGATTTCCTTCTCTTGCCTAATTGCCCTGGCCAGAACTTCCAACACTATGTTGAATAGAAGTGGTGAGAGAGGGCATCCCTGTCTTGTGCCAGTTTTCAAAGTGAATGCTTCCAGTTTTTGCCCATTCAGTATGATATTGGCTGTGGGTTTGTCATAAATAGCTCTTATTATTTTGAGATACGACCCATCAATACCTAATTTATTGAGAGTTTTTAGCATGAAGGGTTGTTGAATTTTGTCAAAGGCCTTTACTTCATGTATTGAGATAATCATGTGGTTTTTGACTTTGGTTCTGTTTATATGCTGGATTACATTTATCGATTTGCGTATATTGAACCAGCCTTGCATCCCAGGGATGAAGCCCACTTGATCATGGTGGATAAGCTGTTTGATGTGCTGCTGGATTCGGCTTGCCAGTAATTTATTGAGGATTTTTACATCAATATTCATCAAGGATATTGGTCTAAAATTCTCTTTTTTGGTTGTGTCTCTGCCCAGCTTTAGTATCAGCATGATGCTGGCCTCATAAAATGAGTTAGGAAGGATTCCCTCTTTTTCTATTGATTGGAATAGTTTCTGAAGTAATGGTTCCAGTTCCTCCTTCTACTTCCGGTAGAATTCGGCTGTGAACCCATCTGATCCTGGACTCTTTTTGGTTGGTAAGCCATTGATTATTGCCGCAATTTCAGCTCCTGTTATTAGTCTATTCAGAGATTCAACTTCTTCCTGGTTTAGTCATGGGAGAGTGTATGTGTCGAGGAATTTATACCTTTCTTTTTTTTTTTAATTTTTCTTCTTTTTATCATTATTATTATTATTATTATCATTATTATTATTATACTTTAGGCTCTATGGTACATGTGCGCAACGTGCAGGTAAGCTACATATGTCTACATGTGCCATGCTGGTGCGCTGCACCCACCAACTCGTCATCTAGCATTAGGTATATCTCCCAATGCTGTCCCTCCCCCCTCCCCCCACGCCACCACAGTCCCCGAAGTGTGATGTTCCCCTTCCTGTGTCCATGTGTTCTCATTGTTCAATTCCCACCTATGAGTGAGAATATGTGGTGTTTGGTTTTTTGTTCTTGCGATAGTTTACTGAGAACGATGATTTCCAATTTCATCCATGTCCCTACAAAGGATATGAACTCATCCTTTTTTATGGCTGCCTAGTATTCCATGGTGTATATGTGCCACATTTTCTTAATCCAGTCTATCACTGTTGGACATTTGGGTTGGTTCCAAGTCTTTGCTGTTGTGTATAATGCCGCAATAAACATACGTGTGCATGTGTCTTTATAGCAGCATGATTTATAGTCCTTTGGGTATATACCCAGTAATGGGATGGCTGGGTCAAATGGAATTTCTAGTTCTAGATCCCTGAGGAATCGCCACAGTGACCTCCACAAGGGTTGAACTAGTTTACAGTCCCACCAACAGTGTAAAAGTGTTCCTATTTCTCCACATCCTCTCCAGCACCTGTTGTTTCTTGACTTTTTAATGATTGCCATTCTATCTGGTGTGAGATGGTATCTCATTGTGGTTTTGATTTGCATTTCTCTCATGGCCAGTGATGGTGAGCATTTTTTCACGTGCTTTTTGGCTGCATAAATGTCTTCTTTTGAGGAGTGTCTGTTCATGTCCTTCGCCCACTTTTTGATGGGGTTGTTTGGTGTTTTCTTGTAAATTTGTTGGAGTGCATTGTAGATTCTGCATATTAGCCCTTTGTCAGATGAGTAGGTTGCGAAAATTTTCTCCCATTTTGTAGGTTGCCTGTTCACTCTGACGGTAGTTTCCTTTGCTGTGCAGAAGCTCTTTAGTTTAATTAGATCCCATTTGTCAATTTTGGCTTTTGTTGCCATTGCTTTTGGTGTTTTAGACATGAACTCCTTGCCCATGCCTATGTCCTGAATGGTATTGCCTAGGTTTTCTTCTAGGGTTTTTATGGTTTTAGGTCTAACGTTTAAGTCTTTAATCCATGTTGAGTTGATTTTTGTATAAGGTGTAAGGAAGGGATCCAGTTTCAGCTTTCTACATGTGGCTAGCCAGTTTTCCCAGCACCATTTATTAAATAGGGATTCCTTTCTCCATTTCTTGTTTTTGTCAGGTTTGTCAAAGATCAGATAGTTGTAGATATGTGGCATTATTTCTGACGGCTCTGTTCTGTTCCATTGATCTATATCTCTGTTTTGGTACCAGTACCATGCTGTTTGGGTTACTGTAGCCTTGTAGTATAGTTTGAAGTCAGGTAGCGTGATGCCTCCAGCTTTGTTCTTTTGGCTGAGGATTGACTTGGTGATGCGGGCTCTTTTTTGGTTCCATATGAACTTTAAAGTAGTTTTTTCCAATTCTGTGAAGAAAGTCATTGGTAACTTGGTGGGGATGGCATTGAATCTGTAAATTACCTTGGGAAGGATGGCCATTTTCATGATATTGATTCTTCCTACCCATGAGCATGGAAAGTTCTTCCATTTGTTTGTATCCTCTTTTATTTCCTTGAGCAGTGGTTTGTAGTTTTCTCCTTGAAGAGGTCCTTCACATCCCTTGTAAGTTGGATTCCTAGGTATTTTATTCTCTTTGAAGCAATTGTGAATGGGAGCTCACTCATGATTTGGCTCTCTGTTTGTCTGTTATTGATGTATAAGAATGCTTGTGATTTTTGTACATTGATGTTGTATCCTGAGACTTTGCTGAAGTTGCTTATCAGCTTAAGGAGATTTTAGGCTGAGACAATGGGGTTTTCTAGATATACTATCACGTCATCTGCAAACAGGGACAATTTGACTTCCTTTTCTCCTAATTGAATACCCTTGATTTCCTTCTCTTGCCTAATTGCCCTGGCCAGAACTTCCAACACTATGTTGAATAGAAGTGGTGAGAGAGGGCATCCCTGTCTTGTGCCAGTTTTCAAAGTGAATGCTTCCAGTTTTTGCCCATTCAGTATGATATTGGCTGTGGGTTTGTCATAAATAGCTCTTATTATTTTGAGATACGACCCATCAATACCTAATTTATTGAGAGTTTTTAGCATGAAGGGTTGTTGAATTTTGTCAAAGGCCTTTACTTCATGTATTGAGATAATCATGTGGTTTTTGACTTTGGTTCTGTTTATATGCTGGATTACATTTATTGATTTGCGTATATTGAACCAGCCTTGCATCCCAGGGATGAAGCCCACTTGATCATGGTGGATAAGCTGTTTGATGTGCTGCTGGATTCGGTTTGCCAGTAATTTATTGAGGATTTTTGCATCAATATTCATCAAGGATATTGGTCTAAAATTCTCTTTTTTGGTTGTGTCTCTGCCCAGCTTTGGTATCAGCATGATGCTGGCCTCATAAAATGAGTTAGGAAGGATTCCCTCTTTTTCTATTGATTGGAATAGTTTCTGAAGTAATGGTTCCAGTTCCTCCTTGTACCTCCGGTAGAATTCGGCTGTGAACCCATCTGATCCTAGACTCTTTTTGGTTGGTAAGCCATTGATTATTGCGGCAATTTCTGCTCCTGTTATTAGTCTATTCAGAGATTCAACTTCTTCCTGGTTTAGTCATGGGAGAGTGTATGTGTCGAGGAATTTATACCTTTTTTTTTTTAATTTTTCTTCTTTTTATCATTATTATTATTATTATTATCATTATTATTATTATTATACTTTAGGCTCTATGGTACATGTGCGCAACGTGCAGGTATGCTACATATGTCTACATGTGCCATGCTGGTGCGCTGCACCCACCAACTCGTCATCTAGCATTAGGTATATCTCCCAATGCTGTCCCTCCCCCCTCCCCCCACGCCACCACAGTCCCCGAAGTGTGATGTTCCCCTTCCTGTGTCCATGTGTTCTCATTGTTCAATTCCCACCTATGAGTGAGAATATGTGGTGTTTGGTTTTTTGTTCTTGCGATAGTTTACTGAGAATGATGATTTCCAATTTCATGCATGTCCCTACAAAGGATATGAACTCATCCTTTTTTATGGCTGCCTAGTATTCCATGGTGTATATGTGCCACATTTTCTTAATCCAGTCTATCACTGTTGGACATTTGGGTTGGTTCCAAGTCTTTGCTGTTGTGTATAATGCCGAAATAAACATACGTGTGCATGTGTCTTTATAGCAGCATGATTTATAGTCCTTTGGGTATATACTCAGTAATGGGATGGCTGGGTCAAATGGAATTTCTAGTTCTAGATCCCTGAGGAATCGCCACAGTGACCTCCACAAGGGTTGAACTAGTTTACAGTCCCACCAACAGTGTAAAAGTGTTCCTATTTCTCCACATCCTCTCCAGCACCTGTTGTTTCCTGACTTTTTAATGATTGCCATTCTATCTGGTGTGAGATGGTATCTCATTGTGGTTTTGATTTGCATTTCTCTCATGGCCAGTGATGGTGAGCATTTTTTCACGTGTTTTTTGGCTGCATAAATGTCTTCTTTTGAGGAGTGTCTGTTCATGTCCTTCGCCCACTTTTTGATGGGGTTGTTTGGTGTTTTCTTGTAAATTTGTTGGAGTGCATTGTAGATTCTGGATATTAGCCCTTTGTCAGATGAGTAGGTTGCGAAAATTTTCTCCCATTTTGTAGGTTGCCTGTTCACTCTGACGGTAGTTTCCTTTGCTGTGCAGAAGCTCTTTAGTTTAATTAGATCCCATTTGTCAATTTTGGCTTTTGTTGCCATTGCTTTTGGTGTTTTAGACATGAACTCCTTGCCCATGCCTATGTCCTGAATGGTATTGCCTAGGTTTTCTTCTAGGGTTTTTATGGTTTTAGGTCTAACGTTTAAGTCTTTAATCCATGTTGAGTTGATTTTTGTATAAGGTGTAAGGAAGGGATCCAGTTTCAGCTTTCTACATGTGGCTAGCCAGTTTTCCCAGCACCATTTATTAAATAGGGATTCCTTTCTCCATTTCTTGTTTTTGTCAGGTTTGTCAAAGATCAGATAGTTGTAGATATGTGGCATTATTTCTGACGGCTCTGTTCTGTTCCATTGATCTATATCTCTGTTTTGGTACCAGTACCATGCTGTTTGGGTTACTGTAGCCTTGTAGTATAGTTTGAAGTCAGGTAGCGTGATGCCTCCAGCTTTGTTCTTTTGGCTGAGGATTGACTTGGTGATGCGGGCTCTTTTTTGGTTCCATATGAACTTTAAAGTAGTTTTTTCCAATTCTGTGAAGAAAGTCATTGGTAACTTGGTGGGGATGGCATTGAATCTGTAAATTACCTTGGGAAGGATGGCCATTTTCTTGATATTGATTCTTCCTACCCATGAGCATGGAATGTTCTTCCATTTGTTTGTATCCTCTTTTATTTCCTTGAGCAGTGGTTTGTAGTTTTCTCCTTGAAGAGGTCCTTCACATCCCTTGTAAGTTGGATTCCTAGGTATTTTATTATCCTTGAAGCAATTGTGAATGGGAGTTCACTCATGATTTGGCTCTCTGTTTGTCTGTTATTGATGTATAAGAATGCTTGTGATTTTTGTACATTGATGTTGTATCCTGAGAGTTTGCTGAAGTTGCTTATCAGCTTAAGGAGATTTTGGGCTGAGACAATGGGGTTTTCTAGATATACTATCACGTCATCTGCAAACAGGGACAATTTGACTTCCTTTTCTCCTAATTGAATACCCTTGATTTCCTTCTCTTGCCTAATTGCCCTGGCCAGAACTTCCAACACTATGTTGAATAGAAGTGGTGAGAGAGGGCATCCCTGTCTTGTGCCAGTTTTCAAAGTGAATGCTTCCAGTTTTTGCCCATTCAGTATGATATTGGCTGGGGGTTTGTCATAAATAGCTCTTATTATTTTGAGATACGACCCATCAATACCTAATTTATTGAGAGTTTTTAGCATGAAGGGTTGTTGAATTTTGTCAAAGGCCTTTACTTCATGTATTGAGATAATCATGTGGTTTTTGACTTTGGTTCTGTTTATATGCTGGATTACATTTATTGATTTGCGTATATTGAACCAGCCTTGCATCCCAGGGATGAAGCCCACTTGATCATGGTGGATAAGCTGTTTGATGTGCTGCTGGATTCGGTTTGCCAGTAATTTATTGAGGATTTTTGCATCAATATTCATCAAGGATATTGGTCTAAAATTCTCTTTTTTGGTTGTGTCTCTGCCCAGCTTTGGTATCAGCATGATGCTGGCCTCATAAAATGAGTTAGGAAGGATTCCCTCTTTTTCTATTGATTGGAATAGTTTCTGAAGTAATGGTTCCAGTTCCTCCTTGTACCTCCGGTAGAATTCGGCTGTGAACCCATCTGATCCTGGACTCTTTTTGGTTGGTAAGCCATTGATTATTGCCGCAATTTCAGCTCCTGTTATTAGTCTATTCAGAGATTCAACTTCTTCCTGGTTTAGTCATGGGAGAGTGTATGTGTCGAGGAATTTATACCTTCCTTTTTTTTTTAATTTTTCTTCTTTTTCTCATTATTATTATTATTATTATCATTATTATTATTATTATACTTTAGGCTCTATGGTACGTGTGCGCTACGTGCAGGTAAGCTACATATGTCTACATGTGCCATGCTGGTGCGCTGCACCCACCAACTCGTCATCTAGCATTAGGTATATCTCCCAATGCTGTCCCTCCCCCCTCCCCCCACGCCACCACAGTCCCCGAAGTGTGATGTTCCCCTTCCTGTGTCCATGTGTTCTCATTGTTCAATTCCCACCTATGAGTGAGAATATGTGGTGTTTGGTTTTTTGTTCTTGAGATAGTTTACTGAGAACGATGATTTCCAATTTCATCCATGTCCCTACAAAGGATATGAACTCATCATTTTTTATGGCTGCCTAGTATTCCATGGTGTATATGTGCCACATTTTCTTAATCCAGTCTATCACTGTTGGACATTTGGGTTGGTTCCAAGTCTTTGCTGTTGTGTATAATGCCGCAATAAACATACGTGTGCATGTGTCTTTATAGCAGCATGATTTATAGTCCTTTGGGTATATACCCAGTAATGGGATGGCTGGGTCAAATGGAATTTCTAGTTCTAGATCCCAGAGGAATCGCCACAGTGACCTCCACAAGGGTTGAACTAGTTTACAGTCCCACCAACAGTGTAAAAGTGTTCCTATTTCTCCACATCCTCTCCAGCACCTGTTGTTTCTTGACTTTTTAATGATTGCCATTCTATCTGGTGTGAGATGGTATCTCATTGTGGTTTTGATTTGCATTTCTCTCATGGCCAGTGATGGTGAGCATTTTTTCACGTGTTTTTTGGCTGCATAAATGTCTTCTTTTGAGGAGTGTCTGTTCATGTCCTTCGCCCACTTTTTGATGGGGTTGTTTGGTGTTTTCTTGTAAATTTGTTGGAGTGCATTGTAGATTCTGCATATTAGCCCTTTGTCAGATGAGTAGGTTGCGAAAATTTTCTCCCATTTTGTAGGTTGCCTGTTCACTCTGACGGTAGTTTCCTTTGCTGTGCAGAAGCTCTTTAGTTTAATTAGATCCCATTTGTCAATTTTGGCTTTTGTTGCCATTGCTTTTGGTGTTTTAGACATGAACTCCTTGCCCATGCCTATGTCCTGAATGGTATTGCCTAGGTTTTCTTCTAGGGTTTTTATGGTTTTAGGTCTAACGTTTAAGTCTTTAATCCATGTTGAGTTGATTTTTGTATAAGGTGTAAGGAAGGGATCCAGTTTCAGCTTTCTACATGTGGCTAGCCAGTTTTCCCAGCACCATTTATTAAATAGGGATTCCTTTCTCCATTTCTTGTTTTTGTCAGGTTTGTCAAAGATCAGATAGTTGTAGATATGTGGCATTATTTCTGACGGCTCTGTTCTGTTCCATTGATCTATATCTCTGTTTTGGTACCAGTACCATGCTGTTTGGGTTACTGTAGCCTTGTAGTATAGTTTGAAGTCAGGTAGCGTGATGCCTCCAGCTTTGTTCTTTTGGCTGAGGATTGACTTGGTGATGCGGGCTCTTTTTTGGTTCCATATGAACTTTAAAGTAGTTTTTTCCAATTCTGTGAAGAAAGTCATTGGTAACTTGGTGGGGATGGCATTGAATCTGTAAATTACCTTGGGAAGGATGGCCATTTTCATGATATTGATTCTTCCTACCCATGAGCATGGAAAGTTCTTCCATTTGTTTGTATCCTCTTTTATTTCCTTGAGCAGTGGTTTGTAGTTTTCTCCTTGAAGAGGTCCTTCACATCCCTTGTAAGTTGGATTCCTAGGTATTTTATTCTCTTTGAAGCAATTGTGAATGGGAGCTCACTCATGATTTGGCTCTCTGTTTGTCTGTTATTGATGTATAAGAATGCTTGTGATTTTTGTACATTGATGTTGTATCCTGAGACTTTGCTGAAGTTGCTTATCAGCTTAAGGAGATTTTGGGCTGAGACAATGGGGTTTTCTAGATATACTATCACGTCATCTGCAAACAGGGACAATTTGACTTCCTTTTCTCCTAATTGAATACCCTTGATTTCCTTCTCTTGCCTAATTGCCCTGGCCAGAACTTCCAACACTATGTTGAATAGAAGTGGTGAGAGAGGGCATCCCTGTCTTGTGCCAGTTTTCAAAGTGAATGCTTCCAGTTTTTGCCCATTCAGTATGATATTGGCTGTGGGTTTGTCATAAATAGCTCTTATTATTTTGAGATACGACCCATCAATACCTAATTTATTGAGAGTTTTTAGCATGAAGGGTTGTTGAATTTTGTCAAAGGCCTTTACTTCATGTATTGAGATAATCATGTGGTTTTTGACTTTGGTTCTGTTTATATGCTGGATTACATTTATTGATTTGCGTATATTGAACCAGCCTTGCATCCCAGGGATGAAGCCCACTTGATCATGGTGGATAAGCTGTTTGATGTGCTGCTGGATTCGGTTTGCCAGTAATTTATTGAGGATTTTTGCATCAATATTCATCAAGGATATTGGTCTAAAATTCTCTTTTTTGGTTGTGTCTCTGCCCAGCTTTGGTATCAGCATGATGCTGGCCTCATAAAATGAGTTAGGAAGGATTCCCTCTTTTTCTATTGATTGGAATAGTTTCTGAAGTAATGGTTCCAGTTCCTCCTTGTACCTCCGGTAGAATTCGGCTGTGAACCCATCTGATCCTGGACTCTTTTTGGTTGGTAAGCCATTGATTATTGCCGCAATTTCAGCTCCTGTTATTAGTCTATTCAGAGATTCAACTTCTTCCTGGTTTAGTCATGGGAGAGTGTATGTGTCGAGGAATTTATACCTTTCTTTTTTTTTTAATTTTTCTTCTTTTTCTCATTATTATTATTATTATTATCATTATTATTATTATTATACTTTAGGCTCTATGGTACGTGTGCGCTACGTGCAGGTAAGCTACATATGTCTACATGTGCCATGCTGGTGCGCTGCACCCACCAACTCGTCATCTAGCATTAGGTATATCTCCCAATGCTGTCCCTCCCCCCTCCCCACACGCCACCACAGTCCCCGAAGTGTGATGTTCCCCTTCCTGTGTCCATGTGTTCTCATTGTTCAATTCCCACCTATGAGTGAGAATATGTGGTGTTTGGTTTTTTGTTCTTGCGATAGTTTACTGAGAACGATGATTTCCAATTTCATCCATGTCCCTACAAAGGATATGAACTCATCATTTTTTATGGCTGCCTAGTATTCCATGGTGTATATGTGCCACATTTTCTTAATCCAGTCTATCACTGTTGGACATTTGGGTTGGTTCCAAGTCTTTGCTGTTGTGTATAATGCCGAAATAAACATACGTGTGCATGTGTCTTTATAGCAGCATGATTTATAGTCCTTTGGGTATATACCCAGTAATGGGATGGCTGGGTCAAATGGAATTTCTAGTTCTAGATCCCTGAGGAATCGCCACAGTGACCTCCACAAGGGTTGAACTAGTTTACAGTCCCACCAACAGTGTAAAAGTGTTCCTATTTCTCCACATCCTCTCCAGCACCTGTTGTTTCTTGACTTTTTAATGATTGCCATTCTATCTGGTGTGAGATGGTATCTCATTGTGGTTTTGATTTGCATTTCTCTCATGGCCAGTGATGGTGAGCATTTTTTCACGTGTTTTTTGGCTGCATAAATGTCTTCTTTTGAGGAGTGTCTGTTCATGTCCTTCGCCCACTTTTTGATGGGGTTGTTTGGTGTTTTCTTGTAAATTTGTTGGAGTGCATTGTAGATTCTGCATATTAGCCCTTTGTCAGATGAGTAGGTTGCGAAAATTTTCTCCCATTTTGTAGGTTGCCTGTTCACTCTGACGGTAGTTTCCTTTGCTGTGCAGAAGCTCTTTAGTTTAATTAGATCCCATTTGTCAATTTTGGCTTTTGTTGCCATTGCTTTTGGTGTTTTAGACATGAACTCCTTCCCCATGCCTATGTCCTGAATGGTATTGCCTAGGTTTTCTTCTAGGGTTTTTATGGTTTTAGGTCTAACGTTTAAGTCTTTAATCCATGTTGAGTTGATTTTTGTATAAGGTGTAAGGAAGGGATCCAGTTTCAGCTTTCTACATGTGGCTAGCCAGTTTTCCCAGCACCATTTATTAAATAGGGATTCCTTTCTCCATTTCTTGTTTTTGTCAGGTTTGTCAAAGATCAGATAGTTGTAGATATGTGGCATTATTTCTGACGGCTCTGTTCTGTTCCATTGATCTATATCTCTGTTTTGGTACCAGTACCATGCTGTTTGGGTTTCTGTAGCCTTGTAGTATAGTTTGAAGTCAGGTAGCGTGATGCCTCCAGCTTTGTTCTTTTGGCTGAGGATTGACTTGGTGATGCGGGCTCTTTTTTGGTTCCATATGAACTTTAAAGTAGCTTTTTCCAATTCTGTGAAGAAAGTCATTGGTAACTTGGTGGGGATGGCATTGAATCTGTAAATTACCTTGGGAAGGATGGCCATTTTCATGATATTGATTCTTCCTACCCATGAGCATGGAATCTTCTTCCATTTGTTTGTATCCTCTTTTATTTCCTTGAGCAGTGGTTTGTAGTTTTCTCCTTGAAGAGGTCCTTCACATCCCTTGTAAGTTGGATTCCTAGGTATTTTATTCTCTTTGAAGCAATTGTGAATGGGAGCTCACTCATGATTTGGCTCTCTGTTTGTCTGTTATTGATGTATAAGAATGCTTGTGATTTTTGTACATTGATGTTGTATCCTGAGACTTTGCTGAAGTTGCTTATCAGCTTAAGGAGATTTTGGGCTGAGACAATGGGGTTTTCTAGATATACTATCACGTCATCTGCAAACAGGGACAATTTGACTTCCTTTTCTCCTAATTGAATACCCTTGATTTCCTTCTCTTGCCTAATTGCCCTGGCCAGAACTTCCAACACTATGTTGAATAGAAGTGGTGAGAGAGGGCATCCCTGTCTTGTGCCAGTTTTCAAAGTGAATGCTTCCAGTTTTTGCCCATTCAGTATGATATTGGCTGTGGGTTTGTCATAAATAGCTCTTATTATTTTGAGATACGACCCATCAATACCTAATTTATTGAGAGTTTTTAGCATGAAGGGTTGTTGAATTTTGTCAAAGGCCTTTACTTCATGTATTGAGATAATCATGTGGTTTTTGACTTTGGTTCTGTTTATATGCTGGATTACATTTATTGATTTGCGTATATTGAACCAGCCTTGCATCCCAGGGATGAAGCCCACTTGATCATGGTGGATAAGCTGTTTGATGTGCTGCTGGATTCGGTTTGCCAGTAATTTATTGAGGATTTTTGCATCAATATTCATCAAGGATATTGGTCTAAAATTCTCTTTTTTGGTTGTGTCTCTGCCCAGCTTTGGTATCAGCATGATGCTGGCCTCATAAAATGAGTTAGGAAGGATTCCCTCTTTTTCTATTGATTGGAATAGTTTCTGAAGTAATGGTTCCAGTTCCTCCTTGTACCTCCGGTAGAATTCGGCTGTGAACCCATCTGATCCTGGACTCTTTTTGGTTGGTAAGCCATTGATTATTGCCGCAATTTCAGCTCCTGTTATTAGTCTATTCAGAGATTCAACTTCTTCCTGGTTTAGTCATGGGAGAGTGTATGTGTCGAGGAATTTATACCTTTCTTTTTTTTTTAATTTTTCTTCTTTTTCTCATTATTATTATTATTATTATCATTATTATTATTATTATACTTTAGGCTCTATGGTACGTGTGCGCTACGTGCAGGTAAGCTACATATGTCTACATGTGCCATGCTGGTGCGCTGCACCCACCAACTCGTCATCTAGCATTAGGTATATCTCCCAATGCTGTCCCTCCCCCCTCCCCCCACGCCACCACAGTCCCCGAAGTGTGATGTTCCCCTTCCTGTGTCCATGTGTTCTCATTGTTCAATTCCCACCTATGAGTGAGAATATGTGGTGTTTGGTTTTTTGTTCTTGCGATAGTTTACTGAGAACGATGATTTCCAATTTCATCCATGTCCCTACAAAGGATATGAACTCATCATTTTTTATGGCTGCCTAGTATTCCATGGTGTATATGTGCCACATTTTCTTAATCCAGTCTATCACTGTTGGACATTTGGGTTGGTTCCAAGTCTTTGCTGTTGTGTATAATGCCGCAATAAACATACGTGTGCATGTGTCTTTATAGCAGCATGATTTATAGTCCTTTGGGTATATACCCAGTAATGGGATGGCTGGGTCAAATGGAATTTCTAGTTCTAGATCCCTGAGGAATCGCCACAGTGACCTCCACAAGGGTTGAACTAGTTTACAGTCCCACCAACAGTGTAAAAGTGTTCCTATTTCTCCACATCCTCTCCAGCACCTGTTGTTTCTTGACTTTTTAATGATTGCCATTCTATCTGGTGTGAGATGGTATCTCATTGTGGTTTTGATTTGCATTTCTCTCATGGCCAGTGATGGTGAGCATTTTTTCACGTGTTTTTTGGCTGCATAAATGTCTTCTTTTGAGGAGTGTCTGTTCATGTCCTTCGCCCACTTTTTGATGGGGTTGTTTGGTGTTTTCTTGTAAATTTGTTGGAGTGCATTGTAGATTCTGCATATTAGCCCTTTGTCAGATGAGTAGGTTGCGAAAATTTTCTCCCATTTTGTAGGTTGCCTGTTCACTCTGACGGTAGTTTCCTTTGCTGTGAAGAAGCTCTTTAGTTTAATTAGATCCCATTTGTCAATTTTGGCTTTTGTTGCCATTGCTTTTGGTGTTTTAGACATGAACTCCTTGCCCATGCCTATGTCCTGAATGGTATTGCCTAGGTTTTCTTCTAGGGTTTTTATGGTTTTAGGTCTAACGTTTAAGTCTTTAATCCATGTTGAGTTGATTTTTGTATAAGGTGTAAGGAAGGGATCCAGTTTCAGCTTTCTACATGTGGCTAGCCAGTTTTCCCAGCACCATTTATTAAATAGGGATTCCTTTCTCCATTTCTTGTTTTTGTCAGGTTTGTCAAAGATCAGATAGTTGTAGATATGTGGCATTATTTCTGACGGCTCTGTTCTGTTCCATTGATCTATATCTCTGTTTTGGTACCAGTACCATGCTGTTTGGGTTACTGTAGCCTTGTAGTATAGTTTGAAGTCAGGTAGCGTGATGCCTCCAGCTTTGTTCTTTTGGCTGAGGATTGACTTGGTGATGCGGGCTCTTTTTTGGTTCCATATGAACTTTAAAGTAGTTTTTTCCAATTCTGTGAAGAAAGTCATTGGTAACTTGGTGGGGATGGCATTGAATCTGTAAATTACCTTGGGAAGGATGGCCATTTTCATGATATTGATTCTTCCTACCCATGAGCATGGAAAGTTCTTCCATTTGTTTGTATCCTCTTTTATTTCCTTGAGCAGTGGTTTGTAGTTTTCTCCTTGAAGAGGTCCTTCACATCCCTTGTAAGTTGGATTCCTAGGTATTTTATTCTCTTTGAAGCAATTGTGAATGGGAGCTCACTCATGATTTGGCTCTCTGTTTGTCTGTTATTGATGTATAAGAATGCTTGTGATTTTTGTACATTGATGTTGTATCCTGAGACTTTGCTGAAGTTGCTTATCAGCTTAAGGAGATTTTGGGCTGAGACAATGGGGTTTTCTAGATATACTATCACGTCATCTGCAAACAGGGACAATTTGACTTCCTTTTCTCCTAATTGAATACCCTTGATTTCCTTCTCTTGCCTAATTGCCCTGGCCAGAACTTCCAACACTATGTTGAATAGAAGTGGTGAGAGAGGGCATCCCTGTCTTGTGCCAGTTTTCAAAGTGAATGCTTCCAGTTTTTGCCCATTCAGTATGATATTGGCTGTGGGTTTGTCATAAATAGCTCTTATTATTTTGAGATACGACCCATCAATACCTAATTTATTGAGAGTTTTTAGCATGAAGGGTTGTTGAATTTTGTCAAAGGCCTTTACTTCATGTATTGAGATAATCATGTGGTTTTTGACTTTGGTTCTGTTTATATGCTGGATTACATTTATTGATTTGCGTATATTGAACCAGCCTTGCATCCCAGGGATGAAGCCCACTTGATCATGGTGGATAAGCTGTTTGATGTGCTGCTGGATTCGGTTTGCCAGTAATTTATTGAGGATTTTTGCATCAATATTCATCAAGGATATTGGTCTAAAATTCTCTTTTTTGGTTGTGTCTCTGCCCAGCTTTGGTATCAGCATGATGCTGGCCTCATAAAATGAGTTAGGAAGGATTCCCTCTTTTTCTATTGATTGGAATAGTTTCTGAAGTAATGGTTCCAGTTCCTCCTTGTACCTCCGGTAGAATTCGGCTGTGAACCCATCTGATCCTGGACTCTTTTTGGTTGGTAAGCCATTGATTATTGCCGCAATTTCAGCTCCTGTTATTAGTCTATTCAGAGATTCAACTTCTTCCTGGTTTAGTCATGGGAGAGTGTATGTGTCGAGGAATTTATACCTTTCTTTTTTTTTTAATTTTTCTTCTTTTTCTCATTATTATTATTATTATTATCATTATTATTATTATTATACTTTAGGCTCTATGGTACGTGTGCGCTACGTGCAGGTAAGCTACATATGTCTACATGTGCCATGCTGGTGCGCTGCACCCACCAACTCGTCATCTAGCATTAGGTATATCTCCCAATGCTGTCCCTCCCCCCTCCCCCCACGCCACCACAGTCCCCGAAGTGTGATGTTCCCCTTCCTGTGTCCATGTGTTCTCATTGTTCAATTCCCACCTATGAGTGAGAATATGTGGTGTTTGGTTTTTTGTTCTTGCGATAGTTTACTGAGAACGATGATTTCCAATTTCATCCATGTCCCTACAAAGGATATGAACTCATCATTTTTTATGGCTGCCTAGTATTCCATGGTGTATATGTGCCACATTTTCTTAATCCAGTCTATCACTGTTGGACATTTGGGTTGGTTCCAAGTCTTTGCTGTTGTGTATAATGCCGCAATAAACATACGTGTGCATGTGTCTTTATAGCAGCATGATTTATAGTCCTTTGGGTATATACCCAGTAATGGGATGGCTGGGTCAAATGGAATTTCTAGTTCTAGATCCCTGAGGAATCGCCACAGTGACCTCCACAAGGGTTGAACTAGTTTACAGTCCCACCAACAGTGTAAAAGTGTTCCTATTTCTCCACATCCTCTCCAGCACCTGTTGTTTCTTGACTTTTTAATGATTGCCATTCTATCTGGTGTGAGATGGTATCTCATTGAGGTTTTGATTTGCATTTCTCTCATGGCCAGTGATGGTGAGCATTTTTTCACGTGTTTTTTGGCTGCATAAATGTCTTCTTTTGAGGAGTGTCTGTTCATGTCCTTCGCCCACTTTTTGATGGGGTTGTTTGGTGTTTTCTTGTAAATTTGTTGGAGTGCATTGTAGATTCTGCATATTAGCCCTTTGTCAGATGAGTAGGTTGCGAAAATTTTCTCCCATTTTGTAGGTTGCCTGTTCACTCTGACGGTAGTTTCCTTTGCTGTGCAGAAGCTCTTTAGTTTAATTAGATCCCATTTGTCAATTTTGGCTTTTGTTGCCATTGCTTTTGGTGTTTTAGACATGAACTCCTTGCCCATGCCTATGTCCTGAATGGCATTGCCTAGGTTTTCTTCTAGGGTTTTTATGGTTTTAGGTCTAACGTTTAAGTCTTTAATCCATGTTGAGTTGATTTTTGTATAAGGTGTAAGGAAGGGATCCAGTTTCAGCTTTCTACATGTGGCTAGCCAGTTTTCCCAGCACCATTTATTAAATAGGGATTCCTTTCTCCATTTCTTGTTTTTGTCAGGTTTGTCAAAGATCAGATAGTTGTAGATATGTGGCATTATTTCTGACGGCTCTGTTCTGTTCCATTGATCTATATCTCTGTTTGGTACCAGTACCATGCTGTTTTGGTTACTGTAGCCTTGTAGTATAGTTTGAAGTCAGGTAGCGTGATGCCTCCAGCTTTGTTCTTTTGGCTTAGGATTGACTTGGTGATGCGGGCTCTTTTTTGGTTCCATATGAACTTTAAAGTAGTTTTTTCCAATTCTGTGAAGAAAGTCATTGGTAACTTGGTGGGGATGGCATTGAATCTGTAAATTACCTTGGGAAGGATGGCCATTTTCATGATATTGATTCTTCCTACCCATGAGCATGGAATGTTCTTCCATTTGTTTGTATCCTCTTTTATTTCCTTGAGCAGTGGTTTGTAGTTTTCTCCTTGAAGAGGTCCTTCACATCCCTTGTAAGTTGGATTCCTAGGTATTTTATTCTCTTTGAAGCAATTGTGAATGGGAGCTCACTCATGATTTGGCTCTCTGTTTGTCTGTTATTGATGTATAAGAATGCTTGTGATTTTTGTACATTGATGTTGTATCCTGAGACTTTGCTGAAGTTGCTTATCAGCTTAAGGAGATTTTGGGCTGAGACAATGGGGTTTTCTAGATATACTATCACGTCATCTGCAAACAGGGACAATTTGACTTCCTTTTCTCCTAATTGAATACCCTTGATTTCCTTCTCTTGCCTAATTGCCCTGGCCAGAACTTCCAACACTATGTTGAATAGAAGTGGTGAGAGAGGGCATCCCTGTCTTGTGCCAGTTTTCAAAGTGAATGCTTCCAGTTTTTGCCCATTCAGTATGATATTGGCTGGGGGTTTGTCATAAATAGCTCTTATTATTTTGAGATACGACCCATCAATACCTAATTTATTGAGAGTTTTTAGCATGAAGGGTTGTTGAATTTTGTCAAAGGCCTTTACTTCATGTATTGAGATAATCATGTGGTTTTTGACTTTGGTTCTGTTTATATGCTGGATTACATTTATTGATTTGCGTATATTGAACCAGCCTTGCATCCCAGGGATGAAGCCCACTTGATCATGGTGGATAAGCTGTTTGATGTGCTGCTGGATTCGGTTTGCCAGTAATTTATTGAGGATTTTTGCATCAATATTCATCAAGGATATTGGTCTAAAATTCTCTTTTTTGGTTGTGTCTCTGCCCAGCTTTGGTATCAGCATGATGCTGGCCTCATAAAATGAGTTAGGAAGGATTCCCTCTTTTTCTATTGATTGGAATAGTTTCTGAAGTAATGGTTCCAGTTCCTCCTTGTACCTCCGGTAGAATTCGGCTGTGAACCCATCTGATCCTGGACTCTTTTTGGTTGGTAAGCCATTGATTATTGCCGCAATTTCAGCTCCTGTTATTAGTCTATTCAGAGATTCAACTTCTTCCTGGTTTAGTCATGGGAGAGTGTATGTGTCGAGGAATTTATACCTTTCTTTATTTTTTAATTTTTCTTCTTTTTCTCATTATTATTATTATTATTATCATTATTATTATTATTATACTTTAGGCTCTATGGTACGTGTGCGCTACGTGCAGGTAAGCTACATATGTCTACATGTGCCATGCTGGTGCGCTGCACCCACCAACTCGTCATCTAGCATTAGGTATATCTCCCAATGCTGTCCCTCCCCCCTCCCCCCACGCCACCACAGTCCCCGAAGTGTGATGTTCCCCTTCCTGTGTCCATGTGTTCTCATTGTTCAATTCCCACCTATGAGTGAGAATATGTGGTGTTTGGTTTTTTGTTCTTGCGATAGTTTACTGAGAACGATGATTTCCAATTTCATCCATGTCCCTACAAAGGATATGAACTCATCATTTTTTATGGCTGCCTAGTATTCCATGGTGTATATGTGCCACATTTTCTTAATCCAGTCTATCACTGTTGGACATTTGGGTTGGTTCCAAGTCTTTGCTGTTGTGTATAATGCCGCAATAAACATACGTGTGCATGTGTCTTTATAGCAGCATGATTTATAGTCCTTTGGGTATATACCCAGTAATGGGATGGCTGGGTCAAATGGAATTTCTAGTTCTAGATCCCTGAGGAATCGCCACAGTGACCTCCACAAGGGTTGAACTAGTTTACAGTCCCACCAACAGTGTAAAAGTGTTCCTATTTCTCCACATCCTCTCCAGCACCTGTTGTTTCTTGACTTTTTAATGATTGCCATTCTATCTGGTGTGAGATGGTATCTCATTGTGGTTTTGATTTGCATTTCTCTCATGGCCAGTGATGGTGAGCATTTTTTCACGTGTTTTTTGGCTGCATAAATGTCTTCTTTTGAGGAGTGTCTGTTCATGTCCTTCGCCCACTTTTTGATGGGGTTGTTTGGTGTTTTCTTGTAAATTTGTTGGAGTGCATTGTAGATTCTGCATATTAGCCCTTTGTCAGATGAGTAGGTTGCGAAAATTTTCTCCCATTTTGTAGGTTGCCTGTTCACTCTGACGGTAGTTTCCTTTGCTGTGCAGAAGCTCTTTAGTTTAATTAGATCCCATTTGTCAATTTTGGCTTTTGTTGCCATTGCTTTTGGTGTTTTAGACATGAACTCCTTGCCCATGCCTATGTCCTGAATGGTATTGCCTAGGTTTTCTTCTAGGGTTTTTATGGTTTTAGGTCTAACGTTTAAGTCTTTAATCCATGTTGAGTTGATTTTTGTATAAGGTGTAAGGAAGGGATCCAGTTTCAGCTTTCTACATGTGGCTAGCCAGTTTTCCCAGCACCATTTATTAAATAGGGATTCCTTTCTCCATTTCTTGTTTTTGTCAGGTTTGTCAAAGATCAGATAGTTGTAGATATGTGGCATTATTTCTGACGGCTCTGTTCTGTTCCATTGATCTATATCTCTGTTTTGGTACCAGTACCATGCTGTTTGGGTTACTGTAGCCTTGTAGTAGAGTTTGAAGTCAGGTAGCGTGATGCCTCCAGCTTTGTTCTTTTGGCTGAGGATTGACTTGGTGATGCGGGCTCTTTTTTGGTTCCATATGAACTTTAAAGTAGTTTTTTCCAATTCTGTGAAGAAAGTCATTGGTAACTTGGTGGGGATGGCATTGAATCTGTAAATTACCTTGGGAAGGATGGCCATTTTCATGATATTGATTCTTCCTACCCATGAGCATGGAATGTTCTCCCATTTGTTTGTATCCTCTTTTATTTCCTTGAGCAGTGGTTTGTAGTTTTCTCCTTGAAGAGGTCCTTCACATCCCTTGTAAGTTGGATTCCTAGGTATTTTATTCTCTTTGAAGCAATTGTGAATGGGAGCTCACTCATGATTTGGCTCTCTGTTTGTCTGTTATTGATGTATAAGAATGCTTGTGATTTTTGTACATTGATGTTGTATCCTGAGACTTTGCTGAAGTTGCTTATCAGCTTAAGGAGATTTTGGGCTGAGACAATGGGGTTTTCTAGATATACTATCACGTCATCTGCAAACAGGGACAATTTGACTTCCTTTTCTCCTAATTGAATACCCTTGATTTCCTTCTCTTGCCTAATTGCCCTGGCCAGAACTTCCAACACTATGTTGAATAGAAGTGGTGAGAGAGGGCATCCCTGTCTTGTGCCAGTTTTCAAAGTGAATGCTTCCAGTTTTTGCCCATTCAGTATGATATTGGCTGTGGGTTTGTCATAAATAGCTCCTATTATTTTGAGATACGACCCATCAATACCTAATTTATTGAGAGTTTTTAGCATGAAGGGTTGTTGAATTTTATGAAAGGCCTTTACTTCATGTATTGAGATAATCATGTGGTTTTTGACTTTGGTTCTGTTTATATGCTGGATTACATTTATTGATTTGCGTATATTGAACCAGCCTTGCATCCCAGGGATGAAGCCCACTTGATCATGGTGGATAAGCTGTTTGATGTGCTGCTGGATTCGGTTTGCCAGTAATTTATTGAGGATTTTTGCATCAATATTCATCAAGGATATTGGTCTAAAATTCTCTTTTTTGGTTGTGTCTCTGCCCAGCTTTGGTATCAGCATGATGCTGGCCTCATAAAATGAGTTTGGAAGGATTCCCTCTTTTTCTATTGATTGGAATAGTTTCTGAAGTAATGGTTCCAGTTCCTCCTTGTACCTCCGGTAGAATTCGGCTGTGAACCCATCTGATCCTGGACTCTTTTTGGTTGGTAAGCCATTGATTATTGCCGCAATTTCAGCTCCTGTTATTAGTCTATTCAGAGATTCAACTTCTTCCTGGTTTAGTCATGGGAGAGTGTATGTGTCGAGGAATTTATACCTTTCTTTTTTTTTTTTAATTTTTCTTCTTTTTATCATTATTATTATTATTATTATCATTATTATTATTATTATACTTTAGGCTCTATGGTACATGTGCGCAACGTGCAGGTAAGCTACATATGTCTACATGTGCCATGCTGGTGCGCAGCACCCACCAACTCGTCATCTAGCATTAGGTATATCTCCCAATGCTGTCCCTCCCCCCTCCCCCCACGCCACCACAGTCCCCGAAGTGTGATGTTCCCCTTCCTGTGTCCATGTGTTCTCATTGTTCAATTCCAACCTATGAGTGAGAATATGTGGTGTTTGGTTTTTTGTTCTTGCGATAGTTTACTGAGAACGATGATTTCCAATTTCATCCATGTCCCTACAAAGGATATGAACTCATCATTTTTTATGGCTGCCTGGTATTCCATGGTGTATATGTGCCACATTTTCTTAATCCAGTCTATCACTGTTGGACATTTGGGTTGGTTCCAAGTCTTTGCTGTTGTGTATAATGCCGAAATAAACATACGTGTGCATGTGTCTTTATAGCAGCATGATTTATAGTCCTTTGGGTATATACCCAGTAATGGGATGGCTTGGTCAAATGGAATTTCTAGTTCTAGATCCCTGAGGAATCGCCACAGTGACCTCCACAAGGGTTGAACTAGTTTACAGTCCCACCAACAGTGTAAAAGTGTTCCTATTTCTCCACATCCTCTCCAGCACCTGTTGTTTCCTGACTTTTTAATGATTGCCATTCTATCTGGTGTGAGATGGTATCTCATTGTGGTTTTGATTTGCATTTCTCTCATGGCCAGTGATGGTGAGCATTTTTTCACGTGTTTTTTGGCTGCATAAATGTCTTCTTTTGAGGAGTGTCTGTTCATGTCCTTCGCCCACTTTTTGATGGGGTTGTTTGGTGTTTTCTTGTAAATTTGTTGGAGTGCATTGTAGATTCTGGATATTAGCCCTTTGTCAGATGAGTAGGTTGCGAAAATTTTCTCCCATTTTGTAGGTTGCCTGTTCACTCTGACGGGAGTTTCCTTTGCTGTGCAGAAGCTCTTTAGTTTAATTAGATCCCATTTGTCAATTTTGGCTTTTGTTGCCATTGCTTTTGGTGTTTTAGACATGAACTCCTTTCCCATGCCTATGTCCTGAATGGCATTGCCTAGGTTTTCTTCTAGGGTTTTTATGGTTTTAGGGCTAACGTTTAAGTCTTTAATCCATGTTGAGTTGATTTTTGTATATAAGGTGTAAGGAAGGGATCCAGTTTCAGCTTTCTACATGTGGCTAGCCAGTTTTCCCAGCACCATTTATTAAATAGTGATTCCTTTCTCCATTTCTTGTTTTTGTCAGGTTTGTCAAAGATCAGATAGTTGTAGATATGTGGCATTATTTCTGACGGCTCGGTTCTGTTCCATTGATCTAGATCTCTGTTTTGGTACCAGTACCGTGCTGTTTGGGTTACTGTAGCCTTGTAGTATAGTTTGAAGTCAGGTAGCGTGATGCCTCCAGCTTTGTTCTTTTGGCTGAGGATTGACTTGGTGATGCGGGCTCTTTTTTGGTTCCATATGAACTTTAAAGTAGTTTTTTCCAATTCTGTGAAGAAAGTCACTGGTAACTTGGTGGGGATGGCATTGAATCTGTAAATTACCTTGGGAAGGATGGCCATTTTCATGATATTGATTCTTCCTACCCATGAGCATGGAATGTTCTTCCATTTGTTTGTATCCTCTTTTATTTCCTTGAGCAGTGGTTTGTAGTTTTCTCCTTGAAGAGGTCCTTCACATCCCTTGTAAGTTGGATTCCGAGGTATTTTATTCTCTTTGAAGCAATTGTGAATGGGAGCTCACTCATGATTTGGCTCTCTGTTTGTCTGTTATTGATGTATAAGAATGCTTGTGATTTTTGTACATTGATGTTGTATCCTGAGACTTTGCTGAAGTTGCTTATCAGCTTAAGGAGATTTTGGGCTGAGACAATGGGGTTTTCTAGATATACTATCACGTCATCTGCAAACAGGGACAATTTGACTTCCTTTTCTCCTAATTGAATACCCTTGATTTCCTTCTCTTGCCTAATTGCCCTGGCCAGAACTTCCAACACTATGTTGAATAGAAGTGGTGAGAGAGGGCATCCCTGTCTTGTGCCAGTTTTCAAAGTGAATGCTTCCAGTTTTTGCCCATTCAGTATGATATTGGCTGTGGGTTTGTCATAAATAGCTCTTATTATTTTGAGATACGACCCATCAATACCTAATTTATTGAGAGTTTTTAGCATGAAGGGTTGTTGAATTTTGTCAAAGGCCTTTACTTCATGTACTGAGATAATCATGTGGTTTTTGACTTTGGTTCTGTTTATATGCTGGATTACATTTATCGATTTGCGTATATTGAACCAGCCTTGCATCCCAGGGATGAAGCCCACTTGATCATGGTGGATAAGCTGTTTGATGTGCTGCTGGATTCGGCTTGCCAGTAATTTATTGAGGATTTTTGCATCAATATTCATCAAGGATATTGGTCTAAAATTCTCTTTTTTGGTTGTGTCTCTGCCCAGCTTTGGTATCAGCATGATGCTGGCCTCATAAAATGAGTTAGGAAGGATTCCCTCTTTTTCTATTGATTGGAATAGTTTCTGAAGTAATGGTTCCAGTTCCTCCTTGTACCTCCGGTAGAATTCGGCTGTGAACCCATCTGATCCTGGACTCTTTTTGGTTGGTAAGCCATTGATTATTGCCGCAATTTCAGCTCCTGTTATTAGTCTATTCAGAGATTCAACTTCTTCCTGGTTTAGTCATGGGAGAGTGTATGTGTCGAGGAATTTATACCTTTCTTTTTTTTTTTAATTTTTCTTCTTTTTATCATTATTATTATTATTATTATCATTATTATTATTATTATACTTTAGGCTCTATGGTACATGTGCGCAACGTGCAGGTAAGCTACATATGTCTACATGTGCCATGCTGGTGCGCTGCACCCACCAACTCGTCATCTAGCATTAGGTATATCTCCCAATGCTGTCCCCCCCCCTCCCCCCACGCCACCACAGTCCCCGAAGTGTGATGTTCCCCTTCCTGTGTCCATGTGTTCTCATTGTTCAATTCCCACCTATGAGTGAGAATATGTGGTGTTTGGTTTTTTGTTCTTGCGATAGTTTACTGAGAACGATGATTTCCAATTTCATCCATGTCCCTACAAAGGATATGAACTCATCCTTTTTTATGGCTGCCTAGTATTCCATGGTGTATATGTGCCACATTTTCTTAATCCAGTCTATCACTGTTGGACATTTGGGTTGGTTCCAAGTCTTTGCTGTTGTGTATAATGCCGAAATAAACATACGTGTGCATGTGTCTTTATAGCAGCATGATTTATAGTCCTTTGGGTATATACCCAGTAATGGGATGGCTGGGTCAAATGGAATTTCTAGTTCTAGATCCCTGAGGAATCGCCACAGTGACCTCCACAAGGGTTGAACTAGTTTACCGTCCCACCAACAGTGTAAAAGTGTTCCTATTTCTCCACATCCTCTCCAGCACCTGTTGTTTCCTGACTTTTTAATGATTGCCATTCTATCTGGTGTGAGATGGTATCTCATTGTGGTTTTGATTTGCATTTCTCTCATGGCCAGTGATGGTGAGCATTTTTTCACGTGTTTTTTGGCTGCATAAATGTCTTCTTTTGAGGAGTGTCTGTTCATGTCCTTCGCCCACTTTTTCATGGGGTTGTTTGGTGTTTTCTTGTAAATTTGTTGGAGTGCATTGTAGATTCTGGATATTAGCCCTTTGTCAGATGAGTAGGTTGCGAAAATTTTCTCCCATTTTGTAGGTTGCCTGTTCACTCTGACGGGAGTTTCCTTTGCTGTGCAGAAGCTCTTTAGTTTAATTAGATCCCATTTGTCAATTTTGGCTTTTGTTGCCATTGCTTTTGGTGTTTTAGACATGAACTCCTTGCCCATGCCTATGTCCTGAATGGTATTGCCTAGGTTTTCTTCTAGGGTTTTTATGGTTTTAGGTCTAACGTTTAAGTCTTTAATCCATGTTGAGTTGATTTTTGTATAAGGTGTAAGGAAGGGATCCAGTTTCAGCTTTCTACATGTGGCTAGCCAGTTTTCCCAGCACCATTTATTAAATAGGGATTCCTTTCTCCATTTCTTGTTTTTGTCAGGTTTGTCAAAGATCAGATAGTTGTAGATATGTGGCATTATTTCTGACGGCTCTGTTCTGTTCCATTGATCTATATCTCTGTTTTGGTACCAGTACCATGCTGTTTGGGTTACTGTAGCCTTGTAGTATAGTTTGAAGTCAGGTAGCGTGATGCCTCCAGCTTTGTTCTTTTGGCTGAGGATTGACTTGGTGATGCGGGCTCTTTTTTGGTTCCATATGAACTTTAAAGTAGTTTTTTCCAATTCTGTGAAGAAAGTCATTGGTAACTTGGTGGGGATGGCATTGAATCTGTAAATTACCTTGGGAAGGATGGCCATTTTCATGATATTGATTCTTCCTACCCATGAGCATGGAATGTTCTTCCATTTGTTTGTATCCTCTTTTATTTCCTTGAGCAGTGGTTTGTAGTTTTCTCCTTGAAGAGGTCCTTCACATCCCTTGTAAGTTGGATTCCTAGGTATTTTATTCTCTTTGAAGCAATTGTGAATGGGAGCTCACTCATGATTTGGCTCTCTGTTTGTCTGTTATTGATGTATAAGAATGCTTGTGATTTTTGTACATTGATGTTGTATCCTGAGACTTTGCTGAAGTTGCTTATCAGCTTAAGGAGATTTTGGGCTGAGACAATGGGGTTTTCTAGATATACTATCACGTCATCTGCAAACAGGGACCATTTGACTTCCTTTTCTCCTAATTGAATACCCTTGATTTCCTTCTCTTGCCTAATTGCCCTGGCCAGAACTTCCAACACTATGTTGAATAGAAGTGGTGAGAGAGGGCATCCCTGTCTTGTGCCAGTTTTCAAAGTGAATGCTTCCAGTTTTTGCCCATTCAGTATGATATTGGCTGTGGGTTTGTCATAAATAGCTCCTATTATTTTGAGATACGACCCATCAATACCTAATTTATTGAGAGTTTTTAGCATGAAGGGTTGTTGAATTTTGTCAAAGGCCTTTACTTCATGTATTGAGATAATCATGTGGTTTTTGACTTTGGTTCTGTTTATATGCTGGATTACATTTATTGATTTGCGTATATTGAACCAGCCTTGCATCCCAGGGATGAAGCCCACTTGATCATGGTGGATAAGCTGTTTGATGTGCTGCTGGATTCGGTTTGCCAGTAATTTATTGAGGATTTTTGCATCAATATTCATCAAGGATATTGGTCTAAAATTCTCTTTTTTGGTTGTGTCTCTGCCCAGCTTTGGTATCAGCATGATGCTGGCCTCATAAAATGAGTTAGGAAGGATTCCCTCTTTTTCTATTGATTGGAATAGTTTCTGAAGTAATGGTTCCAGTTCCTCCTTGTACCTCCGGTAGAATTCGGCTGTGAACCCATCTGATCCTGGACTCTTTTTGGTTGGTAAGCCATTGATTATTGCCGCAATTTCAGCTCCTGTTATTAGTCTATTCAGAGATTCAACTTCTTCCTGGTTTAGTCATGGGAGAGTGTATGTGTCGAGGAATTTATACCTTTCTTTTTTTTTTAATTTTTCTTCTTTGTATCATTATTATTATTATTATTATTATTATTATTATACTTTAGGCTCTATGGTACATGTGCGCAACGTGCAGGTAAGCTACATATGTCTACATGTGGCATGCTGGTGCGCTGCACCCACCAACTCGTCATCTAGCATTAGGTATATCTCCCAATGCTGTCCCTCCCCCCTCCCCCCACGCCACCACAGTCCCCGAAGTGTGATGTTCCCCTTCCTGTGTCCATGTGTTCTCATTGTTCAATTCCCACCTATGAGTGAGAATATGTGGTGTTTGGTTTTTTGTTCTTGCGATAGTTTACTGAGAACGATGATTTCCAATTTCATCCATGTCCCTACAAAGGATATGAACTCATCCTTTTTTATGGCTGCCTAGTATTCCATGGTGTATATGTGCCACATTTTCTTAATCCCGTCTATCACTGTTGGACATTTGGGTTGGTTCCAAGTCTTTGCTGTTGTGTATAATGCTGCAATAAACATACGTGTGCATGTGTCTTTATAGCAGCATGATTTATAGTCCTTTGGGTATATACCCAGTAATGGGATGGCTGGGTCAAATGGAATTTCTAGTTCTAGATCCCTGAGGAATCGCCACAGTGACCTCCACAAGGGTTGAACTAGTTTACAGTCCCACCAACAGTGTAAAAGTGTTCCTATTTCTCCACATCCTCTCCAGCACCTGTTGTTTCCTGACTTTTTAATGATTGCCATTCTATCTGGTGTGAGATGGTATCTCATTGTGGTTTTGATTTGCATTGCTCTCATGGCCAGTGATGGTGAGCATTTTTTCACGTGTTTTTTGGCTGCATAAATGTCTTCTTTTGAGGAGTGTCTGTTCATGTCCTTCGCCCACTTTTTGATGGGGTTGTTTGGTGTTTTCTTGTAAATTTGTCGGAGTGCATTGTAGATTCTGGATATTAGCCCTTTGTCAGATGAGTAGGTTGCGAAAATTTTCTCCCATTTTGTAGGTTGCCTGTTCACTCTGACGGTAGTTTCCTTTGCTGTGCAGAAGCTCTTTAGTTTAATTAGATCCCATTTGTCAATTTTGGCTTTTGTTGCCATTGCTTTTGGTGTTTTAGACATGAACTCCTTGCCCATGCCTATGTCCTGAATGGCATTGCCTAGGTTTTCTTCTAGGGTTTTTATGGTTTTAGGTCTAACGTTTAAGTCTTTAATCCATGTTGAGTTGATTTTTGTATAAGGTGTAAGGAAGGGATCCAGTTTCAGCTTTCTACATGTGGCTAGCCAGTTTTCCCAGCACCGTTTATTAAATAGGGATTCCTTTCTCCATTTCTTGTTTTTGTCAGGTTTGTCAAAGATCAGATAGTTGTAGACATGTGGTATTATTTCTGACGGCTCTGTTCTGTTCCATTGATCTATATCTCTGTTTTGGTACCAGTACCATGCTGTTTGGGTTACTGTAGCCTTGTAGTATAGTTTGAAGTCAGGTAGCGTGATGCCTCCAGCTTTGTTCTTTTGGCTGAGGATTGACTTGGTGATGCGGGCTCTTTTTTGGTTCCATATGAACTTTAAAGTAGTTTTTTCCAATTCTGTGAAGAAAGTCATTGGTAACTTGGTGGGGATGGCATTGAATCTGTAAATTACCTTGGGAAGGATGGCCATTTTCATGATATTGATTCTTCCTACCCATGAGCATGGAAAGTTCTTCCATTTGTTTGTATCCTCTTTTATTTCCTTGAGCAGTGGTTTGTAGTTTTCTCCTTGAAGAGGTCCTTCACATCCCTTGTAAGTTGGATTCCTAGGTATTTTATTCTCTTTGAAGCAATTGTGAATGGGAGCTCACTCATGATTTGGCTCTCTGTTTGTCTGTTATTGATGTATAAGAATGCTTGTGATTTTTGTACATTGATGTTGTATCCTGAGACTTTGCTGAAGTTGCTTATCAGCTTAAGGAGATTTTGGGCTGAGACAATGGGGTTTTCTAGATATACTATCACGTCATCTGCAAACAGGGACAATTTGACTTCCTTTTCTCCTAATTGAATACCCTTGATTTCCTTCTCTTGCCTAATTGCCCTGGCCAGAACTTCCAACACTATGTTGAATAGAAGTGGTGAGAGAGGGCATCCCTGTCTTGTGCCAGTTTTCAAAGTGAATGCTTCCAGTTTTTGCCCATTCAGTATGATATTGGCTGTGGGTTTGTCATAAATAGCTCTTATTATTTTGAGATACGACCCATCAATACCTAATTTATTGAGAGTTTTTAGCATGAAGGGTTGTTGAATTTTGTCAAAGGCCTTTACTTCATGTATTGAGGTAATCATGTGGTTTGTGACTTTGGTTCTGTTTATATGCTGGATTACATTTATTGATTTGCGTATATTGAACCAGCCTTGCATCCCAGGGATGAAGCCCACTTGATCATGGTGGATAAGCTGTTTGATGTGCTGCTGGATTCGGTTTGCCAGTAATTTATTGAGGATTTTTGCATCAATATTCATCAAGGATATTGGTCTAAAATTCTCTTTTTTGGTTGTGTCTCTGCCCAGCTTTGGTATCAGCATGATGCTGGCCTCATAAAATGAGTTCGGAAGGCTTCCCTCTTTTTCTATTGATTGGAATAGTTTCTGAAGTAATGGTTCCAGTTCCTCCTTGTACCTCCGGTAGAATTCGGCTGTGAACCCATCTGATCCTGGACTCTTTTTGGTTGGTAAGCCATTGATTATTGCCGCAATTTCAGCTCCTGTTATTAGTCTATTCAGAGATTCAACTTCTTCCTGGTTTAGTCATGGGAGAGTGTATGTGTCGAGGAATTTATACCTTTCTTTTTTTTTTAATTTTTCTTCTTTTTATCATTATTATTATTATTATTATCATTATTATTATTATTATACTTTAGGCTCTATGGTACATGTGCGCAACGTGCAGGTAAGCTACATATGTCTACATGTGCCATGCTGGTGCGCTGCACCCACCAACTCGTCATCTAGCATTAGGTATATCTCCCAATGCTGTCCCTCCCCCCTCCCCCCACGCCACCACAGTCCCCGAAGTGTGATGTTCCCCTTCCTGTGTCCATGTGTTCTCATTGTTCAATTCCCACCTATGAGTGAGAATATGTGGTGTTTGGTTTTTTGTTCTTGCGATAGTTTACTGAGAACGATGATTTCCAATTTCATCCATGTCCCTACAAAGGATATGAACTCATCCTTTTTTATGGCTGCCTGGTATTCCATGGTGTATATGTGCCACATTTTCTTAATCCAGTCTATCACTGTTGGACATTTGGGTTGGTTCCAAGTCTTTGCTGTTGTGTATAATGCCGAAATAAACATACGTGTGCATGTGTCTTTATAGCAGCATGATTTATAGTCCTTTGGGTATATACCCAGTAATGGGATGGCTGGGTCAAATGGAATTTCTAGTTCTAGATCCCTGAGGAATAGCCACAGTGACCTCCACAAGGGTTGAACTACTTTACAGTCCCACCAACAGTGTAAAAGTGTTCCTATTTCTCCACATCCTCTCCAGCACCTGTTGTTTCCTGACTTTTTAATGATTGCCATTCTATCTGGTGTGAGATGGTATCTCATTGTGGTTTTGATTTGCATTTCTCTCATGGCCAGTGATGGTGAGCATTTTTTCACGTGTTTTTTGGCTGCATAAATGTCTTCTTTTGAGGAGTGTCTGTTCATGTCCTTCGCCCACTTTTTCATGGGGTTGTTTGGTGTTTTCTTGTAAATTTGTTGGAGTGCATTGTAGATTCTGGATATTAGCCCTTTGTCAGATGAGTAGGTTGCGAAAATTTTCTCCCATTTTGTAGGTTGCCTGTTCACTCTGACGGGAGTTTCCTTTGCTGTGCAGAAGCTCTTTAGTTTAATTAGATCCCATTTGTCAATTTTGGCTTTTGTTGCCATTGCTTTTGGTGTTTTAGACATGAACTCCTTGCCCATGCCTATGTCCTGAATGGTATTGCCTAGGTTTTCTTCTAGGGTTTTTATGGTTTTAGGTCTAACGTTTAAGTCTTTAATCCATGTTGAGTTGATTTTTGTATAAGGTGTAAGGAAGGGATCCAGTTTCAGCTTTCTACATGTGGCTAGCCAGTTTTCCCAGCACCATTTATTAAATAGGGATTCCTTTCTCCATTTCTTGTTTTTGTCAGGTTTGTCAAAGATCAGATAGTTGTAGATATGTGGCATTATTTCTGACGGCTCTGTTCTGTTCCATTGATCTATATCTCTGTTTTGGTACCAGTACCATGCTGTTTGGGTTACTGTAGCCTTGTAGTATAGTTTGAAGTCAGGTAGCGTGATGCCTCCAGCTTTGTTCTTTTGGCTGAGGATTGACTTGGTGATGCGGGCTCTTTTTTGGTTCCATATGAACTTTAAAGTAGTTTTTTCCAATTCTGTGAAGAAAGTCATTGGTAACTTGGTGGGGATGGCATTGAATCTGTAAATTACCTTGGGAAGGATGGCCATTTTCATGATATTGATTCTTCCTACCCATGAGCATGGAATGTTCTTCCATTTGTTTGTATCCTCTTTTATTTCCTTGAGCAGTGGTTTGTAGTTTTCTCCTTGAAGAGGTCCTTCACATCCCTTGTAAGTTGGATTCCTAGGTATTTTATTCTCTTTGAAGCAATTGTGAATGGGAGCTCACTCATGATTTGGCTCTCTGTTTGTCTGTTATTGATGTATAAGAATGCTTGTGATTTTTGTACATTGATGTTGTATCCTGAGACTTTGCTGAAGTTGCTTATCAGCTTAAGGAGATTTTGGGCTGAGACAATGGGGTTTTCTAGATATACTATCACGTCATCTGCAAACAGGGACCATTTGACTTCCTTTTCTCCTAATTGAATACCCTTGATTTCCTTCTCTTGCCTAATTGCCCTGGCCAGAACTTCCAACACTATGTTGAATAGAAGTGGTGAGAGAGGGCATCCCTGTCTTGTGCCAGTTTTCAAAGTGAATGCTTCCAGTTTTTGCCCATTCAGTATGATATTGGCTGTGGGTTTGTCATAAATAGCTCCTATTATTTTGAGATACGACCCATCAATACCTAATTTATTGAGAGTTTTTAGCATGAAGGGTTGTTGAATTTTGTCAAAGGCCTTTACTTCATGTATTGAGATAATCATGTGGTTTTTGACTTTGGTTCTGTTTATATGCTGGATTACATTTATTGATTTGCGTATATTGAACCAGCCTTGCATCCCAGGGATGAAGCCCACTTGATCATGGTGGATAAGCTGTTTGATGTGCTGCTGGATTCGGTTTGCCAGTAATTTATTGAGGATTTTTGCATCAATATTCATCAAGGATATTGGTCTAAAATTCTCTTTTTTGGTTGTGTCTCTGCCCAGCTTTGGTATCAGCATGATGCTGGCCTCATAAAATGAGTTAGGAAGGATTCCCTCTTTTTCTATTGATTGGAATAGTTTCTGAAGTAATGGTTCCAGTTCCTCCTTGTACCTCCGGTAGAATTCGGCTGTGAACCCATCTGATCCTGGACTCTTTTTGGTTGGTAAGCCATTGATTATTGCCGCAATTTCAGCTCCTGTTATTAGTCTATTCAGAGATTCAACTTCTTCCTGGTTTAGTCATGGGAGAGTGTATGTGTCGAGGAATTTATACCTTTCTTTTTTTTTTAATTTTTCTTCTTTGTATCATTATTATTATTATTATTATTATTATTATTATACTTTAGGCTCTATGGTACATGTGCGCAACGTGCAGGTAAGCTACATATGTCTACATGTGGCATGCTGGTGCGCTGCACCCACCAACTCGTCATCTAGCATTAGGTATATCTCCCAATGCTGTCCCTCCCCCCTCCCCCCACGCCACCACAGTCCCCGAAGTGTGATGTTCCCCTTCCTGTGTCCATGTGTTCTCATTGTTCAATTCCCACCTATGAGTGAGAATATGTGGTGTTTGGTTTTTTGTTCTTGCGATAGTTTACTGAGAACGATGATTTCCAATTTCATCCATGTCCCTACAAAGGATATGAACTCATCCTTTTTTATGGCTGCCTAGTATTCCATGGTGTATATGTGCCACATTTTCTTAATCCCGTCTATCACTGTTGGACATTTGGGTTGGTTCCAAGTCTTTGCTGTTGTGTATAATGCTGCAATAAACATACGTGTGCATGTGTCTTTATAGCAGCATGATTTATAGTCCTTTGGGTATATACCCAGTAATGGGATGGCTGGGTCAAATGGAATTTCTAGTTCTAGATCCCTGAGGAATCGCCACAGTGACCTCCACAAGGGTTGAACTAGTTTACAGTCCCACCAACAGTGTAAAAGTGTTCCTATTTCTCCACATCCTCTCCAGCACCTGTTGTTTCCTGACTTTTTAATGATTGCCATTCTATCTGGTGTGAGATGGTATCTCATTGTGGTTTTGATTTGCATTGCTCTCATGGCCAGTGATGGTGAGCATTTTTTCACGTGTTTTTTGGCTGCATAAATGTCTTCTTTTGAGGAGTGTCTGTTCATGTCCTTCGCCCACTTTTTGATGGGGTTGTTTGGTGTTTTCTTGTAAATTTGTCGGAGTGCATTGTAGATTCTGGATATTAGCCCTTTGTCAGATGAGTAGGTTGCGAAAATTTTCTCCCATTTTGTAGGTTGCCTGTTCACTCTGACGGTAGTTTCCTTTGCTGTGCAGAAGCTCTTTAGTTTAATTAGATCCCATTTGTCAATTTTGGCTTTTGTTGCCATTGCTTTTGGTGTTTTAGACATGAACTCCTTGCCCATGCCTATGTCCTGAATGGCATTGCCTAGGTTTTCTTCTAGGGTTTTTATGGTTTTAGGTCTAACGTTTAAGTCTTTAATCCATGTTGAGTTGATTTTTGTATAAGGTGTAAGGAAGGGATCCAGTTTCAGCTTTCTACATGTGGCTAGCCAGTTTTCCCAGCACCGTTTATTAAATAGGGATTCCTTTCTCCATTTCTTGTTTTTGTCAGGTTTGTCAAAGATCAGATAGTTGTAGACATGTGGTATTATTTCTGACGGCTCTGTTCTGTTCCATTGATCTATATCTCTGTTTTGGTACCAGTACCATGCTGTTTGGGTTACTGTAGCCTTGTAGTATAGTTTGAAGTCAGGTAGCGTGATGCCTCCAGCTTTGTTCTTTTGGCTGAGGATTGACTTGGTGATGCGGGCTCTTTTTTGGTTCCATATGAACTTTAAAGTAGTTTTTTCCAATTCTGTGAAGAAAGTCATTGGTAACTTGGTGGGGATGGCATTGAATCTGTAAATTACCTTGGGAAGGATGGCCATTTTCATGATATTGATTCTTCCTACCCATGAGCATGGAAAGTTCTTCCATTTGTTTGTATCCTCTTTTATTTCCTTGAGCAGTGGTTTGTAGTTTTCTCCTTGAAGAGGTCCTTCACATCCCTTGTAAGTTGGATTCCTAGGTATTTTATTCTCTTTGAAGCAATTGTGAATGGGAGCTCACTCATGATTTGGCTCTCTGTTTGTCTGTTATTGATGTATAAGAATGCTTGTGATTTTTGTACATTGATGTTGTATCCTGAGACTTTGCTGAAGTTGCTTATCAGCTTAAGGAGATTTTGGGCTGAGACAATGGGGTTTTCTAGATATACTATCACGTCATCTGCAAACAGGGACAATTTGACTTCCTTTTCTCCTAATTGAATACCCTTGATTTCCTTCTCTTGCCTAATTGCCCTGGCCAGAACTTCCAACACTATGTTGAATAGAAGTGGTGAGAGAGGGCATCCCTGTCTTGTGCCAGTTTTCAAAGTGAATGCTTCCAGTTTTTGCCCATTCAGTATGATATTGGCTGTGGGTTTGTCATAAATAGCTCTTATTATTTTGAGATACGACCCATCAATACCTAATTTATTGAGAGTTTTTAGCATGAAGGGTTGTTGAATTTTGTCAAAGGCCTTTACTTCATGTATTGAGGTAATCATGTGGTTTGTGACTTTGGTTCTGTTTATATGCTGGATTACATTTATTGATTTGCGTATATTGAACCAGCCTTGCATCCCAGGGATGAAGCGCACTTGATCATGGTGGATAAGCTGTTTGATGTGCTGCTGGATTCGGTTTGCCAGTAATTTATTGAGGATTTTTGCATCAATATTCATCAAGGATATTGGTCTAAAATTCTCTTTTTTGGTTGTGTCTCTGCCCAGCTTTGGTATCAGCATGATGCTGGCCTCATAAAATGAGTTCGGAAGGCTTCCCTCTTTTTCTATTGATTGGAATAGTTTCTGAAGTAATGGTTCCAGTTCCTCCTTGTACCTCCGGTAGAATTCGGCTGTGAACCCATCTGATCCTGGACTCTTTTTGGTTGGTAAGCCATTGATTATTGCCGCAATTTCAGCTCCTGTTATTAGTCTATTCAGAGATTCAACTTCTTCCTGGTTTAGTCATGGGAGAGTGTATGTGTCGAGGAATTTATACCTTTCTTTTTTTTTTAATTTTTCTTCTTTTTATCATTATTATTATTATTATTATCATTATTATTATTATTATACTTTAGGCTCTATGGTACATGTGCGCAACGTGCAGGTAAGCTACATATGTCTACATGTGCCATGCTGGTGCGCTGCACCCACCAACTCGTCATCTAGCATTAGGTATATCTCCCAATGCTGTCCCTCCCCCCTCCCCCCACGCCACCACAGTCCCCGAAGTGTGATGTTCCCCTTCCTGTGTCCATGTGTTCTCATTGTTCAATTCCCACCTATGAGTGAGAATATGTGGTGTTTGGTTTTTTGTTCTTGCGATAGTTTACTGAGAACGATGATTTCCAATTTCATCCATGTCCCTACAAAGGATATGAACTCATCCTTTTTTATGGCTGCCTGGTATTCCATGGTGTATATGTGCCACATTTTCTTAATCCAGTCTATCACTGTTGGACATTTGGGTTGGTTCCAAGTCTTTGCTGTTGTGTATAATGCCGAAATAAACATACGTGTGCATGTGTCTTTATAGCAGCATGATTTATAGTCCTTTGGGTATATACCCAGTAATGGGATGGCTGGGTCAAATGGAATTTCTAGTTCTAGATCCCTGAGGAATAGCCACAGTGACCTCCACAAGGGTTGAACTACTTTACAGTCCCACCAACAGTGTAAAAGTGTTCCTATTTCTCCACATCCTCTCCAGCACCTGTTGTTTCCTGACTTTTTAATGATTGCCATTCTATCTGGTGTGAGATGGTATCTCATTGTGGTTTTGATTTGCATTTCTCTCATGGCCAGTGATGGTGAGCATTTTTTCACGTGTTTTTTGGCTGCATAAATGTCTTCTTTTGAGGAGTGTCTGTTCATGTCCTTCGCCCACTTTTTGATGGGGTTGTTTGGTGTTTTCTTGTAAATTTGTTGGAGTGCATTGTAGATTCTGGATATTAGCCCTTTGTCAGATGAGTAGGTTGCGAAAATTTTCTCCCATTTTGTAGGTTGCCTGTTCACTCTGACGGGAGTTTCCTTTGCTGTGCAGAAGCTCTTTAGTTTAATTAGATCCCATTTGTCAATTTTGGCTTTTGTTGCCATTGCTTTTGGTGTTTTAGACATGAACTCCTTTCCCATGCCTATGTCCTGAATGGCATTGCCTAGGTTTTCTTCTAGGGTTTTTATGGTTTTAGGGCTAACGTTTAAGTCTTTAATCCATGTTGAGTTGATTTTTGTATATAAGGTGTAAGGAAGGGATCCAGTTTCAGCTTTCTACATGTGGCTAGCCAGTTTTCCCAGCACCATTTATTAAATAGTGATTCCTTTCTCCATTTCTTGTTTTTGTCAGGTTTGTCAAAGATCAGATAGTTGTAGATATGTGGCATTATTTCTGACGGCTCTGTTCTGTTCCATTGATCTAGATCTCTGTTTTGGTACCAGTACCGTGCTGTTTGGGTTACTGTAGCCTTGTAGTATAGTTTGAAGTCAGGTAGCGTGATGCCTCCAGCTTTGTTCTTTTGGCTGAGGATTGACTTGGTGATGCGGGCTCTTTTTTGGTTCCATATGAACTTTAAAGTAGTTTTTTCCAATTCTGTGAAGAAAGTCACTGGTAACTTGGTGGGGATGGCATTGAATCTGTAAATTACCTTGGGAAGGATGGCCATTTTCATGATATTGATTCTTCCTACACATGAGCATGGAATGTTCTTCCATTTGTTTGTATCCTCTTTTATTTCCTTGAGCAGTGGTTTGTAGTTTTCTCCTTGAAGAGGTCCTTCACATCCCTTGTAAGTTGGATTCCTAGGTATTTTATTCTCTTTGAAGCAATTGTGAATGGGAGCTCACTCATGATTTGGCTCTCTGTTTGTCTGTTATTGATGTATAAGAATGCTTGTGATTTTTGTACATTGATGTTGTATCCTGAGACTTTGCTGAAGTTGCTTATCAGCTTAAGGAGATTTTGGGCTGAGACAATGGGGTTTTCTAGATATACTATCACGTCATCTGCAAACAGGGACAATTTGACTTCCTTTTCTCCTAATTGAATACCCTTGATTTCCTTCTCTTGCCTAATTGCCCTGGCCAGAACTTCCAACACTATGTTGAATAGAAGTGGTGAGAGAGGGCATCCCTGTCTTGTGCCAGTTTTCAAAGTGAATGCTTCCAGTTTTTGCCCATTCAGTATGATATTGGCTGTGGGTTTGTCATAAATAGCTCTTATTATTTTGAGATACGACCCATCAATACCTAATTTATTGAGAGTTTTTAGCATGAAGGGTTGTTGAATTTTGTCAAAGGCCTTTACTTCATGTATTGAGATAATCATGTGGTTTGTGACTTTGGTTCTGTTTATATGCTGGATTACATTTATTGATTTGCGTATATTGAACCAGCCTTGCATCCCAGGGATGAAGCCCACTTGATCATGGTGGATAAGCTGTTTGATGTGCTGCTGGATTCGGTTTGCCAGTAATTCATTGAGGATTTTTGCATCAATATTCATCAAGGATATTGGTCTAAAATTCTCTTTTTTGGTTGTGTCTCTGCCCAGCTTTGGTATCAGCATGATGCTGGCCTCATAAAATGAGTTAGGAAGGATTCCCTCTTTTTCTATTGATTGGAATAGTTTCTGAAGTAATGGTTCCAGTTCCTCCTTGTACCTCCGGTAGAATTCGGCTGTGAACCCATCTGATCCTGGACTCTTTTTGGTTGGTAAGCCATTGATTATTGCCGCAATTTCAGCTCCTGTTATTAGTCTATTCAGAGATTCAACTTCTTCCTGGTTTAGTCATGGGAGAGTGTATGTGTCGAGGAATTTATACCTTTATTTTTTTTTTAATTTTTCTTCTTTTTATCATTATTATTATTATTATTATCATTATTATTATTATTATACTTTAGGCTCTATGGTACATGTGCGCAACGTGCAGGTAAGCTACATATGTCTACATGTGCCATGCTGGTGCGCTGCACCCACCAACTCGTCATCTAGCATTAGGTATATCTCCCAATGCTGTCCCTCCCCCCTCCCCCCACGCCACCACAGTCCCCGAAGTGTGATGTTCCCCTTCCTGTGTCCATGTGTTCTCATTGTTCAATTCCCACCTATGAGTGAGAATATGTGGTGTTTGGTTTTTTGTTCTTGCGATAGTTTACTGAGAACGATGATTTCCAATTTCATCCATGTCCCTACAAAGGATATGAACTCATCCTTTTTTATGGCTGCCTGGTATTCCATGGTGTATATGTGCCACATTTTCTTAATCCCGTCTATCACTGTTGGACATTTGGGTTGGTTCCAAGTCTTTGCTGTTGTGTATAATGCTGCAATAAACATACGTGTGCATGTGTCTTTATAGCAGCATGATTTATAGTCCTTTGGGTATATACCCAGTAATGGGATGGCTGGGTCAAATGGAATTTCTAGTTCTAGATCCCTGAGGAATCGCCACAGTGACCTCCACAAGGGTTGAACTAGTTTACAGTCCCACCAACAGTGTAAAAGTGTTCCTATTTCTCCACATCCTCTCCAGCACCTGTTGTTTCCTGACTTTTTAATGATTGCCATTCTATCTGGTGTGAGATGGTATCTCATTGTGGTTTTGATTTGCATTGCTCTCATGGCCAGTGATGGTGAGCATTTTTTCACGTGTTTTTTGGCTGCATAAATGTCTTCTTTTGAGGAGTGTCTGTTCATGTCCTTCGCCCACTTTTTGATGGGGTTGTTTGGTGTTTTCTTGTAAATTTGTCGGAGTGCATTGTAGATTCTGGATATTAGCCCTTTGTCAGATGAGTAGGTTGCGAAAATTTTCTCCCATTTTGTAGGTTGCCTGTTCACTCTGACGGTAGTTTCCTTTGCTGTGCAGAAGCTCTTTAGTTTAATTAGATCCCATTTGTCAATTTTGGCTTTTGTTGCCATTGCTTTTGGTGTTTTAGACATGAACTCCTTGCCCATGCCTATGTCCTGAATGGCATTGCCTAGGTTTTCTTCTAGGGTTTTTATGGTTTTAGGTCTAACGTTTAAGTCTTTAATCCATGTTGAGTTGATTTTTGTATAAGGTGTAAGGAAGGGATCCAGTTTCAGCTTTCTACATGTGGCTAGCCAGTTTTCCCAGCACCGTTTATTAAATAGGGATTCCTTTCTCCATTTCTTGTTTTTGTCAGGTTTGTCAAAGATCAGATAGTTGTAGACATGTGGTATTATTTCTGACGGCTCTGTTCTGTTCCATTGATCTATATCTCTGTTTTGGTACCAGTACCATGCTGTTTGGGTTACTGTAGCCTTGTAGTATAGTTTGAAGTCAGGTAGCGTGATGCCTCCAGCTTTGTTCTTTTGGCTGAGGATTGACTTGGTGATGCGGGCTCTTTTTTGGTTCCATATGAACTTTAAAGTAGTTTTTTCCAATTCTGTGAAGAAAGTCATTGGTAACTTGGTGGGGATGGCATTGAATCTGTAAATTACCTTGGGAAGGATGGCCATTTTCATGATATTGATTCTTCCTACCCATGAGCATGGAAAGTTCTTCCATTTGTTTGTATCCTCTTTTATTTCCTTGAGCAGTGGTTTGTAGTTTTCTCCTTCAAGAGGTCCTTCACATCCCTTGTAAGTTGGATTCCTAGGTATTTTATTCTCTTTGAAGCAATTGTGAATGGGAGCTCACTCATGATTTGGCTCTCTGTTTGTCTGTTATTGATGTATAAGAATGCTTGTGATTTTTGTACATTGATGTTGTATCCTGAGACTTTGCTGAAGTTGCTTATCAGCTTAAGGAGATTTTGGGCTGAGACAATGGGGTTTTCTAGATATACTATCACGTCATCTGCAAACAGGGACAATTTGACTTCCTTTTCTCCTAATTGAATACCCTTGATTTCCTTCTCTTGCCTAATTGCCCTGGCCAGAACTTCCAACACTATGTTGAATAGAAGTGGTGAGAGAGGGCATCCCTGTCTTGTGCCAGTTTTCAAAGTGAATGCTTCCAGTTTTTGCCCATTCAGTATGATATTGGCTGTGGGTTTGTCATAAATAGCTCTTATTATTTTGAGATACGACCCATCAATACCTAATTTATTGAGAGTTTTTAGCATGAAGGGTTGTTGAATTTTGTCAAAGGCCTTTACTTCATGTATTGAGGTAATCATGTGGTTTGTGACTTTGGTTCTGTTTATATGCTGGATTACATTTATTGATTTGCGTATATTGAACCAGCCTTGCATCCCAGGGATGAAGCCCACTTGATCATGGTGGATAAGCTGTTTGATGTGCTGCTGGATTCGGTTTGCCAGTAATTTATTGAGGATTTTTGCATCAATATTCATCAAGGATATTGGTCTAAAATTCTCTTTTTTGGTTGTGTCTCTGCCCAGCTTTGGTATCAGCATGATGCTGGCCTCATAAAATGAGTTCGGAAGGCTTCCCTCTTTTTCTATTGATTGGAATAGTTTCTGAAGTAATGGTTCCAGTTCCTCCTTGTACCTCCGGTAGAATTCGGCTGTGAACCCATCTGATCCTGGACTCTTTTTGGTTGGTAAGCCATTGATTATTGCCGCAATTTCAGCTCCTGTTATTAGTCTATTCAGAGATTCAACTTCTTCCTGGTTTAGTCATGGGAGAGTGTATGTGTCGAGGAATTTATACCTTTCTTTTTTTTTTAATTTTTCTTCTTTTTATCATTATTATTATTATTATTATCATTATTATTATTATTATACTTTAGGCTCTATGGTACATGTGCGCAACGTGCAGGTAAGCTACATATGTCTACATGTGCCATGCTGGTGCGCTGCACCCACCAACTCGTCATCTAGCATTAGGTATATCTCCCAATGCTGTCCCTCCCCCCTCCCCCCACGCCACCACAGTCCCCGAAGTGTGATGTTCCCCTTCCTGTGTCCATGTGTTCTCATTGTTCAATTCCCACCTATGAGTGAGAATATGTGGTGTTTGGTTTTTTGTTCTTGCGATAGTTTACTGAGAACGATGATTTCCAATTTCATCCATGTCCCTACAAAGGATATGAACTCATCCTTTTTTATGGCTGCCTGGTATTCCATGGTGTATATGTGCCACATTTTCTTAATCCAGTCTATCACTGTTGGACATTTGGGTTGGTTCCAAGTCTTTGCTGTTGTGTATAATGCCGAAATAAACATACGTGTGCATGTGTCTTTATAGCAGCATGATTTATAGTCCTTTGGGTATATACCCAGTAATGGGATGGCTGGGTCAAATGGAATTTCTAGTTCTAGATCCCTGAGGAATAGCCACAGTGACCTCCACAAGGGTTGAACTACTTTACAGTCCCACCAACAGTGTAAAAGTGTTCCTATTTCTCCACATCCTCTCCAGCACCTGTTGTTTCCTGACTTTTTAATGATTGCCATTCTATCTGGTGTGAGATGGTATCTCATTGTGGTTTTGATTTGCATTTCTCTCATGGCCAGTGATGGTGAGCATTTTTTCACGTGTTTTTTGGCTGCATAAATGTCTTCTTTTGAGGAGTGTCTGTTCATGTCCTTCGCCCACTTTTTGATGGGGTTGTTTGGTGTTTTCTTGTAAATTTGTTGGAGTGCATTGTAGATTCTGGATATTAGCCCTTTGTCAGATGAGTAGGTTGCGAAAATTTTCTCCCATTTTGTAGGTTGCCTGTTCACTCTGACGGGAGTTTCCTTTGCTGTGCAGAAGCTCTTTAGTTTAATTAGATCCCATTTGTCAATTTTGGCTTTTGTTGCCATTGCTTTTGGTGTTTTAGACATGAACTCCTTTCCCATGCCTATGTCCTGAATGGCATTGCCTAGGTTTTCTTCTAGGGTTTTTATGGTTTTAGGGCTAACGTTTAAGTCTTTAATCCATGTTGAGTTGATTTTTGTATATAAGGTGTAAGGAAGGGATCCAGTTTCAGCTTTCTACATGTGGCTAGCCAGTTTTCCCAGCACCATTTATTAAATAGTGATTCCTTTCTCCATTTCTTGTTTTTGTCAGGTTTGTCAAAGATCAGATAGTTGTAGATATGTGGCATTATTTCTGACGGCTCTGTTCTGTTCCATTGATCTAGATCTCTGTTTTGGTACCAGTACCGTGCTGTTTGGGTTACTGTAGCCTTGTAGTATAGTTTGAAGTCAGGTAGCGTGATGCCTCCAGCTTTGTTCTTTTGGCTGAGGATTGACTTGGTGATGCGGGCTCTTTTTTGGTTCCATATGAACTTTAAAGTAGTTTTTTCCAATTCTGTGAAGAAAGTCACTGGTAACTTGGTGGGGATGGCATTGAATCTGTAAATTACCTTGGGAAGGATGGCCATTTTCATGATATTGATTCTTCCTACACATGAGCATGGAATGTTCTTCCATTTGTTTGTATCCTCTTTTATTTTCTTGAGCAGTGGTTTGTAGTTTTCTCCTTGAAGAGGTCCTTCACATCCCTTGTAAGTTGGATTCCTAGGTATTTTATTCTCTTTGAAGCAATTGTGAATGGGAGCTCACTCATGATTTGGCTCTCTGTTTGTCTGTTATTGATGTATAAGAATGCTTGTGATTTTTGTACATTGATGTTGTATCCTGAGACTTTGCTGAAGTTGCTTATCAGCTTAAGGAGATTTTGGGCTGAGACAATGGGGTTTTCTAGATATACTATCACGTCATCTGCAAACAGGGACAATTTGACTTCCTTTTCTCCTAATTGAATACCCTTGATTTCCTTCTCTTGCCTAATTGCCCTGGCCAGAACTTCCAACACTATGTTGAATAGAAGTGGTGAGAGAGGGCATCCCTGTCTTGTGCCAGTTTTCAAAGTGAATGCTTCCAGTTTTTGCCCATTCAGTATGATATTGGCTGTGGGTTTGTCATAAATAGCTCTTATTATTTTGAGATACGACCCATCAATACCTAATTTATTGAGAGTTTTTAGCATGAAGGGTTGTTGAATTTTGTCAAAGGCCTTTACTTCATGTATTGAGATAATCATGTGGTTTGTGACTTTGGTTCTGTTTATATGCTGGATTACATTTATTGATTTGCGTATATTGAACCAGCCTTGCATCCCAGGGATGAAGCCCACTTGATCATGGTGGATAAGCTGTTTGATGTGCTGCTGGATTCGGTTTGCCAGTAATTCATTGAGGATTTTTGCATCAATATTCATCAAGGATATTGGTCTAAAATTCTCTTTTTTGGTTGTGTCTCTGCCCAGCTTTGGTATCAGCATGATGCTGGCCTCATAAAATGAGTTAGGAAGGATTCCCTCTTTTTCTATTGATTGGAATAGTTTCTGAAGTAATGGTTCCAGTTCCTCCTTGTACCTCCGGTAGAATTCGGCTGTGAACCCATCTGATCCTGGACTCTTTTTGGTTGGTAAGCCATTGATTATTGCCGCAATTTCAGCTCCTGTTATTAGTCTATTCAGAGATTCAACTTCTTCCTGGTTTAGTCATGGGAGAGTGTATGTGTCGAGGAATTTATACCTTTATTTTTTTTTTAATTTTTCTTCTTTTTATCATTATTATTATTATTATTATCATTATTATTATTATTATACTTTAGGCTCTATGGTACATGTGCGCAACGTGCAGGTAAGCTACATATGTCTACATGTGCCATGCTGGTGCGCTGCACCCACCAACTCGTCATCTAGCATTAGGTATATCTCCCAATGCTGTCCCTCCCCCCTCCCCCCACGCCACCACAGTCCCCGAAGTGTGATGTTCCCCTTCCTGTGTCCATGTGTTCTCATTGTTCAATTCCCACCTATGAGTGAGAATATGTGGTGTTTGGTTTTTTGTTCTTGCGATAGTTTACTGAGAACGATGATTTCCAATTTCATCCATGTCCCTACAAAGGATATGAACTCATCCTTTTTTATGGCTGCCTGGTATTCCATGGTGTATATGTGCCACATTTTCTTAATCCAGTCTATCACTGTTGGACATTTGGGTTGGTTCCAAGTCTTTGCTGTTGTGTATAATGCCGAAATAAACATACGTGTGCATGTGTCTTTATAGCAGCATGATTTATAGTCCTTTGGGTATATACCCAGTAATGGGATGGCTGGGTCAAATGGAATTTCTAGTTCTAGATCCCTGAGGAATCGCCACAGTGACCTCCACAAGGGTTGAACTAGTTTACAGTCCCACCAACAGTGTAAAAGTGTTCCTATTTCTCCACATCCTCTCCAGCACCTGTTGTTTCCTGACTTTTTAATGATTGCCATTCTATCTGGTGTGAGATGGTATCTCATTGTGGTTTCGATTTGCATTTCTCTCATGGCCAGTGATGGTGAGCATTTTTTCACGTGTTTTTTGGCTGCATAAATGTCTTCTTTTGAGGAGTGTCTGTTCATGTCCTTCGCCCACTTTTTGATGGGGTTGTTTGGTGTTTTCTTGTAAATTTGTTGGAGTGCATTGTAGATTCTGGATATTAGCCCTTTGTCAGATGAGTAGGTTGCGAATATTTTCTCCCATTTTGTAGGTTGCCTGTTCACTCTGACGGGAGTTTCCTTTGCTGTGCAGAAGCTCTTTAGTTTAATTAGATCCCATTTGTCAATTTTGGCTTTTGTTGCCATTGCTTTTGGTGTTTTAGACATGAACTCCTTGCCCATGCCTATGTCCTGAATGGTATTGCCTAGGTTTTCTTCTAGGGTTTTTATGGTTTTAGGTCTAACGTTTAAGTCTTTAATCCATGTTGAGTTGATTTTTGTATAAGGTGTAAGGAAGGGATCCAGTTTCAGCTTTCTACATGTGGCTAGCCAGTTTTCCCAGCACCATTTATTAAATAGGGATTCCTTTCTCCATTTCTTGTTTTTGTCAGGTTTGTCAAAGATCAGATAGTTGTAGATATGTGGCATTATTTCTGACGGCTCTGTTGTGTTCCATTGATCTATATCTCTGTTTTGGTACCAGTACCATGCTGTTTGGGTTACTGTAGCCTTGTAGTATAGTTTGAAGTCAGGTAGCGTGATGCCTCCAGCTTTGTTCTTTTGGCTGAGGATTGACTTGGTGATGCGGGCTCTTTTTTGGTTCCATATGAACTTTAAAGTAGTTTTTTCCAATTCTGTGAAGAAAGTCACTGGTAACTTGGTGGGGATGGCATTGAATCTGTAAATTACCTTGGGAAGGATGGCCATTTTCATGATATTGATTCTTCCTACCCATGAGCATGGAATGTTCTTCCATTTGTTTGTATCCTCTTTTATTTCCTTGAGCAGTGGTTTGTAGTTTTCTCCTTGAAGAGGTCCTTCACATCCCTTGTAAGTTGGATTCCTAGGTATTTTATTCTCTTTGAAGCAATTGTGAATGGGAGCTCACTCATGATTTGGCTCTCTGTCTGTTATTGATGTATAAGAATGCTTGTGATTTTTGTACATTGATGTTGTATCCTGAGACTTTGCTGAAGTTGCTTATCAGCTTAAGGAGATTTTGGGCTGAGACAATGGGGTTTTCTAGATATACTATCACGTCATCTGCAAACAGGGACAATTTGACTTCCTTTTCTCCTAATTGAATACCCTTGATTTCCTTCTCTTGCCTAATTGCCCTGGCCAGAACTTCCAACACTATGTTGAATAGAAGTGGTGAGAGAGGGCATCCCTGTCTTGTGCCAGTTTTCAAAGTGAATGCTTCCAGTTTTTGCCCATTCAGTATGATATTGGCTGTGGGTTTGTCATAAATAGCTCTTATTATTTTGAGATACGACCCATCAATACCTAATTTATTGAGAGTTTTTAGCATGAAGGGTTGTTGAATTTTGTCAAAGGCCTTTACTTCATGTATTGAGATAATCATGTGGTTTGTGACTTTGGTTCTGCTTATATGCTGGATTACATTTATTGATTTGCGTATATTGAACCAGCCTTGCATCCCAGGGATGAAGCCCACTTGATCATGGTGGATAAGCTGTTTGATGTGCTGCTGGATTCGGTTTGCCAGTAATTTATTGAGGATTTTTGCATCAATATTCATCAAGGATATTGGTCTAAAATTCTCTTTTTTGGTTGTGTCTCTGCCCAGCTTTGGTATCAGCATGATGCTGGCCTCATAAAATGAGTTCGGAAGGATTCCCTCTTTTTCTATTGATTGGAATAGTTTCTGAAGTAATGGTTCCAGTTCCTCCTTGTACCTCCGGTAGAATTCGGCTGTGAACCCATCTGATCCTGGACTCTTTTTGGTTGGTAAGCCATTGATTATTGCCGCAATTTCAGCTCCTGTTATTAGTCTATTCAGAGATTCAACTTCTTCCTGGTTTAGTCATGGGAGAGTGTATGTGTCGAGGAATTTATACCTTTCTTTTTTTTTTTTTAATTTTTCTTCTTTTTATCATTATTATTATTATTATTATCATTATTATTATTATTATACTTTAGGCTCTATGGTACATGTGCTCAACGTGCAGGTAAGCTACATATGTCTACATGTGCCATGCTGGTGCGCTGCACCCACCAACTCGTCATCTAGCATTAGGTTTATCTCCCAATGCTGTCCCTCCCCCCTCCCCCCACGCCACCACAGTCCCCGAAGTGTGATGTTCCCCTTCCTGTGTCCATGTGTTCTCATTGTTCAATTCCCACCTATGAGTGAGAATATGTGGTGTTTGGTTTTTTGTTCTTGCGATAGTTTACTGAGAACGATGATTTCCAATTTCATCCATGTCCCTACAAAGGATATGAACTCATCCTTTTTTATGGCTGCCTAGTATTCCATGGTGTATATGTGCCACATTTTCTTAATCCAGTCTATCACTGTTGGACATTTGGGTTGGTTCCAAGTCTTTGCTGTTGTGTATAATGCCGAAATAAACATACGTGTGCATGTGTCTTTATAGCAGCATGATTTATAGTCCTTTGGGTATATACCCAGTAATGGGATGGCTGGGTCAAATGGAATTTCTAGTTCTAGATCCCTGAGGAATCGCCACAGTGACCTCCACAAGGGTTGAACTAGTTTACAGTCCCACCAACAGTGTAAAAGTGTTCCTATTTCTCCACATCCTCTCCAGCACCTGTTGTTTCCTGACTTTTTAATGATTGCCATTCTATCTGGTGTGAGATGGTATCTCATTGTGGTTTCGATTTGCATTTCTCTCATGGCCAGTGATGGTGAGCATTTTTTCACGTGTTTTTTGGCTGCATAAATGTCTTCTTTTGAGGAGTGTCTGTTCATGTCCTTCGCCCACTTTTTGATGGGGTTGTTTGGTGTTTTCTTGTAAATTTGTTGGAGTGCATTGTAGATTCTGGATATTAGCCCTTTGTCAGATGAGTAGGTTGCGAAAATTTTCTCCCATTTTGTAGGTTGCCTGTTCACTCTGACGGTAGTTTCCTTTGCTGTGCAGAAGCTCTTTTGTTTAATTAGATCCCATTTGTCAATTTTGGCTTTTGTTGCCATTGCTTTTGGTGTTTTAGACATGAACTCCTTGCCCATGCCTATGTCCTGAATGGTATTGCCTAGGTTTTCTTCTAGGGTTTTTATGGTTTTAGGTCTAACGTTTAAGTCTTTAATCCATGTTGAGTTGATTTTTGTATAAGGTGTAAGGAAGGGATCCAGTTTCAGCTTTCTACATGTGGCTAGCCAGTTTTCCCAGCACCATTTATTAAATAGGGATTCCTTTCTCCATTTCTTGTTTTTGTCAGGTTTGTCAAAGATCAGATAGTTGTAGATATGTGGCATTATTTCTGACGGCTCTGTTCTGTTCCATTGATCTATATCTCTGTTTTGGTACCAGTACCATGCTGTTTGGGTTACTGTAGCCTTGTAGTATAGTTTGAAGTCAGGTAGCGTGATGCCTCCAGCTTTGTTCTTTTGGCTGAGGATTGACTTGGTGATGCGGGCTCTTTTTTGGTTCCATATGAACTTTAAAGTAGTTTTTTCCAATTCTGTGAAGAAAGTCACTGGTAACTTGGTGGGGATGGCATTGAATCTGTAAATTACCTTGGGAAGGATGGCCATTTTCATGATATTGATTCTTCCTACCCATGAGCATGGAATGTTCTTCCATTTGTTTGTATCCTCTTTTATTTCCTTGAGCAGTGGTTTGTAGTTTTCTCCTTGAAGAGGTCCTTCACATCCCTTGTAAGTTGGATTCCTAGGTATTTTATTCTCTTTGAAGCAATTGTGAATGGGAGCTCACTCATGATTTGGCTCTCTGTTTGTCTGTTATTGATGTATAAGAATGCTTGTGATTTTTGTACATTGATGTTGTATCCTGAGACTTTGCTGAAGTTGCTTATCAGCTTAAGGAGATTTTGGGCTGAGACAATGGGGTTTTCTAGATATACTATCACGTCATCTGCAAACAGGGACAATTTGACTTCCTTTTCTCCTAATTGAATACCCTTGATTTCCTTCTCTTGCCTAATTGCCCTGGCCAGAACTTCCAACACTATGTTGAATAGAAGTGGTGAGAGAGGGCATCCCTGTCTTGTGCCAGTTTTCAAAGTGAATGCTTCCAGTTTTTGCCCATTCAGTATGATATTGGCTGTGGGTTTGTCATAAATAGCTCTTATTATTTTGAGATACGACCCATCAATACCTAATTTATTGAGAGTTTTTAGCATGAAGGGTTGTTGAATTTTGTCAAAGGCCTTTACTTCATGTATTGAGATAATCATGTGGTTTGTGACTTTGGTTCTGTTTATATGCTGGATTACATTTATTGATTTGCGTATATTGAACCAGCCTTGCATCCCAGGGATGAAGCCCACTTGATCATGGTGGATAAGCTGTTTGATGTGCTGCTGGATTCGGTTTGCCAGTAATTTATTGAGGATTTTTGCATCAATATTCATCAAGGATATTGGTCTAAAATTCTCTTTTTTGGTTGTGTCTCTGCCCAGCTTTGGTATCAGCATGATGCTGGCCTCATAAAATGAGTTCGGAAGGATTCCCTCTTTTTCTATTGATTGGAATAGTTTCTGAAGTAATGGTTCCAGTTCCTCCTTGTACCTCCGGTAGAATTCGGCTGTGAACCCATCTGATCCTGGACTCTTTTTGGTTGGTAAGCCATTGATTATTGCCGCAATTTCAGCTCCTGTTATTAGTCTATTCAGAGATTCAACTTCTTCCTGGTTTAGTCATGGGAGAGTGTATGTGTCGAGGAATTTATACCTTTCTTTTTTTTTTTTTAATTTTTCTTCTTTTTATCATTATTATTATTATTATTATCATTATTATTATTATTATACTTTAGGCTCTATGGTACATGTGCTCAACGTGCAGGTAAGCTACATATGTCTACATGTGCCATGCTGGTGCGCTGCACCCACCAACTCGTCATCTAGCATTAGGTATATCTCCCAATGCTGTCCCTCCCCCCTCCCCCCACGCCACCACAGTCCCCGAAGTGTGATGTTCCCCTTCCTGTGTCCATGTGTTCTCATTGTTCAATTCCCACCTATGAGTGAGAATATGTGGTGTTTGGTTTTTTGTTCTTGCGATAGTTTACTGAGAACGATGATTTCCAATTTCATCCATGTCCCTACAAAGGATATGAACTCATCCTTTTTTATGGCTGCCTGGTATTCCATGGTGTATATGTGCCACATTTTCTTAATCCAGTCTATCACTGTTGGACATTTGGGTTGGTTCCAAGTCTTTGCTGTTGTGTATAATGCCGAAATAAACATACGTGTGCATGTGTCTTTATAGCAGCATGATTTATAGTCCTTTGGGTATATACCCAGTAATGGGATGGCTGGGTCAAATGGAATTTCTAGTTCTAGATCCCTGAGGAATCGCCACAGTGACCTCCACAAGGGTTGAACTAGTTTACAGTCCCACCAACAGTGTAAAAGTGTTCCTATTTCTCCACATCCTCTCCAGCACCTGTTGTTTCCTGACTTTTTAATGATTGCCATTCTATCTGGTGTGAGATGGTATCTCATTGTGGTTTTGATTTGCATTGCTCTCATGGCCAGTGATGGTGAGCATTTTTTCACGTGTTTTTTGGCTGCATAAATGTCTTCTTTTGAGGAGTGTCTGTTCATGTCCTTCGCCCACTTTTTGATGGGGTTGTTTGGTGTTTTCTTGTAAATTTGTTGGAGTGCATTGTAGATTCTGGATATTAGCCCTTTGTCAGATGAGTAGGTTGCGAAAATTTTCTCCCATTTTGTAGGTTGCCTGTTCACTCTGACGGGAGTTTCCTTTGCTGTGCAGAAGCTCTTTAGTTTAATTAGATCCCATTTGTCAATTTTGGCTTTTGTTGCCATTGCTTTTGGTGTTTTAGACATGAACTCCTTGCCCATGCCTATGTCCTGAATGGTATTGCCTAGGTTTTCTTCTAGGGTTTTTATGGTTTTAGGTCTAACGTTTAAGTCTTTAATCCATGTTGAGTTGATTTTTGTACAAGGTGTAAGGAAGGGATCCAGTTTCAGCTTTCTACATGTGGCTAGCCAGTTTTCCCAGCACCATTTATTAAATAGGGATTCCTTTCTCCATTTCTTGTTTTTGTCAGGTTTGTCAAAGATCAGATAGTTGTAGATATGTGGCATTATTTCTGATGGCTCTGTTCTGTTCCATTGATCTATATCTCTGTTTTGGTACCAGTACCATGCTGTTTGGGTTACTGTAGCCTTGTAGTATAGTTTGAAGTCAGGTAGCGTGATGCCTCCAGCTTTGTTCTTTTGGCTGAGGATTGACTTGGTGATGCGGGCTCTTTTTTGGTTCCATATGAACTTTAAAGTAGTTTTTTCCAATTCTGTGAAGAAAGTCACTGGTAACTTGGTGGGGATGGCATTGAATCTGTAAATTACCTTGGGAAGGATGGCCATTTTCATGATATTGATTCTTCCTACCCATGAGCATGGAATGTTCTTCCATTTGTTTGTATCCTCTTTTATTTCCTTGAGCAGTGGTTTGTAGTTTTCTCCTTGAAGAGGTCCTTCACATCCCTTGTAAGTTGGATTCCTAGGTATTTTATTCTCTTTGAAGCAATTGTGAATGGGAGCTCACTCATGATTTGGCTCTCTGTTTGTCTGTTATTGATGTATAAGAATGCTTGTGATTTTTGTACATTGATGTTGTATCCTGAGACTTTGCTGAAGTTGCTTATCAGCTTAAGGAGATTTTGGGCTGAGACAATGGGGTTTTCTAGATATACTATCACGTCATCTGCAAACAGGGACAATTTGACTTCCTTTTCTCCTAATTGAATACCCTTGATTTCCTTCTCTTGCCTAATTGCCCTGGCCAGAACTTCCAACACTATGTTGAATAGAAGTGGTGAGAGAGGGCATCCCTGTCTTGTGCCAGTTTTCAAAGTGAATGCTTCCAGTTTTTGCCCATTCAGTATGATATTGGCTGTGGGTTTGTCATAAATAGCTCTTATTATTTTGAGATACGACCCATCAATACCTAATTTATTGAGAGTTTTTAGCATGAAGGGTTGTTGAATTTTGTCAAAGGCCTTTACTTCATGTATTGAGATAATCATGTGGTTTGTGACTTTGGTTCTGTTTATATGCTGGATTACATTTATTGATTTGCGTATATTGAACCAGCCTTGCATCCCAGGGATGAAGCCCACTTGATCATGGTGGATAAGCTGTTTGATGTGCTGCTGGATTCGGTTTGCCAGTAATTCATTGAGGATTTTTGCATCAATATTCATCAAGGATATTGGTCTAAAATTCTCTTTTTTGGTTGTGTCTCTGCCCAGCTTTGGTATCAGCATGATGCTGGCCTCATAAAATGAGTTCGGAAGGATTCCCTCTTTTTCTATTGATTGGAATAGTTTCTGAAGTAATGGTTCCAGTTCCTCCTTGTACCTCCGGTAGAATTCGGCTGTGAACCCATCTGATCCTGGACTCTTTTTGGTTGGTAAGCCATTGATTATTGCCGCAATTTCAGCTCCTGTTATTAGTCTATTCAGAGATTCAACTTCTTCCTGGTTTAGTCATGGGAGAGTGTATGTGTCGAGGAATTTATACCTTTCTTTTTTTTTTAAATTTTTCTTCTTTTTATCATTATTATTATTATTATTATCATTATTATTATTATTATACTTTAGGCTCTATGGTACATGTGCGCAACTCGCAGGTAAGCTACATATGTATACATGTGCCATGCTGGTGCGCTGCACCCACCAACTCGTCATCTAGCATTAGGTATATCTCCCAATGCTGTCCCTCCCCCCTCCCCCCACGCCACCACAGTCCCCGAAGTGTGATGTTCCCCTTCCTGTGTCCATGTGTTCTCATTGTTCAATTCCCACCTATGAGTGAGAATATGTGGTGTTTGGTTTTTTGTTCTTGCGATAGTTTACTGAGAACGATGATTTCCAATTTCATCCATGTCCCTACAAAGGATATGAACTCATCCTTTTTTATGGCTGCCTAGTATTCCATGGTGTATATGTGCCACATTTTCTTAATCCAGTCTATCACTGTTGGACATTTGGGTTGGTTCCAAGTCTTTGCTGTTGTGTATAATGCCGAAATAAACATACGTGTGCATGTGTCTTTATAGCAGCATGATTTATAGTCCTTTGGGTATATACCCAGTAATGGGATGGCTGGGTCAAATGGAATTTCTAGTTCTAGATCCCTGAGGAATCGCCACAGTGACCTCCACAAGGGTTGAACTAGTTTACAGTCCCACCAACAGTGTAAAAGTGTTCCTATTTCTCCACATCCTCTCCAGCACCTGTTGTTTCCTGACTTTTTAATGATTGCCATTCTATCTGGTGTGAGATGGTATCTCATTGTGGTTTTGATTTGCATTGCTCTCATGGCCAGTGATGGTGAGCATTTTTTCACGTGTTTTTTGGCTGCATAAATGTCTTCTTTTGAGGAGTGTCTGTTCATGTCCTTCGCCCACTTTTTGATGGGGTTGTTTGGTGTTTTCTTGTAAATTTGTTGGAGTGCATTGTAGATTCTGGATATTAGCCCTTTGTCAGATGAGTAGGTTGCGAAAATTTTCTCCCATTTTGTAGGTTGCCTGTTCACTCTGACGGGAGTTTCCTTTGCTGTGCAGAAGCTCTTTAGTTTAATTAGATCCCATTTGTCAATTTTGGCTTTTGTTGCCATTGCTTTTGGTGTTTTAGACATGAACTCCTTGCCCATGCCTATGTCCTGAATGGTATTGCCTAGGTTTTCTTCTAGGGTTTTTATGGTTTTAGGTCTAACGTTTAAGTCTTTAATCCATGTTGAGTTGATTTTTGTATAAGGTGTAAGGAAGGGATCCAGTTTCAGCTTTCTACATGTGGCTAGCCAGTTTTCCCAGCACCATTTATTAAATAGGGATTCCTTTCTCCATTTCTTGTTTTTGTCAGGTTTGTCAAAGATCAGATAGTTGTAGATATGTGGCATTATTTCTGACGGCTCTGTTGTGTTCCATTGATCTATATCTCTGTTTTGGTACCAGTACCATGCTGTTTGGGTTACTGTAGCCTTGTAGTATAGTTTGAAGTCAGGTAGCGTGATGCCTCCAGCTTTGTTCTTTTGGCTGAGGATTGACTTGGTGATGCGGGCTCTTTTTTGGTTCCATATGAACTTTAAAGTAGTTTTTTCCAATTCTGTGAAGAAAGTCACTGGTAACTTGGTGGGGATGGCATTGAATCTGTAAATTACCTTGGGAAGGATGGCCATTTTCATGATATTGATTCTTCCTACCCATGAGCATGGAATGTTCTTCCATTTGTTTGTATCCTCTTTTATTTCCTTGAGCAGTGGTTTGTAGTTTTCTCCTTGAAGAGGTCCTTCACATCCCTTGTAAGTTGGATTCCTAGGTATTTTATTCTCTTTGAAGCAATTGTGAATGGGAGCTCACTCATGATTTGGCTCTCTGTTTGTCTGTTATTGATGTATAAGAATGCTTGTGATTTTTGTACATTGATGTTGTATCCTGAGACTTTGCTGAAGTTGCTTATCAGCTTAAGGAGATTTTGGGCTGAGACAATGGGGTTTTCTAGATATACTATCACGTCATCTGCAAACAGGGACAATTTGACTTCCTTTTCTCCTAATTGAATACCCTTGATTTCCTTCTCTTGCCTAATTGCCCTGGCCAGAACTTCCAACACTATGTTGAATAGAAGTGGTGAGAGAGGGCATCCCTGTCTTGTGCCAGTTTTCAAAGTGAATGCTTCCAGTTTTTGCCCATTCAGTATGATATTGGCTGTGGGTTTGTCATAAATAGCTCTTATTATTTTGAGATACGACCCATCAATACCTAATTTATTGAGAGTTTTTAGCATGAAGGGTTGTTGAATTTTGTCAAAGGACTTTACTTCATGTATTGAGATAATCATGTGGTTTGTGACTTTGGTTCTGTTTATATGCTGGATTACATTTATCGATTTGCGTATATTGAACCAGCCTTGCATCCCAGGGATGAAGCCCACTTGATCATGGTGGATAAGCTGTTTGATGTGCTGCTGGATTCGGCTTGCCAGTAATTTATTGAGGATTTTTGCATCAATATTCATCAAGGATATTGGTCTAAAATTCTCTTTTTTGGTTGTGTCTCTGCCCAGCTTTGGTATCAGCATGATGCTGGCCTCATAAAATGAGTTAGGAAGGATTCCCTCTTTTTCTATTGATTGGAATAGTTTCTGAAGTAATGGTTCCAGTTCCTCCTTGTACCTCCGGTAGAATTCGGCTGTGAACCCATCTGATCCTGGACTCTTTTTGGTTGGTAAGCCATTGATTATTGCCGCAATTTCAGCTCCTGTTATTAGTCTATTCAGAGATTCAACTTCTTCCTGGTTTAGTCATGGGAGAGTGTATGTGTCGAGGAATTTATACCTTTCTTTTTTTTTTTAATTTTTCTTCTTTTTATCATTATTATTATTATTATTATCATTATTATTATTATTATACTTTAGGCTCTATGGTACATGTGCGCAACGTGCAGGTAAGCTACATATGTCTACATGTGCCATGCTGGTGCGCTGCACCCACCAACTCGTCATCTAGCATTAGGTATATCTCCCAATGCTGTCCCTCCCCCCTCCCCCCACGCCACCACAGTCCCCGAAGTGTGATGTTCCCCTTCCTGTGTCCATGTGTTCTCATTGTTCAATTCCCACCTATGAGTGAGAATATGTGGTGTTTGGTTTTTTGTTCTTGCAATAGTTTACTGAGAACGATGATTTCCAATTTCATCCATGTCCCTACAAAGGATATGAACTCATCCTTTTTTATGGCTGCCTGGTATTCCATGGTGTATATGTGCCACATTTTCTTAATCCAGTCTATCACTGTTGGACATTTGGGTTGGTTCCAAGTCTTTGCTGTTGTGTATAATGCCGAAATAAACATACGTGTGCATGTGTCTTTATAGCAGCATGATTTATAGTCCTTTGGGTATATACCCAGTAATGGGATGGCTGGGTCAAATGGAATTTCTAGTTCTAGATCCCTGAGGAATCGCCACAGTGACCTCCACAAGGGTTGAACTAGTTTACAGTCCCACCAACAGTGTAAAAGTGTTCCTATTTCTCCACATCCTCTCCAGCACCTGTTGTTTCCTGACTTTTTAATGATTGCCATTCTATCTGGTGTGAGATGGTATCTCATTGTGGTTTTGATTTGCATTGCTCTCATGGCCAGTGATGGTGAGCATTTTTTCACGTGTTTTTTGGCTGCATAAATGTCTTCTTTTGAGGAGTGTCTGTTCATGTCCTTCGCCCACTTTTTGATGGGGTTGTTTGGTGTTTTCTTGTAAATTTGTTGGAGTGCATTGTAGATTCTGGATATTAGCCCTTTGTCAGATGAGTAGGTTGCGAAAATTTTCTCCCATTTTGTAGGTTGCCTGTTCACTCTGACGGGAGTTTCCTTTGCTGTGCAGAAGCTCTTTAGTTTAATTAGATCCCATTTGTCAATTTTGGCTTTTGTTGCCATTGCTTTTGGTGTTTTAGACATGAACTCCTTGCCCATGCCTATGTCCTGAATGGTATTGCCTAGGTTTTCTTCTAGGGTTTTTATGGTTTTAGGTCTAACGTTTAAGTCTTTAATCCATGTTGAGTTGATTTTTGTATAAGGTGTAAGGAAGGGATCCAGTTTCAGCTTTCTACATGTGGCTAGCCAGTTTTCCCAGCACCATTTATTAAATAGGGATTCCTTTCTCCATTTCTTGTTTTTGTCAGGTTTGTCAAAGATCAGATAGTTGTAGATATGTGGCATTATTTCTGACGGCTCTGTTCTGTTCCATTGATCTATATCTCTGTTTTGGTACCAGTACCATGCTGTTTGGGTTACTGTAGCCTTGTAGTATAGTTTGAAGTCAGGTAGCGTGATGCCTCCAGCTTTGTTCTTTTGGCTGAGGATTGACTTGGTGATGCGGGCTCTTTTTTGGTTCCATATGAACTTTAAAGTAGTTTTTTCCAATTCTGTGAAGAAAGTCACTGGTAACTTGGTGGGGATGGCATTGAATCTGTAAATTACCTTGGGAAGGATGGCCATTTTCATGATATTGATTCTTCCTACCCATGAGCATGGAATGTTCTTCCATTTGTTTGTATCCTCTTTTATTTCCTTGAGCAGTGGTTTGTAGTTTTCTCCTTGAAGAGGTCCTTCACATCCCTTGTAAGTTGGATTCCTAGGTATTTTATTCTCTTTGAAGCAATTGTGAATGGGAGCTCACTCATGATTTGGCTCTCTGTTTGTCTGTTATTGATGTATAAGAATGCTTGTGATTTTTGTACATTGATGTTGTATCCTGAGACTTTGCTGAAGTTGCTTATCAGCTTAAGGAGATTTTGGGCTGAGACAATGGGGTTTTCTAGATATACTATCACGTCATCTGCAAACAGGGACAATTTGACTTCCTTTTCTCCTAATTGAATACCCTTGATTTCCTTCTCTTGCCTAATTGCCCTGGCCAGAACTTCCAACACTATGTTGAATAGAAGTGGTGAGAGAGGGCATCCCTGTCTTGTGCCAGTTTTCAAAGTGAATGCTTCCAGTTTTTGCCCATTCAGTATGATATTGGCTGTGGGTTTGTCATAAATAGCTCTTATTATTTTGAGATACGACCCATCAATACCTAATTTATTGAGAGTTTTTAGCATGAAGGGTTGTTGAATTTTGTCAAAGGCCTTTACTTCATGTATTGAGATAATCATGTGGTTTGTGACTTTGGTTCTGTTTATATGCTGGATTACATTTATTGATTTGCGTATATTGAACCAGCCTTGCATCCCAGGGATGAAGCCCACTTGATCATGGTGGATAAGCTGTTTGATGTGCTGCTGGATTCGGTTTGCCAGTAATTCATTGAGGATTTTTGCATCAATATTCATCAAGGATATTGGTCTAAAATTCTCTTTTTTGGTTGTGTCTCTGCCCAGCTTTGGTATCAGCATGATGCTGGCCTCATAAAATGAGTTCGGAAGGATTCCCTCTTTTTCTATTGATTGGAATAGTTTCTGAAGTAATGGTTCCAGTTCCTCCTTGTACCTCCGGTAGAATTCGGCTGTGAACCCATCTGATCCTGGACTCTTTTTGGTTGGTAAGCCATTGATTATTGCCGCAATTTCAGCTCCTGTTATTAGTCTATTCAGAGATTCAACTTCTTCCTGGTTTAGTCATGGGAGAGTGTATGTGTCGAGGAATTTATACCTTTCTTTTTTTTTTAAATTTTTCTTCTTTTTATCATTATTATTATTATTATTATCATTATTATTATTATTATACTTTAGGCTCTATGGTACATGTGCGCAACGTGCAGGTAAGCTACATATGTCTACATGTGCCATCCTGGTGCGCAGCACCCACCAACTCGTCATCTAGCATTAGGTATATCTCCCAATGCTGTCCCTCCCCCCTCCCCCCACGCCACCACAGTCCCCGAAGTGTGATGTTCCCCTTCCTGTGTCCATGTGTTCTCATTGTTCAATTCCCACCTATGAGTGAGAATATGTGGTGTTTGGTTTTTTGTTCTTGCGATAGTTTACTGAGAACGATGATTTCCAATTTCATCCATGTCCCTACAAAGGATATGAACTCAACCTTTTTTATGGTTGCCTAGTATTCCATGGTGTATATGTGCCACACTTTCTTAATCCAGTCTATCACTGTTGGACATTTGGGTTGGTTCCAAGTCTTTGCTGTTGTGTATAATGCCGCAATAAACATACGTGTGCATGTGTCTTTATAGCAGCATGATTTATAGTCCTTTGGGTATATACCCAGTAATGGGATGGCTGGGTCAAATGGAATTTCTAGTTCTAGATCCCTGAGGAATCGCCACAGTGACCTCCACAAGGGTTGAACTAGTTTACAGTCCCACCAACAGTGTAAAAGTGTTCCTATTTCTCCACATCCTCTCCAGCACCTGTTGTTTCCTGACTTTTTAATGATTGCCATTCTATCTGGTGTGAGATGGTATCTCATTGTGGTTTTGATTTGCATTTCTCTCATGGCCAGTGATGGTGAGCATTTTTTCACGTGTTTTTTGGCTGCATAAATGTCTTCTTTTGAGGAGTGTCTGTTCATGTCCTTCGCCCACTTTTTGATGGGGTTGTTTGGTGTTTTCTTGTAAATTTGTTGGAGTGCATTGTAGATTCTGGATATTAGCCCTTTGTCAGATGAGTAGGTTGCGAAAATTTTCTCCCATTTTGTAGGTTGCCTGTTCACTCTGACGGTAGTTTCCTTTGCTGTGCAGAAGCTCTTTAGTTTAATTAGATCCCATTTGTCAATTTTGGCTTTTGTTGCCATTGCTTTTGGTGTTTTAGACATGAACTCCTTTCCCATGCCTATGTCCTGAATGGCATTGCCTAGGTTTTCTTCTAGGGTTTTTATGGTTTTAGGGCTAACGTTTAAGTCTTTAATCCATGTTGAGTTGATTTTTGTATATAAGGTGTAAGGAAGGGATCCAGTTTCAGCTTTCTACATGTGGCTAGCCAGTTTTCCCAGCACCATTTATTAAATAGTGATTCCTTTCTCCATTTCTTGTTTTTGTCAGGTTTGTCAAAGATCAGATAGTTGTAGATATGTGGCATTATTTCTGACGACTCTGTTCTGTTCCATTGATCTATATCTCTGTTTTGGTAAAAGTACCGTGCTGTTTGGGTTACTGTAGCCTTGTAGTATAGTTTGAAGTCAGGTAGCGTGATGCCTCCAGCTTTGTTCTTTTGGCTGAGGATTGACTTGGTGATGCGGGCTCTTTTTTGGTTCCATATGAACTTTAAAGTAGTTTTTTCCAATTCTGTGAAGAAAGTCACTGGTAACTTGGTGGGGATGGCATTGAATCTGTAAATTACCTTGGGAAGGATGGCCATTTTCATGATATTGATTCTTCCTACCCATGAGCATGGAATGTTCTTCCATTTGTTTGTATCCTCTTTTATTTCCTTGAGCAGTGGTTTGTAGTTTTCTCCTTGAAGAGGTCCTTCACATCCCTTGTAAGTTGGATTCCTAGGTATTTTATTCTCTTTGAAGCAATTGTGAATGGGAGCTCACTCATGATTTGGCTCTCTGTTTGTCTGTTATTGATGTATAAGAATGCTTGTGATTTTTGTACATTGATGTTGTATCCTGAGACTTTGCTGAAGTTGCTTATCAGCTTAAGGAGATTTTGGGCTGAGACAATGGGGTTTTCTAGATATACTATCACGTCATCTGCAAACAGGGACAATTTGACTTCCTTTTCTCCTAATTGAATACCCTTGATTTCCTTCTCTTGCCTAATTGCCCTGGCCAGAACTTCCAACACTATGTTGAATAGAAGTGGTGAGAGAGGGCATCCCTGTCTTGTGCCAGTTTTCAAAGTGAATGCTTCCAGTTTTTGCCCATTCAGTATGATATTGGCTGTGGGTTTGTCATAAATAGCTCTTATTATTTTGAGATACGACCCATCAATACCTAATTTATTGAGAGTTTTTAGCATGAAGGGTTGTTGAATTTTGTCAAAGGCCTTTACTTCATGTATTGAGATAATCATGTGGTTTGTGACTTTGGTTCTGTTTATATGCTGGATTACATTTATTGATTTGCGTATATTGAACCAGCCTTGCATCCCAGGGATGAAGCCCACTTGATCATGGTGGATAAGCTGTTTGATGTGCTGCTGGATTCGGTTTGCCAGTAATTCATTGAGGATTTTTGCATCAATATTCATCAAGGATATTGGTCTAAAATTCTCTTTTTTGGTTGTGTCTCTGCCCAGCTTTGGTATCAGCATGATGCTGGCCTCATAAAATGAGTTAGGAAGGATTCCCTCTTTTTCTATTGATTGGAATAGTTTCTGAAGTAATGGTTCCAGTTCCTCCTTGTACCTCCGGTAGAATTCGGCTGTGAACCCATCTGATCCTGGACTCTTTTTGGTTGGTAAGCCATTGATTATTGCCGCAATTTCAGCTCCTGTTATTAGTCTATTCAGAGATTCAACTTCTTCCTGGTTTAGTCATGGGAGAGTGTATGTGTCGAGGAATTTATACCTTTCTTTTTTTTTTAAATTTTTCTTCTTTTTATCATTATTATTATTATTATTATCATTATTATTATTATTATACTTTAGGCTCTATGGTACATGTGCGCAACTCGCAGGTAAGCTACATATGTATACATGTGCCATGCTGGTGCGCTGCACCCACCAACTCGTCATCTAGCATTAGGTATATCTCCCAATGCTGTCCCTCCCCCCTCCCCCCACGCCACCACAGTCCCCGAAGTGTGATGTTCCCCTTCCTGTGTCCATGTGTTCTCATTGTTCAATTCCCACCTATGAGTGAGAATATGTGGTGTTTGGTTTTTTGTTCTTGCGATAGTTTACTGAGAACGATGATTTCCAATTTCATCCATGTCCCTACAAAGGATATGAACTCATCCTTTTTTATGGCTGCCTAGTATTCCATGGTGTATATGTGCCACATTTTCTTAATCCAGTCTATCACTGTTGGACATTTGGGTTGGTTCCAAGTCTTTGCTGTTGTGTATAATGCCGAAATAAACATACGTGTGCATGTGTCTTTATAGCAGCATGATTTATAGTCCTTTGGGTATATACCCAGTAATGGGATGGCTGGGTCAAATGGAATTTCTAGTTCTAGATCCCTGAGGAATCGCCACAGTGACCTCCACAAGGGTTGAACTAGTTTACAGTCCCACCAACAGTGTAAAAGTGTTCCTATTTCTCCACATCCTCTCCAGCACCTGTTGTTTCCTGACTTTTTAATGATTGCCATTCTATCTGGTGTGAGATGGTATCTCATTGTGGTTTTGATTTGCATTGCTCTCATGGCCAGTGATGGTGAGCATTTTTTCACGTGTTTTTTGGCTGCATAAATGTCTTCTTTTGAGGAGTGTCTGTTCATGTCCTTCGCCCACTTTTTGATGGGGTTGTTTGGTGTTTTCTTGTAAATTTGTTGGAGTGCATTGTAGATTCTGGATATTAGCCCTTTGTCAGATGAGTAGGTTGCGAAAATTTTCTCCCATTTTGTAGGTTGCCTGTTCACTCTGACGGTAGTTTCCTTTGCTGTGCAGAAGCTCTTTAGTTTAATTAGATCCCATTTGTCAATTTTGGCTTTTGTTGCCATTGCTTTTGGTGTTTTAGACATGAACTCCTTGCCCATGCCTATGTCCTGAATGGTATTGCCTAGGTTTTCTTCTAGGGTTTTTATGGTTTTAGGTCTAACGTTTAAGTCTTTAATCCATGTTGAGTTGATTTTTGTATAAGGTGTAAGGAAGGGATCCAGTTTCAGCTTTCTACATGTGGCTAGCCAGTTTTCCCAGCACCATTTATTAAATAGGGATTCCTTTCTCCATTTCTTGTTTTTGTCAGGTTTGTCAAAGATCAGATAGTTGTAGATATGTGGCATTATTTCTGACGGCTCTGTTCTGTTCCATTGATCTATATCTCTGTTTTGGTACCAGTACCATGCTGTTTGGGTTACTGTAGCCTTGTAGTATAGTTTGAAGTCAGGTAGCGTGATGCCTCCAGCTTTGTTCTTTTGGCTGAGGATTGACTTGGTGATGCGGGCTCTTTTTTGGTTCCATATGAACTTTAAAGTAGTTTTTTCCAATTCTGTGAAGAAAGTCACTGGTAACTTGGTGGGGATGGCATTGAATCTGTAAATTACCTTGGGAAGGATGGCCATTTTCATGATATTGATTCTTCCTACCCATGAGCATGGAATGTTCTTCCATTTGTTTGTATCCTCTTTTATTTCCTTGAGCAGTGGTTTGTAGTTTTCTCCTTGAAGAGGTCCTTCACATCCCTTGTAAGTTGGATTCCTAGGTATTTTATTCTCTTTGAAGCAATTGTGAATGGGAGCTCACTCATGATTTGGCTCTCTGTTTGTCTGTTATTGATGTATAAGAATGCTTGTGATTTTTGTACATTGATGTTGTATCCTGAGACTTTGCTGAAGTTGCTTATCAGCTTAAGGAGATTTTGGGCTGAGACAATGGGGTTTTCTAGATATACTATCACGTCATCTGCAAACAGGGACAATTTGACTTCCTTTTCTCCTAATTGAATACCCTTGATTTCCTTCTCTTGCCTAATTGCCCTGGCCAGAACTTCCAACACTATGTTGAATAGAAGTGGTGAGAGAGGGCATCCCTGTCTTGTGCCAGTTTTCAAAGTGAATGCTTCCAGTTTTTGCCCATTCAGTATGATATTGGCTGTGGGTTTGTCATAAATAGCTCTTATTATTTTGAGATACGACCCATCAATACCTAATTTATTGAGAGTTTTTAGCATGAAGGGTTGTTGAATTTTGTCAAAGGACTTTACTTCATGTATTGAGATAATCATGTGGTTTGTGACTTTGGTTCTGTTTATATGCTGGATTACATTTATCGATTTGCGTATATTGAACCAGCCTTGCATCCCAGGGATGAAGCCCACTTGATCATGGTGGATAAGCTGTTTGATGTGCTGCTGGATTCGGCTTGCCAGTAATTTATTGAGGATTTTTGCATCAATATTCATCAAGGATATTGGTCTAAAATTCTCTTTTTTGGTTGTGTCTCTGCCCAGCTTTGGTATCAGCATGATGCTGGCCTCATAAAATGAGTTAGGAAGGATTCCCTCTTTTTCTATTGATTGGAATAGTTTCTGAAGTAATGGTTCCAGTTCCTCCTTGTACCTCCGGTAGAATTCGGCTGTGAACCCATCTGATCCTGGACTCTTTTTGGTTGGTAAGCCATTGATTATTGCCGCAATTTCAGCTCCTGTTATTAGTCTATTCAGAGATTCAACTTCTTCCTGGTTTAGTCATGGGAGAGTGTATGTGTCGAGGAATTTATACCTTTCTTTTTTTTTTTAATTTTTCTTCTTTTTATCATTATTATTATTATTATTATCATTATTATTATTATTATACTTTAGGCTCTATGGTACATGTGCGCAACGTGCAGGTAAGCTACATATGTCTACATGTGCCATGCTGGTGCGCTGCACCCACCAACTCGTCATCTAGCATTAGGTATATCTCCCAATGCTGTCCCTCCCCCCTCCCCCCACGCCACCACAGTCCCCGAAGTGTGATGTTCCCCTTCCTGTGTCCATGTGTTCTCATTGTTCAATTCCCACCTATGAGTGAGAATATGTGGTGTTTGGTTTTTTGTTCTTGCAATAGTTTACTGAGAACGATGATTTCCAATTTCATCCATGTCCCTACAAAGGATATGAACTCATCCTTTTTTATGGCTGCCTGGTATTCCATGGTGTATATGTGCCACATTTTCTTAATCCAGTCTATCACTGTTGGACATTTGGGTTGGTTCCAAGTCTTTGCTGTTGTGTATAATGCCGAAATAAACATACGTGTGCATGTGTCTTTATAGCAGCATGATTTATAGTCCTTTGGGTATATACCCAGTAATGGGATGGCTGGGTCAAATGGAATTTCTAGTTCTAGATCCCTGAGGAATCGCCACAGTGACCTCCACAAGGGTTGAACTAGTTTACAGTCCCACCAACAGTGTAAAAGTGTTCCTATTTCTCCACATCCTCTCCAGCACCTGTTGTTTCCTGACTTTTTAATGATTGCCATTCTATCTGGTGTGAGATGGTATCTCATTGTGGTTTTGATTTGCATTGCTCTCATGGCCAGTGATGGTGAGCATTTTTTCACGTGTTTTTTGGCTGCATAAATGTCTTCTTTTGAGGAGTGTCTGTTCATGTCCTTCGCCCACTTTTTGATGGGGTTGTTTGGTGTTTTCTTGTAAATTTGTTGGAGTGCATTGTAGATTCTGGATATTAGCCCTTTGTCAGATGAGTAGGTTGCGAAAATTTTCTCCCATTTTGTAGGTTGCCTGTTCACTCTGACGGGAGTTTCCTTTGCTGTGCAGAAGCTCTTTAGTTTAATTAGATCCCATTTGTCAATTTTGGCTTTTGTTGCCATTGCTTTTGGTGTTTTAGACATGAACTCCTTGCCCATGCCTATGTCCTGAATGGTATTGCCTAGGTTTTCTTCTAGGGTTTTTATGGTTTTAGGTCTAACGTTTAAGTCTTTAATCCATGTTGAGTTGATTTTTGTATAAGGTGTAAGGAAGGGATCCAGTTTCAGCTTTCTACATGTGGCTAGCCAGTTTTCCCAGCACCATTTATTAAATAGGGATTCCTTTCTCCATTTCTTGTTTTTGTCAGGTTTGTCAAAGATCAGATAGTTGTAGATATGTGGCATTATTTCTGACGGCTCTGTTCTGTTCCATTGATCTATATCTCTGTTTTGGTACCAGTACCATGCTGTTTGGGTTACTGTAGCCTTGTAGTATAGTTTGAAGTCAGGTAGCGTGATGCCTCCAGCTTTGTTCTTTTGGCTGAGGATTGACTTGGTGATGCGGGCTCTTTTTTGGTTCCATATGAACTTTAAAGTAGTTTTTTCCAATTCTGTGAAGAAAGTCACTGGTAACTTGGTTGGGATGGCATTGAATCTGTAAATTACCTTGGGAAGGATGGCCATTTTCATGATATTGATTCTTCCTACCCATGAGCATGGAATGTTCTTCCATTTGTTTGTATCCTCTTTTATTTCCTTGAGCAGTGGTTTGTAGTTTTCTCCTTGAAGAGGTCCTTCACATCCCTTGTAAGTTGGATTCCTAGGTATTTGATTCTCTTTGAAGCAATTGTGAATGGGAGCTCACTCATGATTTGGCTCTCTGTTTGTCTGTTATTGATGTATAAGAATGCTTGTGATTTTTGTACATTGATGTTGTATCCTGAGACTTTGCTGAAGTTGCTTATCAGCTTAAGGAGATTTTGGGCTGAGACAATGGGGTTTTCTAGATATACTATCACGTCATCTGCAAACAGGGACAATTTGACTTCCTTTTCTCCTAATTGAATACCCTTGATTTCCTTCTCTTGCCTAATTGCCCTGGCCAGAACTTCCAACACTATGTTGAATAGAAGTGGTGAGAGAGGGCATCCCTGTCTTGTGCCAGTTTTCAAAGTGAATGCTTCCAGTTTTTGCCCATTCAGTATGATATTGGCTGTGGGTTTGTCATAAATAGCTCTTATTATTTTGAGATACGACCCATCAATACCTAATTTATTGAGAGTTTTTAGCATGAAGGGTTGTTGAATTTTGTCAAAGGACTTTACTTCATGTATTGAGATAATCATGTGGTTTGTGACTTTGGTTCTGTTTATATGCTGGATTACATTTATCGATTTGCGTATATTGAACCAGCCTTGCATCCCAGGGATGAAGCCCACTTGATCATGGTGGATAAGCTGTTTGATGTGCTGCTGGATTCGGCTTGCCAGTAATTTATTGAGGATTTTTGCATCAATATTCATCAAGGATATTGGTCTAAAATTCTCTTTTTTGGTTGTGTCTCTGCCCAGCTTTGGTATCAGCATGATGCTGGCCTCATAAAATGAGTTAGGAAGGATTCCCTCTTTTTCTATTGATTGGAATAGTTTCTGAAGTAATGGTTCCAGTTCCTCCTTGTACCTCCGGTAGAATTCGGCTGTGAACCCATCTGATCCTGGACTCTTTTTGGTTGGTAAGCCATTGATTATTGCCACAATTTCAGCTCCTGTTATTAGTCTATTCAGAGATTCAACTTCTTCCTGGTTTAGTCATGAGAGAGTGTATGTGTCGAGGAATTTATACCTTTCTTTTTTTTTTTAATTTTTCTTCTTTTTATCATTATTATTATTATTATTATCATTATTATTATTATTATACTTTAGGCTCTATGGTACATGTGCGCAACGTGCAGGTAAGCTACATATGTCTACATGTGCCATGCTGGTGCGCTGCACCCACCAACTCGTCATCTAGCATTAGGTATATCTCCCAATGCTGTCCCTCCCCCCTCCCCCCACGCCACCACAGTCCCCGAAGTGTGATGTTCCCCTTCCTGTGTCCATGTGTTCTCATTGTTCAATTCCCACCTATGAGTGAGAATATGTGGTGTTTGGTTTTTTGTTCTTGCGATAGTTTACTGAGAACGATGATTTCCAATTTCATCCATGTCCCTACAAAGGATATGAACTCATCCTTTTTTATGGCTGCCTGGTATTCCATGGTGTATATGTGCCACATTTTCTTAATCCAGTCTATCACTGTTGGACATTTGGGTTGGTTCCAAGTCTTTGCTGTTGTGTATAATGCCGAAATAAACATACGTGTGCATGTGTCTTTATAGCAGCATGATTTATAGTCCTTTGGGTATATACCCAGTAATGGGATGGCTGGGTCAAATGGAATTTCTAGTTCTAGATCCCTGAGGAATCGCCACAGTGACCTCCACAAGGGTTGAACTAGTTTACAGTCCCACCAACAGTGTAAAAGTGTTCCTATTTCTCCACATCCTCTCCAGCACCTGTTGTTTCCTGACTTTTTAATGATTGCCATTCTATCTGGTGTGAGATGGTATCTCATTGTGGTTTTGATTTGCATTGCTCTCATGGCCAGTGATGGTGAGCATTTTTTCACGTGTTTTTTGGCTGCATAAATGTCTTCTTTTGAGGAGTGTCTGTTCATGTCCTTCGCCCACTTTTTGATGGGGTTGTTTGGTGTTTTCTTGTAAATTTGTTGGAGTGCATTGTAGATTCTGGATATTAGCCCTTTGTCAGATGAGTAGGTTGCGAAAATTTTCTCCCATTTTGTAGGTTGCCTGTTCACTCTGACGGGAGTTTCCTTTGCTGTGCAGAAGCTCTTTAGTTTAATTAGATCCCATTTGTCAATTTTGGCTTTTGTTGCCATTGCTTTTGGTGTTTTAGACATGAACTCCTTGCCCATGCCTATGTCCTGAATGGTATTGCCTAGGTTTTCTTCTAGGGTTTTTATGGTTTTAGGTCTAACGTTTAAGTCTTTAATCCATGTTGAGTTGATTTTTGTATAAGGTGTAAGGAAGGGATCCAGTTTCAGCTTTCTACATGTGGCTAGCCAGTTTTCCCAGCACCATTTATTAAATAGGGATTCCTTTCTCCATTTCTTGTTTTTGTCAGGTTTGTCAAAGATCAGATAGTTGTAGATATGTGGCATTATTTCTGACGGCTCTGTTCTGTTCCATTGATCTATATCTCTGTTTTGGTACCAGTACCATGCTGTTTGGGTTACTGTAGCCTTGTAGTATAGTTTGAAGTCAGGTAGCGTGATGCCTCCAGCTTTGTTCTTTTGGCTGAGGATTGACTTGGTGATGCGGGCTCTTTTTTGGTTCCATATGAACTTTAAAGTAGTTTTTTCCAATTCTGTGAAGAAAGTCACTGGTAACTTGGTGGGGATGGCATTGAATCTGTAAATTACCTTGGGAAGGATGGCCATTTTCATGATATTGATTCTTCCTACCCATGAGCATGGAATGTTCTTCCATTTGTTTGTATCCTCTTTTATTTCCTTGAGCAGTGGTTTGTAGTTTTCTCCTTGAAGAGGTCCTTCACATCCCTTGTAAGTTGGATTCCTAGGTATTTGATTCTCTTTGAAGCAATTGTGAATGGGAGCTCACTCATGATTTGGCTCTCTGTTTGTCTGTTATTGATGTATAAGAATGCTTGTGATTTTTGTACATTGATGTTGTATCCTGAGACTTTGCTGAAGTTGCTTATCAGCTTAAGGAGATTTTGGGCTGAGACAATGGGGTTTTCTAGATATACTATCACGTCATCTGCAAACAGGGACAATTTGACTTCCTTTTCTCCTAATTGAATACCCTTGATTTCCTTCTCTTGCCTAATTGCCCTGGCCAGAACTTCCAACACTATGTTGAATAGAAGTGGTGAGAGAGGGCATCCCTGTCTTGTGCCAGTTTTCAAAGTGAATGCTTCCAGTTTTTGCCCATTCAGTATGATATTGGCTGTGGGTTTGTCATAAATAGCTCTTATTATTTTGAGATACGACCCATCAATACCTAATTTATTGAGAGTTTTTAGCATGAAGGGTTGTTGAATTTTGTCAAAGGACTTTACTTCATGTATTGAGATAATCATGTGGTTTGTGACTTTGGTTCTGTTTATATGCTGGATTACATTTATCGATTTGCGTATATTGAACCAGCCTTGCATCCCAGGGATGAAGCCCACTTGATCATGGTGGATAAGCTGTTTGATGTGCTGCTGGATTCGGCTTGCCAGTAATTTATTGAGGATTTTTGCATCAATATTCATCAAGGATATTGGTCTAAAATTCTCTTTTTTGGTTGTGTCTCTGCCCAGCTTTGGTATCAGCATGATGCTGGCCTCATAAAATGAGTTAGGAAGGATTCCCTCTTTTTCTATTGATTGGAATAGTTTCTGAAGTAATGGTTCCAGTTCCTCCTTGTACCTCCGGTAGAATTCGGCTGTGAACCCATCTGATCCTGGACTCTTTTTGGTTGGTAAGCCATTGATTATTGCCACAATTTCAGCTCCTGTTATTAGTCTATTCAGAGATTCAACTTCTTCCTGGTTTAGTCATGAGAGAGTGTATGTGTCGAGGAATTTATACCTTTCTTTTTTTTTTTAATTTTTCTTCTTTTTATCATTATTATTATTATTATTATCATTATTATTATTATTATACTTTAGGCTCTATGGTACATGTGCGCAACGTGCAGGTAAGCTACATATGTCTACATGTGCCATGCTGGTGCGCTGCACCCACCAACTCGTCATCTAGCATTAGGTATATCTCCCAATGCTGTCCCTCCCCCCTCCCCCCACGCCACCACAGTCCCCGAAGTGTGATGTTCCCCTTCCTGTGTCCATGTGTTCTCATTGTTCAATTCCCACCTATGAGTGAGAAGATGTGGTGTTTGGTTTTTTGTTCTTGCGATAGTTTACTGAGAACGATGATTTCCAATTTCATCCATGTCCCTACAAAGGATATGAACTCATCCTTTTTTATGGCTGCCTGGTATTCCATGGTGTATATGTGCCACATTTTCTTAATCCAGTCTATCACTGTTGGACATTTGGGTTGGTTCCAAGTCTTTGCTGTTGTGTATAATGCCGAAATAAACATACGTGTGCATGTGTCTTTATAGCAGCATGATTTATAGTCCTTTGGGTATATACCCAGTAATGGGATGGCTGGGTCAAATGGAATTTCTAGTTCTAGATCCCTGAGGAATCGCCACAGTGACCTCCACAAGGGTTGAACTAGTTTACAGTCCCACCAACAGTGTAAAAGTGTTCCTATTTCTCCACATCCTCTCCAGCACCTGTTGTTTCCTGACTTTTTAATGATTGCCATTCTATCTGGTGTGAGATGGTATCTCATTGTGGTTTTGATTTGCATTGCTCTCATGGCCAGTGATGGTGAGCATTTTTTCACGTGTTTTTTGGCTGCATAAATGTCTTCTTTTGAGGAGTGTCTGTTCATGTCCTTCGCCCACTTTTTGATGGGGTTGTTTGGTGTTTTCTTGTAAATTTGTTGGAGTGCATTGTAGATTCTGGATATTAGCCCTTTGTCAGATGAGTAGGTTGCGAAAATTTTCTCCCATTTTGTAGGTTGCCTGTTCACTCTGACGGGAGTTTCCTTTGCTGTGCAGAAGCTCTTTAGTTTAATTAGATCCCATTTGTCAATTTTGGCTTTTGTTGCCATTGCTTTTGGTGTTTTAGACATGAACTCCTTGCCCATGCCTATGTCCTGAATGGTATTGCCTAGGTTTTCTTCTAGGGTTTTTATGGTTTTAGGTCTAACGTTTAAGTCTTTAATCCATGTTGAGTTGATTTTTGTATAAGGTGTAAGGAAGGGATCCAGTTTCAGCTTTCTACATGTGGCTAGCCAGTTTTCCCAGCACCATTTATTAAATAGGGATTCCTTTCTCCATTTCTTGTTTTTGTCAGGTTTGTCAAAGATCAGATAGTTGTAGATATGTGGCATTATTTCTGACGGCTCTGTTCTGTTCCATTGATCTATATCTCTGTTTTGGTACCAGTACCATGCTGTTTGGGTTACTGTAGCCTTGTAGTATAGTTTGAAGTCAGGTAGCGTGATGCCTCCAGCTTTGTTCTTTTGGCTGAGGATTGACTTGGTGATGCGGGCTCTTTTTTGGTTCCATATGAACTTTAAAGTAGTTTTTTCCAATTCTGTGAAGAAAGTCACTGGTAACTTGGTGGGGATGGCATTGAATCTGTAAATTACCTTGGGAAGGATGGCCATTTTCATGATATTGATTCTTCCTACCCATGAGCATGGAATGTTCTTCCATTTGTTTGTATCCTCTTTTATTTCCTTGAGCAGTGGTTTGTAGTTTTCTCCTTGAAGAGGTCCTTCACATCCCTTGTAAGTTGGATTCCTAGGTATTTTATTCTCTTTGAAGCAATTGTGAATGGGAGCTCACTCATGATTTGGCTCTCTGTTTGTCTGTTATTGATGTATAAGAATGCTTGTGATTTTTGTACATTGATGTTGTATCCTGAGACTTTGCTGAAGTTGCTTATCAGCTTAAGGAGATTTTGGGCTGAGACAATGGGGTTTTCTAGATATACTATCACGTCATCTGCAAACAGGGACAATTTGACTTCCTTTTCTCCTAATTGAATACCCTTGATTTCCTTCTCTTGCCTAATTGCCCTGGCCAGAACTTCCAACACTATGTTGAATAGAAGTGGTGAGAGAGGGCATCCCTGTCTTGTGCCAGTTTTCAAAGTGAATGCTTCCAGTTTTTGCCCATTCAGTATGATATTGGCTGTGGGTTTGTCATAAATAGCTCTTATTATTTTGAGATACGACCCATCAATACCTAATTTATTGAGAGTTTTTAGCATGAAGGGTTGTTGAATTTTGTCAAAGGCCTTTACTTCATGTATTGAGATAATCATGTGGTTTGTGACTTTGGTTCTGTTTATATGCTGGATTACATTTATTGATTTGCGTATATTGAACCAGCCTTGCATCCCAGGGATGAAGCCCACTTGATCATGGTGGATAAGCTGTTTGATGTGCTGCTGGATTCGGTTTGCCAGTAATTTATTGAGGATTATTGCATCAATATTCATCAAGGATATTGGTCTAAAATTCTCTTTTTTGGTTGTGTCTCTGCCCAGCTTTGGTATCAGCATGATGCTGGCCTCATAAAATGAGTTAGGAAGGATTCCCTCTTTTTCTATTGATTGGAATAGTTTCTGAAGTAATGGTTCCAGTTCCTCCTTGTACCTCCGGTAGAATTCGGCTGTGAACCCATCTGATCCTGGACTCTTTTTGGTTGGTAAGCCATTGATTATTGCCGCAATTTCAGCTCCTGTTATTAGTCTATTCAGAGATTCAACTTCTTCCTGGTTTAGTCATGGGAGAGTGTATGTGTCGAGGAATTTATACCTTTCTTTTTTTTTTAATTTTTCTTCTTTTTATCATTATTATTATTATTATTATCATTATTATTATTATTATACATTAGGCTCTATGGTACATGTGCGCAACGTGCAGGTAAGCTACATATGTCTACATGTGCCATGCTGGTGCGCTGCACCCACCAACTCGTCATCTAGCATTAGGTATATCTCCCAATGCTGTCCCTCCCCCCTCCCCCCACGCCACCACAGTCCCCGAAGTGTGATGTTCCCCTTCCTGTGTCCATGTGTTCTCATTGTTCAATTCCCACCTATGAGTGAGAATATGTGGTGTTTGGTTTTTTGTTCTTGCGATAGTTTACTGAGAACGATGATTTCCAATTTCATCCATGTCCCTACAAAGGATATGAACTCATCCTTTTTTATGGCTGCCTGGTATTCCATGGTGTATATGTGCCACATTTTCTTAATCCAGTCTATCACTGTTGGACATTTGGGTTGGTTCCAAGTCTTTGCTGTTGTGTATAATGCCGAAATAAACATACGTGTGCATGTGTCTTTATAGCAGCATGATTTATAGTCCTTTGGGTATATACCCAGTAATGGGATGGCTGGGTCAAATGGAATTTCTAGTTCTAGATCCCTGAGGAATCGCCACAGTGACCTCCACAAGGGTTGAACTAGTTTACAGTCCCACCAACAGTGTAAAAGTGTTCCTATTTCTCCACATCCTCTCCAGCACCTGTTGTTTCCTGACTTTTTAATGATTGCCATTCTATCTGGTGTGAGATGGTATCTCATTGTGGTTTTGATTTGCATTGCTCTCATGGCCAGTGATGGTGAGCATTTTTTCACGTGTTTTTTGGCTGCATAAATGTCTTCTTTTGAGGAGTGTCTGTTCATGTCCTTCACCCACTTTTTGATGGGGTTGTTTGGTGTTTTCTTGTAAATTTGTTGGAGTGCATTGTAGATTCTGGATATTAGCCCTTTGTCAGATGAGTAGGTTGCGAAAATTTTCTCCCATTTTGTAGGTTGCCTGTTCACTCTGACGGGAGTTTCCTTTGCTGTGCAGAAGCTCTTTAGTTTAATTAGATCCCATTTGTCAATTTTGGCTTTTGTTGCCATTGCTTTTGGTGTTTTAGACATGAACTCCTTGCCCATGCCTATGTCCTGAATGGTATTGCCTAGGTTTTCTTCTAGGGTTTTTATGGTTTTAGGTCTAACGTTTAAGTCTTTAATCCATGTTGAGTTGATTTTTGTATAAGGTGTAAGGAAGGGATCCAGTTTCAGCTTTCTACATGTGGCTAGCCAGTTTTCCCAGCACCATTTATTAAATAGGGATTCCTTTCTCCATTTCTTGTTTTTGTCAGGTTTGTCAAAGATCAGATAGTTGTAGATATGTGGCATTATTTCTGACGGCTCTGTTCTGTTCCATTGATCTATATCTCTGTTTTGGTACCAGTACCATGCTGTTTGGGTTACTGTAGCCTTGTAGTATAGTTTGAAGTCAGGTAGCGTGATGCCTCCAGCTTTGTTCTTTTGGCTGAGGATTGACTTGGTGATGCGGGCTCTTTTTTGGTTCCATATGAACTTTAAAGTAGTTTTTTCCAATTCTGTGAAGAAAGTCACTGGTAACTTGGTGGGGATGGCATTGAATCTGTAAATTACCTTGGGAAGGATGGCCATTTTCATGATATTGATTCTTCCTACCCATGAGCATGGAATGTTCTTCCATTTGTTTGTATCCTCTTTTATTTCCTTGAGCAGTGGTTTGTAGTTTTCTCCTTGAAGAGGTCCTTCACATCCCTTGTAAGTTGGATTCCTAGGTATTTTATTCTCTTTGAAGCAATTGTGAATGGGAGCTCACTCATGATTTGGCTCTCTGTTTGTCTGTTATTGATGTATAAGAATGCTTGTGATTTTTGTACATTGATGTTGTATCCTGAGACTTTGCTGAAGTTGCTTATCAGCTTAAGGAGATTTTGGGCTGAGACAATGGGGTTTTCTAGATATATTATCACGTCATCTGCAAACAGGGACAATTTGACTTCCTTTTCTCCTAATTGAATACCCTTGATTTCCTTCTCTTGCCTAATTGCCCTGGCCAGAACTTCCAACACTATGTTGAATAGAAGTGGTGAGAGAGGGCATCCCTGTCTTGTGCCAGTTTTCAAAGTGAATGCTTCCAGTTTTTGCCCATTCAGTATGATATTGGCTGTGGGTTTGTCATAAATAGCTCTTATTATTTTGAGATACGACCCATCAATACCTAATTTATTGAGAGTTTTTAGCATGAAGGGTTGTTGAATTTTGTCAAAGGACTTTACTTCATGTATTGAGATAATCATGTGGTTTGTGACTTTGGTTCTGTTTATATGCTGGATTACATTTATCGATTTGCGTATATTGAACCAGCCTTGCATCCCAGGGATGAAGCCCACTTGATCATGGTGGATAAGCTGTTTGATGTGCTGCTGGATTCGGCTTGCCAGTAATTTATTGAGGATTTTTGCATCAATATTCATCAAGGATATTGGTCTAAAATTCTCTTTTTTGGTTGTGTCTCTGCCCAGCTTTGGTATCAGCATGATGCTGGCCTCATAAAATGAGTTAGGAAGGATTCCCTCTTTTTCTATTGATTGGAATAGTTTCTGAAGTAATGGTTCCAGTTCCTCCTTGTACCTCCGGTAGAATTCGGCTGTGAACCCATCTGATCCTGGACTCTTTTTGGTTGGTAAGCCATTGATTATTGCCACAATTTCAGCTCCTGTTATTAGTCTATTCAGAGATTCAACTTCTTCCTGGTTTAGTCATGAGAGAGTGTATGTGTCGAGGAATTTATACCTTTCTTTTTTTTTTTAATTTTTCTTCTTTTTATCATTATTATTATTATTATCATTATTATTATTATTATACTTTAGGCTCTATGGTACATGTGCGCAACGTGCAGGTAAGCTACATATGTCTACATGTGCCATGCTGGTGCGCTGCACCCACCAACTCGTCATCTAGCATTAGGTATATCTCCCAATGCTGTCCCTCCCCCCTCCCCCCACGCCACCACAGTCCCCGAAGTGTGATGTTCCCCTTCCTGTGTCCATGTGTTCTCATTGTTCAATTCCCACCTATGAGTGAGAATATGTGGTGTTTGGTTTTTTGTTCTTGCGATAGTTTACTGAGAACGATGATTTCCAATTTCATCCATGTCCCTACAAAGGATATGAACTCATCCTTTTTTATGGCTGCCTGGTATTCCATGGTGTATATGTGCCACATTTTCTTAATCCAGTCTATCACTGTTGGACATTTGGGTTGGTTCCAAGTCTTTGCTGTTGTGTATAATGCCGAAATAAACATACGTGTGCATGTGTCTTTATAGCAGCATGATTTATAGTCCTTTGGGTATATACCCAGTAATGGGATGGCTGGGTCAAATGGAATTTCTAGTTCTAGATCCCTGAGGAATCGCCACAGTGACCTCCACAAGGGTTGAACTAGTTTACAGTCCCACCAACAGTGTAAAAGTGTTCCTATTTCTCCACATCCTCTCCAGCACCTGTTGTTTCCTGACTTTTTAATGATTGCCATTCTATCTGGTGTGAGATGGTATCTCATTGTGGTTTTGATTTGCATTGCTCTCATGGCCAGTGATGGTGAGCATTTTTTCACGTGTTTTTTGGCTGCATAAATGTCTTCTTTTGAGGAGTGTCTGTTCATGTCCTTCGCCCACTTTTTGATGGGGTTGTTTGGTGTTTTCTTGTAAATTTGTTGGAGTGCATTGTAGATTCTGGATATTAGCCCTTTGTCAGATGAGTAGGTTGCGAAAATTTTCTCCCATTTTGTAGGTTGCCTGTTCACTCTGACGGGAGTTTCCTTTGCTGTGCAGAAGCTCTTTAGTTTAATTAGATCCCATTTGTCAATTTTGGCTTTTGTTGCCATTGCTTTTGGTGTTTTAGACATGAACTCCTTGCCCATGCCTATGTCCTGAATGGTATTGCCTAGGTTTTCTTCTAGGGTTTTTATGGTTTTAGGTCTAACGTTTAAGTCTTTAATCCATGTTGAGTTGATTTTTGTATAAGGTGTAAGGAAGGGATCCAGTTTCAGCTTTCTACATGTGGCTAGCCAGTTTTCCCAGCACCATTTATTAAATAGGGATTCCTTTCTCCATTTCTTGTTTTTGTCAGGTTTGTCAAAGATCAGATAGTTGTAGATATGTGGCATTATTTCTGACGGCTCTGTTCTGTTCCATTGATCTATATCTCTGTTTTGGTACCAGTACCATGCTGTTTGGGTTACTGTAGCCTTGTAGTATAGTTTGAAGTCAGGTAGCGTGATGCCTCCAGCTTTGTTCTTTTGGCTGAGGATTGACTTGGTGATGCGGGCTCTTTTTTGGTTCCATATGAACTTTAAAGTAGTTTTTTCCAATTCTGTGAAGAAAGTCACTGGTAACTTGGTGGGGATGGCATTGAATCTGTAAATTACCTTGGGAAGGATGGCCATTTTCATGATATTGATTCTTCCTACCCATGAGCATGGAATGTTCTTCCATTTGTTTGTATCCTCTTTTATTTCCTTGAGCAGTGGTTTGTAGTTTTCTCCTTGAAGAGGTCCTTCACATCCCTTGTAAGTTGGATTCCTAGGTATTTTATTCTCTTTGAAGCAATTGTGAATGGGAGCTCACTCATGATTTGGCTCTCTGTTTGTCTGTTATTGATGTATAAGAATGCTTGTGATTTTTGTACATTGATGTTGTATCCTGAGACTTTGCTGAAGTTGCTTATCAGCTTAAGGAGATTTTGGGCTGAGACAATGGGGTTTTCTAGATATACTATCACGTCATCTGCAAACAGGGACAATTTGACTTCCTTTTCTCCTAATTGAATACCCTTGATTTCCTTCTCTTGCCTAATTGCCCTGGCCAGAACTTCCAACACTATGTTGAATAGAAGTGGTGAGAGAGGGCATCCCTGTCTTGTGCCAGTTTTCAAAGTGAATGCTTCCAGTTTTTGCCCATTCAGTATGATATTGGCTGGGGGTTTGTCATAAATAGCTCTTATTATTTTGAGATACGACCCATCAATACCTAATTTATTGAGAGTTTTTAGCATGAAGGGTTGTTGAATTTTGTCAAAGGACTTTACTTCATGTATTGAGATAATCATGTGGTTTGTGACTTTGGTTCTGTTTATATGCTGGATTACATTTATCGATTTGCGTATATTGAACCAGCCTTGCATCCCAGGGATGAAGCCCACTTGATCATGGTGGATAAGCTGTTTGATGTGCTGCTGGATTCGGCTTGCCAGTAATTTATTGAGGATTTTTGCATCAATATTCATCAAGGATATTGGTCTAAAATTCTCTTTTTTGGTTGTGTCTCTGCCCAGCTTTGGTATCAGCATGATGCTGGCCTCATAAAATGAGTTAGGAAGGATTCCCTCTTTTTCTATTGATTGGAATAGTTTCTGAAGTAATGGTTCCAGTTCCTCCTTGTACCTCCGGTAGAATTCGGCTGTGAACCCATCTGATCCTGGACTCTTTTTGGTTGGTAAGCCATTGATTATTGCCGCAATTTCAGCTCCTGTTATTAGTCTATTCAGAGATTCAACTTCTTCCTGGTTTAGTCATGGGAGAGTGTATGTGTCGAGGAATTTATACCTTTCTTTTTTTTTTTAATTTTTCTTCTTTTTATCATTATTATTATTATTATTATCATTATTATTATTATTATACTTTAGGCTCTATGGTACATGTGCGCAACGTGCAGGTAAGCTACATATGTCTACATGTGCCATGCTGGTGCGCTGCACCCACCAACTCGTCATCTAGCATTAGGTATATCTCCCAATGCTGTCCCTCCCCCCTCCCCCCACGCCACCACAGTCCCCGAAGTGTGATGTTCCCCTTCCTGTGTCCATGTGTTCTCATTGTTCAATTCCCACCTATGAGTGAGAATATGTGGTGTTTGGTTTTTTGTTCTTGCGATAGTTTACTGAGAACGATGATTTCCAATTTCATCCATGTCCCTACAAAGGATATGAACTCATCCTTTTTTATGGCTGCCTGGTATTCCATGGTGTATATGTGCCACATTTTCTTAATCCAGTCTATCACTGTTGGACATTTGGGTTGGTTCCAAGTCTTTGCTGTTGTGTATAATGCCGAAATAAACATACGTGTGCATGTGTCTTTATAGCAGCATGATTTATAGTCCTTTGGGTATATACCCAGTAATGGGATGGCTGGGTCAAATGGAATTTCTAGTTCTAGATCCCTGAGGAATCGCCACAGTGACCTCCACAAGGGTTGAACTAGTTTACAGTCCCACCAACAGTGTAAAAGTGTTCCTATTTCTCCACATCCTCTCCAGCACCTGTTGTTTCCTGACTTTTTAATGATTGCCATTCTATCTGGTGTGAGATGGTATCTCATTGTGGTTTTGATTTGCATTTCTCTCATGGCCAGTGATGGTGAGCATTTTTTCACGTGTTTTTTGGCTGCATAAATGTCTTCTTTTGAGGAGTGTCTGTTCATGTCCTTCGCCCACTTTTTGATGGGGTTGTTTGGTGTTTTCTTGTAAATTTGTTGGAGTGCATTGTAGATTCTGGATATTAGCCCTTTGTCAGATGAGTAGGTTGCGAAAATTTTCTCCCATTTTGTAGGTTGCCTGTTCACTCTGACGGGAGTTTCCTTTGCTGTGCAGAAGCTCTTTAGTTTAATTAGATCCCATTTGTCAATTTTGGCTTTTGTTGCCATTGCTTTTGGTGTTTTAGACATGAACTCCTTGCCCATGCCTATGTCCTGAATGGTATTGCCTAGGTTTTCTTCTAGGGTTTTTATGGTTTTAGGTCTAACGTTTAAGTCTTTAATCCATGTTGAGTTGATTTTTGTATAAGGTGTAAGGAAGGGATCCAGTTTCAGCTTTCTACATGTGGCTAGCCAGTTTTCCCAGCACCATTTATTAAATAGGGATTCCTTTCTCCATTTCTTGTTTTTGTCAGGTTTGTCAAAGATCAGATAGTTGTAGATATGTGGCATTATTTCTGACGGCTCTGTTCTGTTCCATTGATCTATATCTCTGTTTTGGTACCAGTACCATGCTGTTTGGGTTACTGTAGCCTTGTAGTATAGTTTGAAGTCAGGTAGCGTGATGCCTCCAGCTTTGTTCTTTTGGCTGAGGATTGACTTGGTGATGCGGGCTCTTTTTTGGTTCCATATGAACTTTAAAGTAGTTTTTTCCAATTCTGTGAAGAAAGTCACTGGTAACTTGGTGGGGATGGCATTGAATCTGTAAATTACCTTGGGAAGGATGGCCATTTTCATGATATTGATTCTTCCTACCCATGAGCATGGAATGTTCTTCCATTTGTTTGTATCCTCTTTTATTTCCTTGAGCAGTGGTTTGTAGTTTTCTCCTTGAAGAGGTCCTTCACATCCCTTGTAAGTTGGATTCCTAGGTATTTTATTCTCTTTGAAGCAATTGTGAATGGGAGCTCACTCATGATTTGGCTCTCTGTTTGTCTGTTATTGATGTATAAGAATGCTTGTGATTTTTGTACATTGATGTTGTATCCTGAGACTTTGCTGAAGTTGCTTATCAGCTTAAGGAGATTTTGGGCTGAGACAATGGGGTTTTCTAGATATATTATCACGTCATCTGCAAACAGGGACAATTTGACTTCCTTTTCTCCTAATTGAATACCCTTGATTTCCTTCTCTTGCCTAATTGCCCTGGCCAGAACTTCCAACACTATGTTGAATAGAAGTGGTGAGAGAGGGCATCCCTGTCTTGTGCCAGTTTTCAAAGTGAATGCTTCCAGTTTTTGCCCATTCAGTATGATATTGGCTGTGGGTTTGTCATAAATAGCTCTTATTATTTTGAGATACGACCCATCAATACCTAATTTATTGAGAGTTTTTAGCATGAAGGGTTGTTGAATTTTGTCAAAGGACTTTACTTCATGTATTGAGATAATCATGTGGTTTGTGACTTTGGTTCTGTTTATATGCTGGATTACATTTATCGATTTGCGTATATTGAACCAGCCTTGCATCCCAGGGATGAAGCCCACTTGATCATGGTGGATAAGCTGTTTGATGTGCTGCTGGATTCGGCTTGCCAGTAATTTATTGAGGATTTTTGCATCAATATTCATCAAGGATATTGGTCTAAAATTCTCTTTTTTGGTTGTGTCTCTGCCCAGCTTTGGTATCAGCATGATGCTGGCCTCATAAAATGAGTTAGGAAGGATTCCCTCTTTTTCTATTGATTGGAATAGTTTCTGAAGTAATGGTTCCAGTTCCTCCTTGTACCTCCGGTAGAATTCGGCTGTGAACCCATCTGATCCTGGACTCTTTTTGGTTGGTAAGCCATTGATTATTGCCACAATTTCAGCTCCTGTTATTAGTCTATTCAGAGATTCAACTTCTTCCTGGTTTAGTCATGAGAGAGTGTATGTGTCGAGGAATTTATACCTTTCTTTTTTTTTTTAATTTTTCTTCTTTTTATCATTATTATTATTATTATTATCATTATTATTATTATTATACTTTAGGCTCTATGGTACATGTGCGCAACGTGCAGGTAAGCTACATATGTCTACATGTGCCATGCTGGTGCGCTGCACCCACCAACTCGTCATCTAGCATTAGGTATATCTCCCAATGCTGTCCCTCCCCCCTCCCCCCACGCCACCACAGTCCCCGAAGTGTGATGTTCCCCTTCCTGTGTCCATGTGTTCTCATTGTTCAATTCCCACCTATGAGTGAGAATATGTGGTGTTTGGTTTTTTGTTCTTGCGATAGTTTACTGAGAACGATGATTTCCAATTTCATCCATGTCCCTACAAAGGATATGAACTCATCCTTTTTTATGGCTGCCTGGTATTCCATGGTGTATATGTGCCACATTTTCTTAATCCAGTCTATCACTGTTGGACATTTGGGTTGGTTCCAAGTCTTTGCTGTTGTGTATAATGCCGAAATAAACATACGTGTGCATGTGTCTTTATAGCAGCATGATTTATAGTCCTTTGGGTATATACCCAGTAATGGGATGGCTGGGTCAAATGGAATTTCTAGTTCTAGATCCCTGAGGAATCGCCACAGTGACCTCCACAAGGGTTGAACTAGTTTACAGTCCCACCAACAGTGTAAAAGTGTTCCTATTTCTCCACATCCTCTCCAGCACCTGTTGTTTCCTGACTTTTTAATGATTGCCATTCTATCTGGTGTGAGATGGTATCTCATTGTGGTTTTGATTTGCATTTCTCTCATGGCCAGTGATGGTGAGCATTTTTTCACGTGTTTTTTGGCTGCATAAATGTCTTCTTTTGAGGAGTGTCTGTTCATGTCCTTCGCCCACTTTTTGATGGGGTTGTTTGGTGTTTTCTTGTAAATTTGTTGGAGTGCATTGTAGATTCTGGATATTAGCCCTTTGTCAGATGAGTAGGTTGCGAAAATTTTCTCCCATTTTGTAGGTTGCCTGTTCACTCTGACGGGAGTTTCCTTTGCTGTGCAGAAGCTCTTTAGTTTAATTAGATCCCATTTGTCAATTTTGGCTTTTGTTGCCATTGCTTTTGGTGTTTTAGACATGAACTCCTTGCCCATGCCTATGTCCTGAATGGTATTGCCTAGGTTTTCTTCTAGGGTTTTTATGGTTTTAGGTCTAACGTTTAAGTCTTTAATCCATGTTGAGTTGATTTTTGTATAAGGTGTAAGGAAGGGATCCAGTTTCAGCTTTCTACATGTGGCTAGCCAGTTTTCCCAGCACCATTTATTAAATAGGGATTCCTTTCTCCATTTCTTGTTTTTGTCAGGTTTGTCAAAGATCAGATAGTTGTAGATATGTGGCATTATTTCTGACGGCTCTGTTCTGTTCCATTGATCTATATCTCTGTTTTGGTACCAGTACCATGCTGTTTGGGTTACTGTAGCCTTGTAGTATAGTTTGAAGTCAGGTAGCGTGATGCCTCCAGCTTTGTTCTTTTGGCTGAGGATTGACTTGGTGATGCGGGCTCTTTTTTGGTTCCATATGAACTTTAAAGTAGTTTTTTCCAATTCTGTGAAGAAAGTCACTGGTAACTTGGTGGGGATGGCATTGAATCTGTAAATTACCTTGGGAAGGATGGCCATTTTCATGATATTGATTCTTCCTACCCATGAGCATGGAATGTTCTTCCATTTGTTTGTATCCTCTTTTATTTCCTTGAGCAGTGGTTTGTAGTTTTCTCCTTGAAGAGGTCCTTCACATCCCTTGTAAGTTGGATTCCTAGGTATTTTATTCTCTTTGAAGCAATTGTGAATGGGAGCTCACTCATGATTTGGCTCTCTGTTTGTCTGTTATTGATGTATAAGAATGCTTGTGATTTTTGTACATTGATGTTGTATCCTGAGACTTTGCTGAAGTTGCTTATCAGCTTAAGGAGATTTTGGGCTGAGACAATGGGGTTTTCTAGATATACTATCACGTCATCTGCAAACAGGGACAATTTGACTTCCTTTTCTCCTAATTGAATACCCTTGATTTCCTTCTCTTGCCTAATTGCCCTGGCCAGAACTTCCAACACTATGTTGAATAGAAGTGGTGAGAGAGGGCATCCCTGTCTTGTGCCAGTTTTCAAAGTGAATGCTTCCAGTTTTTGCCCATTCAGTATGATATTGGCTGGGGGTTTGTCATAAATAGCTCTTATTATTTTGAGATACGACCCATCAATACCTAATTTATTGAGAGTTTTTAGCATGAAGGGTTGTTGAATTTTGTCAAAGGACTTTACTTCATGTATTGAGATAATCATGTGGTTTGTGACTTTGGTTCTGTTTATATGCTGGATTACATTTATCGATTTGCGTATATTGAACCAGCCTTGCATCCCAGGGATGAAGCCCACTTGATCATGGTGGATAAGCTGTTTGATGTGCTGCTGGATTCGGCTTGCCAGTAATTTATTGAGGATTTTTGCATCAATATTCATCAAGGATATTGGTCTAAAATTCTCTTTTTTGGTTGTGTCTCTGCCCAGCTTTGGTATCAGCATGATGCTGGCCTCATAAAATGAGTTAGGAAGGATTCCCTCTTTTTCTATTGATTGGAATAGTTTCTGAAGTAATGGTTCCAGTTCCTCCTTGTACCTCCGGTAGAATTCGGCTGTGAACCCATCTGATCCTGGACTCTTTTTGGTTGGTAAGCCATTGATTATTGCCGCAATTTCAGCTCCTGTTATTAGTCTATTCAGAGATTCAACTTCTTCCTGGTTTAGTCATGGGAGAGTGTATGTGTCGAGGAATTTATACCTTTCTTTTTTTTTTTAATTTTTCTTCTTTTTATCATTATTATTATTATTATTATCATTATTATTATTATTATACTTTAGGCTCTATGGTACATGTGCGCAACGTGCAGGTAAGCTACATATGTCTACATGTGCCATGCTGGTGCGCTGCACCCACCAACTCGTCATCTAGCATTAGGTATATCTCCCAATGCTGTCCCTCCCCCCTCCCCCCACGCCACCACAGTCCCCGAAGTGTGATGTTCCCCTTCCTGTGTCCATGTGTTCTCATTGTTCAATTCCCACCTATGAGTGAGAATATGTGGTGTTTGGTTTTTTGTTCTTGCGATAGTTTACTGAGAACGATGATTTCCAATTTCATCCATGTCCCTACAAAGGATATGAACTCATCCTTTTTTATGGCTGCCTAGTATTCCATGGTGTATATGTGCCACATTTTCTTAATCCAGTCTATCACTGTTGGACATTTGGGTTGGTTCCAAGTCTTTGCTGTTGTGTATAATGCCGCAATAAACATACGTGTGCATGTGTCTTTATAGCAGCATGATTTATAGTCCTTTGGGTATATACCCAGTAATGGGATGGCTGGGTCAAATGGAATTTCTAGTTCTAGATCCCTGAGGAATCGCCACAGTGACCTCCACAAGGGTTGAACTAATTTACAGTCCCACCAACAGTGTAAAAGTGTTCCTATTTCTCCACATCCTCTCCAGCACCTGTTGTTTCCTGACTTTTTAATGATTGCCATTCTATCTGGTGTGAGATGGTATCTCATTGTGGTTTTGATTTGCATTTCTCTCATGGCCAGTGATGGTGAGCATTTTTTCACGTGTTTTTTGGCTGCATAAATGTCTTCTTTTGAGGAGTGTCTGTTCATGTCCTTCGCCCACTTTTTGATGGGGTTGTTTGGTGTTTTCTTGTAAATTTGTTGGAGTGCATTGTAGATTCTGGATATTAGCCCTTTGTCAGATGAGTAGGTTGCGAAAATTTTCTCCCATTTTGTAGGTTGCCTGTTCACTCTGACGGTAGTTTCCTTTGCTGTGCAGAAGCTCTTTAGTTTAATTAGATCCCATTTGTCAATTTTGGCTTTTGTTGCCATTGCTTTTGGTGTTTTAGACATGAACTCCTTTCCCATGCCTATGTCCTGAATGGCATTGCCTAGGTTTTCTTCTAGGGTTTTTATTGTTTTAGGGCTAACGTTTAAGTCTTTAATCCATGTTGAGTTGATTTTTGTATATAAGGTGTAAGGAAGGGATCCAGTTTCAGCTTTCTACATGTGGCTAGCCAGTTTTCCCAGCACCATTTATTAAATAGTGATTCCTTTCTCCATTTCTTGTTTTTGTCAGGTTTGTCAAAGATCAGATAGTTGTAGATATGTGGCATTATTTCTGACGGCTCTGTTCTGTTCCATTGATCTAGATCTCTGTTTTGGTACCAGTACCGTGCTGTTTGGGTTACTGTAGCCTTGTAGTATAGTTTGAAGTCAGGTAGCGTGATGCCTCCAGCTTTGTTCTTTTGGCTGAGGATTGACTTGGTGATGCGGGCTCTTTTTTGGTTCCATATGAACTTTAAAGTAGTTTTTTCCAATTCTGTGAAGAAAGTCACTGGTAACTTGGTGGGGATGGCATTGAATCTGTAAATTACCTTGGGAAGGATGGCCATTTTCATGATATTGATTCTTCCTACCCATGAGCATGGAATGTTCTTCCATTTGTTTGTATCCTCTTTTATTTCCTTGAGCAGTGGTTTGTAGTTTTCTCCTTGAAGAGGTCCTTCACATCCCTTGTAAGTTGGATTCCTAGGTATTTTATTCTCTTTGAAGCAATTGTGAATGGGAGCTCACTCATGATTTGGCTCTCTGTTTGTCTGTTATTGATGTATAAGAATGCTTGTGATTTTTGTACATTGATGTTGTATCCTGAGACTTTGCTGAAGTTGCTTATCAGCTTAAGGAGATTTTGGGCTGAGACAATGGGGTTTTCTAGATATACTATCACGTCATCTGCAAACAGGGACAATTTGACTTCCTTTTCTCCTAATTGAATACCCTTGATTTCCTTCTCTTGCCTAATTGCCCTGGCCAGAACTTCCAACACTATGTTGAATAGAAGTGGTGAGAGAGGGCATCCCTGTCTTGTGCCAGTTTTCAAAGTGAATGCTTCCAGTTTTTGCCCATTCAGTATGATATTGGCTGTGGGTTTGTCATAAATAGCTCTTATTATTTTGAGATACGACCCATCAATACCTAATTTATTGAGAGTTTTTAGCATGAAGGGTTGTTGAATTTTGTCAAAGGCCTTTACTTCATGTATTGAGATAATCATGTGGTTTGTGACTTTGGTTCTGTTTATATGCTGGATTACATTTATTGATTTGCGTATATTGAACCAGCCTTGCATCCCAGGGATGAAGCCCACTTGATCATGGTGGATAAGCTGTTTGATGTGCTGCTGGATTCGGCTTGCCAGTAATTTATTGAGGATTTTTGCATCAATATTCATCAAGGATATTGGTCTAAAATTCTCTTTTTTGGTTGTGTCTCTGCCCAGCTTTGGTATCAGCATGATGCTGGCCTCATAAAATGAGTTAGGAAGGATTCCCTCTTTTTCTATTGATTGGAATAGTTTCTGAAGTAATGGTTCCAGTTCCTCCTTGTACCTCCGGTAGAATTCGGCTGTGAACCCATCTGATCCTGGACTCTTTTTGGTTGGTAAGCCATTGATTATTGCCGCAATTTCAGCTCCTGTTATTAGTCTATTCAGAGATTCAACTTCTTCCTGGTTTAGTCATGGGAGAGTGTATGTGTCGAGGAATTTATACCTTTCTTTTTTTTTTAATTTTTCTTCTTTTTATCATTATTATTATTATCATTATTATTATTATTATACTTTAGGCTCTATGGTACATGTGCGCAACGTGCAGGTAAGCTACATATGTCTACATGTGCCATGCTGGTGCGCTGCACCCACCAACTCGTCATCTAGCATTAGGTATATCTCCCAATGCTGTCCCTCCCCCCTCCCCCCACGCCACCACAGTCCCCGAAGTGTGATGTTCCCCTTCCTGTGTTCATGTGTTCTCATTGTTCAATTCCCACCTATGAGTGAGAAGATGTGGTGTTTGGTTTTTTGTTCTTGCGATAGTTTACTGAGAACGATGATTTCCAATTTCATCCATGTCCCTACAAAGGATATGAACTCATCCTTTTTTATGGCTGCCTAGTATTCCATGGTGTATATGTGCCACATTTTCTTAATCCAGTCTATCACTGTTGGACATTTGGGTTGGTTCCAAGTCTTTGCTGTTGTGTATAATGCCGAAATAAACATACGTGTGCATGTGTCTTTATAGCAGCATGATTTATAGTCCTTTGGGTATATACCCAGTAATGGGATGGCTTGGTCAAATGGAATTTCTAGTTCTAGATCCCTGAGGAATCGCCACAGTGACCTCCACAAGGGTTGAACTAGTTTACAGTCCCACCAACAGTGTAAAAGTGTTCCTATTTCTCCACATCCTCTCCAGCACCTGTTGTTTCCTGACTTTTTAATGATTGCCATTCTATCTGGTGTGAGATGGTATCTCATTGTGGTTTTGATTTGCATTTCTCTCATGGCCAGTGATGGTGAGCATTTTTTCACGTGTTTTTTGGCTGCATAAATGTCTTCTTTTGAGGAGTGTCTGTTCATGTCCTTCGCCCACTTTTTGATGGGGTTGTTTGGTGTTTTCTTGTAAATTTGTTGGAGTGCATTGTAGATTCTGGATATTAGCCCTTTGTCAGATGAGTAGGTTGCGAAAATTTTCTCCCATTTTGTAGGTTGCCTGTTCACTCTGACGGGAGTTTCCTTTGCTGTGCAGAAGCTCTTTAGTTTAATTAGATCCCATTTGTCAATTTTGGCTTTTGTTGCCATTGCTTTTGGTGTTTTAGACATGAACTCCTTGCCCATGCCTATGTCCTGAATGGTATTGCCTAGGTTTTCTTCTAGGGTTTTTATGGTTTTAGGTCTAACGTTTAAGTCTTTAATCCATGTTGAGTTGATTTTTGTATAAGGTGTAAGGAAGGGATCCAGTTTCAGCTTTCTACATGTGGCTAGCCAGTTTTCCCAGCACCATTTATTAAATAGGGATTCCTTTCTCCATTTCTTGTTTTTGTCAGGTTTGTCAAAGATCAGATAGTTGTAGATATGTGGCATTATTTCTGACGGCTCTGTTCTGTTCCATTGATCTATATCTCTGTTTTGGTACCAGTACCATGCTGTTTGGGTTACTGTAGCCTTGTAGTATAGTTTGAAGTCAGGTAGCGTGATGCCTCCAGCTTTGTTCTTTTGGCTGAGGATTGACTTGGTGATGCGGGCTCTTTTTTGGTTCCATATGAACTTTAAAGTAGTTTTTTCCAATTCTGTGAAGAAAGTCACTGGTAACTTGGTGGGGATGGCATTGAATCTGTAAATTACCTTGGGAAGGATGGCCATTTTCATGATATTGATTCTTCCTACCCATGAGCATGGAATGTTCTTCCATTTGTTTGTATCCTCTTTTATTTCCTTGAGCAGTGGTTTGTAGTTTTCTCCTTGAAGAGGTCCTTCACATCCCTTGTAAGTTGGATTCCTAGGTATTTTATTCTCTTTGAAGCAATTGTGAATGGGAGCTCACTCATGATTTGGCTCTCTGTTTGTCTGTTATTGATGTATAAGAATGCTTGTGATTTTTGTACATTGATGTTGTATCCTGAGACTTTGCTGAAGTTGCTTATCAGCTTAAGGAGATTTTGGGCTGAGACAATGGGGTTTTCTAGATATACTATCACGTCATCTGCAAACAGGGACAATTTGACTTCCTTTTCTCCTAATTGAATACCCTTGATTTCCTTCTCTTGCCTAATTGCCCTGGCCAGAACTTCCAACACTATGTTGAATAGAAGTGGTGAGAGAGGGCATCCCTGTCTTGTGCCAGTTTTCAAAGTGAATGCTTCCAGTTTTTGCCCATTCAGTATGATATTGGCTGTGGGTTTGTCATAAATAGCTCTTATTATTTTGAGATACGACCCATCAATACCTAATTTATTGAGAGTTTTTAGCATGAAGGGTTGTTGAATTTTTTCAAAGGCCTTTACTTCATGTATTGAGATAATCATGTGGTTTGTGACTTTGGTTCTGTTTATATGCTGGATTACATTTATCGATTTGCGTATATTGAACCAGCCTTGCATCCCAGGGATGAAGCCCACTTGATCATGGTGGATAAGCTGTTTGATGTGCTGCTGGATTCGGCTTGCCAGTAATTTATTGAGGATTTTTGCATCAATATTCATCAAGGATATTGGTCTAAAATTCTCTTTTTTGGTTGTGTCTCTGCCCAGCTTTGGTATCAGCATGATGCTGGCCTCATAAAATGAGTTAGGAAGGATTCCCTCTTTTTCTATTGATTGGAATAGTTTCTGAAGTAATGGTTCCAGTTCCTCCTTGTACCTCCGGTAGAATTCGGCTGTGAACCCATCTGATCCTGGACTCTTTTTGGTTGGTAAGCCATTGATTATTGCCGCAATTTCAGCTCCTGTTATTAGTCTATTCAGAGATTCAACTTCTTCCTGGTTTAGTCATGGGAGAGTGTATGTGTCGAGGAATTTATACCTTTCTTTTTTTTTTAAATTTTTCTTCTTTTTATCATTATTATTATTATTATTATCATTATTATTATTATTATACTTTAGGCTCTATGGTACATGTGCGCAACGTGCAGGTAAGCTACATATGTCTACATGTGCCATGCTGGTGCGCAGCACCCACCAACTCGTCATCTAGCATTAGGTATATCTCCCAATGCTGTCCCTCCCCCCTCCCCCCACGCCACCACAGTCCCCGAAGTGTGATGTTCCCCTTCCTGTGTCCATGTGTTCTCATTGTTCAATTCCCTCCTATGAGTGAGAATATGTGGTGTTTGGTTTTTTGTTCTTGCGATAGTTTACTGAGAACGATGATTTCCAATTTCATCCATGTCCCTACAAAGGATATGAACTCAACCTTTTTTATGGTTGCCTAGTATTCCATGGTGTATATGTGCCACATTTTCTTAATCCAGTCTATCACTGTTGGACATTTGGGTTGGTTCCAAGTCTTTGCTGTTGTGTATAATGCCGCAATAAACATACGTGTGCATGTGTCTTTATAGCAGCATGATTTATAGTCCTTTGGGTATATACCCAGTAATGGGATGGCTGGGTCAAATGGAATTTCTAGTTCTAGATCCCTGAGGAATCGCCACAGTGACCTCCACAAGGGTTGAACTACTTTACAGTCCCACCAACAGTGTAAAAGTGTTCCTATTTCTCCACAACCTCTCCAGCACCTGTTGTTTCCTGACTTTTTAATGATTGCCATTCTATCTGGTGTGAGATGGTATCTCATTGTGGTTTTGATTTGCATTTCTCTCATGGCCAGTGATGGTGAGCATTTTTTCACGTGTTTTTTGGCTGCATAAATGTCTTCTTTTGAGGAGTGTCTGTTCATGTCCTTCGCCCACTTTTTGATGGGGTTGTTTGGTGTTTTCTTGTAAATTTGTTGGAGTGCATTGTAGATTCTGGATATTAGCCCTTTGTCAGATGAGTAGGTTGCGAAAATTTTCTCCCATTTTGTAGGTTGCCTGTTCACTCTGACGGTAGTTTCCTTTGCTGTGCAGAAGCTCTTTAGTTTAATTAGATCCCATTTGTCAATTTTGGCTTTTGTTGAAATTGCTTTTGGTGTTTTAGACATGAACTCCTTTCCCATGCCTATGTCCTGAATGGCATTGCCTAGGTTTTCTTCTAGGGTTTTTATGGTTTTAGGGCTAACGTTTAAGTCTTTAATCCATGTTGAGTTGATTTTTGTATATAAGGTGTAAGGAAGGGATCCAGTTTCAGCTTTCTACATGTGGCTAGCCAGTTTTCCCAGCACCATTTATTAAATAGTGATTCCTTTCTCCATTTCTTGTTTTTGTCAGGTTTGTCAAAGATCAGATAGTTGTAGATATGTGGCATTATTTCTGACGGCTCTGTTCTGTTCCATTGATCTAGATCTCTGTTTTGGTACCAGTACCGTGCTGTTTGGGTTACTGTAGCCTTGTAGTATAGTTTGAAGTCAGGTAGCGTGATGCCTCCAGCTTTGTTCTTTTGGCTGAGGATTGACTTGGTGATGCGGGCTCTTTTTTGGTTCCATATGAACTTTAAAGTAGTTTTTTCCAATTCTGTGAAGAAAGTCACTGGTAACTTGGTGGGGATGGCATTGAATCTGTAAATTACCTTGGGAAGGATGGCCATTTTCATGATATTGATTCTTCCTACCCATGAGCATGGAATGTTCTTCCATTTGTTTGTATCCTCTTTTATTTCCTTGAGCAGTGGTTTGTAGTTTTCTCCTTGAAGAGGTCCTTCACATCCCTTGTAAGTTGGATTCCTAGGAATTTTATTCTCTTTGAAGCAATTGTGAATGGGAGCTCACTCATGATTTGGCTCTCTGTTTGTCTGTTATTGATGTATAAGAATGCTTGTGATTTTTGTACATTGATGTTGTATCCTGAGACTTTGCTGAAGTTGCTTATCAGCTTAAGGAGATTTTGGGCTGAGACAATGGGGTTTTCTAGATATACTATCACGTCATCTGCAAACAGGGACAATTTGACTTCCTTTTCTCCTAATTGAATACCCTTGATTTCCTTCTCTTGCCTAATTGCCCTGGCCAGAACTTCCAACACTATGTTGAATAGAAGTGGTGAGAGAGGGCATCCCTGTCTTGTGCCAGTTTTCAAAGTGAATGCTTCCAGTTTTTGCCCATTCAGTATGATATTGGCTGTGGGTTTGTCATAAATAGCTCTTATTATTTTGAGATACGACCCATCAATACCTAATTTATTGAGAGTTTTTAGCATGAAGGGTTGTTGAATTTTGTCAAAGGCCTTTACTTCATGTATTGAGATAATCATGTGGTTTGTGACTTTGGTTCTGTTTATATGCTGGATTACATTTATTGATTTGCGTATATTGAACCAGCCTTGCATCCCAGGGATGAAGCCCACTTGATCATGGTGGATAAGCTGTTTGATGTGCTGCTGGATTCGGTTTGCCAGTAATTCATTGAGGATTTTTGCATCAATATTCATCAAGGATATTGGTCTAAAATTCTCTTTTTTGGTTGTGTCTCTGCCCAGCTTTGGTATCAGCATGATGCTGGCCTCATAAAATGAGTTAGGAAGGATTCCCTCTTTTTCTATTGATTGGAATAGTTTCTGAAGTAATGGTTCCAGTTCCTCCTTGTACCTCCGGTAGAATTCGGCTGTGAACCCATCTGATCCTGGACTCTTTTTGGTTGGTAAGCCATTGATTATTGCCGCAATTTCAGCTCCTGTTATTAGTCTATTCAGAGATTCAACTTCTTCCTGGTTTAGTCATGGGAGAGTGTATGTGTCGAGGAATTTATACCTTTCTTTTTTTTTTTAATTTTTCTTCTTTTTATCATTATTATTATTATTATTATCATTATTATTATTATTATACTTTAGGCTCTATGGTACATGTGCGCAACGTGCAGGTAAGCTACATATGTCTACATGTGCCATGCTGGTGCGCTGCACCCACCAACTCGTCATCTAGCATTAGGTATATCTCCCAATGCTGTCCCTCCCCCCTCCCCCCACGCCACCACAGTCCCCGAAGTGTGATGTTCCCCTTCCTGTGTCCATGTGTTCTCATTGTTCAATTCCCACCTATGAGTGAGAAGATGTGGTGTTTGGTTTTTTGTTCTTGCGATAGTTTACTGAGAACGATGATTTCCAATTTCATCCATGTCCCTACAAAGGATATGAACTCATCCTTTTTTATGGCTGCCTAGTATTCCATGGTGTATATGTGCCACATTTTCTTAATCCAGTCTATCACTGTTGGACATTTGGGTTGGTTCCAAGTCTTTGCTGTTGTGTATAATGCCGAAATAAACATACGTGTGCATGTGTCTTTATAGCAGCATGATTTATAGTCCTTTGGGTATATACCCAGTAATGGGATGGCTGGGTCAAATGGAATTTCTAGTTCTAGATCCCTGAGGAATCGCCACAGTGACCTCCACAAGGGTTGAACTAGTTTACAGTCCCACCAACAGTGTAAAAGTGTTCCTATTTCTCCACATCCTCTCCAGCACCTGTTGTTTCCTGACTTTTTAATGATTGCCATTCTATCTGGTGTGAGATGGTATCTCATTGTGGTTTTGATTTGCATTGCTCTCATGGCCAGTGATGGTGAGCATTTTTTCACGTGTTTTTTGGCTGCATAAATGTCTTCTTTTGAGGAGTGTCTGTTCATGTCCTTCGCCCACTTTTTGATGGGGTTGTTTGGTGTTTTCTTGTAAATTTGTTGGAGTGCATTGTAGATTCTGGATATTAGCCCTTTGTCAGATGAGTAGGTTGCGAAAATTTTCTCCCATTTTGTAGGTTGCCTGTTCACTCTGACGGGAGTTTCCTTTGCTGTGCAGAAGCTCTTTAGTTTAATTAGATCCCATTTGTCAATTTTGGCTTTTGTTGCCATTGCTTTTGGTGTTTTAGACATGAACTCCTTGCCCATGCCTATGTCCTGAATGGTATTGCCTAGGTTTTCTTCTAGGGTTTTTATGGTTTTAGGTCTAACGTTTAAGTCTTTAATCCATGTTGAGTTGATTTTTGTATAAGGTGTAAGGAAGGGATCCAGTTTCAGCTTTCTACATGTGGCTAGCCAGTTTTCCCAGCACCATTTATTAAATAGGGATTCCTTTCTCCATTTCTTGTTTTTGTCAGGTTTGTCAAAGATCAGATAGTTGTAGATATGTGGCATTATTTCTGACGGCTCTGTTCTGTTCCATTGATCTAGATCTCTGTTTTGGTACCAGTACCATGCTGTTTGGGTTACTGTAGCCTTGTAGTATAGTTTGAAGTCAGGTAGCGTGATGCTTCCAGCTTTGTTCTTTTGGCTGAGGATTGACTTGGTGATGCGGGCTCTTTTTTGGTTCCATATGAACTTTAAAGTAGTTTTTTCCAATTCTGTGAAGAAAGTCACTGGTAACTTGGTGGGGATGGCATTGAATCTGTAAATTACCTTGGGAAGGATGGCCATTTTCATGATATTGATTCTTCCTACCCATGAGCATGGAATGTTCTTCCATTTGTTTGTATCCTCTTTTATTTCCTTGAGCAGTGGTTTGTAGTTTTCTCCTTGAAGAGCTCCTTCACATCCCTTGTAAGTTGGATTCCTAGGTATTTTATTCTCTTTGAAGCAATTGTGAATGGGAGCTCACTCATGATTTGGCTCTCTGTTTGTCTGTTATTGATGTATAAGAATGCTTGTGATTTTTGTACATTGATGTTGTATCCTGAGACTTTGCTGAAGTTGCTTATCAGCTTAAGGAGATTTTGGGCTGAGACAATGGGGTTTTCTAGATATACTATCACGTCATCTGCAAACAGGGACAATTTGACTTCCTTTTCTCCTAATTGAATACCCTTGATTTCCTTCTCTTGCCTAATTGCCCTGGCCAGAACTTCCAACACTATGTTGAATAGAAGTGGTGAGAGAGGGCATCCCTGTCTTGTGCCAGTTTTCAAAGTGAATGCTTCCAGTTTTTGCCCATTCAGTATGATATTGGCTGTGGGTTTGTCATAAATAGCTCTTATTATTTTGAGATACGACCCATCAATACCTAATTTATTGAGAGTTTTTAGCATGAAGGGTTGTTGAATTTTGTCAAAGGCCTTTACTTCATGTATTGAGATAATCATGTGGTTTGTGACTTTGGTTCTGTTTATATGCTGGATTACATTTATCGATTTGCGTATATTGAACCAGCCTTGCATCCCAGGGATGAAGCCCACTTGATCATGGTGGATAAGCTGTTTGATGTGCTGCTGGATTCGGCTTGCCAGTAATTTATTGAGGATTTTTGCATCAATATTCATCAAGGATATTGGTCTAAAATTCTCTTTTTTGGTTGTGTCTCTGCCCAGCTTTGGTATCAGCATGATGCTGGCCTCATAAAATGAGTTAGGAAGGATTCCCTCTTTTTCTATTGATTGGAATAGTTTCTGAAGTAATGGTTCCAGTTCCTCCTTGTACCTCCGGTAGAATTCGGCTGTGAACCCATCTGATCTTGGACTCTTTTTGGTTGGTAAGCCATTGATTATTGCCGCAATTTCAGCTCCTGTTATTAGTCTATTCAGAGATTCAACTTCTTCCTGGTTTAGTCATGGGAGAGTGTATGTGTCGAGGAATTTATACCTTTCTTTTTTTTTTTAATTTTTCTTCTTTTTATCATTATTATTATTATCATTATTATTATTATTATACTTTAGTCTCTGTGGTACATGTGCGCAACGTGCAGGTAAGCTACATATGTCTACATGTGCCATGCTGGCGCGCTGCACCCACCAACTCGTCATCTAGCATTAGGTATATCTCCCAATGCTGTCCCTCCCCCCTCCCCCCACGCCACCACAGTCCCCGAAGTGTGATGTTCCCCTTCCTGTGTTCATGTGTTCTCATTGTTCAATTCCCACCTATGAGTGAGAAGATGTGGTGTTTGGTTTTTTGTTCTTGCGATAGTTTACTGAGAACGATGATTTCCAATTTCATCCATGTCCCTACAAAGGATATGAACTCATCCTTTTTTATGGCTGCCTAGTATTCCATGGTGTATATGTGCCACATTTTCTTAATCCAGTCTATCACTGTTGGACATTTGGGTTGGTTCCAAGTCTTTGCTGTTGTGTATAATGCCGAAATAAACATACGTGTGCATGTGTCTTTATAGCAGCATGATTTATAGTCCTTTGGGTATATACCCAGTAATGGGATGGCTTGGTCAAATGGAATTTCTAGTTCTAGATCCCTGAGGAATCGCCACAGTGACCTCCACAAGGGTTGAACTAGTTTACAGTCCCACCAACAGTGTAAAAGTGTTCCTATTTCTCCACATCCTCTCCAGCACCTGTTGTTTCCTGACTTTTTAATGATTGCCATTCTATCTGGTGTGAGATGGTATCTCATTGTGGTTTTGATTTGCATTGCTCTCATGGCCAGTGATGGTGAGCATTTTTTCACGTGTTTTTTGGCTGCATAAATGTCTTCTTTTGAGGAGTGTCTGTTCATGTCCTTCGCCCACTTTTTGATGGGGTTGTTTGGTGTTTTCTTGTAAATTTGTTGGAGTGCATTGTAGATTCTGGATATTAGCCCTTTGTCAGATGAGTAGGTTGCGAAAATTTTCTCCCATTTTGTAGGTTGCCTGTTCACTCTGACGGTAGTTTCCTTTGCTGTGCAGAAGCTCTTTAGTTTAATTAGATCCCATTTGTCAATTTTGGCTTTTGTTGAAATTGCTTTTGGTGTTTTAGACATGAACTCCTTTCCCATGCCTATGTCCTGAATGGCATTGCCTAGGTTTTCTTCTAGGGTTTTTATGGTTTTAGGGCTAACGTTTAAGTCTTTAATCCATGTTGAGTTGATTTTTGTATATAAGGTGTAAGGAAGGGATCCAGTTTCAGCTTTCTACATGTGGCTAGCCAGTTTTCCCAGCACCATTTATTAAATAGTGATTCCTTTCTCCATTTCTTGTTTTTGTCAGGTTTGTCAAAGATCAGATAGTTGTAGATATGTGGCATTATTTCTGACGGCTCTGTTCTGTTCCATTGATCTAGATCTCTGTTTTGGTACCAGTACCGTGCTGTTTGGGTTACTGTAGCCTTGTAGTATAGTTTGAAGTCAGGTAGCGTGATGCCTCCAGCTTTGTTCTTTTGGCTGAGGATTGACTTGGTGATGCGGGCTCTTTTTTGGTTCCATATGAACTTTAAAGTAGTTTTTTCCAATTCTGTGAAGAAAGTCACTGGTAACTTGGTGGGGATGGCATTGAATCTGTAAATTACCTTGGGAAGGATGGCCATTTTCATGATATTGATTCTTCCTACCCATGAGCATGGAATGTTCTTCCATTTGTTTGTATCCTCTTTTATTTCCTTGAGCAGTGGTTTGTAGTTTTCTCCTTGAAGAGGTCCTTCACATCCCTTGTAAGTTGGATTCCTAGGAATTTTATTCTCTTTGAAGCAATTGTGAATGGGAGCTCACTCATGATTTGGCTCTCTGTTTGTCTGTTATTGATGTATAAGAATGCTTGTGATTTTTGTACATTGATGTTGTATCCTGAGACTTTGCTGAAGTTGCTTATCAGCTTAAGGAGATTTTGGGCTGAGACAATGGGGTTTTCTAGATATACTATCACGTCATCTGCAAACAGGGACAATTTGACTTCCTTTTCTCCTAATTGAATACCCTTGATTTCCTTCTCTTGCCTAATTGCCCTGGCCAGAACTTCCAACACTATGTTGAATAGAAGGGGTGAGAGAGGGCATCCCTGTCTTGTGCCAGTTTTCAAAGTGAATGCTTCCAGTTTTTGCCCATTCAGTATGATATTGGCTGTGGGTTTGTCATAAATAGCTCTTATTATTTTGAGATACGACCCATCAATACCTAATTTATTGAGAGTTTTTAGCATGAAGGGTTGTTGAATTTTGTCAAAGGCCTTTACTTCATGTATTGAGATAATCATGTGGTTTGTGACTTTGGTTCTGTTTATATGCTGGATTACATTTATTGATTTGCGTATATTGAACCAGCCTTGCATCCCAGGGATGAAGCCCACTTGATCATGGTGGATAAGCTGTTTGATGTGCTGCTGGATTCGGTTTGCCAGTAATTCATTGAGGATTTTTGCATCAATATTCATCAAGGATATTGGTCTAAAATTCTCTTTTTTGGTTGTGTCTCTGCCCAGCTTTGGTATCAGCATGATGCTGGCCTCATAAAATGAGTTAGGAAGGATTCCCTCTTTTTCTATTGATTGGAATAGTTTCTGAAGTAATGGTTCCAGTTCCTCCTTGTACCTCCGGTAGAATTCGGCTGTGAACCCATCTGATCCTGGACTCTTTTTGGTTGGTAAGCCATTGATTATTGCCGCAATTTCAGCTCCTGTTATTAGTCTATTCAGAGATTCAACTTCTTCCTGGTTTAGTCATGGGAGAGTGTATGTGTCGAGGAATTTATACCTTTCTTTTTTTTTTTAATTTTTCTTCTTTTTATCATTATTATTATTATTATTATCATTATTATTATTATTATACTTTAGGCTCTATGGTACATGTGCGCAACGTGCAGGTAAGCTACATATGTCTACATGTGCCATGCTGGTGCGCTGCACCCACCAACTCGTCATCTAGCATTAGGTATATCTCCCAATGCTGTCCCTCCCCCCTCCCCCCACGCCACCACAGTCCCCGAAGTGTGATGTTCCCCTTCCTGTGTCCATGTGTTCTCATTGTTCAATTCCCACCTATGAGTGAGAAGATGTGGTGTTTGGTTTTTTGTTCTTGCGATAGTTTACTGAGAACGATGATTTCCAATTTCATCCATGTCCCTACAAAGGATATGAACTCATCCTTTTTTATGGCTGCCTAGTATTCCATGGTGTATATGTGCCACATTTTCTTAATCCAGTCTATCACTGTTGGACATTTGGGTTGGTTCCAAGTCTTTGCTGTTGTGTATAATGCCGAAATAAACATACGTGTGCATGTGTCTTTATAGCAGCATGATTTATAGTCCTTTGGGTATATACCCAGTAATGGGATGGCTGGGTCAAATGGAATTTCTAGTTCTAGATCCCTGAGGAATCGCCACAGTGACCTCCACAAGGGTTGAACTAGTTTACAGTCCCACCAACAGTGTAAAAGTGTTCCTATTTCTCCACATCCTCTCCAGCACCTGTTGTTTCCTGACTTTTTAATGATTGCCATTCTATCTGGTGTGAGATGGTATCTCATTGTGGTTTTGATTTGCATTTCTCTCATGGCCAGTGATGGTGAGCATTTTTTCACGTGTTTTTTGGCTGCATAAATGTCTTCTTTTGAGGAGTGTCTGTTCATGTCCTTCGCCCACTTTTTGATGGGGTTGTTTGGTGTTTTCTTGTAAATTTGTTGGAGTGCATTGTAGATTCTGGATATTAGCCCTTTGTCAGATGAGTAGGTTGCGAATATTTTCTCCCATTTTGTAGGTTGTCTGTTCACTCTGACGGGAGTTTCCTTTGCTGTGCAGAAGCTCTTTAGTTTAATTAGATCCCATTTGTCAATTTTGGCTTTTGTTGCCATTGCTTTTGGTGTTTTAGACATGAACTCCTTGCCCATGCCTATGTCCTGAATGGTATTGCCTAGGTTTTCTTCTAGGGTTTTTATGGTTTTAGGTCTAACGTTTAAGTCTTTAATCCATGTTGAGTTGATTTTTGTATAAGGTGTAAGGAAGGGATCCAGTTTCAGCTTTCTACATGTGGCTAGCCAGTTTTCCCAGCACCATTTATTAAATAGGGATTCCTTTCTCCATTTCTTGTTTTTGTCAGGTTTGTCAAAGATCAGATAGTTGTAGATATGTGGCATTATTTCTGACGGCTCTGTTCTGTTCCATTGATCTAGATCTCTGTTTTGGTACCAGTACCATGCTGTTTGGGTTACTGTAGCCTTGTAGTATAGTTTGAAGTCAGGTAGCGTGATGCCTCCAGCTTTGTTCTTTTGGCTGAGGATTGACTTGGTGATGCGGGCTCTTTTTTGGTTCCATATGAACTTTAAAGTAGTTTTTTCCAATTCTGTGAAGAAAGTCACTGGTAACTTGGTGGGGATGGCATTGAATCTGTAAATTACCTTGGGAAGGATGGCCATTTTCATGATATTGATTCTTCCTACCCATGAGCATGGAATGTTCTTCCATTTGTTTGTATCCTCTTTTATTTCCTTGAGCAGTGGTTTGTAGTTTTCTCCTTGAAGAGGTCCTTCACATCCCTTGTAAGTTGGATTCCTAGGTATTTTATTCTCTTTGAACTAATTGTGAATGGGAGCTCACTCATGATTTGGCTCTCTGTTTGTCTGTTATTGATGTATAAGAATGCTTGTGATTTTTGTACATTGATGTTGTATCCTGAGACTTTGCTGAAGTTGCTTATCAGCTTAAGGAGATTTTGGGCTGAGACAATGGGGTTTTCTAGATATACTATCACGTCATCTGCAAACAGGGACAATTTGACTTCCTTTTCTCCTAATTGAATACCCTTGATTTCCTTCTCTTGCCTAATTGCCCTGGCCAGAACTTCCAACACTATGTTGAATAGAAGTGGTGAGAGAGGGCATCCCTGTCTTGTGCCAGTTTTCAAAGTGAATGCTTCCAGTTTTTGCCCATTCAGTATGATATTGGCTGTGGGTTTGTCATAAATAGCTCTTATTATTTTGAGATACGACCCATCAATACCTAATTTATTGCGAGTTTTTAGCATGAAGGGTTGTTGAATTTTGTCAAAGGACTTTACTTCATGTATTGAGATAATCATGTGGTTTGTGACTTTGGTTCGGTTTATATGTTGGATTACATTTATTGATTTGCGTATATTGAACCAGCCTTGCATCCCAGGGATGAAGCCCACTTGATCATGGTGGATAAGCTGTTTGATGTGCTGCTGGATTCGGTTTGCCAGTAATTCATTGAGGATTTTTGCATCAATATTCATCAAGGATATTGGTCTAAAATTCTCTTTTTTGGTTGTGTCTCTGCCCAGCTTTGGTATCAGCATGATGCTGGCCTCATAAAATGAGTTAGGAAGGATTCCCTCTTTTTCTATTGATTGGAATAGTTTCTGAAGTAATGGTTCCAGTTCCTCCTTGTACCTCCGGTAGAATTCGGCTGTGAACCCATCTGATCCTGGACTCTTTTTGGTTGGTAAGCCATTGATTATTGCCGCAATTTCAGCTCCTGTTATTAGTCTATTCAGAGATTCAACTTCTTCCTGGTTTAGTCATGGGAGAGTGTATGTGTCGAGGAATTTATACCTTTCTTTTTTTTTTTAATTTTTCTTCTTTTTATCATTATTATTGTTATTATTATCATTATTATTATTATTATACTTTAGGCTCTATGGTACATGTGCGCAACTCGCAGGTAAGCTACATATGTATACATGTGCCATGCTGGTGTGCTGCACCCACCAACTCGCCATCTAGCATTAGGTATATCTCCCAATGCTGTCCCTCCCCCCTCCCCCCACGCCACCACAGTCCCCGAAGTGTGATGTTCCCCTTCCTGTGTCCATGTGTTCTCATTGTTCAATTCCCACCTATGAGTGAGAATATGTGGTGTTTGGTTTTTTGTTCTTGCGATAGTTTACTGAGAACGATGATTTCCAATTTCATCCATGTCCCTACAAAGGGTATGAACTCATCCTTTTTTATGGCTGCCTAGTATTCCATGGTGTATATGTGCCACATTTTCTTAATCCAGTCTATCACTGTTGGACATTTGGGTTGGTTCCAAGTCTTTGCTGTTGTGTATAATGCCGAAATAAACATACGTGTGCATGTGTCTTTATAGCAGCATGATTTATAGTCCTTTGGGTATATACCCAGTAATGGGATGGCTGGGTCAAATGGAATTTCTAGTTCTAGATCCCTGAGGAATCGCCACAGTGACCTCCACAAGGGTTGAACTAGTTTACAGTCCCACCAACAGTGTAAAAGTGTTCCTATTTCTCCACATCCTCTCCAGCACCTGTTGTTTCCTGACTTTTTAATGATTGCCATTCTATCTGGTGTGAGATGGTATCTCATTGTGGTTTTGATTTGCATTGCTCTCATGGCCAGTGATGGTGAGCATTTTTTCACGTGTTTTTTGGCTGCATAAATGTCTTCTTTTGAGGAGTGTCTGTTCATGTCCTTCGCCCACTTTTTGATGGGGTTGTTTGGTGTTTTCTTGTAAATTTGTTGGAGTGCATTGTAGATTCTGGATATTAGCCCTTTGTCAGATGAGTAGGTTGCGAAAATTTTCTCCCATTTTGTAGGTTGCCTGTTCACTCTGACGGGAGTTTCCTTTGCTGTGCAGAAGCTCTTTAGTTTAATTAGATCCCATTTGTCAATTTTGGCTTTTGTTGCCATTGCTTTTGGTGTTTTAGACATGAACTCCTTGCCCATGCCTATGTCCTGAATGGTATTGCCTAGGTTTTCTTCTAGGGTTTTTATGGTTTTAGGTCTAACGTTTAAGTCTTTAATCCATGTTGAGTTGATTTTTGTATAAGGTGTAAGGAAGGGATCCAGTTTCAGCTTTCTACATGTGGCTAGCCAGTTTTCCCAGCACCATTTATTAAATAGGGATTCCTTTCTCCATTTCTTGTTTTTGTCAGGTTTGTCAAAGATCAGATAGTTGTAGATATGTGGCATTATTTCTGACGGCTCTGTTCTGTTCCATTGATCTATATCTCTGTTTTGGTACCAGTACCATGCTGTTTGGGTTACTGTAGCCTTGTAGTATAGTTTGAAGTCAGGTAGCGTGATGCCTCCAGCTTTGTTCTTTTGGCTGAGGATTGACTTGGTGATGCGGGCTCTTTTTTGGTTCCATATGAACTTTAAAGTAGTTTTTTCCAATTCTGTGAAGAAAGTCACTGGTAACTTGGTGGGGATGGCATTGAATCTGTAAATTACCTTGGGAAGGATGGCCATTTTCATGATATTGATTCTTCCTACCCATGAGCATGGAATGTTCTTCCATTTGTTTGTATCCTCTTTTATTTCCTTGAGCAGTGGTTTGTAGTTTTCTCCTTGAAGAGCTCCTTCACATCCCTTGTAAGTTGGATTCCTAGGTATTTTATTCTCTTTGAAGCAATTGTGAATGGGAGCTCACTCATGATTTGGCTCTCTGTTTGTCTGTTATTGATGTATAAGAATGCTTGTGATTTTTGTACATTGATGTTGTATCCTGAGACTTTGCTGAAGTTGCTTATCAGCTTAAGGAGATTTTGGGCTGAGACAATGGGGTTTTCTAGATATACTATCACGTCATCTGCAAACAGGGACAATTTGACTTCCTTTTCTCCTAATTGAATACCCTTGATTTCCTTCTCTTGCCTAATTGCCCTGGCCAGAACTTCCAACACTATGTTGAATAGAAGTGGTGAGAGAGGGCATCCCTGTCTTGTGCCAGTTTTCAAAGTGAATGCTTCCAGTTTTTGCCCATTCAGTATGATATTGGCTGTGGGTTTGTCATAAATAGCTCTTATTATTTTGAGATACGACCCATCAATACCTAATTTATTGAGAGTTTTTAGCATGAAGGGTTGTTGAATTTTGTCAAAGGCCTTTACTTCATGTATTGAGATAATCATGTGGTTTGTGACTTTGGTTCTGTTTATATGCTGGATTACATTTATCGATTTGCGTATATTGAACCAGCCTTGCATCCCAGGGATGAAGCCCACTTGATCATGGTGGATAAGCTGTTTGATGTGCTGCTGGATTCGGCTTGCCAGTAATTTATTGAGGATTTTTGCATCAATATTCATCAAGGATATTGGTCTAAAATTCTCTTTTTTGGTTGTGTCTCTGCCCAGCTTTGGTATCAGCATGATGCTGGCCTCATAAAATGAGTTAGGAAGGATTCCCTCTTTTTCTATTGATTGGAATAGTTTCTGAAGTAATGGTTCCAGTTCCTCCTTGTACCTCCGGTAGAATTCGGCTGTGAACCCATCTGATCTTGGACTCTTTTTGGTTGGTAAGCCATTGATTATTGCCGCAATTTCAGCTCCTGTTATTAGTCTATTCAGAGATTCAACTTCTTCCTGGTTTAGTCATGGGAGAGTGTATGTGTCGAGGAATTTATACCTTTCTTTTTTTTTTTAATTTTTCTTCTTTTTATCATTATTATTATTATCATTATTATTATTATTATACTTTAGGCTCTGTGGTACATGTGCGCAACGTGCAGGTAAGCTACATATGTCTACATGTGCCATGCTGGCGCGCTGCACCCACCAACTCGTCATCTAGCATTAGGTATATCTCCCAATGCTGTCCCTCCCCCCTCCCCCCACGCCACCACAGTCCCCGAAGTGTGATGTTCCCCTTCCTGTGTTCATGTGTTCTCATTGTTCAATTCCCACCTATGAGTGAGAAGATGTGGTGTTTGGTTTTTTGTTCTTGCGATAGTTTACTGAGAACGATGATTTCCAATTTCATCCATGTCCCTACAAAGGATATGAACTCATCCTTTTTTATGGCTGCCTAGTATTCCATGGTGTATATGTGCCACATTTTCTTAATCCAGTCTATCACTGTTGGACATTTGGGTTGGTTCCAAGTCTTTGCTGTTGTGTATAATGCCGAAATAAACATACGTGTGCATGTGTCTTTATAGCAGCATGATTTATAGTCCTTTGGGTATATACCCAGTAATGGGATGGCTTGGTCAAATGGAATTTCTAGTTCTAGATCCCTGAGGAATCGCCACAGTGACCTCCACAAGGGTTGAACTAGTTTACAGTCCCACCAACAGTGTAAAAGTGTTCCTATTTCTCCACATCCTCTCCAGCACCTGTTGTTTCCTGACTTTTTAATGATTGCCATTCTATCTGGTGTGAGATGGTATCTCATTGTGGTTTTGATTTGCATTGCTCTCATGGCCAGTGATGGTGAGCATTTTTTCACGTGTTTTTTGGCTGCATAAATGTCTTCTTTTGAGGAGTGTCTGTTCATGTCCTTCGCCCACTTTTTGATGGGGTTGTTTGGTGTTTTCTTGTAAATTTGTTGGAGTGCATTGTAGATTCTGGATATTAGCCCTTTGTCAGATGAGTAGGTTGCGAAAATTTTCTCCCATTTTGTAGGTTGCCTGTTCACTCTGACGGGAGTTTCCTTTGCTGTGCAGAAGCTCTTTAGTTTAATTAGATCCCATTTGTCAATTTTGGCTTTTGTTGCCATTGCTTTTGGTGTTTTAGACATGAACTCCTTGCCCATGCCTATGTCCTGAATGGTATTGCCTAGGTTTTCTTCTAGGGTTTTTATGGTTTTAGGTCTAACGTTTAAGTCTTTAATCCATGTTGAGTTGATTTTTGTATAAGGTGTAAGGAAGGGATCCAGTTTCAGCTTTCTACATGTGGCTAGCCAGTTTTCCCAGCACCATTTATTAAATAGGGATTCCTTTCTCCATTTCTTGTTTTTGTCAGGTTTGTCAAAGATCAGATAGTTGTAGATATGTGGCATTATTTCTGACGGCTCTGTTCTGTTCCATTGATCTATATCTCTGTTTTGGTACCAGTACCATGCTGTTTGGGTTACTGTAGCCTTGTAGTATAGTTTGAAGTCAGGTAGCGTGATGCCTCCAGCTTTGTTCTTTTGGCTGAGGATTGACTTGGTGATGCGGGCTCTTTTTTGGTTCCATATGAACTTTAAAGTAGTTTTTTCCAATTCTGTGAAGAAAGTCACTGGTAACTTGGTGGGGATGGCATTGAATCTGTAAATTACCTTGGGAAGGATGGCCATTTTCATGATATTGATTCTTCCTACCCATGAGCATGGAATGTTCTTCCATTTGTTTGTATCCTCTTTTATTTCCTTGAGCAGTGGTTTGTAGTTTTCTCCTTGAAGAGCTCCTTCACATCCCTTGTAAGTTGGATTCCTAGGTATTTTATTCTCTTTGAAGCAATTGTGAATGGGAGCTCACTCATGATTTGGCTCTCTGTTTGTCTGTTATTGATGTATAAGAATGCTTGTGATTTTTGTACATTGATGTTGTATCCTGAGACTTTGCTGAAGTTGCTTATCAGCTTAAGGAGATTTTGGGCTGAGACAATGGGGTTTTCTAGATATACTATCACGTCATCTGCAAACAGGGACAATTTGACTTCCTTTTCTCCTAATTGAATACCCTTGATTTCCTTCTCTTGCCTAATTGCCCTGGCCAGAACTTCCAACACTATGTTGAATAGAAGTGGTGAGAGAGGGCATCCCTGTCTTGTGCCAGTTTTCAAAGTGAATGCTTCCAGTTTTTGCCCATTCAGTATGATATTGGCTGTGGGTTTGTCATAAATAGCTCTTATTATTTTGAGATACGACCCATCAATACCTAATTTATTGAGAGTTTTTAGCATGAAGGGTTGTTGAATTTTGTCAAAGGCCTTTACTTCATGTATTGAGATAATCATGTGGTTTGTGACTTTGGTTCTGTTTATATGCTGGATTACATTTATCGATTTGCGTATATTGAACCAGCCTTGCATCCCAGGGATGAAGCCCACTTGATCATGGTGGATAAGCTGTTTGATGTGCTGCTGGATTCGGCTTGCCAGTAATTTATTGAGGATTTTTGCATCAATATTCATCAAGGATATTGGTCTAAAATTCTCTTTTTTGGTTGTGTCTCTGCCCAGCTTTGGTATCAGCATGATGCTGGCCTCATAAAATGAGTTAGGAAGGATTCCCTCTTTTTCTATTGATTGGAATAGTTTCTGAAGTAATGGTTCCAGTTCCTCCTTGTACCTCCGGTAGAATTCGGCTGTGAACCCATCTGATCTTGGACTCTTTTTGGTTGGTAAGCCATTGATTATTGCCGCAATTTCAGCTCCTGTTATTAGTCTATTCAGAGATTCAACTTCTTCCTGGTTTAGTCATGGGAGAGTGTATGTGTCGAGGAATTTATACCTTTCTTTTTTTTTTTAATTTTTCTTCTTTTTATCATTATTATTATTATCATTATTATTATTATTATACTTTAGGCTCTATGGTACATGTGCGCAACGTGCAGGTAAGCTACATATGTCTACATGTGCCATGCTGGTGCGCTGCACCCACCAACTCGTCATCTAGCATTAGGTATATCTCCCAATGCTGTCCCTCCCCCCTCCCCCCACGCCACCACAGTCCCCGAAGTGTGATGTTCCCCTTCCTGTGTTCATGTGTTCTCATTGTTCAATTCCCACCTATGAGTGAGAAGATGTGGTGTTTGGTTTTTTGTTCTTGCGATAGTTTACTGAGAACGATGATTTCCAATTTCATCCATGTCCCTACAAAGGATATGAACTCATCCTTTTTTATGGCTGCCTAGTATTCCATGGTGTATATGTGCCACATTTTCTTAATCCAGTCTATCACTGTTGGACATTTGGGTTGGTTCCAAGTCTTTGCTGTTGTGTATAATGCCGAAATAAACATACGTGTGCATGTGTCTTTATAGCAGCATGATTTATAGTCCTTTGGGTATATACCCAGTAATGGGATGGCTTGGTCAAATGGAATTTCTAGTTCTAGATCCCTGAGGAATCGCCACAGTGACCCCCACAAGGGTTGAACTAGTTTACAGTCCCACCAACAGTGTAAAAGTGTTCCTATTTCTCCACATCCTCTCCAGCACCTGTTGTTTCCTGACTTTTTAATGATTGCCATTCTATCTGGTGTGAGATGGTATCTCATTGTGGTTTTGATTTGCATTGCTCTCATGGCCAGTGATGGTGAGCATTTTTTCACGTGTTTTTTGGCTGCATAAATGTCTTCTTTTGAGGAGTGTCTGTTCATGTCCTTCGCCCACTTTTTGATGGGGTTGTTTGGTGTTTTCTTGTAAATTTGTTGGAGTGCATTGTAGATTCTGGATATTAGCCCTTTGTCAGATGAGTAGGTTGCGAAAATTTTCTCCCATTTTGTAGGTTGCCTGTTCACTCTGACGGGAGTTTCCTTTGCTGTGCAGAAGCTCTTTAGTTTAATTAGATCCCATTTGTCAATTTTGGCTTTTGTTGCCATTGCTTTTGGTGTTTTAGACATGAACTCCTTGCCCATGCCTATGTCCTGAATGGTATTGCCTAGGTTTTCTTCTAGGGTTTTTATGGTTTTAGGTCTAACGTTTAAGTCTTTAATCCATGTTGAGTTGATTTTTGTATAAGGTGTAAGGAAGGGATCCAGTTTCAGCTTTCTACATGTGGCTAGCCAGTTTTCCCAGCACCATTTATTAAATAGGGATTCCTTTCTCCATTTCTTGTTTTTGTCAGGTTTGTCAAAGATCAGATAGTTGTAGATATGTGGCATTATTTCTGACGGCTCTGTTCTGTTCCATTGATCTATATCTCTGTTTTGGTACCAGTACCATGCTGTTTGGGTTACTGTAGCCTTGTAGTATAGTTTGAAGTCAGGTAGCGTGATGCCTCCAGCTTTGTTCTTTTGGCTTAGGATTGACTTGGTGATGCGGGCTCTTTTTTGGTTCCATATGAACTTTAAAGTAGTTTTTTCCAATTCTGTGAAGAAAGTCACTGGTAACTTGGTGGGGATGGCATTGAATCTGTAAATTACCTTGGGAAGGATGGCCATTTTCATGATATTGATTCTTCCTACCCATGAGCATGGAATGTTCTTCCATTTGTTTGTATCCTCTTTTATTTCCTTGAGCAGTGGTTTGTAGTTTTCTCCTTGAAGAGGTCCTTCACATCCCTTGTAAGTTGGATTCCTAGGTATTTTATTCTCTTTGAAGCAATTGTGAATGGGAGCTCACTCATGATTTGGCTCTCTGTTTGTCTGTTATTGATGTATAAGAATGCTTGTGATTTTTGTACATTGATGTTGTATCCTGAGACTTTGCTGAAGTTGCTTATCAGCTTAAGGAGATTTTGGGCTGAGACAATGGGGTTTTCTAGATATACTATCACGTCATCTGCAAACAGGGACAATTTGACTTCCTTTTCTCCTAATTGAATACCCTTGATTTCCTTCTCTTGCCTAATTGCCCTGGCCAGAACTTCCAACACTATGTTGAATAGAAGTGGTGAGAGAGGGCATCCCTGTCTTGTGCCAGTTTTCAAAGTGAATGCTTCCAGTTTTTGCCCATTCAGTATGATATTGGCTGTGGGTTTGTCATAAATAGCTCTTATTATTTTGAGATACGACCCATCAATACCTAATTTATTGAGAGTTTTTAGCATGAAGGGTTGTTGAATTTTGTCAAAGGCCTTTACTTCATGTATTGAGATAATCATGTGGTTTGTGACTTTGGTTCTGTTTATATGCTGGATTACATTTATTGATTTGCGTATATTGAACCAGCCTTGCATCCCAGGGATGAAGCCCACTTGATCATGGTGGATAAGCTGTTTGATGTGCTGCTGGATTCGGTTTGCCAGTAATTTATTGAGGATTTTTGCATCAATATTGATCAAGGATATTGGTCTAAAATTCTCTTTTTTGGTTGTGTCTCTGCCCAGCTTTGGTATCAGCATGATGCTGGCCTCATAAAATGAGTTAGGAAGGATTCCCTCTTTTTCTATTGATTGGAATAGTTTCTGAAGTAATGGTTCCAGTTCCTCCTTGTACCTCCGGTAGAATTCGGCTGTGAACCCATCTGATCCTGGACTCTTTTTGGTTGGTAAGCCATTGATTATTGCCGCAATTTCAGCTCCTGTTATTAGTCTATTCAGAGATTCAACTTCTTCCTGGTTTAGTCATGGGAGAGTGTATGTGTCGAGGAATTTATACCTTTCTTTTTTTTTTAATTTTTCTTCTTTTTATCATTATTATTATTATTATTATCATTATTATTATTATTATACATTAGGCTCTATGGTACATGTGCGCAACGTGCAGGTAAGCTACATATGTCTACATGTGCCATGCTGGTGCGCTGCACCCACCAACTCGTCATCTAGCATTAGGTATATCTCCCAATGCTGTCCCTCCCCCCTACCCCCACGCCACCACAGTCCCCGAAGTGTGATGTTCCCCTTCCTGTGTCCATGTGTTCTCATTGTTCAATTCCCACCTATGAGTGAGAATATGTGGTGTTTGGTTTTTTGTTCTTGCGATAGTTTACTGAGAACGATGATTTCCAATTTCATCCATGTCCCTACAAAGGATATGAACTCATGCTTTTTTATGGCTGCCTGGTATTCCATGGTGTATATGTGCCACATTTTCTTAATCCAGTCTATCACTGTTGGACATTTGGGTTGGTTCCAAGTCTTTGCTGTTGTGTATAATGCCGAAATAAACATACGTGTGCATGTGTCTTTATAGCAGCATGATTTATAGTCCTTTGGGTATATACCCAGTAATGGGATGGCTGGGTCAAATGGAATTTCTAGTTCTAGATCCCTGAGGAATCGCCACAGTGACCTCCACAAGGGTTGAACTAGTTTACAGTCCCACCAACAGTGTAAAAGTGTTCCTATTTCTCCACATCCTCTCCAGCACCTGTTGTTTCCTGACTTTTTAATGATTGCCATTCTATCTGGTGTGAGATGGTATCTCATTGTGGTTTTGATTTGCATTGCTCTCATGGCCAGTGATGGTGAGCATTTTTTCACGTGTTTTTTGGCTGCATAAATGTCTTCTTTTGAGGAGTGTCTGTTCATGTCCTTCGCCCACTTTTTGATGGGGTTGTTTGGTGTTTTCTTGTAAATTTGTTGGAGTGCATTGTAGATTCTGGATATTAGCCCTTTGTCAGATGAGTAGGTTGCGAAAATTTTCTCCCATTTTGTAGGTTGCCTGTTCACTCTGACGGGAGTTTCCTTTGCTGTGCAGAAGCTCTTTAGTTTAATTAGATCCCATTTGTCAATTTTGGCTTTTGTTGCCATTGCTTTTGGTGTTTTAGACATGAACTCCTTGCCCATGCCTATGTCCTGAATGGTATTGCCTAGGTTTTCTTCTAGGGTTTTTATGGTTTTAGGTCTAACGTTTAAGTCTTTAATCCATGTTGAGTTGATTTTTGTATAAGGTGTAAGGAAGGGATCCAGTTTCAGCTTTCTACATGTGGCTAGCCAGTTTTCCCAGCACCATTTATTAAACAGGGATTCCTTTCTCCATTTCTTGTTTTTGTCAGGTTTGTCAAAGATCAGATAGTTGTAGATATGTGGCATTATTTCTGACGGCTCTGTTCTGTTCCATTGATCTATATCTCTGTTTTGGTACCAGTACCATGCTGTTTGGGTTACTGTAGCCTTGTAGTATAGTTTGAAGTCAGGTAGCGTGATGCCTCCAGCTTTGTTCTTTTGGCTGAGGATTGACTTGGTGATGCGGGCTCTTTTTTGGTTCCATATGAACTTTAAAGTAGTTTTTTCCAATTCTGTGAAGAAAGTCACTGGTAACTTGGTGGGGATGGTATTGAATCTGTAAATTACCTTGGGAAGGATGGCCATTTTCATGATATTGATTCTTCCTACCCATGAGCATGGAATGTTCTTCCATTTGTTTGTATCCTCTTTTATTTCCTTGAGCAGTGGTTTGTAGTTTTCTCCTTGAAGAGGTCCTTCACATCCCTTGTAAGTTGGATTCCTAGGTATTTGATTCTCTTTGAAGCAATTGTGAATGGGAGCTCACTCATGATTTGGCTCTCTGTTTGTCTGTTATTGATGTATAAGAATGCTTGTGATTTTTGTACATTGATGTTGTATCCTGAGACTTTGCTGAAGTTGCTTATCAGCTTAAGGAGATTTTGGGCTGAGACAATGGGGTTTTCTAGATATACTATCACGTCATCTGCAAACAGGGACAATTTGACTTCCTTTTCTCCTAATTGAATACCCTTGATTTCCTTCTCTTGCCTAATTGCCCTGGCCAGAACTTCCAACACTATGTTGAATAGAAGTGGTGAGAGAGGGCATCCCTGTCTTGTGCCAGTTTTCAAAGTGAATGCTTCCAGTTTTTGCCCATTCAGTATGATATTGGCTGTGGGTTTGTCATAAATAGCTCTTATTATTTTGAGATACGACCCATCAATACCTAATTTATTGAGAGTTTTTAGCATGAAGGGTTGTTGAATTTTGTCAAAGGACTTTACTTCATGTATTGAGATAATCATGTGGTTTGTGACTTTGGTTCTGTTTATATGCTGGATTACATTTATCGATTTGCGTATATTGAACCAGCCTTGCATCCCAGGGATGAAGCCCACTTGATCATGGTGGATAAGCTGTTTGATGTGCTGCTGGATTCGGCTTGCCAGTAATTTATTGAGGATTTTTGCATCAATATTCATCAAGGATATTGGTCTAAAATTCTCTTTTTTGGTTGTGTCTCTGCCCAGCTTTGGTATCAGCATGATGCTGGCCTCATAAAATGAGTTAGGAAGGATTCCCTCTTTTTCTATTGATTGGAATAGTTTCTGAAGTAATGGTTCCAGTTCCTCCTTGTACCTCCGGTAGAATTCGGCTGTGAACCCATCTGATCCTGGACTCTTTTTGGTTGGTAAGCCATTGATTATTGCCGCAATTTCAGCTCCTGTTATTAGTCTATTCAGAGATTCAACTTCTTCCTGGTTTAGTCATGGGAGAGTGTATGTGTCGAGGAATTTATACCTTTCTTTTTTTTTTTAATTTTTCTTCTTTTTATCATTATTATTATTATTATTATCATTATTATTATTATTATACTTTAGGCTCTATGGTACATGTGCGCAACGTGCAGGTAAGCTACATATGTCTACATGTGCCATGCTGGTGCGCTGCACCCACCAACTCGTCATCTAGCATTAGGTATATCTCCCAATGCTGTCCCTCCCCCCTCCCCCCACGCCACCACAGTCCCCGAAGTGTGATGTTCCCCTTCCTCTGTCCATGTGTTCTCATTGTTCAATTCCCACCTATGAGTGAGAATATGTGGTGTTTGGTTTTTTGTTCTTGCGATAGTTTACTGAGAACGATGATTTCCAATTTCATCCATGTCCCTACAAAGGATATGAACTCATCCTTTTTTATGGCTGCCTGGTATTCCATGGTGTATATGTGCCACATTTTCTTAATCCAGTCTATCACTGTTGGACATTTGGGTTGGTTCCAAGTCTTTGCTGTTGTGTATAATGCCGAAATAAACATACGTGTGCATGTGTCTTTATAGCAGCATGATTTATAGTCCTTTGGGTATATACCCAGTAATGGGATGGCTGGGTCAAATGGAATTTCTAGTTCTAGATCCCTGAGGAATCGCCACAGTGACCTCCACAAGGGTTGAACTAGTTTACAGTCCCACCAACAGTGTAAAAGTGTTCCTATTTCTCCACATCCTCTCCAGCACCTGTTGTTTCCTGACTTTTTAATGATTGCCATTCTATCTGGTGTGAGATGGTATCTCATTGTGGTTTTGATTTGCATTGCTCTCATGGCCAGTGATGGTGAGCATTTTTTCACGTGTTTTTTGGCTGCATAAATGTCTTCTTTTGAGGAGTGTCTGTTCATGTCCTTCGCCCACTTTTTGATGGGGTTGTTTGGTGTTTTCTTGTAAATTTGTTGGAGTGCATTGTAGATTCTGGATATTAGCCCTTTGTCAGATGAGTAGGTTGCGAAAATTTTCTCCCATTTTGTAGGTTGCCTGTTCACTCTGACGGGAGTTTCCTTTGCTGTGCAGAAGCTCTTTAGTTTAATTAGATCCCATTTGTCAATTTTGGCTTTTGTTGCCATTGCTTTTGGTGTTTTAGACATGAACTCCTTGCCCATGCCTATGTCCTGAATGGTATTGCCTAGGTTTTCTTCTAGGGTTTTTATGGTTTTAGGTCTAACGTTTAAGTCTTTAATCCATGTTGAGTTGATTTTTGTATAAGGTGTAAGGAAGGGATCCAGTTTCAGCTTTCTACATGTGGCTAGCCAGTTTTCCCAGCACCATTTATTAAATAGGGATTCCTTTCTCCATTTCTTGTTTTTGTCAGGTTTGTCAAAGATCAGATAGTTGTAGATATGTGGCATTATTTCTGACGGCTCTGTTCTGTTCCATTGATCTATATCTCTGTTTTGGTACCAGTACCATGCTGTTTGGGTTACTGTAGCCTTGTAGTATAGTTTGAAGTCAGGTAGCGTGATGCCTCCAGCTTTGTTCTTTTGGCTGAGGATTGACTTGGTGATGCGGGCTCTTTTTTGGTTCCATATGAACTTTAAAGTAGTTTTTTCCAATTCTGTGAAGAAAGTCACTGGTAACTTGGTGGGGATGGCATTGAATCTGTAAATTACCTTGGGAAGGATGGCCATTTTCATGATATTGATTCTTCCTACCCATGAGCATGGAATGTTCTTCCATTTGTTTGTATCCTCTTTTATTTCCTTGAGCAGTGGTTTGTAGTTTTCTCCTTGAAGAGGTCCTTCACATCCCTTGTAAGTTGGATTCCTAGGTATTTGATTCTCTTTGAAGCAATTGTGAATGGGAGCTCACTCATGATTTGGCTCTCTGTTTGTCTGTTATTGATGTATAAGAATGCTTGTGATTTTTGTACATTGATGTTGTATCCTGAGACTTTGCTGAAGTTGCTTATCAGCTTAAGGAGATTTTGGGCTGAGACAATGGGGTTTTCTAGATATACTATCACGTCATCTGCAAACAGGGACAATTTGACTTCCTTTTCTCCTAATTGAATACCCTTGATTTCCTTCTCTTGCCTAATTGCCCTGGCCAGAACTTCCAACACTATGTTGAATAGAAGTGGTGAGAGAGGGCATCCCTGTCTTGTGCCAGTTTTCAAAGTGAATGCTTCCAGTTTTTGCCCATTCAGTATGATATTGGCTGTGGGTTTGTCATAAATAGCTCTTATTATTTTGAGATACGACCCATCAATACCTAATTTATTGAGAGTTTTTAGCATGAAGGGTTGTTGAATTTTGTCAAAGGACTTTACTTCATGTATTGAGATAATCATGTGGTTTGTGACTTTGGTTCTGTTTATATGCTGGATTACATTTATCGATTTGCGTATATTGAACCAGCCTTGCATCCCAGGGATGAAGCCCACTTGATCATGGTGGATAAGCTGTTTGACGTGCTGCTGGATTCGGCTTGCCAGTAATTTATTGAGGATTTTTGCATCAATATTCATCAAGGATATTGGTCTAAAATTCTCTTTTTTGGTTGTGTCTCTGCCCAGCTTTGGTATCAGCATGATGCTGGCCTCATAAAATGAGTTAGGAAGGATTCCCTCTTTTTCTATTGATTGGAATAGTTTCTGAAGTAATGGTTCCAGTTCCTCCTTGTACCTCCGGTAGAATTCGGCTGTGAACCCATCTGATCCTGGACTCTTTTTGGTTGGTAAGCCATTGATTATTGCCGCAATTTCAGCTCCTGTTATTAGTCTATTCAGAGATTCAACTTCTTCCTGGTTTAGTCATGGGAGAGTGTATGTGTCGAGGAATTTATACCTTTCTTTTTTTTTTTAATTTTTCTTCTTTTTATCATTATTATTATTATTATTATCATTATTATTATTATTATACTTTAGGCTCTATGGTACATGTGCGCAACGTGCAGGTAAGCTACATATGTCTACATGTGCCATGCTGGTGCGCTGCACCCACCAACTCGTCATCTAGCATTAGGTATATCTCCCAATGCTGTCCCTCCCCCCTCCCCCCACGCCACCACAGTCCCCGAAGTGTGATGTTCCCCTTCCTGTGTCCATGTGTTCTCATTGTTCAATTCCCACCTATGAGTGAGAATATGTGGTGTTTGGTTTTTTGTTCTTGCGATAGTTTACTGAGAACGATGATTTCCAATTTCATCCATGTCCCTACAAAGGATATGAACTCATCCTTTTTTATGGCTGCCTGGTATTCCATGGTGTATATGTGCCACATTTTCTTAATCCAGTCTATCACTGTTGGACATTTGGGTTGGTTCCAAGTCTTTGCTGTTGTGTATAATGCCGAAATAAACATACGTGTGCATGTGTCTTTATAGCAGCATGATTTATAGTCCTTTGGGTATATACCCAGTAATGGGATGGCTGGGTCAAATGGAATTTCTAGTTCTAGATCCCTGAGGAATCGCCACAGTGACCTCCACAAGGGTTGAACTAGTTTACAGTCCCACCAACAGTGTAAAAGTGTTCCTATTTCTCCACATCCTCTCCAGCACCTGTTGTTTCCTGACTTTTTAATGATTGCCATTCTATCTGGTGTGAGATGGTATCTCATTGTGGTTTTGATTTGCATTGCTCTCATGGCCAGTGATGGTGAGCATTTTTTCACGTGTTTTTTGGCTGCATAAATGTCTTCTTTTGAGGAGTGTCTGTTCATGTCCTTCGCCCACTTTTTGATGGGGTTGTTTGGTGTTTTCTTGTAAATTTGTTGGAGTGCATTGTAGATTCTGGATATTAGCCCTTTGTCAGATGAGTAGGTTGCGAAAATTTTCTCCCATTTTGTAGGTTGCCTGTTCACTCTGACGGGAGTTTCCTTTGCTGTGCAGAAGCTCTTTAGTTTAATTAGATCCCATTTGTCAATTTTGGCTTTTGTTGCCATTGCTTTTGGTGTTTTAGACATGAACTCCTTGCCCATGCCTATGTCCTGAATGGTATTGCCTAGGTTTTCTTCTAGGGTTTTTATGGTTTTAGGTCTAACGTTTAAGTCTTTAATCCATGTTGAGTTGATTTTTGTATAAGGTGTAAGGAAGGGATCCAGTTTCAGCTTTCTACATGTGGCTAGCCAGTTTTCCCAGCACCATTTATTAAATAGGGATTCCTTTCTCCATTTCTTGTTTTTGTCAGGTTTGTCAAAGATCAGATAGTTGTAGATATGTGGCATTATTTCTGACGGCTCTGTTCTGTTCCATTGATCTAGATCTCTGTTTTGGTACCAGTACCATGCTGTTTGGGTTACTGTAGCCTTGTAGTATAGTTTGAAGTCAGGTAGCGTGATGCCTCCAGCTTTGTTCTTTTGGCTGAGGATTGACTTGGTGATGCGGGCTCTTTTTTGGTTCCATATGAACTTTAAAGTAGTTTTTTCCAATTCTGTGAAGAAAGTCACTGGTAACTTGGTGGGGATGGCATTGAATCTGTAAATTACCTTGGGAAGGATGGCCATTTTCATGATATTGATTCTTCCTACCCATGAGCATGGAATGTTCTTCCATTTGTTTGTATCCTCTTTTATTTCCTTGAGCAGTGGTTTGTAGTTTTCTCCTTGAAGAGGTCCTTCACATCCCTTGTAAGTTGGATTCCTAGGTATTTTATTCTCTTTGAAGCAATTGTGAATGGGAGCTCACTCATGATTTGGCTCTCTGTTTGTCTGTTATTGATGTATAAGAATGCTTGTGATTTTTGTACATTGATGTTGTATCCTGAGACTTTGCTGAAGTTGCTTATCAGCTTAAGGAGATTTTGGGCTGAGACAATGGGGTTTTCTAGATATACTATCACGTCATCTGCAAACAGGGACAATTTGACTTCCTTTTCTCCTAATTGAATACCCTTGATTTCCTTCTCTTGCCTAATTGCCCTGGCCAGAACTTCCAACACTATGTTGAATAGAAGTGGTGAGAGAGGGCATCCCTGTCTTGTGCCAGTTTTCAAAGTGAATGCTTCCAGTTTTTGCCCATTCAGTATGATATTGGCTGTGGGTTTGTCATAAATAGCTCTTATTATTTTGAGATACGACCCATCAATACCTAATTTATTGAGAGTTTTTAGCATGAAGGGTTGTTGAATTTTGTCAAAGGACTTTACTTCATGTATTGAGATAATCATGTGGTTTGTGACTTTGGTTCTGTTTATATGCTGGATTACATTTATCGATTTGCGTATATTGAACCAGCCTTGCATCCCAGGGATGAAGCCCACTTGATCATGGTGGATAAGCTGTTTGATGTGCTGCTGGATTCGGCTTGCCAGTAATTTATTGAGGATTTTTGCATCAATATTCATCAAGGATATTGGTCTAAAATTCTCTTTTTTGGTTGTGTCTCTGCCCAGCTTTGGTATCAGCATGATGCTGGCCTCATAAAATGAGTTAGGAAGGATTCCCTCTTTTTCTATTGATTGGAATAGTTTCTGAAGTAATGGTTCCAGTTCCTCCTTGTACCTCCGGTAGAATTCGGCTGTGAACCCATCTGATCCTGGACTCTTTTTGGTTGGTAAGCCATTGATTATTGCCGCAATTTCAGCTCCAGTTATTAGTCTATTCAGAGATTCAACTTCTTCCTGGTTTAGTCATGGGAGAGTGTATGTGTCGAGGAATTTATACCTTTCTTTTTTTTTTTAATTTTTCTTCTTTTTATCATTATTATTATTATTATTATCATTATTATTATTATTATACTTTAGGCTCTATGGTACATGTGCGCAACGTGCAGGTAAGCTACATATGTCTACATGTGCCATGCTGGTGCGCTGCACCCACCAACTCGTCATCTAGCATTAGGTATATCTCCCAATGCTGTCCCTCCCCCCTCCCCCCACGCCACCACAGTCCCCGAAGTGTGATGTTCCCCTTCCTGTGTCCATGTGTTCTCATTGTTCAATTCCCACCTATGAGTGAGAATATGTGGTGTTTGGTTTTTTGTTCTTGCGATAGTTTACTGAGAATGATGATTTCCAATTTCATCCATGTCCCTACAAAGGATATGAACTCATCCTTTTTTATGGCTGCCTGGTATTCCATGGTGTATATGTGCCACATTTTCTTAATCCAGTCTATCACTGTTGGACATTTGGGTTGGTTCCAAGTCTTTGCTGTTGTGTATAATGCCGAAATAAACATACGTGTGCATGTGTCTTTATAGCAGCATGATTTATAGTCCTTTGGGTATATACCCAGTAATGGGATGGCTGGGTCAAATGGAATTTCTAGTTCTAGATCCCTGAGGAATCGCCACAGTGACCTCCACAAGGGTTGAACTAGTTTACAGTCCCACCAACAGTGTAAAAGTGTTCCTATTTCTCCACATCCTCTCCAGCACCTGTTGTTTCCTGACTTTTTAATGATTGCCATTCTATCTGGTGTGAGATGGTATCTCATTGTGGTTTTGATTTGCATTGCTCTCATGGCCAGTGATGGTGAGCATTTTTTCACGTGTTTTTTGGCTGCATAAATGTCTTCTTTTGAGGAGTGTCTGTTCATGTCCTTCGCCCACTTTTTGATGGGGTTGTTTGGTGTTTTCTTGTAAATTTGTTGGAGTGCATTGTAGATTCTGGATATTAGCCCTTTGTCAGATGAGTAGGTTGCGAAAATTTTCTCCCATTTTGTAGGTTGCCTGTTCACTCTGACGGGAGTTTCCTTTGCTGTGCAGAAGCTCTTTAGTTTAATTAGATCCCATTTGTCAATTTTGGCTTTTGTTGCCATTGCTTTTGGTGTTTTAGACATGAACTCCTTGCCCATGCCTATGTCCTGAATGGTATTGCCTAGGTTTTCTTCTAGGGTTTTTATGGTTTTAGGTCTAACGTTTAAGTCTTTAATCCATGTTGAGTTGATTTTTGTATAAGGTGTAAGGAAGGGATCCAGTTTCAGCTTTCTACATGTGGCTAGCCAGTTTTCCCAGCACCATTTATTAAATAGGGATTCCTTTCTCCATTTCTTGTTTTTGTCAGGTTTGTCAAAGATCAGATAGTTGTAGATATGTGGCATTATTTCTGACGGCTCTGTTCTGTTCCATTGATCTATATCTCTGTTTTGGTACCAGTACCATGCTGTTTGGGTTACTGTAGCCTTGTAGTATAGTTTGAAGTCAGGTAGCGTGATGCCTCCAGCTTTGTTCTTTTGGCTGAGGATTGACTTGGTGATGCGGGCTCTTTTTTGGTTCCATATGAACTTTAAAGTAGTTTTTTCCAATTCTGTGAAGAAAGTCACTGGTAACTTGGTGGGGATGGCATTGAATCTGTAAATTACCTTGGGAAGGATGGCCATTTTCATGATATTGATTCTTCCTACCCATGAGCATGGAATGTTCTTCCATTTGTTTGTATCCTCTTTTATTTCCTTGAGCAGTGGTTTGTAGTTTTCTCCTTGAAGAGGTCCTTCACATCCCTTGTAAGTTGGATTCCTAGGTATTTGATTCTCTTTGAAGCAATTGTGAATGGGAGCTCACTCATGATTTGGCTCTCTGTTTGTCTGTTATTGATGTATAAGAATGCTTGTGATTTTTGTACATTGATGTTGTATCCTGAGACTTTGCTGAAGTTGCTTATCAGCTTAAGGAGATTTTGGGCTGAGACAATGGGGTTTTCTAGATATACTATCACGTCATCTGCAAACAGGGACAATTTGACTTCCTTTTCTCCTAATTGAATACCCTTGATTTCCTTCTCTTGCCTAATTGCCCTGGCCAGAACTTCCAACACTATGTTGAATAGAAGTGGTGAGAGAGGGCATCCCTGTCTTGTGCCAGTTTTCAAAGTGAATGCTTCCAGTTTTTGCCCATTCAGTATGATATTGGCTGTGGGTTTGTCATAAATAGCTCTTATTATTTTGAGATACGACCCATCAATACCTAATTTATTGAGAGTTTTTAGCATGAAGGGTTGTTGAATTTTGTCAAAGGACTTTACTTCATGTATTGAGATAATCATGTGGTTTGTGACTTTGGTTCTGTTTATATGCTGGATTACATTTATCGATTTGCGTATATTGAACCAGCCTTGCATCCCAGGGATGAAGCCCACTTGATCATGGTGGATAAGCTGTTTGATGTGCTGCTGGATTCGGCTTGCCAGTAATTTATTGAGGATTTTTGCATCAATATTCATCAAGGATATTGGTCTAAAATTCTCTTTTTTGGTTGTGTCTCTGCCCAGCTTTGGTATCAGCATGATGCTGGCCTCATAAAATGAGTTAGGAAGGATTCCCTCTTTTTCTATTGATTGGAATAGTTTCTGAAGTAATGGTTCCAGTTCCTCCTTGTACCTCCGGTAGAATTCGGCTGTGAACCCATCTGATCCTGGACTCTTTTTGGTTGGTAAGCCATTGATTATTGCCGCAATTTCAGCTCCTGTTATTAGTCTATTCAGAGATTCAACTTCTTCCTGGTTTAGTCATGGGAGAGTGTATGTGTCGAGGAATTTATACCTTTCTTTTTTTTTTAATTTTTCTTCTTTTTATCATTATTATTATTATTATTATCATTATTATTATTATACTTTAGGCTCTATGGTACATGTGCGCAACGTGCAGGTAAGCTACATATGTCTACATGTGCCATGCTGGTGCGCTGCACCCACCAACTCGTCATCTAGCATTAGGTATATCTCCCAATGCTGTCCCTCCCCCCTACCCCCACGCCACCACAGTCCCCGAAGTGTGATGTTCCCCTTCCTGTGTCCATGTGTTCTCATTGTTCAATTCCCACCTATGAGTGAGAATATGTGGTGTTTGGTTTTTTGTTCTTGCGATAGTTTACTGAGAACGATGATTTCCAATTTCATCCATGTCCCTACAAAGGATATGAACTCATCCTTTTTTATGGCTGCCTGGTATTCCATGGTGTATATGTGCCACATTTTCTTAATCCAGTCTATCACTGTTGGACATTTGGGTTGGTTCCAAGTCTTTGCTGTTGTGTATAATGCCGAAATAAACATACGTGTGCATGTGTCTTTATAGCAGCATGATTTATAGTCCTTTGGGTATATACCCAGTAATGGGATGGCTGGGTCAAATGGAATTTCTAGTTCTAGATCCCTGAGGAATCGCCACAGTGACCTCCACAAGGGTTGAACTAGTTTACAGTCCCACCAACAGTGTAAAAGTGTTCCTATTTCTCCACATCCTCTCCAGCACCTGTTGTTTCCTGACTTTTTAATGATTGCCATTCTATCTGGTGTGAGATGGTATCTCATTGTGGTTTTGATTTGCATTGCTCTCATGGCCAGTGATGGTGAGCATTTTTTCACGTGTTTTTTGGCTGCATAAATGTCTTCTTTTGAGGAGTGTCTGTTCATGTCCTTCGCCCACTTTTTGATGGGGTTGTTTGGTGTTTTCTTGTAAATTTGTTGGAGTGCATTGTAGATTCTGGATATTAGCCCTTTGTCAGATGAGTAGGTTGCGAAAATTTTCTCCCATTTTGTAGGTTGCCTGTTCACTCTGACGGGAGTTTCCTTTGCTGTGCAGAAGCTCTTTAGTTTAATTAGATCCCATTTGTCAATTTTGGCTTTTGTTGCCATTGCTTTTGGTGTTTTAGACATGAACTCCTTGCCCATGCCTATGTCCTGAATGGTATTGCCTAGGTTTTCTTCTAGGGTTTTTATGGTTTTAGGTCTAACGTTTAAGTCTTTAATCCATGTTGAGTTGATTTTTGTATAAGGTGTAAGGAAGGGATCCAGTTTCAGCTTTCTACATGTGGCTAGCCAGTTTTCCCAGCACCATTTATTAAATAGGGATTCCTTTCTCCATTTCTTGTTTTTGTCAGGTTTGTCAAAGATCAGATAGTTGTAGATATGTGGCATTATTTCTGACGGCTCTGTTCTGTTCCATTGATCTATATCTCTGTTTTGGTACCAGTACCATGCTGTTTGGGTTACTGTAGCCTTGTAGTATAGTTTGAAGTCAGGTAGCGTGATGCCTCCAGCTTTGTTCTTTTGGCTGAGGATTGACTTGGTGATGCGGGCTCTTTTTTGGTTCCATATGAACTTTAAAGTAGTTTTTTCCAATTCTGTGAAGAAAGTCACTGGTAACTTGGTGGGGATGGCATTGAATCTGTAAATTACCTTGGGAAGGATGGCCATTTTCATGATATTGATTCTTCCTACCCATGAGCATGGAATGTTCTTCCATTTGTTTGTATCCTCTTTTATTTCCTTGAGCAGTGGTTTGTAGTTTTCTCCTTGAAGAGGTCCTTCACATCCCTTGTAAGTTGGATTCCTAGGTATTTTATTCTCTTTGAAGCAATTGTGAATGGGAGCTCACTCATGATTTGGCTCTCTGTTTGTCTGTTATTGATGTATAAGAATGCTTGTGATTTTTGTACATTGATGTTGTATCCTGAGACTTTGCTGAAGTTGCTTATCAGCTTAAGGAGATTTTGGGCTGAGACAATGGGGTTTTCTAGATATACTATCACGTCATCTGCAAACAGGGACAATTTGACTTCCTTTTCTCCTAATTGAATACCCTTGATTTCCTTCTCTTGCCTAATTGCCCTGGCCAGAACTTCCAACACTATGTTGAATAGAAGTGGTGAGAGAGGGCATCCCTGTCTTGTGCCAGTTTTCAAAGTGAATGCTTCCAGTTTTTGCCCATTCAGTATGATATTGGCTGTGGGTTTGTCATAAATAGCTCTTATTATTTTGAGATACGACCCATCAATACCTAATTTATTGAGAGTTTTTAGCATGAAGGGTTGTTGAATTTTGTCAAAGGACTTTACTTCATGTATTGAGATAATCATGTGGTTTGTGACTTTGGTTCTGTTTATATGCTGGATTACATTTATCGATTTGCGTATATTGAACCAGCCTTGCATCCCAGGGATGAAGCCCACTTGATCATGGTGGATAAGCTGTTTGATGTGCTGCTGGATTCGGCTTGCCAGTAATTTATTGAGGATTTTTGCATCAATATTCATCAAGGATATTGGTCTAAAATTCTCTTTTTTGGTTGTGTCTCTGCCCAGCTTTGGTATCAGCATGATGCTGGCCTCATAAAATGAGTTAGGAAGGATTCCCTCTTTTTCTATTGATTGGAATAGTTTCTGAAGTAATGGTTCCAGTTCCTCCTTGTACCTCCGGTAGAATTCGGCTGTGAACCCATCTGATCCTGGACTCTTTTTGGTTGGTAAGCCATTGATTATTGCCGCAATTTCAGCTCCTGTTATTAGTCTATTCAGAGATTCAACTTCTTCCTGGTTTAGTCATGGGAGAGTGTATGTGTCGAGGAATTTATACCTTTCTTTTTTTTTTAATTTTTCTTCTTTTTATCATTATTATTATTATTATTATCATTATTATTATTATACTTTAGGCTCTATGGTACATGTGCGCAACGTGCAGGTAAGCTACATATGTCTACATGTGCCATGCTGGTGCGCTGCACCCACCAACTCGTCATCTAGCATTAGGTATATCTCCCAATGCTGTCCCTCCCCCCTACCCCCACGCCACCACAGTCCCCGAAGTGTGATGTTCCCCTTCCTGTGTCCATGTGTTCTCATTGTTCAATTCCCACCTATGAGTGAGAATATGTGGTGTTTGGTTTTTTGTTCTTGCGATAGTTTACTGAGAACGATGATTTCCAATTTCATCCATGTCCCTACAAAGGATATGAACTCATCCTTTTTTATGGCTGCCTGGTATTCCATGGTGTATATGTGCCACATTTTCTTAATCCAGTCTATCACTGTTGGACATTTGGGTTGGTTCCAAGTCTTTGCTGTTGTGTATAATGCCGAAATAAACATACGTGTGCATGTGTCTTTATAGCAGCATGATTTATAGTCCTTTGGGTATATACCCAGTAATGGGATGGCTGGGTCAAATGGAATTTCTAGTTCTAGATCCCTGAGGAATCGCCACAGTGACCTCCACAAGGGTTGAACTAGTTTACAGTCCCACCAACAGTGTAAAAGTGTTCCTATTTCTCCACATCCTCTCCAGCACCTGTTGTTTCCTGACTTTTTAATGATTGCCATTCTATCTGGTGTGAGATGGTATCTCATTGTGGTTTTGATTTGCATTGCTCTCATGGCCAGTGATGGTGAGCATTTTTTCACGTGTTTTTTGGCTGCATAAATGTCTTCTTTTGAGGAGTGTCTGTTCATGTCCTTCGCCCACTTTTTGATGGGGTTGTTTGGTGTTTTCTTGTAAATTTGTTGGAGTGCATTGTAGATTCTGGATATTAGCCCTTTGTCAGATGAGTAGGTTGCGAAAATTTTCTCCCATTTTGTAGGTTGCCTGTTCACTCTGACGGGAGTTTCCTTTGCTGTGCAGAAGCTCTTTAGTTTAATTAGATCCCATTTGTCAATTTTGGCTTTTGTTGCCATTGCTTTTGGTGTTTTAGACATGAACTCCTTGCCCATGCCTATGTCCTGAATGGTATTGCCTAGGTTTTCTTCTAGGGTTTTTATGGTTTTAGGTCTAACGTTTAAGTCTTTAATCCATGTTGAGTTGATTTTTGTATAAGGTGTAAGGAAGGGATCCAGTTTCAGCTTTCTACATGTGGCTAGCCAGTTTTCCCAGCACCATTTATTAAATAGGGATTCCTTTCTCCATTTCTTGTTTTTGTCAGGTTTGTCAAAGATCAGATAGTTGTAGATATGTGGCATTATTTCTGACGGCTCTGTTCTGTTCCATTGATCTATATCTCTGTTTTGGTACCAGTACCATGCTGTTTGGGTTACTGTAGCCTTGTAGTATAGTTTGAAGTCAGGTAGCGTGATGCCTCCAGCTTTGTTCTTTTGGCTGAGGATTGACTTGGTGATGCGGGCTCTTTTTTGGTTCCATATGAACTTTAAAGTAGTTTTTTCCAATTCTGTGAAGAAAGTCACTGGTAACTTGGTGGGGATGGCATTGAATCTGTAAATTACCTTGGGAAGGATGGCCATTTTCATGATATTGATTCTTCCTACCCATGAGCATGGAATGTTCTTCCATTTGTTTGTATCCTCTTTTATTTCCTTGAGCAGTGGTTTGTAGTTTTCTCCTTGAAGAGGTCCTTCACATCCCTTGTAAGTTGGATTCCTAGGTATTTTATTCTCTTTGAAGCAATTGTGAATGGGAGCTCACTCATGATTTGGCTCTCTGTTTGTCTGTTATTGATGTATAAGAATGCTTGTGATTTTTGTACATTGATGTTGTATCCTGAGACTTTGCTGAAGTTGCTTATCAGCTTAAGGAGATTTTGGGCTGAGACAATGGGGTTTTCTAGATATACTATCACGTCATCTGCAAACAGGGACAATTTGACTTCCTTTTCTCCTAATTGAATACCCTTGATTTCCTTCTCTTGCCTAATTGCCCTGGCCAGAACTTCCAACACTATGTTGAATAGAAGTGGTGAGAGAGGGCATCCCTGTCTTGTGCCAGTTTTCAAAGTGAATGCTTCCAGTTTTTGCCCATTCAGTATGATATTGGCTGTGGGTTTGTCATAAATAGCTCTTATTATTTTGAGATACGACCCATCAATACCTAATTTATTGAGAGTTTTTAGCATGAAGGGTTGTTGAATTTTGTCAAAGGACTTTACTTCATGTATTGAGATAATCATGTGGTTTGTGACTTTGGTTCTGTTTATATGCTGGATTACATTTATCGATTTGCGTATATTGAACCAGCCTTGCATCCCAGGGATGAAGCCCACTTGATCATGGTGGATAAGCTGTTTGATGTGCTGCTGGATTCGGCTTGCCAGTAATTTATTGAGGATTTTTGCATCAATATTCATCAAGGATATTGGTCTAAAATTCTCTTTTTTGGTTGTGTCTCTGCCCAGCTTTGGTATCAGCATGATGCTGGCCTCATAAAATGAGTTAGGAAGGATTCCCTCTTTTTCTATTGATTGGAATAGTTTCTGAAGTAATGGTTCCAGTTCCTCCTTGTACCTCCGGTAGAATTCGGCTGTGAACCCATCTGATCCTGGACTCTTTTTGGTTGGTAAGCCATTGATTATTGCCGCAATTTCAGCTCCTGTTATTAGTCTATTCAGAGATTCAACTTCTTCCTGGTTTAGTCATGGGAGAGTGTATGTGTCGAGGAATTTATACCTTTCTTTTTTTTTTAATTTTTCTTCTTTTTATCATTATTATTATTATTATTATCATTATTATTATTATTATACTTTAGGCTCTATGGTACATGTGCGCAACGTGCAGGTAAGCTACATATGTCTACATGTGCCATGCTGGTGCGCTGCACCCACCAACTCGTCATCTAGCATTAGGTATATCTCCCAATGCTGTCCCTCCCCCCTCCCCCCACGCCACCACAGTCCCCGAAGTGTGATGTTCCCCTTCCTGTGTCCATGTGTTCTCATTGTTCAATTCCCACCTATGAGTGAGAATATGTGGTGTTTGGTTTTTTGTTCTTGCGATAGTTTACTGAGAACGATGATTTCCAATTTCATCCATGTCCCTACAAAGGATATGAACTCATCCTTTTTTATGGCTGCCTGGTATTCCATGGTGTATATGTGCCACATTTTCTTAATCCAGTCTATCACTGTTGGACATTTGGGTTGGTTCCAAGTCTTTGCTGTTGTGTATAATGCCGAAATAAACATACGTGTGCATGTGTCTTTATAGCAGCATGATTTATAGTCCTTTGGGTATATACCCAGTAATGGGATGGCTGGGTCAAATGGAATTTCTAGTTCTAGATCCCTGAGGAATCGCCACAGTGACCTCCACAAGGGTTGAACTAGTTTACAGTCCCACCAACAGTGTAAAAGTGTTCCTATTTCTCCACATCCTCTCCAGCACCTGTTGTTTCCTGACTTTTTAATGATTGCCATTCTATCTGGTGTGAGATGGTATCTCATTGTGGTTTTGATTTGCATTGCTCTCATGGCCAGTGATGGTGAGCATTTTTTCACGTGTTTTTTGGCTGCATAAATGTCTTCTTTTGAGGAGTGTCTGTTCATGTCCTTCGCCCACTTTTTGATGGGGTTGTTTGGTGTTTTCTTGTAAATTTGTTGGAGTGCATTGTAGATTCTGGATATTAGCCCTTTGTCAGATGAGTAGGTTGCGAAAATTTTCTCCCATTTTGTAGGTTGCCTGTTCACTCTGACGGGAGTTTCCTTTGCTGTGCAGAAGCTCTTTAGTTTAATTAGATCCCATTTGTCAATTTTGGCTTTTGTTGCCATTGCTTTTGGTGTTTTAGACATGAACTCCTTGCCCATGCCTATGTCCTGAATGGTATTGCCTAGGTTTTCTTCTAGGGTTTTTATGGTTTTAGGTCTAACGTTTAAGTCTTTAATCCATGTTGAGTTGATTTTTGTATAAGGTGTAAGGAAGGGATCCAGTTTCAGCTTTCTACATGTGGCTAGCCAGTTTTCCCAGCACCATTTATTAAATAGGGATTCCTTTCTCCATTTCTTGTTTTTGTCAGGTTTGTCAAAGATCAGATAGTTGTAGATATGTGGCATTATTTCTGACGGCTCTGTTCTGTTCCATTGATCTAGATCTCTGTTTTGGTACCAGTACCATGCTGTTTGGGTTACTGTAGCCTTGTAGTATAGTTTGAAGTCAGGTAGCGTGATGCCTCCAGCTTTGTTCTTTTGGCTGAGGATTGACTTGGTGATGCGGGCTCTTTTTTGGTTCCATATGAACTTTAAAGTAGTTTTTTCCAATTCTGTGAAGAAAGTCACTGGTAACTTGGTGGGGATGGCATTGAATCTGTAAATTACCTTGGGAAGGATGGCCATTTTCATGATATTGATTCTTCCTACCCATGAGCATGGAATGTTCTTCCATTTGTTTGTATCCTCTTTTATTTCCTTGAGCAGTGGTTTGTAGTTTTCTCCTTGAAGAGGTCCTTCACATCCCTTGTAAGTTGGATTCCTAGGTATTTTATTCTCTTTGAAGCAATTGTGAATGGGAGCTCACTCATGATTTGGCTCTCTGTTTGTCTGTTATTGATGTATAAGAATGCTTGTGATTTTTGTACATTGATGTTGTATCCTGAGACTTTGCTGAAGTTGCTTATCAGCTTAAGGAGATTTTGGGCTGAGACAATGGGGTTTTCTAGATATACTATCACGTCATCTGCAAACAGGGACAATTTGACTTCCTTTTCTCCTAATTGAATACCCTTGATTTCCTTCTCTTGCCTAATTGCCCTGGCCAGAACTTCCAACACTATGTTGAATAGAAGTGGTGAGAGAGGGCATCCCTGTCTTGTGCCAGTTTTCAAAGTGAATGCTTCCAGTTTTTGCCCATTCAGTATGATATTGGCTGTGGGTTTGTCATAAATAGCTCTTATTATTTTGAGATACGACCCATCAATACCTAATTTATTGAGAGTTTTTAGCATGAAGGGTTGTTGAATTTTGTCAAAGGACTTTACTTCATGTATTGAGATAATCATGTGGTTTGTGACTTTGGTTCTGTTTATATGCTGGATTACATTTATCGATTTGCGTATATTGAACCAGCCTTGCATCCCAGGGATGAAGCCCACTTGATCATGGTGGATAAGCTGTTTGATGTGCTGCTGGATTCGGCTTGCCAGTAATTTATTGAGGATTTTTGCATCAATATTCATCAAGGATATTGGTCTAAAATTCTCTTTTTTGGTTGTGTCTCTGCCCAGCTTTGGTATCAGCATGATGCTGGCCTCATAAAATGAGTTAGGAAGGATTCCCTCTTTTTCTATTGATTGGAATAGTTTCTGAAGTAATGGTTCCAGTTCCTCCTTGTACCTCCGGTAGAATTCGGCTGTGAACCCATCTGATCCTGGACTCTTTTTGGTTGGTAAGCCATTGATTATTGCCGCAATTTCAGCTCCAGTTATTAGTCTATTCAGAGATTCAACTTCTTCCTGGTTTAGTCATGGGAGAGTGTATGTGTCGAGGAATTTATACCTTTCTTTTTTTTTTTAATTTTTCTTCTTTTTATCATTATTATTATTATTATTATCATTATTATTATTACTATACTTTAGGCTCTATGGTACATGTGCGCAACGTGCAGGTAAGCTACATATGTCTACATGTGCCATGCTGCTGCGCTGCACCCACCAACTCGTCATCTAGCATTAGGTATATCTCCCAATGCTGTCCCTCCCCCCTCCCCCCACGCCACCACAGTCCCCGAAGTGTGATGTTCCCCTTCCTGTGTCCATGTGTTCTCATTGTTCAATTCCCACCTATGAGTGAGAATATGTGGTGTTTGGTTTTTTGTTCTTGCGATAGTTTACTGAGAATGATGATTTCCAATTTCATCCATGTCCCTACAAAGGATATGAACTCATCCTTTTTTATGGCTGCCTGGTATTCCATGGTGTATATGTGCCACATTTTCTTAATCCAGTCTATCACTGTTGGACATTTGGGTTGGTTCCAAGTCTTTGCTGTTGTGTATAATGCCGAAATAAACATACGTGTGCATGTGTCTTTATAGCAGCATGATTTATAGTCCTTTGGGTATATACCCAGTAATGGGATGGCTGGGTCAAATGGAATTTCTAGTTCTAGATCCCTGAGGAATCGCCACAGTGACCTCCACAAGGGTTGAACTAGTTTACAGTCCCACCAACAGTGTAAAAGTGTTCCTATTTCTCCACATCCTCTCCAGCACCTGTTGTTTCCTGACTTTTTAATGATTGCCATTCTATCTGGTGTGAGATGGTATCTCATTGTGGTTTTGATTTGCATTGCTCTCATGGCCAGTGATGGTGAGCATTTTTTCACGTGTTTTTTGGCTGCATAAATGTCTTCTTTTGAGGAGTGTCTGTTCATGTCCTTCGCCCACTTTTTGATGGGGTTGTTTGGTGTTTTCTTGTAAATTTGTTGGAGTGCATTGTAGATTCTGGATATTAGCCCTTTGTCAGATGAGTAGGTTGCGAAAGTTTTCTCCCATTTTGTAGGTTGCCTGTTCACTCTGACGGGAGTTTCCTTTGCTGTGCAGAAGCTCTTTAGTTTAATTAGATCCCATTTGTCAATTTTGGCTTTTGTTGCCATTGCTTTTGGTGTTTTAGACATGAACTCCTTGCCCATGCCTATGTCCTGAATGGTATTGCCTAGGTTTTCTTCTAGGGTTTTTATGGTTTTAGGTCTAACGTTTAAGTCTTTAATCCATGTTGAGTTGATTTTTGTATAAGGTGTAAGGAAGGGATCCAGTTTCAGCTTTCTACATGTGGCTAGCCAGTTTTCCCAGCACCATTTATTAAATAGGGATTCCTTTCTCCATTTCTTGTTTTTGTCAGGTTTGTCAAAGATCAGATAGTTGTAGATATGTGGCATTATTTCTGACGGCTCTGTTCTGTTCCATTGATCTATATCTCTGTTTTGGTACCAGTACCATGCTGTTTGGGTTACTGTAGCCTTGTAGTATAGTTTGAAGTCAGGTAGCGTGATGCCTCCAGCTTTGTTCTTTTGGCTGAGGATTGACTTGGTGATGCGGGCTCTTTTTTGGTTCCATATGAACTTTAAAGTAGTTTTTTCCAATTCTGTGAAGAAAGTCACTGGTAACTTGGTGGGGATGGCATTGAATCTGTAAATTACCTTGGGAAGGATGGCCATTTTCATGATATTGATTCTTCCTACCCATGAGCATGGAATGTTCTTCCATTTGTTTGTATCCTCTTTTATTTCCTTGAGCAGTGGTTTGTAGTTTTCTCCTTGAAGAGGTCCTTCACATCCCTTGTAAGTTGGATTCCTAGGTATTTGATTCTCTTTGAAGCAATTGTGAATGGGAGCTCACTCATGATTTGGCTCTCTGTTTGTCTGTTATTGATGTATAAGAATGCTTGTGATTTTTGTACATTGATGTTGTATCCTGAGACTTTGCTGAAGTTGCTTATCAGCTTAAGGAGATTTTGGGCTGAGACAATGGGGTTTTCTAGATATACTATCACGTCATCTGCAAACAGGGACAATTTGACTTCCTTTTCTCCTAATTGAATACCCTTGATTTCCTTCTCTTGCCTAATTGCCCTGGCCAGAACTTCCAACACTATGTTGAATAGAAGTGGTGAGAGAGGGCATCCCTGTCTTGTGCCAGTTTTCAAAGTGAATGCTTCCAGTTTTTGCCCATTCAGTATGATATTGGCTGTGGGTTTGTCATAAATAGCTCTTATTATTTTGAGATACGACCCATCAATACCTAATTTATTGAGAGTTTTTAGCATGAAGGGTTGTTGAATTTTGTCAAAGGCCTTTACTTCATGTATTGAGATAATCATGTGGTTTGTGACTTTGGTTCTGTTTATATGCTGGATTACATTTATCGATTTGCGTATATTGAACCAGCCTTGCATCCCAGGGATGAAGCCCACTTGATCATGGTGGATAAGCTGTTTGATGTGCTGCTGGATTCGGCTTGCCAGTAATTTATTGAGGATTTTTGCATCAATATTCATCAAGGATATTGGTCTAAAATTCTCTTTTTTGGTTGTGTCTCTGCCCAGCTTTGGTATCAGCATGATGCTGGCCTCATAAAATGAGTTAGGAAGGATTCCCTCTTTTTCTATTGATTGGAATAGTTTCTGAAGTAATGGTTCCAGTTCCTCCTTGTACCTCCGGTAGAATTCGGCTGTGAACCCATCTGATCCTGGACTCTTTTTGGTTGGTAAGCCATTGATTATTGCCGCAATTTCAGCTCCTGTTATTAGTCTATTCAGAGATTCAACTTCTTCCTGGTTTAGTCATGGGAGAGTGTATGTGTCGAGGAATTTATACCTTTCTTTTTTTTTTAATTTTTCTTCTTTTTATCATTATTATTATTATTATTATCATTATTATTATTATTATACTTTAGGCTCTATGGTACATGTGCGCAACGTGCAGGTAAGCTACATATGTCTACATGTGCCATGCTGGTGCGCTGCACCCACCAACTCGTCATCTAGCATTAGGTATATCTCCCAATGCTGTCCCTCCCCCCTCCCCCCACGCCACCACAGTCCCCGAAGTGTGATGTTCCCCTTCCTGTGTCCATGTGTTCTCATTGTTCAATTCCCACCTATGAGTGAGAATATGTGGTGTTTGGTTTTTTGTTCTTGCGATAGTTTACTGAGAACGATGATTTCCAATTTCATCCATGTCCCTACAAAGGATATGAACTCATCCTTTTTTATGGCTGCCTGGTATTCCATGGTGTATATGTGCCACATTTTCTTAATCCAGTCTATCACTGTTGGACATTTGGGTTGGTTCCAAGTCTTTGCTGTTGTGTATAATGCCGAAATAAACATACGTGTGCATGTGTCTTTATAGCAGCATGATTTATAGTCCTTTGGGTATATACCCAGTAATGGGATGGCTGGGTCAAATGGAATTTCTAGTTCTAGATCCCTGAGGAATCGCCACAGTGACCTCCACAAGGGTTGAACTAGTTTACAGTCCCACCAACAGTGTAAAAGTGTTCCTATTTCTCCACATCCTCTCCAGCACCTGTTGTTTCCTGACTTTTTAATGATTGCCATTCTATCTGGTGTGAGATGGTATCTCATTGTGGTTTTGATTTGCATTGCTCTCATGGCCAGTGATGGTGAGCATTTTTTCACGTGTTTTTTGGCTGCATAAATGTCTTCTTTTGAGGAGTGTCTGTTCATGTCCTTCGCCCACTTTTTGATGGGGTTGTTTGGTGTTTTCTTGTAAATTTGTTGGAGTGCATTGTAGATTCTGGATATTAGCCCTTTGTCAGATGAGTAGGTTGCGAAAATTTTCTCCCATTTTGTAGGTTGCCTGTTCACTCTGACGGGAGTTTCCTTTGCTGTGCAGAAGCTCTTTAGTTTAATTAGATCCCATTTGTCAATTTTGGCTTTTGTTGCCATTGCTTTTGGTGTTTTAGACATGAACTCCTTGCCCATGCCTATGTCCTGAATGGTATTGCCTAGGTTTTCTTCTAGGGTTTTTATGGTTTTAGGTCTAACGTTTAAGTCTTTAATCCATGTTGAGTTGATTTTTGTATAAGGTGTAAGGAAGGGATCCAGTTTCAGCTTTCTACATGTGGCTAGCCAGTTTTCCCAGCACCATTTATTAAATAGGGATTCCTTTCTCCATTTCTTGTTTTTGTCAGGTTTGTCAAAGATCAGATAGTTGTAGATATGTGGCATTATTTCTGACGGCTCTGTTCTGTTCCATTGATCTAGATCTCTGTTTTGGTACCAGTACCATGCTGTTTGGGTTACTGTAGCCTTGTAGTATAGTTTGAAGTCAGGTAGCGTGATGCCTCCAGCTTTGTTCTTTTGGCTGAGGATTGACTTGGTGATGCGGGCTCTTTTTTGGTTCCATATGAACTTTAAAGTAGTTTTTTCCAATTCTGTGAAGAAAGTCACTGGTAACTTGGTGGGGATGGCATTGAATCTGTAAATTACCTTGGGAAGGATGGCCATTTTCATGATATTGATTCTTCCTACCCATGAGCATGGAATGTTCTTCCATTTGTTTGTATCCTCTTTTATTTCCTTGAGCAGTGGTTTGTAGTTTTCTCCTTGAAGAGGTCCTTCACATCCCTTGTAAGTTGGATTCCTAGGTATTTTATTCTCTTTGAAGCAATTGTGAATGGGAGCTCACTCATGATTTGGCTCTCTGTTTGTCTGTTATTGATGTATAAGAATGCTTGTGATTTTTGTACATTGATGTTGTATCCTGAGACTTTGCTGAAGTTGCTTATCAGCTTAAGGAGATTTTGGGCTGAGACAATGGGGTTTTCTAGATATACTATCACGTCATCTGCAAACAGGGACAATTTGACTTCCTTTTCTCCTAATTGAATACCCTTGATTTCCTTCTCTTGCCTAATTGCCCTGGCCAGAACTTCCAACACTATGTTGAATAGAAGTGGTGAGAGAGGGCATCCCTGTCTTGTGCCAGTTTTCAAAGTGAATGCTTCCAGTTTTTGCCCATTCAGTATGATATTGGCTGTGGGTTTGTCATAAATAGCTCTTATTATTTTGAGATACGACCCATCAATACCTAATTTATTGAGAGTTTTTAGCATGAAGGGTTGTTGAATTTTGTCAAAGGACTTTACTTCATGTATTGAGATAATCATGTGGTTTGTGACTTTGGTTCTGTTTATATGCTGGATTACATTTATCGATTTGCGTATATTGAACCAGCCTTGCATCCCAGGGATGAAGCCCACTTGATCATGGTGGATAAGCTGTTTGATGTGCTGCTGGATTCGGCTTGCCAGTAATTTATTGAGGATTTTTGCATCAATATTCATCAAGGATATTGGTCTAAAATTCTCTTTTTTGGTTGTGTCTCTGCCCAGCTTTGGTATCAGCATGATGCTGGCCTCATAAAATGAGTTAGGAAGGATTCCCTCTTTTTCTATTGATTGGAATAGTTTCTGAAGTAATGGTTCCAGTTCCTCCTTGTACCTCCGGTAGAATTCGGCTGTGAACCCATCTGATCCTGGACTCTTTTTGGTTGGTAAGCCATTGATTATTGCCGCAATTTCAGCTCCAGTTATTAGTCTATTCAGAGATTCAACTTCTTCCTGGTTTAGTCATGGGAGAGTGTATGTGTCGAGGAATTTATACCTTTCTTTTTTTTTTTAATTTTTCTTCTTTTTATCATTATTATTATTATTATTATCATTATTATTATTACTATACTTTAGGCTCTATGGTACATGTGCGCAACGTGCAGGTAAGCTACATATGTCTACATGTGCCATGCTGGTGCGCTGCACCCACCAACTCGTCATCTAGCATTAGGTATATCTCCCAATGCTGTCCCTCCCCCCTCCCCCCACGCCACCACAGTCCCCGAAGTGTGATGTTCCCCTTCCTGTGTCCATGTGTTCTCATTGTTCAATTCCCACCTATGAGTGAGAATATGTGGTGTTTGGTTTTTTGTTCTTGCGATAGTTTACTGAGAATGATGATTTCCAATTTCATCCATGTCCCTACAAAGGATATGAACTCATCCTTTTTTATGGCTGCCTGGTATTCCATGGTGTATATGTGCCACATTTTCTTAATCCAGTCTATCACTGTTGGACATTTGGGTTGGTTCCAAGTCTTTGCTGTTGTGTATAATGCCGAAATAAACATACGTGTGCATGTGTCTTTATAGCAGCATGATTTATAGTCCTTTGGGTATATACCCAGTAATGGGATGGCTGGGTCAAATGGAATTTCTAGTTCTAGATCCCTGAGGAATCGCCACAGTGACCTCCACAAGGGTTGAACTAGTTTACAGTCCCACCAACAGTGTAAAAGTGTTCCTATTTCTCCACATCCTCTCCAGCACCTGTTGTTTCCTGACTTTTTAATGATTGCCATTCTATCTGGTGTGAGATGGTATCTCATTGTGGTTTTGATTTGCATTGCTCTCATGGCCAGTGATGGTGAGCATTTTTTCACGTGTTTTTTGGCTGCATAAATGTCTTCTTTTGAGGAGTGTCTGTTCATGTCCTTCGCCCACTTTTTGATGGGGTTGTTTGGTGTTTTCTTGTAAATTTGTTGGAGTGCATTGTAGATTCTGGATATTAGCCCTTTGTCAGATGAGTAGGTTGCGAAAGTTTTCTCCCATTTTGTAGGTTGCCTGTTCACTCTGACGGGAGTTTCCTTTGCTGTGCAGAAGCTCTTTAGTTTAATTAGATCCCATTTGTCAATTTTGGCTTTTGTTGCCATTGCTTTTGGTGTTTTAGACATGAACTCCTTGCCCATGCCTATGTCCTGAATGGTATTGCCTAGGTTTTCTTCTAGGGTTTTTATGGTTTTAGGTCTAACGTTTAAGTCTTTAATCCATGTTGAGTTGATTTTTGTATAAGGTGTAAGGAAGGGATCCAGTTTCAGCTTTCTACATGTGGCTAGCCAGTTTTCCCAGCACCATTTATTAAATAGGGATTCCTTTCTCCATTTCTTGTTTTTGTCAGGTTTGTCAAAGATCAGATAGTTGTAGATATGTGGCATTATTTCTGACGGCTCTGTTCTGTTCCATTGATCTATATCTCTGTTTTGGTACCAGTACCATGCTGTTTGGGTTACTGTAGCCTTGTAGTATAGTTTGAAGTCAGGTAGCGTGATGCCTCCAGCTTTGTTCTTTTGGCTGAGGATTGACTTGGTGATGCGGGCTCTTTTTTGGTTCCATATGAACTTTAAAGTAGTTTTTTCCAATTCTGTGAAGAAAGTCACTGGTAACTTGGTGGGGATGGCATTGAATCTGTAAATTACCTTGGGAAGGATGGCCATTTTCATGATATTGATTCTTCCTACCCATGAGCATGGAATGTTCTTCCATTTGTTTGTATCCTCTTTTATTTCCTTGAGCAGTGGTTTGTAGTTTTCTCCTTGAAGAGGTCCTTCACATCCCTTGTAAGTTGGATTCCTAGGTATTTGATTCTCTTTGAAGCAATTGTGAATGGGAGCTCACTCATGATTTGGCTCTCTGTTTGTCTGTTATTGATGTATAAGAATGCTTGTGATTTTTGTACATTGATGTTGTATCCTGAGACTTTGCTGAAGTTGCTTATCAGCTTAAGGAGATTTTGGGCTGAGACAATGGGGTTTTCTAGATATACTATCACGTCATCTGCAAACAGGGACAATTTGACTTCCTTTTCTCCTAATTGAATACCCTTGATTTCCTTCTCTTGCCTAATTGCCCTGGCCAGAACTTCCAACACTATGTTGAATAGAAGTGGTGAGAGAGGGCATCCCTGTCTTGTGCCAGTTTTCAAAGTGAATGCTTCCAGTTTTTGCCCATTCAGTATGATATTGGCTGTGGGTTTGTCATAAATAGCTCTTATTATTTTGAGATACGACCCATCAATACCTAATTTATTGAGAGTTTTTAGCATGAAGGGTTGTTGAATTTTGTCAAAGGCCTTTACTTCATGTATTGAGATAATCATGTGGTTTGTGACTTTGGTTCTGTTTATATGCTGGATTACATTTATCGATTTGCGTATATTGAACCAGCCTTGCATCCCAGGGATGAAGCCCACTTGATCATGGTGGATAAGCTGTTTGATGTGCTGCTGGATTCGGCTTGCCAGTAATTTATTGAGGATTTTTGCATCAATATTCATCAAGGATATTGGTCTAAAATTCTCTTTTTTGGTTGTGTCTCTGCCCAGCTTTGGTATCAGCATGATGCTGGCCTCATAAAATGAGTTAGGAAGGATTCCCTCTTTTTCTATTGATTGGAATAGTTTCTGAAGTAATGGTTCCAGTTCCTCCTTGTACCTCCGGTAGAATTCGGCTGTGAACCCATCTGATCCTGGACTCTTTTTGGTTGGTAAGCCATTGATTATTGCCGCAATTTCAGCTCCTGTTATTAGTCTATTCAGAGATTCAACTTCTTCCTGGTTTAGTCATGGGAGAGTGTATGTGTCGAGGAATTTATACCTTTCTTTTTTTTTTAATTTTTCTTCTTTTTATCATTATTATTATTATTATTATCATTATTATTATTATACTTTAGGCTCTATGGTACATGTGCGCAACGTGCAGGTAAGCTACATATGTCTACATGTGCCATGCTGGTGCGCTGCACCCACCAACTCGTCATCTAGCATTAGGTATATCTCCCAATGCTGTCCCTCCCCCCTCCCCCCACGCCACCACAGTCCCCGAAGTGTGATGTTCCCCTTCCTGTGTCCATGTGTTCTCATTGTTCAATTCCCACCTATGAGTGAGAATATGTGGTGTTTGGTTTTTTGTTCTTGCGATAGTTTACTGAGAACGATGATTTCCAATTTCATCCATGTCCCTACAAAGGATATGAACTCATCCTTTTTTATGGCTGCCTGGTATTCCATGGTGTATATGTGCCACATTTTCTTAATCCAGTCTATCACTGTTGGACATTTGGGTTGGTTCCAAGTCTTTGCTGTTGTGTATAATGCCGAAATAAACATACGTGTGCATGTGTCTTTATAGCAGCATGATTTATAGTCCTTTGGGTATATACCCAGTAATGGGATGGCTGGGTCAAATGGAATTTCTAGTTCTAGATCCCTGAGGAATCGCCACAGTGACCTCCACAAGGGTTGAACTAGTTTACAGTCCCACCAACAGTGTAAAAGTGTTCCTATTTCTCCACATCCTCTCCAGCACCTGTTGTTTCCTGACTTTTTAATGATTGCCATTCTATCTGGTGTGAGATGGTATCTCATTGTGGTTTTGATTTGCATTGCTCTCATGGCCAGTGATGGTGAGCATTTTTTCACGTGTTTTTTGGCTGCATAAATGTCTTCTTTTGAGGAGTGTCTGTTCATGTCCTTCGCCCACTTTTTGATGGGGTTGTTTGGTGTTTTCTTGTAAATTTGTTGGAGTGCATTGTAGATTCTGGATATTAGCCCTTTGTCAGATGAGTAGGTTGCGAAAATTTTCTCCCATTTTGTAGGTTGCCTGTTCACTCTGACGGGAGTTTCCTTTGCTGTGCAGAAGCTCTTTAGTTTAATTAGATCCCATTTGTCAATTTTGGCTTTTGTTGCCATTGCTTTTGGTGTTTTAGACATGAACTCCTTGCCCATGCCTATGTCCTGAATGGTATTGCCTAGGTTTTCTTCTAGGGTTTTTATGGTTTTAGGTCTAACGTTTAAGTCTTTAATCCATGTTGAGTTGATTTTTGTATAAGGTGTAAGGAAGGGATCCAGTTTCAGCTTTCTACATGTGGCTAGCCAGTTTTCCCAGCACCATTTATTAAATAGGGATTCCTTTCTCCATTTCTTGTTTTTGTCAGGTTTGTCAAAGATCAGATAGTTGTAGATATGTGGCATTATTTCTGACGGCTCTGTTCTGTTCCATTGATCTATATCTCTGTTTTGGTACCAGTACCATGCTGTTTGGGTTACTGTAGCCTTGTAGTATAGTTTGAAGTCAGGTAGCGTGATGCCTCCAGCTTTGTTCTTTTGGCTGAGGATTGACTTGGTGATGCGGGCTCTTTTTTGGTTCCATATGAACTTTAAAGTAGTTTTTTCCAATTCTGTGAAGAAAGTCACTGGTAACTTGGTGGGGATGGCATTGAATCTGTAAATTACCTTGGGAAGGATGGCCATTTTCATGATATTGATTCTTCCTACCCATGAGCATGGAATGTTCTTCCATTTGTTTGTATCCTCTTTTATTTCCTTGAGCAGTGGTTTGTAGTTTTCTCCTTGAAGAGGTCCTTCACATCCCTTGTAAGTTGGATTCCTAGGTATTTTATTCTCTTTGAAGCAATTGTGAATGGGAGCTCACTCATGATTTGGCTCTCTGTTTGTCTGTTATTGATGTATAAGAATGCTTGTGATTTTTGTACATTGATGTTGTATCCTGAGACTTTGCTGAAGTTGCTTATCAGCTTAAGGAGATTTTGGGCTGAGACAATGGGGTTTTCTAGATATACTATCACGTCATCTGCAAACAGGGACAATTTGACTTCCTTTTCTCCTAATTGAATACCCTTGATTTCCTTCTCTTGCCTAATTGCCCTGGCCAGAACTTCCAACACTATGTTGAATAGAAGTGGTGAGAGAGGGCATCCCTGTCTTGTGCCAGTTTTCAAAGTGAATGCTTCCAGTTTTTGCCCATTCAGTATGATATTGGCTGTGGGTTTGTCATAAATAGCTCTTATTATTTTGAGATACGACCCATCAATACCTAATTTATTGAGAGTTTTTAGCATGAAGGGTTGTTGAATTTTGTCAAAGGACTTTACTTCATGTATTGAGATAATCATGTGGTTTGTGACTTTGGTTCTGTTTATATGCTGGATTACATTTATCGATTTGCGTATATTGAACCAGCCTTGCATCCCAGGGATGAAGCCCACTTGATCATGGTGGATAAGCTGTTTGATGTGCTGCTGGATTCGGCTTGCCAGTAATTTATTGAGGATTTTTGCATCAATATTCATCAAGGATATTGGTCTAAAATTCTCTTTTTTGGTTGTGTCTCTGCCCAGCTTTGGTATCAGCATGATGCTGGCCTCATAAAATGAGTTAGGAAGGATTCCCTCTTTTTCTATTGATTGGAATAGTTTCTGAAGTAATGGTTCCAGTTCCTCCTTGTACCTCCGGTAGAATTCGGCTGTGAACCCATCTGATCCTGGACTCTTTTTGGTTGGTAAGCCATTGATTATTGCCGCAATTTCAGCTCCTGTTATTAGTCTATTCAGAGATTCAACTTCTTCCTGGTTTAGTCATGGGAGAGTGTATGTGTCGAGGAATTTATACCTTTCTTTTTTTTTTTAATTTTTCTTCTTTTTATCATTATTATTATTATTATTATCATTATTATTATTATTATACTTTAGGCTCTATGGTACATGTGCGCAACGTGCAGGTAAGCTACATATGTCTACATGTGCCATGCTGGTGCGCTGCACCCACCAACTCGTCATCTAGCATTAGGTATATCTCCCAATGCTGTCCCTCCCCCCTCCACCCACGCCACCACAGTCCCCGAAGTGTGATGTTCCCCTTCCTGTGTCCATGTGTTCTCATTGTTCAATTCCCACCTATGAGTGAGAATATGTGGTGTTTGGTTTTTTGTTCTTGCGATAGTTTACTGAGAACGATGATTTCCAATTTCATCCATGTCCCTACAAAGGATATGAACTCATCCTTTTTTATGGCTGCCTGGTATTCCATGGTGTATATGTGCCACATTTTCTTAATCCAGTCTATCACTGTTGGACATTTGGGTTGGTTCCAAGTCTTTGCTGTTGTGTATAATGCCGAAATAAACATACGTGTGCATGTGTCTTTATAGCAGCATGATTTATAGTCCTTTGGGTATATACCCAGTAATGGGATGGCTGGGTCAAATGGAATTTCTAGTTCTAGATCCCTGAGGAATCGCCACAGTGACCTCCACAAGGGTTGAACTAGTTTACAGTCCCACCAACAGTGTAAAAGTGTTCCTATTTCTCCACATCCTCTCCAGCACCTGTTGTTTCCTGACTTTTTAATGATTGCCATTCTATCTGGTGTGAGATGGTATCTCATTGTGGTTTTGATTTGCATTGCTCTCATGGCCAGTGATGGTGAGCATTTTTTCACGTGTTTTTTGGCTGCATAAATGTCTTCTTTTGAGGAGTGTCTGTTCATGTCCTTCGCCCACTTTTTGATGGGGTTGTTTGGTGTTTTCTTGTAAATTTGTTGGAGTGCATTGTAGATTCTGGATATTAGCCCTTTGTCAGATGAGTAGGTTGCGAAAATTTTCTCCCATTTTGTAGGTTGCCTGTTCACTCTGACGGGAGTTTCCTTTGCTGTGCAGAAGCTCTTTAGTTTAATTAGATCCCATTTGTCAATTTTGGCTTTTGTTGCCATTGCTTTTGGTGTTTTAGACATGAACTCCTTGCCCATGCCTATGTCCTGAATGGTATTGCCTAGGTTTTCTTCTAGGGTTTTTATGGTTTTAGGTCTAACGTTTAAGTCTTTAATCCATGTTGAGTTGATTTTTGTATAAGGTGTAAGGAAGGGATCCAGTTTCAGCTTTCTACATGTGGCTAGCCAGTTTTCCCAGCACCATTTATTAAATAGGGATTCCTTTCTCCATTTCTTGTTTTTGTCAGGTTTGTCAAAGATCAGATAGTTGTAGATATGTGGCATTATTTCTGACGGCTCTGTTCTGTTCCATTGATCTATATCTCTGTTTTGGTACCAGTACCATGCTGTTTGGGTTACTGTAGCCTTGTAGTATAGTTTGAAGTCAGGTAGCGTGATGCCTCCAGCTTTGTTCTTTTGGCTGAGGATTGACTTGGTGATGCGGGCTCTTTTTTGGTTCCATATGAACTTTAAAGTAGTTTTTTCCAATTCTGTGAAGAAAGTCACTGGTAACTTGGTGGGGATGGCATTGAATCTGTAAATTACCTTGGGAAGGATGGCCATTTTCATGATATTGATTCTTCCTACCCATGAGCATGGAATGTTCTTCCATTTGTTTGTATCCTCTTTTATTTCCTTGAGCAGTGGTTTGTAGTTTTCTCCTTGAAGAGGTCCTTCACATCCCTTGTAAGTTGGATTCCTAGGTATTTTATTCTCTTTGAAGCAATTGTGAATGGGAGCTCACTCATGATTTGGCTCTCTGTTTGTCTGTTATTGATGTATAAGAATGCTTGTGATTTTTGTACATTGATGTTGTATCCTGAGACTTTGCTGAAGTTGCTTATCAGCTTAAGGAGATTTTGGGCTGAGACAATGGGGTTTTCTAGATATACTATCACGTCATCTGCAAACAGGGACAATTTGACTTCCTTTTCTCCTAATTGAATACCCTTGATTTCCTTCTCTTGCCTAATTGCCCTGGCCAGAACTTCCAACACTATGTTGAATAGAAGTGGTGAGAGAGGGCATCCCTGTCTTGTGCCAGTTTTCAAAGTGAATGCTTCCAGTTTTTGCCCATTCAGTATGATATTGGCTGTGGGTTTGTCATAAATAGCTCTTATTATTTTGAGATACGACCCATCAATACCTAATTTATTGAGAGTTTTTAGCATGAAGGGTTGTTGAATTTTGTCAAAGGACTTTACTTCATGTATTGAGATAATCATGTGGTTTGTGACTTTGGTTCTGTTTATATGCTGGATTACATTTATCGATTTGCGTATATTGAACCAGCCTTGCATCCCAGGGATGAAGCCCACTTGATCATGGTGGATAAGCTGTTTGATGTGCTGCTGGATTCGGCTTGCCAGTAATTTATTGAGGATTTTTGCATCAATATTCATCAAGGATATTGGTCTAAAATTCTCTTTTTTGGTTGTGTCTCTGCCCAGCTTTGGTATCAGCATGATGCTGGCCTCATAAAATGAGTTAGGAAGGATTCCCTCTTTTTCTATTGATTGGAATAGTTTCTGAAGTAATGGTTCCAGTTCCTCCTTGTACCTCCGGTAGAATTCGGCTGTGAACCCATCTGATCCTGGACTCTTTTTGGTTGGTAAGCCATTGATTATTGCCGCAATTTCAGCTCCTGTTATTAGTCTATTCAGAGATTCAACTTCTTCCTGGTTTAGTCATGGGAGAGTGTATGTGTCGAGGAATTTATACCTTTCTTTTTTTTTTTAATTTTTCTTCTTTTTATCATTATTATTATTATTATTATCATTATTATTATTATTATACTTTAGGCTCTATGGTACATGTGCGCAACGTGCAGGTAAGCTACATATGTCTACATGTGCCATGCTGGTGCGCTGCACCCACCAACTCGTCATCTAGCATTAGGTATATCTCCCAATGCTGTCCCTCCCCCCTCCCCCCACGCCACCACAGTCCCCGAAGTGTGATGTTCCCCTTCCTGTGTCCATGTGTTCTCATTGTTCAATTCCCACCTATGAGTGAGAATATGTGGTGTTTGGTTTTTTGTTCTTGCGATAGTTTACTGAGAACGATGATTTCCAATTTCATCCATGTCCCTACAAAGGATATGAACTCATCCTTTTTTATGGCTGCCTGGCATTCCATGGTGTATATGTGCCACATTTTCTTAATCCAGTCTATCACTGTTGGACATTTGGGTTGGTTCCAAGTCTTTGCTGTTGTGTATAATGCCGAAATAAACATACGTGTGCATGTGTCTTTATAGCAGCATGATTTATAGTCCTTTGGGTATATACCCAGTAATGGGATGGCTGGGTCAAATGGAATTTCTAGTTCTAGATCCCTGAGGAATCGCCACAGTGACCTCCACAAGGGTTGAACTAGTTTACAGTCCCACCAACAGTGTAAAAGTGTTCCTATTTCTCCACATCCTCTCCAGCACCTGTTGTTTCCTGACTTTTTAATGATTGCCATTCTATCTGGTGTGAGATGGTATCTCATTGTGGTTTTGATTTGCATTGCTCTCATGGCCAGTGATGGTGAGCATTTTTTCACGTGTTTTTTGGCTGCATAAATGTCTTCTTTTGAGGAGTGTCTGTTCATGTCCTTCGCCCACTTTTTGATGGGGTTGTTTGGTGTTTTCTTGTAAATTTGTTGGAGTGCATTGTAGATTCTGGATATTAGCCCTTTGTCAGATGAGTAGGTTGCGAAAATTTTCTCCCATTTTGTAGGTTGCCTGTTCACTCTGACGGGAGTTTCCTTTGCTGTGCAGAAGCTCTTTAGTTTAATTAGATCCCATTTGTCAATTTTGGCTTTTGTTGCCATTGCTTTTGGTGTTTTAGACATGAACTCCTTGCCCATGCCTATGTCCTGAATGGTATTGCCTAGGTTTTCTTCTAGGGTTTTTATGGTTTTAGGTCTAACGTTTAAGTCTTTAATCCATGTTGAGTTGATTTTTGTATAAGGTGTAAGGAAGGGATCCAGTTTCAGCTTTCTACATGTGGCTAGCCAGTTTTCCCAGCACCATTTATTAAATAGGGATTCCTTTCTCCATTTCTTGTTTTTGTCAGGTTTGTCAAAGATCAGATAGTTGTAGATATGTGGCATTATTTCTGACGGCTCTGTTCTGTTCCATTGATCTATATCTCTGTTTTGGTACCAGTACCATGCTGTTTGGGTTACTGTAGCCTTGTAGTATAGTTTGAAGTCAGGTAGCGTGATGCCTCCAGCTTTGTTCTTTTGGCTGAGGATTGACTTGGTGATGCGGGCTCTTTTTTGGTTCCATATGAACTTTAAAGTAGTTTTTTCCAATTCTGTGAAGAAAGTCACTGGTAACTTGGTGGGGATGGCATTGAATCTGTAAATTACCTTGGGAAGGATGGCCATTTTCATGATATTGATTCTTCCTACCCATGAGCATGGAATGTTCTTCCATTTGTTTGTATCCTCTTTTATTTCCTTGAGCAGTGGTTTGTAGTTTTCTCCTTGAAGAGGTCCTTCACATCCCTTGTAAGTTGGATTCCTAGGTATTTTATTCTCTTTGAAGCAATTGTGAATGGGAGCTCACTCATGATTTGGCTCTCTGTTTGTCTGTTATTGATGTATAAGAATGCTTGTGATTTTTGTACATTGATGTTGTATCCTGAGACTTTGCTGAAGTTGCTTATCAGCTTAAGGAGATTTTGGGCTGAGACAATGGGGTTTTCTAGATATACTATCACGTCATCTGCAAACAGGGACAATTTGACTTCCTTTTCTCCTAATTGAATACCCTTGATTTCCTTCTCTTGCCTAATTGCCCTGGCCAGAACTTCCAACACTATGTTGAATAGAAGTGGTGAGAGAGGGCATCCCTGTCTTGTGCCAGTTTTCAAAGTGAATGCTTCCAGTTTTTGCCCATTCAGTATGATATTGGCTGTGGGTTTGTCATAAATAGCTCTTATTATTTTGAGATACGACCCATCAATACCTAATTTATTGAGAGTTTTTAGCATGAAGGGTTGTTGAATTTTGTCAAAGGACTTTACTTCATGTATTGAGATAATCATGTGGTTTGTGACTTTGGTTCTGTTTATATGCTGGATTACATTTATCGATTTGCGTATATTGAACCAGCCTTGCATCCCAGGGATGAAGCCCACTTGATCATGGTGGATAAGCTGTTTGATGTGCTGCTGGATTCGGCTTGCCAGTAATTTATTGAGGATTTTTGCATCAATATTCATCAAGGATATTGGTCTAAAATTCTCTTTTTTGGTTGTGTCTCTGCCCAGCTTTGGTATCAGCATGATGCTGGCCTCATAAAATGAGTTAGGAAGGATTCCCTCTTTTTCTATTGATTGGAATAGTTTCTGAAGTAATGGTTCCAGTTCCTCCTTGTACCTCCGGTAGAATTCGGCTGTGAACCCATCTGATCCTGGACTCTTTTTGGTTGGTAAGCCATTGATTATTGCCGCAATTTCAGCTCCTGTTATTAGTCTATTCAGAGATTCAACTTCTTCCTGGTTTAGTCATGGGAGAGTGTATGTGTCGAGGAATTTATACCTTTCTTTTTTTTTTTAATTTTTCTTCTTTTTATCATTATTATTATTATTATTATCATTATTATTATTATTATACTTTAGGCTCTATGGTACATGTGCGCAACGTGCAGGTAAGCTACATATGTCTACATGTGCCATGCTGGTGCGCTGCACCCACCAACTCGTCATCTAGCATTAGGTATATCTCCCAATGCTGTCCCTCCCCCCTCCCCCCACGCCACCACAGTCCCCGAAGTGTGATGTTCCCCTTCCTGTGTCCATGTGTTCTCATTCTTCAATTCCCACCTATGAGTGAGAATATGTGGTGTTTGGTTTTTTGTTCTTCCGATAGTTTACTGAGAACGATGATTTCCAATTTCATCCATGTCCCTACAAAGGATATGAACTCATCCTTTTTTATGGCTGCCTGGTATTCCATGGTGTATATGTGCCACATTTTCTTAATCCAGTCTATCACTGTTGGACATTTGGGTTGGTTCCAAGTCTTTGCTGTTGTGTATAATGCCGAAATAAACATACGTGTGCATGTGTCTTTATAGCAGCATGATTTATAGTCCTTTGGGTATATACCCAGTAATGGGATGGCTGGGTCAAATGGAATTTCTAGTTCTAGATCCCTGAGGAATCGCCACAGTGACCTCCACAAGGGTTGAACTAGTTTACAGTCCCACCAACAGTGTAAAAGTGTTCCTATTTCTCCACATCCTCTCCAGCACCTGTTGTTTCCTGACTTTTTAATGATTGCCATTCTATCTGGTGTGAGATGGTATCTCATTGTGGTTTTGATTTGCATTTCTCTCATGGCCAGTGATGGTGAGCATTTTTTCACGTGTTTTTTGGCTGCATAAATGTCTTCTTTTGAGGAGTGTCTGTTCATGTCCTTCGCCCACTTTTTGATGGGGTTGTTTGGTGTTTTCTTGTAAATTTGTTGGAGTGCATTGTAGATTCTGGATATTAGCCCTTTGTCAGATGAGTAGGTTGCGAAAATTTTCTCCCATTTTGTAGGTTGCCTGTTCACTCTGACGGGAGTTTCCTTTGCTGTGCAGAAGCTCTTTAGTTTAATTAGATCCCATTTGTCAATTTTGGCTTTTGTTGCCATTGCTTTTGGTGTTTTAGACATGAACTCCTTGCCCATGCCTATGTCCTGAATGGCATTTCCTAGGTTTTCTTCTAGGGTTTTTATGGTTTTAGGTCTAACGTTTAAGTCTTTAATCCATGTTGAGTTGATTTTTGTATAAGGTGTAAGGAAGGGATCCAGTTTCAGCTTTCTACATGTGGCTAGCCAGTTTTCCCAGCACCATTTATTAAATAGGGATTCCTTTCTCCATTTCTTGTTTTTGTCAGGTTTGTCAAAGATCAGATAGTTGTAGATATGTGGCATTATTTCTGACGGCTCTGTTCTGTTTCATTGATCTATATCTCTGTTTTGGTACCAGTACCATGCTGTTTGGGTTACTGTAGCATTGTAGTATAGTTTGAAGTCAGGTAGCGTGATGCCTCCACCTTTGTTCTTTTGGCTGAGGATTGACTTGGTGATGCGGGCTCTTTTTTGCTTCCATATGAACTTTAAAGTAGTTTTTTCCAATTCTGTGAAGAAAGTCATTGGTAACTTGGTGGGGATGGCATTGAATCTGTAAATTACCTTGGGAAGGATGGCCATTTTCATGATATTGATTCTTCCTACCCATGAGCATGGAATGTTCTTCCATTTGTTTGTATCCTCTTTTATTTCCTTGAGCAGTGATTTGTAGTTTTCTCCTTGAAGAGGTCCTTCACATCCCTTGTAAGTTGGATTCCTAGGTATTTTATTCTCTTTGAAGCAATTGTGAATGGGAGTTCACTCATGATTTGGCTCTCTGTTTGTCTGTTATTGATGTATAAGAATGCTTGTGATTTTTGTACATTGATGTTGTATCCTGAGACTTTGGGGAAGTTGCTTATCAGCTTAAGGAGATTTTGGGCTGAGACAATGGGGTTTTCTAGATATACTATCACGTCATCTGCAAACAGGGACAATTTGACTTCCTTTTCTCCTAATTGAATACCCTTGATTTCCTTCTCTTGCCTAATTGCCCTGGCCAGAACTTCCAACACTATGTTGAATAGAAGTGGTGAGAGAGGGCATCCCTGTCTTGTGCCAGTTTTCAAACTGAATGCTTCCAGTTTTTGCCCATTCAGTATGATATTGGCTGTGGGTTTGTCATAAATAGCTCTTATTATTTTGAGATACGACCCATCAATACCTAATTTATTGAGAGTTTTTAGTAGGAAGGGTTGTTGAATTTTGTCAAAGGCCTTTACTTCATGTGTTGAGATAATCATGTGGTTTGTGACTTTGGTTCTGTTTATATGCTGGATTACATTTATTGATTTGCGTATATTGAACCAGCCTTGCATCCCAGGGATGAAGCCCACTTGATCATGGTGGATAAGCTGTTTGATGTGCTGCTGGATTCGGTTTGCAGTAATTTATTGAGGATTTTTGCATCAATATTCATCAAGGATATTGGTCTAAAATTCTCTTTTTTGGTTGTGTCTCTGCCCAGCTTTGGTATCAGCATGATACTGGCCTCATAAAATGAGTTAGGAAGGATTCCCTCTTTTTCTATTGATTGGAATAGTTTCTGAAGTAATGGTTCCAGTTCCTCCTTGTACCTCCGGTAGAATTCGGCTGTGAACCCATCTGATCCTGGACTCTTTTTGGTTGGTAAGCCATTGATTATTGCCGCAATTTCAGCTCCTGTTATTAGTCTATTCAGAGATTCAACTTCTTCCTGGTTTAGTCATGGGAGAGTGTATGTGTCGAGGAATTTATACCTTTCTTTTTTTTTTTTAATTTTTCTTCTTTTTATCATTATTATTATTATTATTATCATTAGTATTATTATTATACTTTAGGCTCTATGGTACATGTGCGCAACGTGCAGGTAAGCTACATATGTCTACATGTGCCATGCTGGTGCGCTGCACCCACCAACTCGTCATCTAGCATTAGGTATATCTCCCAATGCTGTCCCGCCCCCCTCCCCCCACGCCACCACAGTCCCCGAAGTGTGATGTTCCCCTTCCTGTGTCCATGTGTTCTCATTGTTCAATTCCCACCTATGAGTGAGAAGATGTGGTGTTTGGTTTTTTGTTCTTGCGATAGTTTACTGAGAACGATGATTTCCAATTTCATCCATGTCCCTACAAAGGATATGAACTCATCCTTTTTTATGGCTGCCTGGTATTCCATGGTGTATATGTGCCACACTTTCTTAATCCCGTCTATCACTGTTGCACATTTGGGTTGGTTCCAAGTCTTTGCTGTTGTGTATAATGCTGCAATAAACATACGTGTGCATGTGTCTTTATAGCAGCATGATTTATAGTCCTTTGGGTATATACCCAGTAATGGGATGGCTGGGTCAAATGGAATTTCTAGTTCTAGATCCCTGAGGAATCGCCACAGTGACCTCCACAAGAGTTGAAATAGTTTACAGTCCAACCAACAGTGTAAAAGTGTTCCTATTTCTCCACATCCTTTCCAGCACCTGTTGTTTCCTGACTTTTTAATGATTGCCATTCTATCTGGTGTGAGATGGTATCTCATTGTGGTTTTGATTTGCATTTCTCTCATGGCCAGTGATGGTGAGCATTTTTTCACGTGTTTTTTGGCTGCATAAATGTCTTCTTTTGAGGAGTGTCTGTTCATGTCCTTCGCCCACTTTTTGATGGGGTTGTTTGGTGTTTTCTTGTAAATTGGTTGGAGTGCATTGTAGATTCTGGATATTAGCCCTTTTTCAGATGAGTAGGTTGCGAAAATTTTCTCCCATTTTGTAGGTTGCCTGTTCACTCTGACGGTAATTTCCTTTGCTGTGCAGAAGCTCTTTAGTTTAATTAGATCCCATTTGTCAATTTTGGCTTTTGTTGCCATTGCTTTTGGTGTTTTAGACATGAACTCCTTGCCCATGCCTATGTCCTGAATGGTATTGCCTAGGTTTTCTTCTAGGGTTTTTATGGTTTTAGGTCTAACGTTTAAGTCTTTAATCCATGTTGAGTTGATTTTTGTATAAGGTGTAAGGAAGGGATCCAGTTTCAGCTTTCTACATGTGGCTAGCCAGTTTTCCCAGCACCATTTATTAAATAGGGATTCCTTTCTCCATTTCTTGTTTTTGTCAGGTTTGTCAAAGATCAGATAGTTGTAGATATGTGGCATTATTTCTGACGGCTCTGTTCTGTTCCATTGATCTATATCTCTGTTTTGGTACCAGTACCATGCTGTTTGGGTTACTGTAGCCTTGTAGTAGAGTTTGAAGTCAGGTAGCGTGATGCCTCCAGCTTTGTTCTTTTGGCTGAGGATTGACTTGGTGATGCGGGCTCTTTTTTGGTTCCATATGAACTTTAAAGTAGTTTTTTCCAATTCTGTGAAGAAAATCATTGGTAACTTGGTGGGGATGGCATTGAATCTGTAAATTACCTTGGGAAGGATGGCCATTTTCATGATATTGATTCTTCCTACCCATGAGCATGGAATGTTCTTCCATTTGTTTGTATCCTCTTTTATTTCCTTGAGCAGTGGTTTGTAGTTTTCTCCTTGAAGAGCTCCTTCACATCCCTTGTAAGTTGGATTCCTAGGTATTTTATTCTCTTTGAAGCAATTGTGAATGGGAGCTCACTCATGATTTGGCTCTCTGTTTGTCTGTTATTGATGTATAAGAATGCTTGTGATTTTTGTACATTGATGTTGTATCCTGAGACTTTGCTGAAGTTGCTTATCAGCTTAAGGAGATTTTGGGCTGAGACAATGGGGTTTTCTAGATATACTATCACGTCATCTGCAAACAGGGACAATTTGACTTCCTTTTCTCCTAATTGAATACCCTTGATTTCCTTCTCTTGCCTAATTGCCCTGGCCAGAACTTCCAACACTATGTTGAATAGAAGTGGTGAGAGAGGGCATCCCTGTCTTGTGCCAGTTTTCAAAGTGAATGCTTCCAGTTTTTGCCCATTCAGTATGATATTGGCTGTGGGTTTGTCATAAATAGCTCTTATTATTTTGAGATACGACCCATCAATACATAATTTATTAAGAGTTTTTAGCATGAAGGGTTGTTGAATTCTGTCAAAGGCCTTTACTTCATGTATTGAGACAATCATGCGGTTTTTGACTTTGTTTCTGTTTATATGCTGGATTACATTTATCGATTTGCGTATATTGAACCAGCCTTGCATCCCAGGGATGAAGCCCACTTGATCATGGTGGATAAGCTGTTTGATGTGCTGCTGGATTCGGTTTGCCAGTAATTTATTGAGGATTTTTGCATCAATATTCATCAAGGATATTGGTCTAAAATTCTCTTTTTTGGTTGTGTCTCTGCCCAGCTTTGGTATCAGCATGATGCTGGCCTCATAAAATGAGTTAGGAAGGATTCCCTCTTTTTCTATTGATTGGAATAGTTTCTGAAGTAATGGTTCCAGTTCCTCCTTGTACCTCCGGTAGAATTCGGCTGTGAACCCATCTGATCCTGGACTCTTTTTGGTTGGTAAGCCATTGATTATTGCCGCAATTTCAGCTCCTGTTATTAGTCTATTCAGAGATTCAACTTCTTCCTGGTTTAGTCATGGGAGAGTGTATGTGTCGAGGAATTTATACCTTTCTTTTTTTTTTTTCAATTTTTTTTCTTTTTATCATTATTATTATTATTATCATTATTATTATTATTATACTTTAGGCTCTATGGTACATGTGCGCAACGTGCAGGTAAGCTACATATGTCTACATGTGCCATGCTGGTGCGCTACTCCCACCAACTCGTCATCTAGCATTAGGTATATCTCCCAATGCTGTCCCGCCCCCCTCCCCCCATGCCACCACAGTCCCCGAAGTGTGATGTTCCCCTTCCTGTGTCCATGTGTTCTCATTGTTCAATTCCCACCTATGAGTGAGAAGATGTGGTGTTTGGTTTTTTGTTCTTCCGATAGTTTACTGAGAACGATGATTTCCAATTTCATCCATGTCCCTACAAAGGATATGAACTCATCATTTTTTATGGCTGCCTGGTATTCCATGGTGTATATGTGCCACATTTTCTTAATCCAGTCTATCACTGTTGGACATTTGGGTTGGTTCCAAGTCTTTGCTGTTGTGTATAATGCCGCAATAAACATACGTGTGCATGTGTCTTTATAGCAGCATGATTTATAGTCCTTTGGGTATATACCCAGTAATGGGATGGCTGGGTCAAATGGAATTTCTAGTTCTAGATCCCTGAGGAATCGCCACAGTGACCTCCACAAGGGTTGAACTAGTTTACAGTCCCACCAACAGTGTAAAAGTGTTCCTATTTCTCCACATCCTCTCCAGCACCTGTTGTTTCCTGACTTTTTAATGATTGCCATTCTATCTGGTGTGAGATGGTATCTCATTGTGGTTTTGATTTGCATTTCTCTCATGGCCAGTGATGGTGAGCATTTTTTCACGTGTTTTTTGGCTGCATAAATGTCTTCTTTTGAGGAGTGTCTGTTCATGTCCTTCGCCCACTTTTTGATGGGGTTGTTTGGTGTTTTCTTGTAAATTTGTTGGAGTGCATTGTAGATTCTGGATATTAGCCCTTTGTCAGATGAGTAGGTTGCGAAAATTTTCTCCCATTTTGTAGGTTGCCTGTTCACTCTGACGGTAGTTTCCTTTGCTGTGCAGAAGCTCTTTAGTTTAATTAGATCCCATTTGTCAATTTTGGCTTTTGTTGCCATTGCTTTTGGTGTTTTAGACATGAACTCCTTGCCCATGCCTATGTCCTGAATGGTATTGCCTAGGTTTTCTTCTAGGGTTTTTATGGTTTTAGGTCTAACGTTTAAGTCTTTAATCCATGTTGAGTTGATTTTTCTATAAGGTGTAAGGAAGGGATCCAGTTTCAGCTTTCTACATGTGGCTAGCCAGTTTTCCCAGCACCATTTATTAAATAGGGATTCCTTTCTCCATTTCTTGTTTTCGTCAGGTTTGTCAAAGATCAGATAGTTGTAGATATGTGGCATTATTTCTGAGGGCTCTGTTCTGTTCCATTGATCTATATCTCTGTTTTGGTACCAGTACCATGCTGTTTGGGTTACTGTAGCCTTGTAGTATAGTTTGAAGTCAGGTAGCGTGATGCCTCCAGCTTTGTTCTTTTGGCTGAGGATTGACTTGGTGATGCGGGCTCTTTTTTGGTTCCATATGAACTTTAAAGTAGTTTTTTCCAATTCTGTGAAGAAAGTCATTGGTAACTTGGTGGGGATGGCATTGAATCTGTAAATTACCTTGGGAAGGATGGCCATTTTCATGATATTGATTCTTCCTACCCATGAGCATGGAATGTTCTTCCATTTGTTTGTATCCTCTTTTATTTCCTTGAGCAGTGGTTTGTAGTTTTCTCCTTGAAGAGGTCCTTCACATCCCTTGTAAGTTGGATTCCTAGGTATTTTATTCTCTTTGAAGCAATTGTGAATGGGAGCTCACTCATGATTTGGCTCTCTGTTTGTCTGTTATTGATGTATAAGAATGCTTGTGATTTTTGTACATTGATGTTGTATCCTGAGACTTTGCTGAAGTTGCTTATCAGCTTAAGGAGATTTCGGGCTGAGACAATGGGGTTTTCTAGATATACTATCACGTCATCTGCAAACAGGGAAAATTTGACTTCCTTTTCTCCTAATTGAATACCCTTGATTTCCTTCTCTTGCCTAATTGCCCTGGCCAGAACTTCCAACACTATGTTGAATAGAAGTGGTGAGAGAGGGCATCCCTGTCTTGTGCCAGTTTTCAAAGTGAATGCTTCCAGTTTTTGCCCATTCAGTATGATATTGGCTGTGGGTTTGTCATAAATAGCTCTTATTATTTTGAGATACGACCCATCAATACCTAATTTATTGAGAGTTTTTAGCATGAAGGGTTGTTGAATTTTGTCAAAGGCCTTTACTTCATGTATTGAGATAATCATGTGGTTTTTGACTTTGGTTCTGTTTATATGCTGGATTACATTTATTGATTTGCGTATATTGAACCAGCCTTGCATCCCAGGGATGAAGCCCACTTGATCATGGTGGATAAGCTGTTTGATGTGCTGCTGGATTCGGTGTGCCAGTAATTTATTTAGGATTTTTGCATCAATATTCATCAAGGATATTGGTCTAAAATTCTCTTTTTTGGTTGTGTCTCTGCCCAGCTTTGGTATCAGCATGATGCTGGCCTCATAAAATGAGTTAGGAAGGATTCCCTCTTTTTCTATTGATTGGAATAGTTTCTGAAGTAATGGTTCCAGTTCCTCCTTGTACCTCCGGTAGAATTCGGCTGTGAACCCATCTGATACTGGACTCTTTTTGGTTGGTAAGCCATTGATTATTGCCGCAATTTCAGCTCCTGTTATTAGTCTATTCAGAGTTTCAACTTCTTCCTGGTTTAGTCATGGGAGAGTGTATGTGTCGAGGAATTTATACCTTTCTTTTTTTTTTAATTTTTCTTCTTTTTATCATTATTATTATTATTATTATCATTATTATTATTATTATACTTTAGGCTCTATGGTACATGTGCGCAACGTGCAGGTAAGCTACATATGTCTACATGTGCCATGCTGGTGCGCTGCACCCACCAACTCGTCATCTAGCATTAGGTATATCTCCCAATGCTGTCCCTCCCCCCTCCCCCCACGCCACCACAGTCCCCGAAGTGTGATGTTCCCCTTCCTGTGTCCATGTGTTCTCATTGTTCAATTCCCACCTATGAGTGAGAATATGTGGTGTTTGGTTTTTTGTTCTTGCGATAGTTTACTGAGAACGATGATTTCCAATTTCATCCATGTCCCTACAAAGGATATGAACTCATCCTTTTTTATGGCTGCCTGGTATTCCATGGTGTATATGTGCCACATTTTCTTAATCCCGTCTATCACTGTTGGACATTTGGGTTGGTTCCAAGTCTTTGCTGTTGTGTATAATGCTGCAATAAACATACGTGTGCATGTGTCTTTATAGCAGCATGATTTATAGTCCTTTGGGTATATACCCAGTAATGGGATGGCTGGGTCAAATGGAATTTCTAGTTCTAGATCCCTGAGGAATCGCCACAGTGACCTCCACAAGGATTGAACTAGTTTACAGTCCCACCAACAGTGTAAAAGTGTTCCTATTTCTCCACATCCTCTCCAGCACCTGTTGTTTCCTGACTTTTTAATGATTGCCATTCTATCTGGTGTGAGATGGTATCTCATTGTGGTTTTGATTTGCATTTCTCTCATGGCCAGTGATGCTGAGCATTTTTTCACGTGTTTTTTGGCTGCATAAAAGTCTTCTTTTGAGGAGTGTCTGTTCATGTCCTTCGCCCACTTTTTGATGGGGTTGTTTGGTGTTTTCTTGTAAATTTGTTGGAGTGCATTGTAGATTCTGGATATTAGCCCTTTGTCAGATGAGTAGGTTGCGAAAATTTTCTCCCATTTTGTAGGTTGCCTGTTCACTCTGACGGTAGTTTCCTTTGCTGTGCAGAAGCTCTTTAGTTTAATTAGATCCCATTTGTCAATTTTGGCTTTTGTTGCCATTGCTTTTGGTGTTTTAGACATGAACTCCTTGCCCATGCCTATGTCCTGAATGGTATTGCCTAGGTTTTCTTCTAGGGTTTTTATGGTTTTAGGTCTAACGTTTAAGTCTTTAATCCATGTTGAGTTGATTTTTGTATAAGGTGTAAGGAAGGGATCCAGTTTCAGCTTTCTACATGTGGCTAGCCAGTTTTCCCAGCACCATTTATTAAATAGGGATTCCTTTCTCCATTTCTTGTTTTCGTCAGGTTTGTCAAAGATCAGATAGTTGTAGATATGTGGCATTATTTCTGACGGCTCTGTTCTGTTCCATTGATCTATATCTCTGTTTTGGTACCAGTACCATGCTGTTTGGGTTACTGTAGCCTTGTAGTATAGTTTGAAGTCAGGTAGCGTGATGCCTCCAGCTTTGTTCTTTTGGCTGAGGATTGACTTGGTGATGCGGGCTCTTTTTTGGTTCCATATGAACTTTAAAGTAGTTTTTTCCAATTCTGTGAAGAAAGTCATTGGTAACTTGGTGGGGATGGCATTGAATCTGTAAATTACCTTGGGAAGGATGGCCATTTTCATGATATTGATTCTTCCTACCCATGAGCATGGAATGTTCTTCCATTTGTTTGTATCCTCTTTTATTTCCTTGAGCAGTGGTTTGTAGTTTTCTCCTTGAAGAGGTCCTTCACATCCCTTGTAAGTTGGATTCCTAGGTATTTTATTCTCTTTGAAGCAATTGTGAATGGGAGCTCACTCATGATTTGGCTCTCTGTTTGTCTGTTATTGATGTATAAGAATGCTTGTGATTTTTGTACATTGATGTTTTATCCTGAGACTTTGCTGAAGTTGCTTATCAGCTTAAGGAGATTTCGGGCTGAGACAATGGGGTTTTCTAGATATACTATCACGTCATCTGCAAACAGGGAAAATTTGACTTCCTTTTCTCCTAATTGAATACCCTTGATTTCCTTCTCTTGCCTAATTGCCCTGGCCAGAACTTCCAACACTATGTTGAATAGAAGTGGTGAGAGAGGGCATCCCTGTCTTGTGCCAGTTTTCAAAGTGAATGCTTCCAGTTTTTGCCCATTCAGTATGATATTGGCTGTGGGTTTGTCATAAATAGCTCTTATTATTTTGAGATACGACCCATCAATACCTAATTTATTGAGAGTTTTTAGCATGAAGGGTTGTTGAATTTTGTCAAAGGCCTTTACTTCATGTATTGAGATAATCATGTGGTTTTTGACTTTGGTTCTGTTTATATGCTGGATTACATTTATTGATTTGCGTATATTGAACCAGCCTTGCATCCCAGGGATGAAGCCCACTTGATCATGGTGGATAAGCTGTTTGATGTGCTGCTGGATTCGGTGTGCCAGTAATTTATTTAGGATTTTTGCATCAATATTCATCAAGGATATTGGTCTAAAATTCTCTTTTTTGGTTGTGTCTCTGCCCAGCTTTGGTATCAGCATGATGCTGGCCTCATAAAATGAGTTAGGAAGGATTCCCTCTTTTTCTATTGATTGGAATAGTTTCTGAAGTAATGGTTCCAGTTCCTCCTTGTACCTCCGGTAGAATTCGGCTGTGAACCCATCTGATACTGGACTCTTTTTGGTTGGTAAGCCATTGATTATTGCCGCAATTTCAGCTCCTGTTATTAGTCTATTCAGAGTTTCAACTTCTTCCTGGTTTAGTCATGGGAGAGTGTATGTGTCGAGGAATTTATACCTTTCTTTTTTTTTTAATTTTTCTTCTTTTTATCATTATTATTATTATTATTATCATTATTATTATTATTATACTTTAGGCTCTATGGTACATGTGCGCAACGTGCAGGTAAGCTACATATGTCTACATGTGCCATGCTGGTGCGCTGCACCCACCAACTCGTCATCTAGCATTAGGTATATCTCCCAATGCTGTCCCTCCCCCCTCCCCCCACGCCACCACAGTCCCCGAAGTGTGATGTTCCCCTTCCTGTGTCCATGTGTTCTCATTGTTCAATTCCCACCTATGAGTGAGAATATGTGGTGTTTGGTTTTTTGTTCTTGCGATAGTTTACTGAGAACGATGATTTCCAATTTCATCCATGTCCCTACAAAGGATATGAACTCATCCTTTTTTATGGCTGCCTGGTATTCCATGGTGTATATGTGCCACATTTTCTTAATCCCGTCTATCACTGTTGGACATTTGGGTTGGTTCCAAGTCTTTGCTGTTGTGTATAATGCTGCAATAAACATACGTGTGCATGTGTCTTTATAGCAGCATGATTTATAGTCCTTTGGGTATATACCCAGTAATGGGATGGCTGGGTCAAATGGAATTTCTAGTTCTAGATCCCTGAGGAATCGCCACAGTGACCTCCACAAGGGTTGAACTAGTTTACAGTCCCACCAACAGTGTAAAAGTGTTCCTATTTCTCCACATCCTCTCCAGCACCTGTTGTTTCCTGACTTTTTAATGATTGCCATTCTATCTGGTGTGAGATGGTATCTCATTGTGGTTTTGATTTGCATTTCTCTCATGGCCAGTGATGCTGAGCATTTTTTCACGTGTTTTTTGGCTGCATAAATGTCTTCTTTTGAGGAGTGTCTGTTCATGTCCTTCGCCCACTTTTTGATGGGGTTGTTTGGTGTTTTCTTGTAAATTTGTTGGAGTGCATTGTAGATTCTGGATATTAGCCCTTTGTCAGATGAGTAGGTTGCGAAAATTTTCTCCCATTTTGTAGGTTGCCTGTTCACTCTGACGGTAGTTTCCTTTGCTGTGCAGAAGCTCTTTAGTTTAATTAGATCCCATTTGTCAATTTTGGCTTTTGTTGCCATTGCTTTTGGTGTTTTAGACATGAACTCCTTGCCCATGCCTATGTCCTGAATGGTATTGCCTAGGTTTTCTTCTAGGGTTTTTATGGTTTTAGGTCTAACGTTTAAGTCTTTAATCTATGTTGAGTTGATTTTTGTATAAGGTGTAAGTAAGGGATCCAGTTTCAGCTTTCTACATGTGGCTAGCCAGTTTTCCCAGCACCATTTATTAAATAGGGATTCCTTTCTCCATTTCTTGTTTTTGTCAGGTTTGTCAAATATCAGATAGTTGTAGATATGTGGCATTATTTCTGACGGCTCTGTTCTGTTCCATTGATCTATATCTCTGTTTTGGTACCAGTTCCATGCTGTTTGGGTTACTGTAGCCTTGTAGTATAGTTTGAAGTCAGGTAGCGTGATGCCTCCAGCTTTGTTCTTTTGGCTGAGGATTGACTTGGTGATGCGGGCTCTTTTTTGCTTCCATATGAACTTTAAAGTAGTTTTTCCCAATTCTGTGAAGAAAGTCATTGGTAACTTGGTGGGGATGGCATTGAATCTGTAAATTACCTTGGAAAGGATGGCCATTTTCATGATATTGATTCTTCCTACCCATGAACATGGAATGTTCTTCCATTTGTTTGTATCCTCTTTTATTTCCTTGAGCAGTGGTTTGTAGTTTTCTCCTTGAAGAGGTCCTTCACATCCCTTGTAAGTTGGATTCCTAGGTATTTTATTCTCTTTGAAGCAATTGTGAATGGGAGTTCACTCATGATTTGGCTCTCTCTTTGTCTGTTATTGATGTATAAGAATGCTTCTGAGTTTTGTACATTGATGTTGTATCCTGAGACTTTGCTGAAGTTGCTTATCAGCTTAAGGAGATTTTGGGCTGAGACAATGGGGTTTTCTAGATATACTATCACGTCATCTGCAAACAGGGACAATTTGACTTCCTTTTCTCCTAATTGAATACCCTTGATTTCCTTCTCTTGCCTAATTGCCCTGGCCAGAACTTCCAACACTATGTTGAATAGAAGTGGTGAGAGAGGGCATCCCTGTCTTGTGCCAGTTTTCAAAGTGAATGCTTCCAGTTTTTGCCCATTCAGTATGATATTGGCTGTGGGTTTGTCATAAATAGCTCTTATTATTTTGAAATACGACCCATCAATACCTAATTTATTGAGAGTTTTTAGCATGAAGGGTTGTTGAATTTTGTCAAAGGCCTTTACTTCATGTATTGAGATAATCATGTGGTTTTTGACTTTGGTTCTGTTTATATGCTGGATTACATTTATTGATTTGCGTATATTGAACCAGCCTTGCATCCCAGGGATGAAGCCCACTTGATCATGGTGGATAAGCTGTTTGATGTGCTGCTGGATTCGGTTTGCCAGTAATTTATTGAGGATTTTTGCATCAATATTCATCAAGGATATTGGTCTAAAATTCTCTTTTTTGGTTGTGTCTCTGCCCAGCTTTGGTATCAGCATGATGCTGGCCTCATAAAATGAGTTAGGAAGGATTCCCTCTTTTTCTATTGATTGGAATAGTTTCTGAAGTAATGGTTCCAGTTCCTCCTTGTACCTCCGGTAGAATTCGGCTGTGAACCCATCTGATCCTGGACTCTTTTTGGTTGGTAAGCCATTGATTATTGCCGCAATTTCAGCTCCTGTTATTAGTCTATTCAGAGATTCAACTTCTTCCTGGTTTAGTCATGGGAGAGTGTATGTGTCGAGGAATTTATACCTTTCTTTTTTTTTTTTAATTTTTCTTCTTTTTATCATTATTATTATTATTATTATCATTATTATTATTATTATACTTTAGGCTCTATGGTACATGTGCGCAACGTGCAGGTAAGCTACATATGTCTACATGTGCCATGCTGGTGCGCTGCACCCACCAACTCGTCATCTAGCATTAGGTATATCTCCCAATGCTGTCCCTCCCCCCTACCCCCACGCCACCACAGTCCCCGAAGTGTGATGTTCCCCTTCCTGTGTCCATGTGTTCTCATTGTTCAATTCCCACCTATGAGTGAGAAGATGTGGTGTTTGGTTTTTTGTTCTTGCGATAGTTTACTGAGAACGATGATTTCCAGTTTCATCCATGTCCCTACAAAGGATATGAACTCATCCTTTTTTATGGGTGCCTGGTATTCCATGGTGTATATGTGCCACATTTTCTTAATCCAGTCTATCACTGTTGGACATTTGGGTTGGTTCCAAGTCTTTGCTGTTGTGTATAATGCCGCAATAAACATACGTGTGCATGTGTCTTTATAGCAGCATGATTTATACTCCTTTGGGTATTTACCCAGTAATGGGATGGCTGGGTCAAATGGAATTTCTAGTTCTAGATCCCTGAGGAATCACCACAGTGACCTCCACAAGGGTTGAACTAGTTTACAGTCCCACCAACAGTGTAAAAGTGTTCCTATTTCTCCACATCCTCTCCAGCACCTGTTGTTTCCTGACTTTTTAATGATTGCCATTCTATCTGTTGTGAGATGGTATCTCATTGTGGTTTTGATTTGCATTTCTCTCATGGCCAGTGATGGTGAGCATTTTTTCACGTGTTTTTTGGCTGCATAAATGCCTTCTTTTGAGGAGTGTCTGTTCATGTCCTTCGCCCACTTTTTGATGGGGTTGTTTGGTGTTTTCTTGCAAATTTGTTGGAGTGCATTGTAGATTCTGGATATTAGCCCTTTGTCAGATGAGTAGGTTGCGAAAATTTTCTCCCATTTTGTAGGTTGCCTGTTCACTCTGACGGTAGTTTCCTTTGCTGTGCAGAAGCTCTTTAGTTTAATTAGATCCCATTTGTCAATTTTGGCTTTTGTTGCCATTGCTTTTGGTGTTTTAGACATGAACTCCTTGCCCATGCCTATGTCCTGAATGGTATTGCCTAGGTTTTCTTCTAGGGTTTTTATGGTTTTAGGTCTAACGTTTAAGTCTTTAATCCATGTTGAGTTGATTTTTGTATAAGGTGTAAGGAAGGGATCCAGTTTCAGCTTTCTACATGTGGCTAGCCAGTTTTCCCAGCACCATTTATTAAATAGGGATTCCTTTCTCCATTTCTTGTTTTTGTCAGGTTTGTCAAAGATCAGATAGTTGTAGATATATGACATTATTTCTGACGGCTCTGTTCTGTTCCATTGATCTATATCTCTGTTTTGGTACCAGTACCATGCTGTTTGGGTTACTGTAGCCTTGTAGTATAGTTTGAAGTCAGGTAGCGTGATGCCTCCAGCTTTGTTCTTTTGGCTGAGGATTGACTTGGTGATGCGGGCTCTTTTTTGGTTCCATATGAACTTTAAAGTAGTTTTTTCCAATTCTGTGAAGAAAGTCATTGGTAACTTGGTGGGGATGGCATTGAATCTGTAAATTACCTTGGGAAGGATGGCCATTTTCATGATATTGATTCTTCCTACCCATGAGCATGGAATGTTCTTCCATTTGTTTGTATCCTCTTTTATTTCCTTGAGCAGTGGTTTGTAGTTTTCTCCTTGAAGAGGTCCTTCACATCCCTTGTAAGTTGGATTCCTACGTATTTTATTCTCTTTGAAGCAATTGTGAATGGGAGTTCACTCATGATTTGGCTCTCTGTTTGTCTGTTATTGATGTATAAGAATGCTTGTGATTTTTGTACATTGATGTTGTATCCTGAGACTTTGCTGAAGTTGCTTATCAGCTTAAGGAGATTTTGGGCTGAGACAATGGGGTTTTCTAGATATACTATCACGTCATCTGCAAACAGGGACAATTTGACTTCCTTTTCTCCTAATTGAATACCCTTGATTTCCTTCTCTTGCCTAATTGCCCTGGCCAGAACTTCCAACACTATGTTGAATAGAAGTGGTGAGAGAGGGCATCCCTGTCTTGTGCCAGTTTTCAAACTGAATGCTTCCAGTTTTTGCCCATTCAGTATGATATTGGCTGTGGGTTTGTCATAAATAGCTCTTATTATTTTGAGATACGACCCATCAATACATAATTTATTAAGAGTTTTTAGCATGAAGGGTTGTTGAATTCTGTCAAAGGCCTTTACTTCATGTATTGAGATAATCATGTGGTTTTTGACTTTGTTTCTGTTTATATGCTGGATTACATTTATTGATTTGCGTATATTGAACCAGCCTTGCATCCCAGGGATGAAGCCCACTTGATCATGGTGGATAAGCTGTTTGATGTGCTGCTGGATTCGGTTTGCCAGTAATTTATTGAGGATTTTTGCATCAATATTCATCAAGGATATTGGTCTAAAATTCTCTTTTTTGGTTGTGTCTCTGCCCAGCTTTGGTATCAGCATGATGCTGGCCTCATAAAATGAGTTAGGAAGGATTCCCTCTTTTTCTATTGATTGGAATAGTTTCTGAAGTAATGGTTCCAGTTCCTCCTTGTACCTCCGGTAGAATTCGGCTGTGAACCCATCTGATCCTGGACTCTTTTTGGTTGGTAAGCCATTGATTATTGCCGCAATTTCAGCTCCTGTTATTAGTCTATTCAGAGATTCAACTTCTTCCTGGTTTAGTCATGGGAGAGTGTATGTGTCGAGGAGTTTATACCTTTCTTTTTTTTTTTTAATTTTTCTTCTTTTTATCATTATTATTATTATTATTATCATTATTATTATTATTATACTTTAGGCTCTATGGTACATGTGCGCAACCTGCAGGTAAGCTACATATGTCTACATGTGCCATGCTGGTGCGCTGCACCCACCAACTCGTCATCTAGCATTAGGTATATCTCCCAATGCTGTCCCGCCCCCCTCCCCCCACGCCACCACAGTCCCCGAAGTGTGATGTTCCCCTTCCTGTGTCCATGTGTTCTCATTGTTCAATTCCCACCTATGAGTGAGAAGATGTGGTGTTTGGTTTTTTGTTCTTGCGATAGTTTTCTGAGAACGATGATTTCCAATTTCATCCATGTCCCTACAAAGGATATGAACTCATCCTTTTTTATGGCTGCCTAGTATTCCATGGTGTATATGTGCCACATTTTCTTATCCCGTCTATCACTGTTGGACATTTGGGTTTGTTCCAAGTCTTTGCTGTTGTGTATAATGCCGCAATAAACATACGTGTGCATGTGTCTTTATAGCAGCATGATTTATAGTCCTTTGGGTATATACCCAGTAATGGGATGGCTGGGTCAAATGGAATTTCTAGTTCTAGATCCCTGAGGAATCGCCACAATGACCTCCACAAGGGTTGAACTAGTTTACAGTCCCATCAACAGTGTAAAAGTGTTCCTATTTCTCCACATCCTCTCCAGCACCTGTTGTTTCCTGACTTTTTAATGATTGCCATTCTATCTGGTGTGAGATGGTATCTCATTGTGGTTTTGATTTGCAATTCTCTCATGGCCAGTGATGGTGAGCATTTTTTCACGTGTTTTTTGGCTGCATAAATGTCTTCTTTTGAGGAGTGTCTGTTCATGTCCTTCGCCCACTTTTTGATGGGGTTGTTTGGTGTTTTCTTGTAAATTTGTTGGAGTGCATTGTAGATTCTGGATATTAGCCCTTTGTCAGATGAGTAGGTTGCGAAAATTTTCTCCCATTTTGTAGGTTGCCTGTTCACTCTGACGGTAGTTTCCTTTGCTGTGCAGAAGCTCTTTAGTTTAATTAGATCCCATTTGTCAATTTTGGCTTTTGTTGCCATTGCTTTTGGTGTTTTAGACATGAACACCTTGCCCATGCCTATGTCCTGAATGGTATTGCCTAGGTTTTCTTCTAGGGTTTTTATGGTTTTAGGTCTAACGTTTAAGTCTTTAATCCATGTTGAGTTGATTTTTGTATAAGGTGTAAGGAAGGGATCCAGTTTCAGCTTTCTACATGTGGCTAGCCAGTTTTCCCAGCACCATTTATTAAATAGGGATTCCTTTCTCCATTTCTTGTTTTTGTCAGGTTTGTCAAAGATCAGATAGTTGTAGATATGTGGCATTATTTCTGACGGCTCTGTTCTGTTCCATTGATCTATATCTCTGTTTTGGTACCAGTACCATGCTGTTTGGGTTACTGTAGCCTTGTAGTAGAGTTTGAAGTCAGGTAGCGTGATGCCTCCAGCTTTGTTCTTTTGGCTGAGGATTGACTTGGTGATGCGGGCTCTTTTTTGGTTCCATATGAACTTTAAAGTAGTTTTTTCCAATTCTGTGAAGAAAGTCATTGGTAACTTGGTGGGGATGGCATTGAATCTGTAAATTACCTTGGGAAGGATGGCCATTTTCATGATATTGATTCTTCCTACCCATGAGCATGGAATGTTCTTCCATTTGTTTGTATCCTCTTTTATTTCCTTGAGCAGTGGTTTGTAGTTTTCTCCTTGAAGAGGTCCTTCACATCCCTTGTAAGTTGGATTCCTAGGTATTTTATTCTCTTTGAAGCAATTGTGAATGGGAGTTCACTCATGATTTGGCTCTCTGTTTGTCTGTTATTGATGTATAAGAATGCTTGTGATTTTTGTACATTGATGTTGTATCCTGAGACTTTGCTGAAGTTGCTTATCAGCTTAAGGAGATTTTGGGCTGAGACAATGGGGTTTTCTAGATATACTATCACGTCATCTGCAAACAGGGAAAATTTGACTTCCTTTTCTCCTAATTGAATACCCTTGATTTCCTTCTCTTGCCTAATTGCCCTGGCCAGAACTTGCAACACTATGTTGAATACAAGTGGTGAGAGAGGGCATCCCTGTCTTGTGCCAGTTTTCAAAGTGAATGCTTCCAGTTTTTGCCCATTCAGTATGATATTGGCTGTGGGTTTGTCATAAATAGCTCTTATTATTTTGAGATACGACCCATCAATACCTAATTTATTGAGAGTTTTTAGCATGAAGGGTTGTTGAATTTTGTCAAAGGCCTTTACTTCATGTAATGAGATAATCATGTGGTTTTTGACTTTGGTTCTGTTTATATGCTGGATTACATTTATTGATTTGCGTATATTGAACCAGCCTTGCATCCCAGGGATGAAGCCCACTTGATCATGGTGGATAAGCTGTTTGATGTGCTGCTGGATTCGGTGTGCCAGTAATTTATTGAGGATTTTTGCATCAATATTCATCAAGGATATTGGTCTAAAATTCTCTTTTTTGGTTGTGTCTCTGCCCAGCTTTGGTATCAGCATGATGCTGGCCTCATAAAATGAGTTAGGAAGGATTCCCTCTTTTTCTATTGATTGGAATAGTTTCTGAAGTAATGGTTCCAGTTCCTCCTGGTACCTCCGGTAGAATTCGGCTGTGAACCCATCTGATCCTGGACTCTTTTTGGTTGGTAAGCCATTGATTATTGCCGCAATTTCAGCTCCTGTTATTAGTCTATTCAGAGATTCAACTTCTTCCTGGTTTAGTCATGGGAGAGTGTATGTGTCGAGGAATTTATACCTTTCTTTTTTTTTTTAATTTTTCTTCTTTTTATCATTATTATTATTATTATTATCATTATTATTATTATTATACTTTAGGCTCTATGGTACATGTGCGCAACGTGCAGGTAAGCTACATATGTATACATGTGCCATGCTGGTGCGCTGCACCCACCAACTCGTCATCTAGCATTAGGTATATCTCCCAATGCTGTCCCTCCCCCCTCCCCCCACGCCACCACAGTCCCCGAAGTGTGATGTTCCCCTTCCTGTGTCCATGTGTTCTCATTGTTCAATTCCCACCTATGAGTGAGAATATGTGGTGTTTGGTTTTTTGTTCTTGCGATAGTTTACTGAGAACGATGATTTCCAATTTCATCCATGTCCCTACAAAGGATATGAACTCATCATTTTTTATGGCTGCCTAGTATTCCATGGTGTATATGTGCCACATTTTCTTAATCCAGTCTATCACTGTTGGACATTTGGGTTGGTTCCAAGTCTTTGCTGTTGTGTATAATGCCGCAATAAACCTACGTGTGCATGTGTCTTTATAGCAGCATGATTTATAGTCCTTTGGGTATATACCCAGTAATGGGATGGCTGGGTCAAATGGAATTTCTAGTTCTAGATCCCTGAGGAATCGCCACAATGACCTCCACAAGGGTTGAACTAGTTTACAGTCCCACCAACAGTGTAAAAGTGTTCCTATTTCTCCACATCCTCTCCAGCACCTGTTGTTTCCTGACTTTTTAATGATTGCCATTCTATCTGGTGTGAGATGGTATCTCATTGTGGTTTTGATTTGCATTTCTCTCATGGCCAGTGATGGTGAGCATTTTTTCACGTGTTTTTTGGCTGCATAAATGTCTTCTTTTGAGGAGTGTCTGTTCATGTCCTTCGCCCACTTTTTGATGGGGTTGTTTGGTGTTTTCTTGTAAATTTGTTGGAGTGCATTGTAGATTCTGGATATTAGCCCTTTGTCAGATGAGTAGGTTGCGAAAATTTTCTCCCATTTTGTAGGTTGCCTGTTCACTCTGACGGTAGTTTCCTTTGCTGTGCAGAAGCTCTTTAGTTTAATTAGATCCCATTTGTCAATTTTGGCTTTTGTTGCCATTGCTTTTGGTGTTTTAGACATGAACTCCTTGCCCATGCCTATGTCCTGAATGGTATTGCCTAGGTTTTCTTCTAGGGTTTTTATGGTTTTAGGTCTAACGTTTAAGTCTTTAATCCATGTTGAGTTGATTTTTGTATAAGGTGTAAGGAAGGGATCCAGTTTCAGCTTTCTACATGTGGCTAGCCAGTTTTCCCAGCACCATTTATTAAATAGGGATTCCTTTCTCCATTTCTTGTTTTTGTCAGGTTTGTCAAAGATCAGATAGTTGTAGATATGTGGCATTATTTCTGACGGCTCTGTTCTGTTCCATTGATCTATATCTCTGTTTTGGTACCAGTACCATGCTGTTTGGGTTACTGTAGCCTTGTAGTATAGTTTGAAGTCAGGTAGCGTGATGCCTCCAGCTTTGTTCTTTTGGCTGAGGATTGACTTGGTGATGCGGGCTCTTTTTTGGTTCCATATGAACTTTAAAGTAGTTTTTTCCAATTCTGTGAAGAAAGTCATTGTTAACTTGGTGGGGATGGCATTGAATCTGTAAATTACCTTGGGAAGGATGGCCATTTTCATGATATTGATTCTTCCTACCCATGAGCATGGAATGTTCTTCCATTTGTTTGTATCCTCTTTTATTTCCTTGAGCAGTGGTTTGTAGTTTTCTCCTTGAAGTGGTCCTTCACATCCCTTGTAAGTTGGAATCCTAGGTATTTTATTCTCTTTGAAGCAATTGTGAATGGGAGTTCACTCATGATTTGGCTCTCTGTTTGTCTGTTATTGATGTATAAGAATGCTTGTGATTTTTGTACATTGATGTTGTATCCTGAGACTTTGCTGAAGTTGCTTATCAGCTTAAGGAGATTTTGGGCTGAGACAATGGGGTTTTCTAGATATACTATCACGTCATCTGCAAACAGGGACAATTTGACTTCCTTTTCTCCTAATTGAATACCCTTGATTTCCTTCTCTTGCCTAATTGCCCTGGCCAGAACTTCCAACACTATGTTGAATAGAAGTGGTGAGAGAGGGCATCCCTGTCTTGTGCCAGTTTTCAAAGTGAATGCTTCCAGTTTTTGCCCATTCAGTATGATATTGGCTGTGGGTTTGTCATAAATAGCTCTTATTATTTTGAGATACGACCCATCAATACCTAATTTATTGAGAGTTTTTAGCATGAAGGGTTGTTGAATTTTGTCAAAGGCCTTAACTTCATGTATTGAGATAATCATGTGGTTTTTGACTTTGTTTCTGTTTATATGCTGGATTACATTTATTGATTTGCGTATATTGAACCAGCCTTGCATCCCAGGGATGAAGCCCACTTGATCATGGTGGATAAGCTGTTTGATGTGCTGCTGGATTCGGTTTGCCAGTAATTTATTGAGGATTTTTGCATCAATATTCATCAAGGATATTGGTCTAAAATTCTCTTTTTTGGTTGTGTCTCTGCCCAGCTTTGGTATCAGCATGATGCTGGCCTCATAAAATGAGTTAGGAAGGATTCCCTCTTTTTCTATTGATTGGAATAGTTTCTGAAGTAATGGTTCCAGTTCCTCCTTTTACCTCCGGTAGAATTCGGCTGTGAACCCATCTGATCCTGGACTCTTTTTGGTTGGTAAGCCATTGATTATTGCCGCAATTTCAGCTCCTGTTATTAGTCTATTCAGAGATTCAACTTCTTCCTGGTTTAGTCATGGGAGAGTGTATGTGTCGAGGAATTTATACCTTTCTTTTTTTTTTTAATTTTTCTTCTTTTTATCATTATTATTATTATTATTATCATTATTATTATTATTATACTTTAGGCTCTATGGTACATGTGCGCAACGTGCAGGTAAGCTACATATGTATACATGTGCCATGCTGGTGCGCTGCACCCACCAACTCGTCATCTAGCATTAGGTATATCTCACAATGCTGTCCCTCCCCCCTCCACCCACGCCACCACAGTCCCCGAAGTGTGATGTTCCCCTTCCTGTGTCCATGTGTTCTCATTGTTCAATTCCCACCTATGAGTGAGAATATGTGGTGTTTGGTTTTTTGTTCTTGCGATAGTTTACTGAGAACGATGATTTCCAATTTCGTCCATGTCCCTACAAAGGATATGAACTCATCATTTTTTATGGCTGCCTAGTATTCCATGGTGTATATGTGCCACATTTTCTTAATCCAGTCTATCACTGCTGGACATTTGGGTTGGTTCCAAGTCTTTGCTGTTGTGTATAATGCCGCAATAAACCTACGTTTGCATGTGTCTTTATAGCAGCATGATTTATAGTCCTTTGGGTATATACCCAGTAATGGGATGGCTGGGTCAAATGGAATTTCTAGTTCTAGATCCCTGAGGAATCGCCACAATGACCTCCACAAGGGTTGAACTAGTTTACAGTCCCACCAACAGTGTAAAAGTGTTCCTATTTCTCCACATCCTCTCCAGCACCTGTTGTTTCCTGACTTTTTAATGATTGCCATTCTATCTGGTGTGAGATGGTATCTCATTGTGGTTTTGATTTGCATTTCTCTCATGGCCAGTGATGGTGAGCATTTTTTCACGTGTTTTTTGGCTGCATAAATGTCTTCTTTTGAGGAGTGTCTGTTCATGTCCTTCGCCCACTTTTTGATGGGGTTGTTTGGTGTTTTCTTGTAAATTTGTTGGAGTGCATTGTAGATTCTGGATATTAGCCCTTTGTCAGATGAGTAGGTTGCGAAAACTTTCTCCCATTTTGTAGGTTGCCTGTTCACTCTGACGGTAGTTTCCTTTGCTGTGCAGAAGCTCTTTAGTTTAATTAGATCCCATTTGCAATTTTGGCTTTTGTTGCCATTGCTTTTGGTGTTTTAGACATGAACTCCTTGCCCATGCCTATGTCCTGAATGGTATTGCCTAGGTTTTCTTCTAGGGTTTTTATGGTTTTAGGTCTAACGTTTAAGTCTTTAATCCATGTTGAGTTGATTTTTGTATAAGGTGTAAGGAAGGGATCCAGTTTCAGCTTTCTACATGTGGCTAGCCAGTTTTCCCAGCACCATTTATTAAATAGGGATTCCTTTCTCCATTTCTTGTTTTTGTCAGGTTTGTCAAAGATCAGATAGTTGTAGATATGTGGCATTATTTCTGACGGCTCTGTTCTGTTCCATTGATCTATATCTCTGTTTTGGTACCAGTACCATGCTGTTTGGGTTACTGTAGCCTTGTAGTATAGTTTGAAGTCAGGTAGCGTTATGCCTCCAGCTTTGTTCTTTTGGCTTAGGATTGACTTGGTGATGCGGGCTCTTTTTTGGTTCCATATGAACTTTAAAGTAGTTTTTTCCAATTCTGTGAAGAAAGTCATTGGTAACTTGGTGGGGATGGCATTGAATCTGCAAATTCCCTTGGGAAGGATGGCCATTTTCATGATATTGATTCTTCCTACCCATGAGCATGGAATGTTCTTCCATTTGTTTGTATCCTCTTTTATTTCCTTGAGCAGTGGTTTGTAGTTTTCTCCTTGAAGTGGTCCTTCACATCCCTTGTAAGTTGGAATCCTAGGTATTTTATTCTCTTTGAAGCAATTGTGAATGGGAGCTCACTCATGATTTGGCTCTCTGTTTGTCTGTTATTCATGTATAAGAATGCTTGTGATTTTTGTACATTGATGTTGTATCCTGAGACTTTGCTGAAGTTGCTTATCAGCTTAAGGAGATTTTGGGCTGAGACAATGGGGTTTTCTAGATATACTATCACGTCATCTGCAAACAGGGACAATTTGACTTCCTTTTCTCCTAATTGAATACCCTTGATTTCCTTCTCTTGCCTAATTGCCCTAGCCAGAACTTCCAACACTATGTTGAATAGAAGTGGTGAGAGAGGGCATCCCTGTCTTGTGCCAGTTTTCAAAGTGAATGCTTCCAGTTTTTGCCCATTCAGTATGATATTGGCTGTGGGTTTGTCATAAATAGCTCTTATTATTTTGAGATACGACCCATCAATACCTAATTTATTGAGAGTTTTTAGCATGAAGGGTTGTTGAATTTTGTCAAAGGCCTTTACTTCATGTATTGAGATAATCATGTGGTTTTTGACTTTGGTTCTGTTTATATGCTGGATTACATTTATTGATTTGCGTATATTGAACCAGCCTTGCATCCCAGGGATGAAGCCCAATTGATCATGGTGGATAAGCTGTTTGATGTGCTGCTGGATTCGGTTTGCCAGTAATTTATTGAGGATTTTTGCATCAATATTCATCAAGGATATTGGTCTAAAATTCTCTTTTTTGGTTGTGTCTCTGCCCAGCTTTGGTATCAGCATGATGCTGGCCTCATAAAATGAGTTAGGAAGGATTCCCTCTTTCTCTATTGATTGGAATAGTTTCTGAAGTAATGGTTCCAGTTCCTCCTTGTACCTCCGGTAGAATTCGGCTGTGAACCCATCTGATCCTGGACTCTTTTTGGTTGGTAAGCCATTGATTATTGCCGCAATTTCAGCTCCTGTTATTAGTCTATTCAGAGATTCAACTTCTTCCTGGTTTAGTCATGGGAGAGTGTATGTGTCGAGGAATTTATACCTTTCTTTTTTTTTTTAATTTTTCTTCTTTTTATCATTATTATTATTATTATTATCATTATTATTATTATTATACTTTAGGCTCTATGGTACATGTGCGCAACGTGCAGGTAAGCTACATATGTATACATGTGCCATGCTGGTGCGCTGCACCCACCAACTCGTCATCTAGCCTTAGGTATATCTCCCAATGCTGTCCCTCCCCCCTCACCCCACGCCTCCACAGTCCCCGAAGTGTGATGTTCCCCTTCCTGTGTCCATGTGTTCTCATTGTTCAATTCCCACCTATGAGTGAGAATATGTGGTGTTTGGTTTTTTGTTCTTGCGATAGTTTACTGAGAACGGTGATTTCCAATTTCATCCATGTCCCTACAAAGGATATGAACTCATCCTTTTTTATGGGTGCCTGGTATTCCATGGTGTATATGTGCCACATTTTCTTAATCCAGTCTATCACTGTTGGACATTTGGGTTGGTTCCAAGTCTTTGCTGTTGTGTATAATGCCGCAATAAACATACGTGTGCATGTGTCTTTATAGCAGCATGATTTATAGTCCTTTGGGTATATACCCAGTAATGGGATGGCTGGGTCAAATGGAATTTCTAGTTCTAGATCCCTGAGGAATCGCCACAGTGACCTCCACAAGGGTTGAACTCGTTTACAGTCCCACCAACAGTGTAAAAGTGTTCCTATTTCTCCACATCCTCTCCAGCACCTGTTGTTTCCTGACTTTTTAATGATTGCCATTCTATCTGGTGTGAGATGGTATCTCATTGTGGTTTTGATTTGCATTTCTCTCATGGCCAGTGATGGTGAGCATTTTTTCACGTGTTTTTTGGCTACATAAATGTCTTCTTTTGAGGAGTGTCTGTTCATGTTCTTCGCCCACTTTTTGATGGGGTTGTTTGGTGTTTTCTTGTAAATTTGTTGGAGTGCATTGTAAATTCTGGATATTAGCCCTTTGTCAGATGAGTAGGTTGCGAAAATTTTCTCCCATTTTGTAGGTTGCCTGTTCACTCTGACGGTAGTTTCCTTTGCTGTGCAGAAGCTCTTTAGTTTAATTAGATCCCATTTGTCAATTTTGGCTTTTGTTGCCATTGCTTTTGGTGTTTTAGACATGAACTCCTTGCCCATGCCTATGTCCTGAATGGTATTGCCTAGGTTTTCTTCTAGGGTTTTTATGGTTTTAGGTCTAACGTTTAAGTCTTTAATCCATGTTGAGTTGATTATCCTATAAGGTGTAAGGAAGGGATCCAGTTTCAGCTTTCTACATGTGGCTAGCCAGTTTTCCCAGCACCATTTATTAAATAGGGATTCCTTTCTCCATTTCTTGTTTTTGTCAGGTTTGTCAAAGATCAGATAGTTGTAGATATGTGGCATTATTTCTGACGGCTCTGTTCTGTTCCATTGATCTATATCTCTGTTTTGGTACCAGTACCATGCTGTTTGGGTTACTGTAGCCTTGTAGTATAGTTTGAAGTCAGGTAGCGTGATGCCTCCAGCTTTGTTCTTTTGGCTGAGGATTGACTTGGTGATGCGGGCTCTTTTTTGGTTCCATATGAACTTTAAAGTAGTTTTTTCCAATTCTGTGAAGAAAGTCATTGGTAACTTGGTGGGGATGGCATTGAATCTGTAAATTACCTTGGGAAGGATGGCCATTTTCATGATATTGATTCTTCCTACCCATGAGCATGGAATGTTCTTCCATTTGTTTGTATCCTCTTTTATTTCCTTGAGCAGTGGTTTGTAGTTTTCTCCTTGAAGAGGTCCTTCACATCCCTTGTAAGTTGGATTCCTAGGTATTTTATTCTCTTTGAAGCAATTGTGAATGGGAGTTCACTCATGATTTGGCTCTCTGTTTGTCTGTTATTGATGTATAAGAATGCTTGTGATTTTTGTACATTGATGTTGTATCCTGAGACTTTGCTGAAGTTGCTTATCAGCTTAAGGAGATTTTGGGCTGAGACAATGTGGTTTTCTAGATATACTATCACGTCATCTGCCAACAGGGACAATTTGACTTCCTTTTCTCCTAATTGAATACCCTTGATTTCCTTCTCTTGCCTAATTGCCCTGGCCAGAACTTCCAACACTATGTTGAATAGAAGTGGTGAGAGAGGGCATCCCTGTCTTGTGCCAGTTTTCAAAGTGAATGCTTCCAGTTTTTGCCCATTCAGTATGATATTGGCTGTGGGTTTGTCATAAATCGCTCTTAATATTTTGAGATACGACCCATCAATACCTAATTTATTGAGAGTTTTTAGCATGAAGGGTTGTTGAATTTTGTCAAAGGCCTTTACTTCATGTATTGAGATAATCATGTGGTTTTTGACTTTGGTTCTTTTTATATGCTGGATTACATTTATTGATTTGCGTATATTGAACCAGCCTTGCATCCCAGGGATGAAGCCCACTTGATCATGGTGGATAAGCTGTTTGATGTGCTGCTAGATTCGGTTTGCCAGTAATTTATTGAGGATTTTTGCATCAATATTCATCAAGGATATTGGTCTAAAATTCTCTTTTTTGGTTGTGTCTCTGCCCAGCTTTGGTATCAGCATGATGCTGGCCTCATAAAATGAGTTAGGAAGGATTCCCTCTTTTTCTATTGATTGGAATAGTTTCTGAAGTAATGGTTCCAGTTCCTCCTTGTACCTCCGGTAGAATTCGGCTGTGAACCCATCTGATCCTGGACTCTTTTTGGTTGGTAAGCCGCTGATTATTGCCGCAATTTCAGCTCCTGTTATTAGTCTATTCAGAGATTCAACTTCTTCCTGGTTTAGTCATGGGAGAGTGTATGTGTCGAGGAATTTATACCTTTCTTTTTTTTTTTAATTTTTCTTCTTTTTATCATTATTATTATTATTATTATCATTATTATTATTATTATACTTTAGGCTCTATGGTACATGTGCGCAACGTGCAGGTAAGCTACATATGTATACATGTGCCATGCTGGTGCGCTGCACCCACCAACTCGTCATCTAGCATTAGGTATATCTCCCAATGCTGTCCCTCCACCCTCCCCCCACGCCACCACAGTCCCCGAAGTGTGATGTTCCCCTTCCTGTGTCCATGTGTTCTCATTGTTCAATTCCCACCTATGAGTGAGAATATGTGGTGTTTGGTTTTTTGTTCTTGCGATAGTTTACTGAGAACGATGATTTCCAATTTCATCCGTGTCCATACAAAGGATATGAACTCATCCTTTTTTATGGGTGCCTGGTATTCCATGGTGTATATGTGCCACATTTTCTTAATCCACTCTATCACTGTTGGACATTTGGGTTGGTTCCAAGTCTTTGCTGTTGTGTATAATGCCGCAATAAACATACGTGTGCATGTGTCTTTATAGCAGCATGATTTATAGTCCTTTGGGTATTTACCCAGTAATGGGATGGCTGGGTCAAATGGAATTTCTAGTTCTAGATCCCTGAGGAATCACCACAGTGACCTCCACAAGGGTTGAACTAGTTTACAGTCCCACCAACAGTGTAAAAGTGTTCCTATTTCTCCACATCCTCTCCAGCACCTGTTGTTTCCTGACTTTTTAATGATTGCCATTCTATCTGGTGTGAGATGGTATCTCATTGTGGTTTTGATTTGCATTTCTCTCATGGCCAGTGATGGTGAGCATTTTTTCACGTGTTTTTTGGCTGCATAAATGTCTTCTTTTGAGGAGTGTCTGTTCATGTCCTTCGCCCACTTTTTGATGGGGTTGTTTGGTGTTTTCTTGTAAATTTGTTGGAGTGCATTGTAGATTCTGGATATTAGCCCTTTGTCAGATGAGTAGGTTGCGAAAATTTTCTCCCATTTTGTAGGTTGCCTGTTCACTCTGACGGTAGTTTCCTTTGCTGTGCAGAAGCTCTTTAGTTTAATTAGATCCCATTTGTCAATTTTGGCTTTTGTTGCCATTGCTTTTGGTGTTTTAGACATGAACTCCTTGCCCATGCCTATGTCCTGAATGGTATTGCCTAGGTTTTCTTCTAGGGTTTTTATGGTTTTAGGTCTAACGTTTAAGTCTTTAATCCATGTTGAGTTGATTTTTGTATAAGGTGTAAGGAAGGGATCCAGTTTCAGCTTTCTACATGTGGCTAGCCAGTTTTCCCAGCACAATTTATTAAATAGGGATTCCTTTCTCCATTTCTTGTTTTCGTCAGGTTTGTCAAAGATCAGATAGTTGTAGATATGTGGCATTATTTCTGACGGCTCTGTTCTGTTCCATTGATCTATATCTCTGTTTTGGTACCAGTACCATGCTGTTTGGGTTACTGTAGCCTTGTAGTATAGTTTGAAGTCAGGTAGCGTGATGCCTCCAGCTTTGTTCTTTTGGCTGAGGATTGACTTGGTGATGCGGGCTCTTTTTTGGTTCCATATGAACTTTAAAGTAGTTTTTTCCAATTCTGTGAAGAAAGTCATTGGTAACTTGGTGGGGATGGCATTGAATCTGTAAATTACCTTGGGAAGGATGGCCATTTTCATGATATTGATTCTTCCTACCCATGAGCATGGAATGTTCTTCCATTTGTTTGTATCCTCTTTTATTTCCTTGAGCAGTGGTTTGTAGTTTTCTCCTTGAAGAGGTCCTTCACATCCCTTGTAAGTTGGATTCCTAGGTATTTTATTCTCTTTGAAGCAATTGTGAATGGGAGTTCACTCATGATTTGGCTCTCTGTTTGTCTGTTATTGATGTATAAGAATGCTTGTGATTTTTGTACATTGATGTTGTATCCTGAGACTTTGCTGAAGTTGCTTATCAGCTTAAGGAGATTTTGGGCTGAGACAATGGGGTTTTCTAGATATACTGTCACGTCATCTGCAAACAGGGAATATTTGACTTCCTTTTCTCCTAATTGAATACCCTTGATTTCCTTCTCTTGCCTAATTGCCCTGGCCAGAACTTCCAACACTATGTTGAATAGAAGTGGTGAGAGAGGGCATCCCTGTCTTGTGCCAGTTTTCAAAGTGAATGCTTCCAGTTTTTGCCCATTCAGTATGATATTGGCTGTGGGTTTGTCATAAATAGCTCTTATTATTTTGAGATACGACCCATCAATACCTAATTTATTGAGAGTTTTTAGCATGAAGGGTTGTTGAATTTTGTCAAAGGCCTTAACTTCATGTAATGAGATAATCATGTGGTTTTTGACTTTGGTTCTGTTTATATGCTGGATTACATTTATTGATTTGCGTATATTGAACCAGCCTTGCATCCCAGGGATGAAGCCCACTTGATCATGGTGGATAAGCTGTTTGATGTGCTGCTGGATTCGGTGTGCCAGTAATTTATTGAGGATTTTTGCATCAATATTCATCAAGGATATTGGTCTAAAATTCTCTTTTTTGGTTGTGTCTCTGCCCAGCTTTGGTATCAGCATGATGCTGGCCTCATAAAATGAGTTAGGAAGGATTCCCTCTTTTTCTATTGATTGGAATAGTTTCTGAAGTAATGGTTCCAGTTCCTCCTTGTACCTCCGGTAGAATTCGGCTGTGAACCCATCTGATCCTGGACTCTTTTTGGTTGGTAAGCCATTGATTATTGCCGCAATTTCAGCTCCTGTTATTAGTCTATTCAGAGATTCAACTTCTTCCTGGTTTAGTCATGGGAGAGTGTATGTGTCGAGGAATTTATACCTTTCTTTTTTTTTTAATTTTTCTTCTTTTTATCATTATTATTATTATTATTATCATTATTATTATTATTATACTTTAGGCTCTATGGTACATGTGCGCAACGTGCAGGTAAGCTACATATGTATACATGTGCCATGCTGGTGCGCTGCACCCACCAACTCGTCATCTAGCATTAGGTATATCTCACAATGCTGTCCCTCCCCCCTCCACCCACACCACCACAGTCCCCGAAGTGTGATGTTCCCCTTCCTGTGTCCATGTGTTCTCATTGTTCAATTCCCACCTATGAGTGAGAATATGTGGTGTTTGGTTTTTTGTTCTTGCGATAGTTTACTGAGAACGATGATTTCCAATTTCATCCATGTCCCTACAAAGGATATGAACTCATCATTTTTTATGGCTGCCTAGTATTCCATGGTGTATATGTGCCACATTTTCTTAATCCAGTCTATCACTGTTGGACATTTGGGTTGGTTCCAAGTCTTTGCTGTTGTGTATAATGCCGCAATAAACATACGTTTGCATGTGTCTTTATAGCAGCATGATTTATAGTCCTTTGGGTATATACCCAGTAATGGGATGGCTGGGTCAAATGGAATTTCTAGTTCTAGATCCCTGAGGAATCGCCACAATGACCTCCACAAGGGTTGAACTAGTTTACAGTCCCACCAACAGTGTAAAAGTGTTCCTATTTCTCCACATCCTCTCCAGCACCTGTTGTTTCCTGACTTTTTAATGATTGCCATTCTATCTGGTGTGAGATGGTATCTCATTGTGGTTTTGATTTGCATTTCTCTCATGGCCAGTGATGGTGAGCATTTTTTCACGTGTTTTTTGGCTGCATAAATGTCTTCTTTTGAGGAGTGTCTGTTCATGTCCTTCGCCCACTTTTTGATGGGGTTGTTTGGTGTTTTCTTGTAAATTTGTTGGAGTGCATTGTAGATTCTGGATATTAGCCCTTTGTCAGATGAGTAGGTTGCGAAAACTTTCTCCCATTTTGTAGGTTGCCTGTTCACTCTGACGGTAGTTTCCTTTGCTGTGCAGAAGCTCTTTAGTTTAATTAGATCCCATTTGCAATTTTGGCTTTTGTTGCCATTGCTTTTGGTGTTTTAGACATGAACTCCTTGCCCATGCCTATGTCCTGAATGGTACTGCCTAGGATTTCTTCTAGGGTTTTTATGGTTTTAGGTCTAACGTTTAAGTCTTTAATCCATGTTGAGTTGATTTTTGTATAAGGTGTAAGGAAGGGATCCAGTTTCAGCTTTCTACATGTGGCTAGCCAGTTTTCCCAGCACCATTTATTAAATAGGGATTCCTTTCTCCATTTCTTGTTTTTGTCAGGTTTGTCAAAGATCAGATAGTTGTAGATATGTGGCATTATTTCTGACGGCTCTGTTCTGTTCCATTGATCTATATCTCTGTTTTGGTACCAGTACCATGCTGTTTGGGTTACTGTAGCCTTGTAGTATAGTTTGAAGTCAGGTAGCGTGATGCCTCCAGCTTTGTTCTTTTGGCTTAGGATTGACTTGGTGATGCGGGCTCTTTTTTGGTTCCATATGAACTTTAAAGTAGTTTTTTCCAATTCTGTGAAGAAAGTCATTGGTAACTTGGTGGGGATGGCATTGAATCTGCAAATTACCTTGGGAAGGATGGCCATTTTCATGATATTGATTCTTCCTACCCATGAGCATGGAATGTTCTTCCATTTGTTTGTATCCTCTTTTATTTCCTTGAGCAGTGGTTTGTAGTTTTCTCCTTGAAGTGGTCCTTCACATCCCTTGTAAGTTGGAATCCTAGGTATTTTATTCTCTTTGAAGCAATTGTGAATGGGAGCTCACTCATGATTTGGCTCTCTGTTTGTCTGTTATTGATGTATAAGAATGCTTGTGATTTTTGTACATTGATGTTGTATCCTGAGACTTTGCTGAAGTTGCTTATCAGCTTAAGGAGATTTTGGGCTGAGACAATGGGGTTTTCTAGATATACTATCACGTCATCTGCAAACAGGGACAATTTGACTTCCTTTTCTCCTAATTGAATACCCTTGATTTCCTTCTCTTGCCTAATTGCCCTAGCCAGAACTTCCAACACTATGTTGAATAGAAGTGGTGAGAGAGGGCATCCCTGTCTTGTGCCAGTTTTCAAAGTGAATGCTTCCAGTTTTTGCCCATTCAGTATGATATTGGCTGTGGGATTGTCATAAATAGCTCTTATTATTTTGAGATACGACCCATCAATACCTAATTTATTGAGAGTTTTTAGCATGAAGGGTTGTTGAATTTTGTCAAAGGCCTTTACTTCATGTATTGAGATAATCATGTGGTTTTTGACTTTGGTTCTGTTTATATGCTGGATTACATTTATTGATTTGCGTATATTGAACCAGCCTTGCATCCCAGGGATGAAGCCCAATTGATCACGGTGGATAAGCTGTTTGATGTGCTGCTGGATTCGGTTTGCCAGTAATTTATTGAGGATTTTTGCATCAATATTCATCAAGGATATTGGTCTAAAATTCTCTTTTTTGGTTGTGTCTCTGCCCAGCTTTGGTATCAGCATGATGCTGGCCTCATAAAATGAGTTAGGAAGGATTCCCTCTTTCTCTATTGATTGGAATAGTTTCTGAAGTAATGGTTCCTGTTCCTCCTTGTACCTCCGGTAGAATTCGGCTGTGAACCCATCTGATCCTGGACTCTTTTTGGTTGGTAAGCCATTGATTATTGCCGCAATTTCAGCTCCTGTTATTAGTCTATTCAGAGATTCAACTTCTTCCTGGTTTAGTCATGGGAGAGTGTATGTGTCGAGGAATTTATACCTTTCTTTTTTTTTTTAATTTTTCTTCTTTTTATCATTATTATTATTATTATTATCATTATTATTATTATTATACTTTAGGCTCTATGGTACATGTGCGCAACGTGCAGGTAAGCTACATATGTATACATGTGCCATGCTGGTGCGCTGCACCCACCAACTCGTCATCTAGCCTTAGGTATATCTCCCAATGCTGTCCCTCCACCCTCCCCCCACGCCACCACAGTCCCCGAAGTGTGATGTTCCCCTTCCTGTGTCCATGTGTTCTCATTGTTCAATTCCCACCTATGAGTGAGAATATGTGGTGTTTGGTTTTTTGTTCTTGCGATAGTTTACTGAGAACGATGATTTCCAATTTCATCCGTGTCCATACAAAGGATATGAACTCATACTTTTTTATGGGTGCCTGGTATTCCATGGTGTATATGTGCCACATTTTCTTAATCCAGTCTATCACTTTTGGACATTTGGGTTGGTTCCAAGTCTTTGCTGTTGTGTATAATGCCGCAATAAACATACGTGTGCATGTGTCTTTATAGCAGCATGATTTATAGTCCTTTGGGTATTTACCCAGTAATGGGATGGCTGGGTCAAATGGAATTTCTAGTTCTAGATCCCTGAGGAATCACCACAGTGACCTCCACAAGGGTTGAACTAGTTTACAGTCCCACCAACAGTGTAAAAGTGTTCCTATTTCTCCACATCCTCTCCAGCACCTGTTGTTTCCTGACTTTTTAATGATTGCCATTCTATCTGGTGTGAGATGGTATCTCATTGTGGTTTTGATTTGCATTTCTCTCATGGCCAGTGATGGTGAGCATTTTTTCACGTGTTTTTTGGCTGCATAAATGTCTTCTTTTGAGGAGTGTCTGTTCATGTCCTTCGCCCACTTTTTGATGGGGTTGTTTGGTGTTTTCTTGTAAATTTGTTGGAGTGCATTGTAGATTCTGGATATTAGCCCTTTGTCAGATGAGTAGGTTGCGAAAATTTTCTCCCATTTTGTAGGTTGCCTGTTCACTCTGACGGTAGTTTCCTTTGCTGTGCAGAAGCTCTTTAGTTTAATTAGATCCCATTTGTCAATTTTGGCTTTTGTTGCCATTGCTTTTGGTGTTTTAGACATGAACTCCTTGCCCATGCCTATGTCCTGAATGGTATTGCCTAGGTTTTCTTCTAGGGTTTTTATGGTTTTAGGTCTAACGTTTAAGTCTTTAATCCATGTTGAGTTGATTTTTGTATAAGGTGTAAGGAAGGGATCCAGTTTCAGCTTTCTACATGTGGCTAGCCAGTTTTCCCAGCACAATTTATTAAATAGGGATTCCTTTCTCCATTTCTTGTTTTCGTCAGGTTTGTCAAAGATCAGATAGTTGTAGATATGTGGCATTATTTCTGACGGCTCTGTTCTGTTCCATTGATCTATATCTCTGTTTTGGTACCAGTACCATGCTGTTTGGGTTACTGTAGCCTTGTAGTATAGTTTGAAGTCAGGTAGCGTGATGCCTCCAGCTTTGTTCTTTTGGCTGAGGATTGACTTGGTGATGCGGGCTCTTTTTTGGTTCCATATGAACTTTAAAGTAGTTTTTTCCAATTCTGTGAAGAAAGTCATTGGTAACTTGGTGGGGATGGCATTGAATCTGTAAATTACCTTGGGAAGGATGGCCATTTTCATGATATTGATTCTTCCTACCCATGAGCATGGAATGTTCTTCCATTTGTTTGTATCCTCTTTTATTTCCTTGAGCAGTGGTTTGTAGTTTTCTCCTTGAAGAGGTCCTTCACATCCCTTGTAAGTTGGATTCCTAGGTATTTTATTCTCTTTGAAGCAATTGTGAATGGGAGTTCACTCATGATTTGGCTCTCTGTTTGTCTGTTATTGATGTATAAGAATGCTTGTGATTTTTGTACATTGATGTTGTATCCTGAGACTTTGCTGAAGTTGCTTATCAGCTTAAGGAGATTTTGGGCTGAGACAATGGGGTTTTCTAGATATACTGTCACGTCATCTGCAAACAGGGAATATTTGACTTCCTTTTCTCCTAATTGAATACCCTTGATTTCCTTCTCTTGCCTAATTGCCCTGGCCAGAACTTCCAACACGATGTTGAATAGAAGTGGTGAGAGAGGGCATCCCTGTCTTGTGCCAGTTTTCAAAGTGAATGCTTCCAGTTTTTGCCCATTCAGTATGATATTGGCTGTGGGTTTGTCATAAATAGCTCTTATTATTTTGAGATACGACCCATCAATACCTAATTTATTGAGAGTTTTTAGCATGAAGGGTTGTTGAATTTTGTCAAAGGCCTTAACTTCATGTAATGAGATAATCATGTGGTTTTTGACTTTGGTTCTGTTTATATGCTGGATTACATTTATTGATTTGCGTATATTGAACCAGCCTTGCATCCCAGGGATGAAGCCCACTTGATCATGGTGGATAAGCTGTTTGATGTGCTGCTGGATTCGGTGTGCCAGTAATTTATTGAGGATTTTTGCATCAATATTCATCAAGGATATTGGTCTAAAATTCTCTTTTTTGGTTGTGTCTCTGCCCAGCTTTGGTATCAGCATGATGCTGGCCTCATAAAATGAGTTAGGAAGGATTCCCTCTTTTTCTATTGATTGGAATAGTTTCTGAAGTAATGGTTCCAGTTCCTCCTTGTACCTCCGGTAGAATTCGGCTGTGAACCCATCTGATCCTGGACTCTTTTTGGTTGGTAAGCCATTGATTATTGCCGCAATTTCAGCTCCTGTTATTAGTCTATTCAGAGATTCAACTTCTTCCTGGTTTAGTCATGGGAGAGTGTATGTGTCGAGGAATTTATACCTTTCTTTTTTTTTTAATTTTTCTTCTTTTTATCATTATTATTATTATTATTATCATTATTATTATTATTATACTTTAGGCTCTATGGTACATGTGCGCAACGTGCAGGTAAGCTACATATGTATACATGTGCCATGCTGGTGCGCTGCACCCACCAACTCGTCATCTAGCATTAGGTATATCTCACAATGCTGTCCCTCCCCCCTCCACCCACGCCACCACAGTCCCCGAAGTGTGATGTTCCCCTTCCTGTGTCCATGTGTTCTCATTGTTCAATTCCCACCTATGAGTGAGAATATGTGGTGTTTGGTTTTTTGTTCTTGCGATAGTTTACTGAGAACGATGATTTCCAATTTCATCCATGTCCCTACAAAGGATATGAACTCATCATTTTTTATGGCTGCCTAGTATTCCATGGTGTATATGTGCCACATTTTCTTAATCCAGTCTATCACTGTTGGACATTTGGGTTGGTTCCAAGTCTTTGCTGTTGTGTATAATGCCGCAATAAACATACGTTTGCATGTGTCTTTATAGCAGCATGATTTATAGTCCTTTGGGTATATACCCAGTAATGGGATGGCTGGGTCAAATGGAATTTCTAGTTCTAGATCCCTGAGGAATCGCCACAATGACCTCCACAAGGGTTGAACTAGTTTACAGTCCCACCAACAGTGTAAAAGTGTTCCTATTTCTCCACATCCTCTCCAGCACCTGTTGTTTCCTGACTTTTTAATGATTGCCATTCTATCTGGTGTGAGATGGTATCTCATTGTGGTTTTGATTTGCATTTCTCTCATGGCCAGTGATGGTGAGCATTTTTTCACGTGTTTTTTGGCTGCATAAATGTCTTCTTTTGAGGAGTGTCTGTTCATGTCCTTCGCCCACTTTTTGATGGGGTTGTTTGGTGTTTTCTTGTAAATTTGTTGGAGTGCATTGTAGATTCTGGATATTAGCCCTTTGTCAGATGAGTAGGTTGCGAAAACTTTCTCCCATTTTGTAGGTTGCCTGTTCACTCTGACGGTAGTTTCCTTTGCTGTGCAGAAGCTCTTTAGTTTAATTAGATCCCATTTGCAATTTTGGCTTTTGTTGCCATTGCTTTTGGTGTTTTAGACATGAACTCCTTGCCCATGCCTATGTCCTGAATGGTACTGCCTAGGATTTCTTCTAGGGTTTTTATGGTTTTAGGTCTAACGTTTAAGTCTTTAATCCATGTTGAGTTGATTTTTGTATAAGGTGTAAGGAAGGGATCCAGTTTCAGCTTTCTACATGTGGCTAGCCAGTTTTCCCAGCACCATTTATTAAATAGGGATTCCTTTCTCCATTTCTTGTTTTTGTCAGGTTTGTCAAAGATCAGATAGTTGTAGATATGTGGCATTATTTCTGACGGCTCTGTTCTGTTCCATTGATCTATATCTCTGTTTTGGTACCAGTACCATGCTGTTTGGGTTACTGTAGCCTTGTAGTATAGTTTGAAGTCAGGTAGCGTGATGCCTCCAGCTTTGTTCTTTTGGCTTAGGATTGACTTGGTGATGCGGGCTCTTTTTTGGTTCCATATGAACTTTAAAGTAGTTTTTTCCAATTCTGTGAAGAAAGTCATTGGTAACTTGGTGGGGATGGCATTGAATCTGCAAATTACCTTGGGAAGGATGGCCATTTTCATGATATTGATTCTTCCTACCCATGAGCATGGAATGTTCTTCCATTTGTTTGTATCCTCTTTTATTTCCTTGAGCAGTGGTTTGTAGTTTTCTCCTTGAAGTGGTCCTTCACATCCCTTGTAAGTTGGAATCCTAGGTATTTTATTCTCTTTGAAGCAATTGTGAATGGGAGCTCACTCATGATTTGGCTCTCTGTTTGTCTGTTATTGATGTATAAGAATGCTTGTGATTTTTGTACATTGATGTTGTATCCTGAGACTTTGCTGAAGTTGCTTATCAGCTTAAGGAGATTTTGGGCTGAGACAATGGGGTTTTCTAGATATACTATCACGTCATCTGCAAACAGGGACAATTTGACTTCCTTTTCTCCTAATTGAATACCCTTGATTTCCTTCTCTTGCCTAATTGCCCTAGCCAGAACTTCCAACACTATGTTGAATAGAAGTGGTGAGAGAGGGCATCCCTGTCTTGTGCCAGTTTTCAAAGTGAATGCTTCCAGTTTTTGCCCATTCAGTATGATATTGGCTGTGGGATTGTCATAAATAGCTCTTATTATTTTGAGATACGACCCATCAATACCTAATTTATTGAGAGTTTTTAGCATGAAGGGTTGTTGAATTTTGTCAAAGGCCTTTACTTCATGTATTGAGATAATCATGTGGTTTTTGACTTTGGTTCTGTTTATATGCTGGATTACATTTATTGATTTGCGTATATTGAACCAGCCTTGCATCCCAGGGATGAAGCCCAATTGATCACGGTGGATAAGCTGTTTGATGTGCTGCTGGATTCGGTTTGCCAGTAATTTATTGAGGATTTTTGCATCAATATTCATCAAGGATATTGGTCTAAAATTCTCTTTTTTGGTTGTGTCTCTGCCCAGCTTTGGTATCAGCATGATGCTGGCCTCATAAAATGAGTTAGGAAGGATTCCCTCTTTCTCTATTGATTGGAATAGTTTCTGAAGTAATGGTTCCTGTTCCTCCTTGTACCTCCGGTAGAATTCGGCTGTGAACCCATCTGATCCTGGACTCTTTTTGGTTGGTAAGCCATTGATTATTGCCGCAATTTCAGCTCCTGTTATTAGTCTATTCAGAGATTCAACTTCTTCCTGGTTTAGTCATGGGAGAGTGTATGTGTCGAGGAATTTATACCTTTCTTTTTTTTTTTAATTTTTCTTCTTTTTATCATTATTATTATTATTATTATCATTATTATTATTATTATACTTTAGGCTCTATGGTACATGTGCGCAACGTGCAGGTAAGCTACATATGTATACATGTGCCATGCTGGTGCGCTGCACCCACCAACTCGTCATCTAGCCTTAGGTATATCTCCCAATGCTGTCCCTCCACCCTCCCCCCACGCCACCACAGTCCCCGAAGTGTGATGTTCCCCTTCCTGTGTCCATGTGTTCTCATTGTTCAATTCCCACCTATGAGTGAGAATATGTGGTGTTTGGTTTTTTGTTCTTGCGATAGTTTACTGAGAACGATGATTTCCAATTTCATCCGTGTCCATACAAAGGATATGAACTCATACTTTTTTATGGGTGCCTGGTATTCCATGGTGTATATGTGCCACATTTTCTTAATCCAGTCTATCACTTTTGGACATTTGGGTTGGTTCCAAGTCTTTGCTGTTGTGTATAATGCCGCAATAAACATACGTGTGCATGTGTCTTTATAGCAGCATGATTTATAGTCCTTTGGGTATTTACCCAGTAATGGGATGGCTGGGTCAAATGGAATTTCTAGTTCTAGATCCCTGAGGAATCACCACAGTGACCTCCACAAGGGTTGAACTAGTTTACAGTCCCACCAACAGTGTAAAAGTGTTCCTATTTCTCCACATCCTCTCCAGCACCTGTTGTTTCCTGACTTTTTAATGATTGCCATTCTATCTGGTGTGAGATGGTATCTCATTGTGGTTTTGATTTGCATTTCTCTCATGGCCAGTGATGGTGAGCATTTTTTCACGTGTTTTTTGGCTGCATAAATGTCTTCTTTTGAGGAGTGTCTGTTCATGTCCTTCGCCCACTTTTTGATGGGGTTGTTTGGTGTTTTCTTGTAAATTTGTTGGAGTGCATTGTAGATTCTGGATATTAGCCCTTTGTCAGATGAGTAGGTTGCGAAAATTTTCTCCCATTTTGTAGGTTGCCTGTTCACTCTGACGGTAGTTTCCTTTGCTGTGCAGAAGCTCTTTAGTTTAATTAGATCCCATTTGTCAATTTTGGCTTTTGTTGCCATTGCTTTTGGTGTTTTAGACATGAACTCCTTGCCCATGCCTATGTCCTGAATGGTATTGCCTAGGTTTTCTTCTAGGGTTTTTATGGTTTTAGGTCTAACGTTTAAGTCTTTAATCCATGTTGAGTTGATTTTTGTATAAGGTGTAAGGAAGGGATCCAGTTTCAGCTTTCTACATGTGGCTAGCCAGTTTTCCCAGCACAATTTATTAAATAGGGATTCCTTTCTCCATTTCTTGTTTTCGTCAGGTTTGTCAAAGATCAGATAGTTGTAGATATGTGGCATTATTTCTGACGGCTCTGTTCTGTTCCATTGATCTATATCTCTGTTTTGGTACCAGTACCATGCTGTTTGGGTTACTGTAGCCTTGTAGTATAGTTTGAAGTCAGGTAGCGTGATGCCTCCAGCTTTGTTCTTTTGGCTGAGGATTGACTTGGTGATGCGGGCTCTTTTTTGGTTCCATATGAACTTTAAAGTAGTTTTTTCCAATTCTGTGAAGAAAGTCATTGGTAACTTGGTGGGGATGGCATTGAATCTGTAAATTACCTTGGGAAGGATGGCCATTTTCATGATATTGATTCTTCCTACCCATGAGCATGGAATGTTCTTCCATTTGTTTGTATCCTCTTTTATTTCCTTGAGCAGTGGTTTGTAGTTTTCTCCTTGAAGAGGTCCTTCACATCCCTTGTAAGTTGGATTCCTAGGTATTTTATTCTCTTTGAAGCAATTGTGAATGGGAGTTCACTCATGATTTGGCTCTCTGTTTGTCTGTTATTGATGTATAAGAATGCTTGTGATTTTTGTACATTGATGTTGTATCCTGAGACTTTGCTGAAGTTGCTTATCAGCTTAAGGAGATTTTGGGCTGAGACAATGGGGTTTTCTAGATATACTGTCACGTCATCTGCAAACAGGGAATATTTGACTTCCTTTTCTCCTAATTGAATACCCTTGATTTCCTTCTCTTGCCTAATTGCCCTGGCCAGAACTTCCAACACGATGTTGAATAGAAGTGGTGAGAGAGGGCATCCCTGTCTTGTGCCAGTTTTCAAAGTGAATGCTTCCAGTTTTTGCCCATTCAGTATGATATTGGCTGTGGGTTTGTCATAAATAGCTCTTATTATTTTGAGATACGACCCATCAATACCTAATTTATTGAGAGTTTTTAGCATGAAGGGTTGTTGAATTTTGTCAAAGGCCTTAACTTCATGTAATGAGATAATCATGTGGTTTTTGACTTTGGTTCTGTTTATATGCTGGATTACATTTATTGATTTGCGTATATTGAACCAGCCTTGCATCCCAGGGATGAAGCCCACTTGATCATGGTGGATAAGCTGTTTGATGTGCTGCTGGATTCGGTGTGCCAGTAATTTATTGAGGATTTTTGCATCAATATTCATCAAGGATATTGGTCTAAAATTCTCTTTTTTGGTTGTGTCTCTGCCCAGCTTTGGTATCAGCATGATGCTGGCCTCATAAAATGAGTTAGGAAGGATTCCCTCTTTTTCTATTGATTGGAATAGTTTCTGAAGTAATGGTTCCAGTTCCTCCTTGTACCTCCGGTAGAATTCGGCTGTGAACCCATCTGATCCTGGACTCTTTTTGGTTGGTAAGCCATTGATTATTGCCGCAATTTCAGCTCCTGTTATTAGTCTATTCAGAGATTCAACTTCTTCCTGGTTTAGTCATGGGAGAGTGTATGTGTCGAGGAATTTATACCTTTCTTTTTTTTTTAATTTTTCTTCTTTTTATCATTATTATTATTATTATTATCATTATTATTATTATTATACTTTAGGCTCTATGGTACATGTGCGCAACGTGCAGGTAAGCTACATATGTATACATGTGCCATGCTGGTGCGCTGCACCCACCAACTCGTCATCTAGCATTAGGTATATCTCACAATGCTGTCCCTCCCCCCTCCACCCACGCCACCACAGTCCCCGAAGTGTGATGTTCCCCTTCCTGTGTCCATGTGTTCTCATTGTTCAATTCCCACCTATGAGTGAGAATATGTGGTGTTTGGTTTTTTGTTCTTGCGATAGTTTACTGAGAACGATGATTTCCAATTTCATCCATGTCCCTACAAAGGATATGAACTCATCATTTTTTATGGCTGCCTAGTATTCCATGGTGTATATGTGCCACATTTTCTTAATCCAGTCTATCACTGTTGGACATTTGGGTTGGTTCCAAGTCTTTGCTGTTGTGTATAATGCCGCAATAAACATACGTTTGCATGTGTCTTTATAGCAGCATGATTTATAGTCCTTTGGGTATATACCCAGTAATGGGATGGCTGGGTCAAATGGAATTTCTAGTTCTAGATCCCTGAGGAATCGCCACAATGACCTCCACAAGGGTTGAACTAGTTTACAGTCCCACCAACAGTGTAAAAGTGTTCCTATTTCTCCACATCCTCTCCAGCACCTGTTGTTTCCTGACTTTTTAATGATTGCCATTCTATCTGGTGTGAGATGGTATCTCATTGTGGTTTTGATTTGCATTTCTCTCATGGCCAGTGATGGTGAGCATTTTTTCACGTGTTTTTTGGCTGCATAAATGTCTTCTTTTGAGGAGTGTCTGTTCATGTCCTTCGCCCACTTTTTGATGGGGTTGTTTGGTGTTTTCTTGTAAATTTGTTGGAGTGCATTGTAGATTCTGGATATTAGCCCTTTGTCAGATGAGTAGGTTGCGAAAACTTTCTCCCATTTTGTAGGTTGCCTGTTCACTCTGACGGTAGTTTCCTTTGCTGTGCAGAAGCTCTTTAGTTTAATTAGATCCCATTTGCAATTTTGGCTTTTGTTGCCATTGCTTTTGGTGTTTTAGACATGAACTCCTTGCCCATGCCTATGTCCTGAATGGTACTGCCTAGGATTTCTTCTAGGGTTTTTATGGTTTTAGGTCTAACGTTTAAGTCTTTAATCCATGTTGAGTTGATTTTTGTATAAGGTGTAAGGAAGGGATCCAGTTTCAGCTTTCTACATGTGGCTAGCCAGTTTTCCCAGCACCATTTATTAAATAGGGATTCCTTTCTCCATTTCTTGTTTTTGTCAGGTTTGTCAAAGATCAGATAGTTGTAGATATGTGGCATTATTTCTGACGGCTCTGTTCTGTTCCATTGATCTATATCTCTGTTTTGGTACCAGTACCATGCTGTTTGGGTTACTGTAGCCTTGTAGTATAGTTTGAAGTCAGGTAGCGTGATGCCTCCAGCTTTGTTCTTTTGGCTTAGGATTGACTTGGTGATGCGGGCTCTTTTTTGGTTCCATATGAACTTTAAAGTAGTTTTTTCCAATTCTGTGAAGAAAGTCATTGGTAACTTGGTGGGGATGGCATTGAATCTGCAAATTACCTTGGGAAGGATGGCCATTTTCATGATATTGATTCTTCCTACCCATGAGCATGGAATGTTCTTCCATTTGTTTGTATCCTCTTTTATTTCCTTGAGCAGTGGTTTGTAGTTTTCTCCTTGAAGTGGTCCTTCACATCCCTTGTAAGTTGGAATCCTAGGTATTTTATTCTCTTTGAAGCAATTGTGAATGGGAGCTCACTCATGATTTGGCTCTCTGTTTGTCTGTTATTGATGTATAAGAATGCTTGTGATTTTTGTACATTGATGTTGTATCCTGAGACTTTGCTGAAGTTGCTTATCAGCTTAAGGAGATTTTGGGCTGAGACAATGGGGTTTTCTAGATATACTATCACGTCATCTGCAAACAGGGACAATTTGACTTCCTTTTCTCCTAATTGAATACCCTTGATTTCCTTCTCTTGCCTAATTGCCCTAGCCAGAACTTCCAACACTATGTTGAATAGAAGTGGTGAGAGAGGGCATCCCTGTCTTGTGCCAGTTTTCAAAGTGAATGCTTCCAGTTTTTGCCCATTCAGTATGATATTGGCTGTGGGATTGTCATAAATAGCTCTTATTATTTTGAGATACGACCCATCAATACCTAATTTATTGAGAGTTTTTAGCATGAAGGGTTGTTGAATTTTGTCAAAGGCCTTTACTTCATGTATTGAGATAATCATGTGGTTTTTGACTTTGGTTCTGTTTATATGCTGGATTACATTTATTGATTTGCGTATATTGAACCAGCCTTGCATCCCAGGGATGAAGCCCAATTGATCACGGTGGATAAGCTGTTTGATGTGCTGCTGGATTCGGTTTGCCAGTAATTTATTGAGGATTTTTGCATCAATATTCATCAAGGATATTGGTCTAAAATTCTCTTTTTTGGTTGTGTCTCTGCCCAGCTTTGGTATCAGCATGATGCTGGCCTCATAAAATGAGTTAGGAAGGATTCCCTCTTTCTCTATTGATTGGAATAGTTTCTGAAGTAATGGTTCCTGTTCCTCCTTGTACCTCCGGTAGAATTCGGCTGTGAACCCATCTGATCCTGGACTCTTTTTGGTTGGTAAGCCATTGATTATTGCCGCAATTTCAGCTCCTGTTATTAGTCTATTCAGAGATTCAACTTCTTCCTGGTTTAGTCATGGGAGAGTGTATGTGTCGAGGAATTTATACCTTTCTTTTTTTTTTTAATTTTTCTTCTTTTTATCATTATTATTATTATTATTATCATTATTATTATTATTATACTTTAGGCTCTATGGTACATGTGCGCAACGTGCAGGTAAGCTACATATGTATACATGTGCCATGCTGGTGCGCTGCACCCACCAACTCGTCATCTAGCCTTAGGTATATCTCCCAATGCTGTCCCTCCACCCTCCCCCCACGCCACCACAGTCCCCGAAGTGTGATGTTCCCCTTCCTGTGTCCATGTGTTCTCATTGTTCAATTCCCACCTATGAGTGAGAATATGTGGTGTTTGGTTTTTTGTTCTTGCGATAGTTTACTGAGAACGATGATTTCCAATTTCATCCGTGTCCATACAAAGGATATGAACTCATACTTTTTTATGGGTGCCTGGTATTCCATGGTGTATATGTGCCACATTTTCTTAATCCAGTCTATCACTTTTGGACATTTGGGTTGGTTCCAAGTCTTTGCTGTTGTGTATAATGCCGCAATAAACATACGTGTGCATGTGTCTTTATAGCAGCATGATTTATAGTCCTTTGGGTATTTACCCAGTAATGGGATGGCTGGGTCAAATGGAATTTCTAGTTCTAGATCCCTGAGGAATCACCACAGTGACCTCCACAAGGGTTGAACTAGTTTACAGTCCCACCAACAGTGTAAAAGTGTTCCTATTTCTCCACATCCTCTCCAGCACCTGTTGTTTCCTGACTTTTTAATGATTGCCATTCTATCTGGTGTGAGATGGTATCTCATTGTGGTTTTGATTTGCATTTCTCTCATGGCCAGTGATGGTGAGCATTTTTTCACGTGTTTTTTGGCTGCATAAATGTCTTCTTTTGAGGAGTGTCTGTTCATGTCCTTCGCCCACTTTTTGATGGGGTTGTTTGGTGTTTTCTTGTAAATTTGTTGGAGTGCATTGTAGATTCTGGATATTAGCCCTTTGTCAGATGAGTAGGTTGCGAAAATTTTCTCCCATTTTGTAGGTTGCCTGTTCACTCTGACGGTAGTTTCCTTTGCTGTGCAGAAGCTCTTTAGTTTAATTAGATCCCATTTGTCAATTTTGGCTTTTGTTGCCATTGCTTTTGGTGTTTTAGACATGAACTCCTTGCCCATGCCTATGTCCTGAATGGCATTGCCTAGGTTTTCTTCTAGGGTTTTTATGGTTTTAGGTCTAACGTTTAAGTCTTTAATCCATGTTGAGTTGATTTTTGTATAAGGTGTAAGGAAGGGATCCAGTTTCAGCTTTCTACATGTGGCTAGCCAGTTTTCCCAGCACCATTTATTAAATAGGGATTCCTTTCTCCATTTCTTGTTTTTGTCAGGTTTGTCAAAGATCAGATAGTTGTAGATATGTGGCATTATTTCTGACGGCTCTGTTCTGTTCCATTGATCTATATCTCTGTTTTGGTACCAGTACCATGCTGTTTGGGTTACTGTAGCCTTGTAGTATAGTTTGAAGTCAGGTAGCGTGATGCCTCCAGCTTTGTTCTTTTGGCTGAGGATTGACTTGGTGATGCGGGCTCTTTTTTGGTTCCATATGAACTTTAAAGTAGTTTTTTCCAATTCTGTGAAGAAAGTCATTGGTAACTTGGTGGGGATGGCATTGAATCTGTAAATTACCTTGGGAAGGATGGCCATTTTCATGATATTGATTCTTCCTACCCATGAGCATGGAATGTTCTTCCATTTGTTTGTATCCTCTTTTATTTCCTTGAGCAGTGGTTTGTAGTTTTCTCCTTGAAGAGGTCCTTCACATCCCTTGTAAGTTGGATTCCTAGGTATTTTATTCTCTTTGAAGCAATTGTGAATGTGAGTTCTCTCATGATTTGGTTCTCTGTTTGTCTGTTATTGATGTATAAGATTGCTTGTGATTTTTGTACATTGATGTTGTATCCTGAGACTTTGCTGAAGTTGCTTATCAGCTTAAGGAGATTTTGGGCTGAGACAATGGGGTTTTCTAGATATACTATCACGTCTTCTGCAAACAGGGAAAATTTGACTTCCTTTTCTCCTAATTGAATACCCTTGATTTCCTTCTCTTGCCTAATTGCCCTGGCCAGAACTTCCAACACTATGTTGAATAGAAGTGGTGAGAGAGGGCATCCCAGTCTTGTGCCAGTTTTCAAAGTGAATGCTTCCAGTTTTTGCCCATTCAGTATGATATTGGCTGTGGGTTTGTCATAAATAGCTCTTATTATTTTGAGATACGACCCATCAATACCTAATTTATTGAGAGTTTTTAGCATGAAGGGTTGTTGAATATTGTCAAAGGCCTTTACTTCATGTATTGAGATAATCATGTGGTTTTTGACTTTGATTCTGTTTATATGCTGGATTACATTTATTGATTTGCGTATATTGAACCAGCCTTGCATCCCAGGGATGAAGCCCACTTGATCATGGTGGATAAGCTGTTTGATGTACTGCTGGATTCGGTTTGCCAGTAATTTATTGAGGATTTTTGTATCAATATTCATCAAGGATATTGGTCTAAAATTCTCTTTTTTGGTTGTGTCTCTGCCCAGCTTTGGTATCAGCATGATGCTGGCCTCATAAAATGAGTTAGGAAGGATTCCCTCTTTCTCTATTGATTGGAATAGTTTCTGAAGTAATGGTTCCAGTTCCTCCTTGTACCTCCGGTAGAATTCGGCTGTGAACCCATCTGATCCTGGACTCTTTTTGGTTGGTAAGCCATTGATTATTGCCGCAATTTCAGCTCCTGTTATTAGTCTATTCAGAGATTCAACTTCTTCCTGGTTTAGTCATGGGAGAGTGTATGTGTCGAGGAATTTATACCTTTCTTTTTTTTTTTTAATTTTTCTTCTTTTTATCATTATTATTATTATTATTATCATTATTATTATTATTATACTTTAGGCTCTATGGTACATGTGCGCAACGTGCAGGTAAGCTACATATGTCTACATGTGCCATGCTGCTGCGCTGCACCCACCAACTCGTCATCTAGCATTAGGTATATCTCCCAATGCTGTCCCTCCCCCCTCCCCCCACGCCACCACAGTCCCCGAAGTGTGATGTTCCCCTTCCTGTGTCCATGTGTTCTCATTGTTCAATTCCCACCTATGAGTGAGAATATGTGGTGTTTGGTTTTTTGTTCTTGCGATAGTTTACTGAGAACGATGATTTCCAATTTCATCCATGTCCCTACCAAGGATATGAACTCATCCTTTTTTATGGGTGCCTTGTATTCCATGGTGTATATTTGCCACATTTTCTTAATCCAGTCTATCACTGTTGGACATTTGGGTTGGTTCCAATCTTTGCTGTTGTGTATAATGCCGCAATAAACATACGTGTGCATGTGTCTTTATAGCAGCATGATTTATAGTCCTTTGGGTATATACCCAGTAATGGGATGGCTGGGTCAAATGGAATTTCTAGTTCTAGATCCCTGAGGAATCGCCACAGTGACCTCCACAAGGGTTGAACTAGTTTACAGTCCCACCAACAGTGTAAAAGTGTTCCTATTTCTCCACATCCTCTCCAGCACCTGTTGTTTCCTGACTTTTTAATGATTGCCATTCTATCTGGTGTGAGATGGTATCTCATTGTGGTTTTGATTTGCATTTCTCTCATGGCCAGTGATGGTGAGCATTTTTTCACGTGTTTTTTGGCTGCATAAATGTCTTCTTTTGAGGAGTGTCTGTTCATGTCCTTCGCCCACTTTTTGATGGGGTTTTTTGGTGTTTTCTTGTAAATTTGTTGGAGTGCATTGTAGATTCTGGATATTAGCCCTTTGTCAGATGAGTAGGTTGCGAAAATTTTCTCCCATTTTGTAGGTTGCCTGTTCACTCTGACGGTAGTTTCCTTTGCTGTGCAGAAGCTCTTTAGTTTAATTAGATCCCATTTGTCAATTTTGGCTTTTGTTGCCATTGCTTTTGGTGTTTTAGACATGAACTCCTTGCCCATGCCTATGTCCTGAATGGCATTGCCTAGGTTTTCTTCTAGGGTTTTTATGGTTTTAGGTCTAACGTTTAAGTCTTTAATCCATGTTGAGTTGATTTTTGTATAAGGTGTAAGGAAGGGATCCAGTTTCAGCTTTCTACATGTGGCTAGCCAGTTTTCCCAGCACCATTTATTAAATAGGGATTCCTTTCTCCATTTCTTGTTTTTGTCAGGTTTGTCAAAGATCAGATAGTTGTAGATATGTGGCATTATTTCTGACGGCTCTGTTCTGTTCCATTGATCTATATCTCTGTTTTGGTACCAGTACCATGCTGTTTGGGTTACTGTAGCCTTGTAGTATAGTTTGAAGTCAGGTAGCGTGATGCCTCCAGCTTTGTTCTTTTGGCTGAGGATTGACTTGGTGATGCGGGCTCTTTTTTGGTTCCATATGAACTTTCAAGTAGTTTTTTCTAATTCTGTGAAGAAAGTCATTGGTAACTTGGTGGGGATGGCATTGAATCTGTAAATTACTTTGGGAAGGATGGCCATTTTCATGATATTGATTCTTCCTACCCATGAGCATGGAATGTTCTTCCATTTGTTTGTATCCTCTTTTATTTCCTTGAGCAGTGGTTTGTAGTTTTCTCCTTGAAGAGGTCCTTCACATCCCTTGTAAGTTGGATTCCTAGGTATTTTATTCTCTTTGAAGCAATTGTGAATGGGAGTTCACTCATGATTTGGTTCTCTGTTTGTCTGTTATTGATGTATAAGATTGCTTGTGATTTTTGTACATTGATGTTGTATCCTGAGACTTTGCTGAAGTTGCTTATCAGCTTAAGGAGATTTTGGGCTGAGACAATGGGGTTTTCTAGATATACTATCACGTCTTCTGCAAACAGGGAAAATTTGACTTCCTTTTCTCCTAATTGAATAGCCTTGATTTCCTTCTCTTGCCTAATTGCCCTGGCCAGAACTTCCAACACTATGTTGAATAGAAGTGGTGAGAGAGGGCATCCCTGTCTTGTGCCAGTTTTCAAAGTGAATGCTTCCAGTTTTTGCCCATTCAGTATGATATTGGCTGTGGGTTTGTCATAAATAGCTCTTATTATTTTGAGATACGACCCATCAATACCTAATTTATTGAGAGTTTTTAGCATGAAGGGTTGTTGAATTTTGTCAAAGGCCTTTACTTCATGTATTGAGATAATCATGTGGTTTTTGACTTTGGTTCTGTTTATATGCTGGATTACATTTATTGATTTGCGTATATTGAACCAGCCCTGCATCCCAGGGATGAAGCCCACTTGATCATGGTGGATAAGCTGTTTGATGTACTGCTGGATTCGGTTTGCCAGTAATTTATTGAGGATTTTTGTATCAATATTCATCAAGGATATTGGTCTAAAATTCTCTTTTTTGGTTGTGTCTCTGCCCAGCTTTGGTATCAGCATGATGCTGGCCTCATAAAATGAGTTAGGAAGGATTCCCTCTTTCTCTATTGATTGGAATAGTTTCTGAAGTAATGGTTCCAGTTCCTCTTTGTACCTCCGGTAGAATTCGGCTGTGAACCCATCTGATCCTGGACTCTTTTTGGTTGGTAAGCCATTGATTATTGCCGCAATTTCAGCTCCTGTTATTAGTCTATTCAGAGATTCAACTTCTTCCTGGTTTAGTCATGGGAGAGTGTATGTGTCGAGGAATTTATACCTTTCTTTTTTTTTTTTAATTTTTCTTCTTTTTATCATTATTATTATTATTATCATTATTATTATTATTATACTTTAGGCTCTATGGTACATGTGCGCAACGTGCAGGTAAGCTACATATGTCTACATGTGCCATGCTGCTGCGCTACACCCACCAACTCGTCATCTAGCATTAGGTATATCTCCCAATGCTGTCCCTCCCCCCTCCCCCCACGCCACCACAGTCCCCGAAGTGTGATGTTCCCCTTCCTGTGTCCATGTGTTCTCATTGTTCAATTCCCACCTATGAGTGAGAAGATGTGGTGTTTGGTTTTTTGTTCTTGCGATAGTTTACTGAGAACGATGATTTCCAATTTCATCCATGTACCTACAAAGGATATGAACTCATCCTTTTTTATGGCTGCCTCGTATTCCATGGTGTATATGTGCCACATTTTCTTAATCCAGTCTATCACTGTTGGACATTTGGGTTGGTTCCAAGTCTTTGATGTTGTGTATAATGCCGCAATAAACATACGTGTGCATGTGTCTTTATAGCAGCATGATTTATAGTCCTTTGGGTATATACCCAGTAATGGGATGGCTGGGTCAAATGGAATTTCTAGTTCTAGATCCCTGAGGAATCGCCACAGTGACCTCCACAAGGGTTGAACTAGTTTACAGTCCCACCAACAGTGTAAAAGTGTTCCTATTTCTCCACATCCTCTCCAGCACCTGTTGTTTCCTGACTTTTTAATGATTGCCATTCTATCTGGTGTGAGACGGTATCTCATTGTGGTTTTGATTTGCATTTCTCTCATGGCCAGTGATGGTGAGCATTTTTTCACGTGTTTTTTGGCTGCATAAATGTCTTCTTTTGAGGAGTGTCTGTTCATGTCCTTCGCCCACTTTTTGATGGGGTTGTTTGGTGTTTTCTTGTAAATTTGTTGGAGTGCATTGTAGATTCTGGATATTAGCCCTTTGTCAGATGAGTAGGTTGCGAAAATTTTCTCCCATTTTGTAGGTTGCCTGTTCACTCTGACGGTAGTTTCCTTTGCTGTGCAGAAGCTCTTTAGTTTAATTAGATCCCATTTGTCAATTTTGGCTTTTGTTGCCATTGCTTTTGGTGTTTTAGACATGAACTCCTTGCCCATGCCTATGTCCTGAATGGCATTGCCTAGGTTTTCTTCTAGGGTTTTTATGGTTTTAGGTCTAACGTTTAAGTCTTTAATCCATGTTGAGTTGATTTTTGTATAAGGTGTAAGGAAGGGATCCAGTTTCAGCTTTCTACATGTGGCTATCCAGTTTTCCCAGCACCATTTATTAAATAGGGATTCCTTTCTCCATTTCTTGTTTTTGTCAGGTTTGTCAAAGATCAGATAGTTGTAGATATGTGGCATTATTTCTGACGGCTCTGTTCTGTTCCATTGATCTATATCTCTGTTTTGGTACCAGTACCATGCTGTTTGGGTTACTGTAGCCTTGTAGTATAGTTTGAAGTCAGGTAGCGTGATTCCTCCAGCTTTGTTCTTTTGGCTGAGGATTGACTTGGTGATGCGGGCTCTTTTTTGGTTCCATATGAACTTTAAAGTAGTTTTTTCCAATTCTGTGAAGAAAGTCATTGGTAACTTGGTGGGGATGGCATTGAATCTGTAAATTACCTTGGGAAGGATGGCCATTTTCATGATATTGATTCTTCCTACCCATGAGCATGGAATGTTCTTCCATTTGTTTGTATCCTCTTTTATTTCCTTGAGCAGTGGTTTGTAGTTTTCTCCTTGAAGAGGTCCTTCACATCCCTTGTAAGTTGGATTCCTAGGTATTTTATTCTCTTTGAAGCAATTGTGAATGTGAGTTCTCTCATGATTTGGTTCTCTGTTTGTCTGTTATTGATGTATAAGATTGCTTGTGATTTTTGTACATTGATGTTGTATCCTGAGACTTTGCTGAAGTTGCTTATCAGCTTAAGGAGATTTTGGGCTGAGACAATGGGGTTTTCTAGATATACTATCACGTCTTCTGCAAACAGGGAAAATTTGACTTCCTTTTCTCCTAATTGAATACCCTTGATTTCCTTCTCTTGCCTAATTGCCCTGGCCAGAACTTCCAACACTATGTTGAATAGAAGTGGTGAGAGAGGGCATCCCTGTCTTGTGCCAGTTTTCAAAGTGAATGCTTCCAGTTTTTGCCCATTCAGTATGATATTGGCTGTGGGTTTGTCATAAATAGCTCTTATTATTTTGAGATACGACCCATCAATACCTAATTTATTGAGAGTTTTTAGCATGAAGGGTTGTTGAATTTTGTCAAAGGCCTTTACTTCATGTATTGAGATAATCATGTGGTTTTTGACTTTGGTTCTGTTTATATGCTGGATTACATTTATTGATTTGCGTATATTGAACCAGCCTTGCATCCCAGGGATGAAGCCCACTTGATCATGGTGGATAAGCTGTTTGATGTACTGCTGGATTCGGTTTGCCAGTAATTTATTGAGGATTTTTGTATCAATATTCATCAAGGATATTGGTCTAAAATTCTCTTTTTTGGTTGTGTCTCTGCCCAGCTTTGGTATCAGCATGATGCTGGCCTCATAAAATGAGTTAGGAAGGATTCCCTCTTTCTCTATTGATTGGAATAGTTTCTGAAGTAATGGTTCCAGTTCCTCCTTGTACCTCCGGTAGAATTCGGCTGTGAACCCATCTGATCCTGGACTCTTTTTGGTTGGTAAGCCATTGATTATTGCCGCAATTTCAGCTCCTGTTATTAGTCTATTCAGAGATTCAACTTCTTCCTGGTTTAGTCATGGGAGAGTGTATGTGTCGAGGAATTTATACCTTTCTTTTTTTTTTTAATTTTTCTTCTTTTTATCATTATTATTATTATTATTATCATTATTATTATTATTATACTTTAGGCTCTATGGTACATGTGCGCAACGTGCAGGTAAGCTACATATGTCTACATGTGCCATGCTGCTGCGCTGCACCCACCAACTCGTCATCTAGCATTAGGTATATCTCCCAATGCTGTCCCTCCCCCCTCCCCCCACGCCACCACAGTCCCCGAAGTGTGATGTTCCCCTTCCTGTGTCCATGTGTTCTCATTGTTCAATTCCCACCTATGAGTGAGAATATGTGGTGTTTGGTTTTTTGTTCTTGCGATAGTTTACTGAGAACGATGATTTCCAATTTCATCCATGTCCCTACAAAGGATATGAACTCATCCTTTTTTATGGGTGCCTTGTATTCCATGGTGTATATTTGCCACATTTTCTTAATCCAGTCTATCACTGTTGGACATTTGGGTTGGTTCCAATCTTTGCTGTTGTGTATAATGCCGCAATAAACATACGTGTGCATGTGTCTTTATAGCAGCATGATTTATAGTCCTTTGGGTATATACCCAGTAATGGGATGGCTGGGTCAAATGGAATTTCTAGTTCTAGATCCCTGAGGAATCGCCACAGTGACCTCCACAAGGGTTGAACTAGTTTACAGTCCCACCAACAGTGTAAAAGTGTTCCTATTTCTCCACATCCTCTCCAGCACCTGTTGTTTCCTGACTTTTTAATGATTGCCATTCTATCTGGTGTGAGATGGTATCTCATTGTGGTTTTGATTTGCATTTCTCTCATGGCCAGTGATGGTGAGCATTTTTTCACGTGTTTTTTGGCTGCATAAATGTCTTCTTTTGAGGAGTGTCTGTTCATGTCCTTCGCCCACCTTTTGATGGGGTTGTTTGGTGTTTTCTTGTAAATTTGTTGGAGTGCATTGTAGATTCTGGATATTAGCCCTTTGTCAGATGAGTAGGTTGCGAAAATTTTCTCCCATTTTGTAGGTTGCCTGTTCACTCTGACGGTAGTTTCCTTTGCTGTGCAGAAGCTCTTTAGTTTAATTAGATCCCATTTGTCAATTTTGGCTTTTGTTGCCATTGCTTTTGGTGTTTTAGACATGAACTCCTTGCCCATGCCTATGTCCTGAATGGCATTGCTTAGGTTTTCTTCTAGGGTTTTTATGGTTTTAGGTCTAACGTTTAAGTCTTTAATCCATGTTGAGTTGATTTTCCTATAAGGTGTAAGGAAGGGATCCAGTTTCAGCTTTCTACATGTGGCTAGCCAGTTTTCCCAGCACCATTTATTAAATAGGGATTCCTTTCTCCATTTCTTGTTTTTGTCAGGTTTGTCAAAGATCAGATAGTTGTAGATATGTGGCATTATTTCTGACGGCTCTGTTCTGTTCCATTGATCTATATCTCTGTTTTGGTTCCAGTACCATGCTGTTTGGGTTACTGTAGCCTTGTAGTATAGTTTGAAGTCAGGTAGCGTGATTCCTCCAGCTTTGTTCTTTTGGCTGAGGATTGACTTGGTGATGCGGGCTCTTTTTTGGTTCCATATGAACTTTAAAGTAGTTTTTTCCAATTCTGTGAAGAAAGTCATTGGTAACTTGGTGGGGATGGCATTGAATCTTTAAATTACCTTGGGAAGGATGGCCATTTTCATGATATTGATTCTTCCTACCCATGAGCATGGAATGTTCTTCCATTTGTTTGTATCCTCTTTTATTTCCTTGAGCAGTGGTTTGTAGTTTTCTCCTTGAAGAGGTCCTTCACATCCCTTGTAAGTTGGATTCCTAGGTATTTTATTCTCTTTGAAGCAATTGTGAATGGGAGTTCACTCATGATTTGGCTCTCTGTTTGTCTGTTATTGATGTATAAGAATGCTTGTGATTTTTGTACATTGATGTTGTATCCTGAGACTGCTGAAGTTGCTTATCAGCTTAAGGAGATTTTGGGCTGAGACAATGGGGTTTTCTAGATATACTATCACGTCATCTGCAAACAGGGACAATTTGACTTCCTTTTCTCCTAATTGAATACCCTTGATTTCCTTCTCTTGCCTAATTGCCCTGGCCAGAACTTCCAACACTATGTTGAATAGAAGTGGTGAGAGAGGGCATCCCTGTCTTGTGCCAGTTTTCAAAGTGAATGCTTCCAGTTTTTGCCCATTCAGTATGATATTGGCTGTGGGTTTGTCATAAATAGCTCTTATTATTTTGAGATACGACCCATCAATACCTAATTTATTGAGAGTTTTTAGCATGAAGGGTTGTTGAATTTTGTCAAAGGCCTTTACTTTATGTATTGAGACAATCATGTGGTTTTTGACTTTGGTTCTGTTTATATGCTGGATTACATTTATTGATTTGCGTATATTGAACCAGCCTTGCATCCCAGGGATGAAGCCCACTTGATCATGGTGGATAAGCTGTTTGATGTGCTGCTGGATTCGGTTTGCCAGTAATTTATTGAGGATTTTTGCATCAATATTCATCAAGGATATTGGTCTAAAATTCTCTTTTTTGGTTGTGTCTCTGCCCAGCTTTGGTATCAGCATGATGCTGGCCTCATAAAATGAGTTAGGAAGGATTCCCTCTTTCTCTATTGATTGGAATAGTTTCTGAAGTAATGGTTCCAGTTCCTCCTTGTACCTCCGGTAGAATTCGGCTGTGAACCCATCTGATCCTGGACTCTTTTTGGTTGGTAAGCCATTGATTATTGCCGCAATTTCAGCTCCTGTTATTAGTCTATTCAGAGATTCAACTTCTTCCTGGTTTAGTCATGGGAGAGTGTATGTGTCGAGGAATTTATACCTTTCTTGTTTTCTTTAATTTTTCTTCTTTTTATCATTATTATTATTATTATTATCATTATTATTATTATTATACTTTAGGCTCTATGGTACATGTGCGCAACGTGCAGGTAAGCTACATATGTCTACATGTGCCATGCTGCTGCGCTGCACCCACCAACTCGTCATCTAGCATTAGGTATATCTCCCAATGCTGTCCCTCCCCCCTCCCCCCACGCCACCACAGTCCCCGAAGTGTGATGTTCCCCTTCCTGTGTCCATGTGTTCTCATTGTTCAATTCCCACCTATGAGTGAGAATATGTGGTGTTTGGTTTTTTGTTCTTGCGATGGTTTACTGAGAACGATGATTTCCAATTTCATCCATGTCCCTACAAAGGATATGAACTCATCCTTTTTTATGGCTGCCTGGTATTCCATGGTGTATATGTGCCACATTTTCTTAATCCAGTCTATCACTGTTGGACATTTGGGTTGGTTCCAAGTCTTTGCTGTTGTGTATAATGCCGAAATAAACATACGTGTGCATGTGTCTTTATAGCAGCATGATTTATAGTCCTTTGGGTATATACCCAGTAATGGGATGGCTGGGTCAAATGGAATTTCTAGTTCTAGATCCCTGAGGAATCGCCACAGTGACCTCCACAAGGGTTGAACTAGTTTACAGTCCCACCTACAGTGTAAAAGTGTTCCTATTTCTCCACATCCTCTCCAGCACCTGTTGTTTCCTGACTTTTTAATGATTGCCATTCTATCTGGTGTGAGATGGTATCTCATTGTGGTTTTGATTTGCATTTCTCTCATGGCCAGTGATGGTGAGCATTTTTTCACGTGTTTTTTCGCTGCATAAATTTCTTCTTTTGAGGAGTGTCTGTTCATGTCCTTCGCCCACTTTTTGATGGGGTTGTTTGGTGTTTTCTTGTAAATTTGTTGGAGTGCATTGTAGATTCTGGATATTAGCCCTTTGTCAGATGAGTAGGTTGCGAAAATTTTCTCCCATTTTGTAGGTTGCCTGTTCACTCTGACGGTAGTTTCCTTTGCTGTGCAGAAGCTCTTTAGTTTAATTAGATCCCATTTGTCAATTTTGGCTTTTGTTGCCATTGCTTTTGGTGTTTTAGACATGAAGTCCTTGCCCATGCCTATGTCCTGAATGGTATTGCCTAGGGTTTCTTCTAGGGTTTTTATGGTTTTAGGTCTAACGTTTAAGTCTTTAATCCATGTTGAGTTGATTTTTGTATAAGGTGTAAGGAAGGGATCCAGTTTCAGCTTTCTACATGTGGCTAGCCAGTTTTCCCAGCACCATTTATTAAATAGGGATTCCTTTCTCCATTTCTTGTTTTTGTCAGGTTTGTCAAAGATCAGATAGTTGTAGATATGTGGCATTATTTCTGACGGCTCTGTTCTGTTCCATTGATCTATATCTCTGTTTTGGTACCAGTACCATGCTGTTTGGGTTACTGTAGCCTTGTAGTATAGTTTGAAGTCAGGTAGCGTGATGCCTCCAGCTTTGTTCTTTTGGCTGAGGATTGACTTGGTGATGCGGGCTCTTTTTTGGTTCCATATGAACTTTAAAGTAGTTTTTTCCAATTCTGTGAAGAAAGTCATTGGTAACTTGGTGGGGATGGCATTGAATCTGTAAATTACCTTGGGAAGGATGGCCATTTTCATGATATTGATTCTTCCTACCCATGAGCATGGAATGTTCTTCCATTTGTTTGTATCCTCTTTTATTTCCTTGAGCAGTGGTTTGTAGTTTTCTCCTTGAAGAGGTCCTTCACATCCCTTGTAAGTTGGATTCCTAGGTATTTTATTCTCTTTGAAGCAATTGTGAATGGGAGTTCACTCATGATTTGGCTCTCTGTTTGTCTGTTATTGATGTATAAGAATGCTTGTGATTTTTGTACATTGATGTTGTATCCTGAGACTTTGCTGAAGTTGCTTATCAGCTTAAGGAGATTTTGGGCTGAGACAATGGGGTTTTCTAGATATACTATCACGTCATCTGCAAACAGGGACAATTTGACTTCCTTTTCTCCTAATTGAATACCCTTGATTTCCTTCTCTTGCCTTATTGCCCTGGCCAGAACTTCCAACACTATGTTGAATAGAAGTGGTGAGAGAGGGCATCCCTGTCTTGTGCCAGTTTTCAAAGTGAATGCTTCCAGTTTTTGGCCATTCAGTATGATATTGGCTGTGGGTTTGTCATAAATAGCTCTTATTATTTTGAGATACGACCCATCAATACCTAATTTATTGAGAGTTTTTAGCATGAAGGGTTGTGGAATTTTGTCAAAGGCCTTTTCTTCATGTATTGAGATAATCATGTGATTTTTGACTTTGGTTCTGTTTATATGCTGGATTACATTTATTGATTTGCGTATATTGAACCAGCCTTGCATCCCAGGGATGAAGCCCACTTGGTCACGTTGGATAAGCTGTTTGATGTGCTGCTGTGTTCGGTTTGCCAGTAATTTATTGAGGATTTTTGCATCAATATTCATCAAGGATATTGCTCTAAAATTCTCTTTATTGGTTGTGTCTCTGCGCAGATTTAGTATCAGCATGATGCTGGCCTCATAAAATGAGTTAGGAAGGATTCCCTCTTTTTCTATTGATTGGAATAGTTTCTGAAGTAATGGTTCCAGTTCCTCCATGTACCTCTGGTAGAATTCGGCTGTGAACCCACCTGATCCTGGACTCTTTTTGGTTGGTAAGCTATTGATTATTGCCGCAATTTCAGCTCCTGTTATTAGTCTATTCAGAGATTCAACTTCTTCCTGGTTTAGTCATGGGAGAGTGTATGTCGAGGAATTTATACCTTTCTTTTTTTTTTCTTTTTTTTCTTTTTATCATTATTATTCTAATTAGTATTATCATTATTATTATTATTATACTTTAGGCTCTATGGTACATGTGCACAACGTGCAGGTAAGCTACATAAGTATACATGTGCCATGCTGGTGCGCTGTACCCACCAACTCGTCATCTAGCATTAGGTATATCTCCCAATGCTGTCCCTCCCCGCTCCCCCCACGCCACAACAGTCCCCGAAGTGTGATGTTCCCCTTCCTGTGTCCATGTGTTCTCATTGTTCAATTCCCACCTATGAGTGAGAATATGTGGTGTTTGGTTTTTTGTTCTTGTGATAGTTTACTGAGAACGATGATTTCCAATTTCATCCATGTCCCTACAAAGGATATGAACTCATCCTTTTTTATGGCTGCCTAGTATTCCATGGTGTATATGTGCCACATTTTCTTAATCCAGTCTATCACTGTTGGACATTTGGGTTGGTTCCAAGTCTTTGCTGTTGTGTATAATGCTGCAATAAACATACGTGTGCATGTGTCTTTATAGCAGCATGATTTATAGTCCCTTGGGTATATACCCAGCAATGGGATGGCTGGATCAAATGGAATTTCTAGTTCTAGATCCCTGAGGAATCGCCACAGTGACCTCCACAAGGGTTGAACTAGTTTACCGTCCCACCGACAGTGTAAAAGTGTTCCTATTTCTCCACATCCTCTCCAGCACCTGTTGTTTCCTGACTTTTTAATGATTGCCATTCTATCTGGTGTGAGATGGTATCTCATTGTGGTTTTGATTTGCATTTCTCTCATGGCCAGTGATGGTGAGCATTTTTTCACGTGTTTTTTGGCTGCATAAATGTCTTCTTTTGAGGAGTGTCTGTTCATGTCCTTTGCCCACTTTTTGATGGGGTTTTTTGGTGTTTACTTGTAAATTTGTTAGAGTGCATTGTAGATTCTGGATATTAGCCCTTTGTCAGATGAGTAGGTTGCGAAAATTTTCTCCCATTTTGTAGGTTGCCTGTTCACTCTGACGGTAGTTTCCTTTGCTGTGCAGAAGCTCTTTAGTTTAATTAGATCCCATTTGTCAATTTTAGATTTTGTTGCCATTGCTTTTGGTGTTTTAGACATGAAGTCCTTGCCCATGCCTATGTCCTGAATGGTATTGCCTAGGTTTTCTTCTAGGGTTTTTATGGTTTTAGGTCTAACGTTTAAGTCTTTAATCCATGTTGAGTTGATTTTTGTATAAGGTGTAAGGAAGGGATCCAGTTTCAGCTTTCTACATGTGGCTAGCCAGTTTTCCCAGCACCATTTATTAAATAGGGATTCCTTTCTCCATTTCTTGTTTTTGTCAGGTTTGTCAAAGATCAGATAGTTGTAGATATGTGGCATTATTTCTGACGGCTCTGTTCTGTTCCATTGATCTATATCTCTGTTTTGGTACCAGTACCATGCTGTTTGGGTTACTGTAGCCTTGTAGTATAGTTTGAAGTCAGGTAGCGTGATTCCTCCAGCTTTGTTCTTTTGGCTGAGAATTGACTTGGTGATGCGGGCTCTTTTTTGGTTCCATATGAACTTTAAAGTAGTTTTTTCCAATTCTGTGAAGAAAGTCATTTGTAACTTGGTGGGGATGGCATTGAATCTGTAAATTACCTTGGGAAGGATGGCCATTTTCATGATATTGATTCTTCCTACCCATGAGCATGGAATGTTCTTCCATTTGTTTGTATCCTCTTTTATTTCCTTGAGCAGTGGTTTGTAGTTTTCTCCTTGAAGAGGTCCTTCACATCCCTTGTAAGTTGGATTCCTAGGTATTTTATTCTCTTTGAAGCAATTGTGAATGGGAGTTCACTCATGATTTGGCTCTCTGTTTGTCTGTTATTGATGTATAAGATTGCTTGTGATTTTTGTACATTGATGTTGTATCCTGAGACTTTGCTGAAGTTGCTTATCAGCTTAAGGAGATTTTGGGCTGAGACAATGGGGTTTTCTAGATATACTATCACGTCTTCTGCAAACAGGGAAAATTTGACTTCCTTTTCTCCTAATTGAATACCCTTGATTTCCTTCTCTTGCCTAATTGCCCTGGCCAGAACTTCCAACACTATGTTGAATAGAAGTGGTGAGAGAGGGCATCCCTGTCTTGTGCCAGTTTTCAAAGTGAATGCTTCCAGTTTTTGCCCATTCAGTATGATATTGGCTGTGGGTTTGTCATAAATAGCTCTTATTATTTTGAGATACGACCCATCAATACCTAATTTATTGAGAGTTTTTAGCATGAAGGGTTGTTGAATTTTGTCAAAGGCCTTTACTTCATGTATTGAGATAATCATGTGGTTTTTGACTTTGGTTCTGTTTATATGCTGGATTACATTTATTGATTTGCGTATATTGAACCAGCCTTGCATCCCAGGGATGAAGCCCACTTGATCATGGTGGATAAGCTGTTTGATGTGCTGCTGGATTCGGTTTGCCAGTAATTTATTGAGGATTTTTGCATCAATATTCATCAAGGATATTGGTCTAAAATTCTCTTTTTTGGTTGTGTCTCTGCCCAGCTTTGGTATCAGCATGATGCTGGCCTCATAAAATGAGTTAGGAAGGATTCCCTCTTTCTCTATTGATTGGAATAGTTTCTGAAGTAATGGTTCCAGTTCCTCCTTGTACCTCCGGTAGAATTCGGCTGTGAACCCATCTGATCCTGGACTCTTTTTGGTTGGTAAGCCATTGATTATTGCCGCAATTTCAGCTCCTGTTATTAGTCTATTCAGAGATTCAACTTCTTCCTGGTTTAGTCATGGGAGAGTGTATGTGTCGAGGAATTTATACCTTTCTTGTTTTCTTTAATTTTTCTTCTTTTTATCATTATTATTATTATTATTATCATTATTATTATTATTATACTTTAGGCTCTATGGTACATGTGCGCAACGTGCAGGTAAGCTACATATGTCTACATGTGCCATGCTGCTGCGCTGCACCCACCAACTCGTCATCTAGCATTAGGTATATCTCCCAATGCTGTCCCTCCCCCCTCCCCCCACGCCACCACAGTCCCCGAAGTGTGATGTTCCCCTTCCTGTGTCCATGTGTTCTCATTGTTCAATTCCCACCTATGAGTGAGAATATGTGGTGTTTGGTTTTTTGTTCTTGCGATGGTTTACTGAGAACGATGATTTCCAATTTCATCCATGTCCCTACAAAGGATATGAACTCATCCTTTTTTATGGCTGCCTGGTATTCCATGGTGTATATGTGCCACATTTTCTTAATCCAGTCTATCACTGTTGGACATTTGGGTTGGTTCCAAGTCTTTGCTGTTGTGTATAATGCCGAAATAAACATACGTGTGCATGTGTCTTTATAGCAGCATGATTTATAGTCCTTTGGGTATATACCCAGTAATGGGATGGCTGGGTCAAATGGAATTTCTAGTTCTAGATCCCTGAGGAATCGCCACAGTGACCTCCACAAGGGTTGAACTAGTTTACAGTCCCACCAACAGTGTAAAAGTGTTCCTATTTCTCCACATCCTCTCCAGCACCTGTTGTTTCCTGACTTTTTAATGATTGCCATTCTATCTGGTGTGAGATGGTATCTCATTGTGGTTTTGATTTGCATTTCTCTCATGGCCAGTGATGGTGAGCATTTTTTCACGTGTTTTTTCGCTGCATAAATTTCTTCTTTTGAGGAGTGTCTGTTCATGTCCTTCGCCCACTTTTTGATGGGGTTGTTTGGTGTTTTCTTGTAAATTTGTTGGAGTGCATTGTAGATTCTGGATATTAGCCCTTTGTCAGAAGAGTAGGTTGCGAAAATTTTCTCCCATTTTGTAGGTTGCCTGTTCACTCTGACGGTAGTTTCCTTTGCTGTGCAGAAGCTCTTTAGTTTAATTAGATCCCATTTGTCAATTTTGGCTTTTGTTGCCATTGCTTTTGGTGTTTTAGACATGAAGTCCTTGCCCATGCCTATGTCCTGAATGGTATTGCCTAGGGTTTCTTCTAGGGTTTTTATGGTTTTAGGTCTAACATTTAAGTCTTTAATCCATGTTGAGTTGATTTTTGTATAAGGTGTAAGGAAGGGATCCAGTTTCAGCTTTCTACATGTGGCTAGCCAGTTTTCCCAGCACCATTTATTAAATAGGGATTCCTTTCTCCATTTCTTGTTTTTGTCAGGTTTGTCAAAGATCAGATAGTTGTAGATATGTGGCATTATTTCTGACGGCTCTGTTCTGTTCCATTGATCTATATCTCTGTTTTGGTACCAGTACCATGCTGTTTGGGTTACTGTAGCCTTGTAGTATAGTTTGAAGTCAGGTAGCGTGATGCCTCCAGCTTTGTTCTTTTGGCTGAGGATTGACTTGGTGATGCGGGCTCTTTTTTGGTTCCATATGAACTTTAAAGTAGTTTTTTCCAATTCTGTGAAGAAAGTCATTGGTAACTTGGTGGGGATGGCATTGAATCTGTAAATTACCTTGGGAAGGATGGCCATTTTCATGATATTGATTCTTCCTACCCATGAGCATGGAATGTTCTTCCATTTGTTTGTATCCTCTTTTATTTCCTTGAGCAGTGGTTTGTAGTTTTCTCCTTGAAGAGGTCCTTCACATCCCTTGTAAGTTGGATTCCTAGGTATTTTATTCTCTTTGAAGCAATTGTGAATGGGAGTTCACTCATGATTTGGCTCTCTGTTTGTCTGTTATTGATGTATAAGAATGCTTGTGATTTTTGTACATTGATGTTGTATCCTGAGACTTTGCTGAAGTTGCTTATCAGCTTAAGGAGATTTTGGGCTGAGACAATGGGGTTTTCTAGATATACTATCACGTCATCTGCAAACAGGGACAATTTGACTTCCTTTTCTCCTAATTGAATACCCTTGATTTCCTTCTCTTGCCTTATTGCCCTGGCCAGAACTTCCAACACTATGTTGAATAGAAGTGGTGAGAGAGGGCATCCCTGTCTTGTGCCAGTTTTCAAAGTGAATGCTTCCAGTTTTTGGCCATTCAGTATGATATTGGCTGTGGGTTTGTCATAAATAGCTCTTATTATTTTGAGATACGACCCATCAATACCTAATTTATTGAGAGTTTTTAGCATGAAGGGTTGTGGAATTTTGTCAAAGGCCTTTTCTTCATGTATTGAGATAATCATGTGATTTTTGACTTTGGTTCTGTTTATATGCTGGATTACATTTATTGATTTGCGTATATTGAACCAGCCTTGCATCCCAGGGATGAAGCCCACTTGATCACGTTGGATAAGCTGTTTGATGTGCTGCTGTGTTCGGTTTGCCAGTAATTTATTGAGGATTTTTGCATCAATATTCATCAAGGATATTGCTCTAAAATTCTCTTTATTGGTTGTGTCTCTGCCCAGATTTAGTATCAGCATGATGCTGGCCTCATAAAATGAGTTAGGAAGGATTCCCTCTTTTTCTATTGATTGGAATAGTTTCTGAAGTAATGGTTCCAGTTCCTCCATGTACCTCTGGTAGAATTCGGCTGTGAACCCACCTGATCCTGGACTCTTTTTCGTTGGTAAGCTATTGATTATTGCCGCAATTTCAGCTCCTGTTATTAGTCTATTCAGAGATTCAACTTCTTCCTGGTTTAGTCATGGGAGAGTGTATGTCGAGGAATTTATACCTTTCTTTTTTTTTTCTTTTTTTTCTTTTTATCATTATTATTCTTATTAGTATTATCATTATTATTATTATTATACTTTAGGCTCTATGGTACATGTGCACAACGTGCAGGTAAGCTACATAAGTATACATGTGCCATGCTGGTGCGCTGCACCCACCAACTCGTCATCTAGCATTAGGTATATCTCCCAATGCTGTCCCTCCCCGCTCCCCCCACGCCACAACAGTCCCCGAAGTGTGATGTTCCCCTTCCTGTGTCCATGTGTTCTCATTGTTCAATTCCCACCTATGAGTGAGTATATGTGGTGTTTGGTTTTTTGTTCTTGTGATAGTTTACTGAGAACGATGATTTCCAATTTCATCCATGTCCCTACAAAGGATATGAACTCATCATTTTTTATGGCTGCCTAGTATTCCATGGTGTATATGTGCCACATTTTCTTAATCCAGTCTATCACTGTTGGACATTTGGGTTGGTTCCAAGTCTTTGCTGTTGTGTATAATGCCGCAATAAACATACGTGTGCATGTGTCTTTATAGCAGCATGATTTATAGTCCCTTGGGTATATACCCAGCAATGGGATGGCTGGATCAAATGGAATTTCTAGTTCTAGATCCCTGAGGAATCGCCACAGTGACCTCCACAAGGGTTGAACTAGTTTACCGTCCCACCGACAGTGTAAAAGTGTTCCTATTTCTCCACATCCTCTCCAGCACCTGTTGTTTCCTGACTTTTTAATGATTGCCATTCTATCTGGTGTGAGATGGTATCTCATTGTGGTTTTGATTTGCATTTCTCTCATGGCCAGTGATGGTGAGCATTTTTTCACGTGTTTTTTGGCTGCATAAATGTCTTCTTTTGAGGAGTGTCTGTTCATGTCCTTTGCCCACTTTTTGATGGGGTTGTTTGGTGTTTACTTGTAAATTTGTTAGAGTGCATTGTAGATTCTGGATATTAGCCCTTTGTCAGATGAGTAGGTTGCGAAAATTTTCTCCCATTTTGTAGGTTGCCTGTTCACTCTGACGGTAGTTTCCTTTGCTGTGCAGAAGCTCTTTAGTTTAATTAGATCCCATTTGTCAATTTTAGATTTTGTTGCCATTGCTTTTGGTGTTTTAGACATGAAGTCCTTGCCCATGCCTATGTCCTGAATGGTATTGCCTAGGTTTTCTTCTAGGGTTTTTATGGTTTTAGGTCTAACGTTTAAGTCTTTAATCCATCTCGAGTTGACTTTTGTATAAGGTGTAAGGAAGGGATCCAGTTTCAGCTTTCTACATGTGGCTAGCCAGTTTTCCCAGCACCATTTATTAAATAGGGAATCCTTTCTCCATTTCTTGTTTTTGTCAGGTTTGTCAAGGATCAGATAGTTGTAGATTTGTGGCATTATTTCTGACGGCTCTGTTCTGTTCCATTGATCTATATCTCTGTTTTGGTACTAGTACCATGCTGTTTGGGTTACTGTAGCCTTGTAGTATACTTTGAAGTCAGGTAGCGTGATGCCTCCAGCTTTGTTCTTTTGGCTTAGGATTGACTTGGTGATGCGGGCTCTTTTTTGGTTCCATATGAACTTTAAAGTAGTCTTTTTCAATTCTGTGAAGAAAGTCATTGGTAACTTGGTGGGTATGGCATTGAATCTGTAAATTACCTTGGGAAGGATGGCCATTTTCATGATATTGATTCTTCCTACCCATGAGCATGGAATGTTCTTCCATTTGTTTGTATCCTCTTTTATTTCCTTGAGCAGTGGTTTGTAGTTTTCTCCTTGAAGAGGTCCTTCACATCCCTTGTAAGTTGGATTCCTACGTATTTTATTCTCTTTGAAGCAATTGTGAATGGGAGTTCACTCATGATTTGGCTCTCTGTTTGTCTGTTATTGAGGTATAAGAATGCTTGTGATTTTTGTACATTGATGTTATATCCTGAGACTTTGCTGAAGTTGCTTATCAGCTTAAGGAGATTTTGGGCTGAGACAATGGGGTTTTCTAGATATACTATCACGTCATCTGCAAACAGGGACAATTTGACTTCCTTTTCTCCTAATTGAATACCCTTGATTTCCTTCTCTTGCCTAATTGCCCTGGCCAGAACTTCCAACACTATGTTGAATAGAAGTGGTGAGAGAGGGCATCCCTGTCTTGTGCCAGTTTTCAAAGTGAATCCTTCCAGTTTTTGGCCATTCAGTATGATATTGGCTGTGGGTTTGTCATAAATAGCTCTTATTATTTTGAGATACGACCCATCAATACCTAATTTATTGACAGATTTTAGCATGAAGGGTTGTTGAATTTTGTCAAAGGCCTTTTCTTCATGTATTGAGATAATCATGTGGTTTTTGACTTTGGTTCTGTTTATATGCTGGATTACATTTATTGATTTGCGTATATTGAACCAGCCTTGCATCCCGGGGATGAAGCCCACTTGATCACGGTGGATAAGCTGTTTGATATGCTGCTGGGTTCGGTTTGCCAGTAATTTATTGAGGATTTTTGCATCAATATTCATCAAGGATATTGCTCTAAAATTCTCTTTATTGGTTGTGTATCTGCACAGATTTGGTATCAGCATGATGCTGGCCTCATAAAATGAGTTAGGAAGGATTCCCTCTTTTTCTATTGATTGGAATAGTTTCTGAAGTAATGGTTCCAGTTCCTCCATGTACCTCTGGTAGAATTCGGCTGTGAACCCATCTGATCCTGGACTCTTTTTGGTTGGTAAGCTATTGATTATTGCCGCAATTTCAGCTCCTGTTATTAGTCTATTCAGAGATTCAACTTCTTCCTGGTTTAGTCATGGGAGAGTGTATGTCGAGGAATTTATACCTTTCCTTTTTTTTTCTTTTTTTTCTTTTTATCATGATTATTCTTATTATTATTATCATTATTATTACTATTATACTTTAGGCTCTATGGTACATGTGCACAACGTGCAGGTAAGCTACATAAGTTTACATGTGCCATGCTGGTGCGCTGCACCCACCAACTCGTCATCTAGCATTAGGTATATCTCCCAATGCTGTCCCTCCCCCCTCCCCCCACGCCACAACAGTCCCCGAAGTGTGATGTTCCCCTTCCTGTGTCCATGTGTTCTCATTGTTCAATTCCCACCTATGAGTGAGAATATGTGGTGTTTGGTTTTTTGTTCTTGTGATAGTTTACTGAGAACGATGATTTCCAGTTTCATCCATGTCCCTACAAAGGATATGAACTCATCATTTTTTATGGCTGCCTAGTATTCCATGGTGTATATGTGCAAAATTTTCTTAATCCAGTCTATCACTGTTGGATATTTGGGTTGGTTCCAAGTCTTTGCTGTTGTGCATAATGCCGCAATAAACATACGTGTGCATGTGTCTTTATAGCAGCATGATTTATAGTCCTTTGGGTATATACCCAGTAATGGGATGGCTGGGTCAAATGGAATTTCTAGTTCTAGATCCCTGAGGAATCGCCACAGTGACCTCCACAAGGGTTGAACTAGTTTACAGTCCCACCAACAGTGTAAAAGTGTTCCTATTTCTCCACATCCTCTCCAGCACCTGTTGTTTCCTGACTTTTTAATGATTGCCATTCTATCTGGTGTGAGATGGTATCTCATTGTGGTTTTGATTTACATTTCTCTCATGGCCAGTGATGGTGAGCATTTTTTCACGTGTTTTTTGGCTGCATAAATGTCTTCTTTTGAGGAGTGTCTGTTCATGTCCTTCGCCCACTTTTTGATGGGGTTGTTTGGTGTTTTCTTGTAAGTTTGTTGGAGTGCATTGTAGATTCTGGATATTAGCCCTTTGTCAGATGAGTAGGTTGCGAAAATTTTCTCCCATTTTGTAGGTTGCCTGTTCACTCTGACGGTAGTTTCCTTTGCTGTGCAGAAGCTCTTTAGTTTAATTAGATCCCATTTGTCAATTTTGGCTTTTGTTGCCATTGCTTTTGGTGTTTTAGACATGAACTCCTTCCCCATGCCTATGTCCTGAATGGTATTGCCTACGTTTTCTTCTAGGGTTTTTATGGTTTTAGGTCTAACATTTAAGTCTTTAATCCATGTTGAGTTGATTTTTGTATAAGGTGTAAGGAAGGGATCCAGTTTCAGCTTTCTACATGTGGCTAGCCAGTTTTCCCAGCACCATTTATTAAATAGGGATTCCTTTCTCCATTTCTTGTTTTTGTCAGGTTTGTCAAAGATCAGATAGTTGTAGATATGTGGCATTATTTCTGACGGCTCTGTTCCGTTCCATTGATCTATATCTCTGTTTTGGTACCAGTACCATGCTGTTTGGGTTACTGTAGCCTTGTAGTATAGTTTGAAGTCAGGTAGCGTGATGCCTCCAGCTTTGTTCTTTTGGCTTAGGATTGACTTGGTGATGCGGGCTCTTTTTTGGTTCCATATGAACTTTAAAGTAGTTTTTTTCAATTCTGTGAAGAAAGTCATTGGTAACTTGGTGGGGATGGCATTGAATCTGTAAATTACCTTGGGAAGGATGGCCATTTTCATGATATTGATTCTTCCTACCCATGAGCATGGAATGTTCTTCCATTTGTTTGTATCCTCTTTTATTTCCTTGAGCAGTGGTTTGTAGTTTTCTCCTTGAAGAGGTCCTTCACATCCCTTGTAAGTTGGATTCCTAGGTATTTTATTCTCTTTGAAGCAATTGTGAATGGGAGTTCACTCATGATTTGGCTCTCTGTATGTCTGTTATTGATGTATAAGAATGCTTGTGATTTTTGTATATTGATGTTGTATCCTGAGACTTTGCTGAAGTTGCTTATCAGCTTAAGGAGATTTTGGGCTGAGACAATGGGGTTTTCTAGATATACTATCACGTCATCTGCAAACAGGGACAATTTGACTTCCTTTTCTCCTAATTGAATACCCTTGATTTCCTTCTCTTGCCTAATTGCCCTGGCCAGAACTTCCAACACTATGTTGAATAGAAGTGGTGAGAGAGGACATCCCTGTCTTGTGCCAGTTTTCAAAGTGAATGCTTCCAGTTTTTGCCCATTCAGTATGATATTGGCTGTGGGTTTGTCATAAATAGCTCTTATTATTTTGAGATACGACCCATCAATACCTAATTTATTGAGAGATTTTAGCATGAAGGGTTGTTGAATTTTGTCAAAGGCCTTTTCTTCATGTATTGAGATAATCATGTGGTTTTTGACTTTGGTTCTGTTTATATGCTGGATTACATTTATTGATTTGCGTATATTGAACCAGCCTTGCATCCCAGGGATGAAGCCCACTTGATCACGGTGGATAAGCTGTTTGATGTGCTGCTGGATTCGGTTTGCCAGTAATTTATTGAGGATTTTTGCATCAATATTCATCAAGGATATTGCTCTAAAATTCTCTTTATTGGTTGTGTCTCTGCCCAGCTTTGGTATCAGCATGATGCTGGCCTCATAAAATGAGTTAGGAAGGATTCCCTCTTTTTCTATTGATTGGAATAGTTTCTGAAGTAATGGTAAGAGTTCCTCCATGTACCTCTGGTAGAATTCGGCTGTGAACCCATCTGATCCTGGACTCTTTTTGGTTGGTAAGCTATTGATTATTGCCGCAATTTCAGCTCCTGTTATTAGTCTATTCAGAGATTCAACTTCTTCCTGGTTTAGTCATGGGAGAGTGTATGTGTCGAGGAATTTATACCTTTCTTTTTTTTAATTTTTCTTCTTTTTATCATTCTTATTATTATTATCATTATTATTATTATTATACTTTAGGCTCTATGGTACATGTGCGCAACGTGCAGGTTAGCTACATATGTATACATGTGCCATGCTGGTGCGCAGCACCCACCAACTCGTCATCTAGCATTAGGTATATCTCCCAATGCTGTCCCTCCCCCCTCCCCCCACGCCACAACAGTCCCCGAAGTGCGATGTTCCCCTTCCTGTGTCCATGTGTTCTCATTGTTCAATTCCCAACTATGAGTGAGAATATGTGGTGTTTGGTTTTTTGTTCTTGCGATAGTTTACTGAGAACGATGATTTCCAATTTCATCCATGTCCCTACAAAGGATATGAACTCATCATTTTTTATGGCTGCCTAGTATTCCATGGTGTATATGTGCCACATTTTCTTAATCCAGTCTATCACTGTTGGACATTTGGGTTGGTTCCAAGTCTTTGCTATTGTGTATAATGCCGCAATAAACATACGTGTGCATGTGTCTTTATAGCAGCATGATTTATTGTCCCTTGGGTATATACCCAGCAATGGGATGGCTGGATCAAATGGAATTTCTAGATCTAGATCCCTGAGGAATCGCCACAGTGACCTCCACAAGGGTTGAACTAGTTTACAGTCCCACCGACAGTGTAAAAGTGTTCCTATTTCTCCACATCCTCTCCAGCACCTGTTGTTTCCTGACTTTTTAATGATTGCCATTCTATCTGGTGTGAGATGGTATCTCATTGTGGTTTTGATTTGCATTTCTCTCATGGCCAGTGATGGTGAGCATTTTTTCACGTGTTTTTTGGCTGCATAAATGTCTTCTTTTGAGGACTGTCTGTTCATGTCCTTTGCCCACTTTTTGATGGGGTTGTTTGGTGTTTACTTGTAAATTTGTTAGAGTGCATTGTAGATTCTGGATATTAGCCCTTTGTCAGATGAGTAGGTTGCGAAAATTTTCTCCCATTTTGTAGGTTGCCTGTTCACTCTGACGGTAGTTTCCTTTGCTGTGCAGAAGCTCTTTAGTTTAATTAGATCCCATTTGTCAATTTTGGCTTTTGTTGCCATTGCTTTTGGTGTTTTAGACATGAAGTCCTTGCCCATGCCTATGTCCTGAATGGTATTGCCTAGGTTTTCATCTAGGGTTTTTATGGTTTTAGGTCTAACGTTTAAGTCTTTAATCCATCTCGAGTTGACTTTTGTATAAGGTGTAAGGAAGGGATCCAGTTTCAGCTTTCTACATGTGTCTAGCCAGTTTTCCCAGCACCATTTATTAAATAGGGAATCCTTTCCCCATTTCTTGTTTTTGTCAGGTTTGTCAAAGATCAGATAGTTGTAGATATGTGGCATTATTTCTGACGGCTCTGTTCTGTTCCTTTGATCTATATCTCTGTTTTGGTACCAGTACCATGCTGTTTGGGTTACTGTAGCCTTGTAGTATAGTTTGAAGTCAGGTAGCGTGATGCCTCCAGCTTTGTTCTTTTGGCTTAGGATTGACTTGGTGATGCGGGCTCTTTTTTGGTTCCATATGAACTTTAAAGTAGTTTTTTCCAATTCTGTGTGGAAAGTCATTGGTAACTTGATGGGGATGGCATTGAATCTGTAAATTACCTTGGGAAGGATGGCCATTTTCATGATATTGATTCTTCCTACCCATGAGCATGGAATGTTCTTCCATTTGTTTGTATCCTCTTTTATTTCCTTGAGCAGTGGTTTGTAGTTTTCTCCTTGAAGAGGTCCTTCACATCCCTTGTAAGTTGGATTCCTAGGTATTTTATTCTCTTTGAAGCAATTGTGAATGGGAGTTCACTCATGATTTGGCTCTCTGTTTGTCTGTTATTGATGTATAAGAATGCTTGTGATTTTTGTACATTGATGTTGTATCCTGAGACTTTGCTGAAGTTGCTTATCAGCTTAAGGAGATTTTGGGCTGAGACAATGGGGTTTTCTAGATATACTATCACGTCATCTGCAAACAGGGACAATTTGACTTCCTTTTTTCCTAATTGAATACCCTTGATTTCCTTCTCTTGCCTAATTGCCCTGGCCAGAACTTCCAACACTATGTTGAATAGAAGTGGTGAGAGAGGGCATTCCTGTCTTGTGCCAGTTTTCAAAGTGAATGCTTCCAGTTTTTGCCCATTCAGTATGATATTGGCTGTGGGTTTGTCATAAATAGCTCTTATTATTTTGAGATACGACCCATCAATACCTAATTTATTGAGAGTTTTTAGCATGAAGGGTTGTGGAATTTTGTCAAAGGCCTTTTCTTCATGTATTGAGATAATCATGTGGTTTTTGACTTTGGTTCTGTTTATATGCTGGATTACATTTATTGATTTGTGTATATTGAACCAGCCTTGCATCCCGGGGATGAAGCCCACTTGATCACGGTGGATAGGCTGTTTGATGTGCTGCTGGGTTCGGTTTGCCAGTAATTTATTGAGGATTTTTGCATCAATATTCATCAAGGATATTGCTCTAAAATTCTCTTTATTGGTTGTGTCTCTGCCCAGATTTGGTATCAGCATGATGCTGGCCTCATAAAATGAGTTAGGAAGGATTCCCTCTTTTTCTATTGATTGGAATAGTTTCTGAAGTAATGGTTAGAGTTCCTCCATGTACCTCTGGTAGAATTCGGCTGTGAACCCATCTGATCCTGGACTCTTTTTGGTTGGTAAGCTATTGATTATTGCCGCAATTTCAGCTCCTGTTATTAGTCTATTCAGAGATTCAACTTCTTCCTGGTTTAGTCATGGGAGAGTGTATGTGTCGAGGAATTTATACCTTTCTTTTTTTTTTAATTTTTCTCCTTTTTATCATTCTCATTATTCTTATCATTATTATTATTATTATACTTTAGGCTCTATGGTACATGTGCGCAACGTGCAGGTAAGCTACATATGTATACATGTGCCATGCTGGTGCGCAGCACCCACCAACTCGTCATCTAGCATTAGGTATATCTCCCAATGCTGTCCCAACCCCCTCCCCCCACGCCACAACAGTCCCCGAAGTGTGATGTTCCCCTTCCTGTCTCCATGTGTTCTCATTGTTCAATTCCCACCTATGAGTGAGAATATGTGGTGTTTGTTTTTTTGTTCTTGCCATAGTTTACTGAGAACGATGATTTCCAATTTCATCCATGTCCCTACAAAGGATATGAACTCATCATTTTTTATGGCTGCCTAGTATTCCATGGTGTATATGTGCCACATTTTCTCAATCCAGTCTATCACTGTTGGACATTTGGGTTGGTTCCAAGTCTTTGCTATTGTGTATAATGCCGCAATAAACATACGTGTGCATGTGTCTTTATAGCAGCATGATTTATAGTCCCTTGGGTATATACCCAGCAATGGGATGGCTGGATCAAATGGAATTTCTCGTTCTAGATCCCTGAGGAATCGCCACAGTGACCTCCACAAGGGTTGAACTAGTTTACAGTCCCACCGACCGTGTAAAAGTGTTCCTATTTCTCCACATCCTCTCCAGCACCTGTTGTTTCCTGACTTTTTAATGATTGCCATTCTATCTGGTGTGAGATGGTATCTCATTGTGGTTTTGATTTGCATTTCTCTCATGGCCAGTGATGGTGAGCATTTTTTCACGTGTTTTTTGGCTGCATAAATGTCTTCTTTTGAGGAGTGTCTGTTCATGTCCTTCGCCCACTTTTTGATGGGGTTGTTTGGTGTTTTCTTGTAAATTTGTTGGAGTGCATTGTAGATTCTGGATATTAGCCCTTTGTCAGATGAGTAGGTTGCGAAAATTTTCTCCCATTTTGTAGGATGCCTGTTCACTCTGACGGTAATTTCCTTTGCTGTGCAGAAGATCTTTAGTTTAATTAGATCCCATTTGTCAATTTTGGCTTTTGTTGCCATTGCTTTTGGTGTTTTAGACATGAACTCCTTGCCCATGCCTATGTCCTGAATGGTATTGCCTAGGTTTTCTTCTAGGGTTTTTATGGTTTTAGGTCTAACGTTTAAGTCTTTAATCCATCTTGAGTTCACTTTTATATAAGGTGTAAGGAAGGGATCCAGTTTCAGCTTTCTACATGTGGCTAGCCAGTTTTCCCAGCACCATTTATTAAATAGGGGATCCTTTCTCCATTTCTTGTTTTTGTCAGGTTTGTCAAAGATCAGATAGTTGTAGATATGTGGCATTATTTCTGACGGCTCTGTTCTGTTCCATTGATCTATATCTCTGTTTTGGTACCAGTACCATGCTGTTTGGGTTACTGTAGCCTTGTAGTATAGTTTGAAGTCAGGTAGCGTGATGCCTCCAGCTTTGTTCTTTTGGCTTAGGATTGACTTGGTGATGCGGGCTCTTTTTTGGTTCCATATGAACTTTAAAGTAGTTTTTTCCAATTCTGTGAAGAAAGTCATTGGTAACTTGATGGGGATGGCATTGAATCTGTAAATTACCTTGGGAAGGATGGCCATTTTCATGATATTGATTCTTCCTACCCATGAGCATGGAATGTTCTTCCATTTGTTTGTATCCTCTTTTATTTCCTTGAGCAGTGGTTTGTAGTTTTCTCCTTGAAGAGGTCCTTCACATCCCTTGTAAGTTGGATTCCTAGGTATTTTATTCTCTTTGAAGCAATTGTGAATGGGAGTTCACTCATGATTTGGCTCTCTGTTTGTCTGTTATTGATGTATAAGAATGCTTGTGATTTTTGTACATTGATGTTGTATCCTGAGACTTTGCTGAAGTTGCTTATCAGCTTAAGGAGATTTTGGGCTGAGACAATGGGGTTTTCTAGATATACTATCACGTCATCTGCAAACAGGGACAATTTGACTTCCTTTTTTCCTAATTGAATACCCTTGATTTCCTTCTCTTGCCTAATTGCCCTGGCCAGAACTTCCAACACTATGTTGAATAGAAGTGGTGAGAGAGGGCATCCCTGTCTTGTGCCAGTTTTCAAAGTGAATGCTTCCAGTTTTTGCCCATTCAGTATGATATTGGCTGTGGGTTTGTCATAAATAGCTCTTATTATTTTGAGATACGACCCATCAATACCTAATTTATTGAGAGTTTTTAGCATGAAGGGTTGTGGAATTTTGTCAAAGGCCTTTTCTTCATGTATTGAGATAATCATGTGATTTTTGACTTTGGTTCTGTTTATATGCTGGAGTACATTTATTGATTTGCGTATATTGAACCAGCCTTGCATCCCAGGGATGAAGCCCACTTGATCACGGTGGATAAGCTGTTTGATGTGCTGCTGGGTTCGGTTTGCCAGTAATTTATTGAGGATTTTTGCATCAATATTCATCAAGGATATTGCTCTAAAATTCTCTTTATTGGTTGTGTCTCTGCCCAGATTTGGTATCAGCATGATGCTGGCCTCATAAAATGAGTTAGGAAGGATTCCCTCTTTTTCTATTGGTTGGAATAGTTTCTGAAGTAATCGTTCCAGTTCCTCCATGTACCTCTGGTAGAATTCGGCTGTGAACCCATCTGATCCTGGACTCTTTTTGGTTGGTAAGCTATTGACTATTGCCGCAATATCAGCTCCTATTATTAGTCTATTCAGAGATTCAACTTCTTCCTGGTTTAGTCATGGGAGAGTCTATGTCGAGGAATTTATACCTTTCTTTTTTTTTTCTTTTTTTTCTTTTTATCATTATTATTCTTATTATTATTATCGTTATTATTATTATTATACTTTAGGCTCTATGGTACATGTGCACAACGTGCAGGTAAGCTACATAAGTATACATGTGCCATGCTGGTGCGCTGCACCCACCAACTCGTCATCTAGCATTAGGTATATCTCCCAATGCTGTCCCTCCCCCCTCCCCCCACGCCACAACAGTCCCCGAAGTGTGATGTTCCCCTTCCTGTGTCCATGTGTTCTCATTGTTCAATTCCCACCTATGAGTGAGAATATGTGGTGTTTGGTTTTTTGTTCTTGTGATAGTTTACTGAGAACGATGATTTCCAATTTCATCCATGTCCCTACAAAGGATATGAACTCATCATTTTTTATGGCTGCCTAGTATTCCATGGTGTATATGTGCAAAATTTTCTTAATCCAGTCTATCACTGTTGGACATTTGGGTTGGTTCCAAGTCTTTGCTGTTGTGCATAATGCCGCAATAAACATATGTGTGCATGTGTCTTTATAGCAGCATGATTTATAGTCCTTTGGGTATATACCCAGTAATGGGATGGCTGGGTCAAATGGAATTTCTAGTTCTAGATCCCTGAGGAATCGCCACAGTGACCTCCACAAGGGTTGAACTAGTTTACAGTCCCACCAACAGTGTAAAAGTGTTCCTATTTCTCCACATCCTCTCCAGCACCTGTTGTTTCCTGACTTTTTAATGATTGCCATTCTATCTGGTGTGAGATGGTATCTCATTGTGGTTTTGATTTACATTTCTCTCATGGCCAGTGATGGTGAGCATTTTTTCACGTGTTTTTTGGCTGCATAAATGTCTTCTTTTGAGGAGTGTCTGTTCATGTCCTTCGCCCACTTTTTGATGGGGTTGTTTGGTGTTTTCTTGTAAGTTTGTTTGAGTGCATTGTAGATTCTGGATATTAGCCCTTTGTCAGATGAGTAGGTTGCGAAAATTTTCTCCCATTTTGTAGGTTGCCTGTTCACTCTGACGGTAGTTTCCTTTGCTGTGCAGAAGCTCTTTAGTTTAATTAGATCCCATTTGTCAATTTTGGCTTTTGTTGCCATTGCTTTTGGTGTTTTAGACATGAACACCTTCCCCATGCCTATGTCCTGAATGGTATTGCCTAGGTTTTCTTCTAGGGTTTTTGTGGTTTTAGGTCTAACATTTAAGTCTTTAATCCATGTTGAGTTGATTTTTGTATAAGGTGTAAGGAAGGGATCCAGTTTCAGCTTTCTACATGTGGCTAGCCAGTTTTCCCAGCACCATTTATTAAATAGGGATTCCTTTCTCCATTTCTTGTTTTTGTCAGGTTTGTCAAAGATCAGATAGTTGTAGATATGTGGCATTATTTCTGACGGCTCTGTTCTGTTCCATTGATCTATATCTCTGTTTTGGTACCAGTACCATGCTGTTTGGGTTACTGTAGCCTTGTAGTATAGTTTGAAGTCAGGTAGCGTGATGCCTCCAGCTTTGTTCTTTTGGCTTAGGATTGACTTGGTGATGCGGGCTCTTTTTTGGTTCCATATGAACTTTAAAGTAGTTTTTTTCAATTCTGTGAAGAAAGTCATTGGTAACTTGGTGGGGATGGCATTGAATCTGTAAATTACCTTGGGAAGGATGGCCATTTTCATGATATTGATTCTTCCTACCCATGAGCATGGAATGTTCTTCCATTTGTTTGTATCCTCTTTTATTTCCTTGAGCAGTGGTTTGTAGTTTTCTCCTTGAAGAGGTCCTTCACATCCCTTGTAAGTTGGATTCCTAGGTATTTTATTCTCTTTGAAGCAATTGTGAATGGGAGTTCACTCATGATTTGGCTCTCTGTTTGTCTGTTATTGATGTATAAGAATGCTTGTGATTTTTGTACATTGATGTTGTATCCTGAGACTTTGCTGAAGTTGCTTATCAGCTTAAGGAGATTTTGGGCTGAGACAATGTGGTTTTCTAGATATACTATCACGTCATCTGCAAACAGGGACAATTTGACTTCCTTTTCTCCTAATTGAATACCCTTGATTTCCTTCTCTTGCCTAATTGCCCTGGCCAGAACTTCCAACACTATGTTGAATAGAAGTGGTGAGAGAGGGCATCCCTGTCTTGTGCCAGTTTTCAAAGTGAATGCTTCCAGTTTTTGCCCTTTCAGTATGATATTGGCTGTGGGTTTGTCATAAATAGCTCTTATTATTTTGAGATACGACCCATCAATACCTAATTTATTGAGAGATTTTAGCATGAAGGGTTGTTGAATTTTGTCAAAGGCCTTTTCTTCATGTATTGAGATAATCATGTGGTTTTTGACTTTGTTTCTGTTTATATCCTGGATTACATTTATTGATTTGCGTATATTGAACCAGCCTTGCATCCCAGGGATGAAGCCCACTTGATCACGGTGGATAAGCTGTTTGATGTGCTGCTGGATTCGGTTTGCCAGTAATTTATTGAGGATTTTTGCATCAATATTCATCAAGGGTATTGCTCTAAAATTCTCTTTATTGGTTGTGTCTCTGCCCAGCTTTGGTATCAGCATGATGCTGGCCTCATAAAATGAGTTAGGAAGGATTCCCTCTTTTTCTATTGATTGGAATAGTTTCTGAAGTAATGGTTAGAGTTCCTCCATGTACCTCTGGTAGAATTCGGCTGTGAACCCATCTGATCCTGGACTCTTTTTGGTTGGTAAGCTATTGATTATTGCCGCAATTTCAGCTCCTGTTATTAGTCTATTCAGAGATTCAACTTCTTCCTGGTTTAGTCATGGGAGAGTGTATGTGTCGAGGAATTTATACCTTTCTTTTTTTTTTAATTTTTCTTCTTTTTATCATTCTTATTATTATTATCATTATTATTATTATTATACTTTAGGCTCTATGGTACATGTGCGCAACGTGCAGGTAAGCTACATATGTATACATGTGCCATGCTGGTGCGCAGCACCCACCAACTCGTCATCTAGCATTAGGTATATCTCCCAATGATGTCCCTCCCCCTCCCCCCACGCCACAACAGTCCCCGAACTGTGATGTTCCCCTTCCTGTGTCCATGTGTTCTCATTGTTTAATTCCCAACTATGAGTGAGAATATGTGGTGTTTGGTTTTTTGTTCTTGCCATAGTTTACTGAGAACGATGATTTCCAATTTCATCCATGTCCCTACAAAGGATATGAACTCATCATTTTTTATGGCTGCCTAGTATTCCATGGTGTATATGTGCCACATTTTCTTAATCCAGTCTATCACTGTTGGACATTTGGGTTGGTTCCAAGTCTTTGCTGTTGTGTATAATGCCGCAATAAACATACGTGTGCATGTGTCTTTATAGCAGCATGATTTATAGTCCCTTGGGTATATACCCAGCAATGGGATGGCTGGATCAAATGGAATTTCTAGATCTAGATCCCTGAGGAATCGCCACAGTGACCTCCACAAGGGTTGAACTAGTTTACAGTCCCACCGACAGTGTAAAAGTGTTCCTATTTCTCCACATCCTCTCCGGCACCTGTTGTTTCCTGACTTTTTAATGATTGCCATTCTATCTGGTGTGAGATGGTATCTCATTGTGGTTTTGATTTGCATTTCTCTCATGGCCAGTGATGGTGAGCATTTTTTCACGTGTTTTTTGGCTGCATAAATGTCTTCTTTTGAGAAGTGTCTGTTCATGTCCTTTGCCCACTTTTTGATGGGGTTGTTTGGTGTTTACTTGTAAATTTGTTAGAGTGCATTGTAGATTCTGGATATTAGCCCTTTGTCAGATGAGTAGGTTGCGAAAATTTTCTCCCATTTTGTAGGTTGCCTGTTCACTCTGACGGTAGTTTCCTTTGCTGTGCAGAAGCTCTTTAGTTTAATTAGATCCCATTTGTCAATTTTGGCTTTTGTTGCCATTGCTTTTGGTGTTTTAGACATGAAGTCCTTGCCCATGCCTATGTCCTGAATAGTATTGCCTAGGTTTTCATCTAGGGTTTTTATGGTTTTAGGTCTAACGTTTAAGTCTTTAATCCATCTCGAGTTGACTTTTGTATAAGGTGTAAGGAAGGGATCCAGTTTCAGCTTTCTACATGTGTCTAGCCAGTTTTCCCAGCACCATTTATTAAATAGGGAATCCTTTCCCCATTTCTTGTTTTTGTCAGGTTTTTCAAAGATCAGATAGTTGTAGATATGTGGCATTATTTCTGACGGCTCTGTTCTGTTCCATTGATCTATATCTCTGTTTTGGTACCAGTACCATGCTGTTTGGGTTACTGTAGCCTTGTAGTATAGTTTGAAGTCAGGTAGCGTGATGCCTCCAGCTTTGTTCTTTTGGCTTAGGATTGACTTGGTGATGCGGGCTCTTTTTTGGTTCCATATGAACTTTAAAGTAGTTTTTTCCAATTCTGTGTGGAAAGTCATTGGTAACTTGATGGGGATGGCATTGAATCTGTAAATTACCTTGGGAAGGATGGCCATTTTCATGATATTGATTCTTCCTACCCATGAGCATGGAATGTTCTTCCATTTCTTTGTATCCTCTTTTATTTCCTTGAGCAGTTGTTTGTTGTTTTCTCCTTGAAGAGGTCCTTCACATCCCTGGTATGTTGGATTCCTAGGTATTTTATTCTCTTTGAAGCAATTGTGAATGGGAGTTCACTCATGATTTGGCTCTCTGTTTGTCTGTTATTGATGTATAAGAATGCTTGTGATTTTTGTACATTGATGTTGTATCCTGAGACTTTGCTGAAGTTGCTTATCAGCTTAAGGAGATTTTGGGCTGAGACAATGGGGTTTTCTAGATATACTATCACGTCATCTGCAAACAGGGACAATTTGACTTCCTTTTTTCCTAATTGAATACCCTTGATTTCCTTCTCTTGCCTAATTGTCCTGGCCAGAACTTCCAACACTATGTTGAATAGAAGTGGTGAGAGAGGGCATCCCTGTCTTGTGCCAGTTTTCAAAGTGAATGCTTCCAGTTTTTGCCCATTCAGTATGATATTGGCTGTGGGTTTGTCATAAATAGCTCTTATTATTTTGAGATACGACCCATCAATACCTAATTTATTGAGAGTTTTTAGCATGAAGGGTTGTGGAATTTTGTCAAAGGCCTTTTCTTCATGTATTGAGATAATCATGTGGTTTTTGACTTTGGTTCTGTTTATATGCTGGATTACATTTATTGATTTGTGTATATTGAACCAGCCTTGCATCCCGGGGATGAAGCCCACTTGATCACGGTGGATAAGCTGTTTGATGTGCTGCTGGGTTCGGTTTGCCAGTAATTTATTGAGGATTTTTGCATCAATATTCATCAAGGATATTGCTCTAAAATTCTCTTTATTGGTTGTGTCTCTGCCCAGATTTGGTATCAGCATGATGCTGGCCTCATAAAATGAGTTAGGAAGGATTCCCTCTTTTTCTATTGATTGGAATAGTTTCTGAAGTAATGGTTAGAGTTCCTCCATGTACCTCTGGTAGAATTCGGCTGTGAACCCATCTGATCCTGGACTCTTTTTGGTTGGTAAGCTATTGATTATTGCCGCAATTTCAGCTCCTGTTATTAGTCTATTCAGAGATTCAACTTCTTCCTGGTTTAGTCATGGGAGAGTGTATATGTCAAGGAATTTATACCTTTCTTTTTTTTTTAATTTTTCTCCTTTTTATCATTCTCATTATTCTTATCATTATTATTATTATTATACTTTAGGCTCTATGGTACATGTGCGCAACGTGCAGGTAAGCTACATATGTATACATGTGCCATGCTGGTGCGCAGCACCGACCAACTCGTCATCTAGCATTAGGTATATCTCCCAATGCTGTCCCACACCCCTCCCCCCACGCCACAACAGTCCCCGAAGTGTGATGTTCCCCTTCCTGTCTCCATGTGTTCTCATTGTTCAATTCCCACCTATGAGTGAGAATATGTGGTGTTTGTTTTTTTGTTCTTGCCATAGTTTACTGAGAATGATGATTTCCAATTTCATCCATGTCCCTACAAAGGATATGAACTCATCATTTTTTATGGCTGCCTAGTATTCCATGGAGTATATGTGCCACATTTTCTCAATCCAGTCTATCACTGTTGGACATTTGGGTTGGTTCCAAGTCTTTGCTATTGTGTATAATGCCTCAATAAACATACGTGTGCATGTGTCTTTATAGCAGCATGATTTATAGTCCCTTGGGTATATACCCAGCAATGGGATGGCTGGATCAAATGGAATTTCTAGTTCTAGATCCCTGAGGAATCGCCACAGTGACCTCCACAAGGGTTGAACTAGTTTACAGTCCCACCGACCGTGTAAAAGTGTTCCTATTTCTCCACATCCTCTCCAGCACCTGTTGTTTCCTGACTTTTTAATGATTGCCATTCTATCTGGTGTGAGATGGTATCTCATTGTGGTTTTGATTTGCATTGCTCTCATGGCCAGTGATGGTGAGCATTTTTTCACGTGTTTTTTGGCTGCATAAATGTCTTCTTTTGAGAAGTGTCTGTTCATGTCCTTCGCCCACTTTTTGATGGGGTTGTTTGGTGTTTTCTTGTAAATTTGTTGGAGTGCATTGTAGATTCTGGATATTAGCCCTTTGTCAGATGAGTAGGTTGCGAAAATTTTCTCCCATTTTGTAGGTTGCCTGTTCACTCTGACGGGAGTTTCCTTTGCTGTGCAGAAGCTCTTTAGTTTAATTAGATCCCATTTGTCAATTTTGGCTTTTGTTGCCATTGCTTTTGGTGTTTTAGACATGAACTCCTTGCCCATGCCTATGTCCTGAATGGTATTGCCTAGGTTTTCTTCTAGGGTTTTTATGGTTTTAGGTCTAACGTTTAAGTCTTTAATCCATGTTGAGTTGATTTTTGTATAAGGTGTAAGGAAGGGATCCAGTTTCAGCTTTCTACATGTGGCTAGCCAGTTTTCCCAGCACCATTTATTAAATAGGGATTCCTTTCTCCATTTCTTGTTTTTGTCAGGTTTGTCAAAGATCAGATAGTTGTAGATATGTGGCATTATTTCTGACGGCTCTGTTCTGTTCCATTGATCTATATCTCTGTTTTGGTACCAGTACCATGCTGTTTGGGTTACTGTAGCCTTGTAGTATAGTTTGAAGTCAGGTAGCGTGATGCCTCCAGCTTTGTTCTTTTGGCTGAGGATTGACTTGGTGATGCGGGCTCTTTTTTGGTTCCATATGAACTTTAAAGTAGTTTTTTCCAATTCTGTGAAGAAAGTCACTGGTAACTTGGTGGGGATGGCATTGAATCTGTAAATTACCTTGGGAAGGATGGCCATTTTCATGATATTGATTCTTCCTACCCATGAGCATGGAATGTTCTTCCATTTGTTTGTATCCTCTTTTATTTCCTTGAGCAGTGGTTTGTAGTTTTCTCCTTGAAGAGGTCCTTCACATCCCTTGTAAGTTGGATTCCTAGGTATTTTATTCTCTTTGAAGCAATTGTGAATGGGAGCTCACTCATGATTTGGCTCTCTGTTTGTCTGTTATTGATGTATAAGAATGCTTGTGATTTTTGTACATTGATGTTGTATCCTGAGACTTTGCTGAAGTTGCTTATCAGCTTAAGGAGATTTTGGGCTGAGACAATGGGGTTTTCTAGATATACTATCACGTCATCTGCAAACAGGGACAATTTGACTTCCTTTTCTCCTAATTGAATACCCTTGATTTCCTTCTCTTGCCTAATTGCCCTGGCCAGAACTTCCAACACTATGTTGAATAGAAGTGGTGAGAGAGGGCATCCCTGTCTTGTGCCAGTTTTCAAAGTGAATGCTTCCAGTTTTTGCCCATTCAGTATGATATTGGCTGTGGGTTTGTCATAAATAGCTCTTATTATTTTGAGATACGACCCATCAATACCTAATTTATTGAGAGTTTTTAGCATGAAGGGTTGTTGAATTTTGTCAAAGGCCTTTACTTCATGTATTGAGATAATCATGTGGTTTGTGACTTTGGTTCTGTTTATATGCTGGATTACATTTATTGATTTGCGTATATTGAACCAGCCTTGCATCCCAGGGATGAAGCCCACTTGATCATGGTGGATAAGCTGTTTGATGTGCTGCTGGATTCGGTTTGCCAGTAATTTATTGAGGATTTTTGCATCAATATTCATCAAGGATATTGGTCTAAAATTCTCTTTTTTGGTTGTGTCTCTGCCCAGCTTTGGTATCAGCATGATGCTGGCCTCATAAAATGAGTTAGGAAGGATTCCCTCTTTTTCTATTGATTGGAATAGTTTCTGAAGTAATGGTTCCAGTTCCTCCTTGTACCTCCGGTAGAATTCGGCTGTGAACCCATCTGATCCTGGACTCTTTTTGGTTGGTAAGCCATTGATTATTGCCGCAATTTCAGCTCCTGTTATTAGTCTATTCAGAGATTCAACTTCTTCCTGGTTTAGTCATGGGAGAGTGTATGTGTCGAGGAATTTATACCTTTCTTTTTTTTTTTAATTTTTCTTCTTTTTATCATTATTATTATTATTATTATCATTATTATTATTATTATACTTTAGGCTCTATGGTACATGTGCGCAACGTGCAGGTAAGCTACATATGTCTACATGTGCCATGCTGGTGCGCTGCACCCACCAACTCGTCATCTAGCATTAGGTATATCTCCCAATGCTGTCCCTCCCCCCTCCCCCCACGCCACCACAGTCCCCGAAGTGTGATGGTCCCCTTCCTGTGTCCATGTGTTCTCATTGTTCAATTCCCACCTATGAGTGAGAATATGTGGTGTTTGGTTTTTTGTTCTTGCGATAGTTTACTGAGAACGATGATTTCCAATTTCATCCATGTCCCTACAAAGGATATGAACTCATCCTTTTTTATGGCTGCCTGGTATTCCATGGTGTATATGTGCCACATTTTCTTAATCCAGTCTATCACTGTTGGACATTTGGGTTGGTTCCAAGTCTTTGCTGTTGTGTATAATGCCGAAATAAACATACGTGTGCATGTGTCTTTATAGCAGCATGATTTATAGTCCTTTGGGTATATACCCAGTAATGGGATGGCTGGGTCAAATGGAATTTCTAGTTCTAGATCCCTGAGGAATCGCCACAGTGACCTCCACAAGGGTTGAACTAGTTTACAGTCCCACCAACAGTGTAAAAGTGTTCCTATTTCTCCACATCCTCTCCAGCACCTGTTGTTTCCTGACTTTTTAATGATTGCCATTCTATCTGGTGTGAGATGGTATCTCATTGTGGTTTTGATTTGCATTGCTCTCATGGCCAGTGATGGTGAGCATTTTTTCACGTGTTTTTTGGCTGCATAAATGTCTTCTTTTGAGGAGTGTCTGTTCATGTCCTTCGCCCACTTTTTGATGGGGTTGTTTGGTGTTTTCTTGTAAATTTGTTGGAGTGCATTGTAGATTCTGGATATTAGCCCTTTGTCAGATGAGTAGGTTGCGAAAATTTTCTCCCATTTTGTAGGTTGCCTGTTCACTCTGACGGGAGTTTCCTTTGCTGTGCAGAAGCTCTTTAGTTTAATTAGATCCCATTTGTCAATTTTGGCTTTTGTTGCCATTGCTTTTGGTGTTTTAGACATGAACTCCTTGCCCATGCCTATGTCCTGAATGGTATTGCCTAGGTTTTCTTCTAGGGTTTTTATGGTTTTAGGTCTAACGTTTAAGTCTTTAATCCATGTTGAGTTGATTTTTGTATAAGGTGTAAGGAAGGGATCCAGTTTCAGCTTTCTACATGTGGCTAGCCAGTTTTCCCAGCACCATTTATTAAATAGGGATTCCTTTCTCCATTTCTTGTTTTTGTCAGGTTTGTCAAAGATCAGATAGTTGTAGATATGTGGCATTATTTCTGACGGCTCTGTTCTGTTCCATTGATCTATATCTCTGTTTTGGTACCAGTACCATGCTGTTTGGGTTACTGTAGCCTTGTAGTATAGTTTGAAGTCAGGTAGCGTGATGCCTCCAGCTTTGTTCTTTTGGCTGAGGATTGACTTGGTGATGCGGGCTCTTTTTTGGTTCCATATGAACTTTAAAGTAGTTTTTTCCAATTCTGTGAAGAAAGTCACTGGTAACTTGGTGGGGATGGCATTGAATCTGTAAATTACCTTGGGAAGGATGGCCATTTTCATGATATTGATTCTTCCTACCCATGAGCATGGAATGTTCTTCCATTTGTTTGTATCCTCTTTTATTTCCTTGAGCAGTGGTTTGTAGTTTTCTCCTTGAAGAGGTCCTTCACATCCCTTGTAAGTTGGATTCCTAGGTATTTTATTCTCTTTGAAGCAATTGTGAATGGGAGCTCACTCATGATTTGGCTCTCTGTTTGTCTGTTATTGATGTATAAGAATGCTTGTGATTTTTGTACATTGATGTTGTATCCTGAGACTTTGCTGAAGTTGCTTATCAGCTTAAGGAGATTTTGGGCTGAGACAATGGGGTTTTCTAGATATACTATCACGTCATCTGCAAACAGGGACAATTTGACTTCCTTTTCTCCTAATTGAATACCCTTGATTTCCTTCTCTTGCCTAATTGCCCTGGCCAGAACTTCCAACACTATGTTGAATAGAAGTGGTGAGAGAGGGCATCCCTGTCTTGTGCCAGTTTTCAAAGTGAATGCTTCCAGTTTTTGCCCATTCAGTATGATATTGGCTGTGGGTTTGTCATAAATAGCTCTTATTATTTTGAGATACGACCCATCAATACCTAATTTATTGAGAGTTTTTAGCATGAAGGGTTGTTGAATTTTGTCAAAGGCCTTTACTTCATGTATTGAGATAATCATGTGGTTTGTGACTTTGGTTCTGTTTATATGCTGGATTACATTTATTGATTTGCGTATATTGAACCAGCCTTGCATCCCAGGGATGAAGCCCACTTGATCATGGTGGATAAGCTGTTTGATGTGCTGCTGGATTCGGTTTGCCAGTAATTTATTGAGGATTTTTGCATCAATATTCATCAAGGATATTGGTCTAAAATTCTCTTTTTTGGTTGTGTCTCTGCCCAGCTTTGGTATCAGCATGATGCTGGCCTCATAAAATGAGTTAGGAAGGATTCCCTCTTTTTCTATTGATTGGAATAGTTTCTGAAGTAATGGTTCCAGTTCCTCCTTGTACCTCCGGTAGAATTCGGCTGTGAACCCATCTGATCCTGGACTCTTTTTGGTTGGTAAGCCATTGATTATTGCCGCAATTTCAGCTCCTGTTATTAGTCTATTCAGAGATTCAACTTCTTCCTGGTTTAGTCATGGGAGAGTGTATGTGTCGAGGAATTTATACCTTTCTTTTTTTTTTTAATTTTTCTTCTTTTTATCATTATTATTATTATTATTATCATTATTATTATTATTATACTTTAGGCTCTATGGTACATGTGCGCAACGTGCAGGTAAGCTACATATGTCTACATGTGCCATGCTGGTGCGCTGCACCCACCAACTCGTCATCTAGCATTAGGTATATCTCCCAATGCTGTCCCTCCCCCCTCCCCCCACGCCACCACAGTCCCCGTAGTGTGATGTTCCCCTTCCTGTGTCCATGTGTTCTCATTGTTCAATTCCCACCTATGAGTGAGAATATGTGGTGTTTGGTTTTTTGTTCTTGCGATAGTTTACTGAGAACGATGATTTCCAATTTCATCCATGTCCCTACAAAGGATATGAACTCATCCTTTTTTATGGCTGCCTGGTATTCCATGGTGTATATGTGCCACATTTTCTTAATCCAGTCTATCACTGTTGGACATTTGGGTTGGTTCCAATTCTTTGCTGTTGTGTATAATGCCGAAATAAACATACGTGTGCATGTGTCTTTATAGCAGCATGATTTATAGTCCTTTGGGTATATACCCAGTAATGGGATGGCTTGGTCAAATGGAATTTCTAGTTCTAGATCCCTGAGGAATCGCCACAGTGACCTCCACAAGGGTTGAACTAGTTTACAGTCCCACCAACAGTGTAAAAGTGTTCCTATTTCTCCACATCCTCTCCAGCACCTGTTGTTTCCTGACTTTTTAATGATTGCCATTCTATCTGGTGTGAGATGGTATCTCATTGTGGTTTTGATTTGCATTTCTCTCATGGCCAGTGATGGTGAGCATTTTTTCACGTGTTTTTTGGCTGCATAAATGTCTTCTTTTGAGGAGTGTCTGTTCATGTCCTTCGCCCACTTTTTGATGGGGTTGTTTGGTGTTTTCTTGTAAATTTGTTGGAGTGCATTGTAGATTCTGGATATTAGCCCTTTGTCAGATGAGTAGGTTGCGAAAATTTTCTCCCATTTTGTAGGTTGCCTGTTCACTCTGACGGGAGGTTCCTTTGCTGTGCAGAAGCTCTTTAGTTTAATTAGATCCCATTTGTCAATTTTGGCTTTTGTTGCCATTGCTTTTGGTGTTTTAGACATGAACTCCTTGCCCATGTCTATGTCCTGAATGGTATTGCCTAGGTTTTCTTCTAGGGTTTTTATGGTTTTAGGTCTAACGTTTAAGTCTTTAATCCATGTTGAGTTGATTTTTGTATAAGGTGTAAGGAAGGGATCCAGTTTCAGCTTTCTACATGTGGCTAGCCAGTTTTCCCAGCACCATTTATTAAATAGGGATTCCTTTCTCCATTTCTTGTTTTTGTCAGGTTTGTCAAAGATCAGATAGTTGTAGATATGTGGCATTATTTCTGACGGCTCTGTTCTGTTCCATTGATCTATATCTCTGTTTTGGTACCAGTACCATGCTGTTTGGGTTACTGTAGCCTTGTAGTATAGTTTGAAGTCAGGTAGCGTGATGCCTCCAGCTTTGTTCTTTTGGCTGAGGATTGACTTGGTGATGCGGGCTCTTTTTTGGTTCCATATGAACTTTAAAGTAGTTTTTTCCAATTCTGTGAAGAAAGTCACTGGTAACTTGGTGGGGATGGCATTGAATCTGTAAATTACCTTGGGAAGGATGGCCATTTTCATGATATTGATTCTTCCTACCCATGAGCATGGAATGTTCTTCCATTTGTTTGTATCCTCTTTTATTTCCTTGAGCAGTGGTTTGTAGTTTTCTCCTTGAAGAGGTCCTTCACATCCCTTGTAAGTTGGATTCCTAGGTATTTTATTCTCTTTGAAGCAATTGTGAATGGGAGCTCACTCATGATTTGGCTCTCTGTTTGTCTGTTATTGATGTATAAGAATGCTTGTGATTTTTGTACATTGATGTTGTATCCTGAGACTTTGCTGAAGTTGCTTATCAGCTTAAGGAGATTTTGGGCTGAGACAATGGGGTTTTCTAGATATACTATCACGTCATCTGCAAACAGGGACAATTTGACTTCCTTTTCTCCTAATTGAATACCCTTGATTTCCTTCTCTTGCCTAATTGCCCTGGCCAGAACTTCCAACACTATGTTGAATAGAAGTGGTGAGAGAGGGCATCCCTGTCTTGTGCCAGTTTTCAAAGTGAATGCTTCCAGTTTTTGCCCATTCAGTATGATATTGGCTGTGGGTTTGTCATAAATAGCTCTTATTATTTTGAGATACGACCCATCAATACCTAATTTATTGAGAGTTTTTAGCATGAAGGGTTGTTGAATTTTGTCAAAGGACTTTACTTCATGTATTGAGATAATCATGTGGTTTGTGACTTTGGTTCTGTTTATATGCTGGATTACATTTATCGATTTGCGTATATTGAACCAGCCTTGCATCCCAGGGATGAAGCCCACTTGATCATGGTGGATAAGCTGTTTGATGTGCTGCTGGATTCGGCTTGCCAGTAATTTATTGAGGATTTTTGCATCAATATTCATCAAGGATATTGGTCTAAAATTCTCTTTTTTGGTTGTGTCTCTGCCCAGCTTTGGTATCAGCATGATGCTGGCCTCATAAAATGAGTTAGGAAGGATTCCCTCTTTTTCTATTGATTGGAATAGTTTCTGAAGTAATGGTTCCAGTTCCGCCTTGTACCTCCGGTAGAATTCGGCTGTGAACCCATCTGATCCTGGACTCTTTTTGGTTGGTAAGCCATTGATTATTGCCGCAATTTCAGCTCCTGTTATTAGTCTATTCAGAGATTCAACTTCTTCCTGGTTTAGTCATGGGAGAGTGTATGTGTCGAGGAATTTATACCTTTCTTTTTTTTTTAATTTTTCTTCTTTTTATCATTATTATTATTATCATTATTATTATTATTATACTTTAGGCTCTATGGTACATGTGCGCAACGTGCAGGTAAGCTACATATGTCTACATGGGCCATGCTGGTGCGCTGCACCCACCAACTCGTCATCTAGCATTAGGTATATCTCCCAATGCTGTCCCTCCCCCCTCCCCCCACGCCACCACAGTCCCCGAAGTGTGATGTTCCCCTTCCTGTGTTCATGTGTTCTCATTGTTCAATTCCCACCTATGAGTGAGAAGATGTGGTGTTTGGTTTTTTGTTCTTGCGATAGTTTACTGAGAACGATGATTTCCAATTTCATCCATGTCCCTACAAAGGATATGAACTCATCCTTTTTTATGGCTGCCTAGTATTCCATGGTGTATATGTGCCACATTTTCTTAATCCAGTCTATCACTGTTGGACATTTGGGTTGGTTCCAAGTCTTTGCTGTTGTGTATAATGCCGAAATAAACATACGTGTGCATGTGTCTTTATAGCAGCATGATTTATAGTCCTTTGGGTATATACCCAGTAATGGGATGGCTTGGTCAAATGGAATTTCTAGTTCTAGATCCCTGAGGAATCGCCACAGTGACCTCCACAAGGGTTGAACTAGTTTACAGTCCCACCAACAGTGTAAAAGTGTTCCTATTTCTCCACATCCTCTCCAGCACCTGTTGTTTCCTGACTTTTTAATGATTGCCATTCTATCTGGTGTGAGATGGTATCTCATTGTGGTTTTGATTTGCATTTCTCTCATGGCCAGTGATGGTGAGCATTTTTTCACGTGTTTTTTGGCTGCATAAATGTCTTCTTTTGAGGAGTGTCTGTTCATGTCCTTCGCCCACTTTTTGATGGGGTTGTTTGGTGTTTTCTTGTAAATTTGTTGGAGTGCATTGTAGATTCTGGATATTAGCCCTTTGTCAGATGAGTAGGTTGCGAAAATTTTCTCCCATTTTGTAGGTTGCCTGTTCACTCTGACGGGAGGTTCCTTTGCTGTGCAGAAGCTCTTTAGTTTAATTAGATCCCATTTGTCAATTTTGGCTTTTGTTGCCATTGCTTTTGGTGTTTTAGACATGAACTCCTTGCCCATGTCTATGTCCTGAATGGTATTGCCTAGGTTTTCTTCTAGGGTTTTTATGGTTTTAGGTCTAACGTTTAAGTCTTTAATCCATGTTGAGTTGATTTTTGTATAAGGTGTAAGGAAGGGATCCAGTTTCAGCTTTCTACATGTGGCTAGCCAGTTTTCCCAGCACCATTTATTAAATAGGGATTCCTTTCTCCATTTCTTGTTTTTGTCAGGTTTGTCAAAGATCAGATAGTTGTAGATATGTGGCATTATTTCTGACGGCTCTGTTCTGTTCCATTGATCTATATCTCTGTTTTGGTACCAGTACCATGCTGTTTGGGTTACTGTAGCCTTGTAGTATAGTTTGAAGTCAGGTAGCGTGATGCCTCCAGCTTTGTTCTTTTGGCTGAGGATTGACTTGGTGATGCGGGCTCTTTTTTGGTTCCATATGAACTTTAAAGTAGTTTTTTCCAATTCTGTGAAGAAAGTCACTGGTAACTTGGTGGGGATGGCATTGAATCTGTAAATTACCTTGGGAAGGATGGCCATTTTCATGATATTGATTCTTCCTACCCATGAGCATGGAATGTTCTTCCATTTGTTTGTATCCTCTTTTATTTCCTTGAGCAGTGGTTTGTAGTTTTCTCCTTGAAGAGGTCCTTCACATCCCTTGTAAGTTGGATTCCTAGGTATTTTATTCTCTTTGAAGCAATTGTGAATGGGAGCTCACTCATGATTTGGCTCTCTGTTTGTCTGTTATTGATGTATAAGAATGCTTGTGATTTTTGTACATTGATGTTGTATCCTGAGACTTTGCTGAAGTTGCTTATCAGCTTAAGGAGATTTTGGGCTGAGACAATGGGGTTTTCTAGATATACTATCACGTCATCTGCAAACAGGGACAATTTGACTTCCTTTTCTCCTAATTGAATACCCTTGATTTCCTTCTCTTGCCTAATTGCCCTGGCCAGAACTTCCAACACTATGTTGAATAGAAGTGGTGAGAGAGGGCATCCCTGTCTTGTGCCAGTTTTCAAAGTGAATGCTTCCAGTTTTTGCCCATTCAGTATGATATTGGCTGTGGGTTTGTCATAAATAGCTCTTATTATTTTGAGATACGACCCATCAATACCTAATTTATTGAGAGTTTTTAGCATGAAGGGTTGTTGAATTTTGTCAAAGGACTTTACTTCATGTATTGAGATAATCATGTGGTTTGTGACTTTGGTTCTGTTTATATGCTGGATTACATTTATCGATTTGCGTATATTGAACCAGCCTTGCATCCCAGGGATGAAGCCCACTTGATCATGGTGGATAAGCTGTTTGATGTGCTGCTGGATTCGGCTTGCCAGTAATTTATTGAGGATTTTTGCATCAATATTCATCAAGGATATTGGTCTAAAATTCTCTTTTTTGGTTGTGTCTCTGCCCAGCTTTGGTATCAGCATGATGCTGGCCTCATAAAATGAGTTAGGAAGGATTCCCTCTTTTTCTATTGATTGGAATAGTTTCTGAAGTAATGGTTCCAGTTCCTCCTTGTACCTCCGGTAGAATTCGGCTGTGAACCCATCTGATCCTGGACTCTTTTTGGTTGGTAAGCCATTGATTATTGCCGCAATTTCAGCTCCTGTTATTAGTCTATTCAGAGATTCAACTTCTTCCTGGTTTAGTCATGGGAGAGTGTATGTGTCGAGGAATTTATACCTTTCTTTTTTTTTTAATTTTTCTTCTTTTTATCATTATTATTATTATCATTATTATTATTATTATACTTTAGGCTCTATGGTACATGTGCGCAACGTGCAGGTAAGCTACATATGTCTACATGTGCCATGCTGGTGCGCTGCACCCACCAACTCGTCATCTAGCATTAGGTATATCTCCCAATGCTGTCCCTCCCCCCTCCCCCCACGCCACCACAGTCCCCGAAGTGTGATGTTCCCCTTCCTGTGTTCATGTGTTCTCATTGTTCAATTCCCACCTATGAGTGAGAAGATGTGGTGTTTGGTTTTTTGTTCTTGCGATAGTTTACTGAGAACGATGATTTCCAATTTCATCCATGTCCCTACAAAGGATATGAACTCATCCTTTTTTATGGCTGCCTAGTATTCCATGGTGTATATGTGCCACATTTTCTTAATCCAGTCTATCACTGTTGGACATTTGGGTTGGTTCCAAGTCTTTGCTGTTGTGTATAATGCCGAAATAAACATACGTGTGCATGTGTCTTTATAGCAGCATGATTTATAGTCCTTTGGGTATATACCCAGTAATGGGATGGCTTGGTCAAATGGAATTTCTAGTTCTAGATCCCTGAGGAATCGCCACAGTGACCTCCACAAGGGTTGAACTAGTTTACAGTCCCACCAACAGTGTAAAAGTGTTCCTATTTCTCCACATCCTCTCCAGCACCTGTTGTTTCCTGACTTTTTAATGATTGCCATTCTATCTGGTGTGAGATGGTATCTCATTGTGGTTTTGATTTGCATTTCTCTCATGGCCAGTGATGGTGAGCATTTTTTCACGTGTTTTTTGGCTGCATAAATGTCTTCTTTTGAGGAGTGTCTGTTCATGTCCTTCGCCCACTTTTTGATGGGGTTGTTTGGTGTTTTCTTGTAAATTTGTTGGAGTGCATTGTAGATTCTGGATATTAGCCCTTTGTCAGATGAGTAGGTTGCGAAAATTTTCTCCCATTTTGTAGGTTGCCTGTTCACTCTGACGGTAGTTTCCTTTGCTGTGCAGAAGCTCTTTAGTTTAATTAGATCCCATTTGTCAATTTTGGCTTTTGTTGCCATTGCTTTTGGTGTTTTAGACATGAACTCCTTGCCCATGTCTATGTCCTGAATGGTATTGCCTAGGTTTTCTTCTAGGGTTTTTATGGTTTTAGGTCTAACGTTTAAGTCTTTAATCCATGTTGAGTTGATTTTTGTATAAGGTGTAAGGAAGGGATCCAGTTTCAGCTTTCTACATGTGGCTAGCCAGTTTTCCCAGCACCATTTATTAAATAGGGATTCCTTTCTCCATTTCTTGTTTTTGTCAGGTTTGTCAAAGATCAGATAGTTGTAGATATGTGGCATTATTTCTGACGGCTCTGTTCTGTTCCATTGATCTATATCTCTGTTTTGGTACCAGTACCATGCTGTTTGGGTTACTGTAGCCTTGTAGTATAGTTTGAAGTCAGGTAGCGTGATGCCTCCTGCTTTGTTCTTTTGGCTGAGGATTGACTTGGTGATGCGGGCTCTTTTTTGGTTCCATATGAACTTTAAAGTAGTTTTTTCCAGTTCTGCGAAGAAAGTCACTGGTAACTTGGTGGGGATGGCATTGAATCTGTAAATTACCTTGGGAAGGATGGCCATTTTCATGATATTGATTCTTCCTACCCATGAGCATGGAATGTTCTTCCATTTGTTTGTATCCTCTTTTATTTCCTTGAGCAGTGGTTTGTAGTTTTCTCCTTGAAGAGGTCCTTCACATCCCTTGTAAGTTGGATTCCTAGGTATTTTATTCTCTTTGAAGCAATTGTGAATGGGAGTTCACTCATGATTTGGCTCTCTGTTTGTCTGTTATTGATGTATAAGAATGCTTGTGATTTTTGTACATTGATGTTGTATCCTGAGACTTTGCTGAAGTTGCTTATCAGCTTAAGGAGATTTTGGGCTGAGACAATGGGGTTTTCTAGATATACTATCACGTCATCTGCAAACAGGGACAATTTGACTTCCTTTTCTCCTAATTGAATACCCTTGATTTCCTTCTCTTGCCTAATTGCCCTGGCCAGAACTTCCAACACTATGTTGAATAGAAGTGGTGAGAGAGGGCATCCCTGTCTTGTGCCAGTTTTCAAAGTGAATGCTTCCAGTTTTTGCCCATTCAGTATGATATTGGCTGTGGGTTTGTCATAAATAGCTCTTATTATTTTGAGATACGACCCCTCAATACCTAATTTATTGAGAGTTTTTAGCATGAAGGGTTGTTGAATTTTGTCAAAGGCCTTTACTTCATGTATTGAGATAATCATGTGGTTTTTGACTTTGGTTCTGTTTATATGCTGGATTACATTTATTGATTTGCGTATATTGAACCAGCCTTGCATCCCAGGGATGAAGCCCACTTGATCATGGTGGATAAGCTGTTTGATGTGCTGCTGGATTCGGTTTGCCAGTAATTTATTGAGGATTTTTGCATCAATATTCATCAAGGATATTGGTCTAAAATTCTCTTTTTTGGTTGTGTCTCTGCCCAGCTTTGGTATCAGCATGATGCTGGCCTCATAAAATGAGTTCGGAAGGATTCCCTCTTTTTCTATTGATTGGAATAGTTTCTGAAGTAATGGTTCCAGTTCCTCCTTGTACCTCCGGTAGAATTCGGCTGTGAACCCATCTGATCCTGGACTCTTTTTGGTTGGTAAGCCATTGATTATTGCCGCAATTTCAGCTCCTGTTATTAGTCTATTCAGAGATTCAACTTCTTCCTGGTTTAGTCATGGGAGAGTGTATGTGTCGAGGAATTTATACCTTTCTTTTTTTTTTTTAATTTTTCTTCTTTTTATCATTATTATTATTATTATTATCATTATTATTATTATTATACTTTAGGCTCTATGGTACATGTGCTCAACGTGCAGGTAAGCTACATATGTCTACATGTGCCATGCTGGTGCGCTGCACCCACCAACTCGTCATCTAGCATTAGGTATATCTCACAATGCTGTCCCTCCCCCCTCCCCCCACGCCACCACAGTCCCCGAAGTGTGATGTTCCCCTTCCTGTGTCCATGTGTTCTCATTGTTCAATTCCCTCCTATGAGTGAGAATATGTGGTGTTTGGTTTTTTGTTCTTGCGATAGTTTACTGAGAACGATGATTTCCAATTTCATCCATGTCCCTACAAAGGATATGAACTCATCATTTTTTATGGCTGCCTAGTATTCCATGGTGTATATGTGCCACATTTTCTTAATCCAGTCTATCACTGTTGGACATTTGGGTTGGTTCCAAGTCTTTGCTGTTGTGTATAATGCCGCAATAAACATACGTGTGCATGTGTCTTTATAGCAGCATGATTTATAGTCCTTTGGGTATATACCCAGTAATGGGATGGCTGGGTCAAATGGAATTTCTAGTTCTAGATCCCTGAGGAATCGCCACAGTGACCTCCACAAGGGTTGAACTAGTTTACAGTCCCACCAACAGTGTAAAAGTGTTCCTATTTCTCCACATCCTCTCCAGCACCTGTTGTTTCCTGACTTTTTAGTGATTGCCATTCTATCTGGTGTGAGATGGTATCTCATTGTGGTTTTGATTTGCATTTCTCTCATGGCCAGTGATGGTGAGCATTTTTTCACGTGTTTTTTGGCTGCATAAATGTCTTCTTTTGAGGAGTGTCTGTTCATGTCCTTCGCCCACTTTTTGATGGGGTTGTTTGGTGTTTTCTTGTAAATTTGTTGGAGTGCATTGTAGATTCTGGATATTAGCCCTTTGTCAGATGAGTAGGTTGCGAAAATTTTCTCCCATTTTGTAGGTTGCCTGTTCACTCTGACGGTAGTTTCCTTTGCTGTGCAGAAGCTCTTTAGTTTAATTAGATCCCATTTGTCAATTTTGGCTTTTGTTGCCATTGCTTTTGGTGTTTTAGACATGAACTCCTTGCCCATGCCTATGTGCTGAATGGTATTGCCTAGGTTTTCTTCTAGGGTTTTTATGGTTTTAGGTCTAACGTTTAAGTCTTTAATCCATGTTGAGTTGATTTTTGTATAAGGTGTAAGGAAGGGATCCAGTTTCAGCTTTCTACATGTGGCTAGCCAGTTTTCCCAGCACCATTTATTAAATAGGGATTCCTTTCTCCATTTCTTGTTTTTGTCAGGTTTGTCAAAGATCAGATAGTTGTAGATATGTGGCATTATTTCTGACGGCTCTGTTCTGTTCCATTGATCTATATCTCTGTTTTGGTACCAGTACCATGCTGTTTGGGTTACTGTATCCTTGTAGTATAGTTTGAAGTCAGGTAGCGTGATGCCTCCAGCTTTGTTCTTTTGGCTGAGGATTGACTTGGTGATGCGGGCTCTTTTTTGGTTCCATATGAACTTTAAAGTAGTTTTTTCCAATTCTGTGAAGAAAGTCACTGGTAACTTGGTGGGGATGGCATTGAATCTGTAAATTACCTTGGGAAGGATGGCCATTTTCATGATATTGATTCTTCCTACCCATGAGCATGGAATGTTCTTCCATTTGTTTGTATCCTCTTTTATTTCCTTGAGCAGTGGTTTGTAGTTTTCTCCTTGAAGAGGTCCTTCACATCCCTTGTAAGTTGGATTCCTAGGTATTTTATTCTCTTTGAAGCAATTGTGAATGGGAGTTCACTCATGATTTGGCTCTCTGTTTGTCTGTTATTGATGTATAAGAATGCTTGTGATTTTTGTACATTGATGTTGTATCCTGAGACTTTGCTGAAGTTGCTTATCAGCTTAAGGAGATTTTGGGCTGAGACAATGGGGTTTTCTAGATATACTATCACGTCATCTGCAAACAGGGACAATTTGACTTCCTTTTCTCCTAATTGAATACCCTTGATTTCCTTCTCTTGCCTAATTGCCCTGGCCAGAACTTCCAACACTATGTTGAATAGAAGTGGTGAGAGAGGGCATCCCTGTCTTGTGCCAGTTTTCAAAGTGAATGCTTCCAGTTTTTGCCCATTCAGTATGATATTGGCTGTGGGTTTGTCATAAATAGCTCTTATTATTTTGAGATACGACCCATAAATACCTAATTTATTGAGAGTTTTTAGCATGAATGGTTGTTGAATTTTGTCAAAGGCCTTTATTTCATGTATTGAGATAATCATGTGGTTTTTGACTTTGGTTCTGTTTATATGCTGGATTACATTTATTGATTTGCGTATATTGAACCAGCCTTGCATCCCAGGGATGAAGCCCACTTGATCATGGTGGATAAGCTGTTTGATGTGCTGCTGGATTCGGTTTGCCAGTAATTTATTGAGGATTTTTACATCAATATTCATCAAGGATATTGGTCTAAAATTCTCCTTTTTAGTTGTGTCTCTGCCCAGCTTTGGTATCAGCATGATGCTGGCCTCATAAAATGAGTTAGGAAGGATTCCCTCTTTTTCTATTGATTGGAATAGTTTCTGAAGTAATGGTTCCAGTTCCTCCTTGTACCTCCGGTAGAATGCGGCTGTGAACCCATCTGATCCTGGACTCTTTTTGATTGGTAAGCCATTGATTATTGCCGCAATTTCAGCTCCTGTTATTAGTCTATTCAGAGATTCAACTTCTTCCTGGTTTAGTCATGGGAGAGTGTATGTGTCGAGGAATTTATACCTTTCTTTTTTTTTTAATTTTTCTTCTTTTTATCATTATTATTATTTTCATTATTATTATTATTATACTTTAGGCTCTATGGTACATGTGCACAACGTGCAGGTAAGCTACATATGTCTACATGTAACATGCTGGTGCGCTGCACCCACCAACTCGTCATCTAGCATTAGGTATATCTCCCAATGCTGTCCCTCCCCCCTCCCCCCACGCCACCACAGTCCCCGAAGTGTGATGTTCCCCTTCCTGTGTCCATGTGTTCTCATTGTTCAATTCCCACCTATGAGTGAGAATATGTGGTGTTTGGTTTTTTGTTCTTGCGATAGTTTACTGAGAACGATGATTTCCAATTTCATCCATGTCCCTACAAAGAATATGAACTCATCCTTTTTTATGGCTGCCTAGTATGCCATGGTGTATATGTGCCACATTTTCTTAATCCCGTCTATCACTGTTGGACATTTGGGTTGGTTCCAAGTCTTTGCTGTTTTGTATAATGCTGCAATAAACATACGTGTGCATGTGTCTTTATAGCAGCATGATTTATAGTCCTTTGGGTATATACCCAGTAATGGGATGGCTGGGTCAAATGGAATTTCTAGTTCTAGATCCCTGAGGAATCGCCACAGTGACCTCCACAAGGGTTGAACTAGTTTACAGTCCCACCAACAGTGTAAAAGTGTTCCTATTTTTCCACATCCTCTCCAGCACCTGTTGTTTCCTGACTTTTTAATGATTGCCATTCTATCTGGTGTGAGATGGTATCTCATTGTGGTTTTGATTTGCATTTCTCTCATGGCCAGTGATGGTGAGCATTTTTTCACGTGTTTTTTGGCTGCATAAATGTCTTCTTTTGAGGAGTGTCTGTTCATGTCCTTCGCCCACTTTTTGATGGGGTTGTTTGGTGTTTTCTTGTAAATTTGTCGGAGTGCATTGTAGATTCTGGATATTAGCCCTTTGTCAGATGAGTAGGTTGCGAAAATTTTCTCCCATTTTGTAGGTTGCCTGTTCACTCTGACGGGAGTTTCCTTTCCTGTGCAGAAGCTCTTTAGTTTAATTAGATCCCATTTGTCAATTTTGGCTTTTGTTGCCATTGCTTTTGGTGTTTTAGACATGAAATCCTTGCCCATGCCTATGTCCTGAATGGCATTGCCTAGGTTTTCTTCTAGGGTTTTTATGGTTTTAGGTCTAACGTTTAAGTCTTTAATCCATGTTGAGTTGATTTTTGTATAAGGTGTAAGGAAGGGATCCAGTTTCAGCTTTCTACATGTGGCTAGCCAGTTTTCCCAGCACCATTTATTAAATAGGGATTCCTTTCTCCATTTCTTGTTTTTGTCAGGTTTGTCAAAGATCAGATAGTTGTAGATATGTGGCATTATTTCTGACGGCTCTGTTCTGTTCCATTGATCTATATCTCTGTTTTGGTACCAGTACCATGCTGTTTGGGTTACTGTAGCCTTGTAGTATAGTTTGAAGTCAGGTAGCGTGATGCCTCCAGCTTTGTTCTTTTGGCTTAGGATTGACTTGGTGATGCGGGCTCTTTTTTGGTTCCATATGAACTTTAAAGTAGTTTTTTCCAATTCTGTGAAGAAAGTCACTGGTAACTTGGTGGGGATGGCATTGAATCTGTAAATTACCTTGGGAAGGATGGCCATTTTTATGATATTGATTCTTCCTACCCATGAGCATGGAATGTTCTTCCATTTGTTTGAATCCTCTTTTATTTCCTTGAGCAGTGGTTTGTAGTTTTCTCCTTGAAGAGGTCCTTCACATCCCTTGTAAGTTGGATTCCTAGGTATTTTATTCTCTTTGAAGCAATTGTGAATGGGAGTTCACTCATGATTTGGCTCTCTGTTTGTCTGTTATTGATGTATAAGAATGCTTGTGATTTTTGTACATTGATGTTGTATCCTGAGACTTTGCTGAAGTTGCTTATCAGCTTAAGGAGATTTTGGGCTGAGACAATGGGGTTTTCTAGATATACTATCACGTCATCTGCAAACAGGGACAATTTGACTTCCTTTTCTCCTAATTGAATACCCTTGATTTCCTTCTCTTGCCTAATTGCCCTGGCCAGAACTTCCAACACTATGTTGAATAGAAGTGGTGAGAGAGGGCATCCCTGTCTTGTGCCAGTTTTCAAAGTGAATGCTTCCAGTTTTTGCCCATTCAGTATGATATTGGCTGTGGGTTTGTCATAAATAGCTCTTATTATTTTGAGATACGACCCATCAATACCTAATTTATTGAGAGTTTTTAGCATGAAGGGTTGTTGAATTTTGTCAAAGGACTTTACTTCATGTATTGAGATAATCATGTGGTTTGTGACTTTGGTTCTGTTTATATGCTGGATTACATTTATTGATTTGCGTATATTGAACCAGCCTTGCATCCCAGGGATGAAGCCCACTTGATCATGGTGGATAAGCTGTTTGATGTGCTGCTGGATTCGGTTTGCCAGTAATTTATTGAGGATTTTTGCATCAATATTCATCAAGGATATTGGTCTAAAATTCTCTTTTTTGGTTGTGTCTCTGCCCAGCTTTGGTATCAGCATGATGCTGGCCTCATAAAATGAGTTAGGAAGGATTCCCTCTTTTTCTATTGATTGGAATAGTTTCTGAAGTAATGGTTCCAGTTCCTCCTTGTACCTCCGGTAGAATTCGGCTGTGAACCCATCTGATCCTGGACTCTTTTTGGTTGGTAAGCCATTGATTATTGCCGCAATTTCAGCTCCTGTTATTAGTCTATTCAGAGATTCAACTTCTTCCTGGTTTAGTCATGGGAGAGTGTATGTGTCGAGGAATTTATACCTTTCTTTTTTTTTTTAATTTTTCTTCTTTTTATCATTATTATTATTATTATTATCATTATTATTATTATTATACTTTAGGCTCTATGGTACATGTGCGCAACGTGCAGGTAAGCTACATATGTCTACATGTGCCATGCTGGTGCGCTGCACCCACCAACTCGTCATCTAGCATTAGGTATATCTCCCAATGCTGTCCCTCCCCCCTCCCCCCACGCCACCACAGTCCCCGAAGTGTGATGTTCCCCTTCCTGTGTCCATGTGTTCTCATTGTTCAATTCCCACCTATGAGTGAGAATATGTGGTGTTTGGTTTTTTGTTCTTGCGATAGTTTACTGAGAACGATGATTTCCAATTTCATCCATGTCCCTACAAAGGATATGAACTCATCCTTTTTTATGGCTGCCTGGTATTCCATGGTGTATATGTGCCACATTTTCTTAATCCAGTCTATCACTGTTGGACATTTGGGTTGGTTCCAAGTCTTTGCTGTTGTGTATAATGCCGAAATAAACATACGTGTGCATGTGTCTTTATAGCAGCATGATTTATAGTCCTTTGGGTATATACCCAGTAATGGGATGGCTGGGTCAAATGGAATTTCTAGTTCTAGATCCCTGAGGAATCGCCACAGTGACCTCCACAAGGGTTGAACTAGTTTACAGTCCCACCAACAGTGTAAAAGTGTTCCTATTTCTCCACATCCTCTCCAGCACTTGTTGTTTCCTGACTTTTTAATGATTGCCATTCTATCTGGTGTGAGATGGTATCTCATTGTGGTTTTGATTTGCATTTCTCTCATGGCCAGTGATGGTGAGCATTTTTTCACGTGTTTTTTGGCTGCATAAATGTCTTCTTTTGAGGAGTGTCTGTTCATGTCCTTCGCCCACTTTTTGATGGGGTTGTTTCGTGTTTTCTTGTAAATTTGTTGGAGTGCATTGTAGATTCTGGATATTAGCCCTTTGTCAGATGAGTAGGTTGCGAAAATTTTCTCCCATTTTGTAGGTTGCCTGTTCACTCTGACGGGAGTTTCCTTTGCTGTGCAGAAGCTCTTTAGTTTAATTAGATCCCATTTGTCAATTTTGGCTTTTGTTGCCATTGCTTTTGGTGTTTTAGACATGAACTCCTTGCCCATGCCTATGTCCTGAATGGTATTGCCTAGGTTTTCTTCTAGGGTTTTTATGGTTTTAGGTCTAACGTTTAAGTCTTTAATCCATGTTGAGTTGATTTTTGTATAAGGTGTAAGGAAGGGATCCAGTTTCAGCTTTCTACATGTGGCTAGCCAGTTTTCCCAGCACCATTTATTAAATAGGGATTCCTTTCTCCATTTCTTGTTTTTGTCAGGTTTTTCAAAGATCAGATAGTTGTAGATATGTGGCATTATTTCTGACGGCTCTGTTCTGTTCCATTGATCTATATCTCTGTTTTTGTACCAGTACCATGCTGTTTGGGTTACTGTAGCCTTGTAGTATAGTTTGAAGTCAGGTAGCGTGATGCCTCCAACTTTGTTCTTTTGGCTGAGGATTGACTTGGTGATGCGGGCTCTTTTTTGGTTCCATATGAACTTTAAAGTAGTTTTTTCCAATTCTGTGAAGAAAGTCACTGGTAACTTGGTGGGGATGGCATTGAATCTGTAAATTACCTTGGGAAGGATGGCCATTTTCATGATATTGATTCTTCCTACCCATGAGCATGGAATGTTCTTCCATTTGTTTGTATCCTCTTTTATTTCCTTGAGCAGTGGTTTGTAGTTTTCTCCTTGAAGAGGTCCTTCACATCCCTTGTAAGTTGGATTCCTAGGTATTTTATTCTCTTTGAAGCAATTGTGAATGGGAGCTCACTCATGATTTGGCTCTCTGTTTGTCTGTTATTGATGTATAAGAATGCTTGTGATTTTTGTACATTGATGTTGTATCCTGAGACTTTGCTGAAGTTGCTTATCAGCTTAAGGAGATTTTGGGCTGAGACAATGGGGTTTTCTAGATATACTATCACGTCATCTGCAAACAGGGACAATTTGACTTCCTTTTCTCCTAATTGAATACCCTTGATTTCCTTCTCTTGCCTAATTGCCCTGGCCAGAACTTCCAACACTATGTTGAATAGAAGTGGTGAGAGAGGGCATCCCTGTCTTGTGCCAGTTTTCAAAGTGAATGCTTCCAGTTTTTGCCCATTCAGTATGATATTGGCTGTGGGTTTGTCATAAATAGCTCTTATTATTTTGAGATACGACCCATCAATACCTAATTTATTGAGAGTTTTTAGCATGAAGGGTTGTTGAATTTTATCAAAGGCCTTTACTTCATGTATTGAGATAATCATGTGGTTTGTGACTTTGGTTCTGTTTATATGCTGGATTACATTTATCGATTTGCGTATATTGAACCAGCCTTGCATCCCAGGGATGAAGCCCACTTGATCATGGTGGATAAGCTGTTTGATGTGCTGCTGGATTCGGCTTGCCAGTAATTTATTGAGGATCTTTGCATCAATATTCATCCAGGATATTGGTCTAAAATTCTCTTTTTTGGTTGTGTCTCTGCCCAGCTTTGGTATCAGCATGATGCTGGCCTCATAAAATGAGTTAGGAAGGATTCCCTCTTTTTCTATTGATTGGAATAGTTTCTGAAGTAATGGTTCCAGTTCCTCCTTGTACCTCCGGTAGAATTCGGCTGTGAACCCATCTGATCCTGGACTCTTTTTGGTTGGTAAGCCATTGATTATTGCCGCAATTTCAGCTCCTGTTATTAGTCTATTCAGAGATTCAACTTCTTCCTGGTTTAGTCATGGGAGAGTGTATGTGTCGAGGAATTTATACCTTTCTTTTTTTTTTTAATTTTTCTTCTTTTTGTCATTATTATTATTATCATTATTATTATTATTATACTTTAGGCTCTATGGTACATGTGCGCAACGTGCAGGTAAGCTACATATGTCTACATGTGCCATGCTGGTGCGCTGAACCCACCAACTCGTCATCTAGCATTAGGTATATCTCCCAATGCTGTCCCTCCCCCCTCCCCCCACGCCACCACAGTCCCCGAAGTGTGATGTTCCCCTTCCTGTGTTCATGTGTTCTCATTGTTCAATTCCCACCTATGAGTGAGAAGATGTGGTGTTTGGTTTTTTGTTCTTGCGATAGTTTACTGAGAACGATGATTTCCAATTTCATCCATGTCCCTACAAAGGATATGAACTCATCCTTTTTTATGGCTGCCTAGTATTCCATGGTGTATATGTGCCACATTTTCTTAATCCAGTCTATCACTGTTGGACATTTGGGTTGGTTCCAAGTCTTTGCTGTTGTGTATAATGCCGCAATAAACATACGTGTGCATGTGTCTTTATAGCAGCATGATTTATAGTCCTTTGGGTATATACCCAGTAATGGGATGGCTGGGTCAAATGGAATTTCTAGTTCTAGATCCCTGAGGAATCGCCACAGTGACCTCCACAAGGGTTGAACTAGTTTACAGTCCCACCAACAGTGTAAAAGTGTTCCTATTTCTCCACATCCTCTCCAGCACCTGTTGTTTCCTGACTTTTTAGTGATTGCCATTCTATCTGGTGTGAGATGGTATCTCATTGTGGTTTTGATTTGCATTTCTCTCATGGCCAGTGATGGTGAGCATTTTTTCACGTGTTTTTTGGCTGCATAAATGTCTTCTTTTGAGGAGTGTCTGTTCATGTCCTTCGCCCACTTTTTGATGGGGTTGTTTGGTGTTTTCTTGTAAACTTGTTGGAGTGCATTGTAGATTCTGGATATTAGCCCTTTGTCAGATGAGTAGGTTGCGAAAATTTTCTCCCATTTTGTAGGTTGCCTGTTCACTCTGACGGTAGTTTCCTTTGCTGTGCAGAAGCTCTTTAGCTTAATTAGATCCCATTTGTCAATTTTGGCTTTTGTTGCCATTGCTTTTGGTGTTTTAGACATGAACTCCTTGCCCATGCATATGTCCTGAATGGTATTGCCTAGGTTTTCTTCTAGGGTTTTTATGGTTTTAGGTCTAACGTTTAAGTCTTTAATCCATGTTGAGTTGATTTTTGTATAAGGTGTAAGGAAGGGATCCAGTTTCAGCTTTCTACATGTGGCTAGCCAGTTTTCCCAGCACCATTTATTAAATAGGGATTCCTTTCTCCATTTCTTGTTTTTGTCAGGTTTGTCAAAGATCAGATAGTTGTAGATATGTGGCATTATTTCTGACGGCTCTGTTCTGTTCCATTGATCTATATCTCTGTTTTGGTACCAGTACCATGCTGTTTGGGTTACTGTAGCCTTGTAGTATAGTTTGAAGTCAGGTAGCGTGATGCCTCCAGCTTTGTTCTTTTGGCTTAGGATTGACTTGGTGATGCGGGCTCTTTTTTGGTTCCATATGAACTTTAAAGTAGTTTTTTCCAATTCTGTGAAGAAAGTCACTGGTAACTTGGTGGGGATGGCATTGAATCTGTAAATTACCTTGGGAAGGATGGCCATTTTTATGATATTGATTCTTCCTACCCATGAGCATGGAATGTTCTTCCATTTGTTTGTATCCTCTTTTATTTCCTTGAGCAGTGGTTTGTAGTTTTCTCCTTGAAGAGGTCCTTCACATCCCTTGTAAGTTGGATTCCTAGGTATTTTATTCTCTTTGAAGCAATTGTGAATGGGAGTTCACTCATGATTTGGCTCTCTGTTTGTCTGTTATTGATGTATAAGAATGCTTGTGATTTTTGTACATTGATGTTGTATCCTGAGACTTTGCTGAAGTTGCTTATCAGCTTAAGGAGATTTTGGGCTGAGACAATGGGGTTTTCTAGATATACTATCACGTCATCTGCAAACAGGGACAATTTGACTTCCTTTTCTCCTAATTGAATACCCTTGATTTCCTTCTCTTGCCTAATTGCCCTGGCCAGAACTTCCAACACTATGTTGAATAGAAGTGGTGAGAGAGGGCATCCCTGTCTTGTGCCAGTTTTCAAAGTGAATGCTTCCAGTTTTGGCCCATTGAGTATGATATTGGCTGTGGGTTTGTCATAAATAGCTCTTATTATTTTGAGATACGACCCATCAATACCTAATTTATTGAGAGTTTTTAGCATGAAGGGTTGTTGAATTTTGTCAAAGGCCTTTATTTCATGTATTGAGATAATCATGTGGTTTTTGACTTTGGTTCTGTTTATATGCTGGATTACATTTATTGATTTGCGTATATTGAACCAGCCTTGCATCCCAGGGATGAAGCCCACTTGATCATGGTGGATAAGCTGTTTGATGTGCTGCTGGATTCGGTTTCCCAGTAATTTATTGAGGATTTTTACATCAATATTCATCAAGGATATTGGTCTAAAATTCTCCTTTTTAGTTGTGTCTCTGCCCAGCTTTGGTATCAGCATGATGCTGGCCTCATAAAATGAGTTAGGAAGGATTCCCTCTTTTTCTATTGATTGGAATAGTTTCTGAAGTAATGGTTCCAGTTCCTCCTTGTACCTCCGGTAGAATTCGGCTGTGAACCCATCTGATCCTGGACTCTTTTTGGTTGGTAAGCCATTGATTATTGCCACAATTTCAGCTCCTGTTATTAGTCTATTCAGAGATTCAACTTCTTCCTGGTTTAGTCATGGGAGAGTGTATGTGTCGAGGAATTTATACCTTTCTTTTTTTTTTTAATTTTTCTTCTTTTTCTCATTATTATTATTATTATTATCATTATTATTATTATTATACTTTAGGCTCTATGGTACATGTGCGCAACGTGCAGGTAAGCTACATATGTCTACATGTGCCATGCTGGTGCGCAGCACCCACCAACTCGTCATCTAGCATTAGGTATATCTCCCAATGCTGTCCCTCCCCCCTCCCCCCACGCCACCACAGTCCCCGAAGTGTGATGTTCCCCTTCCTGTGTCCATGTGTTCTCATTGTTCAATTCCCACCTATGAGTGAGAATATGTGGTGTTTGTTTTTTTGTTCTTGCGATAGTTTACTGAGAACCATGATTTCCAATTTCATCCATGTCCCTTCAAAGATATGAACTCATCCTTTTTTATGGTTGCCTAGTATTCCATGGTGTATATGTGCCACATTTTCTTAATCCAGTCTATCACTGTTGGACATTTGGGTTGGTTCCAAGTCTTTGCTGTTGTGTATAATGCCGCAATAAACATACGTGTGCATGTGTCTTTATAGCAGCATGATTTATAGTCCTTTGGGTATATACCCAGTAATGGGATGGCTGGGTCAAATGGAATTTCTAGTTCTAGATCCCTGAGGAATCGCCACAGTGACCTCCACAAAGGTTGAACTAGTTTACAGTCCCACCAACAGTGTAAAAGTGTTCCTATTTCTCCACATCCTCTCCAGCACCTGTTGTTTCCTGACTTTTTAATGATTGCCATTCTATCTGGTGTGAGATGGTATCTCATTGTGGTTTTGATTTGCATTTCTCTCATGGCCAGTGATGGTGAGCATTTTTTCACGTGTTTTTTGGCTGCATAAATGTCTTCTTTTGAGGAGTGTCTGTTCATGTCCTTCGCCCACTTTTTGATGGGGTTGTTTGGTGTTTTCTTGTAAATTTGTTGGAGTGCATTGTAGATTCTGGATATTAGCCCTTTGTCAGATGAGTAGGTTGCGAAAATTTTCTCCCATTTTGTAGGTTGCCTGTTCACTCTGACGGTAGTTTCCTTTGCTGTGCAGAAGCTCTTTAGTTTAATTAGATCCCATTTGTCAATTTTGGCTTTTGTTGCCATTGCTTTTGGTGTTTTAGACATGAACTCCTTTCCCATTCCTATGTCCTGAATGGCATTGCCTAGGTTTTCTTCTAGGGTTTTTATGGTTTTAGGTCTAACGTTTAAGTCTTTAATCCATGTTGAGTTGATTTTTGTATAAGGTGTAAGGAAGGGATCCAGTTTCAGCTTTCTACATGTGGCTAGCCAGTTTTCCCAGCACCATTTATTAAATAGGGATTCCTTTCTCCATTTCTTGTTTTTGTCAGGTTTGTCAAAGATCAGATAGTTGTAGATATGTGGCATTATTTCTGACGGCTCTGTTCTGTTCCATTGATCTAGATCTCTGTTTTGGTACCAGTACCATGCTTTTTGGGTTACTGTAGCATTGTAGTATAGTTTGAAGTCAGGTAGCGTGATGCCTCCAGCTTTGTTCTTTTGGCTGAGGATTGACTTGGTGATGCGGGCTCTTTTTTGGTTCCATATGAACTTTAAAGTAGTTTTTTCCAATTCTGTGAAGAAAGTCACTGGTAACTTGGTGGGGATGGCATTGAATCTGTAAATTACCTTGGGAAGGATGGCCATTTTCATGATATTGATTCTTCCTACCCATGAGCATGGAATGTTCTTCCATTTGTTTGTATCCTCTTTTATTTCCTTGAGCAGTGGTTTGTAGTTTTCTCCTTGAAGAGGTCCTTCACATCCCTTGTAAGTTGGATTCCTAGGTATTTTATTCTCTTTGAAGCAATTGTGAATGGGAGCTCACTCATGATTTGGCTCTCTGTTTGTCTGTTATTGATGTATAAGAATGCTTGTGATTTTTGTACATTGATGTTGTATCCTGAGACTTTGCTGAAGTTGCTTATCAGCTTAAGGAGATTTTGGGCTGAGACAATGGGGTTTTCTAGATATACTATCACGTCATCTGCAAACAGGGACAATTTGACTTCCTTTTCTCCTAATTGAATACCCTTGATTTCCTTCTCTTGCCTAATTGCCCTGGCCAGAACTTCCAACACTATGTTGAATAGAAGTGGTGAGAGAGGGCATCCCTGTCTTGTGCCAGTTTTCAAAGTGAATGCTTCCAGTTTTTGCCCATTCAGTATGATATTGGCTGTGGGTTTGTCATAAATAGCTCTTATTATTTTGAGATACGACCCATCAATACCTAATTTATTGAGAGTTTTTAGCATGAAGGGTTGTTGAATTTTGTCAAAGGCCTTTACTTCATGTATTGAGATAATCATGTGGTTTGTGACTTTGGTTCTGTTTATATGCTGGATTACATTTATCGATTTGCGTATATTGAACCAGCCTTGCATCCCAGGGATGAAGCCCACTTGATCATGGTGGATAAGCTGTTTGATGTGCTGCTGGATTCGGCTTGCCAGTAATTTATTGAGGATTTTTGCATCAATATTCATCAAGGATATTGGTCTAAAATTCTCTTTTTTGGTTGTGTCTCTGCCCAGCTTTGGTATCAGCATGATGCTGGCCTCATAGAATGAGTTAGGAAGGATTCCCTCTTTTTCTATTGATTGGAATAGTTTCTGAAGTAACGGTTCCAGTTCCTCCTTGTACCTCCGGTAGAATTCGGCTGTGAACCCATCTGATCCTGGACTCTTTTTGGTTGGTAAGCCATTGATTATTGCCGCAATTTCAGCTCCTGTTATTAGTCTATTCAGAGATTCAACTTCTTCCTGGTTTAGTCATGGGAGAGTGTATGTGTCGAGGAATTTATACCTTTCTTTTTTTTTTAATTTTTCTTCTTTTTATCATTATTATTATTATTATTATCATTATTATTATTATTATACTTTAGGCTCTATGGTGCATGTGCGCAACGTGCAGGTAAGCTACATATGTCTACATGTGCCATGCTGGTGCGCAGCACCCACCAACTCGTCATCTAGCATTAGGTATATCTCCCAATGCTGTCCCTCCCCCCTCCCCCCACGCCACCACAGTCCCCGAAGTGTGATGTTCCCCTTCCTGTGTCCATGTGTTCTCATTGCTCAATACCAACCTATGAGTGAGAATATGTGGTGTTTGGTTTTTTGTTCTTGCGATAGTTTACTGAGAACGATGATTTCCAATTTCATCCATGTCCCTACAAAGGATATGAACTCATCATTTTTTATGGCTGCCTGGTATTCCATGTTGTATTTGTGCCACATTTTCTTAATCCAGTCTATCACTGTTGGACATTTGGGTTGGTTCCAAGTCTTTGCTGTTGTGTATAATGCCGCAATAAACATACGTGTGCATGTGTCTTTATAGCAGCATGATTTATAGTCCTTTGGGTATATACCCAGTAATGGGATGGCTGGGTCAAATGGAATTTCTAGTTCTAGATCCCTGAGGAATCGCCACAGTGACCTCCACAAGGGTTGAACTAGTTTACAGTCCCACCAACAGTGTAAAAGTGTTCCTATTTCTCCACATCCTCTCCAGCACCTGTTGTTTCCTGACTTTTTAATGATTGCCATTCTATCTGGTGTGAGATGGTATCTCATTGTGGTTTTGATTTGCATTTCTCTCATGGCCAGTGATGGTGAGCATTTTTTCACGTGTTTTTTGGCTGCATAAATGTCTTCTTTTGAGGAGTGTCTGTTCATGTCTTTCGCCCACTTTTTGATGGGGTTGTTTGGTGTTTTCTTGTAAATTTGTTGGAGTGCATTGTAGATTCTGGATATTAGCCCTTTGTCAGATGAGTAGGTTGCGAAAATTTTCTCCCATTTTGTAGGTTGACTGTTCACTCTGACGGTAGTTTCCTTTGCTGTGCAGAAGCTCTTTAGTTTAATTAGATCCCATTTGTCAATTTTGGCTTTTGTTGCCATTGCTTTTGGTGTTTTAGACATGAACTCCTTGCCCATGCCTATGTCCTGAATGGCATTGCCTAGGTTTTCTTCTAGGGTTTTTATGGTTTTAGGTCTAACGTTTAAGTCTTTAATCCATGTTGAGTTGATTTTTGTATAAGGTGTAAGGAAGGGATCCAGTTTCAGCTTTCTACATGTGGCTAGCCAGTTTTCCCAGCACCATTTATTAAATAGGGATTCCTTTCTCCATTTCTTGTTTTTGTCAGGTTTGTAAAAGATCAGATAGTTGTAGATATGTGGCATTATTTCTGACGGCTCTGTTCTGTTCCATTGATCTATATCTCTGTTTTGGTACCAGTACCATGCTGTTTGGGTTACTGTAGCATTGTAGTATAGTTTGAAGTCAGGTAGCGTGATTCCTCCAGCTTTGTTGTTTTGGCTGAGGATTGACTTGGTGATGCGGGCTCTTTTTTGCTTCCATATGAACTTTAAAGTAGTTTTTTCCAATTCTGTGAAGAAAGTCATTGGTAACTTGGTGGGGATGGCATTGAATCTGTAAATTACCTTGGGAAGGATGGCCATTTTCATGATATTGATTCTTCCTACCCATGATCATGGAATGTTCTTCCATTTGTTTGTATCCTCTTTTATTTCCTTGAGCAGTGATTTGTAGTTTTCTCCTTGAAGAGGTCCTTCACATCCCTTGTAAGTTGGATTCCTAGGTATTTTATTCTCTTTGAAGCAATTGTGAATGGGAGTTCACTCATGATTTGGCTCTCTGTTTGTCTGTTATTGATGTATAAGAATGCTTGTGATTTTTGTACATTGATGTTGTATCCTGAGACTTTGGGGAAGTTGCTTATCAGCTTAAGGAGATTTTGGGCTGAGACAATGGGGTTTTCTAGATATACTATCACGTCATCTGCAAACAGGGACAATTTGACTTCCTTTTCTCCTAATTGAATACCCTTGATTTCCTTCTCTTGCCTAATTGCCCTGGCCAGAACTTCCAACACTATGTTGAATAGAAGTGGTGAGAGAGGGCATCCCTGTCTTGTGCCAGTTTTCAAAGTGAATGCTTCCAGTTTTTGCCCATTCAGTATGATATTGGCTGTGGGTTTGTCATAAATAGCTCTTATTATTTTGAGATACGACCCATCAATACCTAATTTATTGAGAGTTTTTAGCATGAAGGGTTGTTGAATTTTGTCAAAGGCCTTTACTTCATGTATTGAGATAATCATGTGGTTTGTGACTTTGGTTCTGTTTATATGCTGGATTACATTTATCGATTTGCGTATATTGAACCAGCCTTGCATCCCAGGGATGAAGCCCACTTGATCATGGTGGATAAGCTGTTTGATGTGCTGCTGGATTCGGCTTGCCAGTAATTTATTGAGGATCTTTGCATCAATATTCATCCAGGATATTGGTCTAAAATTCTCTTTTTTGGTTGTGTCTCTGCCCAGCTTTGGTATCAGCATGATGCTGGCCTCATAAAATGAGTTAGGAAGGATTCCCTCTTTTTCTATTGATTGGAATAGTTTCTGAAGTAATGGTTCCAGTTCCTCCTTGTACCTCCGGTAGAATTCGGCTGTGAACCCATCTGATCCTGGACTCTTTTTGGTTGGTAAGCCATTGATTATTGCCGCAATTTCAGCTCCTGTTATTAGTCTATTCAGAGATTCAACTTCTTCCTGGTTTAGTCATGGGAGAGTGTATGTGTCGAGGAATTTATACCTTTCTTTTTTTTTTTAATTTTTCTTCTTTTTGTCATTATTATTATTATCATTATTATTATTATTATACTTTAGGCTCTATGGTACATGTGCGCAACGTGCAGGTAAGCTACATATGTCTACATGTGCCATGCTGGTGCGCTGAACCCACCAACTCGTAATCTAGCATTAGGTATATCTCCCAATGCTGTCCCTCCCCCCTCCCCCCACGCCACCACAGTCCCCGAAGTGTGATGTTCCCCTTCCTGTGTTCATGTGTTCTCATTGTTCAATTCCCACCTATGAGTGAGAAGATGTGGTGTTTGGTTTTTTGTTCTTGCGATAGTTCACTGAGAACGATGATTTCCAATTTCATCCATGTCCCTACAAAGGATATGAACTCATCCTTTTTTATGGCTGCCTAGTATTCCATGGTGTATATGTGCCACATTTTCTTAATCCAGTCTATCACTGTTGGACATTTGGGTTGGTTCCAAGTCTTTGCTGTTGTGTATAATGCCGCAATAAACATACGTGTGCATGTGTCTTTATAGCAGCATGATTTATAGTCCTTTGGGTATATACCCAGTAATGGGATGGCTGGGTCAAATGGAATTTCTAGTTCTAGATCCCTGAGGAATCGCCACAGTGACCTCCACAAGGGTTGAACTAGTTTACAGTCCCACCAACAGTGTAAAAGTGTTCCTATTTCTCCACATCCTCTCCAGCACCTGTTGTTTCCTGACTTTTTAGTGATTGCCATTCTATCTGGTGTGAGATGGTATCTCATTGTGGTTTTGATTTGCATTTCTCTCATGGCCAGTGATGGTGAGCATTTTTTCACGTGTTTTTTGGCTGCATAAATGTCTTCTTTTGAGGAGTGTCTGTTCATGTCCTTCGCCCACTTTTTGATGGGGTTGTTTGGTGTTTTCTTGTAAACTTGTTGGAGTGCATTGTAGATTCTGGATATTAGCCCTTTGTCAGATGAGTAGGTTGCGAAAATTTTCTCCCATTTTGTAGGTTGCCTGTTCACTCTGACGGTAGTTTCCTTTGCTGTGCAGAAGCTCTTTAGCTTAATTAGATCCCATTTGTCAATTTTGGCTTTTGTTGCCATTGCTTTTGGTGTTTTAGACATGAACTCCTTGCCCATGCATATGTCCTGAATGGTATTGCCTAGGTTTTCTTCTAGGGTTTTTATGGTTTTAGGTCTAACGTTTAAGTCTTTAATCCATGTTGAGTTGATTTTTGTATAAGGTGTAAGGAAGGGATCCAGTTTCAGCTTTCTACATGTGGCTAGCCAGTTTTCCCAGCACCATTTATTAAATAGGGATTCCTTTCTCCATTTCTTGTTTTTGTCAGGTTTGTCAAAGATCAGATAGTTGTAGATATGTGGCATTATTTCTGACGGCTCTGTTCTGTTCCATTGATCTATATCTCTGTTTTGGTACCAGTACCATGCTGTTTGGGTTACTGTAGCCTTGTAGTATAGTTTGAAGTCAGGTAGCGTGATGCCTCCAGCTTTGTTCTTTTGGCTTAGGATTGACTTGGTGATGCGGGCTCTTTTTTGGTTCCATATGAACTTTAAAGTAGTTTTTTCCAATTCTGTGAAGAAAGTCACTGGTAACTTGGTGGGGATGGCATTGAATCTGTAAATTACCTTGGGAAGGATGGCCATTTTCATGATATTGATTCTTCCTACCCATGAGCATGGAATGTTCTTCCATTTGTTTGTATCCTCTTTTATTTCCTTGAGCAGTGGTTTGTAGTTTTCTCCTTGAAGAGGTCCTTCACATCCCTTGTAAGTTGGATTCCTAGGTATTTTATTCTCTTTGAAGCAATTGTGAATGGGAGTTCACTCATGATTTGGCTCTCTGTTTGTCTGTTATTGATGTATAAGAATGCTTGTGATTTTTGTACATTGATGTTGTATCCTGAGACTTTGCTGAAGTTGCTTATCAGCTTAAGGAGATTTTGGGCTGAGACAATGGGGTTTTCTAGATATACTATCACGTCATCTGCAAACAGGGACAATTTGACTTCCTTTTCTCCTAATTGAATACCCTTGATTTCCTTCTCTTGCCTAATTGCCCTGGCCAGAACTTCCAACACTATGTTGAATAGAAGTGGTGAGAGAGGGCATCCCTGTCTTGTGCCAGTTTTCAAAGTGAATGCTTCCAGTTTTGGCCCATTGAGTATGATATTGGCTGTGGGTTTGTCATAAATAGCTCTTATTATTTTGAGATACGACCCATCAATACCTAATTTATTGAGAGTTTTTAGCATGAAGGGTTGTTGAATTTTGTCAAAGGCCTTTATTTCATGTATTGAGATAATCATGTGGTTTTTGACTTTGGTTCTGTTTATATGCTGGATTACATTTATTGATTTGCGTATATTGAACCAGCCTTGCATCCCAGGGATGAAGCCCACTTGATCATGGTGGATAAGCTGTTTGATGTGCTGCTGGATTCGGTTTCCCAGTAATTTATTGAGGATTTTTACATCAATATTCATCAAGGATATTGGTCTAAAATTCTCCTTTTTAGTTGTGTCTCTGCCCAGCTTTGGTATCAGCATGATGCTGGCCTCATAAAATGAGTTAGGAAGGATTCCCTCTTTTTCTATTGATTGGAATAGTTTCTGAAGTAATGGTTCCAGTTCCTCCTTGTACCTCCGGTAGAATTCGGCTGTGAACCCATCTGATCCTGGACTCTTTTTGGTTGGTAAGCCATTGATTATTGCCACAATTTCAGCTCCTGTTATTAGTCTATTCAGAGATTCAACTTCTTCCTGGTTTAGTCATGGGAGAGTGTATGTGTCGAGGAATTTATACCTTTCTTTTTTTTTTTAATTTTTCTTCTTTTTCTCATTATTATTATTATTATTATCATTATTATTATTATTATACTTTAGGCTCTATGGTACATGTGCGCAACGTGCAGGTAAGCTACATATGTCTACATGTGCCATGCTGGTGCGCAGCACCCACCAACTCGTCATCTAGCATTAGGTATATCTCCCAATGCTGTCCCTCCCCCCTCCCCCCACGCCACCACAGTCCCCGAAGTGTGATGTTCCCCTTCCTGTGTCCATGTGTTCTCATTGTTCAATTCCCACCTATGAGTGAGAATATGTGGTGTTTGTTTTTTTGTTCTTGCGATAGTTTACTGAGAACCATGATTTCCAATTTCATCCATGTCCCTACAAAGATATGAACTCATCCTTTTTTATGGTTGCCTAGTATTCCATGGTGTATATGTGCCACATTTTCTTAATCCAGTCTATCACTGTTGGACATTTGGGTTGGTTCCAAGTCTTTGCTGTTGTGTATAATGCCGCAATAAACATACGTGTGCATGTGTCTTTATAGCAGCATGATTTATAGTCCTTTGGGTATATACCCAGTAATGGGATGGCTGGGTCAAATGGAATTTCTAGTTCTAGATCCCTGAGGAATCGCCACAGTGACCTCCACAAAGGTTGAACTAGTTTACAGTCCCACCAACAGTGTAAAAGTGTTCCTATTTCTCCACATCCTCTCCAGCACCTGTTGTTTCCTGACTTTTTAATGATTGCCATTCTATCTGGTGTGAGATGGTATCTCATTGTGGTTTTGATTTGCATTTCTCTCATGGCCAGTGATGGTGAGCATTTTTTCACGTGTTTTTTGGCTGCATAAATGTCTTCTTTTGAGGAGTGTCTGTTCATGTCCTTCGCCCACTTTTTGATGGGGTTGTTTGGTGTTTTCTTGTAAATTTGTTGGAGTGCATTGTAGATTCTGGATATTAGCCCTTTGTCAGATGAGTAGGTTGCGAAAATTTTCTCCCATTTTGTAGGTTGCCTGTTCACTCTGACGGTAGTTTCCTTTGCTGTGCAGAAGCTCTTTAGTTTAATTAGATCCCATTTGTCAATTTTGGCTTTTGTTGCCATTGCTTTTGGTGTTTTAGACATGAACTCCTTTCCCATTCCTATGTCCTGAATGGCATTGCCTAGGTTTTCTTCTAGGGTTTTTATGGTTTTAGGTCTAACGTTTAAGTCTTTAATCCATGTTGAGTTGATTTTTGTATAAGGTGTAAGGAAGGGATCCAGTTTCAGCTTTCTACATGTGGCTAGCCAGTTTTCCCAGCACCATTTATTAAATAGGGATTCCTTTCTCCATTTCTTGTTTTTGTCAGGTTTGTCAAAGATCAGATAGTTGTAGATATGTGGCATTATTTCTGACGGCTCTGTTCTGTTCCATTGATCTAGATCTCTGTTTTGGTACCAGTACCATGCTTTTTGGGTTACTGTAGCATTGTAGTATAGTTTGAAGTCAGGTAGCGTGATGCCTCCAGCTTTGTTCTTTTGGCTGAGGATTGACTTGGTGATGCGGGCTCTTTTTTGGTTCCATATGAACTTTAAAGTAGTTTTTTCCAATTCTGTGAAGAAAGTCACTGGTAACTTGGTGGGGATGGCATTGAATCTGTAAATTACCTTGGGAAGGATGGCCATTTTCATGATATTGATTCTTCCTACCCATGAGCATGGAATGTTCTTCCATTTGTTTGTATCCTCTTTTATTTCCTTGAGCAGTGGTTTGTAGTTTTCTCCTTGAAGAGGTCCTTCACATCCCTTGTAAGTTGGATTCCTAGGTATTTTATTCTCTTTGAAGCAATTGTGAATGGGAGCTCACTCATGATTTGGCTCTCTGTTTGTCTGTTATTGATGTATAAGAATGCTTGTGATTTTTGTACATTGATGTTGTATCCTGAGACTTTGCTGAAGTTGCTTATCAGCTTAAGGAGATTTTGGGCTGAGACAATGGGGTTTTCTAGATATACTATCACGTCATCTGCAAACAGGGACAATTTGACTTCCTTTTCTCCTAATTGAATACCCTTGATTTCCTTCTCTTGCCTAATTGCCCTGGCCAGAACTTCCAACACTATGTTGAATAGAAGTGGTGAGAGAGGGCATCCCTGTCTTGTGCCAGTTTTCAAAGTGAATGCTTCCAGTTTTTGCCCATTCAGTATGATATTGGCTGTGGGTTTGTCATAAATAGCTCTTATTATTTTGAGATACGACCCATCAATACCTAATTTATTGAGAGTTTTTAGCATGAAGGGTTGTTGAATTTTGTCAAAGGCCTTTACTTCATGTATTGAGATAATCATGTGGTTTGTGACTTTGGTTCTGTTTATATGCTGGATTACATTTATCGATTTGCGTATATTGAACCAGCCTTGCATCCCAGGGATGAAGCCCACTTGATCATGGTGGATAAGCTGTTTGATGTGCTGCTGGATTCGGCTTGCCAGTAATTTATTGAGGATTTTTGCATCAATATTCATCAAGGATATTGGTCTAAAATTCTCTTTTTTGGTTGTGTCTCTGCCCAGCTTTGGTATCAGCATGATGCTGGCCTCATAGAATGAGTTAGGAAGGATTCCCTCTTTTTCTATTGATTGGAATAGTTTCTGAAGTAACGGTTCCAGTTCCTCCTTGTACCTCCGGTAGAATTCGGCTGTGAACCCATCTGATCCTGGACTCTTTTTGGTTGGTAAGCCATTGATTATTGCCGCAATTTCAGCTCCTGTTATTAGTCTATTCAGAGATTCAACTTCTTCCTGGTTTAGTCATGGGAGAGTGTATGTGTCGAGGAATTTATACCTTTCTTTTTTTTTTAATTTTTCTTCTTTTTATCATTATTATTATTATTATTATCATTATTATTATTATTATACTTTAGGCTCTATGGTACATGTGCGCAACGTGCAGGTAAGCTACATATGTCTACATGTGCCATGCTGGTGCGCAGCACCCACCAACTCGTCATCTAGCATTAGGTATATCTCCCAATGCTGTCCCTCCCCCCTCCCCCCACGCCACCACAGTCCCCGAAGTGTGATGTTCCCCTTCCTGTGTCCATGTGTTCTCATTGCTCAATACCAACCTATGAGTGAGAATATGTGGTGTTTGGTTTTTTGTTCTTGCGATAGTTTACTGAGAACGATGATTTCCAATTTCATCCATGTCCCTACAAAGGATATGAACTCATCATTTTTTATGGCTGCCTGGTATTCCATGTTGTATTTGTGCCACATTTTCTTAATCCAGTCTATCACTGTTGGACATTTGGGTTGGTTCCAAGTCTTTGCTGTTGTGTATAATGCCGCAATAAACATACGTGTGCATGTGTCTTTATAGCAGCATGATTTATAGTCCTTTGGGTATATACCCAGTAATGGGATGGCTGGGTCAAATGGAATTTCTAGTTCTAGATCCCTGAGGAATCGCCACAGTGACCTCCACAAGGGTTGAACTAGTTTACAGTCCCACCAACAGTGTAAAAGTGTTCCTATTTCTCCACATCCTCTCCAGCACCTGTTGTTTCCTGACTTTTTAATGATTGCCATTCTATCTGGTGTGAGATGGTATCTCATTGTGGTTTTGATTTGCATTGCTCTCATGGCCAGTGATGGTGAGCATTTTTTCACGTGTTTTTTGGCTGCATAAATGTCTTCTTTTGAGGAGTGTCTGTTCATGTCCTTCGCCCACTTTTTGATGGGGTTGTTTGGTGTTTTCTTGTAAATTTGTTGGAGTGCATTGTAGATTCTGGATATTAGCCCTTTGTCAGATGAGTAGGTTGCGAAAATTTTCTCCCATTTTGTAGGTTGACTGTTCACTCTGACGGTAGTTTCCTTTGCTGTGCAGAAGCTCTTTAGTTTAATTAGATCCCATTTGTCAATTTTGGCTTTTGTTGCCATTGCTTTTGGTGTTTTAGACATGAACTCCTTGCCCATGCCTATGTCCTGAATGGCATTGCCTAGGTTTTCTTCTAGGGTTTTTATGGTTTTAGGTCTAACGTTTAAGTCTTTAATCCATGTTGAGTTGATTTTTGTATAAGGTGTAAGGAAGGGATCCAGTTTCAGCTTTCTACATGTGGCTAGCCAGTTTTCCCAGCACCATTTATTAAATAGGGATTCCTTTCTCCATTTCTTGTTTTTGTCAGGTTTGTAAAAGATCAGATAGTTGTAGATATGTGGCATTATTTCTGACGGCTCTGTTCTGTTCCATTGATCTATATCTCTGTTTTGGTACCAGTACCATGCTGTTTGGGTTACTGTAGCATTGTAGTATAGTTTGAAGTCAGGTAGCGTGATTCCTCCAGCTTTGTTGTTTTGGCTGAGGATTGACTTGGTGATGCGGGCTCTTTTTTGCTTCCATATGAACTTTAAAGTAGTTTTTTCCAATTCTGTGAAGAAAGTCATTGGTAACTTGGTGGGGATGGCATTGAATCTGTAAATTACCTTGGGAAGGATGGCCATTTTCATGATATTGATTCTTCCTACCCATGATCATGGAATGTTCTTCCATTTGTTTGTATCCTCTTTTATTTCCTTGAGCAGTGATTTGTAGTTTTCTCCTTGAAGAGGTCCTTCACATCCCTTGTAAGTTGGATTCCTAGGTATTTTATTCTCTTTGAAGCAATTGTGAATGGGAGTTCACTCATGATTTGGCTCTCTGTTTGTCTGTTATTGATGTATAAGAATGCTTGTGATTTTTGTACATTGATGTTGTATCCTGAGACTTTGGGGAAGTTGCTTATCAGCTTAAGGAGATTTTGGGCTGAGACAATGGGGTTTTCTAGATATACTATCACGTCATCTGCAAACAGGGACAATTTGACTTCCTTTTCTCCTAATTGAATACCCTTGATTTCCTTCTCTTGCCTAATTGCCCTGGCCAGAACTTCCAACACTATGTTGAATAGAAGTGGTGAGAGAGGGCATCCCTGTCTTGTGCCAGTTTTCAAAGTGAATGCTTCCAGTTTTTGCCCATTCAGTATGATATTGGCTGTGGGTTTGTCATAAATAGCTCTTATTATTTTGAGATACGACCCATCAATACCTAATTTATTGAGAGTTTTTAGCATGAAGGGTTGTTGAATTTTGTCAAAGGCCTTTACTTCATGTATTGAGATAATCATGTGGTTTGTGACTTTGGTTCTGTTTATATGCTGGATTACATTTATCGATTTGCGTATATTGAACCAGCCTTGCATCCCAGGGATGAAGCCCACTTGATCATGGTGGATAAGCTGTTTGATGTGCTGCTGGATTCGGCTTGCCAGTAATTTATTGAGGATCTTTGCATCAATATTCATCCAGGATATTGGTCTAAAATTCTCTTTTTTGGTTGTGTCTCTGCCCAGCTTTGGTATCAGCATGATGCTGGCCTCATAAAATGAGTTAGGAAGGATTCCCTCTTTTTCTATTGATTGGAATAGTTTCTGAAGTAATGGTTCCAGTTCCTCCTTGTACCTCCGGTAGAATTCGGCTGTGAACCCATCTGATCCTGGACTCTTTTTGGTTGGTAAGCCATTGATTATTGCCGCAATTTCAGCTCCTGTTATTAGTCTATTCAGAGATTCAACTTCTTCCTGGTTTAGTCATGGGAGAGTGTATGTGTCGAGGAATTTATACCTTTCTTTTTTTTTTTAATTTTTCTTCTTTTTGTCATTATTATTATTATCATTATTATTATTATTATACTTTAGGCTCTATGGTACATGTGCGCAACGTGCAGGTAAGCTACATATGTCTACATGTGCCATGCTGGTGCGCTGAACCCACCAACTCGTCATTTAGCATTAGGTATATCTCCCAATGCTGTCCCTCCCCCCTCCCCCCACGCCACCACAGTCCCCGAAGTGTGATGTTCCCCTTCCTGTGTTCATGTGTTCTCATTGTTCAATTCCCACCTATGAGTGAGAAGATGTGGTGTTTGGTTTTTTGTTCTTGCGATAGTTCACTGAGAACGATGATTTCCAATTTCATCCATGTCCCTACAAAGGATATGAACTCATCCTTTTTTATGGCTGCCTAGTATTCCATGGTGTATATGTGCCACATTTTCTTAATCCAGTCTATCACTGTTGGACATTTGGGTTGGTTCCAAGTCTTTGCTGTTGTGTATAATGCCGCAATAAACATACGTGTGCATGTGTCTTTATAGCAGCATGATTTATAGTCCTTTGGGTATATACCCAGTAATGGGATGGCTGGGTCAAATGGAATTTCTAGTTCTAGATCCCTGAGGAATCGCCACAGTGACCTCCACAAGGGTTGAACTAGTTTACAGTCCCACCAACAGTGTAAAAGTGTTCCTATTTCTCCACATCCTCTCCAGCACCTGTTGTTTCCTGACTTTTTAGTGATTGCCATTCTATCTGGTGTGAGATGGTATCTCATTGTGGTTTTGATTTGCATTTCTCTCATGGCCAGTGATGGTGAGCATTTTTTCACGTGTTTTTTGGCTGCATAAATGTCTTCTTTTGAGGAGTGTCTGTTCATGTCCTTCGCCCACTTTTTGATGGGGTTGTTTGGTGTTTTCTTGTAAACTTGTTGGAGTGCATTGTAGATTCTGGATATTAGCCCTTTGTCAGATGAGTAGGTTGCGAAAATTTTCTCCCATTTTGTAGGTTGCCTGTTCACTCTGACGGTAGTTTCCTTTGCTGTGCAGAAGCTCTTTAGCTTAATTAGATCCCATTTGTCAATTTTGGCTTTTGTTGCCATTGCTTTTGGTGTTTTAGACATGAACTCCTTGCCCATGCATATGTCCTGAATGGTATTGCCTAGGTTTTCTTCTAGGGATTTTATGGTTTTAGGTCTAACGTTTAAGTCTTTAATCCATGTTGAGTTGATTTTTGTATAAGGTGTAAGGAAGGGATCCAGTTTCAGCTTTCTACATGTGGCTAGCCAGTTTTCCCAGCACCATTTATTAAATAGGGATTCCTTTCTCCATTTCTTGTTTTTGTCAGGTTTGTCAAAGATCAGATAGTTGTAGATATGTGGCATTATTTCTGACGGCTCTGTTCTGTTCCATTGATCTATATCTCTGTTTTGGTACCAGTACCATGCTGTTTGGGTTACTGTAGCCTTGTAGTATAGTTTGAAGTCAGGTAGCGTGATGCCTCCAGCTTTGTTCTTTTGGCTTAGGATTGACTTGGTGATGCGGGCTCTTTTTTGGTTCCATATGAACTTTAAAGTAGTTTTTTCCAATTCTGTGAAGAAAGTCACTGGTAACTTGGTGGGGATGGCATTGAATCTGTAAATTACCTTGGGAAGGATGGCCATTTTCATGATATTGATTCTTCCTACCCATGAGCATGGAATGTTCTTCCATTTGTTTGTATCCTCTTTTATTTCCTTGAGCAGTGGTTTGTAGTTTTCTCCTTGAAGAGGTCCTTCACATCCCTTGTAAGTTGGATTCCTAGGTATTTTATTCTCTTTGAAGCAATTGTGAATGGGAGTTCACTCATGATTTGGCTCTCTGTTTGTCTGTTATTGATGTATAAGAATGCTTGTGATTTTTGTACATTGATGTTGTATCCTGAGACTTTGCTGAAGTTGCTTATCAGCTTAAGGAGATTTTGGGCTGAGACAATGGGGTTTTCTAGATATACTATCACGTCATCTGCAAACAGGGACAATTTGACTTCCTTTTCTCCTAATTGAATACCCTTGATTTCCTTCTCTTGCCTAATTGCCCTGGCCAGAACTTCCAACACTATGTTGAATAGAAGTGGTGAGAGAGGGCATCCCTGTCTTGTGCCAGTTTTCAAAGTGAATGCTTCCAGTTTTGGCCCATTGAGTATGATATTGGCTGTGGGTTTGTCATAAATAGCTCTTATTATTTTGAGATACGACCCATCAATACCTAATTTATTGAGAGTTTTTAGCATGAAGGGTTGTTGAATTTTGTCAAAGGCCTTTATTTCATGTATTGAGATAATCATGTGGTTTTTGACTTTGGTTCTGTTTATATGCTGGATTACATTTATTGATTTGCGTATATTGAACCAGCCTTGCATCCCAGGGATGAAGCCCACTTGATCATGGTGGATAAGCTGTTTGATGTGCTGCTGGATTCGGTTTCCCAGTAATTTATTGAGGATTTTTACATCAATATTCATCAAGGATATTGGTCTAAAATTCTCCTTTTTAGTTGTGTCTCTGCCCAGCTTTGGTATCAGCATGATGCTGGCCTCATAAAATGAGTTAGGAAGGATTCCCTCTTTTTCTATTGATTGGAATAGTTTCTGAAGTAATGGTTCCAGTTCCTCCTTGTACCTCCGGTAGAATTCGGCTGTGAACCCATCTGATCCTGGACTCTTTTTGGTTGGTAAGCCATTGATTATTGCCACAATTTCAGCTCCTGTTATTAGTCTATTCAGAGATTCAACTTCTTCCTGGTTTAGTCATGGGAGAGTGTATGTGTCGAGGAATTTATACCTTTCTTTTTTTTTTTAATTTTTCTTCTTTTTCTCATTATTATTATTATTATTATCATTATTATTATTATTATACTTTAGGCTCTATGGTACATGTGCGCAACGTGCAGGTAAGCTACATATGTCTACATGTGCCATGCTGGTGCGCAGCACCCACCAACTCGTCATCTAGCATTAGGTATATCTCCCAATGCTGTCCCTCCCCCCTCCCCCCACGCCACCACAGTCCCCGAAGTGTGATGTTCCCCTTCCTGTGTCCATGTGTTCTCATTGTTCAATTCCCACCTATGAGTGAGAATATGTGGTGTTTGTTTTTTTGTTCTTGCGATAGTTTACTGAGAACCATGATTTCCAATTTCATCCATGTCCCTACAAAGATATGAACTCATCCTTTTTTATGGTTGCCTAGTATTCCATGGTGTATATGTGCCACATTTTCTTAATCCAGTCTATCACTGTTGGACATTTGGGTTGGTTCCAAGTCTTTGCTGTTGTGTATAATGCCGCAATAAACATACGTGTGCATGTGTCTTTATAGCAGCATGATTTATAGTCCTTTGGGTATATACCCAGTAATGGGATGGCTGGGTCAAATGGAATTTCTAGTTCTAGATCCCTGAGGAATCGCCACAGTGACCTCCACAAAGGTTGAACTAGTTTACAGTCCCACCAACAGTGTAAAAGTGTTCCTATTTCTCCACATCCTCTCCAGCACCTGTTGTTTCCTGACTTTTTAATGATTGCCATTCTATCTGGTGTGAGATGGTATCTCATTGTGGTTTTGATTTGCATTTCTCTCATGGCCAGTGATGGTGAGCATTTTTTCACGTGTTTTTTGGCTGCATAAATGTCTTCTTTTGAGGAGTGTCTGTTCATGTCCTTCGCCCACTTTTTGATGGGGTTGTTTGGTGTTTTCTTGTAAATTTGTCGGAGTGCATTGTAGATTCTGGATATTAGCCCTTTGTCAGATGAGTAGGTTGCGAAAATTTTCTCCCATTTTGTAGGTTGCCTGTTCACTCTGACGGGAGTTTCCTTTCCTGTGCAGAAGCTCTTTAGTTTAATTAGATCCCATTTGTCAATTTTGGCTTTTGTTGCCATTGCTTTTGGTGTTTTAGACATGAAATCCTTGCCCATGCCTATGTCCTGAATGGCATTGCCTAGGTTTTCTTCTAGGGTTTTTATGGTTTTAGGTCTAACGTTTAAGTCTTTAATCCATGTTGAGTTGATTTTTGTATAAGGTGTAAGGAAGGGATCCAGTTTCAGCTTTCTACATGTGGCTAGCCAGTTTTCCCAGCACCATTTATTAAATAGGGATTCCTTTCTCCATTTCTTGTTTTTGTCAGGTTTGTCAAAGATCAGATAGTTGTAGATATGTGGCATTATTTCTGACGGCTCTGTTCTGTTCCATTGATCTATATCTCTGTTTTGGTACCAGTACCATGCTGTTTGGGTTACTGTAGCCTTGTAGTATAGTTTGAAGTCAGGTAGCGTGATGCCTCCAGCTTTGTTCTTTTGGCTTAGGATTGACTTGGTGATGCGGGCTCTTTTTTGGTTCCATATGAACTTTAAAGTAGTTTTTTCCAATTCTGTGAAGAAAGTCACTGGTAACTTGGTGGGGATGGCATTGAATCTGTAAATTACCTTGGGAAGGATGGCCATTTTTATGATATTGATTCTTCCTACCCATGAGCATGGAATGTTCTTCCATTTGTTTGTATCCTCTTTTATTTCCTTGAGCAGTGGTTTGTAGTTTTCTCCTTGAAGAGGTCCTTCACATCCCTTGTAAGTTGGATTCCTAGGTATTTTATTCTCTTTGAAGCAATTGTGAATGGGAGCTCACTCATGATTTGGCTCTCTGTTTGTCTGTTATTGATGTATAAGAATGCTTGTGATTTTTGTACATTGATGTTGTATCCTGAGACTTTGCTGAAGTTGCTTATCAGCTTAAGGAGATTTTGGGCTGAGACAATGGGGTTTTCTAGATATACTATCACGTCATCTGCAAACAGGGACAATTTGACTTCCTTTTCTCCTAATTGAATACCCTTGATTTCCTTCTCTTGCCTAATTGCCCTGGCCAGAACTTCCAACACTATGTTGAATAGAAGTGGTGAGAGAGGGCATCCCTGTCTTGTGCCAGTTTTCAAAGTGAATGCTTCCAGTTTTTGCCCATTCAGTATGATATTGGCTGTGGGTTTGTCATAAATAGCTCTTATTATTTTGAGATACGACCCATCAATACCTAATTTATTGAGAGTTTTTAGCATGAAGGGTTGTTGAATTTTGTCAAAGGCCTTTACTTCATGTATTGAGATAATCATGTGGTTTGTGACTTTGGTTCTGTTTATATGCTGGATTACATTTATTGATTTGCGTATATTGAACCAGCCTTGCATCCCAGGGATGAAGCCCACTTGATCATGGTGGATAAGCTGTTTGATGTGCTGCTGGATTCGGTTTGCCAGTAATTTATTGAGGATTTTTGCATCAATATTCATCAAGGATATTGGTCTAAAATTCTCTTTTTTGGTTGTGTCTCTGCCCAGTTTTGGTATCAGCATGATGCTGGCCTCATAAAATGAGTTAGGAAGGATTCCCTCTTTTTCTATTGATTGGAATAGTTTCTGAAGTAATGGTTCCAGTTCCTCCTTGTACCTCCGGTAGAATTCGGCTGTGAACCCATCTGATCCTGGACTCTTTTTGGTTGGTAAGCCATTGATTATTGCCGCAATTTCAGCTCCTGTTATTAGTCTATTCAGAGATTCAACTTCTTCCTGGTTTAGTCATGGGAGAGTGTATGTGTCGAGGAATTTATACCTTTCTTTTTTTTTTTAATTTTTCTTCTTTTTATCATTATTATTATTATTATTATCATTATTATTATTATTATACTTTAGGCTCTATGGTACATGTGCGCAACGTGCAGGTAAGCTACATATGTCTACATGTGCCATGCTGGTGCGCTGCACCCACCAACTCGTCATCTAGCATTAGGTATATCTCCCAATGCTGTCCCTCCCCCCTCCCCCCACGCCACCACAGTCCCCGAAGTGTGATGTTCCCCTTCCTGTGTCCATGTGTTCTCATTGTTCAATTCCCACCTATGAGTGAGAATATGTGGTGTTTGGTTTTTTGTTCTTGCGATAGTTTACTGAGAACGATGATTTCCAATTTCATCCATGTCCCTACAAAGGATATGAACTCATCCTTTTTTATGGCTGCCTGGTATTCCATGGTGTATATGTGCCACATTTTCTTAATCCAGTCTATCACTGTTGGACATTTGGGTTGGTTCCAAGTCTTTGCTGTTGTGTATAATGCCGAAATAAACATACGTGTGCATGTGTCTTTATAGCAGCATGATTTATAGTCCTTTGGGTATATACCCAGTAATGGGATGGCTGGGTCAAATGGAATTTCTAGTTCTAGATCCCTGAGGAATCGCCACAGTGACCTCCACAAGGGTTGAACTAGTTTACAGTCCCACCAACAGTGTAAAAGTGTTCCTATTTCTCCACATCCTCTCCAGCACTTGTTGTTTCCTGACTTTTTAATGATTGCCATTCTATCTGGTGTGAGATGGTATCTCATTGTGGTTTTGATTTGCATTTCTCTCATGGCCAGTGATGGTGAGCATTTTTTCACGTGTTTTTTGGCTGCATAAATGTCTTCTTTTGAGGAGTGTCTGTTCATGTCCTTCGCCCACTTTTTGATGGGGTTGTTTGGTGTTTTCTTGTAAATTTGTTGGAGTGCATTGTAGATTCTGGATATTAGCCCTTTGTCAGATGAGTAGGTTGCGAAAATTTTCTCCCATTTTGTAGGTTGCCTGTTCACTCTGACGGGAGTTTCCTTTGCTGTGCAGAAGCTCTTTAGTTTAATTAGATCCCATTTGTCAATTTTGGCTTTTGTTGCCATTGCTTTTGGTGTTTTAGACATGAACTCCTTGCCCATGCCTATGTCCTGAATGGTATTGCCTAGGTTTTCTTCTAGGGTTTTTATGGTTTTAGGTCTAACGTTTAAGTCTTTAATCCATGTTGAGTTGATTTTTGTATAAGGTGTAAGGAAGGGATCCAGTTTCAGCTTTCTACATGTGGCTAGCCAGTTTTCCCAGCACCATTTATTAAATAGGGATTCCTTTCTCCATTTCTTGTTTTTGTCAGGTTTTTCAAAGATCAGATAGTTGTAGATATGTGGCATTATTTCTGACGGCTCTGTTCTGTTCCATTGATCTATATCTCTGTTTTTGTACCAGTACCATGCTGTTTGGGTTACTGTAGCCTTGTAGTATAGTTTGAAGTCAGGTAGCGTGATGCCTCCAACTTTGTTCTTTTGGCTGAGGATTGACTTGGTGATGCGGGCTCTTTTTTGGTTCCATATGAACTTTAAAGTAGTTTTTTCCAATTCTGTGAAGAAAGTCACTGGTAACTTGGTGGGGATGGCATTGAATCTGTAAATTACCTTGGGAAGCATGGCCATTTTCATGATATTGATTCTTCCTACCCATGAGCATGGAATGTTCTTCCATTTGTTTGTATCCTCTTTTATTTCCTTGAGCAGTGGTTTGTAGTTTTCTCCTTGAAGAGGTCCTTCACATCCCTTGTAAGTTGGATTCCTAGGTATTTTATTCTCTTTGAAGCAATTGTGAATGGGAGCTCACTCATGATTTGGCTCTCTGTTTGTCTGTTATTGATGTATAAGAATGCTTGTGATTTTTGTACATTGATGTTGTATCCTGAGACTTTGCTGAAGTTGCTTATCAGCTTAAGGAGATTTTGGGCTGAGACAATGGGGTTTTCTAGATATACTATCACGTCATCTGCAAACAGGGACAATTTGACTTCCTTTTCTCCTAATTGAATACCCTTGATTTCCTTCTCTTGCCTAATTGCCCTGGCCAGAACTTCCAACACTATGTTGAATAGAAGTGGTGAGAGAGGGCATCCCTGTCTTGTGCCAGTTTTCAAAGTGAATGCTTCCAGTTTTTGCCCATTGAGTATGATATTGGCTGTGGGTTTGTCATAAATAGCTCTTATTATTTTGAGATACGACCCATCAATACCTAATTTATTGAGAGTTTTTAGCATGAAGGGTTGTTGAATTTTGTCAAAGGCCTTTACTTCATGTATTGAGATAATCATGTGGTTTGTGACTTTGGTTCTGTTTATATGCTGGATTACATTTATCGATTTGCGTATATTGAACCAGCCTTGCATCCCAGGGATGAAGCCCACTTGATCATGGTGGATAAGCTGTTTGATGTGCTGCTGGATTCGGCTTGCCAGTAATTTATTGAGGATCTTTGCATCAATATTCATCCAGGATATTGGTCTAAAATTCTCTTTTTTGGTTGTGTCTCTGCCCAGCTTTGGTATCAGCATGATGCTGGCCTCATAAAATGAGTTAGGAAGGATTCCCTCTTTTTCTATTGATTGGAATAGTTTCTGAAGTAATGGTTCCAGTTCCTCCTTGTACCTCCGGTAGAATTCGGCTGTGAACCCATCTGATCCTGGACTCTTTTTGGTTGGTAAGCCATTGATTATTGCCGCAATTTCAGCTCCTGTTATTAGTCTATTCAGAGATTCAACTTCTTCCTGGTTTAGTCATGGGAGAGTGTATGTGTCGAGGAATTTATACCTTTCTTTTTTTTTTTAATTTTTCTTCTTTTTGTCATTATTATTATTATCATTATTATTATTATTATACTTTAGGCTCTATGGTACATGTGCGCAACGTGCAGGTAAGCTACATATGTCTACATGTGCCATGCTGGTGCGCTGAACCCACCAACTCGTCATCTAGCATTAGGTATATCTCCCAATGCTGTCCCTCCCCCCTCCCCCCACGCCACCACAGTCCCCGAAGTGTGATGTTCCCCTTCCTGTGTTCATGTGTTCTCATTGTTCAATTCCCACCTATGAGTGAGAAGATGTGGTGTTTGGTTTTTTGTTCTTGCGATAGTTTACTGAGAACGATGATTTCCAATTTCATCCATGTCCCTACAAAGGATATGAACTCATCCTTTTTTATGGCTGCCTAGTATTCCATGGTGTATATGTGCCACATTTTCTTATTCCAGTCTATCACTGTTGGACATTTGGGTTGGTTCCAAGTCTTTGCTGTTGTGTATAATGCCGCAATAAACATACGTGTGCATGTGTCTTTATAGCAGCATGATTTATAGTCCTTTGGGTATATACCCAGTAATGGGATGGCTGGGTCAAATGGAATTTCTAGTTCTAGATCCCTGAGGAATCGCCACAGTGACCTCCACAAGGGTTGAACTAGTTTACAGTCCCACCAACAGTGTAAAAGTGTTCCTATTTCTCCACATCCTCTCCAGCACCTGTTGTTTCCTGACTTTTTAGTGATTGCCATTCTATCTGGTGTGAGATGGTATCTCATTGTGGTTTTGATTTGCATTTCTCTCATGGCCAGTGATGGTGAGCATTTTTTCACGTGTTTTTTGGCTGCATAAATGTCTTCTTTTGAGGAGTGTCTGTTCATGTCCTTCGCCCACTTTTTGATGGGGTTGTTTGGTGTTTTCTTGTAAACTTGTTGGAGTGCATTGTAGATTCTGGATATTAGCCCTTTGTCAGATGAGTAGGTTGCGAAAATTTTCTCCCATTTTGTAGGTTGCCTGTTCACTCTGACGGTAGTTTCCTTTGCTGTGCAGAAGCTCTTTAGCTTAATTAGATCCCATTTGTCAATTTTGGCTTTTGTTGCCATTGCTTTTGGTGTTTTAGACATGAACTCCTTGCCCATGCATATGTCCTGAATGGTATTGCCTAGGTTTTCTTCTAGGGTTTTTATGGTTTTAGGTCTAACGTTTAAGTCTTTAATCCATGTTGAGTTGATTTTTGTATAAGGTGTAAGGAAGGGATCCAGTTTCAGCTTTCTACATGTGGCTAGCCAGTTTTCCCAGCACCATTTATTAAATAGGGATTCCTTTCTCCATTTCTTGTTTTTGTCAGGTTTGTCAAAGATCAGATAGTTGTAGATATGTGGCATTATTTCTGACGGCTCTGTTCTGTTCCATTGATCTATATCTCTGTTTTGGTACCAGTACCATGCTGTTTGGGTTACTGTAGCCTTGTAGTATAGTTTGAAGTCAGGTAGCGTGATGCCTCCAGCTTTGTTCTTTTGGCTTAGGATTGACTTGGTGATGCGGGCTCTTTTTTGGTTCCATATGAACTTTAAAGTAGTTTTTTCCAATTCTGTGAAGAAAGTCACTGGTAACTTGGTGGGGATGGCATTGAATCTGTAAATTACCTTGGGAAGGATGGCCATTTTCATGATATTGATTCTTCCTACCCATGAGCATGGAATGTTCTTCCATTTGTTTGTATCCTCTTTTATTTCCTTGAGCAGTGGTTTGTAGTTTTCTCCTTGAAGAGGTCCTTCACATCCCTTGTAAGTTGGATTCCTAGGTATTTTATTCTCTTTGAAGCAATTGTGAATGGGAGTTCACTCATGATTTGGCTCTCTGTTTGTCTGTTATTGATGTATAAGAATGCTTGTGATTTTTGTACATTGATGTTGTATCCTGAGACTTTGCTGAAGTTGCTTATCAGCTTAAGGAGATTTTGGGCTGAGACAATGGGGTTTTCTAGATATACTATCACGTCATCTGCAAACAGGGACAATTTGACTTCCTTTTCTCCTAATTGAATACCCTTGATTTCCTTCTCTTGCCTAATTGCCCTGGCCAGAACTTCCAACACTATGTTGAATAGAAGTGGTGAGAGAGGGCATCCCTGTCTTGTGCCAGTTTTCAAAGTGAATGCTTCCAGTTTTGGCCCATTGAGTATGATATTGGCTGTGGGTTTGTCATAAATAGCTCTTATTATTTTGAGATACGACCCATCAATACCTAATTTATTGAGAGTTTTTAGCATGAAGGGTTGTTGAATTTTGTCAAAGGCCTTTATTTCATGTATTGAGATAATCATGTGGTTTTTGACTTTGGTTCTGTTTATATGCTGGATTACATTTATTGATTTGCGTATATTGAACCAGCCTTGCATCCCAGGGATGAAGCCCACTTGATCATGGTGGATAAGCTGTTTGATGTGCTGCTGGATTCGGTTTCCCAGTAATTTATTGAGGATTTTTACATCAATATTCATCAAGGATATTGGTCTAAAATTCTCCTTTTTAGTTGTGTCTCTGCCCAGCTTTGGTATCAGCATGATGCTGGCCTCATAAAATGAGTTAGGAAGGATTCCCTCTTTTTCTATTGATTGGAATAGTTTCTGAAGTAATGGTTCCAGTTCCTCCTTGTACCTCCGGTAGAATTCGGCTGTGAACCCATCTGATCCTGGACTCTTTTTGGTTGGTAAGCCATTGATTATTGCCACAATTTCAGCTCCTGTTATTAGTCTATTCAGAGATTCAACTTCTTCCTGGTTTAGTCATGGGAGAGTGTATGTGTCGAGGAATTTATACCTTTCTTTTTTTTTTAATTTTTCTTCTTTTTCTCATTATTATTATTATTATTATCATTATTATTATTATTATACTTTAGGCTCTATGGTACATGTGCGCAACGTGCAGGTAAGCTACATATGTCTACATGTGCCATGCTGGTGCGCAGCACCCACCAACTCGTCATCTAGCATTAGGTATATCTCCCAATGCTGTCCCTCCCCCCTCCCCCCACGCCACCACAGTCCCCGAAGTGTGATGTTCCCCTTCCTGTGTCCATGTGTTCTCATTGTTCAATTCCCACCTATGAGTGAGAATATGTGGTGTTTGTTTTTTTGTTCTTGCGATAGTTTACTGAGAACCATGATTTCCAATTTCATCCATGTCCCTACAAAGATATGAACTCATCCTTTTTTATGGTTGCCTAGTATTCCATGGTGTATATGTGCCACATTTTCTTAATCCAGTCTATCACTGTTGGACATTTGGGTTGGTTCCAAGTCTTTGCTGTTGTGTATAATGCCGCAATAAACATACGTGTGCATGTGTCTTTATAGCAGCATGATTTATAGTCCTTTGGGTATATACCCAGTAATGGGATGGCTGGGTCAAATGGAATTTCTAGTTCTAGATCCCTGAGGAATCGCCACAGTGACCTCCACAAAGGTTGAACTAGTTTACAGTCCCACCAACAGTGTAAAAGTGTTCCTATTTCTCCACATCCTCTCCAGCACCTGTTGTTTCCTGACTTTTTAATGATTGCCATTCTATCTGGTGTGAGATGGTATCTCATTGTGGTTTTGATTTGCATTTCTCTCATGGCCAGTGATGGTGAGCATTTTTTCACGTGTTTTTTGGCTGCATAAATGTCTTCTTTTGAGGAGTGTCTGTTCATGTCCTTCGCCCACTTTTTGATGGGGTTGTTTGGTGTTTTCTTGTAAATTTGTCGGAGTGCATTGTAGATTCTGGATATTAGCCCTTTGTCAGATGAGTAGGTTGCGAAAATTTTCTCCCATTTTGTAGGTTGCCTGTTCACTCTGACGGGAGTTTCCTTTCCTGTGCAGAAGCTCTTTAGTTTAATTAGATCCCATTTGTCAATTTTGGCTTTTGTTGCCATTGCTTTTGGTGTTTTAGACATGAAATCCTTGCCCATGCCTATGTCCTGAATGGCATTGCCTAGGTTTTCTTCTAGGGTTTTTATGGTTTTAGGTCTAACGTTTAAGTCTTTAATCCATGTTGAGTTGATTTTTGTATAAGGTGTAAGGAAGGGATCCAGTTTCAGCTTTCTACATGTGGCTAGCCAGTTTTCCCAGCACCATTTATTAAATAGGGATTCCTTTCTCCATTTCTTGTTTTTGTCAGGTTTGTCAAAGATCAGATAGTTGTAGATATGTGGCATTATTTCTGACGGCTCTGTTCTGTTCCATTGATCTATATCTCTGTTTTGGTACCAGTACCATGCTGTTTGGGTTACTGTAGCCTTGTAGTATAGTTTGAAGTCAGGTAGCGTGATGCCTCCAGCTTTGTTCTTTTGGCTTAGGATTGACTTGGTGATGCGGGCTCTTTTTTGGTTCCATATGAACTTTAAAGTAGTTTTTTCCAATTCTGTGAAGAAAGTCACTGGTAACTTGGTGGGGATGGCATTGAATCTGTAAATTACCTTGGGAAGGATGGCCATTTTTATGATATTGATTCTTCCTACCCATGAGCATGGAATGTTCTTCCATTTGTTTGTATCCTCTTTTATTTCCTTGAGCAGTGGTTTGTAGTTTTCTCCTTGAAGAGGTCCTTCACATCCCTTGTAAGTTGGATTCCTAGGTATTTTATTCTCTTTGAAGCAATTGTGAATGGGAGCTCACTCATGATTTGGCTCTCTGTTTGTCTGTTATTGATGTATAAGAATGCTTGTGATTTTTGTACATTGATGTTGTATCCTGAGACTTTGCTGAAGTTGCTTATCAGCTTAAGGAGATTTTGGGCTGAGACAATGGGGTTTTCTAGATATACTATCACGTCATCTGCAAACAGGGACAATTTGACTTCCTTTTCTCCTAATTGAATACCCTTGATTTCCTTCTCTTGCCTAATTGCCCTGGCCAGAACTTCCAACACTATGTTGAATAGAAGTGGTGAGAGAGGGCATCCCTGTCTTGTGCCAGTTTTCAAAGTGAATGCTTCCAGTTTTTGCCCATTCAGTATGATATTGGCTGTGGGTTTGTCATAAATAGCTCTTATTATTTTGAGATACGACCCATCAATACCTAATTTATTGAGAGTTTTTAGCATGAAGGGTTGTTGAATTTTGTCAAAGGCCTTTACTTCATGTATTGAGATAATCATGTGGTTTGTGACTTTGGTTCTGTTTATATGCTGGATTACATTTATTGATTTGCGTATATTGAACCAGCCTTGCATCCCAGGGATGAAGCCCACTTGATCATGGTGGATAAGCTGTTTGATGTGCTGCTGGATTCGGTTTGCCAGTAATTTATTGAGGATTTTTGCATCAATATTCATCAAGGATATTGGTCTAAAATTCTCTTTTTTGGTTGTGTCTCTGCCCAGTTTTGGTATCAGCATGATGCTGGCCTCATAAAATGAGTTAGGAAGGATTCCCTCTTTTTCTATTGATTGGAATAGTTTCTGAAGTAATGGTTCCAGTTCCTCCTTGTACCTCCGGTAGAATTCGGCTGTGAACCCATCTGATCCTGGACTCTTTTTGGTTGGTAAGCCATTGATTATTGCCGCAATTTCAGCTCCTGTTATTAGTCTATTCAGAGATTCAACTTCTTCCTGGTTTAGTCATGGGAGAGTGTATGTGTCGAGGAATTTATACCTTTCTTTTTTTTTTTAATTTTTCTTCTTTTTATCATTATTATTATTATTATTATCATTATTATTATTATTATACTTTAGGCTCTATGGTACATGTGCGCAACGTGCAGGTAAGCTACATATGTATACATGTGCCATGCTGGTGCGCTGCACCCACCAACTCGTCATCTAGCATTAGGTATATCTCCCAATGCTGTCCCTCCCCCCTCCCCCCACGCCACCACAGTCCCCGAAGTGTGATGTTCCCCTTCCTGTGTCCATGTGTTCTCATTGTTCAATTCCCACCTATGAGTGAGAATATGTGGTGTTTGGTTTTTTGTTCTTGCGATAGTTTACTGAGAACGATGATTTCCAATTTCATCCATGTCCCTACAAAGGATATGAACTCATCCTTTTTTATGGCTGCCTGGTATTCCATGGTGTATATGTGCCACATTTTCTTAATCCAGTCTATCACTGTTGGACATTTGGGTTGGTTCCAAGTCTTTGCTGTTGTGTATAATGCCGAAATAAACATACGTGTGCATGTGTCTTTATAGCAGCATGATTTATAGTCCTTTGGGTATATACCCAGTAATGGGATGGCTGGGTCAAATGGAATTTCTAGTTCTAGATCCCTGAGGAATCGCCACAGTGACCTCCACAAGGGTTGAACTAGTTTACAGTCCCACCAACAGTGTAAAAGTGTTCCTATTTCTCCACATCCTCTCCAGCACTTGTTGTTTCCTGACTTTTTAATGATTGCCATTCTATCTGGTGTGAGATGGTATCTCATTGTGGTTTTGATTTGCATTTCTCTCATGGCCAGTGATGGTGAGCATTTTTTCACGTGTTTTTTGGCTGCATAAATGTCTTCTTTTGAGGAGTGTCTGTTCATGTCCTTCGCCCACTTTTTGATGGGGTTGTTTGGTGTTTTCTTGTAAATTTGTTGGAGTGCATTGTAGATTCTGGATATTAGCCCTTTGTCAGATGAGTAGGTTGCGAAAATTTTCTCCCATTTTGTAGGTTGCCTGTTCACTCTGACGGGAGTTTCCTTTGCTGTGCAGAAGCTCTTTAGTTTAATTAGATCCCATTTGTCAATTTTGGCTTTTGTTGCCATTGCTTTTGGTGTTTTAGACATGAACTCCTTGCCCATGCCTATGTCCTGAATGGTATTGCCTAGGTTTTCTTCTAGGGTTTTTATGGTTTTAGGTCTAACGTTTAAGTCTTTAATCCATGTTGAGTTGATTTTTGTATAAGGTGTAAGGAAGGGATCCAGTTTCAGCTTTCTACATGTGGCTAGCCAGTTTTCCCAGCACCATTTATTAAATAGGGATTCCTTTCTCCATTTCTTGTTTTTGTCAGGTTTTTCAAAGATCAGATAGTTGTAGATATGTGGCATTATTTCTGACGGCTCTGTTCTGTTCCATTGATCTATATCTCTGTTTTTGTACCAGTACCATGCTGTTTGGGTTACTGTAGCCTTGTAGTATAGTTTGAAGTCAGGTAGCGTGATGCCTCCAACTTTGTTCTTTTGGCTGAGGATTGACTTGGTGATGCGGGCTCTTTTTTGGTTCCATATGAACTTTAAAGTAGTTTTTTCCAATTCTGTGAAGAAAGTCACTGGTAACTTGGTGGGGATGGCATTGAATCTGTAAATTACCTTGGGAAGGATGGCCATTTTCATGATATTGATTCTTCCTACCCATGAGCATGGAATGTTCTTCCATTTGTTTGTATCCTCTTTTATTTCCTTGAGCAGTGGTTTGTAGTTTTCTCCTTGAAGAGGTCCTTCACATCCCTTGTAAGTTGGATTCCTAGGTATTTTATTCTCTTTGAAGCAATTGTGAATGGGAGCTCACTCATGATTTGGCTCTCTGTTTGTCTGTTATTGATGTATAAGAATGCTTGTGATTTTTGTACATTGATGTTGTATCCTGAGACTTTGCTGAAGTTGCTTATCAGCTTAAGGAGATTTTGGGCTGAGACAATGGGGTTTTCTAGATATACTATCACGTCATCTGCAAACAGGGACAATTTGACTTCCTTTTCTCCTAATTGAATACCCTTGATTTCCTTCTCTTGCCTAATTGCCCTGGCCAGAACTTCCAACACTATGTTGAATAGAAGTGGTGAGAGAGGGCATCCCTGTCTTGTGCCAGTTTTCAAAGTGAATGCTTCCAGTTTTTGCCCATTGAGTATGATATTGGCTGTGGGTTTGTCATAAATAGCTCTTATTATTTTGAGATACGACCCATCAATACCTAATTTATTGAGAGTTTTTAGCATGAAGGGTTGTTGAATTTTGTCAAAGGCCTTTACTTCATGTATTGAGATAATCATGTGGTTTGTGACTTTGGTTCTGTTTATATGCTGGATTACATTTATCGATTTGCGTATATTGAACCAGCCTTGCATCCCAGGGATGAAGCCCACTTGATCATGGTGGATAAGCTGTTTGATGTGCTGCTGGATTCGGCTTGCCAGTAATTTATTGAGGATCTTTGCATCAATATTCATCCAGGATATTGGTCTAAAATTCTCTTTTTTGGTTGTGTCTCTGCCCAGCTTTGGTATCAGCATGATGCTGGCCTCATAAAATGAGTTAGGAAGGATTCCCTCTTTTTCTATTGATTGGAATAGTTTCTGAAGTAATGGTTCCAGTTCCTCCTTGTACCTCCGGTAGAATTCGGCTGTGAACCCATCTGATCCTGGACTCTTTTTGGTTGGTAAGCCATTGATTATTGCCGCAATTTCAGCTCCTGTTATTAGTCTATTCAGAGATTCAACTTCTTCCTGGTTTAGTCATGGGAGAGTGTATGTGTCGAGGAATTTATACCTTTCTTTTTTTTTTTAATTTTTCTTCTTTTTGTCATTATTATTATTATCATTATTATTATTATTATACTTTAGGCTCTATGGTACATGTGCGCAACGTGCAGGTAAGCTACATATGTCTACATGTGCCATGCTGGTGCGCTGAACCCACCAACTCGTCATCTAGCATTAGGTATATCTCCCAATGCTGTCCCTCCCCCCTCCCCCCACGCCACCACAGTCCCCGAAGTGTGATGTTCCCCTTCCTGTGTTCATGTGTTCTCATTGTTCAATTCCCACCTATGAGTGAGAAGATGTGGTGTTTGGTTTTTTGTTCTTGCGATAGTTTACTGAGAACGATGATTTCCAATTTCATCCATGTCCCTACAAAGGATATGAACTCATCCTTTTTTATGGCTGCCTAGTATTCCATGGTGTATATGTGCCACATTTTCTTATTCCAGTCTATCACTGTTGGACATTTGGGTTGGTTCCAAGTCTTTGCTGTTGTGTATAATGCCGCAATAAACATACGTGTGCATGTGTCTTTATAGCAGCATGATTTATAGTCCTTTGGGTATATACCCAGTAATGGGATGGCTGGGTCAAATGGAATTTCTAGTTCTAGATCCCTGAGGAATCGCCACAGTGACCTCCACAAGGGTTGAACTAGTTTACAGTCCCACCAACAGTGTAAAAGTGTTCCTATTTCTCCACATCCTCTCCAGCACCTGTTGTTTCCTGACTTTTTAGTGATTGCCATTCTATCTGGTGTGAGATGGTATCTCATTGTGGTTTTGATTTGCATTTCTCTCATGGCCAGTGATGGTGAGCATTTTTTCACGTGTTTTTTGGCTGCATAAATGTCTTCTTTTGAGGAGTGTCTGTTCATGTCCTTCGCCCACTTTTTGATGGGGTTGTTTGGTGTTTTCTTGTAAACTTGTTGGAGTGCATTGTAGATTCTGGATATTAGCCCTTTGTCAGATGAGTAGGTTGCGAAAATTTTCTCCCATTTTGTAGGTTGCCTGTTCACTCTGACGGTAGTTTCCTTTGCTGTGCAGAAGCTCTTTAGCTTAATTAGATCCCATTTGTCAATTTTGGCTTTTGTTGCCATTGCTTTTGGTGTTTTAGACATGAACTCCTTGCCCATGCATATGTCCTGAATGGTATTGCCTAGGTTTTCTTCTAGGGTTTTTATGGTTTTAGGTCTAACGTTTAAGTCTTTAATCCATGTTGAGTTGATTTTTGTATAAGGTGTAAGGAAGGGATCCAGTTTCAGCTTTCTACATGTGGCTAGCCAGTTTTCCCAGCACCATTTATTAAATAGGGATTCCTTTCTCCATTTCTTGTTTTTGTCAGGTTTGTCAAAGATCAGATAGTTGTAGATATGTGGCATTATTTCTGACGGCTCTGTTCTGTTCCATTGATCTATATCTCTGTTTTGGTACCAGTACCATGCTGTTTGGGTTACTGTAGCCTTGTAGTATAGTTTGAAGTCAGGTAGCGTGATGCCTCCAGCTTTGTTCTTTTGGCTTAGGATTGACTTCTTGATGCGGGCTCTTTTTTGGTTCCATATGAACTTTAAAGTAGTTTTTTCCAATTCTGTGAAGAAAGTCACTGGTAACTTGGTGGGGATGGCATTGAATCTGTAAATTACCTTGGGAAGGATGGCCATTTTCATGATATTGATTCTTCCTACCCATGAGCATGGAATGTTCTTCCATTTGTTTGTATCCTCTTTTATTTCCTTGAGCAGTGGTTTGTAGTTTTCTCCTTGAAGAGGTCCTTCACATCCCTTGTAAGTTGGATTCCTAGGTATTTTATTCTCTTTGAAGCAATTGTGAATGGGAGTTCACTCATGATTTGGCTCTCTGTTTGTCTGTTATTGATGTATAAGAATGCTTGTGATTTTTGTACATTGATGTTGTATCCTGAGACTTTGCTGAAGTTGCTTATCAGCTTAAGGAGATTTTGGGCTGAGACAATGGGGTTTTCTAGATATACTATCACGTCATCTGCAAACAGGGACAATTTGACTTCCTTTTCTCCTAATTGAATACCCTTGATTTCCTTCTCTTGCCTAATTGCCCTGGCCAGAACTTCCAACACTATGTTGAATAGAAGTGGTGAGAGAGGGCATCCCTGTCTTGTGCCAGTTTTCAAAGTGAATGCTTCCAGTTTTGGCCCATTGAGTATGATATTGGCTGTGGGTTTGTCATAAATAGCTCTTATTATTTTGAGATACGACCCATCAATACCTAATTTATTGAGAGTTTTTAGCATGAAGGGTTGTTGAATTTTGTCAAAGGCCTTTATTTCATGTATTGAGATAATCATGTGGTTTTTGACTTTGGTTCTGTTTATATGCTGGATTACATTTATTGATTTGCGTATATTGAACCAGCCTTGCATCCCAGGGATGAAGCCCACTTGATCATGGTGGATAAGCTGTTTGATGTGCTGCTGGATTCGGTTTCCCAGTAATTTATTGAGGATTTTTACATCAATATTCATCAAGGATATTGGTCTAAAATTCTCCTTTTTAGTTGTGTCTCTGCCCAGCTTTGGTATCAGCATGATGCTGGCCTCATAAAATGAGTTAGGAAGGATTCCCTCTTTTTCTATTGATTGGAATAGTTTCTGAAGTAATGGTTCCAGTTCCTCCTTGTACCTCCGGTAGAATTCGGCTGTGAACCCATCTGATCCTGGACTCTTTTTGGTTGGTAAGCCATTGATTATTGCCACAATTTCAGCTCCTGTTATTAGTCTATTCAGAGATTCAACTTCTTCCTGGTTTAGTCATGGGAGAGTGTATGTGTCGAGGAATTTATACCTTTCTTTTTTTTTTTAATTTTTCTTCTTTTTCTCATTATTATTATTATTATTATCATTATTATTATTATTATACTTTAGTCTCTATGGTACATGTGCGCAACGTGCCGGTAAGCTACATATGTCTACATGTGCCATGCTGGTGCGCAGCACCCACCAACTCGTCATCTAGCATTAGGTATATCTCCCAATGCTGTCCCTCCCCCCTCCCCCCACGCCACCACAGTCCCCGAAGTGTGATGTTCCCCTTCCTGTGTCCATGTGTTCTCATTGTTCAATTCCCACCTATGAGTGAGAATATGTGGTGTTTGTTTTTTTGTTCTTGCGATAGTTTACTGAGAACCATGATTTCCAATTTCATCCATGTCCCTACAAAGATATGAACTCATCCTTTTTTATGGTTGCCTAGTATTCCATGGTGTATATGTGCCACATTTTCTTAATCCAGTCTATCACTGTTGGACATTTGGGTTGGTTCCAAGTCTTTGCTGTTGTGTATAATGCCGCAATAAACATACGTGTGCATGTGTCTTTATAGCAGCATGATTTATAGTCCTTTGGGTATATACCCAGTAATGGGATGGCTGGGTCAAATGGAATTTCTAGTTCTAGATCCCTGAGGAATCGCCACAGTGACCTCCACAAGGGTTGAACTAGTTTACAGTCCCACCAACAGTGTAAAAGTGTTCCTATTTCTCCACATCCTCTCCAGCACCTGTTGTTTCCTGACTTTTTAATGATTGCCATTCTATCTGGTGTGAGATGGTATCTCATTGTGGTTTTGATTTGCATTTCTCTCATGGCCAGTGATGGTGAGCATTTTTTCACGTGTTTTTTGGCTGCATAAATGTCTTCTTTTGAGGAGTGTCTGTTCATGTCCTTCGCCCACTTTTTGATGGGGTTGTTTGGTGTTTTCTTGTAAATTTGTCGGAGTGCATTGTAGATTCTGGATATTAGCCCTTTGTCAGATGAGTAGGTTGCGAAAATTTTCTCCCATTTTGTAGGTTGCCTGTTCACTCTGACGGGAGTTTCCTTTCCTGTGCAGAAGCTCTTTAGTTTAATTAGATCCCATTTGTCAATTTTGGCTTTTGTTGCCATTGCTTTTGGTGTTTTAGACATGAAATCCTTGCCCATGCCTATGTCCTGAATGGCATTGCCTAGGTTTTCTTCTAGGGTTTTTATGGTTTTAGGTCTAACGTTTAAGTCTTTAATCTATGTTGAGTTGATTTTTGTATAAGGTGTAAGGAAGGGATCCAGTTTCAGCTTTCTACATGTGGCTAGCCAGTTTTCCCAGCACCATTTATTAAATAGGGATTCCTTTCTCCATTTCTTGTTTTTGTCAGGTTTGTCAAAGATCAGATAGTTGTAGATATGTGGCATTATTTCTGACGGCTCTGTTCTGTTCCATTGATCTATATCTCTGTTTTGGTACCAGTACCATGCTGTTTGGGTTACTGTAGCCTTGTAGTATAGTTTGAAGTCAGGTAGCGTGATGCCTCCAGCTTTGTTCTTTTGGCTTAGGATTGACTTGGTGATGCGGGCTCTTTTTTGGTTCCATATGAACTTTAAAGTAGTTTTTTCCAATTCTGTGAAGAAAGTCACTGGTAACTTGGTGGGGATGGCATTGAATCTGTAAATTACCTTGGGAAGGATGGCCATTTTTATGATATTGATTCTTCCTACCCATGAGCATGGAATGTTCTTCCATTTGTTTGTATCCTCTTTTATTTCCTTGAGCAGTGGTTTGTAGTTTTCTCCTTGAAGAGGTCCTTCACATCCCTTGTAAGTTGGATTCCTAGGTATTTTATTCTCTTTGAAGCAATTGTGAATGGGAGCTCACTCATGATTTGGCTCTCTGTTTGTCTGTTATTGATGTATAAGACTGCTTGTGATTTTTGTACATTGATGTTGTATCCTGAGACTTTGCTGAAGTTGCTTATCAGCTTAAGGAGATTTTGGGCTGAGACAATGGGGTTTTCTAGATATACTATCACGTCATCTGCAAACAGGGACAATTTGACTTCCTTTTCTCCTAATTGAATACCCTTGATTTCCTTCTCTTGCCTAATTGCCCTGGCCAGAACTTCCAACACTATGTTGAATAGAAGTGGTGAGAGAGGGCATCCCTGTCTTGTGCCAGTTTTCAAAGTGAATGCTTCCAGTTTTTGCCCATTCAGTATGATATTGGCTGTGGGTTTGTCATAAATAGCTCTTATTATTTTGAGATACGACCCATCAATACCTAATTTATTGAGAGTTTTTAGCATGAAGGGTTGTTGAATTTTGTCAAAGGCCTTTACTTCATGTATTGAGATAATCATGTGGTTTGTGACTTTGGTTCTGTTTATATGCTGGATTACATTTATTGATTTGCGTATATTGAACCAGCCTTGCATCCCAGGGATGAAGCCCACTTGATCATGGTGGATAAGCTGTTTGATGTGCTGCTGGATTCGGTTTGCCAGTAATTTATTGAGGATTTTTGCATCAATATTCATCAAGGATATTGGTCTAAAATTCTCTTTTTTGGTTGTGTCTCTGCCCAGCTTTGGTATCAGCATGATGCTGGCCTCATAAAATGAGTTAGGAAGGATTCCCTCTTTTTCTATTGATTGGAATAGTTTCTGAAGTAATGGTTCCAGTTCCTCCTTGTACCTCCGGTAGAATTCGGCTGTGAACCCATCTGATCCTGGACTCTTTTTGGTTGGTAAGCCATTGATTATTGCCGCAATTTCAGCTCCTGTTATTAGTCTATTCAGAGATTCAACTTCTTCCTGGTTTAGTCATGGGAGAGTGTATGTGTCGAGGAATTTATACCTTTCTTTTTTTTTTTAATTTTTCTTCTTTTTATCATTATTATTATTATTATTATCATTATTATTATTATTATACTTTAGGCTCTATGGTACATGTGCGCAACGTGCAGGTAAGCTACATATGTCTACATGTGCCATGCTGGTGCGCTGCACCCACCAACTCGTCATCTAGCATTAGGTATATCTCCCAATGCTGTCCCTCCCCCCTCCCCCCACGCCACCACAGTCCCCGAAGTGTGATGTTCCCCTTCCTGTGTCCATGTGTTCTCATTGTTCAATTCCCACCTATGAGTGAGAATATGTGGTGTTTGGTTTTTTGTTCTTGCGATAGTTTACTGAGAACGATGATTTCCAATTTCATCCATGTCCCTACAAAGGATATGAACTCATCCTTTTTTATGGCTGCCTGGTATTCCATGGTGTATATGTGCCACATTTTCTTAATCCAGTCTATCACTGTTGGACATTTGGGTTGGTTCCAAGTCTTTGCTGTTGTGTATAATGCCGAAATAAACATACGTGTGCATGTGTCTTTATAGCAGCATGATTTATAGTCCTTTGGGTATATACCCAGTAATGGGATGGCTGGGTCAAATGGAATTTCTAGTTCTAGATCCCTGAGGAATCGCCACAGTGACCTCCACAAGGGTTGAACTAGTTTACAGTCCCACCAACAGTGTAAAAGTGTTCCTATTTCTCCACATCCTCTCCAGCACTTGTTGTTTCCTGACTTTTTAATGATTGCCATTCTATCTGGTGTGAGATGGTATCTCATTGTGGTTTTGATTTGCATTTCTCTCATGGCCAGTGATGGTGAGCATTTTTTCACGTGTTTTTTGGCTGCATAAATGTCTTCTTTTGAGGAGTGTCTGTTCATGTCCTTCGCCCACTTTTTGATGGGGTTGTTTGGTGTTTTCTTGTAAATTTGTTGGAGTGCATTGTAGATTCTGGATATTAGCCCTTTGTCAGATGAGTAGGTTGCGAAAATTTTCTCCCATTTTGTAGGTTGCCTGTTCACTCTGACGGGAGTTTCCTTTGCTGTGCAGAAGCTCTTTAGTTTAATTAGATCCCATTTGTCAATTTTGGCTTTTGTTGCCATTGCTTTTGGTGTTTTAGACATGAACTCCTTGCCCATGCCTATGTCCTGAATGGTATTGCCTAGGTTTTCTTCTAGGGTTTTTATGGTTTTAGGTCTAACGTTTAAGTCTTTAATCCATGTTGAGTTGATTTTTGTATAAGGTGTAAGGAAGGGATCCAGTTTCAGCTTTCTACATGTGGCTAGCCAGTTTTCCCAGCACCATTTATTAAATAGGGATTCCTTTCTCCATTTCTTGTTTTTGTCAGGTTTTTCAAAGATCAGATAGTTGTAGATATGTGGCATTATTTCTGACGGCTCTGTTCTGTTCCATTGATCTATATCTCTGTTTTTGTACCAGTACCATGCTGTTTGGGTTACTGTAGCCTTGTAGTATAGTTTGAAGTCAGGTAGCGTGATGCCTCCAACTTTGTTCTTTTGGCTGAGGATTGACTTGGTGATGCGGGCTCTTTTTTGGTTCCATATGAACTTTAAAGTAGTTTTTTCCAATTCTGTGAAGAAAGTCACTGGTAACTTGGTGGGGATGGCATTGAATCTGTAAATTACCTTGGGAAGGATGGCCATTTTCATGATATTGATTCTTCCTACCCATGAGCATGGAATGTTCTTCCATTTGTTTGTATCCTCTTTTATTTCCTTGAGCAGTGGTTTGTAGTTTTCTCCTTGAAGAGGTCCTTCACATCCCTTGTAAGTTGGATTCCTAGGTATTTTATTCTCTTTGAAGCAATTGTGAATGGGAGCTCACTCATGATTTGGCTCTCTGTTTGTCTGTTATTGATGTATAAGAATGCTTGTGATTTTTGTACATTGATGTTGTATCCTGAGACTTTGCTGAAGTTGCTTATCAGCTTAAGGAGATTTTGGGCTGAGACAATGGGGTTTTCTAGATATACTATCACGTCATCTGCAAACAGGGACAATTTGACTTCCTTTTCTCCTAATTGAATACCCTTGATTTCCTTCTCTTGCCTAATTGCCCTGGCCAGAACTTCCAACACTATGTTGAATAGAAGTGGTGAGAGAGGGCATCCCTGTCTTGTGCCAGTTTTCAAAGTGAATGCTTCCAGTTTTTGCCCATTGAGTATGATATTGGCTGTGGGTTTGTCATAAATAGCTCTTATTATTTTGAGATACGACCCATCAATACCTAATTTATTGAGAGTTTTTAGCATGAAGGGTTGTTGAATTTTGTCAAAGGCCTTTACTTCATGTATTGAGATAATCATGTGGTTTGTGACTTTGGTTCTGTTTATATGCTGGATTACATTTATCGATTTGCGTATATTGAACCAGCCTTGCATCCCAGGGATGAAGCCCACTTGATCATGGTGGATAAGCTGTTTGATGTGCTGCTGGATTCGGCTTGCCAGTAATTTATTGAGGATCTTTGCATCAATATTCATCCAGGATATTGGTCTAAAATTCTCTTTTTTGGTTGTGTCTCTGCCCAGCTTTGGTATCAGCATGATGCTGGCCTCATAAAATGAGTTAGGAAGGATTCCCTCTTTTTCTATTGATTGGAATAGTTTCTGAAGTAATGGTTCCAGTTCCTCCTTGTACCTCCGGTAGAATTCGGCTGTGAACCCATCTGATCCTGGACTCTTTTTGGTTGGTAAGCCATTGATTATTGCCGCAATTTCAGCTCCTGTTATTAGTCTATTCAGAGATTCAACTTCTTCCTGGTTTAGTCATGGGAGAGTGTATGTGTCGAGGAATTTATACCTTTCTTTTTTTTTTTAATTTTTCTTCTTTTTGTCATTATTATTATTATCATTATTATTATTATTATACTTTAGGCTCTATGGTACATGTGCGCAACGTGCAGGTAAGCTACATATGTCTACATGTGCCATGCTGGTGCGCTGAACCCACCAACTCGTCATCTAGCATTAGGTATATCTCCCAATGCTGTCCCTCCCCCCTCCCCCCACGCCACCACAGTCCCCGAAGTGTGATGTTCCCCTTCCTGTGTTCATGTGTTCTCATTGTTCAATTCCCACCTATGAGTGAGAAGATGTGGTGTTTGGTTTTTTTTCTTGCGATAGTTTACTGAGAACGATGATTTCCAATTTCATCCATGTCCCTACAAAGGATATGAACTCATCCTTTTTTATGGCTGCCTAGTATTCCATGGTGTATATGTGCCACATTTTCTTAATCCAGTCTATCACTGTTGGACATTTGGGTTGGTTCCAAGTCTTTGCTGTTGTGTATAATGCCGCAATAAACATACGTGTGCATGTGTCTTTATAGCAGCATGATTTATAGTCCTTTGGGTATATACCCAGTAATGGGATGGCTGGGTCAAATGGAATTTCTAGTTCTAGATCCCTGAGGAATCGCCACAGTGACCTCCACAAGGGTTGAACTAGTTTACAGTCCCACCAACAGTGTAAAAGTGTTCCTATTTCTCCACATCCTCTCCAGCACCTGTTGTTTCCTGACTTTTTAGTGATTGCCATTCTATCTGGTGTGAGATGGTATCTCATTGTGGTTTTGATTTGCATTTCTCTCATGGCCAGTGATGGTGAGCATTTTTTCACGTGTTTTTTGGCTGCATAAATGTCTTCTTTTGAGGAGTGTCTGTTCATGTCCTTCGCCCACTTTTTGATGGGGTTGTTTGGTGTTTTCTTGTAAACTTGTTGGAGTGCATTGTAGATTCTGGATATTAGCCCTTTGTCAGATGAGTAGGTTGCGAAAATTTTCTCCCATTTTGTAGGTTGCCTGTTCACTCTGACGGTAGTTTCCTTTGCTGTGCAGAAGCTCTTTAGCTTAATTAGATCCCATTTGTCAATTTTGGCTTTTGTTGCCATTGCTTTTGGTGTTTTAGACATGAACTCCTTGCCCATGCATATGTCCTGAATGGTATTGCCTAGGTTTTCTTCTAGGGTTTTTATGGTTTTAGGTCTAACGTTTAAGTCTTTAATCCATGTTGAGTTGATTTTTGTATAAGGTGTAAGGAAGGGATCCAGTTTCAGCTTTCTACATGTGGCTAGCCAGTTTTCCCAGCACCATTTATTAAATAGGGATTCCTTTCTCCATTTCTTGTTTTTGTCAGGTTTGTCAAAGATCAGATAGTTGTAGATATGTGGCATTATTTCTGACGGCTCTGTTCTGTTCCATTGATCTATATCTCTGTTTTGGTACCAGTACCATGCTGTTTGGGTTACTGTAGCCTTGTAGTATAGTTTGAAGTCAGGTAGCGTGATGCCTCCAGCTTTGTTCTTTTGGCTTAGGATTGACTTGGTGATGCGGGCTCTTTTTTGGTTCCATATGAACTTTAAAGTAGTTTTTTCCAATTCTGTGAAGAAAGTCACTGGTAACTTGGTGGGGATGGCATTGAATCTGTAAATTACCTTGGGAAGGATGGCCATTTTCATGATATTGATTCTTCCTACCCATGAGCATGGAATGTTCTTCCATTTGTTTGTATCCTCTTTTATTTCCTTGAGCAGTGGTTTGTAGTTTTCTCCTTGAAGAGGTCCTTCACATCCCTTGTAAGTTGGATTCCTAGGTATTTTATTCTCTTTGAAGCAATTGTGAATGGGATTTCACTCATGATTTGGCTCTCTGTTTGTCTGTTATTGATGTATAAGAATGCTTGTGATTTTTGTACATTGATGTTGTATCCTGAGACTTTGCTGAAGTTGCTTATCAGCTTAAGGAGATTTTGGGCTGAGACAATGGGGTTTTCTAGATATACTATCACGTCATCTGCAAACAGGGACAATTTGACTTCCTTTTCTCCTAATTGAATACCCTTGATTTCCTTCTCTTGCCTAATTGCCCTGGCCAGAACTTCCAACACTATGTTGAATAGAAGTGGTGAGAGAGGGCATCCCTGTCTTGTGCCAGTTTTCAAAGTGAATGCTTCCAGTTTTGGCCCATTGAGTATGATATTGGCTGTGGGTTTGTCATAAATAGCTCTTATTATTTTGAGATACGACCCATCAATACCTAATTTATTGAGAGTTTTTAGCATGAAGGGTTGTTGAATTTTGTCAAAGGCCTTTATTTCATGTATTGAGATAATCATGTGGTTTTTGACTTTGGTTCTGTTTATATGCTGGATTACATTTATTGATTTGCGTATATTGAACCAGCCTTGCATCCCAGGGATGAAGCCCACTTGATCATGGTGGATAAGCTGTTTGATGTGCTGCTGGATTCGGTTTCCCAGTAATTTATTGAGGATTTTTACATCAATATTCATCAAGGATATTGGTCTAAAATTCTCCTTTTTAGTTGTGTCTCTGCCCAGCTTTGGTATCAGCATGATGCTGGCCTCATAAAATGAGTTAGGAAGGATTCCCTCTTTTTCTATTGATTGGAATAGTTTCTGAAGTAATGGTTCCAGTTCCTCCTTGTACCTCCGGTAGAATTCGGCTGTGAACCCATCTGATCCTGGACTCTTTTTGGTTGGTAAGCCATTGATTATTGCCACAATTTCAGCTCCTGTTATTAGTCTATTCAGAGATTCAACTTCTTCCTGGTTTAGTCATGGGAGAGTGTATGTGTCGAGGAATTTATACCTTTCTTTTTTTTTTAATTTTTCTTCTTTTTCTCATTATTATTATTATTATTATCATTATTATTATTATTATACTTTAGGCTCTATGGTACATGTGCGCAACGTGCAGGTAAGCTACATATGTCTACATGTGCCATGCTGGTGCGCAGCACCCACCAACTCGTCATCTAGCATTAGGTATATCTCCCAATGCTGTCCCTCCCCCCTCCCCCCACGCCACCACAGTCCCCGAAGTGTGATGTTCCCCTTCCTGTGTCCATGTGTTCTCATTGTTCAATTCCCACCTATGAGTGAGAATATGTGGTGTTTGTTTTTTTGTTCTTGCGATAGTTTACTGAGAACCATGATTTCCAATTTCATCCATGTCCCTACAAAGATATGAACTCATCCTTTTTTATGGTTGCCTAGTATTCCATGGTGTATATGTGCCACATTTTCTTAATCCAGTCTATCACTGTTGGACATTTGGGTTGGTTCCAAGTCTTTGCTGTTGTGTATAATGCCGCAATAAACATACGTGTGCATGTGTCTTTATAGCAGCATGATTTATAGTCCTTTGGGTATATACCCAGTAATGGGATGGCTGGGTCAAATGGAATTTCTAGTTCTAGATCCCTGAGGAATCGCCACAGTGACCTCCACAAAGGTTGAACTAGTTTACAGTCCCACCAACAGTGTAAAAGTGTTCCTATTTCTCCACATCCTCTCCAGCACCTGTTGTTTCCTGACTTTTTAATGATTGCCATTCTATCTGGTGTGAGATGGTATCTCATTGTGGTTTTGATTTGCATTTCTCTCATGGCCAGTGATGGTGAGCATTTTTTCACGTGTTTTTTGGCTGCATAAATGTCTTCTTTTGAGGAGTGTCTGTTCATGTCCTTCGCCCACTTTTTGATGGGGTTGTTTGGTGTTTTCTTGTAAATTTGTTGGAGTGCATTGTAGATTCTGGATATTAGCCCTTTGTCAGATGAGTAGGTTGCGAAAATTTTCTCCCATTTTGTAGGTTGCCTGTTCACTCTGACGGTAGTTTCCTTTGCTGTGCAGAAGCTCTTTAGTTTAATTAGATCCCATTTGTCAATTTTGGCTTTTGTTGCCATTGCTTTTGGTGTTTTAGACATGAACTCCTTTCCCATTCCTATGTCCTGAATGGCATTGCCTAGGTTTTCTTCTAGGGTTTTTATGGTTTTAGGTCTAACGTTTAAGTCTTTAATCCATGTTGAGTTGATTTTTGTATAAGGTGTAAGGAAGGGATCCAGTTACAGCTTTCTACATGTGGCTAGCCAGTTTTCCCAGCACCATTTATTAAATAGGGATTCCTTTCTCCATTTCTTGTTTTTGTCAGGTTTGTCAAAGATCAGATAGTTGTAGATATGTGGCATTATTTCTGACGGCTCTGTTCTGTTCCATTGATCTAGATCTCTGTTTTGGTACCAGTACCATGCTTTTTGGGTTACTGTAGCATTGTAGTATAGTTTGAAGTCAGGTAGCGTGATGCCTCCAGCTTTGTTCTTTTGGCTGAGGATTGACTTGGTGATGCGGGCTCTTTTTTGGTTCCATATGAACTTTAAAGTAGTTTTTTCCAATTCTGTGAAGAAAGTCACTGGTAACTTGGTGGGGATGGCATTGAATCTGTAAATTACCTTGGGAAGGATGGCCATTTTCATGATATTGATTCTTCCTACCCATGAGCATGGAATGTTCTTCCATTTGTTTGTATCCTCTTTTATTTCCTTGAGCAGTGGTTTGTAGTTTTCTCCTTGAAGAGGTCCTTCACATCCCTTGTAAGTTGGATTCCTAGGTATTTTATTCTCTTTGAAGCAATTGTGAATGGGAGCTCACTCATGATTTGGCTCTCTGTTTGTCTGTTATTGATGTATAAGAATGCTTGTGATTTTTGTACATTGATGTTGTATCCTGAGACTTTGCTGAAGTTGCTTATCAGCTTAAGGAGATTTTGGGCTGAGACAATGGGGTTTTCTAGATATACTATCACGTCATCTGCAAACAGGGACAATTTGACTTCCTTTTCTCCTAATTGAATACCCTTGATTTCCTTCTCTTGCCTAATTGCCCTGGCCAGAACTTCCAACACTATGTTGAATAGAAGTGGTGAGAGAGGGCATCCCTGTCTTGTGCCAGTTTTCAAAGTGAATGCTTCCAGTTTTTGCCCATTCAGTATGATATTGGCTGTGGGTTTGTCATAAATAGCTCTTATTATTTTGAGATACGACCCATCAATACCTAATTTATTGAGAGTTTTTAGCATGAAGGGTTGTTGAATTTTGTCAAAGGCCTTTACTTCATGTATTGAGATAATCATGTGGTTTGTGACTTTGGTTCTGTTTATATGCTGGATTACATTTATCGATTTGCGTATATTGAACCAGCCTTGCATCCCAGGGATGAAGCCCACTTGATCATGGTGGATAAGCTGTTTGATGTGCTGCTGGATTCGGCTTGCCAGTAATTTATTGAGGATTTTTGCATCAATATTCATCAAGGATATTGGTCTAAAATTCTCTTTTTTGGTTGTGTCTCTGCCCAGCTTTGGTATCAGCATGATGCTGGCCTCATAGAATGAGTTAGGAAGGATTCCCTCTTTTTCTATTGATTGGAATAGTTTCTGAAGTAACGGTTCCAGTTCCTCCTTGTACCTCCGGTAGAATTCGGCTGTGAACCCATCTGATCCTGGACTCTTTTTGGTTGGTAAGCCATTGATTATTGCCGCAATTTCAGCTCCTGTTATTAGTCTATTCAGAGATTCAACTTCTTCCTGGTTTAGTCATGGGAGAGTGTATGTGTCGAGGAATTTATACCTTTCTTTTTTTTTTAATTTTTCTTCTTTTTATCATTATTATTATTATTATTATCATTATTATTATTATTATACTTTAGGCTCTATGGTACATGTGCGCAACGTGCAGGTAAGCTACATATGTCTACATGTGCCATGCTGGTGCGCAGCACCCACCAACTCGTCATCTAGCATTAGGTATATCTCCCAATGCTGTCCCTCCCCCCTCCCCCCACGCCACCACAGTCCCCGAAGTGTGATGTTCCCCTTCCTGTGTCCATGTGTTCTCATTGTTCAATACCAACCTATGAGTGAGAATATGTGGTGTTTGGTTTTTTGTTCTTGCGATAGTTTACTGAGAACGATGATTTCCAATTTCATCCATGTCCCTACAAAGGATATGAACTCATCATTTTTTATGGCTGCCTGGTATTCCATGGTGTATTTGTGCCACATTTTCTTAATCCAGTCTATCACTGTTGGACATTTGGGTTGGTTCCAAGTCTTTGCTGTTGTGTATAATGCCGCAATAAACATACGTGTGCATGTGTCTTTATAGCAGCATGATTTATAGTCCTTTGGGTATATACCCAGTAATGGGATGGCTGGGTCAAATGGAATTTCTAGTTCTAGATCCCTGAGGAATCGCCACAGTGACCTCCACAAGGGTTGAACTAGTTTACAGTCCCACCAACAGTGTAAAAGTGTTCCTATTTCTCCACATCCTCTCCAGCACCTGTTGTTTCCTGACTTTTTAATGATTGCCATTCTATCTGGTGTGAGATGGTATCTCATTGTGGTTTTGATTTGCATTTCTCTCATGGCCAGTGATGGTGAGCATTTTTTCACGTGTTTTTTGGCTGCATAAATGTCTTCTTTTGAGGAGTGTCTGTTCATGTCCTTCGCCCACTTTTTGATGGGGTTGTTTGGTGTTTTCTTGTAAATTTGTTGGAGTGCATTGTAGATTCTGGATATTAGCCCTTTGTCAGATGAGTAGGTTGCGAAAATTTTCTCCCATTTTGTAGGTTGCCTGTTCACTCTGACGGTAGTTTCCTTTGCTGTGCAGAAGCTCTTTAGTTTAATTAGATCCCATTTGTCAATTTTGGCTTTTGTTGCCATTGCTTTTGGTGTTTTAGACATGAACTCCTTGCCCATGCCTATGTCCTGAATGGCATTGCCTAGGTTTTCTTCTAGGGTTTTTATGGTTTTAGGTCTAACGTTTAAGTCTTTAATCCATGTTGAGTTGATTTTTGTATAAGGTGTAAGGAAGGGATCCAGTTTCAGCTTTCTACATGTGGCTAGCCAGTTTTCCCAGCACCATTTATTAAATAGGGATTCCTTTCTCCATTTCTTGTTTTTGTCAGGTTTGTAAAAGATCAGATAGTTGTAGATATGTGGCATTATTTCTGACGGCTCTGTTCTGTTCCATTGATCTATATCTCTGTTTTGGTACCAGTACCATGCTGTTTGGGTTACTGTAGCATTGTAGTATAGTTTGAAGTCAGGTAGCGTGATTCCTCCAGCTTTGTTGTTTTGGCTGAGGATTGACTTGGTGATGCGGGCTCTTTTTTGCTTCCATATGAACTTTAAAGTAGTTTTTTCCAATTCTGTGAAGAAAGTCATTGGTAACTTGGTGGGGATGGCATTGAATCTGTAAATTACCTTGGGAAGGATGGCCATTTTCATGATATTGATTCTTCCTACCCATGATCATGGAATGTTCTTCCATTTGTTTGTATCCTCTTTTATTTCCTTGAGCAGTGATTTGTAGTTTTCTCCTTGAAGAGGTCCTTCACATCCCTTGTAAGTTGGATTCCTAGGTATTTTATTCTCTTTGAAGCAATTGTGAATGGGAGTTCACTCATGATTTGGCTCTCTGTTTGTCTGTTATTGATGTATAAGAATGCTTGTGATTTTTGTACATTGATGTTGTATCCTGAGACTTTGGGGAAGTTGCTTATCAGCTTAAGGAGATTTTGGGCTGAGACAATGGGGTTTTCTAGATATACTATCACGTCATCTGCAAACAGGGACAATTTGACTTCCTTTTCTCCTAATTGAATACCCTTGATTTCCTTCTCTTGCCTAATTGCCCTGGCCAGAACTTCCAACACTATGTTGAATAGAAGTGGTGAGAGAGGGCATCCCTGTCTTGTGCCAGTTTTCAAAGTGAATGCTTCCAGTTTTTGCCCATTCAGTATGATATTGGCTGTGGGTTTGTCATAAATAGCTCTTATTATTTTGAGATACGACCCATCAATACCTAATTTATTGAGAGTTTTTAGTAGGAAGGGTTGTTGAATTTTGTCAAAGGCCTTTACTTCATGTATTGAGATAATCATGTGGTTTGTGACTTTGGTTCTGTTTATATGCTGGATTACATTTATTGATTTGCGTATATTGAACCAGCCTTGCATCCCAGGGATGAAGCCCACTTGATCATGGTGGATAAGCTGTTTGATGTGCTGCTGGATTCGGTTTGCAGTAATTTATTGAGGATTTTTGCATCAATATTCATCAAGGATATTGGTCTAAAATTCTCTTTTTTGGTTGTGTCTCTGCCCAGCTTTGGTATCAGCATGATGCTGGCCTCATAAAATGAGTTAGGAAGGATTCCCTCTTTCTCTATTGATTGGAATAGTTTCTGAAGTAATGGTTCCAGTTCCTCCTTGTACCTCCGGTAGAATTCGGCTGTGAACCCATCTGATCCTGGACTCTTTTTGGTTGGTAAGCCATTGATTATTGCCGCAATTTCAGCTCCTGTTATTAGTCTATTCAGAGATTCAACTTCTTCCTGGTTTAGTCATGGGAGAGTGTATGTGTCGAGGAATTTATACCTTTCTTTTTTTTTTTAATTTTTCTTCTTTTTATCATTATTATTATTATTATTATCATTAGTATTATTATTATACTTTAGGCTCTATTGTACATGTGCGCAACGTGCAGGTAAGCTACATATGTCTACATGTGCCATGCTGGTGCGCTGCACCCACCAACTCGTCATCTAGCATTAGGTATATCTCCCAATGCTGTCCCGCCCCCCTCCCCCCACGCCACCACAGTCCCCGAAGTGTGATGTTCCCCTTCCTGTGTCCATGTGTTCTCATTGTTCAATTCCCACCTATGAGTTAGAAGATGTGGTGTTTGGTTTTTTGTTCTTGCGATAGTTTACTGAGAAAGATGATTTCCAATTTCATCCATGTCCCTACAAAGGATATGAACTCATCCTTTTTTATGGCTGCCTGGTATTCCATGGTGTATTTGTGCCACATTTTCTTAATCCAGTCTATTACTGTTGGACATTTGGGTTGGTTCCAAGTCTTTGCTGTTGTGTATAATGCCGCAATAAACATACGTGTGCATGTGTCTTTATAGCAGCATGATTTATAGTCCTTTGGGTATATACCCAGTAATGGGATGGCTGGGTCAAATGGAATTTCTAGTTCTAGATCCCTGAGGAATCGCCACAGTGACCTCCACAAGGGTTGAACTAGTTTACAGTCCCACCAACAGTGTAAAAGTGTTCCTATTTCTCCACATCCTCTCCAGCACCTGTTGTTTCCTGACTTTTTAATGATTGCCATTCTATCTGGTGTGAGATGGTATCTCATTGTGGTTTTGATTTGCATTTCTCTCATGGCCAGTGATGGTGAGCATTTTTTCACGTGTTTTTTGGCTGCATAAATGTCTTCTTTTGAGGAGTGTCTGTTCATGTCCTTCGCCCACTTTTTGATGGGGTTGTTTGGTGTTTTCTTGTAAATTGGTTGGAGTGCATTGTAGATTCTGGATATTAGCCCTTTGTCAGATGAGTAGGTTGCGAAAATTTTCTCCCATTTTGTAGGTTGCCTGTTCATTCTGACGGTAGTTTCCTTTGCTGTGCAGAAGCTCTTTAGTTTAATTAGATCCCATTTGTCAATTTTGGCTTTTGTTGCCATTGCTTTTGGTGTTTTAGACATGAACTCCTTGCCCATGCCTATGTCCTGAATGGTATTGCCTAGGTTTTCTTCTAGGGTTTTTATGGTTTTAGGTCTAACGTTTAAGTCTTTAATCCATGTTGAGTTGATTTTTGTATAAGGTGTAAGGAAGGGATCCAGTTTCAGCTTTCTACATGTGGCTAGCCAGTTTTCCCAGCACCATTTATTAAATAGGGATTCCTTTCTCCATTTCTTGTTTTTGTCAGGTTTGTCAAAGATCAGATAGTTGTAGATATGTGGCATTATTTCTGACGGCTCTGTTCTGTTCCATTGATCTATATCTCTGTTTTGGTACCAGTACCATGCTGTTTGGGTTACTGTAGCCTTGTAGTATAGTTTGAAGTCAGGTAGCGTGATGCCTCCAGCTTTGTTCTTTTGGCTGAGGATTGACTTGGTGATGCGGGCTCTTTTTTGGTTCCATATGAACTTTAAAGTAGTTTTTTCCAATTCTGTGAAGAAAGTCATTGGTAACTTGGTGGGGATGGCATTGAATCTGTAAATTACCTTGGGAAGGATGGCCATTTTCATGATATTGATTCTTCCTACCCATGAGCATGGAATGTTCTTCCATTTGTTTGTATCCTCTTTTATTTCCTTGAGCAGTGGTTTGTAGTTTTCTCCTTGAAGGGCTCCTTCACATCCCTTGTAAGTTGGATTCCTAGGTATTTTATTCTCTTTGAAGCAATTGTGAATGGGAGTTCACTCATGATTTGGCTCTCTGTTTGTCTGTTATTGATGTATAAGAATGCTTGTGATTTTTGTACATTGATGTTGTATCCTGAGACTTTGCTGAAGTTGCTTATCAGCTTAAGGAGATTTTGGGCTGAGACAATGGGGTTTTCTAGATATACTATCACGTCTTCTGCAAACAGGGACAATTTGACTTCCTTTTCTCCTAATTGAATACCCTTGATTTCCTTCTCTTGCCTAATTGCCCTGGCCAGAACTTCCAACACTATGTTGAATAGAAGTGGTGAGAGAGGGCATCCCTGTCTTGTGCCAGTTTTCAAAGTGAATGCTTCCAGTTTTTGCCCATTCAGTATGATATTGGCTGTGGGTTTGTCATAAATAGCTCTTATTATTTTGAGATACGACCCATCAATACCTAATTTATTGAGAGTTTTTAGTAGGAAGGGTTGTTGAATTTTGTCAAAGGCCTTTACTTCATGTATTGAGATAATCATGTGGTTTGTGACTTTGGTTCTGTTTATATGCTGGATTACATTTATTGATTTGCGTATATTGAACCAGCCTTGCATCCCAGGGATGAAGCCCACTTGATCATGGTGGATAAGCTGTTTGATGTGCTGCTGGATTCGGTTTGCAGTAATTTATTGAGGATTTTTGCATCAATATTCATCAAGGATATTGGTCTAAAATTCTCTTTTTTGGTTGTGTCTCTGCCCAGCTTTGGTATCAGCATGATGCTGGCCTCATAAAATGAGTTAGGAAGGATTCCCTCTTTCTCTATTGATTGGAATAGTTTCTGAAGTAATGGTTCCAGTTCCTCCTTGTACCTCCGGTAGAATTCGGCTGTGAACCCATCTGATCCTGGACTCTTTTTGGTTGGTAAGCCATTGATTATTGCCGCAATTTCAGCTCCTGTTATTAGTCTATTCAGAGATTCAACTTCTTCCTGGTTTAGTCATGGGAGAGTGTATGTGTCGAGGAATTTATACCTTTCTTTTTTTTTTTAATTTTTCTTCTTTTTATCATTATTATTATTATTATTATCATTAGTATTATTATTATACTTTAGGCTCTATTGTACATGTGCGCAACGTGCAGGTAAGCTACATATGTCTACATGTGCCATGCTGGTGCGCTGCACCCACCAACTCGTCATCTAGCATTAGGTATATCTCCCAATGCTGTCCCGCCCCCCTCCCCCCACGCCACCACAGTCCCCGAAGTGTGATGTTCCCCTTCCTGTGTCCATGTGTTCTCATTGTTCAATTCCCACCTATGAGTTAGAAGATGTGGTGTTTGGTTTTTTGTTCTTGCGATAGTTTACTGAGAAAGATGATTTCCAATTTCATCCATGTCCCTACAAAGGATATGAACTCATCCTTTTTTATGGCTGCCTGGTATTCCATGGTGTATTTGTGCCACATTTTCTTAATCCAGTCTATTACTGTTGGACATTTGGGTTGGTTCCAAGTCTTTGCTGTTGTGTATAATGCCGCAATAAACATACGTGTGCATGTGTCTTTATAGCAGCATGATTTATAGTCCTTTGGGTATATACCCAGTAATGGGATGGCTGGGTCAAATGGAATTTCTAGTTCTAGATCCCTGAGGAATCGCCACAGTGACCTCCACAAGGGTTGAACTAGTTTACAGTCCCACCAACAGTGTAAAAGTGTTCCTATTTCTCCACATCCTCTCCAGCACCTGTTGTTTCCTGACTTTTTAATGATTGCCATTCTATCTGGTGTGAGATGGTATCTCATTGTGGTTTTGATTTGCATTTCTCTCATGGCCAGTGATGGTGAGCATTTTTTCACGTGTTTTTTGGCTGCATAAATGTCTTCTTTTGAGGAGTGTCTGTTCATGTCCTTCGCCCACTTTTTGATGGGGTTGTTTGGTGTTTTCTTGTAAATTGGTTGGAGTGCATTGTAGATTCTGGATATTAGCCCTTTGTCAGATGAGTAGGTTGCGAAAATTTTCTCCCATTTTGTAGGTTGCCTGTTCATTCTGACGGTAGTTTCCTTTGCTGTGCAGAAGCTCTTTAGTTTAATTAGATCCCATTTGTCAATTTTGGCTTTTGTTGCCATTGCTTTTGGTGTTTTAGACATGAACTCCTTGCCCATGCCTATGTCCTGAATGGTATTGCCTAGGTTTTCTTCTAGGGTTTTTATGGTTTTAGGTCTAACGTTTAAGTCTTTAATCCATGTTGAGTTGATTTTTGTATAAGGTGTAAGGAAGGGATCCAGTTTCAGCTTTCTACATGTGGCTAGCCAGTTTTCCCAGCACCATTTATTAAATAGGGATTCCTTTCTCCATTTCTTGTTTTTGTCAGGTTTGTCAAAGATCAGATAGTTGTAGATATGTGGCATTATTTCTGACGGCTCTGTTCTGTTCCATTGATCTATATCTCTGTTTTGGTACCAGTACCATGCTGTTTGGGTTACTGTAGCCTTGTAGTATAGTTTGAAGTCAGGTAGCGTGATGCCTCCAGCTTTGTTCTTTTGGCTGAGGATTGACTTGGTGATGCGGGCTCTTTTTTGGTTCCATATGAACTTTAAAGTAGTTTTTTCCAATTCTGTGAAGAAAGTCATTGGTAACTTGGTGGGGATGGCATTGAATCTGTAAATTACCTTGGGAAGGATGGCCATTTTCATGATATTGATTCTTCCTACCCATGAGCATGGAATGTTCTTCCATTTGTTTGTATCCTCTTTTATTTCCTTGAGCAGTGGTTTGTAGTTTTCTCCTTGAAGGGCTCCTTCACATCCCTTGTAAGTTGGATTCCTAGGTATTTTATTCTCTTTGAAGCAATTGTGAATGGGAGTTCACTCATGATTTGGCTCTCTGTTTGTCTGTTATTGATGTATAAGAATGCTTGTGATTTTTGTACATTGATGTTGTATCCTGAGACTTTGCTGAAGTTGCTTATCAGCTTAAGGAGATTTTGGGCTGAGACAATGGGGTTTTCTAGATATACTATCACGTCTTCTGCAAACAGGGACAATTTGACTTCCTTTTCTCCTAATTGAATACCCTTGATTTCCTTCTCTTGCCTAATTGCCCTGGCCAGAACTTCCAACACTATGTTGAATAGAAGTGGTGAGAGAGGGCATCCCTGTCTTGTGCCAGTTTTCAAAGTGAATGCTTCCAGTTTTTGCCCATTCAGTATGATATTGGCTGTGGGTTTGTCATAAATAGCTCTTATTATTTTGAGATACGACCCATCAATACCTAATTTATTGAGAGTTTTTAGCATGAAGGGTTGTTGAATTTTGTCAAAGGCCTTTACTTCATGTATTGAGATAATCATGTGGTTTTTGACTTTGGTTCTGTTTATATGCTGGATTACATTTATTGATTTGCGTATATTGAACCAGCCTTGCATCCCAGGGATGAAGCCCACTTGATCATGGTGGATAAGCTGTTTGATGTGCTGCTGGATTCGGTTTGCCAGTAATTTATTGAGGATTTTTGCATCAATATTCATCAAGGATATTGGTCTAAAATTCTCTTTTTTGGTTGTGTCTCTGCCCAGCTTTGGTATCAGCATGATGCGGGCCTCATAAAATGAGTTAGGAAGGATTCCCTCTTTTTCTATTGATTGGAATAGTTTCTGAAGTAATGGTTCCAGTTCCTCCTTGTTCCTCCGGTAGAATTCGGCTGTGAACCCATCTGATCCTGGACTCTTTTTGGTTGGTAAGCCATTGATTATTGCCGCAATTTCAGCTCCTGTTATTAGTCTATTCAGAGATTCAACTTCTTCCTGGTTTAGTCATGGGAGAGTGTATGTGTCGAGGAATTTATACCTTTCTTTTTTTTTTTTTAATTTTTCCTCTTTTTATCATTATTATTATTATTATCATTATTATTATTATTATACTTTAGGCTCTATGGTACATGTGCGCAACGTGCAGGTAAGCTACATATGTCTACATGTGCCATGCTGGTGCGCTGCTCCCACCAACTCGTCATCTAGCATTAGGTATATCTCCCAATGCTGTCCCGCCCCCCTCCCCCCATGCCACCACAGTCCCCGAAGTGTGATGTTCCCCTTCCTGTGTCCATGTGTTCTCATTGTTCAATTCCCACCTATGAGTGAGAAGATGTGGTGTTTGGTTTTTTGTTCTTCCGATAGTTTACTGAGAACGATGATTTCCAATTTCATCCATGTCCCTACAAAGGATATGAACTCATCATTTTTTATGGCTGCCTGGTATTCCATGGTGTATATGTGCCACATTTTCTTAATCCAGTCTATCACTGTTGGACATTTGGGTTGGTTCCAAGTCTTTGCTGTTGTGTATAATGCCGCAATAAACATACGTGTGCATGTGTCTTTATAGCAGCATGATTTATAGTCCTTTGGGTATATACCCAGTAATGGGATGGCTGGGTCAAATGGAATTTCTAGTTCTAGATCCCTGAGGAATCGCCACAGTGACCTCCACAAGGGTTGAACTAGTTTACAGTCCCACCAACAGTGTAAAAGTGTTCCTATTTCTCCACATCCTCTCCAGCACCTGTTGTTTCCTGACTTTTTAATGATTGCCATTCTATCTGGTGTGAGATGGTATCTCATTGTGGTTTTGATTTGCATTTCTCTCATGGCCAGTGATGGTGAGCATTTTTTCACGTGTTTTTTGGCTGCATAAATGTCTTCTTTTGAGGAGTGTCTGTTCATGTCCTTCGCCCACTTTTTGATGGGGTTGTTTGGTGTTTTCTTGTAAATTTGTTGGAGTGCATTGTAGATTCTGGATATTAGCCCTTTGTCAGATGAGTAGGTTGCGAAAATTTTCTCCCATTTTGTAGGTTGCCTGTTCACTCTGACGGTAGTTTCCTTTGCTGTGCAGAAGCTCTTTAGTTTAATTAGATCCCATTTGTCAATTTTGGCTTTTGTTGCCATTGCTTTTGGTGTTTTAGACATGAACTCCTTGCCCATGCCTATGTCCTGAATGGTATTGCCTAGGTTTTCTTCTAGGGTTTTTATGGTTTTAGGTCTAACGTTTAAGTCTTTAATCCATGTTGAGTTGATTTTTGTATAAGGTGTAAGGAAGGGATCCAGTTTCAGCTTTCTACATGTGGCTAGCCAGTTTTCCCAGCACCATTTATTAAATAGGGATTCCTTTCTCCATTTCTTGTTTTTGTCAGGTTTGTCAAAGATCAGATAGTTGTAGATATATGGCATTATTTCTGACGGCTCTGTTCTGTTCCATTGATCTATATCTCTGTTTTGGTACCAGTACCATGCTGTTTGGGTTACTGTAGCCTTGTAGTATAGTTTGAAGTCAGGTAGCGTGATGCCTCCAGCTTTGTTCTTTTGGCTGAGGATTGACTTGGTGATGCGGGCTCTTTTTTGGTTCCATATGAACTTTAAAGTAGTTTTTTCCAATTCTGTGAAGAAAGTCATTGGTAACTTGGTGGGGATGGCATTGAATCTGTAAATTACCTTGGGAAGGATGGCCATTTTCATGATATTGATTCTTCCTACCCATGAGCATGGAATGTTCTTCCATTTGTTTGTATCCTCTTTTATTTCCTTGAGCAGTGGTTTGTAGTTTTCTCCTTGAAGAGGTCCTTCACATTCCTTGTAAGTTGGATTCCTACGTATTTTATTCTCTTTGAAGCAATTGTGAATGGGAGTTCACTCATGATTTGGCTCTCTGTTTGTCTGTTATTGATGTATAAGAATGCTTGTGATTTTTGTACATTGATGTTGTATCCTGAGACTTTGCTGAAGTTGCTTATCAGCTTAAGGAGATTTTGGGCTGAGACAATGGGGTTTTCTAGATATACTATCACGTCATCTGCAAACAGGGACAATTTGACTTCCTTTTCTCCTAATTGAATACCCTTGATTTCCTTCTCTTGCCTAATTGCCCTGGCCAGAACTTCCAACACTATGTTGAATAGAAGTGGTGAGAGAGGGCATCCCTGTCTTGTGCCAGTTTTCAAAGTGAATGCTTCCAGTTTTTGCCCATTCAGTATGATATTGGCTGTGGGTTTGTCATAAATAGCTCTTATTATTTTGAGATACGACCCATCAATACATAATTTATTAAGAGTTTTTAGCATGAAGGGTTGTTGAATTCTGTCAAAGGCCTTTACTTCATGTATTGAGATAATCATGTGGTTTTTGACTTTGTTTCTGTTTATATGCTGGATTACATTTATTGATTTGCGTATATTGAACCAGCCTTGCATCCCAGGGATGAAGCCCACTTGATCATGGTGGATAAGCTGTTTGATGTGCTGCTGGATTCGGTTTGCCAGTAATTTATTGAGGATTTTTGCATCAATATTCATCAAGGATATTGGTCTAAAATTCTCTTTTTTGGTTGTGTCTCTGCCCAGCTTTGGTATCAGCATGATGCTGGCCTCATAAAATGAGTTAGGAAGGATTCCCTCTTTTTCTATTGATTGGAGTAGTTTCTGAAGTAATGGTTCCAGTTCCTCCTTGTACCTCCGGTAGAATTCGGCTGTGAACCCATCTGATCCTGGACTCTTTTTGGTTGGTAAGCCATTGAATATTGCCGCAATTTCAGCTCCTGTTATTAGTCTATTCAGAGATTCAACTTCTTCCTGGTTTAGTCATGGGAGAGTGTATGTGTCGAGGAATTTATACCTTTCTTTTTTTTTTTAATTTTTCTTCTTTTTATCATTATTATTATTATTATTATCATTATTATTATTATTATACTTTAGGCTCTATGGTACATGTGCGCAACGTGCAGGTAAGCTACATATGTCTACATGTGCCATGCTGGTGCGCTGCACCCACCAACTCGTCATCTAGCATTAGGTATATCTCCCAATGCTGTCCCGCCGACCTCCCCCCACGCCACCACAGTCCCCGAAGTGTGATGTTCCCCTTCCTGTGTCCATGTGTTCTCATTGTTCAATTCCCACCTATGAGTGAGAAGATGTGGTGTTTGGTTTTTTGTTCTTGCGATAGTTTTCTGAGAACGATGATTTCCAATTTCATCCATGTCCCTACAAAGGATATGAACTCATCCTTTTTTATGGCTGCCTAGTATTCCATGGTGTATATGTGCCACATTTTCTTATCCCGTCTATCACTGTTGGACATTTGGGTTTGTTCCAAGTCTTTGCTGTTGTGTATAATGCCGCAATAAACATACGTGTGCATGTGTCTTTATAGCAGCATGATTTATAGTCCTTTGGGTATATACCCAGTAATGGGATGGCTGGGTCAAATGGAATTTCTAGTTCTAGATCCCTGAGGAATCGCCACAGTGACCTCCACAAGAGTTGAACTAGTTTACAGTCCCACCAACAGTGTAGAAGTGTTCCTATTTCTCCACATCCTCTCCAGCACCTGTTGTTTCCTGACTTTTTAATGATTGCCATTCTATCTGGTGTGAGATGGTATCTCATTGTGGTTTTGATTTGCATTTCTCTCATGGCCAGTGATGGTGAGCATTTTTTCACGTGTTTTTTGGCTGCATAAATGTCTTCTTTTGAGGAGTGTCTGTTCATGTCCTTCGCCCACTTTTTGATGGGGTTGTTTGGTGTTTTCTTGTAAATTTGTTGGAGTGCATTGTAGATTCTGGATATTAGCCCTTTGTCAGATGAGTAGGTTGCGAAAATTTTCTCCCATTTTGTAGGTTGCCTGTTCACTCTGACGGTAGTTTCCTTTGCTGTGCAGAAGCTCTTTAGTTTAATTAGATCCCATTTGTCAATTTTGGCTTTTGTTGCCATTGCTTTTGGTGTTTTAGACATGAACTCCTTGCCCATGCCTATGTCCTGAATGGTATTGCCTAGGTTTTCTTCTAGGGTTTTTATGGTTTTAGGTCTAACGTTTAAGTCTTTAATCCATGTTGAGTTGATTTTTGTATAAGGTGTAAGGAAGGGATCCAGTTTCAGCTTTCTACATGTGGCTAGCCAGTTTTCCCAGCACCATTTATTAAATAGGGATTCCTTTCTCCATTTCTTGTTTTTGTCAGGTTTGTCAAAGATCAGATAGTTGTAGATATGTGGCATTATTTCTGACGGCTCTGTTCTGTTCCATTGATCTATATCTCTGTTTTGGTACCAGTACCACGCTGCTTGGGTTACTGTAGCCTTGTAGTATAGTTTGAAGTCAGGTAGCGTGATGCCTCCAGCTTTGTTCTTTTGGCTGAGGATTGACTTGGTGATGCGGGCTCTTTTTTGGTTCCATATGAACTTTAAAGTAGTTTTTTCCAATTCTGTGAAGAAAGTCATTGGTAACTTGGTGGGGATGGCATTGAATCTGTAAATTACCTTGGGAAGGATGGCCATTTTCATGATATTGATTCTTCCTACCCATGAGCATGGAATGTTCTTCCATTTGTTTGTATCCTCTTTTATTTCCTTGAGCAGTGGTTTGTAGTTTTCTCCTTGAAGAGGTCCGTCACATCCCTTGTAAGTTGGATTCCTAGGTATTTTATTCTCTTTGAAGCAATTGTGAATGGGAGTTCACTCATGATTTGGCTCTCTGTTTGTCTGTTATTGATGTATAAGAATGCTTGTGATTTTTGTACATTGATGTTGTATCCTGAGACTTTGCTGAAGTTGCTTATCAGCTTAAGGAGATTTTGGGCTGAGACAATGGGGTTTTCTAGATATACTATCACGTCATCTGCAAACAGGGACAATTTGACTTCCTTTTCTCCTAATTGAATACCCTTGATTTCCTTCTCTTGCCTAATTGCCCTGGCCAGAACTTCCAACACTATGTTGAATAGAAGTGGTGAGAGAGGGCATCCCTGTCTTGTGCCAGTTTTCAAAGTGAATGCTTCCAGTTTTTGCCCATTCAGTATGATATTGGCTGTGGGTTTGTCATAAATAGCTCTTATTATTTTGAGATACGACCCATCAATACCTAATTTATTGAGAGTTTTTAGCATGAAGGGTTGTTGAATTTTGTCAAAGGCCTTTACTTCACGTATTGAGATAATCATGTGGTTTTTGACTTTGGTTCTGTTTATATGCTGGATTACATTTATTGATTTGCGTATATTGAACCAGCCTTGCATCCCAGGGATGAAGCCCACTTGATCATGGTGGATAAGCTGTTTGATGTGCTGCTGGATTCGGTTTGCCAGTAATTTATTGAGGATTTTTGCATCAATATTCATCAAGGATATTGGTCTAAAATTCTCCTTTTTAGTTGTGTCTCTGCCCAGCTTTGGTATCAGCATGATGCTGGCCTCATAAAATGAGTTAGGAAGGATTCCCTCTTTTTCTATTGATTGGAATAGTTTCTGAAGTAATGGTTCCAGTTCCTCCTTGTACCTCCGGTAGAATTCGGCTGTGAACCCATCTGATCCTGGACTCTTTTTGGTTGGTAAGCCATTGATTATTGCCACAATTTCAGCTCCTGTTATTAGTCTATTCAGAGATTCAACTTCTTCCTGGTTTAGTCATGGGAGAGTGTATGTGTCGAGGAATTTATACCTTTCTTTTTTTTTTTAATTTTTCTTCTTTTTCTCATTATTATTATTATTATTATCATTATTATTATTATTATACTTTAGGCTCTATGGTACATGTGCGCAACGTGCAGGTAAGCTACATATGTCTACATGTGCCATGCTGGTGCGCAGCACCCACCAACTCGTCATCTAGCATTAGGTATATCTCCCAATGCTGTCCCTCCCCCCTCCCCCCACGCCACCACAGTCCCCGAAGTGTGATGTTCCCCTTCCTGTGTCCATGTGTTCTCATTGTTCAATTCCCACCTATGAGTGAGAATATGTGGTGTTTGTTTTTTTGTTCTTGCGATAGTTTACTGAGAACCATGATTTCCAATTTCATCCATGTCCCTACAAAGATATGAACTCATCCTTTTTTATGGTTGCCTAGTATTCCATGGTGTATATGTGCCACATTTTCTTAATCCAGTCTATCACTGTTGGACATTTGGGTTGGTTCCAAGTCTTTGCTGTTGTGTATAATGCCGCAATAAACATACGTGTGCATGTGTCTTTATAGCAGCATGATTTATAGTCCTTTGGGTATATACCCAGTAATGGGATGGCTGGGTCAAATGGAATTTCTAGTTCTAGATCCCTGAGGAATCGCCACAGTGACCTCCACAAAGGTTGAACTAGTTTACAGTCCCACCAACAGTGTAAAAGTGTTCCTATTTCTCCACATCCTCTCCAGCACCTGTTGTTTCCTGACTTTTTAATGATTGCCATTCTATCTGGTGTGAGATGGTATCTCATTGTGGTTTTGATTTGCATTTCTCTCATGGCCAGTGATGGTGAGCATTTTTTCACGTGTTTTTTGGCTGCATAAATGTCTTCTTTTGAGGAGTGTCTGTTCATGTCCTTCGCCCACTTTTTGATGGGGTTGTTTGGTGTTTTCTTGTAAATTTGTTGGAGTGCATTGTAGATTCTGGATATTAGCCCTTTGTCAGATGAGTAGGTTGCGAAAATTTTCTCCCATTTTGTAGGTTGCCTGTTCACTCTGACGGTAGTTTCCTTTGCTGTGCAGAAGCTCTTTAGTTTAATTAGATCCCATTTGTCAATTTTGGCTTTTGTTGCCATTGCTTTTGGTGTTTTAGACATGAACTCCTTTCCCATTCCTATGTCCTGAATGGCATTGCCTAGGTTTTCTTCTAGGGTTTTTATGGTTTTAGGTCTAACGTTTAAGTCTTTAATCCATGTTGAGTTGATTTTTGTATAAGGTGTAAGGAAGGGATCCAGTTTCAGCTTTCTACATGTGGCTAGCCAGTTTTCCCAGCACCATTTATTAAATAGGGATTCCTTTCTCCATTTCTTGTTTTTGTCAGGTTTGTCAAAGATCAGATAGTTGTAGATATGTGGCATTATTTCTGACGGCTCTGTTCTGTTCCATTGATCTAGATCTCTGTTTTGGTACCAGTACCATGCTTTTTGGGTTACTGTAGCATTGTAGTATAGTTTGAAGTCAGGTAGCGTGATGCCTCCAGCTTTGTTCTTTTGGCTGAGGATTGACTTGGTGATGCGGGCTCTTTTTTGGTTCCATATGAACTTTAAAGTAGTTTTTTCCAATTCTGTGAAGAAAGTCACTGGTAACTTGGTGGGGATGGCATTGAATCTGTAAATTACCTTGGGAAGGATGGCCATTTTCATGATATTGATTCTTCCTACCCATGAGCATGGAATGTTCTTCCATTTGTTTGTATCCTCTTTTATTTCCTTGAGCAGTGGTTTGTAGTTTTCTCCTTGAAGAGGTCCTTCACATCCCTTGTAAGTTGGATTCCTAGGTATTTTATTCTCTTTGAAGCAATTGTGAATGGGAGCTCACTCATGATTTGGCTCTCTGTTTGTCTGTTATTGATGTATAAGAATGCTTGTGATTTTTGTACATTGATGTTGTATCCTGAGACTTTGCTGAAGTTGCTTATCAGCTTAAGGAGATTTTGGGCTGAGACAATGGGGTTTTCTAGATATACTATCACGTCATCTGCAAACAGGGACAATTTGACTTCCTTTTCTCCTAATTGAATACCCTTGATTTCCTTCTCTTGCCTAATTGCCCTGGCCAGAACTTCCAACACTATGTTGAATAGAAGTGGTGAGAGAGGGCATCCCTGTCTTGTGCCAGTTTTCAAAGTGAATGCTTCCAGTTTTTGCCCATTCAGTATGATATTGGCTGTGGGTTTGTCATAAATAGCTCTTATTATTTTGAGATACGACCCATCAATACCTAATTTATTGAGAGTTTTTAGCATGAAGGGTTGTTGAATTTTGTCAAAGGCCTTTACTTCATGTATTGAGATAATCATGTGGTTTGTGACTTTGGTTCTGTTTATATGCTGGATTACATTTATCGATTTGCGTATATTGAACCAGCCTTGCATCCCAGGGATGAAGCCCACTTGATCATGGTGGATAAGCTGTTTGATGTGCTGCTGGATTCGGCTTGCCAGTAATTTATTGAGGATTTTTGCATCAATATTCATCAAGGATATTGGTCTAAAATTCTCTTTTTTGGTTGTGTCTCTGCCCAGCTTTGGTATCAGCATGATGCTGGCCTCATAGAATGAGTTAGGAAGGATTCCCTCTTTTTCTATTGATTGGAATAGTTTCTGAAGTAACGGTTCCAGTTCCTCCTTGTACCTCCGGTAGAATTCGGCTGTGAACCCATCTGATCCTGGACTCTTTTTGGTTGGTAAGCCATTGATTATTGCCGCAATTTCAGCTCCTGTTATTAGTCTATTCAGAGATTCAACTTCTTCCTGGTTTAGTCATGGGAGAGTGTATGTGTCGAGGAATTTATACCTTTCTTTTTTTTTTAATTTTTCTTCTTTTTATCATTATTATTATTATTATTATCATTATTATTATTATTATACTTTAGGCTCTATGGTACATGTGCGCAACGTGCAGGTAAGCTACATATGTCTACATGTGCCATGCTGGTGCGCAGCACCCACCAACTCGTCATCTAGCATTAGGTATATCTCCCAATGCTGTCCCTCCCCCCTCCCCCCACGCCACCACAGTCCCCGAAGTGTGATGTTCCCCTTCCTGTGTCCATGTGTTCTCATTGTTCAATACCAACCTATGAGTGAGAATATGTGGTGTTTGGTTTTTTGTTCTTGCGATAGTTTACTGAGAACGATGATTTCCAATTTCATCCATGTCCCTACAAAGGATATGAACTCATCATTTTTTATGGCTGCCTGGTATTCCATGGTGTATTTGTGCCACATTTTCTTAATCCAGTCTATCACTGTTGGACATTTGGGTTGGTTCCAAGTCTTTGCTGTTGTGTATAATGCCGCAATAAACATACGTGTGCATGTGTCTTTATAGCAGCATGATTTATAGTCCTTTGGGTATATACCCAGTAATGGGATGGCTGGGTCAAATGGAATTTCTAGTTCTAGATCCCTGAGGAATCGCCACAGTGACCTCCACAAGGGTTGAACTAGTTTACAGTCCCACCAACAGTGTAAAAGTGTTCCTATTTCTCCACATCCTCTCCAGCACCTGTTGTTTCCTGACTTTTTAATGATTGCCATTCTATCTGGTGTGAGATGGTATCTCATTGTGGTTTTGATTTGCATTTCTCTCATGGCCAGTGATGGTGAGCATTTTTTCACGTGTTTTTTGGCTGCATAAATGTCTTCTTTTGAGGAGTGTCTGTTCATGTCCTTCGCCCACTTTTTGATGGGGTTGTTTGGTGTTTTCTTGTAAATTTGTTGGAGTGCATTGTAGATTCTGGATATTAGCCCTTTGTCAGATGAGTAGGTTGCGAAAATTTTCTCCCATTTTGTAGGTTGCCTGTTCACTCTGACGGTAGTTTCCTTTGCTGTGCAGAAGCTCTTTAGTTTAATTAGATCCCATTTGTCAATTTTGGCTTTTGTTGCCATTGCTTTTGGTGTTTTAGACATGAACTCCTTGCCCATGCCTATGTCCTGAATGGCATTGCCTAGGTTTTCTTCTAGGGTTTTCATGGTTTTAGGTCTAACGTTTAAGTCTTTAATCCATGTTGAGTTGATTTTTGTATAAGGTGTAAGGAAGGGATCCAGTTTCAGCTTTCTACATGTGGCTAGCCAGTTTTCCCAGCACCATTTATTAAATAGGGATTCCTTTCTCCATTTCTTGTTTTTGTCAGGTTTGTAAAAGATCAGATAGTTGTAGATATGTGGCATTATTTCTGACGGCTCTGTTCTGTTCCATTGATCTATATCTCTGTTTTGGTACCAGTACCATGCTGTTTGGGTTACTGTAGCCTTGTAGTATAGTTTGAAGTCAGGTAGCGTGATTCCTCCAGCTTTGTTGTTTTGGCTGAGGATTGACTTGGTGATGCGGGCTCTTTTTTGCTTCCATATGAACTTTAAAGTAGTTTTTTCCAATTCTGTGAAGAAAGTCATTGGTAACTTGGTGGGGATGGCATTGAATCTGTAAATTACCTTGGGAAGGATGGCCATTTTCATGATATTGATTCTTCCTACCCATGATCATGGAATGTTCTTCCATTTGTTTGTATCCTCTTTTATTTCCTTGAGCAGTGATTTGTAGTTTTCTCCTTGAAGAGGTCCTTCACATCCCTTGTAAGTTGGATTCCTAGGTATTTTATTCTCTTTGAAGCAATTGTGAATGGGAGTTCACTCATGATTTGGCTCTCTGTTTGTCTGTTATTGATGTATAAGAATGCTTGTGATTTTTGTACATTGATGTTGTATCCTGAGACTTTGGGGAAGTTGCTTATCAGCTTAAGGAGATTTTGGGCTGAGACAATGGGGTTTTCTAGATATACTATCACGTCATCTGCAAACAGGGACAATTTGACTTCCTTTTCTCCTAATTGAATACCCTTGATTTCCTTCTCTTGCCTAATTGCCCTGGCCAGAACTTCCAACACTATGTTGAATAGAAGTGGTGAGAGAGGGCATCCCTGTCTTGTGCCAGTTTTCAAAGTGAATGCTTCCAGTTTTTGCCCATTCAGTATGATATTGGCTGTGGGTTTGTCATAAATAGCTCTTATTATTTTGAGATACGACCCATCAATACCTAATTTATTGAGAGTTTTTAGTAGGAAGGGTTGTTGAATTTTGTCAAAGGCCTTTACTTCATGTATTGAGATAATCATGTGGTTTGTGACTTTGGTTCTGTTTATATGCTGGATTACATTTATTGATTTGCGTATATTGAACCAGCCTTGCATCCCAGGGATGAAGCCCACTTGATCATGGTGGATAAGCTGTTTGATGTGCTGCTGGATTCGGTTTGCAGTAATTTATTGAGGATTTTTGCATCAATATTCATCAAGGATATTGGTCTAAAATTCTCTTTTTTGGTTGTGTCTCTGCCCAGCTTTGGTATCAGCATGATGCTGGCCTCATAAAATGAGTTAGGAAGGATTCCCTCTTTCTCTATTGATTGGAATAGTTTCTGAAGTAATGGTTCCAGTTCCTCCTTGTACCTCCGGTAGAATTCGGCTGTGAACCCATCTGATCCTGGACTCTTTTTGGTTGGTAAGCCATTGATTATTGCCGCAATTTCAGCTCCTGTTATTAGTCTATTCAGAGATTCAACTTCTTCCTGGTTTAGTCATGGGAGAGTGTATGTGTCGAGGAATTTATACCTTTCTTTTTTTTTTTAATTTTTCTTCTTTTTATCATTATTATTATTATTATTATCATTAGTATTATTATTATACTTTAGGCTCTATGGTACATGTGCGCAACGTGCAGGTAAGCTACATATGTCTACATGTGCCATGCTGGTGCGCTGCACCCACCAACTCGTCATCTAGCATTAGGTATATCTCCCAATGCTGTCCCGCCCCCCTCCCCCCACGCCACCACAGTCCCCGAAGTGTGATGTTCCCCTTCCTGTGTCCATGTGTTCTCATTTTTCAATTCCCACCTATGAGTTAGAAGATGTGGTGTTTGGTTTTTTGTTCTTGCGATAGTTTACTGAGAAAGATGATTTCCAATTTCATCCATGTCCCTACAAAGGATATGAACTCATCCTTTTTTATGGCTGCCTGGTATTCCATGGTGTATTTGTGCCACATTTTCTTAATCCAGTCTATTACTGTTGGACATTTGGGTTGGTTCCAAGTCTTTGCTGTTGTGTATAATGCCGCAATAAACATACGTGTGCATGTGTCTTTATAGCAGCATGATTTATAGTCCTTTGGGTATATACCCAGTAATGGGATGGCTGGGTCAAATGGAATTTCTAGTTCTAGATCCCTGAGGAATCGCCACAGTGACCTCCACAAGGGTTGAACTAGTTTACAGTCCCACCAACAGTGTAAAAGTGTTCCTATTTCTCCACATCCTCTCCAGCACCTGTTGTTTCCTGACTTTTTAATGATTGCCATTCTATCTGGTGTGAGATGGTATCTCATTGTGGTTTTGATTTGCATTTCTCTCATGGCCAGTGATGGTGAGCATTTTTTCACGTGTTTTTTGGCTGCATAAATGTCTTCTTTTGAGGAGTGTCTGTTCATGTCCTTCGCCCACTTTTTGATGGGGTTGTTTGGTGTTTTCTTGTAAATTTGTCGGAGTGCATTGTAGATTCTGGATATTAGCCCTTTGTCAGATGAGTAGGTTGCGAAAATTTTCTCCCATTTTGTAGGTTGCCTGTTCACTCTGACGGGAGTTTCCTTTCCTGTGCAGAAGCTCTTTAGTTTAATTAGATCCCATTTGTCAATTTTGGCTTTTGTTGCCATTGCTTTTGGTGTTTTAGACATGAAATCCTTGCCCATGCCTATGTCCTGAATGGCATTGCCTAGGTTTTCTTCTAGGGTTTTTATGGTTTTAGGTCTAACGTTTAAGTCTTTAATCCATGTTGAGTTGATTTTTGTATAAGGTGTAAGGAAGGGATCCAGTTTCAGCTTTCTACATGTGGCTAGCCAGTTTTCCCAGCACCATTTATTAAATAGGGATTCCTTTCTCCATTTCTTGTTTTTGTCAGGTTTGTCAAAGATCAGATAGTTGTAGATATGTGGCATTATTTCTGACGGCTCTGTTCTGTTCCATTGATCTATATCTCTGTTTTGGTACCAGTACCATGCTGTTTCGGTTACTGTAGCCTTGTAGTATAGTTTGAAGTCAGGTAGCGTGATGCCTCCAGCTTTGTTCTTTTGGCTTAGGATTGACTTGGTGATGCGTTCTCTTTTTTGGTTCCATATGAACTTTAAAGTAGTTTTTTCCAATTCTGTGAAGAAAGTCACTGGTAACTTGGTGGGGATGGCATTGAATCTGTAAATTACCTTGGGAAGGATGGCCATTTTCATGATATTGATTCTTCCTACCCATGAGCATGGAATGTTCTTCCATTTGTTTGTATCCTCTTTTATTTCCTTGAGCAGTGGTTTGTAGTTTTCTCCTTGAAGAGGTCCTTCACATCCCTTGTAAGTTGGATTCCTAGGTATTTTATTCTCTTTGAAGCAATTGTGAATGGGAGCTCACTCATGATTTGGCTCTCTGTTTGTCTGTTATTGATGTATAAGAATGCTTGTGATTTTTGTACATTGATGTTGTATCCTGAGACTTTGCTGAAGTTGCTTATCAGCTTAAGGAGATTTTGGGCTGAGACAATGGGGTTTTCTAGATATACTATCACGTCATCTGCAAACAGGGACAATTTGACTTCCTTTTCTCCTAATTGAATACCCTTGATTTCCTTCTCTTGCCTAATTGCCCTGGCCAGAACTTCCAACACTATGTTGAATAGAAGTGGTGAGAGAGGGCATCCCTGTCTTGTGCCAGTTTTCAAAGTGAATGCTTCCAGTTTTTGCCCATTCAGTATGATATTGGCTGTGGGTTTGTCATAAATAGCTCTTATTATTTTGAGATACGACCCATCAATACCTAATTTATTGAGAGTTTTTAGCATGAAGGGTTGTTGAATTTTGTCAAAGGCCTTTACTTCATGTATTGAGATAATCATGTGGTTTGTGACTTTGGTTCTGTTTATATGCTGGATTACATTTATCGATTTGCGTATATTGAACCAGCCTTGCATCCCAGGGATGAAGCCCACTTGATCATGGTGGATAAGCTGTTTGATGTGCTGCTGGATTCGGCTTGCCAGTAATTTATTGAGGATTTTTGCATCAATATTCATCAAGGATATTGGTCTAAAATTCTCTTTTTTGGTTGTGTCTCTGCCCAGCTTTGGTATCAGCATGATGCTGGCCTCATAGAATGAGTTAGGAAGGATTCCCTCTTTTTCTATTGATTGGAATAGTTTCTGAAGTAACGGTTCCAGTTCCTCCTTGTACCTCCGGTAGAATTCGGCTGTGAACCCATCTGATCCTGGACTCTTTTTGGTTGGTAAGCCATTGATTATTGCCGCAATTTCAGCTCCTGTTATTAGTCTATTCAGAGATTCAACTTCTTCCTGGTTTAGTCATGGGAGAGTGTATGTGTCGAGGAATTTATACCTTTCTTTTTTTTTTAATTTTTCTTCTTTTTATCATTATTATTATTATTATTATCATTATTATTATTATTATACTTTAGGCTCTATGGTACATGTGCGCAACGTGCAGGTAAGCTACATATGTCTACATGTGCCATGCTGGTGCGCAGCACCCACCAACTCGTCATCTAGCATTAGGTATATCTCCCAATGCTGTCCCTCCCCCCTCCCCCCACGCCACCACAGTCCCCGAAGTGTGATGTTCCCCTTCCTGTGTCCATGTGTTCTCATTGTTCAATACCAACCTATGAGTGAGAATATGTGGTGTTTGGTTTTTTGTTCTTGCGATAGTTTACTGAGAACGATGATTTCCAATTTCATCCATGTCCCTACAAAGGATATGAACTCATCATTTTTTATGGCTGCCTGGTATTCCATGGTGTATTTGTGCCACATTTTCTTAATCCAGTCTATCACTGTTGGACATTTGGGTTGGTTCCAAGTCTTTGCTGTTGTGTATAATGCCGCAATAAACATACGTGTGCATGTGTCTTTATAGCAGCATGATTTATAGTCCTTTGGGTATATACCCAGTAATGGGATGGCTGGGTCAAATGGAATTTCTAGTTCTAGATCCCTGAGGAATCGCCACAGTGACCTCCACAAGGGTTGAACTAGTTTACAGTCCCACCAACAGTGTAAAAGTGTTCCTATTTCTCCACATCCTCTCCAGCACCTGTTGTTTCCTGACTTTTTAATGATTGCCATTCTATCTGGTGTGAGATGGTATCTCATTGTGGTTTTGATTTGCATTTCTCTCATGGCCAGTGATGGTGAGCATTTTTTCACGTGTTTTTTGGCTGCATAAATGTCTTCTTTTGAGGAGTGTCTGTTCATGTCCTTCGCCCACTTTTTGATGGGGTTGTTTGGTGTTTTCTTGTAAATTGGTTGGAGTGCATTGTAGATTCTGGATATTAGCCCTTTGTCAGATGAGTAGGTTGCGAAAATTTTCTCCCATTTTGTAGGTTGCCTGTTCATTCTGACGGTAGTTTCCTTTGCTGTGCAGAAGCTCTTTAGTTTAATTAGATCCCATTTGTCAATTTTGGCTTTTGTTGCCATTGCTTTTGGTGTTTTAGACATGAACTCCTTGCCCATGCCTATGTCCTGAATGGTATTGCCTAGGTTTTCTTCTAGGGTTTTTATGGTTTTAGGTCTAACGTTTAAGTCTTTAATCCATGTTGAGTTGATTTTTGTATAAGGTGTAAGGAAGGGATGCAGTTTCAGCTTTCTACATGTGGCTAGCCAGTTTTCCCAGCACCATTTATTAAATAGGGATTCCTTTCTCCATTTCTTGTTTTTGTCAGGTTTGTCAAAGATCAGATAGTTGTAGATATGTGGCATTATTTCTGACGGCTCTGTTCTGTTCCATTGATCTATATCTCTGTTTTGGTACCAGTACCATGCTGTTTGGGTTACTGTAGCCTTGTAGTATAGTTTGAAGTCAGGTAGCGTGATGCCTCCAGCTTTGTTCTTTTGGCTGAGGATTGACTTGGTGATGCGGGCTCTTTTTTGGTTCCATATGAACTTTAAAGTAGTTTTTTCCAATTCTGTGAAGAAAGTCATTGGTAACTTGGTGGGGATGGCATTGAATCTGTAAATTACCTTGGGAAGGATGGCCATTTTCATGATATTGATTCTTCCTACCCATGAGCATGGAATGTTCTTCCATTTGTTTGTATCCTCTTTTATTTCCTTGAGCAGTGGTTTGTAGTTTTCTCCTTGAAGGGCTCCTTCACATCCCTTGTAAGTTGGATTCCTAGGTATTTTATTCTCTTTGAAGCAATTGTGAATGGGAGTTCACTCATGATTTGGCTCTCTGTTTGTCTGTTATTGATGTATAAGAATGCTTGTGATTTTTGTACATTGATGTTGTATCCTGAGACTTTGCTGAAGTTGCTTATCAGCTTAAGGAGATTTTGGGCTGAGACAATGGGGTTTTCTAGATATACTATCACGTCTTCTGCAAACAGGGACAATTTGACTTCCTTTTCTCCTAATTGAATACCCTTGATTTCCTTCTCTTGCCTAATTGCCCTGGCCAGAACTTCCAACACTATGTTGAATAGAAGTGGTGAGAGAGGGCATCCCTGTCTTGTGCCAGTTTTCAAAGTGAATGCTTCCAGTTTTTGCCCATTCAGTATGATATTGGCTGTGGGTTTGTCATAAATAGCTCTTATTATTTTGAGATACGACCCATCAATACCTAATTTATTGAGAGTTTTTAGCATGAAGGGTTGTTGAATTTTGTCAAAGGCCTTTACTTCATGTATTGAGATAATCATGTGGTTTTTGACTTTGGTTCTGTTTATATGCTGGATTACATTTATTGATTTGCGTATATTGAACCAGCCTTGCATCCCAGGGATGAAGCCCACTTGATCATGGTGGATAAGCTGTTTGATGTGCTGCTGGATTCGGTTTGCCAGTAATTTATTGAGGATTTTTGCATCAATATTCATCAAGGATATTGGTCTAAAATTCTCTTTTTTGGTTGTGTCTCTGCCCAGCTTTGGTATCAGCATGATGCGGGCCTCATAAAATGAGTTAGGAAGGATTCCCTCTTTTTCTATTGATTGGAATAGTTTCTGAAGTAATGGTTCCAGTTCCTCCTTGTTCCTCCGGTAGAATTCGGCTGTGAACCCATCTGATCCTGGACTCTTTTTGGTTGGTAAGCCATTGATTATTGCCGCAATTTCAGCTCCTGTTATTAGTCTATTCAGAGATTCAACTTCTTCCTGGTTTAGTCATGGGAGAGTGTATGTGTCGAGGAATTTATACCTTTCTTTTTTTTTTTTTAATTTTTCTTCTTTTTATCATTATTATTATTATTATCATTATTATTATTATTATACTTTAGGCTCTATGGTACATGTGCGCAACGTGCAGGTAAGCTACATATGTCTACATGTGCCATGCTGGTGCGCTGCTCCCACCAACTCGTCATCTAGCATTAGGTATATCTCCCAATGCTGTCCCGCCCCCCTCCCCCCATGCCACCACAGTCCCCGAAGTGTGATGTTCCCCTTCCTGTGTCCATGTGTTCTCATTGTTCAATTCCCACCTATGAGTGAGAAGATGTGGTGTTTGGTTTTTTGTTCTTCCGATAGTTTACTGAGAACGATGATTTCCAATTTCATCCATGTCCCTACAAAGGATATGAACTCATCATTTTTTATGGCTGCCTGGTATTCCATGGTGTATATGTGCCACATTTTCTTAATCCAGTCTATCACTGTTGGACATTTGGGTTGGTTCCAAGTCTTTGCTGTTGTGTATAATGCCGCAATAAACATACGTGTGCATGTGTCTTTATAGCAGCATGATTTATAGTCCTTTGGGTATATACCCAGTAATGGGATGGCTGGGTCAAATGGAATTTCTAGTTCTAGATCCCTGAGGAATCGCCACAGTGACCTCCACAAGGGTTGAACTAGTTTACAGTCCCACCAACAGTGTAAAAGTGTTCCTATTTCTCCACATCCTCTCCAGCACCTGTTGTTTCCTGACTTTTTAATGATTGCCATTCTATCTGGTGTGAGATGGTATCTCATTGTGGTTTTGATTTGCATTTCTCTCATGGCCAGTGATGGTGAGCATTTTTTCACGTGTTTTTTGGCTGCATAAATGTCTTCTTTTGAGGAGTGTCTGTTCATGTCCTTCGCCCACTTTTTGATGGGGTTGTTTGGTGTTTTCTTGTAAATTTGTTGGAGTGCATTGTAGATTCTGGATATTAGCCCTTTGTCAGATGAGTAGGTTGCGAAAATTTTCTCCCATTTTGTAGGTTGCCTGTTCACTCTGACGGTAGTTTCCTTTGCTGTGCAGAAGCTCTTTAGTTTAATTAGATCCCATTTGTCAATTTTGGCTTTTGTTGCCATTGCTTTTGGTGTTTTAGACATGAACTCCTTGCCCATGCCTATGTCCTGAATGGTATTGCCTAGGTTTTCTTCTAGGGTTTTTATGGTTTTAGGTCTAACGTTTAAGTCTTTAATCCATGTTGAGTTGATTTTTGTATAAGGTGTAAGGAAGGGATCCAGTTTCAGCTTTCTACATGTGGCTAGCCAGTTTTCCCAGCACCATTTATTAAATAGGGATTCCTTTCTCCATTTCTTGTTTTTGTCAGGTTTGTCAAAGATCAGATAGTTGTAGATATATGGCATTATTTCTGACGGCTCTGTTCTGTTCCATTGATCTATATCTCTGTTTTGGTACCAGTACCATGCTGTTTGGGTTACTGTAGCCTTGTAGTATAGTTTGAAGTCAGGTAGCGTGATGCCTCCAGCTTTGTTCTTTTGGCTGAGGATTGACTTGGTGATGCGGGCTCTTTTTTGGTTCCATATGAACTTTAAAGTAGTTTTTTCCAATTCTGTCAAGAAAGTCATTGGTAACTTGGTGGGGATGGCATTGAATCTGTAAATTACCTTGGGAAGGATGGCCATTTTCATGATATTGATTCTTCCTACCCATGAGCATGGAATGTTCTTCCATTTGTTTGTATCCTCTTTTATTTCCTTGAGCAGTGGTTTGTAGTTTTCTCCTTGAAGAGGTCCTTCACATCCCTTGTAAGTTGGATTCCTACGTATTTTATTCTCTTTGAAGCAATTGTGAATGGGAGTTCACTCATGATTTGGCTCTCTGTTTGTCTGTTATTGATGTATAAGAATGCTTGTGATTTTTGTACATTGATGTTGTATCCTGAGACTTTGCTGAAGTTGCTTATCAGCTTAAGGAGATTTTGGGCTGAGACAATGGGGTTTTCTAGATATACTATCACGTCATCTGCAAACAGGGACAATTTGACTTCCTTTTCTCCTAATTGAATACCCTTGATTTCCTTCTCTTGCCTAATTGCCCTGGCCAGAACTTCCAACACTATGTTGAATAGAAGTGGTGAGAGAGGGCATCCCTGTCTTGTGCCAGTTTTCAAAGTGAATGCTTCCAGTTTTTGCCCATTCAGTATGATATTGGCTGTGGGTTTGTCATAAATAGCTCTTATTATTTTGAGATACGACCCATCAATACATAATTTATTAAGAGTTTTTAGCATGAAGGGTTGTTGAATTCTGTCAAAGGCCTTTACTTCATGTATTGAGATAATCATGTGGTTTTTGACTTTGTTTCTGTTTATATGCTGGATTACATTTATTGATTTGCGTATATTGAACCAGCCTTGCATCCCAGGGATGAAGCCCACGTGATCATGGTGGATAAGCTGTTTGATGTGCTGCTGGATTCGGTTTGCCAGTAATTTATTGAGGATTTTTGCATCAATATTCATCAAGGATATTGGTCTAAAATTCTCTTTTTTGGTTGTGTCTCTGCCCAGCTTTGGTATCAGCATGATGCTGGCCTCATAAAATGAGTTAGGAAGGATTCCCTCTTTTTCTATTGATTGGAATAGTTTCTGAAGTAATGGTTCCAGTTCCTCCTTGTACCTCCGGTAGAATTCGGCTGTGAACCCATCTGATCCTGGACTCTTTTTGGTTGGTAAGCCATTGAATATTGCCGCAATTTCAGCTCCTGTTATTAGTCTATTCAGAGATTCAACTTCTTCCTGGTTTAGTCATGGGAGAGTGTATGTGTCGAGGAATTTATACCTTTCTTTTTTTTTTTTAATTTTTCTTCTTTTTATCATTATTATTATTATTATTATCATTATTATTATTATTATACTTTAGGCTCTATGGTACATGTGCGCAACGTGCAGGTAAGCTACATATGTCTACATGTGCCATGCTGGTGCGCTGCACCCACCAACTCGTCATCTAGCATTAGGTATATCTCCCAATGCTGTCCCGCCGACCTCCCCCCACGCCACCACAGTCCCCGAAGTGTGATGTTCCCCTTCCTGTGTCCATGTGTTCTCATTGTTCAATTCCCACCTATGAGTGAGAAGATGTGGTGTTTGGTTTTTTGTTCTTGCGATAGTTTTCTGAGAACGATGATTTCCAATTTCATCCATTTCCCTACAAAGGATATGAACTCATCCTTTTTTATGGCTGCCTAGTATTCCATGGTGTATATGTGCCACATTTTCTTATCCCGTCTATCACTGTTGGACATTTGGGTTTGTTCCAAGTCTTTGCTGTTGTGTATAATGCCGCAATAAACATACGTGTGCATGTGTCTTTATAGCAGCATGATTTATAGTCCTTTGGGTATATACCCAGTAATGGGATGGCTGGGTCAAATGGAATTTCTAGTTCTAGATCCCTGAGGAATCGCCACAGTGACCTCCACAAGAGTTGAACTAGTTTACAGTCCCACCAACAGTGTAGAAGTGTTCCTATTTCTCCACATCCTCTCCAGCACCTGTTGTTTCCTGACTTTTTAATGATTGCCATTCTATCTGGTGTGAGATGGTATCTCATTGTGGTTTTGATTTGCATTTCTCTCATGGCCAGTGATGGTGAGCATTTTTTCACGTGTTTTTTGGCTGCATAAATGTCTTCTTTTGAGGAGTGTCTGTTCATGTCCTTCGCCCACTTTTTGATGGGGTTGTTTGGTGTTTTCTTGTAAATTTGTTGGAGTGCATTGTAGATTCTGGATATTAGCCCTTTGTCAGATGAGTAGGTTGCGAAAATTTTCTCCCATTTTGTAGGTTGCCTGTTCACTCTGACGGTAGTTTCCTTTGCTGTGCAGAAGCTCTTTAGTTTAATTAGATCCCATTTGTCAATTTTGGCTTTTGTTGCCATTGCTTTTGGTGTTTTAGACATGAACTCCTTGCCCATGCCTATGTCCTGAATGGTATTGCCTAGGTTTTCTTCTAGGGTTTTTATGGTTTTAGGTCTAACGTTTAAGTCTTTAATCCATGTTGAGTTGATTTTTGTATAAGGTGTAAGGAAGGGATCCAGTTTCAGCTTTCTACATGTGGCTAGCCAGTTTTCCCAGCACCATTTATTAAATAGGGATTCCTTTCTCCATTTCTTGTTTTTGTCAGGTTTGTCAAAGATCAGATAGTTGTAGATATGTGGCATTATTTCTGACGGCTCTGTTCTGTTCCATTGATCTATATCTCTGTTTTGGTACCAGTACCACGCTGCTTGGGTTACTGTAGCCTTGTAGTATAGTTTGAAGTCAGGTAGCGTGATGCCTCCAGCTTTGTTCTTTTGGCTGAGGATTGACTTGGTGATGCGGGCTCTTTTTTGGTTCCATATGAACTTTAAAGTAGTTTTTTCCAATTCTGTGAAGAAAGTCATTGGTAACTTGGTGGGGATGGCATTGAATCTGTAAATTACCTTGGGAAGGATGGCCATTTTCATGATATTGATTCTTCCTACCCATGAGCATGGAATGTTCTTCCATTTGTTTGTATCCTCTTTTATTTCCTTGAGCAGTGGTTTGTAGTTTTCTCCTTGAAGAGGTCCGTCACATCCCTTGTAAGTTGGATTCCTAGGTATTTTATTCTCTTTGAAGCAATTGTGAATGGGAGTTCACTCATGATTTGGCTCTCTGTTTGTCTGTTATTGATGTATAATAATGCTTGTGATTTTTGTACATTGATGTTGTATCCTGAGACTTTGCTGAAGTTGCTTATCAGCTTAAGGAGATTTTGGGCTGAGACAATGGGGTTTTCTAGATATACTATCACGTCATCTGCAAACAGGGACAATTTGACTTCCTTTTCTCCTAATTGAATACCCTTGATTTCCTTCTCTTGCCTAATTGCCCTGGCCAGAACTTCCAACACTATGTTGAATAGAAGTGGTGAGAGAGGGCATCCCTGTCTTGTGCCAGTTTTCAAAGTGAATGCTTCCAGTTTTTGCCCATTCAGTATGATATTGGCTGTGGGTTTGTCATAAATAGCTCTTATTATTTTGAGATACGACCCATCAATACCTAATTTATTGAGAGTTTTTAGCATGAAGGGTTGTTGAATTTTGTCAAAGGCCTTTACTTCACGTATTGAGATAATCATGTGGTTTTTGACTTTGGTTCTGTTTATATGCTGGATTACATTTATTGATTTGCGTATATTGAACCAGCCTTGCATCCCAGGGATGAAGCCCACTTGATCATGGTGGATAAGCTGTTTGATGTGCTGCTGGATTCGGTTTGCCAGTAATTTATTGAGGATTTTTGCATCAATATTCATCAAGGATATTGGTCTAAAATTCTCTTTTTTGGTTGTGTCTCTGCCCAGCTTTGGTATCAGCATGATGCTGGCCTCATAAAATGAGTTAGGAAGGATTCCCTCTTTTTCTATTGATTGGAATAGTTTCTGAAGTAATGGTTCCAGTTCCTCCTTGTACCTCCGGTAGAATTCGGCTGTGAACCCATCTGATCCTGGACTCTTTTTGGTTGGTAAGCCATTGATTATTGCCGCAATTTCAGCTCCTGTTATTAGTCTATTCAGAGATTCAACTTCTTCCTGGTTTAGTCATGGGAGAGTGTATGTGTCGAGGAATTTATACCTTTCTTTTTTTTTTTAATTTTTCTTCTTTTTATCATTATTATTATTATTATTATCATTATTATTATTATTATACTTTAGGCCCTATGGTACATGTGCGCAACGTGCAGGTAAGCTACATATGTCTACATGTGCCATGCTGGTGCGCTGCACCCACCAACTCGTCATCTAGCATTAGGTATATCTCCCAATGCTGTCCCGCCCCCCTCCCCCCACGCCACCACAGTCCCCGAAGTGTGATGTTCCCCTTCCTGTGTCCATGTGTTCTCATTGTTCAATTCCCACCTATGAGTGAGAAGATGTGGTGTTTGGTTTTTTGTTCTTGTGATAGTTTTCTGAGAACGATGATTTCCAATTTCATCCATGTCCCTACAAAGGATATGAACTCATCCTTTTTTATGGCTGCCTAGTATTCCATGGTGTATATGTGCCACATTTTCTTATCCCGTCTATCACTGTTGGACATTTGGGTTGGTTCCAAGTCTTTGCTGTTGTGTATAATGCCGCAATAAACATACGTGTGCATGTGTCTTTATAGCAGCATGATTTATAGTCCTTTGGGTATATACCCAGTAATGGGATGGCTGGGTCAAATGGAATTTCTAGTTCTAGATCCCTGAGGAATCGCCACAGTGACCTCCACAAGAGTTGAACTAGTTTACAGCCCCACCAACAGTGTAAAAGTGTTCCTATTTCTCCACATCCTCTCCAGCACCTGTTGTTTCCTGACTTTTTAATGATTGCCATTCTATCTGGTGTGAGATGGTATCTCATTGTGGTTTTGATTTGCATTTCTCTCATGGCCAGTGATGGTGAGCATTTTTTCACGTGTTTTTTGGCTGCATAAATGTCTTCTTTTGAGGAGTGTCTGTTCATGTCCTTCGCCCACTTTTTGATGGGGTTGTTTGGTGTTTTCTTGTAAATTTGTTGGAGTGCATTGTAGATTCTGGATATTAGCCCTTTGTCAGATGAGTAGGTTGCGAAAATTTTCTCCCATTTTGTAGGTTGCCTGTTCACTCTGACGGTAGTTTCCTTTGCTGTGCAGAAGCTCTTTAGTTTAATTAGATCCCATTTGTCAATTTTGGCTTTTGTTGCCATTGCTTTTGGTGTTTTAGACATGAACACCTTGCCCATGCCTATGTCCTGAATGGTATTGCCTAGGTTTTCTTCTAGGGTTTTTATGGTTTTAGGTCTAACGTTTAAGTCTTTAATCCATGTTGAGTTGATTTTTGTATAAGGTGTAAGGAAGGGATCCAGTTTCAGCTTTCTACATGTGGCTAGCCAGTTTTCCCAGCACCATTTATTAAATAGGGATTCCTTTCTCCATTTCTTGTTTTTGTCAGGTTTGTCAAAGATCAGATAGTTGTAGATATGTGGCATTATTTCTGACGGCTCTGTTCTGTTCCATTGATCTATATCTCTGTTTTGGTACCAGTACCATGCTGTTTGGGTTACTGTAGCCTTGTAGTATAGTTTGAAGTCAGGTAGCGTGATGCCTCCAGCTTTGTTCTTTTGGCTGAGGATTGACTTGGTGATGCGGGCTCTTTTTTGGTTCCATATGAACTTTAAAGTAGTTTTTTCCAATTCTGTGAAGAAAGTCATTGGTAACTTGGTGGGGATGGCATTGAATCTGTAAATTACCTTGGGAAGGATGGCCATTTTCATGATATTGATTCTTCCTACCCATGAGCATGGAATGTTCTTCCATTTGTTTGTATCCTCTTTTATTTCCTTGAGCAGTGGTTTGTAGTTTTCTCCTTGAAGAGGTCCTTCACATCCCTTGTAAGTTGGATTCCTAGGTATTTTATTCTCTTTGAAGCAATTGTGAATGGGAGTTCACTCATGATTTGGCTCTCTGTTTGTCTGTTATTGATGTATAAGAATGCTTGTGATTTTTGTACATTGATGTTGTATCCTGAGACTTTGCTGAAGTTGCTTATCAGCTTAAGGAGATTTTGGGCTGAGACAATGGGGTTTTCTAGATATACTGTCACGTCATCTGCAAACAGGGACAATTTGACTTCCTTTTCTCCTAATTGAATACCCTTGATTTCCTTCTCTTGCCTAATTGCCCTAGCCAGAACTTCCAACACTATGTTGAATAGAAGTGGTGAGAGAGGGCATCCCTGTCTTGTGCCAGTTTTCAAAGTGAATGCTTCCAGTTTTTGCCCATTCAGTATGATATTGGCTGTGGGTTTGTCATAAATAGCTCTTATTATTTTGAGATACGACCCATCAATACCTAATTTATTGAGAGTTTTTAGCATGAAGGGTTGTTGAATTTTGTCAAAGGCCTTTACTTCATGTATTGAGATAATTATGTGGTTTTTGACTTTGGTTCTGTTTATATGCTGGATTACATTTATTGATTTGCTTATATTGAACCAGCCTTGCATCCCAGGGATGAAGCCCACTTGATCATGGTGGATAAGCTGTTTGATGTGCTGCTGGATTCGGTTTGCCAGTAATTTATTGAGGATTTTTGCATCAATATTCATCAAGGATATTGGTCTAAAATTCTCTTTTTTGGTTGTGTCTCTGCCCAGCTTTGGTATCAGCATGATGCTGGCCTCATAAAATGAGTTAGGAAGGATTCCCTCTTTTTCTATTGATTGGAATAGTTTCTGAAGTAATGGTTCCAGTTCCTCCTTGTACCTCCGGTAGAATTCGGCTGTGAACCCATCTGATCCTGGACTCTTTTTGGTTGGTAAGCCATTGATTATTGCCGCAATTTCAGCTCCTGTTATTAGTCTATTCAGAGATTCAACTTCTTCCTGGTTTAGTCATGGGAGAGTGTACGTGTCGAGGAATTTATACCTTTCTTTTTTTTTTTAATTTTTCTTCTTTTTATCATTATTATTATTATTATTATCATTATTATTATTATTATACTTTAGGCTCTATGGTACATGTGCGCAACGTGCAGGTAAGCTACATATGTATACATGTGCCATGCCGGTGCGCTGCACCCACCAACTCGTCATCTAGCATTAGGTATATCTCCCAATGCTGTCCCTCCACCCTCCCCCCACGCCACCACAGTCCCCGAAGTGTGATGTTCCCCTTCCTGTGTCCATGTGTTCTCATTGTTCAATTCCCACCTATGAGTGAGAATATGTGGTGTTTGGTTTTTTATTCTTGCGATAGTTTACTGAGAATGATGATTTCCACTTTCATCCATGTCCCTACAAAGGATATGAACTCATCCTTTTTTATGGGTGCCTGGTATTCCATGGTGTATATGTGCCACATTTTCTTAATCCAGTCTATCACTGTTGGACATTTGGGTTGGTTCCAAGTCTTTGCTGTTGTGTATAATGCCGCAATAAACATACGTGTGCATGTGTCTTTATAGCAGCATGATTTATAGTCCTTTGGGTATTTACCCAGTAATGGGATGGCTGGGTCAAATGGAATTTCTAGTTCTAGATCCCTGAGGAATCGCCACAGTGACCTCCACAAGGGTTGAACTAGTTTACAGTCCCACCAACAGTGTAAAAGTGTTCCTATTTCTCCACATCCTCTCCAGCACCTGTTGTTTCCTGACTTTTTAATGATTGCCATTCTATCTGGTGTGAGATGGTATCTCATTGTGCTTTTGATTTGCATTTCTCTCATGGCCAGTGATGGTGAGCATTTTTTCACGTGTTTTTTGGCTGCATAAATGTCTTCTTTTGAGGAGTGTCTGTTCATGTTCTTCGCCCACTTTTTGATGGGGTTGTTTGGTGTTTCCTTGTAAATTTGTTGGAGTGCATTGTAGATTCTGGATATTAGCCCTTTCTCAGATGTGTAGGTTGCGAAAATTTTCTCCCATTTTGTAGGTTGCCTGTTCACTCTGACGGTAGTTTCCTTTGCTGTGCAGAAGCTCTTTAGTTTAATTAGATCCCATTTGTCAATTTTGGCTTTTGTTGCCATTGCTTTTGGTGTTTTAGACATGAACTCCTTGCCCATGCCTATGTCCTGAATGGTATTGCCTAGGTTTTCTTCTAGGGTTTTTATGGTTTTAGGTCTAACGTTTAAGTCTTTAATCCATGTTGAGTTGATTTTTGTATAAGGTGTAAGGAAGGGATCCAGTTTCAGCTTTCTACATGTGGCTAGCCAGTTTTCCCAGCACCATTTATTAAATAGGGATTCCTTTCTCCATTTCTTGTTTTTGTCAGGTTTGTCAAAGATCAGATAGTTGTAGATATGTGGCATTATTTCTGACGGCTCTGTTCTGTTCCATTGATCTATATCTCTGTTTTGGTACCAGTACCATGCTGTTTGGGTTACTGTAGCCTTGTAGTATAGTTTGAAGTCAGGTAGCGTGATGCCTCCAGCTTTGTTCTTTTGGCTGAGGATTGACTTGGTGATGCGGGCTCTTTTTTGGTTCCATATGAACTTTAAAGTAGTTTTTTCCAATTCTGTGAAGAAAGTCATTGGTAACTTGGTGGGGATGGCATTGAATCTGTAAATTACCTTGGGAAGGATGGCCATTTTCATGATATTGATTCTTCCTACGCATGAGCATGGAATGTTCCTCCATTTGTTTGTATCCTCTTTTATTTCCTTGAGCAGTGGTTTGTAGTTTTCTCCTTGAAGAGGTCCTTCACATCCCTTGTAAGTTGGATTCCTAGGTATTTTATTCTCTTTGAAGCAATTGTGAATGGGAGTTCACTCATGATTTGGCTCTCTGTTTGTCTGTTATTGATGTATAAGAATGCTTGTGAGTTTTGTACATTGATGTTGTATCCTGAGACTTTGCTGAAGTTGTTTATCAGCTTAAGGAGATTTTGGGCTGAGACAATGGGGTTTTCTAGATATATTATCACGTCATCTGCAAACAGGGACAATTTGACTTCCTTTTCTCCTAATTGAATACCCTTGATTTCCTTCTCTTGCCTAATTGCCCTGGCCAGAACTTCCAACACTATGTTGAATAGAAGTGGTGAGAGAGGGCATCCCTGTCTTGTGCCAGTTTTCAAAGTGAATGCTTCCAGTTTTTGCCCATTCAGTATGATATTGGCTGTGGGTTTGTCATAAATAGCTCTTATTATTTTGAGATACGACCCATCAATACCTAATTTATTGAGAGTTTTTAGCATGAAGGGTTGTTGAATTTTGTCAAAGGCCTTTACTTCATGTATTGAGATAATCATGTGGTTTTTGACTTTGGTTCTGTTTATATGCTGTATTACATTTATTGATTTGCGTATATTGAACCAGCCTTGCATCCCAGGGATGAAGCCCAATTGATCATGGTGGATAAGCTGTTTGATGTGCTGCTGGATTCGGTTTGCCAGTAATTTATTGAGGATTTTTGCATCAATATTCATCAAGGATATTGGTCTAAAATTCGCTTTTTTGGTTGTGTCTCTGCCCAGCTTTGGTATCAGCATGATGCTGGCCTCATAAAATGAGTTAGGAAGGATTCCCTCTTTCTCTATTGATTGGAATAGTTTCTGAAGTAATGGTTCCAGTTCCTCCTTGTACCTCCGGTAGAATTCGGCTGTGAACCCATCTGATCCTGGACTCTTTTTGGTTGGTAAGCCATTGATTATTGCCGCAATTTCAGCTCCTGTTATTAGTCTATTCAGAGATTCAACTTCTTCCTGGTTTAGTCATGGGAGAGTGTATGTGTCGAGGAATTTATACCTTTCTTTTTTTTTTTAATTTTTCTTCTTTTTATCATTATTATTATTATTATTATCATTATTATTATTATTATACTTTAGGCTCTATGGTACATGTGCGCAACGTGCAGGTAAGCTACATATGTATACATGTGCCATGCTGGTGCGCTGCACCCACCAACTCGTCATCTAGCCTTAGGTATATCTCCCAATGCTGTCCCTCCCCCCTCACCCCACGCCTCCACAGTCCCCGAAGTGTGATGTTCCCCTTCCTGTGTCCATGTGTTCTCATTGTTCAATTCCCACCTATGAGTGAGAATATGTGGTGTTTGGTTTTTTGTTCTTGCGATAGTTTACTGAGAACGGTGATTTCCAATTTCATCCATGTCCCTACAAAGGATATGAACTCATCCTTTTTTATGGGTGCCTGGTATTCCATGGTGTATATGTGCCACATTTTCTTAATCCAGTCTATCACTGTTGGACATTTGGGTTGGTTCCAAGTCTTTGCTGTTGTGTATAATGCCGCAATAAACATACGTGTGCATGTGTCTTTATAGCAGCATGATTTATAGTCCTTTGGGTATATACCCAGTAATGGGATGGCTGGGTCAAATGGAATTTCTAGTTCTAGATCCCTGAGGAATCGCCACAGTGACCTCCACAAGGGTTGAACTCGTTTACAGTCCCACCAACAGTGTAAAAGTGTTCCTATTTCTCCACATCCTCTCCAGCACCTGTTGTTTCCTGACTTTTTAATGATTGCCATTCTATCTGGTGTGAGATGGTATCTCATTGTGGTTTTGATTTGCATTTCTCTCATGGCCAGTGATGGTGAGCATTTTTTCACGTGTTTTTTGGCTACATAAATGTCTTCTTTTGAGGAGTGTCTGTTCATGTTCTTCGCCCACTTTTTGATGGGGTTGTTTGGTGTTTTCTTGTAAATTTGTTGGAGTGCATTGTAAATTCTGGATATTAGCCCTTTGTCAGATGAGTAGGTTGCGAAAATTTTCTCCCATTTTGTAGGTTGCCTGTTCACTCTGACGGTAGTTTCCTTTGCTGTGCAGAAGCTCTTTAGTTTAATTAGATCCCATTTGTCAATTTTGGCTTTTGTTGCCATTGCTTTTGGTGTTTTAGACATGAACTCCTTGCCCATGCCTATGTCCTGAATGGTATTGCCTAGGTTTTCTTCTAGGGTTTTTATGGTTTTAGGTCTAACGTTTAAGTCTTTAATCCATGTTGAGTTGATTTTCCTATAAGGTGTAAGGAAGGGATCCAGTTTCAGCTTTCTACATGTGGCTAGCCAGTTTTCCCAGCACCATTTATTAAATAGGGATTCCTTTCTCCATTTCTTGTTTTTGTTGGGTTTGTCAAAGATCAGATAGTTGTAGATATGTGGCATTATTTCTGACGGCTCTGTTCTGTTCCATTGATCTATATCTCTGTTTTGGTACCAGTACCATGCTGTTTGGGTTACTGTAGCCTTGTAGTATAGTTTGAAGTCAGGTAGCGTGATGCCTCCAGCTTTGTTCTTTTGGCTGAGGATTGACTTGGTGATGCAGGCTCTTTTTTGGTTCCATATGAACTTTAAAGTAGTTTTTTCCAATTCTGTGAAGAAAGTCATTGGTAACTTGGTGGGGATGGCATTGAATCTGTAAATTACCTTGGGAAGGATGGCCATTTTCATGATATTGATTCTTCCTACCCATGAGCATGGAATGTTCTTCCATTTGTTTGTATCCTCTTTTATTTCCTTGAGCAGTGGTTTGTAGTTTTCTCCTTGAAGAGGTCCTTCACATCCCTTGTAAGTTGGATTCCTAGGTATTTTATTCTCTTTGAAGCAATTGTGAATGGGAGTTCACTCATGATTTGGCTCTCTGTTTGTCTGTTATTGATGTATAAGAATGCTTGTGATTTTTGTACATTGATGTTGTATCCTGAGACTTTGCTGAAGTTGCTTATCAGCTTAAGGAGATTTTGGGCTGAGACAATGGGGTTTTCTAGATATACTATCACGTCATCTGCCAACAGGGACAATTTGACTTCCTTTTCTCCTAATTGAATACCCTTGATTTCCTTCTCTTGCCTAATTGCCCTGGCCAGAACTTCCAACACTATGTTGAATAGAAGTGGTGAGAGAGGGCATCCCTGTCTTGTGCCAGTTTTCAAAGTGAATGCTTCCAGTTTTTGCCCATTCAGTATGATATTGGCTGTGGGTTTGTCATAAATCGCTCTTATTATTTTGAGATACGACCCATCAATACCTAATTTATTGAGAGTTTTTAGCATGAAGGGTTGTTGAATTTTGTCAAAGGCCTTTACTTCATGTATTGAGATAATCATGTGGTTTTTGACTTTGGTTCTTTTTATATGCTGGATTACATTTATTGATTTGCGTATATTGAACCAGCCTTGCATCCCAGGGATGAAGCCCACTTGATCATGGTGGATAAGCTGTTTGATGTGCTGCTGGATTCGGTTTGCCAGTAATTTATTGAGGATTTTTGCATCAATATTCATCAAGGATATTGGTCTAAAATTCTCTTTTTTGGTTGTGTCTCTGCCCAGCTTTGGTATCAGCATGATGCTGGCCTCATAAAATGAGTTAGGAAGGATTCCCTCTTTTTCTATTGATTGGAATAGTTTCTGAAGTAATGGTTCCAGTTCCTCCTTGTACCTCCGGTAGAATTCGGCTGTGAACCCATCTGATCCTGGACTCTTTTTGGTTGGTAAGCCATTGATTATTGCCGCAATTTCAGCTCCTGTTATTAGTCTATTCAGAGATTCAACTTCTTCCTGGTTTAGTCATGGGAGAGTGTATGTGTCGAGGAATTTATACCTTTCTTTTTTTTTTTTTAATTTTTCTTCTTTTTATCATTATTTTTATTATTATTATCATTATTATTATTATTATACTTTAGGCTCTATGGTACATGTGCGCAACCTGCAGGTAAGCTACATATGTCTACATGTGCCATGCTGGTGCGCTGCACCCACCAACTCGTCATCTAGCATTAGGTATATCTCCCAATGCTGTCCCTCCCCCCTACCCCCACGCCACCACAGTCCCCGAAGTGTGATGTTCCCCTTCCTGTGTCCATGTGTTCTCATTGTTCAATTCCCACCTATGAGTGAGAAGATGTGGTGTTTGGTTTTTTGTTCTTGCGATAGTTTACTGAGAACGATGATTTCCAGTTTCATCCATGTCCCTACAAAGGATATGAACTCATCCTTTTTTATGGCTGCCTCGTATTCCATGGTGTATATGTGCCACATTTTCTTAATCCAGTCTATCACTGTTGGACATTTGGGTTGGTTCCAAGTCTTTGATGTTGTGTATAATGCCGCAATAAACATACGTGTGCATGTGTCTTTATAGCAGCATGATTTATAGTCCTTTGGGTATATACCCAGTAATGGGATGGCTGGGTCAAATGGAATTTCTAGTTCTAGATCCCTGAGGAATCGCCACAGTGACCTCCACAAGGGTTGAACTAGTTTACAGTCCCACCAACAGTGTAAAAGTGTTCCTATTTCTCCACATCCTCTCCAGCACCTGTTGTTTCCTGACTTTTTAATGATTGCCATTCTATCTGGTGTGAGATGGTATCTCATTGTGGTTTTGATTTGCATTTCTCTCATGGCCAGTGATGGTGAGCATTTTTTCACGTGTTTTTTGGCTGCATAAATGTCTTCTTTTGAGGAGTGTCTGTTCATGTCCTTCGCCCAATTTTGATGGGGTTGTTTGGTGTTTTCTTGTAAATTTGTTGGAGTGCATTGTAGATTCTGGATATTAGCCCTTTGTCAGATGAGTAGGTTGCGAAAATTTTCTCCCATTTTGTAGGTGGCCTGTTCACTCTGACGGTAGTTTCCTTTGCCGTGCAGAAGCTCTTTAGTTTAATTAGATCCCATTTGTCAATTTTGGCTTTTGTTGCCATTGCTTTTGGTGTTTTAGACATGAACTCCTTGCCCATGCCTATGTCCTGAATGGCATTGCCTAGGTTTTCTTCTAGGGTTTTTATGGTTTTAGGTCTAACGTTTAAGTCTTTAATCCATGTTGAGTTGATTTTTGTATAAGGTGTAAGGAAGGGATCCAGTTTCAGCTTTCTACATGTGGCTAGCCAGTTTTCCCAGCACCATTTATTAAATAGGGATTCCTTTCTCCATTTCTTGTTTTTGTCAGGTTTGTCAAAGATCAGATAGTTGTAGATATGTGGCATTATTTCTGACGGCTCTGTTCTGTTCCATTGATCTATATCTCTGTTTTGGTACCAGTACCATGCTGTTTGGGTTACTGTAGCCTTGTAGTATAGTTTGAAGTCAGGTAGCGTGATTCCTCCAGCTTTGTTCTTTTGGCTGAGGATTGACTTGGTGATGCGGGCTCTTTTTTGGTTCCATATGAACTTTAAAGTAGTTTTTTCCAATTCTGTGAAGAAAGTCATTGGTAACTTGGTGGGGATGGCATTGAATCTGTAAATTACCTTGGGAAGGATGGCCATTTTCATGATATTGATTCTTCCTACCCATGAGCATGGAATGTTCTTCCATTTGTTTGTATCCTCTTTTATTTCCTTGAGCCGTGGTTTGTAGTTTTCTCCTTGAAGAGGTCCTTCACATCCCTTGTAAGTTGGATTCCTAGGTATTTTATTCTCTTTGAAGCAATTGTGAATGTGAGTTCTCTCATGATTTGGTTCTCTGTTTGTCTGTTATTGATGTATAAGATTGCTTGTGATTTTTGTACATTGATGTTGTATCCTGAGACTTTGCTGAAGTTGCTTATCAGCTTAAGGAGATTTTGGGCTGAGACAATGGGGTTTTCTAGATATACTATCACGTCTTCTGCAAACAGGGAAAATTTGACTTCCTTTTCTCCTAATTGAATACCCTTGATTTCCTTCTCTTGCCTAATTGCCCTGGCCAGAACTTCCAACACTATGTTGAATAGAAGTGGTGAGAGAGGGCATCCCTGTCTTGTGCCAGTTTTCAAAGTGAATGCTTCCAGTTTTTGCCCATTCAGTATGATATTGGCTGTGGGTTTGTCATAAATAGCTCTTATTATTTTGAGATACGACCCATCAATACCTAATTTATTGAGAGTTTTTAGCATGAAGGGTTGTTGAATTTTGTCAAAGGCCTTTACTTCATGTATTGAGATAATCATGTGGTTTTTGACTTTGGTTCTGTTTATATGCTGGATTACATTTATTGATTTGCGTATATTGAACCAGCCTTGCATCCCAGGGATGAAGCCCACTTGATCATGGTGGATAAGCTGTTTGATGTGCTGCTGGATTCGGTTTGCCAGTAATTTATTGAGGATTTTTGCATCAATATTCATCAAGGATATTGGTCTAAAATTCTCTTTTTTGGTTGTGTCTCTGCCCAGCTTTGGTATCAGCATGATGCTGGCCTCATAAAATGAGTTAGGAAGGATTCCCTCTTTTTCTATTGATTGGAATAGTTTCTGAAGTAATGGTTCCAGTTCCTCCTTGTACCTCCGGTAGAATTCGGCTGTGAACCCATCTGATCCTGGACTCTTTTTGGTTGGTAAGCCATTGATTATTGCCGCAATTTCAGCTCCTGTTATTAGTCTATTCAGAGATTCAACTTCTTCCTGGTTTAGTCATGGGAGAGTGTATGTGTCGAGGAATTTATACCTTTCTTTTTTTTTTTAATTTTTCTTCTTTTTATCATTATTATTATTATTATTATCATTATTATTATTATTATACTTTAGGCTCTATGGTACATGTGCGCAACGTGCAGGTAAGCTACATATGTCTACATGTGCCATGCTGCTGCGCTGCACCCACCAACTCGTCATCTAGCATTAGGTATATCTCCCAATGCTGTCCCTCCCCCCTCCCCCCACGCCACCACAGTCCCCGAAGTGTGATGTTCCCCTTCCTGTGTCCATGTGTTCTCATTGTTCAATTCCCACCTATGAGTGAGAAGATGTGGTGTTTGGTTTTTTGTTCTTGCCATAGTTTACTGAGAACGATGATTTCCAATTTCATCCATGTCCCTACAAAGGATATGAACTCATCCTTTTTTATGGCTGCCTCGTATTCCATGGTGTATATGTGCCACATTTTCTTAATCCAGTCTATCACTGTTGGACATTTGGGTTGGTTCCAAGTCTTTGATGTTGTGTATAATGCCGCAATAAACATACGTGTGCATGTGTCTTTATAGCAGCATGATTTATAGTCCTTTGGGTATATACCCAGTAATGGGATGGCTGGGTCAAATGGAATTTCTAGTTCTAGATCCCTGAGGAATCGCCACAGTGACCTCCACAAGGGTTGAACTAGTTTACAGTCCCACCAACAGTGTAAAAGTGTTCCTATTTCTCCACATCCTCTCCAGCACCTGTTGTTTCCTGACTTTTTAATGATTGCCATTCTATCTGGTGTGAGATGGTATCTCATTGTGGTTTTGATTTGCATTTCTCTCATGGCCAGTGATGGTGAGCATTTTTTCACGTGTTTTTTGGCTGCATAAATGTCTTCTTTTGAGGAGTGTCTGTTCATGTCCTTCGCCCACTTTTTGATGGGGTTGTTTGGTGTTTTCTTGTAAATTTGTTGGAGTGCATTGTAGATTCTGGATATTAGCCCTTTGTCAGATGAGTAGGTTGCGAAAATTTTCTCCCATTTTGTAGGTTGCCTGTTCACTCTGACGGTAGTTTCCTTTGCTGTGCAGAAGCTCTTTAGTTTAATTAGATCCCATTTGTCAATTTTGGCTTTTGTTGCCATTGCTTTTGGTGTTTTAGACATGAACTCCTTGCCCATGCCTATGTCCTGAATGGCATTGCCTAGGTTTTCTTCTAGGGTTTTTATGGTTTTAGGTCTAACGTTTAAGTCTTTAATCCATGTTGAGTTGATTTTTGTATAAGGTGTAAGGAAGGGATCCAGTTTCAGCTTTCTACATGTGGCTATCCAGTTTTCCCAGCACCATTTATTAAATAGGGATTCCTTTCTCCATTTCTTGTTTTTGTCAGGTTTGTCAAAGATCAGATAGTTGTAGATATGTGGCATTATTTCTGACGGCTCTGTTCTGTTCCATTGATCTATATCTCTGTTTTGGTACCAGTACCATGCTGTTTGGGTTACTGTAGCCTTGTAGTATAGTTTGAAGTCAGGTAGCGTGATTCCTCCAGCTTTGTTCTTTTGGCTGAGGATTGACTTGGTGATGCGGGCTCTTTTTTGGTTCCATATGAACTTTAAAGTAGTTTTTTCCAATTCTGTGAAGAAAGCCATTGGTAACTTGGTGGGGATGGCATTGAATCTGTAAATTACCTTGGGAAGGATGGCCATTTTCATGATATTGATTCTTCCTACCCATGAGCATGGAATGTTCTTCCATTTGTTTGTATCCTCTTTTATTTCCTTGAGCAGTGGTTTGTAGTTTTCTCCTTGAAGAGGTCCTTCACATCCCTTGTAAGTTGGATTCCTAGGTATTTTATTCTCTTTGAAGCAATTGTGAATGTGAGTTCTCTCATGATTTGGTTCTCTGTTTGTCTGTTATTGATGTATAAGATTGCTTGTGATTTTTGTACATTGATGTTGTATCCTGAGACTTTGCTGAAGTTGCTTATCAGCTTAAGGAGATTTTGGGCTGAGACAATGGGGTTTTCTAGATATACTATCACGTCTTCTGCAAACAGGGAAAATTTGACTTCCTTTTCTCCTAATTGAATACCCTTGATTTCCTTCTCTTGCCTAATTGCCCTGGCCAGAACTTCCAACACTATGTTGAATAGAAGTGGTGAGAGAGGGCATCCCTGTCTTGTGCCAGTTTTCAAAGTGAATGCTTCCAGTTTTTGCCCATTCAGTATGATATTGGCTGTGGGTTTGTCATAAATAGCTCTTATTATTTTGAGATACGACCCATCAATACCTAATTTATTGAGAGTTTTTAGCATGAAGGGTTGTTGAATTTTGTCAAAGGCCTTTACTTCATGTATTGAGATAATCATGTGGTTTTTGACTTTGGTTCTGTTTATATGCTGGATTACATTTATTGATTTGCGTATATTGAACCAGCCTTGCATCCCAGGGATGAAGCCCACTTGATCATGGTGGATAAGCTGTTTGATGTGCTGCTGGATTCGGTTTGCCAGTAATTTATTGAGGATTTTTGCATCAATATTCATCAAGGATATTGGTCTAAAATTCTCTTTTTTGGTTGTGTCTCTGCCCAGCTTTGGTATCAGCATGACGCTGGCCTCATAAAATGAGTTAGGAAGGATTCCCTCTTTTTCTATTGATTGGAATAGTTTCTGAAGTAATGGTTCCAGTTCCTCCTTGTACCTCCGGTAGAATTCGGCTGTGAACCCATCTGATCCTGGACTCTTTTTGGTTGGTAAGCCATTGATTATTGCCGCAATTTCAGCTCCTGTTATTAGTCTATTCAGAGATTCAACTTCTTCCTGGTTTAGTCATGGGAGAGTGTATGTGTCGAGGAATTTATACCTTTCTTTTTTTTTTTAATTTTTCTTCTTTTTATCATTATTATTATTATTATTATCATTATTATTATTATTATACTTTAGGCTCTATGGTACATGTGCGCAACGTGCAGGTAAGCTACATATGTCTACATGTGCCATGCTGCTGCGCTGCACCCACCAACTCGTCATCTAGCATTAGGTATATCTCCCAATGCTGTCCCTCCCCCCTCCCCCCACGCCACCACAGTCCCCGAAGTGTGATGTTCCCCTTCCTGTGTCCATGTGTTCTCATTGTTCAATTCCCACCTATGAGTGAGAAGATGTGGTGTTTGGTTTTTTGTTCTTGCCATAGTTTACTGAGAACGATGATTTCCAATTTCATCCATGTCCCTACAAAGGATATGAACTCATCCTTTTTTATGGCTGCCTCGTATTCCATGGTGTATATGTGCCACATTTTCTTAATCCAGTCTATCACTGTTGGACATTTGGGTTGGTTCCAAGTCTTTGATGTTGTGTATAATGCCGCAATAAACATACGTGTGCATGTGTCTTTATAGCAGCATGATTTATAGTCCTTTGGGTATATACCCAGTAATGGGATGGCTGGGTCAAATGGAATTTCTAGTTCTAGATCCCTGAGGAATCGCCACAGTGACCTCCACAAGGGTTGAACTAGTTTACAGTCCCACCAACAGTGTAAAAGTGTTCCTATTTCTCCACATCCTCTCCAGCACCTGTTGTTTCCTGACTTTTTAATGATTGCCATTCTATCTGGTGTGAGATGGTATCTCATTGTGGTTTTGATTTGCATTTCTCTCATGGCCAGTGATGGTGAGCATTTTTTCACGTGTTTTTTGGCTGCATAAATGTCTTCTTTTGAGGAGTGTCTGTTCATGTCCTTCGCCCACTTTTTGATGGGGTTGTTTGGTGTTTTCTTGTAAATTTGTTGGAGTGCATTGTAGATTCTGGATATTAGCCCTTTGTCAGATGAGTAGGTTGCGAAAATTTTCTCCCATTTTGTAGGTTGCCTGTTCACTCTGACGGTAGTTTCCTTTGCTGTGCAGAAGCTCTTTAGTTTAATTAGATCCCATTTGTCAATTTTGGCTTTTGTTGCCATTGCTTTTGGTGTTTTAGACATGAACTCCTTGCCCATGCCTATGTCCTGAATGGCATTGCCTAGGTTTTCTTCTAGGGTTTTTATGGTTTTAGGTCTAACGTTTAAGTCTTTAATCCATGTTGAGTTGATTTTTGTATAAGGTGTAAGGAAGGGATCCAGTTTCAGCTTTCTACATGTGGCTATCCAGTTTTCCCAGCACCATTTATTAAATAGGGATTCCTTTCTCCATTTCTTGTTTTTGTCAGGTTTGTCAAAGATCAGATAGTTGTAGATATGTGGCATTATTTCTGACGGCTCTGTTCTGTTCCATTGATCTATATCTCTGTTTTGGTACCAGTACCATGCTGTTTGGGTTACTGTAGCCTTGTAGTATAGTTTGAAGTCAGGTAGCGTGATTCCTCCAGCTTTGTTCTTTTGGCTGAGGATTGACTTGGTGATGCGGGCTCTTTTTTGGTTCCATATGAACTTTAAAGTAGTTTTTTCCAATTCTGTGAAGAAAGCCATTGGTAACTTGGTGGGGATGGCATTGAATCTGTAAATTACCTTGGGAAGGATGGCCATTTTCATGATATTGATTCTTCCTACCCATGAGCATGGAATGTTCTTCCATTTGTTTGTATCCTCTTTTATTTCCTTGAGCAGTGGTTTGTAGTTTTCTCCTTGAAGAGGTCCTTCACATCCCTTGTAAGTTGGATTCCTAGGTATTTTATTCTCTTTGAAGCAATTGTGAATGTGAGTTCTCTCATGATTTGGTTCTCTGTTTGTCTGTTATTGATGTATAAGATTGCTTGTGATTTTTGTACATTGATGTTGTATCCTGAGACTTTGCTGAAGTTGCTTATCAGCTTAAGGAGATTTTGGGCTGAGACAATGGGGTTTTCTAGATATACTATCACGTCTTCTGCAAACAGGGAAAATTTGACTTCCTTTTCTCCTAATTGAATACCCTTGATTTCCTTCTCTTGCCTAATTGCCCTGGCCAGAACTTCCAACACTATGTTGAATAGAAGTGGTGAGAGAGGGCATCCCTGTCTTGTGCCAGTTTTCAAAGTGAATGCTTCCAGTTTTTGCCCATTCAGTATGATATTGGCTGTGGGTTTGTCATAAATAGCTCTTATTATTTTGAGATACGACCCATCAATACCTAATTTATTGAGAGTTTTTAGCATGAAGGGTTGTTGAATTTTGTCAAAGGCCTTTACTTCATGTATTGAGATAATCATGTGGTTTTTGACTTTGGTTCTGTTTATATGCTGGATTACATTTATTGATTTGCGTATATTGAACCAGCCTTGCATCCCAGGGATGAAGCCCACTTGATCATGGTGGATAAGCTGTTTGATGTACTGCTGGATTCGGTTTGCCAGTAATTTATTGAGGATTTTTGTATCAATATTCATCAAGGATATTGGTCTAAAATTCTCTTTTTTGGTTGTGTCTCTGCCCAGCTTTGGTATCAGCATGATGCTGGCCTCATAAAATGAGTTAGGAAGGATTCCCTCTTTCTCTATTGATTGGAATAGTTTCTGAAGTAATGGTTCCAGTTCCTCCTTGTACCTCCGGTAGAATTCGGCTGTGAACCCATCTGATCCTGGACTCTTTTTGGTTGGTAAGCCATTGATTATTGCCGCAATTTCAGCTCCTGTTATTAGTCTATTCAGAGATTCAACTTCTTCCTGGTTTAGTCATGGGAGAGTGTATGTGTCGAGGAATTTATACCTTTCTTTTTTTTTTTTAATTTTTCTTCTTTTTATCATTATTATTATTATTATTATCATTATTATTATTATTATACTTTAGGCTCTATGGTACATGTGCGCAACGTGCAGGTAAGCTACATATGTCTACATGTGCCATGCTGCTGCGCTGCACCCACCAACTCGTCATCTAGCATTAGGTATATCTCCCAATGCTGTCCCTCCCCCCTCCCCCCACGCCACCACAGTCCCCGAAGTGTGATGTTCCCCTTCCTGTGTCCATGTGTTCTCATTGTTCAATTCCCACCTATGAGTGAGAATATGTGGTGTTTGGTTTTTTGTTCTTGCGATAGTTTACTGAGAACGATGATTTCCAATTTCATCCATGTCCCTACAAAGGATATGAACTCATCCTTTTTTATGGGTGCCTTGTATTCCATGGTGTATATTTGCCACATTTTCTTAATCCAGTCTATCACTGTTGGACATTTGGGTTGGTTCCAATCTTTGCTGTTGTGTATAATGCCGCAATAAACATACGTGTGCATGTGTCTTTATAGCAGCATGATTTATAGTCCTTTGGGTATATACCCAGTAATGGGATGGCTGGGTCAAATGGAATTTCTAGTTCTAGATCCCTGAGGAATCGCCACAGTGACCTCCACAAGGGTTGAACTAGTTTACAGTCCCACCAACAGTGTAAAAGTGTTCCTATTTCTCCACATCCTCTCCAGCACCTGTTGTTTCCTGACTTTTTAATGATTGCCATTCTATCTGGTGTGAGATGGTATCTCATTGTGGTTTTGATTTGCATTTCTCTCATGGCCAGTGATGGTGAGCATTTTTTCACGTGTTTTTTGGCTGCATAAATGTCTTCTTTTGAGGAGTGTCTGTTCATGTCCTTCGCCCACCTTTTGATGGGGTTGTTTGGTGTTTTCTTGTAAATTTGTTGGAGTGCATTGTAGATTCTGGATATTAGCCCTTTGTCAGATGAGTAGGTTGCGAAAATTTTCTCCCATTTTGTAGGTTGCCTGTTCACTCTGACGGTAGTTTCCTTTGCTGTGCAGAAGCTCTTTAGTTTAATTAGATCCCATTTGTCAATTTTGGCTTTTGTTGCCATTGCTTTTGGTGTTTTAGACATGAACTCCTTGCCCATGCCTATGTCCTGAATGGCATTGCTTAGGTTTTCTTCTAGGGTTTTTATGGTTTTAGGTCTAACGTTTAAGTCTTTAATCCATGTTGAGTTGATTTTCCTATAAGGTGTAAGGAAGGGATCCAGTTTCAGCTTTCTACATGTGGCTAGCCAGTTTTCCCAGCACCATTTATTAAATAGGGATTCCTTTCTCCATTTCTTGTTTTTGTCAGGTTTGTCAAAGATCAGATAGTTGTAGATATGTGGCATTATTTCTGACGGCTCTGTTCTGTTCCATTGATCTATATCTCTGTTTTGGTTCCAGTACCATGCTGTTTGGGTTACTGTAGCCTTGTAGTATAGTTTGAAGTCAGGTAGCGTGATTCCTCCAGCTTTGTTCTTTTGGCTGAGGATTGACTTGGTGATGCGGGCTCTTTTTTGGTTCCATATGAACTTTAAAGTAGTTTTTTCCAATTCTGTGAAGAAAGTCATTGGTAACTTGGTGGGGATGGCATTGAATCTGTAAATTACCTTGGGAAGGATGGCCATTTTCATGATATTGATTCTTCCTACCCATGAGCATGGAATGTTCTTCCATTTGTTTGTATCCTCTTTTATTTCCTTGAGCAGTGGTTTGTAGTTTTCTCCTTGAAGAGGTCCTTCACATCCCTTGTAAGTTGGATTCCTAGGTATTTTATTCTCTTTGAAGCAATTGTGAATGGGAGTTCACTCATGATTTGGCTCTCTGTTTGTCTGTTATTGATGTATAAGAATGCTTGTGATTTTTGTACATTGATGTTGTATCCTGAGACTGCTGAAGTTGCTTATCAGCTTAAGGAGATTTTGGGCTGAGACAATGGGGTTTTCTAGATATACTATCACGTCATCTGCAAACAGGGACAATTTGACTTCCTTTTCTCCTAATTGAATACCCTTGATTTCCTTCTCTTGCCTAATTGCCCTGGCCAGAAATTCCAACACTATGTTGAATAGAAGTGGTGAGAGAGGGCATCCCTGTCTTGTGCCAGATTTCAAAGTGAATGCTTCCAGTTTTTGCCCATTCAGTATGATATTGGCTGTGGGTTTGTCATAAATAGCTCTTATTATTTTGAGATACGACCCATCAATACCTAATTTATTGAGAGTTTTTAGCATGAAGGGTTGTTGAATTTTGTCAAAGGCCTTTACTTCATGTATTGAGACAATCATGTGGTTTTTGACTTTGGTTCTGTTTATATGCTGGATTACATTTATTGATTTGCGTATATTGAACCAGCCTTGCATCCCACGGATGAAGCCCACTTGATCATGGTGGATAAGCTGTTTGATGTGCTGCTGGATTCGGTTTGCCAGTAATTTATTGAGGATTTTTGCATCAATATTCATCAAGGATATTGGTCTAAAATTCTCTTTTTTGGTTTTGTCTCTGCCCAGCTTTGGTATCAGCATGATGCTGGCCTCATAAAATGAGTTAGGAAGGATTCCCTCTTTCTCTATTGATTGGAATAGTTTCTGAAGTAATGGTTCCAGTTCCTCCTTGTACCTCGGGTAGAATTCGCCTGTGAACCCATCTGATCCTGGACTCTTTTTGGTTGGTAAGCCATTGATTATTGCCGCAATTTCAGCTCCTGTTATTAGTCTATTCAGAGATTCAACTTCTTCCTGGTTTAGTCATGGGAGAGTGTATGTGTCGAGGAATTTATACCTTTCTTTTTTTTTTTTAATTTTTCTTCTTTTTATCATTATTATTATTATTATTATCATTATTATTATTATTATACTTTAGGCTCTATGGTACATGTGCGCAACGTGCAGGTAAGCTACATATGTATACATGAGCCATGCTGCTGCGCTGCACCCACCAACTCGTCATCTAGCATTAGGTATATCTCCCAATGCTGTCCCTCCCCCCTCCTCCCACGCCACCACAGTCCCCGAAGTGTGATGTTCCCCTTCCTGTGTCCATGTGTTCTCATTGTTCAATTCCCACCTATGAGTGAGAATATGTGGTGTTTGGTTTTTGTTCTTGCGATAGTTTACTGAGAACGATGATTTCCAATTTCATCCATGTCCCTACAAAGGATATGAACTCATCCTTTTTTATGGGTGCCTGGTATTCCATGGTGTATATGTGCCACATTTTCTTAATCCAGTCTATCACTGTTGGACATTTGGGTTGGTTCCAAGTCTTTGCTGTTGTGTATAATGCCGCAATAAACATACGTGTGCATGTGTCTTTATAGCAGCATGATTTATAGTCCTTTGGGTATATACCCAGTAATGGGATGGCTGGGTCAAATGGAATTTCTAGTTCTAGATCCCTGAGGAATCGCCACAGTGACCTCCACAAGGGTTGAACTAGTTTACAGTCCCACCAACAGTGTAAAAGTGTTCCTATTTCTCCACATCCTCTCCAGCACCTGTTGTTTCCTGACTTTTTAATGATTGCCATTCTATCTGGTGTGAGATGGTATCTCATTGTGGTTTTGATTTGCATTTCTCTCATGGCCAGTGATGGTGAGCATTTTTTCACGTGTTTTTTGGCTGCATAAATGTCTTCTTTTGAGGAGTGTCTGTTCATGTCCTTCGCCCACTTTTTGATGGGGTTGTTTGGTGTTTTCTTGTAAATTTGTTGGAGTGCATTGTAGATTCTGGATATTAGCCCTTTGTCAGATGAGTAGGTTGCGAAAATTTTCTCCCATTTTGTAGGTTGCCTGTTCACTCTGACGGTAGTTTCCTTTGCTGTGCAGAAGCTCTTTAGTTTAATTAGATCCCATTTGTCAATTTTGGCTTTTGTTGCCATTGCTTTTGGTGTTTTAGACATGAACTCCTTGCCCATGCCTATGTCCTGAATGGTATTGCCTAGGTTTTCTTCTAGGGTTTTTATGGTTTTAGGTCTAACGTTTAAGTCTTTAATCCATGTTGAGTTGATTTTTGTATAAGGTGTAAGGAAGGGATCCAGTTTCAGCTTTCTACATGTGGCTAGCCAGTTTTCCCAGCACCATTTATTAAATAGGGATTCCTTTCTCCATTTCTTGTTTTTGTCAGGTTTGTCAAAGATCAGATAGTTGTAGATATGTGGCATTATTTCTGACGGCTCTGTTCTGTTCCATTGATCTATATCTCTGTTTTGGTACCAGTACCATGCTGTTTGGGTTACTGTAGCCTTGTAGTATAGTTTGAAGTCAGGTAGCGTGATTCCTCCAGCTTTGTTCTTTTGGCTGAGGATTGACTTGGTGATGCGGGCTCTTTTTTGGTTCCATATGAAGTTTAAAGTAGTTTTTTCCAATTCTGTGAAGAAAGTCATTTGTAACTTGGTGGGGATGGCATTGAATCTGTAAATTACCTTGGGAAGGATGGCCATTTTCATGATATTGATTCTTCCTACCCATGAGCATGGAATGTTCTTCCATTTGTTTGTATCCTCTTTTATTTCCTTGAGCAGTGGTTTGTAGTTTTCTCCTTGAAGAGGTCCTTCACATCCCTTGTAAGTTGGATTCCTAGGTATTTTATTCTCTTTGAAGCAATTGTGAATGGGAGTTCACTCATGATTTGGCTCTCTGTTTGTCTGTTATTGATGTATAAGATTGCTTGTGATTTTTGTACATTGATGTTGTATCCTGAGACTTTGCTGAAGTTGTTTATCAGCTTAAGGAGATTTTGGGCTGAGACAATGGGGTTTTCTAGATATACTATCACGTCATCTGCAAACAGGGAAAATTTGACTTCCTTTTCTCCTAATTGAATACCCTTGATTTCCTTCTCTTGCCTAATTGCCCTGGCCAGAACTTCCAACACTATGTTGAATAGAAGTGGTGAGAGAGGGCATCCCTGTCTTGTGCCAGTTTTCAAAGTGAATGCTTCCAGTTTTTGCCCATTCAGTATGATATTGGCTGTGGGTTTGTCATAAATAGCTCTTATTATTTTGAGATACGACCCATCAATACCTAATTTATTGAGAGTTTTTAGCATGAAGGGTTGTTGAATTTTGTCAAAGGCCTTTACTTCATGTATTGAGATAATCATGTGGTTTTTGACTTTGGTTCTGTTTATATGCTGGATTACATTTATTGATTTGCGTATATTGAACCAGCCTTGCATCCCAGGGATGAAGCCCACTTGATCATGGTGGATAAGCTGTTTGATGTGCTGCTGGATTTGGTTTGCCAGTAATTTATTGAGGATTTTTGCATCAATATTCATCAAGGATATTGGTCTAAAATTCTCTTTTTTGGTTGTGTCTCTGCCCAGCTTTGGTATCAGCATGATGCTGGCCTCATAAAATGAGTTAGGAAGGATTCCCTCTTTCTCTATTGATTGGAATAGTTTCTGAAGTAATGGTTCCAGTTCCTCCTTGTACCTCCGGTAGAATTCGGCTGTGAACCCATCTGATCCTGGACTCTTTTTGGTTGGTAAGCCATTGATTATTGCCGCAATTTCAGCTCCTGTTATTAGTCTATTCAGAGATTCAACTTCTTCCTGGTTTAGTCATGGGAGAGTGTATGTGTCGAGGAATTTATACCTTTCTTGTTTTCTTTAATTTTTCTTCTTTTTATCATTATTATTATTATTATTATCATTATTATTATTATTATACTTTAGGCTCTATGGTACATGTGCGCAACGTGCAGGTAAGCTACATATGTCTACATGTGCCATGCTGCTGCGCTGCACCCACCAACTCGTCATCTAGCATTAGGTATATCTCCCAATGCTGTCCCTCCCCCCTCCCCCCACGCCACCACAGTCCCCGAAGTGTGATGTTCCCCTTCCTGTGTCCATGTGTTCTCATTGTTCAATTCCCACCTATGAGTGAGAATATGTGGTGTTTGGTTTTTTGTTCTTGCGATAGTTTACTGAGAACGGTGATTTCCAATTTCATCCATGTCCCTACAAAGGATATGAACTCATCCTTTTTTATGGGTGCCTGGTATTCCATGGTGTATATGTGCCACATTTTCTTAATCCAGTCTATCACTGTTGGACATTTGGGTTGGTTCCAAGTCTTTGCTGTTGTGTATAATGCCGCAATAAACATACGTGTGCATGTGTCTTTATAGCAGCATGATTTATAGTCCTTTGGGTATATACCCAGTAATGGGATGGCTGGGTCAAATGGAATTTCTAGTTCTAGATCCCTGAGGAATCGCCACAGTGACCTCCACAAGGGTTGAACTAGTTTACAGTCCCACCAACAGTGTAAAAGTGTTCCTATTTCTCCACATCCTCTCCAGCACCTGTTGTTTCCTGACTTTTTAATGATTGCCATTCTATCTGGTGTGAGATGGTATCTCATTGTGGTTTTGATTTGCATTTCTCTCATGGCCAGTGATGGCGAGCATTTTTTCACGTGTTTTTTGGCTGCATAAATGTCTTCTTTTGAGGAGTGTCTGTTCATGTTCTTCGCCCACTTTTTGATGGGGTTGTTTGGTGTTTTCTTGTAAATTTGTTGGAGTGCATTGTAGATTCTGGATATTAGCCCTTTGTCAGATGAGTAGGTTGCGAAAATTTTCTCCCATTTTGTAGGTTGCCTGTTCACTCTGACGGTAGTTTCCTTTGCTGTGCAGAAGCTCTTTAGTTTAATTAGATCCCATTTGTCAATTTTGGCTTTTGTTGCCATTGCTTTTGGTGTTTTAGACATGAACTCCTTGCCCATGCCTATGTCCTGAATGGTATTGCCAAGGTTTTCTTCTAGGGTTTTTATGGTTTTAGGTCTAACGTTTAAGTCTTTAATCCATGTTGAGTTGATTTTCCTATAAGGTGTAAGGAAGGGATCCAGTTTCAGCTTTCTACATGTGGCTAGCCAGTTTTCCCAGCACCATTTATTAAATAGGGTTTCCTTTCTCCATTTCTTGTTTTTGTCAGGTTTGTCAAAGATCAGATAGTTGTAGATATGTGGCATTATTTCTGACGGCTCTGTTCTGTTCCATTGATCTATATCTCTGTTTTGGTACCAGTACCATGCTGTTTGGGTTACTGTAGCCTTGTAGTATAGTTTGAAGTCAGGTAGCGTGATGCCTCCAGCTTTGTTCTTTTGGCTTAAGATTGACTTGGTGATGCGGACTCTTTTTTGGTTCAATATGAACTTTAAAGTAGTTTTTTCCAATTCTGTGAAGAAAGTCATTGGTAACTTGGTGGGGATGGCATTGAATCTGTAAATTACCTTGGGAAGGATGGCCATTTTCATGATATTGATTCTTCCTACCCATGAGCATGGAATGTTCTTCCATTTGTTTGTATCCTCTTTTATTTCCTTGAGCAGTGGTTTGTAGTTTTCTCCTTGAAGAGGTCCTTCACATCCCTTGTAAGTTGGATTCCTAGGTATTTTATTCTCTTTGAAGCAATTGTGAATGGGAGTTCACTCATGATTTGGCTCTCTGTTTGTCTGTTATTGATGTATAAGAATGCTTGTGATTTTTGTACATTGATGTTGTATCCTGAGACTTTGCTGAAGTTGCTTATCAGCTTAAGGAGATTTTGGGCTGAGACAATGGGGTTTTCTAGATATACTATCACGTCATCTGCAAACAGGGACAATTTGACTTCCTTTTCTCCTAATTGAATACCCTTGATTTCCTTCTCTTGCCTAATTGCCCTGGCCAGAACTTCCAACACTATGTTGAATAGAAGTGGTGAGAGAGGGCATCCCTGTCTTGTGCCAGTTTTCAAAGTGAATGCTTCCAGTTTTTGCCCATTCAGTATGATATTGGCTGTGGGTTTGTCATAAATAGCTCTTAATATTTTGAGATACGACCCATCAATACCTAATTTATTGAGAGTTTTTAGTATGAAGGGTTGTTGAATTTTGTCAAAGGCCTTTACTTCATGTATTGAGATAATCATGTGGTTTTTGACTTTGGTTCTGTTTATATGCTGGATTACATTTATTGATTTGCGTATATTGAACCAGCCTTGCATCCCAGGGATGAAGCCCACTTGATCATGGTGGATAAGCTGTTTGATGTGCTGCTGGATTCGGTTTGCCAGTAATTTATTGAGGATTTTTGCATCGATATTCATCAAGGATATTGGTCTAAAATTCTCTTTTTTGGTTGTGTCTCTGCCCAGCTTTGGTATCAGCATGATGCTGGCCTCATAAAATGAGTTAGGAAGGATTCCCTCTTTTTCTATTGATTGGAATAGTTTCTGAAGTAATGGTTCCAGTTCCTCCTTGTACCTCCGGTAGAATTCGGCTGTGAACCCATCTGATCCTGGACTCTTTTTGGTTGGTAAGCCATTGATTATTGCCGCAATTTCAGCTCCTGTTATTAGTCTATTCAGAGATTCAACTTCTTCCTGGTTTAGTCATGGGAGAGTGTATGTGTCGAGGAATTTATACCTTTCTTTTTTTCTTTAATTTTACTTCTTTTTATCATTATTATTATTATTATTATCATTATTATTATTATTATACTTTAGGCTCTATGGTACATGTGCGCAACGTGCAGGTAAGCTACATATGTATACATGTGCCATGCTGGTGCGCTGCACCCACCAACTCGTCATCTAGCATTAGGTATATCTCCCAATGCTGTCCCTCCCCCCTCCCCCCACGCCACCACAGTCCCCGAAGTGTGATGTTCCCCTTCCTGTGTCCATGTGTTCTCATTGTTCAATTCCCACCTATGAGTGAGAATATGTGGTGTTTGGTTTTTTGTTCTTGCGATAGTTTACTGAGAACGATGATTTCCAATTTCATCCATGTCCCTACAAAGGATATGAACTCATCCTTTTTTATGGCTGCCTGGTATTCCATGGTGTATATGTGCCACATTTTCTTAATCCAGTCTATCACTGTTGGACATTTGGGTTGGTTCCAAGTCTTTGCTGTTGTGTATAATGCCGAAATAAACATACGTGTGCATGTGTCTTTATAGCAGCATGATTTATAGTCCTTTGGGTATATACCCAGTAATGGGATGGCTGGGTCAAATGGAATTTCTAGTTCTAGATCCCTGAGGAATCGCCACAGTGACCTCCACAAGGGTTGAACTAGTTTACAGTCCCACCAACAGTGTAAAAGTGTTCCTATTTCTCCACATCCTCTCCAGCACCTGTTGTTTCCTGACTTTTTAATGATTGCCATTCTATCTGGTGTGAGATGGTATCTCATTGTGGTTTTGATTTGCATTTCTCTCATGGCCAGTGATGGTGAGCATTTTTTCACGTGTTTTTTCGCTGCATAAATTTCTTCTTTTGAGGAGTGTCTGTTCACGTCCTTCGCCCACTTTTTGATGGGGTTGTTTGGTGTTTTCTTGTAAATTTGTTGGAGTGCATTGTAGATTCCGGATATTAGCCCTTTGTCAGATGAGTAGGTTGCGAAAATTTTCTCCCATTTTGTAGGTTGCCTGTACACTCTGACGGTAGTTTCCTTTGCTGTGCAGAAGCTCTTTAGTTTAATTAGATCCCATTTGTCAATTTTGGCTTTTGTTGCCATTGCTTTTGGTGTTTTAGACATGAAGTCCTTGCCCATGCCTATGTCCTGAATGGTATTGCCTAGGGTTCCTTCTAGGGTTTTTATGGTTTTAGGTCTAACGTTTAAGTCTTTAATCCATGTTGAGTTGATTTTTGTATAAGGTGTAAGGAAGGGATCCAGTTTCAGCTTTCTACATGTGGCTAGCCAGTTTTCCCAGCACCATTTATTAAGTAGGGATTCCTTTCTCCATTTCTTGTTTTTGTCAGGTTTGTCAAAGATCAGATAGTTGTAGATATGTGGCATTATTTCTGACGGCTCTTTTCTGTTCCATTGATCTATATCTCTGTTTTGGTACCAGTACCATGCTGTTTGGGTTACTGTAGCCTTGTAGTATAGTTTGAAGTCAGGTAGCGTGATGCCTCCAGCTTTGTTCTTTTGGCTGAGGATTGACTTGGTGATGCGGGCTCTTTTTTGGTTCCATATGAACTTTAAAGTAGTTTTTTCCAATTCTGTGAAGAAAGTCATTGGTAACTTGGTGGGGATGGCATTGAATCTGTAAATTACCTTGGGAAGGATGGCCATTTTCATGATATTGATTCTTCCTACCCATGAGCATGGAATGTTCTTCCATTTGTTTGTATCCTCTTTTATTTCCTTGAGCAGTGGTTTGTAGTTTTCTCCTTGAAGAGGTCCTTCACATCCCTTGTAAGTTGGATTCCTAGGTATTTTATTCTCTTTGAAGCAATTGTGAATGGGAGTTCACTCATGATTTGGCTCTCTGTTTGTCTGTTATTGATGTATAAGAATGCTTGTGAGTTTTGTACATTGATGTTGTATCCTGAGACTTTGCTGAAGTTGCTTATCAGCTTAAGGAGATTTTGGGCTGAGACAATGGGGTTTTCTAGATATACTATCACGTCATCTGCAAACAGGGACAATTTGACTTCCTTTTCTCCTAATTGAATACCCTTGATTTCCTTCTCTTGCCTAATTGCCCTGGCCAGAACTTCCAACACTATGTTGAATAGAAGTGGTGAGAGAGGGCATCCCTGTCTTGTGCCAGTTTTCAAAGTGAATGCTTCCAGTTTTTGCCCATTCAGTATGATATTGGCTGTGGGTTTGTCATAAATAGCTCTTAATATTTTGAGATACGACCCATCAATACCTAATTTATTGAGAGTTTTTAGTATGAAGGGTTGTTGAATTTTGTCAAAGGCCTTTACTTCATGTATTGAGATAATCATGTGGTTTTTGACTTTGGTTCTGTTTATATGCTGGATTACATTTATTGATTTGCGTATATTGAACCAGCCTTGCATCCCAGGGATGAAGCCCACTTGATCATGGTGGATAAGCTGTTTGATGTGCTGCTGGATTCGGTTTGCCAGTAATTTATTGAGGATTTTTGCATCGATATTCATCAAGGATATTGGTCTAAAATTCTCTTTTTTGGTTGTGTCTCTGCCCAGCTTTGGTATCAGCATGATGCTGGCCTCATAAAATGAGTTAGGAAGGATTCCCTCTTTTTCTATTGATTGGAATAGTTTCTGAAGTAATGGTTCCAGTTCCTCCTTGTACCTCCGGTAGAATTCGGCTGTGAACCCATCTGATCCTGGACTCTTTTTGGTTGGTAAGCCATTGATTATTGCCGCAATTTCAGCTCCTGTTATTAGTCTATTCAGAGATTCAACTTCTTCCTGGTTTAGTCATGGGAGAGTGTATGTGTCGAGGAATTTATACCTTTCTTTTTTTCTTTAATTTTACTTCTTTTTATCATTATTATTATTATTATTATCATTATTATTATTATTATACTTTAGGCTCTATGGTACATGTGCGCAACGTGCAGGTAAGCTACATATATATACATGTGCCATGCTGGTGCGCTGCACCCACCAACTCGTCATCTAGCATTAGGTATATCTCCCAATGCTGTCCCTCCCCCCTCCCCCCACGCCACCACAGTCCCCGAAGTGTGATGTTCCCCTTCCTGTGTCCATGTGTTCTCATTGTTCAATTCCCACCTATGAGTGAGAATATGTGGTGTTTGGTTTTTTGTTCTTGCGATAGTTTACTGAGAACGATGATTTCCAATTTCATCCATGTCCCTACAAAGGATATGAACTCATCCTTTTTTATGGCTGCCTGGTATTCCATGGTGTATATGTGCCACATTTTCTTAATCCAGTCTATCACTGTTGGACATTTGGGTTGGTTCCAAGTCTTTGCTGTTGTGTATAATGCCGAAATAAACATACGTGTGCATGTGTCTTTATAGCAGCATGATTTATAGTCCTTTGGGTATATACCCAGTAATGGGATGGCTGGGTCAAATGGAATTTCTAGTTCTAGATCCCTGAGGAATCGCCACAGTGACCTCCACAAGGGTTGAACTAGTTTACAGTCCCACCAACAGTGTAAAAGTGTTCCTATTTCTCCACATCCTCTCCAGCACCTGTTGTTTCCTGACTTTTTAATGATTGCCATTCTATCTGGTGTGAGATGGTATCTCATTGTGGTTTTGATTTGCATTTCTCTCATGGCCAGTGATGGTGAGCATTTTTTCACGTGTTTTTTCGCTGCATAAATTTCTTCTTTTGAGGAGTGTCTGTTCACGTCCTTCGCCCACTTTTTGATGGGGTTGTTTGGTGTTTTCTTGTAAATTTGTTGGAGTGCATTGTAGATTCCGGATATTAGCCCTTTGTCAGATGAGTAGGTTGCGAAAATTTTCTCCCATTTTGTAGGTTGCCTGTACACTCTGACGGTAGTTTCCTTTGCTGTGCAGAAGCTCTTTAGTTTAATTAGATCCCATTTGTCAATTTTGGCTTTTGTTGCCATTGCTTTTGGTGTTTTAGACATGAAGTCCTTGCCCATGCCTATGTCCTGAATGGTATTGCCTAGGGTTCCTTCTAGGGTTTTTATGGTTTTAGGTCTAACGTTTAAGTCTTTAATCCATGTTGAGTTGATTTTTGTATAAGGTGTAAGGAAGGGATCCAGTTTCAGCTTTCTACATGTGGCTAGCCAGTTTTCCCAGCACCATTTATTAAGTAGGGATTCCTTTCTCCATTTCTTGTTTTTGTCAGGTTTGTCAAAGATCAGATAGTTGTAGATATGTGGCATTATTTCTGACGGCTCTTTTCTGTTCCATTGATCTATATCTCTGTTTTGGTACCAGTACCATGCTGTTTGGGTTACTGTAGCCTTGTAGTATAGTTTGAAGTCAGGTAGCGTGATGCCTCCAGCTTTGTTCTTTTGGCTGAGGATTGACTTGGTGATGCGGGCTCTTTTTTGGTTCCATATGAACTTTAAAGTAGTTTTTTCCAATTCTGTGAAGAAAGTCATTGGTAACTTGGTGGGGATGGCATTGAATCTGTAAATTACCTTGGGAAGGATGGCCATTTTCATGATATTGATTCTTCCTACCCATGAGCATGGAATGTTCTTCCATTTGTTTGTATCCTCTTTTATTTCCTTGAGCAGTGGTTTGTAGTTTTCTCCTTGAAGAGGTCCTTCACATCCCTTGTAAGTTGGATTCCTAGGTATTTTATTCTCTTTGAAGCAATTGTGAATGGGAGTTCACTCATGATTTGGCTCTCTGTTTGTCTGTTATTGATGTATAAGAATGCTTGTGAGTTTTGTACATTGATGTTGTATCCTGAGACTTTGCTGAAGTTGCTTATCAGCTTAAGGAGATTTTGGGCTGAGACAATGGGGTTTTCTAGATATACTATCACGTCATCTGCAAACAGGGACAATTTGACTTCCTTTTCTCCTAATTGAATACCCTTGATTTCCTTCTCTTGCCTAATTGCCCTGGCCAGAACTTCCAACACTATGTTGAATAGAAGTGGTGAGAGAGGGCATCCCTGTCTTGTGCCAGTTTTCAAAGTGAATGCTTCCAGTTTTTGCCCATTCAGTATGATATTGGCTGTGGGTTTGTCATAAATAGCTCTTAATATTTTGAGATACGACCCATCAATACCTAATTTATTGAGAGTTTTTAGTATGAAGGGTTGTTGAATTTTGTCAAAGGCCTTTACTTCATGTATTGAGATAATCATGTGGTTTTTGACTTTGGTTCTGTTTATATGCTGGATTACATTTATTGATTTGCGTATATTGAACCAGCCTTGCATCCCAGGGATGAAGCCCACTTGATCATGGTGGATAAGCTGTTTGATGTGCTGCTGGATTCGGTTTGCCAGTAATTTATTGAGGATTTTTGCATCGATATTCATCAAGGATATTGGTCTAAAATTCTCTTTTTTGGTTGTGTCTCTGCCCAGCTTTGGTATCAGCATGATGCTGGCCTCATAAAATGAGTTAGGAAGGATTCCCTCTTTTTCTATTGATTGGAATAGTTTCTGAAGTAATGGTTCCAGTTCCTCCTTGTACCTCCGGTAGAATTCGGCTGTGAACCCATCTGATCCTGGACTCTTTTTGGTTGGTAAGCCATTGATTATTGCCGCAATTTCAGCTCCTGTTATTAGTCTATTCAGAGATTCAACTTCTTCCTGGTTTAGTCATGGGAGAGTGTATGTGTCGAGGAATTTATACCTTTCTTTTTTTCTTTAATTTTACTTCTTTTTATCATTATTATTATTATTATTATCATTATTATTATTATTATACTTTAGGCTCTATGGTACATGTGCGCAACGTGCAGGTAAGCTACATATGTATACATGTGCCATGCTGGTGCGCTGCACCCACCAACTCGTCATCTAGCATTAGGTATATCTCCCAATGCTGTCCCTCCCCCCTCCCCCCACGCCACCACAGTCCCCGAAGTGTGATGTTCCCCTTCCTCTGTCCATGTGTTCTCATTGTTCAATTCCCACCTATGAGTGAGAATATGTGGTGTTTGGTTTTTTGTTCTTGCGATAGTTTACTGAGAACGATGATTTCCAATTTCATCCATGTCCCTACAAAGGATATGAACTCATCCTTTTTTATGGCTGCCTGGTATTCCATGGTGTATATGTGCCACATTTTCTTAATCCAGTCTATCACTGTTGGACATTTGGGTTGGTTCCAAGTCTTTGCTGTTGTGTATAATGCCGAAATAAACATACGTGTGCATGTGTCTTTATAGCAGCATGATTTATAGTCCTTTGGGTATATACCCAGTAATGGGATGGCTGGGTCAAATGGAATTTCTAGTTCTAGATCCCTGAGGAATCGCCACAGTGACCTCCACAAGGGTTGAACTAGTTTACAGTCCCACCAACAGTGTAAAAGTGTTCCTATTTCTCCACATCCTCTCCAGCACCTGTTGTTTCCTGACTTTTTAATGATTGCCATTCTATCTGGTGTGAGATGGTATCTCATTGTGGTTTTGATTTGCATTTCTCTCATGGCCAGTGATGGTGAGCATTTTTTCACGTGTTTTTTCGCTGCATAAATTTCTTCTTTTGAGGAGTGTCTGTTCACGTCCTTCGCCCACTTTTTGATGGGGTTGTTTGGTGTTTTCTTGTAAATTTGTTGGAGTGCATTGTAGATTCTGGATATTAGCCCTTTGTCAGATGAGTAGGTTGCGAAAATTTTCTCCCATTTTGTAGGTTGCCTGTTCACTCTGACGGTAGTTTCCTTTGCTGTGCAGAAGCTCTTTAGTTTAATTAGATCCCATTTGTCAATTTTGGCTTTTGTTGCCATTGCTTTTGGTGTTTTAGACATGAAGTCCTTGCCCATGCCTATGTCCTGAATGGTATTGCCTAGGGTTCCTTCTAGGGTTTTTATGGTTTTAGGTCTAACGTTTAAGTCTTTAATCCATGTTGAGTTGATTTTTGTATAAGGTGTAAGGAAGGGATCCAGTTTCAGCTTTCTACATGTGGCTAGCCAGTTTTCCCAGCACCATTTATTAAGTAGGGATTCCTTTCTCCATTTCTTGTTTTTGTCAGGTTTGTCAAAGATCAGATAGTTGTAGATATGTGGCATTATTTCTGACGGCTCTGTTCTGTTCCATTGATCTATATCTCTGTTTTGGTACCAGTACCATGCTGTTTGGGTTACTGTAGCCTTGTAGTATAGTTTGAAGTCAGGCAGCGTGATGCCTCCAGCTTTGTTCTTTTGGCTGAGGATTGACTTGGTGATGCGGGCTCTTTTTTGGTTCCATATGAACTTTAAAGTAGTTTTTTCCAATTCTGTGAAGAAAGTCATTGGTAACTTGGTGGGGATGGCATTGAATCTGTAAATTACCTTGGGAAGGATGGCCATTTTCATGATATTGATTCTTCCTACCCATGAGCATGGAATGTTCTTCCATTTGTTTGTATCCTCTTTTATTTCCTTGAGCAGTGGTTTGTAGTTTTCTCCTTGAAGAGGTCCTTCACATCCCTTGTAAGTTGGATTCCTAGGTATTTTATTCTCTTTGAAGCAATTGTGAATGGGAGTTCACTCATGATTTGGCTCTCTGTTTGTCTGTTATTGATGTATAAGAATGCTTGTGATTTTTGTACATTGATGTTGTATCCTGAGACTTTGCTGAAGTTGCTTATCAGCTTAAGGAGATTTTGGGCTGAGACAATGGGGTTTTCTAGATATACTATCACGTCATCTGCAAACAGGGACAATTTGACTTCCTTTTCTCCTAATTGAATACCCTTGATTTCCTTCTCTTGCCTAATTGCCCTGGCCAGAACTTCCAACACTATGTTGAATAGAAGTGGTGAGAGAGGGCATCCCTGTCTTGTGCCAGTTTTCAAAGTGAATGCTTTCAGTTTTTGCCCATTCAGTATGATATTGGCTGTGGGTTTGTCATAAATAGCTCTTATTATTTTGAGATACGACCCATCAATACCTAATTTATTGAGAGTTTTTAGCATGAAGGGTTGTTGAATTTTGTCAAAGGCCTTTTCTTCATGTATTGAGATAATCATGTGGTTTTTGACTTTGGTTCTGTTTATATGCTGGATTACATTTATTGATTTGCGTATATTGAACCAGGCTTGCATCCCAGGGATGAAGCCCACTTGATCATGGTGAATAAGCTGTTTGATGTGCTGCTGGATTCGGTTTGCCAGTAATTTATTGAGGATTTTTGCATCGATATTCATCAAGGATATTGGTCTAAAATTCTCTTTTTTGGTTGTGTCTCTGCCCAGCTTTGGTATCAGCATGATGCTGGCCTCATAAAATGAGTTAGGAAGGATTCCCTCTTTTTCTATTGATTGGAATAGTTTCTGAAGTAATGGTTCCAGTTCCTCCTTGTACCTCCGGTAGAATTCGGCTGTGAACCCATCTGATCCTGGACTCTTTTTGGTTGGTAAGCCATTGATTATTGCCGCAATTTCAGCTCCTGTTATTAGTCTATTCAGAGATTCAACTTCTTCCTGGTTTAGTCATGGGAGAGTGTATGTGTCGAGGAATTTATACCTTTCTTTTTTTCTTTAATTTTACTTCTTTTTATCATTCTTATTATTATTATTATCATTATTATTATTATTATACTTTAGGCTCTATGGTACATGTGCGCAACGTGCAGGTAAGCTACATATGTATACATGTGCCATGCTGGTGCGCTGCACCCACCAACTCGTCATCTAGCATTAGGTATATCTCCCAATGCTGTCCCACCCCCTCCCCCCACGCCACCACAGTCCCCGAAGTGTGATGTTCCCCTTCCTGTGTCCATGTGTTCTCATTGTTCAATTCCCACCTATGAGTGAGAATATGTGGTGTTTGGTTTTTTGTTCTTGCGATGGTTTACTGAGAATGATGATTTCCAATTTCATCCGTGTCCCTACAAAGGATATGAACTCATCATTTTTTATGGCTGCCTAGTATTCCATGGTGTATATGTGCCACATTCTCTTAATCCAGTCTATCACTGTTGGACATTTGGGTTGGTTCCAAGTCTTTGCTGTTGTGTATAATGCCGCAGTAAACATACGTGTGAATGTGTCCTTATAGCAGCATGATTTATAGTCCTTTGGGTATATACCCAGTAATGGGATGGCTGGGTCAAATGGAATTTCTAGTTCTAGATCCCTGAGGAATCGCCACAGTGACCTCCACAAGGGTTGAACTAGTTTACAGTCCCACCAACAGTGTAAAAGTGTTCCTATTTCTCCACATCCTCTCCAGCACCTGTTGTTTCCTGACTTTTTAATGATTGCCATTCTATCTGGTGTGAGACGGTATCTCATTGTGGTTTTGATTTGCATTTCTCTCATGGCCAGTGATGGTGAGCATTTTTTCACGTGTTTTTGGCTGCATAAATGTCTTCTTTTGAGGAGTGTCTGTTCATGTCCTTCGCCCACTTTTTGATGGGGTTGTTTGGTGTTTTCTTGTAAATTTGTTGGAGTTCATTGTAGATTCTGGATATTAGCCCTTTGTCAGATGAGTAGGTTGCGAAAATTTTCTCCCATTTTGTAGGTTGCCTGTTCACTCTGACGGTAGTTTCCTTTGCTGTGCAGAAGCTCTTTAGTTTAATTAGATCCCATTTGTCAATTTTGGCTTTTGTTGCCATTGCTTTTGGTGTTTTAGACATGAACTCCTTGCCCATGCCTATGTCCTGAATGGTATTGCCTAGGTTTTCTTCTAGGGTTTTTATGGTTTTAGGTCTAACGTTTAAGTCTTTAATCCATGTTGAGTTGATTTTTGTATAAGGTGTAAGGAAGGGATCCAGTTTCAGCTTTCTACATGTGGCTAGCCAGTTTTCCCAGCACCATTTATTAAATAGGGATTCCTTTCTCCATTTCTTGTTTTCGTCAGGTTTGTCAAAGATCAGATAGTTGTAGATATGTGGCATTATTTCTGACGGCTCTGTTCTGTTCCATTGATCTATATCTCTGTTTTGGTACCAGTACCATGCTGTTTGGGTTACTGTAGCCTTGTAGTATAGTTTGAAGTCAGGTAGCGTGATGCCTCCTGCTTTGTTCTTTTGGCTGAGGATTGACTTGGTGATGCGGGCTCTTTTTTGGTTCCATATGAACTTTAAAGTAGTTTTTTCCAATTCTGTGAAGAAAGTCATTGGTAACTTGGTGGGGATGGCATTGAATCTGTAAATTACCTTGGGAAGGATGGCCATTTTCATGATATTGATTCTTCCTACCCATGAGCATGGAATGTTCTTCCATTTGTTTGTATCCTCTTTTATTTCCTTGAGCAGTGGTTTGTAGTTTTCTCCTTGAAGAGGTCCTTCACATCCCTTGTAAGTTGGATTCCTAGGTATTTTATTCTCTTTGAAGCAATTGTGAATGGGAGCTCACTCATGATTTGGCTCTCTGTTTGTCTGTTATTGATGTATAAGAATGCTTGTGAGTTTTGTACATTGATGTTGTATCCTGAGACTTTGCTGAAGTTGCTTATCAGCTTAAGGAGATTTTGGGCTGAGACAATGGGGTTTTCTAGATATACTATCACGTCATCTGCAAACAGGGACAATTTGACTTCCTTTTCTCCTAATTGAATACCCTTGATTTCCTTCTCTTGCCTAATTGCCCTGGCCAGAACTTCCAACACTATGTTGAATACAAGTGGTGAGAGAGGGCATCCCTGTCTTGTGCCAGTTTTCAAAGTGAATGCTTCCAGTTTTTGCCCATTCAGTATGATATTGGCTGTGGGTTTGTCATAAATAGCTCTTATTATTTTGAAATACGACCCATCAATACCTAACTTATTGAGAGTTTTTAGCATGAAGGGTTGTTGAATTTTGTCAAAGGCCTTTACTTCATGTATTGAGATAATCATGTGGTTTTTGACTTTGGTTCTGTTTATATGCTGGATTACATTTATTGATTTGCGTATATTGAACCAGCCTTGCATCCCAGGGATGAAGCCCACTTGATCATGGTGGATAAGCTGTTTGATGTGCTGCTGGATTCGGTTTGCCAGTAATTTATTGAGGATTTTTGCATCAATATTCATCAAGGATATTGGTCTAAAATTCTCTTTTTTGGTTGTGTCTCTGCCCAGCTTTGGTATCAGCATGATGCTGGCCTCATAAAATGAGTTAGGAAGGATTCCCTCTTTTTCTATTGATTGGAATAGTTTCTGAAGTAATGGTTCCAGTTCCTCCTTGTACCTCCGGTAGAATTCGGCTGTGAACCCATCTGATCCTGGACTCTTTTTGGTTGGTAACCCATTGATTATTGCCGCAATTTCAGCTCCTGTTATTAGTCTATTCAGAGATTCAACTTCTTCCTGGTTTAGTCATGGGAGAGTGTATGTGTCGAGGAATTTATACCTTTCTTTTTTTTTTTTAATTTTTCTTCTTTTTATCATTATTATTATTATTATTATCATTATTATTATTATTATACTTTAGGCTCTATGGTACATGTGCGCAACGTGCAGGTAAGCTACATATGTCTACATGTGCCATGCTGGTGCGCTGCACCCACCAACTCGTCATCTAGCATTAGGTATATCTCCCAATGCTGTCCCCCCCCCTCCCCCCACGCCACCACAGTCCCCGAAGTGTGATGTTCCCCTTCCTGTGTCCATGTGTTCTCATTGTTCAATTCCCACCTATGAGTGAGAAGATGTGGTGTTTGGTTTTTTGTTCTTGCGATAGTTTACTGAGAACGATGATTTCCAATTTCATCCATGTCCCTACAAAGGATATGAACTCATCCTTTTTTATGGCTGCCTCGTATTCCATGATGTATATGTGCCACATTTTCTTAATCCAGTCTATCACTGTTGGACATTTGGGTTGGTTCCAAGTCTTTGATGTTGTGTATAATGCCGCAATAAACATACGTGTGCATGTGTCTTTATAGCAGCATGATTTATAGTCCTTTGGGTATATACCCAGTAATGGGATGGCTGGGTCAAATGGAATTTCTAGTTCTAGATCCCTGAGGAATCGCCACAGTGACCTCCACAAGGGTTGAACTAGTTTACAGTCCCACCAACAGTGTAAAAGTGTTCCTATTTCTCCACATCCTCTCCAGCACCTGTTGTTTCCTGACTTTTTAATGATTGCCATTCTATCTGGTGTGAGATGGTATCTCATTGTGGTTTTGATTTGCATTTCTCTCATGGCCAGTGATGGTGAGCATTTTTTCACGTGTTTTTTGGCTGCATAAATGTCTTCTTTTGAGGAGTGTCTGTTCATGTCCTTCGCCCACTTTTTGATGGGGTTGTTTGGTGTTTTCTTGTAAATTTGTTGGAGTGCATTGTAGATTCTGGATATTAGCCCTTTGTCAGATGAGTAGGTTGCGAAAATTTTCTCCCATTTTGTAGGTTGCCTGTTCACTCTGACGGTAGTTTCCTTTGCTGTGCAGAAGCTCTTTAGTTTAATTAGATCCCATTTGTCAATTTTGGCTTTTGTTGCCATTGCTTTTGGTGTTTTAGACATGAACTCCTTGCCCATGCCTATGTCCTGAATGGCATTGCCTAGGTTTTCTTCTAGGGTTTTTATGGTTTTAGGTCTAACGTTTAAGTCTTTAATCCATGTTGAGTTGATTTTTGTATAAGGTGTAAGGAAAGGATCCAGTTTCAGCTTTCTACATGTGGCTAGCCAGTTTTCCCAGCACCATTTATTAAATAGGGATTCCTTTCTCCATTTCTTGTTTTTGTCAGGTTTGTCAAAGATCAGATAGTTGTAGATATGTGGCATTATTTCTGACGGCTCTGTTCTGTTCCATTGATCTATATCTCTGTTTTGGTACCAGTACCATGCTGTTTGGGTTACTGTAGCCTTGTAGTATAGTTTGAAGTCAGGTAGCGTGATGCCTCCTGCTTTGTTCTTTTGGCTGAGGATTGACTTGGTGATGCGGGCTCTTTTTTGGTTCCATATGAACTTTAAAGTAGTTTTTTCCAATTCTGTGAAGAAAGTCATTGGTAACTTGGTGGGGATGGCATTGAATCTGTAAATTACCTTGGGAAGGATGGCCATTTTCATGATATTGATTCTTCCTACCCATGAGCATGGAATGTTCTTCCATTTGTTTGTATCCTCTTTTATTTCCTTGAGCAGTGGTTTGTAGTTTTCTCCTTGAAGAGGTCCTTCACATCCCTTGTAAGTTGGATTCCTAGGTATTTTATTCTCTTTGAAGCAATTGTGAATGGGAGCTCACTCATGATTTGGCTCTCTGTTTGTCTGTTATTGATGTATAAGAATGCTTGTGAGTTTTGTACATTGATGTTGTATCCTGAGACTTTGCTGAAGTTGCTTATCAGCTTAAGGAGATTTTGGGCTGAGACAATGGGGTTTTCTAGATATACTATCACGTCATCTGCAAACAGGGACAATTTGACTTCCTTTTCTCCTAATTGAATACCCTTGATTTCCTTCTCTTGCCTAATTGCCCTGGCCAGAACTTCCAACACTATGTTGAATACAAGTGGTGAGAGAGGGCATCCCTGTCTTGTGCCAGTTTTCAAAGTGAATGCTTCCAGTTTTTGCCCATTCAGTATGATATTGGCTGTGGGTTTGTCATAAATAGCTCTTATTATTTTGAAATACGACCCATCAATACCTAATTTATTGAGAGTTTTTAGCATGAAGGGTTGTTGAATTTTGTCAAAGGCCTTTACTTCATGTATTGAGATAATCATGTGGTTTTTGACTTTGGTTCTGTTTATATGCTGGATTACATTTATTGATTTGCGTATATTGAACCAGCCTTGCATCCCAGGGATGAAGCCCACTTGATCATGGTGGATAAGCTGTTTGATGTGCTGCTGGATTCGGTTTGCCAGTAATTTATTGAGGATTTTTGCATCAATATTCATCAAGGATATTGGTCTAAAATTCTCTTTTTTGGTTGTGTCTCTGCCCAGCTTTGGTATCAGCATGATGCTGGCCTCATAAAATGAGTTAGGAAGGATTCCCTCTTTTTCTATTGATTGGAATAGTTTCTGAAGTAATGGTTCCAGTTCCTCCTTGTACCTCCGGTAGAATTCGGCTGTGAACCCATCTGATCCTGGACTCTTTTTGGTTGGTAACCCATTGATTATTGCCGCAATTTCAGCTCCTGTTATTAGTCTATTCAGAGATTCAACTTCTTCCTGGTTTAGTCATGGGAGAGTGTATGTGTCGAGGAATTTATACCTTTCTTTTTTTTTTTTAATTTTTCTTCTTTTTATCATTATTATTATTATTATTATCATTATTATTATTATTATACTTTAGGCTCTATGGTACACGTGCGCAACGTGCAGGTAAGCTACATATGTCTACATGTGCCATGCTGGTGCGCTGCACCCACCAACTCGTCATCTAGCATTAGGTATATCTCCCAATGCTGTCCCCCCCCCTCCCCCCACGCCACCACAGTCCCCGAAGTGTGATGTTCCCCTTCCTGTGTCCATGTGTTCTCATTGTTCAATTCCCACCTATGAGTGAGAAGATGTGGTGTTTGGTTTTTTGTTCTTGCGATAGTTTACTGAGAACGATGATTTCCAATTTCATCCATGTCCCTACAAAGGATATGAACTCATCCTTTTTTATGGCTGCCTCGTATTCCATGATGTATATGTGCCACATTTTCTTAATCCAGTCTATCACTGTTGGACATTTGGGTTGGTTCCAAGTCTTTGATGTTGTGTATAATGCCGCAATAAACATACGTGTGCATGTGTCTTTATAGCAGCATGATTTATAGTCCTTTGGGTATATACCCAGTAATGGGATGGCTGGGTCAAATGGAATTTCTAGTTCTAGATCCCTGAGGAATCGCCACAGTGACCTCCACAAGGGTTGAACTAGTTTACAGTCCCACCAACAGTGTAAAAGTGTTCCTATTTCTCCACATCCTCTCCAGCACCTGTTGTTTCCTGACTTTTTAATGATTGCCATTCTATCTGGTGTGAGATGGTATCTCATTGTGGTTTTGATTTGCATTTCTCTCATGGCCAGTGATGGTGAGCATTTTTTCACGTGTTTTTTGGCTGCATAAATGTCTTCTTTTGAGGAGTGTCTGTTCATGTCCTTCGCCCACTTTTTGATGGGGTTGTTTGGTGTTTTCTTGTAAATTTGTTGGAGTGCATTGTAGATTCTGGATATTAGCCCTTTGTCAGATGAGTAGGTTGCGAAAATTTTCTCCCATTTTGTAGGTTGCCTGTTCACTCTGACGGTAGTTTCCTTTGCTGTGCAGAAGCTCTTTAGTTTAATTAGATCCCATTTGTCAATTTTGGCTTTTGTTGCCATTGCTTTTGGTGTTTTAGACATGAACTCCTTGCCCATGCCTATGTCCTGAATGGCATTGCCTAGGTTTTCTTCTAGGGTTTTTATGGTTTTAGGTCTAACGTTTAAGTCTTTAATCCATGTTGAGTTGATTTTTGTATAAGGTGTAAGGAAAGGATCCAGTTTCAGCTTTCTACATGTGGCTAGCCAGTTTTCCCAGCACCATTTATTAAATAGGGATTCCTTTCTCCATTTCTTGTTTTTGTCAGGTTTGTCAAAGATCAGATAGTTGTAGATATGTGGCATTATTTCTGACGGCTCTGTTCTGTTCCATTGATCTATATCTCTGTTTTGGTACCAGTACCATGCTGTTTGGGTTACTGTAGCCTTGTAGTATAGTTTGAAGTCAGGTAGCGTGATTCCTCCAGCTTTGTTCTTTTGGCTGAGGATTGACTTGGTGATGCAGGCTCTTTTTTGGTTCCATATGAACTTTAAAGTAGTTTTTTCCAATTCTGTGAAGAAAGTCATTGGTAACTTGGTGGGGATGGCATTGAATCTGTAAATTACCTTGGGAAGGATGGCCATTTTCATGATATTGATTCTTCCTACCCATGAGCATGGAATGTTCTTCCATTTGTTTGTATCCTCTTTTATTTCCTTGAGCAGTGGTTTGTAGTTTTCTCCTTGAAGAGGTCCTTCACATCCCTTGTAAGTTGGATTCCTAGGTATTTTATTCTCTTTGAAGCAATTGTGAATGTTAGTTCTCTCATGATTTGGTTCTCTGTTTGTCTCTTATTGATGTATAAGATTGCTTGTGATTTTTGTACATTGATGTTGTATCCTGAGACTTTGCTGAAGTTGCTTATCAGCTTAAGGAGATTTTGGGCTGAGACAATGGGGTTTTCTAGATATACTATCACGTCTTCTGCAAACAGGGAAAATTTGACTTCCTTTTCTCCTAATTGAATACCCTTGATTTCCTTCTCTTGCCTAATTGCCCTGGCCAGAACTTCCAACACTATGTTGAATAGAAGTGGTGAGAGAGGGCATCCCTGTCTTGTGCCAGTTTTCAAAGTGAATGCTTCCAGTTTTTGCCCATTCAGTATGATATTGGCTGTGGGTTTGTCATAAATAGCTCTTATTATTTTGAGATACGACCCATCAATACCTAATTTATTGAGAGTTTTTAGCATGAAGGGTTGTTGAATTTTGTCAAAGGCCTTTACTTCATGTATTGAGATAATCATGTGGTTTTTGACTTTGGTTCTGTTTATATGCTGGATTACATTTATTGATTTGCGTATATTGAACCAGCCTTGCATCCCAGGGATGAAGCCCACTTGATCATGGTGGATAAGCTGTTTGATGTGCTGCTGGATTCGGTTTGCCAGTAATTTATTGAGGATTTTTGCATCAATATTCATCAAGGATATTGGTCTAAAATTCTCTTTTTTGGTTGTGTCTCTGCCCAGCTTTGGTATCAGCATGATGCTGGCCTCATAAAATGAGTTAGGAAGGATTCCCTCTTTTTCTATTGATTGGAATAGTTTCTGAAGTAATGGTTCCAGTTCCTCCTTGTACCTCCGGTAGAATTCGGCTGTGAACCCATCTGATCCTGGACTCTTTTTGGTTGGTAAGCCATTGATTATTGCCGCAATTTCAGCTCCTGTTATTAGTCTATTCAGAGATTCAACTTCTACCTGGTTTAGTCATGGGAGAGTGTATGTGTCGAGGAATTTATACCTTTCTTTTTTTTTTTTTAATTTTTCTTCTTTTTATCATTATTATTATTATTATTATCATTATTATTATTATTATACTTTAGGCTCTATGGTACATGTGTGCAACGTGCAGGTAAGCTACATATGTCTACATGTGCCATGCTGCTGCGCTGCACCCACCAACTCGTCATCTAGCATTAGGTATATCTCCCAATGCTGTCCCTCCCCCCTCCCCCCACGCCACCACAGTCCCCGAAGTGTGATGTTCCCCTTCCTGTGTCCATGTGTTCTCATTGTTCAATTCCCACCTATGAGTGAGAAGATGTGGTGTTTGGTTTTTTGTTCTTGCGATAGTTTACTGAGAACGATGATTTCCAATTTCATCCATGTCCCTACAAAGGATATGAACTCATCCTTTTTTATGGCTGCCTCGTATTCCATGGTGTATATGTGCCACATTTTCTTAATCCAGTCTATCACTGTTGGACATTTGGGTTGGTTCCAAGTCTTTGATGTTGTGTATAATGCCGCAATAAACATACGTGTGCATGTGTCTTTATAGCAGCATGATTTATAGTCCTTTGGGTATATACCCAGTAATGGGATGGCTGGGTCAAATGGAATTTCTAGTTCTAGATCCCTGAGGAATCGCCACAGTGACCTCCACAAGGGTTGAACTAGTTTACAGTCCCACCAACAGTGTAAAAGTGTTCCTATTTCTCCACATCCTCTCCAGCACCTGTTGTTTCCTGACTTTTTAATGATTGCCATTCTATCTGGTGTGAGATGGTATCTCATTGTGGTTTTGATTTGCATTTCTCTCATGGCCAGTGATGGTGAGCATTTTTTCACGTGTTTTTTGGCTGCATAAATGTCTTCTTTTGAGGAGTGTCTGTTCATGTCCTTCGCCCACTTTTTGATGGGGTTGTTTGGTGTTTTCTTGTAAATTTGTTGGAGTGCATTGTAGATTCTGGATATTAGCCCTTTGTCAGATGAGTAGGTTGCGAAAATTTTCTCCCATTTTGTAGGTTGCCTGTTCACTCTGACGGTAGTTTCCTTTGCTGTGCAGAAGCTCTTTAGTTTAATTAGATCCCATTTGTCAATTTTGGCTTTTGTTGCCATTGCTTTTGGTGTTTTAGACATGAACTCCTTGCCCATGCCTATGTCCTGAATGGCATTGCCTAGGTTTTCTTCTAGGGTTTTTATGGTTTTAGGTCTAACGTTTAAGTCTTTAATCCATGTTGAGTTGATTTTTGTATAAGGTGTAAGGAAAGGATCCAGTTTCAGCTTTCTACATGTGGCTAGCCAGTTTTCCCAGCACCATTTATTAAATAGGGATTCCTTTCTCCATTTCTTGTTTTTGTCAGGTTTGTCAAAGATCAGATAGTTGTAGATATGTGGCATTATTTCTGACGGCTCTGTTCTGTTCCATTGATCTATATCTCTGTTTTGGTACCAGTACCATGCTGTTTGGGTTACTGTAGCCTTGTAGTATAGTTTGAAGTCAGGTAGCGTGATTCCTCCAGCTTTGTTCTTTTGGCTGAGGATTGACTTGGTGATGCGGGCTCTTTTTTGGTTCCATATGAACTTTAAAGTAGTTTTTTCCAATTCTGTGAAGAAAGTCATTGGTAACTTGGTGGGGATGGCATTGAATCTGTAAATTACCTTGGGAAGGATGGCCATTTTCATGATATTGATTCTTCCTACCCATGAGCATGGAATGTTCTTCCATTTGTTTGTATCCTCTTTTATTTCCTTGAGCAGTGGTTTGTAGTTTTCTCCTTGAAGAGGTCCTTCACATCCCTTGTAAGTTGGATTCCTAGGTATTTTATTCTCTTTGAAGCAATTGTGAATGTGAGTTCTCTCATGATTTGGTTCTCTGTTTGTCTGTTATTGATGTATAAGATTGCTTGTGATTTTTGTACATTGATGTTGTATCCTGAGACTTTGCTGAAGTTGCTTATCAGCTTAAGGAGATTTTGGGCTGAGACAATGGGGTTTTCTAGATATACTATCACGTCTTCTGCAAACAGGGAAAATTTGACTTCCTTTTCTCCTAATTGAATACCCTTGATTTCCTTCTCTTGCCTAATTGCCCTGGCCAGAACTTCCAACACTATGTTGAATAGAAGTGGTGAGAGAGGGCATCCCTGTCTTGTGCCAGTTTTCAAAGTGAATGCTTCCAGTTTTTGCCCATTCAGTATGATATTGGCTGTGGGTTTGTCATAAATAGCTCTTATTATTTTGAGATACGACCCATCAATACCTAATTTATTGAGAGTTTTTAGCATGAAGGGTTGTTGAATTTTGTCAAAGGCCTTTACTTCATGTATTGAGATAATCATGTGGTTTTTGACTTTGGTTCTGTTTATATGCTGGATTACATTTATTGATTTGCGTATATTGAACCAGCCTTGCATCCCAGGGATGAAGCCCACTTGATCATGGTGGATAAGCTGTTTGATGTGCTGCTGGATTCGGTTTGCCAGTAATTTATTGAGGATTTTTGCATCAATATTCATCAAGGATATTGGTCTAAAATTCTCTTTTTTGGTTGTGTCTCTGCCCAGCTTTGGTATCACCATGATGCTGGCCTCATAAAATGAGTTAGGAAGGATTCCCTCTTTTTCTATTGATTGGAATAGTTTCTGAAGTAATGGTTCCAGTTCCTCCTTGTACCTCCGGTAGAATTCGGCTGTGAACCCATCTGATCCTGGACTCTTTTTGGTTGGTAAGCCATTGATTATTGCCGCAATTTCAGCTCCTGTTATTAGTCTATTCAGAGATTCAACTTCTTCCTGGTTTAGTCATGGGAGAGTGTATGTGTCGAGGAATTTATACCTTTCTTTTTTTTTTTTTAATTTTTCTTCTTTTTATCATTATTATTATTATTATTATCATTATTATTATTATTATACTTTAGGCTCTATGGTACATGTGTGCAACGTGCAGGTAAGCTACATATGTCTACATGTGCCATGCTGCTGCGCTGCACCCACCAACTCGTCATCTAGCATTAGGTATATCTCCCAATGCTGTCCCTCCCCCCTCCCCCCACGCCACCACAGTCCCCGAAGTGTGATGTTCCCCTTCCTGTGTCCATGTGTTCTCATTGTTCAATTCCCACCTATGAGTGAGAATATGTGGTGTTTGGTTTTTTGTTCTTGCGATAGTTTACTGAGAACGATGATTTCCAATTTCATCCATGTCCCTACAAAGGATATGAACTCATCCTTTTTTATGGCTGCCTCGTATTCCATGGTGTATATGTGCCACATTTTCTTAATCCAGTCTATCACTGTTGGACATTTGGGTTGGTTCCAAGTCTTTGATGTTGTGTATAATGCCGCAATAAACATACGTGTGCATGTGTCTTTATAGCAGCATGATTTATAGTCCTTTGGGTATATACCCAGTAATGGGATGGCTGGGTCAAATGGAATTTCTAGTTCTAGATCCCTGAGGAATCGCCACAGTGACCTCCACAAGGGTTGAACTAGTTTACAGTCCCACCAACAGTGTAAAAGTGTTCCTATTTCTCCACATCCTCTCCAGCACCTGTTGTTTCCTGACTTTTTAATGATTGCCATTCTATCTGGTGTGAGATGATATCTCATTGTGGTTTTGATTTGCATTTCTCTCATGGCCAGTGATGGTGAGCATTTTTTCACGTGTTTTTTGGCTGCATAAATGTCTTCTTTTGAGGAGTGTCTGTTCATATCCTTCGCCCACTTTTTGATGGGGTTGTTTGGTGTTTTCTTGTAAATTTGTTGGAGTGCATTGTAGATTCTGGATATTAGCCCTTTGTCAGATGAGTAGGTTGCGAAAATTTTCTCCCATTTTGTAGGTTGCCTGTTCACTCTGACGGTAGTTTCCTTTGCTGTGCAGAAGCTCTTTAGTTTAATTAGATCCCATTTGTCAATTTTGGCTTTTGTTGCCATTGCTTTTGGTGTTTTAGACATGAACTCCTTGCCCATGCCTATGTCCTGAATGGCATTGCCTAGGTTTTCTTCTAGGGTTTTTATGGTTTTAGGTCTAACGTTTAAGTCTTTAATCCATGTTGAGTTGATTTTTGTATAAGGTGTAAGGAAGGGATCCAGTTTCAGCTTTCTACATGTGGCTAGCCAGTTTTCCCAGCACCATTTATTAAATAGGGATTCCTTTCTCCATTTCTTGTTTTTGTCAGGTTTGTCAAAGATCAGATAGTTGTAGATATGTGGCATTATTTCTGACGGCTCTGTTCTGTTCCATTGATCTATATCTCTGTTTTGGTACCAGTACCATGCTGTTTGGGTTAATGTAGCCTTGTAGTATAGTTTGAAGTCAGGTAGCGTGATTCCTCCAGCTTTGTTCTTTTGGCTGAGGATTGACTTGGTGATGCGGGCTCTTTTTTGGTTCCATATGAACTTTAAAGTAGTTTTTTCCAATTCTGTGAAGAAAGTCATTGGTAACTTGGTGGGGATGGCATTGAATCTGTAAATTACCTTGGGAAGGATGGCCATTTTCATGATATTGATTCTTCCTACCCATGAGCATGGAATGTTCTTCCATTTGTTTGTATCCTCTTTTATTTCCTTGAGCAGTGGTTTGTAGTTTTCTCCTTGAAGAGGTCCTTCACATCCCTTGTAAGTTGGATTCCTAGGTATTTTATTCTCTTTGAAGCAATTGTGAATGTGAGTTCTCTCATGATTTGGTTCTCTGTTTGTCTGTTATTGATGTATAAGATTGCTTGTGATTTTTGTACATTGATGTTGTATCCTGAGACTTTGCTGAAGTTGCTTATCAGCTTAAGGAGATTTTGGGCTGAGACAATGGGGTTTTCTAGATATACTATCACGTCTTCTGCAAACAGGGAAAATTTGACTTCCTTTTCTCCTAATTGAATACCCTTGATTTCCTTCTCTTGCCTAATTGCCCTGGCCAGAACTTCCAACACTATGTTGAATAGAAGTGGTGAGAGAGGGCATCCCTGTCTTGTGCCAGTTTTCAAAGTGAATGCTTCCAGTTTTTGCCCATTCAGTATGATATTGGCTGTGGGTTTGTCATAAATAGCTCTTATTATTTTGAGATACGACCCATCAATACCTAATTTATTGAGAGTTTTTAGCATGAAGGGTTGTTGAATTTTGTCAAAGGCCTTTACTTCATGTATTGAGATAATCATGTGGTTTTTGACTTTGGTTCTGTTTATATGCTGGATTACATTTATTGATTTGCGTATATTGAACCAGCCTTGCATCCCAGGGATGAAGCCCACTTGATCATGGTGGATAAGCTGTTTGATGTACTGCTGGATTCGGTTTGCCAGTAATTTATTGAGGATTTTTGTATCAATATTCATCAAGGATATTGGTCTAAAATTCTCTTTTTTGGTTGTGTCTCTGCCCAGCTTTGGTATCAGCATGATGCTGGCCTCATAAAATGAGTTAGGAAGGATTCCCTCTTTCTCTATTGATTGGAATAGTTTCTGAAGTAATGGTTCCAGTTCCTCCTTGTACCTCCGGTAGAATTCGGCTGTGAACCCATCTGATCCTGGACTCTTTTTGGTTGGTAAGCCATTGATTATTGCCGCAATTTCAGCTCCTGTTATTAGTCTATTCAGAGATTCAACTTCTTCCTGGTTTAGTCATGGGAGAGTGTATGTGTCGAGGAATTTATACCTTTCTTTTTTTTTTTTAATTTTTCTTCTTTTTATCATTATTATTATTATTATTATCATTATTATTATTATTATACTTTAGGCTCTATGGTACATGTGCGCAACGTGCAGGTAAGCTACATATGTCTACATGTGCCATGCTGCTGCGCTGCACCCACCAACTCGTCATCTAGCATTAGGTATATCTCCCAATGCTGTCCCACCCCCTCCCCCCACGCCACCACAGTCCCCGAAGTGTGATGTTCCCCTTCCTGTGTCCATGTGTTCTCATTGTTCAATTCCCACCTATGAGTGAGAATATGTGGTGTTTGGTTTTTTGTTCTTGCGATAGTTTACTGAGAACGATGATTTCCAATTTCATCCATGTCCCTACAAAGGATATGAACTCATCCTTTTTTATGGGTGCCTTGTATTCCATGGTGTATATTTGCCACATTTTCTTAATCCAGTCTATCACTGTTGGACATTTGGGTTGGTTCCAATCTTTGCTGTTGTGTATAATGCCGCAATAAACATACGTGTGCATGTGTCTTTATAGCAGCATGATTTATAGTCCTTTGGGTATATACCCAGCAATGGGATGGCTGGGTCAAATGGAATTTCTAGTTCTAGATCCCTGAGGAATCGCCACAGTGACCTCCACAAGGGTTGAACTAGTTTACAGTCCCACCAACAGTGTAAAAGTGTTCCTATTTCTCCACATCCTCTCCAGCACCTGTTGTTTCCTGACTTTTTAATGATTGCCATTCTATCTGGTGTGAGATGGTATCTCATTGTGGTTTTGATTTGCATTTCTCTCATGGCCAGTGATGGTGAGCATTTTTTCACGTGTTTTTTCGCTGCATAAATTTCTTCTTTTGAGGAGTGTCTGTTCATGTCCTTCGCCCACTTTTTGATGGGGTTGTTTGGTGTTTTCTTGTAAATTTGTTGGAGTGCATTGTAGATTCTGGATATTAGCCCTTTGTCAGATGAGTAGGTTGTGAAAATTTTCTCCCATTTTGTAGGTTGCCTGTTCACTCTGACGGTAGTTTCCTTTGCTGTGCAGAAGCTCTTTAGTTTAATTAGATCCCATTTGTCAATTTTGGCTTTTGTTGCCATTGCTTTTGGTGTTTTAGACATGAACTCCTTGCCCATGCCTATGTCCTGAATGGCATTGCTTAGGTTTTCTTCTAGGGTTTTTATGGTTTTAGGTCTAACGTTTAAGTCTTTAATGCATGTTGAGTTGATTTTCCTATAAGGTGTAAGGAAGGGATCCAGTTTCAGCTTTCTACATGTGGCTAGCCAGTTTTCCCAGCACCATTTATTAAATAGGGATTCCTTTCTCCATTTCTTGTTTTTGTCAGGTTTGTCAAAGATCAGATAGTTGTAGATATGTGGCATTATTTCTGACGGCTCTGTTCTGTTCCATTGATCTATATCTCTGTTTTGGTACCAGTACCATGCTGTTTGGGTTACTGTAGCCTTGTAGTATAGTTTGAAGTCAGGTAGCGTGATGCCTCCAGCTTTGTTCTTTTGGCTGAGGATTCACTTGGTGATGCGGGCTCTTTTTTGGTTCCATATGAACTTTAAAGTAGTTTTTTCCAATTCTGTGAAGAAAGTCATTGGTAACTTGGTGGGGATGGCATTGAATCTGTAAATTACCTTGGGAAGGATGGCCATTTTCATGATATTGATTCTTCCTACCCATGAGCATGGAATGTTCTTCCATTTGTTTGTATCCTCTTTTATTTCCTTGAGCAGTGGTTTGTAGTTTTCTCTTTGAAGAGGTCCTTCACATCCCTTGTAAGTTGGATTCCTAGGTATTTTATTCTCTTTGAAGCAATTGTGAATGGGAGTTCACTCATGATTTGGCTCTCTGTTTGTGTGTTATTGATGTATAAGATTGCTTGTGATTTTTGTACATTGATGTTGTATCCTGAGACTTTGCTGAAGTTGCTTATCAGCTTAAGGAGATTTTGGGCTGAGACAATGGGGTTTTCTAGATATACTACCACGTCTTCTGCAAACAGGGAAAATTTGACTTCCTTTTCTCCTAATTGAATACCCTTGATTTCCTTCTCTTGCCTAATTGCCCTGGCCAGAACTTCCAACACTATGTTGAATAGAAGTGGTGAGAGAGGGCATCCCTGTCTTGTGCCAGTTTTCAAAGTGAATGCTTCCAGTTTTTGCCCATTCAGTATGATATTGGCTGTGGGTTTGTCATAAATAGCTCTTATTATTTTGAGATACGACCCATCAATACCTAATTTATTGAGAGTTTTTAGCATGAAGGGTTGTTGAATTTTGTCAAAGGCCTTTACTTCATGTATTGAGATAATCATGTGGTTTTTGACTTTGGTTCTGTTTATATGCTGGATTACATTTATTGATTTGCGTATATTGAACCAGCCTTGCATCCCAGGGATGAAGCCCACTTGATCATGGTGGATAAGCTGTTTGATGTGCTGCTGGATTCGGTTTGCCAGTAATTTATTGAGGATTTTTGCATCAATATTCATCAAGGATATTGGTCTAAAATTCTCTTTTTTGGTTGTGTCTCTGCCCAGCTTTGGTATCAGCATGATTCTGGCCTCATAAAATGAGTTAGGAAGGATTCCCTCTTTCTCTATTGATTGGAATAGTTTCTGAAGTAATGGTTCCAGTTCCTCCTTGTACCTCCGGTAGAATTCGGCTGTGAACCCATCTGATCCTGGACTCTTTTTGGTTGGTAAGCCATTGATTATTGCCGCAATTTCAGCTCCTGTTATTAGTCTATTCAGAGATTCAACTTCTTCCTGGTTTAGTCATGGGAGAGTGTATGTGTCGAGGAATTTATACCTTTCTTGTTTTCTTTAATTTTTCTTCTTTTTATCATTATTATTATTATTATTATCATTATTATTATTATTATTATACTTTAGGCTCTATGGTACATGTGCGCAACGTGCAGGTAAGCTACATATGTCTACATGTGCCATGCTGCTGCGCTGCACCCACCAACTCGTCATCTAGCATTAGGTATATCTCCCAATGCTGTCCCTCCCCCCTCCCCCCACGCCACCACAGTCCCCGAAGTGTGATGTTCCCCTTCCTGTGTCCATGTGTTCTCATTGTTCAATTCCCACCTATGAGTGAGAATATGTGGTGTTTGGTTTTTTGTTCTTGCGATAGTTTACTGAGAACGGTGATTTCCAATTTGATCCATGTCCCTACAAAGGATATGAACTCATCCTTTTTTATGGGTGCCTGGTATTCCATGGTGTATATGTGCCACATTTTCTTAATCCAGTCTATCACTGTTGGACATTTGGGTTGGTTCCAAGTCTTTGCTGTTGTGTATAATGCCGCAATAAACATACGTGTGCATGTGTCTTTATAGCAGCATGATTTATAGTCCTTTGTGTATATACCCAGTAATGGGATGGCTGGGTCAAATGGAATTTCTAGTTCTAGATCCCTGAGGAATCGCCACAGTGACCTCCACAAGGGTTGAACTAGTTTACAGTCCCACCAACAGTGTAAAAGTGTTCCTATTTCTCCACATCCTCTCCAGCACCTGTTGTTTCCTGACTTTTTAATGATTGCCATTCTATCTGGTGTGAGATGGTATCTCATTGTGGTTTTGATTTGCATTTCTCTCATGGCCAGTGATGGTGAGCATTTTTTCACGTGTTTTTTGGCTGCATAAATGTCTTCTTTTGAGGAGTGTCTGTTCATGTTCTTCGCCCACTTTTTGATGGGGTTGTTTGGTGTTTTCTTGTAAATATGTTGGAGTGCATTGTAGATTCTGGATATTAGCCCTTTGTCAGATGAGTAGGTTGCGAAAATTTTCTCCCATTTTGTAGGTTGCCTGTTCACTCTGACGGTAGTTTCCTTTGCTGTGCAGAAGCTCTTTAGTTTAATTAGATCCCATTTGTCAATTTTGGCTTTTGTTGCCATTGCTTTTGGTGTTTTAGACATGAACTCCTTGCCCATGCCTATGTCCTGAATGGTATTGCCAAGGTTTTCTTCTAGGGTTTTTATGGTTTTAGGTCTAACGTTTAAGTCTTTAATCCATGTTGAGTTGATTTTCCTATAAGGTGTAAGGAAGGGATCCAGTTTCAGCTTTCTACATGTGGCTAGCCAGTTTTCCCAGCACCATTTATTAAATAGGGATTCCTTTCTCCATTTCTTGTTTTTGTCAGGTTTGTCAAAGATCAGATAGTTGTAGATATGTGGCATTATTTCTGACGGCTCTGTTCTGTTCCATTGATCTATATCTCTGTTTTGGTACCAGTACCATGCTGTTTGGGTTACTGTAGCCTTGTAGTATAGTTTGAAGTCAGGTAGCGTGATGCCTCCAGCTTTGTTCTTTTGGCTTAAGATTGACTTGGTGATGCGGGCTCTTTTTTGGTTCCATATGAACTTTAAAGTAGTTTTTTCCAATTCTGTGAAGAAAGTCATTGGTAACTTGGTGGGGATGGCATTCAATCTGTAAGTTACCTTGGGAAGGATGGCCATTTTCATGATATTGATTCTTCCTACCCATGAGCATGGAATGTTCTTCCATTTGTTTGTATCCTCTTTTATTTCCTTGAGCAGTGGTTTGTAGTTTTCTCCTTGAAGAGGTCCTTCACATCCCTTGTAAGTTGGATTCCTAGGTATTTTATTCTCTTTGAAGCAATTGTGAATGGGAGTTCACTCATGATTTGGCTCTCTGTTTGTCTGTTATTGATGTATAAGAATGCTTGTGATTTTTGTACATTGATGTTGTATCCTGAGACTTTGCTGAAGTTGCTTATCAGCTTAAGGAGATTTTGGGCTGAGACAATGGGGTTTTCTAGATATACTATCACGTCATCTGCAAACAGGGACAATTTGACTTCCTTTTCTCCTAATTGAATACCCTTGATTTCCTTCTCTTGCCTAATTGCCCTGGCCAGAACTTCCAACACTATGTTGAATAGAAGTGGTGAGAGAGGGCATCCCTGTCTTGTGCCAGTTTTCAAAGTGAATGCTTCCAGTTTTTGCCCATTCAGTATGATATTGGCTGTGGGTTTGTCATAAATAGCTCTTAATATTTTGAGATACGACCCATCAATACCTAATTTATTGAGAGTTTTTAATATGAAGGGTTGTTGAATTTTGTCAAAGGCCTTTACTTCATGTATTGAGATAATCATGTGGTTTTTGACTTTGGTTCTGTTTATATGCTGGATTACATTTATTGATTTGCGTATATTGAACCAGCCTTGCATCCCAGGGATGAAGCCCACTTGATCATGGTGGATAAGCTGTTTGATGTGCTGCTGGATTCGGTTTGCCAGTAATTTATTGAGGATTTTTGCATCGATATTCATCAAGGATATTGGTCTAAAATTCTCTTTTTTGGTTGTGTCTCTGCCCAGCTTTGGTATCAGCATGATGCTGGCCTCATAAAATGAGTTAGGAAGGATTCCCTCTTTTTCTATTGATTGGAATAGTTTCTGAAGTAATGGTTCCAGTTCCTCCTTGTACCTCCGGTAGAATTCGGCTGTGAACCCATCTGATCCTGGACTCTTTTTGGTTGGTAAGCCATTGATTATTGCCGCAATTTCAGCTCCTGTTATTAGTCTATTCAGAGATTCAACTTCTTCCTGGTTTAGTCATGGGAGAGTGTATGTGTCGAGGAATTTATACCTTTCTTTTTTTCTTTAATTTTACTTCTTTTTATCATTATTATTATTATTATTATCATTATTATTATTATTATACTTTAGGCTCTATGGTACATGTGCGCAACGTGCAGGTAAGCTACATATGTATACATGTGCCATGCTGGTGCGCTGCACCCACCAACTCGTCATCTAGCATTAGGTATATCTCCCAATGCTGTCCCTCCCCCCTCCCCCCACGCCACCACAGTCCCCGAAGTGTGATGTTCCCCTTCCTGTGTCCATGTGTTCTCATTGTTCAATTCCCACCTATGAGTGAGAATATGTGGTGTTTGGTTTTTTGTTCTTGCGATAGTTTACTGAGAACGATGATTTCCAATTTCATCCATGTCCCTACAAAGGATATGAACTCATCCTTTTTTATGGCTGCCTGGTATTCCATGGTGTATATGTGCCACATTTTCTTAATCCAGTCTATCACTGTTGGACATTTGGGTTGGTTCCAAGTCTTTGCTGTTGTGTATAATGCCGAAATAAACATACGTGTGCATGTGTCTTTATAGCAGCATGATTTATAGTCCTTTGGGTATATACCCAGTAATGGGATGGCTGGGTCAAATGGAATTTCTAGTTCTAGATCCCTGAGGAATCGCCACAGTGACCTCCACAAGGGTTGAACTAGTTTACAGTCCCACCAACAGTGTAAAAGTGTTCCTATTTCTCCACATCCTCTCCAGCACCTGTTGTTTCCTGACTTTTTAATGATTGCCATTCTATCTGGTGTGAGATGGTATCTCATTGTGGTTTTGATTTGCATTTCTCTCATGGCCAGTGATGGTGAGCATTTTTTCACGTGTTTTTTGGCTGCATAAATGTCTTCTTTTGAGGAGTGTCTGTTCATGTCCTTCGCCCACTTTTTGATGGGGTTGTTTGGTGTTTTCTTGTAAATTTGTTGGAGTGCATTGTAGATTCTGGATATTAGCCCTTTGTCAGATGAGTAGGTTGCGAAAATTTTCTCCCATTTTGTAGGTTGCCTGTTCACTCTGACGGTAGTTTCCTTTGCTGTGCAGAAGCTCTTTAGTTTAATTAGATCCCATTTGTCAATTTTGGCTTTTGTTGCCATTGCTTTTGGTGTTTTAGACATGAAGTCCTTGCCCATGCCTATGTCCTGAATGGTATTGCCTAGGGTTTCTTCTAGGGTTTTTATGGTTTTAGGTCTAACGTTTAAGTCTTTAATCCATGTTGAGTTGATTTTTGTATAAGGTGTAAGGAAGGGATCCAGTTTCAGCTTTCTACATGTGGCTAGCCAGTTTTCCCAGCACCATTTATTAAATAGGGATTCCTTTCTCCATTTCTTGTTTTTGTCAGGTTTGTCAAAGATCAGATAGTTGTAGATATGTGGCATTATTTCTGACGGCTCTGTTCTGTTCCATTGATCTATATCTCTGTTTTGGTACCAGTACCATGCTGTTTGGGTTACTGTAGCCTTGTAGTATAGTTTGAAGTCAGGTAGCGTGATGCCTCCAGCTTTGTTCTTTTGGCTGAGGATTCACTTGGTGATGCGGGCTCTTTTTTGGTTCCATATGAACTTTAAAGTAGTTTTTTCCAATTCTGTGAAGAAAGTCATTGGTAACTTGGTGGGGATGGCATTGAATCTGTAAATTACCTTGGGAAGGATGGCCATTTTCATGATATTGATTCTTCCTACCCATGAGCATGGAATGTTCTTCCATTTGTTTGTATCCTCTTTTATTTCCTTGAGCAGTGGTTTGTAGTTTTCTCTTTGAAGAGGTCCTTCACATCCCTTGTAAGTTGGATTCCTAGGTATTTTATTCTCTTTGAAGCAATTGTGAATGGGAGTTCACTCATGATTTGGCTCTCTGTTTGTGTGTTATTGATGTATAAGATTGCTTGTGATTTTTGTACATTGATGTTGTATCCTGAGACTTTGCTGAAGTTGCTTATCAGCTTAAGGAGATTTTGGGCTGAGACAATGGGGTTTTCTAGATATACTACCACGTCTTCTGCAAACAGGGAAAATTTGACTTCCTTTTCTCCTAATTGAATACCCTTGATTTCCTTCTCTTGCCTAATTGCCCTGGCCAGAACTTCCAACACTATGTTGAATAGAAGTGGTGAGAGAGGGCATCCCTGTCTTGTGCCAGTTTTCAAAGTGAATGCTTCCAGTTTTTGCCCATTCAGTATGATATTGGCTGTGGGTTTGTCATAAATAGCTCTTATTATTTTGAGATACGACCCATCAATACCTAATTTATTGAGAGTTTTAGCATGAAGGGTTGTTGAATTTTGTCAAAGGCCTTTACTTCATGTATTGAGATAATCATGTGGTTTTTGACTTTGGTTCTGTTTATATGCTGGATTACATTTATTGATTTGCGTATATTGAACCAGCCTTGCATCCCAGGGATGAAGCCCACTTGATCATGGTGGATAAGCTGTTTGATGTGCTGCTGGATTCGGTTTGCCAGTAATTTATTGAGGATTTTTGCATCAATATTCATCAAGGATATTGGTCTAAAATTCTCTTTTTTGGTTGTGTCTCTGCCCAGCTTTGGTATCAGCATGATGCTGGCCTCATAAAATGAGTTAGGAAGGATTCCCTCTTTCTCTATTGATTGGAATAGTTTCTGAAGTAATGGTTCCAGTTCCTCCTTGTACCTCCGGTAGAATTCGGCTGTGAACCCATCTGATCCTGGACTCTTTTTGGTTGGTAAGCCATTGATTATTGCCGCAATTTCAGCTCCTGTTATTAGTCTATTCAGAGATTCAACTTCTTCCTGGTTTAGTCATGGGAGAGTGTATGTGTCGAGGAATTTATACCTTTCTTGTTTTCTTTAATTTTTCTTCTTTTTATCATTATTATTATTATTATTATCATTATTATTATTATTATACTTTAGGCTCTATGGTACATGTGCGCAACGTGCAGGTAAGCTACATATGTCTACATGTGCCATGCTGCTGCGCTGCACCCACCAACTCGTCATCTAGCATTAGGTATATCTCCCAATGCTGTCCCTCCCCCCTCCCCCCACGCCACCACAGTCCCCGAAGTGTGATGTTCCCCTTCCTGTGTCCATGTGTTCTCATTGTTCAATTCCCACCTATGAGTGAGAATATGTGGTGTTTGGTTTTTTGTTCTTGCGATAGTTTACTGAGAACCGTGATTTCCAATTTGATCCATGTCCCTACAAAGGATATGAACTCATCCTTTTTTATGGGTGCCTGGTATTCCATGGTGTATATGTGCCACATTTTCTTAATCCAGTCTATCACTGTTGGACATTTGGGTTGGTTCCAAGTCTTTGCTGTTGTGTATAATGCCGCAATAAACATACGTGTGCATGTGTCTTTATAGCAGCATGATTTATAGTCCTTTGTGTATATACCCAGTAATGGGATGGCTGGGTCAAATGGAATTTCTAGTTCTAGATCCCTGAGGAATCGCCACAGTGACCTCCACAAGGGTTGAACTAGTTTACAGTCCCACCAACAGTGTAAAAGTGTTCCTATTTCTCCACATCCTCTCCAGCACCTGTTGTTTCCTGACTTTTTAATGATTGCCATTCTATCTGGTGTGAGATGGTATCTCATTGTGGTTTTGATTTGCATTTCTCTCATGGCCAGTGATGGTGAGCATTTTTTCACGTGTTTTTTGGCTGCATAAATGTCTTCTTTTGAGGAGTGTCTGTTCATGTTCTTCGCCCACTTTTTGATGGGGTTGTTTGGTGTTTTCTTGTAAATATGTTGGAGTGCATTGTAGATTCTGGATATTAGCCCTTTGTCAGATGAGTAGGTTGCGAAAATTTTCTCCCATTTTGTAGGTTGCCTGTTCACTCTGACGGTAGTTTCCTTTGCTGTGCAGAAGCTCTTTAGTTTAATTAGATCCCATTTGTCAATTTTGGCTTTTGTTGCCATTGCTTTTGGTGTTTTAGACATGAACTCCTTGCCCATGCCTATGTCCTGAATGGTATTGCCAAGGTTTTCTTCTAGGGTTTTTATGGTTTTAGGTCTAACGTTTAAGTCTTTAATCCATGTTGAGTTGATTTTCCTATAAGGTGTAAGGAAGGGATCCAGTTTCAGCTTTCTACATGTGGCTAGCCAGTTTTCCCAGCACCATTTATTAAATAGGGATTCCTTTCTCCATTTCTTGTTTTTGTCAGGTTTGTCAAAGATCAGATAGTTGTAGATATGTGGCATTATTTCTGACGGCTCTGTTCTGTTCCATTGATCTATATCTCTGTTTTGGTACCAGTACCATGCTGTTTGGGTTACTGTAGCCTTGTAGTATAGTTTGAAGTCAGGTAGCGTGATGCCTCCAGCTTTGTTCTTTTGGCTTAAGATTGACTTGGTGATGCGGGCTCTTTTTTGGTTCCATATGAACTTTAAAGTAGTTTTTTCCAATTCTGTGAAGAAAGTCATTGGTAACTTGGTGGGGATGGCATTCAATCTGTAAATTACCTTGGGAAGGATGGCCATTTTCATGATATTGATTCTTCCTACCCATGAGCATGGAATGTTCTTCCATTTGTTTGTATCCTCTTTTATTTCCTTGAGCAGTGGTTTGTAGTTTTCTCCTTGAAGAGGTCCTTCACATCCCTTGTAAGTTGGATTCCTAGGTATTTTATTCTCTTTGAAGCAATTGTGAATGGGAGTTCACTCATGATTTGGCTCTCTGTTTGTCTGTTATTGATGTATAAGAATGCTTGTGATTTTTGTACATTGATGTTGTATCCTGAGACTTTGCTGAAGTTGCTTATCAGCTTAAGGAGATTTTGGGCTGAGACAATGGGGTTTTCTAGATATACTATCACGTCATCTGCAAACAGGGACAATTTGACTTCCTTTTCTCCTAATTGAATACCCTTGATTTCCTTCTCTTGCCTAATTGCCCTGGCCAGAACTTCCAACACTATGTTGAATAGAAGTGGTGAGAGAGGGCATCCCTGTCTTGTGCCAGTTTTCAAAGTGAATGCTTCCAGTTTTTGCCCATTCAGTATGATATTGGCTGTGGGTTTGTCATAAATAGCTCTTAATATTTTGAGATACGACCCATCAATACCTAATTTATTGAGAGTTTTTAATATGAAGGGTTGTTGAATTTTGTCAAAGGCCTTTACTTCATGTATTGAGATAATCATGTGGTTTTTGACTTTGGTTCTGTTTATATGCTGGATTACATTTATTGATTTGCGTATATTGAACCAGCCTTGCATCCCAGGGATGAAGCCCACTTGATCATGGTGGATAAGCTGTTTGATGTGCTGCTGGATTCGGTTTGCCAGTAATTTATTGAGGATTTTTGCATCGATATTCATCAAGGATATTGGTCTAAAATTCTCTTTTTTGGTTGTGTCTCTGCCCAGCTTTGGTATCAGCATGATGCTGGCCTCATAAAATGAGTTAGGAAGGATTCCCTCTTTTTCTATTGATTGGAATAGTTTCTGAAGTAATGGTTCCAGTTCCTCCTTGTACCTCCGGTAGAATTCGGCTGTGAACCCATCTGATCCTGGACTCTTTTTGGTTGGTAAGCCATTGATTATTGCCGCAATTTCAGCTCCTGTTATTAGTCTATTCAGAGATTCAACTTCTTCCTGGTTTAGTCATGGGAGAGTGTATGTGTCGAGGAATTTATACCTTTCTTTTTTTCTTTAATTTTACTTCTTTTTATCATTATTATTATTATTATTATCATTATTATTATTATTATACTTTAGGCTCTATGGTACATGTGCGCAACGTGCAGGTAAGCTACATATGTATACATGTGCCATGCTGGTGCGCTGCACCCACCAACTCGTCATCTAGCATTAGGTATATCTCCCAATGCTGTCCCTCCCCCCTCCCCCCACGCCACCACAGTCCCCGAAGTGTGATGTTCCCCTTCCTGTGTCCATGTGTTCTCATTGTTCAATTCCCACCTATGAGTGAGAATATGTGGTGTTTGGTTTTTTGTTCTTGCGATAGTTTACTGAGAACGATGATTTCCAATTTCATCCATGTCCCTACAAAGGATATGAACTCATCCTTTTTTATGGCTGCCTGGTATTCCATGGTGTATATGTGCCACATTTTCTTAATCCAGTCTATCACTGTTGGACATTTGGGTTGGTTCCAAGTCTTTGCTGTTGTGTATAATGCCGAAATAAACATACGTGTGCATGTGTCTTTATAGCAGCATGATTTATAGTCCTTTGGGTATATACCCAGTAATGGGATGGCTGGGTCAAATGGAATTTCTAGTTCTAGATCCCTGAGGAATCGCCACAGTGACCTCCACAAGGGTTGAACTAGTTTACAGTCCCACCAACAGTGTAAAAGTGTTCCTATTTCTCCACATCCTCTCCAGCACCTGTTGTTTCCTGACTTTTTAATGATTGCCATTCTATCTGGTGTGAGATGGTATCTCATTGTGGTTTTGATTTGCATTTCTCTCATGGCCAGTGATGGTGAGCATTTTTTCACGTGTTTTTTGGCTGCATAAATGTCTTCTTTTGAGGAGTGTCTGTTCATGTCCTTCGCCCACTTTTTGATGGGGTTGTTTGGTGTTTTCTTGTAAATTTGTTGGAGTGCATTGTAGATTCTGGATATTAGCCCTTTGTCAGATGAGTAGGTTGCGAAAATTTTCTCCCATTTTGTAGGTTGCCTGTTCACTCTGACGGTAGTTTCCTTTGCTGTGCAGAAGCTCTTTAGTTTAATTAGATCCCATTTGTCAATTTTGGCTTTTGTTGCCATTGCTTTTGGTGTTTTAGACATGAAGTCCTTGCCCATGCCTATGTCCTGAATGGTATTGCCTAGGGTTTCTTCTAGGGTTTTTATGGTTTTAGGTCTAACGTTTAAGTCTTTAATCCATGTTGAGTTGATTTTTGTATAAGGTGTAAGGAAGGGATCCAGTTTCAGCTTTCTACATGTGGCTAGCCAGTTTTCCCAGCACCATTTATTAAATAGGGATTCCTTTCTCCATTTCTTGTTTTTGTCAGGTTTGTCAAAGATCAGATAGTTGTAGATATGTGGCATTATTTCTGACGGCTCTGTTCTGTTCCATTGATCTATATCTCTGTTTTGGTACCAGTACCATGCTGTTTGGGTTACTGTAGCCTTGTAGTATAGTTTGAAGTCAGGTAGCGTGATGCCTCCAGCTTTGTTCTTTTGGCTGAGGATTGACTTGGTGATGCGGGCTCTTTTTTGGTTCCATATGAACTTTAAAGTAGTTTTTTCCAATTCTGTGAAGAAAGTCATTGGTAACTTGGTGGGGATGGCATTGAATCTGTAAATTACCTTGGGAAGGATGGCCATTTCCATGATATTGATTCTTCCTACCCATGAGCATGGAATGTTCTTCCATTTGTTTGTATCCTCTTTTATTTCCTTGAGCAGTGGTTTGTAGTTTTCTCCTTGAAGAGGTCCTTCACATCCCTTGTAAGTTGGATTCCTAGGTATTTTATTCTCTTTGAAGCAATTGTGAATGGGAGTTCACTCATGATTTGGCTCTCTGTTTGTCTGTTATTGATGTATAAGAATGGTTGTGATTTTTGTACATTGATGTTGTATCCTGAGACTTTGCTGAAGTTGCTTATCAGCTTAAGGAGATTTTGGGCTGAGACAATGGGGTTTTCTAGATATACTATCACGTCATCTGCAAACAGGGACAATTTGACTTCCTTTTCTCCTAATTGAATACCCTTGATTTCCTTCTCTTGCCTAATTGCCCTGGCCAGAACTTCCAACACTATGTTGAATAGAAGTGGTGAGAGAGGGCATCCCTGTCTTGTGCCAGTTTTCAAAGTGAATGCTTTCAGTTTTTGCCCATTCAGTATGATATTGGCTGTGGGTTTGTCATAAATAGCTCTTATTATTTTGAGATACGACCCATCAATACCTAATTTATTGAGAGTTTTTAGCATGAAGGGTTGTTGAATTTTGTCAAAGGCCTTTTCTTCATGTATTGAGATAATCATGTGGTTTTTGACTTTGGTTCTGTTTATATGCTGGATTACATTTATTGATTTGCGTATATTGAACCAGGCTTGCATCCCAGGGATGAAGCCCACTTGATCATGGTGAATAAGCTGTTTGATGTGCTGCTGGATTCGGTTTGCCAGTAATTTATTGAGGATTTTTGCATCAATATTCATCAAGGATATTGGTCTAAAATTCTCTTTTTTGGTTGTGTCTCTGCCCAGCTTTGGTATCAGCATGATGCTGGCCTCATAAAATGAGTTAGGAAGGATTCCCTCTTTTTCTATTGATTGGAATAGTTTCTGAAGTAATGGTTCCAGTTCCTCCTTGTACCTCCGGTAGAATTCGGCTGTGAACCCATCTGATCCTGGACTCTTTTTGGTTGGTAAGCCATTGATTATTGCCGCAATTTCAGCTCCTGTTATTAGTCTATTCAGAGATTCAACTTCTTCCTGGTTTAGTCATGGGAGAGTGTATGTGTCGAGGAATTTATACCTTTCTTTTTTTCTTTAATTTTACTTCTTTTTATCATTCTTATTATTATTATTATCATTATTATTATTATTATACTTTAGGCTCTATGGTACATGTGCGCAACGTGCAGGTAAGCTACATATGTATACATGTGCCATGCTGGTGCGCTGCACCCACCAACTCGTCATCTAGCATTAGGTATATCTCCCAATGCTGTCCCTCCCCCCTCCCCCCACGCCACCACAGTCCCCGAAGTGTGATGTTCCCCTTCCTGTGTCCATGTGTTCTCATTGTTCAATTCCCACCTATGAGTGAGAATATGTGGTGTTTGGTTTTTTGTTCTTGCGATGGTTTACTGAGAACGATGATTTCCAATTTCATCCATGTCCCTACAAAGGATATGAACTCATCCTTTTTTATGGCTGCCTGGTATTCCATGGTGTATATGTGCCACATTTTCTTAATCCAGTCTATCACTGTTGGACATTTGGGTTGGTTCCAAGTCTTTGCTGTTGTGTATAATGCCGAAATAAACATACGTGTGCATGTGTCTTTATAGCAGCATGATTTATAGTCCTTTGGGTATATACCCAGTAATGGGATGGCTGGGTCAAATGGAATTTCTAGTTCTAGATCCCTGAGGAATCGCCACAGTGACCTCCACAAGGGTTGAACTAGTTTACAGTCCCACCAACAGTGTAAAAGTGTTCCTATTTCTCCACATCCTCTCCAGCACCTGTTGTTTCCTGACTTTTTAATGATTGCCATTCTATCTGGTGTGAGATGGTATCTCATTGTGGTTTTGATTTGCATTTCTCTCATGGCCAGTGATGGTGAGCATTTTTTCACGTGTTTTTTCGCTGCATAAATTTCTTCTTTTGAGGAGTGTCTGTTCATGTCCTTCGCCCACTTTTTGATGGGGTTGTTTGGTGTTTTCTTGTAAATTTGTTGGAGTGCATTGTAGATTCTGGATATTAGCCCTTTGTCAGATGAGTAGGTTGCGAAAATTTTCTCCCATTTTGTAGGTTGCCTGTTCACTCTGACGGTAGTTTCCTTTGCTGTGCAGAAGCTCTTTAGTTTAATTAGATCCCATTTGTCAATTTTGGCTTTTGTTGCCATTGCTTTTGGTGTTTTAGACATGAAGTCCTTGCCCATGCCTATGTCCTGAATGGTATTGCCTAGGGTTTCTTCTAGGGTTTTTATGGTTTTAGGTCTAACGTTTAAGTCTTTAATCCATGTTGAGTTGATTTTTGTATAAGGTGTAAGGAAGGGATCCAGTTTCAGCTTTCTACATGTGGCTAGCCAGTTTTCCCAGCACCATTTATTAAATAGGGATTCCTTTCTCCATTTCTTGTTTTTGTCAGGTTTGTCAAAGATCAGATAGTTGTAGATATGTGGCATTATTTCTGACGGCTCTGTTCTGTTCCATTGATCTATATCTCTGTTTTGGTACCAGTACCATGCTGTTTGGGTTACTGTAGCCTTGTAGTATAGTTTGAAGTCAGGTAGCGTGATGCCTCCAGCTTTGTTCTTTTGGCTGAGGATTGACTTGGTGATGCGGGCTCTTTTTTGGTTCCATATGAACTTTAAAGTAGTTTTTTCCAATTCTGTGAAGAAAGTCATTGGTAACTTGGTGGGGATGGCATTGAATCTGTAAATTACCTTGGGAAGGATGGCCATTTTCATGATATTGATTCTTCCTACCCATGAGCATGGAATGTTCTTCCTTTTGTTTGTATCCTCTTTTATTTCCTTGAGCAGTGGTTTGTAGTTTTCTCCTTGAAGAGGTCCTTCACATCCCTTGTAAGTTGGATTCCTAGGTATTTTATTCTCTTTGAAGCAATTGTGAATGGGAGTTCACTCATGATTTGGCTCTCTGTTTGTCTGTTATTGATGTATAAGAATGCTTGTGATTTTTGTACATTGATGTTGTATCCTGAGACTTTGCTGAAGTTGCTTATCAGCTTAAGGAGATTTTGGGCTGAGACAATGGGGTTTTCTAGATATACTATCACGTCATCTGCAAACAACGACAATTTGACTTCCTTTTCTCCTAATTGAATACCCTTGATTTCCTTCTCTTGCCTAATTGCCCTGGCCAGAACTTCCAACACTATGTTGAATAGAAGTGGTGAGAGAGGGCATCCCTGTCTTGTGCCAGTTTTCAAAGTGAATGCTTTCAGTTTTTGCCGATTCAGTATGATATTGGCTGTGGGTTTGTCATAAATAGCTCTTATTATTTTGAGATACGACCCATCAATACCTAATTTATTGAGAGTTTTTAGCATGAAGGGTTGTTGAATTTTGTCAAAGGCCTTTTCTTCATGTATTGAGATAATCATGTGGTTTTTGACTTTGGTTCTGTTTATATGCTGGATTACTTTTATTGATTTGCGTATATTGAATCAGCCTTGCATCCCAGGGATGAAGCCCACTTGATCATGCTGGATAAGCTGTTTGATGTGCTGCTGGATTCGGTTTGCCAGTAATTTATTGAGGATTTTTGCATCAATATTCATCAAGGATATTGGTCTAAAATTCTCTTTTTTGGTTGTGTCTCTGCCCAGCTTTGGTATCAGCATGATGCTGGCCTCATAAAATGAGTTAGGAAGGATTCCCTCTTTTTCTATTGATTGGAATAGTTTCTGAAGTAATGGTTCCAGTTCCTCCTTGTACCGCCGGTAGAATTCGGCTGTGAACCCATCTGATCTTGGACTCTTTTTGTTTGGTAAGCCATTGATTATTGCCGCAATTTCAGCTGCTGTTATTAGTCTATTCAGAGATTCAACTTCTTCCTGGTTTAGTCATGGGAGAGTGTATGTGTCGAGGAATTTATACCTTTCTTTTTTTTTTTAATTTTTCTTCTTTTTATCATTATTATTATTATTATCATTATTATTATTATTATACTTTAGGCTCTATGGTACATGTGCGCAACGTGCAGGTAAGCTACATATGTATACATGTGCCATGCTGGTGCGCTGCACCCACCAACTCGTCATCTAGCATTAGGTATATCTCCCAATGCTGTCCCTCCCCCCTCCCCCCACGCCACCACAGTCCCCGAAGTGTGATGTTCCCCTTCCTGTGTCCATGTGTTCTCATTGTTCAATTCCCACCTATGAGTGAGAATATGTGGTGTTTGGTTTTTTGTTCTTGCGATAGTTTACTGAGAACGATGATTTCCAATTTCATCCATGTCCCTACAAAGGATATGAACTCATCCTTTTTTATGGCTGCCTGGTATTCCATGGTGTATATGTGCCACATTTTCTTAATCCAGTCTATCACTGTTGGACATTTGGGTTGGTTCCAAGTCTTTGCTGTTGTGTATAATGCCGAAATAAACATACGTGTGCATGTGTCTTTATAGCAGCATGATTTATAGTCCTTTGGGTATATACCCAGTAATGGGATGGCTGGGTCAAATGGAATTTCTAGTTCTAGATCCCTGAGGAATCGCCACAGTGACCTCCACAAGGGTTGAACTAGTTTACAGTCCCACCAACAGTGTAAAAGTGTTCCTATTTCTCCACATCCTCTCCAGCACCTGTTGTTTCCTGACTTTTTAATGATTGCCATTCTATCTGGTGTGAGACGGTATCTCATTGTGGTTTTGATTTGCATTTCTCTCATGGCCAGTGATGGTGAGCATTTTTTCACGTGTTTTTGGCTGCATAAATGTCTTCTTTTGAGGAGTGTCTGTTCATGTCCTTCGCCCACTTTTTGATGGGGTTGTTTGGTGTTTTCTTGTAAATTTGTTGGAGTTCATTGTAGATTCTGGATATTAGCCCTTTGTCAGATGAGTAGGTTGCGAAAATTTTCTCCCATTTTGTAGGCTGCCTGTTCACTCTGATGGTAGTTTCCTTTGCTGTGCAGAAGCTCTTTAGTTTAATTAGATCCCATTTGTCAATTTTGGCTTTTGTTCCCATTGCTTTTGGTGTTTTAGACATGAAGTCCTTGCCCATGCCTATGTCCTGAATGGTATTGCCTAGGTTTTCTTCTAGGGTTTTTATGGTTTTAGGTCTAACGTTTAAGTCTTTAATCCATGTTGAGTTGATTTTTGTATAAGGTGTAAGGAAGGGATCCAGTTTCAGCTTTCTAAATGTGGCTAGCCAGTTTTCCCAGTACCATTTATTAAATAGGGAATCCTTTCTCCATTTCTTGTTTTTGTCAGGTTTGTCAAAGATCAGATAGTTGTAGATATGTGGCATTATTTCTGAAGGCTCTGTTCTGTTCCATTGATCTATATCTCTGTTTTGGTACCAGTACCATGCTGTTTGGGTTACTGTAGCCTTGTAGTATAGTTTGAAGTCAGGTAGCGTGATGCCTCCAGCTTTGTTCTTTTGGCTTAGGATTGACTTGGTGATGCGGGCTCTTTTTTGGTTCCATATGAACTTTAAAGTAGTTTTTTCCAATTCTGTGAAGAAAGTCATTGGTAACTTGATGGGGATGGCATTGAATCTGTAAATTACCTTGGGAAGGATGGCCATTTTCATGATATTGATTCTTCCTACCCATGAGCATGGAATGTTCTTCCATTTGTTTGTATCCTCTTTTATTTCCTTGAGCAGTGGTTTGTAGTTTTCTCCTTGAAGAGGTCCTTCACATCCCTTGTAAGTTGGATTCCTAGGTATTTTATTCTCTTTGAAGCAATTGTGAATGGGAGTTCACTCATGATTTGGCTCTCTGTTTGTCTGTTATTGATGTATAAGAATGCTTGTGATTTTTGTACATTGATGTTGTATCCTGAGACTTTGCTAAAGTTGCTTATCAGCTTAAGGAGATTTTGGGCTGAGACAATGGGGTTTTCCAGATATACTATCACGTCATCTGCAAACAGGGACAATTTGACTTCCTTTTCTCCTAATTGAATACCCTTGATTTCCTTCACTTTCCTAATTGCCCTGGCCAGAACTTCCAACACTATGTTGAATAGAAGTGGTGAGAGAGGGCATCCCTGTCTTGTGCCAGTTTTCAAAGTGAATGCTTCCAGTTTTTGCCCATTCAGTATGATATTGGCTGTGGGTTTGTCATAAATAGCTCTTATTATTTTGAGATACGACCCATCAATACCTAATTTATTGAGAGTTTTTAGCATGAAGGGTTGTTGAATTTTGTCAAAGGCCTTTTCTTCATGTATTGAGATAATCATGTGGTTTTTGACTTTGGTTCTGTTTATATGCTGGATTACATTTATTGATTTGCTTATATTGAACCAGGCTTGCATCCCAGGGATGAAGCCCACTTGATCATGGTGAATAAGCTGTTTGATGTGCTGCTGGATTCGGTTTGCCAGTAATTTATTGAGGATTTTTGCATCAATATTCATCAAGGATATTGGTCTAAAATTTTCTTTTTTGGTTGTGTCTCTGCCCAGCTTTGGTATCAGCATGATGCTGGCCTCATAAAATGAGTTAGGAAGGATTCCCTCTTTTTCTATTGATTGGAATAGTTTCTGAAGTAATGGTTCCAGTTCCTCCTTGTACCGCCGGTAGAATTCGGCTGTGAACCCATCTGATCTTGGACTCTTTTTGGTTGGTAAGCCATTGATTATTGCCGCAATTTCAGCTCCTGTTATTAGTCTATTCAGAGATTCAACTTCTTCCTGGTTTAGTCATGGGAGAGTGTATGTGTCCAGGAATTTACACCTTTCTTTTTTTTTTAATTTTTCTTCTTTTTATCATTATTATTATTATTATCATTATTATTATTATTATACTTTAGGCTCTATGGTACATGTGCGCAATGTGCAGGTAAGCTACATATGTATACATGTGCCATGCTGGTGCGCTGCACCCACCAACTCGTCATCTAGCATTAGGTATATCTCCCAATGCTGTCCCTCGCCCCTCCCCCCATCCCACAACAGTCCCCGAAGTGTGATGTTCCCCTTCCTGTGTCCATGTGTTCTCATTGTTCAATTCCCACCTATGAGTGAGAATATGTGGTGTTTGGTTTTTTGTTCTTGCGATAGTTTACTGAGAACGATGATTCCCAATTTCATCCATGTCCCTACAAAGGATATGAACTCATCATTTTTTATGGCTGCCTCGTATTCCATGGTGTATATGTGCCACATTTTGTTAATCCAGTCTATCATTGTTGGACATTTGGGTTGGTTCCAAGTCTTTGCTATTGTGTAAAATGCCGCAATAAACATACGTGTGCATGTGTCTTTATAGCAGCATGATTTATAGTCCTTTGGGTATATACCCAGTAATGGGATGGCTGGGTCAAATGGAATTTCTAGTTCTAGATCCCTGAGGAATCGCCACAGTGACCTCCACAAGGGTTGAACTAGTTTACAGTCCCACCAACAGTGTAAAAGTGTTCCTATTTCTCCACATCCTCTCCAGCACCTGTTGTTTCCTGACTTTTTAATGATTGCCATTCTATCTGGTGTGAGATGGTATCTCATTGTGGTTTTGATTTGCATTTCTCTCATGGCCAGTGATAGTGAGCATTTTTTCACGTGTTTTTTGGCTGCATAAATGTCTTCTTTTGAGGAGTGTCTGTTCATGTCCTTCGCCCACTTTTTGATGGGGTTGTTTGGTGTTTTCTTGTAAATTTGTTGGAGTGCATTGTAGATTCTGGATATTAGCCCTTTGTCAGATGAGTAGGTTGCGAAAATTTTCTTCCATGTTGTAGGTTGCCTGTTCACTCGGACGGTAGTTTCCTTTGCTGTGCAGAAGCTCTTTAGTTTAATTAGATCCCATTTGTCAATTTTGGCTTTTGTTGCCATTGCTTTTGGTGTTTTAGACATGAAGTCCTTGCCCATGCCTATGTCCTGAATGGTATTGCCTAGGTTTTCTTCTAGGGTTTTTATGGTTTTAGGTCGAACGTTTAAGTCTTTAATCCATGTTGAGTTGATTTTTGTATAAGGTGTAAGGAAGGGATCCAGTTTCAGCTTTCTACATGTGGCTAGCCAGTTTTCCCAGCACCATTTATTAAATAGGGAATCCTTTCTCCATTTCTTGTTTTTGTCAGGTTTGTCAAAGATCAGATAGTTGTAGATATGTGGCATTATTTCTGAAGGCTCTGTTCTGTTCCATTGATCTATATCTCTGTTTTGGTACCAGTACCATGCTGTTTGGGTTACTGTAGCCTTGTAGTATAGTTTGAAGTCAGGTAGCGTGATGCCTCCAGCTTTGTTCTTTTGGCTTAGGATTGACTTGGTGATGCGGGCTCTTTTTTGGTTCCATATGAACTTTAAAGTAGTTTTTTCCAATTCTGTGAAGAAAGTCATTGGTAACTTGATGGGGATGGCATTGAATCTGTAAATTACCTTGGGAAGGATGGCCATTTTCATGATATTGATTCTTCCTACCCATGAGCATGGAATGTTCTTCCATTTGTTTGTATCCTCTTTTATTTCCTTGAGCAGTGGTTTGTAGTTTTCTCCTTGAAGAGGTCCTTCACATCCCTTGTAAGTTGGATTCCTAGGTATTTTATTCTCTTTGAAGCAATTGTGAATGGGAGTTCACTCATGATTTGGCTCTCTGTTTGTCTGTTATTGATGTATAAGAATGCTTGTGATTTTTGTACATTGATGTTGTATCCTGAGACTTTGCTGAAGTTGCTTATCAGCTTAAGGAGATTTTGGGCTGAGACAATGGGGTTTTCTAGATATACTATCACGTCATCTGCAAACAGGGATAATTTGACTTCCTTTTCTCCTAATTGAATACCCTTGATTTCCTTCTCTTGCCTAATTGCCCTGGCCAGAACTTCCAACACTATGTTGAATAGAAGTGGTGAGAGAGGGCATCCCTGTCTTGTGCCAGTTTTCAAAGTGAATGCTTCCAGTTTTTGCCCATTCAGTATGATATTGGCTGTGGGTTTGTCATAAATAGCTCTTATTATTTTGAGATACGACCCATCAATACCTAATTTATTGAGAGTTTTTAGCATGAAGGGTTGTTGAATTTTGTCAAAGTCCTTTTCTTCATGTATTGAGATAATCATGTGGTTTTTGACTTTGGTTCTGTTTATATGCTGGATTACATTTATTGATTTGCGTATATTGAACCAGGCTTGCATCCCAGGGATGAAGCCCACTTGATCATGGTGAATAAGCTGTTTGATGTGCTGCTGGATTCGGTTTGCCAGTAATTTATTGAGGATTTTTGCATCAATATTCATCAAGGATATTGCTCTAAAATTCTCTTTTTTGGTTGTCTCTGCCCAGCTTTGGTATCAGCATGATGCTGGCCTCATAAAATGAGTTAGGAAGGATTCCCTCTTTCTCTATTGATTGGAATAGTTTCTGAAGTAATGGTTCCAGTTCCTCCTTGTACCTCCGGTAGAATTCGGCTGTGAACCCATCTGATCCTGGACTCTTTTTGGTTGGTAAGCCACTGATTATTGCCGCAATTTCAGCTGCTGTTATTAGTCTATTCAGAGATTCAACTTCTTCCTGGTTTAGTCATGGGAGAGTGTATGTGTCGAGGAATTTATACCTTTTTTTTTCTTTAATTTTTCTTCTTTTTATCATTATTATTATTATTATTATCATTATTATTATTATTATACTTTAGGCTCTATGGTACATGTGCGCAACATGCAGGTAAGCTACATATGTCTACATGTGCCATGCTGGTGCGCTGCACCCACCAACTCGTCATCTAGCATTAGGTATATCTCCCAATGCTGTCCCTCCCCCCTCCCCCCACGCCACCACAGTCCCCGAAGTGTGATGTTCCCCTTCCTGTGTCCATGTGTTCTCATTGTTCAATTCCCACCTATGAGTGAGAATATGTGGTGTTTGCTTTTTGTTCTTGCGATCGTTTACTGAGAACGATGATTTCCAATTTCATCCATGTCCCTACAAAGGATATGAACTCATCCTTTTTTATGGCTGCCTGGTATTCCATGGTGTATATGTGCCACATTTTCTTAATCCAGTCTATCACTGTTGGACATTTGGGTTGGTTCCAAGTCTTTGCTGTTGTGTATAATGCCGAAATAAACATACGTGTGCATGTGTCTTTATAGCAGCATGATTTATACTCCTTTGGGTATATACCCAGTAATGGGATGGCTGGGTCAAATGGAATTTCTAGTTCTAGATCCCTGAGGAATCGCCACAGTGACCTCCACAAGGGTTGAACTAGTTTACAGTCCCACCAACAGTGTAAAAGTGTTCCTATTTCTCCACATCCTCTCCAGCACCTGTTGTTTCCTGACTTTTTAATGATTGCCATTCTATCTGGTGTGAGATGGTATCTCATTGTGGTTTTGATTTGCATTTCTCTCATGGCCAGTGATGGTGAGCATTTTTTCACGTGTTTTTTCGCTGCATAAATTTCTTCTTTTGAGGAGTGTCTGTTCATGTCCTTCGCCCACTTTTTGATGGGGTTGTTTGGTGTTTTCTTGTAAATTTGTTGGAGTGCATTGTAGATTCTGGATATTAGCCCTTTGTCAGATAAGTAGGTTGCGAAAATTTTCTCCCATTTTGTAGGTTGCCTGTTCACTCTGACGGTAGTTTCCTTTGCTGTGCAGAAGCTCTTTAGTTTAATTAGATCCCATTTGTCAATTTTGGCTTTTGTTGCCATTGCTTTTGGTGTTTTAGACATGAACTCCTTGCCCATGCCTATGTCCTGAATGGTATTGCCTAGGTTTTCTTCTAGGGTTTTTATGGTTTTAGGTCTAACGTTTAAGTCTTTAATCCATGTTGAGTTGATTTTTGTATAAGGTGTAAGGAAGGGATCCAGTTTCAGCTTTCTAAATGTGGCTAGCCAGTTTTCCCAGTACCATTTATTAAATAGGGAATCCTTTCTCCATTTCTTGTTTTTGTCAGGTTTGTCAAAGATCAGATAGTTGTAGATATGTGGCATTATTTCTGAAGGCTCTGTTCTGTTCCATTGATCTATATCTCTGTTTTGGTACCAGTACCATGCTGTTTGGGTTACTGTAGCCTTGTAGTATAGTTTGAAGTCAGGTAGCGTGATGCCTCCAGCTTTGTTCTTTTGGCTTAGGATTGACTTGGTGATGCGGGCTCTTTTTTGGTTCCATATGAACTTTAAAGTAGTTTTTTCCAATTCTGTGAAGAAAGTCATTGGTAACTTGATGGGGATGGCATTGAATCTGTAAATTACCTTGGGAAGGATGGCCATTTTCATGATATTGATTCTTCCTACCCATGAGCATGGAATGTTCTTCCATTTGTTTGTATCCTCTTTTATTTCCTTGAGCAGTGGTTTGTAGTTTTCTCCTTGAAGAGGTCCTTCACATCCCTTGTAAGTTGGATTCCTAGGTATTTTATTCTCTTTGAAGCAATTGTGAATGGGAGTTCACTCATGATTTGGCTCTCTGTTTGTCTGTTATTGATGTATAAGAATGCTTGTGATTTTTGTACATTGATGTTGTATCCTGAGACTTTGCTAAAGTTGCTTATCAGCTTAAGGAGATTTTGGGCTGAGACAATGGGGTTTTCTAGATATACTATCACGTCATCTGCAAACAGGGACAATTTGACTTCCTTTTCTCCTAATTGAATACCCTTGATTTCCTTCACTTTCCTAATTGCCCTGGCCAGAACTTCCAACACTATGTTGAATAGAAGTGGTGAGAGAGGGCATCCCTGTCTTGTGCCAGTTTTCAAAGTGAATGCTTCCAGTTTTTGCCCATTCAGTATGATATTGGCTGTGGGTTTGTCATAAATAGCTCTTATTATTTTGAGATACGACCAATCAATACCTAATTTATTGAGAGTTTTTAGCATGAAGGGTTGTTGAATTTTGTCAAAGGCCTTTTCTTCATGTATTGAGATAATCATGTGGTTTTTGACTTTGGTTCTGTTTATATGCTGGATTACATTTATTGATTTGCTTATATTGAACCAGGCTTGCATCCCAGGGATGAAGCCCACTTGATCATGGTGAATAAGCTGTTTGATGTGCTGCTGGATTCGGTTTGCCAGTAATTTATTGAGGATTTTTGCATCAATATTCATCAAGGATATTGGTCTAAAATTTTCTTTTTTGGTTGTGTCTCTGCCCAGCTTTGGTATCAGCATGATGCTGGCCTCATAAAATGAGTTAGGAAGGATTCCCTCTTTTTCTATTGATTGGAATAGTTTCTGAAGTAATGGTTCCAGTTCCTCCTTGTACCGCCGGTAGAATTCGGCTGTGAACCCATCTGATCTTGGACTCTTTTTGGTTGGTAAGCCATTGATTATTGCCGCAATTTCAGCTCCTGTTATTAGTCTATTCAGAGATTCAACTTCTTCCTGGTTTAGTCATGGGAGAGTGTATGTGTCCAGGAATTTACACCTTTCTTTTTTTTTTAATTTTTCTTCTTTTTATCATTATTATTATTATTATCATTATTATTATTATTATACTTTAGGCTCTATGGTACATGTGCGCAACGTGCAGGTAAGCTACATATGTATACATGTGCCATGCTGGTGCGCTGCACCCACCAACTCGTCATCTAGCATTAGGTATATCTCCCAATGCTGTCCCTACCCCCTCCCCCCATGCCACCACAGTCCCCGAAGTGTGATGTTCCCCTTCCTGTGTCCATGTGTTCTCATTGTTCAATTCCCACCTATGAGTGAGAATATGTGGTGTTTGGTTTTTTGTTCTTGCGATAGTTTACTGAGAACGATGATTTCCAATTTCATCCATGTCCCTACAAAGGATATGAACTCATCATTTTTTATGGCTGCCTAGTATTCCATGGTGTATATGTGCCACATTTTCTTAATCCAGTCTATCGCTGTTGGACATTTGGGTTGGTTCCAAGTCTTTGCTATTGTGTATAATGCCGCAATAAACATACGTGTGCATGTGTCTTTATAGCAGCATGATTTATAGTCCTTTGGGTATATACCCAGTAATGGGATGGCTGGGTCAAATGGAATTTCTAGTTCTAGATCCCTGAGGAATCGCCACAGTGACCTCCACAAGGGTTGAACTAGTTTACAGTCCCACCAACAGTGTAAAAGTGTTCCTATTTCTCCACATCCTCTCCAGCACCTGTTGTTTCCTGACTTTTTAATGATTGCCATTCTATCTGGTGTGAGATGGTATCTCATTGTGGTTTTGATTTGCATTTCTCTCATGGCCAGTGATAGTGAGCATTTTTTCACGTGTTTTTTGGCTGCATAAATGTCTTCTTTTGAGGAGTGTCTGTTCATGTCCTTCGCCCACTTTTTGATGGGGTTGTTTGGTGTTTTCTTGTAAATTTGTTGGAGTGCATTGTAGATTCTGGATATTAGCCCTTTGTCAGATGAGTAGGTTGCGAAAATTTTCTTCCATGTTGTAGGTTGCCTGTTCACTCGGACGGTAGTTTCCTTTGCTGTGCAGAAGCTCTTTAGTTTAATTAGATCCCATTTGTCAATTTTGGCTTTTGTTGCCATTGCTTTTGGTGTTTTAGACATGAAGTCCTTGCCCATGCCTATGTCCTGAATGGTATTGCCTAGGTTTTCTTCTAGGGTTTTTATGGTTTTAGGTCGAACGTTTAAGTCTTTAATCCATGTTGAGTTGATTTTTGTATAAGGTGTAAGGAAGGGATCCAGTTTCAGCTTTCTACATGTGGCTAGCCAGTTTTCCCAGCACCATTTATTAAATAGGGAATCCTTTCTCCATTTCTTGTTTTTGTCAGGTTTGTCAAAGATCAGATAGTTGTAGATATGTGGCATTATTTCTGAAGGCTCTGTTCTGTTCCATTGATCTATATCTCTGTTTTGGTACCAGTACCATGCTGTTTGGGTTACTGTAGCCTTGTAGTATAGTTTGAAGTCAGGTAGCGTGATGCCTCCAGCTTTGTTCTTTTGGCTTAGGATTGACTTGGTGATGCGGGCTCTTTTTTGGTTCCATATGAACTTTAAAGTAGTTTTTTCCAATTCTGTGAAGAAAGTCATTGGTAACTTGATGGGGATGGCATTGAATCTGTAAATTACCTTGGGAAGGATGGCCATTTTCATGATATTGATTCTTCCTACCCATGAGCATGGAATGTTCTTCCATTTGTTTGTATCCTCTTTTATTTCCTTGAGCAGTGGTTTGTAGTTTTCTCCTTGAAGAGGTCCTTCACATCCCTTGTAAGTTGGATTCCTAGGTATTTTATTCTCTTTGAAGCAATTGTGAATGGGAGTTCACTCATGATTTGGCTCTCTGTTTGTCTGTTATTGATGTATAAGAATGCTTGTGATTTTTGTACATTGATGTTGTATCCTGAGACTTTGCTGAAGTTGCTTATCAGCTTAAGGAGATTTTGGGCTGAGACAATGGGGTTTTCTAGATATACTATCACGTCATCTGCAAACAGGGATAATTTGACTTCCTTTTCTCCTAATTGAATACCCTTGATTTCCTTCTCTTGCCTAATTGCCCTGGCCAGAACTTCCAACACTATGTTGAATAGAAGTGGTGAGAGAGGGCATCCCTGTCTTGTGCCAGTTTTCAAAGTGAATGCTTCCAGTTTTTGCCCATTCAGTATGATATTGGCTGTGGGTTTGTCATAAATAGCTCTTATTATTTTGAGATACGACCCATCAATACCTAATTTATTGAGAGTTTTTAGCATGAAGGGTTGTTGAATTTTGTCAAAGTCCTTTTCTTCATGTATTGAGATAATCATGTGGTTTTTGACTTTGGTTCTGTTTATATGCTGGATTACATTTATTGATTTGCGTATATTGAACCAGGCTTGCATCCCAGGGATGAAGCCCACTTGATCATGGTGAATAAGCTGTTTGATGTGCTGCTGGATTCGGTTTGCCAGTAATTTATTGAGGATTTTTGCATCAATATTCATCAAGGATATTGCTCTAAAATTCTCTTTTTTGGTTGTCTCTGCCCAGCTTTGGTATCAGCATGATGCTGGCCTCATAAAATGAGTTAGGAAGGATTCCCTCTTTCTCTATTGATTGGAATAGTTTCTGAAGTAATGGTTCCAGTTCCTCCTTGTACCTCCGGTAGAATTCGGCTGTGAACCCATCTGATCCTGGACTCTTTTTGGTTGGTAAGCCACTGATTATTGCCGCAATTTCAGCTGCTGTTATTAGTCTATTCAGAGATTCAACTTCTTCCTGGTTTAGTCATGGGAGAGTGTATGTGTCGAGGAATTTATACCTTTTTTTTTCTTTAATTTTTCTTCTTTTTATCATTATTATTATTATTATTATCATTATTATTATTATTATACTTTAGGCTCTATGGTACATGTGCGCAACGTGCAGGTAAGCTACATATGTCTACATGTGCCATGCTGGTGCGCTGCACCCACCAACTCGTCATCTAGCATTAGGTATATCTCCCAATGCTGTCCCTCCCCCCTCCCCCCACGCCACCACAGTCCCCGAAGTGTGATGTTCCCCTTCCTGTGTCCATGTGTTCTCATTGTTCATTTCCCACCTATGAGTGAGAATATGTGGTGTTTGCTTTTTGTTCTTGCGATCGTTTACTGAGAACGATGATTTCCAATTTCATCCATGTCCCTACAAAGGATATGAACTCATCCTTTTTTATGGCTGCCTGGTATTCCATGGTGTATATGTGCCACATTTTCTTAATCCAGTCTATCACTGTTGGACATTTGGGTTGGTTCCAAGTCTCTGCTGTTGTGTATAATGCCGAAATAAACATACGTGTGCATGTGTCTTTATAGCAGCATGATTTATACTCCTTTGGGTATATACCCAGTAATGGGATGGCTGGGTCAAATGGAATTTCTAGTTCTAGATCCCTGAGGAATCGCCACAGTGACCTCCACAAGGGTTGAACTAGTTTACAGTCCCACCAACAGTGTAAAAGTGTTCCTATTTCTCCACATCCTCTCCAGCACCTGTTGTTTCCTGACTTTTTAATGATTGCCATTCTATCTGGTGTGAGATGGTATCTCATTGTGGTTTTGATTTGCATTTCTCTCATGGCCAGTGATGGTGAGCATTTTTTCACGTGTTTTTTCGCTGCATAAATTTCTTCTTTTGAGGAGTGTCTGTTCATGTCCTTCGCCCACTTTTTGATGGGGTTGTTTGGTGTTTTCTTGTAAATTTGTTGGAGTGCATTGTAGATTCTGGATATTAGCCCTTTGTCAGATAAGTAGGTTGCGAAAATTTTCTCCCATTTTGTAGGTTGCCTGTTCACTCTGACGGTAGTTTCCTTTGCTGTGCAGAAGCTCTTTAGTTTAATTAGATCCCATTTGTCAATTTTGGCTTTTGTTGCCATTGCTTTTGGTGTTTTAGACATGAACTCCTTGCCCATGCCTGTGTCCTGAATGGTAATGCCTAGAGTTTCTTCTAGGGTTTTTATGGTTTTAGGTCTAACGTTTAAGTCTTTAATCCATGTTGAGTTGATTTTTGTATAAGGTGTAAGGAAGTGATACAGTTTCAGCTTTCTACATGTGGCTAGCCAGTTTTCCCAGCACCATTTATTAAATAGGGAATCCTTTCTCCATTTCTTGTTTTTGTCAGGTTTGTCAAAGATCAGATAGTTGTAGATATGTTGCATTATTTCTGAAGGCTCTGTTCTGTTCCATTGATCTATATCTCTGTTTTGGTACCAGTACCATGCTGTTTGGGTTACTGTAGCCTTGTAGTATAGTTTGAAGTCAGGTAGCGTGATGCCTCCAGCTTTGTTCTTTTGGCTTAGGATTGACTTGGTGATGCGGGCTCTTTTTTGGTTCCATATGAAATTTAAAGTAGTTTTTTCCAATTCTGTGAAGAAAGTCATTGGTAACTTGATGGGGATGGCATTGAATCTGTAAGTTACCTTGGGAAGGATGGCCATTTTCATGATATTGATTCTTCCTACCCATGAGCATGGAATGTTCTTCCATTTGTTTGTATCCTCTTTTATTTCCTTGAGCAGTGGTTTGTAGTTTTCTCCTTGAAGAGGTCCTTCACATCCCTTGTAAGTTGGATTCCTAGGTATTTTATTCTCTTTGAAGCAATTGTGAATGGGAGTTCACTCATGATTTGGCTCTCTGTTTGTCTGTTATTGATGTATAAGAATGCTTGTGATTTTTGTACATTGATGTTGTATCCTGAGACTTTGCTGAAGATGCTTATCAGCTTAAGGAGATTTTGGGCTGAGACAATGGGGTTTTCTAGATATACTATCACGTCATCTGCAAACAGGGACAATTTGACTTCCTTTTCTCCTAATTGAATACCCTTGATTTCCTTCTCTTGCCTAATTGCCCTGGCCAGAACCTCCAACACTATGTTGAATAGAAGTGGTGAGAGAGGGCATCCCTGTCTTGTGCCAGTTTTCAAAGTGAATGCTTCCAGTTTTTGCCCATTCAGTATGATATTGGCTGTGGGTTTGTCATAAATAGCTCTTATTATTTTGAGATACGACCCATCAATACCTAATTTATTGAGAGTTTTTAGCATGAAGGGTTGTTGAATTTTGTCAAAGGCCTTTTCTTCATGTATTGAGATAATCATGTGGTTTTTGACTTTGGTTCTGTTTATATGCTGGATTACATTTATTGATTTGCGTATATTGAACCAGGCTTGCATCCCAGGGATGAAGCCCACTTGATCATGGTGAATAAGCTGTTTGATGTGCTGCTGGATTCGGTTTGCCAGTAATTTATTGAGGATTTTTGCATCAATATTCATCAAGGATATTGGTCTAAAATTCTCTTTTTTGGTTGTGTCTCTGCCCAGCTTTGGTATCAGCATGATGCTGGCCTCATAAAATGAGTTAGGAAGGATTCCCTCTTTTTCTATTGATTGGAATAGTTTCTGAAGTAATGGTTCCAGTTCCTCCTTGTACCGCCGGTAGAATTCGGCTGTGAACCCATCTGATCTTGGACTCTTTTTGGTTGGTAAGCCATTGATTATTGCCGCAAATTCAGCTCCTATTATTAGTCTATTCAGAAATTCAACTTCTTCCTGGTTTAGTCATGGGAGAGTGTATGTGTCGAGGAATTTATACCTTTCTTTTTTTTTTTAATTTTTCTTCTTTTTATCATTATTATTATTATTATCATTATTATTATTATTATACTTTAGGCTCTATGGTACATGTGTGCAACGTGCAGGTAAGCTACATATGTATACATATGCCATGCTGGTGCGCTGCACCCACCAACTCGTCATCTAGCATTAGGTATATCTCCCAATGCTGTCCCTCCCCCCTCCCCCCACGCCACCACAGTCCCCGAAGTGTGATGCTCCCCTTCCTCTGTCCATGTGTTCTCATTGTTCAATTCCCACCTATGAGTGAGAATATGTGGTGTTTGGTTTTTTGTTCTTGCGATAGTTTACTGAGAACGATGATTTCCAATTTCATCCATGTCCCTACAAAGGATATGAACTCATCCTTTTTTATGGCTGCCTGGTATTCCATGGTGTATATGTGCCACATTTTCTTAATCCAGTCTATCACTGTTGGACATTTGGGTTGGTTCCAAGTCTTTGCTGTTGTGTATAATGCCGCAATAAACATACGTGTGCATGTGTCTTTATAGCAGCATGATTTATAGTCCTTTGGGTATATACCCAGTAATGGGATGGCTGGGTCAAATGGAATTTCTAGTTCTAGATCCCTGAGGAATCGCCACAGTGACCTCCACAAGGGTTGAACTAGTTTACAGTCCCACCAACAGTGTAAAAGTATTCCTATTTCTCCACATCCTCTCCAGCACCTGTTGTTTCCTGACTTTTTAATGATTGCCATTCTATCTGGTGTGAGATGGTATCTCATTGTGGTTTTGATTTGCATTTCTCTCATGGCCAGTGATGGTGAGCATTTTTTCACGTGTTTTTTGGCTGCATAAATGTCTTCTTTTGAGGAGTGTCTGTTCATGTCCTTCGCCCACTTTTTGATGGGGTTGTTTGGTGTTTTCTTGTAAATTTGTTGGAGAGCATTGTAGATTCTGGATATTAGCCCTTTGTCAGATGAGTAGGTTGCGAAAATTTTCTCCCATTTTGTAGGTTGCCTGTTCACTCTGACGGTAGTTTCCTTTGCTGTGCAGAAGCTCTTTAGTTTAATTAGATCCCATTTGTCAATTTTGGCTTTTATTGCCATTGCTTTTGGTGTTTTAGACATGAACTCCTTGCCAATGCCTATGTCCTGAATGGTATTGCCTAGGTTTTCTTCTAGGGTTTTTATGGTTTTAGGTCTAACGTTTAAGTCTTTAATCCATGTTGAGTTGATTTTTGTATAAGGTGTAAGGAAGGGATCCAGTTTCAGCTTTCTACATGTGGCTAGCCAGTTTTCCCAGCACCATTTATTAAATAGGGATTCCTTTCTCCATTTCTTGTTTTTGTCAGGTTTGTCAAAGATCAGATAGTTGTAGATATGTGGCATTATTTCTGACGGCTCTGTTCTGTTCCATTGATCTATATCTCTGTTTTGGTACCAGTACCATGCTGTTTGGGTTACTGTAGCCTTGTAGTATAGTTTGAAGTCAGGTAGCGTGATGCCTCCAGCTTTGTTCTTTTGGCTGAGGATTGACTTGGTGATGCGGGCTCTTTTTTGGTTCCATATGAACTTTAAAGAAGTTTTTTCCAATTCTGTGAAGAAAGTCATTGGTAACTTGGTGGGGATGGCATTGAATCTGTAAATTACCTTGGGAAGGATGGCCATTTTCATGATATTGATTCTTCCTACCCATGAGCATGGAATGTTCTTCCATTTGTTTGTATCCTCTTTTATTTCCTTGAGCAGTGGTTTGTAGTTTTCTCCTTGAAGAGGTCCTTCACATCCCTTGTAAGTTGGATTCCTAGGTATTTTATTCTCTTTGAAGCAATTGTGAATGGGAGTTCACTCATGATTTGGCTCTCTGTTTGTCTGTTATTGATGTATAAGAATGCTTGTGATTTTTGTACATTGATGTTGTATCCTGAGACTTTGCTGAAGTTGCTTATCAGCTTAAGGAGATTTTGGGCTGAGACAATGGGGTTTTCTAGATATACTATCACGTCATCTGCAAACAGGGACAATTTGACTTCCTTTTCTCCTAATTGAATACCCTTGATTTCCTTCTCTTGCCTAATTGCCCTGGCCAGAACTTCCAACACTATGTTGAATAGAAGTGGTGAGAGAGGGCATCCCTGTCTTGTGCCAGTTTTCAAAGTGAATGCTTCCAGTTTTTGCCCATTCAGTATGATATTGGCTGTGGGTTTGTCATAAATAGCTCTTATTATTTTGAGATACGACCCATCAATACCTAATTTATTGAGAGTTTTTAGCATGAAGGGTTGTTGAATTTTGTCAAAGGCCTTTACTTCATGTATTGAGATAATCATGTGGTTTTTGACTATGGTTCTGTTTATATGCTGGATTACATTTATTGATTTGCGTATATTGAACCAGCCTTGCATCCCAGGGATGAAGCCCACTTGATCATGTTGGATAAGCTGTTTGATGTGCTGCTGGATTCGGTTTGCCAGTAATTTATTGAGGATTTTTGCATCAATATTCATCAAGGATATTGGTCTGAAATTCTCTCTTTTGGTTGTGTCTCTGCCCAGCTTTGGTATCAGCATGATGCTGGCCTCATAAAATGAGTTAGGAAGGATTCCCTCTTTTTCTATTGATTGGAATAGTTTCTGAAGCAATGGTTCCAGTTCCTCCTTGTACCGCCGGTAGAATTCGGCTGTGAACCCATCTGATCCTGGACTCTTTTTGGTTGGTAAGCTATTGATTATTGCCGCAATTTAATCTCCTGTTATTAGTCTATTCAGAGATTCAACTTCTTCCTGGTTTAGTCATGGGAGAGTGTATGTGTCGAGGAATTTATACCTTTCTTTTTTTTTTAATTTTTCTTTTTTTTATCATTATTATTATTATTATTATCATTATTATTATTATTATACTTTAGGCTCTATGGTACATGTGCGCAACATGCAGGTAAGCTACATATGTATACATGTGCCATGCTGGTGCGCTGCACCCACCAACTCGTCATCTAGCATTAGGTATATCTCCCAATGCTGTCCCTCCCCCCTCCCCCGACGCCACCAGAGTCCCCGAAGTGTGATGTTCCCCTTCCTGTGTCCATGTGTTCTCATTGTTCAATTCCCACCTATGAGTGAGAATATGTGGTGTTTGGTTTTTTGTTCTTGCGATAGTTTACTGAGAACGATGATTTCCAATTTCATCCGTGTCCCTACAAAGGATATGAACTCATCATTTTTTATGGCTGCCTAGTATTCCATGGTGTATATGTGCCACATTTTCTTAATCCAGTCTATCACTGTTGGACATTTGGGTTGGTTCCAAGTCTTTGCTGTTGTGTATAATGCCGCAATAAACATACGTGTGAATGTGTCTTTATAGCAGCATGATTTATAGTCCTTTGGGTATATACCCAGTAATGGGATGGCTGGGTCAAATGGAATTTCTAGTTCTAGATCCCTGAGGAATCGCCACAGTGACCTCCACAAGGGTTGAACTAGTTTACAGTCCCACCAACAGTGTAAAAGTGTTCCTATTTCTCCACATCCTCTCCAGCACCTGTTGTTTCCTGACTTTTTAATGATTGCCATTCTATCTGGTGTGAGACGGTATCTCATTGTGGTTTTGATTTGCATTTCTCTCATGGCCAGTGATGGTGAGCATTTTTTCACGTGTTTTTGGCTGCATAAATGTCTTCTTTTGAGGAGTGTCTGTTCATGTCCTTCGCCCACTTTTTGATGGGGTTGTTTGGTGTTTTCTTGTAAATTTGTTGGAGTTCATTGTAGATTCTGGATATTAGCCCTTTGTCAGATGAGTAGGTTGCGAAAATTTTCTCCCATTTTGTAGGCTGCCTGTTCACTCTGATGGTAGTTTCCTTTGCTGTGCAGAAGCTCTTTAGTTTAATTAGATCCCATTTGTCAATTTTGGCTTTTGTTCCCATTGCTTTTGGTGTTTTAGACATGAAGTCCTTGCCCATGCCTATGTCCTGAATGGTATTGCCTAGGTTTTCTTCTAGGGTTTTTATGGTTTTAGGTCTAACGTTTAAGTCTTTAATCCATGTTGAGTTGATTTTTGTATAAGGTGTAAGGAAGGGATCCAGTTTCAGCTTTCTACATGTGGCTAGCCAGTTTTCAAAGTAACATTTATTAAATAGGGAATCCTTTCTCCATTTCTTGTTTTTGTCAGGTTTGTCAAAGATCAGATAGTTGTAGATATGTGGCATTATTTCTGAAGGCTCTGTTCTGTTCCATTGATCTATATCTCTGTTTTGGTACCATTACCATGCTGTTTGGGTTACTGTAGCCTTGTAGTATAGTTTGAAGTCAGGTAGCGTGATGCCTCCAGCTTTGTTCTTTTGGCTTAGGATTGACTTGGTGATGCGGGCTCTTTTTTGGTTCCATATGAACTTTAAAGTAGTTTTTTCCAATTCTGTGAAGAAAGTCATTGGTAACTTGATGGGGATGGCATTGAATCTGTAAATTACCTTGGGAAGGATGGCCATTTTCATGATATTGATTCTTCCTACCCATGAGCATGGAATGTTCTTCCATTTGTTTGTATCCTCTTTTATTTCCTTGAGCAGTGGTTTGTAGTTTTCTCCTTGAAGAGGTCCTTCACATCCCTTGTAAGTTGGATTCCTAGGTATTTTATTCTCTTTGAAGCAATTGCGAATGGGAGTTCACTCATGATTTGGCTCTCTGTTTGTATGTTATTGATGTATAAGAATGCTTGTGATTTTTGTACATTGATGTTGTATCCTGAGACTTTGCTGAAGTTGCTTATCAGCTTAAGGAGATTTTGGGCTGAGACAATGGGGTTTTCTAGATATACTATCACGTCATCTGCAAACAGGGACAATTTGACTTCCTTTTCTCCTAATTGAATACCCTTGATTTCCTTCACTTTCCTAATTGCCCTGGCCAGAACTTCCAACACTATGTTGAATAGAAGTGGTGAGAGAGGGCATCCCTGTCTTGTGCCAGTTTTCAAAGTGAATGCTTCCAGTTTTTGCCCATTCAGTATGATATTGGCTGTGGGTTTGTCATAAATAGCTCTTATTATTTTGAGATACGACCCATCAATACCTAATTTATTGAGAGTTATTAGCAGGAAGGGTTGTTGAATTTTATCAAAGGCCTTTTCTTCATGTATTGAGATAATCATGTGGTTTTTGACTTTGGTTCTCTTTATATGCTGGATTACATTTATTGATTTGCGTATATTGAACCAGCCTTGCATCCCAGGGATGAAGCCCACTTGATCATGGTGAATAAGCTGTTTGATGTGCTGCTGGATTCGGTTTGCCAGTAATTTATTGAGGATTTTTGCATCAATATTCAGCAAGGATATTGGTCTAAAATTCTCTTTTTTGGTTGTGTCTCTGCCCAGGTTTGGTATCAGCATGATGCTGGCCTCATAAAATGAGTTAGGAAGGATTCCCTCTTTTTCTATTGATTGGAATAGTTTCTGAAATAATGGTTCCAGTTCCTCCTTGTACCGCCGGTAGAATTCGGCTGTGAACCCATCTGATCTTGGACTCTTTTTGGTTGGTAAGCCATTGATTATTGCCGCAATTTCAGCTCCTGTTATTAGTCTATTCAGAGATTCAACTTCTTCCTGGTTTAGTCATGGGAGAGTGTATGTGTCGAGGAATTTATACCTTTCTTTTTTTTTTAATTTTTCTTCTTTTTATCATTATTATTATTATTATTATCATTATTATTATTATTATACTTTAGGCTCTATGGTACATGTGCGCAACGTGCAGGTAAGCTACATATGTATACATGTGCCATGCTGGTGCGCTGCACCCACCAACTCGTCATCTAGCATTAGGTATATCTCCCAATGCTGTCCCTACCGCCTCCCCCCACGCCACCACAGTACCCGAAGTGTGATGTTCCCCTTCCTGTGTCCATGTGTTCTCATTGTTCAATTCCCACCTATGAGTGAGAATATGTTGTGTTTGGTTTTTTGTTCTTGCGATAGTTTACTGAGAACTACGATTTCCAATTTCATCCATGTCCCTACAAAGTATATGAACTCATCATTTTTTATTGCTGCCTAGTATTCCATGGTGTATATGTGCCACATTTTCTTAATCCAGTCTATCACTGTTGGACATTTGGGTTGGTTCCAAGTCTTTGCTATTGTGTATAATGCCGCAATAAACATACGTGTGCATGTGTCTTTATAGCAGCATGATTTATAGTCCTTTGGGTATATACCCAGTAATGGGATGGCTGGGTCAAATGGAATTTCTAGTTCTAGATCCCTGAGGAATCGCCACAGTGACCTCCACAAGGGTTGAACTAGTTTACAGTCCCACCAACAGTGTAAAAGTGTTCCTATTTCTCCACATCCTCTCCAGCACCTGTTGTTTCCTGACTTTTTAATGATTGCCATTCTATCTGGTGTGAGATGGTATCTCATTGTGGTTTTGATTTGCATTTCTCTCATGGCCAGTGATAGTGAGCATTTTTTCACGTGCTTTTTGGCTGCATAAATGTCTTCTTTTGAGGAGTGTCTGTTCATGTCCTTCGCCCACTTTTTGATGGGGTTGTTTGGTGTTTTCTTGTAAATTTGTTGGAGTGCATTGTAGATTCTGGATATTAGCCCTTTGTCAGATGAGTAGGTTGCGAAAATTTTCTTCCAATTTGTAGGTTGCCTGTTCACTCGGACGGTAGTTTCCTTTGCTGTGCAGAAGCTCTTTAGTTTAATTAGATCCCATTTGTCAATTTTGGCTTTTGTTGCCATTGCTTTTGGTGTTTTAGACATGAACTCCTTGCCCATGCCTATGTCCTGAATGGTATTGCCTAGGTTTTCTTCTAGGGTTTTTATGGTTTTAGGTCTAACGTTTAAGTCTTTAATCCATGTTGAGTTGATTTTTGTATAAGGTGTAAGGAAGGGATCCAGTTTCAGCTTTCTACATGTGGCTAGCCAGTTTTCCCAGCACCATTTATCAAATAGGGATTCCTACCTCCATTTCTTGTTTTTGTCAGGTTTGTCAAAGATCAGATAGTTGTAGATATGTGGCATTATTTCTGACGGCTCTGTTCTGTTCCATTGATCTATATCTCTGTTTTGGTATCAGTACCATCCTGTTTGGGTTACTGTAGCCTTGTAGTATAGTTTGAAGTCAGGTAGCGTGATGCCTCCAGCTTTGTTCTTTTGGCTGAGGATTGACTTGGTGATGCGGGCTCTTTTTTGGTTCCATATGAACTTTAAAGTAGTTTTTTCCAATTCTGTGAAGAAAGTCATTGGTAACTTGGTGGGGATGGCATTGAATCTGTAAATTACCTTGGGAAGGATGGCCATTTTCATGATATTGATTCTTCCTACCCATGAGCATGGAATGTTCTTCCATTTGTTTGTATCCTCTTTTATTTCCTTGAGCAGTGGTTTGTAGTTTTCTCCTTGAAGAGGTCCTTCACATCCCTTGTAAGTTGGATTCCTAGGTATTTTATTCTCTTTGAAGCAATTGTGAATGGGAGTTCACTCATGATGTGGCTCTCTGTTTGTCTGTTATTGATGTATAAGAATGCTTGTGATTTTTGTACATTGATGTTGTATCCTGAGACTTTGCTGAAGTTGCTTATCAGCTTAAGGAGATTTTGGGCTGAGACAATGGGGTTTTCTAGATATACTATCACGTCATCTGCAAACAGGGACAATTTGACTTCCTTTTCTCCTAATTGAATACCCTTGATTTCCTTCTCTTGCCTAATTGCCCTGGCCAGAACTTCCAACACTATGTTGAATAGAAGTGGTGAGAGAGGGCATCCCTGTCTTGTGCTAGTTTTCAAAGTGAATCCTTCCAGTTTTTGGCCATTCAGTATGATATTGGCTGTGGGTTTGTCATAAATAGCTCTTATTATTTGGAGATACGACCCATCAATCCTAATTTATTGAGAGATTTTAGCATGAAGGGTTGTTGAATTTTGTCAAAGGCCTTTTCTTCATGTATTGAGATAATCATGTGGTTTTTGACTTTGGTTCTGTTTATATGCTGGATTACATTTATTGATTTGCGTATATTGAACCAGCCTTGCATCCCAGGGATGAAGCCCACTTGATCACGGTGGATAAGCTGTTTGATGTGCTGCTGGATTCGGTTTGCCAGTAATTTATTGAGGATTTTTGCATCAATATTCATCAAGGATATTGCTCTAAAATTCTCTTTATTGGTTGTGTCTCTGCCCAGCTTTGGTATCAGCATGATGCTGGCCTCATAAAATGAGTTAGGAAGGATTCCCTCTTTTTCTATTGATTGGAATAGTTTCTGAAGTAATGGTTAGAGTTCCTCCATGTACCTCTGGTAGAATTCGGCTGTGAACCCATCTGATCCTGGACTCTTTTTGGTTGGTAAGCCATTGATTATTGCCGCAATTTCAGCTCCTGTTATTAGTCTATTCAGAGATTCAACTTCTTCCTGGTTTAGTCATGGGAGAGTGTATGTGTCGAGGAATTTATACCTTTCTTTTTTTTTTAATTTTTCTTCTTTTTATCATTCTTATTATTATTATCATTATTATTATTATTATACTTTAGGCTCTATGGTACATGTGCGCAACGTGCAGGTAAGCTACATATGTATACATGTGCCATGCTGGTGCGCAGCACCCACCAACTCGTCATCTAGCATTAGGTATATCTCCCAATGCTGTCCCTCCCCCCTCCCCCCACGCCACCACAGTCCCCGAAGTGTGATGTTCCCCTTCCTGTCTCCATGTGTTCTCATTGTTCAATTCCCACCTATGAGTGAGAATATGTGGTGTTTGGTTTTTTGTTCTTGCCATAGTTTACTGAGAACGATGATTTCCAATTTCATCCATGTCCCTACAAAGGATATGAACTCATCATTTTTTATGGCTGCCTAGTATTCCATGGTGTATATGTGCCACATTTTCTCAATCCAGTCTATCACTGTTGGACATTTGGGTTGGTTCCAAGTCTTTGCTATTGTGTATAATGCCGCAATAAACATACGAGTGCATGTCTCTTTATAGCAGCGTGATTTATAGTCCCTTGGGTATATACCCAGCAATTGGATGGCTGGATCAAATGGAATTTCTAGTTCTAGATCCCTGAGGAATCGCCACAGTGACCTCCACAAGGGTTGAACTAGTTTACAGTCCCACCGACAGTGTAAAAGTGTTCCTATTTCTCCACATCCTCTCCAGCACCTGTTGTTTCCTGACTTTTTAATGATTGCCATTCTATCTGGTGTGAGATGGTATCTCATTGTGGTTTTGATTTGCATTTCTCTCATGGCCAGTGATGGTGAGCATTTTTTCACGTGTTTTTTGGCTGCATAAATGTCTTCTTTTGAGGAGTGTCTGTTCATGTCCTTTGCCCACTTTTTGATGGGGTTGTTTGGTGTTTACTTGTAAATTTGTTAGAGTGCATTGTAGATTCTGGATATTAGCCCTTTGTCAGATGAGTAGGTTGCGAAAATTTTCTCCCATTTTCTAGGTTGCCTGTTCACTCTGACGGGAGTTTCCTTTGCTGTGCAGAAGCTCTTTAGTTTAATTAGATCCCATTTGTCAATTTTAGCTTTTGTTGCCATTGCTTTTGGTGTTTTAGACATGAAGTCCTTGCCCATGCCTATGTCCTGAATGGTATTGCCTAGGTTTTCTTCTAGGGTTTTTATGGTTTTAGGTCTAACGTTTAAGTCTTTAATCCATCTCGAGTTGACTTTTGTATAAGGTGTAAGGAAGGGATCCAGTTTCAGCTTTCTACATGTGTCTAGCCAGTTTTCCCAGCACCATTTATTAAATAGGGAATCCTTTCTCCATTTCTTGTTTTTGTCAGGTTTGTCAAAGATCAGATAGTTGTAGATATGTGGCATTATTTCTGACGGCTCTGTTCTGTTCCATTGATCTATATCTCTGTTTTGGTACCAGTACCATGCTGTTTGGGTTACTGTAGCCTTGTAGTATAGTTTGAAGTCAGGTAGCGTGATGCCTCCAGCTTTGTTCTTTTGGCTTAGGATTGACTTGGTGATGCGGGCTCTTTTTTGGTTCCATATGAACTTTAAAGTAGTTTTTTCCAATTCTGTGAAGAAAGTCATTGGTAACTTGATGGGGATGGCATTGAATCTGTAAATTACCTTGGGAAGGATGGCCATTTTCATGATATTGATTCTTCCTACCCATGAGCATGGAATGTTCTTCCATTTGTTTGTATCCTCTTTTATTTCCTTGAGCAGTGGTTTGTAGTTTTCTCCTTGAAGAGGTCCTTCACATCCCTTGTAAGTTGGATTCCTAGGTATTTTATTCTCTTTGAAGCAATTGTGAATGGGAGTTCACTCATGATTTGGCTCTCTGTTTGTCTGTTATTGATGTATAAGAATGCTTGTGATTTTTGTACATTGATGTTGTATCCTGAGACTTTGCTGAAGTTGCTTATCAGCTTAAGGAGATTTTGGGCTGAGACAATGGGGTTTTCTAGATATACTATCACGTCATCTGCAAACAGGGACAATTTGACTTCCTTTTTTCCTAATTGAATACCCTTGATTTCCTTCTCTTGCCTAATTGCCCTGGCCAGAACTTCCAACACTATGTTGAATAGAAGTGGTGAGAGAGGGCATCCCTGTCTTGTGCCAGTTTTCAAAGTGAATGCTTCCAGTTTTTGCCCATTCAGTATGATTTTGGCTGTGGGTTTGTCATAAATAGCTCTTATTATTTTGAGATACGACCCATCAATACCTAATTTATTGAGAGTTTTTAGCATGAAGGGTTGTGGAATTTTGTCAAAGGCCTTTTCTTCATGTATTGAGATAATCATGTGATTTTTGACTTTGGTTCTGTTTATATGCTGGATTACATTTATTGATTTGCGTATATTGAACCAGCCTTGCATCCCAGGGATGAAGCCCACTTGATCACGGTGGATAAGCTGTTTGATGTGCTGCTGTGTTCGGATTGCCAGTAATTTATTGAGGATTTTTGCATCAATATTCATCAAGGATATTGCTCTAAAATTCTCTTTATTGGTTGTGTCTCTGCCCAGATTTGGAATCAGCATGATGCTGGCCTCATAAAATGAGTTAGGAAGGATTCCCTCTTTTTCTATTGATTGGAATAGTTTCTGAAGTAATGGTTCCAGTTCCTCCATGTACCTCTGGTAGAATTCGGCTGTGAACCCACCTGATCCTGGACTCTTTTTGGTTGGTAAGCTATTGATTATTGCCGCAATTTCAGCTCCTGTTATTAGTCTATTCAGAGATTCAACTTCTTCCTGGTTTAGTCATGGGAGAGTGTATGTCGAGGAATTTATACCTTTCTTTTTTTTTTCTTTTTTTTCTTTTTATCATTATTATTCTTCTTATTATTATCATTATTATTATTATTATACTTTAGGCTCTATGGTACATGTGCACAACGTGCAGGTAAGCTACATAAGTATACATGTGCCATGCTGGTGCGCTGCACCCACCAACTCGTCATCTAGCATTAGGTATATCTCCCAATGCTGTCCCTCCCCCCTCCCCCCACGCCACAACAGTCCCCGAAGTGTGATGTTCCCCTTCCTCTGTCCATGTGTTCTCATTGTTCAATTCCCACCTATGAGTGAGAATATGTGGTGTTTGGTTTTTTCTTCTTGTGATAGTTTACTGAGAACGATGATTTCCAATTTCATCCATGTCCCTACAATGGATATGAACTCATCATTTTTTATGGCTGCCTACTATTCCATGGTGTATATGTGCCACATTTTCTTAATCCAGTCTATAACTGTTGGACATTTGCGTTGGTTCCAAGTCTTTGCTGTTGTGTATAATGCCGCAATAAACATATGTGTGCATGTGTCTTTATAGCAGCATGATTTATAGTCCTTTGGGTATATACCCAGTAATGGGATGGCTGGGTCAAATGGAATTTCTTGTTCTAGATCCCTGAGGAATCGCCACAGTGACCTCCACAAGGGTTGAACTAGTTTACAGTCCCACCAACAGTGTAAAAGTGTTCCTATTTCTCCACATCCTCTCCAGCACCTGTTGTTTCCTGACTTTTTAATGATTGCCATTCCATCTGGTGTGAGACGGTATCTCATTGTGGTTTTGATTTGCATTTCTCTCATGGCCAGTGATGGTGAGCATTTTTTCACGTGTTTTTTGGCTGCATAAATGTCTTCTTTTGAGGAGTGTCTGTTCTTGTCCTTCACCCACCTTTTGATGGGGTTGTTTGGTGTTTTCTTGTAAGTTTGTTGGAGTGCATTGTAGATTCTGGATATTAGCCCTTTTTCCCATGAGTAGGTTGCGAAAATTTTCTCCCATTTTGTAGGTTGCCTGTTCACTCTGACGGTAGTTTCCTTTGCTGTGCAGAAGCTCTTTAGTTTAATTAGATCCCATTTGTCAATTTTGGCTTTTGTTGCCATTGCTTTTGGTGTTTTAGACATGAACTCCTTCCCCATGCCTATGTCCTGAATGGTATTGCCTAGGTTTTCTTCTAGGGTTTTTATGGTTTTAGGTCTAACGTTTAAGTCTTTCATCCATGTTGAGTTGATTTTTGTATAAGGTGTAAGGAAGGGATCCAGTTTCAGCTTTCTACATGTGGCTATCCTGTTTTCCCAGCACCATTTATTAAATAGGGATTCCTTTCTCCATTTCTTGTTTTTGTCAGGTTTGTCAAAGATCAGATAGTTGTAGATATGTGGCATTATTTCTGACGGCTCTGTTCTGTTCCATTGATCTATATCTCTGTTTTGGTACCAGTACCATGCTGTTTGGGTTACTGTAGCCTTGTAGTATAGTTTGAAGTCAGGTAGCGTGATGCCTCCAGCTTTTTTCTTTTGGCTTAGGATTGACTTGGTGATGCGGGCTCTTTTTTGGTTCCATATGAACTTTAAAGTAGTCTTTTTCAATTCTGTGAAGAAAGTCATTGGTAACTTGGTGGGGATGGCATTGAATCTGTAAATTACCTTGGGAAGGATGGCCATTTTCATGATATTGATTCTTCCTACCCATGAGCATGGATTGTTCTTCCATTTGTTTGTATCCTCTTTTATTTCCTTGAGCAGTGGTTTGTAGTTTTCTCCTTGAAGAGGTCCTTCACATCCCTTGTAAGTTGGATTCCTACGTATTTTATTCTCTTTGAAGCAATTGTGAATGGGAGTTCACTCATGATTTGGCTCTCTGTTTGTCTGTTATTGAGGTATAAGAATGCTTGTGATTTTTGTACATTGATGTTGTATCCTGAGACTTTGCTGAAGTTGCTTATCAGCTTAAGGAGATTTTGGGCTGAGACAATGGGGTTTTCTAGATATACTATCACGTCATCTGCAAACAGGGACAATTTGACTTCCTTTTCTCCTAATTGAATACCCTTGATTTCCTTCTCTTGCCTAATTGCCCTGGCCAGAACTTCCAACACTATTTTGAATAGAAGTGGTGAGAGAGGGCATCCCTGTCTTGTGCCAGTTTTCAAAGTGAATCCTTCCAGTTTTTGGCCATTCAGTATGATATTGGCTGTGGGTTTGTCATAAATAGCTCTTATTATTTGGAGATACGACCCATCAATCCTAATTTATTGAGAGATTTTAGCATGAAGGGTTGTTGAATTTTGTCAAAGGCCTTTTCTTCATGTATTGAGATAATCATGTGGTTTTTGACTTTGGTTCTGTTTATATGCTGGATTACATTTATTGATTTGCGTATATTGAACCAGCCTTGCATCCCAGGGATGAAGCCCACTTGATCACGGTGGATAAGCTGTTTGATGTGCTGCTGGATTCGGTTTGCCAGTAATTTATTGAGGATTTTTGCATCAATATTCATCAAGGATATTGCTCTAAAATTCTCTTTATTGGTTGTGTCTCTGCCCAGCTTTGGTATCAGCATGATGCTGGCCTCATAAAATGAGTTAGGAAGGATTCCCTCTTTTTCTATTGATTGGAATAGTTTCTGAAGTAATGGTTAGAGTTCCTCCATGTACCTCTGGTAGAATTCGGCTGTGAACCCATCTGATCCTGGACTCTTTTTGGTTGGTAAGCTATTGATTATTGCCGCAATTTCAGCTCCTGTTATTAGTCTATTCAGAGATTCAACTTCTTCCTGGTTTAGTCATGGGAGAGTGTATGTGTCGAGGAATTTATACCTTTCTTTTTTTTTTAATTTTTCTTCTTTTTATCATTCTTATTATTATTATCATTATTATTATTATGATACTTTAGGCTCTATGGTACATGTGCGCAACGTGCAGGTAAGCTACATATGTATACATGTGCCATGCTGGTGCGCAGCACCCACCAACTCGTCATCTAGCATTAGGTATATCTCCCAATGCTGTCCCTCCCCCCTCCCCCCACGCCACCACAGTCCCCGAAGTGTGATGTTCCCCTTCCTGTCTCCATGTGTTCTCATTGTTCAATTCCCACCTATGAGTGAGAATATGTGGTGTTTGGTTTTTTGTTCTTGCCATAGTTTACTGAGAACGATGATTTCCAATTTCATCCATGTCCCTACAAAGGATATGAACTCATCATTTTTTATGGCTGCCTAGTATTCCATGGTGTATATGTGCCACATTTTCTCAATCCAGTCTATCACTGTTGGACATTTGGGTTGGTTCCAAGTCTTTGCTATTGTGTATAATGCCGCAATAAACATACGAGTGCATGTCTCTTTATAGCAGCATGATTTATAGTCCCTTGGGTATATACCCAGCAACGGGATGGCTGGATCAAATGGAATTTCTAGTTCTAGATCCCTGAGGAATCGCCACAGTGACCTCCACAAGGGTTGAACTAGTTTACAGTCCCACCGACAGTGTAAAAGTGTTCCTATTTCTCCACATCCTCTCCAGCACCTGTTGTTTCCTGACTTTTTAATGATTGCCATTCTATCTGGTGTGAGATGGTATCTCATTGTGGTTTTGATTTGCATTTCTCTCATGGCCAGTGATGGTGAGCATTTTTTCACGTGTTTTTTGGCTGCATAAATGTCTTCTTTTGAGGAGTGTCTGTTCATGTCCTTTGCCCACTTTTTGATGGGGTTGTTTGGTGTTTCCTTGTAAATTTGTTAGAGTGCATTGTAGATTCTGGATATTAGCCCTTTGTCAGATGAGTAGGTTGCGAAAATTTTCTCCCATTTTGTAGGTTGCCTGTTCACTCTGACGGGAGTTTCCTTTGCTGTGCAGAAGCTCTTTAGTTTAATTAGATCCCATTTGTCAATTTTAGCTTTTGTTGCCATTGCTTTTGGTGTTTTAGACATGAAGTCCTTGCCCATGCCTATGTCCTGAATGGTATTGCCTAGGTTTTCTTCTAGGGTTTTTATGGTTTTAGGTCTAACGTTTAAGTCTTTAATCCATCTCGAGTTGACTTTTGTATAAGGTGTAAGGAAGGGATCCAGTTTCAGCTTTCTACATGTGTCTAGCCAGTTTTCCCAGCACCATTTATTAAATAGGGAATCCTTTCTCCATTTCTTGTTTTTGTCAGGTTTGTCAAAGATCAGATAGTTGTAGATATGTGGCATTATTTCTGACGGCTCTGTTCTGTTCCATTGATCTATATCTCTGTTTTGGTACCAGTACCATGCTGTTTGGGTTACTGTAGCCTTGTAGTATAGTTTGAAGTCAGGTAGCGTGATGCCTCCAGCTTTGTTCTTTTGGCTTAGGATTGACTTGGTGATGCGGGCTCTTTTTTGGTTCCGTATGAACTTTAAAGTAGTTTTTTCCAATTCTGTGAAGAAAGTCATTGGTAACTTGATGGGGATGGCATTGAATCTGTAAATTACCTTGGGAAGGATGGCCATTTTCATGATATTGATTCTTCCTACCCATGAGCATGGAATGTTCTTCCATTTGTTTGTATCCTCTTTTATTTCCTTGAGCAGTGGTTTGTAGTTTTCTCCTTGAAGAGGTCCTTCACATCCCTTGTAAGTTGGATTCCTAGGTATTTTATTCTCTTTGAAGCAATTGTGAATGGGAGTTCACTCATGATTTGGCTCTCTGTTTGTCTGTTATTGATGTATAAGAATGCTTGTGATTTTTGTACATTGATGTTGTATCCTGAGACTTTGCTGAAGTTGCTTATCAGCTTAAGGAGATTTTGGGCTGAGACAATGGGGTTTTCTAGATATACTATCACGTCATCTGCAAACAGGGACAATTTGACTTCCTTTTCTCCTAATTGAATACCCTTGATTTCCTTCTCTTGCCTAATTGCCCTGGCCAGAACTTCCAACACTATGTTGAATAGAAGTGGTGAGAGAGGGCATCCCTGTCTTGTGCCAGTTTTCAAAGTGAATGCTTCCAGTTTTTGCCCATTCAGTATGATTTTGGCTGTGGGTTTGTCATAAATAGCTCTTATTATTTTGAGATACGACCCATCAATACCTAATTTATTGAGAGTTTTTAGCATGAAGGGTTGTGGAATTTTGTCAAAGGCCTTTTCTTCATGTATTGAGATAATCATGTGATTTTTGACTTTGGTTCTGTTTATATGCTGGATTACATTTATTGATTTGCGTATATTGAACCAGCCTTGCATCCCAGGGATGAAGCCCACTTGATCACGTTGGATAAGCTGTTTGATGTGCTGCTGTGTTCGGTTTGCCAGTAATTTATTGAGGATTTTTGCATCAATATTCATCAAGGATATTGCTCTAAAATTCTCTTTATTGGTTGTGTCTCTGCCCAGATTTGGTATCAGCATGATGCTGGCCTCATAAAATGAGTTAGGAAGGATTCCCTCTTTTTCTATTGATTGGAATAGTTTCTGAAGTAATGGTTCCAGTTCCTCCATGTACCTCTGGTAGAATTCGGCTGTGAACCCACCTGATCCTGGACTCTTTTTGGTTGGTAAGCTATTGATTATTGCCGCAATTTCAGCTCCTGTTATTAGTCTATTCAGAGATTCAACTTCTTCCTGGTTTAGTCATGGGAGAGTGTATGTCGAGGAATTTATACCTTTCTTTTTTTTTTCTTTTTTTTCTTTTTATCGTTATTATTCTTATTAGTATTATCATTATTATTATTATTATACTTTAGGCTCTATGGTACATGTGCACAACGTGCAGGTAAGCTACATAAGTATACATGTGCCATGCTGGTGCGCTGCACCCACCAACTCGTCATCTAGCATTAGGTATATCTCCCAATGCTGTCCCTCCCCCCTCCCCCCACGCCACAACAGTCCCCGAAGTGTGATGTTCCCCTTCCTGTGTCCATGTGTTCTCATTGTTCAATTCCCACCTATGAGTGAGAATATGTGGTGTTTGGTTTTTTGTTCTTGTGATAGTTTACTGAGAACGATGATTTCCAATTTCATCCATGTCCCTACAAAGGATATGAACTCATCATTTTTTATGGCTGCCTAGTATTCCATGGTGTATATGTGCCACATTTTCTTAATCCAGTCTATCACTGTTGGACATTTGGGTTGGTTCCAAGTCTTTGCTGTTGTGTATAATGCCGCAATAAACATACGTGTGCATGTGTCTTTATAGCAGCATGATTTATAGTCCCTTGGGTATATACCCAGCAATGGGATGGCTGGATCAAATGGAATTTCTAGTTCTAGATCCCTGAGGAATCGCCACAGTGACCTCCACAAGGGTTGAACTAGTTTACAGTCCCACCGACAGTGTAAAAGTGTTCCTATTTCTCCACATCCTCTCCAGCACCTGTTGTTTCCTGACTTTTTAATGATTGCCATTCTATCTGGTGTGAGATGGTATCTCATTGTGGTTTTGATTTGCATTTCTCTCATGGCCAGTGATGGTGAGCATTTTTTCACGTGTTTTTTGGCTGCATAAATGTCTTCTTTTGAGGAGTGTCTGTTCATGTCCTTTGCCCACTTTTTGATGGGGTTTTTTGGTGTTTACTTGTAAATTTGTTAGAGTGCATTGTAGATTCTGGATATTAGCCCTTTGTCAGATGAGTAGGTTGCGAAAATTTTCTCCCATTTTGTAGGTTGCCTGTTCACTCTGACGGTAGTTTCCTTTGCTGTGCAGAAGCTCTTTAGTTTAATTAGATCCCATTTGTCAATTTTAGCTTTTGTTGCCATTGCTTTTGGTGTTTTAGACATGAAGTCCTTGCCCATGTCTATGTCCTGAATGGTATTGCCTAGGTTTTCTTCTAGGGTTTTTATGGTTTTAGGTCTAACGTTTAAGTCTTTAATCCATGTTGAGTTGACTTTTGTATAAGGTGTAAGGAAGGGATCCAGTTTCAGCTTTCTACATGTGGCTAGCCAGTTTTCCCAGCACCATTTATTAAATAGGGAATCCTTTCTCCATTTCTTGTTTTTGTCAGGTTTGTCAAGGATCAGATAGTTGTAGATTTGTGGCATTATTTCTGACGGCTCTGTTCTGTTCCATTGATCTATATCTCTGTTTTGGTACCAGTACCATGCTGTTTGGGTTACTGTAGCCTTGTAGTATAGTTTGAAGTCAGGTAGCGTGATGCCTCCAGCTTTGTTCTTTTGGCTTAGGATTGACTTGGTGATGCGGGCTCTTTTTTGGTTCCATATGAACTTTAAAGTAGTCTTTTTCAATTCTGTGAAGAAAGTCATTGGTAACTTGGTGGGTATGGCATTGAATCTGTAAATTACCTTGGGAAGGATGGCCATTTTCATGATATTGATTCTTCCTACCCATGAGCATGGAATGTTCTTCCATTTGTTTGTATCCTCTTTTATTTCCTTGAGCAGTGGTTTGTAGTTTTCTCCTTGAAGAGGTCCTTCACATCCCTTGTAAGTTGGATTCCTACGTATTTTATTCTCTTTGAAGCAATTGTGAATGGGAGTTCACTCATGATTTGGCTCTCTGTTTGTCTGTTATTGAGGTATAAGAATGCTTGTGATTTTTGTACATTGATGTTATATCCTGAGACTTTGCTGAAGTTGCTTATCAGCTTAAGGAGACTTTGGGCTGAGACAATGGGGTTTTCTAGATATACTATCACGTCATCTGCAAACAGGGAAAATTTGACTTCCTTTTCTCCTAATTGAATACCCTTGATTTCCTTCTCTTGCCTAATTGCCCTGGCCAGAACTTCCAACACTATGTTGAATAGAAGTGGTGAGAGAGGGCATCCCTGTCTTGTGCCAGTTTTCAAAGTGAATCCTTCCAGTTTTTGGCCATTCAGTATGATATTGGCTGTGGGTTTGTCATAAATAGCTCTTATTATTTGGAGATACGACCCATGAATACCTAATTTATTGAGAGATTTTAGCATGAAGGGTTGTTGAATTTTGTCAAAGGCCTTTTCTTCATGTATTGAGATAATCATGTGGTTTTTGACTTTGGTTCTGTTTATATGCTGGATTACATTTATTGATTTGCGTATATTGAACCAGCCTTGCATCCCGGGGATGAAGCCCACTTGATCACGGTGGATAAGCTGTTTGATATGCTGCTGGGTTCGGTTTGCCAGTAATTTATTGAGGATTTTTGCATCAATATTCATCAAGGATATTGCTCTAAAATTCTCTTTATTGGTTGTGTATCTGCCCAGCTTTCGTATCAGCATGATGCTGGCCTCATAAAATGAGTTAGGAAGGATTCCCTCTTTTTCTATTGATTGGAATAGTTTCTGAAGTAATGGTTAGAGTTCCTCCATGTACCTCTGGTAGAATTCGGCTGTGAACCCATCTGATCCTGGACTCTTTTTGGTTGGTAAGCTATTGATTATTGCCGCAATTTCAGCTCCTGTTATTAGTCTATTCAGAGATTCAACTTCTTCCTGGTTTAGTCATGGGAGAGTGTATGTGTCGAGGAATTTATACCTTTCTTTTTTTTTTAATTTTTCTTCTTTTTATCATTCTTATTATTATTATCATTATTATTATTATTATACTTTAGGCTCTATGGTACATGTGCGCAACGTGCAGGTTAGCTACATATGTATACATGTGCCATGCTGGTGCGCAGCACCCACCAACTCGTCATCTAGCATTAGGTATATCTCCCAATGCTGTCCCTCCCACCTCCCCCCACGCCACAACAGTCCCCGAAGTGTGATGTTCCCCTTCCTGTGTCCATGTGTTCTCATTGTTCAATTCCCAACTATGAGTGAGAATATGTGGTGTTTGGTTTTTTGTTCTTGCCATAGTTTACTGAGAACGATGATTTCCAATTTCATCCATGTCCCTACAAAGGATATGAACTCATCATTTTTTATGGCTGCCTAGTATTCCATGGTGTATATGTGCCACATTTTCTTAATCCAGTCTATCACTGTTGGACATTTGGGTTGGTTCCAAGTCTTTGCTATTGTGTATAATGCCGCAATAAACATACGTGTGCATGTGTCTTTATAGCAGCATGATTTATTGTCCCTTGGGTATATACCCAGCAATGGGATGGCTGGATCAAATGGAATTTCTAGATCTAGATCCCTGAGGAATCGCCACAGTGACCTCCACAAGGGTTGAACTAGTTTACAGTCCCACCGACAGTGTAAAAGTGTTCCTATTTCTCCACATCCTCTCCAGCACCTGTTGTTTCCTGACTTTTTAATGATTGCCATTCTATCTGGTGTGAGATGGTATCTCATTGTGGTTTTGATTTGCATTTCTCTCATGGCCAGTGATGGTGAGCATTTTTTCACGTGTTTTTTGGCTGCATAAATATCTTCTTTTGAGGACTGTCCGTTCATGTCCTTTGCCCACTTTTTGATGGGGTTGTTTGGTGTTTACTTGTAAATTTGTTAGAGTGCATTGTAGATTCTGGATATTAGCCCTTTGTCAGACGAGTAGGTTGCGAAAATTTTCTCCCATTTTGTAGGTTGCCTGTTCACTCTGACGGTAGTTTCCTTTGCTGTGCAGAAGCTCTTTAGTTTAATTAGATCCCATTTGTCAATTTTGGCTTTTGTTGCCATTGCTTTTGGTGTTTTAGACATGAAGTCCTTGCCCATGCCTATGTCCTGAATGGTATTGCCTAGGTTTTCATCTAGGGTTTTTATGGTTTTAGGTCTAACGTTTAAGTCTTTAATCCATCTCGAGTTGACTTTTGTATAAGGTGTAAGGAAGGGATACAGTTTCAGCTTTCTACATGTGTCTAGCCAGTTTTCCCAGCACCATTTATTAAATAGGGACTCCTTTCCCCATTTCTTGTTTTTGTCAGGTTTGTCAAAGATCAGATAGTTGTAGATATGTGGCATTATTTCTGACGGCTCTGTTCTGTTCCTTTGATCTATATCTCTGTTTTGGTACCAGTACCATGCTGTTTGGGTTACTGTAGCCTTGTAGTATAGTTTGAAGTCAGGTAGCGTGATGCCTCCAGCTTTGTTCTTTTGGCTTAGGATTGACTTGGTGATGCGGGCTCTTTTTTGGTTCCATATGAACTTTAAAGTAGTTTTTTCCAATTCTGTGTGGAAAGTCATTGGTAACTTGATGGGGATGGCATTGAATCTGTAAATTACCTTGGGAAGGATGGCCATTTTCATGATATTGATTCTTCCTACCCATGAGCATGGAATGTTCTTCCATTTGTTTGTATCCTCTTTTATTTCCTTGAGCAGTGGTTTGTAGTTTTCTCCTTGAAGAGGTCCTTCACATCCCTTGTAAGTTGGATTCCTAGGTATTTTATTCTCTTTGAAGCAATTTTGAATGGGAGTTCACTCATGATTTGGCTCTCTGTTTGTCTGTTATTGATGTATAAGAATGCTTGTGATTTTTGTACATTGATGTTGTATCCTGAGACTTTGCTGAAGTTGCTTATCAGCTTAAGGAGATTTTGGGCTGAGACAATGGGGTTTTCTAGATATACTATCACGTCATCTGCAAACAGGGACAATTTGACTTCCTTTTTTCCTAATTGAATACCCTTGATTTCCTTCTCTTGCCTAATTGCCCTGGCCAGAACTTCCAACACTATGTTGAATAGAAGTGGTGAGAGAGGGCATTCCTGTCTTGTGCCAGTTTTCAAAGTGAATGCTTCCAGTTTTTGCCCATTCAGTATGATATTGGCTGTGGGTTTGTCATAAATAGCTCTTATTATTTTGAGATACGACCCATCAATACCTAATTTATTGAGAGTTTTTAGCATGAAGGGTTGTGGAATTTTGTCAAAGGCCTTTTCTTCATGTATTGAGATAATCATGTGGTTTTTGACTTTGGTTCTGTTTATATGCTGGATTACATTTATTGATTTGTGTATATTGAACCAGCCTTGCATCCCGGGGATGAAGCCCACTTGATCACGGTGGATAGGCTGTTTGATGTGCTGCTGGGTTCGGTTTGCCAGTAATTTATTGAGGATTTTTGCATCAATATTCATCAAGGATATTGCTCTAAAATTCTCTTTATTGGTTGTGTCTCTGCCCAGATTTGGTATCAGCATGATGCTGGCCTCATAAAATGAGTTAGGAAGGATTCCCTCTTTTTCTATTGATTGGAATAGTTTCTGAAGTAATGGTTAGAGTTCCTCCATGTACCTCTGGTAGAATTCGGCTGTGAACCCATCTGATCCTGGACTCTTTTTGGTTGGTAAGCTATTGATTATTGCCGCAATTTCAGCTCCTGTTATTAGTCTATTCAGAGATTCAACTTCTTCCTGGTTTAGTCATGGGAGCGTGTATGTGTCGAGGAATTTATACCTTTCTTTTTTTTTTAATTTTTCTCCTTTTTATCATTCTCATTATTCTTATCATTATTATTATTATTATACTTTAGGCTCTATGGTACATGTGCGCAACGTGCAGGTAAGCTACATATGTATACATGTGCCATGCTGGTGCGCAGCACCCACCAACTCGTCATCTAGCATTAGGTATATCTCCCAATGCTGTCCCACCCCCCTCCCCCCACGCCACAACAGTCCCCGAAGTGTGATGTTCCCCTTCCTGTCTCCATGTGTTCTCATTGTTCAATTCCCACCTATGAGTGAGAATATGTGGTGTTTGTTTTTTTGTTCTTGCCATAGTTTACTGAGAACGATGATTTCCAATTTCATCCATGTCCCTACAAAGGATATGAACTCATCATTTTTTATGGCTGCCTAGTATTCCATGGTGTATATGTGCCACATTTTCTCAATCCAGTCTATCACTGTTGGACATTTGGGTTGGTTCCAAGTCTTTGCTATTGTGTATAATGCCGCAATAAACATACGTGTGAATGTGTCTTTATAGCAGCATGATTTATAGTCCCTTGGGTATATACCCAGCAATGGGATGGCTGGATCAAATGGAATTTCTAGTTCTAGATCCCTGAGGAATCGCCACAGTGACCTCCACAAGGGTTGAACTAGTTTACAGTCCCACCGACCGTGTAAAAGTGTTCCTATTTCTCCACATCCTCTCCAGCACCTGTTGTTTCCTGACTTTTTAATGATTGCCATTCTATCTGGTGTGAGATGGTATCTCATTGTGGTTTTGATTTGCATTTCTCTCATGGCCAGTGATGGTGAGCATTTTTTCACGTGTTTTTTGGCTGCATAAATGTCTTCTTTTGAGGAGTGTCTGTTCATGTCCTTCGCCCACTTTTTGATGGGGTTGTTTGGTGTTTTCTTGTAAATTTGTTGGAGTGCATTGTAGATTCTGGATATTAGCCCTTTGTCAGATGAGTAGGTTGCGAAAATTTTCTCCCATTTTGTAGGTTGCCTGTTCACTCTGACGGTAGTTTCCTTTGCTGTGCAGAAGCTCTTTAGTTTAATTAGATCCCATTTGTCAATTTTGGCTTTTGTTGCCATTGCTTTTGGTGTTTTAGACATGAACTCCTTGCCCATGCCTATGTCCTGAATGGTATTGCCTAGGTTTTCTTCTAGGGTTTTTATGGTTTTAGGTCTAACGTTTAAGTCTTTAATCCATCTTGAGTTCACTTTTGTATAAGGTGTAAGGAAGGGATCCAGTTTCAGCTTTCTACATGTGGCTAGCCAGTTTTCCCAGCACCATTTATTAAATAGGGGATCCTTTCTCCATTTCTTGTTTTTGTCAGGTTTGTCAAAGATCAGATAGTTGTAGATATGTGGCATTATTTCTGACGGCTCTGTTCTGTTCCATTGATCTATATCTCTGTTTTGGTACCAGTACCATGCTGTTTGGGTTACTGTAGCCTTGTAGTATAGTTTGAAGTCAGGTAGCGTGATGCCTCCAGCTTTGTTCTTTTGGCTTAGGATTGACTTGGTGATGCGGGCTCTTTTTTGGTTCCATATGAACTTTAAAGTAGTTTTTTCCAATTCTGTGAAGAATGTCATTGGTAACTTGATGGGGATGGCATTGAATCTGTAAATTACCTTGGGAAGGATGGCCATTTTCATGATATTGATTCTTCCTACCCATGAGCATGGAATGTTCTTCCATTTGTTTGTATCCTCTTTTATTTCCTTGAGCAGTGGTTTGTAGTTTTCTCCTTGAAGAGGTCCTTCACATCCCTTGTAAGTTGGATTCCTAGGTATTTTATTCTCTTTGAAGCAATTGTGAATGGGAGTTCACTCATGATTTGGCTCTCTGTTTGTCTGTTATTGATGTATAAGAATGCTTGTGATTTTTGTACATTGATGTTGTATCCTGAGACTTTGCTGAAGTTGCTTATCAGCTTAAGGAGATTTTGGGCTGAGACAATGGGGTTTTCTAGATATACTATCACGTCATCTGCAAACAGGGACAATTTGACTTCCTTTTTTCCTAATTGAATACCCTTGATTTCCTTCTCTTGCCTAATTGCCCTGGCCAGAACTTCCAACACTATGTTGAATAGAAGTGGTGAGAGAGGGCATCCCTGTCTTGTGCCAGTTTTCAAAGTGAATGCTTCCAGTTTTTGCCCATTCAGTATGATATTGGCTGTGGGTTTGTCATAAATAGCTCTTATTATTTTGAGATACGACCCATCAATACCTAATTTATTGAGAGTTTTTAGCATGAAGGGTTCTGGAATTTTGTCAAAGGCCTTTTCTTCATGTATTGAGATAATCATGTGATTTTTGACTTTGGTTCTGTTTATATGCTGGATTACATTTATTGATTTGCGTATATTGAACCAGCCTTGCATCCCAGGGATGAAGCCCACTTGATCACGGTGGATAAGCTGTTTGATGTGCTGCTGGGTTCGGTTTGCCAGTAATTTATTGAGGATTTTTGCATCAATATTCATCAAGGATATTGCTCTAAAATTCTCTTTATGGGTTGTGTCTCTGCACAGATTTGGTATCAGCATGATGCTGGCCTCATAAAATGAGTTAGGAAGGATTCCCTCTTTTTCTATTGATTGGAATAGTTTCTGAAGTAATGGTTCCAGTTCCTCCATGTACCTCTGGTAGAATTCGGCTGTGAACCCATCTGATCCTGGACTCTTTTTGGTTGGTAAGCTATTGATTATTGCCGCAATATCAGCTCCTATTATTAGTCTATTCAGAGATTCAACTTCTTCCTGGTTTAGTCATGGGAGAGTGTATGTCGAGGAATTTATACCTTTCTTTTTTCTTTTTTTTCTTTTTATCATTATTATTCTTGTTATTATTATCATTATTATTATTATTATACTTAGGCTCTATGGTACATGTGCACAACGTGCAGGTAAGCTACATAAGTATACATGTGCCATGCTGGTGCGCTGCACCCACCAACTCGTCATCTAGCATTTGGTATATCTCCCAATGCTGTCCCTCCCCCCTCCCCCCAAGCCACAACAGTCCCCGAAGTGTGATGTTCCCCTTCCTGTGTCCATGTGTTCTCATTGTTCAATTCCCACCTATGAGTGAGAATATGTGGTGTTTGGTTTTTTGTTCTTGTGATAGTTTACTGAGAACGATGATTTCCAATTTCATCCATGTCCCTACAAAGGATATGAACTCATCATTTTTTATGGCTGCCTAGTATTCCATGGTGTATATGTGCAAAATTTTCTTAATCCAGTCTATCACTGTTGGACATTTGGGTTGGTTCCAAGTCTTTGCTGTTGTGCATAATGCCGCAATAAACATATGTGTGCATGTGTCTTTATAGCAGCATGATTTATAGTCCTTTGGTTATATACCCAGTAATGGGATGGCTGGGTCAAATGGAATTTCTAGTTCTAGATCCCTGAGGAATCGCCACAGTGACCTCCACAAGGGTTGAACTAGTTTACAGTCCCACCAACAGTGTAAAAGTGTTCCTATTTCTCCACATCCTCTCCAGCACCTGTTGTTTCCTGACTTTTTAATGATTGCCATTCTATCTGGTGTGAGATGGTATCTCATTGTGGTTTTGATTTACATTTCTCTCATGGCCAGTGATGGTGAGCATTTTTTCACGTGTTTTTTGGCTGCATAAATGTCTTCTTTTGAGGAGTGTCTGTTCATGTCCTTCGCCCACTTTTTGATGGGGTTGTTTGGTGTTTTCTTGTAAGTTTGTTTGAGTGCATTGTAGATTCTGGATATTAGCCCTTTGTCAGATGAGTAGGTTGCGAAAATTTTCTCCCATTTTGTAGGTTGCCTGTTCACTCTGACGGTAGTTTCCTTTGCTGTGCAGAAGCTCTTTAGTTTAATTAGATCCCATTTGTCAATTTTGGCTTTTGTTGCCATTGCTTTTGGTGTTTTAGACATGAACACCTTCCCCATGCCTATGTCCTGAATGGTATTGCCTAGGTTTTCTTCTAGGGTTTTTGTGGTTTTAGGTCTAACATTTAAGTCTTTAATCCATGTTGAGTTGATTTTTGTATAAGGTGTAAGGAAGGGATCCAGTTTCAGCTTTCTACATGTGGCTAGCCAGTTTTCCCAGCACCATTTATTAAATAGGGATTCCTTTCTCCATTTCTTGTTTTTGTCAGGTTTGTCAAAGATCAGATAGTTGTAGATATGTGGCATTATTTCTGACGGCTCTGTTCTGTTCCATTGATCTATATCTCTGTTTTGGTACCAGTACCATGCTGTTTGGGTTACTGTAGCCTTGTAGTATAGTTTGAAGTCAGGTAGCGTGATGCCTCCAGCTTTGTTCTTTTGGCTTAGGATTGACTTGGTGATGCGGGCTCTTTTTTGGTTCCATATGAACTTTAAAGTAGTTTTTTTCAATTCTGTGAAGAAAGTCATTGGTAACTTGGTGGGGATGGCATTGAATCTGTAAATTACCTTGGGAAGTATGGCCATTTTCATGATATTGATTCTTCCTACCCATGAGCATGGAATGTTCTTCCATTTGTTTGTATCCTCTTTTATTTCCTTGAGCAGTGGTTTGTAGTTTTCTCCTTGAAGAGGTCCTTCACATCCCTTGTAAGTTGGATTCCTAGGTATTTTATTCTCTTTGAAGCAATTGTGAATGGGAGTTCACTCATGATTTGGCTCTCTGTTTGTCTGTTATTGATGTATAAGAATGCTTGTGATTTTTGTACATTGATGTTGTATCCTGAGACTTTGCTGAAGTTGCTTATCAGCTTAAGGAGATTTTGGGCTGAGACAATGGGGTTTTCTAGATATACTATCACGTCATCTGCAAACAGGGACAATTTGACTTCCTTTTCTCCTAATTGAATACCCTTGATTTCCTTCTCTTGCCTAATTGCCCTGGCCAGAACTTCCAACACTATGTTGAATAGAAGTGGTGAGAGAGGGCATCCCTGTCTTGTGCCAGTTTTCAAAGTGAATGCTTCCAGTTTTTGCCCATTCAGTATGATATTGGCTGTGGGTTTGTCATAAATAGCTCTTATTATTTTGAGATACGACCCATCAATACCTAATTTATTGAGAGATTTTAGCATGAAGGGTTGTTGAATTTTGTCAAAGGCCTTTTCTTCATGTATTGAGATAATCATGTGGTTTTTGACTTTGGTTCTGTTTATATGCTGGATTACATTTATTGATTTGCGTATATTGAACCAGCCTTGCATCCCAGGGATGAAGCCCAATTGATCACGGTGGATAAGCTGTTTGATGTGCTGCTGGATTCGGTTTGCCAGTAATTTATTGAGGATTTTTGCATCAATATTCATCAAGGATATTGCTCTAAAATTCTCTTTATTGGTTGTGTCTCTGCCCAGCTTTGGTATCAGCATGATGCTGGCCTCATAAAATGAGTTAGGAAGGATTCCCTCTTTTTCTATTGATTGGAATAGTTTCTGAAGTAATGGTTAGAGTTCCTCCATGTACCTCTGGTAGAATTCGGCTGTGAACCCATCTGATCCTGGACTCTTTTTGGTTGGTAAGCTATTGATTATTGCCGCAATTTCAGCTCCTGTTATTAGTCTATTCAGAGATTCAACTTCTTCCTGGTTTAGTCATGGGAGAGTGTATGTGTCGAGGAATTTATACCTTTCTTTTTTTTAATTTTTCTTCTTTTTATCATTCTTATTATTATTATCATTATTATTATTATTATACTTTAGGCTCTATGGTACATGTGCGCAACGTGCAGGTTAGCTACATATGTATACATGTGCCATGCTGGTGCGCAGCACCCACCAACTCGTCATCTAGCATTAGGTATATCTCCCAATGCTGTCCCTCCCCCCTCCCCCCACGCCACAACAGTCCCCGAAGTGTGATGTTCCCCTTCCTGTGTCCATGTGTTCTCATTGTTCAATTCCCAACTATGAGTGACAATATGTGGTGTTTGGTTTTTTGTTCTTGCCATAGTTTACTGAGAACGATGATTTCCAATTTCATCCATGTCCCTACAAAGGATATGAACTCATCATTTTTTATGGCTGCCTAGTATTCCATGGTGTATATGTGCCACATTTTGTTAATCCAGTCTATCACTGTTGGACATTTGGGTTGGTTCCAAGTCTTTGCTATTGTGTATAATGCCGCAATAAACATACGTGTGCATGTGTCTTTATAGCAGCATGATTTATTGTCCCTTGGGTATATACCCAGCAATGGGATGGCTGGATCAAATGGAATTTCTAGATCTAGATCCCTGAGGAATCGCCACAGTGACCTCCACAAGGGTTGAACTAGTTTACAGTCCCACCGACAGTGTAAAAGTGTTCCTATTTCTCCACATCCTCTCCAGCACCTGTTGTTTCCTGACTTTTTAATGATTGCCATTCTATCTGGTGTGAGATGGTATCTCATTGTGGTTTTGATTTGCATTTCTCTCATGGCCAGTGATGGTGAGCATTTTTTCACGTGTTTTTTGGCTGCATAAATGTCTTCTTTTGAGGACTGTCTGTTCATGTCCTTTGCCCACTTTTTGATGGGGTTGTTTGGTGTTTACTTGTAAATTTGTTAGAGTGCATTGTAGATTCTGGATATTAGCCCTTTGTCAGATGAGTAGGTTGCGAAAATTTTCTCCCATTTTGTAGGTTGCCTGTTCACTCTGACGGTAGTTTCCTTTGCTGTGCAGAAGCTCTTTAGTTTAATTAGATCCCATTTGTCAATTTTGGCTTTTGTTGCCATTGCTTTTGGTGTTTTAGACATGAACTCCTTGCCCATGCCTATGTCCTGAATGGTATTGCCTAGGTTTTCTTCTAGGGTTTTTATGGTTTTAGGTCTAACGTTTAAGTCTTTAATCCATCTTGAGTTCACTTTTGTATAAGGTGTAAGGAAGGGATCCAGTTTCAGCTTTCTACATGTGGCTAGCCAGTTTTCCCAGCACCATTTATTAAATAGGGGATCCTTTCTCCATTTCTTGTTTTTGTCAGGTTTGTCAAAGATCAGATAGTTGTAGATATGTGGCATTATTTCTGACGGCTCTGTTCTGTTCCATTGATCTATATCTCTGTTTTGGTACCAGTACCATGCTGTTTGGGTTACTGTAGCCTTGTAGTATAGTTTGAAGTCAGGTAGCGTGATGCCTCCAGCTTTGTTCTTTTGGCTTAGGATTGACTTGGTGATGCGGGCTCTTTTTTGGTTCCATATGAACTTTAAAGTAGTTTTTTCCAATTCTGTGAAGAAAGTCATTGGTAACTTGATGGGGATGGCATTGAATCTGTAAATTACCTTGGAAGGATGGCCATTTTCATGATATTGATTCTTCCTACCCATGAGCATGGAATGTTCTTCCATTTGTTTGTATCCTCTTTTATTTCCTTGAGCAGTGGTTTGTAGTTTTCTCCTTGAAGAGGTCCTTCACATCCCTTGTAAGTTGGATTCCTAGGTATTTTATTCTCTTTGAAGCAATTGTGAATGGGAGTTCACTCATGATTTGGCTCTCTGTTTGTCTGTTATTGATGTATAAGAATGCTTGTGATTTTTGTACATTGATGTTGTATCCTGAGACTTTGCTGAAGTTGCTTATCAGCTTAAGGAGATTTTGGGCTGAGACAATGGGGTTTTCTAGATATACTATCACGTCATCTGCAAACAGGGACAATTTGACTTCCTTTTCTCCTAATTGAATACCCTTGATTTCCTTCTCTTGCCTAATTGCCCTGGCCAGAACTTCCAACACTATGTTGAATAGAAGTGGTGAGAGAGGGCATCCCTGTCTTGTGCCAGTTTTCAAAGTGAATGCTTCCAGTTTTTGCCCATTCAGTATGATATTGGCTGTGGGTTTGTCATAAATAGCTCTTATTATTTTGAGATACGACCCATCAATACCTAATTTATTGAGAGATTTTAGCATGAAGGGTTGTTGAATTTTGTCAAAGGCCTTTTCTTCATGTATTGAGATAATCATGTGGTTTTTGACTTTGGTTCTGTTTATATGCTGGATTACATTTATTGATTTGCGTATATTGAACCAGCCTTGCATCCCAGGGATGAAGCCCACTTGATCACGGTGGATAAGCTGTTTGATGTGCTGCTGGATTCGGTTTGCCAGTAATTTATTGAGGATTTTTGCATCAATATTCATCAAGGATATTGCTCTAAAATTCTCTTTATTGGTTGTGTCTCTGCCCAGCTTTGGTATCAGCATGATGCTGGCCTCATAAAATGAGTTAGGAAGGATTCCCTCTTTTTCTATTGATTGGAATAGTTTCTGAAGTAATGGTTAGAGTTCCTCCATGTACCTCTGGTAGAATTCGGCTGTGAACCCATCTGATCCTGGACTCTTTTTGGTTGGTAAGCTATTGATTATTGCCGCAATTTCAGCTCCTGTTATTAGTCTATTCAGAGATTCAACTTCTTCCTGGTTTAGTCATGGGAGAGTGTATGTGTCGAGGAATTTATACCTTTCTTTTTTTTAATTTTTCTTCTTTTTATCATTCTTATTATTATTATCATTATTATTATTATTATACTTTAGGCTCTATGGTACATGTGCGCAACGTGCAGGTTAGCTACATATGTATACATGTGCCATGCTGGTGCGCAGCACCCACCAACTCGTCATCTAGCATTAGGTATATCTCCCAATGCTGTCCCTCCCCCCTCCCCCCACGCCACAACAGTCCCCGAAGTGTGATGTTCCCCTTCCTGTGTCCATGTGTTCTCATTGTTCAATTCCCAACTATGAGTGACAATATGTGGTGTTTGGTTTTTTGTTCTTGCCATAGTTTACTGAGAACGATGATTTCCAATTTCATCCATGTCCCTACAAAGGATATGAACTCATCATTTTTTATGGCTGCCTAGTATTCCATGGTGTATATGTGCCACATTTTGTTAATCCAGTCTATCACTGTTGGACATTTGAGTTGGTTCCAAGTCTTTGCTGTTGTGCATAATGCCGCAATAAACATATGTGTGCATGTGTCTTTATAGCAGCATGATTTATAGTCCTTTGGGTATATACCCAGTAATGGGATGGCTGGGTCAAATGGAATTTCTAGTTCTAGATCCCTGAGGAATCGCCACAGTGACCTCCACAAGGGTTGAACTAGTTTACAGTCCCACCAACAGTGTAAAAGTGTTCCTATTTCTCCACATCCTCTCCAGCACCTGTTGTTTCCTGACTTTTTAATGATTGCCATTCTATCTGGTGTGAGATGGTATCTCATTGTGGTTTTGATTTACATTTCTCTCATGGCCAGTGATGGTGAGCATTTTTTCACGTGTTTTTTGGCTGCATAAATGTCTTCTTTTGAGGAGTGTCTGTTCATGTCCTTCGCCCACTTTTTGATGGGGTTGTTTGGTGTTTTCTTGTAAGTTTGTTTGAGTGCATTGTAGATTCTGGATATTAGCCCTTTGTCAGATGAGTAGGTTGCGAAAATTTTCTCCCATTTTGTAGGTTGCCTGTTCACTCTGACGGTAGTTTCCTTTGCTGTGCAGAAGCTCTTTAGTTTAATTAGATCCCATTTGTCAATTTTGGCTTTTGTTGCCATTGCTTTTGGTGTTTTAGACATGAACACCTTCCCCATGCCTATGTCCTGAATGGTATTGCCTACGTTTTCTTCTAGGGTTTTTGTGGTTTTAGGTCTAACATTTAAGTCTTTAATCCATGTTGAGTTGATTTTTGTATAAGGTGTAAGGAAGGGATCCAGTTTCAGCTTTCTACATGTGGCTAGCCAGTTTTCCCAGCACCATTTATTAAATAGGGATTCCTTTCTCCATTTCTTGTTTTTGTCAGGTTTGTCAAAGATCAGATAGTTGTAGATATGTGGCATTATTTCTGACGGCTCTGTTCTGTTCCATTGATCTATATCTCTGTTTTGGTACCAGTACCATGCTGTTTGGGTTACTGTAGCCTTGTAGTATAGTTTGAAGTCAGGTAGCGTGATGCCTCCAGCTTTGTTCTTTTGGCTTAGGATTGACTTGGTGATGCGGGCTCTTTTTTGGTTCCATATGAACTTTAAAGTAGTTTTTTTCAATTCTGTGAAGAAAGTCATTGGTAACTTGGTGGGGATGGCATTGAATCTGTAAATTACCTTGGGAAGGATGGCCATTTTCATGATATTGATTCTTCCTACCCATGAGCATGGAATGTTCTTCCATTTGTTTGTATCCTCTTTTATTTCCTTGAGCAGTGGTTTGTAGTTTTCTCCTTGAAGAGGTCCTTCACATCCCTTGTAAGTTGGATTCCTAGGTATTTTATTCTCTTTGAAGCAATTGTGAATGGGAGTTCACTCATGATTTGGCTCTCTGTTTGTCTGTTATTGATGTATAAGAATGCTTGTGATTTTTGTACATTGATGTTGTATCCTGAGACTTTGCTGAAGTTGCTTATCAGCTTAAGGAGATTTTGGGCTGAGACAATGGAGTTTTCTAGATATACTATCACGTCATCTGCAAACAGGGACAATTTGACTTCCTTTTCTCCTAATTGAATACCCTTGATTTCCTTCTCTTGCCTAATTGCCCTGGCCAGAACTTCCAACACTATGTTGAATAGAAGTGGTGAGAGAGGGCATCACTGTCTTGTGCCAGTTTTCAAAGTGAATGCTTCCAGTTTTTGCCCTTTCAGAATGATATTGGCTGTGGGTTTGTCATAAATAGCTCTTATTATTTTGAGATACGACCCATCAATACCTAATTTATTGAGAGATTTTAGCATGAAGGGTTGTTGAATTTTGTCAAAGGCCTTTTCTTCATGTATTGAGATAATCATGTGGTTTTTGACTTTGGTTCTGTTTATATGCTGGATTACATTTATTGATTTGCGTATATTGAACCAGCCTTGCATCCCAGGGATGAAGCCCACTTGATCACGGTGGATAAGCTGTTTGATGTGCTGCTGGATTCGGTTTGCCAGTAATTTATTGAGGATTTTTGCATCAATATTCATCAAGGATATTGCTCTAAAATTCTCTTTATTGGTTGTGTCTCTGCCCAGCTTTGGTATCAGCATGATGCTGGCCTCATAAAATGAGTTAGGAAGGATTCCCTCTTTTTCTATTGATTGGAATAGTTTCTGAAGTAATGGTTAGAGTTCCTCCATGTACCTCTGGTAGAATTCGGCTGTGAACCCATCTGATCCTGGACTCTTTTTGGTTGGTAAGCTATTGATTATTGCCGCAATTTCAGCTCCTGTTATTAGTCTATTCAGAGATTCAACTTCTTCCTGGTTTAGTCATGGGAGAGTGTATGTGTCGAGGAATTTATACCTTTCTTTTTTTTTTAATTTTTCTTCTTTTTATCATTCTTATTATTATTATCATTATTATTATTATTATACTTTAGGCTCTATGGTACATGTGCGCAACGTGCAGGTAAGCTACATATGTATACATGTGCCATGCTGGTGCGCTGCACCCACCAACTCGTCATCTAGCATTAGGTCTATCTCCCAATGCTGTCCCTCGCCCCTCCCCCCACCCCACAACAGTCCCCGAAGTGTGATGATCCCCTTCCTGTGTCCATGTGTTTTCATTGTTCAATTCCCACCTATGAGTGAGAATATGTGGTGTTTGGTTTTTTGTTCTTGCGATAGTTTACTGAGAACCATGATTTCCAATTTCATCCATGTCCCTACAAAGGATATGAACTCATCATTTTTTATGGCTGCCTCGTATTCCATGGTGTATATGTGCCACATTTTCTTAATCCTGTCTATCATTGTTTTACATTTGGGTTGGTTCCAAGTCTTTGCTATTGTGTATAATGCCGCAATAAACATACGTGTGCGTGTGTCTTTATAGCAGCATGATTTATAGTCCTATGGGTATATACCCAGTAATGGGATGGCTGGGTCAAATGGAATTTCTTGTTCTAGATCCCTGAGGAATCGCCACAGTGACTTCCATAAGGGTTGAACTAGTTTACAGTCCCACCAACCGTGTAAAAGTGTTCCTATTTCTCCACATCCTCTCCAGCACCTGTTGTTTCCTGAGTTTTTAATGATTGCCATTCTAACTGGTGTGAGATGTTATCTCATTGTGGTTTTGATTTGCATTTCTCTCATGGCCAGTGATGGTGAGCATTTTTTCATGTGTTTTTTGGCTGCATAAATGTGTTCTTTTGAGGAGTGTCTCTTCATGTCCTTCGCCCACTTTTTGATGGGGTTGTTTGGTGTTTTCTTGTAAATTTGTTGGAGTTCATTGTAGATTCTGGATACTAGCCCTTTGTCAGATGAGTAGGTTGCGAAAATTTTCTCCCATTTTGTAGGTTGCCTGTTCACTCTGATGGTAGTTTCCATTGCTGTGCAGAAGCTCTTTAGTTTAATTAGATCCCATTTGTCAATTTTGGCTTTTGTTGCCATTGCTTTTGGTGTTTTAGACATGAAGTCCTTGCCCATGCCTATGTCCTGAATGGTACTGCCTAGGTTTTCTTCTAGGGTTTTTATGGTTTTAGGTCTAACGTTTAAGTCTTTAATCCATCTTGAGTTGATTTTTGTATAAGGTGTAAGGAAGGGATCCAGTTTCAGCTTTCTACATGTGGCTAGCCAGTTTTCCCAGCACCATTTATTAAATAGGGAATCCTTTCTCCATTTCTTGTTTTTGTCAGGTTTGTCAAAGATCAGATAGTTGTAGCTATGTGGCATTATTTCTGACGGCTCTGTTCTGTTCCCTTGATCTATATCTCTGTTTTGGTACCAGTACCATGCTGTTTTGGTTACTGTAGCCTTGTAGTATAGTTTGAAGTCTGGTAGCGTGATGCCTCCAGCTTTGTTCTTTTGGTTTAGGATTGACTTGGTGATGCGGGCTCGTTTTTGGTTCCATATGAACTTTAAAGTAGTTTTTTCCAATTCTGTGAAGTAAGTCATTGGTAACTTGATGGGGATGGCATTGAATCTGTAAATTACCTTGGGAAGGATGGTCATTTTCATGATATTGATTCTTCCTACCCATGATCATGGAATGTTCTTCCATTTGTTTGTATCCTCTTTTATTTCCTTGAGCAGTGGTTTGTGGTTTTCTCCTTGAAGAGGTCCTTCACATCCCTTGTAAGTTGGATTCCTAGGTATTTTATTCTCTTTGAAGCACTTGTGAAGGGGAGTTCACTCATGATTTGGCTCTCTGTTGGTCTGTTATTGATGTATAAGAATGCTTGTGATTTTTGTACATTGATTTTGTATCCTGAGACTTTGCTGAAGTTGCTTATCAGCTTAAGGAGATTTTGGGCTGAGACAATGGGGTTTTCTAGGTATACTATCACGTCATCTGCAAACAGGGACAATTTGACTTCCTTTTTTCCTAATTGAATACCCTTGATTTCCTTCTCTTGCCTAATTGCCCTGGCCAGAACTTCCAACACTATGTTGAATAGAAGTGGTGAGAGAGGGCATCCCTGTCTTGTGCCAGTTTCCAAAGTGAATGCTTCCAGTTTTTGCCCATTCAGTATGATATTGGCTGTGGGTTTGTCATAAATAGCTCTTATTATTTTGAGATACGACCCATCAATACCTAATTTATTGAGAGTATTTAGCATGAAGGGTTGTTGAATTTTGTCAAAGGCCTTTTCTTCGTGTATTGAGATAATCATGTGGTTTTTGACTTTGGTTCTGTTTATATGCTGGATTACATTTACTGATTTGCGTATATTGAACCAGCCTTGCATCCCAGGGATGAAGCCCACTTGATCATGGTGGATAAGCTGTTTGATGTGCTGCTGGATTCGGTTTGTCAGTAATTTATTGAGGATTTTTGCATCAATATTCATCAAGGGCATTGGTCTAAAATTCTCTTTTTTGGTTGTGTCTCTGCCCAGCTTTGGTATCAGCATGATCCTGGCCTCATAAAATGAGTTAGGAAGGATTCCCTCTTTTTCTATTGATTGGAATAGTTTCTGAAGTAATGGTTCCAGTTCCTCCTTGTACCTCTGGTAGATTTCGGCTGTGAACCCATCTGATCCTGGACTCTTTTTGGGTGGTAAGCTATTGATTATTGCCACAATTTCAGCTCCTGTTATTAGACTATTCAGAGGTTCAACTTCTTCCTGGTTTAGTCATGGGAGAGTGTATGTGTCGAGGAATTGATCCCTTTCTTTTGTTATTATAATTTTTTTTCTTTTTATCGTTATCATTATTATTATTATTATTATTATTATTATTATACTTTAGGCTCTATGGTACATGTGCGCAACCTGCAGGTAAGCTACATATGTATACATGTGTCATGCTGGTGCGCTGCACCCACCAACTCGTCATCTAGCATTAAGTATATCTCCCAATGCTGTCCCTCGCCCCTCCCCCCACCCCACAACAGTCCCCGAAGTGTGATGTTCCCCTTCCTGTGTCCATGTGTTTTCATTGTTCAATTCCCACCTATGAGTGAGAATATGTGGTGTTTGGTTTTTTGTTCTTGCGATAGTTTACTGAGAACGATGATTTCCAATTTCATCCATGTCCCTACAAAGGATATGAACTCATCCTTTTTTATGGCTGCCTCGTATTCCATGGTGTATATGTGCCACATTTTCTTAATCCAGTCTATCATTGTTGGACATTTGGGTTGGTTCCAAGTCTTTGCTATTGTGTATAATGCCACAACAAACATACGTGTGCATGTGTCTTTATAGCAGCATGATTTATAGTCCTTTGGGTATATACCCAGTAATGGGATGGCTGGGTCAAATGGAATTTCTAGTTCTAGATCCCTGAGGAATCGCCACAGTGACTTCCACAAGGGTTGAAATAGTTTACAGTCCCACCAACAGTGTTAAAGTGTTCCTATTTCTCCACATCCTCTCCAGTACCTGTTGTTTCCTGACTTTTTAATGATTGCCATTCTAACTGGTGTGAGATGGTATCTCATTGTGGTTTTGATTTGCATTTCTCTGATGGCCAGTGATGGTGAGCATTTTTTCATGTGTTTTTTGGCTGCATAAATGTCTTCTTTTGAGGAGTGTCTCTTCATGTCCTTCGCCCACTTTTTGATGGGGTTGTTTGGTGTTTTCTTGTAAATTTGTTGGAGTTCATTGTAGATTCTGGATATTAGCCCTTTGTCAGATGAGTAGGTTGCGAAAATTTTCTCCCATTTTTTAGGTTGCCTGTTCACTCTGATGGTAGTTTCCTTTGCTGTGCAGAAGCTCTTTAGTTTAATTAGATCCCATTTGTCAATTTTGGCTTTTGTTGCCATTGCTTTTGGTGTTTTAGACATGAAGTCCTTCCCCATGCCTATGTCCTGAATGGTACTGCCTAGGATTTCTTCTAGGGTTTTTATTTTTTTAGGTCTAACGTTTAAGTCTTTAATCCATCTTGAGTTGATTTTTGTATAAGGTGTAAGGAAGGGATCCAGTTTCAGCTTTCTACATGTGGCTAGCCAGTTTTCCCAGCACCATTTATTAAATAGTCAATCCTTTCTACATTTCTTGTTTTTGTCAGGTTTGTCAAAGATCAGATAGTTGTATATATGTGGCATTATTTCTGACGGCTGTGTTCTGTTCCCTTGATCTTATCTCTGTTTTGGTACCAGTACCATGCTGTTTTGGTTACTGTAGCGTTGTAGTATAGTTTGAAGTCTGGTAGCGTGATGCCTCCAGCTTTGTTCTTTTGGCTTAGGATTGACTTGGTGATGCGGGCTCTTTTTTGGTTCCATATGAACTTTAAAGTAGTTTTTTCCAATTCTGTGAAGAAAGTCATTGGTAACTTGAAGGGGATGGCATTGAATCTGTAAATTACCTTGGGAAGGATGGCCATTTTCATGATATAGATTCTTCCTACCCATGAGCATGGAATGTTCTTCCATTTGTTTGTATCCTCTTTTATTTCCTTGAGCAGTGGTTTGTGGTTTTCTCCTTGAAGAGGTCCTTCACATCTCTTGTAAGTTGGATTCCTAGGTATTTTATTCTCTTTGAAGCAATTGTGAATGGGAGTTCACTCATGATTTGGCTCTCTGTTTGTCTGTTATTGATGTATAAGAATGCTTTTGATTTTTGTACATTGATTTTGTATCCTGAGACTTTGCTGAAGTTGCTTATCAGTTTAAGGAGATTTTGGGCTGAGACAATGGGGTTTTCTAGATATACTATCACGTCATCTGCAAACAGGGACAATTTGACTTCCTTTTTTCCTAATTGAATACCCTTGATTTCCTTCTCTTGCCTAATTGCCCTGGCCAGAACTTCCAACACTATGTTGAATAGAAGTGGTGAGAGAGGGCATCCCTGTCTTGTGCCAGTTTTCAAAGTGAATGCTTCCAGTTTTTGCCCATTCAGTATGATATTGGCTGTGGGTTTGTCATAAATAGCTCTTATTATTTTGAGATACGACCCATCAATACCTAATTTATTGAGAGTTTTTAGCATGAAGGGTTGTGGAATTTTGTCAAAGGCCTTTTCTTCATGTATTGAGATAATCATGTGGTTTTTGACTTTGGTTCTGTTTATATGCTGGATTACATTTATTGATTTGCGTATATTGAACCAGCCTTGCATCCCAGGGATGAAGCCCACTTGATCATGGTGGATAAGCTGTTTGGTGTGCTGCTGGATTCGGTTTGCCAGTAATTTATTGTGGATTTTTGCATCAATATTCATCAAGGATATTGGTCTAAAATTCTCTTTTTTGGTTGTGTCTCTGCCCAGCTTTGGTACCAGCATGATGCTGGCCTCGTAAAATGAGTTAGGAAGGATTCCCTCTTTTTCTATTGATTGGAATAGTTTCTGAAGTAATGGTTCCAGTTCCTCCTTGTACCTCTCGTAGAATTCGGCTGTGGACCCATCTGATCCTGGACTCTTTTTGGTTGGTAAGCTATTGATTATTGCCACAATTTCAGCTCCTGTTATTAGCCTATTCAGAGATTCAACTTCTTCCTGGTTTAGTCATGGGAGAGTGTATGTGTCGAGGAATTTATCCCTTTCTTTTTTTTTTAATTTTTTTCTTTTTATCATTATTATGATTATTATCATTATGATTATTATAATTATTATTATTATACTTTAGGCTCTATGGTACATGTGCACAAGGTGCAGGTAAGCTACATATGTATACATGTGCCATGCTGGTGCGCTGCACATACCAACTCGTCATCTAGCATTAGGTATATCTCCCAATGCTGTCCCTCGCCCCTTCCCCCACCCCACAACAGTCCCCGAAGTGTGATGTTCCCCTTCCTGTGTCCATGTGTTCTCATTGTTCAATTCACACCTATGAGTGAGAATATGTGGTGTTTGGTTTTTTGTTCTTGCGATAGTTTACTGAGAATGATGATTTCCAATTTCATCCATGTCCCTACAAAGGATATGAACTCATCCTTCTTTATGGCTGCCTCGTATTCCATGGTGTATATGTGCCACATTTTCTTAATCCAGTCTATCATTATTGGACATTTGGGTTGGTTCCAAGTCTTTGCTATTGTGTATAATGCCGCAATAAACATACGTGTGCATGTGTCTTTATAGCAGCATGATTTATAGTCCTTTGTGTATATACCCAGTAATGGGATGGCTTGGTCAAATGGAATTTCTAGTTCTAGATCCCTGAGGAATCGCCACAGTGACTTCCACAAGGGTTGAACCAGGTAGAGTCGCACCAACCGTGTAAAAGTGTTCCTATTTCTCCACATCCTCTCCAGCACCTGTTGTTTCCTGACTTTTTAATGATTGCCATTCTAACTGGTTTGAGATGGTATCTCATCGTGGTTTTGATTTGCATTTCTCTGATGGCCAGTGATGGTGAGCATTTTTTCATGTGTTTTTTGGCTGCATAAATGTCTTCTTTTGAGGAGTGTCTGTTCATGTCCTTCGCCCACTTTTTGATGGGGTTGTTTGGTGTTTTCTTGTAAATTTGTTGGAGTTCATTGTAGATTCTGGATATTAGCCCTTTGTCAGATGAGTAGGTGGCGAAAATTTTCTCCCATTTTGTAGGTTGCCTGTTCACTCTGATGGTAGTTTCCATTGCTGTGCAGAAGCTCTTTAGTTTAATTAGATCCCATTTGTCAATTTTGGCTTTTGTTGCCATTGCTTTTGGTGTTTTAGACATGAAGTCCTTGCCCACGCCTATGTCCTGAATGGTACTGCCTAGGTTTTCTTCTAGGGTTTTTATGATTTTAGGTCTAACGTTTAAGTCTTTAATCCATCTTGAGTTTATTTTTGTATAAGGTGTAAGGAAGGGATCCAGTTTCAGCTTTCTACATGTGGCTAGCCAGTTTTCCCAGCACCATTTATTAAATAGGGAATCCTTTCTCCATTTCTTGTTTTTGTCAGGTTTGTCAAAGATCAGATAGTTGTAGATATGCGGCATTATTTCTGACGGCTCTGTTCTGTTCCCTTGATCTATATCTCTGTTTTGGTACCAGTACCATGCTGTTTTGGTTACTGTAGCCTTGTAGTATAGTTTGAAGTCAGGTAGCGTGATGCCTCCAGCTTTGTTCTTTTGGCTTGGGATTGACTTGGTGATGCGGGCTCTTTTTTGGTTCCATATGAACTTTAAAGTAGTTTTTTCCAATTCTGTGAAGAAAGTCATTGGTAACTTGATGGGGATGGCATTGAATCTGTAAATTACCTTGGGAAGGATGGCCATTTTCATGATATTGATTCTTCCTACCCATGAGCATGGAATGTTCTTCCATTTGTTTGTATCCTCTTTTATTTCCTTGAGCAGTGGTTTGTGGTTTTCTCCTTGAAGAGGTCCTTCACATCCCTTGTAAGTTGGATTCCTAGGTATTTTATTCTCTTTGAAGCAATTGTGAATGGGAGTTCAATCATGATTTGGCTCTCTGTTTGTCTGCTATTGATATATAAGAATGCTTGTCATTTTTGTACATTGATTTTGTATCCTGAGACTTTGCTGAAGTTGCTTATCAGCTTAAGGAGATTTTGGGCTGAGACAATGGGGTTTTCTAGATATACTATCACGTCATCTGCAAACAGGGACAATTTGACTTCCTTTTCTCCTAATTGAATACCCTTGATTTCCTTCTCTTGCCTAATTGCCCTGGCCAGAACATCCAACACTATGTTGAATAGAAGTGGTGAGAGAGGGCATCCCTGTCTTGTGCCAGTTTTCAAAGTGAATGCTTCCAGTTTTTGCCCATTCAGTATGATATTGGCTGTGGGTTTGTCATAAATAGCTCTTATTATTTTGAGATACGACCCATCAATACCTAATTTATTGAGAGTTTTTAGCATGAAGGGTTGTGGAATTTTGTCAAAGGCCTTTTCTTCATGTATTGAGATAATCATGTGGTTTTTGACTTTGGTTCTGTTTATATGCTGGATTACATTAATTGATTTGCGTATACTGAACCAGCCTTGCATCCCAGGGATGAAGCCCACTTGATCATGGTGGATAAGCTGTTTGATGTGCTGCTGGTTTCGGTTTGCCAGTAATAACTTGAGGATTTTTGCATCAATATTTATCAAGGATATTGGTCTAAAATTCTCTTTTTTGGTTGTGTCTCTGCCCAGCTTTGGTACCAGCATGATGCTGGCCTCGTAAAATGAGTTAGGAAGGATTCCCTCTTTTTCTATTGATTGGAATACTTTCTGAAGTAATGGTTCCAGTTCCTCCTTGTACCTCTCGTGGAATTCGGCTGTGGACCCATCTGATCCTGGACTCTTTTTGGTTGGTAAGCTATTGATTATTGCCACAATTTCAGCTCCTGTTATTAGACTATTCAGAGATTCAACTTCTTCCTGGTTTAGTCATGGGAGAGTGTATGTGTCGAGGAATTTATTCCTGTCTTTTTTTTTTAATTTTTTTTCTTTTTATCATTATTATGATTATTATCATTATGATTATTATTATTATTATCATTATACTTTAGGCTCTATGGTACATGTGCGCAACGTGCAGGTAAGCTACATATGTATACATGTGCCATGCTGGTGCGCTGCACCCACCAACTCGTCATCTAGCATTAGGTATATCTCCCAATGCTGTCCCTGGCCCCTCCCCCCACCCCACAACAGTCCCCGAAGTGTGATGTTCCCCTTCCTGTGTCCATGTGTTCTCATTGTTCAATTCACACCTATGAGTGAGAATATGTGGTGTTTGGTTTTTTGTTCTTGCGATAGTTTACTGAGAACGATGATTTCCAATTTCATCCATGTCCCTACAAAGGATATGAACTCATCCTTTTTTATGGCTGCCTAGTATTCCATGGTGTATATGTGCCACATTTTCTTAGTCCAGTCTATCATTATTGGACATTTGGGTTGGTTCCAAGTCTTTGCTATTGTGTATAATGCCGCAATAAACATACGTGTGCGTGTTTCTTTATAGCAGCATGATTTATAGTCCTTTGGGTATATACCCAGTAATGGGATGGCTTGGTCAAATGGAATTTCTAGTTCTAGATCCCTGAGGAATCGCCACAGTGACTTCCACAAGGGTTGAACTAGGTAGAGTCGCACCAACCGTGTAAAAGTGTTCCTATTTCTCCACATCCTCTCCAGCACCTGTTGTTTCCTGACTTTTTAATGATTGCCATTCTAACTGGTATGAGATGGTATCTCATCGTGGTTTTGATTTGCATTTCTCTAATGGCCAGTGATGGTGAGTATTTTTTCATGTGTTTTTTGGCTGCATAAATGTCTTCTTTTGAGGAGTGTCTGTTCATGTCCTTCGCCACTTTTTGATGGGGTTGTTTGGTGTTTTCTTGTAAATTTGTTGGAGTTCATTGTAGATTCTGGATATTAGCCCTTTGTCAGATGAGTAGGTTGCGAAAATTTTCTCCCATTTTGTAGGTTGCCTGTTCACTCTGATGGTAGTTTCCATTGCTGTGCAGAAGCTCTTTAGTTTAATTAGATCCCATTTGTCAATTTTGGCTTTTGTTGCCATTGCTTTTGGTGTTTTAGACATGAAGTCCTTGCCCACGCCTATGTCCTGAATGGTACTGCCTAGGTTTTCTTCTAGGGTTTTTATGATTTTAGGTCTAACGTTTAAGTCTTTAATCCATCTTGAGTTGATTTTTGTATAAGGTGTAAGGAAGGGATCCAGTTTCAGCTTTCTACATGTGGCTAGCCAGTTTTCCCAGCACCATTTATTAAATAGGGAATCCTTTCTCCATTTCTTGTTTTTGTCAGGTTTGTCAAAGATCAGATAGTTGTAGATATGCGGCATTATTTCTGACGGCTCTGTTCTGTTCCCTTGATCTATATCTCTGTTTTGGTACCAGTACCATGCTGTTTTGGTTACTGTAGCCTTGTAGTATAGTTTGAAGTCAGGTAGCGTGATGCCTCCAGCTTTGTTCTTTTGGCTTGGGATTGACTTGGTGATGCGGGCTCTTTTTTGGTTCCATATGAACTTTAAAGTAGTTTTTTCCAATTCTGTGAAGAAAGTCATTGGTAACTTGATGGGGATGGCATTGAATCTGTAAATTACCTTGGGAAGGATGGCCATTTTCATGATATTGATTCTTCCTACCCATGAGCATGGAATGTTCTTCCATTTGTTTGTATCCTCTTTTATTTCCTTGAGCAGTGGTTTGTGGTTTTCTCCTTGAAGAGGTCCTTCACATCCCTTGTAAGTTGGATTCCTAGGTATTTTATTCTCTTTGAAGCAATTGTGAATGGGAGTTCAATCATGATTTGGCTCTCTGTTTGTCTGCTATTGATATATAAGAATGCTTGTCATTTTTGTACATTGATTTTGTATCCTGAGACTTTGCTGAAGTTGCTTATCAGCTTAAGGAGATTTTGGGCTGAGACAATGGGGTTTTCTAGATATACTATCACGTCATCTGCAAACAGGGACAATTTGACTTCCTTTTCTCCTAATTGAATACCCTTGATTTCCTTCTCTTGCCTAATTGCCCTGGCCAGAACTTCCAACACTATGTTGAATAGAAGTGGTGAGAGAGGGCATCCCTGTCTTGTGCCAGTTTTCAAAGTGAATGCTTCCAGTTTTTGCCCATTCAGTATGATATTGGCTGTGGGTTTGTCATAAATAGCTCTTATTATTTTGAGATACGACCCATCAATACCTAATTTATTGAGAGTTTTTAGCATGAAGGGTTGTTGAATTTTGTCAAAGGCCTTTTCTTCATGTATTGAGATAATCATGTGGTTTTTGACTTTGGTTCTGTTTATATGCTGGATCACATTTATTGATTTGCGTATATTGAACCAGCCTTGCATCCCAGGGATGAAGCCCACTTGATCATGGTGGATAAGCTGTTTGATGTGCTGCTGGATTCGGTTTGTCAGTAATTTATTGAGGATTTTTGCATCAATATTCATCAAGGATATTGGTCTAAAATTCTCTTTTTTGGTTGTGTCTCTGCCCAGCTTTGGTATCAGCATGATCCTGGCCTCATAAAATGAGTTAGGAAGGATTCCCTCTCTTTCTATTGATTGGAATAGTTTCTGAAGTAATGGTTCCAGTTCCTCCTTGTACCTCTTGTAGAATTCGGCTGTGAACCCATCTGATCCTGGACTCTTTTTGGGTGGTAAGCTATTGATTATTGCCACAATTTCAGCTCCTGTTATTAGACTATTCAGAGGTTCAACTTCTTCCTGGTTTAGTCATGGGAGAGTGTATGTGTCGAAGAATTTATCCCTTTCTTTTTTTATTTTAATTTTTTTTCTTTTTATCATCATTATTATTATTATTATTAGTAGTAGTAGTATTAAACTTTAGGCTCTATGGTACATGTGCGCAACGTGCAGGTAAGCTACATATGTATACATGTGCCATGCTGGTGCGCTGCACCCACCAACTCGTCATCTAGCATTAGGTCTATCTCCCAATGCTGTCCCTCGCCCCTCCCCACACCCCACAACAGTCCCCGAAGTGTGATGTTCCCCTTCCTGTGTCCATGTGTTTTCATTGTTCAATTCCCACCTATGAGTGAGAATATGTGGTGTTTGGTTTTTTGTTCTTGCGATAGTTTACTGAGAACCATGATTTCCAATTTCATCCATGTCCCTACAAAGGATATGAACTCATCATTTTTTATGGCTGCCTCGTATTCCATGGTGTATATGTGCCACATTTTCTTAATCCAGTCTATCATTATTGGACATTTGGGTTGGTTCCAAGTCTTTGCTATTGTGTATAATGCCGCAATAAACATACGTGTGCATGTGTCTTTATAGCAGCATGATTTATAGTCCTTTGGGTATATACCCAGTAATGGGATGGCTTGGTCAAATGGAATTTCTAGTTCTAGATCCCTGAGGAATCGCCACAGTGACTTCCACAAGGGTTGAACTAGGTAGAGTCGCACCAACCGTTTAAAAGTGTTCCTATTTCTCCACATCCTCTCCAGCACCTGTTGTTTCCTGACTTTTTAATGATTGCCATTCTAACTGGTTTGAGATGGTATCTAATCGTGGTTTTGATTTGCATTTCTCTGATGGCCAGTGATGGTGAGCATTTTTTCATGTGTTTTTTGGCTGCATAAATGTCTTCTTTTGAGGAGTGTCTGTTCATGTCCTTCGCCCACTTTTTGATGGGGTTGTTTGGTGTTTTCTTGTAAATTTGTTGGAGTTCATTGTAGATTCTGGATATTAGCCCTTTGTCAGATGAGTAGGTTGCGAAAATTTTCTCCCATTTTGTAGGTTGCCTGTTCACTCTGATGGTAGTTTCCATTGCTGTGCAGAAGCTCTTTAGTTTAATTAGATCCCATTTGTCAATTTTGGCTTTTGTTGCCATTGCTTTTGGTGTTTTAGACATGAAGTCCTTGCCCACGCCTATGTCCTGAATGGTACTGCCTAGGTTTTCTTCTAGGGTTTTTATGATTTTAGGTCTAACGTTTAAGTCTTTAATCCATCTTGAGTTGATTTTTGTATAAGGTGTAAGGAAGGGATCCAGTTTCAGCTTTCTACATGTGGCTAGCCAGTTTTCCCAGCACCATTTATTAAATAGGGAATCCTTTCTCCATTTCTTGTTTTTGTCAGGTTTGTCAAAGATCAGATAGTTGTAGATATGCGGCATTATTTCTGACGGCTCTGTTCTGTTCCCTTGATCTATATCTCTGTTTTGGTACCAGTACCATGCTGTTTTGGTTACTGTAGCCTTGTAAAGTTTGAAGTCAGGTAGCGTGATGCCTCCAGCTTTGTTCTTTTGGCTTGGGATTGACTTGGTGATGCGGGCTCTTTTTTGGTTCCATATGAACTTTAAAGTAGTTTTTTCCAATTCTGTGAAGAAAGTCATTGGTAACTTGATGGGGATGGCATTGAATCTGTAAATTACCTTGGGAAGGATGGCCATTTTCATGATATTGATTCTTCCTACCAATGAGCATGGAATGTTCTTCCATTTGTTTGTATCCTCTTTTATTTCCTTGAGCAGTGGTTTGTGGTTTTCTCCTTGAAGAGGTCCTTCACATCCCTTGTAAGTTGGATTCCTAGGTATTTTATTCTCTTTGAAGCAATTGTGAATGGGAGTTCAATCATGATTTGGCTCTCTGTTTGTCTGCTATTGATATATAAGAATGCTTGTCATTTTTGTACATTGATTTTGTATCCTGAGACTTTGCTGAAGTTGCTTATCAGCTTAAGGAGATTTTGGGCTGAGACAATGGGGTTTTCTAGATATACTATCACGTCATCTGCAAACAGGGACAATTTGACTTCCTTTTCTCCTAATTGAATACCCTTGATTTCCTTCTCTTGCCTAATTGCCCTGGCCAGAACTTCCAACACTATGTTGAATAGAAGTGGTGAGAGAGGGCATCCCTGTCTTGTGCCAGTTTTCAAAGTGAATGCTTCCAGTTTTTGCCCATTCAGTATGATATTGGCTGTGGGTTTGTCATAAATAGCTCTTATTATTTTGAGATACGACCCATCAATACCTAATTTATTGAGAGTTTTTAGCATGAAGGGTTGTTGAATTTTCTCAAAGGCCTTTTCTTCATGTATTGAGATAATCATGTGGTTTTTGACTTTGGTTCTGTTTATATGCTGGATTACATTTATTGATTTGCGTATATTGAACCAGCCTTGCATCCCAGGGATGAAGCCCACTTGATCATGGTGGATAAGCTGTTTGATGTGCTGCTGGATTCGGTTTGTCAGTAATTTATTGAGGATTTTTGCATCAATATTCATCAAGGGTATTGGTCTAAAATTCTCTTTTTTGGTTGTGTCTCTGCCCAGCTTTGGTATCAGCATGATCCTGGCCTCATAAAATGAGTTAGGAAGGATTCCCTCTTTTTCTATTGATTGGAATAGTTTCTGAAGTAATGGTTCCAGTTCCTCCTTGTACCTCTGGTAGATTTCGGCTGTGAACCCATCTGATCCTGGACTCTTTTTGGGTGGTAAGCTATTGATTATTGCCACAATTTCAGCTCCTGTTATTAGACTATTCAGAGGTTCAACTTCTTCCTGTTTAGTCATGGGAGAGTGTATGTGTCGAGGAATTGATCCCTTTCTTTGTTATTTTAATTTTTTTTCTTTTTATCCTTATCATTATTATTATTATTATTATTTTTATTATTATTATACTTTAGGCTCTATGGTACATGTGCGCAACGTGCAGGTAAGCTACATATGTATACATGTGCCATGCTGGTGCGGTGCACCCACCAACTCGTCATCTAGCATTAGGTATATCTCCCAATGCTGTCCCTCGCCCCTCCCCCCACCCCACAACAGTCCCCGAAGTGTGATGTTCCCCTTCCTGTGTCCATGTGTTCTCATTGTTCAATTCACACCTATGAGTGAGAATATGTGGTGTTTGGTTTTTTGTTCTTGCGATAGTTTACTGAGAACGATGATTTCCAATTTCATCCATGTCCCTACAAAGGATATGAACTCATCCTTTTTTATGGCTGCCTAGTATTCCATGTTGTATATGTGCCACATTTTCTTAATCCAGTCTATCACTGTTGGACATTTGGGTTGGTTCCAAGTCTTTGCTATTGTGTATAATGCCGCAATAAACATACTTGTGCGTGTGTCTTTATAGCAGCATGATTTATAGTCCTTTGGGTATATACCCAGTAATGGGATGGCTGGGTCAAATGGAATTTCTAGTTCTAGATCCCTGAGGAATCGCCACAGTGACTTCCACAAGGGTTGAACTAGTTTACAGTCCCACCAACCGTGTAAAAGTGTTCCTATTTCTCCACATCCTCTCCAGCACCTGTTGTTTCCTGAGTATTTAATGATTGCCATTCTAACTGGTGTGAGATGGTATCTCATTGTTGTTTTGATTTGCATTTCTCTGATGGCCAGTGATGGTGAGCATTTTTTCATGTGTTTTTTGGCTGCATAAATGTCTTCTTTTGAGGAGTGTCTGTTCATGTCCTTCGCCCACTTTTTGATGGGGTTGTTTGGTGTTTTCTTGTAAATTTGTTGGAGTTCATTGTAGATTCTGGATAGTAGCCCTTTGTCAGATGAGTAGGTTGCGAAAATTTTCTCCCATTTTGTAGGTTGCCTGTTCACTCTGATGGTAGTTTCCTTTGCTGTGCAGAAGCTCTTTAGTTTAATTAGATCCCATTTGTCAATTTTGGCTTTTGTTGCCATTACTTTTGGTGTTTTAGACATGAAGTCCTTGCCCACGCCTATGTCCTGAATGGTACTGCCTAGGTTTTCTTCTAGCTTTTTTATTTTTTTAGGTCTAACGTTTAAGTCTTTAATCCATCTTGAGTTGATTTTTGTATAAGGTGTAAGGAAGGGATCCAGTTTCAGCTTTCTACATGTGGCTAGCCAGTTTTCCCAGCACCATTTATTAAATAGTCAATCCTATCTACATTTCTTGTTTTTGTCAGGTTTGTCAAAGATCAGATAGTTGTATATATGTGGCATTATTTCTGACGGCTGTGTTCTGTTCCCTTGATCTTATCTCTGTTTTGGTACCAGTACCATGCTGTTTTGGTTACTGTAGCCTTGTAGTATAGTTGGAAGTCTGGTAGCGTGATGCCTCCAGCTTTGTTCTTTTGGCTTAGGATTGACTTGGTGATGCGGGCTCTTTTTTGGTTCCATATGAACTTCAAAGTAGTTTTTTCCAATTCTGAGAAGAAAGTCATTGGTAACTTGATGGGGATGGCATTGAATCTGTAAATTACCTTGGGAAGGATGGCCATTTTCACGATATTGATTCTTCCTACCCATGAGCATGGAATGTTCTTCCATTTGTTTGTATCCTCTTTTATTTCCTTGAGCAGTGGTTTGTGGTTTTCTCCTTGAAGAGGTCCTTCACATCCCTTGTAAGTTGGATTCCTAGGTATTTTATTCTCTTTGAAGCAATTGTGAATGGGAGTTCACTCATGATTTGGCTCTCTGTTTGTCTGTTATTGATGTATAAGAATGCTTGTGATTTTTGTACATTGATTTTGTATCCTGAGACTTTGCTGAAGTTGCTTATCAGCTTAAGGAGATTTTGGGCTGAGACAATGGGGTTTTCTAGATATACTATCACGTCATCTGCAAACAGGGACAATTTGACTTCCTTTTTTCCTAATTGAATACCCTTGATTTCCTTCTCTTGCCTAATTGCCCTGGCCAGAACTTCCAACACTATGTTGAGTAGAAGTGGTGAGAGAGGGCATCCCTGTCTTGTGCCAGTTTTCAAAGTGAATGCTTCCAGTTTTTGCCCATTCAGTATGATATTGGCTGTGGGTTTGTCATAAATAGCTCTTATTATTTTGAGATACGACCCATCAATACCTAATTTATTGAGAGTTTTTAGCATGAAGGGTTGTGGAATTTTGTCAAAGGCCTTTTCTTCCTGTATTGAGACAATCATGTGGTTTTTGACTTTGGTTCTGTTTATATGCTGGATAACATTTATTGATTTGCGTATATTGAACCAGCCTTGCATCCCAGGGATGAAGCCCACTTGATCATGGTGGATAAGCTGTTTGATGTGCTGCTGGATTCGGTTTGCCAGTAATTTATTGAGGATTTTTGCATCAATATTCATCAAGGATATTGCTCTAAAATTCCCTTTTTTGGTTGTGTCTCTGTCCAGCTTTGGTATCAGCATGATGCTGGCCTCGTAAATTGAGGTAGGAAGGATTCCCTCTATTTCTATTGATTGGAATAGTTTCTGAAATAATGTTTCCAGTTCCTCCTTGTACCTCTCGTAGATTTCGGCTGTGGACCCATCTGATCCTGGACTCTTTTTGGTTGGTAAGCTATTGATTATTGAAACAATTTCAGCTCCTGTTATTAGACTATTCAGAGATTCAACTTCTTCCTGGTTTAGGCATGGGAGAGTGTATGTGTCGAGGAATTGATCCCTTTCTTTTTTTATTTTAATTTTTTTCTTTTTATCGTTATCATTATTATTATTATTATTATTATACTTTAGGCTCTATGGTACATGTGCGCAACGTGCAGGTAAGCTACATATGTATACATGTGCCATGCTGGTGCGCTGCACCCACCAACTCGTCATCTAGCATTAGGTATATCTCCCAGTGCTGTCCCTCGCCCCTCCCCCCACCCCACAACAGTCCCCGAAGTGTGATGTTCCCCTTCCTGTGTCCATGTGTTCTCATTGTTCAATTCCCACCTATGAGTGAGAATATGTGGTGTTTGGTTTTTTGTTCTTGCGATAGTTTACTGAGAACGATGATTTCCAACTTCATCCATGTCCCTACAAAGGATATGAACTCATCATTTTTTATGGCTGCCTCGTATTCCATGGTGTATATGTGCCACATTTTCTTAATCCAGTCTATCATTGTTGGACATTTGGGTTGGTTCCAAGTTTTTGCTATTGTGTATAATGCCGCAATAAACATACGTGTGCATGTGTCTTTATAGCAGCATGATTTATAGTCCTTTGGGTATATACCCAGTAATGGGATGGCTGGGTCAAATGGAATTTCTAGTACTAGATCCCTGAGGAATCGCCACAGTTACTTCCACAAGGGTTGAACTAGTTTACAGTCCCACCAACAGTGTAAAAGTGTTCCTATTTCTCCACATCCTCTCCAGCACCTGTTGTTTCCTGACTTTTTAATGATTGCCATTCTAACTGGTGTGAGATGGTATCTCATTGTGGTTTTGATTTGCATTTCTCTGATGGCCAGTGATGGTGAGCATTTTTTCATGTGTTTTTTGGCTGCATAAATGTCTTCTTTTGAGGAGTGTCTATTCATGTCCTTCGTCCACTTTTTGATGGGGTTGTTTGGTGTTTTCTTGTAAATTTGTTGGAGTTCATTGTAGATTCTGGATATTAGCCCTTTGTCAGATGAGTAGGTTGCGAAAATTTTCTCCCATTTTGTAGGTTGCCTGTTCACTCTGATGGTAGTTTCCTTTGCTGTGCAGAAGCTCTTTAGTTTAATTAGATCCCATTTGTCAATTTTGGCTTTTGTTGCCATTGCTTTTGGTGTTTTAGTCATGAAGTCCTTGCCCATGCCTATGTCCTGAATGGTACTGCCTAGGTTTTCTTCTAGGGTTTTTATGGTTTTAGGTCTAACGTTTAAGTCTTTAATCCATCTTGAGTTGATTTTTGTATAAGGTGTAAGGAAGGGAACCAGTTTCAGCTTTCGACATGTGGCTAGGCAGTTTTCCCAGCACCATTTATTAAATTGGGAATCCTTTCTCCATTTCTTGTTTTTGTCAGGTTTGTCAAAGATCAGATAGTTGTAGATATGTGGCATTATTTCTGACGGCTGTGTTCTGTTCCCTTGATCTATATCTCTGTTTTGGTACCAGTACCATGCTGTTTTGGTTACTGTAGCCTTGTAGTATAGTTTGAAGTCAGGTAACGTGATGCCTCCAGCTTTGTTCTTTTGGCTTAGGATTGACTTGGTGATGCGGGCTCTTTTTTGGTTCCATATGAACTTTAAAGTAGTTTTTTCCAATTCTGTGAAGAAAGTCATTGGTAACTTGATGGGGATGGCATTGAATCTGTAAATTACCTTGGGAAGGATGGCCATTTTCACGATATTGATTCTTCCTACCCATGAGCATGGAATGTTCTTCCATTTGTTTGTATCCTCTTTTCTTTCCTTGAGCAGTGGTTTGTGGTTTTCTCCTTGAAGAGGTCCTTCACATCCCTTGTAAGTTGGATTCCTAGGTATTTTATTCTCTTTGAAGCAATTGTGAATGGGAGTTCACTCATGATTTGGCTCTCTGTTTGTCTGTTATTGATGTATAAGAATGCTTGTGATTTTTGTACATTGATTTTGTATCCTGAGACTTTGCTGAAGTTGCTTATCAGCTTAAGGAGATTTTGGGCTGAGACAATGGGGTTTTCTAGATATACTATCACGTCATCTGCAAACAGGGACAATCTGACTTCCTTTTTTCCTAACTGAATACCCTTGATTTCCTTCTCTTGCCTAATTGCCCTGGCCAGAACTTCCAACACTATGTTGAATAGAAGTGGTGAGAGAGGGCATCCCTGTCTTGTGCCAGTTTTCAAAGTGAATGCTTCCAGTTTTTGCCCATTCAGTATGATATTGGCTGTGGGTTTGTCATAAATAGCTCTTATTATTTTGAGATACGACCCATCAATACCTAATTTATTGAGAGTTTTTAGCATGAAGGGTTGTGGAATTTTGTCAAAGGCCTTTTCTTCATGTATTGAGATAATCATGTGGTTTTTGACTTTGGTTCTGTTTATATGCTGGATAACATTTATTGATTTGCATATATTGAACCAGCCTTGCATCCCAGGGATGAAGCCCACTTGATCATGGTGGATAAGCTGTTTGATGTGCTGCTGGATTCGGTTTGTCAGTAATTTATTGAGGATTTTTGCATCAATATTCATCAAGGATATTGGTCTAAAATTCTCTTTTTTGGTTGTGTCTCTGCCCAGCTTTGGTATCAGCATGATCCTGGCCTCATAAAATGAGTTAGGAAGGATTCCCTCTCTTTCTATTGATTGGAATAGTTTCTGAAGTAATGGTTCCAGTTCCTCCTTGTACCTCTGGTAGAATTCGGCTGTGAACCCATCTGATCCTGGACTCTTTCTGGGTGGTAAGCTATTGATTATTGCCACAATTTCAGCTCCTGTTATTAGACTATTCAGAGGTTCAACTTCTTCCTGGTTTAGTCATGGGAGAGTGTATGTGTCGAAGAATTTATCCCTTTCTTTTTTTATTTTAATATTTTTTCTTTTTATCATCATTATTATTATTATTATTAGTAGTAGTAGTATTATACTTTAGGCTCTATGGTACATGTGCGCAACGTGCAGGTAAGCTACATATGTATACATGTGCCATGCTGGTGCGCTGCACCCACCAACTCGTCATCTAGCATTAGGTCTATCTCCCAATGCTGTCCCTCGCCCCTCCCCACACCCCACAACAGTCCCCGAAGTGTGATGTTCCCCTTCGTGTGTCCATGTGTTTTCATTGTTCAATTCCCACCTATGAGTGAGAATATGTGGTGTTTGGTTTTTTGTTCTTGCGATAGTTTACTGAGAACCATGATTTCCAATTTCATCCATGTCCCTACAAAGGATATGAACTCATCATTTTTTATGGCTGCCTCGTATTCCATGGTGTATATGTGCCACATTTTCTTAATCCAGTCTATCATTGTTGGACATCTGGGTTGGTTAAAAGTCTTTGCTATTGTGTATAATGCCGCAATAAACATACGTGTGCGTGTGTCTTTATAGCAGCATGATTTATAGTCCTTTGGGTACATACCCAGTAATGGGATGGCTGGGTCAAATGGAATTTCTAGTTCTAGATCCCTCAGGAATCGCCACAGTGACTTCCACAAGGGTTGAACTAGTTTACAGTCCCACCAACCGTGTAAAAGTGTTCCTATTTCTCCACATCCTCTCCAGCACCTGTTGTTTCCTGAGTTTTTAATGATTGCCATTCTAACTGGTGTGAGATGGTATCTCATTGTTGTTTTGATTTGCATTTCTCTGATGGCCAGTGATGGTGAGCATTTTTTCATGTGTTTTTTGGCTGCATAAATGTCTTCTTTTGAGGAGTGTCTGTTCATGTCCTTCGCCCACTTTTTGATGGGGTTGTTTGGTGTTTTCTTGTAAATTTGTTGGAGTTCATTGTAGATTCTGGATATTAGGCCTTTGTCAGATGAGTAGGTTGCGAAAATTTTCTCCCATTTTGTAGGTTGCCTGTTCACTCTGATGGTAGTTTCCTTTGCTGTGCAGAAGCTCTTTAGTTTAATTAGATCCCATTTGTCAATTTTGGCTTTTGTTGCCATTGCTTTTGGTGTTTTAGACATGAAGTCCTTGCCCACGCCTATGTCCTGAATGGTACTGCCTAGGTTTTCTTCTAGCTTTTTTATTTTTTTAGGTCTAACGTTTAAGTCTTTAATCCATCTTGAGTTGATTTTTGTATAAGGTGTAAGGAAGGGATCCAGTTTCAGCTTTCTACATGTGGCTAGCCAGTTTTCCCAGCACCATTTATTAAATAGTCAATCCTTTCTACATTTCTTGTTTTTGTCAGGTTTGTCAAAGATCAGATAGTTGTATATATGTGGCATTATTTCTGACGGCTGTGTTCTGTTCCCTTGATCTTATCTCTGTTTTGGTACCAGTACCATGCTGTTTTGGTTACTGTAGCCTTGTAGTATAGTTTGAAGTCTGGTAGCGTGATGCCTCCAGCTTTGTTCTTTTGGCTTAGGATTGACTTGGTGATGCGGGCTTTTTTGGTTCCATATGAACTTTAAAGTTGTTTTTTCCAATTCTGTGAAGAAAGTCATTGGTAACTTGATGGGGATGGCATTGAATCTGTAAATTACCTTGGGAAGGATGGCCATTTTCACGATATTGATTCTTCCTACCCATGAGCATGGAATGTTCTTCCATTTGTTTGTATCCTCTTTTCTTTCCTTGAGCAGTGGTTTGTGGTTTTCTCCTTGAAGAGGTCCTTCACATCCCTTGTAAGTTGGATTCCTAGGTATTTTATTCTCTTTGAAGCAATTGTGAATGGGAGTTCACTCATGATTTGGCTCTCTGTTTGTCTGTTATTGATGTATAAGAATGCTTGTGATTTTTGTACATTGATTTTGTATCCTGAGAATTTGCTGAAGTTGCTTATCAGCTTAAGGAGATTTTGGGCTGAGACAATGGGGTTTTCTAGATATACTATCACGTCATCTGCAAACAGGGACAATTTGACTTCCTTTTTTCCTAATTGAATACCCTTGATTTCCTTCTCTTGCCTAATTGCCCTGGCCAGAACTTCCAACACTATGTTGAGTAGAAGTGGTGAGAGAGGGCATCCCTGTCTTGTGCCAGTTTTCAAAGTGAATGCTTCCAGTTTTTGCCCATTCAGTATGATATTGGCTGTGGGTTTGTCATAAATAGCTCTTATTATTTTGAGATACGACCCATCAATACCTAATTTATTGAGAGTTTTTAGCATGAAGGGTTGTGGAATTTTGTCAAAGGCCTTTTCTTCCTGTATTGAGACAATCATGTGGTTTTTGACTTTGGTTCTGTTTATATGCTGGATAACATTTATTGATTTGCGTATATTGAACCAGCCTTGCATCCCAGGGATGAAGCCCACTTGATCATGGTGGATAAGCTGTTTGATGTGCTGCTGGATTCGGTTTGCCAGTAATTTATTGAGGATTTTTGCATCAATATTCATCAAGGATATTGCTCTAAAATTCCCTTTTTTGGTTGTGTCTCTGCCCAGCTTTGGTATCAGCATGATGCTGGCCTCGTGAAATGAGTTAGGAAGGATTCCCTCTTTTTCTATTGATTGGAATAGTTTCTGAAATAATGGTTCCAGTTTCTCCTTGTACCTCTCGTAGAATTCGGCTGTGGACCCATCTGATCCTGGACTCTTTTTGGTTCGTAAGCTATTGATTATTGAAACAATTTCAGCTCCTGTTATTAGACTATTCAGAGATTCAACTTCTTCCTGGTTTAGGCATGGGAGAGTGTATGTGTCGAGGAATTTATCCCTTTCTTTTTTATTTTAATTTTTTTCTTTTTATCGTTATCATTATTATTATTATTATTATTATTATTATTATTATTATTATTATACTTTAGGCTCTATGGTACATGTGCGCAACTCGCAGGTAAGCTACATATGTATACATATGCCATGCTGGTGCGCTGCACCCACCAACTCGTCATCTAGCATTAGGTATATCTCCCAATGCTGTCCCTCGCCCCTCCCCCCACCCCACAACAGTCCCCGAAGTGTGATGTTCCCCTTCCTGTGTCCATGTGTTCTCATTGTTCAATTCCCACCTATGAGTGAGAATATGTGGTGTTTGGTTTTTGTTCTTGCGATAGTTTCCTGAGAACGATGATTTCCAATTTCATCCATGTCCCTACAAAGGCTATGAACTCATCATTTTTTATGGCTGCCTCGTATTCCATGGTGTATATGTGCCACATTTTCTTAATCCAGTCTATCATTGTTGGACATTTGGGTTGGTTCCAAGTCTTTGCTATTGTGTATAATGCCGCAATAAACATACGTGTGCATGTGTCTTTATAGCAGCATGATTTATAGTCCTTTGGGTATATACCCAGTAATGGGATGGCTGGGTCAAATGGAATTTCTAGTTCTAGATCCCTGAGGAATCGCCAGGGTGACTTCCACAAGGGTTGAACTAGTTTACAGTCTCACCAACCGTGTAAAAGTGTTCCTATTTCTCCACATCCTCTCCAGTACCTGTTGTTTCCTGAGTTTTTAATGATTGCCATTCTAACTGGTGTGAGATGGTATCTCATTGTGGTTTTGATTTGCATTTCTCTGATGGCCAGTGATGGTGAGCATTTTTTCATGTGTTTTTTGGCTGCATAAATGTCTTCTTTTGAGGAGTGTCTGTTCATGTCCTTCGCCCACTTCTTGATGGGGTTGTTTGGTGTTTTCTTGTAAATTTGTTGGAGTTCATTGTAGATTCTGGATATTAGCCCTTTGTCAGATGAGTAGGTTGCGAAAATTTTCTCCCATTTTGTAGGTTGCCTGTTCACTCTGATGGTAGTTTCCTTTGCTGTGCAGAAGCTCTTTAGTTTAATTAGATCCCATTTGTCAATTTTGGCTTTTGTTGCCATTGCTTTTGGTGTTTTAGACATGAAGTCCTTGCCCATGCCTATGTCCTGAATGGTACTGCCTAGGATTTCTTCTAGGGTTTTTATGGTTTTAGGTCTAACGTTTAAGTCTTTAATCCATCTTGAGTTGATTTTTGTATAAGGTGTAAGGAAGGGATCCAGTTTCAGCTTTCTACATGTGGCTAGCCAGTTTTCCCAGCACCATTTATTAAATTGGGAATCCTTTCTCCATTTCTTGTTTTTGTCAGGTTTGTCAAAGATCAGATAGTTGTAGATATGTGGCATTACTTCTGACGGCTCTGTTCTGTTCCCTTGATCTATATCTCTGTTTTGGTACCAGTACCATGCTGTTTTGGTTACTGTAGCCTTGTAGTATAGTTTGAAGTCAGGTAGCGTGATGCCTCCAGCTTTGTTCTTTTGGCTTAGGATTGACTTGGTGATGCGGGCTCTTTTTTGGTTCCATATGAACTTTAAAGTAGTTTTTTCCAATTCTGTGAAGAAAGTCATTGGTAACTTGATGGGGATGGCATTGAATCTGTAAATTACCTTGGGAAGGATGGCCATTTTCATGATATTGATTCTTCCTACCCATGAGCATGGAATGTTCTTCCATTTGTTTGTATCCTCTTTTATTTCCTTGAGCAGTGGTTTGTGGTTTTCTCCTTGAAGAGGTCCTTCACATCCCTTGTAAGTTGGATTCCTAGGTATTTTATTCTCTTTGAAGCAATTGTGAATGGGAGTTCACTCATGATTTGGCTCTCTGTTTGTCTGTTATTGATGTATAAGAATGCTTGTGATTTTTGTACATTGATTTTGTATCCTGAGACTTTGCTGAAGTTGCTTATCAGCTTAAGGAGATTTTGGGCTGAGACAATGGGGTTTTCTAGATATACTATCACGTCATCTGCAAACAGGGACAATTTGACTTCCTTTTTTCCTAATTGAATACCCTTGATTTCCTTCTCTTGCCTAATTGCCCTGGCCAGAACTTCCAACACTATGTTGAATAGAAGTGGTGAGAGAGGGCATCCCTGTCTTGTGCCAGTTTTCAAAGTGAATGCTTCCAGTTTTTGCCCATTCAGTATGATATTGGCTGTGGGTTTGTCATAAATAGCTCTTATTATTTTGAGATACGACCCATCAATACCTAATTTATTGAGAGTTTTTAGCATGAAGGGTTGTGGAATTTTGTCAAAGGCCTTTTCTTCATGTATTGAGATAATCATGTGGTTTTTGACTTTGGTTCTGTTTATATGCTGGATAACATTTATTGATTTGCGTATATTGAACCAGCCTTGCATCCCAGGGATGAAGCCCACTTGATCGTGGTGGATAAGCTGTTTGGTGTGCTGCTGGATTCGGTTTGCCAGTAATTTATTGTGGATTTTTGCATCAATATTCATCAAGGATATTGCTCTAAAATTCTCTTTTTTCGTTGTGTCTCTGCCCAGCTTTGGTACCAGCATGATGCTGGCCTCGTAAAATGAGTTAGGAAGGATTCCCTCTTTTTCTATTGATTGGAATAGTTTCTGAAGTAATGCTTCCAGTTCCTCCTTTTACCTCTCGTAGAATTCGGCTGTGGACCCATCTGATCCTGGACTCCTTTTGGTTGGTAAGCTATTGATTATTGCCACAATTTCAGCTCCTGTTATTAGCCTATTCAGAGATTCAACTTCTTCCTGGTTTAGTCATGGGAGAGTGTATGTGTCGAGGAATTTATCCCTTTCTTTTTTTTTTAATTTTTTTTTTTATCATTATTATGATTACTATCATTATGATTATTATTATTATTATTATACTTTAGGCTCTATGGTACATGTGCGCAACGTGCAGGTAAGCTACATATGTATACATGTGCCATGCTGGTGCGCTGCACCCACCAACTCGTCATCTAGCATTAGGTATATCTCCCAATGCTGTCCCTCGCCCCTCCCCCCACCCCACAACAGTCCCCGAAGTGTGATGTTCCCCTTCCTGTGTCCATGTGTTCTCATTGTTCTATTCCCACCTATGAGTGAGAATATGTGGTGTTTGGTTTTTTGTTCTTGCGATAGTTTACTGAGAACGATGATTACCAACTTCATCCATGTCCCTACAAAGGATATGAACTCATCATTTTTTATGGCTGCCTAGTATTCCATGGTGTATATGTGCCACATTTTCTTAATCCAGTCTATCATTGTTGGACATTTGGGTTGGTTCCAAGTCTTTGCTATTGTGTATAATGCCGCAATAAACATACGTGTGCATGTGTCTTTATAGCAGCATGATTTATAGTCCTTTGGGTATAAACCCAGTAATGGGATGGCTGGGTCAAATGGAATTTCTAGTTCTAGATCCCTCAGGAATCGCCACAGTGACTTCCACAAGGGTTGAACTAGTTTACAGTCCCACCAACAGTGTAAAAGTTTTCCTATTTCTCCACATCCTCTCCAGCACCTGTTGTTTCCTGACTTTTTAATGATTGCCATTCTAACCGGTGTGAGATGGTATCTCATTGTGGTTTTGATTTGCATTTCTCTGATGGCCAGTGATGGTGAGCATTTTTTCATGTGTTTTTTGGCTGCATAAATGTCTTCTTTTGAGGAGTGTCTATTCCTGTCCTTCGTCCAATTTTGATGGGGTTGTTTGGTGTTTTCTTGTAAATTTGTTGGAGTTCATTGTAGATTCTGGATATTAGCCCTTTGTCAGATGAGTAGGTTGCGAAAATTTTCTCCCACTTTGTAGGTTGCCTGTTCACTCTGATGGCAGTTTCCATTGCTGTGCAGAAGCTCTTTAGTTTAATTAGATCCCATTTGTCATTTTTGGCTTTTGTTGCCATTGCTTTTGGTGTTTTAGACATGAAGTCCTTGCCCATGCCTTTGTCCTGAATGGTACTGCCTAGGATTTCTTCTAGGGTTTTTATGGTTTTAGGTCTAACGTTTAAGTCTTTAATCCATCTTGAGTTGATTTTTGTATAAGGTGTAAGGAAGGGATCCAGTTTCAGCTTTCGACATGTGGTTAGCCAGTTTTCCCAGCACCATTTATTAAATTGGGAATCCTTTCTCCATTTCTTGTTTTTGTCAGGTTTGTCAAAGATCAGATAGTTGTAGCTATGTGGCATTATTTCTGACGGCTCTGTTCTGTTCCCTTGATCTATATCTCTGTTTTGGTACCAGTACCATGCTGTTTTGGTTACTGTAGCCTTGTAGTATAGTTTGAAGTCAGGTAACGTGATGCCTCCAGCTTTGTTCTTTTGGCTTAGGATTGACTTGGTGATGCGGGCTCTTTTTTGGTTCCATATGAACTTTAAAGTAGTTTTTTCCAATTCTGTGAAGAAAGTCATTGGTAACTTGATGGGGATGGCATTGAATCTGTAAATTACCTTGGGAAGGATGGCCATTTTCACGATATTGATTCTTCCTACCCATGAGCATGGAATGTTCTTCCATTTGTTTGTATCCTCTTTTCTTTCCTTGAGCAGTGGTTTGTGGTTTTCTCCTTGAAGAGGTCCTTCACATCCCTTGTAAGTTGGATTCCTAGGTATTTTATTCTCTTTGAAGCAATTGTGAATGGGAGTTCACTCATGATTTGGCTCTCTGTTTGTCTGTTATTGATGTATAAGAATGCTTGTGATTTTTGTACATTGATTTTGTATCCTGAGAGTTTGCTGAAGTTGCTTATCAGCTTAAGGAGATTTTGGGCTGAGACAATGGGGTTTTCTAGATATACTATCACGTCATCTGCAAACAGGGACAATTTGACTTCCTTTTTTCCTAATTGAATACCCTTGATTTCCTTCTCTTGCCTAATTGCCCTGGCCAGAACTTCCAACACTATGCTGAATAGAAGTGGTGAGAGAGGGCATCCCTGTCTTGTGCCAGTTTTCAAAGTGAATGCTTCCAGTTTTTGCCCATTCAGTATGATATTGGCTGTGGGTTTGTCATAAATAGCTCTTATTATTTTGAGATACGACCCATCAATACCTAATTTATTGAGAGTTTTTAGCATGAAGGGTTGCTGAATTTTGTCAAAGGCCTTTTCTTCATGTATTGAGATAATCATGTGGTTTTTGACTTTGGTTCTGTTTATATGCTGGATTACATTTATTGATTTGCGTATATTGAACCAGCCTTGCATCCCAGGGATGAAGCCCACTTGATCATGGTGGATAGGCTGTTTGATGTGCTTCTGGATTCGGTTTGCCAGTAATTTATTGAGGATTTTTGCATCAATATTCATCAAGGATATTGGTCTAAAATTCTCTTTCTTGCTTGTGTCTCTGCCCAGCTTTGGTATCAGCATGATGCTGGCCTCGTAAAATGAGTTAGGAAGGATTCCCTCTTTTTCTATTGATTGGAATAGTTTCTGAAGTAATGGTCCCAGTTCCTCCTTGTACCTCTCGTAGAATTCGGCTGTGGACCCATCTTATCCTGGACTCTTTTTGGTTGGTAAGCTATTGGTTATTGCCACAATTTCAGCTCCTCTTATTAGACTATTCAGAGATGCAACTTCTTCCTGGTTTAGTCATGGGAGAGTGTATGTGTCGAGGAATTTATCCCTTTCTTTTTTTTTTAATTTTTTTTCTTTTTATCATTATTATGATTATTATCATTATGATGATTATTATTCTTATTATACTCTAGGCTCTATGGTACATGTGCGCAACGTGGAGGTAAGCTACATATGTATACATGTGCCATGCTGGTGCGCTGCACCCACCAACTCGTCATCTAGCATTAGGTATATCTCCCAATGCTGTCCCTCGCCCCTCCCCCCACCCCACAACAGTCCCCGAAGTGTGATGTTCCCCTTCCTGTGTCCATGTGTTCTCATTGTTCAATTCCCACCTATGAGTGAGAATATGTGGTGTTTGGTTTTTTGTTCTTGCGACAGTTTACTGAGAACGATGATTTCCAACTTCATCCATGTCCCTACAAAGGATATGAACTCATCATTTTTTATGGCTGCCTCGTATTCCATGGTGTATATGTGCCACATTTTCTTAATCCAGTCTATCATTGTTGGACATTTGGGTTGGTTCCAAGTTTTTGCTATTGTGTATAATGCCGCAATAAACATACGTGTGCATGTGTCTTTATAGCAGCATGATTTATAGTCCTTTGGGTATATACCCAGTAATGGGATGGCTGGGTCAAATGGAATTTCTAGTACTAGATCCCTGAGGAATCGCCACAGTGACTTCCACAAGGGTTGAACTAGTTTACAGTCCCACCAACAGTGTAAAAGTGTTCCTATTTCTCCACATCCTCTCCAGCACCTGTTGTTTCCTGACTTTTTAATGATTGCCATTCTAACTGGTGTGAGATGGTATCTCATTGTGGTTTTGATTTGCATTTCTCTGATGGCAAGTGATGGTGAGCATTTTTTCATGTGTTTTTTGGCTGCATAAATGTCTTCTTTTGAGGAGTGTCTATTCATGTCCTTCGTCCACTTTTTGATGGGGTTGTTTGGTGTTTTCTTGTAAATTTGTTGGAGTTCATTGTAGATTCTGGATATTAGCCCTTTGTCAGATGAGTAGGTTGCGAAAATTTTCTCCCATTTTGTAGGTTGCCTGTTCACTCTGATGGTAGTTTCCTTTGCTGTGCAGAAGCTCTTTAGTTTAATTAGATCCCATTTGTCAATTTTGGCTTTTGTTGCCATTGCTTTTGGTGTTTTAGTCATGAAGTCCTTGCCCATGCCTATGTCCTGAATGGTACTGCCTTGGTTTTCTTCTAGGGTTTTTATGGTTTTAGGTCTAACGTTTAAGTCTTTAATCTATCTTGAGTTGATTTTTGTATAAGGTGTAAGGAAGGGAACCAGTTTCAGCTTTCGACATGTGGCTAGCCAGTTTTCCCAGCACCATTTATTAAATTGGGAATCCTTTCTCCATTTCTTGTTTTTGTCAGGTTTGTCAAAGATCAGATAGTTGTAGCTATGTGGCATTATTTCTGACGGCTCTGTTCTGTTCCCTTGATCTATATCTCTGTTTTGGTACCAGTACCATGCTGTTTTGGTTACTGTAGCCTTGTAGTATAGTTTGAAGTCAGGTAACGTGATGCCTCCAGCTTTGTTCTTTTGGCTTAGGATTGACTTGGTGATGCGGGCTCTTTTTTGGTTCCATATGAACTTTAAAGTAGTTTTTTCCAATTCTGTGAAGAAAGTCATTGGTAACTTGATGGGGATGGCATTGAATCTGTAAATTACCTTGGGAAGGATGGCCATTTTCACGATATTGATTCTTCCTACCCATGAGCATGGAATGTTCTTCCATTTGTTTGTATCCTCTTTTCTTTCCTTGAGCAGTGGTTTGTGGTTTTCTCCTTGAAGAGGTCCTTCACATCCCTTGTAAGTTGGATTCCTAGGTATTTTATTCTCTTTGAAGCAATTGTGAATGGGAGTTCACTCATGATTTGGCTCTCTGTTTGTCTGTTATTGATGTATAAGAATGCTTGTGATTTTTGTACATTGATTTTGTATCCTGAGACTTTGCTGAAGTTGCTTATCAGCTTAAGGAGATTTTGGGCTGAGACAATGGGGTTTTCTAGATATACTATCACGTCATCTGCAAACAGGGACAATTTGACTTCCTTTTTTCCTAATTGAATACCCTTGATTTCCTTCTCTTGCCTAATTGCCCTGGCCAGAACTTCCAACACTATGTTGAGTAGAAGTGGTGAGAGAGGGCATCCCAGTCTTGTGCCAGTTTTCAAAGTGAATGCTTCCAGTTTTTGCCCATTCAGTATGATATTGGCTGTGGGTTTGTCATAAATAGCTCTTATTATTTTGAGATTCGACGCATCAATAGCTAATTTATTGAGAGTTTTTATCATGAAGGGTTGTGGAATATTGTCAATGGCCTTTTCTTCATGTATTGAGATAATCATGTGGTTTTTGACTTTGGCTCTGTTTATATGCTGGATAACATTTATTGATTTGCGTATATTGAACCAGCCTTGCATCCCAGGGATGAAGCCCACTTGATCATGGTGGATAAGCTGTTTGATGTGCTGCTGGATTCGGTTTGCCAGTAATTTATTGAGGATTTTTGCATCAATATTCATCAAGGATATTGCTCTAAAATTCCCTTTTTTGGTTGTGTCTCTGTCCAGCTTTGGTATCAGCATGATGCTGGCCTCGTAAAATGAGGTAGGAAGGATTCCCTCTTTTTCTATTGATTGGAATAGTTTCTGAAATAATGTTTCCAGTTCCTCCTTGTACCTCTCGCAGAATTCGGCTGTGGACCCATCCGATCCTGGACTCTTTTTGGTTGGTAAGCTATTGATTATTGAAACAATTTCAGCTCCTGTTATTAGACTATTCAGAGATTCAACTTCTTCCTTGTTTAGGCATGGGAGAGTGTATGTGTCGAGGAATTGATCCCTTTCTTTTTTTATTTTAATTTTTTTCTTTTTATCGTTATCATTATTCTTATTATTATTATTATACTTTAGGCTCTATGGTACATGTGCGCAACGTGCAGGTAAGCTACATATGTATACATGTGCCATGCTGGTGCGCTGCACCCACCAACTCGTCATCTAGCATTAGGTATATCTCCCAATGCTGTCCCTCGCCCCTCCCCCCACCCCACAACAGTCCCCGAAGTGTGATGTTCCCCTTCCTGTGTCCATGTGTTCTCATTGTTCAATTCCCACCTATGAGTGAGAATATGTGGTGTTTGGTTTTTTGTTCTTGCGACAGTTTACTGAGAACGATGATTTCCAACTTCATCCATGTCCCTACAAAGGATATGAACTCATCATTTTTTATGGCTGCCTCGTATTCCATGGTGTATATGTGCCACATTTTCTTAATCCAGTCTATCATTGTTGGACATTTGGGTTGGTTCCAAGTTTTTGCTATTGTGTATAATGCCGCAATAAACATACGTGTGCATGTGTCTTTATAGCAGCATGATTTATAGTCCTTTGGGTATATACCCAGTAATGGGATGGCTGGGTCAAATGGAATTTCTAGTACTAGATCCCTGAGGAATCGCCACAGTGACTTCCACAAGGGTTGAACTAGTTTACAGTCCCACCAACAGTGTAAAAGTGTTCCTATTTCTCCACATCCTCTCCAGCACCTGTTGTTTCCTGACTTTTTAATGATTGCCATTCTAACTGGTGTGAGATGGTATCTCATTGTGGTTTTGATTTGCATTTCTCTGATGGCCAGTGATGGTGAGCATTTTTTCATGTGTTTTTTGGCTGCATAAAAGTCTTCTTTTGAGGAGTGTCTATTCATGTCCTTCGTCCACTTTTTGATGGGGTTGTTTGGTGTTTTCTTGTAAATTTGTTGGAGTTCATTGTAGATTCTGGATATTAGCCCTTTGTCAGATGAGTAGGTTGCGAAAATTTTCTCCCATTTTGTAGGTTGCCTGTTCACTCTGGTGGTAGATTCCTTTGCTGTGCAGAAGCTCTTTAGTTTAATTAGATCCCATTTGTCAATTTTGGCTTTTGTTGCCATTGCTTTTGGTGTTTTAGTCATGAAGTCCTTGCCCATGCCTATGTCCTGAATGGTACTGCCTAGGTTTTCTTCTAGGGTTTTTATGGTTTTAGGTCTAACGTTTAAGTCTTTAATCTATCTTGAGTTGATTTTTGTATAAGGTGTAAGGAAGGGAACCAGTTTCAGCTTTCGACATGTGGCTAGCCAGTTTTCCCAGCACAATTTATTAAATTGGGAATCCTTTCTCCATTTCTTGTTTTTGTCTGGTTTGTCAAAGATCAGATAGTTGTAGCTATGTGGCATTATTTCTGACGGCTCTGTTCTGTTCCCTTGATCTATATCTCTGTTTTGGTACCAGTACCATGCTGTTTTGGTTACTGTAGCCTTGTAGTATAGTTTGAAGTCAGGTAACGTGATGCCTCCAGCTTTGTTCTTTTGGCTTAGGATTGACTTGGTGATGCGGGCTCTTTTTTGGTTCCATATGAACGTTAAAGTAGTTTTTTCCAATTCTGTGAAGAAAGTCATTGGTAACTTGATGGGGATGGCATTGAATCTGTAAATTACCTTGGGAAGGATGGCCATTTTCACGATATTGATTCTTCCTACCCATGAGCATGGAATGTTCTTCCATTTGTTTGTATCCTCTTTTCTTTCCTTGAGCAGTGGTTTGTGGTTTTCTCCTTGAAGAGGTCCTTCACATCCCTTGTAAGTTGGATTCCTAGGTATTTTATTCTCTTTGAAGCAATTGTGAATGGGAGTTCACTCATGATTTGGCTCTCTGTTTGTCTGTTATTGATGTATAAGAATGCTTGTGATTTTTGTACATTGATTTTGTATCCTGAGACTTTGCTGAAGATGCTTATCAGCTTAAGGAGATTTTGGGCTGAGACAATGGGGTTTTCTAGATATACTATCACGTCATCTGCAAACAGGGACAATTTGACTTCCTTTTTTCCTAATTGAATACCCTTGATTTCCTTCTCTTGCCTAATTGCCCTGGCCAGAACTTCCAACACTATGTTGAGTAGAAGTGGTGAGAGAGGGCATCCCAGTCTTGTGCCAGTTTTCAAAGTGAATGCTTCCAGTTTTTGCCCATTCAGTATGATATTGGCTGTGGGTTTGTCATAAATAGCTCTTATTATTTTGAGATACGACCCATCAATACCTAATTTATTGAGAGTTTTTAGCATGAAGGGTTGTGGAATTTTGTCAAAGGCCTTTTCTTCATGTATTGAGATAATCATGTGGTTTTTGACTTTGGTTCTGTTTATATGCTGGATAACATTTATTGATTTGCGTATATTGAACCAGCCTTGCATCACAGGGATGAAGCCCACTTGATCATGGTGGATAAGCTGTTTGATGTGCTACTGGATTCGGTTTGCCAGTAATTTATTGAGGATTTTTGCATCAATATTCATCAAGGATATTGCTCTAAAATTCCCTTTTTTGGTTGTGTCTCTGTCCAGCTTTGGTATCAGCATGATGCTGGCCTCGTAAAATGAGGTAGGAAGGATTCCCTCTTTTTCCATTGTTTGGAATAGTTTCTGAAGTAATGGTTCCAGTTCCTCCTTGTACCTCTCGTAGAATTCGGCTGTGGACCCATCTGATCCAGGACTCTTTTTGTTTGGTAAGCTATTGATTATTGCCACAATTTCAGCTCCTGTTATTAGACTATTCAGAGATTCAACTTCTTCCTGGTTTAGTCATGGGAGAGTGTATGTGTCGAGGAATTTATCCCCTTCTTTTTTTTTTTAATTTTTTTTCTTTTTATCACTATTATGATTATTATCATTATGATTATTATTATTATTATACTTTAGGCTCTATGGTACATGTGCGCAACGTGCAGGTAAGCTACATATGTATACATGTGCCATGCTGGTGCGCTGCACCCACCAACTCGTCATCTAGCATTAGGTATATTTCCCAATGCTGTCCCTCGCCCCTCCCCCCACCCCACAACAGTCCCCGAAGTGTGATGTTCGCCTTCCTGTGTCCATGTGTTCTCATTGTTCAATTCCCACCTATGAGTGAGAATATGTGGTGTTTGGTTTTTTGTTCTTGCGATAGTTTACTGAGAACGATGATTTCCAATTTCATCCATGTCCCTACAAATGATATGAACTCATCATTTTTTATGGCTGCCTCGTATTCCATGGTGTATATGTGCCACATTTTCTTAATCCTGTCTATCATTGTTGGACATTTGGGTTGGTTCCAAGTCTTTGCTATTGTGTATAATGCTGCAATAAACATACGTGTGCATGTGTCTTTATAGCAGCATGATTTATAGTCCTTTGGGTATATACCCAGTAATGGGATGGCTGGGTCAAATGGAATTTCTAGTTCTAGATCCCTCAGGAATCGCCACAGTGACTTCCACAAGGGTTGAACTAGTTTACAGTCCAACCAACAGTGTAAAAGTGTTCCTATTTCTTCACATCCTCTCCAGCACCTGTTGTTTCCTGACTTTTTAATGATTGCCATTCTACCTGGTGTGAGATGGTATCTCATTGTGGTTTTGACTTGCATTTCTCTGATGGCCAGTGATGGTGAGCATTTTTTCATGTGTTTTTTGGCTGCATAAATGTCTTCTTTTGAGGAGTGTCTGTTCATGTCCTTCGCCCACTTTTTGGTGGGGTTGTTTGGTGTTTTCTTGTAAATTTGTTGGAGTTCATTGTAGATTCTGGATATTAGCCCTTTGTCAGCTCAGTAGGTTGCGAAAATTTTCTCCCATTTTGTAGGTTGCCTGTTCACTCTGATGGTAGTTTCCTTTGCTGTGCAGAAGCTCTTTAGTTTAATTAGATGCCATTTGTCAATTTTGGCTTTTGTTGCCATTGCTTTTGGTGTTTTAGACATGAAGTCCTTGCCCATGCCTATGTCCTGAATGGTACTGCCTAGGTTTTCTTCTAGGATTTTTATGGTTTTAGGTCTAACGTTTAAGTCTTTAATCCATCTTGAGTTGATTTTTGTATAAGGTGTAAGGAAGGGATCCAGTTTCAGCTTTCTACATGTGGCTAGCCAGTTTTCCCAGCACCATTTATTAAATAGGGAATCCCTTCTCCATTTCTTGTTTTTGTCAGGTTTATCAAAGATCAGATAGTTGTAGATACGTGGCATTATTTCTGACGGCTCTGTTCTGTTCCCTTGATCTATATCTCTGTTTTGGTACCAGTACCATGCTGTTTTGGTTACTGTAGCCTTGTAGTATAGTTTGAAGTCAGGTAGCGTGATGCCTCCAGCTTTGTTCTTTTGGCTTAGGATTGACTTGGTGATGCGGGCTCTTTTTTGGTTCCATATGAACTTTCAAGTAGTTTTTTCCAATTCTGTGAAGAAAGTCATTGGTAACTTGATGGGGATGGCATTGAATCTGTAAATTACCTTGGAAGGATGGCCATTTTCATGATATTGATTCTTCCTACCCATGAGCATGGAATGTTCTTCCATTTGTTTGTATCCTCTTTTATTTCCTTGAGCAGTGGTTTGTGGTTTTCTCCTTGAAGAGGTCCTTCACATCCCTTGTAAGTTGGATTCCTAGGTATTTTATTCTCTTTGAAGCAATTGTGAATGGGAGTTCACTCATGATTTGGCTCTCTGTTTGTCTGTTATTGATGTATAAGAATGCTTGTGATTTTTGTACATTGATTTTGTATCCTGAGACTTTACTGAAGTTGCTTATCAGCTTAAGGAGATTTTGGGCTGAGACAATGGGGTTTTCTAGATATACTATCACGTCATCTGCAAACAGGGACTATTTGACTTCCTTTTTTCCTAATTGAATACCCTTGATTTCCTTCTCTTGCCTAATTGCCCTGGCCAGAACTTCCAACACTATGTTGAATAGAAGTGGTGAGAGAGGGCATCCCTGTCTTGTGCCAGTTTTCAAAGTGAATGCTTCCAGTTTTTGCCCATTCAGTATGATATTGGCTGTGGGTTTGTCATAAATAGCTCTCATTATTTTGAGATACGACCCGTCAATACCTAATTTATTGAGAGTTTTTAGCATGAAGGGTTGTGGAATTTTGTCGAAGGCCTTTTCTTCATGTATTGAGATAATCATGTGGTTTTTGACTTTGGTTCTGTTTATATGCTGGATTACATTTATTGATTTGCGTATATTGAACCAGCCTTGCATCCCAGGGATGAAGCCCACTTGATCATGGTGGATAAGCTGTTTGATGTGCTGCTGGATTCGGTTTGCCAGTAATTTATTGAGGAGTTTTGCATCAATATTCATCAAGGATATTGGTCTAAAATTCTCTTTTTTGGTTGTCTCTCTGCCCAGCTTTGGTATCAGCATGATGCTGGCCTCGTAAAATGAGTTAGGAAGGATTCCCTCTTTTTCTATTGATTGGAATAGTTTCTGAAGTAATGGTTCCAGTTCCTCCTTGTACCTCTCATAGAATTTGGCTGTGAACCCATCTGATCCTGGACTCTTTTTGGTTGGTAAGCTACTGATTATTGCCATAATTTCATCTTCTGTTATTAGACTATTCAGAGATTCAACTTCTTCCTGGTTCAGTCATGGGAGAGTGTATGTGTCGAGGAATTTATCCCTTTCTTTTTTTTTTTAATTTTTTTTCTTTTTCTCATTATTATTATTATTATTATTATTATTATTATTATTATTATACTTTAGGCTCTATGGTACATGTGTGCAACGTGCAGGTAAGCTACATATGTATACATGTGCCATGCTGGTGCGCTGCACCCACCAACTCGTCATCTAGCATTAGGTATATCTCCCAATGCTGTCCCTCGCCCCTCCCCTCACCCCACAACAGTTCCCGAAGTGTGATGTTCCCCTTCCTGTGTCCATGTGTTCTCATTGTTCAATTCCCACCTATGAGTGAGAATATGTGGTGTTTGGTTTTTTGTTCTTGCGATAGTTTACTGAGAACGATGATTTCCAATTTCATCCATGTCCTTACAAAGGATATGAACTCATCATTTTTTATGGCTGCCTCGTGTTCCATGGTGTATATGTGCCACATTTTCTTAATCCAGTCTATCATTGTTGGACATTTGGGTTGGTTCCAAGTCTTTGCTATTGTGTATAATGCCGCAATAAACATACGTGTGCATGTGTCTTTATAGCAGCATGATTTATAGTCCTTTGGCTATATACCCAGTAATGGGATGGCTGGGTCAAATGGAATTTCTAGTTCTAGATCCCTCAGGAATCGCCACAGTGACTTCCACAAGGGTTGAACTAGTTTACAGTCCCACCAACAGTGTAAAAGTGTTCCTATTTCTCCACATCCTCTCCAGCACCTGTTGTTTCCTGACTTTTTAATGATTGCCATTCTAACTGGTGTGAGATGGTATCTCATTGTGGTTTTGATTTGCATTTCTCTGATGGCCAGTGATGGTGAGCATTTTTTCATGTGTTTTTTGGCTGCATAAATGTCTTCTTTTGAGGACTGTCTGTTCATGTCCTTCGCCCACTTTTTGATGGGGTTGTTTGGTGTTTTCTTGTAAATTTGTTGGAGTTCATTGTAGATTCTGGATATTAGCCCTTTGTCAGCTGAGTAGGTTGCGAAAATTTTCTCCCATTTTGTAGGTTGCCTGTTCACTCTGATTGTAGTTTCCTTTGCTGTGCAGAAGCTCTTTAGTTTAAGTAGATGCCATTTGTCAATTTTGGCTTTTGTTGCCATTGCTTTTGGTGTTTTTGACATGAAGTCCTTGCCCATGCCTATGTCCTGAATGGTACTGCCTAGGTTTTCTTCTAGGGTTTTTATGGTTTTAGGTCTAACGTTTAAGTCTTTAATCCATCTTGAGTTGATTTTTGTATAAGGTGTAAGGAAGGGATCCAGTTTCAGCTTTCTACATGTGGCTAGCCAGTTTTCCCAGCACCATTTATTAAATAGGGAATCCTTTCTCCATTTCTTGTTTTTGTCAGGTTTGTCAAAGATCAGATAGTTGTAGATATGTGGCATTATTTCTGACGGCTCTGTTCTGTTCCCTTGATCTATATCTCTGTTTTGGTACCAGTACCATGCTGTTTTGGTTACTGTAGCCTTGTAGTATAGTTTGAAGTCAGGTAGCGTGATGCCTCCAGCTTTGTTCTTTTGGCTTAGGACTGACTTTGTGATGCGGGCTCTTTTTTGGTTCCATATGAACTTTAAAGTAGTTTTTTCCAATTCTGTGAAGAAAGTCATTGGTAACTTGATGGGGATGGCATTGAATGTGTAAATTACCTTGGGAAGGATGGCCATTTTCATTATATTGATTCTTCCTACCCATGAGCATGGAATGTTCTTCCATTTGTTTGTATCCTCTTTTATTTCCTTGAGCAGTGGTTTGTGGTTTTCTCCTTGAAGAGGTCCTTCACATCCCTTGTAAGTTGGATTCCTAGGTATTTTATTCTCTTTGAAGCAATTGTGAATGGGAGTTCACTCATGATTTGGCTCTCTGTTTGTCTGTTATTGATGTATAAGAATGCTTGTGATTTTTGTACATTGATTTTGTATCCTGAGACTTTACTGAAGTTGCTTATCAGCTTAAGGAGATTTTGGGCTGAGACAATGGGGTTTTCTAGATATACTATCACGTCATCTGCAAACAGGGACAATTTGACTTCCTTTTTTCCTAATTGAATACCCTTGATTTCCTTCTCTTGCCTAATTGCCCTGGCCAGAACTTCCAACACTATGTTGAATAGAAGTGGTGAGAGAGGGCATCCCTGTCTTGTGCCAGTTTTCAAAGTGAATGCTTCCAGTTTTTGCCCATTCAGTATGATATTGGCTGTGGGTTTGTCATAAATAGCTCTTATTGTTTTGAGATACGACCCATCAATACCTAATTTATTGAGAGTTTTTAGCATGAAAGGTGGTGGAATTTTGTCAAAGACCTTTTCTTCATGTATTGAGATAATCATGTGGTTTTTGACTTTGGTTCTGTTTATATGCTGGATTACATTTATTGATTTGCGTATATTGAACCAGCCTTGTATCCCACGGATGAAGCCCACTTGATCACGGTGGATAAGCTGTTTGATGTGCTGCTGGATTCTGTTTGCCAGTATTTTATTGAGGATTTTTGCATCAATGTTCTTCAAGGATATTGGTCTAAAATTCTCTTTTTTGGTTGTGTCTCTGCCAGGCTTTGGTATCAGGATGATGCTGGCCTCATAAAATGAGTTTGGGAGAATTCCCTCTTTTTCTATTGATTGGAATAGTTTCAGAAGGAATGGTACCAGCTCCTCCGTGTACCTCTGGTAGAATTCGGCTGTGAACCCATCTGGTCCTGGACTTTTTTTTGTTGGTAAGCTTTTGATTATTGCCACCATTTCAGATCCTGTTATTGGTCTATGCAGAGATTCAACTTCTTCCTGGTTTAGTCTTGGGATGGTGTAAGTGTTGAGGAATTTATCCATTTCTTCTAGATTTTCTAGTTTATTTGCGTAGAGGTGTTTGTAATATTCTCTGCTGGTAGTTTGTATTTCTGTGGGATCGGTGGTGATATCCCCTTTATCATTTTTTATTGCATCTATTTGATTCTTCTCTCCTTTTTTCTTTATTAATCTTGCTAGCGGTCTATCAATTTTGTTGATCCTTTCAAAAAACCAGCTTCTGGATTCATTTATTTTTTGAAGAGTTTTTTGTGTCTCGATTTCCTTCAGTTCTGCTCTGATTTTAGTTATTTCTTGCCTTCTGCTAGCTTTTGAATGAGTTTTCTCTTGCTTTTCTAGTTCTTTTAATTGTGATGTTAGGGTGTCAATTTTGGATCTTTCCTGCTTTCTCTTGTGGGCATTTCGTGCTATAAATTTCCCTCTACACACTGCTTTGAATGCATCCCAGAGATTCTGGTTTGTTTTGTCTTTGTTCTCATTGGTTTCAAAGAACATCTTCATTTCTGCCTTCATTTCGTTATGTACTCAGCAGTCATTCAGGAGCAGGTTGTTCAGTTTCCATGTAGTTGAGCGGTCTTGATTGAGATTCTTAATTCTGAATTCTAGCTTGTTTGCACTGTGATCTGAAAGATAGTTTGTTATAATTTCTGTTCTTTTTCATTTGCTGAGGAGAGGTTTCCTTCCAAGTATGTGGTCAATTTTGGAATAGGTGTGGTGTGATGCTGAAAAAGCTGTTTATTCTTTTTATTTGTGGTGTAGAGTTCTGTAGATGTGTATTAGGTCTGCTTGGTGCAGAGCTGAGTTCAATTCCTGGGTATCCTTGTTAACTTTCTGTCTCGTTGAACTTTCTAATATTAACAGTCGGGTGTTAAAGTCTCACATTATTAATGTTTGGGAGTCTAAGTCCCTTTGTAGGTCACTCAGGCCCTGCTTTATGAATCTGGGTACTCCTGTATTGGGTGCATATATATTTAGGACTGTTAGCTCTTCTTGTTGAATTAATCCCTTTACCATTATATAATGGCCTTCTTTGTCTCTTTTGATCGTTGTTGGTTTAAAGTCTGTTTTATCAGAGACTAGGATTGCAACCCCTGCTTTTTTTGTTTTCCATTTTCTTTTTAGATCTTCCTCCATCCTTTTATTTTGAGCTTATGTGTGTCTCTGCACGTGAGATGGGTTTCCTGAATACAGCACACTAATGGGTCTTGACTCTTTATCCTATTACCAGTCTGTGTCTTTTAATTGGAGCATTTAGTGCATTTACATTGAAAGTTAATATTGTTATGTGTGAATTTGATCCTGTCATTATGATGTTAGCTGGTTATTTTGCTCGTTAGTTGATGTAGTGTCTTCCTAGTCTTGATGGTCTTTACATTTTGGCATGATTTGCAGCGGCTGTTACTGGTTGTTCCTTTCCATGTTTAGCGCTTCCTTCAGGAGCTCTTATAGGGCAGGCCTGGTGTTGACAAAATCTCTCAGCATTTGCTTGTCTGTAAAGTATTTTATTTCTCTTTCACTTATGAAGCTTAGTTTGGCTGGATATCAAATTCTGGGTTAAAAATTCTTTTCTTTGAGAATGTTGAATATTGGCCCCCACTCTCTTCTGGCTTGTAGAGTTTCTGCCAAGGACCCGCTGTTAGTCTGATGGGCTTTCCTTTGAGGGTAACCCGACCTTTCTCTCTGGCTGCCCTTAACATTTTTTCCTTCATTTCAACTTTGGTGAATCTGACAATTATGTGTCTTGGAGTTGCTCTTCTTGAGGAGTATCTTTGTGGCGTTCTCTGTATTTCCTGTATCTGAATGTTGGCCTGCCTTGATAGATTGAGGAATTTCTCCTGGATGATATCCTGCAGAGTGTTTTCCAACTTGGTTCCATTCTCCCTGTCACTTTCAGGTACACCAATCAGACGTAGATTTGGTCTTTACACATAGTCCCATATTTCTTGGAGGCTTTGCTCGTTTGTTTTTATTCTTTTTTCTCTAAACTTCCGTTCTCACTTCATTTCATTCATTTCATCTTCCATCACTAATACGCTTTCTTCCATTTGATCGCATCGTCTCCTGAGGCTTCTGCATTCTTCACGTAGTTCTCGAGCTTTCATTTTCAGCTCCATCAGCCCCTTTATGCACTTCTCTGTATTGTTTATTCTAGTTATACATTCTTCTAAATTTTTGTCAAAGTTTTCAACTTCTTTTCCTTTTGTTTGAATATCCTCCTGTAGCTCAGAGTAATTTGATTATCTGAAGCCTTCTTCTCTCAGCTTGTCAAAGTCATTCTCCATCGAACTTTGTTCCATTTCTGGTGAGGAACTGTGTTGCTTTGTAGGAGGAGAGGCGTTCTACTTTTTAGAGTTTCCAGTTTTTCTGCTCTGTTATTTCCCCATGTTTGTGGTTTTATCTACTTTTGGTCTTTGATGATGGTGATGTACAGATGAGTTTTTAGTGTGGATGTCCTTTCTGTTTGTTAGTTTTCCTTCTAGCAGACAGGACCCTCAGCTGCAGGTATGTTGGAGTACCCGCCCGTGTGAGGTGTCAGTCTGCCCTTGCTGGGGGTGCCTCCCAGTTAGTTTGCTCGGGGGTCAGGGGTCAGGGACCACTTTAGGAGGCAGTCTGCCCATTCTCAGATCCCCAGCTGCCTGCTGGGAGAACCACTGCTCTCTTCAAAGCTGTCAGATTGGGACATTTAAGTCTGCAGAGGTTACTGCTGTCTTTTTGTTTGTCCGTGCCCTGCCCCCAGAGGTGGAGTTTACATAGGCATGCAGTCCTCCTTGAGCTGTGGTGAGCTCCACCCAGTTCGAGCTTCCCGGCTGCCTTGTTTACCTAAGCAAACCTGGGCAATGGCGGGCGCCCCTCCCCCAGCCTCACTGCTAGCATACAGTTTGATCTCAGACTGCTGTGCTAGCAATCAGCGAGATTCCGTGGGCATAGGAACCTCTGAGCCAGGTGCGGGATATAAACTCCTGGTGCACCCTTTTTCAAGCCTGTCAGAAAGGCACAGTATTCGGGTGGGAGTGACCCGATTTTCCAGGTGCTGTCTGTCACCCCTTTCTTTGACTAGGAAAGGGAATTCACTGAACCGTTGCCCTTCCCAAATGAGGCAATGCCTTGCCATTCTTCAGCTCGAGCATGGTGCATGCACGCACTGACCTCCGCTCACTGTCTGGCACTCCCTTGTGAGATGAACCCATTACATCAGATGGAAATGTAGAAATCACCCGTCTTCTTCATCTCTCATGCTGGAATCTGTAGACCACAGCTGTTCCTATTTGGTCATCATGGCTACTCCATTCCATTCCTTTCTATCAAACGGATCCGTCTATCTCTCAGACTAGAGTCAGTGGCGCAATCTCAGCTCACATTTCATTTCACCATTCCATTCCATTCCATTCCATTTTATCCCATTCCACTCCACTACACTTCACTCCACTCCACTCCAATCAACTCTACTCCACTCCACTCCCTTCCTTTCCATTCTATCCGATTCCATTCCACTCCATTCTACTTCACTCCAGTCCACTCCACACAACTCTACTCCACTCCACCCTACTATACTTCATCCCTTTCCATCCCATTCCATTCCAGTGCATTCCACTCAACTCCGCTCCACTCCACTTCAATCCACTCCACTCCATTCCATCCATGCCATTCTCTCCGAATCCATTCCTGTCCACTCCATTCTACTTCATGCCAGTCAACTCCACACAACTCCACTACACAACACTACTTTCCATTCCATCCCATTCCATTGAACTCCATTACACTGCACTCCACTAAACTCCATTCCATTCCCCTCCATTCCATTCCTTTCCTTTCTTTTGACAGGATCTCACTCTCCAACTCAGTCTGGAGTGCAGTGGCAAAACTAAGCTCACACATTATTTCACCATTCTATTCCATTCCATTCCATTCCATCCCATTCCATCCCATTCCATTCCATTCCACTCCACACCACTCTACTCCAATGCACTCCACCCAATTCCACTCCATTCCACTCTATTCCATTGCATCCCATTCCATTCCTTTCAATTCTGCTCCATCACACTCCACTCCACTCCATTCCACTCCACTCCATTCCATTCCATCCTGTTCCACTCCACTCCATTCCCCCCCACTCCAATCAACTCCACTCCAATGCATTCCATTCCATTCTCTTCCCTTCCATTCCATTCCACTCCATTGCATTCCATTCATTTCTTTCAACAGGATCTCTTTCTGTCACCCAGGCTGGAGTACAGTGGAACAATCTCAGCTCAAATTTCATGTCACTTTTCCATTCAATTCACTTACTTTCCATTCCATACCATTCCATTCCTTTCCATTCCAATCCTTTCCTTTCCATTCCACTCAACTCCACTACACTACACTCCATTCCATGCCATTCCATTCCACTCCAGTCCATTCCATTCCATTTCATCCCATTCCATTCTAATCGATTCCACTGCAATCCACTCCACTCCACTCCATTCCATTCCACTCCATTAGATTCCATTCCAGTCCACTCCAATTCATTCCATTCCTTTCTTTTTATAAGATCTCACTATATCAGCCAGGCTGGAGTACAGTGGCAAAATCTCAGCTCATATTTCATTTCACCATTCCATTCCATTCCATTCCATTTCATTCCGTTCCATTCCCCTCCACTCCATTCCACTCCACTCCACTCAATTCCATTCCATTACATTCAACTGCATTGCGAACTTTCCTTTCTTTAGAAAGGATCCCACACTGTCACTCAGAGTGGAGTGCAGTGGCACAGTCTCAGCTCACATTTCATTTCGCCATTCCATTCCATCCCATTCCATTCCACTCTGCTCAGCTCCACTCCACTCCATTCCATCCCTTTCCATTCCACTCCAGTCCACTCCACACCACTCCAGTGAAATCATTTCCATTCCGTCCAATTCCACTCCACTCCATTCCACTCCACTCCACTAAACTCCACTCCATTCCATTCTTTCTTTTGGCAGGATCTCACTGTGTCTTCCACGCTGTAGTTCAGTGGCATGATCTCAGCTTGCATTTCATTTCACCATTGCTTTCCATTCCATTCCATTCCATTCCACTCCACTCCACTTCTCTCCACTCCACTACATTCCATTCCATTCTATTCCACTCCATTCCACTCCACTCCACTCCTCTCCTGTTCATTCCATTCCACTCCATTCCATTCCATTCCTTTCTTTCAACAGGATCTCACTCCATCACCCAGGTTGGAGTGCTGTGGCACAATCTCAGCTCACGCTTCACTTCACCATTCCATTCCATTCCATTCAATTCCATTCCATGTCAGTCAGTTATATTCCACTCTACTCCACTCCATTCCACTCCACTCCGCTCTACTCATTTCCACTCCACTCCACTCCAATCCCCTCCACACCATCCCATTCCATCGCATTCCATTCCACTCCACTCCACTCCCTTCCATTCCACCCATTCCATTCCATACCATTCCACTCGACTCCACCCCACTCAACTCCATCTCACTTCTTTCCATTCCATTCTATCCCTTTACATTCCAAGACATTGCACCCCACTCAAGTCTTCTCCATGCCAGTCCACTCCATTCCATTCCCTTTCATTCCATTGCACTGCAGCATTCCATTCCTTTCTTTCGACATGATCTCACTCTGACACCCAGGCTGGAGTGCTGTGGCACAATCTCAGCTCACATTTCATTTCACCATTTCATTACTTTCCATTCCATTCCATTCCATGCCATTCCGTTTCATTGCGCTCCACCATACTCTACTCCACTGCATTCCATTCCACTTCATTCCACTCCACTCCACTCCAATTCACTCCACCCCACTCCACTCCATTCCATTCCATTCCTTTCCACACCAATCCACTCCACTCCAATACATTCCACTCCATTCCATTCAATTCCACTCCATTCCACTCCATCCACTCAATGCCATTTCATTCCATTCCACTCCACTCCATTCCACTCCACTCCCCTCCACACCACTCCTCTCCTCAGCACTCCACTCTGTACCATTCCATTCTATTCCACTTCAGTATGCTCCATTACACTCAATTACACTCCATTCCACTGCAGTCCACTCTACTCCATTCCACTATATTCTATTCTATTCTATTCTATTCTATTCCATTTCATTCCACTGCAGTTCACTCCAGTGCACTCCAATCCACTACACTCCATCCCATTCCATCCCAATCCATTCCACTCCATTCCACTCCAGTCCACTCTACTCCACTTCATTCTATTCCATTATCTCTGATTCCATTCCAATACTTTCTAATCCTCTCCAGTCCACTCCAAACAACTCCACTCCACGCCACTCCACTGTACTCCATTCTATTCCATTCCGTTCCATTCCATTACCTTCTACTCCATTCCATTCCTTTCTATCGAAAGGATCTGTCTGTCACTGAGACTAGAGTCAGTGTCACAATCTAGGCTGCCATTTCATTTCACCATTCCTTTCCATTCCATTCCATTTCATCCCATTCCACTCCACTACACTTCACTCCACTCCACTCCACTCCAATCAACTCCACTCCACTCCACTCCAGTCCATCCTATTCCATCCCATTCCATTCCACTCCATTCTACTCCACTGCACTCCCTTCCATTCCATTCTATCCAATTCCATTCCACTGCATTGTACTCCAGTCCAGTCCACTCCACACAATTCCACTCCACTCCACTCTACTCCGCTTCATCCCATCCCATTCCATTCCATTCTGTTGCATTCCACTCCATTCTGCTCCACTCCAATCTACTCCACTGCACTCTACTCCTTTCCATTCTCTCCGATTCCGTTCCACTCCATTCTACTCCATGCCCGTCCATCCCACACAACTCCACTTCACTGCACCACATTCCATTCCATCCCATTCCTTTCTACTCCATTCCACTACACTCCACTCCGCTCCACTCCATTCTATTCCTCTCCATTCCATTCCATTCCTTTCTTATGAAAGTTCCTCACTCTGTCACTCAGGAAGGAGTGCAGTGGCAAAAGCTAAGCTCACACATCATTTCATCATTCCATTCCATTTCATTCTATTCCATTCCATCCCATTCCACTCCACTCCACTCCACACCACTCTACACCACTCTACTCCAATACATTCCACTCCATTCCACTCCACTCCACTCCATTCTATTGCATCCCATTCCATTCTTATCCATTCCAATCCACCACACTCCACTCCAGTCCACTCCACTCCACTCCATTCCATTCCACTCCACTCCATTGGATTCCATCCCTTTCCATTCCGCTCCATTCCCCCCACACCAATCAACTGTACTCCACTCCATTCCATTACATTGCATTCCATTCCATTCATTTCTTTCCACAGGTTGTCATTCTTTCACCCAGGATGGAGTGCAGTGGCCCAATATCAGCTCTCATTTCATGTCTCCATTCCATTCATTTCCTTTCCAATCCATGCCATTCCATTCCATTCCATTCCTTTCCATTCCATTACTTTTCTTTCCGTTGCATTCCATTCCTTTCCATTTCACTCGGCTCCACTCCAGCCCACTCCATTCCACTCCACTCGATTTCACTCCACCCTACTCCACTCCATTCCATTCCATCCCATTCCATTCCACTCGATTGCACTGCACTCCACTCTAATCCACTCCACTCCACTCCACTCCACTCCATTAGATTCCATTCCAGTCCACTCCAATTCTTTCTATTCCTTTCTTTCGACAAGATCTCACTCTGTCAGACAGGCTGGAGTGCAGTGGCAAAATATCAGCTCATATTTCATTTCACCATTCCCTTCCATTCCATTCCACTCCATTCCATTCCATTCCATTCCTTTCTACTCCATTCCACTCCACTCCAATCCACTTCATTCCATTACATTCCACTACATTCTGATCTTTCCTTTCTTTTGACAGGATCTCACCCTTTGAGTCAGGCTGCAATTCAGTGGCATAATCTCAGCTCACATTTCATTTCAACATTAAATTCCTTCCCATTCTTTTCCACTCTGCTCAACACCACTCCACTCCACTCCACTCCATTCCCTCCCTTTCCATTCCACTCCAGTTCACTTCACACCAGTCCACTGAACTCCTTTCCATTCCATCCCATTCCGTTCCACTCCATTCTACTCCACTCCACTAAACTCCACTCCATTCCTTTCCATTCCATTCCGCTCTATTCCATTCCATTCTTTCCTTCGACAGGATCTCACTTTGTCACCCACACTCTAGTGCAGTGTCACAATCTCAGCTCTCATTTCATATCACCATTCCATTCCATTCCATTCCTTTTCATTCTATTCCACTCCATTCCATTCTACTCCACTCCACTCCACTCCACTCCTCTCCATTCCACTACATTATATTCCATTAAATCCCACTCCATTCCACTCCACTCCACTCCTCTCCCCTCCAGTCCATTCCATTCCATTCCGTTCCTTGCTTTCAACAGGATCTCACTCTCTCACCCAGTCTGGAGTGTTGTAGCACAATATCAGCTCACATTTCATTTCACCATTCCATTCCATTCTATTCCATGCCATTCCATTCCACTGAACTCCACTCTACTCCACTCCACTCCATTCCACTTCATTGCACTCCCTTCCAGTCTTATACACTCAACCACAGTACATTCCACTCCACTCCATTCCACTTCATTCCACTCCACTCCAGTCTTATACACTCAAATACACTACATTCCACTCCACTGCACTCCTTTCCATTCCATCCCATTCCATTCCAATCTATTGCAGTTCACTGTACTCCACTCCACTCCACTCCATTCCACTCCATTCCACTCCACTCCACTACAATCTACTCCATTCCCCTACATTCAACTCCACTCCATTCCACTCCACTCCACTGCCTTCCACTCCATTCCATTACTCTCCACTCGACTCCACTACACTCCATCCCGTTACAACCCATTAAATTCCACTCCACTCCTCTCCACTCCACACCATTCCATTCCATAACTTTCCATCATACTCGATTCAACTCCACTCCACTCCACTCCACTAAAATCCATTCCATTCCATTCCAATCCATTCCATTCCATTCTAATCCATTCCATTCCCCTCCATTCCTTTCTTTTGACAGGATCTAATGTGTCTCCCTGGCTGAAGTGCAGTTGCATGATCTCAGCTCACATTCTATTTCATGATTCCATTCCATTCCTTTCCATTCCAGCATTCCATTTCATTCCTTTCAATTCCACTCCACTGCACTCCCCGCCACTCCTCTCCACTCCATTCCACTCCACTCTACTCCACACCTCTCCATTCCATCCCATTCCATTCCAATCCACTCCACTCCAATCCACTCCACTCCACTCTATTCCATTACATTCCATCATATTCTATTCCACTCCATTCCACTTTACTCCACTCCACTCCACTCCTCTCCACTCCACTCTATTCCGTTCCGTTCCATTCCATTCTACTGCATTCCATTCCATTCGTTTCTTTCAGCAGGATTTCACTCTGTCATCCAGGCAGCATTGCAGTTGCACTATCTCAGCTCACATTTCATTTCACCATTGCATTCTACTCCCTTCCATTCCACTCCATTCCACTCTGCTCCACTCCTCTCCACTCCACTCCATTCCATTGCCTTCCATTCCATTCCATTCAATTCAATTCGACTCCACTACCCTCCACTCACTTCACTCCAATCCATTCCACTCCACCGCATCGCATTTCATTCCACTCCTCTCCACTCCACTCCACTCCACTACATTCCTTTCCATTTCACCCCATTGCATTCCATTCCTTTCTTCAAAAGGATCTCACACTGTCACCAAGACTGGAAAGAAATGGCACAACCTCAGCTCACATTTCATTTCACCATTCCATTCCATTCCATTCCTTTCCTTTCATTCCTCTCCATTCCACTCCATTCCACTCCACTCCAATCCATTCTTCTCAACTCCATTCCACTCCACTCCACTGCACTCCATTCCATTCCATCGCATTCCATTACTCTACATTCCACTCCAATATACTCCAGTCCTCTCCACTCCACTCCATTCCATTCTATTTTATTTCATTCCAATCCATTCCATTCCAATCCACTCCACTCCACTCCATTCCACTCCATTCCATTCCACTCCTCTCCACTCCATTCCACTGCGCTCCATTCCACTCCACTCCGCTTCATTACATTCCATCCCTTTCCATTCCACTCCATTCCACTCCACTCCTCTCCACGCCACACCACTCCACTCCTCTCCATTCCGTTCCATTACACTCCATTCCATTCCCTTCCTTTCTTTTGAGAGGATCCCACTCTGTCATCCAGGCTGAAGTGCAGTTATCCAATCTGTGCTCGCATTTCATTTCACCATTCCATTATATTCCATTACCTTCCATTTCACTCTGTTATATTCCACTCCACTTCACTCAACTCCATTCCATTCCATTCCATTCCTTTCCTTTCCATTCCATTCCATTCCATTAATTTCCATGCCATTGCACTTCACTCCTCTCCACTTCACTCATCTCCATTGCATGGCATTCCATTCCACTCAATTTATCTCCACTAAACTGCACTCTTCTCCACTCCATTCCCTACTTTCTCATTCCATTACACTCCACTCCAATCCACTCCACTACCCTCTTCTCCACTCCAAACCATTCCATTTCATTCCATCCCATTCCATTCCACTCCACTTCATTCCACTCCACTCTACTCCCCTCCACTCCACTACAATCAATTCCCTTCCATTCCATTCCATGCCACTCCAATCCTTTCCAATATTTTCTTTTGACAGAATTTCACTCTGTCACCAAGGCTGGAGTGCTGTGGCAAAATCGCAGCTCATATTTCATTTCAACATTCCTTTCCATTCCATTCCATTCCACTCCACGGCACTCCACTTAACTCCACTCCCTTCCATTCCATTCCACTCCATTCCATTCCACTCCACGGCACTCCACTTAACTCCACTCCCTTCCATTCCATTCCACTCCATTCCACTCCACTCCACACCAATCAACTCAATTCCATTCCATTCCTTTCGCTCCACTCCTTTCAATCCCATTCCTGTCTTTCGACAGGATCTCACTCTGTTACCCAGGCTGGAGTGCAGTGACACAATCTCGGCTCTCATTTCATTTCACCATTCCTTTGCATTCCACTCCATTCCATTCCACTCCACTCAACTCCACTCCACTCCCCTCCGTTCCATTCTGCTCCATGCCTCTCTACTCCTATCCAATCCTATATAATACAATCCACTCCATTCCATTCCATTCCATCTCATCTCATTCCTTTCCACTCCATTCCACTCCACTCCTCTCCATTCCACTCCAATCCACTCCAATCCAGCGCACTCCACTCCATGCCATTCCACTCCATTCCATTCCACTCCATTCTATTACATTCATTTCTTTTGAAGGTATCACACTCTGTCACCCTGGCTGGAGTGTAGTAGCACAATCTCAGCTCACATTTCATTTAACCATTCCATTACATTCCATTACATTACATTTGACAACATTCCATTCAACTCCACACAACTCCATTCCATTCCCTTACATTCTTTACACTCCATTTCACTCCGCTAAAATCCACTTCTCTCTACTCCACTCAATCACACTCCATCATATGCCTTTCCACTCCAATCCACTCCACTCCACTCTATTCCATTCGATTTCATCCCATTAAATTCCATTTCATTCCACTCCACTCCAATCCACTCCACTCCAATCCACCCCACTCCACTCCACTCCACTCCAATCCACCCCACTCCACTCCACTCCACCTCACTCCACTCCACTCCATTCCTTTGCATTCCATTCCATTTCACTCCATTCCATTCCATTTCTCCCTTTTGACTTGATCTCATTCTGTCACCCAGGCTGGTGTGCAGTGCCACAATCTCAGCTCACATTTCATTTCACCATTCCATTCAATTCCATTCCATTCCATTCCATTTCATTCCATTCCATTCCATTTAATTCCACTCCACTCCACTTCTCTCCACTCCACGGCACTACACTACACTCCATTCCATTCCATCCCATTCCATTACAGTCCATTCCACTCCACTCCACTCTTCTGCACTCACTCTCCGCCACTCCAATCCATTCTATTCCGTTCCATTGAATTACACTGCATTGCATTCCATTAATGTCTTTGTACAGGATATCACTCTGTCACACAGGCAGGAGTGCAGTGGCACAATCTCAGCTCACATTTCATTTCACCATTCCATTCTATTCCATTCCATTCCATTGCATTGCATTCCATTTCATTCAATTCCATTGTATTCCATTCCATTCCATTTAATTCCTCTCCACTCCACTTTTCTCCACGCCACGGCACTCCACTCCACTCCATTCCATTCCATCCCATTCCATTCCAGTCCATTCCACTCCACTCCACTCTTCTGCACTCACTCTCCTTCACTCCAATCCATTCCATTCCGTTCCATTGAATTACACTCCATTGCATTCCATTAATGTCTTTGTACGGCATCTCACTCTGTCACACAGGCAGCAGTGCAGTGGCACAATCTAAGCTCACATTTCATTTCACCATTCCATTCCATTCCATTCTATTCCACTCCACTCCATTCCACTCCACTCCACTCTAAATCACTTAACTCCATTATATTCCATCCCTTTTCATTCCACTCCCTTCCACTCCACTCCACTGCATTTCATTTCATTCCATCCCATTCCATTCCACTCCACTCCACTCCCCTCCCCTCCACTCCACTCCATTCCATTCCATTCCATTCCATTCCATTCCATTCCATTACTTTCTTTCGCCCGGATCTCATTCTGTCACCCAGGCTGGAGTGCAGTCGCACAATCTCAGCTCACATTTCATTTCACCATTCCATTCCCTTCCATTCCACTCCATTCCATTCCATTCTATTTCTCTCCATTGTACTCCACTGTACTCCACTCCACTCCATTCCAATCTACTCCATTCCAATCCCCTCCACTCCTATCCACTCCACTCCATTCAAGTCAGCTTCACTCCATTACACTCCAATCCACTACAATCCACTCCACTCCATTCCAATCCATTCCATTCCATCCCATTCTATCACACTCCATTCCACCACACTCCATTCCACACCACTCTTCCAATCCACTCCACTCCACTCCTCTCCAGTCCATTCTACTTCATTCCACTCCAATCCACTCCAATCCAGTCCACTCCATTCCATTCCATTCCATTCCATTGCATCCCATTGTATTCCACTCCATTCTGCTCTCTTCCACTCCACTCCACTCCACTGCTCTCTGTTCCATTCCTTTCAATACAATTCCACTGCATTCCATTCAATTCCTTTCTTTTGACAGGATTTCACTCTGTCACCCCGGCTGCATTGTGGTCGCACTACCTCAGCTGGCATTTCATTTCACCATTCCATTCCACTCCAGTCCATTCCAATCCATTCCACTCCGCTCCACTCCTCTCCACTCCAGTCCACTCCATTCCATTCCCTTCCATTCCATTCCAATCCATGCCATTCCACTCCACTCCACTTCACTCCAATCCATTCCACTGCACTCCATCGCATTTCATTCCACTCCTCAACATTCCACTCCTCTCATTCCATTCCATTCCATTCCACTCCATTCCATTCCATTCCTTTCCTTCTAAAGGATCTCACTCAGTCACTCAGGCTGGAGTGCAATGGCACAATCTCAGCTCACATTTCATTTTTCCTTTCCATTCCATTCCATTCCATACCACTCCACTCCACTGCACTCCACATCATTCTACACCACTCCATTCCACTCTACATCACTCCACTCTACTCCACGGAACTCCATTCCATTCCATCGCTTTCCATTACTCTCCATTCTACTCACCACTCCACTCCTCTCCACTCCATTCCATTCCAATCCATTCCTTTCCACTCCAATCCATTCTATTCTGTTCCATTCCATTCCTTTCCTATCCACTCTATTCTACTACACTCCATTCCATTCCACTCCACTCCATTCCACTCCACTGCATTCCACTCCACTCCAATGCATTCTATTCCATTACAGTCTATTCCACTCCACGCCAATCGTCTCCACTCAACTCCTCCAATCCATTCTGTTCTGTTCTTTTGCTTTACACTCCATTGCATTCCATTCCTTTCTTTCTACAGGATCTGTCTCTGTCACACAGGCTGGAGTGCAGTGGCACAATCTCAGCTCACATTGCGTTTCACCATTCCTTTCCATTCCACTCCACTCCTCTCCACTCAACTCCATTACATTCCATCCCTTTCCATTCCACTCCTTTCCACTCCATTCCACTCTGCTCCATTTCATTCCATTCCATCCCATTCCGTTCCACTCCAGCCCACTCCACTCCTCTCCACTCCACTTCATTCAATTCCATTCCATTCCACTCCATTCCATTCAATTCCTTTCCTTCACCAGGATCTCCACTCAATTCTACTCCACTCCACTTTGCTCCATTCCACTCCACCCCACACCACTTCCCTCCAGTCCACTCCACTGCAAGCCATTCCACTCCACACAATTCCATTCCATTCCATTCCTTTCCTTTGACACGTTCTCACTGACACCCAGGCTTGAGTGCAGTGGCACAGTCTCAACTCACATTTCATTTCAACATTCCATTCCATTCCATTCCATTCCACAGAACTCCACTCCACTCCATTCCATTCCATTCCATTGCACTCCATTCCACTCCACTCCAATCCACTCCATTACATTCCATCCCTTTCAATTCCACTCCATTGGACTCCACTACACTCCACTCCACTGCACTCCAATAGACGCCACACAACTCCTCTCCACTCCACTCCATTCCATTGTATTCCATTCCATTCCACTCCATTCCATTCCATTCCTTTCTTGCGACAGAATCTCACTCTGTCACCCAGGCTTGAGTGAAGTGGCATAATCTCATCTCATATTCCATTTCACCAATCCATTCTATTCTATTCCATTCCATTCCAATCCATTCCATTCCATTTCATTCCACTCCACTACATTCGAATCCATTCCACTCCAGTGCACTCCACTCCATTCCGCAGCATTCCCATACCTTCCACTCCACCGCATTCCCTTAGCATTCACTCTACTCCACTCCATTCCACTCCACTCTGTTCCATTCCACTCCACTCCAGTCGATCCCATTCCTTCCCATTCCATTACACTATATTGCACTCCACTCCACTCCATTCCACTCCACTCTATTCCATTCCACTCCACTCCAGTCGATCCCATTCCTTCCCATTCCATTACCCTATATTGCACTCCACTCCACTCCACTTCAATCCACACCATTCCGCTCCATTCCATCCCATTCCATTGCTATCAATTCCACTCCACTCCACTCTACTCCAATCCACTCCACTCCATTCTAAGCCTTTCCATTCCATTCCATTCTATTCCACTCCATTCCATTCCACTCGTTTCTTTCAACAGGATCATACTCTGTCACCCACTCTGGAGTTCAGTGGCACAATCTCAGTGCACATTTCATTTCACCATTCCGTTCCATTCCATTCCATTTCTCTCCACTCCAATCCACTCCATTCCATTCCACTCCTTTCCAATCCACCAAACTCCAATCCACTCCACTCCACAGCACTCCATTCCACTAAACTACATTCCATTCCATTCCACTCAATTCTCCTCCACTCCACTCCACTCCACTCCATTCCATTCCTTTCCTTTCCACTCCACACCATTCTATTCCTTTCTTTTGACAGAATCTCACTCTGTCACCCAGGCTGGAGTGCAGTGACAAAATCTCAACTCATATTTCATTTCACCATTCCATTTCATTCCACTCCATTCCATTCCTTTCCTTTCCATTCTACTCCACTGCCCTCCACTCCACTCCATTCCATTGCACTCCATGCCACTCCACTCCTATCCACTCCAATACAATACAGTCCTCTCCATTCCATTACATTCCATCCCATGCCATTCCTTTCCACTCCATTCCATTCCACTCCATTCCATTTCACTCCACTCCACTACCATCAACTCCATGCTATTCCACCCCATTCCATTCCACTCCATTCTATTCCATTGTTTTCTTTTGACAAGATCTCACTCTGTCACCCAGGCTGGAGTGCAGTAGCAAAATCTCAGCTCACATTTCATTGCACCATTTCATTACATTCCATTCGACTCCATTCCACTCAGCTCCAATCAATTCCATTGCATTCCATTCGTTTGCACTCAGTTCCGCTCAGCTAAAATCCATTCCTGTCTACCCCACTCAATTACACTCCATCATATTCCTTTACACTCCATTCCACTCCTCTCCTCTGCACTCCACGCTATTCCATTCCATTCCATCCCATTGAATTCAATTCCATTCCTCTACACTCCACTCCAAACCACTCCACTCCACAACAATCCAATCTACTCCACACCACCCCTCTCCACTCCACTCCACTGAATTCATTTGCATTACATTCCATTTCACTCCAATCCATTCCATTCCTCTCTTTCGACAGGATCTCACCCTGCCACCCAGGCTAGTGTGCAGTGGAACAATCTCAGCTCACATTTCATTTTAACATTCCATTCAATTCCATTCCATTCTGTTCCATTGCATTCCATTCCATTCCATTTAATTCCACTCCACTCCACTCCACTCCACTCCACTCCACTCCATTCCATTCCCACCCATTCCATTACAGTCCATTCCAGTCAATTCCACTATTCTACACTCCAATCCACTCCACTCCAATCCATTCCATTCCGTTCCATTGCATTACACTCCATTGCATTCCATTCCTTTCTTTGTACCGGATCTCAGCCTTTCACAAAGACTACAGTGCAGTGGCACTATCTCAGCTCATATTACATTTCACCATTTCTTTCCATTCCATTCATTCCATTCCATTCCACTCCACTCCACTCCACTTAACTCCAGTACATTCCATTCCTTTCTATTCCACTCCATTCCACTCTACTCCATTTCACTCCACTGCATTTCATTCCATTCCATCACTTTCCATTCCATACCACTCCACTCCACTCCCCTCCACTCCACTCCATACAATTCCATTCCATTCCACTCCATTCTATTCCATTCCTTTCTTTCACCAGGATCTCAATCTGTCACCCAGGCTCGATTGAAGTTGCACAATCTCAGCTCACATTTCATTTCACCATTCCAATCCATTCCATTCCACTCCATTACATTCCATTACATTTCTCTCCATTGCAATCCACTGCACTCCACTCCACTCCATTCCATTCCACTCCATTAAACTCCACTCCACTCCTATCCACTCCACTCCACTATATTCAGCTCCACTCCATTCCACTGCACTCCACTCACCTCCACACCATTCCATTTCACTCCACTCCACTCCACTCCATTCTATGCTATTCCATTCCATTCCATCCGACTATATCACACTCCATTCCACTCCAGTGCAGTCCAATATACTCCACTCCACTCTTCTCCACTCCATTCCACTTCATTCCTCTCCACACCATTCCACTCCACTCCACTCCACTCCATTCCATTCCATCCCATTCCATCCCATCCCATTCTATTCCATTCCGTTCCACTCTGCTCCACTCCTCTCCACTCCACTGCACTCCATTCCATTCCATTCCATTCCACTGCATTCCATTCCATTCCTTTCTTTCGACAGGATTTCACTCTGTCACCCAGGATGTATTGCAATCACACTATCTCAGCTCACATTTCATTTCACCATTCTATTACCCTCCAGTCCATTCCAATCAATTCCACTGTGCTCTACTCCTCTCCAATCCACTCCACTCCACTACATTCCATTCTCTTCCATTCATTTCCACTCCATATCATTCCACTCCGCTCCACTCCACTCCACTCAAATCCACTCCACTCCATTCAATTCAATTCAATTCCACTCCATTCCACTCCACTCCACTCTACTCCACTCCATTACATTCCATCCCTTTCCATTCTGCTCCACTCAGCTCCACTCCACTCCACCCCACTACACCCCACACCACTCCACTCCACTCCATTCCTTTCCATTGCACACCATTCCATTCAATTCCTTTCTTTCAACAGGATCTCACTCTGTCACCCAGGTTTGAGTGCAGTGGCAATGACTCAGTTCATATTTCATTTCACCATTCCATTCCATTCCATTCTATTCCATTCCACTCCATTCCACACCATTCCACTCCACTCCACTCTATTCCACTCCATTACATTCCACACCATTCCACTCCACTCCACTCCACTCCATTACATTCCATGCCTTTTCATTCCACTCAATTCGACTCCATTCCACTCCACTCCACTCCACTGCACTACACCACACACCACTCCACTCCATTCCATTCCATTCCACTCCTTTCCATTCCATTCCTTTCTTTCAACAAGATCTCACTCTGTCACCCAGGCTTGAGTGAAGTGGCACAATCTCAGCTCACATTTCATTTCACCATTCTATTCCATTCCATTCTATTTCATTCCATTCCATTTCATTCCACTCCACTCCTCTCCAGTTCATTCAGTTCCTTTCCACTCCATTCAATTCCACTCCATTCCACTCCTCTCTACTCCAATCCACTCCACTCCATTTCATTAAATCCTTTTCCATTCCTCTCCATTCCACTCCAGTCCACTCCAGTCCACTCCAGTCCATTCCATTCCACTCCATTCCACTCCACTCCACTGCACTCCACTCCACTCTACTCCACTCCATTAAACTCCACTCCAATCCACTCCATTCTACTCCATTCCATTCCAACCCATTTCCTTCCACTCCACTCCACACCATTCCATTCCATTCCATCCATTTCCATTCCATTCCATTCCCCTCCATTCCATTCCACTCCACTCCACTCCACTCCAGTCCACTGCATTCCATTCCATTCCATTCCTTTCTGTTATATTCCATTGCATTCCATTCCTTTCCATTCCATTCCATTCCATTCCACTCCATTCCATTGCATTACCTTCTTTCGACAGGATCTCACTCTGTCACCCAGGCTGGAGTGCAGTGGCACAATCTCAGCTCACATTTCATTTCAGCATTCCATTCCATTTCATTCCATTGCACTCCACTCCACTCTACTCCATTCCAACCAAATCCACTCTACTTCATTGCATTCCATCCCATCAACTCTAATCCACTCCTCTCCTCTCCAGTCCACTCCATTCCACTCCATTCCACTCAATTCCATTCCATTCCATTCCAATTCATTCCACTCCCCTTCATTCCACTGCACTCCACTCCATTCCATTATATTCCATTACAATCCTATCCATTCAATTCCATTCCTTTCTTTTGAAAGGATCTCACTCTGTCATCCAGGCTGGAGTTCAGTGGCACATTAACAACTGACATTTCATGTCACTATTCCATTCTATTCCATTCCTCTCCACTCCACTCTATTGCATTATATTCCATTCCCTTCCACTCCACTCCGCTCTACTCCATTCCACTCCATTCCTTTCCACTCCACTCCACTCTAATCCATTCCATTCCATTCCTTTTCACTCCATTCCACTCTACTCCATTCCATTCCATTCCTTGCCACTCCACTCCACTCTACTCCATTCCATTCCATTCCATTCCACTCCTTTCCACTCTACTCCACTCTACTCCATTGCACTCCATTCCTTTCAACTCCACTCCACTATACTCCATTCCATTCCATACCATTCCACTCCATTCCACACCACTCCACTCCCCTCCCCTCCACTCCATTCCATTCCATTCCACTGCATTCCACTCCACTTCACTCCACGTGACTCCACTCGATCCCATTCCATTCCATTCCATTCGACTGCATTCCACTCCACTCAACTCCACCTCACTCCATTCCATTCCATTCTCTCCCATTGCATTACACTCCATTCGGCTCCCCTCCGCTTCACTCCACTCCACTCTATTCCATTCCATTCTATTCCATTCCATTCCATTCCACTCCATTCCATTTCATTCCTTTCTTTTGACAGGATCTCAATCTCTCACCCAGGCTGGAATGCAGTGCCACAATCTCAGTTCACATGTTATTTCACCATTCCATTCCATTACATTTCACTCACTGCACTTCACTCCACTACATTCCTTCACATCCCATCCCATTCCACCCCATTCCATTCCACTCCGCTCCACTCCTCTGCGCTCCACTCCATTCCCGTCCATGCCATTCCATTACACTCCTTTCCACTCCACTCCACTCCATTCCATTAAATTCCACTACATACCACTATACTATACTCCACTCCACTCCTCTCCACAACACTCCACTCCACCACAATCTTCTACACTCCTCTCCACCCCATTCTATTCCATCCCATCCCACCCCACCCTACTCCTCTCCATTCCACTCTTCTCCACGCCACTACACTCCACTCCACCCCATTCCATTCCATCCCATCCCACCCCACCCTACTCCTCTCCATTCCACTCTTCTCCACGCCACTACACTCCACTCTCGCTCTGTCACCCAGACTGGAGTGAGGTAGCACATTCTCATCTCACATTTCATTTTGGCAATCCATTCATTTCCATTTCAATCCATTCCTTTCCAGTCCATTCCATTCCACTCCACTCCACTCCACTCCATTCCATTTCATTACACTCCACTCCTTTCGATTCCACTCCAATCCACTCCATTCAAATCCACTAAACTCCAAAACACTCAATCCGTTTCCATTCCACTCCATTCCACTCTACTAAACTCCAGTCCAATCCACTCCATTACATTCCATCCCTTTCCATTCCAATCCATTGCACTCCACTCCACTTCACTGCACCCCACTCCACTCCATTCCACTCCACTCTAGTCCATCCCACTCCAGTACACCCCACTCCACTCCATTCCATTGTAATTCACTCCATTCCATTCCATTCCTTTCGTTTGAAAGGAACTAACTCTGCAAGGAGATGAAAGGAATGGAATGATGTGGTGTGGAGTGGAGTGGAGTGGAATGGAATGGATTGGAATGGAATGCAATGGAATGGAATGGAATGCAATGGAATGGAACGGTGAAATGAAATGTCAACTGAGATTTTGCCAATGCACTCCAGCCAGGGACACAGAGGGAGATCCTGTCGAAAATAAGGAATGGAATGGAATGCAGTGAAATGGAATGGAATGGAATGCTATGGAGTGGAGAGGAGTAGAGTGGAATGGAATGGAGTGGCATCGAGTGGAATGAAGTCGTGTGGAGTAGAATGCAGTGGAACAGAATGGGATAGAATGTGTTGCAGTGGAGTGGAGTGGAAAGGAGTGGAGTGGATTAGTGGGTATTGGAGTGGAATAGAATGGGATGGAATGGGATGGAGTGGAGTGGAGTTTAGTGGAGTGGAATGCAGTGCAATGGAATGGAAAGGAATGGAGTAGAATGGACTGGAGTGGAGTTGAGTGGAGAGGAGTGGAGTTTAATAGAATGGAATGGAATGGAATAGAATGGAATGGAATGGATTGGAGGTGAGTGGAACGGAATGGAATGTATAGAATGGAATGGAATGGAATGGAGGGGAGTGGAATGGAATGGAATGTATTGAATGGAATGGAATGGAATGAAATCGAATGGAATTGTTAAATGAAACATTAGCTGATATTGTGTCACTGCACTCCAGCCTGGGTGACAGAAGGATCCTGTGAAAGAAAGGAATGGAATGGAACGGAGTGGAATGTTATGGAATGGAGTGGAATGTTATGGAATGAAATGGAATGGAGAGGAGTGTAGTGGAGTGGATTGGAGTGGAGTGGAGTGGAATGGAGTGCAATGGAATGGGATGAAACGGAATGGAATGTACTTTAGTGGAGTTGAGTGGAGGGGAGTGGAATGGATTGAAATGGAAAGGGATGGAATGGAGTGGAGTGGAGTGGACTGGAGTGAAGTGGACTAGAGTGGAGTGGAATGGAATTGAATGGAAAGGAATGGCATGCAGTGGACTGGAGTGTGGTGGAGTGGAATTAAATGGAATGGGAAGGAATGGAAAGGAAAGGTGGAATGAAACGTGAGCTGATATTGTTCCACTGCAATCCAGCCTTGGTGACAGAGTGAGATCCGGTCGAAAGAATGGAATACAATGGAATTGAGAGGAATGAAATGGAATGGGAAAGAATGGAATGGAGTGGAGTGGAGAGAAGTGGAGTGGAATGGGATGGGACGGGATTGAATGCAATGGAGTGGAGTGGATTGGAATGGAGTGGAGATTAATGGAGTGGAGTGGAATGGAGTGGTCTGGAATGGTGTGGAATGGAATGAAATGGAAAGGATTGCAGTGGAATGGAATGGTGAAATTAATGTGAGGTGAGATTTTGCCACTGCAGTGCAGTCTGGGTGATGGAGTGAGGACCTGTTGAAAACAAGGAATGGAATGGAAGGTAGTGGAATGTACTGGAATGGAATGGAATGGAATGGAGTGGAATGGATTAGAATGGAAAGGAATGGGATGGAGAGAATTGGATTGGAGTGGAGTGGATTGGAATGGAGTGGGATGTAATGGAATGGAATGGAGTGGTGTGGAGTGGAGTGGATTGGAATGGAGTGGAATGCAATGGGATGTAATGGAATGGAATGGAGTGGAGTGGAGTGGAGTGGAATTGAGTGGAATCGAATGGGATTCAATGGGATGGAGTGAAGTGGAGTGGAGTGGAATGGAATGGAATGGAATGGAATGGAATGGAATGGAGTGACGTGGAATGGAATGAAATGTTATGGAATGGAATGGAATGGAAAGGTAAAATGAAATGTGTGCTGTGATTTTGCCACTGCACTACAGCTTGGGTGACAGAGTAAGAGACTGTCAAAAGGAAGGTATGGAATGGAATGAAATGGAGTGGAGTGGAGTGGAGAGGAATGGAATGGAATGGAAGAGATTGGAGTGTAGTGGAGTGGAGTGGAATGGAATGGAATGCATGGAATGGAGTGGAGTGAAGTAGAATGGAATTTAATGGTATGGAATGGAGTGGAGTGGAGTGGAGTGGAGTGGATTGGAGTGGAATGGAGTGGAACGGAATGGGATGGAGTTAAATGGAATGGAGTGTATTGAAGTGGAGTGGAGTTGACGGGAATGGAATGGTGTGGTGAAATGAATTGTGAGCTGAGATTTTTGCACTGCACACCAACCTGGGTGACAGTGAGATCCTGTCAAAGAAAGGAGTGGAATGGAATGGAGTGGAGGGAATTGAATGGAATGGAGTGGAATGGAGTGGAGTGGAGTGGAATGTAGTGGAATGGAGTGCAGTGGGGTAGAAGGGAGTGGAATGGAATTTGATGTAATGGAATGGAATAGAGTGGAGTGGTGTGCAGTCGAGAGTAGTGTAACAGAGTGGAACGGAATTTGATGTAATGGAATAGAATGGAGTGGAGTGGAGTGGACTCGAGTGGGGTGTAATGAAGTGGAATGGAATGAGATGGAATGAATTGGAGTGGAGTGGAGTCGCATGGAGTGGAATGGAAAGGAATAGAGTGAAGTGGAGTGCAGTGGAGTGGAGTGGAGATGAATAGAGTAGAATGGAATGGGATGGAATGGAGGGGAGTGTAGTGTAGTGGAGAAAAGTGGAGTGGAATGGAATGTAATTTAGAGGAGTGGAGTGGAGTGGAGTGGAATGAAATGAAATGAAATGGAATGGAATGGTGAAATGAAATGTGAGCTGAGATTGCACCACTAAACTGCAGCCTGTGTGACACAGCGTGATCCTGTTGAAAAAAAGGAATGCAATGCAATCGAAAGGAATGGAATAGAATGGAATTGAATGGATTGGAGTATAGTCGAGTGGAGTGGAGTGGATTCGAATGGAGTTGAATGGAGTGGAATGTAATGGGATGGAATGGAATGGAGGGGATTGGAGTGGAGTGGAGAGGAGTGGAATGGAGTGGAATGGAATGGGATGGAATGGAATGGAGTGGAATGGATGAAGTGGAGTGGAGCAGAGTGGAGTGGAATGGAATAGAATGGAGTGGAGTGGAGTGGGGTGCAGTGGAGTGGAATGGAATGGGATGGAATGGAATGGAGTGGAATGGAGTGGAGTGTAGTGGAATGGAGTGGAAAGGAAAGAAATGGTATGGAATTGAAGGGAATGGAATGGAGAAATGAAATGTCAGCAGAGATTGTGCCACTGCTCAACAGCCTGTGTGACAGAGTTAGATGCTCTCAAAAGAAAGAGGTGGAATGGAATGAAATGGAACGGAATGGAATGGAAAGAAGTGGAGAGGAGTGGAATGGAGTAGAGTGGAGAGGTATGGAATGGAGTGGAGTGGGATGGAAAGGAATGGAATGAAGCAGAGTGGAGTGGAGTTGAGGGGAATGGAGTGGAATGCAATGGGATAGAATGAGATGGAGTGGAGTGGAATGGAGAGTGAAATGGACTGGAATGTAGTGGAATGGAAAGGCATGGAGTGGAGTGGAGCGGAGTGGAATGGAATGGAATGGAATGGAATGGAATGGAATGGAATGGATTCCAATGGTGAAATGAAACGTGAGCTGACCTTGTGCAGTGGAGGGGAATGGCAAGAATGGAAAGGGATGGAATGCAGTGGAACGGAGTTGAGTGGAGTGGAGTGGAATCTAGTGGAATGTAATGGGATCGAGTGGAGAGGATTGCAGTGGAGTGGAGTGGAATAGAATGGAATAGAATGGCGTAGAGTGGAGTGGAGTGTAAGGGAGTATAATGCAATGGAATGGAGTAGAGTGGAGTGTAATGGAACGGAATCGAATGAAATGGAATGGAATAGTGAAATGAAATGTCAGCTGAAATTGCACCACTGCAGTCCATCCTGGGAGAAACAGTGAGATCCTGTCAAAAGAAAGGAATGGAATGCAATGGAATTGAATGTAATGGGATGCAAAGGAATGGAGGAGAATGGAGTGGAGTGGAGTGGAGTGGAGTCCAGTGGAATGGAATGGAATTGAATGGAATGGAGTGCAGTGAAGTGGAGTGGAGTGGAATGGAGTGGAATGGAATGGATGCAATGAAATTGAATGGAGTGCAGTGGAGTGGAATGCAGTGGATTAGAGTGTAATGGAATGGGACGGAGTGGAATAGAGTGAAGTGGAAAGGAGTGAAATGTAGTGGAATGGAATGGAAAGGAAGGGAATGGAATGGAATACAATGGAATGGAATGGAATGAAATGCAATGGAATGGAATGGTTAAATGAAAGGTGAGCTGAGATTGTGCCAATGCACTCTAGCGTGGGTCACAGAGTGAGATCCTCTCAAAAACAAGAAATATAGTGGAATGCAGTTGAATAGAATGGAAAGGGAGGCAATGGAGTGGAGTGGAGTGCAGTCGAGTGGGGTGGAGTGGAATGGGATTGGATGGAATGGAACAGAATGGAGTGGAGTGGAGTCGAGTGGAGTGGAATGGAGTGGAACGGAATGCGATCGAATGGGATAGAGTGGAGTGTAGTGTAGAGGACAAGAGTGGAGTGCAGTGGAGTGGATTGTAGTGGAATGGAATGGGATGGAATGGGATGGAGTGGAGTGGAGTGGAGCAGAGCGGAGTGGAGTGGAATGGATTAGAATATTATGGAATGGAATGGAATGCAATGGTGAAATGAAACGGAGCTGATATTGTGCCACTGCTCTCCAGCCTCGGTTGCAGAGTAAGATCCTGTCGAAATAAAGGAATGGAATGGAAAGAAGTGGAATGGTAAGGAATGGAATGGAATGGAGATGACTGGAGTGGAGTAGAGTGCAGTGGAATGGAGTGCAATGGAATGTACTGGAATAGACTTGAGTGTAGAGGAGTGGAGTGGAATGCAGAGGAATGGAATGGAATGGAACAGAATGTAATGGAATGGAGTGGAGTGGAATGGAAAGGAGTGCAGTGGAATTAAATGGAATGGAATGGAATACAATGGAATGGAATGAATTGGAATGGAATGGTGTAATGAAACATGAGCTGATATTGTGCCACTGCACTACAGCCTGGGTGACAGAGTGAGATCCTGTCGAAAGAAAGGAATGGAATGGAATGTAGGGGCATGGAATGAGATGGAATAGAATGGAGTGGAGTGGAGTGCAGCAGAGTGGAGTGGAGTGGAAGGAGGGGGTTGCTATGGAAAGGAATGGATTGGAGTGAATAGGAGTGGGATGGAGTGGAGTGGAGTGGAATGGGATTGGACACAATGGAGTGGAGTGGGGTGGAGTTTAGTGGAGTGGACTGGAATGGAATGGAATGGAAGGTAATGGACTGTGGAGGAATGGAATGGTGAAATGAAATGTGAGCTGAGATTGTGCCACTGCAGTGAAGACTGGATGATGGAGTGAGATCCTGTCGAAAGCAAGGAATGGAATGCAAAGTAGTGCAACGGATTCGAATGGAATGGAATGGAGTGGAGAGTTTTGGAGAGGAGTGGAATGGAGTGGAATGGAACAGGAAGGAAAAGAATGGAATAGAATGGAGTGGAGTGGAGTGGAATGGAATGGAGTGGAATCGAATGGGATTCAATGGAATGCAGCGGAGTGGAGTACAGTGGAATGGAATGGAATGGAAGGGAATAGAATGGAGTGCAGTAGAATAGAATGGAATGTTATGGAGAGGTATGGAATGTTATGGAATGGAATGGAAAGCAATGGAATGGAATGGAATGGAGTGGTGAAGTGAAATGTGTACTATGATTTTGGCATTGCACTGCAGTCTGGGTGACAGAGTAAGATCCTGTTAAAACAAAGGAATGGAATGGAATGGAGTGGAATGGAACGGAAAGTAATGTAGTGGAGTGGAGTGGCATGCAGTGGAGTGGAGTGGAGTGAAGTGGAGTGGAATGGAGTGCAATGGAATGGGATGGAGAGGAATAGAATGGAGAGGACTGGAAACGGGTGGAGTGGAGTAGAGTGGAGTGCAATAGAGTGGAATGGAATGGAATGCCATGGAGTGGAGTGGAGTGGAGAGGAGTGCAGTGGAGTTGAGTGGAATGGAATGAAATGGAATGGAATTTAATGGAATGGAATGTAAGGGAAAGGAATGGAACGGAATGCAGTGGAATAGAATGGTTAAATGAAATGTGAGCTGAGATTGTGCCACTGCACTCCAGCCTGGGTGACAGAGTGAGATCCTGTCGAAGGACAGGAGTGGAATGCAATGTGGTGGAATGGAATGGAATAGAATTAAATGGAGTGGAGTGGAGTTGTGTGGAGTGGAATGCAGTGGAGTGGAATGGAGTTGAAAGGAATGGGATGTAATAGAATGGAACGGAGTGGAGATGAGTGAAGTGGATCAGAGAGGAGTGGAGTGGAATGAATAGAGTGGAAAGGAATGGGATGAAATGGAGGGGATTGGAGTAGAGGGCAGGGGAGTGGAATGGAATGGAATGTAGTAGATTGGAGTGGAGTAGGAGTGGAGTGAAGTAAAATGGAATGGAATCGAATGGAATGGAATAGAATGGAATGGAATGGAATGGAATGCAATGGAATGGAATGGAATGGAATGGAATGCAATGGAATGGAATGGAATGGAATGCAATGGAATGGAATGGAATGGAATGCAATGGAATGGAATGGAATGCAATGGAATGGAGTGGAATAGAATAGAATGGAATGGAGTGGAATAGAGTGCAGTGGATTTAGTGGAATGAAGTGGAATGGAAATGCATGGAATGGAATGGATAGGAGCAGACTGGAGTGGATTGGAGAGGAACGGAATTGGATGGAATGGAATGGAGTGGAGTGGAGTGGAATGGAAAGGAATGAAACGGAATGGAAAGGTGAAACGAAATGTGAGTTGAGATTGTGCCACTGCAATCCAACCTGTGTGACAAAGTAAGACCCTGTCAAGAGAAAAGTATAGAATGGAATGGAGTCGAATGGAATGGAATGGAAAGGAATGGAATGGAATGGAATGGAAAGGAATGGAATGGAATGGAATGGAAAGGAATGGAATGGAATGGAATGGAAAGGAATGGAATGGAATGGAATGGAATGGAGTGGAGTGGAGTGGATTGGAGTGGAGTGGAGGGAAGTGGGGTGGAATGGACTGGAATGAAATGGAATGGAGTGGAGTGGAGAGGAGTGGAGTGGAGAGGACTGGAGTGAAATGAAATGAGATGGATTTCTATGGAGTGGAGTGGAGTGGAGTGGAGTGGAATGCAACGGAATGGAGTGGAATGGACTGGAATGGAATGGAAAGGAATGGAATGGAATGGAATGGAATGGAATGGAATGGTGAAATGAAATGTGAGTTAAGATTGTGCCACTGCACTCCAGCCTTTGTGACAGAGTGAGTCCCTGTCGAAAGAGAGGTATGGAATAGAATGGAGTCGAATGAAATGGAATGGAATGGAACAGAGTGGAGTGGAGTGGAGTGCATTGGAGTGGAATGGAGTGGAATGGAGTGGAATGAAATGGGATGTAATGGAATGGAATGGAGTGGAGTGGAGTAGAGTAGAGTGGACTGTAGTGGAGTGGCATGGAATGAAATGGAATCTGATGGATTTCAATTTAGTGGAGTGGAGTGAAGTGGATTGGATTGGAATGGAATGGAATGGAATGGAATGGAATTGTGAAATGACATGTATGGTGAGATTGTGCCACTGCACTCCAACCTCGGTGACAGAGTGATATCCTGTCGATAGAAAGGAATGGAATATAATGGAGTGGAATGGAATGGAATGGAGTGAAGTGGAGTGGATTGGAGTGGAATGGAGTGGAATGGAATGTGATGGAGTGGAATGAAATGGAGGGGACTGGAATGGAGAGGAGTGGAGTGGAATGGAGTGGAGTGGAGAGGAGTGAAATGGAATGGAAAATAATGGAATGCAATGGAATGAAATGGAATGTTGAAATGAAATGTGAGATGATATTGTGCCAAAGCACTCCAGCCTGGGTGACTAAGTGAGAACCTGTCGAAAGAAAAGAATTTAATGCAATGGAGTGTATTGGAGTGGAATGGAATGGAATGGGGTGGAGTGGAGTGGAGTGGAATGGAGTGGAATGGAGTGGAGTGCAATGGAATGTGATGGAATGGAGAGGAGTGCAGTGGAGTGGAGTGGAATAGAATGGAATTTAGTAGAGTAGAGTGGAGTGGAGTGGATTGTAATGGAATAGAATGAAATGAAATGGAATGGAATGCTGAAATTAAATGTGAGCTGAGATTGTGCTACTGCATTCCAGCCTGGATGACAGAGTGAGATCCTTTTAAAAGAAAGGAATGGAGTGGAATGGAAAAAAATGGAATTGAAAGGAGTAGAGGGTAGTCGAGTGGAGTGGCATGGAGTCAAGTGGAGTGGAATGGAGAGAAATGAAGTGGGATGGAATGGAATGGAGTGAAATGGAGAGGAGCGGAATGGATAGGAATGTAACGGAATGGAGTGGAGTGAGTGAAGTGGAGTGGAATGGAATGGAAAATATTGGAATGGAATGGAATGAAATGGAATGGAATGGAGGAATCAAATGTAAGCCGAGATTGTGCGACTGCACTCCAGCCTGTGTGACAGATTGAGATGCTGTCGAAATAAAGGAGTGGAATGGAATGGAATGGAATAGAAAGGAATGGAGTGGAGAGAAGTGGAATGGAGTGGAATGTGATGGGAAAGAATGGAAACTAATGAAGCAGAGTGGAGCGAAGTGGAGTGGAATGCAGTGGAATGCAATGGGATTGAATTAGATGGAGTGGAGTGAAGTGGATTGGAATGGAGTGGAACGAAATGGAATGGAATGGAATGACATGGAGTGGAGAGGAGAGGAGTGGAGTGGAATTAAGAGAAATGGAATGGAATGGAATGGAATGGAATGCATCGTGAAATGAAATGTGAGCTGAGATTGTGCTCCTGCCTCCATCCTTGGTAACAGAGTGACATCCTCTCGAAGGAAAGAAATGGAATAGAATGAAGTGGAATGGAAAGGAATGCAGTGCAAGGGAGTGGAGAGGAGTGGAGTGGAGTGGGGTGGAGTGGAGTGGAGTGGAGTGGAATTTGATGGAGTTGAATTGAATGGAGTGGAGTGGAGTGGACCACAGTGCAATGGAGTGCAATGTAAGGGGATGGAATAGAATAGAGTGTAGTGGTGTGGAGTGGAGTGGACTGGAGTTGAATGTACTGGAATGGAATGGAATGGAATGAATTGGACTGGAGTGCAGTGGAGTGGAGGGGAGTGGATTGTAATGGAGAGTAATGGAATGAAAAGGAAAGGAATGGAATGGAGTGGAGTGCACTGGAATGGGATTGGATGGAATGGATTGGAGTGGAATACAGTGGAGTGGAATGGAGTGGAGCAGAATGGAATGGAAAGGAATGGAAGGGAATGGAACTGTATGCATGGAATGGAATGCTGAAATGAAATGTGAGCTGAGATTGTGCCACTGCAGTGCAGCATGGGTGATGGGGTGAGATCCTCTGGAAAGCAAACAGTGGAATGATATGAATTGGGATGGATTTAAATGAAATGGAGTGGAGAGGAGTCGAGTAGAATGGAGTGGAATCCAATGGCATTCAATGGGATGGAGTGGAGTGGAGTGGAATGGAATGGAATAGAATGGAATGGAATGGAATAGAGTGGAGTGGAATGTAATAGAATGTTATGGAATGGAATGGTGAAATGAAATGTGTGCTGAGATTTTGCCAGCGACAGAGTAAGATTCTCTCCAAAGAAAGGAATGGATAGGAATGAAGTGGAATGGAGTGGAATGGAATGGAGTAGAGTGGAGTGGAGTGCAGTGGAGTGGAATAAAGTGGAGTGGAGTGGAGTGGAATTGAATGCAATGGAATGGAATGGAATGGAATGGAATGGAATGGAATATTGAAAAGAAGTGTAATCTGAGATTGTGGTACTGCAGTGGAATACAGTGGAGTGGAGTGGAGCATACTGGAGTGGAGTGGAATGGAGTGGAATGGAATGTAATGGGGAAATGAAATATGAGCTGAGATTGTACCACTGAACTCCATCCTGGGTCACAGTTTGAGATTCTGTTGAAAGAAAGCAATGGAATGGAATGGCGTGGAATGGAAGGGAATGGAGTGTAGTTGAATGGAGTGGAGCGGAGTGTAGTGGAGTGTGGTGGAATGGAATGTGGTGGAATAGAATGGGATGGAATGGAATAGAGTGGAGAGGATTGGAATGGAGTGGGATGGAGTGGAGTGGAGTGGAATGGAATGGAATGGAATGGTGAAATGAAAAGTGACATTGTGTCACTGCAGCCCAGCCTGGGTGACACAGTGAGAACATGTCGAAAGAAAACAATGAAATGAAAGAGTGGAATGGAATGGAATGGAAATGAGTGGAGTGGAGTGGAGTGGGGTGGAGTAGACTGAAGTGAAATCGAGTGGAATAAAATGGGATGGAGTGGAATTGAGTGGAGTGAAGTGGAGTGGAGTGGAATTGAGTGTAATGGAACGGAGTAGAGACGAGTGGAGTGGAATGGCATTGAATGGTATGGAGTGGAATGGAATGGAATTGTGAAAAGAAATGTGACCTGAGGTTGTTCCACTTCACTCCAGCCTGGGTGAAAGACTGAGATCCTGTCGAAAGAAAGGAATGGTTTGAAATGTAGTGGAATGGAATGGAATGGAGTGGAGTGGAGTGGAATGGAATGGAAAGGAGTGGAGCGGAGTGGAGTGCAGTGGAGAGGAATGGAGTAGAATGTAATGTAATATAATGGAACGGAATGGAATGGAGTGGAGTGGAGTACAGGGGAGTGGAATGGGATGGGATGGAATGGAATGGAATGGAATGAAATGCAGTTGAAGGGAATGGAATGGAATGCAATAGAATGGAATGGTGAAATGAAAAGAGAGCTGATATTGTGCCACTGCAGTCTAGACTGGGTGACAGAGAGAGATCCTGTTGAAAGAAAGGAATGGAATGGATTGGAGTTGAATGGAATGGTTGAATGGAATAGAATGGAATGCAAATGAGATGAGTCGAGAGGAGTGGAAACAAATGGAATGGAATGCAGATGAGATGAGTGGAGTGGAGTGGAAAGAAATGGAATGGAATTGTATGGGATGGAATGGGATGGAGTGGAGTAGAATGGAGTGAAGTGTACTGGAATGAAGCGGAAGGTAATGGAATGCAATTAAATGGAATGAAGTGGTGTGGAGAGGAGTGGAGTGAAGTGGAGTGCACTGGAGTGGAATGGAATAGAACTGAATGAAGTGGAATGGAATGGAATGCAATGCAATGGAATGGTGAAATGAAATGTGAGCTGAGATTTTGCCACTGCTCTTCAGCCTGGATGAAAGAGAGAGATCCTCTCGAAAGAGAGGAATGGAATGTAATAGACTGTAAGGGAATGGAATTGATTGGAATGGAATGGAATGGATTGGAGAGGAGTGAAGTGGAGTGGAATGGAATGCAGTGGATTGGAGTGAAGTGGAGTGGAATGGAATTCAGTGGATTGGAGTGAAGTGGAATGGAATGGAATGTTGAAATGAAATGTAAGCTGAGATTGTGCCACTGAAGAAGAAGGGAGTGGAGTGGAGTGGAGTGGAGGGCAGTGGAATGGAATGGAATGGGATGGAATGGAGTGGAAATGAATACAATGCAATGGAAATGAATGAAATTGAATGGAATGGAATGGTGAAGTAAAATGTGAGCTGATATTGTGCCACTGCACTTCTGCTTGGGTGACAGAGTGAGATGCTGTCGGAAGATAGGAATGGAATGGAAAGGAGTGGAATGGAAAAGAATGGAATTGAAAGGAGTGGACTGGAGTCGAGTGGAGTGGAGTGGGATGGAATGGAATGGAATGGAATAGAATGGATTGGAGTGGATTGCAGTGGAGAGGAGGGGAGTGGAGTGGAATGGAGTGTAATGGAATGGAAAGGAATGGAATGGAATGGAGTGGAGTGCAGTGGAATGGGACGGGATGGAATGGAATGAAGTGAAGTGTGGTGGAATGGAGTGGAGTTTAGTGGAGTGGAGTGGAATGGAATGGAATGCAATGAAAGGAAATTGAATGGAATGCAATGAAAGGAAGTAGAATTGAATGCAGTGGAATAGAATGGAGAAATGAAATGTTAGCTGAGATTGTGCCACTGCAGTGCAGCGTGGGTGATGGACTGAGATCCCGTCGAAAGCAAGGAATGGAATGAAATGGATTGGAATGGATTAGAGTGGAATTGAATGTAGTGGAGAGGATTGGAGTGGAGTGGAATGGAGAGGAATGGAATAGGATGGAATGGAATGGAGTGGAATCGAGCGGGGTGGAGTGGAGTGGAATGGAGTGGCATTCAATGGGATTCAATGGGATGGAGTGGAGTGGAATGGAAAGGAATGGAATGGAATGGAGTGGAGTGTAATTCACTGGAATGTTATGGAATGGAATGGAAAGGAATGGAATGGTGAAATGAAAAGTGTGCTAAGATTTTTGCCACTGCACTACAGCCTGGGTGACAGAGTAAGGTCCTATCAAAAGAAATGAATGGAGTGGAAAGGAGTGGAATGGAATGGAGTGGAGTGGAGTGGAGTGCAGTGGAGTGGAATAAAGTGGAGTGGAGTGGAGTGGAATGGAATGCAGTGGAATGGAATGGAATAGCATGTTGAAATGAAGTGCGAGCTGAGATTGTGGCAGTGCAGTACAATAAAGTCGAGTGGAGGGGTGTGGAGAGGAGTACTGGGGTGCAGTGGAATGTAGTAGATTGGAATGTAATGGTGAAATAAAATATGAACTGACATTGTGCCACTGAACTCCAGCCTGGGTGATAGTTTGATAATCTGTTGAAAGAAAGCAATGGAATGGAATGGAGTGGAATGGAATGGACAAATGAAAAGAAAGATTGTGTCACTGCAGTCCAGCCTGGGTGACAGACTGAGTTCATGTCGAAAGAAAGTAATGGAATGCAATACAGTGTAATGGAAAGGAGTGGAGTGGAGTGGGTGGAGTAGAGTGGAGTGGAATGGAGTGGAGTAGAGTGGACTGGAGTGGAGTGGAATGGAATGGAATGGAATTGTGAAATGAAATGTGAGCTGAGATTGTTCCAGTGCACTCCAGCCTGGGTGAAAGACTGAGATCCTGTAGAAAGAAAGCAATGGGACACAATGGAGTGGAATGGAATGGAATGGAGTGGAGTGGAGTGGAATGGAGGAGAGTGGAATGGAGCAGAATGGAATGGAATGGAATGGAATGGAATGGAGTGGAGTGGAGTGGAATGGAGGAGAGTGGAATGGAGCAGAATGGAATGGAATGGAATGGAATGGAATGGAATGGAGAGGAGTGGAGGGGAGTGAAATGGAATGGAATGGAATGAGATGGAATGGAATGGAATGCAATGCAATGCAATGCAATTGAAGGGAATGGAATGAATGCAATGGAATGGAATGTTGAAATGAAAAGTGAGCTGATATTGTGCCACTACACTCTAGTCTGGGTGACAGAGTGAGATCCTTTCAAAAGAAAGGAATGGAATGGAATGGAGTTAAATGGAACGGAACGGAATGCAAATGGATGAGTGGAGTGGAGTGGAACAGAATGGAGTGGAATGGTATGGGATGGAATGAGATGGAGTGGAGTGGAGTGGCGTGGAGTGGAATGGATTGCAACTGAATGGAGTGGAATGGAATGGAATGCAATGGATTGGAATAGTGAAATGAAAATTCAGATGCGATTTCGTCACTGCTGTCCAGCATGGATGACAGAGTAAGATACTCTCCAAAGAAACGCATGGAATGGAATGGACTGTAATGGAATGAAATGGATTGGAATGGAGTGGAATGGAGAGGAGTGGAGTGAAGTGGAGTGGAGTGGAGTGGAGTGGAGTGGATTGATGTGAAGTGGAATGGAATGGAAAGGAAAGGAATGGTGAAATAAAATGTGAGATGAGATTGTGCCACTGCAGAGGAATGGAGTGGACTGGAGTGGAGTAGAGTGGAGTGGAAAGGAGTGGAATTGAAAGGGATAGAATGGGATAGAGTGCAGAGGAGTGCATTGGAATGGAAAGGAATTAAAACGAATGGAAAGAACGGAATGGATTGGAATTTATTTTAGTGCAGTGGAGTGGACTGGAGTGCAATGGAATACGAAGGAATGGAATGCACTGGAGTGGAGATGAGTGGAGATGAGTGCAGTAGAGTTGAGTGTAGTGGAATGGAGTGGAGTGGAGAGGATTGGAGTAGCATGGAATTGAATGGAATGGAATGGATGGAATGGATTGGAATGGAATGGTGAAATGAAATGTGAGCTGAGATTGTGCCATTGCACTCCAGCCTGGGTGACAGTGTGAGATCCTGTCGAAAGAAAGGAATGGAATGGAATAGAGAGGAATGGAATGGAATGGAATGGAGTGGAGTGGAGTGCAGTGGGGTGGATTGGAGGGGAGTGAAATGGAATGGGATGGAATGGAATGAAATGGAAAGGAATACAATACAATGGAAAGGAATGGAATTTAATGGAATGGTGAAATGAAATGTGAGCTGATATTTAGCCATTGCAATCTTGCCTGGGTGACAGAGTGAGATCCCATGGAAATAAAGGAATGGAATGGAGTGGAATGGAATGGAATGGAATGGAAATGAGAGGAGTGGGGTGGCGTGGAGTGGATTGAAGTGGAGAGGAGTTGAATGGAGTGGAGTGGAGTGGAGTGGAGTGATGCTGAATGGAGTGTAATTGAATGGGATATAATGGGAGGGAGAGGAGGGTAGTGTAGCCTAGTGTAGTGGAACGGAGAGCATAGGAAAGGAATGCAATGGAATGGAATGAAGTGGTGTGGAGTGGAGTGGAGTGGAGTGGAATGGAATGGAATGGAAAGGAGTGGAATGGAATAGAATGGAATAAAATGGAATGGAATGGATGGAATGGTGAAATAAAATATGAGCTCAGATTGTGCCACTGAACTCCAGCCTGGGTGACAGACTGAGATCCTGTCAAAAGAAAGGAATGGGATGGAATGGAGAGAATGGAATGGAACAGATGGGAATGGAGTGGAGGGGAGTGGACAGGAGTGGAGGGGAGTGGACAGGAGTGGAGTGGAGTGGAATGGAATTGCATGGAGTGCAATGGAATGGACTGCACTGTAGTAGAGTGGAGTGGAGTGGAGTGGATTGGAATGGATTGTAATGGAATGGAGTAGATTGGAGTGGAGTGGAGTGGAATGGAATAGAATGGTATGGAATGGACCAGAATGGAATGGAATGGAATGGAATCGAATCGAATCGAATCGAATGGAAATGTGAAATGAAATGTGAGCTGAGATTGTGCCACCGCACTGCAGCCTGGGTGACAGACTGAGATCCTGTTGAAAGAAAGGAATGGGATGGAACGGAGTGGAAAGGAATGGAATGGAATAGAGTGGAGTGGAGTGGACTGGACTGGAGTGGAGTAGAGTGGAGTGGAGTAGAGAAGAATGGAGTGGAATTGAAAGTAATGGAATGGAATGGAGAGGAGAGGAGTGGAGTGGAGGGAAGTTGAATGGAATGGAATTGAATGGAATGGAATGCAGTGCAATGCAACGCAATGCAATGGAAGGAAATGAAATGGAAAGCAAAGGAATAGAATGGTGAAAGGAAACCTGAGCTGATATTGTGCCACTGCACTCTAGCATGGGTGACAGAGTGAGGTCCTTTCAAAAGAAAGGAATGGAATGCTATGGAGTTGAATGGAATGCAAATGAGATTTGTTGAGTGGAGTGGAGAAGTGTGGAGCGGAGCAGAGTTGAATGGAGTGGAGTGGAGTGCAGTGGAACGGAATGGAGTGGAATGGTATGGGATGGAGTGGAGTGGAGTGAATTGTAGTGGAATGGAGCAGAACGGAATGCAATGCAATGGAATGGAATGAAGGGGTATGGAGTGGAGTGGAGTGGACAGGAGTGGAATGGAATGAAACGGAATGCAGTGGAATGGAATGGAAAGTTGAAATTAAATGTGAGTTAAGATTTTGCCACTGCACTACAGCCTGGATGACAGAATGAGATCCTCTCGTAAGAAAGAATGGAATGGAATGGACTGTAATGGAATGGAATGGATTGGAATGGAGTGGAACGCAGTGGAGAGGAGTCAAATGGAGAGGAGTGGAATGGAGTTGATTGGAGTGAAATGGAATGGAATGGAATGGATTTGTGAAATGAAATGTGGACTGAGATTGTGCCACTGCAGAGGAATGGAGTGGAGTGGAGTGGAGTGGCATGGAGTGCAATGAAAAAGGGATGGAATAGGATAGAGTGTAGAAGAGTGCAGTGGAGTGGAATCGAGTTGAATGGAATGTAAAAATGGAATGGAATTGAATGTACTGGAGGGCAGTGGAGTGGAGTGTACAGCAATGGAATACAATTTAATGGAATGTAGTGGAGTGGAGTGCAGTGGAGTTGAGTGGAGTCGAATGGAATGGAGTGGAGATGATTGGAGTGGCATTTAATGGAATGGAATAGAATTGAATAGAATGGATAGGAATGGAATGGTGAAATGAAATGTGAGATGAGATTCTGCCACTGCATTCCAAACTGGGTGACAGAGTGAGGTCCTGTCGAAAGGAAGGAATGGAATGAAAAGGAGTGGAATGGAATGGAATGGAAAAGAATGGATTGGAGTGCAGTAGAGTGGAGTGGAGTGGAGTGTTGTTGAGTGGTGTGAATTGGAGTGGAATTCAGTGGAATGCAATGGGAAGCAATGAAATGCAATGGATTGGAGTGAAGTAGAATGGGGTGGAATGCAATGGGATGCAATGGAACGGAAGGGAGTGGATTGGAGTGGACTGGAGTGGAATTCAGTGGAATGGAAAGGGATGGAATGGGATCGAGTGGAGGGGAGTGGAGTGGAAAGGAGTGGAATGGAGCAGAGTGGAGTGGAATGGAATTTAACAGAGTGGAGTGCATTGGAGTGGAGTGGTATTGAGTGGAATGGAATGGCATGGGGTGGAAGGATGTAGAGTGGACTGCAGTCGAGTGGAGTGGAGTGGAATGGAGTGGAATGGAGTGGAGTTTAGTGGAGTGGAGTGGAGTGGAATGGCATGGAATTTAATGGAATGGAATGGAATGGAATGATGAAATGAAATGCAATCTGAGATTGTGACACTGCGCACAAGCCTTGGTAACACAGTGAGATCCCATCGGAAGAAAGGACTGGAATGGAATGCAGAGTACTGCAATGGAATGGAAAGGAATGCAGTGGTGTGGAGTGGAGTGGAGAGGAGTGGATTTGAGTGGAATGGAATGGAATGGAATGGGAAATAATGGAATGCAATGGAGTGGAGTTTAGTGGAGTGGAGTGGAGTGGAATTGATTGGAATGGAATGGGATGGAATAGAGTGGAGTTCAGTGGATGGAATTGAGTGGAATGGAATGAAATGCACTGGAGTGGAGTGGACTGGAGGGGAGTGGAGTGCAGTGGAACGGAATGCAATGGAATGGAATGCAATTGAATGGTGAAATGAAATGAGAACTGAGATTGTGCCACTCCACACCAGCATTTGTGACAGAGTGAGATCCTGTCGAAAGAAAGGAATGGAGAGGAATACAGTGGAATGGAATGGAATGGAAGGGAATGGAATGGAATGGAATGGAATGGAATGGAAGGGAAAGGAATGGGATGGAATGGAATGGAATGGAAGGGAAAGGAATGGAATGGAATGGAAGGGAATGGAATGGAATGCAATGGAATGGAAGGGAATGCAATGGAATGGAAGGGAATGCAATGGAATGGAATGGAATGCAATGGAATGGAAGGGAATGGAATGGAATGGACTGTAATGGAATGTAGGGGAATGGAGTTGAGTGGAGTGGAGTGGAATGGAGTGGAGTGGAATAGAGTGGAATGGAATGGGATGGAATGGAATGGAATGGAAGGAAATGGAGTGGAGTGGAGTGGAACAGAGTGGAACGAAATGGGTTGGAGTGGAATGGAAAGGAATAGTGAAGAGTAGAGTGGAGTGGAGTGGAATGGAGTGGAATGGAATGGCTTGGAATGGAGGGGAGTGGAGTGGATAGAATGGAGTGGAATGGAATGGAATGGAGTTGAGTGGAGTGGAGTAGAGTGCAGTGGAGTGGAATGGAATGGAATGGTGAAATGCTCTTGAAAGAAAGGAATGGAACGTTAAAGAATGGAATGCAATGGAATGGAGTGGAGAGCAGAGGAGTGCAGTGGAGTGGAGTGGAATAGACTGGAGTGGAGTGGACAGGAGTGGAATGGAGTTGAATGTGATGGGATGGAATGGAATGGAGTGTAGTGGAGTGGAGTGGGGTGGAATAGAATGTAATTTAATGGAATAGAATGCGGTGGAGTGGAGTGGAGGGAAGTGGAGTGGACTGGAATGGACTGGAATGGACTGAAGTGCAATGGAATGGAATGGCATGGAGTGGAGTTTAGTGCAGTGGATTGGACAGGAATTACGTGGAATGGAATGGAATGGAGTGGCATGGAAGGCAATGGAATTGTGATACGAAATGTGACATGAGATTGTGACACTGCACTCCAGCATGTGTGACAGAGTTAGATCCTGTCGAAGGAAAGGAATGGAAAGGAATGTAGTGGAATGGAATGGATTGGAATGGAGAGGAGTGGAGTGGCGTGGAGTGGAATGGAATGGGATGGAGTGGAGAGGAATGGAGTGCAGTGGAGTGTAATGGAGTGTAATGGAATGTAATGGAATGGGAATGAATGGAATGGAATGGAGTGGAGTGGAGTGGAGTGGGGTAGTGTGGAGTGGAATGTATTGGAATGGAATGGGATTGAATGGAATGGAGTGGAGTGAGTGGACTGGAATGGAGAGGAGTGGTAAGGAGTGGAGTGGAATGGAGTGGAGTGGAGTGGAGTAGAATGGAAAGGAAGAGAATGAAATGGAATTGAATGGAATTGAATGCAATGGAATGCAATGGAATGCAATGGAATGGAATGGAATGGAGTGCAGTGGAATGGAATGGTGAAATGAAATGTGAGCTGAGATTGTGCCACTGCACTCCATCCTTATTGAGAGAGTGAGATCCTGTCAGAAGAAAGGCATGGAATGTAATGGAATGGAATGGGATGGAATAGAATGGAATGGAGTGGAGCGGAGTGCAGTGGTGTGGCGTGGAGTGGAGTGGAGTGGAACGTAGAGGAACGGAATGGGATGAAACGGAAGGGAGTGGAGTGGAGTGGAATGTAATGGAATGTAATGGAATTGAATGGAATGCAAAGGAATGCAATGAAATGTGGGCTGTGATTGTGCCACTGCACTCCAGCCTGGATGACCGAGGGAGATCCTATGGAAATAAAGGAATGGAATGGCTTGGAGTGGACTGGAGTGGAGTGGAGTTTAGTGGAGTGGAAGGGAATGGAGTGGAATGGAATGGGATGGAGTGGAAGGGAATGGAGTGGAATGGAATGGGATGGAGTGGAACGGAATGAAGAGAAGTGCAGTAGAGTGGAGTGCAATAGAATGGAATGGAATGGAATGGAGTGGAGTGGAGAGAAGTGGAGTGGCGTAAAGTGGAATGGATTTGAATGGAATGGAGTGGAGTGGAGTAGAATGGAATGGAATGGAATGGAATTGAAAGGGATGGCAAAGAATGGAATGGAATGGATTGGAGTGAAGTGAAGTGGAGTGGAGTGGAATGGAGTGGAATGCAATGGAATTCAGTGGAGTGGAGGGAAGTGGAATGGAGTGGAATGGATTGGAGTGGAGTGGAGTGGAATGGAGTGGAATGCAATGGGATTGAATGGAATGGAGTGGAGTGGAGTGGAGTGCAGTGGAACGCAGTGGAATGGAAAGGGATGGTATGGGATCAAGAGGATTGGAGTGCAGTTGAGTGGAGTAGAATGGAGTGGAAAGCAATGAAATGGAAGGGACTGGAGTGGAGTGGAGTGGAATGGAATTTAATCGAGTGGAGTGGATTGGGTTGTGTGAAATTGAGTGGAATGCAATGAGATGGAGTTGAACAAAGTGGAGTGGACTGCAGTCGAGTGGAGTGGAGTGTAATGGAGTGGAAAGTAGTGGAGTTTAGCGGAGTGGAGTGGAATGGAATGGAATTTAATGGAATGGATTGGAATGGAATGGAATGGTGAAATGAAATGTGAGCTGAGATAGTGCCACTTCACTCAAGCCTGGGTGACACAGTGAGATCTCATCAAAATAAAGGATTGGAATGCAATGGAGTGTATTGGATTGGAAAGGAATGGAATGGAGTGGAGTGGAGTTCAGTGTAGTGGAGTGGAGTTGAGTGGAATGGAGTGGAATATAATAGGATGTAATGGAATGGAATGCAATGGAGTTTAGTGAAGTGGATTGGAATGGAATTTATTGGAATGGAATGGGATGGAATAGAGTGGAGTGGAGTGGAGGGAGTGGAGTGGAATGGAGTGGTGTGGAGAGGAATGGGGTGTAATGGAGTGGTGTGGAGAGGAATGGGGTGGAATGGGATGGGATGGAAGGGAATGGAATGAAGGGGAGGTTAGTGGAGTAGAGTGGAGTGGAGAGGAGTGGAATGGAATGGAGTGGAATGGAATGGAAGGGAGTGGAGTGGACTACAGTGCAATGGAGTGGAACGAAATGGGTTGGAGTAGTATGGAAAGGATTAGTGTGGAGTGGAGTGGGGAGGAGAGTGGAATGGAATGGAGTGGAATGCAGTGGAATGGAGTGGAACAGAATGGAATGGAACGGATTTGAGTGCAGTAGAGTGCAGTGGAGTGGAATAGAATAGAATGTAATAGAACGGTGAAATGCTGTCAAAAGAAAGGAATGGAATGTAAGGGAATGGAATGGTGAAATAAAATGTGAGCTCAGATTGTACCACTGCACTCCAGCCTGGGTGACCGAGTGAGATCCTGTCGAAAGAAAGGAATGGAATGGAATGGATTGGAATGGAACGGAATGGAAAGCAGTGGAATGGAGGGGAGTGGACTGGATTGGAGTGGAGTGGAGTGGAATGGAATGGCATGGAGTGCAATGGAATGGAGTGCAATAGAGTAGAGTGGAGTGGAGTGGAGTGGAGTGGAGTGGAATGAAGTGTATTGGGATTTGATGGAATGGAATTGAGTGGAATGGAGTGGCATGCAGTTATATGGAAAGGAATGGAATGGAATGTTGAAATGAAATGTGAGCTGAGATTGTGCCACTACATTCCAGCCTGCATGACAGAGTGAGATCTCGTCGAAAGAAAGGAATGGAATGGAATGGAGTGGAATCGAATGGAATGGAATGGAGTGGAATCGAATGGAATGGAATGGAATGGAATTCAGTGGAGTGGAGTGGAATGGAATGGAATGGAATGGAAGGAAAGGGAATGGAATGCAGTGTAATGGAATGGTGAAATGAAATATGAGCTGAGATTGTGCCACTGCAGTGCCACCTAGGTGATGGAGTGACATCCCGTGGAAAGCAAGGAATGGAATGCTATGAAGTGGAATGCATTGGAATGGAATGTAATGGAGTGGAATGGAATGGGGTGGAATGGAGAGGAGTGAGGTGGAGTGCAATGGAATGGAGTGGAATGGAATGGAATGGGATGGAATGGATATGAACGGAGTGAAGAGGAGTGCAGTGGAGTGTAGTTGAATGGAATGAAAAGGAATGGAATGGAATAGAAAGGAATGGAAAGAAATGGAATGGAATGCAATGGAATGGAATGGTTTCATGGAATGTGAGCTGAGATTGTGGCACTGCACTCCAGCATGAGTGAGAGAGTGAGATCCTTTTGAAAGAAAGAATGGAATGCAATGGGGTGGAATGGAATTGAATGAAATGGAATGGAGTGGAGTGGAATTGAGTGGAGTGGAATGGAGTGGATTGGAATGGAGTTGAACAGAATGGGACGTAATAGAACGGAATGTAGTGGGGAGGAGAGGAGTGGAGTGGAGTGGAATGCAGTGATGTGGAATGGGATGGATTTCAATGGAGAAGACTGGACTGGAGTGCAGTGGAGTGGAATGGAGTGGAATGGAATGGGATGGAGTGGAATGGAATGGGATGGAGTGTAATGGAATTAAGTGTAGTGGTTTGGAGTGGAGAGGAATGGAATAGAATGGAATGGAATGGAGTGGAATGGAGGAGAATGGAATGGAATGGAATGGAATGGAACGGAATGGAATGGAGTGGAATGACATGGAAAGTTGCAGATTGGAATGGGATGGATTGGAATTGAATGGAACGGTGAAATGAAACGTGAGCTGATATTATGCCACTGCACTCCCGCGTGAGTTACGGATTGTTTTCCTGACGAAAGAAAGGAATGGAATGGAATGGAGTGGAATGGAATGGATTGGAATGGAGTGCCGTGGAGTGGAGTGGAGTGGAATGGATTGGAATGGAGTGGAGTGGAGTGGAATGGAATGGGATGGGTTGGAATTGAATGTAGTGGAACTGAGTGGAATGAAATGGAGTGGAATGGAGTGGAGTGAAATGTGATGGAATGGAATAGAGTGGAATGAATGGAATGGAATGGAATGGAGTGCAGTCGAGTGGAGTGTAGTATAATGGAATGTAACGTGATGGAATACAATGGAATGGAGTTGAGTTGAGTGGAGTGGAGTACAATGGAGTGAAGTGGAATGGGATGGAATGGGATGGAGTGGAATGGGGTGCAGTGGACTGGACTGGCGTGGAATGGAGTGGAATGGAATGGAATGGAATGGAATGAAGTGGAATGAAATGGAGTTGAGTGGAGTCGAATGGAAAGGAAAGGAATGGAAAGGAATGGAATAGAATGCAATGGAGAGAAGTGGAGTGGAATGGAATAGGATGGAGTGGAGAGGAATGGAGTGCAGTGGAGTGTAATGGAGTGTAATAGAAGGGGAATGAATGGAATGGAATGGAATGAGTGGAGTGGAGTGGTGTGGTGTGGAGTGGAATGTGTTGGAATGGAATGGGTTTGAATGGAATGGAGTGGAGTCGGGTGGAATACAATGGAGAGGAGTGGTAAGGAGTGGAGTGGAGTGGAATGGAGTGGAGTGGAGTGGAGTAGAACGGAAAGGAATATAATGAAATGGAAGTGAATGGAATGGAATGGAGTGCAGTGGAATGGAATGGTGAAATGAAATGTGAGCTGAGATTGTGGCACTGCACTCCATCTTTGGTGAGAGAGCAAGATCCTGTCAAAGGAAAGGAATGGAACATAATGGAATTGAATGAGAAGGAATGGAATGGAATGGAATGGAATGGAGAGGAGTGGAGTGGAGTGCTTAGGTGTCGAGTGGAGTGGATTGGAGTGGAATGTAGTGGAAGGGAATGGATGTAATGGAAAGGAGTGGAATGGAGTGGAATGGAATGGAATGGAATGGAATGCAATGGAATGCAAAGAAATGAGTGCAGAGATTGTGCCACTGCACTACAGCTTCGGTGACAGAGTGAGATCCTATCGAAATAAAGGAATGGAATGGCATGGAGTGGAGTGAAGTGGAGTTTAGTAGAGTGGAGGGGAATGGAGTGGAATGGAATGGGATGGAGTGGAATGGCACGAAGAGGAGTGGATTAGAGTAGAGCGGAATGGAATGGAAAGGAATGGAATGGAATGGAATGGAATGGAATGCAGTGGAATGGAATGGAGTGGAGAGAAGTGGAGTGGCATGGAGTGGAACGGATTGGAATGGAATGGAGTGGAGTGGAGTGGAATGGAACGCAAAGGAATGAAATGGAATGGCATGGCAAGGAATGGAATGGAATGGTTTGGAGTGGAGTAAAGTGGAGTGGAGTGGAGTGGATTGGGCTGGAGCGGAATGGAGTAGAATGGAATGGAATTGAGTAGAGAGGAGTGGAGTGGCATGGAGTGGAATGGATTGGAGTGGAGTGGAATGGAGTGGAATGCAATGGGATTGAATGGAATGGAGTGGAGTGGAGTGGACTGCAGTGGAATGCAGTGGAATGGAAAGGGATGGAATGGGATCGAGTGGACTGGAGTGCAGTTGAGTGGAGTAGAATGGAGTGAAAAGCAATGTAATGGAATGGATTGGAGTGGAGTGGAGTGGAATGTAATTTAATCGAGTGGAGTGGATTGGAGTTGAGTGGAATGGAGTGGAACAGAATGGGATGGAGTGGAATAAAGTTTAGTGGACTGCAGTCGAGTGGAGTGGAGTGTAATAGAGTGGAAAGGAGTGGAGTTTAGCGGATTGGAGTGGAATGGAATGGAATTTAATGGAAGGGATTGCAATGGAATAGAATGGTGAAATGAGATGTGAGCTGAGATAGTGTCACTGCCCTCAAGCCTGGGTGACACAGAGAGATTCCGTAGAAAGAAAGGATTGGAATGGAATGGAGTGTATTGGAATGGAAAGGAATGGAATGGAGTGGAGTGGAGTTCAGTGTACTGGAGTGAAGTTGAGTAGAATGGAGTGGAATATAATGAGATGTAATGGAATGGAATGCAATGGAATTTAGTGGAGTGGATTGGAGTGGAATTTATTGTAATGGAATGAGACGGAATAGAGTGGAGTGGAATGGAATGGACTGCAGTGGAGTGGATTGGAATGGAGTGGAGCACAGTGGAATGGAATGGAACGGAATGGAATGGAATGGACTGGTGAAATGAAATGGCAACTGAGATTGTGCCACATCATTCCAACTTTTGTTACAGAGTGAGATCCTGTCGAAAGAATGGAAAGGAATGTAATGCAGTGGACTGGAATGGAATGGATGGAAGGGAAGGGAATGGAATGGAAAGGAGTGGAGTGGAGTGGAGTGGAGTGGTGTGGAGTGGAGTGGAATGGAGTGGAATGGAATGGGATGCAACGGAATGGAATGAAGGGGAGGTTAGTGGAGTAGAGTGGAGTGGAGTGGAATGGAATGGAGTGGAGTGGAATGGAGTGCAATGGAATGGGATGAAATGGAATGGAAGGGGATGGAATGGAATGGAATGGAATGGAATGGAATGGAATAGAATGGAATGGAAGGGAGTGGAGTGGATTAGAGTGGAATGGAGTAGAACGAATTGGTTGCAGTGGAATGAAAAGCATTAGTGTGGAGTGGAGTGGAGTGGAGTGGAGTGGAGTGGAGTGGAATGGAATGGAGTGGAATGTGGTGGAAAAGATTGGAATGGAATGGATTTGAATGGAGTACAGTGCAGTGGAATGGACTGGAATGAAATAGAATCGTGAAAGTCTGTCAAAAGAAAGGAATGGAAAGTAAGGGAATGGAATGCTGAAATGAAATGTAAGCCCAGATTGTGCCACTGCACTCCAGCCTGGGTGACAGAGTGAGATCCTGTCGAAAGAAAGGAATTGAATAGAATGGATTGGAATGGAATGGAATGGAAAGGAGTGGAGTGGAGGGGAATGGACTGGATTGCAGTGGAGTGGAGTGGAATGGAATGGCATGGAGTGCAATGGAAAGGAGTGCAGTGGAGTAGAGTGGAGTGCAGTGGAGTGGAATGAAGTGCATTGGGATTTGATGAAATGGAATTGAGTGGAATGGAGTGGAGTGGAGTGATATGGAACGGAATGGAATGGAATGTTGAAATGAAATGTGAGCTGAGATTGTGCCACTACATTCCAGCCTGGGTGACAGAGTGAGATCTCGTCAAAAGAAAGGAATGGAATGGAATGGAGAGGAATGCAATGGAATGGAATGGAGTGGAGTGGAATGAAATGGAATTGAGTGGAGTGGAGTGGAGTGGAGTGGAATGGAATGGAAGGAAAGGGAATGGAATGCAGTGTAATGGAATGGTGAAATGAAATATGAGCTGAGATTGTGACACTGCAGTGCCGCTGGGGTGATGGAGTGAGATCCCGTGGAAAGCAAGGAATGGAATGGAATGGAGTGGAATGGAATGGGATGGAATGGAAAGGAGTAGAGTGGGGTGGAGTGGCGTGGAATGGAATGGAGTGTAATGGAATGGAATGGGATGGAATGGATGGAACGGAATGGATAGAAGTGCAGTGGAGTGTAGTGGAATGGAATTAAAAGGAAAGAATGGAATGGAAAGGAATGGAATGGAATGGAATGCAATAGAATGGAATGGTTTAATGGAATGTGAGCTGAGATTGTGGCACTGCACTCCAGCATGGATGAGAGAATGAGATCTTGTCAAAAGAAAGGAATGGGATACAATGTGGTGGAATGGAATTGAATGAAATGGAATGGAGTGAAGTGGAGTGGAGTGGAATGGAGTGGATTGGAATGGAGTTGAACGGAATGGGATGTAATAGAACGGAATGTAGTGGGGAGAAGTGGAGTGGAGTGGACTGGAGTGGAGTGGAATGGAGTGACATGGAATGGGATGGATTGCAATGGAGTAGACTTGACCGGAGTGGAGTGGTATGGAATGGGATGGAATGGAATGGATTTAAGTGTAGTGGATTGGAGTGGAATGGAATGGAATGAAGTGGAATGAAGTGGAGTGGAGTGGAGTGGAGTGGAGTCGAATGTAATGGAATGGAATGGAATGGAATGGAATGGAATGGAATGGAATGGTGAAATGAAATATGAGCCGAGATTGTGCCACTGCAATCCAGCCTGGGTGACACGGTCAGATCCTCTCTAAAGAAAGGCATGGAATAAAATGAGTGGAATGGAGTGGAATGGAATGGAGTGGAGTTGTGTGGAGTTGAGTGGAGTGGAATGGACGGGAATGGAATAGGATGGAATGGAATGGAGTGGAGTGTAACGGAGTAGAGTGGAATGGAATGGAATGGAACGGAATGGAATGGAATGGTGAAATGAAATGTGAGCTCAGATTGTGCTACTGCACACCAGCCTGGGAGACAGAGTGAGATCCTGTCATAAGAAAGGAATGGAATGGAATGGAGTGGAGTGGAGTGGAGTGGAATGGAGTGGGCTGGAGTGGAGAGGAGTGGGATTGAGTGGAGAGGAGTGGAGAGTAGTGGAGAGTAGTTGAATGGAATGGAAAGGAATGGAATGGTATGCTATGTTGAAATGATATGTGAGATTGTGTCACTGCACTCCAGCCTGGGTGACATGGTGAGATCCTGTCGAAAGAGAGGAATGAAATGGAATGGATTAGAATGGAATGGAATGGAAAGGAGTGGAGTGAATTTGAGTGCATTGGAGTAAAGTGGAGTGGAATGGAGTGGAATAGAAGGGGAAGAGGTGAATGGAGTGGAGTGGAGTAGATTGGAGTGGAGTGGAGTGGAATGGAATGGATCAGAGTGGAGTGGAGAGGGGTTTAGTGAAATGGAATGGAAAGGTATGGAATGGAATGGAATGGAATGGAATTGTCTAAAGAAATGGGAGCTGAGATTGTGCCACTGCACTACAGCCTGCATGACAGATGGAGAACTTGTCAAAAGAAAGGAATGGAATGACATGGAGTAGAGTGAAATAGAATGGAATTGAATGGATTGGAGTGGAGTGGAGTGGAGGGGAGTGGACTGGAGTGCAGTGGAGTGTAGGGGAGTGGAATGGAGTGGAGTGGAGTGGAAAGGATTTGAATGGAATGGAATGGAATGGTGAAATCGAATGAGAACTGAGATGGTGCCACTGCACTCCAGCCTGGGTGACAGAGTGAGATCCTGTTGAAAGAAAGGAATGGAATGGAATGGAATGGAATGGAGTGGAGTGGAGTGGAGTGGAGTGGAGTGGAGTGGAGGGGAGGGGAGTGGAATGGAGGGGAGTGGAGTGGAATGCAGTGGAATGGAGTGGAATGGAATAAAATGCAATGGAATGGAATGGAGTGGAGTGCAGAGCAGTGGAGTGGAGGGGAGTGTAATGGAATGGAATGGAATGGGATGGAATGCAATGGAATGGAAAATGGTGGAACGGAATGGAATGGGAAGGAATGGAATGGAATGGAATGCAAAGAAATGGAACAGAATTCAATGCAATGCAATGGAACGGAATGGTGAAATAAAATGTGAGCTCCTATTGTGCCACTGCACTCTAGCCTGGGTGACAGAGAGAGATCCTCTGGAAAGAAAGGAATGGAATGGAATTGAGTGGAATGGAATGGAATCAATGGAAATGAGAGGACTCAAGTGGAGTGGAGTGCAGCGGAGTGGAGTGGAATGTTGTGCAGTGGAGTGAAGTGGAGTCGAATGGAGTGAAATGGAATGCGATGGAATAAGATTGAGTGGAGTGGATTGGAGTGGAGTGGAGTGAAGTTCAGTGGAGCGGAATGGAATGGAATGCAATGGAATATAAAGAAGTGGTGTGGGGTGGAGTGGAGTGGAAATTAAAGGAATGGAATGGAGGGGAATAGAATGGAATGGAATGGATTGGAATGTAGTGGATTGGAGTGAAGTTGAATGGAATGGAACAGAATGGAATGGAAAGGAATGGTGAAATGAAGTGTGAGGGGAGATTGTGCCACAGCAGTGGAATGGAGTGGAGTGCAGTGGAGTGGAGTGGAATGGAATGGAGTGGAATGGAAAGAGATGGAATGGCATAGAGTGGAGTGGAGTGGAATGGAGTTGAATGGAATGGAATGGAATGGAATGGAACGTACTGGAGTGGAATGGACTGGAGTGGAGTGCAAAGGAATAGAATGGAATGGAGTGGAGTGGAGTGGAGTGGAATGGAATGGAAAGGAATGGAATGGAATGGAATGGAATGGAATGGAATGGAATGGAATGGAATGAAATGGTGAAATGAAACCTGAGCTGAGATTGTGTCACTTCACTCCAGCCTTGGTGACAGAGCAAGATCCTGTCAAAAGAAAGGAATGGAAGGGAATGGAATGGAATGGAATTGAATGCAATGGAATGGAATGGAGTGGAGTGGAGTGAAGTGGAGTGGAGTGGAGTGAATTGGAATGGAATGAGATTGAATGGGATGGAATAGAATGGAGTGTAGTGTAGTGGAATGGAGAGGAAGGGAATGCAATGGACTGGAGTGGAGTGGAATACGATGGAGTGGAATGGAATGGAATGGTGAAATGAAATGATAGTTGAGATTCAGCCACTGCAATCCTGCCTGACTTACAGAGTGAGATCCTGTTGAAAGAAAAGAATGGAATGGAATGGATTGGAAAGAAACGGAATGGAATGGAGTGGAGGGGTGTGGAGTGGAGTAGAGGGGAGTGGAATGGAGTGGAGTGGAAAGAAATGGGATGGAGTGGAATGGAATGGAGGGGAGTGGAGTGGAGTGGAGAGGAATGAATGGAATGGAATTGAATGGAATGGAATGGAATGGAATGGAATGGAATGGAATGGATTGGAGTGGTGTGGAGTGTAGTAGAGCGGATTGGAGTGGTGTGGAGTGTAGTAGAGGGAAGTGGAGTGGAGTGGAGTGGAAAGAAATAGAATGAAGTGGAATGGAATGGAGGGGTGTGGAGTGGAGTGGAGAGGAATGAATGGAATGGAATGGAATGGAATGGAGTGGAGAAATGAAATGTGAGCTGAGATTCTGCCACTGCTCTCCTGCCCGGGTGACAGAGTGACATTCTGTCAAAAGAAAGGAATGTAATCGAAAGGAGTAGAATAGAATGGAATGGAGAGGAGTGGAGTGGAGTGGAGTTGAATGAACTGGAATGGAAAGGAATGGAGTGGAATGGAATGGAGTGGAATGGAGTGGAGTGGAGTGTTATGGAGTGGAAAGGAATGGGATGGAATAGGGTGGAGTGGAGTGGATTGGAGAGGAATGGAATGCAGTGGAACGGAGTGGAATGGAATGGAGTGGAGTGGTATGGAATGCAATGGAATTGAATGGAGTGGAATGGAATGGAATTGAATGGAATGGTGAAAAGAAAGGTGAGCTGAGATTGTGCCAATGCACTCGAACTTGGGTGACAGAGTGAGATCCTTTCAAAAGAAAGGAATTAAATAGAATCGAGTGGAATGGAATGGAGTGGAGTTAAGTGGGGTGGAGTGGAATAAAGTGGAGTGGAGTCGAATGGAATGGAATGGAATGGTGAAACATAGTGTGAGCTGAGATTGTGACACTGCAGTGGAATAGAGTGGAGTGGAGTGGTGTGGAGTATAGAGTAGACTGGAGTGGAATGGAGTGGAATGTATTGCGATGGAATGGGATGGAGTGCAGTGGAGTGGAGTGGAGTATAGAGGAGTGAAATGGAATGGAATGGAATTTCATGGAATATACCGTATTGGAGTATTGTGGAATGGTTTGGAGTGGAATGGAATGGAATGGAATGGAGTAGAGTAGAGTGGATTGGAGTGGAATGGAATGGAACGGAATGGAATTCTGAAATGAAAATTGAGCTGAGATTGAGCCACTGCACTCCGGCCTGGATGGCAGAGTGAGATCCCTTCAAAAGAAAGGAATGGAACGGAATGGAGTGGAATAAAGTGGAGTGGAGTGAAGTCGAATGAAATGGACAGGAATGGAATGGAGTGGAAAGGAATGGAATTGAATGGAATGGTGAAAAGGAATGTGAGCTGAGATTGTTCCAATGCACTCGAGCTTGGGTGACAGAATGAGATCCTTTCAAAAGGGAGGAATTGAATAGAATGGAGTTGAATGGAATGGAATGGAATGGAGTGGAGTTGAGTGGGGTGGAGTGGAATAAAGTGGAGTGGAGTGGAGTCGAATGGAATGGTGAAATGTAGTGTGAGCTGAGATTGTGGCACTGCAGTGGAATAGAGTGGAGTGGAGTGTTGTGGAGTTTAGTGGAGTGGAGTGGAGTGGAATGGAGTGCAATGTATTGGGATGGAATGGGATGGAGTGCAGTGGAGTGGAGTGGAGTATAGAGGAGTGGAATGGAATGGAATTTAATGGAATATACTGCATTGGAGTAGAGTGGAATGGATTGGAATGGAATGGAATGGAATGGAATGGAATTCTGAAATGAAAATTGAGCTGAGATTGAGACACTGCACTCCAGCCTGGGTGGCAGAGTGAGATCCCTTCGAAAGAAAGGAATGGAACAGAATGGAGTGAAATAGAATGGAATGGAATGAAGTGGAGTGGAGTGGAGTGGAATAAAGTGGAGTGCAGTGAAGTCAAGAGGAATGGAATGGAATGGAATGGTGAAATGGAGTGTCAGCTGAGATTGTGGAACTGTAATGGAAAAGAGTGGAGTGGAGTAGAGTATAGTGGAGTGGAGTGCAGTGGAATGGAGTGGAATAGAAAGGGATGGAATAGGATGGAATGGAGTGGAGATGAGTGAAATGAAGTGTAATGGAATGGAATTAAATGGAATATATTGGAGTGTAGTGGAGTGGAATGGAGTGATGTGGACTGGAAACAAATGGAATGTAGTGGAGTGGAAGGGTATGGAATGGAATGCAATAGAATGGAATGGAATTGTGAAATGAAATTTGAGCTGAGATTGTGCCACTGCCCTCCAGGCTGGGTGACAGAGTGAGATCCTGTCGAAAGAAATGAATGTAATGGAATGGAGCGGAATGCAATGGAGTGCAGTGGAGTGGAGTGGAAAGGAATGGAATGTAATGGAATAGAATAGAATGGAATGGAGTGGAGTGGAGGTTACATGAGTGGAGTGTGGTGGAGTGGAATCGAATGGGATGGAAGGGAATTGAGTGGATAGGAGTGGAGTAGAGTTGAATGGAGTAGAATGGAATGGGATGGAATGCAATGTAATGGAATGGGATGGAATACAGTGTAATGGAATGGAATGGAATGGAATGGAATGGAATGGAATGGAATGGAATGGAATGGAATGGAATGGAATGGGTTGGAGTAGAGTGGAATGGATTGGGTTGGAGTAGAGTGGAATGGATTGGGTTGGAGTAGAGTGGAATGGATTGGGTTGGAGTGGAGTGGAATGGAATGGAATGGATTGGAGTGGAGTGGAATGGAATGGAGGTGAATGGAATGGAATGGAATGGAATGGTGAAATGAAATAGGAGATTGTGTCACTGCACTCCAGCCCGGGAGACAGGGTGAGATCCTGTCGAAAGAAAGCAATGGAATGGCATGGAGTTGAATGGAATGGAATGGAAATGGATGGAGTGGAGTGGAGTGGATTGGAATGGAGCGGAATTTAATGGGATGCAATGGATGGAAATGAAGTTCAGACGAGTGGAGTGGAATGGAATGGAATGGTATGGAATGGAATGTAAAGGAATGGAATTCTGAAATGGAATGTGAGCTGAGATTGTGCCACTGTACACTAGCCTGGGTGAAAGACTAAGATCCAGTCGAAAGAAAGGAATGAAATGGTACAGAGTGGAATGAAATGAAATGGAATGGAATGGAATGGAATGGAGTTGACTGGAGAGGAGTGGAGTGCAGCGGAGTGGAATGGAGTGGAATTTAGTTCAGTGGAATGGAGTGGAGTGGAGTGGAATGGAATGGAATGCAATGGAATGGAATGGAATGGTGAAATGAAATGTGAGCTGAGATTGTGCCACTGCACACCACCCTGGGTGACTGAGTGAGATCCCGTCGAAAGAAAGGAATGGAATGGAATGGAATGGAGTAGAGTGGAGTGAAGTGTAATGGAATGGAATGGAAAGGTTAAATGAAAAGCAAGCTGAGATTGTGCCACTACACTCCAGCCTGGGTGACAGAGTGAGATCCTGTCGAAAGAAAGCAATGGAATGGAATGGAGAGGAAAGGAATAGAGAAGAATGGAATGGAGTGGAATGGAGTGGAGTGGAGTGGAGTGGAGTGGAGTGGAGTGGAGTGGAGTGTGGAGTGCTGTACTGTGGAGTGGAGTGGAGAGGATTGGAATTGAGTTTAGTGGATTCGATTGGAGTAGAATGGAGGGCAATGGAACAGGCTGGAATGGAATGGAGTGGAGTGGAGTGGAGTGGAGTGGAGTGGAGTGGAGTGGAATGGAATGGAATGGAAGGGAACGGAACGGAATGAAATGGTGAAATGAAATGTGAGCTGATATTTTCCCACTGCACTCCAGCCTGTGTGACAGAGTGCAATTCTGTCAAAAGAAAGGAGTAGAATGGAATGGAATGAAATGTAATGGAATAGAATGGAGTAGAGTGGAGTGAAGTGGAGTGGAAAGGAGTGGAATGGAAAGGATTGGAATGGAATAGAGTGGAGTGGAGTGGACAGGAATAGAATGGGATGTAGTGTATAGGAGTGGAGTGCAGTGGAGTCGAGTGGAGTAGACTGGATTGGAATGGAATGAAACAGACTGCAGTGGAGTTGGTGGAGTGAAGTCGAGTGGAATGGGATGGGAAGGAAAGGAATGGAGTGGAGGGACTGGAGTGGAGTGGAAAGGAGAGGAATGGAATGGGATGGAATGGAATGGAGCAGTGTGGAGTGAATGGAGTGGAGTGGAGTGGAATGAAGTGGAATGGAATGGGTTGGAATGGGATAGAGTGGAGGGGAGTGGAGTGCAGAGGAGTGGAATGGAGGGGAATGGAATTAGATGCAATGGAATGGAATGGAATGGAGGGGAATAGGATCGACTGCAGTGGAGTAGAGTGGAGTGGAGTATAATGGACTGGAGTGAAATGGAAAGGAATGGAGTTGATTGGAGTGGAGTAGAGTGGAGTGAATTGGAATGGAGTGAGATGGAATGGAATGGAATAGAGTGGATTGGAGTGGAGAGGAGTGCAGTGTAATGGAGTTAAATGAAATGTGATGCAATGGAATGGAGAGGAGTGGAGCGGAATGGAGTGGAATGGAATGGAGTGGAGAGGAATCGAGGTGGGTGGAGTGGAATGGAATGGAATGCAATGGAATGGCATGGAGTGGAATGGAATGGAATTGAATAATTGTGAAATGAAATGAGAGCTGAGATTGTGCCAATGCACTGCAGCCTGGGTGACAGAGTGAGATGCTGTCGAATGAAAGGAATGGAATGGAATGGAATAGAATGGAATGGAGGGGAATGAAATCTAGTGGAGTTAACTGGAGTGGACTGGAGTGTACTGGAGTGGAGGGGAGTGGAATGGAATCGTATGGCAAAGAATGGAATGGAGTGGAGTGGAGAGGAGAGGAGTGGAGTGGAGTGGATTGGAATGGAATGGAATGGGCTGGACTGCTATGGAGTGGAGTGGAGTGGAGTGGAGTGGAGTGGAATTTAATGGATAGAATGGAATGGAATGGTGAAATGAAATGAGAGCAGAGATTATGCCAATGCACTCCAGACACAGTGGCAGAGAGAGAACCTCTCAAAAGAAAGGAAAACAATGGAATGATGTGTAATGGAATAAATGGAGTGGAGTGGAGTGGACTGGAGTGGAGTGCAGTGGAATGGAGTAGAATGGAATATGATGGAATGGAATGCAGTGGAGTGGAGTGGAGTGCAGTGGAATGGAGTGGAATGGAATGCAGTGGAATGGAGTGGAATGGAATGGGGTGGAATGGAATGCATAGGAGTGGAGTGCAGTGGAATGGATTGGAGTGGAATGGGACTGAAAGGAGGGGAATGGAGAGGAATGTAGTGCAGTGGAATGGAGTGGAGTGGAATGGGATGGAATGGAACGGAGTGGAGTGGAGTGATATGGAGTGGAATGGAATGGAGTGGAGTGGAATGCAATGGAGAGGAGTGTAGTGGGGTGGAGTGGAATGGAATGGCATGGAAAGGAATGGAATGGAATGGAATGGTGAAATGAAATTTGAGCTGAGATTGTGACACTGCACTCCAGCCTGGATGACAAACTGAGATCCTGTCGAAAGAAAGGAATGGAGTAGAATGGAATGGAATGGAAAGGAATTCAGTGGAGTTGAGTGGAGTGGAGTTTAGTGGACTGGAATGGAGTGGAATGCAATGGGATGGAATGGAATCGAAAGGAGTTGAGTGGAGTGGAGTGCAGTGGAGAGGATTGGAATGGAGTGGAAGGGAGAGTTATAGATGGAATGGAATGGAGTGGATTTGATTGGAGTGGAGTGGAATGGATTGGAATGGAATCGAATGGAATGCAATGGAGTGCAGTGGAGTGGAGTGGAATGCAATGAAATAGAATGGAATGGAATAAAATGCAATGGAATAGTGAAATGAAAGGTGAGCTGAGATTGTGCCACTGCACTCCAGCAGGGTGACAGAGTGAGATCCTTCCGTAAGAAAGGAATGGAATGGAAGGGAATGGAAGGGAGTCGAATGGAATGAATGGTGTGGAGTGGAGTGGAGTGGAGTGCAATGAAGTGGAATGGAATCGGATGGAATGGAATGGAGTGGACTGGAGTGGAGTTGTGTGGAATGGAGTGGAATGAAAAGGGATGGAATTGAATGGAGTGGAATGGAACGGAATGGAATGTAATAGAGAGGAATGGAGTGGAGTGAAGTTGAGTGGAATGGAATGGACTGGAATGGAATGGAATGGAATGGAATAGAGAAGAATGGAGCGGAGTTAAGTTGAGTGGAATGGAATGGAATGGAATGGAATGGAATGGAGTGGAGTGGAGTGGATTGGAAAGGATTGGAGAGGAAAGGAGTGGAATAGAATGGGATAGAATGTGATGAAGTGGAGTGGATTGGAGGGGAGAGGAGTGGAATGCAGTGGAACGGAATTGAATGAATGGGAGTGGACTGGACTGGAGTGGAGTGGAATGGCATGGAATGGAATGGAATAATGAAATGAAATGTTAGCTGAGATTGTGTCACTGCACTCCAGCCCAGGAGACAGAGTGAGACCCTGAAGAAAGAAAGGAATGGAATAGAATCGAGTGGAATGAAGGGAATGGAATGGTGTGGAGGGCAGTGGAGTGGAGTGAAGTGGAGTGGAGTGGAACGGATTGCAATGGAATAGGATGAAATGTGGTGAAATGGAGTAGAGTGGAGTGGAGTGGAGTGGAGTGGATTGAAGTTGAGTGATATTGAGTGGAATGGAATGGGATGGAATGGAATGGAGTGGAGTGGAATGCTGTTGAGTGGATTGGAGTGGAATGGAGTGGAGAGGACTGGACTGCAAAGGAAAGGAATGGAATTGAATGGAAAAGGGAAATGAAATGTGAGCTGAGATTGTTCCCCTTCACTCCAGCCAGGTTGAAAGAGTGAGATCCTTTCAAAAGAAATGAATGGAATGGAGTGTAGTGGAGTGTAGTGGAGTGGTGTGCGGTGGAGTGGAGTGGAGTGGAATGGAGTGAAATGGAATGGGATGGGATGCAATGGAATGGAATGTAGTGGAGTGGAGCGGAGTGGAATGAATGGGATGTAGTGGAGTGGATTGGAGTTGAGTGGAGTGGAGTGGAATGGAATCGGATGGAGTGGAATAGACTGGAGTGTAGTGGAGAAGAGTGTAGTGGAATGGAATGGAATGGAATGGAATGGAATGCAATGAAATGGTGAAATGAAATGTAAGCTGAAATTATTACACTTCACTCCAGCCTGTGTGACAGAGTGAGATCCTGTCAAAAGAAAGGAAAGGAATTGAATGGATTGAAATGAAAAGGAATGGAATGGAATGGAGTGGAGTGGAGTGGAGTGGAGTAGAGTGGAGTGGAGTGGAGTGGAGTGGAGTGGAGTGGAGTGGAGTGAGTGGAGTGGAGTGGAGTGGAACGGAATGGAACGGAACGGAATGGAACAGAATGCAGTGGAACAGAATGAAGTGGAATGGTGAAATGAAATGTGAGCTGAGATTGTGCCAATACACTACAAGCTGGTTAACAGGGTGAGTTCCTGTCAAAAGAAAGGAGTGGAATTCAACGCAGTGGAATGGAATGGAATGGGATGGAGTGGAGTGGAGTCACGTGGAGTGGAGAGGAGTGGAGTGGAATGGAGAGGAATTGAATGGGATGGAGTGGAATGGTGTGGAGTGGAGTAGAGTGGAGTGGAGTGGAGTGGAGTGGGGTGCAATGGAGTTGATTGGAGAGGAGTGCAGTGGAGTGGAATGGAATGGAATTTAAAGAAATGGAATGGAACGGTGAAAAGAAATGTGAACTGAGATTGTGCAACTGCACTCCAGGATGGGTGACAGATTGAGATCCTGTAGGAAGAAAGGAATGGAATGGAATGGAGAGGAATGGTACAGAATGGAATGGAATGGAGTGGAGTGGAGTGGAGTGCAGTGGAATGGAATGGAATGGAATGCAATGGAATTAAATGGTGAAATGAAATGTGAGCTGAGATTGTGCAACTGCACTCCAGCCGGTGTGATAAAGTTGCATCCTGTAGACAGAAAGAAATGGAATGGAATGGAGTGTAATGGAATGGATTGGAGTGGAGTGCACAGGAGTGGAGAAGAGTCGAGAGGAATGGAGTGGAATAGGATGGGATGGAATGAATTGAAATGGAGTGGAGTGGAGTTGAATGGAGTTGAATGGAATGGGATGGAATGGGATGCAGTGTAGAGGAGTGGAGTAGGGTGAGGTGGAATGGAGTGAAATGGAATGGTATGGAGTGGAGTGGAATGGAATGGAATGGGATGGTATGGATTGTAATGGAGTGGAATGGAATAGAATGGAATGGAATGGAATACAATGGAATGGTGAAATGAAATGTGAACTGAGATTGTTCCACTGTACTTCAGCCTGGGTGACAGAGTGAGATCCTGTCAATAGAAAGAAATGAAATGGAAAGGAGTGGAATGGAGTGCAATGGAATTGAACTAAGTGGAGTGGAGTTGAGTGCTGGAGTGGAATGGAATGGGATGGAATGGAATGGAATGGAGGGGAGTGGAGTGGAATGGATTCTAGTGGAGTGGAGTGGAATGGAATGGAATAGAATTGAGTGGAGTATAGTGGAGAGGAGTGCAGTGGAGGGGAGTGGAATGGAATGAAATAGAATGCAGTGGAATGCAATGGATTGGAATGAAATGGAAAGCAATGGAATTGAATGCTGAAATGAAATGTTAGCTGAGGTTGTGCCACTGGACTCCAGCCCCTGTCACAGAATGTGATCCTGTCGAAAGAAAGGAACGGAATGGAATGCAGTGGAATGGAATGGAGTGGAGTGGAATGGAGTGGGATAGACGGGAATGGAGCAGAATGGAATGGGATCGCATCGGATAGAATTCTAGGGAGTGGAGTTGAACGGAATGGAGTGGAACAGAAAGGGATGGGATGGAATGGAATGGAAAGGAGTGGAGTGGAGTGGAACTTAGAGGAGTGGAGTGGAATGGAGAGGAAAGGAATGGAAAGGAGGGGAATGGAATGGAGTGGAGAGGAGTGGAGAGGAGTGGATTGCAATGGATTGGAATGAAATGAAATGCAATGAAATGGAATGGAGTGGAGTGGAGTGGAATGGAATGGAATGGAATGGTAAAATGAAATGTGAGCTGAAATTGTTTCACTGCACTCCAACCTGAATGACAGAGTCAGATCATGTCAAAAGAAAGGAATGGAATAGAATGGAGTGGTATGGAATGGTATGGAATGGAATGGTGTGGAGGGGAGTGGAGTGGACTGGAGTGTAGTGGAATGGAATGGAGAGGAATGGAATGGAATGGAATGGAAGGCGGTGTAGTGGTGAGGAGTGGTGTGGAGTGGAAAGGAGTGGAATGGAATGCGATGGATTGGAACGAAATGGAGTGGAGTGGAATGGAGTGGAATGTAAAGGGATGGAGTGGACTGGAGTGGAATGCAGGGGAATGGAGTGGGATGGAATGGAGTGGAGTGGACTGGAGAGGAGTAGAGTGAATTGGAGTTGACTGGAGTGGAATGGAATGGGATGGAAAGGAATGGAATGGAGTGGAGTGGAGTGAACTTGAGTGGAGTGGAGCCAAGTGGAGTGGAATGGGAAGTAATGGAATGGAATGGATTGGAGAGGAGTGGAGTTGAGTGGAGTTGAGTGGAGTGGGGTTGAGTGGAGTGGAATGGAGTGGAATGGAGTGGAATGGAGTGGATTGAAGTGGAATCAAATGGAATGGGGAAATGAAATGTGAGCTGAGTTAGTGCCACTGCACGCCAGCCAGTGTGACAGAGTGAGATCTTGCTGACAGAAAGGAATGTAATGGAATGGAATGGAATAAAATAGAATGGAATGGAATGGAATGGAGTGGAGTGGAAGGAAGTGGAATGGACTGGAATGAAGTGGGGTGAAGTGGGATGGAGTGGAGAGAAGTGGAGTAGAGTGGAGTGGTAAGGAGTGGAATGGAATGCAATGCCACAGAGAGGAGGGGAGAGGAGTGGAGTGGATTGGAATGAAATGGAATGGAATGCAATGGAATGGTGAAACGAAATGTGAGCTGAGATTCTGTCACTGCACTACAGCTTGGGTGACAGTGTGAGATCCTGTCAAAAAAAAAAACCGAATGGAAGGTAAAGGAGGGGAATGGAATGGAAGGGAAAGGAATGGAATGGAGTGGAGTGGAGTGGAGTGGATTCTAGTGAGTGGCATGGAATGGAATGGAATGGAATGGAATGGAATTGAGTGGACAAGAGTGGAGTGGTGTGTACTGAATTTGAGTGGAATGGAGTGGAATGGAATGGAGTGGACCGGAGTGGATTGGAGTGGAGTGGAGTGGAGTGCAATGGATCGGAATGGAACCGATTGGAATGGAATGGAATGGAATGGAATGGAATGGTGAAATGGAATGTGACCTGAGATTGTGCCACTGCACTCCAGCCTGGGTGACAGAGTGAGATCCTGTCGAAAGGAAGGAATCCAATGTAATGGACTGTATTGGAATGGAATGGAATGGAATGGAGTGGAATGGAATGGAATGGAATGGAATGGAGTGGAATGGAATGGAATGGAAAAGTCGAAAGGAATGGAATGGAATGGAAAAGAATGAAGAATAATGGAATAGAATGGAATGGAATGCAGTGGAAAGGAGAGGAGTGGAGTGGAATGGTTTGGGATGGAATGGAATCGAATGTAGCAGAGTGGTGGGGAGCGGAATGGAGTGGAATGGACTGGGAAGTAATGGAATGGAATGGCATGGAGTGCAGTGGAGTGGGATGGAGTGTAGTGGAGTGGATGGGAATTCACTGGAATGAAATCAAAGAGAATGGAATGCAATAGAATGGTGAAATAAAGTGTGAGCTGAGATTGTGCCACTGCACTCCAGCCTGAGTGACAGAGCGAGATCCTGTCGAAGGAGAGAATGGAATGGAATGGGGTGGAATGGAATGGAATGCAGTGCAGAATAGTGGACAGGAGTGGAGTGGAGGGGAATGGAATGGAATGGGGTGGAATGGAATGGAATGCAGTGCAGAATAGTGGACAGGAGTGGAGTGGAGGGGAATGGAATGGTATGGTGTAGAATGGAATGGAGAGGAGTGGAGTGGATTGGAGTAGAGTGGAGTGGAATGGAATGGGATGGAATGGAATGCAATGGACTGGAGTAGAAAGGAGTGTGGTGGAATGGAATGGAATGGAATGAAATGAAATGGAATGGAGTGGAGTGGAGTTGAGTGGAGAGGAATGGAATGTAAAGGAATAGAATGGAAGGGAATGGAATGGAATGGAATAGTGAAATGAAATGTGAACTGAAATTGTGACACTGCACTCCAGCCTAGGACACAGAGAGAGATCCTATCAAAATAAAGGAATGGAATGGAATGGAGTACAATGGAATGGAATTGAATATAGTGGAGTGGAGTGGAGGGGAGTGGAGTGTAATGGAGTGGAATGGAATGGGATGGAATGGAGTGGAGTGGAGTGGAGTTGAGTGAAATGAAACGGAATGGAATGGAGGGGAATGGAGTGTACTGGAGTGGAGTGCAGTTAAGTGGAATCGAATGGAATGGGATGGAATTGAATGGAATGGAATGGAATGCAGTGGAATGGAATGGTGAAAAGAAATTTGAGCTGAGATTGCAACAATGCACTACAGCGTGGGTGCCAGAGTGAGATCTTGTCAAAAGAAAGGAATGGAATGGAATGGAGTGTAATGGAATGGAAAGGAATGGAGTGGAATGGAGTGGAGTGGAGTGGAGTGGTTTGGACTGGAGTGGAAGGATGTGGAGTGGAGTGGAGGGGAATGCATTGGAATGGAATAGGACGTAGTGGAATGGAATGAAGTGGAGTTGAGTGGAGTGGAGGGGAAAGGAGTGGAATGGAATGGGATAGAGTCGAATGGATTGGTTTCGAGTGTAGTGGTGTGGAGTGGAATGGAATGGGATGGAATGGAATGGAGTGGAGTGGGGTGGAGTGGAGTGGAGTGGAGTGGAATGGAGTGGAATGGAACGGAATTCAACAGGGTGGAATGGAATATATTGGAGTGAAATGGAGTGTATTGGAGTCGAGTGTAATAAAATTGAATGGAATCGAATGGAATGGAATGGAATTGAATGGAATGCAACGGAAGGGAACAAAATGGAATGCAGAGGAATGGATTGGTGAAATGATATGTGAGCTGAGATTATGCCACTGCACTCCAGCCTGGATCACAGTGTGATATCCTTTCGAAAGAAAGAAAAGAATGGAATGGAGTGGAATGGAATGGAATGGAATGGATAGGAGCACAATGGATTAGGGTTGAATGGAGTGGAGTGGAATAGAATGGGATGAAATGAAATGGAGTGGAGTGTGTTGAAATGGATTGGATTGGAAAGGGATGGAATGGAATGGAAAGAATTGGAGTGGAGTGGAGTGGAGTTTAGAGGAGTGGAGTGGAATGGAGTGGAATGGAATGGAATGGAATGGAGGGGATTGGAGTGGAGTGGAATGGAGTCGAATGGAATGGGATAGAGTGGAATGGAGTGGAGTGGAGTGGATTGGAATGGATTGGAATGAAATGGAATGGAATGGAAGGGAACGGAGAGGAGTGGAATGGAGTGGAGTGAGGTGGAGGTGAATAGAATGGGATGGAATGGAATGGAATTGAGAAATGAAATGTGAGCTGGGATTGTTATACTGCACTCTACGCTGGGTGACAGAGTGCAATCCTGTCGAAAGAAAGAAATGGAATGGAATGGAGTGGCATGGAATGGAATGGAATGGAGTGGACTGGAGGTGAGTGGATTGGAGTGGAGTGGAGTGGAGAGGAGTGCAGTGAAGTGGAATGGAGTTGAATGGAATGGAATGGAATGCAATGGAGTGGAGTGGAGTGGAATGGAGTCGAGTGTAGTGGAATGGAATGGAGTGGAGTGGAATGGAATGGGATGGAATGGAGAGGAGTGGAGTGGAGTGGAACGAATTGAATGTAGTGAATTGGAGTGGAGTTGAGTGGAGTGGAGTGGAATGGAATGGAATATAATGGAACGGAATAGAAGGTGAAATGAAATGTGAGCTGAGATTGTGCCACTGCACTCTGGCCTGTGTGACACAGTGAGTCACTATCCAGTCGAAAGAAAGGTATTGAATGGAATGGAATCAAATGGAAAGGAATGAAATGGAGTGGAGTTGAGTGGAGTGGAGTGGAATGGAATGGAATGGAATGGGATGGAATGGAATGCAATAGAGTGGAGTAGAATGGAGTGGGGTGGAATGGAATGGAAGGGAATGGTGAAATGGAAAGTGAGCTGAGATTGTGCAGCAGCACTCCAGCCTGGGTGTCAGAGTGAGATCCTCTCAAAAGAAAGGAATGCAATGGAATGGAGTGGAATGGAATGGAGTTGGTGGGGTGGAGTGGAGTGAGTGAAGTGGAGTGGAGTGGAGGGGAATGGAGTGGAATGGAATGGGATGGAATGGAATGCAATGGAGTGGAGTAGAATGGAGTGGGATGGAATGGAATGGAATGGAATGAAATGAAATGGAATGGAGTGGAGTGGAGTTGAGTTGAGAGGAATGGAATGGAAAGGAATGGAATGGAAGGGAATGGAATGGAATGGAGTAGTGAAATGAAATGTGAACTGAAATTGTGACACTGCACTCCAGCCTAGGAGACAGAGAGAGATCCTATCAAAATAAAGGAATGGAATGGAATGGAGTACAATGGAATGGAATTGAATGTAGTGGAGTGGAGTGGACTGGAGTGGAGTGGAGTGTAATGGAGTGGAATGAAATGGGATGGAATGGAGTGGAGTGGAGTGGAGTTGAGTGAAATGAAACGGAATGGAATGGAGGGGAATGGAGTGTACTGTAGTGGAGTGCAGTTAAGTGGAATCGAATGGAATGGGATGGAATGGAATGGGATGGAATGGAATGGAATGGAATGCAGTGGAATGGAATGGTGAAATGAAATTTGAGCTGAGATTGCGACAATACACTACAGCCTGGGTGCCAGAGTGAGATCTTGTCGAAAGAAAGGAATGGAATGGAATGGAGTGTAACGGAATGGAAAAGAATGGAGTGGAATGGAGTGGAGTGGAGTGGTTTGGACTGGAGTGGAAGGATGTGGAGTGGAGTGGAGGGGAATGCATTGGAATGGAATAGGACGTAGTGGAATGGAATGAAGTGGAGTTGAGTGAAGTGGGGGGAAAGGAGTGGAATGGAATGGGATAGAGTGGAATGGATTGGATTCGAGTGGAATGGAGTGGAGTGGAGTGGAGTTGAATGGAGTGGAATAGAATGGTATGGAATGGAATGGAGTGGAGTGGAGTAGAGTGGAATGGAGTGAAATGGAATGGGATGGAATGGAGAGGAGTGGAGTGGAGTGAAGTGGAATGAAACGGAGTGGAGTGGAGTGGAATAGAATGGAATGGAATGAAATGCAATGGAATCGTGAAAAGAAATGTGATCTGAGATTGTTTCCCTTTACTACAGCTTGGGTGACAGTATGAGATCCTGTTGAAAGACAGGAAAGTAATGGAATGGAGAGGAATGGAATGGAAAGGAATGGAATGGAATGGAATGGAATGGAATGGTGTGGAGTGGAATGGAGTCAACTGCAGTGGAATGGAGTGGAATGGAATGGGATGGAATGGAGCGGACTGGAGTGGAATAGACTAGAATTTAGTGGAGTGGAGTTGAGTGGAGTGGAGTGCAATGGAATGGAATGGAATAGAATGGAATGGAATGGTGAAATGAAATGTGAGCTGAGATTGTGCCACTGCACTCCCACCAGGGTGACAGAGTGAGATCCTGTCGAAAGAAATGTATGGAAACGGATGGAGTCGAATGGAAAGGATTGGAATCTAATGGAGTAGAGTGGAATGGAATGGGATGGAGTCAAAAGGGATGGAGTCAAAAGGAATGGAGTGGAGTGTAGTGGATTGAGTGGAGTGGAGTGGAGTGGAATGGAGTCGAATGCAATGCAATGGAATGGGATGGAATGGAATAGAGTGAAGTGGTGTGGATTGGAGTGGACTGGAGTGGAATGGGGTAGAATGGAATGGGGTGGAAAGGAGTGGGTTGAAATGGAACGGGGTGGAGTGGAGTGGAGTGGAATGGAATGGAAGAATTGATCGGAATGGAATGGAATGAATGGTGAAATGAATTGTGACCTGAGATTGTGCCACTACACTCCAGCCTGGGTAACAGAGTGAAATTCTTTCAAAAGAAAGGAATAGAATTGAATGGAGTGGAATGGAATGGAATGGGGTGGAGTGGAGTGGAGTGGAGTGCAGTGGAGTGTTGTGGAGTGGAGTGGAATGGAGCGGAATGTAATGGAATGGAATGCAATGGAGTGGAATGGTTTAAAGAAAAGTGAGCTGAGATTGTTCCACTGCACGGCAGCCTGGGTGTAAGAGTGACATCCTGTTGAAATAAGGAATGGAAGGGAATGGAGTGGAATGGAATGGAATGGAATGGAATGGAATGGAATGGAGTGGAATGGAATGGAATGGAATGGAGTGGAATGGAGTGAAATGGAATGGAATGGAGTGGAGTGGAGTGGAGTGGAGTGGAGTGGAGTGGAATGGAATGGAATGGAATGGAGTGGAATGGAGTGAAATGGAATGGAATGGAATGGAGTGGAGTGGAGTGGAGTGGAGTGGAATGGAATGGAATGGAATGGAGTGGAATGGAATGTAGTGGATTGGATTGGAGTGGAGTGGACTGGAATGGAGTGGATTGGAGTGGAGCGGAATGGAGTGGAATGGAATAGGATGGAATAGAATGGAGTGGAGAGAAGTTGAAAGGAATGAAATGAAATGGAGTGGAATGGAATGGAATGGAATAGAGTTGAATTGAAAGGAATGGAGTGGAGTGGAGTGGATTGTAGTGGAATGGAGTGGAATGGGATGGGAAGGTATGCAATGGAATGGAGTGGAGTGGAATGGAGTGGAATCGAATGGGATAGAATGGGATGGAGACGAATGGAGTGGATTAGAGTGGAGTGGAATGGAATGGAATGGAATGGAATGGAGTGGAATGGAGTGTAGCAGAGTGGACTGGAGTGGAGTGGAATGGAATGGAACGGAGTGGAATGGAATGGAATGGAATGTAGCATGGTGGACTGGAGTAGAGTGGAGTGGAATGGAATGGAATGGAATGGAATGGAATGGAATGCCATGGAATGGTGAAAAGAAATGTGAGCTGTGACTGTGCCACTGCACTGCAGCCTGTGTAACAGAGTGAGATCATGTCTAAAGAAAGGAATGGAATGGAAAGGAGTGGAATGGAATGGAATTGTATGGAATGAACTGGAGTGGAATGGAGTGTAGCAGAGTGGATTGAAGTGGAACGTAATGGGGTGGAATGCAAAGGAGTGGAGTGGAGTGGAATGGAGTGGACTGGAATGGGATGGAATGGAATGTGGTGAAGAGGAGTGGAGTGGAGTGGGGTAGAGTGGAATGGAAAGGAATGTCATTTAATGGAATGGAATGGAATGTATTGGAATGCAATGGAATGGTGAAATGGATAATGAGCTGAGATTTTTGCACTGCAATCCAACCTGGGTGACAGGGTGAGATCCTGTCGAAAGAAAGGAATGCAAGGGAATGGAATAGAATGGAAAGCAATGGCATGGAATGCAATGGAATGCAATGGTGAAATGAAATGTGAGCTGAGATTGTGCCACTGCACTGCAACTAGGGTGACAGAGTGAGATCCTGTCAAAAGAAAGGAATGGAATGAAAGGGAGTGTAATAGAATGGAATGGAGTGGAGTGAAGTGGAGTGCAGTGGAATGGAATGGAGTGGAATTGAATGGGATGGGGTGGGATGGAATGGATTGGAGTGGAGTGGAATGGAGTGGAGTGGAGTGGAATGGAATGGAGTGGAATGGAATGGGAAGGAATAGAATGGATGGAAGTGGAGTGGAGTGGTGTGGAGTGGAATGGAATGGAATGGAGTGCAGAGGAGTAGAGTGGAGTTGAGTGTTGTGGAATGGAATGCAATGCAAAGTTATGCAATGGTGAAATGAAATGTGAGCTGAGATTGTGCCACTGCACTCCAGGCTGGATGACAGAATGAGATCCAGTCGAAAAAAAGATTGTAAAGGAATCGAGGGGAATGGCATGGAGTGGAGTGGAGTGGAATGGAGTGGAATGGAATAGTGAAAGGAAATATGAGATGAGATTGTGCTACTGCACTCCAGCCTGTGTGACAGAATGAGATCCTGTGGAAAGAAGGCAATGGAATGGAATGGAGTGGAATGGAATGAAATGGAATCAAATGGAATGGAATGGAACAGTGAAATGAAATATGAGCTGAGATTGTGCAACTGTACTCCAACCTGGTTGACAGAGAGAGATCCTGTTGAAAGAAAGGAATGTAATGTAATGGAGTGTATTGGAATGGAATGGAATAGAAAGGGGTGCAGTGGAGAGGAGGGGAGTGCATTGGAGGGAAGTGGAGTGGAATGGAGCTGAATGGAATTTGATGTAATAAAGTGGAATGGAGTGGAGTGGAGTACAGTGGAGTGCAGTGGAAAGGATTGGAATGGGATGCAAAAGAGAGGAGTGGCGTATAGTCGAGTGGAGTGGAGTGGAGTTGAATGGAACGGGATGGAGTGGAGTGGAATGAAATTTAATGGTAAAATGAAATGTGAGCTGAGATTGTGCCAATGCACTCCAGCTTGTGTGACAGAGTGAGATCCGTCGAAAGAAAGGAATGGAATGGAATGGAGTGGAAGGGAATGGAATGGAAATGATTGCAGTGGAGTGGAGTGGAGTGGAGTAGAGTGGAGTGGAATGGCGTGGAATGGAATGGGATGGAATGGAATGAAATGGAGTGGAGTGGAGTGGAGTGGAATGTAGTGGAATGGAATGGGATGGAATGGAATGGAGTGGACTGGAGTGGACTGGCGTGGAGTGGAATGGAATGGAGTGGAATGGATTGGAAGGGAGATGAGTGGATTGGAGTGTAGTGGATCGTAATAGAAAAGGATGGTGTGGAATGGAGTAGTGTGGAGTGGAGTGGAATGGAGTGGAATGGAATGAGATAGAATGGAATGGGGTGGAGTGGAGTGGAGTGAAATGGACTGTAGTGAGTGGAGGAGAATCTAATGGAATGGAACGGAATGCAATGGAATGGAAAGGAATGGAATGGATTGGAATGGAATGGAATGCAATGGAATGCAATGAAATGCAACGCAATATAATGGAATGGAATGGAATGGAATGCAATGGAATGGAATGAAACGGAATGCAATGCAATGGAATGGAGTGCCACTGCACTACAGCCTGTGTCACAGAGTGAGATCCCGTCGAAAGAAAGGAATGTATGGAATGGAGTGGAATGGAATGGAAAGGAATTGAACGGATTGGAGTGGAGTGGAGTGGAAAAGAGTGGAATGGAATTTGATGGAATGGAATGGAGTGGAAAGGAATAGAATTTAAAGGAGTGACATGGAGTGTAGTGTAGTAGTGCGGAGTGGAGTGGAATGGAGTGGAATGGTATGGAATGGAATGGAATGGAATGGAATGGAGTGGAATGGTATGGAATGGAATGGAATGGAATGGAATGGAATGGAATGGAATGGAATGGAATGGAATGGGATGCAATGGAATGGAATGGAATGCAGTGGAATGGAGTGCCACTGCACTCCAGCTTGGGTCTTAGAGTGAGATCCTGTCAAAAGAAAGGAACGGAATGGAATGGATTGGATTGGAATGGAAGGGAATGGAATGAAAAAGAGAGAAGCAAAGTAGAGTGGAATAGAGTATAATGGAATTTGATGGAAGAGAATGGAATGGAGTGGAGTGGAGTGGAATAGAATATAAAGGAGTGAAATGGAATGTAGTGTAGTAGAGCGGAGTGGAGTGGATTGGAAATGGAAAGGAATGGAATGGAATTCAATGGAGTAGAATGGTGAAAAGAAAAGTGAGCTGAGATTGTGCCTCTGCACTCCAGCCTGGGTGTAAGAGTGAGATCCTGTCGAAATAAAGGAATGGAAGGGAATGGAGTGGAATGGAATGGAATGGAATGGAATGGAATGCAATGCAATGGAATGGAATGGAAATAAAGAATGCAAGGGAATGGAGTGGAATGGAATGGAAAGGAATGGAGTGGAATGGAATGGAAGGGAATGGAGTGGAATGGAATGGAAGGGAATGGAATGGAATGCAAAGGAATGGAATGCAATGGAATGGAATGGAATGTAGTGGATTGGAGTGGAGTGGAGTGGACTGGAGTGGAGTCGATTAGAGTGGAGGGGAATGGAGTGGAATGGAATGGGACTGAATTGAATGGAGTGGAGTGGAGTGGAGTGGATTGGAGTTGAATGGAACGGGATGGAGTGGAGTGGAGTGGAATAAAACGGAATGGAATGGAATGGTAAAAGGCAATGTGAGCTGAGATTGTGCCACTGCACTCCAGCTTGTGTGACAGTGAGATCCTGTTGAAAGAAAGGAATGGAATGGAATGGAGTGGAATGGAATGGAATGGAATAGAATGGAATGGAATGGAATGGAATGGAGTGGAGTGGAGTGCAGAGGAGTGGAGAGGAAAGGAGTGGAATGGAGTGGAATGGAGTGGGAGGGAATGGGGTGGAGTGGAGTGGAGTGGAGTGGAATGTAGTGGAATGGAATGGGATGGAATGGAATGGAGTCGAGTTGAGTGGAGTGGAATGGAATGGAATGGAATGGATAGGAGGGGAGATGAGTGGATTGCAGTGTAGTGGATTGTAAAGGATTGGGATGGTGTGGAAAGGAATGGAGTGGTGTGAAGTGGAGTGGAGTGGAATGGAGTGGAATGGAATGAGACTGAATGGAATGGGGTGGAGTGGAGTGCAGTGAAATGGACTGTATGCAGTGGAGGGGAATCTAATGGAATGGAATGGAATGGAATGGATGGAATGCAATGTAATGGAATGGAATGCAATGGAATTGAATGGAATGGAATGGAATGCAATGGAATGGAATGCAATGGAATGGAATGGAATGCAATGGAATGGAATGGAATGCAATGGAATGGAATGCAATGGAATGGAATGCAATGGAATTGGAATGGAGTGGAATGGAGTGGAATGGAATGGAATGGAATGCAATGGTACTGGAATGGAGTGGAATGGAATGCAATGGAATGGAATGGAGTGGAATGGAATGCAATGGAATGGTGTGGAATGGAATGCAATGGAATGGAATGGAGTGGAATGGAATGGAATGCAATGCAATGGAGTGGAATGGAATGGAATGGAATGGAATGGATTGCAATGGAATGGAATGGAATGGAATGGAATGGAATGCAATGGAATGGACTGCCACTGCACTACATCCTGTGTCACAGAGTGAGATACTGTCAAAAGAAAGGAATGGAATGGAATGAAGTGGGATGGAATGGAATGGATTTCAATGGATTGGTGTGGAGAGGAGAGGAATGGAATTTGATGGAATGGAATGGAGTGGAGTGGTGTGGAGTGGAATGGAATTGAATTTAAAGGAGTGAAATGGAGTGTAGTGTAGTAGTGCAGAGTGGAGTTGAGTGGAATGGAATGGAATTGAATGGAATGGAATGGAATGGAATGCAATGGAATGGAATAAAGTGGAATGCAGTGGAATAGAGTGCCACTGCAATCCATCCTGGGTCACAGAGTGAGATCCTGTTGAAAGAAAAGAATGGAATGGAATGGAGTGGAATGGAATGGAACAGAATGGAATGGAATAAAAAAGAGTGGAGTGGAGTGGAGTAGAGTGGAATAGAGTATAATGGAATTTGATGGAATGGAACGTAGTGGAGTGGAGTGGAGTTGAATGGAATAGAATATAAAGGAGTGAAATGGAATGTAGTGTAGTAGAGCAGAGTGTAGTGGAATGGAATGGAATGGAATGCAATGCAATGCAATGGAAAGGTGAAAAGAAAAGTGACCTGAGATTGTGCCTCTGCACTCCAGCCTGGGTGTAACAGTGAAATCCTGTAGAAATAAAGGAATGAAATGTAATGTAATGGAATGGAATGGAATGGAATGGAATGGAATGGAAAGGAATGGAATGGAAAGTGAAATGAAAAGTGAGATTAGATGGTGCAACTGCACTGCAGCCTGCATGTAATAGTGAGATCCTTTCGAAAGTAAGGAATGGAAGGGAATGGAGTGGAATGGAATGGAATGGAATAGAATGGAATGGAATGGAACGGAATGGGTTGGAGTGTAATGGAGTGGGCTGGAGTGGAGTGGTTTGGAGTGGTGGGAATGGAGTGGAAAGGAATGGGATGGAATAGAACGGAGTGGAGTGGATTGGAGTGGAGTAGAATGGAATGGAATGGAATGGAATGGAATAGAGTGGAATAGAATGCAATGGAGTGGAATTGAAAGGAAGGGAGTGGAGTGGAGTGCAGGGGACTGAAATGGAGTGGAATGGTATGGGAAGGAATACAATGGAATGCAGTGGAATGGATTGGACTGTAGTGGAGTGGAATGGAGTGGAATGGAATGGGACGGAATGGGATGGAATGGAGCAGAGTAGAGTGGAGTGGGGTGGAGTGGAATGGAATAGAATGGGATGGAATGGAATGGAATGGGATGGAATGGAATGGAATGGAATGGAATGCAACGGAATGGTGAAATGAAATGTGAGCTGAGATTGTGCCACTCCACTCCAGACTGTGTAACAGAGTGAGATCATGTCGAAAGAAAGGAATGGAATGGAAAGGAGTAGAATGGAATGGAATGGAGTTGAGAGGAGTGGAGTGGGCTGGAGTGCAATGTAGTGGGATGTAATGGAAACGAATGGAGTGGAGTGGAGTGGAGTGGAGTGGAATGGAGTGGAATGGAATGGGATGGAATGGAATGGGGTGGAGAGGAGTTGAGTGAAGTGGAGTGGAGTGTAATGGAAAGGAATGGAATTTAAGGGAATGGAAAGGAATCGAACGGAATGGAATGGAATGGAATGGACTTGTGAGATGAGATTGTTGCACTGTAATGCAACCTGGGCGACAGAGTGAGATCCTGTCGACAGAAAGGGATGGAATGGAATGGAGTGGAATAGAATGGTATGGAGTGGAATTGAAAGGAATGGAGTGGAGTGGAGTGGCATGGAGTGGAATGGGATGGGAAGGAATGCAATGGGATGGAGTGGAAAGGATTGGAATGGAGTGGAGTGGAATGGAGTGGAATGGAATGGGATGGAATGGGATGGGGAGAAGTGGAGTGGAATAGAGTGGAGTGGAATGAAGTGGAATGGAATGGAATGGAATGGAATGGAGTGGAGTGGAGTTGAGTGGAGTGGAATGGAATGGAATGCAATAGAACGGAATGGAATGGAATGCAATGGAATGCTGAAATGAAATGTGAGCTGAGATTGTGCCACTGCACTCCAGCCAGTGTAACAGACTGAGATCATATCGAAAGAAAGGAACGGAAAGGAAAGGAATGGAATGGAATCGAATGGAATGGAGAGGAGTGGAGTGGAGTGGAGTGGTGTGGAGTGGAGTGGATTAGAGTGGAATGTAATGGGATGTCATGGAAAGGTGTGGAGTGGAGTGGATTAGAGTGGAATGTAATGGGATATCATGGAAAGGAGTGAAGTGGAGAAGAGTGCAATGGAGTGGAATGGAGTGGAATGCAATGGTATGGAATGGAATGGGGTGAAGAGGATTGGAGTGGAGTGGAGTGAAATGGAAAGGAATGGAATTTAATGGAATGAAATGCAGTGGAATGGAATGGAATGGGCTGGTGAAATGAATTGTGACCTGAAATTGTTGCACTGTAATCCAACCTGGGTGACAGAGTGAGATCCTGTCGTAAGAAAGAATGGAATGGAATGGAGTAGAATGGAATAATGTGGAATGGAATGAAGTGGAGTGGAGTGGACTGGAGTGGAGTAGAGGGGAGTGGAGGGGAATGGAGTGGAATAGAATGGGATGGAGTGGAATGGAATGGAGGGGAGAGGAGGGGACTGGAGTTTAATAGATTGGAATGGAATGGGATGGAATGGAATTGATTGGTGTGGTGTGGAGTGTAATGGAGTGGAGTGGAATGGAATGGAATGGAGTGTATTGGAGTGTAGTGGAATGGAGTGGAGTTTAGTGGACTGAAATGAAATGGGATGGAATGGTATGCAATGGAATGCAATGGAATGGAAAAGTGAAATGAAATGTGAGCTGAGATTGTGCCACTGCACTGCAGCCAGGGTGACAGAGTGAGATCCTGTCAAAAGAAAGGAATGGAATGGAAGGGAGTGGAAAAGAAAGGAATGGAGTGGAGTGAAGTGGAGAGGAGTGGAGTGGAATGGAGTGGAATGGAATGGGATAGAGTGGAATGGAATAGAGTGGAGTGGAGTGGAATGGAGTGAAGTGGAATTGAATGGGAAGGAAAGGGACAGAGTGGAGTGGAGTGGTGTGGTGTGGAGTGGAATGGAGTGGTGTGGAGTGGAAAAGAATGGAATGGGGTGCAGAGGAGTAGAGTGGAGTAGAGTGGAGTGGAGTGGAATGGAATGGATTGGAATGCAATGGAATGGAATGGTGAAATGAAATGTGAGCTGAGATTTTGCCACTGCACTGCAGCCAGGGTGACAGAGTGTGATCCTGTCAAAAAAAAGGAATGGAATGGAAGGGAGTGGAAAAGAAAGGAATGGAGTGGAGTGAAGTGGAGAGGAGTGGAGTAGAATGGAGTGTTATGGAATGGGATAGAGTGGAAAGGAATGGAGTAGAGTAGAGTGGAATGGAGTGGAATGGAATTGAATGGGAATGAATGGGATCAGTGGAGTGGAGTGGTTTGGAGTGGAACAGAATAGAATGGAGTGCAGAGGAGTAGAGTGGAGTATAGTGGAGTGCAGTGGAATGGAATGGAATGGATTGGAATGGAATGGAATGGTGAAATGAAATGTTAGCTGAGATTGTCCCACTGCACTCCAGCCTGGGTGACAGAAAGAGATCCTGTCGAAGGAATGGAATGGAATGGAGTGGAATAGAATGGAGTGGAATGGCATGGAGTGGAGTGGAGTGGAGTGAAGTGGAATGGAGTGGAATGGAATGGTGAAATGAAATATGATATGAGATTGGGCTACTGCACTCTGGCCTGTGTATCAAAGTGAAATCCTCTAGAAAGAAGGGAAAGGAATGGAATGACCTGGAATGGAATGAAATGGAATCGATTTCAATGGAATGGAACGGTGAAATGTAATGTGAGGTGAGATTCTGCAGCTGCACTCCAGCAAGGGTTACAGAGTGAGATCCAGTTGAAAGAAAGGAATGGAATGGAATAGAGTGTATTGGAATGGAATGGAATGAAATTGAGTAGAGTGGAGAGCAGTGGAGTGGAAGGGAGTGGAGTGGAGTGAAATGGAGTGGAATGGAATTTGATGTAATCAAGTGGAATGTAGTGGTGTGGAGTAGAGTGGAGTGGAATGGAGTGGAAATATGTGGAATGGAATGTAATGGAATGGAAAGGAGTGGAGTGTAGTGGAGTCCAGTAGAGTGGAGTTGAATGAAATGGAATGGAGTGGAGGAGTGGGGTGGAGTGAAACTGAATGGAATGGAATGGAATGGAAATGTAAAATGAAACGTGAGCTGAGACTGTGCCACTGCACTCCAGGCTGTGTGACAGCGTGAGATTCTGTCGAAAGAAAGGAATGGAATGGAATGGAGTGGAATGGAATGGAATGGAATGGAGTGGAATGGAATGGAATGGAATGGAGTGGAATGGAATGGAATGGAATGGAGTGGAATGGAATGGAATGGAGTGGAATGGAATGGAATGGAGTGGAATGGAATGGAATGGAATGGTAAGGAATGGAACGGAATGGAGTGGAGTGCAGTGGAGTGGAGTGGAGTGGAAAGGAGTGGAATGGAATGGGATGGAATGCAATGGAATGGAGTGGACTGGAGTGGAGTGGAGTGGAATGGAGTGCAATGGAATGCGATGGAATGGAGTGGAGTGGAGTGGAATGGAGTGAATGGAAAGGAGTGGAATGGAGGGGAGAGGAGTGGATTGGAGTGTAGTGGAGTGGAATGGAATGGGATGCAGTGGCATGGAATGGAGTGGAGTGGAATGGAGTGGAATGGAATGCGACGGAATGGAGTAGGGTGGAGTGGAATGGAGTGAATGGAAAAGAATTGAATGGAGGGGAGAGGAGTGAATTGGCGTGTAGTGGAGTGGAATGGAATAGGATGTAGTGGCATGGAATGGAGTGGAGTGGAGTGGAGTGCAGTTGAATGGAATGGAATGGAATGGGATGGATGGAATGGAGTAGAGTGGTGTGGATTGGAGTGGACTGTAGTGGAATGGAGTGGAATGGAATGGGAAGGAATGGACTGGACTGGAGTGGAGTGGATTGGCATGGAGTGGAATGGAATGGAATGCAATAGAATGGAATAGAAAGGAATAGAATGGCATGGAATGGAATGGAATGGTGAAATGAAATGTGATCTGAGATTGTGCCACTACACTTCAGCCTGGACACAGAGTGAGATCCTGTCAAAAAAAAAGAAATTGAGTGGAATGGAGTGCAATGGAATGGAATGGAATGGAACGAGTGCAGTGGAGTGGAATGGAATTGAGTGGAGTGGAGTGGAATGGAGTGGAATAGAGTGGAATGGAATGGGATGGAATGGAATGGAGTGGAGTGGTGTGGAGTGGAGTAGAGTGGAATGTAGTGGAATGGAATGGCATGGAAGGGAATGCAGTGGAGTGGAGTGGAGTGGAATGGACTGGAATTGAGAAGAGTGGAATGGAGGGGATTGGAGTGGAGTTGAATAGAATAGAGTGGAGTGGAGGGTATTTGAATGGAATAGAATAGAATGGAGTGGAAAGCAATGGTGAAACTTAATATGAGCTGAGATTGGGCCACTGCATTCCAGCCTGGTTGACAGAGAGATACCCTGTCAAAAAAAAACGAATGGAATGGAATGGAGTATAATAGAATGGAATGGAATTGAATGTAGTGGAATGGAGTGGAGTGGAGTGAAGTGGACTGTAATAGAATGGAATGCAATGGAATGGAGTGGAGATGAGTGGAGTAGAGTGTAATGGAATGGAATGAAGTGGAGTGGAGTGGAGTAGAATGGAGTGGAGTGGAGTGGAGTGGAATGGAATGCAATGGAATGCAGTGGAATCGAACGGTGAAATGAAATTTGAGCTGAGATTTTGCCACTGAACTGCAGCCTGTGTGACAGATGAGATCATATCAAAAGAAAGGAATAGAATGGAATGGAGTGTAATAGAATGGAATGTAATTGAATGGAATGGAATGGAGTGGTGTGGAGTGGAGTGGACTGGAGTGGAGTGGAGAGGAGTGGAATGGAATGGGATGGAGTGGAATGGAATGGAGTGGAGTGGAGTGGAGTGGAATTGAATGGGATGGAGTGGAGTGGAGGTGAATGGAATGGAATGGAATGGAAAGGTGAAATGAAATGAGAGCTGAGATTGTTGTACTACACACCAGCCTGGGTGACAGAGTGAGATCCTGTTTGAAAAAAGGTATGGAATGGAATGGACTGGAATGGAATGGAATGGACTGGAATGGAATGGAATGGAATGGAATGGAATGCAATGGAATGGAATGGAATGAAATGGAGTGAAGTGGGGTGGAGTGGAGGGGAGTGCAGTAGAGTTGAATGGAGTGGAGTGGAATGGGATGTAATGGAACGGAATGGATTGGAGTGGAGTGGAGTCGAATGGAGTGGAATGGAGTGGAATGGAATGGGATGGTATGCAGTGGAGTGGAGTGGAGTGGACTCAAGTGGAGTGGAACTGAATGGAATGTAATTGATTGGATTTGAGTGGAGTGAAGTGGAGTGGTTTGGAATGGAATGAAATAGAATGAAATGGAATGGAATGGTGAAATGAAATGTGAGCTTAGATTGTGCCACTGCACTCCAGACTCTGTGACAGTGTGAGATCCTGTCGAAAGAAAGGTTTGGAATGGAATGGAGTTGAAAGGTATGGAATGGAATCGAGTGGAGTCGGGTGGACTGGAGTGCAGTGGTGTGGAGTGCAAAGAAGTGGAAAGGAATGGGATTGAATGGAATGGAATGGAATGGAGTAGAGTGGAGTGGAATGGAATGGAAAGGAAAGGGATTGAATCTAATGGAGTCTAGTGGACCGTAGTGGAGTGGAGTGGAGTGGACTGGAATGGAAGGGATTGGAATGGAGTGGACTGGAGTGGAGTGGAGTAGAATGGAATGGAATTGATTGAAATGGAATGGAATGGAATGGAATTTAATGGTGAAATGAAATGTGATATGAGATTGTGCCGCTGCACTCCAGGCTGGGTGACAGACTGAAATCCTGTCGAAAGAAAGGAATGGAATGGAATGGAAAGGAATGGAATGGAATGGGGTGGAGTGCAGTGGACTGGAGTGAAGTGGAGTGGAGTGGAGTGGAGTACAATGGAATGGAGTGGAACTAAATGGGATGGAATGGGATCAAGTGAATTGTACTGGACGGGAGTGGAGTGGAATGGAGTGGAATGGAGTTGAGTGTAGTGGAGTGGAGGGGAATGCAGTGGATTCGAATGTTATGGAATGGAATGGAATGCAATGGAATGCAACAGAATAGTGAAATGGCATGTGAGCTGAGATTGTTCCACTGCACTTCAGGCTGGGTGACTGAGCGAGATCCTGTCGAAAGAAAGGAATGGAATGGAATGAAGTGGAATGGAATGGAGTGGAATGAAGTGGAGTTGAGAGGAGTAGAGTGGAATGGAGTGGAATGGAATGGGATTCAATCTAATGGAGTGTAATGGAACGTACTGGAGTGGAGTGGAGTGGACTGGACTGGAATGGAGTAGAATGGAATGGAAGGGAATGGAATGGAGTGCACTGGAGGGAAGTGGAGTGGAGTGGAATGGAATGGAATTGATAGAAATGGAATGCAATGGAATGGAATGGAATGGTGAAATGAAATGTGAGCTGAGATTGTGCCGCTGCACTCCAGCCTGGGTGACAGAGAGAGATCCTGTCGAAAGAAAGAAATGGTATGGAATGGAGCAGAATGGAATGGAACGGGGTGGAGTGGAGTGGAGTGGAGTAGAGTAGAATGTAGTGGAATGGGATGGTATGGACTTGAATGGAATGTAGTGGAGTGGAGTGCAGTGCGATGGAGTGGAATGGAGTGGAATTGAATGTGATGGAATGGGATTGAATGAATTGTACAGGAGTTGAGTGGAGTGGAGTGGAGTGGAATGGAGTGGAATGGAGTTGAGTGGAGTGGAGTGGAGTGGATTCGAATATTATGGAATGCAAAGGAATGCAAAAGAATGGTGAAATGACATGTGAGCTTAGATTGTTCCACTGCATTCCAGCCTGGGTGACTCCGTGAGATCCTGTCGAAAGAAAGGAATGGAATGGAATAGAGTGGAATGGAATGGAGTGGAGTGAATTTGATTTGAGTGGAGTGGAGTGGAATGGAGTGGAATGGAATGGGATGGAATGGAATGGTGCAGAGGGTAATGGAGTGGACTGGAGAAGAGTGCAATGGAGTTGAATGGAATGGGATGTAATGGAATGGAGTGGAGTGGAGTTGAGTGGAGTGGAAAGGAATGGAATGGAAAGGAGTGGAATGGAGTGGAGAGGAGTGGGGTGGGGTGGAATGGAATGGATTGGAATGGAATGGAATGAAATGGTATGGAATGGAATGCAACGAAATGGAATGGTGAAGTGAAATCTGAGCTGAGATTGTGCCACTGCACTCCAGCCTGTGTAACATAGATCATGTCGAAGGAAAGTAATGGAATGGAAAGGAGTGGAATGGAATGGAATGGAATGGAATGGAATGGAATGGAGTGGAGTGGAGTGGAGTGGAGTGGAGTGGAGTCGAATGTAATGGAATGGGATGGCAAGGAATCGAGTGGATTGGAGTAGAGTGGAATGGAGTGGAATGGAATGGGATGGAATGGAATGGGGTGGAATAGAGTGGAGTGGAATGGAAAGGAATGGAATTTAATGGAATGGAATAGAATGGAGTGCAATGGAACGGAATACAATGGAATGGAATGGAATGGTCTGTTTTTTTTTCTTTTTTTTATTATTATCATACTTTAGGTGTTATGGTACATGTGTGCAATGTGCAGGTTAGTTACACATGTACACATGTGTCATGCTGGTGTGCTGCATCCACTAACTCCTCATCTAGCATTAAGTATGTCTCCCAGTGCTATCCCTCCCCCCTTCTCCCACCCTACAACAGTCCCCGAAGTGTGATGTTCCCCTTCCTGTGTCCATGTGTTCTCATTGTTCAATTCCCACCTGTGACTGAGAATATGCGGTGTTTGGTTTTTTTTCTTGCGATAGTTTACTGAAAATGATGATTTCCAATTTCATCCATGTCCCTACAAGTGACATGAACTCATCATTTTTTATGGCTGCATAGTATTCCATGGTGTATATGTGCCACAATTTCTTAATCCAGTCTATAATTGTTGGACATTTGGGTTGGTTCCAAGTCTTTGCTATTGTGAATAATGCCGCAATAAACACACGTGTGCATGGGTCTTTATAGCAGCATGATTTATAGTCCTTTGGGTATATACCCAGTAATGGGATGGCTGGGTCGAATGGAATTTCTAGTTCTAGATCCCTGAGGAATCGCCACACTGACTTCCACAAGGGTTGAACTAGTTTACAGTCCCACCAACAGTGTAAAAGTGTTCCTATTTCTCCACATCCTCTCCAGCACCTGTTGTTTCCTGACTTTTTAATGATTGCCATTCTAACTGGTGTGAGATGGTATCTCATTGTGGTTTTGATTTGCATTTCCCTGATGGCCAGTGATGGCGAGCATTTTTTCACGTGTTTTTTGGCTGCATAAATGTCTTCTTTTGAGGAGTGTCTGTTCATGTCCTTTGCCCACTTTTTGATGGGGCCGTTTGATTTTTTTCTTGTAAATTCATTGGAGTTCATTGTAGATTCTGGATATTAGCCCTTTGTCAGATGAGTAGGTTGCAAAAATTTTCTCCCATCTTGTAGTTTGCTTGTTCACTCTGATGGTAGTTTCTTTTGCTGTGCAGAAGCTCTTTAGTTTAATTAGATCCCATTTGTCAATTTTGGCTTTTGTTGCCATTGCTTTTGGTGTTTTAGACATGAAGTCCTTGCCCATGCCTATGTCCTGAATGGTAATGCCTAGGTTTTCTTCTAGGGTTTTTATGGTTTTAGAGCTTACGTTTAAGTCTTTAATCCATCTTGAATTGATTTTTGTATAAGGTGTAAGGAAGGGATCCAGTTTCAGCTTTCTACATATGGCTAGCCAGTTTTCCCAGCACCATTTATTAAATAGGGAATCCTTTCCCCATTGCTTGTTTTTGTCAGGTTTGTCAAAGATAGGATAGTTGTAGATATGTGGCGATATTTCTGAGGGCTCTGTTCTGTTCCATTGATCTAAATGTCTGTTTTGGTACCAGTACCATGCTGTTTTGGTTACTGTAGCCTTGTAGTATAGTTTGAATTCAGGTAGTGTGATGCCTCCAGCTTTGTTCTTTTGGCTTAGGATTGACTTGGTGATGTGGGCTCTTTTTTGGTTCCATATGAACTTTAAAGTAGTTTTTTCCAATTCTGTGAAGAAAGTCATTGGTAGCTTGATGGGGATGGCATTGAATCTCTAAATTACATTGGGAAGGATGGCCATTTTCACGATATAGATTCTTCCTAACCATGAGTATGGAATGTTCTTCCATTTGTTTGTATCCTCTTTTATTTTCTTGAGCAGTGGTTTGTAGTTCTCCTTGAAGAGGTTCTTCACATCCCTTGTAAGTTGGATTCCTAGGTATTTTATTCTCTTTGAAACAATTGTGAATGGGAGTTCACTCATGATATGGCTCTCTGTTTGTCTGTTATTGGTGCATAAGAATGCTTGTGATTTTTGTACATTGATTTTGTATCCTGAGACTTTGCTGAAGTTGCTTATCAGCTTGAGATTTTGGGCTGAGACAATGGGGTTTTTTAGATATACAATCATGTCGTCGGCAAACAGGGACAATTTGACTTCCTCTTTTCCTAATTGAATACCCTTTATTTCCTTCTCCTGCCTAATTGCCCTGGCCAGAACTTCCAACACCATGTTGAAAAGAAGTGGTGAGAGAGGGCATCCCTCTCGTGCCACTTTTCAAATGGAATGCTTCCAGTTTTTGCCCATTCAGTATGATTGTGGCTGTGGGTTTGTCATAGATAGCTCTTATTATTTTGAGATACATCCCATCAATACCTAATTTATTGAGACGTTTTAGCATGAAGTGTTGTTGAATTTTGTCAGAGGCCATTTCTGCATCTATCGAGATAATCATGTGGTTTTTGTCTTTGGTTCTGTTTATATGCAGGAATACATTTATTGATTTGCGTATATTGAACCAGCCTTGCATCCCAGAGATGAAGCCCACTTGATCATGTTGGATAAGCTTTTTGATGTGCTGCTGGTTTCTGTTTGCCAGTAATTTATTGAGGATTATTGCATCAATGTTCATCAAGGATATTGGTCTAAAATTCTCTTTTTTGGTTGTGTCTCTGCCCGGCTTTGGTATCAGGACGATGCTGGCCCCATAAAATGAGTTAGGGAGGTTTCCCTCTTTTTCTATTGATTGGAATAGATTCTGAAAAAATGGTAACAGTTCCTCCTTGTACCTCTCATAGAATTTGGCTGTGAATCCATCTGGTCCTGGACTCTTTTTGGTTGGTAAGCTATTGATTATTGCCAGAATTTCAGGGCCTGTTATTGGTGTATTTAGAGATTCAACTTCTTCCTGGTTTACTCTTGGGAGAGTATATGTGACGAGGAATTTATCCTTTTCTTCTAAATTTTCTAGTTTATTTTCATAGAGGTATTTGTAGTGTTCTCTGATGGTAGTTTGTATTTCAGTGGGATCAGTGGTGATATCCCATTTAACATGTTTTATTGCATCTATCTGATTCTTCTCTCTTTTTTTTTATTATTCTTGCCAGTGGTCTATCAATAATGTTGATGCTTTCAAAAAACCAGGTCGTGGATTCATTAATTTTTGGAAGGGTTTTTTGTGTCTCTATTTCCTTCAGTTCTGTTCTGATTTTAGTTATGTCTTGTCTTCAGCTAGTTTTGAATGTGTTTGCTCTTGCTTTTCTAGTTCTTTTAATTGTAGTGTTAGAGTGTCAGTTTTGGATATTTCCTGCTTTCTCTTGTGGGCATTTGCTGCTATAAATTTCCCTCTACACACTGCTTTGAATGCATTCCAGAGATTCTGGTATGTTGTGTCTTGGTTATCGTTGGTTTCAAAGAACATCTTTATTTCTGCCTTCATTTCGTTAAGTACCCAGTAGTCATTCAGGGGCAGGTGGTTCAGTTTCCACGTAGTGGAGCAGTTTTGAGAGAGATTCTTAGTCCTGAGTTCTAGTTTGATTGCACTGTGATCTGAGAGATAGTTTGTTATAATTTCTGTTCTTTTACTTTTGCTGAGGAAAGCTTTATTTCCAAGTATGTGGTCAATTTTGGAATAGGTGTGGTGTGGTGCCGAAAAAAACGTACATTCTGTTAATGTGGGGAGGAGAGTTCTGTAGATGTCTATTAGGTCCGCTTGCTGCAGAGCTGAGTTCAATTCCTGGGTAACTTCTTCACTTTCTGTCTCGTTAATCTGTCTAATGTAGACAGTGGGGTGTTAATGTCTCCCAATATTAATGTGTGGGACACTAAGACTCTTTGTAGGTCACTCAAGACTTGCTTTATGAATCTGGGTGCTCCTATTATGGGTGCTTATATATTTAGGATAATTAGCTCTTCTTGTTGAATTGATCCCTTTACCATTAGGCAATGGCCTTCTTTGTCTCTTTTGATCTTTGTCGGTTTAAAGTCTGATTTATCAGATACTAGGATTGCAACCCCTGAATTTTTTTGCTTTCCATTTACTGGGTAGATCGTCCTCCATTCTTTTATTTTGAGCCTATGTGTGTCTCTGCATGTGAGATGGGTTTCCTGAATACAGCACACTGATGAGTCTTGAAGCTTTATCCAATTTACCAGTCTGTGTATTTTAATTGGAGAATCTAGCCCCCATCAAAAAGAAGGGGGCAAAGGACATGAACAGATACTTCTGAAAAGAAGACTTTTATGCAGCCAAAAAACTCATGAAAAAAATGCTCACCATCAATGGCCATCAGAGAAAACAAAATCAAATCAACAATGAGATACCATTTCACACCAGTTAGAATGGCAATCATTAAAAAGTCAGGAAACAAAAGGTGCTGGAGAGGATGTGGAGAAATAGGAAGACTTTTACACTGTTGGTTGGACTGTAAACAAGTTCAACCATTGTGGAGGTCAGTGTGTGGATTCCTCAGGGATCTAGAACTAGAAATACCATTTCACACAGTCATCACATTACTGGGTATATACACAAAGGACTCTAAATCATGCTGCTATAAACACACATGAACATGTATGTTTATTGTGGCATTATTCAAAATAGGAAACACTTGGAACAAACCCAAACGTCCAACAATGATAGACTGGATTAAGAAAATCTGGCACATATGGAATAGGAACAGCTCCTGTCTACAGCTCCCTGTGTGAGCGACGCAGAAGACGAGTGATTTCTGCATTTCCATCTGATGTACCGTGTTCATCTCACTAGGGAGTGCCAGACAGTGGGCGCAGGTGAGTGAGTGACTGCACTCTGTGCCAGCCAAAGCAGGGGCGAGGCACTGCCTCAATCAAGAAGCACAAGGGGTCAGGGAGTTCCCTTTCCAGGGGTGACGGATGGCACCTGGAAAATTGGGCCACTCCCACTCGAATACCGTGCTTTTCCGACGGGCTTAGGAAATGGTGCCCCAGGAGAGTATAGCCCACAGCTGGCTCAGAGGGTCCTATGCCCACGGAGTCTTGCTGATTGCTAAAACAGCAGTTTGAGATCAAAGAGCAACTCGGCAGCGAGGATGGGGGAGGGGCGCCCGCCATTGCCCAGGCTCACTTAGGTAAACAAAGCAGCCTGGAAGCTTCAACTGGGTGAGACCCACCACAGCTCAAGGAGGGCTACCTGCCTCTGTAGGCTCCACCTCTGGGGGCAGGGCACAGACAAACAAAAAGACAGCAGTAACTTCTGCAGACTTAAATATACCTGTCTGACAGCTTTGAGGAGAGCAATGGTTCTCCCAGCACGCAGCTGGAGATCTGAGAACGGGCAGACTGCCTCCTCAAGTGGGTCCCTGACCCCTGACCCCCCAAGCAGCCTAACTGGGAGGCACCTACCAGCAGGGGCAGACTGACACCTCACACGACTGGCCAGGTACTCCAACAGACCTGCAGCTGAGGGTCCTGTCTGTTAGAAGGAAAACTAACAGAAAGGACATCCACACCAAAAACCCATCTGTACATCAACATCATCAAAGACCAAAGTAGATAAAACCACAAAGATGGGGAAAAAACAGAGCAGAAAAACTGGAAACTCTAAAAAGCAGAGTACCTCTCCTCCTCCAAAGGAACGCAGTTCCTCACCAGCAATGGAACAAAGCTGGACGGAGAATAACTTTGACGAGCTGAGAGAAGAAGACTTCAGACGATCAAATTACTCCGAGCTACGAGAGGATATTCAAACCAAAGGCAAAGAAGTTGAAAACTTTGAAAAAAAATTTAGAAGAATGTTTATCTAGACTAACCAATACAGAGAACTGCTTAAAGGAGCTGATGGAGCTGAAAACCAAGGCTCGAGAACTATGTGAAGAATGCAGAAGACTCAGGAGCTGATGCGATCAAACAGAAGAAAGGGTATCAGCCCTGGAAGATGAAATGAATGAAATGAAGTGAGAAGGGAAGTTTAGAGAAAGAAGAATAAAAAGAAATGAGCAAAGCCTCCAAGAAATGTGGGACTATGTGAAAAGACCAAATCTACGTCTGATTGGTGTACCTGAAAGTGACGGGGAGAATGGAAACAAGTTGGAAAACAGTCTGCAGGATATTATCCAGGAGAACTTCCCCAATCTAGCAATGCAGGCAAACATTCTGATTCAGGAAATACAGAGAACGCCACAAAGATACTCCTCGAGAAGAGCAACTCCAAGACACATAATTGTCAGATTCACCAAAGTTGAAATGAAAGCAAAAATATTAAGGGCAGCCAGAGAGAAAGGTCGGGTTACCATCAAAGGGAAGCCCATCAGACTAACTGCGGATCTCTTGGCAGAAACCCTACAAGCCAGAAGAGAGTGGGGGCCAATATTCAACATTGTTAAAGAAAAGACTTCTCAAACCAGAATTTCAAATCGAGCCAAACTAAGCTTCATAAGTGAAGGAGAAGTAAAATACTTTACAGACAAGCAAATGCTGAGAGATTTTGTCACCACCAGGCCTGCCCTAAAGGAGCTCCTGAAGGAAGTGCTAAACATGGAAAGGCACAACCAGTACCAGCCAATGCAAAATCATGCCAAAATGTAAAGACCATCGAGACTAGGAAGAGACTGCATCAACTAACGAGCAAAATCACCAGCTAACATCACAATGACAGGATCAAATTCACACATAACAATATTAACTTTAAATGTAAATGGACTAAATGCTCCAGTTAAAAGACACAGACTGGCAAATTGGATAAAAACTCAAGACCCATCAGTGTGCTGTATTCAGGAAACCCATCTCACATGCAGAGACAAATATAGGCTCGAAGAAAAAGGATGGAGGAAGATCTACCTAGCAAATAGAAAACAAAAAAAGGCAGGGGTTGCAATCCTAGTCTCTGATGAAATAGACTTTAAACCAACAAAGATCAAAAGAGACAAAGAAGGCCATTACATAATGGTAAAGGGATTAATTCAACAAGAAGAGCTAACTATCCTAAATATAAATGCACCCAATACAGGAGCACCCAGATTCATAAAGCAAGTCCTGAGTGACCTACAAAGAGACTTAGACTCCCACACATTAAAAATGGGAGACTTTAACACCACACTGTCAACGTTAGACAGATCAAAGAGACAGAAAGTCAACAAGGATACCCAGGAATTGAATTCAGCTCTGCACCAAGCGGACCTAATAGACATCTACAGAACTCTCCACCCCAAATCAACAGAATATACATTTTTTTCAGCACCACACCGCACCTATTCCAAAATTTACCACATACTTGGAAGTAAAGCTCTCCTCAATAAATGTAAAAGAACAGAAATTATAACAAACTATTTCTCAGATCACAGTGCAATCAAGCTAGAACTCAGGATTAAGAATCTCACTCAAAACCACTCCACTACATGGAAACTGAACCACCTGCTCCTGAATGACTACTGGGTACATAACGAAATGAAGGCAGAAATAAAGATGTTCTTTGAAACCAACGAGAACAAAGACACAACATACCAGAATTTCTGGGATGCATTCAAAGCAGTGTGTAGAGGGAAATTTATGGCACTAAATGCCCACAAGAGAAAGCAGGAAAGATCCAAAATTGACACCCTAACATCACAATAAAAAGAACTAGAAAAGCAAGAACAAACACGTTCAAAATCTCGCAGAGGGCAAGAAATAACTAAAATCAGAGCAGAACTGAAGGAAATAGAGACACAAAAAACCCTTCGAAAAATAAATGAATCCAGGAGCTGGTTTTTTGAAAGAATCAACAAAATTGATAGACTGCTAGCAAGATTAATAAAGAAAAAGACAGAGAAGAATCAAATAGATGCAATAAAAAAATGATACAGGGGATATCACCACCAATCCCACAGAAATACAAACTACCATCAGAGAATATTTCAAACACCTCTACTCAAATAAACTAGAAAATTCGAAGAAATGGATATATTCCTCAACACATACAACCTCCCAAGACTAATCCAGGAAGAAATTGAATCTCTGAATAGACTAATAACAGGAGCTGAAATTGTAGCAATAATCAATAGCTTACCAACCAAAAAAAGTCCAGGACCAGATGGGTTCACAGCCGAATTCTACCAGAGGTACAAGGAGGAGCTGGTACCATTCCTTCTGAAAATCTTCCAATCAATAGAAAAAGAGGGAATCCTCCCTAACTCATTTTAAGAGGCCAGCATCCTCCTGATACCAAAGCCGGGCACAGACACAACAAAAAAAGAGAATTTTAGACCAATATCCTTGATGAACATTGATGCAAAAATCCTCAATACAATACTGGCAAACAGAATCCAGCAGCACATCAAAAAGCTTATCCACCATGATCAAGTGGGCTTCATCCCTGGGATGCAAGGCTGGTTCAATATACGCAAATCAATAAATGTAATCCAGCATATAAACAGAACCAAAGACAAAAACCACATGATTATCTCGATAGATGCAGAAAAGGCCTTTGACATAATTCAACAACCCTTCATGCTAAAAGCACTCAATAAATTAGGTATTGATGGGACGTATCTCAAAATAATAAGAGATTTCTATGACAATCCCACAGCCACAATCATACTGAATGGGCAAAAACTGGAAGCATTCACTTTGAAAACTGGCACAAGACAGGGATGCCCTCTCTCACCACTTCTATTCAACACAGTTTTGGAAATTCTGGTCAGGGCAATTCGGCAGGAGAAGGAAATAAATGGTATTCATTTGGGAAAAGAGGAAGTCAAATTGTCCCTGTTTGCAGATGACATGATTGTATATCTAGAAAACCCTATTGTCTCAGCCCAAAATCTCCTTAAGCTGATAAGGAACTTCAGCAAAGTCTCAGGATACAAAATCAATGTACAAAAATCACAAGCATTCTTATACACAAATGACAGACAAACAGAGAGCCAAATCATGAGTGAACTCCCATTCACAATTGCTTCAAAGAGAATAAAATACCTAGAAATCCAACTTGTGAAAGACCTCTTCAAGGAGAAGTACAAACCACTGCTCAAGGAAGTAAAAGAGGATACAAACAAATGGAAGAACATTCCATGCTCATGGGTAGGAAGAATCAGTATCGTGAGAATGACCATACTGCCCAAGGTAATTTAGAGATTCAATGCCATCCCCATGAAGCTACCAATGACTTTATTCACAGAATTGGAAAAAACTACTTGAAATTTCATATGGAAATAAAAAAGAGCCCACATCACCAAGTCAATCCTAAGCCAAAAGAACAAAGCTGGAGGCATCACACTACCTGAATTCAAACTATACTACAAGGCTACAGTAACCAAAACAGCATGGTACTGGTACCAAAACAGAGATATAGATCAATGTAACAGAACAGAGCCGTCAGAAATAATGTCACATATCTACAACTATCTGATCTTTGACAAACCTGACAAAAACAAGAAATTGGGAAAGCATTCCCTATTTAATAAATGGTGCTGGGAAAACTGGCTAGCCATATGTAGAAAGCTGAAACTGGATCCCTTCCTTACACCTTATACAAAAATCAATTCAAGATGGATTAAAGACTTAAATGTTAGACCTAAAACCATAACAACCCTAGAAGAAAACCTAGGCGTTACCATTCAGGACATATGCATGGGCAAGGACTTCATGTCTAAAACACCAAAAGCAATGGCAACAAAAGCCAAAATTGATAAATGGGATATAATTAAACTAAAGAGCTTGTGCACAGCAAAGGAAACTACCATCAGAGTGAACAGGCAACCTACAAAATGGGAGAAAATTTTCGCAACCTACTCATCTGACAAAGGGCTAATATCCAGAATCTACAATGAACTCCAACAAATTTACAAGAAAAAGACAACCCCTTCAAAAAGTGGGCGAAGGACATGAACAGACATTTCTCAAAAGAAGACATTTATGCAGCCAAAAAACACATGAAAAAATGCTCACCATCACTGGCCATCAGAGAAATGCAAATCAAAACCACAATGAGATACCATCTCACACCAGTTAGAATGGCAATCATTAAAAAGTCAGGAAACAACAGGTGCTGGAGAGGATGTGGAGAAATAGGAACACTTTTACACTGTTGGTGGAACTGTAAACTAGTTCAACCCTTGTGGAAGTCAGTGTGGCGATTCCTCAGGGATCTAGAACTAGAAATTCCATTCGACCCAGCCATCCCATTACTGGGTATATACCCAAGGACTATAAATCATGCTGCTATAAAGACACATGCACACGTATGTTTATTGCAGCATTATACACAATAGCAAAGACTTGGAACCAACCCAAATGTCCAACAATGATAGACTGGATTAAGAAAATGTGGCACATATACACCATGGAATACTAGGCAGCCATAAAAAATGATGAGTTCATATCCTTTGTAGGGACATGGATGAAATTGGAAATCATCATTCTCAGTAAACTATCACAATTACAAAAAACCAAACACCGCATATTCTCACTCATAGGTGGGAATTGAACAATGAGAACACATGGACACAGGAAGGGGAACAACACACTTCGGTGACTGTTCTGGGATGGGGGAAGAGGGGAGGGATAGGATTGGGAGATATACCTAATGCTAGATGACGAGTTAGTGGGGGCAGCGCACCAGCATGGCACATGTATACTTATGTAACTTATCTGCACATTGCGCACATGTACCATAAAACCTAAAGTATAATAATAATAATAATTTTAAAAAAAAAAGAAAATGTCGCCCATATACACCATGGAATGCTATGCAGCCATGAAAAATGATGAGTTTATGTCCTTTGTGGGGACATAGGTGAAATTGGAAATCATTATTCTCAGTCAGCTATTGCAAGAAGAAATAACCAAACCCCACATATTCACACTCATAGGTGGGAATTTTAAAATGAGAACACATGGACACAGGAAGGGAAACATCACACTCTTGGGACTTTTGTGGGGTGGGGGAAGGGGGGAGGGATATCATTGGGAGATATACCTAATGCTAGATGAAGAGTTATTGGGTGCAGCACACCAGCATGGCACATGCGTACTTATGTAACTAAACTGCACATTGTGCACATGTACCCTAAAACTTAAAGTATCATAATAATAAATAAAAAACGAGAAGTTTCTGAGAATGCTTCTGTCTAGTTTTTATGTGAAGATATTTCCATTTTCAGTACAGGCCTCAAATGGCTGCAAATATCCACTTGCAGATTCTACAAACATAATGTTTCAAAACTTCCCTATCAAAAGGAAGGTTCAAAACTGTGAGTTGAATGCACTCATCACAAAGAATTTTCTGAGAATGCTTCTGTCTAGGTTTTATGTGAACATATTTCTTTTTCCAGCATAGGCCTCAAAGCACACCAAATATCCAATTGCAGATTCTACAAAAAGAGTGTTTCAAAACTGCTCTATCAAAAGGAAGGTTCAACTCTGTGAGTTGAGTGCACACATCACAAATAAGTTTCTGAGAATGCTTCTGTCTGGTTTTTATGTGAAGATATTTCCTTTTCCAGCATAGGCCTCAAAGGGCTCCAAATATACATTTTCCGATACTTCAAAAAGAATGTTTCAAAACTGCTCTATAAAAAGGAGGTTTAACTCTGTGAGTTGAATGCAGACATCACAAAGAAGTTACTGAGAATGCTTCTGTCTGGATTTTATGTGAAGATATTTCCTTTTCCTGTACAGGACACAAAGCGCTCCAATTATCCAGTGGCAGATACTACAGAAAGAGTGATTCAAAACTGCTCTATCAAAAGGAAGATCCAACACTTTGAGTTGAATGTACACATCACAAAGAAGTTTCTGCGAATGCTTTTGTCTACTTTTTATGAGAAGATATTTCCTTTTACAGCATAGCCTTCTAAGTGATCAAAATATCCACCAGAAGATTCTACAGAAAGAGTGTTTCAAAACTGCTCTATCAAGAAGAAGGTTCAACTTTGTGACGTGGATGCACACATCACAAATAAGTTTCTCAGAATTCTTCTGTCTAGTTTTTATGTGAAAATATTTCCTTTTCCAGGATGGGCCTCAAAACTCCAAAAATTTTCCCCTGGCAGATTGTACAAACAGAATGATTCAAAACTGTGCTTTCAAAACAAAGGTTCAACTCTGTGAGTTAAATGCACACATTGCAAAAAAGTTTCTGAGAATGATTCTGTTTAGTATTTATGTGAAGATTCTTCCTTTCCCAGCATAGGCATCAAAGCACTCAAAATATCTACTGGCAAATTCTACAAAAAGAGTGTTTCAAAACTGTACTATCTAAAAGAAGGTTCACCTCTGTGAGTTGAATGCACACATCACAAAGATGTTCCTGAGAATACTTCTGTCTAGTTTTTAGATGAGGATATTTCCTGTTCCAGCATAGACCTCAAAGTGCTCCAAATATCCACTTGCAGATTCTCCAAATACAGTGTTTCAAAACTGCTCTATCAAAAGGAAGGTTCAACTCTCTGAGCTGAATTCACACATCACAACGAAGTTTCTAAGAATAATTCTGTCTAGGTTTTACGTGAAGATATATCCTTTTGCAGCATAGACCTCAAAACGCTCAAATATCCTTTGGCACATTCTACAAAAAGAGTGATTCTAAACTGCGCTATCAAAAGGAAGGTTCAACTCTGTGTTTTAAATGCACACATCACAAAGAAGTTTCTGAGAATGCTTCTGTCTGGTTTTAATGTGAAGATTATTTCTTTTCCAGCATAGGCCTCAAAGTGCTCCAGATATATCCACTCGCAGTTTCTACAAAAAGAGTGTTTCAAAACTGCTCTATCAAAAGGAAGGTTCAACTCTGTCAGTTGAAAGCGCACAACACAAAGAAGTTCCTGAGAATGCTTCTGTCTAGTTTTTATGTGAAGATATTTCCTTTTCCAGCATAGGCCTCAAAACGCACCAATTATCCTCTTGCAGATACCACAAAAAGAGTGTTACAAAACTGCTCTATCAAAAGGAAGGTTCAACTCTGTAAGCTGAATGCACATATCACCAAGAAGTTCCTGAGAATGCTTCTGTCTAGTTTTTATGCGACGATAACAACTTTTCCAGCATAGGCTTCAAATCGCTCCAAATATCCCATTGCAGATTCCACAAAAAGAGTGTTTCAAAACTGCTCTATTGAAAGCAAGGTTCAACTCTGTGAGTTGAAAGCACACATCACAAAGAAGTTTCTGAGAATGCTTCTGTCTACTTTTCATGTGTAGATACTTCCTTTTCCAGCATAGGCCTCATAGGGCACAAACTATCTGCTGGCAGATTCTACAAAAAGAGTGTTTCAAACTGCTCTATTGAAAGCAAGGTTCAACTCTGTGAGTTGAAAGCACACATTGCAAAGAAGTTTCTGAGAACGCTTCTGTCTAGTTTTTATGTGAAGATATTTCCTTTTCTGGTATAGGCCTCAAAGAGCTCCAAATATCCACTTGCACATTCTACAAAAAGAGTGTTTCAAAACTGCTCCATCGAAAGAAATGTTTAACTCAGTGTGTTGAATGCACACATCACAAAGACGTTTCAGAGAATGCTTTTGTCTAGTTTTTATGTGAAGATATTTCCTTTCCCAGCATAGGCTTCAAAGCTTTCCAAATATCCAGTTGAATATTCTACAAAAAGAGGGTTTCAAAACTGACCTATTGAAAGTAAGGTTCAACTCTGTGAGTTGCATGTACACATCACAAAGAAGTTCCTGATAATCCTTCTGTGTAGTTTTTAGGTGAAGATATTTCCTTTTTCTGCACAGTCCTCAAAGCACTCGAAATATCCACTTGCAGATCCTACAAAAAGTGGATTTCAAAACAGCTCTATTGGAGGAGCCAAGACAGCTGAATAGGAACAGCTCCGGTCTACAGCTCCCAGGGCGAGCGACGCAGAAGACGGGTGATTTCTGCATTTCCATCTGAGGCACCCTGTTCATCTCACTAGGGAGTGCCAGACGGTGGGCGTAGGTCAGTGAGTGGGTGCACCGTCCACCAGCCGAAGCAGGGCCGAGGCATTGCCTCACTCGGGAAGCGCAAGGGGTCAGGGAGTTCCCTTTCCAGGGGGACAGACAGCACCTGGAAAATCTGGGCACTCCCACCCGAATACTCTGCACTTCCGACGGGCTTAGGAAACGGTGCCCGGGGAGAGTATAGCCCGCAACTGGCTCAGAGGGTCCTACGCCCACGGAGTCTCACTGATTGCTAGCACAGCAGTCTGAGATCAAACAGCAAGTCGGAAGCGAGGATGGGGGATGGGCGCCTGCCGTTGCCCAGGCTCGCTTAGGTAAACAAGGCAGCCAGGAAGCTTCAACTGGGTGAGGCCTACAACAGCTCAAGGAGGTCTGCCTGCCTCTGTAGGCTCCACCTCTGGGGGCAGGGCACAGACAAACAAAAAGACAGCAGTAACCTCTGCAGACTTAAATATACCGGTCTGACAGCTTTGAGGAGAGCAGTGGTTCTCCCAGCACGCAGCTGGAGATCCGAGAACGGGCAGATTGCCTCCTCAAGTGGGTCCCTGACCCCTGAACCCCAAGCAGCCTAACTGCGAGGCACCCCCCAGCAGGGGCAGAGTGACACCTCACATGGCCGGCCAGGTACTCCAACAGACCTGCAGCTGAGGGTCGTGTCTGTTAGAAGGAAAACTAACAGAAAGGACATCCACACCAAAAACCCATCTGTACATCAACATCATCAAAGACCAAAGTAGATAAAACCACAAAGATGGGGAAAAAACAGAGCAGAAAAACTGGAAACTCTAAAAAGCAGAGTACGTCTCCTCCTCCAAAGGAACGCAGTTCCTCACCAGCAACGGAACAAAGCTGGACGGAGAATGACTTTGAGGAGCTGAGAGAAGAAGGCTTCAGACGATCAAATTACTCCGAGCTACGGGAGGAAATTCAAACCAAAGGCAAAGAAGTTGAAAACTTTGAAAAACATTTGGAAGAATGTATAACTCGAAAAACCAATACAGAGAAGTGCTTAAAGGAGCTGATGGAGCTGAAAACCAAGGCTCGAGAACTACGTGAAGAATGCAGAAGCCTCAGGAGCTGATGCAATCAAATGGAAGAAAGGGTATCAGCCCTGGAAGATGAAATGAATGAAATGAAGCGAGAAGGGAAGTTTAGAGAAAAAAGAATAAAAGGAAACAAGCAAAGCCTCCAAGAAATGTGGGACTACGTGAAAAGACCAAATCTACGTCTGATTGGTGTACCTGAAAGTGACGGGGAGAATGGAAACAAGTTGGAAAACAGTCTACAGGATATTATCCAGGAGAACTTCCCCAATCTAGCAAGGCAGGCCAACATTCAGATTCAGGAAATACAGAGAACGCCACAAAGATACTCCTCGAGAACAGCAACTCCAAGACACATAATTGTCAGATTCACCAAAGTTGAAATGAAGGAAAAAATGTTAGGGGCATCCAGAGAGAAAGGTCGGGTTACCATCAAAGGGAAGCCCATCAGACTAACTGCGGATCTCTTGGCAGAAACCCTACAAGCCAGAAGAGAGTGGGGGTCAATATTCAACAGTCTTAAAGAAAAGAATTGTCAACCCAGAATTTCATATCCTGCCAAACTAAGCTTCATAAGTGAAGGAGAAATAAAATACTTTACAGACAAGCAAATGCTGAGAGATTTTGTCACCACCAGGCCTGCCTTAAAAGAGTTCCTGAAGGCAGCGATAAACATGGGAAGGCACAACCGGTACCATCTGCTGCAAAATCATGCCAAAATGTAAAGACCATCGAGACTAGGAAGAGACTGCATCAACTAATGAGCAAAATAACCAGCTAACATCATAATGACAGGATCAGAGTCACACATAACAATATTAACTTAAAATGTAAATGGACTAAATGCTCCAATTAAAAGACACAGACTGGCAAATTGGATAAAGACTCAAGACCCATCAGTGTGCTGTATTCAGGAAACCCATCTCACCTGCAGAGACACATATAGGCTCAAAATAAAAGGATGGAAGAATATCTACCAAGCAAATGGAAAACAAAAAAAGGCAGGGGTTGCAATCCTAGTCTCTGATAAAACAGACTTTAAACCAACACAGATCAAAAGAGACAAAGAAGGCCATTACATAATGGTAAAGGGATTAATTCAACAAGAAGAGCTAACTATCCTAAATATATATGTACCCAATACAGGAGCACCCAGATTCATAAAGCAAGTCCTGAGTGACCTACAAAGAGACTTAGACTCCCACACATTAATAATGGGAGAATTTAACACCCCACTGTCAACATTAGACAGATCAACGAAACCGAAAGTCAACAAGGATACACAGGAATTGAACTCAGCTCTGCACCAAGCAGACCTAATAGACATCTACAGAACTCTCCTCCCCAAATCAACAGAATATACATTTTTTTCAGCACCACACCACACCTATTCCAAAATTGACCATATCCTTGGAAGTAAAGCTCTCCTCAATAAATGTAAAAGAACAGAAATTATAACAAACTATCTCTCAGATCACAGTGCAATCAAGCTAGAACTTAGGATTAAGAATCTCACTCAAAACCGCTCAACTACATGGAAACTGAACTACCTGCTCCTGAATGACCACTGAGTAAATAACGAAAGCAAGGCAGAAATAAAGATGTTCTTTGATACCAACGAGAACCAAAACACAACATACCAGAATGTCTGGGATGCATTCAAAGCAGTGTGTAGAGGGAAATTTATAGCACTAAATGCCCACAAGAGAAAGCAGGAAAGATCCAAAATTGACACCCTAACATCACAATTAAAAGAACTAGAAAAGCAAGACCAAACACATTCAAAAGCTAGCAGAAGGCAAGAAATAACTAAAATCAGAGCAGAACTGAAGGAAACAGAGACACAAAAATCCCGTCAAAAAATAAATGAATCCAGGAGCTGGTTTTTGAAAGGATCAACAAAATTGATAGACCACTAGCAAGATTAATAAAGAAAAAAAGAGAGAAGTATCAAATAGAGGCAATAAAAAATGATAAAGGGGATATCACCACCGATCCCACAGAAATACAAACTACCATCAGAGAATATTACAAACACTTCTATGCAAATGAACTAGAAAATCTAGAAGAAATTGATGAATTCCTCAACACATACACCCACCCAAGACTAAACCAGGAAGAAGTTGATTCTCTGAATAGACTAATAACAGGAGCTGAAATTGTGGCAATAATCAATAGCTTATCAACCAAAAACAGTCCAGAACCACATGGGTTCACAGCCAAATTCTACCAGAGGTACAAGGAGGAGCTGGTACCATTCCTTCTGAAACTATTCCAATCAATAGAAAAAGAGGGATTCCTCCCTAACTCATTTTTTGAGGCCAGCATCATCCTGACACCAAAGCCTGGCAGAGACACAACAAAAAAAGAGAATTTTAGACCAATATCCTTGAAGAATATTGACTCAAAAATCCTCAATAAAATACTGGCAAACAGAATCCAGCAGCACATCAAAAAGCTTATCCACCATGATCAAGTGGGTTTCATCCCTGGGATGCAAGGCTGGTTCAATATACGTAAATCAATAAATGTAATCCAGCATATAAGCAGAACCAAAGACAAAAACCACATGATTATCTCAATAGATGCAGAAAAGGCCTTTGACAAAATTCAACAACCCTTCATGCTAAAAACTCTCAATAAATTAGGTATTGATGGGACATATCTCAAAATAATAAGAGCTATCTATGACAAACCCACAGCCAATATCATACTGAATGGGCAAAACCTGGAAGCATTCCCTTTGAAAACTGGCACAAGACAGGAATGCCCTCTCTCACCACTTCTATTCAACACAGTGTTGGAAGTTCTGGCCAGGGCAGTTAGGCAAGAAAAGGAAATCAAGCGTATTCAATTAGGAAAAGAGGAAGTCAAATTGTCCCTGTTTGCAGATGACACGACAGTATATCTAGAAAACCCCATTGTCTCAGCCCAAAATCTCCTTAAGCTGATAAGCACCTTCAGCAATGTCTCAGGATACAAAATCAATGTACAAAAATCACAAGCATTCTTATACACCAATAACAGACAAACAGAGAGCCAAATCATGAGTGAACTCCCATTCATAATTGCTTCAAAGAGAATAAAATACCTAGGAATCCAACTTACAAGGGATGTGAAGGACCTCTTCAAGGAGAACTACAAACCACTGCTCAAGGAAATAAAAGAGGATACAAACAAATGGAAGAACATTCCATGCTCATGGGCAGGAAGAATCAATATCATGAAAATGGTGATCTGTCCCAAGATAATTTACAGATTCAATGCCATCCCCATCAAGCTACCAATGACTTTCTTCACAGAATTGGAAAAAACTACTTTAAAGCTCATATGGAACCAAAAAAGAGCCCGCATCGCCAAGTCAATCCTAAGCCAAAAGAACAAAGCTGGAGGCATCACGCTACCTGACTTCAAACTATACTACAAGGCTACAGTAACCAAAACAGCATGGTACTGGTACCAAAACAGAGATATAGATCAATGGAACAGAACAGAGCCGTCAGAAATAATGCCACATATGTATAACTATCTGATCTTTGACAAACCTGACAAAAACAAGCAATGGGGAAAGGATTCCCTATTTCATAAATGGTGCTGGGAAAACTGGCTAGCCATATGTAGAAAGCTGAAACTGGATCCCTTCCTTAAACCTTATACAAAAATCAATTCAAGATGGATTAAAGACTTAAATGTTAGACCTAAAACCATAGAAACCCTAGCAGAAAACTTAGGCATTACCATTCAGGACATAGGCATGGGCAAGGACTTCATGTCTAAAACACCAAAAGCAATGGCAACAAAAGCCAAAATTGACAAATGGGATCTAATTAAACTAAAGAGCTTCTGCACAGCAAAGGAAACTACCATCAGAGTGAACAGGCAACCTACAAAATGGGAGAAAATTTTCGCAACCTACTCATCTGACAAAGGGCTAATATCCAGAATCTACAATGAACTCCAACAAATTTACAAGAAAAAGCAAACCACCACATCAAAAAGTGGGCGAAGGGCATGAGCAGACAGTTCTCAAAAGAAGACATTTATGCAGCCAAAAAACACATGAAAAAATGCTCACCATCACTGGCCATCAGAGAAATGCAAATCAAAACCACAGTGAGATACCATCTCACACCAGTTAGAATGGCAATCATTAAAAAGTCAGGAAACAACAGGTGCTGGAGAGGATGTGGAGAAATAGGAACACTTTTACACTGTTGGTGGGACTGTAAACTAGTTCAACCCTTGGGGAAGTCAGTGTGGCGACTCCTCAGGGATCTAGAACTAGTAATTCCATTGGACCCAGCCATCCCATTACTGGGTATATACCCAAAGGACTCTAAATCATGCTGCTATAAAGGCACATGCACACGTATGTTTATTGTGGCATTATACACAATAGCAAAGACTTGGAACCAACCCAAATGTCCAACAACGATAGACTGGATTAAGAAAATGTGGCACATATACACCATGGAATACTATGCCGCCATAAAAAATGATGAGTTCATATCCTTTGTAGGGACGTGGATGAAACTGGAAATCATCATTCTCAGTAAACTATCGCGAGAACAAAAAACCAAACACCATATATTCTCACTCATAGGTGACAATCGAACAATGAGAACACATGGACACAGGAAGGGGAACATCACACTTCGGGGACTGTTGTGTGGTGGGGGGAGGGGGGAGGGACAGCATTGGGAGATATACCTAATGCTAGATGACGAGTTGGTGGGTGAATCGCACCAGCATGGCACATGTATACATATGTAACTTGCCTGCACGTTGCGCACATTTACCATAGAGCCTAAAGTAAAATAATAACAATAATAATAATAATAATAAAAGAAAAAAAAGAAAATTTGTAGGGCTGTGTACAGTGGCTCACGCCTGTAATCCCAGAACTTTGGGAGGCCAAGGGAAAGAATCACTTGAGGCCTGGAGTTTGATAGCAGCCTGGGCAACATAGTGAGACCCCATGTCTATTTTTAAAAATCACAAATAATAAATGAATGAGGAAAATATGAAAAAAAAAGCAGTTCTATCTAAAGGAAGGCTCAAGCCTGTGAGTTGAATGCACACATCACAAAGATGCTTCTGAGATTGCGTCTGTTTACTTTTTATGTGAAGTTATTTCCTTTTCCAGCACAGACCTCCAAGCACTCTAAATATCCACTTGGAGGTTCTACCAAAAGAGTGTTTCAAATGTGCTCTATCAAAAGGAAGTTTCAACTCCGTGAGCTGGACGCACATATCACAAAGAAGTTTCTCTGAATTCTTCTGTCTAGTTTTTATGTGAAGATATTTCCTTTTCCGTCATAGGCCTCAAAGCGCCCAAATACCCACTGACAGATTCTACAAAAAGAGTGATTCAAAAATGCGCTATCAAAAAGAATGTTCAAATCTGTGTGTTAAATGCACGCATCACAAAGAAGTTTCTAAGAATGCTTCTGTCTAGTTTTTATGTGAAGAAATTTCCTTTTGCAGCATAGGACTCAAAGCCCTCCAGATATCCACTTGCAGATTCTAAAAAAGAGTGTTTCGAAACTGCTTTATCGAAAGGAAGTTTAAACTCTGTGAGTTGAATACACACATGAAAGAGACGTTTCTTAGAATGCTACTGTCCAGTTTTTATGACAAGATATTTCCTTTTCCAGCATAGGCCTCAAAGAGCTCCAAATATCCAGTTGCAGATTCTACAAAAAGAGTGTTTCAAAACGGCTGAATCAAAAGGAAGGTTCAACTCTGTCACTTGAAAGCACACAACGCAACGAAGTTCCTGATAATACTTCTGTCTAGTTTTTATGTGAAGATATTTCCTTTTCCAGCATAGGCCTCAAAACTCTCAAAATATCCTCTTGCAGGTTCCATAAAAAGAGTGTTTCAAAACTGCTCTATCAAAAGGAATGTTCAACTCTCTGAGTTGAAAGCTCATTTCACGAATAAGTTCCTGAGAATGCTTCTGTCTAGTTTAAATGTGACAATAATACCTTTACCAACATAGGTTTCAAAGCGCTCTAAATATCCTCTTCCGGATTCCACAAAAAGAGTGTTTCCAATGTGCTCTGTCAAAAAGAAGGTTCAACTCTGCTAGTTGAATGCACACATGACAGAGAACTTTCTGGGAATACTTCTGTCTACTTTACATGTGAAGAAATTTCCTTTTCCAGCATAGGCCCCAAATGGCTCCAAATATCTACTTTCAGTTTCCACAAAAAGAGTGTTTCAAAACCGCTCTATCAAAACCAAGGTTCAACTCTGTGAGTTGAATGCACACATCACAAAGAAGTTTTGGAGAATGATTCTGTCTAGTTTTTATTTTAAGCTATTTCCTTTTCCTGCGTAGGCCTCAATGTGCTCCAGATATCCACTTGCAGATTCTAAAAAAGAGTGTTTCAAAACTGCTGTATCAAAACGAAGGTTCAACTCCATGAGTTGAATACACACATCACAAAGAAGATTGTGAGAATGCTTTTGTATATTTTTTATGTGAAGATATTTTGTTTTCTAGCATAGGCCTGAAAGCGCTCCAAATATCCACTTTCAGATTCTACAAAAAGAGTGTTTCAAAACTAATCTATCCAAAGGAATGTTCAACACTGTGAGTTGAATGCACACATCACAAAGAAGTTCCTGAGAATGATTCTGTGTAGTTATTATGTGAAGATATTTCCTTTTACCGCATCATCCTCAAAGCGCTCCAAATATCCACTTGCAGATTCTACAAAAAGAGGGTTTCAAAACTGCTCTATCAAACAGAAGGCCCAAGTCTGTTAGTTGAATTCACACATCACAAAGAAGTTTCTGAGAATGATTCCATCTAGTTTTTATGTGAAGATATTTTCTTTTCCATCATAGGCATCTATGCTCTCCAAGTGTCCACTTGCAGATTCTACAAAAACAGGGTTTCAAAAATGCTCTATCAAAAGTAAGGTTCAACACTGTGAGTTGAATGCACATATTACAAAGAAGTTCTGAGAGTGCTTCTTTCCAGTTTCTATGTGAAGATATATCTTATTCCAGCACAGGCCTCAAAGCGCTAAGACAATCCAGTGGCAGATGGTACAAAAACAGTTTTAAAAAACTGCTCTATCAAAAGCGACATTCAACTCTGTGCGTTCAATGCACACATCAAAAATAAGTTTCTGAAAATGCTTCTGTCCAGTTTATATGTGAAGCTATTTCCTTTTCCAGCACACGCATCAAAGCACTGCAAATATCCACTGGCAGATTCTACAAAAAGAGTGTTTCAAAACTGCTCTATCAAAAGGAAGGTTCAACTCTGTGTATTGAATGCATATATCACAATGAAGTTTCTGGGAATGTTTCTATCCAGTTTTTACGTGAACACATTTCCTTTTCCAGCATTGGTATCAAATCACTCCAAATATCCAATTTCAGATACTACAAAAAGAGTATTTCAGAAGTGCTCTATCAAAACGAAGGTTCAATTCTGTGAGTTGAATGCACACATCACAAAGTAGTTTCTCAGAATGCTTCTGTCTAGTTTTAATATGAAGATATATCCTTATCTAGCATAGGCGTCAAAGCGCTCCAAATATCCACTGGCAGATTCTACAAAAAGGGTGTTTCAAAACTTCTCCATTGAAATGAAGGTTTAAACCTGTGAGTTGAATGCACACATCAAAAAGTATTTTCTGAGAATGCGTCTGTCTGGTTTTTATGTGAATATATTTCCTTTTCTGGCATAGGTCACAAAGCGCTCCAAATATCCACTTGCAGATTCTACAAAAAGAGTGTGTAGAAACTGCTCTATCAAAAGGAGGGTTCAACTCCGTGCATCGAAAGCACACATCACAAAGAAGTTTCTGCGAATGCTTCTGTCTATTATTTATGTTCAGATACATCCTTTTCCAGCATAGAACTCAAAGCTCTCCAAAAAGCCACTTGCAGATTCTACAAAAACAGAGTTTCAAAACTACTCTATCAAAAGGAAGGTTCAACACTGTGAGGTGGATGCACACATCACAAAGAGGTTTCTGAGAATGCTTCTGTCTAGTATTTATGTGAAGATGTTCCTTTTAGCAGCAAAGGCCTCCAAGCGTTCCAAATATCCACTGGCAGATTCTAGAAAAAGAGTGATTATAAATTACTGTATCAAAAGGAAGGTCCAACACTGTGAGTTGAATGCACACATCACAAAGAAGTTTCTGAGAATGCTTCTGTCTAGTTATACGTGAAGACATTTCCTTTTCCAGCATTGGCATCAATGCACTCCAAATATCCACGGGCAGAATCTACAAAAAGAGTGTTTCAAAACTGCTCTATCAAAAGGAAAGTTCAACTCTGTGAGTTTAATGCCCACATCACAAATGTGTTCCTTAGAATACTTCTGTCTATTTTTTATGTGAGGATATTTCCTTTTCCAGCATAGGCCTCAAAGCACTACAAATATCTACTTGCAGATCCTGCAAAAAGGGTGCTTCAAAACTGCTCTATCAAAACTAAGGTTCAACTCTGTGAGTTGAATGCACACGTCACAAAGAAGTTTCTCAAAATACTTCTGTCTAGGTTTTATATTAAGATATATCCTTTGCCAGAATAGGCCTCAAATCACCCAAATATCTGCTGGCAGATTGTACAAAAATAGTGTTTCAAAACTGCGCTATCAAAAGGAAGGTTCAACTCTGTATGTTAAATGCACACATAACAAAGAAGTTTCTGAGAATGCTTCTGTCTAGTTTTTATGTGAAGATATTTCCTTTTCTAGCATAGGCCTCAAAGCACTCCAGATATCCACTCACAGATTCTACAAAAATAGTGTTTCAAAACTGCTCTCTAGAAAGGAAGTTTCAACATGGTGCATTGAATAAACACATCACAAAGAAGTTTCTGAGAAAGCTTCTTTCTAGTTTTCATGTGAAAATATTTCGTTTTCCAGCATAGGCCTCAAAGCGCTCCAAATAAACAGTTGCACATTCTACAAAAAGTGTGTTTCAAAACTGCTCTATCAAAAGGAAGATTCAACTGCATCAGTTGAAATCACACAACACAAAGGAGTTCCTGAGGATACTCTGTCTAGTGTTTATGTGAAGATATTTCCTTTTCCAGCATAGACCTCAAAGCGTTCCAAATATCCTCTTGCAGATTCCACAAAAAGTGTGTTTCAAAACTGCCCTATCAAAAGGAAGGTTCAACTCTGTGAGTTGAATGCACACATCACAAAGAAGTTCCTGAGAATGCTTCTGTCTAGTTTTTATGACATGATAATTCCTTTTCCAGCATAGGCTTCAAAGTGCTCCAAATATCCTCTTGCAGATTCTACAAAAAGAGTGTTTAAAAACTGCTCTATCGAAAGCAACATTCAACCCTTTGAGTTGAATGCACAGATTAGAAAGCAGTTTAGGAGAATGCTTTTTTCTAGTTTTTATGTGAGGATATTCCCTTTTCCAGCAGAGGCCTCAAAGGGCTCCAAATATCCACTTGCAGATTCTACAAATAGAGTGTTTCAAAACTGATCTATTGAAAGGAAATTTCATCTCTGTGAGTTGAATGCACACATCACAAAGAAGTTCCTGAGAATGCTTCTGTGTAGTTTTTATGCGTAGATATTTCCTTTTCTCGCATAGTCCTCAAAGCGCTCCAAGTACCCACTTGCAGATTCTACAAAAGGAGGGTTTCAAAACTGTTCTATCAAAAGGAAGGCTCAAGCATGTGAGTTGAGTGCTCACATCACAAAAATGTTTCTGAGAATGCTTCTGTCTAGTTTTTCTGAGAAGATATTTGCTTTTCCAGCAGTGGTGTCTAAGTGCTCCAAATGTCCAATTGCAGATTCCAAAAAAGAGTGTTCCAAAACTTCTCTATCAAAATGAAGATTCAAATCTGTGATTTGAATGCCCCCGTCACAGATAAGTTTCTAAAAATGCTTCTGTCTAGTTTTTATGTGATGATATTTCTTTCTCCAGCACAGGCCTCAAAGAGTTACAAATATCCACTGGCAGATTCTACAAAAGGAGTGTTTCAAATCTACTCTATCAAAATGGAGGTTCAACAGTTGTGAGATGAATTCACACATCACAAAAATGTTTCTGAGAAATCTTCTGTCTAATTTTAATGTGAAGATATTTCCTTTTCCAGCATAGACCTCAAAGTGCTCCAAATATCCACTTGCAGATTCTACAAAAAGAGTGTTTCAAAACTGCTGAATCAAAAGGAAGGTTCAATTCTGTCGGTTGAAAGCACACAACACAACGAAGTTCCTGATAATGCTTCTGTCTAGTTTTTATGTGAAGATATTTCCTTTTCTAGCATAGGCCTCAAAGAGCTCAAAATATCCACTTGCAAATTCCACAAAAAGAGTGTTTCAAAACTTGCCTATAAAAAGGAAGTTTCAACTCTCTGACTTGAATGCACACATCACAAAGAAGTTTCTGAGAATGCTTCAGTCTAGTTTTTATGTGGAGATATTTGCCTTTCCAGCTTAGGACTCAAAGTGCCCCAAATATCCACTGGCAGATTCTACAAAAATAGTGATTCAAAACTGCTCCATCAAAAGAAACGTTCACCTCTGTGAGTTGAATGCATACATCACAAAGTAGTTTCCTGGAATGTTTCTATCTAGTTTTTATGTGAAGATATTTCCTTATCTAGCATAGGTGTCAAAGGGCTGCAAATATCCACTGGCCGACACTACTAAAAGTGTGTTTGAAAACTGCTCTTTCAAAAGGAAAGTTCAAATCTGCAATGTGAATTCACACATCACAAAGAAGTTTGTGAGAATACTTCTGTCTAATTTTTATGTGAAGATATTTCCTTTTCCAGCAGAGGCCTCAAAACTCTCCAAATATCCACTTGCAGATTCTACAAAAAGAGTGTTTCAAAACTGCTCTATCAAAAGGAAGGTTCAACTCTGTGAATTGAATGCACACATCACAAAGAAGTTCCTGAGAATGCTTCTATCTAGTTTTTATTTGAAGACATTTCCTTTTCCAGCTTAGACCTCAAAGCACTCGAAATATCCACTTGCAGTTTCTACAAAAAGAGTGTTTCAAATCTGCTCTATCTAAGGGAAGGATCTACTGTGTGAGTTGAGTGCGCACATCACAAAGCTGTTTCTGAGAATGTTTCTGTCTAGTTTTTAAGTGAAGATATTTCCTTTTCCAGCAGAGGCCTCAAAGCGCTTTGAATATCCCCTTGCATATTCTACAAAAAGAGTGTTTCACAACTGCTCTATCTAAAGGAAGGTTCAACTCTGTGAGTTGAGTGCACACATCACAAAGAACTTTCTGAGAATGCTACTGTCTAGTTTTTATGTGAAGATATTTCCTTTTCCCGCATAGGTCTCAAAGCGCTCCAAGTATCCACTTGCAGATCCTACAAAGTGATAGTTTCGAATCTGCCCTATGAAAAGGAAGGTTCAACTCTGTGAGTTGATTGCACACATCACAAAGAAGTTTCTTAGAATGCTACTGTATAGTTTTTATGTGAAGATATTTCCTTATCTAGCATAGGCGTCTAGGCCTTCCAAATACCCACTTGCAGATTCTACAAAGAGAGTGTTTCAAAACTGCTCATCAAAAGGAAGATTGAAGTCTGTGTGCTGAATGCCCACATAACAAAGAAGTTTCTGAGAATGCTTCTGTCTATTTTTTATGTGAAGGTAATTCCTTTTCCAGCCTAGGTCTCAAATCACTGAAAATATCCCCTGGCAGTTTCTACAAAAAGAGTGATTCTAAACTGTCGTCTCTAAAGGAAGATTCAACTCTGTGCGTTAAATGCACACATCACAAAGAAGTTTCTGATTATGCTTCTGTCTAGTTTTTATGTGAAGATATTTCCTTTTCCAGCATAGGCCACAAAGCGCTCCAAATATCCACTTGCAAATTGTGAAAAAAGAGTGTTTCAAAACTGCTCTATCAAAAGGAAGATTCAACTCCTTTATTTGAATGTACATATCACAAAGAAGTTTCTAAGAATGCTTCTATCTAATTTTTATATTAAGATATTTTGTTTTCCATCCTAGGCCTCAAAGCGCTCCAAATGTCCACTTGCAGATTCTACAATAAGAGTTTTTCAAAACTGCTCTATCAAAACGAAGGTTAACCTCTGTTAATTGAGTGCACTCTTCACAAAGAAGTTTCTGTGATTGTTTCTTTCTAGTTTTTATGTGAAGGTATTTCTTTTTCCAGCCTAGGCCAGAAATCGGTCCAAATATCCACATCCAGATTCTACAAAAAGTGTGTTTCAAAACTGCTCTATCAAAAGGAAGGTTCAATTCTGTGAGTTGAAAGCACACATCACAAAGAAGTTTCTGAGAATGCTTCTGTCTAATTTTTATGTGAAGGTATTTCCTTTTCCAACATAGGCCTCAAAACTCCCCAAATATCAACTGGTAGATTCTACAAAAATAGTGTTTCAAAACTGCTCAATCAAAAGGAAGTTTCAACTCAGTGAGTTGAATGCAAACATCACAAAGAAGTTTCTGAGAATGCTTCTGTCTACTTTTTATGTGAATATATTTCTTTTTCCAGCATAGGCCTCAAAGCACTCCAAATATCCACTGGCAGATGCTTCAAAAAGAGAGTTTCAAAACTCTTCTATCAAAAAGAAGGTTCAACTCTGTAAGTTGAATGCACATATCATAAAGTAGTTTCTAAGAATCCTTATGTCTAGTTTTTATGTGAAGATATTTCCTTTTCCAGCTAGGTCTCAAAGCGCTCCAAATTTACAATTGCAGAAACTTCAAAACGAATTTTTCTACTCTCCTCTATGAAAAGGAAGATTCAATTCTGTGACTTGAATGCACATATCACAAAGTAGTTGCTGAGAATGCTTCTGTATAGTTTTTATGTGAACATATTTCCTTTTCCAGCATAGGCCTCAAAGTGCTCCAAATATCCACTTGCGGATTCTACAAAAAGAGTGTTTCAAAACTTCTCTATCAAAAGGAAGGTTCAACTCTGTCAGTTGAATGCACACATCACAAAGAAGTTTCTGAAAATGCTTCTGTCTGGTTTTGATTTGAAGATACTTCCTTTTCCAGCATAGGCCTCAAAGCGCCCCAAATATCTACTTGCAGATTCTACAAAAAGTTTGTTTCAAAACTGCTCTTTCGAAAATAAAGTTCAACTCTGTGAGATGAAATCACACATCACAAAGGAGTTTCTGAGAATGCTTCTGTCTAGTTTTTATGTAAAGATATTTTCTTTTCCAGGATTGGCCTCAAATCACTCCAAATGTCCCCTTGCAGATTGTGCAAAAACAGTGTTTAAAAACTGCTCTATGAAAAGGAAGGTTCAACTCTTTGATTTGAATGTACACATCACAAAGAAGTTTCTGAGAATGCTTCTGTCTAATTTTCATGTGCAGATATTTCCATTTGTAGCAGAAGCCTCAAATCACTCCAAATGCCCACATTCAGAATCTTCAAAAAGAGAGTATTTAAACAGTTCTATCAAAGGGAATATTCAACTCTTTGTGTTGAAAGTACACATCCCAAGTAAGTTTCTGAGAATGCTTCTTTCTAATTTTTAGGTGAAGATATTTCCTTTTCCAGTATAGGCCTCAAAGCACTCCAACTATCCTCTTGCAGATTCAACAAAAAGTGTGTTTCAAAACTGCTCTATGAAAAGGAAGGTTCAACTCTGTGAGTTGGATGCACACATCATAAAGAAGTTTCTGAGTATGCTTCTGTCTAGTTTTTCTGAGAAGTTATTTCATTTTCCAGCATTGGCCTTAATGTGCTCCAAATATCCTTTTGCAGATTCTACAAAAAGAGTGTTTCAAAACTCCTCTATGAAAAGGATGGTTCAACAATGTGAGTTGAATTCACATATCACAAACAAATTTCTCAGAATAATTCCAATTTTTCTGTGAAGATATTTCCTTTTTACAGCAGAGGCCTCAAATCTCTCCAAATATCCACTTGCCGATTCTACAAACAGTGTGTTTCAAAACTGCTCTATCAAAACGAAGGTTCAACTCTGTGATTTGAGTGCACACATCACAAAGAAGTTTCTGAGAATGCTGCTTTCTAGTTTTTACGTGAAGATATACCGTTTTCCAACATAGGCATCAAAGTGGTCCAAATATCCACTTCCAGATTCTACCAAAAGAGTGTTTCAAAACTGCTCTATTAAAAAGAAGGTTCAATTGTGTGAGTTGAATGCAGACATCACTAAGAAGTTTCTGAGAATGATTCCGTCTAATTTTTATGTGAAGATATTTTGTTTTCAAGCATAGGCTTCAAAGTGCTCCAAATATACCCGGGCAGATTATTCAAAAAGAGTGTTTCAAAATTGCTTTACCAAAATTAAGGTTCAACTCCGTGAGTTGAATTCACACGTCACAAAGAAGTTCCCGAGAATGCTTCGGTCTAGTTTTTATGTTAAGATATTTCCTTTTCCAGCATAGGCCTCAAAACGCTTCAAATATCCAATTGCAGATTCTATAAAAAGAGTATTTCACAACTGCTCTATCAAAAGGAAGGTTCAACTCTGTTAGTTGAGTGCACACATCACAAAGAATTTTCTCAGAATTCTTCAGTCTAGTTTTTATGTGAAGATATTTCCTTATCTAGCATAGGCCTCTAAGCGCTCAAAATATCCACTTGCAGATTGTACAAAAAGAGTGTTTCAAAACTGCTCTATCAAAAGGAATGTTTACCTCTGTGAGTTGAATGCACACATCACAAATAAGTTTCTTAGAATGCTTCTGTCTAGTTTTTATGTGAGGATATTTCCTTATCTAGCATAGGCGTCAAAGCACTCCAAATATCCACTGGCAGATCTTACAGAAAAAGTGTTTCAAAACTGCTCTATCAGAAGAAAGATTCTACTCTGAGAGTTGAATGCAATCATCACAAAGAAGTTTATGAGAATGCTTCTGTCTAGTTTTTATGTGAAGATATTTCCTTTTCCCACATTGGCCTCAAAGCACTCTAAATATCCACTTGCAGATCCTACAAAAAGTGTGTTTCAAAACTGCTCTATCAAAAGGAAGGTTCAACTTTGTGAGTTGAGTGGACATATCACAAAGTTGTTTCTGAGAATGCTTCTGTCTAGTTTTTATGTGAAGATATTTCTTTTTCCAGCATAGACCTTAAAGCGCTCCAAATATCCACAGGCAGATGCTTCAAAAAGAGTGTTTCAAAACTGTTCTTTCAAAATAAAGGTTCAACTCTGTGAGTTGAATGCACACATCACAAATAAGTTTCTTGGAATGCTTCTGTCTGGTTTGTATGTGAAGATATTTCTTTATCTAGCATAGGCGTCAAAGTGCTCCAAATATCCACTGGCAGATCCTACGAAAAGCGTTTTCCATAACTGCGCCATCAGAAGGAAGATTCAACTCTGAAAGTTGAATGCAAACATCACAAAGAAGATTCTGCAAATGCTTCTGTCTAGTTTTTATGTGAAGATATTTCCTTTTCCCGCATAGGCCTCAAAACGCTCCAAATATCCACTTGCAGATCTTACAAAAGTGTGTTTCAAAACTGCTCTATCAAAAGGAAGGTTCAACTTTGTGAGTTGAGTGGACTTATCATAAAGTTGTTTTTGAGAAAGATTCTGTCTAGTTTTTATGTGAAGATATTTCCTTTTCCAGCATAGGCCTCAAAACCTTCCGAATATCCAACTGCAGATTCCACAAAAAGTGATTTTTCAAAACTGCTCTATCAAAAGGAAGGTTCAACTCTGTCACTTGAATGCACACATCACAAAGGTGTTAGTGAGAATGCTTCTGTCTAGTATTTTGTGAAGATATTTCCTTTTCTATCATAGGACTCAAAGTGCTCCAAATATCCACTGTCAGATTCTACAAAAATAGTGCTTCAAAACCGCTGTATCAAAAGTAAGGTTCAACTCTTTGACTTGAACGCATACATCACAAAGAGGTTTCTGAGAGTGCTTCTGTCTAGTTTTGATGTAAACATATTTCCTTTTCCAACATAGGTCTCAAAGCGCTCCAAATATCCACTTGCAGATTCTAAAAAAAAGAGTGTTTCAAAACTTCTCTATCAAAAGGAAGGTTCATCTCTTTGAGTTGAATGCACTCATCACAAAGAAGTTTCTGAGAATGCTTCTCTCTAGTTTTTATGTGAACATATTTCCTTTTCCAGCATAGGCCTTAAAGTACTCCAAATATCAACTTGCAGATTCTACAAAAAAGCGTTTCAAAACTGCTATGTCAAAACGAAAGTTCAACCCTGCCAGTTGAATGCACACATCACAAAGAAGTTTCTGAGAGTGCTTCTGTCTAATTTTTATGTGAAGACATTTCCTTTTCCAGCCTATGCATCAATGCGTTCCAAATATCCACTTGCAGATTCTACAAAAAGATTGTTTCAAAACTGCTCTATCAAAAGGAAGTTTCAACTCTGTGAGTTGAATGCACACATCACAAAGAAGTGTCTGAGAATGCTTCTTTCTAATTTTTATGTGAAGATATTTTCTTTTCCAGCGTATGCCACAAAGCTCTCAAAATATCCACTTGCAGATCCTACAAAAAGATTGTTTCAAAACTGCTCTATCAAAAGGAAGGTTCAACTCTGTGGGTTGAATGCACACATCACGTAGAAGTTTCTGAGAATCCTTCTGTCTAGTTTTTATGTGAAGAAATTTCCTTTTCCAGCATAGGTCTCAAAGAGCTCCAAATATCCACTGGCAGATTCTACAAAAAGAGTGTTTCAAAAATGCTCTGTCAAAAAGAATGTTCAACTCTGTTAGTTGAATGCACACATCACAAAGTAGTTTCTGAAAATGCTTCTCTCTTGTTTTTATTTGAACATATTTCCTTTTCCAGCCTATGTCTCTAAGCGCTGCAAATATCCACTGGCGTATTCCACAAAAGATTGTTTCAATCCTGTTCTATCAAAGGGAACGTTCAACTCTGTGAGTTGAAGGCACACATCATGTAGAAATTTCTGAGAATGCTTCTGTCTACTTTTTATGTGAAGATATTTCCTTTTCCAGCATAGACCTCAAAGCGCTCCAAATATCCACTTGCAGGTTCTACGAAAAGGTTTTTTTCAAAACTGCTCTATCAAAAGGAAGCCTCATCCCTGTGAGTTGAATGCACACATCACAAAGAAGTTTCAGAGCACGGTTCTGTCTAATTTTTATGTGAAGATATTTTCTTTTCAAGCATAGTCCTCAAAGGGCTCCAAATATCCACTTGAAGATTCTACAAAAAGAGTGTTTCAAAACTGCTCTATCCAAAGGAAGGTTCAACTTTGTGAGATGAATGCGCACATCACAAAGAAGTTTCTTAGAATTCTTCTGTCTCGTTTTTATGTGAAGATATTTCCTTTTCAAGAATTGACCTCAAAGAGTTCCAAATATCCACTTGCAGGTCCTACAAAGAGAGAGTTTCAAAACTGCTTTATCAAAAGATAGGCTCAATTGTGTGAGTTGAATTCACACGTCACAAAGAAGTTTCTCAGAATGCTTCTGTTTAGTTTTTCTGTGAATATATTTCCTTTTTCACCATAGGCAGCAAAGACCTCCATATATCCACTTGCAGATTCTACAAAAAGAGGCTTTCAGGACTGTTCTATGAAAAGACAGGATGAAATCTGTGAGAAGAATGCACACATCCCAAAGAAGTTTCTCAGAATGCTTCTGTATAGTTTTAATGTGAAGACTTTTTTTCCTCAATAGGCCTCAAAGAGCTTCAATTATCCACTTTCATATTCTACAAAATATGTATTTAAAACTGCTCTGTCAAAAGAGAAGTTCAACTCTGTGAGTTAAATGCACACATCACAAAGAAGTTTCTAAGAATACTTCTGTGTATGTTTTATGTGAAGATATTCCTTTTTCCATTCTAGGCCTCAAAGGACTCCAAATATCCGATTGCAGATTCTACGAAAAGAGTGTTTCAAAACTGCTCAATCAAATGAAATGTTCAACTAGGTGAAATGAATGCACACATCACAAAGAAGTTTCTCAGAATGCTTCTTTGTAGTTTTTACGTGACGATATTTCCTTTTACTCCGTCGGCCACAAAGGACTCCACCTAACCACTTGCTGATCCTACAAAAAGAGAGTTCAAAACTGCTCTAACAAAAGATTGGTTCAACTCTGTGAGGTGAATGCCCACATCACAAAGAATTTTCTCTGAATACTTCTGTGTAGTTTTTAGGTGAAGATATTTCCTTTTCCACCATAGGCTGCAAAGGCCTACAAATATCCACTTGCAGATTCTTCAAATAGACAGTTTCAAAACTGCTCTCTCAAAAGATACGTTTAACTCTGTGAGTTGAATGCACATTTCAAAAAGTAGTTTCTCAGAGTGCTTCTGTGTATTTTTTATGTGAAGATATTTCCTTTTCCACCATAAGTTACAAAGCGCTCCAAATATCCACTTGCTGATTCTCCAAGAGAGTTTCAACACTCCTCTGTCAAAGTATATGTTGAATTCTTTGAGATGAATGCACACGTTGCAAAGTAGTTTCTCAGAATGCTTCTGTGCAGTTTTTATGTGAAGATATTTAGTTTTCCACAATTGGCCTACTGTGGTTCCCAATATCAACTTGCAGAAGCTACTAAAAGAGCTGTTTCCAAACTTCTCAATCAAAAGAAATTTCAACTCTGTGAGATGAATGCATATATCACAAAGAAGTTGCTCAGAATGCTTCTGAATAGTTTTTATGTGAAGATATTTCCTTTTCCAGCATAGGCCTCAAGGCGCTCCAAATATCAACTTGCAGATTCTATGCAAAGAGTGTTTGAAAACTGCTCAATCACAAGAAAAATTAAACTCTGTGAGATGAATGCACGCATCACCAAAAAGTTTCTTAGAATATTTCTGTGTAGTTTTTAAGGGATTCTATTTCTTTTTCCAACATCGGCCACAAAGGACTCCAAATACTCTCTTGCAGATTCTACCAAAAGGGAGTTTCAAACTGCTCAGTCAAAGAGTAGGTTCAATTCTGGAGTTGAATGTACACATCACAAAGAACTTTCTCAGAATGCTTCCATGTAGTTTTTATGTGAAGATATTTCCTTTTCCACCATAGGTCTCAAAGCGCTCCAAATATCCACTTGCAGATTCTACAAAAGAGTGTTTCTCAACAGATGCTGGAGAAGATGTGGAGAAATAGGAATACTTTTATGCTGTTGGAGGGAGTGTAAACTAGTTCAACCATTTTGGAAGTCAGTAGGTCGATTCTTCACTTATCTAGGACTAGGAATACTATTTGACCCAGTCATTTCATTACTGGGTATATACCCAAAAAACAATAAATCATGCTGCTATAAAGACACATGCACACATATATTTATTGCTGCACTATTCACAATAGCAAAGACTTGGAACCAACCCAAATGTCCAACAATGATAGACTGGATTAAGAAAATGTGGCATATATACCACATGGAATAACTCTGCAGCCATAAAAAAAGATGAGTTCATGTCCTTTGTAGGGATATGGTTGAAATTGGAAATCAACATTCTCAGTAAACTATTGCAAGGATAGAAAACCAAACAACGCATGTTCTCACTCATAGATGGGAACTGAAAAATGAGAACACATGCACACAGGAAGGGGAACATCACACTCTGGGGACTGTTGTGGGGTGGTGGGAGGCGAGAGGGATAGCATTAGGAGATATTCCTAATGCTAAATGATGAGTTAATGGGGGCAGCACACCAGCATGGCACATTTATACTTATGCAACTAACCTGCACATTGTGCATAGGTACCATAAAACTTAAAGTATAATAACTATAATAACAATAAAAATAATAAATAAAAAAGAGAGATAGAAAAAAATAGCATGTCAAAACTTCTCAATTAAAAGAAAGGTTCAACTCTGTGAGATGAATGCACACATTACAATGTAGTTTCTCACAGTGCTTCTTTGTAGTTTTTATGTGAAGATATTTCCTTTTCCACCATACGTTGCAAAGGGCTCAAATATCCACCTGCAGATTCTACAAAAAGAGAGTTTCAAAACTCTTAATCAAAATATTTCTTCAACTCTGCGAGATGAATGCACACATCACAAAGAAGTTTCTCAGAATGCTTCTGTGTAGTTTTTATGTGAAGGTATTTCCTTTTCTACCATAGGACGCAAAGACCTCCAAATATCCACTTGCAGATTCTACAAAAAGACAATTTCAAAACTGCTCTCTCAAAAGATATGTTGAAATATGTGTGTTTAATGCACACATCAGAAAGTTGTTTCTCAGAGTGCTTCTGTGTAGTTTTTATGTGAAGATATTCCCTTTTCCACCAGAGGTTGCAAAGGGCTCCAAATATCCACTTGCAGATTCTACAAAAAGAGAGTTTCCAAACTGCTCTACCAAAAGATAAGTTCAACTCTATGAGATGAATGCTCACATCACAAAGAAGTTTCTCAGAATCCTTCTTTGTGTTTTTTATGTGAAGATAGTTCCTTTTTTCACCGTAGGCCTGAAAGCACTCCAAATATCCACTTGCAGATTCTACAAAAAGATAGTTTCAAAAGTACTCTCTCCAAAGATAGGTTCAACTCTGTGAGTTGAATGCACACATCACAATGTAGTTTCTCAGAGTGCTTCTGTGTAGTTTTTATGTGAAGATATTTCCTTTTCCACCATAGTTTGCAAAGGGCTCCAAATATCCACTTGCAGATTCTACAAAAAGAGAGTTTCAAAACTCCTCTGTCAAAATATATGTTCAACTCTTTGAGATGAATACACACATCACAAAGAAAAGAAGTTTCTCAGAATGCTTCTTTGTAGTGTTTATGTGATTTCCTTTTCCACCATAGGGCACATAGGGCTCCAAATACCTACTTGCAGATTCTACAAAAAGAGAACTTCAAAACTGCTTTATCAAAAGATAGGTTGGATTCCGTTAGATGAATGCACACATCACAAAGTGATTTCTCAGAACGCTTCTGTGTAGTTTTTATGTGAAGATATTTTCCTTTCCACCATCGCCACAAAGTGCTCCAAATATCCACTTGCAGATTCTACAAAAGGTGAGTTTCAAAACTGCCGAATCAAAATAAAGGTTCAACTCTGTGAGATGAATGCACACAAAATAAAGGAGTTTCTGACAATGCTTCTGTGTAGATTCTTTGTGAATATATTTCCTTTTCCAGAATAGACCTCAAAGTGTGGCACATATCCACTTGCAGATTCTACCAAAACAGTTTTTCAATACTGCTCAATCCAATGAAAGATTCAACCACGTGAGATGAGTGCACACATCACAAAGAAGTTTCTGAGAATGCTTCTGTGTAGTTTTTATGTGAAGATATTTCCTTTTATACCATAGGCCGCAAAGGTCTCCAAATATCCACTTGCAGATTATACAAAAAGAGAGATTCAAAACTTCTGTGTCAAAAGATAGGTTCAGCTCTGTGAGATGAATGCACACATCACAAAGTAGTTTCTCAGAATTCTTCTGGGTAGTTATTATGTGAAGAGATTTCCTTTTCCACAATAGACCTCAAAGTGCTACAAATATCCTCTTGCAGATTCTACAAAAACAGTTTCAAAACTGCTCAATCAAAGGAAAGTTTCAACTATGTGAGTTGAATGCACACATCACAAAGAAGTTCCTCAGAATGCTTCTGTGTAGTTTTTATGTGAAGATATTTCCTTTTCCACAGTAGGCCTCCAAGAGCTCCAAATACCCACTTGCAGATTCTACTAAAAGAGTTTTTCCAAACTACTCAATCAAAAGAAAAGTTCAACTGTGTCAGATGAGTGCACTGAAACAAAGAAGTTTCTGAGAATGCTTTTTTTAATTTCTATGTGAAGATAATTCCTTTTCCAAAATAGACCTCAAAGCACTCCAAATATCCACTTTCAGATTGTACAAAAAGAGTGTTTCAAAACTGCTCAATCAAATGAAAGGTTCAACTCATTGAGGTGAGTGCATACATCACAATGAAGTTTCTTGGAATGCTTCTGTGTAGTTTTTATGTGAAGATATTTCCTTTTCCACAATAGGCCTCAAAGCAGTCCAAATATCCAACTGCAGGTTCTACAAAAAGAGTGTTTCAAAACTGCTCAATCAAAAAAAAGTTCAACTCTGAGAGATGAATGCACACATTATAAAGAAGTTTCTCAGACTGCTTCTGTGTAGTTTTTATGTGAAGATATTTCCTTTTCCAAAATAGGCCTCCAAGGACTCCAAATATCTACTTGCAGATACCACTAAAAGACTTTTTTCAAACTGCTCAATCAAAAGTGAGGTTCAACTCTATGAGACGAATGCACACATCACAAAGGAGTTTCTCTGAATCCTTCTGTGTAGTTTTTATGGGTAGATATTGCCTTTTCCACCATTGGCCCTAAAGGGCTCCAAATAACCACTTGCAGTTTCTACAAAAACAGACTTTCAAAACTGCTCTATCAAAAGATAAGTTCAACTCTGTGAGTTGAATGCACTCATCACAAAGAAGTTTCTCAGAATGCTTCTGTGTAGATTTTATGTGAAGATATTCCCTTTTCCACCATAAGCCACAAAGCACTCCAAATATCCACTTGCAGATTCTACAAAAAGAGCGTTTCAAAACTGCTCTTTCAAAAGATAGCTTCAACTCGGTGAGATGAATGCACATATCACAAAGAAGTTTCTCCTAATGCTTCCGTGTAGTTTTTATGTGAAAATATTTCCTTTTCCAGCATAGGCCTCAAAACCTTCCAAATAAACACTTGCAGATACTACAAAAAGTTTGTTTCAAAACCGCTTAATCAGAAGAAAGGTTCAACTCTGTTAGATGAATGCACACATCATAAAGAAGTTTTCCAAATGCTTCTGTGTAGTGTTTATGTGCAGATATTTCCTTTTCCTCTGTAGGCCTCAACGTGCTCCAAATATCCACTAGCAGATTCTACAAAAAGAGATTTTCAAAGCTGCTCAATCAAAACAAAGGTCCAACTCTGTGAGATGAATACCCACATCACAAAGTAGTCTCTCAGAATGCTTCTGTGTAGTTCTTATGTGAAGATATTTCCTTTTCCACAGAAGGCCTCCAATGTTTCCAAACATCCACTTGCATATTCTACTAAAAGAATGTTTCCAAACTGCTCAATCAAAAGAAAGGTTCAACTCTGTGAGATGAATGCAATCAAAACAAAGAAGTTTCTAAGAATGCTTCTTTGTAGTTTTTATGTGAAGATATTTCCTTTTCCACAATAGGCCTCAAAGCAATCCAAATACCCACTTGTGGATTCGACAAAAAGAGTGTTTCCAAGCTGCTCAATCAAATGAAATATTCCACTCTGTGAGATAAATGCACACATCACAAAGAAGGTTCTCAGAACGCTTCTGTGCAATTTTGAGGGAAGAAATTTCCTTTTCCATCATCAGCAACAAAGGGCTCCAAATATCCACTTGCAGATTCTACAAAAAGAGAATTTCGAAACTGCTCTATCAACAGATAGGTAAAACTCTGCGTGTTGAATGCACACATCATAAAGAAGTTCCTCCGAATGCTTCTGTGTAGTTTTTATGTGAACATATTTCTTTTTCAACCACAAGCCTCAAGGCGCTCCAAATATCCACTTGCTGACTCTACAAAAAGTGTTTCCAAACTACTCAATCAAAAGAAAGTTTCGAATCTGTGAGATGAATGCACAAAAAACAAATAAATTTCTGAGAATGCTTCTGTGTAGTTATTATGTGAAGATATTTCCTTTTCCACAATAGTAATGAAAGTGCTCAAATATCAACTTGCAGATTCGACAAGAAGAGTGTTTCAAAACTGCTCAATCAAATGAAAGTTTCAACTCTGTGAGATGAATGCACACATAACAAAGTAGTTTCTGAGAATGCTTCTGTGTGGTTTTCATGGGAAGATATTTCCTCTTTCACCATTGGCCACAAAGGGCTCCAAATAACCACTTGCGGATTCTACAAAAAAGTGTCTGAAAACCTCTATCAAAAGACAGGTTCCAGTCGGCAAGTTCAATGCACACATCACAAAGAAGTTTCTCAGAATGCTTCTGTGTAGTTTTTATGTGAAGATATTTCCTTTTTCGCCATAGGCCTAAAGTGCTCCAAATATCCATTTTCAGAATCTGCAAAAAGAGGGTTTCAAAACTGATCAATCAAAAGAAAGTTTCAAATCGTGAGATAAATGCACGCAAAACAAAGAATTCTCTGAGAATGCTTCAGTGTAGTTTTTATAAGAAGATATTTCCTTTTCCACAATAGGCCTCAAAGGGCTCCAAATATCCACGTGCAGATTCTACAAAAAGAGTGTTTCAAAACTGCTCAAACAAATGGAAGGTTCAACTATGTTAGATGAATTCACGCATCACAAGGAGTTTCTCAGAGTGCTTCTGTGTAGTTTTTATGAGAAGATATTTCATTTTCCACCACTGGCCTCAAAGAGCGCCAAATATCCACTTGCAGATTCTACAAAAAGAGTGTTTCAAAACTTCCCAATCAAAAGAAAGGTTCAACTCTGTGAGATGAATACTCACATCACAAAGAAGTTTCTCAGAATACTTCTGTGTAGTTTTTATGAGAAGATATTTCCTTTTCCACAATAGGCCTCCAATGGTTTCAAATATCCATTTGCAGATTCTACTAAAAGAGTGTTTCCAAACTGTTCAAAGAAAAGAAAGTTTCAACTGAGTGAGTCGAATGCACACATCACCAAGAAGTTTCTGAGAATGCTTCTGTGTAGATTTTTTGTGAAGATACTTCCTTTTCCACAATAGGCCTCAAAGCCATCCAAAGATCCACTTGTAGATACTACAAAGGAGTGTTTCAAAACTGCTAAATCAAATGAAATGTTCAACTCTCTGAGATGAATGGAAACATCAGAAAGTAGTTTCTCAGAATACTTCTGTGTAGTTTTTATGGGAAGATTATTCGTTTTCCACCATTGGCCACAAAGGATTCCAAAGAACCACATGCAGATCCTACAAAAAAAGATTTATAAAACTGCTCTATCAAAAGAAAGCTACAGCTTTGTGAGATGAATGCACACATCACAAAGAAGCTTCTGTGAGTGTTTCTGTGTAGTTTTTATGTGAAGATATTTCCTTTTCCTCAAAAGGACTCAAAGAGCTCAAAGTATTCCTTGCAGATTCTACCAAAAGAGTGTTTCAAAACTGCTCAATCAAATGAAAGGTTGAATCAAACTTGGTGAAATGAATACACACATCACAAAGTAGTTTCTAAGAATGCTTCTGTGTAGTTTTTATGGGAAGATATTTCCTTTTCCACCATCGGCCATAAAGGGCTTGAAATAAACACATGCAGATTCTACAAAAAGAGAGTTTCAAAACTGCTCTATCAAAATATAGGTTCAACTCTTCGAGTTGAATGCACACATCACAAAGAGGTTTCTCAGAATGCTTCTGTGTAGTTTTCATGTGAAGATATTTGCTTTTCCATCATAGGCCTCAACGCACTCCAAATATCCACTTACAGTTTCTACGAAAAGAGAGTTTCAAAACTGCTTAATCAAAAGAAAGTACAACTTGTGAAATGAATGCACACATCACAAAGATGTTTCTCAGAATGCTTCTGTGTAGTTTTTATGTGAAGATATTTCCTTTTCCATAACAGGCCTGAAAGCGTTCCAAATATCCATTGCAGATTCCACAAAAAGAGTGTTTCAAAACTCCTCTATCAAAAGGAAGTTTCAACTCCGTGAGATGAATGCAAATGTCACAAAGAAGTTTGTCAGAATGCTTCTATGTAGTTTTTATGTGAAGACATTTCCTTTTCGACCATAGGCAGCAAAGGGCTTCAAATATCATCTTGCAGATTCCACAAAAAGAGTGTTTCAAAACTGCTCTATCAAAAGATAGGTTCAACTCTGGGTGTTGAATGCGCACATCACAAAGAAGTTTTTCAGAATGCTTCTGTGTAGTTTTTATACGAAGCTATTTCCTTTTCCACAATAGGCCTCCAAAGGCTCCAAATATCCACTTGCAAATTCTACTAAAGGAGTGTTTACAAACTGCTCAACCAAAAGAAAGTTTCCACTTTGTGAGATGAATACACACATCACAAAGAAGTTTCTCAGAATGCTTCTGGGTAGTTTTCTCTTTTCTACAATAGGCACCCAAGGACACCAAATATCCACTTGCAGATTCTACTAAATGAGTGTTTCCAAACTGCTCAATCAAGAGAAAGGTTCATCTCTGTGAGATGAATGTTCACATCACTAAGGAGTTTCTCAGAACTCTTCTGTGTACTTTTTATGTGAAGATATTTCCTTTTCCACCATAGGCGTCAAAGGTCTCCAAATATCCACTTGCACATTCTACAAAAACAAAGTTTCAAAACTGATCTATCAAATAAATTTTGATATCATCAAAATTTATTTTGATGGTTCAAATCATTGAGATGAATGCACACATCACAAGGAATTTTCTCATAATGATTCTGTGTAGTTTTTCTATGAAGATATTCCCCCTTCCAAAATGGGCCTGAAAGCACTACAAATGTACACTTGTAGATTCTACAAAAAGTGTGTTTCAAAACTGCTCAATGAAAAGAAAAGTTCTACTCTGTCAGATGAATGCACACATCACAAAGCAGTTTGTCAGAATGTTTCTCTATAGTTTTTATTTTAAGAAATTTCCTTTTCCACCATTGGCCTCAAAGCGTTCTAAATGTACAATTGCAGATTCTAGAAAAAGAGTGGTTCAAAGCTGCTCAATCAAAAGAAATGTTCAAATCTGTGAGATAAATGCACACATTACAAAGAAGTTCCAGAATCCTTCTGTCTAGTTATTTTGTGAAGATATTTCTTTTTCCACCATATGCCTCATAGTGATCCAAATATCCACTTGTAAATTCTACATAAAGAGTGTTTCAAAACTGCTCAATCGAAAGTAATGTTCAACTCTGTGAGATGAATGCACAAATCACGAAGAAGTTTGTCAGAATGTTTCCGTCTAGTTTTTATGTGAAGATATTTCCTTTTCCAGCATAGACCGCAAAGCGCTCCAAATGTCCAATTGCAGATTCTATAAAAGGAGTGTTTCCAAACTGTTCAATCAAAGAAAGGTTCCACTCTGTCATTTGAATTCACACATTGCAAAGAACTTTCTCAGAATGTTTCTGTCTACTATATATGTGAAGATGTTTTCTTTCCCACCATAGGCCTTAAAGCGCTCCAAATGTCCACTTGCAGATTCTACAAAGAGAGTGTTTCCTAACTTCTCAATCAAAAGAAAGGTTCAACTCTGTGAGATGATTGAACACATCACAAAGTATTTTCTCAGAATGATTCCGTCTAATTTTTATGTGAAGATATTTCCTTTTCCACCATAGGCCTCAAAGAGCTCCAAATGTACAATTGTGGATTCTTCAAAAAGGGTGTTTCAAAATTGTTCATTGAAAAGAAATGTTCAACTCTGTGAGATGAATGCACACATCACAGAGTGGTTTGTCAGAATGTTTCTGTATAGTTTTTATGAGAAGATAATTCCTTTTCCACCATAGTCCTCGAAGCACTCTAAATGTCTAATTGCAGAATCTACAAAAAGTGAGTTTCAAAACTGCTAAATAAAAAGAAATTTTCAACTCTGCGAGATGAATGCAAACATCACAAATAAGTTTCTCACAATGCTTCTGTCTAGTTATTATGTGAAGATATTTCATTTTCCACCATAGGCTTCAAAGCGCTCCAAATGTCCACTTGCAAATTCTACAAAAAGAGTGTTTCAAAACTGCTCAATTGCAAGTAAGGTTCAACTCTGGGAGATGAATGCACACATCACAAAGATGTTTGTCAGAATGCTTCTGCCTAGTTTTTATGTGAAGATATTTCCTTTCCCACGACAGTCTGCAAAGCACTCCTAATATCCACTTTCAGATAGTACAAAAAGGATGTTTCAAAACTGCCCAATCAAAAATAGAGTTCATCTTAGTGAGATGAATTCACATATCACAAACAATTTTCACAGAATGATTCTGTGTAGTTTTTATGTGAAGATATTTCCTTTTACAACTTAGGCCACAAAGCTCTGCAAATGTCCACTTGCAGATTCTACAAAAAGAGTGTTTCAAAACTGCTCAATCAAAAAAAAAGTTCAACTCTGTGAGATGAGTGCACATATCAAAAGAATTTTCTCAGAATGATTCTGTCTAGTTTTTATGTGAAGATACTTCATTTCCCACCTTAGGCCACAAAGGGCTCCAAATGTCCTATTGCAGATTCTACAAAAAGAGTGTTTCAACCCTGCTAAATCAACAGAAAGTTTCAACTCTGTGAGATGAATGCACACATCACAAAGGAGTTTCTCAGAATTCTTCTGTCTAGTACTTAAGTGAAGATATCTCCTTTTCCACCATGAGCCTCAAAGCGCTCCTAATGTCCACTTGCAGATTCTACAAAAAGAGATTTTCCAGACTACACAATCAAAGAAAGGTTCAACTCTGTGTGATAAATGCACACATCACAAAGTAGTTTCTCAGAATGCTTCTGTCTAGTTCTTAAGTGAAGTTATTTCCTTTTACACCACAGTCTTCAAAGCCCTCCAAATGTCCACTTGCAGATTCTACAAAAAGAGAGTTTCCAAACTATTCAGTCAAAAGAAATGTTCATCTCTGTTAGACCAATGTGCACATCAAGAAGAAATTTGTCAGAATGCTTCTGTCTTGTTTTTATGTGAAGATATTTCCTTTGCCACCATAGGCCTCAAAGCACTCCAAGTGTCCACATGCAGGTAGTACAAAAACAGTGGTTCAAAAGTGCTCCATCAAATGTAAGATTCAACTCTGTGAGATGAATGCACATATCACAAAGGAGTTTCTCAGAATGCTTTTGTCTACTTTTTATGTAAAGATATTTCCTTTTCCACCAGAGGCCTCAAAGTGCTCCAAATGTACACTTGCAGATTCTACAAAAAGAGTGTTTCCAAACTGCTAATCAAAAGGAAGTTTCAACTCTGTTAGATGAATGAACACATCACAAAGAATTTTCTAAGAATGATTCTGTCTAGTTTTTATGTGAAGATATTTCCTTTTCCACTATAAGCCTCAAAGCGCTCCAAATGTACAATTGCAGATTCTTCAAAAATGGTGTTTCAAAATTGATCATTGAAAAGAAAGGTTCAACTCTGTAGATGAATTCAAACATCACAGAGTAGTTTGTCAGAATGTTTCTGTATAGTTTTTAGAGAAGATAATTCCTTTTCCATCATAGTCCTCGAATCACTCCAAATGTCCAATTGCAGATTCTACAAAAAGTGTGTTTCAAAGCTGCTCAATAAAAAGAAATTTTCAACTCTGTGAGATGAAATCGCACAGGACAAAGAAGTGTCTCAGAATGGTTCTATGTAGTTTTTATGGGAAGATAATTCATTTTCCACCATAGGCCACAAAGGGCTCCAAATAACCACTTGCAGATTCTACTAAAAAGGTGTTTCAAAACTGGACGATCAAAAGAAAGCTTTGACTCCGTTAGATGAATGCACACATCACAAATAAGTTTCTGAGAATGCTTTGGTGTAGTTTTTGTGAAGGTATTTCCTCTTCCACAATAGGCCTCAAAGTGCTCCAAATATAAACGTGCAGATTCTGTAAAAAGAGTATTTCAAAACAGCTCAATGAAATGAAATGCTCAACTCTGTGAGATGAATGAACACATCACAGATAATTTTCTCAGAATGATTCTGTCTAGTTTTTATGTGAAGATATTTCCTTTTCCACAATAGGCCTCAAAGTGCTCCAGATGTCCACTTGCAGATTCTACAAAAAGAGGGTTCCAAAACTACTCAATCGAAAGTGAGGTTCAACTCTGTGAGATTAATGCACACATCACAAAGAAGTTTGTCAGAATGCTTCTGTCTAGTTTTTATGTGAAGATATTTCCTTTTCCACCATAGGCCACAAAGCACACCAAATGTCCAGTTGCAGATTCTACAAAAAGATTGTTTCAAAACAGCTCAATCAAAACAAAGGTTCAACTCTGTGAGATGAATGCACACATCTCAAAATAATTTGTAAGAATGCTTCTGTCTAGTTTTTATGTGTAGATATTTCCTTTCTCACCATTGAAATCAAGGCACTCTCAATGTTCACTTGCAGATAGTAAATAAAGGGGGCTTCAAAACTGCTCAATCAACAGTAAGGTTCAACTCTGTGAGATGGAATGGAATTTGCAGAGGAATGTGGATTGCAATGTGGAATGGAATGTGGAATGGAATGAGGAATGGAATGGAATAGAATGTGGAATGGAACATGGAATGGAATGTGGAATGGAACTTGGAAAGGAATGTAGACTGGAATGTGGAATGGAACGTGGAATGGAACGTGGAATGGAACTTGGAAAGGAATGTAGAATGGAATGTGGAATGCAAAGTGAAATGGAATGGAATGGAATGTGGAATGGAAGGTGGAATGGAACATGGAATGGAAAGTGGAATGGGATGTGCAATGGATTGTGGAATGGAAAGTGGAATGGAAAGGAATGTAACGTGTAATGGATCGTGGAATGAAATGGAATGGAAAGTGGAATGGATAGTGGAATAGAACATGGAAAAGAAAGTGGAATGGAATGTGGAATGGAATGTGGAATGGAATGTGGAAGGCAATGTGCCATGGAATGGAATGGAATGTGGAATGGAACTTGCAATGGTTCCTGTAATTAAACGTGGAATGGAACGTAAAATGGAACTGGAAGGGAATGTGGTATGGAATCTGCAATGGAATATGGAATGGAACGTGAAATTTAATGGATTGGAATGTTGAATGGAACGTGGAATGGAATGGAATGGAATGAGAAATGGAATGTGGAATGGAATGTGGAATGCAATTGAATGGAATGGGGAATGGAATGGAATGGAATGTGGAATGGAAAGACATGGAACATGGAATGGGATGTGGAATGGAACATGGAATACAACATCGAATGGAACTTGGAAAGAAATGTCAAATGGAATGGAATGGAATGTGAACTGGAATGGAAAGGAATGAGGAATGGAACGTAATGGAATGTGGAATGGAACATAGAATGGAAAGTGGAATTGAATGGAATGGAAAGTGGAATGAAATGTGGATGTAATGGAATGGAACGTGGAATTGAATGGAATGCAATGTGAAATGGAAAGTGAAATGGAATGGAAAGGAACGTATAATTTAATGAAATGGAAAGTGGAATGGAACATGGAATGGAAAGGAATGGAACTTGAAATGCGACGTGGAATGGAAAGTGGAATGGAACATGGAATGAAACATGGAATGGAATGGAATTGAACGTGTAATGGAATGAAATGGAATGTGGAATGGAAAGGAATGCAACGTGGAATGGGACGTGGAATGGAAAGTGGAAAGGAATGGAATGGAATGTGGAATGGAATGGAATGGAGTGGAATATAGAATGGAATGGAATGGAAAGGAATGGAATGGAATGCGGAATGCAATGGAATGAAAGGTGGAATGGAATGGAAAGGAATACAAAGAAATGTGTAATGGAATGGAATAGAATGGAAATTGAAATATAATTTGGAACGGAATTTGAAATGGAATGTGGTATTAAAGGTGGAATGGAATGGAATGGAAAGTGGAAAGGAATGTGGAAAGGAATGCAATGGATTGAGAATGGAAAGGATGGAATATGAAATGGAATGGATGGAATATGAAATGGAATATTGAATGGAATGTGGAATGGAATGTGGAACGGAATGTGGAATGGAACGGAATGGAATGAGGAATGGAATGTGGAATGGAATGTGGAACGGAACGTTTAATGGAATGTGGAATGGAATGTGGAGTGGAATGGAATGGCATAGTAAATGGAATGGAATGGAATGTTAAATGGAATGGCATGGAATTTGGAAAGGAAAGTGGACTGGAATGTGCAACAGAATGCAATGGAAAGTTGAATGGAGTGGAATGGAAAGTGGAATGAAATGTGGTATCGAATGGAATGGAGTGGAATGTGGAATGGAATGTGGAATGGAATGGAATGGAATGTGGAATGGAATGTGCAATGGAATAAAATGGAATGTGGAATGGAATGTGGAATGAAACGGAATGGAATGCAATGTGGAATGAAATGCAATGGAATATGGAATGGAGTGGAATGGAATGTAAAACGGAATGTGCAATGGAAAGTGGAATGGAATGTGGAATTGGATGGAATGGAATGTGGAATGGAATTGAACTTGGAATGGAATGGAATGGAATGTGGATTGGAATGCAATGGAATGGAATGTGGAATGGAATAGATTGGAATGTGGAATGGAATGTGGAATGAATTGTGGAATGGAACGGAATGGAACAAGGAATGGAACGTGGAATGGGATGTTCAATGGAATATGGAATGGAAAGTTGAATGGAATGGAATGGAACGTGGAATTGAATGTGGAAAGGAATGGAATGGAATGTGGAATGGAACGTAGAATGAAACGTGTAAAGGAATGTGGAATGGAACGTGGAATGGAATGTGGAATGGAATGTGGAAGGGAATGTGGAGGGGAATGAAATGGAATTTAATAGAATGTGGAATGGAACGGCAATGTATCGTGGAATAGAGTGTGGAATGGATCGTGGAATGGAATGTGAAATGGAATGTGGAATGGAATGTGGAATGGAATATGGAATGGAACGTGAAATTGAATGGAATGAAATGTTGAATAGAACGTGGAATGGAATGGAATGGAATGTGGAATGGAATGTGGAATGTTTTGGAACGGAACGTGGAATGGAACGTGGAAAGGAAAGTGGAATGGAATGGAATGGAATGTGGAATGAAACGTGGAATGTAATGGAATGGAATGTAGAATGGAACGTGGAATTGAAGCTGGAAAAGAACGAGGAATGGAATGGAATGGAAAGTGGAATGGAAATTGGAAAGAATGGAATGGAACTTGGATTGGAATGTGAAATGGAATGTGGAATGGAAAGTGGAATGGAACGTGGAATGAAACCGATTGGAATGTAGAATGGAATGGGATGGAACTTGGAATGCAATGTGGAATGGAATGTGAAATGGAACGTGGAATGGAAAGTGGAGTGAAAGGGAATGGAATGTGGAATGGAATGGAATGTGGAATGGAATGGAATGGAATGTGGAATGGAAAGAAATGGAACATGAAATGGGTCGTGGAATGGAACAAGGATTGCATCGTGGAATGGAACGTGGAACGGAATGTGGAATGCAATGTAATGGCATGTGGAATCGAATGGAACGGAATATGGAATGGAATTGAATGAAGTGGAATGTGGATTGGAATCAAATAGAATGGAATGGAAGGCGGAATGCGATGGAATGGAATGTGGAATGGAATGGAATGGAATGGAATGTGGAATGTAATGTAATGGAATGGAATGGAATGTGTAATTTAATGGAATGGAATGAGGAATGGAATGGATTAGAATGTGGAATGCAATGGAATGGAACTTGGAATGGAATTTGGAATGGAATGTGGAATGGATTGTTCAATGGAATGGAAAGGAATGTGGAATAGAATGGAGTGTAATGGATTGTGGAATGGAATTTGGAAAGGAATGCGGAATGGAATGGAATGGAATGTACAATGAAATGGAATGGAATGTGGAATGGAATGGAAAGGAAATTGAAATAGAATGTGGAACGGAATGAGAAATGGAATGTGGAATGGAATGTGGAATAGAATGAAAAGGAATGTCGAATGGAATGGTATGGAACGTGGAATGGAATGGAATGGAACGTGGAATGCAAGGTGGAATGGAACATGGAATGGAAAGTGGAAAGCAATGTGGAATGGAATGTGGAATGCAATGGAATGGAATGTGATATGAAATGTGAAATGGAATGGAAGGGAATGTGGAAAGGAATGTGGAATGTAATGCAATGGAATGAGAATGGAATGTGCAATGGAATGGAATGGAATGTTTAATGGAATGTGGTATGGAATGGATTGGAATGTGGAATGGAATGTGGAATGAAATGCGAAATGGTAGGGAAAGGAATGTGGAATGCAATGTGGAATGAAACGTGAAATGGAACGTGGATTCGAATGGAATGAAACTTGGAACAGAATGTGGAATGGAATGGAAGGGAATGTGGAATGAACTGTGGAGTGTAATAGAAAGGAATGTGGAACAGAATGGAATGGAATATTGAATGGAAAGTGGAATGGAACAGAATGGAATGTGGAATGGAATGTGCAAGGCAAAGTGGAATGGAAAGTTTAATGGAATGGAATGGAATGTGGAATGGAATGTGGAATGGAATCGAATGGAATGTGGAATGGAATGTGGAACGGAGTGTGGAATGGAATGGAATGGAATGTGGAATGGAATGTGGCAAGAAATTTAATGAAATGTGGAATGGAAAGTGGATTGCAATGTAGAATGGGTTGTGGAATTGAAAGTGGAATGGAATGGAATGGAAAGTGGAATGGAACGTGGAATGGAATTGAACGGAAAGGGGAATGGTTTGTGGAATGGAACTTGTAATGGAATGGAATGGAATGTGGAATGGAAAGTGAAATGCAATGGAATTGATCGTGGAATATAACGTCTAATGGAACGTGGAATGGAATGTGGAATTGAACATAGGATAGAAAGTGGAATCAAGTGTGGAATGGAATGCAATGGAATATGGAAAGGAATGTGGAATTGAGTGTGAAATGGAACGTGGAATGGAATGGAATGGAATGTGGAATGGATCGTGGAATTGAATGGAATGGAATGGAATGGAATGTGGAAAGGAATGTGGAATGGAATGTTCAATGGAATGGAATGAAATGTGGAATGAAATGTTTATTGGAATGGAATGGAACGTGGAATGGAATGGAATGGAATGTGGAAAGAAATTTAACAGACATTGGAATGGAATGTGGAATGGAATGTGGAATGGAATGTGGAATGGAATGTGGAATGGAATGGAATGGAATTTAAAGAAATGTGGAATGGCAAGTTAATTGGAATGCAACAGATTGTGGAATAGAATGTGAAATGAAACACAATGGAATGAGAATGGAAAGTGGAATGGAATGTGGAATGGACTGCCGAATGGAATGTGGAATGGATTGTGGAATTGAATGGAATGTGGAAAAGAATGTGGAATGGAATGTGGAATTAAATGGAATGGAATGTGAAATGGAATGAAATGGAATGTGGAAAGGAAACTGGAATGGAATGCAATGGAATGTGGAATGGAACGGAAAGGAATGTGGAATAGAATGTGGAATGGAATATGGAATGGAACGGAATGGTATGTGGAATGGAATGTGAAATCCAATGTGGAATGGAATGGAATGGACGGTGGAATGGAATGTTATGGAATGGTATGGAATGTGGAATGGAATGGAATGGAATGTGGAGTGGAACATGGAATGGAGCGTGGAATGGAATGTGGAATGCAATGCGGAATAGAGAGGAATGGAGAGTGAAATGGAATGTGGGATGGAATGGAATGGACCCTGGAATGGAATGTGGAATGGAATGTGGAATGGAATGGAATGGAATGTGCCAGGCAATGTGGAATGGGATGTGGAATGCAATGGAAGGAATGTCGAATGGAATGTGATTTGGAATGGAATGGAAGGTCAAATGGAATGTGGAAAGGAATCGGGAATGGACAGTGGAATGGAAAGTGCAATGGAATGTGGAATGTATCGTGGAATGGAAAGTGGAATAGAATGGAATGGAACATGTAACGGAATGTGGAATGGAATGGAATGGAATGCGGAATGGAATGTTTAATGGAATGTGGAATGGAATGGAGTGGAATGTGGAATGCAACGTGTAACGGAATGTGGAATGCAATGGAATGCGGAATGGAATGTTTAATGGAATGTGGAATGGAATGGAGTGGAATGTGGTATGTAATGTGGAATGGAATGTGGAATGGAACGGAATGGAATGTGGAATGGAAAGTGTAATGAAATGAAATGGAATGTGGAATGGAACGGAACGGAATGTGGAATGGAATATGGAATGGAAAGTAATGTAATATGGAAAGGAATGTGGAAATGAAAGTGGAATGGAATTCAATGGAATGTTTAATGTAACATAGATTGGAAGGGAATGGAAAGTGGAAATGAACGTGTATTGTAAACTGGAGTGGAATAGAATGTAGAATGGAATGTGGAATGGAATGTGGAATGGAATGGAATGGAATGTGGAATGGAATGGAATGGAAGGTGGAATGGTATGGAATGGAGTTTAACAGAAAGGAATGTGGAACAGAATGGAATGGAATATGGAATGGAATGTGGAATGGAACTTGCTATGGAATGTGGAATGGAAAGTTTAATGGAATGGAATGGAATGTGTAATCGAACATGGAATGAATTCGAATGGAACGTGGAATGGAAAGTGGAATGGAATGTGGAATGGAATGCGGAATGGAATAGAATTGAATGTGGAATGGAATGTGGAACGGAGTGTGGAATGGAATGGAATGGAATGTGGAATGTAATGTGGCACGTAATTTAACGGAATGTGGAATGGAAAGTGGATTGCAATGTAGAATGTGTTGTGGAATGGAATGTGGTATAGAACGGAATAGAATGTGGAACGGAATGTGGAATGTAGTGTGGAATAGAACTTGGAATGGAATGCAATGGAATATGGAATGGAACGTGTAATGGAATGGAATGCAAAGTGGAACAGTATGTGGAATGGAAATTTTAATGGAATGGAATGGAATGTGGAATGGAAAGTGAAATGCAATGGAATTCAACGCGGAATATAACGTCTAATGCAAAGTGGAATGGAATGTTTAATTAAACATACGATATAATGTGGAATCAAGTTTGGAATGGAACGGAATAGAATATGGAAAGGAATGTGGAATTGAGTGTGGAATGGAACGTGTAATGGAATTCAATGGAATGTGGAATGGAACGTGGAATTGAATGGAATGAAACGAAATGGAATGTGGAATGGAACGTGGAATGGAATGTGCAATGGAATGGAATGAAATGTGGAATGAAACGTGTATTGGAAAGGAATGTAATGTGGAATGGAATGGAGTGGAATGTGGAATGGAATTTAACGGACATTGGAAAGGAACGTGGTTTGGAATGTGGAACGGAATGTGGAAAGGAATGTGGAATGGAATCTGGAAAGGAATGTGGAATGAAATGTGGAATGGAACGGAATTGAACGTGGAATGGAATGTGGAATGGAACGTAGAATGCAATGGAATGGAATGTGGAATGGGATGGATTGGAATGAGGAATGGGACGTAGAGTGGAATGTGGAAGGGAATTTGGAACGGAACGTGGAATGGAACGTGGAATGGAATGGAATGGAATGTGTAACGGAATGGAATGGAATGTGGAATGGAATGTGGAATGGAATGTGGAATGGAATGTGCAATGGAATGGACTGGAATTTGGAATGGTGTGGAATGGAATGTTGATTGGAACCTGAAATGGAAAGTGCAATGTAACGTGGAATGGAAAGCAATGCAATGTGGAATGCAATGCAGTGGAATGTGGAATGGAATGTAACGTAATGTGGAATGGAATGTGGAATGGAATATGGAATAGAATGTGTAATGGAATGGAATGGAATGCGAAATGGAATGGAATGCAATGCGAAATGGAACGTGGAATGGAACGTGGAATGGAACGTGGAATGGAACTTGGAATGGAATGTGGAATGGAATGGAAAAAATGAGAATGAAATGGATTGAAATTTGAAATAGAATGTGGTATGGAATGGAATGGAATGTTGAATGGAATAGAATGGAATGGTATGGAATGTGGAATGGAGTAGAATGGAACGGTATGGAATGTGGAATGGAATGGAAAGGAATGTGGAATGGAATGTAGAATGGAATGGAATGGAACGTGGAATGGATTGTGTAATGGAATGAGGAATAGAACGTTCAATGGAACGTGGAATGGAATGGAATGGAACGTGGAATGGAATGTGTAATGGAATGCGGAATGGGACGTGGAATAGAATGTGCAATGTAATTTGGAATGGAAAGGAATGGAATGTGGAATGGAAAGGAATGGAATGTGGAATGGAATGTGGAATAGAATGGAATGGAAGGCAGAATAGAATGCGAAATGGAATGGATAGGAATCCGGAATGGAATGGAAAGGAATGGTATGGAATGTGGAATGGAAAGTGGAATGGAAACTAGAATGGAATGTGGAATGGAACGTGGAATGGAATAGAATGAAATGTGCAATGGAATGTGGAATGGAATGTGTAATACAACGTGGAATGGAAAGTGGATTTGAACGTGTAACGGAAGGTGGAATGGAATGGAATGGAACTTGAAATGGAAAGTGGAGTGGAATGGAATGGAATGTGGAACGGAATGGAATGGAATGTGAAATGGAAAGGAATGGATCGAGGAAGGGAACATGGAATGGAACGTGGAAAGCAACGTGGAATGGAACGTGGAATGTAATGAGAAATGGAATGGAATGGAATTGAATGGGGAATAGAATGGAATGGAATGTGGAATGGAATGAAATGGAGTGGAATGTGGAATGGAATGGAATGGAATGGAATGGAATGCGAAATGCAAAGGAATGAAATATGGAATGGAATGGAATGAAATGGAATGGAATGGAATGGAATTGACAGAGGCATGCAATGGAATGGAATCTAATGGAATTTGGAATAGAATGGAATGGAACGTGGAAAGGAATGGAATGTTATGTGAAATGGAATGTGGAATAGAATGCGGAATGGAAAGTGCAAAGGAAAGTGGAATGGAATGGAATGGAATGTGGAATGGAAAGTGGAATTGAATCGAATGGAACGTGGAATGGAAAGTAGAATGGAATGGAGTGGAACGTGGAATCGAAGGTGGAATGGAACGTTGAATGGAATGATCAATGGAATGTGGAATTGAACGTGGAATGGAATGGAATGAAAAGTGGAATGGGAAGTGAAATGTACTGTAAAGGAATGAAATGGAATGTGGAATGGAATGGAATGGAATGTAGAAAGGAATGTGGAATGGAATGTGGAATGGAATGTGGAATGGTATGGGGAATGGAATGTGGAATGGAAAGTGGATTTGAATGGAATGGAATGTCAAATGGAACGCGGAATGTAACGGAATGGAATGTGGAATGGAATGTTCAAGGGAATGTGAAATGGAAAGTGGAATGGAATGGAAAGGAATGTTGAATAGATCGTGGAATGAAATGGATTGGAACGTGGCATGAAACTTGTAGTGGAAGGTGGAACGGAACGTGGAATGGAATGTGGAATGGAACATGGAATAGAATGTGGAATGGAATGTGGAATGTAACCTGGGATGGAATGGAATGGAAAGTGAAATGAAACGTGGAATGGAATGCAATGGAACATGGAACGGAATGTGGAATGGAATGAGGAATGAAATGTGGAATGTAGCGTGGAATGGAAGAGAATGGAACGTGGAATGGAATGTGGCATGAAATGTCGAATGGAAAGGAGTGGAATGTGGAATAGAATGTGGATTGGAATAGAATGAAATCAGGAATGCAATGGAATGGAATTGAGTGGAATATGGAATGGAATGGAATGGAACGTGGAAGGGAACGTGGAATGGAACATGAAATGGAATGTGGAATGGAAAGGAATGGAATGAAATATGGAAAGGAATGGAATGGAATGTGTAATGGAATGTGTAATGTAAAGTGGAATGGAATGGAATGGAATGGAATTGAAAGGAATGAGGAATTAAATGGAAAGGAATGTGGAATGGAATGGAATGGAATGCGGAATGCAATGGAATTTTATAGAATGTGAACTGGAATGTAAAGGAATGGAAAGGAATGTGGAACGGAATGCAATGGAATGTCGAAAGGAATGCAATGGAATGGAATGGAATGCGGAACTGAATCAATTGCGAAGTGGAATGCAATTGAATGGAATATGGAATGCAATGGAATGGAATGGAATGGAAGGTGGAATGGAATATGAAATGGAATGAGGAATGGAACGTGGAATGGAATAAAATGGATCTCAGAATGGAGTGGAATGGAACGTGGAGTGGAATGTAATGGAACGTTGAAAGGAACGTGGAATGGAACGTGGAAAGGAAAGTGGAGTGGATAGTATAATGGAATGCAATGGAATGTGGAATGGAATGGAATGGAAAGTGGAAAGGAATGGTATGGAATGTGAAATGGAATGGAATGGAATATGGAATGGAAAGTGGAATGGAATGAAAGGGAAAGTGGAATGGAACGCCTAATGGAAAGTGGAATGCAACGTGGAATGGAATTCAATGGAACGTGGTATGGAATGTGGAATGGAATGTGCAATGGAATGGAAAGGAGTGTGGACTAAAACGAGGAACGGAAGGGAATGGAACGTGGAATGGAATGTGGAATGGAATGCGCAATGGAATGTAATGGAATGCGGGATGCAATGTGGAATGGAATGTGGAATGGAATGGAATGTGGAAGGGAGCGTGGAATGGAAATTAATGGAATATGGAATGGAACGCTCAATGGAATGTGGAATGGAATATGTCGGAATGTGTAACGGAATGTGGAATGGAACGTTGAATAGAAAGGAATGGAATGTGGAATGGAATATGGAATGGAATGTAGAATGGAAAGTGGAATGGAATGGAATGAAATGTGGAATCTAATGTGGAAAGGAACGTGGAATGGAAGGTGGAATGGAATGGAATAGAATGTGGAATGGAGTGGGGAATGGAATGGAATGGAATGTGCAATTAAATTTACAATGGAATGGAAAGGAATGTGGAATTAAATTTGCAATGGAATGGAAAGGAATGTGGAATGGAATGGAATGTGGAATGGAATGTGGAATGCAACGGAATGGAATGTGGAATGAAATGTGGAATGCAATGAAATGCAATTTGGAATGGAATGTGGAGTGGAATGGAATGCAATGAGGAATGGAACGTGCAAAGAAATGTGGAATGGACCGTGGAATGGAAGATGGAATGGAATGGAATGGAATGTGGAATGGAAGATGGAATGGAATGGAATGGAATGTGGAATGGAATGTGGAATGGAATGGAATTTAATGGAATGTGGAATGGAATGGAATGTTTAATGGAATGGAATGGAATGCAATGTGGAAAGGAATGGAATGGAATGGAATGTGGAATGGAATGTGGAATAGAATGGAAAGGAATGTGGAATGGAATGGAATGTGGAATGGAATGGAAAGTTTAAATGGTATGTAATGGAATGTGGAATGGAATGTGTACTGGTAACACTGTGTGGAATTGAATGTGGAATGGAATGGAATGGAATGGAATGAAAAGTGGAATGGAATGTTCAATGGAATGTCTAATGGAATGTGGAATGGAATGGAATGGAATGTGGAATAGAATGTGGAATGGAATGTTCAATGGATTGTGGAATGGAATGTGGAATAGAATGTAATGGAATGTGGAATGGAATGTGTAATGGAAGGTGAATTGGAACGGAATGGATTGTGGAATTGAATATGGAATGGAAAGTGGAATGGAACGTGGAATGGAATGTGGAATGGAATGTAATGTAATGTGGAATGGAACGTGGAATGGAACGTGGAATGGAATGGAATGGAATGTAAAATGGAATCGAATTTAATGTGGAATTGAATGGTATGGTATGTGGAATGGAATGGAATGGATTGAAATGTGGAATGGAATGGAATGTGAAATGTAATGGAATGTGGAATGGAATGGAATGGACTCTAATTTAATGCAGAATTGAATTGAATAGAATGTAGAATGGAATGGAATGGAATGTCGAATGGAATGGAATGGAACGTGGAATGGAATGTGGAATGAAATGTGGAATGGAAAGTGGAATGGAATGGAAGGGAAAGTGTAATAGAATGGAATGGAATGGAATGAGGAATTCAATGTGGAATGGAATGTGAAATTGAACAGAATGGAATGTGAAATGAAATGGAATGGAATGTGGAATGGAATGGATCGGAATGTGGAATGAAATGGAATGGAAAGTGAAATAGAATGTGGAATGGAAAGTGGAATTGAATGTGGAACAGAACGTGGAATTGAAGGTGGAATTGAATCGAATGTATTCTGAAATGGAATGTGCAATGGAATGGTATGGAATGTGGAATGGAATGTTGAATGCAATGTGGAATGGAATGGAAAGAAACGTGGAATGAAATGTGGAATGGAACGTGGAAAGGAACGTGGAATTGAATAGGGAATTGAATGGAACAGATTGTGGAATGTAATGTGGAATGGAATCCTATGGAATATGGAATGGAATGTGGAAAGCAATGTGGAATGGAATGGAATGGAATGTGGAATGGAATGTGGAATGGAGCATGGAATGGAACGTGGAATGGAATGCATTGGAATGTGGAATGGAACGTGGGATGAAATGGAATGGAATGTGTAAAGGAATGTTGAATGCAGTGTGAAATGGAATGGAAAATGGAATGCAATGTGGAATGGAATGGAATGTTTAGATGGAATGGTATGGAATGTGGAATAGAATACGGTCTGTAATGGAATGCAATGTGGAATGGAATGCGGAACTTATTGGAATGGAACGTGGAATGGAATGTGGAATGGAACGTGGAATGAAAAATGGAATAGAATAGAATGGATTCTGTAATGGAAGGGAATGGAATGTGGAATGCAATGTGCAATGGAATGGAATGGAAAGGAGTGGAAAGTGTAAGGCAATGGAGTGGAATGTGGAGTGGAAAGAAATGGAACGTGGAAAGGAACGCGGAATGAAACGAGGAATGCAATGTGGAATGGAACGTGTAATGGAAAGTGGAATGGAATGGAATGGAATGGAATGTGGAATGGAAGGGAATGGAACATGGAATGCAACGTGAAATGGAAAGCAGAAAGCAACGTGGAGTGGAACTTGGAATGGAATGTGGAATGGAATTGAATGGAATGTGGAATGGAATGGAATAGAATGATGAATGGAATGGAATATATTGGAATTTGGAATGGAATGGAATGGAATGCAACATATAATGGAATGGAATGTGGAATGGAATGGAATGGAATGGAAAGTGGAATAGAAAGGAATGGAATGGAATGTGGAATGGAATGTCGAATTGAATGTGGAATGGAATGGAAAGGAATGTGGAATTGAATGGAATGGAAGGTAGGAGGTTTTGGAATGGAAACTGGAATGGAATGTGGAAAGGAACGTGGAATGGAGTGCACTGGAACTTGGAAGGGAACGTGGAATGGAATGCAATGGAATGTGGAATGGAATGCAATGGAATGTGGAACGGAACATGGAATGGAAGGTGGAATGGAAAGTGGAATTGAACGTGGAATGGAATGGAATGGAAGGTTGAATGGAATGTGGAATGGAATGTGGAATGGAACGTTCCATTCCACATTCCATTCCATTCCATTCCATGTTCCTTTCCTTTCCATTCCACACTCCATTCAATTGCATTCCACATTCCATTCCACATTCCATTCCATTACATTGCACAATCCTTTCCATTCCATTCCACATTACATTCCACATTCCATTCCACATTCCAGTCCATTGCAGCTCACATTCCATTCCATTCCATTCAACATTCCATTCCACATTCCATTCCTTTCCATTCCACATTCCATTCAATTCCATATTCCACTCCTTTCCATTGAATTCCACATTTCATTCCATTCCACGTTACATTCCCTTCCATTCCACATTCCATTCCATTCCATTCCATTCCACATTCCATTCCATTACATTCCACATTCCACTCCATTCTATTCCACGTTCCATTCCTAATTCCATTACACATTCCTTTCAATTCCATTCCACGTGTCATTACGTTCCGTTCCACCTTCCATTCCACTTGCCATTCCATTCATTTCCACATTCCATTCCATATTCCATTCCGTTCCATTCCACATATCATTCCATTCCATTCTCTTCCATTACACATTCCATTCTATTCCATTCCACATTCCATTCACTTCCATTCCCTTCCATTCCACATTCCATTCCATTCAATTCCACATTGCATTCCATTCCATTCCACGTTCCATTCCATTACATTCCACGTTCCATTGCATTCCGTTCCACATTCCATTCCATTCCATTCCACATTGCATTCCATTCCATTCCATTCCATTCCATTCCACATTCCATTCCATTCCATTCCACATTGCATTCCTTTCCATTCCATTCCACATTCCATTGAATTATACATTCTATTCCATTCCACATACTATTCCATTCCCTTCCACATTCCATTCCGCATACCATTAGACATTCCTTTCCATTCCATTCCACATTCCATTCCACATTTCTTTCCATACCATTCCACATTCCACACCATTCCATTCCACGTTCCATTCTGCATTCCATTACCTTACATTTCGCGTTTCATTACACATTCCATTCCATCACATTCCACATTCCATTCCACTTTCCATTACATTGCACTGCACATTCCATTCCACATTCCCTTCCAGATTCCATTCCATTCTATTCCACATTCCATTCCAAGCATTAGACAGTCCATTCCACATTCCATTTCATTTCATTCCACATTCCATTACACATTCCATTCCAATCCATTCCACATTCCATTCGATTGCATCAATATTCCATTCCATTTCATTCCACATTCCATTCTGCATTCCACTCCATTCCATTCCACATACCATGCCATTCCATTCCACATTCTATTCCATTGAATTCCACATTCCATTCCATTACATTCCACATTCCATTCCATTACATTCCACATTCGATTCCATTCAATTCCACGTTCCGTTCTATTCCATTCCAAGTTCCATTCCATTTCACCTTCCATTCCATTCCATCTTCCATTCCATTCCATTCCAAGTTCCATTTCACATTCCATTCCATTCCATTACACATTCCATTCCATTCAATTCCACATTGCATTCCACATTCCATTCCCATTCCATTCCATTCCATTCCATATTCCATTCCAAGCATTCCACATTCCATCCCACATACCACTCCATACCATTCCACATTCCATTCCACATTCCTTTGCATTCCATTCCACATTCCATGTCACTGCATTTAACATTCCATTCTTTTCCATTGCACATTCAATTCCACATTCAATTTCTTTCCATTCCACATTCCATTCCACATTCCATTCCATTTCATTGCACGTTCCATTCCACATTCCATTCCATTCCATTCCACATTTCATTCAATTCCATTCACTTTCCATTCCACATTCCATTCCATTCCACAAACCTTTGCATTCCATTGCACATTCCATTCCAAATTCCATTATATTCCTTTCCACATTCCATTCCAATGCAGTTCACATTCCATTCTATTCCATTCCACATTCCATTCCATTCCATTCCACATTCCATACCATTTCGTATTCCATTCCATTCCACATTCAATTCCAATCCACGTTCCATTACACATTCCATTCTATTCCATTCCACATTCCATACCTTTCCACATTCCTTTCAATTCCATTCCGCATTCCATTCCATTCCATTTCAAATTGCATTCCATTCCATTCCATTCCACATTCCATTTCACATTCCATTCCCTTCCATTACACATTCCATTCCATTCAATTCCACATTGCATTCCACATTCCATTCCCATTCCATTCCATTCCATTCCATATTCGATTCCAAGCATTCCACATTCCATTCCACATACCATTCCATACCGTTCCACATTCGATTCCACATTTCTTTGCATTTCATTCCACATTCCATTTCACTGCATTTAACATTCCATTCCTTTCCATTGCACACTCAATTCCACATTCCATTTCTTTCCATTCCACATTCCATTCCACATTCCATTCCATCTCATTCCACGTTCCATTCCACATTCCATTCCATTCCATTCCGCATTTCATTCAATTCCATTCACTTTCCATTCCACATTCCATTCCATTCCACAATCCTTTGCATTCCATTGCACATTCCATTCCAAATTCCATTACATTCCTTTCCACATTCCAATCCAATGCAGTTCACATTCCATTCTATTCCATTCCACATTCCATTCCATTCCATTCCACATTGCATACCATTTCGTATTCCATTCCATTCCATTCCATTCCACGTTCAATTCCAATCCACGTTCCATTACACATTCCATTCTATTCCATTCCACATTCCATACCTTTCCACATTCCTTTCCATTCCATTCCACATTCCATTCCATTCCATTTCAAATTGCATTCCATTCCATTCCATTCTATTCCATTCCATTCCATTCCGCATTTAATTCCACATTCCATTCCTTTCCATTCCGCATTCCATTGTACGTTACATTTCACGTTCCATTCCACGTTAAATTGCACGTTCCATTCCACGTTCCATTCCATTCCATTCAACATTCCTTTCCATTCAATTCCACAATCCATTCCATTCCATTCCATTCCATTCCATTCCACGTAGAATTCCACAATCCATTCCAGGTTCCCTTCCATTCCATTCCAAATTCCATTGCACATTCCATTCCATTCCATTGCATTCCACATTCCATTCCATTCCATTCCACATTTCATTTCAAATTCCATTCCATTGCTTTCCATTCCTTTCCAAATGCCATTGAACATTCCATTCCATTCAGTACAATTCCACATTCCAATCCACATTCCATTACATATCATTCCACATTCCATTCCACATTCCGTTGCATTCCATTCCATTCCATTCCACTGCATTCCATTCCACATTCCATTCCACAGTCCATTCCATTCCATTCCTTTCCATTCCATTCCATTCCATTCCACGTTACATTCCAGATTCCATTCCATTCCATTCTACATTCCATTCCATTGCACATTCCATTCCACCTTCCATGCCAAGTTCCATTCCACGTTCCATTCCACGTTCCATTCCACGTTCCATTCCATTCCATTCCACATTCCATTCCATTAAATTCCACATTCCATTCCATTCCATTATTCTGTCCATTCCTTTCCAGATTCCATTCCATTCCATTTCTCATTCTACTCCATTCCATTCCACATTCCGTTCCATTCCATTCCACGTTCCATTCCATTCCATTCCACTTTCCATTCCACATTCCATTCCATTCCATTCCACGTTCCATTCCAAATTAGATTCCATTCCACTCCACATTCCATTTCTTTCCATTCCACATACTTTTCCACAATCCATTCCACGCCACTCCTTTCGACATTGCATCCCATTCTCTTTCCTTCCATTCCACATTCCATTCCGTTACATTCTGCCTTCCCTTGCATTCCATTCCACATTCGATTCCACATTCATTTCCAAGTTCCATTACACGATACATTCCACTTTCCATTCCACTTTCCACTGTACGTTCCATTCAGTGTTCCATTCCAAATTTCATTCCATTCCATTTCAAATTCCATTCCATTCCATTCCATTAAATTCCACATTAAATTCCATTGCATTCCATTGCCCATTCCATTCCATTCCAAATTCCATTCCACATTCCATTCACTTCCATTCCACATTGCATTCCTTTCCACATTAGATTCCACATTCCATTCCTCATTGCATTCCATTCCTTTTTGCATTTCATTACATTCCTTATTCCATTCCACATTCGATTCCACATTCCATTCCATTCCATTCCATTCCACATACAATTACATTCCATTCCACATTCCATTAAATTCAACACCCTTCCATTCCAAATTCCATTCCTTTCCATTCCACATTCCATTCCATTCCATTGCACATTCCATTCCACTCCATTCCACATTCCAGTTCCATTCCATTCCACATTCCATTCCATTCCATTGCACATTCCATTTCATTGCATTCCACATTCCATTCCATTCCATTCCACATTCCATTCCATTCCATTCCACATTCCATTCCATTCCATCCCACATTCCATTCCATTCCATTCCACACTGCATTCCATTCCATTCCTTTCCACATTCCATTCAACAATCCATTCCATTCCATGCCACAATCCATTCCATTCCGTTCCAAATTCGACTCCAATCCAAATTCCATTGCACATTCCATTCCACTCCGTTCAATTCTCTTTTCCATTCCATTCCACTCCATTTCATTCCAAGTTCCACTCCACGTTCCATTCCATATTCCATTCTGTTCCATTCCATTCCATTCCACATTCCACTCCACATTCCATTCCATTCCATTTCACATTCCATTCCATTCCATTCCACATTCCATTCCATTCAATTCCATTGCATTCCACATTCCATTCCGTTCCATTCCATTCCACATTGCATTCCATTGCATTCCACATTCTATTCCATTCCATTCCACATTCTATTTCACATCCCTTTCCATTCCATTCCACGTTCCATTCCACATTCAATTCCATTCCATTCCACATTTCATTCCATTCCAATCCATTCAAGTCCACATTCCATTCCATTCCATTCCATTACACTTTCGATTCCATTACGTTACACATTCCATTACACATTCATTCTATTCCATTCCACTTTCCATTCCACATTCCATTCCACATTCCATCACATTCCATTCCGCATTCCATTCCATTCCATTACACATTCCATTCCCTTCTTTTTCTTTCCATTTCTGTCCATTCCATTTCATACTCCATTCCACATTACCTTCCATTCCACTCCACGTTCCATTCCGCATTCCATTCCTTTCCATTCCACATTCCATTCCATTCCATTTCAAATTCTATTCCATTCCATTCCACATTCCAATCCATTCGATTCCACATACCATTCCATTCCATTCCATTCCACATTCTATTCCATTCTATTAAATATTCTATTCCACATTCCATTCCATTGCACATTCCATTCGTCAATCCATTCCATTCCACATTGTATTCCATATTCCTTTCCATTCCAATCCCTATTCCATTCCATTCCATTACATATTCTATTCCACTTTCCATTCCAGTGCTTTCCACATTCCATTCCACAATCCTCTCCATTACATTTCACATTGCTTTCCACATTCCATTCCATTCCCTTCCACATTCCAGTAAACATTACATACCATTCCTTTCCACATTGCATTGCACAGTCCATTGCAATCCATTCCACATTGCAATCCACATTCCTTTCCATTCCATTCCACATTCCATTGCATTCCATTTCACATTCCATTCCACTTTCCTTTCTATTACATTCCGCTTTCCGTTCCACATTCCATTCCATTCCACTCCTCATTCAATTCCACGTTCCACTCCACCTTCAATTCCATGTTCCATTCCACATTCCATTCCACGTTCTATTCCAATCCATTCCATATTCCATACCATTCCATTCCACATTCCATTCATTTCCATTCCACATTCCATTCCACATTCCATTCTGTTTCATTTCACATTCTATTCCACATTCCATTCCATTCCATTCCATATTCATTTCCATTCCATTCCACATTCCATTCAATTCCATTCTACACTCCATTCCACATTCCATTCCATTCCATTGCACAACCCTTTCCATTCCATTCCACATTACATTCCACATTCCATTCCACATACCATCCGAATACATTGCACATTCCATTCCATTGTAGTTCACATTCCATTCCATTCCATTCAACATTCCATTCCACATTCCATTCCTTTGCATTCCACATTCCGTTCCATTCCATATTCCATTCCATTCCATTGCATTCCACATTTCTTTCCATTTCATGTTCCGTTCCAAATTCCATTCCATTCCATTCCACATTCCATTCCATTCCATTCCACAGTACATTCCATTCCATTCAATTCCAGTCCGTATTCCATTCCATTCCACATTCCATTCCACATTCCATTCCATTCCATTCCACATTCCATTCCATTCCCTTCCATTCCGCTTTCCATTCCATTGCATTCCATTCCACACACCTTTCCCCATTCCATTCCATTCCACATTCCATTCCATTCCCTTCCACATTCCATTCCATTCCATTCTGCATTCCATTCCACATTCCTTTCCACATTCCTTTCCACATTCCATTCCACTTTCCATTCCAAGTTCCATTCCACATTCCAATCCACGTTCCGTTCCATTCCACTCGATGTTCCATTACACATTCAATTCTGCAACATTCCACTTTCCATTCCACAGTCCATTCCATTTCATTCCACATTCCAGTCCACATAACATTCTTTTCCATACCACATTCCATTACACATTTCATTCCATTCCATCCCACATTCCATTCCACGTTCCATTCCATTCCATTCCACATTCCATTCCAAATTGCATTCCGCGTTCAATTTCACCTTCCATTAGACGTTCCATTCCACGTTCCATTTCACATTTCATTCCATTCCATTTCATATACCATTCCACGTTCCATTCCATTCCATTCCACATTCAATTCCACGTTCCATTCAATTCCATTCCACGATCCATTCCATTCCATCCCACATTCCCTTCCACATTCCATTCCATTCCATTCTGCATTTCATTCCACATTCCATTCCACTTTCCATTCCATATTCCACTCCACGTTCCATTCGATGTTCCATTCCACGTTCCATTCCATTCCATTCCAAGTTCCATTCCTCAATCCATTCACATTCCATTCCGTTATATTACACATTCTATTCCACATTCCATTCCACGTTCCATTCCACGATCCATTCCATTCCTTTCCACATTCGTTTCCATGTTCCATTCCTTTCCATTCCACAATCCATTCCGCCTTCCATTCCAATACAATCCACATTCCATTCCAGTACAATCCACCTTGCCCTCCATTTCATTCCATTCCATTCCTCATTCGATTTCACATTACATTCCATTGCATTTCACGTTCGATTCCATTATATTCCACTTTCCATTCCATTCTTTTCCATTGCATTCCTCATTCCATTTCACGTTCCGTTGCATTCCATTCCACGTTCTATTCCATTCCATTCAACGTTCCATTCCTCCTTCCATTCCATTCCACATTCCATTCCATATTACATTGCATTCCATTCCACATTCTATTCCATTCCATTCCCTTCCATTCCATTAAACATTCCATTTCATTCCACTGCATATTCCTTTCCATTCCATTCCACATTCCACTCCATTCCATTCTCGATCCATTCCATCTTGCATTCCATTCCATTCCACATTCCATTCCAATTCATACCACATTCCATTCCACATTCCTTTCCATTCCATTCCACGTTCTATTCCACATTCCATTCCACATTCCATTCCATTCCACTCCATTCCATTCCATTCCACATTCCATTCCACATTCTGTTCTACATTCCATTCCACATTCCATTCCATTCCTCTCCATTCCATTTCATTCCACGTTCCATTCCACATTCCATTTCACGTTCCATTCCATATTCCATTCCATTCCATTCCACTTTCCGTTCCACATTCCATTCCACATTCCGTTCCATTACCTTCCATTACATTACATTCCATTGCACATTCTATTCCATTCCACATTACATTTCACTAATTTCCAGATTCCATTCCATTCCTTTCCACATTCCATTCCATTGCATTCCATTGTATTCCATTCTATTGCACCTTGCATTCCAGTTTCCATGCCACATTCTATTCCACATTCCTTTCCATCTCATTTCATTCCGCATTCCATTCCACATTCCAACCCATTATATTCCAAATTACTTTCCATCCCATTCCACACTCCATTCCACATTCCATTCCACTACATTCCAAATTCCATTCCACATTCCACATCATACCATTCCACAGTCCATTCCTTTCTATTCCACTTTCCATTACACATTCCATTCCATTCCACATTCCATTCCATATTCCATTCCACATTCCATTCCATTCCACATTCCATTCCATTACATTGCATTCCACATTCCATTCCATTCCATTCCAAATTCCACTCCATTCAATTACACATTCCATTCCACATAAAATTCCATTCTATTCAAGTTGAATTACACAATCCTTTCCACATTCCATTCCATTCCATTCCATTGCACTTTCAATTCCATTCCATTCTATTTGAATCCCCTTTCTATTGCATTCCTTTCCACATTCCATTGCATTGCATTCCACATTCCATTCCATTCCATTCCACCTTCCATTCCGTTCGCTTTCAATTCCATTCCATTCCTCATTCCATTCCATTCCATTCCTCATTCCATTCCATTCCATTCCATATTACATTCTCTTCGATTCCACATTCCATTCCATTCCATTCCATTCCACATTCCTTTCCATTCCATTCCTTATTCTATTCCACATTCCTTTCCATTCCATTCCACATTCCATTCCATTCATCATTCCACTCCGCTCCATTCCATTGCGTTCCACATTGCATTCCATTCCATTCCATTCCACATTCCATTCCATTCCATTCCATTCCACATTCCATTCCATTCCACATTCTATTTCCCATTCCATTCTGCATTCCATTCCACATTCAATTCTATTCCATTCCACATTAAATTCCAAACCATTGCCCATTAAATTCTATTTCCATTTCACTTTCCATTCAACTCCATTCCACATTATATTGCATTCCATTCCACATTCCATTGCATTCCACTACGAATTGCATTCCATTCCATTCCACATTACATTCCATGACGTTGCATTGCATTCCATATTCCATTCCATTTGGTTCCACATTTGATTCCCATCCATTCCCCATTGCATTCCACATTCGATTCCGTTCCATTCCACTTTGCTTTCCACATCCCATTGCACATTCCGTTCCATTCCACGTTGCGTTCCACATTCCATTTCCCATTACATTCCATTCCATTCCACATTCCATTCCATTCTATTCCATTCCATTGTAGTTCACATTCCATTCCATTCCATACAACATTCCATTCCACATTCCATTCCTTTGCATTCCACATTTCGTTCCATTCCATATTCCATTCCATTCCATTGCATTCCACATTTCATTCCATTTCATGTTCCGTTCCAAATTCCATTCCATTCCATTCCATTCCACAGTACATTCCATTCCACTCAATTCCAGTCCGCATTCCATTCCATTCCACATTCCATTCCACATTCCATTCCATTCCATTCCACATTCCATTCCATTCCCTTCCATTCCGCTTTCCATTCCATTGCATTCCATTCCACACTCCTTTCCCCATTCCATTCCATTCCACATTCCATTCCATTCCCTTCCACATTCCATTCCATTCCATTCTGCATTCCATTCCACATTCCTTTCCACATTCCTTTCCACGTTCCATTCCACGTTCCATTCCAAGTTCCATTCCACGTTCCAATCCACGTTCCTTTCCATTCCACTCGACGTTCCATTACACATTCAATTCTGCAACATTCCACTTTCCATTCCACGGTCCATTCCATTTCATTCCACATTCCAGTCCACATAACATTCTATTCCATACCACATTCCATTACACATTTCATTCCATTCCATCCCACATTCCATTCCACGTTCCATTGCATTCCATTCCACATTCCATTCCAAATTGCATTCCGCGTTCCATTTCACCTTCCATTAGACGTTCCATTCCACGTTCCATTTCACATTTCTTTCCATTTCATTTCATATACCATTCCACGTTCCATTCCATTCCATTCCACATTCAATTCCACGTTCCATTCAATTCCATTCCACCTTCCTTTCCGTTCCATTGCAAATTCCATTCCTTTCCATTTCACATTCCATTCCATTCCATTACATTCCACATTCCATTCTATTCCATTCCACAATCCATTCAATTCCATTTCATTCTATTCCACATTCCATTACACTTTCCATTCCACATTACATTACATTCCTTTTCACATTCCATTCCACTCCACTCAATTCCACATTCTATTCCATTGCATTCAACATTCCATTCCACATTCCCTTCCAAATTCCAATCCACATTCCATTGCATTCCATTCCACAATCCATTCCATTCCATTCCATTGCATTCCACATTCCATTCCAAATTCCATTCCTCATTCCATTCCATTCCATTCCACATTCCTTTCCATTCCATTCCATTGCATTCCACATTCCCTTCCATATCATTGCATTCCACATTCCATTCCATTCCATTGCATTCCACGTTCTATTCCATTCTAATCCACATTCCATTCAATTCCACATTCCATTCCCCATTCCACTCCATTCCATTCCACATTCCATACCATTCCACTCCTCCATCCATTCCATTCCATTCCATATTCCATTCCATTCCGTTCCACATTCCATTCCAATTCTTTCCACTGCATGCCACATTCCATTCCATTCCATTCAATTCCATATTCCTTTCCATTCCATTCCACTTTCCGTTCCATCCCATTCCACTTTCCGTTCCATCCCATTCCACTTTCCATTCCACTTTCAATTACATTGCATTCCACATTGCATTCCCATTCCATTCCAATCCATTTCACATTCCATTCCAAGCATTCCACATTCCATTCCACATACCATTCCATTACGTTCCACATTCCATTGCACATTCCGTTGCATTCCATTCCACATTCCGTTTCATTGCATTCCACATTCCATTCCTTTCCATTCCACATTCAATTCCACTTTCCATTTCTTTCCATTCCACATTCCATTCCATTTCATTCCACGTTCCATTCCACATTCCATTCCATTCTGTTCCACATTCCATTCCACATTTCACTCCGCATTGCAGTCCATTCCATTCCACATTCCATTCCACATTACTTTCCACGTTCCATTCCACATTTCATTACACATTGCAGTCCGTTCCATTTCACATTAAATTCCACATTACTTTCCACATTCCATACCACATTCCATACCATTCCGCATTCCATTCCATTCCATTTCACATTCCATTCCATTATATTCCACGTTCCGTTCCACATTCAATTCAACGTTCCATTCCACATTCCGTTCCATAATCATTTCCACATTCCATTGCATTCCATTCCTCGTTCCATTCCATTCCATTCCACATTCCATTCCGTTTCATTTCACATTCCATTCTCTTCCATTCCAAATTCATTTCCACATTCCATTCCACATTCCATTCCACATTCCGTTCCATTCCATTCCACATTCAATTCCACATTCCTTTCCGTTCCATTCCACATTCCATTCCATTCCATTCCACATTCCATTCCACGTTCCATTACCCATTCCATTCCATTACATTCCACTTTCCTTTCCACCTTCCAATCAACATTCCATTCCATGTTCCATTCCATTCCATTCCACGTTCCATTCCAGATTCCATTCCAAATTGCATTCCATTCCATTCCATTCCACATTCCATTCCATTCCATTCCAAATTCCATTCCATTCCATTCCATTCCACATTCCATTCCACGTCCCGTTCCATTCCATTCCCAATTCCATTCCACGTTCCATTCCAGATTCCATTCCACTTTGTATTCCATTCCACATTCCATTTCACTCCATTTCATTGCATTCCACATTGCATTGCACTCCGTTCCATTCCATTCCAATGTATTCCATATTCCGTTCCAGTTTCCATTGCATGTTCCGTTCCACATTCCATTCCATTCCACATTCCATTCCTCTTCCCATTCCATTCCATTCCACATTCCATTCCATTCCATTCCCTTACATTCCACATTCCATTCCATTCCATTTTACATTCCATTCCATTCCATTCCACGTTCCATTCCATTCCATTCCATTCCATTCCACATTCGATTCCATTCCATTCCATTTCACATTCCATTCCCCATTCCATTCCAATACACATTCCATTCCACATTCCATCACATTCCATTCCTTTCCAGTCCACATTCCAATCCATTCCATTCCATTCCAGATACCATTCCATTCCATTCCACATTCCTTTCAATTGCACTCTAAACTCCATTCCACATCTCATTCCATTCCATTCCACATTCCATTCCATTCTATTTCCTTCCATTCCACATTACATTCCACATTCCATTCCACATTAAATTCCATTCCACTCCACATTCCATTCCATTCCATTCCACATTCCTTTCCATTCCATTGCCTTGCATTCCATATACCATTCCATTCCATTCCACATGCCTTTCCTGTCCAATCCACATTGCAATACACTTTCAATTCCATTCCATTCCACTTTCCATTCCACATTCCATTGCACATTACATTCCATTCCACCTTCCATTCCACATTCCATTCCCCATTCCATTCCATTGCATTCCGCTCCATTCCATTTAATTTCACAGTCCATTCCATTCCATTCCATTTCACTTTCCATTCCATTGCCTTCCCCATTCCGTTCCATTGAACATTCCATTCCGCATTCCATTCCACATTGCATTCCATCCCCCGTTCAATTCCACATCTCATTCCACATTCCTTTCCATTCCATTTCACATTCAATTCTATATTCCATTCCATTGCATTCCTCATTCGATTCTACATTCCACATTCCATTCCATATCATTCCACATTCCATTCCAATTTCCATTCCATTCCATTCCACGTTCCCTTCCACTTTTCATTCCATTCCATTCCACATTCCATTCCATTGCATTCCACTTTCCATTTCAGTACATTCCACGTTCTATTCCACGTTCCATTCCAACTTCCATTCCATTTTTTCCTTTCCAGATTCCATTCCATTCCATTACACGTTCCTTTCTACATTTCATTCCATTCCATTACACATTCCATTCCACATTCCATTTCATTCCATTCCACATTCCATTCCACATTCCTTTCCATTCCATTCCACTTTCCATTCCATTCCATTCCGTTCCACATTCCATTCTGCATTCCATTCCTTTCCATTCAACTTTCCATTCCACATTCCATTCCATTCCTTTGAATTCCATATTACACTGCACATTCAATTCCTTTCCATTGCAGTCCACATTGCACTCCATTGCATTACAATCCACATTCCGTTCCATTCCATTCCACATTCCCTTCCATTCCACATTCCATTCCACATACCATTCCATTCCATTTCACATTCCGTTCCATTCCATGGCATTATATTCCATTCCATTCCATTTCACATTCCATTACACATTCCATTTGAACTTCTATTCCAGATTCCATTCTACATTCCATTCCATTCCAAATTCCATTCAATTCAATTCTACATTCCATTCTACATTTCATTCCTTTCCATTCCACATTGCATTCAACATTCCATTCCACTTTTCGTTCCTCATACCATTCCATTTTATTCCGAATTCCAAACTTTATTCCATCCTATTCCATTACACATTCCATTCTACTTTCCATTGCATTCCATTCCGCATTCCTTTCCTTTTGATTCCATTCCAAATTCCGTTCCATTACATTACATTCCACTTCAAATTCCATTCTATTCCACTTTCCATTCTACATTCCATTCCATTCCCCATTCCATTCTACATTCCATTCTACATTCTATTCCATTCCATTCCATTAAACATTCCGTTCTACATTCCATTCCATTCCATTCCACTTACCTTTCCACATGCCATTCCATTCCGTTCCACATTCCATTCCATTTCAAATTCCATTCTACATTCCATTACATTCCCTTCCACATTCCATTCCACATTCCCATCCATTGCATTCTATTCCATTCCACATTCCAATCCATTCCATTCCACGTTCCATTCCAAGTTCCATTCCATGTTCCCTTTCAATTCCATTCTATTCCACATTCCATTCCATTCCATTACACATTCCATTCCACATTCCATTCCGAATTCCATTCTATTCCTTTCCATTCCTCATTGTATTCCATTCCATTCCAAGTTCCATTCAACGTTCCTTTCCATTACATTCCATATTCCATTCCACAATCCATTCATCTTTCCATTTTATTCCATTCCCTTCCACATTCCTTTCCTTTCCATTGCACGTTCTATTCCAAATTCCACTCCATTCCATTCCACATTCTATTGCATTCCACATTCCATTCCATTCCATTCCATTCATCATTCAATTTCATTCCATTCCAGTTTCCATTCCGTTCCATTCCACTTTCCATTCCACGTTCCATTCCAAGTTCCTTTCCACATTCCACACTACATTACATACAATTTCATTCCATTGCATTCCTCATTACTTTCCACATTTCATTAAATTACATTCAATTCCATATCCCATTCCATTCCATTCTACATTCAATTCCACATTCCATTCCACATTCCATTATACATTCCATTACACATTCCATTGCACATTCCATTCCACATTGCATGCCATTCAATTCCATTCCACATTCCATTGCATTCCATTCCATTCTACTTTCCATTCCATTCCATTCAATTCCACGTCCCATTCCACATTCCATTCCTTGCCATTCCACGTTCCACTCCATTCCATTGCACATTCCATTCCATTCCATTCCATTCCAGTCCAAATTCCAATCCATTCTATTCAATTCCACATTCCATTCCACTTACCATTCCACATTCCATTCCATTCCATACGGCATTCCATTCCATTCCATTCCATTTCATTCCACATTCCACTCCATTCCATTCCATTCCACTTTCCACTGCATTCCATTCCAATCCACGTTCCATTCCACATTGCATTCCATGCCATTCCACATTTCATTCCTTTCCATTGCACATTCCATTCCATTCCATTCCATTCCAGTCTACATTCCATTCCATTCCATTCGACATTACATTCCATTGCATTCCACATTCCATTCCATCCCTTTCCACTTTCAACTCCTTTCCATTCCACATTCCATTACACATTCCATTCCCTTACATTCCACATTCCTTTCTATTCCAGTCTATCCAATTCCATTCCATTCCACATTCCATCACATTCCATTCCACCTTCCATTCCAACCCATTCCACATTCCATTCCACTTTCCATTCTATTCCATTTCAAATTCCATTCCACTTTCCATTCTATTCCATTGCACTTACCTTTCCATTCCACTCCATTCTATTCCATTCCATACCGTTCCATTCCACTTCATTCCACATTGCAAGCATTCCATTCCATAAGGTTTTCCATTCCACGTTCCCTTCCATTCCACTTCACATTCTATTCCATTCCATAACATTCCACACTCCATTGCATATTCCATTCCATTCCATTCCACATTCCATTCCACATTCCATTCTATTTCATTCTATATTCCTTTCTATTCCATTACATTCCATTGCATTCCATTCCATTCCACTTTCCATTCCATACCATTCAATTCCACATTCAGTTCCATTGCCTTGCATTCCAGAATCGATGCCATTGCATTCCAAATTCCATTCCATTCCATCCCGGATTCCATTGCACATTCCATTCCATTCCAGTCCACATTCAATTACATTCCATTCCACACTCAAATCCATTCCATTCCAAATTCCTTTCCATTCCATTCCATTTCATTCTGAATTCCATTCCATTCTGCATTCCATTCCATTCCATTCCACATTCCATTCCAAGTTCCATTTCACTTTCCACTCCATTCCAGTACACAATCCTTTCCATTCCATTCGACCTTCTAATCCATTTCATCCGATTCCATTAAACAATCCATTCCACATTCCATTCCCCGTTTCATTACACATTCCATTCCATTCCATTCCACATTCCATTCCATGACATTGCATTCCATTCCACATTCCATTACACTTTCCTAAGCATTCCATTCCACATTCCATTCAACTGCGATTTCCATGCAATTCCATTCCATTACAATCCGCATTTCATTCCACATTCCATTCAATTCCATTCCACATTCCATTCCATTCCATTCCATTCCACACTCCATTCCACATTCAGTTCCGGGCCATTCCATTCTTTTCCACATTCAATTCCACATTCCTTTCCATTCCATTCCACATTCCATTCCATTGTATTCCACATTCCATTCCATTCCCTTCCATTCCATTCTGCATTCCAACCCATATTCCATTCAATTCCATCCCACATTCCATTCCATTCCATTCCACTTTCCATTCCACATTCCATTCCTTTCCATTGCACATTCCATTGCATATCATTCCACATTGAATTCCGCATTCCATTCCAATCCACGTCACATTCGATTGCACATTCCATTCCATTCCACATTCAATTCCACATTCCATTACACTCCATTCCAAGTTCCATTCCACATTGTATTCCACATTCCATTGCATTCCATTCCACATTCAATTCCATTCCATTCCATTCCACTCCATTAGACATTCCATTCCACATTCTATTCCTTTCCATTCCACATTACTTTCCACATTCCATTCCACTCCATTAGACTTTCCATTCCACATTCAATTCCATTCCATTGCACATTCCATTCCACATTCCATTCCACATTCCATTCCATTCCATACCAGTCCATTCCATTTTCCTTTCCTTTCCATTCCTTTCCACTTTCCCTTCCATTCCATTCAACTTTCCATTCCACATTCCATTCCAAGCTCCATTACACGTTCCATTTCACATTCCATTGCATTCCATTCCTCATTCCAATCCACATTCAATTTCATTCAATTCTCCCTTTCATTCCATCCCTCATTGCATTCCACATTCAATTTCATTCAATTCCACATTTCATTCCATTCCATTCCAACTTCAATTACATTCCAATCCACGTTCCAAGCCATTCCATTCCATGTTCCATTCCATTCCATTCAACGTTGCATTCCATATTCCATTCCAATCCACATTCCAATCAATTCCATTCCATATTCCATTCTATTCCATTCCACTTTCCTTTGGAATTCAACGGAATGTGTAATGGAAAGGAAGGGAATATGGAAAGAAATGGAACATTATGAAATGTGGAATGGAATTGCATGTTGTGGAATGGAAAGTGGGATGGAGTGGAATGAAATGTGGAATAGAGTGGAATGAAACATGCAATGGAAAGTGAAATGGATTGTAGAATGGGACATGGAATGGAATGTGGAATGGAAAATTATGGGATGTGGAATTGAATGGAATGGAATGTGTAATGGAATGGAATGGAATGTGGAATGGAACGAAATGGAAATTTGAAAGGAATGTGGAATGGAATGGAACTGAATGTGGAATGGAATGGAAAGGAATGTGGAAAGGAATGGAATGGATTGTGGAATGCAATGTCGAATGCAATGTGGAACGGAATGGAGTGAAATGGAATGTGCAATGGAATGGAATGCAATGTGGAATGGGAGAGAATAGTATGGAATGCGGAATGGAATGCAATGGAATGGGGAATGGAATGTGGAATGGAATGTGGAATGCAAAGTGGAATGGAATGGATTGTAATGCAATGTGGAATGGAATGTGGAATGCAATGAAATTGAACGTGGAATGGAATGTAATGGAATGTGGAACAGAATGGATCATGGAATGGAATGGAATGCAATGTGGATTGGAATGGAATGGAATGTGGAATGGAATGTGAAATGGAATGTATAATCGAATGTGGAATGGAATGTGGAATGGAATGTGAAATGGAATGTATAATCGAATGTGGAATGAAATGAAAAGTATCGTGGAATGAAATGAAAAGGATCATGGAATGGAATGAAATGGAACATGGAATGGAAAGGAATGGGAAGTGGAATGGAATGTGGAATGGAACTTGGAACGGAATGTGCAGTGTAATGCGGAATGGAAAGTGGAATGGAATGTAATGTAATGTGGAATGGATCGTAGAATGGAATGGAATGGAACGTGTAATGGAATGTGTATTGGAATGTGGAATGCAACATGGAATGCAATGTGGAATGGAATGCAATGCAACGTGGAATGGAACTTGGAAAGGAATGTGGACAGGAACGTGGAATGTAACTTGGAATGGAAAGAATTGAATGTGGAATGAAATAAAATGTAATGGAATGTGGAATGGAACGGAATGGAAAGAGGACTGGAATCTGTAATGGAATTGTGGAATGGAACGTGAAATGGAATGGAATGGAATGTGGAGCAGAACGTGGAATGGAATGGAATGGAACACATAATGGATCATGTAATGCAACGTGGAATGGAATGGAATGGAACATGGAAAGGAATGTGGAATGGAATGCGGAAGGATTATAATATGGAAAGGAATAGAATGAAAGTTGGAATGGATTGGAATGGAATGGGGAATTTAATGCCAAGGAATATATAACGGAATGTCGAATGCAATGCGAAATGGAAAGCGGAATGAAATGTGGAATGGAACAGAATGGAACATGGAATGGAATGGAATGGAAGGTGGAATGGAAAGTGGAATGGAACGTGGAATTGAATGTCGGATGGAATGGAATGGAATGTGGAATGGAATGTGGAATGGATTGTGGAATGGTCTGTGTAATGGAATGGAATGGAATGTGGAATGGAATGTGGAATGGAATGCAGTGGAATGGGGAATGGAATGTAGAATGGAATGTGGAATGGGAAGGAATGGAATGAGAATGAACTGTGGCATGGAAAGTTGAATGCAATAGATTGGAATGTGGAAAAGAATGTAGAAATGAATTGAAAGTAGCGTGGAATGGAAAGTCTAATGGAAAGTGAATGGAACGTGGAATGGAATGTGGAATGAAATGGAATTGAATGTGGAATCGAATGGATTGGAATGTGTAATGGAATGTGAAATGGAATGTGGAATGGAATTTTGAATGGAAAGGAATGGATTGCGGAATGGAACATGGAATGGAATGTGGAATGGAATGTGGAATGGAATGGAATTGAATGTGCAATGGAATGGACTTTAAAGCGGAAAGGAATGTGGAAGGGAGTGCAATACAATGTGGAATGTAACGCAATGGATTGTGGAATAGAATGTGGAATGGAATGTGAAAAGCAATGGAATGGAATGTGTAATGGAATGTGGAATGGAGTGTGAAATGGAATGAGAAATGTAACGGAAGGAAATGTGGAATGGAAAGTGGAATGGAGTGTGGAGTGGAATGTGGAATGGAACAGAATGGAATGTCGAGTGGAATGTGGTATGGAATGTGGAATGGAATGTGGAATGGAAAGTGGAATGGATTGGAATGGAACGCTAAATTAAATGGAATGGAATATGGAATTGATCGTGGAATGGAATGGAATGGAACATGGAATGGAATGTGGAATGTAAAGTGGAATGCAATGTAATGCAACGTGGAATGGAATGTGGAATGGAATGTGGAAAAGATTGGAAAGTGGAAATGAATGGAATAGAATGGGGAATGGAAGGGAATGGAAGGTGAAATGGAATGTGGATTGGAATGTGTAACGAAATGGAATGAAACGTGGAATGGTATGGAATGGAAAGTGGAATGAAATGTGGAATGGAAAGTGGAATGGAATGTCGCATGCAATGGAATGCAATGTTGAATGCAATGGAAGGGAATGTGGAATGGATTTTGGAGTGGAATGGAATGGAATGAAATGTGGAATGGAATGTAAAATGGAATGTGTAAAGGAATGTGGAATGGAATGTGGAGTGGAATGGATTGGAAAGAAATGTGGAATGGAATGTAGAATGGAACGGAATGGAATGTGAAATGGAATGTGAAATAGAATGTGGAATGGAATGTGGAATGCAATATAGAATGGTGTGGAATGGAATATGGAATTGAATGTAATGGAATATGGAATGGAATGTGGAATGAGATGGAATTGAATGTCGAATGGAATGGAATGGATTTAAGAATAGAATGTTTAAAGGAATGTGGAAAGCAATGTGGAATGGAATGGAATGGAATGTGGAGTGGAATGTCGAATGGAATGGAATGCAATGCGGAATGGAATGTGAAATGGAATGTGGAAAGGAATGTAATGTAACGTGGAATTGTATGCAATGGAATTTGGAATGCAATCGAATGGAATGTGGAATGGAATGGAATGCAATTGAAAGGAATGTGGAATGGAATGGAATGTGGAAAGGAATGGAATGGAATGTGGAAAGGCAAGGAATGTAATGTGGAATTGAAGTTGGAATGGAATGGAATGGAATGTGGTAAGGAATGTGAAAAGGAGTGGACTGGAAAGTGGAATGGAACATGGAATGGAATGGAATGGAATGTGGAATGGAATGGAATGAAACGTGGAATGAAACATAGAATGGATCGTAAAATGGAAAGTGGTATGCAATATGAAATGGAATTTGTACTGGAAAGTGGAATTGAAGATGTAATGGAATGGAATGGAATGTGGAATGGAATGGAATGAAACGTGGAAGGAAACGTGGACTGTAATGGAATGTGGAATGGAATGTGCAACGGAATGGAATGGTATGTGGAATGCAATGTGGAATAGAATGAAGAATAGAATTGACAGGAAGGTGGAATGGAAAGTGGATTGGAATGGAAAACCATGTGGAACCGAATGGGGTGGAATGTGGAATGGAAAGTGGAAACGAATTTGGAATGGATTGGAATATAATGTGGAATGGAACGTGGAATGGAATGTGCAATGGAGTGAAACGGAACGTGGAATGGAACGTGGAAAGGAACGTGAAATGGAATGCAAAGGAAAGGATAATGGAATGTAGAACGGAAAGTGGAATGTAATGGAATGGAATGGAATGTGAAATGGGATGTGGAATGGAATGTGAATTGGTACGTGGAATGCAATGTGGAATGGAATGTGGAATGGAATGGAATGGAATGTGGAATGGAATGGAATGGAATGGGGAATGGAATGGGCAATGGAATGGAATGGAATTTGCAAAGGAATGTGGAATGGAATGTACAAAGGAATGTGGAATGTAATGTGGAGCGGAATTCAATGGTACGTCAAATGAAATGTGGAATATAATGTGGAATGGAAAGTTTAAACTAATGTCAAATGAAGTGGAATGGAACGTGGAATGGAATGGAATGGGACGTGAAATGGAATTTGGAATGGAACGTGGGAAGGAAGGTGGAATGGAATGGAAGGGCATGTGGAATGTAATATGGAAAGAAATGTGGGATGGAATCTGAAATGGAATGGAATGGAATGGAATTGAAAGGAATGCAATGTGGAATGGAATGTGTAATGGAAGGTGGAATGGAATGTGGAATGGAATGGAAAGGAACGGGGAATGGAACGTGGAATATTACGTGGAATGGAACGTGGAATGGAATGAGGAATGGAATGGAAAGGAATGTGGAATGGAATGTGGAATAGAAAGTGAAATGCAATGTGGAATGGAATGGAATGGAACTTCGAACGGAACGTGGAATGGAATGGAATGGAACATGGAATGGAATGTGGAATGGAATGTAATGAAATGTGGAATGGAACGTGTAATGGAACATGGAATGGAATGTGGAATGGAATGGAATGGAATGTGCAATGAAATGTAGAATGGAATGTGAAATTTAATGTAATGGAATGTTGAACAGAATGTGGAAAGGAATGTGTAATGGAATGGAACGGAATGTGGAATGGATGGAATGGAATGTGGAATGCAATGTGAAAGGGAATATTGCATGTAACGTCAAATGGAATGGAAATGACTTTGGAATAGAACGTGGACTGAAATGGAAAGTGAAGGGGAATGGAACGTGGAATGGAACGTGGAATGGAAAGGAATGGAACCTTAAATGGAATGTGGAAAAGAAAGTGGAAAGGAATGGAATGGAATCTGGAATGGAATGTGAAGTGGAACGTGGAATGGAATGGAATAGAATGTGGAATGGAATGGAATGGAATGTGGAAAGGAATGTGGAAAGGAATGTGGAATGGAATGTGGCATGCAATGAGGAATGGAATGTGGAATGAATGTGCAATGGAACGGAATGGAATGTGAAATGTAATGTGGAATGCAAAGGAATGAAATGTGGAATGGAATGGAATGGAATATGGAATGGAAAGTGGAATGGACTGTTGAATGAAATGTGGAAGGGAATGTGTAAAGGAATGTGGAATGGAATGGAATGGAATGTGAAATGGAATGGAATGGAATGTGGAATGGAATGTGAAATGGAATGAGGAATGGAATGTGGAATGAATGTGGAATGGAACGGAATGGAATGTGAAATGTAATGTGGAATGCAAAGGAATGAAATGTGGAATGGAATGGAATGGAATATGGAATGGAAAGTGGAATGGAGTGTTGAACGAAATGTGGAAGGGAATGTGTAAAGGAATGTGGAATGGAATGGAATGGAATGTGAAATGGAATGGAATGGAATGTGGAATGGAATGTCGAATATAATGGAATGTGGAATGGAATGGAACGGAATGCAATAAATGAATGGAGTGGAATGTGGAATGGAATGGAATGGAATGTGCAATGGAATGGAATGTGGAATGGAATGACATGGAATGGAATGTGGAATGGAATGGAGTAGAATACAGTAGAATGGAATGTGGAATGGAATAGAATGTGGAATGGAATGAAAAGGAGTGGAATGAAATGGAATGGAATATGGATAGGAATGGAATGGAATGGAGTGGAATGTGAAATGGAATAGAATGGAATGTGGAATGCAATAGAATGTGGAATGGAATGGAATGGAATGGGGAATGTTATGGAATGGAACATGGAATAGATTAGAATGGAAATTGGAATGCAATGGAAAGGAATGTGGAATGGAATGGAATGGAAAGTCCAATGGAATGTGGAATGGAATGGAATTGAATGTGGAACGCAACGTGGAATGGAATGGAAAGGAAGGTGAAATGGAAAGAAATGGAATGTGGAATGGGAAGTGGAATGGATTGCGCAACGGAAAGTGTAATGGAATGTGGAATGAAATTTGCAGTGGAATGTGGAATGGAATGTGGAGTGGATTGTGGAATGGAAAGTGGAATGGAAAGTTGAATGGAAAGTCGAATGGAATGGAACAGAATGCGGAATGGAACGTGGAATAGAACGTGGAATGGAACATGGAAAGGAATGTAGAATGTAATGTGGAAGGGAAAGTGGTATGCAATGGAATGGAATGTGGATTGGAATGTGGAATGGAAGGTGGAATGGAAGATGGAATGGAAGGTGGAATGGAAGATGGAATGGAACATGGAATGGAAAGTGGAATGGGATGTGCAATGGAATGTGGAATGGAAAGTGGAATGGAGAGAAATGGAACGTGGAATGGAACGTGGAATGAAACGGAATGGAAAGTGGAATGGAACGTGGGAGAGAACATGGAAAGGAATGTGGAATGGAACATGGAATGGAATGTGGAATGTAATGTGGAAGGTAATGTGGCATGGAATGTAATGTAATGGAATGGAATGTGGAATGGAAAGTGCAATGATTCCTTTAATTGAACATGGAATGGATCGTGGAATGGAACTGGAAGGGAATGTGGAATGTGGAATGGAATATGGAATGGAACGTGAAATTGAATGCATTCGAATGTTGAATGGAACGTGGAATGGAATGGAATGGAATGTGCAATGGAATGTGGAATGGAATGGAATGGAATATGGAATGGAATGAAATGGAATGTGGAGTGGAAAGGCAAGGATCATGGAATGCGACGTGGAATGGAACATGGAATTCAACGTGGAATGGAGAGTGCAATGGAATGTCGAATCGAATGGAATGGAATGTGAAATGGAATGGAAAGGAAAGTGGAATGGAAAGGAATGGAATGTGGAATGGAATGTAGAATGGAAAGTGGAATAGAATGGAATGGAACGTGGAATGGAATGTGGAATGGAATGGAATGGAATGTGGAATTGAATGGAATGGAATGTGGAATGGAATGTGGAATGGAATGGAATGGAATGTGGAATTGAATGGAATGGAACGTGGAATGGAATGTGGAATGGAATGGAATGGAACGTGGAATTTAATGGACTGGAACATGGAATGGAATGTGGAATGGAATGGAACTTGGAATGCAACATGGAATGGAAAGTGGAATGGATGATGGTATGGAACGTGGAATGCAATGGAATGGAATGTGGAATGGAATGGAAAGGAATGTGGAAAGGAAAGGAATGCAACCTGGAATGGGACGTGGAATGGAACATGGAATGCGACGAGGAATGGAAAGGAATGCAACATGGAATGGGACGTGGAAAGGAACATGGAATGCAACATGGAATGGAAAGTGGAATGGAATAGAATGGAATGAAATGCGGAATGCAATGGAATGAAAGGTGGAATGGAATGGAATGGAAAGCGGAATAGAAGGGAATGGATTGGAAAGGGAAATATAATGTGGAACGGAATGTGAAATGGAATGTGGAATGGAATGTGGAACGGAATGAATTGGCACGTGGATGGAATGGAATGTAATGAGGAATGAAATGAAATGGAATGGAATGGAACATGGAATGGAACGTGGAATGGAGCATGGAATGGAACGTGTAATGGAATGTGGTATGAAAAGTGGAATGGAATGGAATGGAATGTGGAATGTAATGTGGAAATGAATGCAATGGAATGAGAACGGAATGTGGAATGGAATGGAATGTGGAATAGAATGTTGAATGGAATGGGGAATGGAATGTGGAAAGCAACGGAATAGAATGAGGAACGTAAAGTTGAATGGACTGTGGAACGGAACGTGGAATGGAATTTGGAATGGTATGTGGAGTGGAATGGAATGGAATGTGGAATGGAATGGAATGGAATGTGGAATAGAATAGAATGGAAGTAAACGTGCAATGGAATGTGGAATGGAATGTGGAATGCAATGGAAAGGAATGTGGTATGCAATTGAACTTGGAATGGAATAGAATGGAATGTGGATTGGAATGGGATGGAATGGAACGTGGAATGGAAAGGAATGGAATGGAATGGAATGGAATATGGAATGCAATAGTATGGAATGTGAAATCGAATGGAATGGAATGTGGAATGCAATGGAATGTAATGGTATGTGTAATTGAATGGAAAGGAATGGACATTTGAATGCAATGGAATGGAATGTAAAGTGGAATTGAAAGCAAATGAATGGGGAAAGGAATGTGGAATGGAAAGTGGAATGGAACGTGGAAAGGAATGGAATGGAATGTGGAATGGAATTGAACCTGGAAGGGAATGGATGGAATGTGGATTGGAATGGAATGGAATGGAATGTGGAATGGAATGTTGAATGGAATGGAATGGAATGTGGAATGGAATGGAATGGAATGTGGAATGGAATGGAATGGAATGGAAAGTGAAATGGAATTTGGAATGGAATGTGGAGAGGAATGAAATGCACTGTGGAATGGAATGGAATGGAATGTGGAATGGAATGGAATGGAATTCAAAGTGAAATGGAATTTGCGATGGAATGTGGAAGGGAATGAAATGGAATGTGGAATGGAATAGAATGGAATGTGGAACGGAAAGTGGATTCCAAAGGAACATGGAATGGAATGTGGAAAGAAATTTGTAGTGGAATGTGGAATGGAATGTGAAATGTAATGTGGAATGGAATATGGAATGAAATGTAGTATGGAATGCCTAATGGAAAGGAATGGAATGTCCAAAGGAATGTGGAATGGAAGGGATTTGAATGCGGAACGGAATCTGGAATGGAATGGACAGGAATGTGAAATGGAAAGAAATGGAACGTGGAATGGAATGTGGAATGGAATGGAATGGAATTGAATATGAAATGGAATGGATTGGAATGTGGAATGGAATGTGCAAAGGAATGCAATATAGTGGAATGTGGATTGGAATGTGGAATGGAATGGAATGGAATGTGGAATGGAATGGGTTGCAATGTGGAATGGAATGTGGAATGGAATGGAATGGAATGGAATGGAAAGTGGAATGGAATGGATTGGAATGAGTAATGGAATGGGAATGGAATGGAATGCATTGTGGAATGGAATGGAATGGAATGTGGAATGGAATTGAATGGAACGTGGAATTGAATGTAATGGAAAGCAATGGAACGTGGAATTGAATGGAATTGAACGGGGAGTGGAATATGTAATGGAATATGGAATGGAATGGAATCGAGTGGAATGTGGAAAGGAATGGAATGCAATGTGGAATAGAATAGAATGGAAGTGAATGTGCAATGGAATGTGGAATGGAATGTGGAATGCAATGGAATGCAATGTGGAATGGAATTGAACTTGGATAAGAATGGAATGGAATGTGGATTGGAATGGGGATTGGAATGGAATGAAATGGAGTGTGGATTGGAACGGAATGGAATGGAATGTGGAAGGGAATGGAATGGAATGGAAAGTGGAATGGAATTTGGAATGGAATGTGCAATAGAGTGAAATGGAATGAGGAATGGAGGAAAATGGAATGTGAAAAGGAAAGTGGAATGGAATATGGAATGAAATGTAGGATGCAATTTGGAATGGAACAGAAAGGAATGTGGAATGGAATGTGGAATGGAATGTGGAATGAAACGTGGAATGGAACGTGGAAAGGAATGGAATGGAAAGTGGAATGAAATGTGGAATGGAATGGAATAGAATGTGGAATGGAATCTGCAATGGAATGTGGAATGGAATGGAAAGGAATGTGGAATGGAAGGTGGAGTTGAATGGAAAGAAATGTGGAATGGAATGCAATGGAATGTGCAATGGAATGTGGAATGGAATGGAATGTGGAAAGAAATGAGGAATGGAATGGAATGTGGAATGGAATGTGAAATGGAAAGGAATGTAATGTGGAACGGAATGTGGAATTGAATGTGGAATGGAATGGAATGGAAAGTGGAAAGGAATGTGGAATGGAATGGAACGGATAGTGGAATGGAATTTAATGGAATGTGGAATATAATGAAATGGAATGGAATGGAATGTGAATGGAATAGAATGGAAAGTGGAATGCAATGGAATGGAATGAAATGAGGAATGGAATGGAACGGAATATGGAATGCAATACAGTGGAATGAAATGAGGATCTGAAATGAATGGAATGTGGAATGGAATGGAATGGAATGTGCACTGGAATGGAAGAGAAAGTGGAATGGAATGTGGAATGGAATTCACTGGAATATGGAATGAAATGGAATGGAACGTGGAAAAGAATGTGGAATTGAATGTGGAATGGAAAGTGGAATGGAATGGAATGGAATGTGGATTAAAGCGGAATGGGATGGAATGCAATGTGGAATGGAATTGAATAGAATGTGGAGTGCATTGGAATGGAGTGAAATGTGGAATTGAATGGAATGGAAAGTGGAATGGAATAGAATGGAATGTGGAATGGAATGGAATGGAATGTGCAGTGGAATGTGGAATGGAATGTGGAATGGCATGTTGAATGCAATGTAGAATGGAATGCAATGGAAAGTTGACAGTAATGGAATGGAATATGGAATAGAATGGTATTGAATGGAACGTGGAACGGAATGGAATGGAATGTGGAATGGAATTCAATGGAATGTGGAATGAAATGGAATGGAACGTGGAATAGAATGTGGAATTGAATGTGGAATGGAAAGTGGAATTGAATGGAAGGGAATGTGGAATAAAGTGGAATGGGATGGAATGCAATGTGGAATGAAATGGAATGGAATGTGGAATGCAATGGAATGGAGTGAAATGTGGAAATGAATGGAATGGAAAGTGGAATGGAAAGTGGAATGGAACGTGGAATGGAATGGAAAGGAACGTGGAATAGATTCGAATGGAACGTGGAATGTAATATGGAATGGAATGCGGAATGTGACGTGGAACGGAAGGGAATGCAACTTGGAATGCAATGTGGAAGAATGTGGAATGGAATGGATTGGAATGTGAAATGGAATGAATTGGAAAGTGGAATGGAATGGAATGGAATGTGGAATGGATCGTGTAATGGAATGGAATGGAATGAGCAACGGAATGGAAAGGAATGTGTAATGGAATGGAAGGGAATGGAAAGGAAAATGAAATAGAATGTGGAACGGAATGTGAAATGGAAAGTGGAATGGAATGTGTAACGGAATGAAATGGAAACTGAAATGGAATGAAATGGAACGTGGAGTGGAATGGAATGGAACATGGAATGGAATGTGGAATGGAATGTGGAATGGACTGTGGAATGGAATGTGGAAGGGAATGGAGTTGAATGTGGAATGGAATGTGGAATGGATTGGAATAGAATGCGAAATGGAATGTGGTTTGGATCTTGGAATGGAAGGTGCAATACAAAGTGGAATGGAATGGAATGGAATGTGGAATGGAAAGTGGAAAGGAATATAGAATGGAACGGAATGAAATGTGGAATGGAATGTGGAATGGAATGCGGAATGGAACGTGGAATGGAATGGAATGGAACGTGGAAAGTGATGGAATGGAATGTGGAATGGAACTTGGAGTGGAATGGAACGGAACATGGAATGGAACATGGAATGGAACACGGAATGGAATGTGAAATGTAATGTGGAATGGAATGTGGAATGGAAAGGAATGGAAAGTGTGGTGGAACGTGGAATGGAATGGAATGGAAAGTGGAATGGAACGTGGAAAGGATCATGGAATGGAAAGAGGAATGGAATGTGGAATGCAATGTTGAATGGAATGGAATGGAATGTGGTATGAAATGTGGAATGGAATGGAATGTGGAATGGAATGTGGAATGAAATGCATTGGAATGAGAATGGAATGTGGAATGCAATGGAATGGAATATGGAAGGGAATGTGGAATGGAATGGATTGGAATGCGAAATGGATTGTGGAATGGAATGTGGAATGAAACGTGGAATGGAACGTGGAATTGATTTGAATGGAACTTCGTATAGAATGTGGAATGTAATGGAAGGTAATGTGGAATGAAATGTGGAGTGTAATGGAATAGAATGTGGAACGGAATGGAATGGAATGTGGAACGGAATGTGGAATGGAATGGAATGTAATGAAGAATGGAATGTGGAATGGAATGTGGAAGGGAAAGTGGAATGGAATAGAATGGAATGTGGAATGGAACATGGCAGGAAATCGAATGGAACGTGGAATGCAAAGTGGAATGGAATGTGGAATGGAATGTGAAATGGAACGCAATGGAATGTGGAATGGAATGTGGAATTCAGTGTGGAATGGAATGGAATGGAACAAGGAATGGAACATGGAATGTAATGGAATGGAATGTGGAATGAAATTTGGAATGGAACATGGAATGGAAAGTGGATTTGAATGGGGAAAGGAATGTGGAATATAAAGTAGAATGCAATGTGAAATGGAATGTTGAATGGAAAAGAATGGAATGTGGAAAGTAATGGAATGGAAAGCGGAATGGAATGGAATGGAATGAGGAATGGAATGTTATGCAATGGAAGGGAATGTGGAATGGAAGTTGGAATGGAACGTGGAATGGAGTGGAAAGGAAAGTCAAATGGAACGTGGAATGGAAGGTGGAATGAAACGTGGAAGGGAATGGAATAGCAGGTGGAATGGAAGTTGGAATGGAATGTGGAATGGAATGGAGTGGAAAGTGGAAAGGGATGTAATCGAATATGGAATGGAATGGAGTGGAAAGTGGAAAGGGATGTAATCGAATATGGAATGGAATGCAGAAGGGAATGGACTGGAAAGTGGAATGGAAATAGGAAAGAAAGGAATGGAATGTGGAAGGGAACGTGGAATCGAATATGGAATGTAATGTGGAAAGGAATAGAATGGAATGTGGAACGAAATGTGTAATGTAGTGGAATGGAAAGTCGAAGGGAATGTGGAAAGGAATGTGGAAAGTTATGTGGAATGGAATGTAGAATGGAATAGAATGGAATGTGGAAGGGAATGTGGAATGGAATGCAGAAAGTAATGTGGAAAGCCTTGGAATGTATTGTGGAATGGAATGTGGAATGCAATGTGGAATGGAACGGAATGGAATGTGGAATGGAATCTGGAATGGAAAGGAATGGACTGAGGAAGGGAATGTGGAATGGAATGTGGAATATAATGTGGAATAGAAGGCAAAGGATAGTGGAATGGGACGTGGAATGAAATGGAATGGAATGTCTAATGGAATGTGGGAAGGAATGGAATGGAATGTGGAATCCAATGTGCAATAGAATGTGGAATTGAATGGAATGGAATTTTGAATTGAGTATCGAATAGAATGGAATGTGGAAGGGAATATAGAATGGGATGTGTAATGGGATGTGGAATGGAATGTGGAATGTAACGTGGAACTGAAAGTGGTATGGAATGGAATTTAATGTGGTATGGAATGTGGAATGGAATGGAATGGATTGTGGACAGTTATGTGGAATAGAATGTGGAAAGGAATGCACAAAGGAACGTGTTATGGAACAGAGTGGAATGTGGAATGAAATCTGGAATGGAATGTGGAATGGGATGTGGAATAGAATGGAATGGAATGTGGAATGGAACGTGGAATGGAATGGAATGAAACGTGGAATGGAACGTGCAATGGAACGTGGAATGAAATGTGGAATGGAATATGCAATGGAATGTGGAAAGGAAAGTGGAATGGAATGGAATGGAAAGTGGAATGGAACGTGGAATGGAATGTAAAGGAATGTGGAAAGGATTGTGGGAAGGAATTTCAAATGGATCATGGAATGCAATGGAAAGGAACATGGAATGGAATGTGGAAAGGAATGTGGACTGGAACGTGGAATGGAATGGAAAGGAATGTGGAATGTATGGGGAATGGAATGGATTGGAATGTGGAATGGAATGTGGAAAGGAATGTGTTATGGAATGTGGAATAGAAAGGAATGTAATGTGGAATGGAACATGAAATGGAATTTTAAATGGTATGGAATGGAATGTGGAATGGAATGTGGAATGGAATTGAATGGAATGTTGAGTAGAATGTGGAAAGGAATGGAATGGAAAGAGGAATGGAATGAATGCAATGGTAAGTAATACGGCATGAAATGGAAAGGAAAATGGAATGCAACGTAGAATGGAATAGTATGGAATGTGGAATGGAATGTGGAATGGAATGTGGAATGGATCGTGGACTACAACGTCGAATGGAATGGAAAGAAATGTGGAATGGAGTTGAATGGAATATGGAATTGAATGTGGAGAGGAATGGAATGGAATCTGGAATAGAATGTGGAATGCAATGCGGAATGGAATGGAATGGAATGCTATGGAATGTGGAATGGAATGGAATGCAATGTGGAATGGAATGGAATGGAATCGAACATGGAATGGAACGTGGAATAGAATGTGGAAAGTGGAATTTAATGTGGAATTTAACGTGGAATGGACAGGAATGGAATGGAAGGGAATGTGGAATGTAAAGTGGAATGATATGTAGAAAGCAGTGGAATGGAATGTGGAATGGAATGGAATGGAAGGAAATGTGGAATAGAATGGAATGGAATGGAATGGAATGCGGAATGGAATGTGGAATGGAATGTGGAATGGAATGTGGAATGGAATGTGGTAAGAAATGTGGAATAGAATGGAATTTAATGTTCAAAGAAAAGTGGAATGGAATGGATTGGAATGTGGAATGGAATGTGGAATGGACTTTAATGGAATGTGGAATGGAAAGTGGAATGGAATGTGGAATGGATTGTGCAATGGAATGTGGAATGGAACGGGATGGAAGGCGGAAAGGAATGTGGAATGGAGTGTGGAATGGAAGTTGGAATGGAATTCAATGGAATTTACAGTGGAACAAAGAATGGAAAGTGGAATGGAATGGATTGGAATGGATCATGGAATAGAATGTGGAATGGAACGTGAAATGGAATGGAATGGAACGTAGAATGGAACCTGGAATGGAACATGGAAAAGAATGTGGAACTCAAAGTGGCATGGAATGTGGAATGGAAAGTGCAATGGAATGGAATGGAATGTAGAATGAAATGTGGAAAATTTGTAATGTGGAAAGAATGCAATGGAATGCGGAATGGAAGGGAAAGGAAAGTGAAAGGGAATGTAGATTGGAATATGGAAGGGAATGGAATGGAACGTGGAATGGAATGGAATGGAACGTGGAAAGAAATGTGGAATGGAACGTGGAATGGAATGTCAGTTGGAATGGAATGCAACGTTGAATGCAATGGAATGGAGTGTGGAATGGAATCGAATGGAATGTGGAATGGAATGTGGAATGGAATGTGGAGTGGAATGGAAAGGAATGGGGAATGGACGGTGGAATGGAATCTATTGAAATGTGGAATGGAATGTGGATTAGAATGCAATGGAACGGAATTTATTGTGGAAAGGAATGTGGAATGGAATGTGGAATGGAAAATTGTAATGGAACGGAATGGAATGTGGAATGCAATGTGGAATGAAATGTGCAATGGGACGTGGAATGCAATGGAATGGAATGTAGAATGGAACTTGTAATGGTATGGAATAAAAAGCGCAATGGAATGTGGAATGGAACCTGGAAATGAAGGTGGAATGGAAGGTGGAATGGAACATGGAAGGGAATGTGTAATGGAATGTGGAATGGAAGGCGGAATAGAACGTGGGAGGGAATGTGGAATGAAAAGTGGAATGGAACGTGGAATGGAATGGAATGAAACGTGGAATGGAATGGGATGGAATGTGAAATGGAATGCAATGGAATGTGGAATGGAATGGAATGGAATGCGGAATGGGATGGAATGGAATATGGAAAGGAATGGAATGGAACATGGAATGGAATGTGGAATGGAATGTGGAAGGAAATGGAAAGGAATGTGGAATAGAATGGTATGGAATGTGGAATACAAGGGAATGGAATGGAATTGAATGCAGAATGGAATGGAATGGAATGTGTAATGCAATGGAATGGAATGGAATGAGGAATTGAATGAAATGGAATGTGGAATGGAATGCAATAGAATGTGGAATGCAATGGAAGGGAACATGGAATAGAATGTGGAATGGAATATGGAATGGAATGTGGAATGTAATTGAATGGAATGTGGAATAAAGTGGAATGGAATGTGGAATAAAGTGGAATGGAATGTGGAACAGAATGGAATGGAACGAAATGTGGAATAGAACAGAATGCAATGGAATGGGATACGGAAAGTAATGGAATGGAATGTGGAAAGCAATATAATGGAATGGAATGTGAAATTGAATGGAGTGGAATGTGGAATGTTAAGGAATGGAATGTGGAAGGGAATGGAATGGAAAGTAAAAGGGAATGTGGAATGGTATTTGGAATGGAATGGAATGGAATGGAATGTGAAATGGAATGGAAAGGAATATGGAATAGAATGGAATGTAATGGAATGTGGAATGGAATGTAATGGATTGTGGAATAGAATGGAATGGAATGGAATGAGAAATGGAATGTGGAATGGAATGAGGAATGTAATGGAATAGAATGTGGAATGGAATGGAATGGAATGTGAAACGGAATGTAACGTGGAATGGAATGGATTGAGAAATGGAAAGTGGAATGGAATGTGGAATGTAATGGAATGGAATGTGGAATGGAATGGAATGGAATGTGAAACGGAATGTAACGTGGAATGAAATGGAATGGAATGAGGATTGGAATTCATCGGAACGTGTAATGGAATGGAATGGAAAATGAATTGGAATTTGGAATGGAATGAGAAATGGAATGTGGAATGGAATGTGGAGTGGAAAGTGGAATGGATTGTGGAAAGGAATGTGGAATGGAACGGAATGGAATATGGAATGGAATGTGCAATGGAGTGTGGAATGGAAAGTGGAATGGATCGGCATGGAAAGAGTAATTGAATGTGGAATGGAATATGGAATTGAATGTTGAATGGAGTGTGGAATGGAATGTGGAATGGAACGGAATGGAGTGTGGGAAAAAGTGTCGAATGGAACGGAATGGAATTTGGAATGGAATGTAGAATGGAACGTAAAATGGAGTAGAATTGAATGTAGAATTGAACATGCAATGGAATGTAATGAGACATCGAATGGAAAGTGGAATGGAACGTGGAATAGAATACAATGCAACATGAAATGGAACGTGGAATTGAATGTGTAAAGGAATGGAATGGAATGTGGAATTGAATGTGTAAAGGAATGGAATGGAATGTGGAATGGAACGGAATAGGGGATGGAAACGAATGGAATGTGAAATGGAATGGGGAATGGGATGTGAAATGGAAACAGGAATTGAATGTGGAATGGAATGGATGTAACGTGGAAAGAAATGGAATGGAATGAGGAATGGAACGTGGACAGCAACGTGGAATGGAAGGTGTAATTGAATGAAATGCTATGTGGAATGGAGAGGAATGCAATGTGGAATCAAATGTGGAATGTAATGGAATGGAATATGGAATGGAATGAGGAACGGAATGTGGAATGGAATGGAATGGAATGTGGAAAGGAATGGAATGGAATGTGGAATGGAATGGAATGGAGCGTGGAATTGAATGGAATGGAATGAAATGCAAAATGCAATGTGGAATGGAAAGTGGAATGGCATGAAATGGAACATAGAATGGAATAGAATGGAATGTGGAAAGGAATGGAATGGAACATGGAAGGGAAGGTGGAACGGAACGTGGAATGGAGTGTGGAATGGAATGTGGAATGGAAAGGAATGCAATGTGGAATGGAATGTGGAATGGAATTTAAAGGAATGTTCAAAGGAATATGGAAGAGAATGTGGAAGGGAATGTGGAATGGAACGCAATAGAACGTGTAATTGAATGTCAAATGGAAAGTGGAATGCAACGTGGAAAGGAATGGAATGGAAATTGGAATGGAATGTGGAATGGAACGTGGAATGGAATATGAAATGGAACGTGGAATGGAATGTGAAATGGAACGTGGAATGGAAGGTAAAATGGAATGAAATTGAACGTGGAATGTAACGTGGAATGGAATGTGGAATGCAATGGAATGGAATGTGGAATGGAATGATGAATGGAATGGAATGTGGAATGGAATGTGCAACTGAATGGAATGGAATGTGCTAAGGAATGTGGAATGGAATGTGGAAGGGAATGCAGTGGTATGTCAAATGGAATGCGCAATGGAATGTGAAATGGAAAGTGGAAAGAAATGTCAAATGGAATGGAATGGAACATGGAAAGGAATGGAATGGAACGTTGAATGGGTCATGGAATGGAACGCAGAAAGCTATGGGGAATGGAATGCAATGGAATGTGGAATGGAATGTGGAATGGAATGTGGAATGGAATCGAATAGAATGGAATGGAAAGGATTGTGGAATGGAATGTGAAATGGAATGTGAAATGGAATGTGAAAAGGAATGTGAAATGGAACGTGGAATAGAATTTAACATAATGGGGAATGGAAGGTGGAATTTAACTGAATGGACTTTGGAATGGAACGTAGAATAGAACGTTGAATGGAATGTGGAATGGAATGGAATGGAATGGACTGTGGAATCTAAAGTGGAAGGCAATGGAATGGAATGGGGAATGGAATGGAATGGAATGTGAAACAGAATGCAGAAAGGAAAGTGAAATGGAATGTAGAATGAAATGCGATGCAATGTGGAATGGAATGGTAAGGAATGAGTAATGGAATGTGGAACGGAATGTGGAATGGAATGGAATGAAATGTGGAATGGAATGGAATGGAAAGTGGAATGTAAAGTGGAATGGAATGGAATGGGATGGGGAATGGAATGGAATGGAATGTGAAATGCAATATGGAATGGAATGTAAAGTGGAATATGGAATGGAATGGAATGCAATGAGGAATGGAATCGAATAGAATGTGGAACGCAATACGGAACGGAATGTGGAATGGAATGTGGAATGGAATGTGGAAAGGAATGTGGAATGGAATGTGAAATGGAATGTGGAATTGAACGGAATGGAATGTGAAATTGAATGGAATGGAGTGTGGAAGGGAAGGTGGAATTGAATGGAATGCAATGTGGAATTAAATGTGGAATGGAAAGGAATGCAATGTGGAACGGAATGTGGAATGAAACGGAGAATGGAATAGAATGGAATGTGGAATTTAATGGAATGGAATGGTATGGAATGTTTAATGGAATGGAATGGAAAGTGGAATGGAATATGGAATGGAATGGAATGGAATGTGGAATGGAATGAAATGGAAGGTGGAATGGAATGCGGAATGGAATGTGGAATGGAATGGAATGAATTGTGGAATGAAATGTGTTTTGGAATGAAATGAAATGTGGAATGGAATGGACTGGAATATGGAATGGAATGTGGAATAGAATTTAATGGAAAGTGGAATGGAACGTGGAATGGAAGGGAATGGAATGGAATGGAATGTGGAATGGAATGGAATGGAATGTGGAATGGAATGTGGAATGGAATGGAATGAATTACGGAATGGAATGTTGTTTGGAATAGAATGGAATTTAGAATAGAATGGAATGGACTGCGGTATGGAATGTGGAATGGAATGTTGAATGGAATGTGGAATGGAATGAAATTGAAGGAATGTGGAATGGCATGTGAATTGGAATGCAATGGAATGTGGAATGGAAAGTGGAAAGAAATGCCATGGAAAGAGAATGGAATGTGGAATTGAAAGTGTAATGCAAATTGGAATGGACTGTGAAATGGATTGTGGAATGGAATGTGGAAAGGAATGTGGAATGGTATAGAATGGACTTTGGAATGGATTGTGGAATGGAATGGAATGCAATGTGGAATGGAATGTGGAACAGAATGTTGAATGGAAAGTGGAAAGGAATGGAGTGGAATGTGGAATGGAATGTGGAATGGAAAGTGGAATGCAATGTGGAATGGAACTGAATATAATGTGGAATCTAATGTGGAATGGAATGTGGAAGGGAAAGTGGAATAGAATGGAATGGAATGTGGAATGGATCGTGGAATGGAACATGGAATGGAACGTGGAATGTGCTGTTCAATGGAATATGGAACGCAAAGTTGAATGGAATGGAATGGAACGTGGAATTGAAAGGCAAAAGGAATGGAATGGAATGTGGAATTGAAGGGAGAATGCAACGTGGAAAGGAATGTGGAATGGAACGTGAAATCGAATGTGGAGTGGAATGCGGAAGGGAATTTGGAGTGGAATGGAATGGAATGGAATGGAATGTGGAATGGAACATGCAATGTATCGTGGAATTGAATGTGGAATGGAATGTGATATGGAATGTGGAATGGAACGTGGAATGGAATACGGAATGGAACGTGTAATTGAATGGAATGGAAAGTTGAGTGGAATGTAGAATGGAATGGAATGGAATGTGGAATGGAATGGAATGCAAAGTGAAATGGAATCTGGAAAGGAAAGTGGAATGGAATGGAATGGAATGTGCAATGGAACGTGGAATGAAATGTGCAACAGAATGTGGAATGGAATGGAATGTAATATGGAATGGAATGTGGAATGGAACGGAATGTAATGTGGAATGTAATGTGAAATGGAATGTGGAATGGAATGTGGACTAAAACGAGGAATGGAATGGAATGGAAGGTGGAATGGAACTTTGAATGGAATGTGGAATGCAACGTATAATGGAAAGTGGAATGGTATGTGGAATGGAATGGAAAGGAATCTGGTATGGAATGGGGAATGGAATGTGCAATGGAATGCGGAATGGAATGTGGATAGGATAGTGGAATGCAATGGAATGGAATGTGGACTGAAACAAGGAATGGAATGGAATGGAACGTGGAATGGAACATGGAATGGAACATTGAATGGAATGTGGAATGAAACGTGTAATGTAATGTGGAATGGAATGTTTAATGGAATGGAATGTAATCTGGAATGGAATATGGAATGGAATGTGGAATGGATTGTGGAATGGAATGGAATGGGATGTAGAATGAAATGTGGAATGGAATGTCTAATGGAATGTCGAGTGGAGTGTGGAATGGAATGTGGAATGGAACATGGGTTGGAACGTGGAATGGGATGTTCAATGGAATATGGAATGGAAAGTTGAATGGAATGGAATGGAACGTGGAATTGAACGTGGAAAGGAATGTAATGGAATGTGGAATGGATCGTAGAATGGAACACGGAAAGGAATGTGGAATGGAACGTGGAATGGAATGTGGAATGTAAGGTGGAAGGAAATGTGGACTGGAATGGAATGGAATGGAATGGAATGGAATGTGGAATGGAACGTGCAATGTATGGTGGAATTGAATGTGGAATGGAACGTGGAATGGAACGTGAAATGGAATGTGGAATGGAATGTGGAAGGGATTACGGAATGGAACGTGAAATTGAATGGAAAGGAATGTTGAATGGAACGTGGAATGGAATGGAATGGAATGTGGAATGGAATGTGGAATATAATGGAATGGGATGTGGAATGGATTCTGGAAAGGAAAGTGGAATGAAATGGAATGGAATGTGGAATGGAACGTGGAATAGAATGTGTAACGGAATATGGATTGGAATGGAATGGAATGTGGAATGCAATGTGGAAAGGAACGGAATGTAGTTTGGAATGGAATGTGGAATGGAATGTGGAAAGGAAAGTGGAATGTAATGCAATGGAATGTGGACTGAAACGAGAAATGGAATAGAATGGAAGGTGGAATGGGAGTTGGAATGGAACACGGAATGGAATGTGAAATGGAATTTATAATGGAATGTGGAAAGGAAAGTGGAATGTAATGCAAAGGAAGGTGGACTGAAATGAGGAATCGAATGGAATGGAAGGTGGAATGGAACCTGGAATGGAACGTGGATTGGAATGTAGAATGGAATGTGAAATGGAATGGAATAGAATCTGGAATGGAATGTGGAATGGAATATGGAATAGAATGTGGAATGGAATGGAATGGGATGTAGAATGAAATGTGGAATGGAATGTGGAATGGAAGGGAATGGGATGTAGAATGAAATGTGCAATTGAATGTGGAATGGAATGTGGAATGGAATGTCGAGTGGAGTGTGTAATTGAATGTGGAATGGAACGCAAGGGAATGTCGAATGGAATGTGTAATGGAATGTGGAAGGCAACTTGAAATGTAAGGGAATGGAATTTGGAATGGAACATGGAATGGAATTGAGTGGAACATGGAATGGGACGTGTAATGGAACGTGGAATGGAATGGAATGGAACGTGGAATGTAAAGTGGAATGGAATGTGGAATGGAATGGAATGGCATGTGATAAGGAATGAGGAATGGAATGGATAGGAAAATGGAATGGAATGGAATGGAACGTGGATTGGAATGTGGAATGGAATGGAATGGAATGGAAAATGGAATGGAATTGAATGGAATGTGGAATGGAATTGAATGGAATGTGGAATGGAATTGAATGGAATGTGGAATGAAATGGAAAGGAATGTGGAATGAAATTGAATGGAATGGAACGGAATCTGGAGTGGCATGTGGAATGGAATGGAATGGAATGTTGAATGGATTTTGGAATGGAATGGAATGGAATGTGGCATGGAATGAGGAATGGAATGGAATGGAATGTGGAAAGGAACGTGGAATTTTATGGAATGGAATGTGGAATGGAATGTTGAAAGGAAAGCAATAAAATGAGGAATGGAATGTTGAATGCAAAGGAATGGAATGTTAAATGGAATGGAGTGGAACATGGAAAAGAATGTCTAATGGAATGTGAAAGGGAATGTGGAATGGAATGGAATGGAATGAGGAGTGGAATGGAATGGAATGTGGAAAAGAATGGAATGGAGTGGAATGGAATGCGGAATTGAATGGGATGGAAAGTGGAATGCAATGGAATGCAATTGAATGTAGAATTCAATGGAATGGAATGTAGAAAGTAATAGAATAGAATGTGGAATTGTATGGAATGCAACATGGAATAGAATGTGGAATAGAATGCGGAATGGAATGTGGAAAGTAATTGAATGGAATGTGGAATGTAACAGAATGGAAATTGGAATAGAATGCAATGGAATGGAATGTGGAATAGAATGGAAGGCAATGGAACGGAATGCGGAATGGAATGGAATGGAATGTGGAATGCAACGGAATGGAATGAACTGTGGAATTAAATGGAATGGAATGTCTAATGGAATGGAATAGAATGTGAAATGGAATGGAATAGAGTGTGAAATGGAATAGAATAGAGTGTGAAATGGAATGGAATGGAAAGTGGATTAGAATGTGGAATGGCATGTGGAATGGAATGTGGAATGTAATGGAATGGAATGTGGAAAATAATGGAATGGAATGTGGAATGGAATGGAATGGAATGGAATGTGGAATAGAATGGAATGCAAAGGAATGGTACGTGGAATGGAATGGAATAGAATGTAGAATGAAATCTTGATTGGAATGTGGAATGGAATGTGGAATGAAATGTGGAATGGAAAGGAATGTAATGTGGAATGCAATGTGGAATGGAATGTGGAATGGAAAGTGGAAAGGAATGGAATGGAAAGTGGAATGGCACATGCATTGGAATGAAATGGAAAGTGGAGTGGACAGTGGAATGGAACGTGGAAGGAAACGTGGAATGGAATGTAATGTGGAATGGAATGGAATGTGGAATAGAATGTGAAGTGGAATGTGGAAAGGATAGTTGAATGGAATGTTGAATGCAATGGAAAGGAATGTGGAATGGAATGTGGAATGGAATCTGGAATGGAATGTGGAATGGAATGTCGAAGTGAACATGAAAGGGAATGGAATGTAATGTGGAATGGAATGTGGAATAGAATTTGGAATGGAATGTGGAATGTAAATGAATGTAATGTGGAATGCAATGTGTAATAGAATTTGGAAAGTAATGTGGAATGGAATTGAATGTGGAATGGAATGGATTGGAATGCGGAAAGAATTGTGGAAAGGAATGAAAAGGAATGTGGAATGGAAAGGAAAGGAATGTGGAATGGAATGTGGAAAGGAAAGGAATGGAATGTGGAATGGCATGTGGAAAAGAGGGTGGAATGGAACGTGGAATGCAAAGTAAAAATATGTGGAAAGAAATGTGGAAAGGAGTGTGGAATGGAATGGGGAATGGAATGGAAAGGAATGTGGAATGGAATGTGGAATGGAATGCACAATGGAATCGAGTGGATTGTGGAATGGAATTGAATAGAATTGTGTGGAATATGGAATGGAATGTGGAATGGAACGTGGAATGGAACGTGGAAACGAATTTGGAAAGCAATGGAATGGAAAGCAGAATGGAATGTGGAATGGAATGGAATGGAACATATAATGGACTGTGGGAAGCAATGGAATGGAATGTGGAATGGATTGTGGAATGGAACGTGGAAAAGATTTTGGATTGGAACGTGGAATGGAATGTGGAATGTAGTTGAATGGAATGTGGAATGGAATGGAATAGAATGTGGAATTGAATGGATTGGAATGGAACGTGGAATATATTTTGGAATGGAACGTGGAATGGAAAGTGGAATGTAGTTGAATGGAATGTGGAATGGAATGGAATGGAATGTGGAATTGAATGGAATGGAATGGAATGCGGAAAAGAATGGAATGGAATGGAATGGAATGCGGAATGCATTGAAATGTAATATGGAAACCATGTAATGGAATGGAATGTGAAAAGGAATGGAATGGAATGCAGCACGTACTGGAGTGGAATGTGGAATTGAATGGAATGGAAAGTGGAATGGAATGTGGAATGGAATGTGGAATAGAATGAATGGAATGTGGAATGGAATGGAATGGAATGTGGAATGGAATGGAATGGAATCTGGAATGGAATGGAATGGAATGGAATGTGGAATGGAATTCTATGGAATGCGGAATCGATTAGAATGGAATGTGGAATGCAATGTAATGTAATGGAATGTGAAATTAGATGGAATGGAATGTGGAATGCAATGGAATGGAATGTGGAAAGGAATGGAATGTGGAATGGAATGGAATGGAATGCTGAATAGCATGGAATGGAATGGAATGTGGAATGGAGAGTGGAATTGAATGTGGAATGCAATGGAATGGAATGTGGATTGGAATTCAATCGAATGTGGAATGGAATGGAATGGAATTTGAAAGGGATTGGAACTTGGATTGGAATGGAATGGAATGTGGATTGGAATGGAATGGAATGTGAAATGGAATGGAATGGAACGGAATGGAAATTGAAATAGAATGTGGAATGGACTGTGAAATGGAATGTGGAATGGAATGTGGAATGGAAAGTTGAATGGAATGAAATGGAACATGGAATGGAATGGAATGGATGGTAGAATGGAATGGAATGGAAAGTGGAATGGATCAAGGAATGGAACGTGGAATGGAATGTGGAGTGGAATGGAATGGAAAGTGGAATGGAATGTGGAATGGAATGTTGAGCAGAATGTGGAATGGAATGTGGAATGGAATGTGGAATGGAAAGGAATGTAATGTGAAGTGTAATGTGGAATGGAATGTTAAATGTTAAATGGAAAGGAATAGAATGCAATGTGGAATGGAACGTGGTATGTAATGGAATGAAACATGGATTGGAACGTGGAATGCATCATGGAATGTAAAGTGGAATGGAATGAAATGTGGAATGGACGTAATGGAATGTGGAATGGAATGTGGAATGGAATCTGGAATTGAATGTTGAATGGAATGGAAAGGAATGTGGAATGGAAGGTGGAATGGAATGTGGAAGGGAACATGGAATGCAATGCAATGGAATGTGGAATGGAACGTGGAAAAGAATGAGGAAGGGAACGTTGAATGCAATGCAATGGAATGTGTAATGGAATGTGGAATAGAATGTGAAATGGAATGTGCAGTGGAATGGAATGTGTAATGGAATATATTGGAATGTGGAAAGGAAAGTTGAATGGAATGCAATGGAATATGGCATGGAAAGGAATGGAATGTGGAATGCAATGTGGAATGTAATGTGGAATGAAACGGAATGGAATGTGGATTGCAATGTGGAATGGAGTGTGGAAAGGAATGAGGAATAGAAAGGAATTGAATGTGGAATGGAAAGGAATTGAATGAGGAATGGAATGTGGAATGCAATGAGCAATGGAATGTAATGCATTGTGGAATGGAAAGGAATGGAATAGTATGGAATATGGAATGTAGTGGAATGGAATGTGGAATGGAAAGTGGAAAGGAGCGTGGGAGGTAACGAGGAATGGAACATGGAATGGAAGGTGGAATGGAATGCAATGGAACGTGGAATGGAATGTGGAATGGAATGGAATGGTATGTGGAATGGATTGGAATGTGGAATGGAATGGAGTGGTATGTGGAATGGATTGGAATGTGGAATGGAATGGAATGGAATGGAATGGAATGGAGTGTGGAATTGAAGTTGGAATGGAATGGAATGGAATGTGGAATGGAATGTGGAAAGGAGTGGAGTGGAATGTGGAAAGGAAGGTGGAATGGAATAGAATGTGGAATGGAATGGAATGAATCTTGGAATGGAACGTGGAATGCAATGTGAAATGCAACGTGGAATAGAATGTAATGGAATGTGGAATGTAACGTGGAATGCAATGAAATGGAAAGCGGAAATAAAAGTGGAATGAAATGTGTATTTGATCATGGAATGAAACGTGCAAAGTAATGGAAAGGAACGTGGAATGGAATGTGGAATGGAAGGTGGAATGGTACATGGAATTGAATGGAATGTAGAATGGAATGTTGAATGGAATGGAATTGAATGGGGAAAGAAATGTGAAATGGAATGGAATGGAATGCGGCACCGAACGGAATGCAATGTTGAATGGGATGTGAAATGGAATGGAATGGAATGTGGTATGGAAAGTGGAATGGAATGGAACGGAATGTGGAATGCAATGTGCAAAGAAATGTGGAATGGAATGTGGAAAGGAATGTGGAATAGAACGGAATGGAATGTGGAATTGAATGTGGAATGCAATGTGCAATGGAAAGTGGAATTGAACTTGGATTGGAATGGATGGAACGTGGAATAGAATGTGGAATGGAATGGAATGGGATGTGGAATGGAATGTGGAACAAAGTGGAATGGAATGTGGAAAGGAATGGAATGGAACATGGAATGGAAAGTGAGATGGAATGGAACGCAATGTTGAATGCAATCGAATGGAATGTGGAATGGAATGTGGAATGGAATGGAATGGAATGTGGAATGGAATGTGTAATCAAATGTGCAAGGGAATGTGGAATGGAATGCAATGGAATGTGGAATGGAATATGAAATGGAATGTTGAATGGAATGTGGAATGGAACATGGAATGGTGTGGAATGGAATATGGAATTGAATGGAGTGAAATGTGGAGTGGAATGTGGAAAGAAATGGAATTGATTGTCGAATGGAATGGAATGGCTTGAGGAATCGAATGTGAAATGGAATGTGAAATGTTATGTGTAATGTAATGGAATGGAATGTTTAATTCAATGGAAAGGAATGTGGAATGGAATGGGGAATGTAAAGTGGAATGGACCGAGGAACGGAAAGGAATGGAATGTGGAATAGAACGTGGAATGGAACGTTGAATGGAACGTGGAATGGAATGTGGAATGTAATGTGGAATGGAAGGTACAATGGAATGTGCAATGGAAAGTGTAACGGAACGATGAATTGAAATAAATGGAACCTGGAATGCAACATGGAACAGAATGAAATGCAACGTGGAATCGAATGTGGAATGGAATGCGGAATGGTACGTGGAATGGAATGTGGAATGAAATGTTATGGAATGTTGAATGGAAAGTGGAATGGAATTCAATGGAATATGGAACGGAATGTGGAATGGAAAGTGGAATAGAATGGAATGAAATGTGGGATGGAATGTGGATTGGAATTGAATGGAATGAGGAATGGAAAGGAATGGAATGTGGAATGGAATGTGGACTGGAATGCATTGGAATGTGGAAAGGATTGTGGAAAGGAATGGAATGGAATGGAATATGGAATGGAATGTGGAAAGAAATGTGGAATGGAATGTCGACAGGAATGCAATGGAAAGTGGAATGGAATGTGGAATGGAGTAGAATGGAAGGTGTAATGGAATGTGGATCGGAATGTGGACAGGAAAGCAATGGAATGTGGAAGGGAATGTGGAATGGAATGCAATGGAATGTGGAATGGAATAGATTGGAATGGAATGTGGAATTGAGTACAATGGAATAGAATGAAATGTAAGGTAATGTGGAAGGGACCATGGAATGGAAGTTGGAATGGATTGGAATGAAATGTGGAATGGAATGGAATGGAATGTGGAATGGAAAGGAATGGAATGTGTAATGGAAAGGAATATAATGTGGAATGCAATGGAATGGTATGGAATGTGGAATAGAATGGAATGGAATGGAATGGAATGTGCAATGGAATGGATTGGTATGTGGAACGGAATAGAACAGAATGTGGACTGGAATGGAATGGAATGTGGACTGGAATGTGAAATGGAATGTAGTATGGAGTGGAATGGAATGTGGAATGGAATGTTGAATGGAATGTGGAAGGGAATGTGCAATGGAATGTGGAAAGGAATGTGGAATTGAACAGAATGGAATGTGAAATGGAATGCGGAATTGAATGTGTAATGGAATGTAAAATGTAATGCAATGGAATGAGGAATGGAACGTGGAATTCAATGGAATGGAACGTGGAATGGAATGTGGGATGGAATGTGTAATGGATTGTGGTGTGGAATGTAGAAAGGAATGTTGAATGGAATGGAGTGGAATTTGCAATGGTATGTGAAGTGGAGTGGAATAGAATGTGAAATGGAATGTGGATTGGAATTTGGAATGGAAAGTGGAATGCAACTTGGAATGGAAAGTGGAATGGGATGGAATGGAACATCTAAAGGAATACGAAATGGAAAGGAATGGAATGTGGAATGGAATGGAATGGAAGGTGTAATGGAAGGTGGAGTGGAATTGAATCGACCTTGGAATGGAACGTACAATGGACAGTGGAATGGAATGTGGAATGGAATGGAATGAAATGGTGAATGGAATGGAATGGAATGTGAAATGGAATGTGGAATGCAACGTGGAATAGAATGTAATGGAATGTGAAATGGAATGTTGAATGGAGTGGAAGAGAACGTGGACAGGAATGTTGAACAAAATGTGGAATGGAATGTGGAATGGAATGTGGAATGGAACGTGGAATAGAACGGAATTGAAAGTGAAATGGAACGTGGAATGGAATGGAATGGAACGTTAAATGGAAGGGAATGGAATGTGGAACGGAATGTGGAACGGAATGTGGAAGTGAAAGTGAAATGAAATGTGGAATGGAATCTGGAATTTAAAGGAATGGAATGTGAAATGTAATGGAATGGAACGGAATGGAATGTGGAATGGAGTGTGGAATAGAATGTGGAAAGGAATGTGAAACGTAATGTGGAATGGAACGGAATGGAACGTGGAATGGAATGTGGAATGGAATGTGGAATGGAGTGTGGAATGGAATGTGTAATGGAATGCAATGGAAAGTGAAAGGCAATTTGGAATGGAATGTGGAATGGAATGTCAAATATAATAGAATTGAAAATAGTAAGGAAAGGAATGGAACGTGGAAGGAAATGTGGCATGGAAAGGAATGGAATGTGGAATGCATTGTGGAATGGAATGTGGAATGTATTGTGGAACGGAATTTGGAGTGGAATGTGTAATGGAATGTGGATTGGAATGTGTAATGGAAAGTGGAATGGAACGTGGAATGGAACGTGGAATGTAATGGAATTGAACGTGTATAGGAATGTGGAATAGAATGGAATGTGTAATGAAATGTGGAATGGAATGTGGAATGAAATGTGGAAAGGAAAGGAGTGGAATGTGGAACGGAATGTGCAATGGAATGGAATGGAATGCATTGTGGAACGGCATGCGGAATGGAATGTGGAATGGAAGGCAATGTAATCTGGAATGGAATGGCGAATGGAATGTTGAAAGGAAAGTGGAATGGAATTTAATATAATGCAGAGTGGAACGTGGAATGATATCAAATGGAACTTGGAATAGAACGTTGAATGGAACGTGGAATGGAATGTGGAATGGAATGGAAAGTCGAAAGGAATGTAATCGAATGTGGAATGGAATGTGGAATGGAATGCGGAATGGAATGTGGAACGAAATATGGAATGGAACAGAATGGAATGAGGAATGCAATGTGGAATGGAGTGTGGAATGGAATCTGTAATGGAACGGAATGGAATGTGAAAAGGAATGTGGAATGGAAAGTGGAATAGAAAGTCATATGCAATGGAATGGAATGTTTAATTTAATGTGGAATGCAATGGAATGGAACGTGGAATGGAATGTGGGATGGAACCTGATGGACTGTGGAATGGATTGCGGAATGTAATGTAGTGGAATGAGGAATGCAATGTGAAATAGCGTGTGATGGAATGTGAAATGGAGTATGGATTGCAATGTGGAATTGGGCATGGACTGGAATGGAATGGTGCGTAAAATGCAATGTGGAATGGAATGGAATGGAATGTGGAATGCAAAGGAATGGAAAGTGGAATGGAATGTGGAAATGAAAGTGGAATGTAATGTAATGTAATGGCGAATGGAACGTGGAATTTAATTGAATGGACCTTAGAAAGGAACGTAGAATGGAACGTTGAATGAAATGTGGAATGGGATGGAATGGAAAGTGGAATGGAAAGGAATGGAATGTGGAATTGAAAGTGCAATGGAATGGAATGGAATGAGAACTGGAATGTGGAATGGAATGGAATGCAGTGTGGAATGGAATGGAGAGAAAAGTGGAATGCAATGCAGAAAGGAATGTGGAATGGAATGTTGAATGAAATGTTGAAAGGAATGTGTAATGGAACAGAATGGAATGTGAAATGGAATGTGGAATGGAAAGTAATGGAATGTGGAATGGAACGTGGAACCGAATGTGGAATGGAATGCGGAATGGAATGTGTAAAGAATCTGGAATGGAACGGAATGGAATGTGAAATTGAATAGAATGGAATGTGGAATGGAATGTTTAATGGAATGGAATGGAATGTGGAATGGAATGTGGAATGGAACGGAATGGAATGTGGAAGGAAATGGAATGGAATGGTATGGAATGTGGAATGGAATGGAATGGAATTTGGAATGGAATGGAATGAAATGTGGAATGGAATGTGGAATGGAATGGAATGGAATGTGGAATGGAATGGAATGTTATCGTATGGAATGTGGAATGGAATGGAATGGAATGTGGAATGGAATGTGGAATGGAATGGAATGGAATGTGGAATGGGATGTGGAATGGAATGGAATGGAACTTGGAATGGAACATGTAAAGGAACTTGCAATGGAAAGTGGAGTGGAACGTGGAATGGAATGACTAATAGAATGGAATGGAATGAGAAATGGAATAGAATTTAATGGAAGGTGGAATGGAATGTGGAATGGAATGGACTGGAAAGTGGAATAGAATGGAATGGAATGTGGAATGTAATGGAAACGAATGCAATGTGCAATGGAATGAAATGGAATGTGGAATTGAATGGAATGTAATGTGGGATGGAATGGAATATGGAAAGGAATGGAATGGAATGAGGAATTAAAAGCAACTGAACGTGCAATTGAATTTAATGGAATGTGGAATGGAATGGAGTGGAATTGAATAGAATGTGGACTGGAATGGAATGGAATGAGAACTCGAATGTGGAATGGAATGGAACGCAATGTGGAATGGAATGTAGTGAAAAGTGGAATGCAATGCAGAACGGAATGAGGAATGGAATGTTGAACAGAACGTTGAAATTAATGTGGAACGGGACAGAATGGAATGTGAAATGGAATATGGAATGGAAAGTAATGGAATGTGGAATGGAATGTGGAACCGAATGTGGAATGGAATGTGGAATGGAATGTGGAAAGGAATCTGGAATGGAACGGAATGGAATGTGAAATTGAATAGAATGGAATGTGTAATGGAATGTTTAATGGAATGGAAGGGAAAGTGGAATGGAATGTGGAATGGAACAGAATGGAGTGTGGAAAGAAATGGAATGGAATGGTATGGAATATGGAATGGAATGGAATGGAATGTGGAATGGAATGGAATGAAATGTGGAATGGAAAGTGGAATGGAATGGAATGGAATGTGGAATGGAATGGAAAGTTATCGTATGGAATGTAGAATGGAATGGAATGGAATGTGGAATGGGATGTGGAATGGAATGGAATGGAACGTGGAACAGAACGTGGAATGGAATGTGTAAAGGAACTTGCAATGGAAAGTGGAATGGAACGTGGAACGGAATGAATAATACAATGGAATGGAATGTGGAATGGAATGGAATTTAATGGAAGGTGGAATGGAATATGGAATGAAATGGACTGGAAAGTGGAATAGAATGGAATGGAACGTGGAATGGAATGGAAACGAATGCAATGTGCAATGGAATGGAATGTGGAATTGAATGGAATGGAATGTCAGATGGAATGGAGTGGAATTCAATGGAATGTGGATTGGAATGGAAAGGAATGGAACAGAATGTGGAATGGAATGGAATGGAATGAAATGGAAAGGAATGTGGAATGGAAAGGAATGATTTGTGGAATAGAACGTAATGGAAAGTGGAATGGAATACGGAATGGAATGTGGAAATTTATGTTGAATGGAACGGAATGGAATGTGTAATAAATTCGAATGGAAGGTGGAACGGAATGGAATGGAAAAGAATGTGGAATAGAAGGGAATGGAATGGATCTGAATGTGGATTGGAATGGAATGGAATGTGGAATGGAATGTAATGGAATGTGTAATGAAATGTGAAATTGAATGTGGAATCGAATGTTGAATGGAATGCAATGGAATGTGGAATGGAATGTGGAAGGGAACATGGAATGGAGTGGAATGGAATTTGAAATAGAATGTGGAATAGAATGTGGAATGGAATGTGGAATGGAATGGAATCGAATCGAATGTGGAAAGGAATGTGGAAGATTCTGTGGAATGGGATGTGGAATGGAATTGAATGGAATGTGGAATGGAATGGATTTGAATATGGAAAGGAATGTGGCAGGGAATGCAATGGAATGTGGAATGGAACGGAATGGAATATGGAGTAGGAGGTGGAATGGAATGTAGAAAGGAATGGAACGGAATGTGGAATGGAATGTGGAATGGAGTGTGGAATGGAACGTGGAATGGAACAGAATGGATTGTGGAACGGAACGTTGAATGGACTGTGGAATGCAATTTGGAATGGAATGGAATGGAATGTGGAATGAAACGTGGGATGGAATGTGGAATACAATGTGGAATGGAAAGTGGAATGGATTGGAATGGAACGTTAAAAGGCATTAAATGGAAAGTGGAAGGGAACGTGGAATGGAATGGAATGGGACATGGAATGGAACGCGGAACAGACCGTCGAAGGTAATGGAATGGAACGTGGAATGGAATGTGGAATGAAATGTGGAAAATTTGTAATGTGGAAAGGAATGGCATGGAATGTGGAATGGAAGGGAATGGAAAGTGAAATGGAATGTGGATTGGAATACGGAATGGAATGGAATGGAACATGGAATGGAATGGAATGGAAGGTGGAATGGTATCTGGAATGGAACTTGGAATGCAATGTCGGTTAGAATGGAATGCAACGTTGAATGCAATGGAATGGAATGTGGAATGGAATGTGGAAAGGAATCGAATGGAAACTGGAATGGAATGTGGAATGGAATGTGGAGTGGAATGGAAAGTAATGTGGAATGGACGGTAGAATGGAGTCTATTGAATTGTGGAATGGAATGTCGAATGGAAATTTGAATGGAATGTGGAATAGAACGTAATAGAATGGAATTTATTGTGGAATGGAATGTGGAATGGAACGTGGAATGGAAAATGTAAATGAACGGAATGGAATGTGGAATGCAATGTGGAATTAAATATGGAATGGGAGGTGGAATTCAATGGAATTGAATGTGGAATGGAATGGAATGGATTGGAATGTGGAATGGAATGGAATGGAATGGAATGTGGAATGGAATGGAATGGACTCTAATGGAATGCAGAATTGAATGGAATAGAATGTGGAATGGAATGGAATGGAATGGAACGTGGAATGGAATGTGGAATACAATGTGGAATAGAAAGTGGAATGGAATGGAAAGGAAAGTGTAATAGAATGGAATGGAATGGAATGTGGAATGCAATGTGGAATGGAATGTGGAATTGAATGGAACGGAATGTGGAATGGAATGGAATGTGCAATGCAATGGAATGTTTAAATGGAATGGAATGGAATGTGGAATGCAATGTGAACTGGAATGGACCACTATGTGGAATGGAATGGAATGGAATGTTTAATGGAATGTTCAATGGAATGTGGAATGGAATGTTGAATTGAATGTGCAATGGAATGTGGAATGGAACGTGGAATGGAAAGGAATGGATTGCGGAATGGAATATGGAATGGAAAGTGGAATGCAAAGTGGAATGTAACGTAGAATGCAATATGGAATGGAATGGAATGGAATGTGGAATGGAACGTGGAATGGAACGTGGAATGGAATGGAATCGAACGATTAATGAAATGTGGAATGGAATGGAATGGGATGTGTAATGGCATGGAATGGAGTGTGCAATGCAAAGGAATGAAATGAAGAATGGAACATGGAATAGAAAGTGGAATGCAACGTGGAATGCAATGTGATATGGAATGGAATTTAATTTGAAATAGAATGGTATGAAATGTGGAATGGATTGGAATGGATTGGAATGTGGAATGGAATGGAATGGAATGGAATGTGGAATGGAATGGAAAGGACTCTAATGGAATGCGGAATTGAATGGAATAGAATGTGGAATGGAATGGAACGTGGAATGGAATGTGGAATGCAATGTGGAATGGAAAGTGGAATGGAATGGAATGGAAACTGTAATAGAATGGAATGGAATGGAATGTGGAATGCAATGTGGAATGGAATGTGGAATTGAATGGAATGGATTGTGGAATGGAATGGAATGGAATGTGGAATGGAATGGATCAGAATGTGAAATGAAATGGAATGGAATAGAATGGAAAGTGAAATAGAATGTGGAATGGAAAGTGGAATTGAATGTGGAACGGAACGTGGAATTGAATGTGGAACTGAATCGAATGGACTGTGAAATGGAATGTGCAATGGAATGGTATGGAATGTGGAATGCAATGTGGAATGGACAGGAAAGAAACATGAAATAGAATGTGGAATGGAACGTGGAAAGCAACGTGGAATTGAATGGGGAATTGAATGGAATAGATTGTGGAATGTAATGTGCAATGGAATGGTATGGAATATGGAATGGAAGTTGGAATGCAAAGTGGAATGGAATGGAATGGAATGTGGAATGGAACGTGGAATGGAACGTGGAATGGAAAGGATTGGAATGTGGAATGGAGTGTGGGATGGAATGGAATGTGTAATGGAATGTGGAATGCAGTGTGAAATGGAAAGGAATGCGGAATGCAATGTGGAATCGAATGGAATGGAATGTTTAAATGGAATGTATGGAATGTGGAATGGAATATGGTCTGGAATGGAATGCAATGTGGAATGGAATGTGGAATGTATTGGAATGGAACGTGCAATGGAACTTGGAATGTAACGTGGAATGAAATGTGGAATGGAATAGAATGGAATGTGTAATGGAAGGGAATGGAATGTGGAATGGATTGTGCAATGGAATGGAATGGAAAGGAATGGAATGTGTAAGGCAATGGAATGGAGTGGAAAGAAAGGGAACGTGGAATGGAACGCGGAATGAAACGAGGAATGCAATGTGGAATCAAACGTGTAATGGAAAGTGGAATGCAATGGAATGGAATGTGGAATGGAAGGGAATGGAACGTGGAATGCAACATGCAATTGAAAGTGGAATGCAATGTGGAGTGGAAGTTGGAATGGAATGTGGAATGGAAGTGAATGGAATGTGGAATGGAATGGAATGGAATGTCGAATGGAATGGAATGTAGTGTAATTTGGAATGGAATGGAATGGAATGCGAAATATAATGCAATGGAAAGTGGAATGGAATGGAATGGAATGTGGAATAGAAAGGAATGGAATGGAAGATGGAATGGAATGTCCAATTGAATGTGGAATTGAATGGAAAGGAATGTGGAATGGAATGGAATGGAATGTAGGATGGTTTGGAATGGAAAGAGGAATGGAATGTGGAAAGGAACGTGGAATGGAGTGGAATGGAACTTCGAATGGAACGTGGAATGGAGTGGAATGGAACTTGGAATGGAACGTGAAATGGAATGCAATGGAATGTGGAATGGAAACTGGAATTGAAGGTGGAATGGAAGGGAATGGAAGGTTGAATGGAATGTGGAATGGAATGTGGAAAGGAACGTTCCATTCCAAATTCCATTCCATTCCATTCCCTATTCCTTTCCATTCCATTCCGCATTCCATTCAATTCCATTCCACATTCCATTCCGTTCCATTCCATTCCACATTCCATTCAATTCCATTCCACGTTCCTTTCCACATTCCATTCTATTGCATTCCAGATTCCATTCCATTCCCTTCCACATTCCATTCCATTCCATTCTACATTCCATTCCACATTCCTTTCCACATTCCTTTCCACGTTCCATTCCACGTTCCATTCCAAGTTCCATTCCACTTTCCATTCCATTCCATTCCACGTTCCATTAGACATTCCATTCCATTCCATTCCACTTTCCATTCCACGGTCCATTCCATTTCATTCTACATTTCAGTCCACACTACATTCTATTCCATTCCACATTCCATTACACATTTCATTTCATTCCATCCCACATTCCATTCCACGTTCCATTCCATTCCATTCCACCTTCCAATACAAATTCCATTCCGCGTTCCATTCCACCTTCCATTAGACGTTCCATTCCACGTTCCATTCCACACTTCATTCCATTACATTTCATATACCATTCCACGTTCCATTCCTTTCCATTCCACATTCAATTCCACGTTCCATTTCATTCCATTCCACACTCCTTTCCATTCCATTTCAAATTCCACTCCTTTCCATATCCCATTCCATTAAATTCCATTGCATTCCACATTCCATTCTATTCCATTCCACAATACTTTCAATTCCATTTCATTCCATTCCATATTTCATTCCACTTTCAATTCCACATTACATTACAATCCTTTTCACAATCCATTCCATTCAACTCCATTCCACTGTCCATTCCATTGCATTCCACATTCCATTACACATTCCATTCCAAATTGCAATCAACATTCCATTGCATTCCATTCCTCAAATCATTCCATTCCATTCCACTGCATTCCACATTCCATTCCATTCCTTTTCACATTCCATTCCATTCCATTCGATTCCACAAACCATTCCATTGCATTCCACATTCCATTCCACATTCCATTCCATATTCCATTCCACATTCCATTGCATTCCATTCCACATTCCATTCCATTCCATTCCATTGCATTCCACATTCCCTTCCATTTCATTCCATTCCGCTTTCCATTCCATTCCATTCCATGTTCCATTCCATTCAATTCTATATTCCATTCCCCATTCCACTAAATTCCATTCCTCATTCCATACCATTCCACTCCTCCTTCCATTCCATTCCATTCCACATTCCATTCCATTCCGTTCCACATTCCATTCCAATTCTTTCCATTGCATGCCACATTCCATTCTATTCCATTCAATACCATATTCCATTCCATTCCATTCCACATTCCATTCCATTCCATTCCAAATTCCATTCCATTCCATTCCACATTCCAGTCCAAATTCCATTCCATTCCATTTCATATTCCATTCCATTCGATTCCATTCGACATTCCATTCCATTCCACGTTGCAATCCATTCCTTTCCACATTCCATTCCCTTCCATTGCACTTTCCATTCCATTCCACATTCCATTCCATTCCATTCCACATTCCATTCCATTCCATTCCACATTCCTTTCCACATTCCATTCCATTCCTTTCCACATTCCATTCCATTCCTTTCCACATTCCATTCCATTCCATTCCATATTCCTTTCCGCATTCCTTTCCATTTCATTCCAGATTGCATACCATTCCACTCCACATTCCATTCTATTCCATTCTATTCCACTCCACATTGCATTCCATTCCATTCCATTCCGTTTCACCTTGCATTCCATTCGATTCCATTCCACATTCCATTCCATTCCACACTGCAATCCATTCCATTCCACATTCCATACCCTTCCATTCCACATTCCATTCCATTCCATATTCCATTCCATTCCATTCCACATTCCACTCCATTCTATTCCATGTTCCATTCCTAATTCTCTTACACATTCCATTCCATTCCATTCCACTTCTGTTCCATTCCATTCCATTCCGCATTCCATTGCACGTTCCATTCCACGTTCCATTCCATTCCATTCAACATTCCGTTACATTCCTTTCCACATTCCATTCCATTCCATTCCATTCCACTTCACATTAGATTCCACATTCCTTTCCATTCCTTTCCACATTCCATTCCATTCCATACCACATTGCATGTCAATCCATTCCACATTCCATTCCACATTCCATTCCATTCCATTCTTTTCCATATTCCATTCCACTTCATTCCGCTTTCAATTCCATCACATTCCACATTCCGTTCCATTCCATTCCATGTTCGGTTCCATTCTGTTCCGATTTCCATTCCATTGCATTTCACATTCCATTCAATTTCACATTCCATTCCATTCCATTCCACATTCCATTCCATTCCATTCCACGTTACATTCAACATTCCATTCCATTCCATTCCACATTCCATTCCATTCCATTCCACATTCCATACAATTCCATTCAATTCCTTTCCATTCCCTTCCATTCCATATTCCATAACATTGCATTCTATTCCAGTTTCCATTCCATTGCCTCACAATCCGTTTTCCATTCTGTTCCTTTACATTCCACGTTTCATTCCACATTCCATTCCACATTCCATTCCATTCCATTCCACATTCCATTCCATTCCACATTCCCTACCATTCCATTGCATTCCACATTCCATTCCATTCCGTTCCATTCCATTCCGTTCCATTCCATTCCACATTCCATTCTCCATTCCATTCCACGTTCCTTTCCACGTTCCATTCCACATTCCATTTCATTTCATTCCACATTCCATTCCACGTTCCATTCCTTTCCATTCCGCATTGCTTTCCACATTCCATTCCATTCCATTCCATGTTTCATTCAACGTTCCATTCCATTCCATTCCACATTCCATTCCATTCCATTTCATATAGCATTCCACATTCCATTCCATTCCATTCCACATTCCATTCCATTCCAACATTGCTTTCCACATTCTATTCCATTCCATTCCTTTCCACATTCGATTCCATTCCATTCCACATTCCATTCCATTGCATTCCACATTCCATTCCATTCCACATTCCATAGCAGATTTCATTCACCATTCCATTCCATATTTCATTCCATTCTATTCCATTCCACATTTCATTTCACATTCCGTTCCATTCCATTCCTTTCAATTCTATTCCATTCCACATTGCATTCCATTACACTTTCCTTTCCATTCCATTCCTCATTCCATTCCAATCCATTCCTTTCCATTCTATTCCACATTACATTCCACATTCCATTCCATTCCATTCCATTCCACGTTCCATTCCGCATTCCATTCCACATTCCATTCCTTTCCATTCCATTCCATTCCACTTTCCATTCCACATTCCATTCTTCTCCATTCCATTCCATTGCATTCCACATTCCATTTAAGTCCATTCCATTCGACATTCCATTCCTTCCATTCCGCATTCCATTCCATTCCATTACACATTCCATTCCACATTCCATTCCGTTCAATTCCACTTTCCATTCCATTCCTTTCCATGTTCCATTCCACATTCCATTCCATTCCATTCCACATTCAATTCCATTCCACATTTCATTCCATTCCATTCCACATTCCGTTCCTTTCCACATTCCATTCTATTTCCATTTCACAGTCCATTCTGTTTCCATTTCACAATCTAGTCCATTCCACTTTCCATTTCTTTTCATTCCACGATCTATTTCATTCCACTTTACACTCCATTCCATTCCATTCCATTCCACCTTCCATTACACGTTCCATTCGACTGCATTCCACTTTCCATACTCTTCCATTTCACATTCCATTCCATTTCATTCCACGTTCCTTTGCATTCCATTACACGTTCCAGTCCATTCCACGATCCATTCCACGTTCCTTTCCACGTTCCATTCCACGTTCTGTTCCATCTTCCATTCCATTACATTAAACGTTCCATTCCACATTGCATTCCACATTCCTTTCCATTCTATTCCATATTCCATTCCTCGTTCCATTGCACATTCCATAACACATTCTATTCCACATTCCATTCCATTCCATTCCACTTTCCATTCCACACTCTGTTCCAATCCATTCCATTCCACACTCCATTCCATTCCATTCCATTCCACATTCCATTTTATCCCACATTCCATTCCACATTCCATTCCACATCCCATTCCATATTCCATTCCATTCAATTTCAAATTCAATTTTACATTACATTCCATTGTATTCCTTATTCGATTCTACATTCCATTCGATTCCATTTCATTCCACATTTCATTCCACATTCCATTCCATTCCACGTTCCTTTCCACATTCCATTCCATTCTATTCCACATTCCATTCCACTCCATTCCACATTCCATTCCATTCCATTGCACATTCCATTACATTCAATATTCCATTTGATTCCACATTGAATTCAACTCCATTCCACATTCCATTCCATTCCATTCCACTTTCATTCCATTCCATTCCACATTCCATTCCATTTCACTTTACTTTCCATTCTATTCCTATCCATTCCATTCCATTCCATGTTCCTTTCCATTTCATTCCACCCTCCTTTGCATTCCATTCCACGTTCTAATCCATTCCATTCCGCATTCCATTACATTCCATTACACATTCCATTCCATTCCTTTCCTCATTCCATTCCACATTACATTCCATTACATTCTACATTCCATTCCACTTTCCATTCCATTCCATTCCACATTCCATTCCACATTCCCTTCCAATCCATTGAATTCCACATTTCATTCCACATTCCATTCCATTCCATTCCACATTCCATTCCATTCCATTCCACTTTCCATTTCATTCCATTCCACTTTCCATTCACGTCATTTCACTTTCCATTCCTCATTCTGTTCCATTCCATACCAGATTCCACTCCATTCGATTCTGCATTCAATTCCATTCCATTCCATATTCCAGACAATTCCAATCCATTCCATTTTCCATTTCACTCCATTCCACATTCTATTCCATTCAACTGCACATCCCATTCCAGTTTCCTTTCCATTCCATTCCACATTCCATTCGATTTCATTCCAAATTCCATTCCCCTTTCCATTCCACGTTCCATTCCACATTCCATTCCATGTACCATTCCACATTCCATTCCATTCCATTCCACATTGCTTTCCTCATTGCATTTAATATCATTCCACATTCCATTCCACATTTCATTCCGTGCCATTCCACATTCCATTCCATACCACTTTCCTTTCCATTCCATTCCAATCCATTCCATTCCGTTCCACATTCCTTTCCATTTCATTTCATCCTCCTTTCCATTCCATTCCACATTCTTTCCATTTCATTACATCCTCCTTTCCATTCCATTCCACGTTGCAATCCATTCCATTCAACATTCCATTCCATTCCACATTCCAGTCCATTCCATTCCACATTCCATTCCGTATTGCATTCCATGCCATTCCACATTCCATTGCATTCTTTTCAACAATGAATTCCAATCCATTCCACATTCCATTCCATTCCTTTCCATTCCGCATTGCATTCCATTCCTAACCATATTCCATTCCATTCCATTCCACATTCCATTCCACTTTCCATTCCATTCCATTTAACATAGAATATAAAACGGAATTTGGAATCGAATGTGCAATGGAATGTAATTGAATGTGGAATGGAATGTGGAATGGAATGGAATGGAATGTGGAATGGAATGTGGAATGGAATATAATGGAATGAGGAATGGAAAGGAAGTGAATGTGGAATGGAAAGGAATGGAAAGTGGAATAGATTGTTGAAGGGAATTAAATGTGTAATGAAATGAAAGGGAATGTGGAATCGAATGGAAATGACTGTGGAATGGAAAGTGGACTGGAATGGAATGGAATTTGTAATCGAAAGTGGAATGGAATGGAAAGGAATGTGGAATGCATTGGAATAACATGTGCAATGGAAAGGAATGGAACATCGAATGGAATGTGGAATGGAATGGAGTGGAATGTGCACAGGAATGTGGAATGGAATGGAATGGAATGGAATGGAATGTGGAGGGGAATGGAATGGAATCTGGCATTGAATTGAAATAATGTTGAATGGAACGGAACAAAATGTGGAATGGAATGTGGAATGGAATGGAATGGAAAGTGGAATGGAATGGAATGGAAAGCAGAATGGAATGGATTGGAATGTGGAATAGAATGGAATGGAATTGAACGTGGAGTGGTATGGAATGGAACACAGATTGGAATGTGGAATGAAATGGAATTGAATGGAATTGAATATATAATGGAATGGAGTGGAATTGAATTTTAAATGGAATGAGGATTGGAATCTAATGGAATGTACTGGAAAGTGGAATGGAAAGTGGAATGGAATGGAATGAAATTTGGAATAGAATGGAACGTGGAATGGAAAGGAAAGGAATGTGGAATGCAACTTGGAATTGAATGTGGAATGAAATCTGGAATGGAAAGTTGTGAAACGTGGAATGGAATGGAATGGAAGGTGGAATGGAATTTAATGGAATGCAGAATGGAATGTGGAATAGAATGGAATGGAATGTTGAGTGGAATGTGGAATGGAATGTAATTTGGAAAGGAATCGAATTAAATGGTATGGAATATGGAATGGAATGGAATGGAATGTGCAGTGGAATCTGGATTGGAATGGAATGGAATGTGGAATGGAACTTTGAATTGAACGTGGAAAGGAACGAGGAATGGAATGTGGAATGGAACGTGAAATGAAATGTGGAATGGAATGTAATGGAATGTGGAATAGACGGGAATGTAATGTGTAATGGAATGTGGAATAGAATGGAATGGAATGGAATGTGGAATGGAATGGAATGGAATGTGTAATGAAAAGGAATGGAATGTGGATGGAATGGAATGATATGGAATGTGGAATGGAATTAAATGGAATGGAATCGAATGTCTAATCGAATGGAATGTAAGGTAGAATAGAATGGAATGAAACGTGGAATGGAATGTGAAATGGAATGTGGAATGGAACGTGGAAAGGAATGTGGAATGGAATGTGGAATGGAATGGAATGGAATGGGGAATGGAATGTGGAATCAAATGGGGAATGGAATGTTAAATGGAATGGAATGGAAAGTGGAATAGAAAGGAATGGCATGTAAAATGGATTGTAGAATGGAATGGATTGGAATGTGGAATGGATTCTGGAGTACAATGTGCGATGGAATGAATAGAATGTGGAATGGAATGTGCAATGGAATGAAATGGAATGTGGATTGGATTGTGGAATGTAACGTGGAATACAACGGAATGGAATGTGGAACAGAGTGTGGAATGGAACGTGTAATGGAACTTGGATTGCAATGGAATGGAACGTGGAATGCATTATGGAATGGAACATGGAATGGAATGGAATGGAATGTGGAATGGGATGTGGAGTGGAATGGAATCGAACTTGGACAGTAATGAAATGGAGTCTGGAATGGAATGTGGAATGGAATGGAATGGAATGTGGAATGGAATGTTGAATATAATGTGGAATGCAATGTCGAATGGAAAGTGGAATGCAATGTGGAATGGAAAGTGGAATAGAACGTGGAATGCATTAGAATGGAATATGGAATGGAATGGTATGGCATCGAATTGAATGTGGAATGGAATTGAATGGAAAGTGGAATGGAATTTAATGGAATGTTGAATGGCAAGGAATGGAATGTGGAATGGAAAGTGGAAAAGAATGGAATGGAATTCGGAATGGAAAAGAATGGAATGTGGAATGACATGTGGAATTGAAAGGAATGGAATGTGGAATTGAATGTGGAATGCAATGTGGAATGGAACGTGGAATGCAACGTGGATTGGAATGTAATGCAACGTGGAATGGAATGTGGAATGGAATGGAATGGAATGTGGAATGGAAGGTGGAGTTGAATGGAATAATATGTGGAATGGAATGAAATGCTATGGGGAATAGAATCTGGAACGGAATGGAATGGAATTTGGATTGAAATGTTTAATTTTATGTGGAATGGAATGTGGAATGGAATGTGGAATGGAAAGTGGAAAGGAACGTGCAATGGAACTTGGAAGAGAATGTGGAAATGAATAGAATGGAATGTGGAATGGAATGGAATGGAATGGAATTGAATAGAATGGAATGTGGAATGGAATGGAATGGAATGTGGAATGGAATGGAATGAAATGTGTAATGGAATGTGCAATGGATTCTGGAATGGAATGGAATGGAATGAGGAATCGAATGGAATGGAATGAAACGTGGAACGGAGAGTGAAATTGAAAGGAAAGGAATGTGCAATAGAATGTGGAATGGAATGGAATTGAATGGAATGGTATGTGGAATGGACTGGAATTTAATACGGAATGGATCGTAATGGAATGGAATGGAATGTTAAATTGAAGTTGGAATGGAAAGGAATGGAATGTGGAAAGGAATGTGGAATGGAATGGAATGGACGGTGGAATAGAATGGAATGTAATGGAATGTGGAATAGAATGGAATGCAATGGAATTTAATGCGGAATGGAATGGAATGTGAAATGCAATGTAATATAAAGGATCTTGAAATGGAATGGAATGGAATTCAAAGTGGAATGGAACGGAATGAAATGTCAAAAGGAATGTAATGAGGAGTGGAATGCAATGTGGAATGCAATGTGGAAAGGAATGTGCAATGGATTGGAATGGAAAGTGGAATGGAAAGTGGAATGTTATGTCGAGTGAAACGGAATGGAATGTGGAACAGAATGGAATGGAGTGGAATGTGGAACAGGATGGAATGGAATGAAATATGGAATGGAATGTGGAATGTAATGGAATGGAATGTGAAATTCAATGGAATTGAAAGTGGAACGGAATGGAATTGTATGTGGAAAGGAATGGAACGTGGAATGGAATGGAATGGAATGTGGATTTGAATGGAATGGAATGTGCAAAGGAATGGAGAGGAATGAAATGGAAAGAGAAAAGGAATGCGGAATGCAATGTGAAATAGAATGCGGAACAGAATGTGGAATGGAAAGTGGAATGGAATGAAATGGATCATGGAAAGAAATGGAATGGAATGTGGAATGGAAAGTGGAATGGAAATTGGTAAGGAATGTGGAATGAAATGGATTGGAATGCGGAATGGAATGTGAAATGGAATGTGGAATGGAATGTGGAATGGAAGGATTCTAATGTGGAGTGGAATGTGGAATGGAATACAATGGAACATGGAATGGACCGTAGAACGGAACATGGAATGGAACGTGGAATAGAACGTTGAATGAAATGTGGAATTCAATGGAATGGAATGTGGAATGGAATGCTGAAATGAAAGCAATGAACTGAGGAATGAAATGTGGAATGGAATGGAATCGAATGTTGAATGGAATGGGGTGGAAAGTGGAGAAGAATGTGGAATGGAATGTGGAAGGGAATGTGGAATGGAAGGGAATGGAATGTGGAGTAAAATGGAAAGGAATGTGGTTTGGAATGGAATGGAATGTTGAAGGGAATGTGGAATGGAAGGGAATGGAATGTGGAGTAAAATGGAAAGGAATGTGGTTTGGAATGGAAAGGAATGTGGAATAGAATGGAATGGAAGGGAATGGAATGTGGAGTAAAATGGAAAGGAATGTGGTTTGGAATGGAAAGGAATGTGGAATAGAATGGAATGGAATGGAATTGAATGCGGAATTGAATTGAATGGAATGTGGAATGCAATGGAATGGAATGGAATGTAGAATTGAATGGAATGGAATGAAGAAAGTAATGGAATATAATGTGGAATAGTATGGAATGCAACGTGGAACAGAATGAGGTATGGAATGTGGAAAGTAATAGAATGGAATGTGGAATGTAATAGAATGGAATGTGGAACAGAATGGAATGGAATGGAATGTGGAATAGAATGGAAGGCAGTGGAATGGAATGCGGAATGAAATAGAATGGAATGTGGAACACAAGGGAATGGAATGAAATATGGAATTAAATGGAATGGAATATGGAATGGAATGGAATAGAATGTGCAATGGAATGGAATAGAACGTAGACTAGAATGTGGAATGGCATGTGGAATGGAATGTGGAATGTAATTGAATGGAATGTGGAATATAATAGAATGGGATGTGGAATGGAATGTAATAGAATGGAATGTGGAATAGAATGGAATGCAATGGATTGGAATGTGGAATGGAATGGAATAGTATGTAGAATGGAATCTTGATTGGAATGTGGAATTGAATGTGGAATGAAATGTAGAATGGAAAGGAATGTAATGTGGAATGCAATGTGGAATGGAATGTGGAATGAAAAGTGGAATGGAATGGAATGGAAACTGGACTGGAACATGGAATACAATGAAATGGAACGTCGAGTGGAACGTGGAATGAAACGTGGAAGGGAACGTGCAATGGAACGAAATTTGGAATGGAATAGAATGGAATGTGGAATGGTATGTGGAATGGAATGTGGAAAGGATAGTTGAATGGAATGTTCAATTGAATGGAAAGGAAAGAGGAATGGAAAGTGGAATGGAATCTGGAATTTAATGTGGAATGGAATGCCGAAGTGAATATGAAATGGAATGGAATGGAATGTGGAATGGAATGTGGAATAGAATGTGGAATGGAATGTGGAATGAAATGTGGAATGGAATGGAATGGAATGTGGAATGGAATGTGGAATAGAATGTGGAATGGAATGTGGAATAGAATGTGGAATGGAATGGAATGGAATGTGGAATGAAATGTGGAATAGAATTTGGAAAGTAATGTGGAATGGAATGGAATGTGGAATGGAATGGTTTGGAACGTGGAAAGGGATTTGGAATTTAATTAAGAGGAATGTGGAATGGAAAGGAAAGGAATGTGGAATGGAATGTGGAATGGAACGGAATGGAATGTGGAATGGCATGTGAAATAGAGTGTGGAACGGAATGTGGAATGCAAAGTAATAAAATGTGGAAAGGAATGTCGAATGGAGTGTGGAATGGAATGGGGAATGGAATGGATAGGAATGTGGGATGGAATGTGGAATGGAATGTGCAATGGAATGGAGTGGATTGTGGAATGGAATTTAATGGAATGGTGTGGAATATGGAATGGAATGCAATGGAAAGTGGAAAGGAACGTGGAATGGAATGTGGAATGAAACGTGGAAACGAAGGTGGAATGGAATGGAATGGAAAGCGGAATGGAAAGTGGAATGGAATGGAATGGATCGTGTAATGGACTGTGGGATGCAATGAAATGGAATGTGGAATGGAATGTGGAATGGAACGTGGAATAGAATTTGGATTGCAATATGGAATGGAATGTGGAATATAGTTGAATGGAATGTGGAATGGAATTGAATGGAATGTGGAATAGAATGGAATGGAATGGAATGTGGAAAGGAAAGTGGAATTCAATGTGGAATGTAATGGAATGGAATATGGATTGGAATGGAATCGAATGTGGAACGGAATGGAATGGAATGTGAAAAGGATTGCAACATGGAATGGAATGGTTTGGATTGTGGATTGGAATGGAATGGAATGTGTAATGGAATGGAATGGAACGGAATGGAAATTGAAATGGAAAGTGGAATGGACTGTGAAATGGAATGTGGAATGGAGTGTGGAATGGAACGTGGAATGGAAAGTGGAATGGACCGAATGGAACGTGGAATAGAATGTGGAATGGAATGTAGCAAGGAACGTGAAATGGAATGGAATTGACTGTGGAACTGAACATGGAATGAAATGAAATGGGACGTGGAATGGAAAGTGGAATGGAAAGTGGAATGGAGAGGAATGGAACATTAAATGGAACGTGGCACGGAATATGGAAAGAATGGAATGCAATGTGGAATGGAATGTGACCTGGAATGTGGAATAGAATGGAATGGAAGGTGGAATGGAATGGAATGGAATGTGGAATGGAATGTGGAACGGAATGTGGAATGTAATGTGGAATGAATGTAGAATGGAACGGAATGGAATGTAAAATGGAATGTGGAATGGAAAGGAATGGAATGTGGAATGAATTTGGAATGGAACGTTATGGAATATGAAATGGAATGTGGAATGGAATGCAATGGAATGTGGAATGGGACGTGGAACGCAATGTAGAAAGGAATGCGGAAAGGAATGTAGAAAGGAATGTGGAATTGAACGGAATGGAATGTGAAATGCAATGGAATGGAATATGGAATGCAATGTGGAATGTAATGGAATGGGCTGGGGAATTGAATGTGGAAAGGAATGTGTAATGGTATGGAATGGAATGTGGAATGGAATGTGGAATGGAGTGTGGATTGGAATGTGGAATGGAATGTGGAATACAATGAGAAAGAAATGTGGAAAGCAATGAGGCATGGAACGGAATGGAATGCGGAATGGAATGTGTAATGGAAGGGAATGCAATGTCAAATGGAATGTGGAATGTAATGTGTAATGGAAAGTCAAATATAATGCAAAGGAAAGTGGAATTTAACGTGGAATGGAATGGAATGGAACGTGGAATGGAATGTGGGATGGAATGTGGAATGAAATGTGGAATGGAATGGAAAGGAATGTGCAAAGGAATATGGAATGTAATGAGGAATGGAATGTGGAAAGGAACGCAATGGATTGTGGAATGGAATGTGGAAGGGAACGTGGAACGGAATGAGATGGAAGGTGGAACTGAATGGAATGGAATGTGGAATGGACTGGAATGGAACGCGGAATGGAAAGTGGAATAGAGCGTGGAATGGAACGTGGAATGGAATGTGGAATGTAATGGAATGCAAAGTGCAATGGAACGTGGAAAGGAAATGAAAGGAATGTGCCAAGGAACATGGAATGGAATGTGGAATGCAATGTTGAATGAAACGCACTGGAATGTGGATTGGAATGTGGAATGGACCGTGGAATGGAACGTGGATTGAAAAGCAGAATGGAATGGAATGGGAAGCGGAATGGAACGTGGAATTGAACGCGGAATGGAAAGTGGAATGTATTGTGGATTGGAATGGAAAGGAATGTGGAATGGAATGTAGAATGCAAAAGGGAATGGAATGGAATGGAATGGAATGGGAAAAGGTATGTGGAATGGAATGTGAAATGGAACGTGGAATGGAATGTGGAGTGGAATGAAATGGAACTTGGAATGGAACGTGGAATGGAATGTGTAATCGAATGCAATGGAATGTTGAATGGAATGTGGAATGTAATGGAATGGAATGTGGAATGCAAAGTGCAATGAAATGGAATGGAATTTGCAAAGTAATGTAAAATGGAATGTGTAAGGGAATGCAATGGTATGTCAAATGGAATGTGGAATGGAATGTGAAATGGAATATGGAAAGAAATGTCGAATGGAAAGGAATGGAACGTGTAATGTAAGGGAATGGAAAGTGGAATGGAACGTGTAAGGGAACGTGGAAACGAAATTGGAATGGAATGGAATGATATGTGGAAAGGAATGTTGAATGGAATGTGGAATGGAATGGAATGGAATGGAATGTGGAACGGAATGTGGAATGGAACGTTTAATGGAACGTGGAAAGGAATGTAATGGAACGTGGAATGGAACGTGGAATGGCACGTGGAATGGAACGTGGAATGGAATGAGGAATGGAATGGAAAGGAAGGTAAAAGGGAATGTGGAATTGAATGTGAAATGCAAAGTGGGATTGAATGGAATGGAAAGTGGAACGGAACGTGGAATTGAATGGAATGGAACACGGAATGGAACATGGAATAGAATGGAATGAAACGTGGAATGAAACGTGGTATGGATCGTGGGATGGAAAGTGGAATGGAATGTGTAATGGAATGGGAAATGGAATGGAATGGAATGTGGAAGGGAATGTGGAAAGGAATGTGGAGTAGAATGGAATGGAATGTGGAGTGGACCGGGGAATTGAATGTGGAATGCAATGTGGAGTGGAATGTGGAATGGAATCTGGAATGGAATGGAACGGAATGTAGAATGGAATGTGGAAAGGAATCTGGAATAGAATAGAATGGAATGTGGAATGGAATGTAGTGGGTTGTGTAATGCAATGTGGAATGGAATTTAATGGAACGTGGAATGGAATGAGGAATGGAATGTGGAAAGGAACGTGGAATGGTATGGAATGGAATGTGCAATGGAATGTGGAAGGAAGTGTGGATTGGAATGTGAAATGGAACGGAACGGAATGTGGAATGTAATGTCGAATGAAATGTTTAATGGACGGAATGGAACTTGGATTGGAATGACGAACGGAATGTAGCATGGAACGTGAAATGGAATGGAATTGACTGTGTAATTGAAGGTGGAATGAAATGGAATGGGACGTGGAATGGAACGTGGAATGGAAAAGAATGGAACGTTAAATGGAATGTGAAATGAAATGTGGAAAGTAATGGAATGGAATGTGGAATGGAATTTGAAATGGAATGTGGAATAGAATGGAATGGAATGTGGAATGGAATGGAATGGAATGTGCAATGGAATGTGGAACGGAATGTGGAACATAATGTGGAACGGAATGTGGAAAGGAATGTGGAATGGAACTGAAGGGAATGTGAAATGTAAAGGAATGGAATGTGGAAAGGAATGTTGAATGAAATGGAATGTGGAATGGAATGTAGAAAGGAACGTGGAATGGAATGTAGAATGGATTGTGTAATGGAATGTGAAATGGAATGTGAAATGGAATGCGGAAAGGAATGTGGAAAATAATGTGGAACGGAATGGAATGGAATATGGAATGGAATGTGAAATGGAACGGAATGGAATATGGAATGGAATGTGGAATGGAATGTGGAATGGAGTGTGGAATGGAATGTTTAATGGAACTGAATGCAATGTGAAATGGAATATGGAATTGCATGTGTAATGGAATGTAAAATGTAATGCAATGGAATGTGGAATTGCACGTGGAATGGAATGGAATGGAAAGTGGAATGGAATGTGGGATGGAATGTGGAATGGATTGTGGTATGGAATGTCAAAAGGAATGTGGAACGGAATGGAGAGGAATGTGGAGTGGAATGTGTAATGGAGTGGAATAGAATGTGAAATGGAATGCGGAATGGAATTTGGAATGGAAAGTGGAATGCAACGTGGAATGGAAAGTGGAATGGAATGAAATGGAACTTGTAATGGAATGTGAAATGGAAAGGAATGAAAAGTGGAATGGAATGGAATGGAATGTGCAATGGAATTTGGAAAGGAAACTGGAATAGAATAGAATGGAATGTGTAATGGAAGGTGGAATGGAATTGAATCGATCTTGGAATGGAACGTACAATGGAAAGTGGAATGGAATGGAATGCAATGAGGAATGGAATTGAATGTGGAATGGAATGAAAGGGAAGGTGGAATGGAATGTGGAATGGAATGGAATAGAATGGGGAATGGAATGGAAAGGAAAGTGAAATGGAATGTGGAATGGAATGTGAAATGTAATGTGGAATGGAGTGGAATGGAACGTGGAATGGAATGTTGAACGGAATGTGGAATTGAAAGTGCAATGGAATGTGGGAAGGAATGTGGAATGGAACAGAATGGAATGTGAAATGGAATGTGGAATTGAATGTGTAATGGAATGTAAAATGTGATGCCATGCAATGTGGAATTGAACGTGGAATGGAATGGAATGGAACATGGAATGGAATGTGGGATGGAATGTGGAATGGATTGTGGTACGGAATGTAGAAAAGAATGTGGAACGGAATGGAGTGGAATGTGGATTGGAATGTGAAATGAAGTGGAATAAAATGTGAAATGGATTGTGGATTGGAATTTAGAATGGAAAGTGGAATGCAACGTAGGATGGAAAGTGGAATGGAATGGAATGGAATGGAAAGTGTAATGGAATATGAAATGGAAAGGAATGGAATGTGGAATGGAATGGAATGGAATGGAATGTGCATTGGATTGTGGAAAGGAAAGTGGAATGGAATGGAATGGAATCTGTAATGGTGGGTGGAATGCAATTGATTCGACCTTGGAATGGAACATACAATGGAAAGTGGAATGTAATGGAATGTAATGAGGAATGGAATTTAATGTGGAATGGAATGGAAGGGAAGGTTGAATGTAATGTGGAGTGGAATGGAATGGAATGGGTAATGGAATGATATGGAATGTGAGATGGAATGTTGAACGGAATGTGAAATGGAATGTGGAATGGAGTGGAATAGAACGTGGAATGGAATGTTGAATGGAATGTGGAATAGAATGTGCAATGGAATTTGGAAAGGAATGTGGAATGGAACGGAAGTGAATGTGAAATGCAATGTGGAATGGAATGGAATGGAATGTTGAATGGAAGGGAATGGAATGTGGAATGGAATGTGGAACGGAATGTGTAATTGAATGTGGAAAGGAATCTGGAATTTAATGGAATGGAATGTGAAATGGAATGGAATGGAATGTTTAATTGAATGTGGAATGAAATGGAATGGAAAGTGGATTGGAAGGAGGAAAGGAATGTGGAATAGAACGGAATGGGATGTGGAATGGGATGTGGGATGGAATGTGGAATAGAATGTGGAATGGAATGCGGAATGGAAAGTGGAAAGGAATGTGGAATGGAACGGAAGAGAATGTGGAATGGAATGTGGAAAGGAGAGTGGGATGGAATGTGGAATGGACTGTGAAACTTAATGGGAATGGAAAGGAATGGAACATGGAATGGAATGTGGAATGGAAAGTGGAATGGAGTGAGGGTTGGAATGTGTAATGGAACGTAATGGAATGTGAAAAGGATTTTGGAAATTAATGTGGAATGGAATGTAAAATATAAGGGAATGGAATGTGGAATTGAAAGTGGTATGGAAAGGAATGGAACATGGAATGGAATGTGGCATGGAATGGAGTGGAATGTGGAATGGATTGTGGAATGGAATGTGGAGTGTATTGTGGAATGGGATTTGGAGCGGAATGTGTAATGGAATGTGGATTGGAATGTGTAAAGGAAAGTGGAGTGTAACGTGGAATGGAACGTGGAATGTAATGGAATTGAACGTGTAATGGAATGTGGAATAGAATGGAATGTGGAATGAAATGTGGAATGGAATGTGGAATGGAATGTGGAATGAAATGTGGAAAGCAAAGGAATGGAATGTGGAATTTAATGTGCAATGGAATAGAATGGAATGTGGAATGGAGTGGAATGTGGAACGGCATGTGGAATGGAATGTGGAATGGAACGGAATGTAATGTGCAATGGAATGGGGAATGGAATGTTGAACGGAAAGTGGAATGGAATAGATGGAACGTGGAATGGAATGTGGAATGATATTGAATGGAACTTGGAATAGAACGCTGAATGGAAAGTGGAATGGAATGTGGAATGGAATGGAATGGAAAGTGGAAAGGAATTTAATGGAATGTGGAATGGAATGTGGAATGGAATTCGCGATGAAATGGAAAGGAATCTGGAATGGAATCGAATGGAATGTGGAATGGAATGGAATGGAATATGGACTGGAATGTGGAATGGAATGTTTAATGCAATGGAATGGAATGGAATTGAATGGAATGTGGAATGCAACGTGAAATGGAATGTAATTGAATGTAGAATTCAAAGTGGAATGGAATGGAATGGGAAATGAAATGGAACGTGGAATGTGGAATGGAATGTGGAATGCAATGTGGAAAGGAATGGAATGCAATGTGGAATGGAATGGAATGGAATGGGGAAAGCAAAGGAATGCAATATGGAATGGAACGTGCAATGGATCGTCGAATGTAATGGAATGGAAGATATAATGCAATGTGGAATGGAATGAAATGGAGCGTGGAATGGAATGTGGAATGGAATGGAATGGAATGTGGAATGGAATGGAATGGAATGTGGAATGGAATGGAAAGGAATGTGGAATGGAATGTGTAATGGAATTTTTAATGAAAGGTGGAATGGAATGTATAATGGACTGGAATGGAATGTGGAATGGAAGGTGAAATGCAATGTGGAATGGAACGGAAGTAATGGGGAAATGTATGTGCAATGGAATGTGGAAAGGAAAGTGGAATGGAATTTAATGGAACATGGAAAGGAACGTGGAATGGAATGGAATGAAACATTGAAAGTAACGTGGAATACAACATGGAATGCAATGTTTAATGGAAGGCAATGGAATGTGGAAAGGAATGGAATGGAATGTGGAATGGAATGAAATGGAATGTGGAATGGAACGGAATGTAGAATGGAACGTGGAATGCAATGTGTAATGGAAAGTGGAATGGAAATAGGAATGGAAAGCGAAATATAATGTAGAATGGAATGTGGAATGGAAAGTGGAAAGTAATAGAAAGGAATCTGGAAAGGTATGGAACGGAATATGAAATGGAATAGAATAGAATGTGGAATGGAATGTCGAATTGAATGGAATGGAATGGAATGTGGAATGGAAAGTAGTGGAATAGAATGTGAAATGGAAAGTCATGGAATGGAATGTGGAATTGAAGATGGAATGGAATGTAACGGAATGTGGAGAGGAATGGGGAATGCAACGTGGAATGGTAGGAATGGAACTTGGAACGGAATGTGGAATGGAATGAGGAATGGAATGTGGAATGCAAGGTGGAATGGAATGTGGAAGGGAAAGTGGAATGGAAAGGAATGGAACGTGAAGTGGAATGGAATGGAATGGAATGCGGAATGGAATGTGGAATGGAACGAAATGGAATGTGGAATGGAATGGAATGGAATGGAATGTGGAATGAAATGGAATGGAATGGTATGGAATGCGGAATGGAATCGAATCGAATTTGGAATGAAATTGAATGGAAAACTATGGAATGTGAAATGGAAGGGAATGCAATGTGTAATGGAACTTGGAAGGGAACGTGGAATAGAACGAGGAATGGAAACTGGAATGGAATGTGGAATATAACGTGGAATGGAATGTGGAATAGAATCTGGAATGGAATGGAATGGATTTAGTAACGGAATCGAATGCAACGGAATGGAATGCCGAATGGGATGGAATGGAATGTGGAAAGGAATGGAATGGAATGGAATGTGGAATGGAATGGAATGGAATGTGGAATGGAATGGAATGGAATGTGGAATAGAATCGAATGAAATGGTATGTGGAATGGAAAGTGTAATGGAATGGAATCGAAAGTGTAATGGAATGGAACGGAATATGTGGTGAAATGGAATGGAATCTGGAATGGAATTGAACGTGGAATGGAAAGGAATGTGGAATGGAATGGAATGGAATGTGGATTGTAATGGAATGGAATGTGGAATGGAATTTAATGGAATGGAATGGATTGTGAAATGGAATATACAAAGGAATGTGCAATGGAATGTGGAGTGGAATGGAATGGAATGTGGAATGGAATGTGGAATGGAACGAGGAAGGAAACGTGGAATGGAATGGAACGTTTAATGGAAAGTGGAATGGAATGGAGTGCAATGGATTGTGTAATGGAATGTGGAATGGAATGTGGAATGGAATGGAATGAAATGACGAATTGAATATGGAGATTAATGGACTGGTATGTGTAATGGAATGTGGGGTAGAATGGAATGGAATGTGGAATGGAATGCAATGGAATGGGGAATGGAATGTGGAATGGAATGGAATGGAATGTGGATGGAAAGTTGAATGGAATGTGGAATGGAATGCAATAGAATGTGGAGCGGATTGTAATGGAAATTAGAATGGAATGTCAAATGTAATGGAATGGAATGTGGGATTCAACGTGGAATGGAATGGCATGGAACATGGAATGGAATTTGCGATGGAATGGAATAGAATGGATTGTGGAAGGGAATGTGGAAGGGAATGGAGTGAAATGTGGAATGGACTCTGAAATGGAATGTAATGGAATGTTAAATGGAATGTGGATTGGAATGTGGAATGGAAGGTGGAATGGAACGTGGAATGGAAAGTGCAATGGAATGGAATGTAACATGTAATGGAATGTGGAATGGAATGGAATGGAAAGAGGAATGGAATGTGGAATGTAATGGAATGGATTGTGGAGTGGAATGGAAATGAATTTGGAACGTAATGTGGGATGGAATGTGGAATGGAACGGAATGTAATGTGGAATGGAATAGTGGAATGGAACGTGAAATGGAATGGAATGGAATGTGGAGAGTAACGTGGATTTTAATGGAATTTAACACAGAATGGATCGTGGAATGCCACATGGAAGGGAATGGAATGGAACGTGGAAAGGAATGTTTAATGGAACATGGAATTGAAAGTCAGATGGAATGGAATGGAATGTGGAATGAAATGGAATGGAATGTGGAATGGAATGTGGAATGGATTGTGTAATGGAATGGAATGGAATGTGGAATTGAATGTGGAATGGAATGCAGTGGAATTGGGAATGGAATGCAGAATGGTATGTGGAATGGAAAGGAATAGACTGTGGAATGAAGTGTGGCATGGAAAGTTGAATGCAATGGATTGGAATGTGGAAAAGAATGTAGAAATAAATGTAAAGGAACGTGGAATGGAAAGTTTAAAGGAAAGTGAATGGAACGTGGAATGGAATGTGGAATGAAATGGAATTGAAAGTGGAATGGAGTGGATTGGAAAGTGTAATGGAAAGTGGAATGGAATTTTGAATGGAAAGGAATGGATTTGGAACATGGAATGGAATGGAATTGAATGTGCAATGGAATGGATTTTAATGCAGAAAGGAATGTGGAAGGGAATGCAATGCAATGTGGAATGTAACGCAATGGAATGTGGAATAGTATGTGGAATGGAATGTGAAAAGGAATGGAAAAGAATGTGGAATGGAATGTGGAATGGAGTGTGGAATGGAATGGTGAATGGAATGGAATGAAATGTGGAACGGAACGTGGAAAGGAGTGTGGAGTGGAATGAGGAATGGAACAGAAGGGAATGTGGAATGGAATGTGGAATGGAAAGTGGAATGGATTCGAATGGAACGCTAAAAGAAACGGAATGGAATGTGGAATTGAATGTGGAATGGGATGGAATGGAACATGGAATGGAGCGTGGAATGGAACGTGGAATGCAATGTAATGGCACGTGGAATTCAATGTTGAATGTAATGTGGAAAGGAATGGAATGTGCAAAGGAATGGAATGTAAAGGAAAATGGAAGGGAAGGGAAGGTGAAATGGAATGTGGTTTGGAATGTGGAAAGGAATGTGGAATGGAATGGAATGGAATGTGGAATAGAATGTGGAATGGGAAGGAAAGGAATGTGGAATGGAATGTGAAACAGAATGTGGAATGGAATGTGGAATGCAATGTAGAATGGTGTGAAATGGAATATGGAATTCAATGGAATGCAATGTGGAATGCAATGTGGAATGGGAAGGAATTGAATGTCGAATGGAATGGAACAGATTGAAGAATAGAATGTTTAATGGAATGTGGAAAGGAATCTGGAATGGAATGGAATGGAATGTGGAATGGAAGGTGGAATGGAATGGAAAGCTACGTGGAATGGAATGTGAAATGGAATGTGGAATGGAATGTGGAATGGAATGGAATGTAAAGCGGAATTGTATGGAATGGAATGTGGAATGCAATCGAATGGAATGTGGAATGGAATGGAATGGAATTGAAAGGAATGTGGAAAGGAATGGAATGGAATGTAGAAAGCAATGGAATGGAATGTGGAATGGAAAGGAAAGGAATGTGGAACTGAAGTTGGAATGGAATGGAATGGAATGTGGTAAGGAATGTGAAAAGGAGTGGACTAGAAAGTGGAATGGAGGATGGAATGGAATGGAATGGAATGTGGAATGGAATGGAATAAACCGTGGAATGAAACGTGGAATGGATCGTGGAATGGAACATGGTATGGAAAGTGAAATGGAATTTGGAATGGAACGTGGAATGAGAGGTGGAATGGAATCGAATACATTGTGGAATTGAATGGTATGGAATATGGAATGGAATGGAATTGAAAGTGGAATGGAACGGAATGGGATGTGGAATGGAATGTAGTTTAATGGAATGTGGAATGGAATGCAATGCAAAGTGGAATGGAATGAGGATTGGAAGGGAATGGAATTTGGAATGGAATGCAATGGAATGTGAAATGGATCGTGGAATGGAACGTGGAATGGGATGTGGAATGGAATGTGGAATGGAATGCAATGGAATGTGGAATGCAAAGGAATGCAATGTGGAACGGAATGGAATGGAACTTGGAATGGAAAGGAATGGAAAGTGTAATGGATAGGAAGGGAATGTGGAATGCCATGGAAAGTTATGTAATTTTCAATGGAATGGAATGGAATGGAATGGAAAGTGCAATGGAATGGAATGGAAAGTGGAATGGAGTAGGATGGAATGTGGAATGGAATGGAATGGAATATGGAATGGAATGCAATTGAATGGAATATGGTGTGCCTTGCAATGGAATAGAATCAAATGTAATGGAATGTGTAATGGACTTTGGAATGGAAGGAGGAATGGAATGGAATGCATTGAGAATGGAATGCAATATCGAATGGAATGTGGAATGGAATGGCATGCAATGTGGAATGGAACTTGATTGGAAGGGAATGTGGAATGTATCATGGAATGTAACATGAAATGGAATGTGGAATGGAAGTTGGAATGGAATATACAATGGAATGTGGAATGTAACGTGGAATGGAATGGAAAGTGGAATGGAACGTGGAATGGAATGGAATGGAACGTGGAATGGAATGTGGAATGAAATAGAATGGAATGTGGAATAGAATGTTGAATGGAATGATTAATGGAATGTGGAATGGAATTGAAAGGAATCCGGAATGGAATGTTGGATGGAATGTGGAATGGAAGGGAAGCAATCTGGAATGTAATGTGGAATGGAAACTGGAATGGAATGGAATAGAATGCGGAATGGATCGTGTAATGGAATGGAATGGAATGTGGAACAGAACGTGGAATGGAACGTGGAATGCAACGTGGAATAGAATGTGGAGTGGAATGGAATGGAATGTGGAATGTAATGGGATGCAATTTGGAATGAAATGTGGAATCGAATGTGGAATGGAATGTGGAATGGAACACAATGGAATGTGGAATGGAATGTGGAGTGGAGAGAGGAATCGAATGTGGAATGGAACGGAATGGAAAGTGGAATGGAATTTGTAATGAAACTGCGGAATGGAACATGAAATGGATGGAATGGAATCTGGAGCAGAACGTGGAATAGAATGGAATGGAACATGGAGTGGAAAGCGGAAAGGAAAGTGGAATGGAAAGGAATGGAACGTTGAATGGAATGTCGACCGGAAAGTGGAAATGATTGGAATGTGTAAAGGAATTGAAAGGAATGTGGAATAGAATGGAATGGAAAGTGGAATGGAATGGTAAGGAATGTATAATGGAATGACTAATGGAATGCGAATTGCAAGGTGGAATGAAATGTGGAATGGAACAGAATGGAACATGGAATGGAATGGAATGGAAAGTGGAATGGAATGGAATGGAATGGAATGTCGAATGGAAGGTGGAATTGAATATAATAGAATGTGGAATGGAATGTGTATTGGAATAGAAACGAATGTGGAATGGAATCTGGAATGGAATGGAATGGGGAATTGAAATTGGAATGGAATGGAATGGAATGTGGAATAGAATGTGGAATGGATTGCAAAGGAATGTGGAACGGATTGTGGATTGCAATGGAATGGAATGTGGAATGGAAAGGAATGAAATGTGGAGTGGAACGTGGAATGGAACGAGGAATGGAACGTGAATGGAAACTGGAATGGAAGGTGGAATGGAATGTGGAATGGAATGGAATGGAACGAGGAAGGGAAAGGAATGGAATGTGTAATGGAAACTATTGGAACGTGGAATGCAATGGAATGGTATGGAATGTGGAATGGAATGGAATGGAATGGAATGTGCAATGGAATGCAGTGGAATGTGGAATGCAAAGGAATGGAAAGGAATGTGGAATGGACTGCAAAGGAATAGAATGGAAAGGAATGGAATGTGGAATGTAATGTGGAATGTAATGTGGAGTGGAACGTGGAGTGGAACTTGGAACGGAAAGTGGAATGCAATGAAACGGAACGTGGAATGGAATGTGGAAGGGAATGCAGTATGGAACGTGGAATGGAACCTGGAATGGAATGGAATGGAATATGGAATGGAATGTGGAATGGAATGTGTATTGGAATGTGTAATGGAATGGAATGGAATGTGGAATGTAATGTGCAACGGAATGGAATGGAATGTGGAATGCAATGTGGAATAGAATGAAGAATAGAAGGGATTGGAATGTGGAAAGGAAAGTGGATTGCAATGGAAAAGAAAGTGGAACAGAATGGGATGGAAGGTGGAACGGAAAGTGGAATGCAATGTGGAATGGATTGGAATATATTGTGGAATGGAATGTGGAATGGAAAGGAATGGAACGTGGAATGTAATGTGGAATGGAGTGGAATGGAATGTAAAACGGTGTGAAATGGAACGTGGAATGGAACGTGGAATTGAATGTGGAATGGAATGCAATGGAATGAGTAATGGAATGTAGAATGGAATGTTGAATGGAATTGAATGGAATGGAACGTGAAATGGGATGGGGAATGGAATGTGAATTGAAACGTGGAATGGAATGTGGAATAGTAAAAATTGAACGTGGAATGGAACGTGGAATGGAATGTGGAATGGAATGAAATGGAATGAGTAATGGAATGTAGAATGGAATGTTGAATGGAATTGAATGGAATGGAATGTGAAATGGGATGTGGAATGGAATGTGAATTGAAACGTGGAATGGAATGTGGAATCGTAAAAATGGAACGTGGAATGGAACGTGGAATGGAATGTGGAATGGAATGGAATGGAATGTGGAATGCAATGGAATGGAATGTGGAATGGAATGTGCAATGGAATGGAATGGAATGTGCAAAGGAATGTGGAATGGAATGTGGAGCGGAATTCAATGATATGTCAAATGGAATGTGGAATATAATGTGGAATGGATAGTGGAAACTAATGTCGAATGGAGTGGAATGGAACGTGGAATGGAATGGAATGGAAGGTGAAATAGAATTTGGAATGGAACGTAGAAAGGAAGGTGCAACGAAACAGAATGGAAAGTGGAATGTAATGTGGATAGGAAAGTGGAAGGGAATGTGGAATGTAATGGAATGGAATGGAAAGGAATGGAATGTGGAATGGAATGTGTAATGGAACGTGGAACAGAACGTGGATAGGAATGGAATGGAACAGGCAATGGAACCTGGAATGAAATGAGGAATGGAATGGAAAGGAATGTGGAATGGAATGTGGAATGGAAAGTGAAATGCAATGTGGAAGGGAATGGAATGGAAAATGGAACGGAATGTGGAATGGAATGGAATGGAACGTGGAATGGAACCTGGAATGGAATGGAATGAAATGTGGAATGGAACGTGGAATGGAACGTGCAATGGAATGTGGAATGGAATGGAATGGAATGTGGAATGGAATGTGGAATGGAATGAGAAATTTTATGAAATGGAATGTTTAATAGAAAGTTCAAAGGAATGTGTAATGGAATGGAACGGAATGTGGAATTGACGGAATGGAATGTGGAAGGTAATGTGGAAGGGAATGTTGCATGTAACTTGAAATGGAATGAAAATGGCTGTGGAATTGAACGTGTACTGAAATGGAATGGGAAGGAGAATGGAACGTGGAATGGAACGTGGAATGGAAAGGAATTAAACGTTAAATGGAATGTGGAATAGAATGTGGAATGGAATGGAATGCAATCTGGAATGGAATGTGGAATGTAATGTGAAGTGGAACGTGGAATTGAATGGAATGGAATGTGGAATGGAATATTATGGAATGTGGAAAGGAATGTGGAATGGAATGTAGAATGCAATGTGGAATGGAATGTGGAATGAATGTGGAATGGAACGGAATGGAATGTGAAATGTAATGTGGAATGTAAAGGAATGGAATGTGGAAAGGAATGGAATGGAATACGGAATGGAATGTCGAACGGAATGAGGAACGGAATGCGGAAAGGAATGGAATGGAATACGGAATGGAATGTGGAACGGAATGTGGAACAGAATGTGGAAAGGAATGTGGAAATGAATGCGGAATGGAATGGAATGGAATGTGAAATCGAATGGAAAGGAATGTGGAATGGATTGTGGAATGGAATGTGGAATGGAATGGAATGGAATGTGGAATGGACTGTGGAAAAGAAAGTTTAAAGGTATGTGGAATGGTACAGAATGGAATGTGGAATGGAATGTGGGATGGAATGCGGAAAGGAATGTGAAAAAGAATGTGGAATGGAACGGAATGTAATGTGGAATGGAATGTAGAATACAATCTGGAATGGAATGTGGAATGAAACGGAATGGAATGTGGAATTGTATGTGGAATGGAATGTGGATTGCAGTGTGGAATGGAATGTGTAATGCACTGGAATGCAATGTGAAATGGAATGAGGAATGGAATGTGCAAAGCAATGTCGGATGTAATGCAACTGAGTGTGTAATTGAACGTAGAATGGAATGGAATGGAACGTGGAATGGAATGCGGGATGGAATGTGGAATGGACTGTGGAATGGAATGTGGAATGGAATGTGGAAGGTAATGGAGTTGAATGTGGAATGGAATGTTAAATGGATTGGAATAGAATGTTAAATGGAATGTGGTTTGGAAATTGGAATGGAAAGTGCAATGCAACTTGGAATGGAATGGAATGGAACGTGTAATGGAATGTGGAATGGAATGGAATGGAATGTAGAATGGAATGGAATGGGAGGTAGAATGGAAAGTGGAAAGGAAAGTGGAATGCAGTGGAATATAATGTGGAATGGAAAGTGGAGTGGAATTGATGGGACCTTGGAATGGAACATAGAATGGAAAGTGGAATTGATTGGAATGTAATGGGGAATGGAATGGAATGGAATGTGGAATGGAATGTAATGGAATGTGGAAAAGAATGTGGAATGGATTGTGGAATGAAATGTGAAATGGAATGTGGAATGGATTGTGGAATGGAATGTGGAATGGAATGTAGAATGAATGTAAAATGGAATCTGCGACGGAATGGAATGGAATGTGGAATGGAATGTGAAATGGAATGGAAATCAAAGTGGAATTCAACGTGAAATGGAATGCAATAGGAAGTGCAATGCAACACGGAAAGGAACGTGCAATGGAATGGAATGGAACGTGCAAAGGAATGTGGAATGGAATGTGGAAAGAATGGAATGGAATGTGGAATGGAATAGAAAGGAATGGGGAATGGAATCAAATGGAATGTGGAAGGGAATATGGAACATAATGTGGAATGGAATGTGGAATGGAATGTGGAAAGAAATATGTAATGGAACGGAATGGAATGTTATATGCAATGGAATGGAATGTGGAATGGAATGTGGAATAGAAAGTTTAAGGAATGGAATGCAATGTGCAACGGAACGTGGAATGGAATCGAGTGCAACGTGGAATGGAAATTTGAATGGAAATTGGAAAGGAACGCGGAATGGAATGTGGAATGCAACATGGAATGAAATGTGGAATGGAATGTGGAATGGAATGGAATCGAAGGAGGAATGGAATGAAATTGAATGAGGAATGGAATGTGGAATAGAATGTGGAATAGAGCAGAATGGAACGGAATGGATTGTGGAATGGAAAGTGGAATGGAATGTGGAATGCAATGTGGAATGTAATGGAATGGACCTTGGAATGGAAAGTGGAATGGAAGGTGAAATGGAATGTGTCATGGAACGTGGAATGGCATGGGCAATGGAATGTCGAATATTACGTGGAATGTAACGGAATGGAAAGTGGAATGGAATGGAATGGAACGCGGAATGGAACGTTGAATGGAACGTGAAATGGAATGTCGAATATAATGGTATGTGGAATGGAATGGAATGGAATGCAATAAATGAATGGAATGGAAAGTGGAATGGAATGGAATGGAATGTGGAATGGAATGGCATGGAATGGAATGTGGAATCGAATGGAATAGAATACAGTGGAATGTAATGTGGAATGGAATAGAATGTGGAATGGAATGAAATGGAATGGAATGTGGAAAGGAATGGGATGGAATAGAGTGGAATGTGAAATGGAATAAAAATGGAATGGAATGTGGAATGCAATAGAATGTGGAACGGAATGGAATGGAATGGAATGGGGAATGTCGTGGAATGGAACATGGAATGGATTAGAATTGAAATTGGAATGCAATGGAAAGGAATACGGAATGGAATGGAATGGAATGTCCAATGGAATGTGGAATGGAATGGAATTGATTATGGAACGGAATGTGGAATGGAGTGGAAACGAATGTGACATGGAAAGAAATGGAATGTGGAATGGAATGTGGAATGCAATGTGCAATGGAATGTGGAAAGGAATGTAGAATGGAATTTGCAGTGGAATGTGGAATGGAATGTGGAATGGAAGGTGGAATGGAATGTGGAATGGAAAGTGGATTGGAATGGAACAGAATATGGAATGGAACGTGGAATGGAACGTGGAATGGAACGTGGAAAGGAATGCAGAATGTAATGTGGAAGGCAAAGTGGAATGTAATGGAATGGAATGTGTATTGGAATGTGGAATGGAGCGTGGAATGGAACATGGAATGGAATATGGAATGGAAAGTGGAATGGGATGTGCAATGGAATGTGGAATGGAAACTGGAATGGAAAGAAATGTAACGTGCAATGGAACGTTGAATGAATTGGAAAGGAATTTGGAATAGAACGTGGAAGGGAACATGGAAAGGAATGTGGAATGGAACATGGAATGTAATGTGGAATGTAATCTGGAAGGGAATGTGGCATGGAATGGAATGGAATGGAATGGAATGTGGAATGGAAAGAGCAATGGTTCCTGTAATTGAACGTGCAATGGATTGTGGAATGGAACTGGAAGGGAATGTCAAATGTGGAAAGTAACGTGAAATTGAATGGATTGGAATGTTGAGTGGAACGTGGAAAGGAATGGAATTTAATGTGGAATGGAATGAGGAATGGAATGGAATGGAATATGGAATGGAATGGAATGGAATGTGGAATGGAAAGGCATGGAACTTGAAATGGGACGTGGAATGGAACAGGGAATTCAACGTGGAATGGAGAGTGGAATGGAATGTCGAATGGAATGGAATGGAATGTGAAATGGAATGGAAAGGAATGTGGAATGGAAAGGAATGGAACGTGGAACAGAACGTGGAATGGAAAGTGGAATAAAATGGATTGGAACGTGGAATGGAATGTGAAATGGAGTGGAATGGAATGTGGAATTGAATGGAATGGAAAGTGAAATGGAATGTGGAATGGAATGGAATGGAACGTGGAATTTAATAGAATGGAACATGGAATGGAAAGTGGAATGGAATGGAATGGAACTTGGAATGCAATGTGGAATGGAAAGTGGAATGGATCGAGGAATGGAACGGGGAATGGAATGGAATGGAATGTGGAATGGAATTGAATGGAATGTGGAATGGAAAGGAATGCAACCTGGAATGGGAGACGGAAAGGAACATGGAATGTGACGTGGAATGAAAAGGAATGCAACCTGGAATGGGACGTGGAATGGAACATGGAATGCGACGAGGAATGGAAATTGGAATGCAATGTGGAATGGAATGGAATAGAAAGGAATGGAAAGTGGAATGCAATGGAATGAAAGGTGGAATGGAATGGAATTGAAAGGAATGGAATGTGGAATGGAATGGAATGGTTTCAAAAGTGAAATATAATGTGGAATGGAATGTGAAATGGAATGTGGAATAGAATGTGGAACGGAATGAATTGGAACGTGCAATGGAATGCAATGGAACAAGGAATGGAATGGAATGAAATGGAACATGGAATGGAACGTGGAATGGAGCATGGAATGGAACGTGGAATGGAATGTGGTATGAAAAGTGGAATGGAGTGGAAAGGAATCTGGAATGGAATGTGGAAATGAATGCAATGGAATGAGAACGGAATGTAAAATGGAATGGAATGGAATGTGGAATGCATTGTTGAATGGAATGTGGAATGGAATGTGGAATGCAATGTGGAATGCAACGGAATAGAATGAGGAATGGAATGTTGAATGGAAAGTGGAATGGAAAGTGGAATGGAATGTGGAATGGTATGTGGAGTGTAATGGAGTGGAATGTGGAATGGAATGGAATAGAATGTGGAATGGAATGGAATGGAATGTTGAATAGAATAGAATGGAAGTGAATGTGCAATGGGATGTGGAATGGAATGTGGAATGCAATGGAATGGAATGTGGAATGGAATTGAATTTAGAATGGAATGGAATGGAATGTGGATTGGAATGGAATGGAATGGAATGAGGAATAGAATGGAATGGAATGGAATATGCCATGGAATGTGGAATGGAACATGGAATGGAATTGAACCTGGAATGGAATGGAATGTAATGTGGATTGGAATGGAATGGAATGGAATGGAAAGTGAAATGGAATTTGGAATGGAATGTGGAGTGGAATGAAATGCACAGTGGAATGGAATGTAATGGAATGCGAAATGGAATGTGCAATGGAATGGAATGGAATGACGAATGGAATAGAATGTGGAATGGAATGTGGAATGGAATGGAGTTGAAAGCAGAATGGAATGGAATGGAATGTGGACTGGAATGGAATGAAATGGAAGGTGGAATGGAATGTGGAATGGAATGTGGAATGGAATGCAATGGAATGCGGAATGGAATGGAATGAATTTGGAATGGCATGTAGAACGGAATGAAGTGGAATGAGGAATGGAATGTGGAATGGAATGGAATGGAATGTGGAATGCATAGGAATGGAACGTGTAATGGAATGGAGTGAAAGTTGATTGGAATGGAATCAAATGGAATGGTATGGAATGGAAAGTGGAGTGGAATTGAATGTGGAATGGAATGGAATGTGGAATGGAAAGAAAAGGAATGTGGAATGGAATTTGCAAAGGAATGGAATGCAAAGGAATGGAATTTGAAATGGAATGCATTGGAATGTGGAATGGCATGTGGAATTGAATGAAATGTAATGGAATGTTTAATGGAAGGGAATGGAATGTGCAATAGAATGGCATGGAATATGGATTGGAATGGAATGTAATGTGGAATGGAATGGAGTAGAATTGAATGTGGAATGCAATGTGGAATGTAATGGAGTGTGATGGAATGGAATGTGGAATGACATGTAAGGGAATATGGAATGGAATGTAATGGAATGTGTATTGGAATGAGTAATGGAATGGAATGGAATGTAGAATGGAAAGGAATGGAATGTGGAATGGAATGTGGGATGTAATCTAATGGAATGTGGAATGGAATAGATTGGAAGTTGGAATGGAAAGTGTAATGGAATGGAATGGAATTTGGAATGGAATGCAATAGGGAGTGGAATGGAACGTGGGTTGGAATGGAATGGAACATGGAATGGGGCGTGTAATGGACTGTGGAATGGAAAGTGGAATGGAACGTGAATTGGAATGTGTAATGTGGACTGCATTGGAATGGAATGTTGCATTGAATGTGGAATGGAATGGAAGGTGGAATGGAAGGCAATCAAAGGCAGAATGTAACTTGGAAGGGAATGGAGTGGAATGGAATGGAATTTGGAAAGGAATGGAATGGAATCTGGAATGGAATGGAAAGGAATTTGGAATTCTAAGGAATGGAATGTGGAATGGAAAGTGAAATGGATCTTGCATTGGAAAGAGGAATGGAACGTGGAATGTAATGTGTGATGGAATGGAATGGAAGGTGGAAAGGAATGGAATGGATTGTGGAATGGAATGGAAAGGAATGTGGAATGAAATGGAAAGTAAAGTGGAATGCAAAGCAAAGGAATGGAATATAGCCTGGAAATGAATGGAATGGAGTGGAATGTGGAATATAATGAAATGGAAAGTGAAAAACAAAGTGGAATGGCGTGGAATGGAAAGTGGAATGGAATGGAATGGAAAGTGGTATGGAATGTGGAATGGCATGGAAACGAATGTGGAATGGAATAGAATGGATTGTGGAGTGGAATGGAATGGAATGTGGAATGGAATGGAATCGAATGTGGAAAGGAATGGAATGGAATATTGAATGGAATGTGGAATGGAATGTGGAATGGAAAGGAATGGAATGTGGAATGGAATGTGGAATGGAATGCAATGGAATGTGGAATGCAATGTGGAATGGCATGGAAAGGAATGTGGAATGGAACAGAATGGATTGTGGAGTGGAATGGAATGGAATGTGGAATGGAATGGAATCGAATGTAGAAAGGAATGGAATGGAATATTGAATGGAATGTGGAATGTAATGGAATGGAATGTGGAATGGAATGGGGAATGGAATGCAATGGAATGTGGAATGCAATGTGGAATGGATTGGAAAGGAATGTGGAAAGGAATGGAAAGGAATCTGGAATGGAATGGAATGGGATGTGGAATGAAATGCAATGGAATTTGGAATGGAATGGTGTGTGGAACGGAATGGAATGTGGAATGGAATAGAATGAAATGTGGAATGGAATGGAATGGAAAGTGGAATGCAGTGGAATGGAATGGTACGTGGAATTGAATGGAATGGAATGGAACGTTGAATGCAATGGAATGGAATGTAACGTGGACTTCAATGCAATTGAACGGGGAAAGGAATGTGGAATGGAAAGTGGTATGGAACGCGGAATGGAATGGAATGGTATGTGGAATGGAAAGGAATGGTATGTGGAATGAAATGGAATGCAATGAAATATGGAATGGAATGGAACGTGGAATGTGATGTGCAATGGAATTTGGAATGGAACGTGGAATGGATTGGAATGGATAGGAATGGAACGTGGAATGAAATAGAGTGGAATGGAATGGAATGTGGAATGTAATGGAATTTGGATTAGAAGGGAATGGAAAGTGGAATGGAAGGGAATGGAATGTAGAATGGAATGTGGAATGAAAGGAATGGAATATGCAATGGAATGGAATGGAATGGAATGGAATGGAATGGAATGGAATGTGAAATGGAATGGAATGGAATGTGGAATTGAAAACAATGTAATGTGGGAGGGAATGTGGAATGGAATGTGAAAAAGAATAAAATGTGGAATGGAATAGAATGTAATGTGGAAGGGAATGTGGAATGGAATGTGAAATAGAATGAAATGTGGAACGGAATGTGGAATGGAATGGAATGTGGAATGGAATGGAATGAAAAGTGGAATGGAATTGAATGGAATGTGGAATGGAATGAAACATAATGTGGAATGGAATGTGGAATGGCATTGAATGGAATGTGGAATGGAATGTAGAATGGAAAATGGAAAGGAAATGTATGTTATGGAATGTGGAATGGAAAGGAATGGAATGCAAAATGGAATGGAATGTGGACTGGAATGCAATGGAATGGAAAGGAATGTGAAATGGAATGGAATAAAATGTGGAATGGAATGTGGAGTGGAATGGAATGGAATGTGGAATGGAATGTGTAATAGAATGGAATGGAATGTGGAATGAAATGGAATGGATTGTGGAACTGAATGGAATGGAATGAGGAATTGAATGTGGGAGGAATAGAATGGAATGAAATGGAATGGAATGTGGTATGGATTGGAATGGTATCTGGAATGGAATGGAATGGAACACGGAAGGGAATGTGGAAGGGAATGGAATGAAATGGGATTGAATAGTATGTGGAATTGAATGGAAATGAATATGGAATGGAATGGAATGGAACTCTGAATGGAAAGTGGAATGGAGTGGAATGTGGAAGAGGAAGGAATGGAATGTGGAATGAAATGGAATGGAATGTGGAAAAGAAAGGAAAGGAATGTGGAATGGAATGGAACGGAATGTGGAATGGAATGCAATCTAATGGAAAGGAATGTGGAATGGAAGGGAAAGTGAAATGGATTGGAATGCAATGTGGAATGGAAGGGAAAGTGAAATGGATTGGAATGCAATGTGGAATGGAATGGAATGGAATGTAGAATTGAATGGAATTGAATATGGAATGGAATGTGGAATGGAAAAGAATGGAATGGAATCTGGAATGGAATATGGAATGGAATGGAATGGAATGTAGAATGGAATGGAATGCAATGTGGAACGGAATTTGTATAGAAAAGAATGGAATGGAATCTGGAATGGAATATCGCACGGAATGGAATGTAATGTCGAATGGCATGGAATGGAATGTGGAATGGAATGGAGTGTGGAATGGAATGTGTAATAAACTTGAAAGGAATTGGAATGGAATGTGGAATGGAATGGAATGGATTTGAATGGAAAATGGAATGGAAAGGAATGGAACTCGGAAACGAATGGAATTGAACGTGGAATGCAATCGACTGGAATGGAATGTGGAATTGAATGTGGAATAGAACGAAACAGAACTTGGAATGGAATGTCGAATTCAATGTGGAATAGAATGGAATGGAACGTGGAATGCAATGTGGAATGGAGTGTGGAATGGAATGTGGAAAGGGGTGTGGGATGGAATGTAATGGAATGTAGAATGGAATGTGGAATGGAATGGGGAATGGAACTTCGAATGTCATGGAATGGAACACGGAATGAAGTGTGGAATGACGTTTAATGGAAAGTACAATGGAACGTGGAATGGAATGGAATGGAATGTGGAATGGAAAGGAGAGTGGAATGGAATGGAATGGAATGTGGAATGGAATGGAATTTAAGGTGGAATCGAAGGTGGAATGGAATGGAAAGGAAAGTGGAATGCAAAGTGGAATGGAATGTGGAATGTAATGAAATGGAATGGAATGTGGAATGGAATGGAATGGAATATGGAATGGAATATGGAATGGAATAGAATGGAATGTGGAATAGAATGGAATGGAATGGAATGTGGAAGGGAATGGAATGGAATGTGGAATGGAATGGAATGTGGAAGGGAATGGAATGGAATGTGGAATGGAATGGAATGGAATGGAATGGAATAGAATGGAATGGAATCGGATGTGTAGCGGGATGTGAAATGGAATAGAATGTGGAGAGGAATGGCAAATGAAATGGAATAGAATGCGTAATGGAATGCGGAATGTAATAGAATGGAATGTGGAATGGAATAAAATCAATGTGGAATGGAGTGGAATGTGGAATGCAACGGAATGGAATGGAATGGAATGGAATCACAAGTGGAATGGAATGGAATGAAATGTGGAATGGAATTGAATGGAATGGAATGGCATGTGGAATGGAATGGAATGAAATGTGGAATGGAATGGAATGGAATGGCATATGGAATGGAATGGAATGAAATGTGGAATGCAATAGAAAAGAATGGAATGGCATGTGGAATGAAGTGGAATGGAAAGTGGAATGGAATGGAATGGAATGTGGAATGGAATGGAATGTGGAATGGAATGCAAATTGAATGGAATGTGGAATGGAATAAAGCGGAATGTGGAATTGAATGGATAGGAATGTGCAATGGAATGTGGAATGGAATGGAATGGAAAGTGGAATGGAAAGGAATTAAATGTGGAATGGAATGAAGTGGAATGTGGAATGGAATAGAATGGAAAAGAATGTGAAATGAAATGGAATGTAATGTGGAATGGAATGTCATGGATTGTGGAATGCTAAGGAATGGAAAGGAATGTGGAATGGAATGGAATGTGAAATGGAATGGAATGGATTGTGGAATGGAATAGAATGTTGAATGGAATGGAATGTAATGAGGAATGGAATGCGGAATGCAATGGAATGCAATGTGGAATGGAATTCGGAATGGAATTCAATAGAATGGAATGGAGTGGAATGTGGAATGGAACTGAACGGAATGTGGATTTGAATGGAATGGAATGGAATGTTAAATGGAATGGAATGGAATGTGGAAAGGAATGGAGTGGAAAAGAATGTGAAATGAAATGGAATGGAATGTGGAATGGAATGTAATGGAATGTGGAATGCTATGGAATGGAATGGAATGTGGAATGGAATGGAAAGTGAAGTGGAATGGAATGGAAAGTGAAATGGAATGGAATGGATTGTGGAATGAAATAGAATGTTGAATGGAATGGAAGGTAATGTGTAATGGAATGCGGAATGCAATGGAATGTAATGTGGAATGGAACTGAATGGAATGTGGAATTGAATGGAATGGAACGGAATGTTAAATGGAATGGAATGGAATGTGGAATGGAATGGAATGGAATGTCGAATGGAATGGAATGGAATGTGGACAGGAATTGAATGGAATGTGGAATGGAATGAAAAGTAATATAATGGGATGTGGAATGGAATTTTCAATGGAATGGAATAGAAGGGAAAGTGGAATGGAATGTGGTATGGAATGTGGAATGGAATGTGGATTGGAATGGAATGGAATGTGGAATGGAATGTGGAATGAAATGTGAAATGGAATGTGGAGTGGAATGAAGTGGAATGTGGAGTAGAATGTGGAATGGAATGTGGAATGTAACGGAGTGGAATGTTGAATGGAATGGTATGGATTGGAATGTGAAATGGAATGGAATGGAATATGGAATGGAATGTGGAATGAAATGAAATGGAATGTGGAATGGAATATGAAATGGATGGCAAGGAATGTGGAATGGAATGGAATGGAAGGCGGAATGGAATGTGGAATCGAATGTGGAAAGTTACGTGGAATGATCTGGAAGAGAATATGGAATGGAATGGAATGGAATGTGGAATTGAAATCGATGGAGTGCTATGTGGAATGACATGGAATGGAACTTGGAATGGAATGTGGAATGGAATGTGGAATGGAGTATGGAATGGAATGTGGAATGGAATGGAATGGAAGGTGGAATGGAATGGAACGGAATGTGGAAAGGAATGGAATGAAGTGCAACATGGAATGGCATGGAATGGAATGTGGAATGGAATGTCGAATTCAATGAAGTGGAATGTGGAATGGAATGAAATGGAATGTGCAATGGAATTTGGAAAGGACTGGAATGCGGAATGCAAAGGAAAGGAATGCAGAATGGAAATGAATGGAATGTGAAATTCAATGATGTGGAATGTGGAATGGAATGAAGTGGAATGTGCAATGGAATTTGGAACGGAATGGAATGTGGAATGGAAAGGAATGGAATGCGGAATGGAAAGGAATGGAATGTGGAATGGAATGGAATACGGAATGGAAAGGAATATTGAATGGAATGGAATGCAATCTGGAATGGAAGGGAAAGGAATGCAATGTGGAATTGAATGGAATGGAGTGTGGAATGGAATGAAATGTGGAATGGAACGTGAAATGGAACGTGGAATGGAAATTGGAATGGAATGGAATGGATTGGTATGGAATGAATGTGAAAAGTAATGGATTAGAATGTGGAATGAAATGTATACTAGAATGGCATAGAATGTGGAAAGAATGTGGAATGGAATGGAATGGAATGTGGAATGCAATGGAATGTGGAATGGAATGGGGAAAGGAATGCAATGGAATGTGCAATGGAATGGAATGTGGAATGGAAATGAAAGGAATGTGGAATGCAATGTGGAATGGAATGGAATGTGGAATGGAATATGAAATGCAATGGTATGGAATGTGGAATGGAATGTGGATTGGCAGGGAATGGAATATGTAATGGAATGTGGAATGGAATGGAAAGGAATGTGGAAACGAAGGTGGAAAGGAATGGAATGGAATGTGGAATGGAATGTGGAATGGAATGGAATAGAATGTGGAATGGAATGCGGAATAGAATTTAAAGGAATCTGGAATGTAATGTGGAAAGGATTGTGGAATGGAATTTGGAATGGCATGTGGAAATCAATGGAATGGAATGTGTAACTGAATGTGGAATGGAACGGAAAGGAATGTGGAATGGAATGTGGGATGCAATGGAAAGAATGTGGAATGGAATGGAATGGAATGTGGAATGGAATGGAGTAGAATGTGGAATGGAAATTGGAATGGAATGTGGAATGGAATATGGATTGGAATGTTGAATGGGACGTGGAAAGGAATGTGGAATGGAATGTAATATGGAATGCAATGTGGAATGAATTGTGGAATATTATTTGGAATGGAATGTGGAATAGAATGGAATGGAATGTGGAAAGGAACGGGGAATGGAATGGAATGGAATGTGGAATGGAATGTGGAATAGAAAGTGGAATGGAATGGAATGGCATGTGGAATGGAACCAGGAACGGAATGTGGAATGCAACCTTGAATGGAATGCAGAAATGGAATGGAATGCCGAGTGAAAAGGAATGGAAAGTGGAATGGAACGGAATGAAATGCGGACTGGAATGGAATGGAATGTGCAATGGAATTTGGAATGGAATGGAATGCAATGTGGAATCGAATGTGGAATGCAATGATACGTGTAATGGAATGAAATGAAATGTGGAAGGGAATTGAATGGAATGTAGAATTTAAAGTGGAAGTAAATGTAATGCAATGTGGAATGGAATGTGGAATCGAATGGAATGTGGAATCGAATGGAATGTGGAATGGAATGTGGAATCGAACGTGGAATGGAATGGAATGTTGAATGGATTGTGGAATGGAATGGAATGGAATGGAATGTGCAGTGGAATGGAATGGATTGTGGAATGGAATGGGTTGGAATGCCGAATGGAATGGAATGGATTGGAATGGAATGGAATGAAATGTAGAATGGAAAGTGGAAAGGAATTCAATGCAATGTGGAATGGAATGGAATGCAATGTGGAATGGAATGGAATGTAACGTAGAATGGAAAGTGGAATGGAATGGAATGCAATGTGAAATAGAATGTGGAATTGAACGGAAGTTGGAATGGAAGGGAATGGAATGTGGAAAGGAATGGAATGTAATGGAATTTGGAATAGAATGTGGAATGGATTTTAATGGAATGTGGAATGGAAGGTGTAGTGGAATGGAATGAAATGTCTAATGAAATGGAATGTAATGGAAAGGAACGTAGAATGGAATGGAATGGAATATAGAATGGAATATGGAATGGAATGGAACGGAATGTGGAATGCAATGGAAAGAAGTGTGTAAAGGAATGTGGAATGGAATGGAATGGAATGTGGTATCGAAGGTGGAATGGAATGGAATGGAATGTGGAATGGAATGTGGAATGGAAAGTTATGTGGAATGGAATGGGGAATGGAATGGAATGTGGAATGGAATGTGGAATGTATTTTGGAATGGAATATGGAATGGAATGTGGAATGGATTGTGGAATGGAATGTGGAATGGAAAGTGGAATGGATTGTGGAATGGAATGTGGAATGGAATGTGGAATGCAATGGAAAGTAATGCGCAATGAAATGTGGAATGGAATGGAAAGGAATGTGGAATGGAATGTGGAATGCAATGGCAATGTGGAAAGGAACGGAATGGAATGTGGAATGTAATGGAATTGAATTTGGAATGGAAATTGGAATGGAACGTGGAATGGAATGTGGAATGGAATGTGGAATGGAACGTCGAATGGAATGGAATGTGGAATGGAACGTGTATGAAATGCAATGTGGAATGGATTGTGGAATGTAATGTGGAATGGAATGTGGAAGAGAATGGAATGGAATGTGGAATGGAATGCAATGAAATGTGGAATGGAATGGAATGGAATGCAATGTGGAATGGAATGGAAAGGAATGTGGAAAGGAATGGAATGAAATGTGGCGTGGAATGAAATGTGGAATGGTATGCGAAATGGAATGAAAAGGAATGGACTGGAATGGAATGTGGAATGGAATAGAATGTGGAGTGGAATGGAATAGAATGTTGAAATGAAAGTGGAAATTAATGGAATGGAATGTGGAATGGAATGTGGAATGGAGAGGAATGGAAAGTGGAAAGGAATAGAATGGAATGTGGAATGGAATGGAATGGAATGTGGAATGGAATATGGAATGGAATGTGGAATGGAATGTGGAATGGAATGCAATGGAAGGTGGAATGGAATGTGGCTGGAATGCAATGTGGAATGGATTGGAATGCAATTGAATGGAATTTATAATGGAATTGAATGTGGAATGGAATGGAACGGAACATGGAAAGCAAGGTGGAATGGAACGTGGCATGGAACATAGAATGGAACTTGTAATGGAATGGAATGGAACGTGGAATGTAATGGAAGGGAATGTGGAATCGAACGTGGAATGGAACGGAAAGGAATGTGGAATGGAATGTGGAATGCAATGGAATGGAATGTGTAATATAATGCAATGCAATGTGGAACGGAATGGAAAGGAACGTTAAATGGAACGTGGAATGGAACGTGGATTGGAAATTGGAATGCATTGTGGAATGCAGTGCAAAGTAATGTGGAATGTACTGTGGAATAGAATGGAATGCAGTGGAATGTGGAATGGAATGTGGAATGGAGTGTGAAATGGAATGTAATGGAATGTTGAATGGAATGTGGAAAGAAATGTAATGTAAACTGGAATGGAATGCAATGCAATGTGCAACGCAATGCAGAATGTGATGGAATGGAATGTGGAATGGGAGGTGGAAAGGAACGTGGAATGGAACGTGGAATGGAATGGAATGTGGAATGGAATGTGTAATGGAACATGGAATGGAATGGAATGTTGAATGGATTGTGGAATGGAATGTGGAATGCTATGTGGAATGCAACGGAATGTTATGTGGAATGGAATGTGAAATGAGATGGAATGGAATGTGGAATGGAATGGAATGGAGAGTGGAATGGATCGTGGAATGGAATGGAATGGAATGTGGAATGGAACGGATTGGAATGTAATGTGGAATGGAATAGAATGTGGAATGGAATGGGATGGAATTTGGAATGGCTTGGAATGGAATATCGAATGGAATGGAATGTGGAATTGAATGTGGAATGGAATGGAATACAATAAGGAATGGACAATGGAATGGAAGTTTGAATGTAATGTGTAATGAAATGGAATGGAATGTGGAATGAAATGTGGAATGGAATGGAGTGGAACGGAATCGAATGTGGAATGGAACGTGGATTGGAACCTGGAATGGAACTTGGAATGTTACATGGAATGAAACGCCAAATGGAACATGGAATGGAATGTCCAATGGAACGTGGAATGGAATGCGCAATGGAATGTGCAATGGAAAGGAATGGAATGAAACGGAATCTGGAATGGTATGTGAAATGGAAAAGAATGGAAAGTGGAATGGAATTGAATTGAATGGAATTTTTAATGGAATGGAATGGAATGTGGAATGGAATTGAGTGGAATGTTGAATGGAAGTGAATGGAATGGAACTTGGAATGGATTTGAGTGGAATGTGGAATGGAAGTGAATGGAATGGAACATGGAATGGATTGGAATGTGGACTGGAATAGAATGGAATGGAATTGGATGTGGAATGGAAAGGAATGTGCAGTGGAATGGAATGTGGAATGGAAAGGAATGTGCGGTGGAATGGAATGTGGAATGGAAAGGATTGGAAAGTAGAATGAAATGGAATGGAAGGAGGAATAGAATGTATGGAACAGGGAATGGAATGGAATGCAAGGTGGAATTGAATGGGTAAGAACGTAGAATGGAATGGAATGTCATGGGGAATGGAATGGAATGGAATGTGGAATGGAACGGATTGCAGTGTAATGTGGAATGGAATGGAATGTCGACTGGAATGGAAAGTGGAATGGATTTGAATGAAACGTGGAATGGATTGGAATGGAATGGAAAGTGGAATGGAACGTAGAATCAAAAGGAATGGAATGTGGTATGGAACATGGAATGGAATGCAATGGATGGTGGAATGGAACGTGGAATGGAATGGAATGAAACGTGGAATGGAACACGGAACGGAATGTGGAAAGGAATGCAATGGAATGGAATGGAATGTGGAATGGAATGGAATGGAAAGTGGAATGCAATGGAATGGAATGTGGAATGGTATGGAATGGAATGTGGAATGGAATGGAATCGAATGAATTTGGAAAGGAATACAATGTTACGTGGAATGCAATGCGGAATGGAATGCAATGGAATGTACATTGGAATGGAATCCCATGTGGAATGGAATGGAAAGGAATGTAGAATAGAATGGAATGGAATGTGGAATGGAACGTGGAATGGAATGGAATAGAATGGAATGGAATGGAACGTGGAATGGAATGGAATGGAATGTGGAATAGAATGTGGAATGGAATGGAATGGAAGGTGGAATGGAATGCTGAATGGAATGAAATGGAATGTGGAAAGTAAAGTGGAATGGAATGTGCAGTGGAATGGAATGGAAGGAGCAACGGAATAGAATGGAATCTGGAAAGGAATACGGAATGGAAAGAAATGGAAAGTGGAATGGAATGGAATGGAATGTGGAATAGAATGGAATGGAATGTGGAAGGGAATGGAATTGAATGTGGATTGGAATGGCATGGAATGTGGAATGGAATGGAACGGAATGTGGAATGGAATGTGGAATGAAATGCATTCTCTAATGGAATGGAATGGAATGTGGAATTGAATGGCATGTGACAAATAATGGAATGGAAAGTGAAATGCAATGGAATGGAATGTGGAATGGAATGGAATGGAATGTGGAATGGGATGTGGAATGCAACGGAATAGAATGTGGAATGCTTTGGAATGGAATGGAATGGAATATGAAATGGAATGTGGAATGGAATGGAATGTAATTGAATGTGGAATGGAAGGGAATGGAAGGTGGAATGGAATGAAATGAAATGTGGAATGTGGAATGGAATGGAATGTGGAATGGAATGGAATGGAATGGAATGGATTGGAATGGAATCTGGAAAGGAATGGAATGGAATGTGGAATGGAGTGGAATGGAATGCGTAAAGAAATGTGGAATGGAATGGAAACTTATGGAATGCAATGTGGAATTAAATGGAAGTAAATGTGGAAATAAATGGAATAGAATTGAATGTGAAATGGAAATATAAAGGAATGTGGAATGGAATGCAACGGAAAGTTTAATTGAAAGGAATGGAATGTGGAATTGAATGGAATATGGAATGGAATGGAATATGGAATGGAATGGAATGTTGAATGGAATGGAATATGGAATGGAATGGAATGGAATGTGGAGGGGAATGAGGAATGGAGTGGAATGGAATGCGGAATGCAACTGAAAGTAATGTTGAACGTAGTGGAATGAAATGGAATGTGAAATGCAATGGAATAGAATGGAATGGAAGATGGAATAGAATGGAATGGAAGACGGAATAGAATGTGGAATGGAATGTGGAATGGAATGGAATGGAATGTGGAATGGAATTGAATGGAATGTGGAACGGAATGGAATGGAATGGAATGGGAGTATACCAGAATGAAATGTGGAATGGATTGTGGCAAGGAATATGAAATGGAATGTGGAATGGAATGCAATCGAACTGAAAGGATTGTGGAATGGAATGGAATGGAATTTGGAATGCAATGGAATTGAATGGAATGTCAGATGGAATGGAAAGGAATGTGTAATGGAATGCAATGGAATGTGTGATGGAATGGAATGGAATGTGGAATGGAATGGAAAGGAATGTGGAATGCAATGCTGAATCGTGTGGAATGGAATGTGGAATGGAATGGAATGGAATGTGCAATGCAATGTTGAATGGAAAGGAATGTGGAGTGGAATGTGGAAGGGAATGGAATGGAACATGGAATGCAATGGAAAGTAATGGAATGTGGAATGGAAAGGTATGGAATCGAACGAAATTTGGAATGGAAAGGAATGGAATGTGGAATGGAATGGAAATGAATGTGGAATACAATGTGGAATTGAACGTGGAATGGAATGAGTAATGCAATGGAATGAAATGTGGAATGGAATGGAAAGGAAGGTGGGAAGGAATGTGTAATCAAATGTGGAATTGAACGTGGAATAACATGGAATGGCATGGAATATCGAATGGAATGTGGAATGGAATGGAATGGAAGCTGTAATGGATTGGAATGGAATGGAATGTGGAACGCAATGGAATGGAACGGTATGTGGAAAGCAAAGGAATAGAATGTGGAATGGAAAGGAATGGAATGGAATGGAAAGTGGAAAGGAATGTGGAATGGAAAAGAATGGAATGTGGAATGGAATGGAGTGGAATGTGGAATGGAATGGTATGCAATGGATTGGATTGTGGAATGGAAAGAATTGTGGAATGGAATGGAATGGAATGGAATGTAGAATGGAACGGAATTGGAATGGAAAGTATTGTGGAATGGAATGGAATGGAATGGAATATAGAATGGAACGGAATTGGAATGGAATGGAATGGAATGTGGAATGGAATGGAATAAAATGTGGAAAGTAACGGAATGTGGACTGGAAGGAATGGAATTTGGAATGGAAAGCACTGGAATGTGGAAAGGAATGGAATGGAATTTCAAATGGAGCGGAAGGGAATGTGGAATGGAACGTGGAATGGAACGTGTAATGGAATCGAATGGAATGTGGAATGGAATGGAATGGAGGGTGGAATGGAAAGTTAAATGGAATGCAATCAAATATGGAATGGAATGGAATGGAACATGGAATGGAATGGAAGGGGATGTGGAATGTAATGGAATGGAATGTGGAATGGAATGTTGAAAGGAATGGAATGGCATGTGGAATGGAATGTGGATTGAAATGGAATGGAATTGAATGGAATGTGGAATATAATGGAATGCAATGTGGAATGGAATGGAATGGAATGTGAAATGGAATTGAATGCAATGTGGAATGGAATTTAATGGAAGGTGGAATGGAATGGAATGGAATGTGGAACGCAATGTGGAGTGGAATGTGGAATGGAATGGAATGGAATGGAATGCGGAATGGAATGGAAAGGAATGTGGAATGGAATGGAATGGAATGGAATGGAATGTGGAATGGAATGGAATTTGGAATGGAATAGAATGCAATGTAATCTGGAATGGAATGAAATTTAATGAGGAAAGGAACGGAAAAAATGTGGAATGGAATGTAATGGAATTTTGAATGGAATAGAATGCAATGTAATCTGGAATGGAATGAAATGTAATGAGGAAAGGAACGGAAAATATGTGGAATGGAATGTAATGGAAAGTTGAATGGAATGGAATCGAACGTGGAATGGAGTGGAATCTAATGTGGAATGGAATGGAATTGTATATGGAATGGAATGGCATGGTATATGGATTGGAATGTAGAATGGAATGGAATGGAATGGAATGTAGAATGGAATGTGGAATGGAATGAAATGGAACACAGAATAAATTGGAATGGAAAGTGGAATGGAACGTGGAATGGAGTGGAGTAAAATGCGAAAAGAACATGGAATGTAATGAAATGCAACCTGGAATGGAAGGTGGAACAGAACGTAGAATGGAACATGGAGTGGAACGTGGAATGGAAAGTGGAATGGAAAGTGGAATGGAAGGGAATGGAATGTGGAACGGAATTAAATGGAATATGTAAAGGAATGTGTAACGGAATGGAATGTAATGTGGAATGGAATGTGTAATTGAATGGATTGGAACGAGGAATGGAAAGTGAAATGGAACGAGGATTGGAAAGTGGAGTGGAATGGAAAGGAACGTGGAATGGAATGTGGAATGGAACGTGGAGTGTAACGTGCAATGGAACATGGAATACAACGTGGAATGGAATGTGGAACAGAATGTGGAATGTAAAGGAATGGAATGTGGAATTCAATGGAATGGAATGTGGTATGGAATGTGGAATGGAAAGCAACGGAATGTGGTATGGAATGGAATGGAATGGAATGTGGACTTGTATGGAATTTAATAGAATGTGGAATGGAATGTGGACTTCAATGGAATGGAATGCAATGGAAAGTGGAATTGAATGGAATTGAATATGTAATTGAATGGAATGAAGTGAGGAATGGAATGGAAAGGAATGTGGAATAGAATGTGGAACGGAAAGGAAAGGAAAGTGGAATGGAATGGAATGGAATGGAATTCATTGTGGACTGGAAAGGAATGGAATGTGGAATGGAATTGAATGCGATGGAATGTGGAATGATATGGTATGGAATGTGGAATGGAATGGTATGGAGTGTGGAATGGAATCTGTAATGCAGTGTGGAAAGGATTGGAATGCAATGTAGATGGAATGGAATGGAATGTGGCATGGAATGGAATGGAAAGTGGAATGGAATGGAATGGAATGTGGAATGGTATGTGGAATGGAATGGAGTAGAAAGTGGAATGGAATGTAGAATTCAATGAATTGGAATTGAATAGAATGTGGAATGGAAAGGAATGGAATTTGGAATGCTATTTAATGGAATGGAATGGAATGTGCAATGGAACGTGGAATGGAATGTGTAAAGGAATACGGAATGGAATGTGGAATGGAATGGAACGGAATGTGGAGTGGAATGAGGAATATAAAGTGGAATGGAATGGAATGGTATGTGGAATGGAAAGTGGAATGGAACGTGGAATGGAACGTGGAATGGACTTGAATACAAAGTGGAATTTAATGGAACATGGAATAAAGTGGAAAGGAGCGTGGAATGGATTGTGGAATGGAATAGAATGTGGAATGGAATGGAATGAAATGTGGAATGGAATGTGGAATGGCATGGAATGTGGAATGCAACAGAGTGATTAATGGAATGGAATGGAATGTTTAATGGAATGGAATGGAAATTTTATTGGAATGGAATAGAATGTGGAATGGAATGGAAAGGAATGTGAAATGGAATGTGCAAAGGAACGTGGAATGGAATGGAATGGAATGGAAAGTGGAATGGAATGGAATGGAATGAAATGGGGAATGGATTATGGAATGGCACGTAGAATGGAAACGAATGGAATGGACTGGAATGTGGAATGGAATGGAATGGAATGGAATGGAATGTGGAATGGAATGTGGAATGAAATGAAATGGAATGAGTAATGGAAAGTGGAACGGAATGGAATGGAATGTGTAATCGAATGGAATGGATCATGGAATGGAATGGAGAATGGAATGTGGAATGGAAGGGAATGGAATGAGGACTGGAATGAGGAATGGCACGTGTAATGGAATGAAATAGAACGTGGAATGGAACTTGGAATGGAAGGTGGAGTGGAACTTGGAATAGAACTTGGAATCAAATGGAGTGGAATGTGGAATGGAAATAAAAGTGTAATATACTTGAACATGGAATGTAATGGAATAGAACATGTGATGGAATGGAATGTAAGGTGGAATGGAATGGAATGGAAAGTCGAATGAAATGGTACGTGAAATGGAGTGGAATGGAACGTGGAATGGAATGTGGAATGGGATGGAAGGGAATGTAGAAAGCAATGGATTGGAATGTGGAATGGAATGTGGAATGGAATGGATTCGAACGTAGAATGGAATGAGGAATGGAACGTGGAATGGAATGAAATGGAAAGTCGAATGAAACATGGAATGGAAAGTGAATGGAACGTAGAAAGGTACGCAACGTGAAATGAAATGGAATGGAAAGTGGAATGCGTTATGGATTGCAATAGAATGGAATGTTGAATGGAATGGAATGGAATAGAAAGGAATGTGGAAAGGAATGTGTAATGGAACGTGCAATAGAATGGAATGAAATGTGGAACAGAACGTGGAATGGAAGGGAAAGAATGTGGAAAGGAATGGAATGGAATGTGGAATGGAATGGAATGGAATGGAATCTGGAATGGAATAGAATGAAATGGAATGGAATGTGGAATGCTATGCAATGGAATGTGGAATTGAATGGTATGGAATGTGGAATGGAATGTTTAATGCAATGGGATGAAATGTTGAATGGAATGGAATGGAATGTGAAATGGATTGTAATGCAATGTGGAATGGCATAGAATGGGATGTGTAATGGTTTCGAAAGTAATGGAAAGAAATGTGGAGTGGAATTGAGTGTTGAATGGATTTGAATGTGGAATGGATTGGAATGGAATGTGGAGTGTAATGGAATGCAATGTGGAATGGAATGGAAAGTAATGTGGAATGGAACGTGGAATGTAATGGATTGGAACGTGGAATGTAATGTGGAATGGAAAGTGGAATGGAACGTGGAGTGGAATGGAGTGTGGAATGGAAGGTGGAATGGAATGAAATGGAATGTGGAATGGAACGTGGAATGGAATGTAATGGAACATTTAATGGAACGTGCAATGGAACGTGGAGTGGAACGTGGAATGGAATGTATAATGGAACATGGAATGGAATGTGGGACGGAAAGTGGAATGAAAGGGAATGGAATGTGGAATGGAAAAGAATGTGGAATGGAATGTGGAATGGAATGGAATGTGGTATGGAAGGGAATGGAATGTGGTATGGTAGGGAATGGAATGTGGAATGGAATGGAATACAATGTGGAATTGAATGTCGAATGGACTGAGGAATGGAAAGTGTAATGGAAATTTGAATGAAACGTGGAAAGTAAAGTGGAATGGAATGTGGAATGGAACGTGGAATGGAACGTGGAATGGAACGTGGAATGGAATGTGGAATGGAATGGAATGGAATGCGGAATGGAATGGAATGGAATGGAATGTGAAATGGAGTGGAAAGGAATGCGGATTAGAATGGAATGGAATGGAATGTGAAATGGAGTGGAAAGGAATGTGGAATAGAATGGAATTGAATGTGGTATGGAATGGAATGGAATGTGGAATGGAATGTGGAAAGGAAGGGAATGGAATGTGGAATGCATTGTAGTATGAATGGAATTGAATGTGAAATGGAAGGGAATGGAAAGTGGAATGGAATAGAATGCAGTGTGGGATGGAATGTAATGGAATGTGGAATGGAATGCAAACGAATGTGGAATGGAATGGAATTGAATGTGGAATGGAATGGAATGTGGAATGGAATGAGGAATGGAATGGACTGGAAAGTGGAATGGAATGGAAGGGAATGAAATGTGGAATGGAATGGAAAGGAATCCGTAATGGAAAGTGGAATGCAATGGAATGGAATGGAATGGAATATGGAATGGAATGGAATGTGGAACGGAATGGAATGGAATGTGAAATGGCATGAAATGCAATGTGGAATGGAACGTGGAATGGAACGTGGAATGGAATGTAGAATGGAATAAATGAAATGTGGAATGGAGGGGAATGCAATGGAATGGAATGATATGTGAAATGGAATGGAATGGAATGTGGATTGGAATGGAATGGAATGTGGAATGGAATGCAATGAAATGTGGAATGGAATGGAATGTGGAATGGATTGGATTGGAAAGTGGAATTGAATGGAATCCAGAGGAAAGTGGAGTGGAATGGAGAATGGAATTGAACGCAGAATGGAATATAATGTGGAATGGAAAGGAATGGAATCTGCAAAGGAATGGAATGGAACGTGGAATGGAACATGGAATAGAATGTTTAATTGAAGTTGGAATGGAATGGAAAGTGGAATGGAATGGAAAGTTCTGGAATATGGAATGGAACGTGCAATGCAAAGTAGAAAGAAACGTGGAATGGAGTGGAATGTGGAATGGATTGTGGAATGTAACTTGGAATGGAATAGAATGTGGAATGGATTGTGGAATGTAATTTGGAATGGAAAGTGGAATGGAATGGAATGGAAGGTGGAATGGAATGTGGAAGGGGATCGAAAGGAATGTGGAATGCAATGGATAGCAATGTGGAATGGAACGTTGAATCTCATGGAGTGGAATTTGGAATGGAATGAAGAATGGAAAGTGGAAGGGAACGTGGAATGGAATGAAATGCGGAATGGAAAGTGGAATGGATCGTGGAATGGAATGGAATGTGGCACGGATTGTGGAATGGAATGTGGTATAGAATGTGGAATGGAATGCAATGGAAAGTGGAATGGAATGTGGAAAGAAATGGAATGGAATGTGGAATGGAATGTGGAATGAAATAGAATGGAATATGGAATGGAATGGAATGGAATCTTGAATTCAACGTTAAATGGAATGGATTAGAATGTGAAATGGAACGTGGAATGGATTGTGGAATGGAACTTGTAATGCAATGGAAAGTGGAATGGAATGTAGAATGGAACATGTAATGGAATGTATTGTGGAATGGAATGGAATGGAATATGGAATGGAACGTGTAATGGAGTGGAATGTGCAATGGATCGTGGAATGGAACTTGGAATGGAATTGAATGTGGTATGGATTGTGGAATGTAATTTGGATTGCAACATGAAATGGAATGGAATGGAATGTGGAATGGAATGTGGAATGAGACGGAATGAAATGTGGAATGGAATGGACTGGAATGTGGAATGGAACGTGAAATAGACTGGAATAGAATGTGGAATAGAACGTGGAATGCAATGTGGAAAGGAAAGTGGAATGGAATGGAATGCGGAATGGAAAGTGTAATGGATCGTGGAACGAAATGGAATTAGGAAAGGATTGGGGAATGGAAAGTGGTATGGAATGTGGAATGGAAAGGAATGGAATGTGGAATGGAATGTGGAATGAAATTGAAGGGAATGTGGAATGGAATGTGGAATGAAATGGAATGGAATATGGAAAGGAATGGAATGGAATGTGGAATGGAACATGGAATGGAATGGAAAGGAATGGAATGGAATGTGGAATGGAAAGTGGAATGGAACAGAATAGAATGTGGAATGGAATGGAAAGGAATGTGGAATGGAATGTGGAATGTAATGGAGTGGAATGTGGAATGGGATGGAAAGCAATGGAATGGAATGTGGAATGGAATGGAAAGGGAAGTGAAATGCAATACTATGGAAGGTGGAATGGAACTGAATGGGGTGGAAATTGGAATGGAATGGAATGGAATGTGGAAAGGAATGTAGAATGGAATGTGGAATGGAATGTGGAATAGAATGTGGAATGGAATGTGCAATATAATGTGCAATGGAATGTGGAATTCAATGGAATGAAACTGGAAACGAACGTGGAATGGATGGTGGAATGGAACGTGGAACGGAAGATGGAATGGAATGTGGAATGGAATGGAATTGAAGGTTGAATGGAACATGGAATCAAATGGAATGGAACCTGGAATGGAATGCAATGGAAAGTGGAATGGAATCTAATGGAATGTGGAATGGAATGGAGTGGAATGTAGTATGGAATGGAAAGGAAAGTGGAATGGAAAGTGGAATGGAATGGAATGGAATGGAATGTGGAAAGTAATGGAATGGAATGCGGAATGGAATGAATTGGAATGTGAAATGGAAGGAGGAATGGAATGGAATGGAATGTGGAATAGAATGGAATGGAGTGGAATGTGGAATGGAATGGAATGTGGAATGGAGTGTACAATGGAATGTGGAATGCAATACGGAATGGAATATGGAATGGAATGGAATGGAATGTGGAATGTAGTGGAATAGAAAGTGAACTGGAATGGCATGGAATGGAATGGAACGTGAAGTGCAATTAAATGTGGAATGGAATTCAATTCATTTTTGGAATGGAATGGAAAGGAAAGTGGAATGGAAATTGGAATGGAATGGAATGGAATGTGGAATGGAATGAAATGGATTGCGGAATGGATTGGAACGGAATTTAATGTGCAATGGAATGGAATGGAAACGAATGGAATGGAATGTGGAATGGAATGTAATCGAAAGTGGAATGGAATGTAATGAAAAGAGCAATAGAATGGAAAGAAAAGTAGAACGTAACGCAACGGAAAGTTGAATGAAATGGAATGGAACTTGGAATGGGATGGAATGGAATGGAATGTGGAGTGGAATGAAATGGAAAGTAATGGAATGTGGAATGGAATGTGGACTGGAAAGGAATGGAATGTGGAATTGAATGGAATGTGGATTGGAATGTGGAATGGAAAGGAATGGAATGTATAATGGAATGGAAAGGAATGTGGAAAGGAATGTGGAATGGAATGTGGAATGGGATAGAATGGATTGTGGAATGGAACGGAATGCTATATGGAATGGTATCAGGACTGGAAAGGAATGGACTGTGGAATGGTATGAAATGGGATGTGGAATGGAATGCAATGGAAAGTGGAATGGAAAGTGGAATGAAATGGAATGGAATGTGGCATGGAATGAGGAATGGAATGTGGATTGGGAAGGAATGCAATGCGGAAAGAGGTGGAATGGAATGTGGAATGGAATGGAATGGAATGAGGAATGGAATGTGGAAAGTAATGGAATGGACTGTGGAATGGAATGAAATGAATTGTGGAATGGAATGGGGAGTGGAAAGGAATGGAATTTAGAATGCATTGGAATGGAATGTGGATTGCAGTGGAATTAAATGTGGAATGGAATGTCGAAGGGAATGGAATGGAATGGAATGTGTAATGGAATTGAATGGTATGGAATGCGGAATGGAAAGGAATAGAATGTGGAATGGAATGGAACGGAATGTGGAATGGAATGTGGAATGGAATGGAGCTGAACATGGAATGTAATGGAATGGAATGTGTAAAGGAATGTGTAATGGAATGGAATGCAATGTGGAATGGAATGGAAAGGAATGTGGAATGGAATGCGTAATGGAATGGAATGGAATGAGGATTGCAATGGAATGCAATGGAATGTGTAATGGAACATGGAATGGAATGGAATAGAATATGGAATGGAAAGTCGAATGGAATGTGTAATGGGACGTGGAATGGAATGGAATGTGTAATGGAATGTGTAATGGAATGTGGAATGAAATGGAATGGAATGTGGCATGGAATGGACTGGAAAGTGGAGTGGATCGTGGAATGGATTCTGCAATATAACGTGGAACGAAATTGAACGTGGAATGGAATTGAATGGAATGTGGAATTGAATGGAAATGTATATGGAATGGAATGGAATGGAATGGATTGTGGAATAGAATGGAATGGAATGTGGATTGGAATGGAATGGAAGGTGGAATGGAATGCAATGGAAAGGAATGTGGAAAGGAATGTAATGGAATGTGGAATGAAAAGGAATGTAATGTGGAATGTAATGGAAAGAAATGGAATGTTGCCTGGAATGGGAAGTGGAATGGAATGGAATACAATGTGGAAAGGAATGTGGAATGGAATGGAATAGAATGTGGAATGGAATGGATTAGAATGTGGAATGGAATGTGGACTGGAAAGGAAAGGAATGTGGAATGGAACGGAATGGACTTAAATGGAATGTGGAATGGAATGTGGAATGGAATGTGAAAGATGAAGGAATGAATTGTTTAATGGAATGGACTGGAATGTGGAATGGAATGTGTACTGGAAAGGAATGTAATGTGGAATGGAATGGAAAAAATGTAGAATGCAATGGAATGGAAAGTGGAATGGAACTTGGAATGAAACGGAAAGAATGTGAAATGGAATGTGAATGGAATGTGGAATCAGAAGGAATGGAATGTGGAACGGAATGAGGAATGGAATGGAATGGAAAGGAATGGAAAGGAATATGGAATATAATGTGGAATGGAGTGGAATGGAATGTGGTGTGGAATGTGGAATGGAACGTAGAATAGAATGGAAAGAGGAATGTGAAGGAATGTTGAAGGCAATGGAATGGAATGGAATGGAATGGATAGGAATATGGAATTTAATGTGGAATGGAATGGAATGGAAAGGAATGTGGAATGGAATGGAAATGAATGTTGAATTAAATGGAACGAAATGTAATGAGGAATGGAATGGAATGGAAAGTGGAATGGAATGTGGAACGGAACGTGGAATGGAATGCAATGGAATGGAATGTGAAATGGAGTGGAACGGAATGGTTAATTCAATGGGACAGAATAGAATGTGGAATGGAATGGAATGGAATGTGGAATGGAATATAAATGTTATTGGAATGGAATGTGGAATGGGATGGAACGGAATGTGGAATGGAATGCAATGGAATGTGGAATGGAATTCAATGGAATGTGGAATGGAAAGGAATGGAATGTGGGTGGAATGAAATGGAATGTGGGTGGAATTAAATGGAATGTGGAATGCAATTGATTGGAATGGAATCGAAGGTGGAATGGAATGCAACAGAATATGGAATGGAATGTTGAATGGAATGGAATGGAACGTGGAATGGATATGGAATGGAACGTGGAATGGAATGTTGAATGAAATGCAGAATGGAAAGGAATGGTATGTGGAAAGGAATGTGGAATGGAATGTCATGGAATGTGGAATGGAAAGAAATGGAATGTGGATTGTAATGTGGAATGCAATGGAAAGGAGTGTGGAGTGGAACGAGGAATGGAAAATGGAAAGGAACTTGGAACATAACGTAACGTGTAATGGAATGGAATGTTATGGAATGGAATGTGGAATGGAATTGAATTTAATGGAATTAAATGTGGAATGGAATGGAATGGAATCGAATGTGGAACGGAATATGGAATGGAATGGAATGGAATGTGGAATTCAATAGAACGGAATGGAATGTGGAATGGAATGGAATACAATGGCATGCAAAACAATGTGGAATGGAATGGAATGCAATGTGGAATGGAACATGGAATTGAATGTGATGGAATATGGAATGGAATGTGATGCAATGTGGATTGGAATGTGGAATAGAATGGAATGGAATGCGGAATTTAATGTGGAACCGAATGGAATGGATTGGGGAATGGAAAGGAATGGAATGCGGAATGGAAGATGGAATGTAATGAAATGGAATGTTAAATGGAATGGAATCAAATGGTATGGAAAGTGGAATAGAATGCAATGGAACATGGAATGGAATGTGGAATGGAATGGAATGGAAAATGGAATGGAACGTGGAATGGAACGTGTAATGGAAAGTGCAATGGAACGTTTAGTGGAAAGCGTAATGGAATGAGTAAAGGAATGGAATGGAATATGGAATGGAAGGGAATGGAATGCGGAAAGGAAAGTGGCAATGAATGTGGAAAAGAATGGACTGGAACATGGAAAGAAATGGAATGGAACGTGGAATGGAATGGAATGGAGTGTGGAATAGAATGGAATTTAAGGCGGAATGGAATGGAATGGAATGCGGACTGTAATGGAATAGAATGTGGAATGGAATGGAATGGAATGTGGAATGGAATGTGGAATGGAATGGAAAGGATTGTGGAATGGAATGAAATGGGGAATGGAGTGAAATGGAATGGTATGGAATGAGGAATGGAACAGAATGGAATGGCATGGAATGTGGAATGCAATGGAATGGAACGTGGAATGCAACGTGGAATGGATTGTGTAAAGGAACGTGGATTGGAACATGGAATGGAAAGTGGAATGGAATGAGTAATGGAATGGAATGGAATATGGAATGTAAGGGAATGGAATGCCGAATGGATTGTTGAATAGAATGTGGATTGGAAAGTGGAATGGAATGGAATGGAACGTGGAATGGGATAGAACAGAACCTGGAATGTAACGGAATGGAATGTAATAGAATGTGGAATGAAAGGGCTGGAATGAGGAATGGAATGTGGAATGCAATATGGAATGGAATGCGGAACGCAATAGAATGGAATGTGGAATGGAATGGAATGGAACTTGGAATTGAATGGAAAGGAATGTGAAATGGAATGGAATGGAAAGCAATATGGAAGGGAATGGAATGGAATATGGAATTGAATGGAATGGAATGTGGAATTCAATGGAATGGAGTGGAATGTGGAATGGAATTGAATGGAATGTGGAATTGAAAGGAATTCAATGTATAATTTAATAAAATGGATCGTGGAATGGAATGTGGAATTGAATGGAATGGAATGTGGAATGGAAGGGAATGGAATGTGGAATGGAAAGTGGAATTGAATGGAATGGAATGGAATGGAATGAGGAATGGAATAGAATGGAACGTGGAATGCAATGTAATGGAAAGGAATGTGGAATGGAATGTGGAATTGAATTGAATGGAGTTTGGAATATAATCGAAAGGAATGCGGAATGGAATGCAATGGAATGTGAAATGTAATGGAATGTGAAATGGAATGGAATTGAATGTGGAATGTGAAATGGAATGTGGAATTCAATGTGAAATGTAATGTGGAATGGAATGTGGAATGGAATGTTAAATGGAAAGTGGAATGGATTGTGGAATGGAATGAAATGAAAGGTCGAATGTAATAGAATGGAACGTGGAATTCAATGCAACGGAATGTGGAATGGGATGGAATGGATTGTAGAAAGGAATGGAATGGAATGTGGAATGGAATGTGGAATGAAATGTAACGGAATGTGGAATGGAATGGAATGGAATGGTATGGAATGTGGAATGGAAAGGAATAGAATGTGGAATGGAACGTGGAATGGAATGGGATGGAACGGGGAATGGAACGTAGAATGGAACGTGGAATGGAACGTGCAATGTAATGTGAAATGGGATGTGAATGAAATGCGGAATGGAATGGAATGCAATATGGAATGGAATGTGGAATAGAATGCAAAGGAATGTGGAATCGAATGTGGAATGCAATGGAAAGGGATGTGGAAAGGAATGTGGAATGGAATGGAATGTGGAATGGAATGTGGAATGGAAAGTGGAAAGGAATGTGGAATAGATTGGAATGGAATTTAATGGAATGGAATATGGAAAGGAATGGAATGGAATGTAGAATGGAATGGAATGTGGAATGGAATGGAATGGAATATAATGGAATGGAATGTGGAATGCAATGTTGAATGGAATCTGGAATGAAATGTGGCATGGAATGTAATGGAATTGAATGGAAATTTGAATCGAATGGAATGGAAAGTGGAATGCAATGTGGAATGGAATGGAAGGGAATGGATTGTGGAATGGAATGGAATGGAATGTGGAATGGAATGTGCAATGGAAAGGAATGGAATGGAATGGAAATTGGAATGGAATATGGAACAGAATGTGCAATGGAATGTGGAATGGAATGGAATGGAATGTGGAATGGAATTTGGAGTGGAATGTGCAATGGAAGGTGGAATGGAATGGAGAGTGTAATGGAAAGTGGAAAGTAATGGAATGGAATATGGAATGGAATGGAATTTAATGTGGAATGGAACGTGGAGTGGCATGGAATGGAATGCAATTGAATGTGGAATGGAACGTGGAAAGGAATGGAATGGAATGTGGAATGGAATATGCAGTGTAATGGAATGGAATGGAATGTGGAATGAAATGGAGTGGAATGTGGAATGGAATGGAATGGAATGTGGAATGGAATGGAATGGAATGTGGAATGGAACGTGGAATGGAATGAAATGGAATGTGGAATGGAATGGAATGGAATATGGAATGGAACGTGGAATGGAATGGAATGGAAAAAAATGGAATTTGAAATCTAATGTGGAAAGGAAATTGGAAAGGAATGGAATGACATGGAATGGATTGTGTAAAAGATTGTGGAATGGAACGAGGAATGGAATTGAATGGAATGTGGAATGGAATGGAAAGTGGAATGGAATGGAATGGAACGTGGAAGAGAATGGAATGGAATGGAACATGGAATGGAGTGGAATGGAAATTGGAATGAAATGGAACGTGGAACGGAGTGGAATGGAACGTACATTGGAATGTGGAATGAAATGAAACGGAATGGAAAGCAAAGTGGGATGGAGTGGAACCGAATGGAATGCAAAGTGGATGGAATGGATCGTGGAATGGAAGGTGGAATGGAATGGAATGGAATGTGGAATGGAATGCGGAATGGAAAGTAATGGAATGCGGAATGGAATGGAAAGTGGAATTGAATGTGAAATGGAATGGAATGGAATGTGGAATGAAATGGAATGGAATTTGGAATGGAACGTGGAATAGAATGGAATGGAATGGAATGGAATACGGAATGGAATGTGGAATGGAACGTGGAATGGAATGGAATGGAGTGGAATTTGGAATGGAGCGTGGAATGGAACATGGAATGGAATGGAATGCAATGTAGAATGGAATGTGGAATGGAACGTGGAATGGAATGGAATGGAATGTAGAATGGAAGGTGGAATGGATTGGATTGGAATGTGGAATGGAATGGAAAGAAATAGAATGTGGAAAGGAATGGAACAGAATGGAACGTGGAATGGAATGGAAGGGAATGTGGAATGGAATTTAATGCAATGTGGAAAGGATTGGAATGAAATGTGGAAATGAATGTGGAATAGAATGGAATGAAATGTGGAATGGAATGGAAGAGAATGGAATGTGGAATGGAATAGAATGTAATGTGAAATGAAATGAAATGCAATGCGCAATGGAATATTGTACGGAATCTGGAATGGAATCTGGAATGGAATGGAATGGAATGGAATGTGTAACGGAATGGAATTGAATGTGGAATGGAATGGAATGGAAGGTGGAATGGAATGACATGAGGAATGGAATGGAACGGAATGTGCAATGGAATAGGTTGGAATACACTGAGGTATGGAATTTGGAATGGAAAGTGGAATGGAATGGAATGGAATAGAATGTGGAATGGAATGGAATGGAATGTGGACAGGAATGGTATGGAATGGAATGTGGAATGGAAACGAATAGAATGGAATGGAATGTGGAATGGAATGGAATGGAATGTGGAATGGAATGTGGAATGGAATGAAATGAAATGTCGAATGGAATGGAGTGGAAGGGAAAGCGGAATGCAATTTAATAGAACGGAATGGGATGGAATGTGAAATGGAATGCAATGAAATGTGGAAAGAAATTGAATGGAATGTGGAATGGAATGGATCGGAATGTGGATCGGAACACGGAATGAAATGGAATGAAAAGTGGAATGGAATGTGGAATGCAACGTGGAAAGGAATGGAATGGAATGTGTAATGGAATGTGGAATGGGAAGTGGAAAGGAATGGAAAGGAAAGAAATGGAATGGGGAATGGAAAGTGGAATGGAACGTGTAATGGAATGGAATGGAACGGAATGGATTGTCGAATGGAATGTGGAATGGAATGGAATGGAATGGAATGGAATGAGGAGAGAAACGGAATGCAAAGCAATGTGAAATGGAATGGAAAGGGAAGTGGAATGGAATGGAAATAAATGTGGAATGGAATGTAATGGAATATGGAATGGAATATGGAATGGAATTGAATGGAATATAGAATGGAATGCGGAATGGAAAGGAAAGTGAATGGCAATGGGATGGAATTGTATGGAATGTGAAATGGAATCGAATGCAATGTGGAATGGAATGGAATGGAATGGAATGCAGAATGGAATGGGATGAAATGTGCAATGGAATGTGGATTGGAATGGATAACGGAATGGAATGTGGAATTCAAGAAAATGGAATATGGAATGGAATGGAATCGAATGTGCAATGGTATGGAATGGAATTTGGAAAAGTATAAGTAATGGATCAGGGAATTGAATGGAATGGAATGTGGAATGGAAGGTGGAAAGGAACGTGGAATGGATCGTGGAATGGAATGGAATGGAACGTGGAATGGAATAGAACGTGGAATGGAATGGAAGGGAACATGGAATTGAGTGGAACGTGCAATGGATTTGAATGGAAAGTGGAATGGATTGGAAGGTGGAATGGAGTGCAATGGAACATGGAATGGAATGTGGAATGGAATGGAAAGGAATGCATAGCGGCATGGAATACAGCATGGAATGCAATGTGGAATGGAATGGAAAGGAATGTGGAATGGAATGTGGAATGTAATGGAATGGAATTTAGAAAGGAATGTGGAATGGAATGGAATGTGGAATGCAATGTGGAACGGAATTCAATGGAACGTGGAATGGATTGGAATGGAACGTGGAATGGGATGTAAGAGAATGTGGAATGTAATGGAATGGAATGTGGAATGGAATGGAATGGAATGAAATGTGGAATGAAAAGCAATGAAATGGAATGGAATGTGGAAAGTAACGGAATTGAATGTGGAAAGTAACGGAATTGAATGTGGAAAGGAATGTGGAATTGAATGGAATGGAATGGAATGCGGAAAGGAATGGAATGGAATGTGGAATGGATTGTGGAAAGTAGTAGAATGGAATGTGGAACGGAGAGTGGAATGGAATGGAAAGGAATTTGGAATGAAATGTAATGGAATTTGGAATGAAATTGAATCGAATTTAATGTGGATCGGAATGGAATGGAATGGAATGAGGAATTTAATGCAATGGAACGTGGAATGCAATGTGGAAACGAATGGAATGGAATGTGGAATGCAGTGTTGAGCGGAATATGGAATGGAATGTGTAATGGAATGTAATGGAGTGTGGAGAGGAATGAAAATTAATGGTAGGGAATATGGAATTGAATGGAATGGAATGTGGAAAGAACGTGGAAAGGAACGTGCAATGGAACGTGGAATGGAATGGAATGGAATGTGGAATGGAATGTGGAATGGAATGTGGAATGGAAGGTGGAATGGAACGTGGAATGGAACGTGGATTGGAATGTAAAGGAACGTGGAAAAGAACGTTGAATGGAACGTGGAATGGAACGTGGAATGGAATGAGGAATGGAATGGAAAGGAATGTGGAATGGAATGAGGAATGGAATGGACCGGAATGTGGAATGGAATGTGGAACAGAATGTGGAATGCAATGTGGAATGGAATGTGGAAATGAATGTGGAATGGAACAGAATGGAATGTGTAATAAAATGGAATGGAATGTGGAATGGAATGGAATGGAATGAGGAATGGAATGCAATGGAATATGGAAAGGATTATGGAAAGAAATGTGGAATGGAATGTTCAATGGAATGTGGAAAGAAATGTGGAATATAACGGAATGGAATGTGAAATGGAATGGAATGGAATGGAATGTGGAATGGAATGGAATTTGGAATGGAATGTAAAATGGAATGTGAAAAGTAATGTGGAATGAAATGTGGAATGGAATGGACTGCAAAGTGGAATGAAATGTGGAAAGGAATGTGGAACGGAATGGAATGGAATCTGGAATCGAATGAAATGGAATGTGGAATGAAATGTGGAATGGAATGTGCAACGGAATGGAATGGAATGTGGAATCAAATGGAATGGAACGTGGAATGGAACGTGGAATGGAAAGTGGAATGGAAGGTGGAATGGAATGTGGAATGGAACATGGATTGGAAAGGACTGGAACGTTGAATGGAATGTGGAATGGAATTTAATGGAACGTGGAATGGAATGTGGAATGGAATGCAATGGCATGTGGAATGGAATGGAATGGAATGGGGAATGGAATGGAATGGAATGTGAAATGGAATGTGCAATGGAATGGAATGTGGAATGGAATGAATAATGGAATGAGGAATGGAATGGAATGGAATGTGGTTGGAATGTGCAATGGAATGTGGAATGGATTGTGAAATGAAATGTGGAATGGAAAGTGTAATGGAACGGAATGGAATGTGGAATGTAATGTGGAATGGAACGTTGAATGGAACGTGGAATGGAATTGAATGGAACGTGGAATGGAATGGAATGGAATGTCGAATGGAATCTGCAATGCAATGTGGAATGGAACGTAGAATGGAACCTTTCCTTTCTGTTCCATTCCACATTCCATTCCATATTCCATTCCGTTCCATTCCATTCCATTAGAAGTTCCATTCCACTTTAAATTCCACATTCCATTTCATTCCTTTCCATTCCATTCCACGTTCCATTTCACAATCCATTCCACTTTCTATTCCATTACTTTCCACGTTCCATTCCACATTCCATTCCACATTCCATTCCATATTCCATTCCATTCCATTCCACATTCCATTCAATTCCATTCCGCATTTCATTCCATTCCATTCCACATTCCATTCCATTTCATTCCATTCAATTGCATTCCACATTCCATTCCACCATTCGAGATTCCATTCCATTCCATTCCACATTCCATTCCATTCCACATTCCATTCCATTCCATTCCATTGCAATCCACCTTCCACTACATTCCAGTGCAATCCACATTCCATTCCATTCCATTCCACATTCCGTTCGATTCCATTCCAACGCAATCCACCTTCCACTACATTCCAGTGCAATCCACATTCCATTCCATTCCATTCCACATTCCATTCCAGTGCATTTCAATTTCCATTCCACACTCCTTTCTATTCCATTGCATTCCATTCCACTTTCCTTTCCACATTCCATTCCATTACATTAAATTCCAGTCCACAGCCCATTGCATTCCATTCCATTCGAGATTCCATTCCATTCCATTCCACATTCCTGTCCATTACATTCAACACTCCATTCAATTCGTTTCCACATTCCACTCCACTGCATTCCACATTCCATTCCACATTCCGTTCCCCATTCCATTCCATTACATTCCACATTCCAATCCATTCCATTCAATTCCAGTCCACATTCCAATCCATTTCATTCCATTCCCTTCCTCATTTCATTCCATTCCATTCCACATTACTTTCAAGGTTCCTTTCCACATTCCATTCCACATTCCATTGCACATTCCATTCCAGTCCGTTCCACATTCCATCCCATTCCGTTTTATTCCAGTCCACATTCCATTCCATTCCTTTCCATTCCATTCCAGATTCCATTACTTTTCAATCAGCTTTCCTGTCCGCTATATTCCACATTCCATTCCACATTCTATTCCACTACATTCCACATTCCATTGCACATTCCACTCAATACCATTCCACATTGCATTCAATTCCATTCCACATTCCATTCCACATTTCATTCCATTTCACATTCCACATTGCATTCCATTCTATTCCATTCCATTCCTCATTCCTTTACACATTACAATCCGTTCCATTTCACTATCAATTCCATTACTTTCCATGTTACATTGCAAATTCCATTCCTTTTCATTCAACTTTCCATTCCATATTCCATTCCATTCCTTTCCACATTTGAATACATTCCATTGCCTTCCATTCCACATTCCATTACATGGCATTCCCTTCCATTCCATATTCCATTCCATTCTATTTTAAATTCCATTCCATTCCATTTCATTCCATTCCACATTCCATTCCATTCCATTCCACATTCCGTTCCATTCAATTCCACATTGCATTCCATTTCTTTCCATTGCAATCCAAATTATATTAAATTCCCATCCACTCCACATTCCATTCCATTCCACTCCACATTCCATTCCAATTCATTCAACATTCCTTTCCATTCCATTCCACAATCGATTCCACATTACATTCCACATTCCATTCCATTACATTAAATTCCATTCCACAGTCCATTCCATTCCGTTCCATTCCAGATTCCAATCCATTCCATTCCACATTACTGTTCATTACCTTCAACAGTCCATTCAATTCCTTTCCACATTCCACTCCACGCCATTCCACATTCCATTCCATTCCATTCCACTTTCCATTCCACATTCCTTTCCATTCCATTCCATTCCATTCCACATTCCATTCCATTCCATTCCATTCCAGTACACATTCAATTCCATTCCATTCCCTTCCTCATTCCATTCCATTCCATTCCAGATTCCATTGCACATTTCATTAATTCCATCACACAATCCATTCCATTCCATTCCACATTCTAATCCATTCCATTTAACATTCCTTTACATTCCACATTCCATTCCACATAACATTCCATTCTAAGTTACATTCCATATTCCATTCCATTTCATTCCACATTCCATTCCTTTCTATTCCATTCCATTCCTCATTCCATTACACATAACATTCCACTCCATTCCACCTTGCTTTCCATTACTTTCCACCTTCCATTTCACATTCCATTCCTTTCCATTCCACATTCCATTCCATATCCCTTTCCTTTCCATTCCACATTCCATTAAATTCCATTCCCTTCGATTCCACATTCCATTCCATTCCATTCCATTTCTCATTCCATTCCATTGTGCATTCCATTCGAATCCATTCCATTGCATCCACATTCCATTACATTCCACTTTACATTGTATTCCACTTAACATTGCATTCCATTCCACATTCCATTCCATTGCATTCCAATTTCCATCCCACATTCCTTTCCATTCCATTGCATTCCATTCCGCTTTCCATTCTACATTACATTCTGATACATTCCATTCAATTCCACATTCTATTCCATTCCATTACACATTCCTTTCCTTTCCATTACACATTCCTTTCCATTCCATTCCATTGCATTCCACAATCCATTCCGGATTCCATTCCTCATTCCATTTCACATTCCTTTCTATTCCATTCAATTCCATTGCATTTCATTCCAATTTCAATTCCACATTCCTTTCCCTTCCATTACATTCCATTCCACTTTCCATTCCATTACATTCCATTCCATTCCACAATCCATTCCATTCCTTTCCACATTCCATTCCATTCCATTCCACATTCAATTCCATTCCATTCCTTTCCAAATTTCATTCCAGATTCCATTCCACATTCCATTCAATTCCGTTCCACATTCCATTCCATTCTACCTCTCATTCCATTCCATTCTACTACATTCCACATTCAATTCCACATTCCACTACATACCATTTCACTTTCCTTTCCATTCCATTCCACGTTCCATTCCACATTACATTATATTCCACATTCCATTCCACATTCCATTCATTTCCACAATTCAATCCTCATTCCATTCCATTCCATTCCTCATTCCATTCCACATTCCATTCCTTTGCATTCCTCATTCCATTACACATTACTTTCCACTCCATGTCACGTTCCATTCCATTACTTTCCACGTTGCTTTCCACATTCCATTCCATTCCATTCCACATTCCATTCCTTTTTCCATTCTATTTCATTCCACATTCCATCCCAATCCATTCCCTTCCATTCCACATGCTATTCCATTCCATTTTGCATTCCATTACATTTATTGTATTCCACATTCCAATCCATTTCACATTCCTTTCGATTCCATTCCATTGTAATCTACATTCAATTACATTCCAATCCATTCCACATTACAATCGATTCCATTCCACATTCCATTCCATTCCATTCCACTTTCCATTCCACATTCCATTTTATTCTATTCCATTCCATTCCACATTCCGTTACATTCCACTCCATTCCAATCCATTACTCATTCCATTACACATTGCTTTCCATTCCACATTGCATTCCACATTCTATTCCATTCCATTCCATTCCATTCTACATTCCATTCCATTTAATTCCATTCCACTACACATTAAATTGCATTTTGCATTCCATTCCTTTCCATTCCATTTTAAATTCCATTTCCCATTCCATTCCACATTCCATTCAACATTCCATTTCACATTCCATTCCACATTCCATTTCATTCCCTTCCTAATTTCATTCCATTCCAAGTTCCCTTCCACATTCCATTCCACATTCCACTCCACGTCCCATTCCATTCCATTCCATGTTCCATTACACACTCTATTCCATTCCATTACACTTTGCTTTGCACATTCCAATCTACATTCCATTCCACATTCCATTCCAGTTTCCAGTCCACATTCCAATCTACATTCCATTACACATTCCATTCCACGTTCCATTGCATTCCATTCCACTTTCCATTCCACGTTCCATGGCACGTTCCTTTCCACATTTCTTTCCACATTCCATTCCATTCAATTCCATATTCACTACCATTAATTTCCATTCCTCTCCACACTTCATTCCATTCCATTCCACATTCCATTCCATATTCCACTCAACATTCCATTCCACATTCCATTCCATACCTTTCCACATTGCATTCCACATTCCATTGCATTAAATTCCTCATTCAATTCCATTCCACTCCACATTCCATTCCGTTACATTCCACATTCCATTGCACATTCTATTCCACATTCCATTCCACATTCCATTCCATTCCACATTCCATTCCACATTCCATTCCGTTGCATTACACATTCCATTTCACATTTCATTTCACAATCCACTGCACATTACATTGCCCATTCCAAACACATTCCATTCCATTGCATTCCATTCCTCATTCCATTCCACATTTCATTTCACATTCCATTCCACATTCCATTGACCATTCCAAACACATTCCTTTCCATTCCATTCCTCATTCCATTCCACATACCATTCCATTGCACATTCCATTCTACATTCCATTCCATTCCATTCCACATTCCATTGCATTCTGTTCCACATTCCATTCCACGTTCCATTAAATTCCATTCCACATACCTTTCAATGATCCAGTCCGTTCCAATCCATGTTGCATTCCACATTCCATTCCACATTCCATTCCATTCGATTCCACTTTCCATTCCATTCCGTTCCACCTTCCATTCCACATTCCATTCCACATTGCTTTCCACATTCCATTGCACATTCCATTCCATTCCATTCCACATTCCCTTCCATTCCATTTCACATTCCATTCCGTTATATTCCACATTCCTTTCCACATTCCATTCAACATTCCATTCCACATTCCATTCCATAATCCTTTCCCACTCCATTGCATTCCATTCCCCATTCCATTCCTTTCCATTCCACATTCCATTACATTCCATTCAACATTCCATTGCACATTCCACTCCGTTTCATTCCACGTTGCATTCCACATTCCATTCCATTCCATTCCACATTCCATTCCATTCAATTACATATCCCATTCTCTTTGAATATGACATTCCATTCTGTTTACATTTCACATTCCATTCCATTCCATTCCACATTCCATTCCATTCCATTCCACATTCCATTCCATTCCATTCCACATTCCATTGCATTCCATTCCATTGCACATTCCATTCCATTCCATTCCACATTCCATTCCACATTCCATTCTGTTCCATTACAAATTGCATTTCGTTTCATTACACATTCCATTCTATACCAACTTCCATTCCACATTGCATTCCATTCCATTCCACATTCCATTCCATTCCGAATTCCATTACATTCCCTTCCATTCCAATCCACATTCCATTCCACTCCATTCCATTCCATTCTACTCCACCCCATTCCATTCCATTCCAAATACCATGCCATTCCGTTTAAATCCATTCCACATTCCATTCCATTCCATTACAGTTTCCATTCCATTCCATTCCATTCCATATTCCTTTCCACATTCCATTCCATTGCATAGCACAATCCATTCCAATCCATTCCACATTCCATTCCATTCCATTCCACATTTCATTCATTTCCATTCCAGTTTCCATTCCATTCCATTGCATTGCACAATCCATTCCAATCCATTCCACATTCCATTCCATTCCATTCCACATTTCATTCCTTTCCATTCCACTTTCCATTCCTTTCCATTCCACATTCCATTCCATTCCACTTTCCATTCCATTCCATTCATTTCCATTCCATATTCCATACCGTACCATTCCTTTCCACATTCCATTCCGTTCCATTTCACATTCCATTCCCTTCCATTCCATTCCACATTCCATTCCATTTCATTTCACCTTCCATTCCTTTCCATTCCATTCCACAGTCCATTCCGTTCCATTCCACGTTGCATTCCATTCCACTTTCCATTCCATTCCATTCGTTTTCATTCCACATTCCATTCCATACCATTCCTTTCCACATTCCATTCCATTTCATTCCACATTCCCTTCCATTCCACGTTCCATTCCAGATTCCATTCCTAATGTCTTTCCATTCCATTCCATTCCACTTTCCATTACATTCTATTCCACTTTCCATTACATTCCATTCCACATTCCATTCCATTCCATTCCATTCCACGTTCCATTCCACATTCCATTCAATTCCCCATTCCATTCCATGTTCCATTCCAGATTCCATTCCATTTTGCATTCCATTCCACATTCCATTTCACTCCATTCCATTGCATTCCACATTGCATTGCACTCCATTCCATTCCATTCCATTCCGTTGTATTCCATATTCCGTTCCAGTTTCCATTCCATGTTCCGTTCCACATTCCATTGCATTCCACATTCCATTCCACTTCCCATTCCGTTCCATTCCACATTCAATTCCATTCCATTCCCTTACATTCCACATTCCATTCAATTCCATTTTACATTGCATTCCATTCCATTCCACGTTGCATTCCATTCCATTCCGCATTGCATTCCATTCCATTTCACATTCCATTACACATTCCATTCCATTCCATTCCATTTCATATTCCATTACACTTTCCATTCCAATACACATTCCATTCCACATTCCATCACATTCCATTCTTTCCAGTCCACATTCCAATCCATTCCATTCCATTCCAGATACCATTCCATTCCAATCCACATTCCTTTCCATTGCACTCCAAACTCCATTCCACATCTCATTCCATTCCATTCCACATTACATTTCACATTCCATTCCACATTAAATTCCATTCCATTCAACATTCCATTCCATTCCATTCCTTTCCACATTCCTTTCCATTCCATTGCACTGCATTCCAAATACCATTCCATTCCATTCCACATGCCTTTCCCATGAATTCCACATTGCATTGCACTTTCGATTCCATTCCATTCCACTTTGCATTCCACATTCCATTGTACATTGCATTCCATTCCACCTTCCATTCCACATTCCATTCCCCATTCCATTCCATTCCATTCCTCTCCATTCCATTGAATTTCACAGTCCATTCCATTCCATTCCATTTCACATTCCATTCCATTGAGTTCCTCTTTCCATTCCACATTCTATTCCGTTCCATTCAACATTAAATTCCACATTCCATTCCATTCCATTCCACGTTCCATTCCACGTTCCATTCCACATTCCATTCTATTCCATTCCACATTCCATTCCATTCCATTGCACATTGCATTCAAAATTCCTTTCCATTCCATTCAACCTTCCCTTCCATTCCATTCCACATTCCATTCCATTCCTTTCCACATTCCTTTTCATTCCATTGCACATTCCTTTCTACTTCCACTTCAAATTCCATTTTATTTCCATTACACACGACATTCCATTACATTCCACATTCCATTCCATTCCTTTCCACATTCCATTCCATTCCACACTAAATTCCATTCCATTCCTTTGCATTCCATTCAATTCCATTCCACTTTCCCTTCCATTCCATTCCATTCCCTTCCATTCCACTTTCCATTCCATTGCATTGCATTCCACATTCCATTCCACATTCCATTCCATTCCATTCCATATGAAAGTCAATTCCATTCGAATTCATTCCACATTCCATTCCATTCCATTCATCATTCCATTCCATGTTTCATTCCGATTTCCATTCCATTACATTCCATACCATTCCACATTCCATTCCATGCCAAATTCCATTTCAGATTCCATTCCACACTTCATTCCAAAATCCACTCCATTCGATTCCATTCCACACTCCATTCCATTTCATTCCATTCCACATTCCATTCCATTTCATTCCACATTCCATTCTATTCCATTCCACAATGCATTCCATTCCATTCCATTCCAAAATCCTTTCTATTCCATTCCATTCCACATTCCATTCCATTCCATTCCACATTCCATTTCAGTACATTCCACATTCCATTCCATTCCATTCCTTTCCATTCCACATTGCATTCCATTCCACTATCCATTCCATTCCATTCCATTCCAGATTCCATTCCATTCCATTCCACATTCCTTTAAATATTCCATTCTATTCCATTAGACATTTCATTACTTTCCATTCCCTTCCATTCCACATTCAATTTGTTTCCATTTTACATTCCATACCATTCCACATTCCATTCAATTTCATTCCATTCATTCCACTTTCCATTCCACATTCCATTCCACATTCCATTCCATCCCATTCCATTCCATTCCATGTTCCTTTCCACATTCCTTTCCATTCTATTCCACATTCCATTCTATTCCATTCCACATTCCATTCCGCATTCCATTCCATTCCACACTCCATTCTTTCCATTCCAAATTCCATTGCACATTCCATTCCATTGTATTGCACTTTCCATTCCACTTTCCATTTGATTCCACTTTGCATTCCATTATGTTCCATTCCATTCCACATTCCATTCCACGTACTGTTTCACTGCATTCCACGTTCCATTCCATTCCACTTTCCATTCCATTGCATTCCATGTTGCCTTCTGTTCCATTCCACTTTCCATTCCATTTCATTCCACGTTTCATTACATTCCACTTTCCAATCAATTCCATTCCATGATCCATTCCACATTCCATTGTTCATTTCATTCCTCGTTCCAATCAATTCCACTCCATGATCCATTCCACGTTCCATTCTTCATTCCATTCCACGTTCCATTCCAAGTTCCATTCCATTCCATTACACGTTCCATTACTCATTACATTCCACATTCCATTCCATTGCATTCCACATTTCATTCCACATTCGATTCCACATTCCACTCCATTCCATTCCGCATTCCTTTCCATTCTATTCTATTCCACATTCCATTCCATTCCATTGCATTCCATTCCATTCTATTCCACATTCCATTCCTGTTTCCATTCCATGTTCTGTTCCACATTCCATTCCATTCCACATCCCATTCCGTTCCATTCCTCATTCCATTCCTTTCCATTCCCTTTCATACCACATTCCATTCCATTCCATTTTACATTCCATTCCATTTCAACTTCCTTTCCTTTCCATTCCATATTCCATTCCATTCCATTCCATTTCACATTCCATTCCACATTCCGTTACATTCCACTCCATTCCAATCCATTACTCATTGCATTACACATTGCATTCCATTCCACATTGCATTCCACATTCTATTCCATTCCATTCCATTCCATTCTACATTCCATTCCATTTAATTCCATTCCACTACACATTAAATTGCATTTTGCATTCCATTCCGTTCCATTCCATTTTAAATTCCATTTCCCATTCCATTCCACATTCCATTCAACATTCCATTTCACATTCCATTCCACATTCCATTTCATTCCCTTCCTAATTTCATTCCATTCCAAGTTCCCTTCCACATTCCTTTCCACATTCCACTCCACGTCCCATTCCATTCCATTCCACGTTCCATTACACACTCTATTCCATTCCATTACACTTTGCTTTGCACATTCCAATCTACATTCCATTCCACATTCCATTGCAGTTTCCAGTCCACATTCCAATCTACATTCCATTACACATTCCATTCCACGATCCATTGCATTCCATTCCACGTTCCATTCCACGTTCCATGGCACGTTCCTTTCCACATTTCTTTCCACATTCCATTCCATTCAATTCCATATTCACTACCATTAATTTCCATTCCTCTCCACACTTCATTCCATTCCATACCACATTCCATTCCATATTCCACTCAACATTCCATTCCACATTCCATTCCATACCTTTCCACATTGCATTCCACATTCCATTGCATTAAATTCCTCATTCAATTCCATTCCACTCCACATTCCATTCCGTTACATTCCACATTCCATTGCACATTCTATTCCACATTCCATTCCACATTCCATTCCATTCCACATTCCATTCCACATTCCATTCCGTTGCATTACACATTCCATTTCACATTTCATTTCACAATCCACTGCACATTACATTGCCCATTCCAAACACATTCCATTCCATTGCATTCCATTCCTCATTCCATTCCACATTTCATTTCACATTCCATTCCACATTCCATTGACCATTCCAAACACATTCCTTTGCATTCCATTCCTCATTCCATTCCACATACCATTCCATTGCACATTCCATTCTACATTCCATTCCATTCCATTCCACATTCCATTGCATTACGTTCCACATTCCATTCCACATTCCATTAAATTCCATTCCACATACCATTCAACGATCCAGTCCGTTCCAATCCATGTTGCATTCCACATTCCATTCCACATTCCATTCCATTCGATTCCACTTTCCATTCCATTCCGTTCCACCTTCCATTCCACATTTCATTCCACATTGCAGTCCATTCCATTCCACATTCCATTCCACATTACTTTCCACATTCCATTGCACATTCCATTCCATTCCATTCCACATTCCATTCCATTCCATTTCACATTCCATTCCGTTATATTCCACATTCGTTCCACATTCCATTCAGCATTCCATTCCAAATTCCATTCCATAATCCTTTCCCACTCCATTGCATTCCATTCCCCATTCCATTCCTTTCCATTCCACATTCCATTACATTCCATTCAACATTCCATTGCACATTCCACTCCGTTTCATTCCACGTTGCATTCCACATTCCATTTCCATTCCATTCCACATTCCATTCCATTCAATTCCATATCCCATTCTCTTTGAATATGACATTCCATTCTGTTTACATTTCACATTCCATTCCATTCCATTCCACATCCCATTCCATTCCATTCCACATTCCATTCCATTCCATTCCACATTCCATTGCATTCCATTCCATTGCACATTCCATTCCATTCCATTCCACATTCCATTCCACATTCCATTCTATTCCATTCCAAATTGCATTTCGTTTCATTCCACATTCCATTCCATTCCACCTTCCATTCCACATTGCATTCAATTCCATTCCACATTCCATTCCATTCCACATTCCATTCCATTCCAAATTCCATTACATTCCCTTCCATTCCAATCCACATTCCATTCCACCCCATTCCATTCCATTCCACTCCACCCCATTCCATTCCTTTCCAAATACCATACCATTCCGTTTAATTCCATTCCACATTCCATTCCATTCCATTACAGTTTCCATTCCATTCCATTCCATTCCATATTCCATTCCACATTCCATTCCATTGCATTGCACAATCCATTCCAATCCATTCCACATTCCATTGCATTCCATTCCACATTCCATTCCTTTCCATTCCATATTCCATTCCACATTCCATTCCATTGTATTCAACAATCTATTCCAATCCATTCCACATTCCATTCCATTCCATTCCACATTTCATTCCTTTCCATTCCAGTTTCCATTCCATTCCATTGCATTGCACAATCCATTCCAATCCATTCCACATTCCATTCCATTCCATTCCACATTTCATTCCTTTCCATTCCACTTTCCATTCCATTCCATTCTACATTCCATTCCATTCCACTTTCCATTCCATTCCATTCATTTCCATTCCATATTCCATACCGTACCATTCCTTTCCACATTCCATTCTGTTCCATTTCACATTCCATTCCCTTCCATTCCACTCCACATTCCATTCCATTTCATTTCACCTTCCACTCCTTTCCATTAAATTCCACAGTCCATTCCGTTCTTTTCCTCATTGCATTCCATTCCACTTTCCATTCCATTCCATTCGTTTTCATTCCAGATTCCATTCCATACCATTCCTTTCCACATTCCATTTCATTTCATTCCACATTCCATTCCATTCCACGTTCCATTCCAGATTCCATTCCAAATGGCTTTCCATTCCATTCCATTCCACTTTCCATTACATTCTATTCCACTTTCCATTACATTCCATTCCACATTCCATTCCATTCCATTCCATTCCACGTTCCATTCCACATTCCATTCAATTCCCCATTCCATTCCATGTTCCATTCCAGATTCCATTCCACTTTGCATTCAATTCCAGATTCCATTTCACTCTTTTCCATTGCATTCCACATTGCATTGCTCTCCATTCCATTCCATTCCATTCCATTGTATTCCATATTCCGTTCCAGTTTCCATTCCATGTTCTGTTCCACATTCCATTGCATTCCACATTCCATTCCACTTCCCATTCCGTTCCATTCCACATTCAATTCCATTCCATTCCCTTACATTCCACATTCCATTGCATTCCATTTTACATTCCATTCCATTCCACTCCACGTTCCATTCCATTCCTTTCTGCATTCCATTCCATTCCATTCCATCTCACATTAGATTACACATTCCATTCCATTCCATTCCATTTCATATTCCATTACACTTTCCATTCCAATACACATTCCATTCCACATTCCATCACATTCCATTCTTTCCAGTCCACATTCCAATCCATTCCATTCCATTCCAGATACCATTCCATTCCAATCCACATTCCTTTCCATTGCACTCCAAACTCCATTCCACATCTCATTCCATTCCATTCCACATTACATTTCACATTCCATTCCACATTAAATTCCATTCCATTCAACATTCCATTACATTCCATTCCATTCCACATTCCTTTCCGTTCCATTGCACTGCATTCCAAATACCATTCCATTCCATTCCACATGCCTTTCCCATGCATTCCACATTGCATTGCACTTTCGATTCCATTCCATTCCACTTTGCATTCCACATTCCATTGCACATTGCATTCCATTCCACCTTCCATTCCACATTCCATTCCCCATTCCATTCCATTCCATTCCTCTCCATTCCATTGAATTTCACAGTCCATTCCATTCCATTCCATTTCACATTCTATTCCATTGACTTCCTCTTTCCATTCCACATTCTATTCCGTTCCATTCAACATTCCATTCCACATTCCATTCCATTCCATTCCACGTTCCATTCCACGTTCCATTCCACATTCCATTCCATTCCATTCCACATTCCATTCCATTCCATTGCACATTGCATTCAAAATTCCTTTCCATTCCATTCCACCTTCCATTCCATTCCATTCCTTTCCACATTCCTTTTCATTCCATTCCACATTCCTTTGTACTTCCACTTCAAATTCCATTATATTTCCATTACACACGCCATTCCATTACATTCCACATTTCATTCCATTCCTTTCCACATTCCATTCCATTCCACACTAAAATCCATTCCACTCCATTGCATTCCATTCAATTCCATTCCACTTTCCATTCCATTGCATTCCATTCCCTTCCATTCCACTTTCCATTCCATTGCATTGCATTCCACATTCCATTCCACATTCCATTCCATTCCGTTCCGTATGACAGTCAATTCCATTCGAATTCATTCCACATTCCATTCCATTCCATTCATCATTCCATTCCATGTTTCATTCTGCATTCCATTCCATTACATTCCATACCATTCCACATTCCATTCCATGCCAAATTCCATTTCAGATTCCATTCCACACTTCATTCCAAAATCCACTCCATTCGATTCCATTCCACAATCCATTCCATTTCATTCCATTCCACATTCCATTCCACTTCATTCCACATTCCATTCTATTCCATTCCACAATGCATTCCATTCCATTCCATTCCAAAATGCATTCCATTCCATTCCATTCCAAAATCCATTCTATTCCATTCCATTCCACATTCCATTCCATTCCATTCCACATTCCATTTCAGTATATTCCACATTCCATTCCATTCCATTCCTTTCCATTCCACATTGTATTCCATTCCACAATCCATTCCATTCCATTCCATTCCAGATTCCATTCCATTCCATTCCACATTCCTTTAAATATTCCATTCTATTCCATTAGACATTTCATTACTTTCCATTCCCTTCCATTTCACATTCAATTTGTTTCCATTTTACATTCCATACCATTCCACATTCCATTCAATTTCATTCCATTCATTCCACTTTCCATTCCACATTCCATTCCACATTCCATTCCATCCCATTCCATTCCATTTCATGTTCCTTTCCACATTCCTTTCCATTCCATTCCACATTCCATTCTATTCCATTCCACATTGCATTTCGCATTCCATTCCATTCCACACTCCATTCCTTTCCATTCCAAATTCCATTGCACATTCCATTCCATTGTATTGCACTTTCCATTCCACTTTCCATTTGATTCCACTTTGCATTCCATTATGTTCCATTCCATTCCACATTCCATTCCACGTACTGTTTCACTGCATTCCACGTTCCGTTCCATTCCACTTTCCATTCCATTGCATTCCACGTTGCATTCTGTTCCATTCCACTTTCCATTCCATTTCTTTCCACGTTTCATTACATTCCACTTTCCAATCAATTCCATTCCATGATCCATTCCACATTCCATTGTTCATTTCATTCCACGTTCCTATCAATTCCACTCCATCATCCATTCCACCTTCCATTCTTCATTCCATTCCACGTTCCATTCCAAGATCCATTCCATTCCATTACACGTTCCATTACTCATTACATTCCACATTCCATTCCATTGCATTCCACATTTCATTCCACATTCCATTCCACATTCCACTCCATTCCATTCCGCATTCCATTCCATTCCATTCCATTCCATTCCACATTCCATTCCACATTCCATTCTATTCCATTGCATTCCATTCCATTCTATTCCACATTCCATTCCTGTTTCCATTCCATGTTCTGTTCCACATTCCATTCCATTCCACATCCCATTCCGTTCCATTCCTCATTCCATTCCTTTCCATTCCCTTTCATACCACATTCCATTCCATTCCATTTTACATTCCATTCCATTTCACCTTCCATTCCCTTCCATTCCATATTCCATTCCATTCCATTCCATTTCACATTCCATTCCACATTCGATTCCAATACACATTCAATTCCACATTCCATCACATTCCATTCCTTTCCAGTCCAAATTCCAATCCATTCCATTCCATTCCATATAAAATTCCATTCCATTCAACATTCTTTTCCATTCCATTGCAAACTCCATTCCACATCTCAATCCGTTCCATTCCCCATTCCTTTATATTCCATTCCCTTCCATTCCACATTCCATTCCACATTAAATTCTTTTCCATTTCACATTCCATTCCATTTCTTTCCACTTTCCATTCCACATTCCGTTCCATTCCATTCCTCATTCCATTCCATATTCCATTCCATTCCATTCCATATTACATTGCTTTCCATTCCCTTTAATTCCACATTCCATTCTATTACGTTTTAAATTCCATTCCATTCCATTCCATTCCATATTCCATTCCATTCCACAATCCATTCCATTCCATTCCATTCCACATTCCAATCCAGTCAACGTTCCAATCCATTCATTTCCACATTCCATTCCACATTCCATTCCATTCCATTCCATATTCCATTACGTTCATTTTCACTTTCTATTACATTCCATTCTACGTTGCATTCCCTTCTATTCAACGTGGCATTCCACAGTCCTTTTCTCCTTCTAATCCTCTTTCCATTCCATGTTCCATTCCATTCCATTCCATGCCACATTCCAGTCCATTCCATTTCACTTTCCATTCAATTCCATTCCCCGTTCCATTCCACGGTCCATTCCGTTGCATTCCACTTTCCATTCTGTTACATACCACGTTCCATTCCACGTTTCATTCCATGCCATTCCACATTCCATTCCTCATTACATTCCACTCCACAGTCCATTCCATTCCATTCCCTTCCATTTCACATTCCATTGCATTCCATTCCATGCCACATTCCAGTCCATTCCATTTCACTTTCCATTCAATTCCATTCCCTGTTCCATTCCACGGTCCATTCCGTTGCATTCCACTTTCCATTCTGTTACATACCCCGTTCCATTCCACGTTTCATTCCATGCCATTCCACATTCCATTCCTCATTACATTCCACTCCACAGTCCATTCCATTCCATTCCCTTCCATTTCACATTCCATTCCATTCCATTCCACATTCCGTTCCACATTCCATTTCATTCCATTCCACATTCCATTCCATTCCTTGCCATTCTTTTCCACATTCCATTCCATTCCTTTCCACATTCTGTTCCATTCTATTCCATTCCATTCCGCGTTCTATTCCGTTCCATTCCATTCCGCATTCCATTCCATTCCATTCCATTGCACATTGCATTTCATTCCAATCCATATTGGATTCCATTCCATTCCACATTCCATTCCATTCCATTTCAAATTCCATGCCATTCCATTACACATTCCACTCGATATTCCATTCGACATTCATTTCCATTTCAAATTCCACTTCATATTCCATTCCATTTCGTTCCACCTTCCATTCCACGTTCCATTCCAAATTGCATTCCATTCCATTGCGTTCCACTCCACATTACATTGCATTGCAATCCACTTTCCAATCCACTTTCCATTCCATTCCAGATTCCGTTCCATTGCATTCCACATTCCGTTCCATTCCATTCCACGTTGCACTCCACATTCCATTCCATTCCATATTCCATTCCACATTCCATTCCTTTCCATTCCATTACACATTCCATTCCACGTTCCATTGCATTGCATTCCATGATCCATTCTGCATTACATTCCATTCCACTTTCCGTCCTATTCCATTCCACTTTCCATTCCACATTGCATTCCTTTCCATTCCACATTCCATTGCATTCCATTCCACATTCCATTCCACATCCCATTCCACATTCCATTCCATGCCATTTCACATTCAATTCTATATTCCCTTCCATTGCATTCCTCATTCGATTCTACATTCCGTTAAATTCCATTTCATTACAAATTCCATTCCACATTCCATTCCATTCCATTCCACGTTCCCTTCCACATTTCATACCATTCCATTCCACATTCCATTCCATTGCATTCCACTTTCCATTTCAGTACATTCCACGTTCCATTCCACGTTCCATTCCATCTTCCATTCCTTTTTTTCCTATCCACATTCCATTCCATTCCATTCCATTCCACATTCCATTCTACATTTCATTCCATTCCCTTACACATTCCATTACACATTCCATTTCATTCCATTCCACATTCCATTCCACATTCCATTCCATTCCAATCCACTTTCCATTCCATTCCATTCCACATTCCACTCTGCATTCCATTCCTTTTCATTCAACTTTCCATTACACATTCCATTGCATTCCTTTGAATTCCATATTACACTGCACATTCCATTCCTTTCCATTGCAGTGCACATTCCACTCCATTGCATTACAATCCACATTCCGTTCCATTCCATTCCACATTACCTTCCATCGACATTCCATTCCACATTCCATTAAATTCTATTTCACTTTCCATTCCATTCCATGGCATTATATTCCATTCCATTCCATTCCACATTCCATTCCACATTCCATTTGACCTTCTATTCCACATTCCATTCTACATTCCATTCCATTCCAAATTCCATAGAGTTCAATTCTACATTCCATTCTACATTCCATTACTTTCCCTTCCACATTCCATTCAACATTCCATTCCACTTTCTTTCCTCATTCCGTTCCATTATGTTCCGAATTCCAATCTTTATTCCATTCTATTCCATTGCACATTCCATTCTACTTTCCATTGCATTCCATTCCGCATTCCATTCCTTTCGATTCCATTCCAAATTCCATTCCATTACACTACATTCCATTTCAAATTCCATTCTATTCCTCTTTCCATTATACATTCCATTCCATTCCCCATTCCATTCTACATTCCATTCTACATTCCATTCCATTCAATTCCATTCCATTCCATTCCATTCCATTAAACATTCCATTCCACATTCCATTCCATTCCATTCCACTTACCTTTCCACATGCCATTCCATTCCGTTCCACATTCCATTCCATTTCAAATTCTACTCTACATTCCATTATATTTCCTTCCACATTCCATTCCACATTCCATTCCATTGCATTCTATTCCATTCCACATTCCAGTCCATTCCATTCCACATTCCATTCCAAGTTCCATTCCATGTTCAATTCCATTCCATTCTATTCCACATTCCATTCCATTACATTACACATTCTATTCCACATTCCATTCCACATTCCATTCCATTCCTTCCCATTCCTCATTCTATTCCATTCCATTCGAAATTCCATTCAACGTTCCTTTCCATTCCATTCCATATTCCATTCCACATTCCATTCCACTTTCCATTTTATTCCATTCCATTCCACATTCCATTCCATTCCATTGCATGTTCTATTCCAAATTCCACTCCATTCCATTTCACATTCCATTGCATTCCACATTCCATTCCATTCCATTCCATTCATCATTCAATTCCATTCCATTACACTTTCCATTCCATTCCATTCCACTTTCCATTCGATTCCATTCCACTTTCCATTCCACGTTCCATTCCACATTCCATACAACATTACATACCGTTTCATTCCATTGCATTCCCCATTCCTTTCCACATTTCATTAAATTCCATTCAATTCCACATCCCAGTCCATTCCATTCCACATTCCCTTCCACATTCCATTCCAGATTCCATAACACATTCCATTACATATTCCATTGCAAATTCCAATCCACATTGCATGCCATTCCATTCCATTCCATTCCATTCTACACTCCATTCCATTCCATTCAATTATACGTTCCATTCCGCATGCCATTCCTTGTCTTTCCATGTTCCACTCCATTCCATTGCACATTCCACTGCATTCCATTCCATTCCAGTCCAAATTCCAATCCATTCCATTCAATTCCACATTCCATTCCACTTTCCATTCCACATTCCGTTCCATTCCATTCCGCATTCCATTCCATTCCATTCCATTGCATTCCACATTCCATTCCATTCTATTCAACTCCACATTCCATTGCATTCTATCCCATTCCACGTTCCATTCCACATTGCATACCATGCCATTCCACATTCCATTCCTTTCCATTGCACATTCCTTTCCATTCCATTACATCCAGTCTACATTCCATTCCATCCCGTTCGACATTACATTCCATTGCATTCCACATTCCATTCCATCCCTTTCCACTTTCAACTCCATTCCATTCCATATTGAATTACACTTTCCATTCCATTACATTCCACATTGCATTCCATTCCAATCTATCCAATTCCATTACATTCCACTTTCCATTCCAATCCATTGCACTTTCCATTCCATTCCATTCCATTCCACATTCGATTACATTCCATTCCACCTTCCATTCCAATCCATTCCACATTCCATTCCACTTTACATTCTATTCAACTTCAAATTCCATTCCACAATCCATTCTATTCCATTCCACCTTGTTTTCCATTCCAATCCATTCTATTCCATTCCATACCATTCCATTCCACTTCATTCCACATTCCAAGCATTCCATTCCATACGGTTATCCATTCCACTTTCCCTTCCAGTCCACTTCACATTCCATTCAATTCCATTCCATTCCATTCCATAACATTCCACACTCCATTGCATATTCCATTCCATTCCATTCCATTCCACATTCCATTCCATTTCATTTTACATTCCTTTATATTCCATTACATTCCATTGCATTCCATTCCATTCTACATTCCATTCCATACCATTCAATTCCACATTCAGTTCCATTGCATTCCATTCCACAATGCATGCCATTCGATTCTACATTCCATTCCATTCAATTTCGCATTCCATTGCACATTACATTCCATTCCATTCCACATTCTATTACATTCCATTCCACATTCAAATCCATTCCATTCCAAATTCCTTTCCATTCCATTTCATTTCATTCTGCATTCCATTCCACATACCATTCCACATTCCATTTCACATTCAATTCCATTGCAGTACACAATGCTTTCCATTTCATTCGACTTTCCAATTCATTTCATTCGATTCCATTCAACATTCCATTTCACATTCCATTCCCCGTATCATTCCACATTACATTCCTTTCCATTCGACATTCCATTCCATTCCATTCGACATTCCATTCCATGGCATTTCATTCCATTCCACATTCCATTACACATTCCAAAGCATTCAATTCCACATTCCATTCCATTCCCATTTCCATGCCATTCCTTTCCATTGCATTCCACATTCCATTAAACATTCCATTCAATTCCTTTCCACATTCCATTCCATTCCACACACCATTCCACATTCAGTTCCATGCCATTCAATTCCTTTCCACATTCCTTTCCACATTCCATTCCATTCCATTCCACATTCAATTCCATTCCATTTGACATTCCATTCAATTGTCTTCCACATTCCATTCCATTCCGCTACATTCCATTCTGCATTCCATTCCATATTCCATTCAATTACATTCCACATTCCATTCCATTCCATTCCACTTTCCATTCCACATTGCATTCCTTTCCACTGCACATTCCATTGCATAACATTCCAAATTCAATTCCACATTCCATTCCAATCCACTTCACATTCGCTTGCACATTCCATTCCATTCCATTCCACATTATATTCCACATTCCATTGCATTCCTTTCCACATTCAATTCTATTCCATTCAATTCCACATTCGACTACATTCCATTCCACATTCAATTCCATTCCATTCCACATTCCATTCCACATTTTATTACACACCCCATGCCATTCCATACCATTCCATTCCATTTTCTTTTGCTTTCCATTCCATTCCACTTTCTCTTCTGTTCCATTCCACTTTCCATTCCACATTCCATTCCACGTTCCATTACACGTTCCATTTCACATTCCATTGCATTCAATTCCACATTCCGTTCCACATTCAATTTCATTCAATTCCACCTTTCATTCCATTCCATTCCAACTTCCATTACATTCCATTCCACGTTCCATGCCATTCCATTCCATGTTCCATTCCATTCCATTTTACATTCCATTCCGTATTCCATTCCATTCCACATTCCAGTCTATTCCATTCCATATTCCATTCTATTCCATTCCACTTTCATTTGAAATTCAATGGAACGTGTAATGGAAAGGAAGGGAATATGGAATGAAATGGAATGCTATGAAATGTGAAACGGAATTGAATGTTATGGAATGGAAAGTGGAATGGAATGGAATGGAATGTGGAATAGAATGGAATGAAACTTGCAATGGAAAGTGAAATAGAATGTAGAATGAGACCTGGAATGGAATGCTGAAAGGAATGTAGAATGGAAATTTATGGGATGTGGAATGGAATGGAATGGAATATGTAATGGAATGGAATGGAATGTGGGATGGAATGAAATGGAAATTTGAATGGAATGTGGAATGGAATGCAACTGAATGTGGAATTGAGTGGAATGGAATGTGGAAAGGAATGGAATGGAATGTGGAATGCAACGTCGAATGCAATGTCGAATGGAATGGAATGGAATGTGCAATGGAGTGGAATGCAATGAGTAATGGCAGAGAATAGTGTGGAATGCAGAATGGAAAGGAATGAAACAGGGAATGGGATGTGGAATGGAATGTGGAATGGAAAGGGGAATGGAATGGATTGTAATGCAATGTGGAATGGAATGTGGAATGCAATGAATTTGAATGTGGAATGGAATGTAATGGAATGTGGAACAGAATGGAACATGGAATGGGAAGGAATGCAATATGGATTGGAATGGAATGGAACGTGGAATGGAATGTGAAATGGAATGTATAATGGAATGTGCAGTGGAATGAAACTGATCATGGAATGGAATGAAATGCAACATGGAATGGAAAGGAATGGCAAGTGGAATGGTATGTGGAATGGAACTTGGAATGGAATGTGCAATGGAATGCGGAAAGGAACGTGGAATGGAATGGAATGGAATGTGGAACGCATCGCGGAATGGAAAGGAATGGAACGTGTTATGGAATGTGATTTGGAATGTGGAATGGAATATGGAATGCAACGTGGAATGGAATGCAATGCAACGTGGAATGGAACTTGGAAAGGAACGTGGACAGGAATGTGGAATGTAACTTGGAATGGAAAGGAATGGAATGTGGAATGAAATGAAATGGAATGGAATGTGGAACGGATTGTGGAATGGAAAGAGGAATGGAAAGGAATGGATTGTGGAATGAAATGAAATGGAATGGAATGTGGAACGGATTGTGGAATGGAAAGAGGAATGGAATGGAATGGATTGTGGAATGGAACTTGGAATGGAATGTGGAATGGAATGTGGAATGGAATGTGGAATGGAATGGAATTGAATGTTCAATGGAATGGACTTTAAAGCAGAAAGGAATGTGGAAGGGAATGCAATGCAATGTTGAATATAACTCCATAGAATGTGGAATAGAATGTGGAATGGAATGTGAAAAGGAATGGAATGGAATATGGAATGGAATGTGGAATGGAGTGTGAAATGGAATGGGGAATGTAACGGAATGAAATGTGGAATGGAACGTGGAATGGAGTGTGGAGTGGAATGTGGAATGGAACAGAATGAAATGTCGAATGGAATGTGGTATGGAATGTGGAATGGAATGTGTAATGGAAAGTGAAATGGATTGGAATGGAACGCTAAATGAAATGGAACGGAATGTGGAATTGAACGTGGAATGGAATGGAATGGAAAATGGAATGGAACGTGGAATGGAACATGGAATGCAATGTAATGGAACGTGGAATGGAATGTGGAATGGAATGTGGAAACGATTGGAATGTGGAAAGGAATGGAATGGAATGGGGAATGTAAGGGAATGGAAGGTGAAATGGAATGTGGATTGGAATGTGTAATGGAACAGAATGGAAGGTGGAATGGTATGGAATGGAAAGTGGAATGAAATGTGGAATGGAAAGTGGAATGGAATTTCGGATGCAATGGAATGCATTGTTGAATTCAATGGAATGGAATGTGGAATGGAAAGTGGAGTGGAATGGAATGGAATGAAACGTGGAATGGAATGTGAAATGGAATATGGAAAGGAATGTGGAATGGAATGGAATGCAATGTGGAATGGAATGTGGAATGGAATGGAATGGAATTTCAAATGGAATGTGAAATACAAGGTGGAATGGAAAGTGGAATGCAATATAGAATGCTGTGGAATGGAATATGGACTTGAATGTAATGGAAATTGTATTGGAATGTGGAATGGGATGGAATCGAATGTTGAATGGAAAGGAATGGAATGAAGAAAAGAATGTTTAATGGAATGTGGAAACGAATGTGTAATGGAATTGAATGGAATGTTGGGTGGAATGTCGAATGGAATGGAATGCAATGTGGAATGGAATGTGGAATGGAATGTGGAAAGGAATGTAATGTAATGTGGAATTGTATGGAATGGAATTTGGATTGCATTCGAATGGAATGTGGAATAGAATGGAATGTAATTGAAAGGAATCTGGAATGGAATGGAATGGAATGTGGAAAGGAATGGAATGGAATGTGGAATGGAAAGGAATGGAATGTGGAATTGAAGTTGGAATAGAATGGAATGGAATGGAATGGGGTAAGGAATGTGGAAAGGAGTGGACTGGAAAGTGGAATGGAAGACGGAATGGAATGGAATGGAACGGAATGTGAAATGGAATGGAATGAAACGTGGAATGAAACGTGGAATGGATTGTGGAATGGAACGTGGTATGGAACATGAAATGGAACTTGTACTGGAAAGTGGAATTGAAGATGCAATGCAATGGAATGGAATGTGGAATGGAATGGAATGAAACCTGGAATGAAACGTGGAATGAATTGTGGAATGGAACGTAGTATGGAACGAGAAATGGAATTTGGATTGGAACGTGGAATGAGAGGTAGAATGGAATGGAATGTAATGCAATGGAACGTGGAATGGAATGTGCAATGGAAAGGAATTGTATGTGGAATGCAATATGGAATAGAATGAAGAATAGAATTGATTGGAATGTGCAATGGAAAGTGGATTAGAATGGAAAACAATGTGGAAAGGAATGGGGTGGAATGTGGAATGGAATGTGGAATGGATTGGAATATAATGTGGAATGGAATGTGGAATGGAAAGCAACGGAAAGTGGAATGGAATGTGCAATGGAGTGAAACGGAACGTGGAAAGGAACGTGGAATGGAATGTGGAATGGAATGCAGTGGAAAGTGTAATGGAATGTAGAATGGAATGTGGAATGGAATGGAATGGAATGGAATGTGAAATGGGATGCGGAATGGAATGTAAATTGGAACGTGGAATGCAATGTGGAATGGAATGTGGAATGGAATGGAATGGAATGTGGAATGGAATGGAATGGAATATGGAATGGAATTTGCAATGGAATGGAATGGAATGTGAAAAGGAATGAGGAATCGAACGTGCAAAGGAATGTGGAATGAAATGTGGAGCGGAATTCAATGTTATGTCAAATGAAATAAGGAGTATAGTGTGGAATGGAAAGTGGAAACTAAAGTCGAATGAAGTGGAACGGAATGTGGAATGGAATGGAAGGGGATGTGAGATGGAATTTGGAATGGAACGTGGAAAGGAAGGTGGAATGTAATGGAAGGGAATGCGGAATGTAATATGGAAAGGAAAGTGGAATGGAATGTGGAATGGAATGGAATGGAATGGAATGCAAAGGAATGGAATGTGGAATGGAATGTGCAATTTAAAGTGGAATGGAACATGGAATGGAATGGAATGGAACGGGAAATGGAAAGGGGAATATTACGTGGAATGGAACGTGGAATGGAATGAGGAATGGAATGGAAAGGAATGTGGAATGGAATGTGGAATGGAAAGTGAAATGCAATGTGGAATGGAACGGAATGGACCTTGGAAAATAACGTGGAATGGAATGGAATGGAACGGGGACAGGAACATGGAATGTTATGTGGAATGGAACGTGGAATGGAATGAGGAATGAATGGAAAGGAATGTGGAATGGAATGTGGAATGGAAAGTGAAATGCAATGTGGAATGGAATGGAATGGAACTTGGAACGGAACGTGGAAAGGAATGGAATGGAAGTTGGAATGGAACGTGGAATGCAATGGAATGAAACGTGGAATGGAACGCGGAATGGAACGTGCAATGGAACGTGGAAAGGAATAGAATGGAATGTGGGGAATGTGGAATGGAATGTGAAATTTAATGAAATGGAATGTTGAATAGAACGTGGAAAAGAATGTGTAATGGAATGGAATGGAATGTGGAATGGACGGAAGGGAATGTGGAAGGTCATGTTGCATGTAACGTGAAAAGGAATGTAAATGACTGTGGAATTGAACTTGCACGGAAATGGAAACGGAAGGGGAATGGAACGTGGAATGGAACGTGGAATGGAAAGGAATGCAATGTTAAATGGAATGTGGAATAGAATGTGGTAAGGAATGGAATGGAATCTGGAATGGAATGTGGAATGGAATGTGAAGTGGAACGTGGAATGGAATCGAATGGAAAGTGGAATGGAATGGAATGGAATGTGGAAAGGAATGTGGAATGGAATGTGGAATGCAATGTGGAATGGAATGTGGAATGAAGGTGGAATGGAACGGAATGGAATGTGAAATGTAATGTGGAATGTAAAGGAATGGAATGCGGAATGGAATGGAATGGGATACGGAATGCAATGTGGAACGGAGTGTGGAACAGAAACTGGAAAGGAATGTGGAAAGGAAAGTGGAATGGAATGGAATGGAATGTGTAATGGAATGGAATGGAATGTGGAAAGGAATGTGAAATGGAATGGAATGGAATGGGGAATGGAATGTGAAATGGAATGGAATGGCATGTGGAAAGGAATGTGGAAAGGAATGTGGAAAAGAGTGTGGAATGGAATGTGGAATGGAATGCGGAAACCAATGTGAAAAGGAATGTGGAACGGAACGGAGTGGAATGTGGAATTGAATGTGGAATGGAGTGTGGAATGGAATGTGGAATGGAATGTGAAATGGAATGTGGATTGGAGTGTTTAATGGAATGTGTAATGCACCGGAATGCAATGTGAAATGGAATGTGGAATGGAATGTGTAATGCAATGTCAAATGTAATGCAATGGAATGTGTAATTGAACGTGGAATGCAATGGAATGGAGCATGGAATGGAGTGTGGAATGGAATGTGGAATAGACTGAAACGGAAGGTGCAATGGAATTTTGAGTGGAAGTTGGAATGGAATGTGGAATGAAATGGAATTGTATGTGTAATGGAAAGGAATTGAATGTGGAATGGAATGTTTAGTGGAATGTGCAATGGAATGGAATGTATTGTGGAATGGAATGGAACGGTATGGAATATGACATGTATTGTGGTTTAGAATGGAATGGAATGGAATGGCATGGAATATGGAATGGAATGCAATGGAATGAGGAATGGAACGTGTAAAGAAACGGGGAATGGAAAGTGTAATGGAATATTGAAAGGAAGGTGGAATGGAATGGAGTGGAATGTGGAATGCAATGTGGAATGGAATGGAATGGAAAGAGTAATGGTATGTGGGATGGAATGGAATGGAATGTGGAATGGAAAGTGGAATAGAATTTGGAATGGTACTTGGAATGGTATGTGGAATGTAATTGAATGGAATGTGGATTGGAAAGTAAAGTAATCTGGAATAGAATGGAATGGAATGGAAAGTGGAATAGGATGGAACGGAATGGAATGCCGAATGGAATGGAATGGAATGTGGAATGGAAAGTAATTGAATGGAATGTGGAATTGAATGAAATGCAATGTGTAATGGAATTGAAAGGAATGGGGAATGGAATGGAATGGAATGTGGAATGGAACACAAAGGAAAGTGGAATGGAATGTGGAATGGAAGGCAGAATGGAATGTGCAAAGTAATGGAATGGAATGTGGAATGGAATTGAATGGAATGTCGAATATAATGAAATGGAATGGAATCTGAAATGTAATGGAACAGAATTGGAATGGAATGGAATGGAATGTGGAACAGAATGGAAGGTGGAATGGAATGGAATGGAATGTGAATTGAATGGAATGGAATATGTAATGGAATGGAATGGAATATGAAATGGAATGTTTAATTGAATGAGAAATGGAAGGTGGAATGGAATGTGGAATGGAATGTGGAATGGAAAGGAATACAATGTAGAATGGAATGCTGAATGGAATGTGAAATGGAACGTGGAATGGAACGTGGAATGTAATGGAATGAAACATGGAATGGAATGTGGAAAGTAATGGAATAGAATGTGGAATGGAATGTGCAATGGAATGTGGAATGGAAAGAAATGAAATGTCGAATAGAATGTGGAGGGGAATGGAATGGAATGTGGAAAGGAATGCGATGGACTGTTTAATGGAATCTTGAGTGGAATGTGGAATGGAATTTGTATTCTAATGGAATGGGATGTGGAAAGGAATGTGGAATGGAATGTGAAAGTAAAACAATGCACAGTCGTAAGTAATGAGGAATGGAAAGTGGAATGGAACGTGGAATGGAATGGAATTGAATGTGGAATGGAACGTGGAATGGAATCGAATGGAACGTGGAGTGGAACGTGGAATGCATCATGGAAGGGAACGTGCAATGGAATGAAATGTGGAATGGAATGGAATGTGGAATGGAATGTAAAATGGAATGCGGAGTGGAATTCTGAATGGATTCTGGAATGGAAAGTAATGGTATAGAATATAGAATGGAATGGAATGGAATCTGGAATGGAACGTGGAAAAGAACGTGGAGTGGAACCTGGAATGCAATGGAATGGAACGTGGAATAGAAGGCGGAATGGAATCACATGGAACGTGCAATGGAAAGGAATGGAAAGTGTAATGGAAACGAATGGAATGTGGAATGCAATGGAAAAGAATGGAATGTGGAATGGAATGGAATGGAATAGAACGTGGAGTGGAATGGGATGGAATGTGGAGTGGAATGGAATGGAAAGTGGAATGGAATGCAATGGAACGTGGAATGCAATGTGGAATGGAATGTGGAATTGAATGTGGAATGGAATGGAATGGAATGCAAAGTTGAATGTAATGGAATGCACTGTGAAATAGAATGGAATGGAATGGAATGGAATGCGGAATGGAATGGAATGGAATGGGACATGTAATGGATTGTAAAGGAATTTGGAATTAAATGGAATGGAATGTGGTATGGAATGGAATAGTGTATGGAATGGAATCGAATGAAACGTGGAAAAGAATGTGGAATGGAATGTGGAATGGAATGAGGAATGGAATGGAATGGAATGTGTAATAGAATGGAATGAAATGGATAGTGGAATAGAATGTAGTGAAATTGAATGCAATGAGGAATCGAATGCAATGGAATGTGGAATGCAATGTAATGGAATGGAATGTGAAATTCAATGTAATGGAATGTGGTATGGAACGGAATGTAATGTGAAATGGAATGTAGTGTAATGTGGAAAGGATTGGAGTGGAATGTGGAATGGAATGGAATGGAAAGTGGTAAAGAATGGAATGGAAGGGAATATGGAATGGAATGTGGAATGCAACGTGCAATGTAATTGAATGGAATGTGGAATGGAATGGAATGGAACGTGAAACGGAATGGAAATTGGAAAGGAATGGAATGGAACGTGGATTGGGATGGAATGGAACGTGGAATGGAATGGAATGGAATGGAAAGGAATGGAATGGAATGGAATACAACGTGGAGTGGAATGGGATGGAATGGAATGGAAAGGAATGTGGAATTGAAGTTGGAATGGAATGGAATGGAACATAATGGAGTGTGGAATGGAATGGAATGGTATGCAGAAAGGAATGTAATGGAATATGGAATGGAATGTGGATGGAAACGTAATGTAGTGGAATGTGGAATTGAAGTTGGAATGTGGAATGGAATTGAATGGAATGAGGAATGGAATATCGAATGGAATGGAATGGAATACAATGTGGAATGGAATGAAATGGAATGTGCAATGGAATGTGGAATGGAATTGAATGGAGTGAGGAAAGAAATGTGGAATGAAATGGAATGTGGAATGGAATGGAATGCAATGTGTTATGGAATGGAATTGAATGGAATGGAATTTGGAATGGAATGTGGACTGGAACGGAGTGGAATGTGTAAAGGAATGTGCAATGGAATGGAATTGAGTGTGGAATGGAACGTGGAATGAAAAGTGGACTATACCGTGTACTGGAATGTGGAATGGAATGCAATGGAAGGGAATGTGGAATGGAAAGTGGAATGGAATGGAGTGGAATGAGAAATGGAGTGTGGAATGCAATGGAATGCAGAATGGAATGGAAAGGAATGTCGAATGGAATGGAGTGGAATGTGGAATGGAATGTGGAATGGAATGGAAATGAATGTGGAAAGGAATGTGGAATGGAATGGAATGGAATGTGGAATGGAATGGGATGGAACGTTATGGAATGTGGAATGGAATGCATAGCAAAATGGAATGGAATGTGGAATGGAATGGAATGGAAAATGGAATGCATCATGGAATGGAAAGTGTAATGGAACGTGCAATGGAACGTGGAATGGAAGATGTAATGGAATGAGTAATGGAATGGAATGGAATGGAGTGGAATGTGGAATTCAATGGAACGGAATGGAATGTGGAATGGAATGGACTGGAATGGGATGGAATGGAATTTGGAATGGAATGCGGAATGGAGTGTGGATTGGAATGTGGAATGGAATGTGGAATGCAATGAGGAAAGGAATGTGGAAAGGAATGCGGAATTGAACGGAATGCAATGTGGAATGGAATGTGAAATGGAATGTTTAATCGAATGGAATGGAATGTGGAATGGAATGGAATGGAATGTGGAATGGAATGTGGAACAGAATGTGGAATGTAATGTGGAATGAGTGTAGAATGGAACGGAATAGAATGTAAAATGGAATGTGGAAAGGAATGGAATGGACTGTGGAATGAATGTGGAATGGAACGGTATGGAATGTGAAATGGAATGGAATGTGGAATGGGATGTGGAACGCAATGTAGAAAGGAATGTGGAAAGGAATATGGAAAGGAATGTGGAATGTAATGAAATGGAATGTGAAATGCAATGGAATGGAATGAGCAATGCAATGTGGAATGGAATGGAATGGACTGTGGAACTGAATGTGGAAAGCAACGTGGAATGGTACGGAATGGAAACTGGAATGGAATGTGGAATGAAGTGTGGATTTGAATGTGGAATGGAATGTGGAATGCAATGAGGAAAGGAATGTGGAAAGGAATGTGGAATGGAACGAAAAGGAATGTGGAATGGAATGTGGAATGGATTGTGGAATGGAATGTGTAATGGAGCGTAATCCAATGTGAAATGGAATGTGGAATGGAATGTGTAATGGAAAGTCAAATATAATGCAATGGAATGTGGAATTTAACGTGGAATGGAAAGGAATGGAACGTGGAATGGAATGGGGGATGGAACATGGAATGGAATGTGGAATGGAATGGAAAGGAATGTGCAAAGGAATAAGGAATGTAATGAGTAATGGAATGTGGAAAGAAAAGCAATGGATTGTGGAATGGAAGGTGGAAGGGAACGTGGAACGGCATGAAATGGAACGTGGAACTGAATGGAATGGAATGTGAAATGGAAAGGAATGGAACGTGGAATGGAAAGTGGAATAGAACGTGGAATGGAAGGTGGAATGGAACGTGAAATGGAAAGGAATGGAAAGTGCAATGGAATGTGAAAAGGAATTGAAAGGAATGTGCCAAGGAATATGGAATGGAATGTGGAATGGAATGTGGAATGGACCTTTGAATAGAACGTGGATTGAAAAGCAGAATGGAATGGAATGGAAAGCGGAATGGAACGTGGAATTGAACGTGGAGTGGAAAGTGGAATGTAATGTTTAATGGAATGGAAAGGAATGTGGAATGGAATGTAGAATGCAAAAGGGAATGGAATGGAATGGAATAGAACGGGAAATGGAACTTGGAAAGGAACGTGGAATGGAATGTGGAATCGAATGGAATGGAATGTAGAATGGAATGTGGAATGTAATGGAATGGAACGTGGAATGGAATGTGCAATGGAATGGAATGGAATTTGCAAAGGAATGTAGAATGGAATGAGTAAGGGAATGCAATCGTATGGCAAATGGAATGTGGAATGGAATGTGAAATGGAATATGGAAAGAAATGTCGAATGGAATGGAATGGAACGTGTAATGAAATGGAATAGAACATAAATGGAAGGTGGAATGGAACGTGGAAAGGGAATTGGAATGGAATGGAATGTAATGTGGAAAGGAATGTTGAATGGAATGTTTAATGGAATGCAATGGAATGGAATGTGGAAAAGAATGTGGAATGGAACGTTTAATGGAACGTGGTATGGAATGTAATGGAACGTGGAATGGAACGTGGAATGGTACTTGGAATCGAACGTGGAATGGAATGAGGAATGGAATGGAAAGGAATGTGAAAGGGAATGTGTGACGGAACGTGAAATGAAATGTGGAATTGAATGGAATGGAATGTGGAATGGAACGTGGAATTGAATGGAATGGAACATGGAATGGAACATGGAATGGAACGGAATGAAATGATGAATGGAACGTGGTATGAAACGTGGAATGGAAAGTGGAATGGAATGTAGAATGGAATGGGAAATGGAATGGAATGGAATGTGGAAAGGAATGTGGAAAGGATTGTGGAATAGAATGGAATGGAATGTGGAATGGAAAGTGGAATGGAATGTGGAATGCAATGTAGAATGGAATGTGGAATGGAATCTGAAATGGAATGGAATGGAATGTGGAAAGGAATATGGAAAAGAATGGAATGGAATGTGGAAAGGAATATGGAAAAGAATGGAATGGAATGTGGAATCTAATGTAGTGCGTTGTGGAATGCAATGTGGAATGGTATTTAATGGAATGTGGAATGGAATGAGGAATGGAATGTGGAAAGGAATGTGGAATGGCATGCAATGGAATGTGCAATGGAATGTGGAATGAAGTGTGGATTGGAATGTGAAATGGAACGGAAGGGAATGTGGAAAGTAATGTGGAATGGAATGTTTAATGGACGAAATGGAACGTGGATAGGAATGTGGAAAGGAATGTAGCATGGAACGTGAAATGGAATGGAACTGACTGTGGAATTGAAGGTGGAATGAAATGGAATGGGACGTGGAATGGAACGTGGAACAGAAAAGAATGGAACGTTAAATGCAATGTGAAATGAAATGTGGAAAGTAATGGAATGGAATGTGGAATGGAATGTGAAATGGAATGTGGAATGGAATGGAACGGAATGTGGAATGGAATGGAATGGAATGTGGAATGGAATGTGGAACGGAATGTGGAATATAATGAGGAACGGAATGTGGAAAGTAATGTGGAATGGAACGGAAGGGAATGTGAAATGTAAAGAAACGGAATGTGGAATGGAAAGTGGAAAGGAATGTGGAATGGTACGGTATGGAATGTGAAATGGACTATGGAATGGATTGTGGAATAGAATGTGAAATGGAATGAGGAAAGGAATGTGGAAAAGAATGTGGAATGGAACGGAAAGGAATACAGAATGGAATGTGGAATGGAATGGAATGGAATATGGAATGGAATGTGGAATGGAATGTGGAATGGAATGTGGAATGGAGTGTGGAATGGAATGTGTAATGGAACGGAATGCAATGTGAAATAGAATGTGGAATTGAATGTGTAATGGAATGTAAAATGTAAAGCAATGAAATGTGGAATTGAACGTGGAATGGAATGTGGGATGGAATGTGGAATGGATTGTGGTATGGAATGTAGAAAGGAATGTGGATCGGAATGGAGTGCAATGTGGAATGGAATGTGAAATGGAGTGGAATATAATGTGAAATGGAAAGTGGATTGGAATTTGGAATGGAAAGTGGAATGCAACGTGGAATGGAATGTGGAATGGAATGAAATGGAAAGTGTAATGGAATGTGAAATTGAAAGGAATGGAATGTGGAATGGAATGGAATAGAATGTGGAATGGAATGGAATGGAATGTCGAATGGAATGGAATGGAATGTGCAATGGAATGTGGAAAGGAAAGTGGAATAGGATGGAATGGAATGTGTAATGGAAGGTGAAATGGAATTGAATCAACTTTGGAATGGAACATACAATGGAAAGTGGAATGGAATGGAATGTAATGAGGAAGGGAATTAAATGTGGATTGGAATGGAAGGGAAGGTGGAATGGAATGTGGAATGGGGTGGAATAGAATGGGGAATGGAATGGAATGGAATGTGAAATGCAATGTGGAATTGAATCTGAAATGTAATGTGGGACGGATTGGAATGGAACGTGGAATGGAATGTTGAATGGAATGTGGAATGGAATGTGCAACGTAATGTGGAAAGGAATGTGGAATGGAATGGAATGGAATGTGAAGTGGAATGTGGAATTGTATGTGTAATGGAATGTAAAATATAATGCAATGGAATCTGGAATTGAACGTGGAATGGAATGTAATGGAAAGTGGAATGGAATGTGGAGTTGAATGGAATGGAATGGGTAATGGAATGACGTGCATTGTGAAATTCAATATGCAACGGAATGTGAAATAGAATATGGAATGGAGTGGAATAGAACGTGGAATGGAATGTTGAACGGAATGTGGAATAGAATGTGCAATGGAAAGCGGAAAGGAATGTGGAATGGAAGGGAAGTGAATGTGAAATGCAATGTGGAATGGAATGGAATGGAACGTTGAATGCAAGGGAATAGAATTTGGAATGGAATATGGAAAGGAATGTGTAATTGAATGTGGAATGGAATGTGGAAAGGAATCTGCAATTTAATGGAATGGAATGTGAAATGAAATGGAATGGAATGTTTAATTCAATGTGGAATGAAATGGAATGGAAAGTGGATAGGAAGGAGGAAAGCAATGTGGAATGGAACGGAAAGGAATGTAGAATGGGTTGTGGAATGGAAAGTGGAATGGAATGTGGAATAGAATGTGGAATGGAATGCGGAATGGAAAGTGGAAAGGAATGTGGAATGGAACGGAATGGAATGTCAAATGGAATGTGGAATGGTGTGTGGAATGGAATGTGGACTGGAGTGTGAAACATAATGTGGAATGGAACGGAATGGAACATGGAATGTAAAGTGGAATGGAGTGAGGAATGGAATGTGTAATGGAACGCAATGCAATGTGAAATGGAAATTGGATTTAAATGTGGAATGGAATGTAAAATATAATGGAATGGAATGTGGAATTGAAAGTGGTATGGAAAGGAATGGAACGTGGAATGGAATGTTGCATGGAATGGAATGGAATGTGGAATGGATTGTGGAATGGAATGTGGAATGTATTGCGGAATGGAATTTGGAGTGGAATGTGTAATGGAATGTGGATTGGAATGTGTAATGGAAAGGGGAGTGTAACGTGGAAAGGAACGTGGAATGTAATGGAATTAATCATGTAATGGAATGTGGAATAGAATGGAATATGGAATGAAATGTGGAATGGAATGTGGAATGAGATGTGGAAAGGAAAGGAATGGAATGTGCAATGGAATGGAATGGAATGTGGAATGGAATGGAATGGAATGTGGAACAGCATGTGGAATGGAACGTGGAATGCAAAGGAATGTAATGTGGAATGGAATGGGGAATGGAATGTTGAACGGAAAGTGGAATGGAATGGAATGTAATGTGGAATGTAACGTGGAATTATATAGAATGAAACTTGGAATAGAACGCTGAGTGGAAAGTATAATGGAATATGGAATGGAATGGAATGGAAAGTGGAAAGGAATTTAATGGAATGTGGAATGGAATGTAGAATGGAATGTGGAATGGAATGTGGAATGTAATGTGGAACGATATATGGAATGGAACAGAATGGAATGTGGAATGGAATGTGGAATGGAGTGTGGAATGGAATGTGTAATGAAATGGAATGGAATGTGAAAAGGAATGTGGAATGGAAAGTGGAAAAGAAAGTCAAATGCAATGGAATGAAATGTTTAATTGAACGTGGCATGCAATGGAATGGAACGTGGAATGGAATGTGGGATGGAATCTAATGGACTGTGGAATGGATTGTGGAATGGAATGTAGTGGAATGCGGAATGCAATGTGAAAGAGAGTGTAATGCAGTGTGAAATGGAGTATGGATTCCAATGTAGAATTGGACATGGAATGGAATGTAATGGAGCGTAAAATGGAATGTGGAATTGAATGGAATGGAATGTGGAATGCAATGCAATGGAATGTGGAATAGAATGTGGAAAGGAAGGTGGAATGGAACAGAATGAAATGGGGAAAGGAACGTGGAATTTAATAGAATGGACCTTGGATTGGAACGTAGAAAGGAATGCTGAATGGAATGTGGAATGGAATGGAATGAAATCTGGAATGGAATGGAATAGAATGTGGAATGGAATGGAGTGATATGTGGAATGGAAAGTGGAATGGAATGGAATGGAAAGAGAAATGGAATGTGGAATGGAATGGAATGCAATGTGGAATGGAATGGAGTGAAATGTGGAATGCAATGCGGAACGGAATGTGGAATGGAATGTTGAATGGAATGTGGAAAGCAAAGTGTAATGGAAAGTAATGGTATGTGAAATGGAAAGTGGAATGTAAAGTAATGGAATGTGGAATGAAATGTGGAATGGAATCTGGATAGGAATCTGGAATGGAACAGTATGGAGTGTGAAATTGATTAGAATGGAAGGTGGAATGGAATGTTTAATGGAATGCAATGGAATGTGAAATGGAATGTGGAATGGAATGGAATGGAATGTGGAAAGAAATGGAATGGAATGATATAGAAAGTGGAATGGAATTGAATGGAATGTGTAATGGAATGGAATGGAATGTGGAATGGAATGGAATGTTATCGTATGTAATGTGGAATGGAATGGAATGGAATGTGGAATTGGATGTGGAATGGAATGGAATGAACGGGGAATGGAACATGGAGTGGAAGGTGTAAAGGAACCTGCAATGGAAAGTGGAATGGAACATGGAATGGAATTACTCATAGAATGGAATGGAATGTGGAATGGAATGGAATTTAATGAAATGTGGAATGGAAAGTGGAATGGAATGGATTGGAAAGTGGAATAGAATGGAATGGATTGTGGAATGGAATGGAATGGAGGGTGGAATGTAATGTGGAATGGAATGGAAAGGAACGTGGAACGGAATGTGAAATGGAATGTGGAATCAACGAGAAATAAAACGTGGAATGGAATGGAATGCAATATGGAATGCAATGTGGAATGGAATGTGGAATGGAATGTGGAATGGAATGGAATGGAATGCAATGTGGAATTGAATGTGCAATGGAACGTGGAATGGAACGCAGAATGGAACGTGGAATGGAATGTGGAATGAAATGGAAGGGAATGTGCAATGGAATGTGGAATGGAACGTGGAATGGAATGGAATTGAATGTGAAATCGATCTTGAAATGGAATGGAATGGAAAGTGGAATGGAATGTGGAATGGAAAGGGGAATGGAATTTGGAATGGAACTTGGAATGGAACGTACAATGGAAAGTGGAATGGAACGTGGAATGGAATGGAATGGAAGGAGGAATGGAACGTGTAATGGAATGGAATGGAACGTGGAATGGAACGTGGAATGGGATGTGGAATGGAACGTGAAATAGAACGTGGAATGGAATGGAATGGAAACTGGAATGCAATGTGGAATGGAATGTGGAATGGACTGTGGAATGGAATGGAATGGAATGGAATATGGAATGAAATGTGGAATTGAATGTGCAATGGAATGTGGAATTGATCGTGGAATGGAACATGGAATGAAATGGAACAGAATGTGAAATGGAATGTGGAAGGGAATGGAATGGAATTTGGAATGGAATTTGGAATAGAATGGAAGGTGAAATCGAATGTGGAACAGAATGGAATGGAAAGTTTAAATGGAATGAAATGCCATGTTGAATGGATGTGGACTGCAATGGAATGCAATGGGGAATGGAATAGAATGGAATGTGGAACGGAATGTGGAATGCAATGGAATGGAATTTGGAATGGAATGTGGAAAGGAATGTGGAATGGAATGTGGAATGCAATGGAATGGAATGTGGAATGGAAAGTGGAAAGGAATGTGGAATGGATCGGAATGGAATGTGGAATGGATTGTGGAATGGAATGTGGAATGGAACGTGGAATGGAATGGAATGAAATGTGGAATGGAAAGTGGAATCGAATGTGGAAAGGAATGGAATGGAATGAGGAATGGAATGTGGAATGAAGTGCAATGGAATGTGGAAAGGAATGTGGAATGGAATGAGGAATGGAAAGTGGAATGGAACCTGGAATGGAACGTGGAATGGAATCAAATGGAATGAAACGTGGAATGGAAAGTGTAACAGAACATGAAATAGAATGTGGAATGGAACGTGGAATGGAATGTGCAGTGGAATGTGGAATGGAATGTGGAATGGAATGTGGAATGCAAAGTCGAAGGGAATGCAATAGAATATGGAATGGAGCTTGGAATGGAATGGAATGGAAAGTGGAATCGAAAGTGAAATGGAAAGTGGAAAGTAATGTGGAATGGAACGTGGAATGGAATGTACAATGGAATGTGTAACGGAATGTGGAATGGAATGGAATGGAAGGAGGAATGGAACGTGGAATGGAATGGAATGGAAAGTGGAATGGAACGTGGAATGCAATGGAATGGAAAGTGCAATGGAACGTGGAAGGGAATGTGGAATGGAACGTGGAATGGAACGCGCAATGGAATGGAATGGAATGCGGAACGCAATGTGGAATATAAAGTGGAATGGAATGTGGAATGGAATGGAATGGAATGTGGAATGAAATGTGGAATTGAATGTGGAATGCAAAGTGAAATAGAACATGGAATGGAATGTGGGATGGAAGGTGGAATGGAATGGAACAGAATGTAGAATGGAATGTGGAATGGAATGGAATGGAGTGTTGAATGGAATTTGGAATGGAATAGAAGGTGAAGTCGAATGTGGAATGGAATGGAATTTAAAGTTCAAATGGAATGGAATGGAATATTGAATGGAATGTGAACTGCAATGGAATGCAATGCGGAATGGATTGGAATGGAATGTGGAATGGAATGGGGAATGCAATGGAATGGAATGTGGTATGCAATGTGGAATGGAATGTGGAATGGAATGGAATGCAATGTGGAATGGAAAGTGGAAGGGAATGTGGAATGGAACGGAACGTAATGTGGAATGGAATGTGGAATGGAATGCGGAATGGAACATGGAATACACCATGGAATGGAAAGTGGAATGGAGTGTCAAATGGAATGGAATGGAATATGAAGTGGAATGGAAAGGAATGTTGAAAGCAAAGTAATGGAGTGTGGAATGGAACGTGGAATGGAAAGAGGAATTGAATGGAATGGAACGTGGAAGGAAATGTGGAATGGAATGGAATGGAAAGTGAAAATGAACGGAAGGCAACGTGAAATGGAATGAGAAATGGAATGGAATGAAACGTATAATTTAATGGAATGGAACATGGAATTGAACATGGAATGGAATGAATGGAACATGGAATGCAACGTGGAATGGAAAGTGGAATGGAACGTGGAATGGAACATGGAATGGAGTGGAATGGAACGTGTATTGGAATGAAATGGAATGTGGAATGGAAAGGAATGCAACGTCGAATGGGACGTGGAATGGAACATGGAATGTGACGTAGAATGGAAAGTGAAATGGAATGTGGAAAGGAAAGGAATGGAATGTGGAATGGAATGGAATGGAATGTGAAATGGAATGGAATGCAGTGGAATATAGAATGGAATGGAATGGAATGGAATGGAAAGGAATAGAATGTGGAATGAAATGGAATGAAAGGTGGAATGGAATGGAATGGAATACAACTAAATGTGGAATGGAATGGAATGGAATGGAATGGAAAGTGAAATATAATTTGGAAAGGAATGTGAAATTGAATGTGGAATGAAATGTGGATCGGAATGAATTAGAACGTGGAATGGAATGAAATAGAATGTGCAATGGAATGGAATGGAATGGAAAGTCGAATGGAACGTGGAATGGAACATGGAATGGAATGTGGAATGGAATGTGGTATGAAATGTAGAATGGAATGGAATGGAAAGTGGAAAGGAATGTGTAAAGGAATGCAATGGATTGAGAATGGAATGTGGAATGGAATGGAATGGAATGTGAAATGGAATGTTGAATGGAATGTGGAGTGGAATGTGGAATGGAAAGTGGAATGGAATGGAATGAAATGAGGAATGGAATGTGGAATGGAATGTGGAATGGAACATGGAAAGGAATGTGGAATGGAATGTGGAATGGAAAGGAATGGAATGGACTGGCATATGAAATGGAATGGAAAGTTAAATGGAATGGCATGGAATTTGGAATGGAACGTGGACTGGAATGTGAAAAGGAATGCAATGGAAAGTGGAATGTAATGGAATGGAATGTGGAATGGAATGTGAAATGCAATGGAATGGAAAGTGGAATGAAATGTGGTATCGAATGAAATGGAGTAGACTGTGGAATGGAATGTGGAATGGAATGGAATGTGGAATGTAATGTGGAATGGAATAAAATGGAATGTGGAATGGAATGTGGAATGGAATGTAATGTAATGGTATGTGGAATGAAATGCAATTGAATATGGAATGGAATGGAGTGGAATGTGGAATGGAATGTGGAATGGAATGGAAAGGAATGTTGAATGGAATGGAAAGCAATGTGGAATGCAATGGAATGGAATGTGAAATGGAATGGATTGGAATGTGGAATGGAAGTAAATGGAATGTGGAATGGAATGTGGAATGGAATGGAATGGAATGGAATGTGGAATGGAATGTGAAATTGATGGAAAGGAATGTGAAATTGAATGGAATGTAATGTGGAATGGAATGAGTAATGGAATGGAATGAAATGTGGAAAGGAATGTGGAAAGGAATGGAATGGAATGTGGAATGGAATGTGGAAAGGAATGGAAAATAACGTGGATTGGAATCTGCAATGGAATGTGGAATGGATTGTGGAATGGAATGGAATGGGATGGAATGTGGAAAGGAATGGTGAATGGAATGGAAGCAAATGTGGAATGGAATGTGGAATAGAATGGAATGGAATGTGGAATGGAAGTTAATTTAATGCAAAGGAGTGCAATGGAATGGAATGTGGAATGGAATTGAGCTTGAAATGGAATGGAATGGAATGTGGATTGGAATTGAATGGAATGGAATTTGGAATGGAATGGAATGGAATGGAATGTGGAATGGAATAGAATGGAATGTGGAATGCAAAGGAAGGGAATGGGACTTGGAATTTAATGGAATGGAAAGGAACGTTGAATGCAATGGAATGGAATGGAACATGGAATTGAATAGAATTGAATGGGGAAAGAATGTGGAATGGAAAGTGGATTTGAATGTGGAATGGAGTGGAATGGAATGTGGAATGGAATGGAATGGAATGTGGAATAGAATGGAATTGAATGGAATGTGTAACGGAATATGCAATGGAATGTGGAATGGAATGTGGAATGGAATGAAATGGAAGGTGGAACGGAATTGAACTTGGAATGGAATGGAATGGAATGTGGATTGGAATGGAATGGAATGGAATGTGGAATTGAATGGATTGGAATGTGGAATGGAATGTGGAATGAAATGTGGAATGCAACGGAATGGACTGTGGAATGGAACGTGGAATGGAACAAGGAATTGAACGTGGAATGGGATGTTCAATGGAATATGGAATGGACAGTTGAATGGACTCGAATGGAACGTGGAGTTGAATGTGGAAAGGAATGGAATGGAATGTGGAATGGAACGTACAATGAAACGTGTAAAGGAATCTGGAATGGAACATAGAATGGTATGTGGAATGGAACGTGGAAGGGAATGTGGAGGGGTATGGAATGGAATGGAATAGAAAGTAGAATGGAACGTGCAATGTATCGTGGAATTGAGTGTGGAATGAATCGTGGAATGGAACGTAAAATGGAATGTGGAATGGAATGTGGAATAAAATATGGAATGGAACATGAAATTGAATGGAATGGAATGTTGAATGGAATTTGGAATGGAATGGAATAGAATGTGGAATGGAATGTGGAATGGAATGGAATGGAATGTGGCATGGTATCTGGAAAGGAAAGTGGAATGGAATGGAGTGGAATGTGGAATGGAATGTGGAATGGAATGTGGAATGGAATCTGGAAAGGAAAGTGGAATGGAATGGAGTGGAATGTGGAATGGAATGTGGAATGGAATCTGGAAAGAAAAGTGGAATGGAATGGAATGGAATGTGGAATGGAATGTGGAATGGAACGTGGATTTGAAACTGGAATGGAACGAGGAATGGAATGGAATGGAAAGTGGAATGGAACTGGAATGGAACTTGGATTGGAAAGTGAAACGGAATGTGGAATGGAACGTGGAATGCAGCGTGGAATGGAATCGATTGGAATGTAGAATGGAATGGGATGTAACTTGGAATGCAATGTGGAATGGAATGTGAAATGGAACGTGGAATGGAAACTGGAGTGAAATGGAATGGAATGTGGAATGGAATGCAATGGAATGGAATGTGGAATGGAATGGAATGGAATGTTGAATGGAATGTGGATCGGAATGAAAAGGAAAGTCGAATGGAATGGTATGGAACGTGGAATGGAATGGAATGGAATGGAACGTGGAATGAAAGGATTAATGGAACATGAAATGGAAAGTGGAATGAAATGTAGAATGGAATGTGCAATGGAATGTGTAATGGAAATTTTAATGGAATGGAATGGAATGTGGAATCGAACATGGAATGAAATTGAATGGAACGTGGAATGGAAAGTGGAATGGAATGTGGAATGGAATGGAATGGAATGTGGAATGGAATGTGGAACAGAGTGTGGAATGGAATGGAATGGATTGTAGAATGGAATGTGGCAGGGAATTTAATGGAATGTGGAATGGAAAGTGTATTGCAATGTAGAATGGGTTGTGGAATGGAATGTGGAATAGAACAGAATACAATGTGGAATGGAATGTGGAATGGAGTGTGGAATAAAACTTGGAATGGAATGCAATGAAATATGGAAAGGAACGTGGAATGGAATGGAATGGAAAGTGGAACTGTATGTGGAATGGAACTTGTAATGGAATGAAATGGAATGTGGAATGAAAAGTGAAATGCAATGGAATTGAACATGGAATATAACGTATAATGGAAAGTGGAATGGAATGTGGAATTGAACATAGGATACAATGTGGAATCAAGTGTGGAATGGAACGGAATGGATTATGGAAAGGAATGTGGAATTGAGTGTGGATTGGAGAGTGGAATGGAATGGAAAGGAATGTGGAATGGAACGTGGAATGGAATGGAATGGAATGGAATGTGGAATGGAATGGAATGGAATGTGGAATGGAATGTGCAATGGAATGGAATGAAATGTGGAATGAAATGTAGATTGGAATGGAATGGAATGTGGAATGGAATGTGGAATGGAATTTAACGGATATTGGAATGGAACGTGGTATGGTATGTGGAATGGAATGTGGAATGGAATGGAATGGAAGAGAAAGGAATGTGGAATGGCATGTGAATTGGAATGCAATAGATTGTGGAACAGAATGTGTAATGAAACACAATGGAATGAGAATGGAACGTGGAATGGAATGTGGAATGGAATGTGGAACGGACTGCGGAATGGAATGTGGAATGGAATGAGGAATGGAATGGAATGTGGAATGGAATGTGGAATAGAATGGAATTGGATGTGGAATGAAATGTGGAATATAACGTGTAATGAAATGGAATGGAATGTGGAAAGGAATGGAATGGAATGAGGAATGAGATCTGGACTGGAATGGAATGCAATGTGGAATGCAAAGTGAAATGGAATGGAATGGAATGTGTAATGAAATGTGGAATGCAATGGAATGGAATGTGGAATGGAATGTGGAATGAAATGTGGAATGGAATGTGAAATGGAAGTGGAATTCAATATCGAATGGAACGGAATGGAATGTGGAATGGGAAGTGGAATGGAATGCGGAATGGAACCTGAAATGTAAAGGAATGGAACGTGTAATGGAATATGGAATGGAATGGAATGGAAAGTGGAATGGGAAGGAATGGAATGTGCAATGGAATGGAATGGAATGTGGAATGGAATGTGGAATTTAAAGGACTGGAATGTGGAATGGACTGAAATGGAATGTGGAAAGGAATCTGGAATGGAATGCAATGGAATGTGGAATGGAACGGAACGGAATGTGGAATGGAATATGGAATGGAACGGAATGGTATGTGGAATGGAATGCGGAATGAAAAGTTGAATGGAATGGAATGGGTTGTGGAATGGAATGCTATGGAATGGTATGGAATCTGGAATGGAATGGAATGGAATGTTGTAAGGAACGTGGAATGGAACGTGGAAAGGAATGTGGAATGACATGTGTAATGCAAAGGAATGGAAGGTGAAAAGGGATGTGGAATGCAATGGCATGCAACGTGGAATGGAATGGAATGGAATGCAATGTGGAACGGGATTGAATGGAAAGGAGTGGAATTTGGAATGGAATGTGGAATGGAATGTAGAATGGAATGTGGAATGGAATGTGGAATGGAATGGAATGGAAAGTGGAAGGCAATGTGGAATGGAAAGTGGAATGGAATGGAAGGAATGTGGAATGGAATGTGAAATGGAAAGGAATGGAAGGAATGTGGAATGGAATGTGAAATGGAATGGAATGGAATGTCAAATTTAATGTGGAAAGGAATCTGAAATGGAAAGTGGAATGCAATGTGGAATGGAATTTGGAATGTATCATGGAGTGGAATGTGAAATATATCGTGGAATGGAAAGTGGAATAGAATTGAATGCAACGTGTAACGGAATGTGGAATGGAATGGAATGGAATGTGGAATGGAATGTTTAATGGAATGTGGAATGGAATGGAGTGGAATGTGGAATGGAATGTGGAATGGAATGTGGAATATAATGGAATGGAATGTGGAATGGAGTGTGGAATGAAATGAAATGGAAAGTGGAATGGAATGGAACGGAATGTGGAATGGAATGTGGAATAGAATGTGGAATGCAAAGGAATGTAATATGGAATGGAATGTGGAAAAGAAAGTGGAATGGAATGCAATGGAATGTTGAATGGAACGTGGATTGGAATGGAATGGAAAGTGGAATTGAAAGTGGATTGTAAACTGGAATGGAATGGACTGGAATGTGGAATGGAATGGAATGGAAAGTTGAATGTAATGTAATGGAATATGGAATGTAATGGAGAGGAATGGAATGTAGAATGGAATGTGGAATGGAATGTGGAATGGAATGGAATGGAATGTGGAATGCAATAGAATGGATTGTGGAATGGAATGGAATGGAATGGAAAGTGGAATGGAACGTGGAATGGAATGGAATTGTATGTAGTGTGAATGCAATGGAATGTGGAATGGAACGTACAAGTGAATAAGGAATGGAACGTTGAATGGAATGGAACAGAATGTGGAATGGAATATGGAATGGTATGGAATGGAGTGTGGAACGGATTGTGGAATGAAACGTGGAATGGAAAGTGGAAAGGAATGGAATGTGGAATGGAATAGATTTGAATGCTTAAATTGAATGGAATGGAATGTGGATTGGAATGTGGACTGCAATGGAATGCAATGTGGAATGGAATGGAATGGAATGTGGAATGTAATTTTCAATGGATTGTGGCATGAAATATGGAGTGGAACGTGGAATGGAAAGTGAAATGGAATGGAATGGATCGTGGAATTAACCTGGAATGGAATTTGGAATGGAAGGTGTAATGGAGTGAGGAATGGAATCGAAAGGAACGTGGAATGTAATGTGGAACGGAATGTGGAATGGAATGGAATGGAATGCGGAATGGAATCGATTGGAATGTGGAATGGAATGTGGAATGGAACGGATTGGAATGTTGAATGGAATGTGGAATGCAATGCAACGCAATGTGGAATGGAAATTAACGGAATGTAGAATGTAATGGAATGGAATGTGGAATGGAATGAGGAATGGAATGTGGAGTGGCACTTGGAATGGACGGAGTGCAATGTGGAATGGAATGTGGAATGGAATGTGAAATGGAACGTGGAAGGAATGCAGTGTGGAATGGAACCAGGATTGGAATGGAATGGAAAGTGGAATGGAATGGAATGGAACGTGGAATGTAACGTGGAATGGAATGTGGAAAGGAACGTGGAATGGAATATGCAAAGGAATGTGAAATGGAACGTGAAAAGGAATGGAATTGAAAGTGGAATGGTAGGTGGAATGGAATGGAAAGGTACGTGGAATGGAATGTGGAAAGGAACGTGGAATGGAATATGCAAAGGAATGTGAAATGGAACGTGAAAAGGAATGGAATTGAAAGTGGAATGGTAGGTGGAATGGAATGGAAAGGTACGTGGAATGGAATGTGGAATGGAAAGTGGAAATGAACGTGGAATGGAATGTAATTGAATTTGGAATGGAATGTAGAATGGAATGTAGAATGTAATGTGGAAGAGAATGTGGAATGGAATTGAATGGAATGGAATGGAATGTGGAATGGAATATGGAAAGGACTGTGGAATGGAATGTGGAATGGAACGGAATTAAACGTGGAAAGGAATGTGGAATAGAATGTGGAATGGAACGTGGAATGCAACGCAAAGGAAAGTGGAATGGGATGGACTGGAATGTGGAATGGAACATGGAATGGAATGTGGAATACATCGTGGAATGGAAAGTGTAATTGAAAGTGTAATGGAAGGTGGAATGGAGGGGAATGGAACGTGGAATGGAATGTGGAGAGGAATGGAATGGAATGTGGAATGGAATGGAATAGAATGTGGAATGGAAAGGAAAGGAACGAGGAATGGAACATGGAATGGAACGTGGAAAGCAACGTGGAATGGAACGTGGAATGTAATGTGAAATAGAATGGAATGGAATGGGGAATAGAATGGAAACGGAATGTGGAATGGAATGGAATGGAGTGGAATGTGGAATGGAATGGAATGGAATGGAATGGAATGGAATGAGGAATGCAATGGAATGCAATGTGAAATGGAATGTTGAATGAAACATGGAATGGAACGTGGAATGGAACATGGAATGGAATGTGGAATGGAATGGAAAAGAATAAGAATGGAATGGATTGGAATGTGGAATAGAATGTGGTATGGAATGGAATGGAATGGAATGTTGAATGGAATAGAATGGAATGGTATGGAACGTGGAATGGAATGGAAAGGAATGTGGAATGGAACGTGGAATGGAATTTAATGGAACGTGGAATGGAATGCGTAATGAAATGAGGAGTGGAAAGTTGAATGGAACGTGGAATGGAAGAGAATGGAACGTGGAATGGAATGAGGAATGAAATGTGGAATGGGACGTGGAAGAGAATGTGGAATGTAATTTGGAATTGAAAAGAATGGAATGTGGAATGGAATGGAATGGAATGTGGAAGAGAGTGAGTAATGAAATGAAATGGTATCTAGAATAGAATGGAAAGGAATGTGGAATGGAATGTGGAATGGAAAGGAATGTAATATGGAATGGAATGTGGAAACGAAAGTGGAATGGAATGCAATGGAATGTGGAAAGGAACGTGCATTGGAATGGAAAGAAAAGTGGAATTGAATGTGGATTGTAAACTGGAATAAAATGGAATGGAATGTGGAATGGAATGGAATGAAATGTGGAATGGAATGTGGAATGGAACGTGGAAAGGAACATGGAATGGAATGGATTGGAATGTGGAAAGGAACATGGAATGGAATGGATTGGAATGTGGAATGGAATGTGGAATTGAACGGACTGGAATGTGGAATGGAATGTGGAATGAAAAGCAACAGAATGTGGAATGGAATGTAATGGAATGTGGAATGGAATGTGGAATGGAATGAAATGGAATGTGGAATGGAATGAGGAATGGAATGTGGAGTGGCACTTGGAATGAAACGGAGTGCAATGTGGAATGGAATGTGGAATGGAATGTGAAATGGAAAGTGGATGGAATGCAGTGTTGAATGCAACGTGGATTGGAATGGAATGGAACATGGAATGGAACGTGGAATGGAATGTGGAATGGAAAGTGGAATGGAATGGAATGGAATGTGGAAGGGATCGTGTAATGGAATGGAATGGAAAGTGGAATGGAATGTGGAATGGAACATGGAATGCAATGTGCAATGGAATGTGAAAGAGGACGTGGAAAGGAATGGAATGAAAAGTGGAATGGTACATGGAATGTAATGGAAAGGAACGTGGAATGGAATGTGGAAAGGAATGTGGAAAGGAACGTGGAAAGGAATGGAATGGAATGTGGAATGGAATGTAGAATGGAATGTGGAAGTTAATGTTGAAGGCAAAGTGGAATGGAATTGAATGGAGTGGAATGGAATGCGGAATGCAATGTGGAAAGGAATGTGGAAGGAAATGTGGAATGGAATGGAATTAAACGTGGAATGGAATGTGGAATGGAATGTGGAATGGAACGTGGAATGCAATGGAATGGAAAGTGGAATGGGATGGACTAGAATGTGGAATGGAACGTGGAATGGAATGTGGAAGAAAATTTGGAATGGAACGTAGAATGTAACGTGGAATGGAATGGAATGTAATATGTAACAGAAAGGAATGGAATGTGGATTGGAATGCGGAATGGAATGTGGAATGGAATGCACTGGAATTTGGAATGGTGTGGAATGGAATGTTGATTGGAACGTGGAAGGGAAAGTGCAAAGTAACGTGCAATGGAAAGGAATGCAATGTGGAATGGAATGCAGTGGAATATGGAATGTAACGTAATGTAATGTGGAATGGAATGTGGAATGGAATGGAATGGAATGTGGAATAGAATGTGTAATGGAATGGAATGGGATGCGAAATAGTATGGAATGCAAAGCGAAATGGAACGTGGAATGGAACGTGCAATGGAACGTGGAATGGAACTTGGAATGGAATGTGGAATGGAATGGAAAAGAATGAGAATGGAAGGGATTGGAATGTGGAAAAGAATGTGGTATGGAATGGAATGGAATGTTGAATGGAATAGAATGGAATCGTATGGAATGTGGAATGCAATGGAAAGGAATGTGGAATGGAAAGTGGAATGTAATGGAATGGAATGTGGAATGGAATGCGTAATGGAATGAGGAATGGAACGTTGAATGGAACGTGAAATGGAATGGAATGGAACGTGGAATGGAATGTGGAATGGAATGTGGAATGGGACGTGGAATAGAATGTGGAATGTAATTTGGAATGGAAAGGAATGGAATGTGGAATGGAATGCGATAGAATGTGGAATGGAATGTGGAATAGAATGGAATGGAAGGCAGAATAGAATGCGGAATGAAATGGATAGGAATCCGGAATGGAATGGAATGGAATGGAATGGTATGGAATGTGGAATGGAACGTGGAATGGAAACTGGAATGGAATGTGGAATGGAACATGGAATGGAATGGAATGGAGTGTGCAATGGAATATGGAATGGAATGTGGAATACAACGTGGAATGGAATGTGGAATTGAAAGTGTGATGGAAGGTGGAATGGAATTGAATGGAACGTGGAATGGAATGTGGAGTGGAATGGAATGGAATGTGGAATGGAATGGAATGGAATGTGAAATGGAAAGGAATGGAACGAGGAATGGAAAATGGAATGGAACATGGAAAGCAACGTGGAACGGAACGTGGAATGTAATGTGAAATGGAATGGAATGGAATGGGGAATAGAAAGACATGAAATGTGGAAAGGAATGAAATGGAGTGGAATGTGGAACGGAATGGAATGGAATGGAATGGAATGGAATGTGGAATGTAAAGGAATGAAATGTGGAAAGGAATAGGATGGAATGGAATGGAATGGAATTGAAAGAGGCATGGAATGGAATGAAATTGAAAGAGGCATGGAATGGAATGGAATCTAAAGGAATTTGGAACAGAATGGAATGCAGTGTGGAATGGAATGGAATGGAATGTGTAATTGAATGTGGAATAGAATATGGAATGGAAAGTGCAAAGGAAAGTGGAATGGAATGGAACAGAATGTGGAATGGAAAGTGGAATTTAATCTAATGGAACATGGAATAGAAAGTAGAATGGAATGGAGTGGAACATAGAATCGAACGTGGAATGGAACGTCGAATGGAATGGAATGGAAAGTGGAATGGGACGTGAAATGTACTGTAATGGAATGGAATGGAATGTGATGTGGAATGTGGAATGGACGGTGGAATGGAATGTGGAATGGAACGGAACGGAATGTGGAATGGAATGTGGAATGGAATGTGCAAAGGAAAGTGGAATGGTATGGAATGGATTGTGGAATGGAACGCGGAATTTGATGGATTTTAACGTGGAATGGAATGAGCAATATAATGAGGAATGGAATGTGGAATGGAAAGGAAAGGCATGAGAAATGGAATGTGCAATGGAATGTGGAATGGAACGTGGAATATAATGCAATGGAAAGTGGAATGGAACTTGGAATGGAATGGAATGGGTTGTGGAATCTGGAATGGAATGTGGAATGCAACCTGGAATGGAACGTGGAATGGAACGGAAAGAATTGTGGAATGGAATGTGGAATGGAATGGAATGGGATGTGGAATGAAATGTGGAATGGAATGTGTAATGGAATGGAATGGAATGTGGAAAGAATGGAATGGAATGTGGAATGGGATATGGACTGGAATGGAATGCAAAGTCGAATGGAAAGTGGAATGGAATGGAATGCAAAGTGGAAAGGAATGTGGAATGGAATTGAATGGAATGTGGAATGGAATGTGCAATGGAATGTGGAATGGAACGGAATGGAATGCGGAATGGTATGTGAAATGGAATGTGGAATGGAAAGTGGAATGGAATGGAATGGAATGTCGAATAGACCATGGAATGAAAGGGATTGGAAGGTGGAATGGAACGTGGAATGGAATGTGGAATGGAGCGTGGAATGGAATGTGGAATGGAATGTGGAATGGAACCTGGGATGGAATGGAATGGAAGGTGAAATGAAAAGGGGAATGGAATGCAATGGAAAATGGAACGGAATGTGAAATGGAATGAGGAATGGAAAGTGGAATGGAGTGTGGAATGGAAATGAATGGAACGTGGAATGGAATGTGGCATGAAATGTGCAATGGAAAGGAATGGAATGTGGAATAGAATGTGGATTGGAATAGAATGAAATCTGGAATGTAATGGAATGCAATGGAGTGGAATATGGAATGGAACGGAATGGAACGTGGAATGAAACGTGGAATGGAACATGAAAATGAATCTGGAATGGAAAGGAATGCAATGGAATATGGAAAGGAATGGAATGGAATGTGTAATGGAATGTATAATGGAAAGTGGAATGGAATGGAATGGAATGGAATTGAAAGGAATGTGGAATGAAATGGAATGGAATGTGGAATGGAAAGGAATGGAATCCGGAATGGAATGGAATTTTATGGAATGTGAAATGGAATGGAATGGAATGGAATGTGGAACGGAATGTAATGGAATGCAATGGAATGCCCAAAGGAATGCAATGGAATGGAACGGAATGCGGAATTGAATCGATTGGGAAGGGGAATGTAACGGAATGGAATATGGAATGCAATGGAATGGAATGGAAGGTGGAATGGAATATGAAATGGAATGAGGAATGGAACCTGGAATGGAATGAAATGGATCTCGGAAAGGAGTGGAATGGAACGTGGAATGGAATGTAATGGAACGTTGAAAGGAACGTGGAATGGAACGTGGAAAGTAAAGTGGAATGGATAGTATAATGGACTGTAATGGAATGTGGAATGGAATTGAATGAAAATTGGAAAGGAATGGAATGGACCGTGAAATGGAATGGAATGGACTATGGAATTGAATGTGGAATGGAATGAAACGGAAAGTGGAATGAATGCCTAATGGAAAGTTGAATGCAACGTGAAATGGAATGGAAAGGAACGTGGGATGGAATGTGGAATGTAATGGAATAGAAGGTGGAAAGGAATTGAATGGAATGGAATGGAATGTGAAATGGAATGTGGAATGGAAAGTGGAATGGAATGGAATGGAACATAGAATGGGATGGAAAGGAATGGAACGTGGAATGTAACATGGAATGGAATGGAATGGAATGTGGACTAGAACGTGGAATGGAATGTGGAATGGAATATGGAATGGAAAGTGGGATGGAATTCAATGGAATGTGGAATGGAATGTGGAATTGAATGTGGAACAGAATGTGGAATTCAATTTAAAGGAATGTGGCATGCAATGTGGAGTGGAACGCGGAATGGAATAGAGTGGAATGTGGAATGGAATGCGGAACGGAATGGAATGGATTGTGGGATGGAATGTGGAATGGAATGTGGAAAGGAATGGAATGTGGAATGGAGTGTGGAATGGAAAGGAATAGAATGTGGAATGGAATGTGGAATGGAATATGTCGGAATGTGGAATGGAATGTGGAATGGAACGTTGAATGGAAAGGAATGGAATGTAGAATGGAATGTAGAATGGAAATTGGAAAGGAATGGAATGGAATGTGGAATGTAATGTGGAATGGAATGCGGAAAGAACGAGGAATGGAAGGTGGAATGGAATGGAATCGAATGTGGAATGGAGTGGGGAATGGAATGGAATGGAATGTGCAATTCAATTTACAATGGAATGGAAAGGAACGTGGAATGGAATGGAAAGTGGAATGCAGCGGAATGGAATGGGAATGTAATGTGGAATGGAATGGAATGCAATGAGGAATGGAATGTGCAAAGGAATGTGGAATGGAGCGTGGAATGGAAGATGGAATGGAATGGAATGGAATGTGGAATGGAATGTGGAATGGAATGGAATGGAATGTGGAATGGAATGGAATGTGGAATGGAATGGAATTTTTAAATGGAATGGAATGGAATGTGGAATGGAATGTTTACTGGAATGGAACACTATGTGGAATGGAATGTGGAATGGAATGTGGAATGGAATGGAATGGAATGTGGAATGGAAAGGAAAGTTTAAATGGAATGGAAAGGAATGTGGAATGGAATGTGTACTGGAATGGAACACTATGTGGAATGGAATGTGGAATGGAATGGAATGGAATGGAATTTGGAATGGAATGGAATGGAATGTGGAATGAAATGTTCAGTGGAATGTGTAATGGAATGTGGAATGGAATGTAATAGAAAAAGGAATGGAACGTAGAATGGCACGTGGAATGGAACGGAATGGATTGTGGAATTCAATATGGAATGGAAAGTGGAATGTAACATGGAATAGAACGTGGAATTTAACGTGGAATGGAATGTAATGGAATGTGGAATGGAATGTAATGGAATGTGGAATGGAATGTGGAATTGAAGGTGGAATGGAATGGAATGGAACGATTAATGATATGTGTAATGGAATGGAATGGGACGTGTTATGGACTGGAATGGAACCTGCAATGGAAAGGAATGAAACAAGGAATGGAAAATGGAATAGAACGTGGAAAGCAACGTGGAATGGAACGTGGAATGGAATGTGAAATGGAATGGAATTTAATGTGGAATTGAATGGTATGGAATGTGGAAAGGAATGTAATGGATAGAAATGTGGAATGGAATGGAATGTGGAATGGAATGGAATGTGGAATGGAATGGAATGGACTCTAATGGAATGCAGAATTGAATGGAATAGAATGAGGAATGGAATGGAATGGAATGTTGAATTTAATGGAATGGAACGTGGAATGGAATGTGGAATGCAATGTGGAAAGGAAAGTGGAATGGAATGGAAGGGAAAGTGTAATAGAATGGAATGGAATGGAATGAGGAATGCAATGTGGAATGGAATGTGGAATTGAATGGAATGGAATGTGGAATGAAATGGAACGGAATGTGGAACGGAATGGAATGAATCGGAATGTGGAATGAAATGGAATGGAATGGAATGGAAAGTGAAATACAATGTGGAATGGAAAGTGGAATTGAATGTGGAACGCAACGTGGAATTGAATGTGGAATTGTATCGAATGGATTGTGAAATGGAACGTGCAATGGAATGGTATGGAATGTGGAATGGAATGTTGATTGCAAAGTGGAATGGAATGGAAAGAAACGTGGAATCGAATGTGGACTGGAACGTGGAAAGGAACGTGGAATTGACCGGTTAATTGAATGGAATAGATTGTGGAATGTAATGTGCAATGGAATGGTATGGAATAAGGAATGGAATGTGGAATGTAATGTTGAATGGAATGGAATGGAATGTGGTATGGAATGTGAAATGGAACGTGGAATGGAACGTGGAATGGAATGGATTGGAATGTGGAATGGAATGTGGGATGGAATGGAATGGAATGTGTAATGGAATGTGGAATGCAGTGTGAAATGGAATGGAAAATGGAATGTAATGTAGAATGGAATGGAATGGAATGTTTAAATGGAATGGTATGGAAAAGCAGAATGGAATATGGTCTGTAATGGAATGCAATGTGGAATGGAAAGTGGAATGTATTGGAATGGAACGTGGAATGAAACGTGGAATGGAACGTGGAATGAAATATGGGATAGAATAGAATGCAATCTGTAATGAAAGGGAATGGAATGTGGAATGGAATGTGAAATGGAATGGAATGGAAAGGAATGGAATGTGTAAGGCAATGGTATGGAATGTGGATTGGAAAGAAATGGAACGTGGAATGCAACGTGGAATGAAACGAGGAATGCAATGTGGAATGGAACGTGTAATGGAAAGTGGAATTGAATGGAAAGGAATGTGGAATGCAAGGGAATGGAACGCGGAATGCAACGTGGAATGGAAAGCGGAATGCAACGTGGAGTGGAACTTGGAGTGGAATGTGGAATGGAATTGAATGGAATGTAGAAAGGAATGGAATGGAATGTCGAATGGAATGGAATGTAGTGGAATTTGGAATGGAATGGAATGGAATGAAAAATATAATGGAATGGAATGTGGAATGGAATGGAATGGAATGGAAAGTGGAAAAGAAAGGAATGGAATGGAATGTGGAATGGAATGTCGAATTTAATGTGGAATTGAATGGAAAGGAATGTGGAATGGAATGGAATGGTACGTAGGATGGTTTCGACTGGAAAGGGGAATGGAATGTGGAAAGGAACGAGGAATGGAGTGGAATGGAACTTGGAATGGAATGTGGAATGGAATGCAATGGAATGTTGAATGGAACTTGGAATGGAACGTGGAATGGAATGCAATGGAATGTGGAATGGAATGCAATGGAATGTGGAATGGAAAGTGGAATTGAACGTGGAATGGAATGGAATGGAAGGTTGAATGGAATGCGGAATGGAATGTGGAATGGAACGTTCCATTTCACATTCCATTCCATTCCATTCCATATTCCTTTCCATTCCATTCCGCATTCCATTCAATTGCATTTTACATTCCATTCCACATTCCATTCCATTACGTTGCACAATCCTTTCCATTCCATTCCAAATTACATTCCACATTCCATTCCACATAACATTCCATTCCATTCCACATTCCATTCCATTGCAGTTCACATTCCATTCCATTCCATTCCACATTCCATTCCTTTCCATTCCACATACCGTTCCATTGCACATTCTATTCCATTCCATTGCATTCCACATTCCATTCCATTCCATTCCATTCCATTCCACATTCCATTCCCCGTTGCATTCCACGTTCCTTTCAACGTTCTATTCCACATTCCATTCCATTAAATTCCACATTCCATTCCACTTTCCATTCCATTCCATTCCGCATTGCTTTCCACATTCCACTCCATTCCATTCCACATTTCATTCAACATTCCATCCCATTCCATTCCACATTCCATTCCATGTTACATTCCATTCCATTTCATATACCATTCCACATTCCATTCCATTCAATTCCACATTCAATTCCACATTTCATTACATTCCATTCCACATTCCATTCCATTCCATTTCAAATTCCATTTGATTCTATTGCATTCCTCTCTACATTCCATTGCATTCCATTCCAGATTCCATTCCATTCTGTTCCACGTTCTATTCCACAATCCATTCCACTCCATTCCATTCCACGTGACAGTACATATTCCATTACATTCCATTCCAGAGTGCATTCCAAATTCTTTTCCATTCCATTCCACATTTCAAGGTGTTCCATTCCACATTCCATTCCATTCCATTCCACATTCCATTCCACATTCCATTTCATTCCATTCCATTGCACGTTCCATTCCACATTCCATTCCATTCCACATTCCATTCCACATTCCATTACATTCCATTCCACAAACCATTCCAAATTCCACCCCATTGCTCATTCCATTCCATTATATTCCACATTCCATTCCATTCCACATTGCATTCAATTCCTTTCCACCTTCCATTCCACGTTCCATTGCATGATCCATTCCACGTTGCATTCCACGATCCATTCCATTCCACTCCACAATACATTTCACCATTCATTTGACGTTCCATTCCACGTTCCATTCCCCATTTCATTCCATTACATGTACCATTCCGCATTCCATTCCATTCCATTCCGCATTCCATTCGATTCCATTCCTTTCCACATTCCATTCCATTCCATTCCATTCCACGTAGCATTCCACGATCCATTCCACGTTCCATTCCATTACATTGCACATTCCATTGCACATTCCATTCCATTCCATGGCATTCCACATTCCATTCCATTCCATTCCACATTTCATTTCAAATTCCATTCCATTCCTTTCCATTCCTTTCCAAATTCCATTCCACATTCCATTCCATTCCGTACAATTCCACATTCCAATCCACATTCCTTTCCATTCCATTCCATATTCCAATCCATTCCATTCCTTTCCATTCCATTCAATTCCATTCCATATTCCATTCCACATTCCATTCCATTCCATTCCTTTCCATTCCATTCCTTTCCATTCCATTCCACGTTACATTCCAGATTCCATTCCATTCCATTCCACATTCCTTTCCACTGCAAATTCCATTCCACGTTCCATGCCAAGTTCCATTCCACGTTCTATTCCACGTTCCATTCCACATTCAATTCCATTCCATTCCACATTCCATTCCACTGCATTCCACTTTCCATTCCATTCCATTATTCTTTCCATTCCATTCCAGATTCCATCCATTCCATTTCTCTTTCTTTTCCATTCCATTCCACGTTCCATTCCACATTCCGTTCCATTCCATTCCACGTTCCATTCCATTCCATTCCATGTTCCTTTCCACATTCCCTTCCATTCCATTCCACGTTCCATTCCATATTACATTCCATTCCACTCCACATTCCATTTCTTTCCATACCACATACCATTCCAGAGTCCATTCCTCTCCATTCCATTCGACATTGCATCCCATTCTATTTCCTTCCATTTCACATTCCATTCAGTTGAATTCCGCATTCCCTTCCATTCCATTCCACATTCAATTCCACATTCATTTCCAAGTTCCATTCCACTTTCCAGTCCATGTTCCATTGCACGTTCCATTCCGTTTTCCATTCCAAATTTCATTCCATTCAATTTCAAATTCCATTCCATTCCATTCCATTAAATTCCACATTCCATTTCATTGCATTCCATTGCCTATTCCTTTCCATTCCAAATTCCATTCCACTTTCCATTCCACATTCCATTCAATTCCATTCCACATTGCACATCTTTCCACATTCGATTCCACGTTCCATTCCTCATTGCATTCGATTCCTTTACGCATTTCTTTCCATTCCATATTCCATTCCACATTCCATTCCACATTCCATTCCATTCCATTCCATATTCCATTCAATTCAATACCCTTCCATTCCAAATTCCATTCCACATTCCATTCCATTCCATTGTAAATTACGTTTCACTCCATTCCACATTCCATTCCATTCCATTCCACATTCCATTGTAAATTACGTTTCACTCCATTCCACATTCCATTCCATTCCATTCCACATTCCATTCCATTCCATTGCACATTCCAATCCATTGCATTCCACTTTCCATTCCATTCCATTCCACATTCCATTCCACATTCCATTCCATTCCATTCCACACTGCATTCCACTCCCTTCCATTCCACATTCCATTCAACTTTCCTTTCCATTACATACCACATTCCATTCCACATTCCATTCCAATCCAAATTCCATTCCACATTCCATTCCACTCCGTTCAATTCCATTTTCCATTCCATTCCACTCCATTTCATTCCAAGTTCCATTCCACATTCCATTCCACATTCCATTCCACATTCCATTCTGTTCCATTCCATTCCATTCCACATTTCATTCCATTCCATTCCACATTCCATTCCATTTCACACTCCATTCCATTCAATTCCATTACATTCAAAATTCCATTCCATTGCATTCCACATTCTATTCCATTCCATTCCACATTCTATTTCGCATTCCTTTCCATTCCATTCCACGTTCCATTCCACATTCAATTCCATTCCATTCCACATTCCATTCCATTCCAATCCATTCAAGTCCACATTCCATTCCATTCCATTCCATTACACATTCGATTCCATTACGTTAGACATTCCATTCCATATTCATTCTATTCCACTCCATTACACATTCGATTCCATTACGTTACACATTGCATTCCACATTCATTCCATTCCATTCCACTATCCATTCCACAATCCTTTCCACATTCCGTCACATTCCATTCCACATTCCATTCCATTCCATTCCATTCCACATTCCATTCCCTTCCTTTTCTTTACTTTTCATTCCATTTCATTTCATACTCCATTCCACATTACCTTCCATTCCACTCCACGTTCCATTCCGCTTTCCATTCAATTCCATTCCGCATTCCATCCCATTGCATTTCAAATTCTATTCCATTCCATTCCACATTCCAATCCATTCGATTCCACATACCATTCTATTCCATTCCATTCCACATTCCATTCCATTCCATTAAACATTCTATTCCACATTCCATTCCATTACACATTCCATTCGTCTGTCCATTCCATTCCACATTGTATTCCATATTCCTTTCCATTCCATACCCTATTCCATTCCATTGCATTACATATTCTATTCCACTTTCCATTCCATTCCATTCCACATTCCATTCCACAATCCTCTCCATTACATGTCACATTATATTCCATTCCATTCAATTGCATTCCATTCCATTCAATTCCACATTCCATTCCTCTTTCCATTCCATTCCATTCCACATTCCATTCCATATTTCATTACATTCCATTGAACATTCCATTACACTTTCCTTTCACTTTCATTGCACTCCACATTCCTTTCCATTCCATTCCTTCATTCTACTTTCCAATCCATTCCATTCCATTCCTCCTTTCTACCTTCCAATCCATTCAATTTCACATTCATTTACATTCCATTCCACATTCCATTCCATTCCATTCCACATTCCATTGCAAATTCCATTCCATTCCATTACATTTAACATTCCATTGCAAATTCCATTCCATTCCATTCCACATTCCATTGCAAACTCCATTCCATTCCATTCCAGATTCCATTCCAAATTGCATTCCGTTCCATTCCACTTTCCTTTCTACGTTCCATTCCACGTTCCATTCCACATTTCTTTCCACTGTCAATTCCATGTTCCATTCTACATTTCATTCCATTCCATTTCATATTCCATTCCAATTTCCATTCCATTCTATTCCATGTTCCATTCCATATTCCATTCCATTCCATTCCACATTCCATTTAATTTTGTTTCGCATTCCATTCCATTCCATTCCATTTCATGCCACATTCCATTGCATTCCATTCCATTGCATTCCACATTCCATTCCATTGCATTCCATTACATATTCCATCCAACATTCCATTCCACGTTTCATTCCATGTTCCATTCCAAACCATGATACTTTCCATTCCACCTTCCATTCCATTCCATTCTACCTTCCATTCCATTCCATTCCACATTCCATTCCACATTCCATTACATATCATTCCACATTGCATTAAATATTCCATTCCACGTTCCATTCTATTCCAATCCACATTCCATTCCATTCATTTCCACATTCCATTCCACATTCCATTCCATTCCATTCTTCATTCAATTGCATTACATTCTTCATTCCATTGCATATTCCATCAAATTACATTCCACATTCCATTCCATTCTTATCCATTCCATTCCTGATTCCATTTCACATTCCATTCCTTTCCATTCCACTTTCCTTTCCATTCCATTCCACGTTACATTCCACATTTCATTCCATTTCATTACACATTCCATTCCATTCCATTCCATTCCATTCCATTCCATTCCACATTCCGTTCCATACCATTCCATTCCACAATACATTCCATTTTATTTCACATTCCATTCCTTTCATTCCATTCCACAGTCCTTTCCATTCCTTTCCTCATTCCATTCCACATTCCATTCCACTTTCCACTCCATTGCATTCCACATTCCAATCCGTTTCGTTCCAATCCTTTCCATTCCCCATTCCATTTCATTCGATTCTACATTCCATTCCCCTCCTTTTCACAATTCATTCCATTCTATTCCACATTCCATTCCATTCCATTCGTCTCCACGTTGCATTCCGTATTCCATTCCACGTTCCATTCCACTTTCCATTACACGTTCCACTCCACGTTTCATTCCACGTTCCACTCCATGTTCCATTCTATTCCATTCCATGTTCCATTCTTCATTCCATTTCACTTTCCATTCCATTCTATTCCACATTCCATTGCATATTCCATTCCGCGTTCCATTCCCTTCCATTTCTCATTCCATTCCATTCCGTTCCACATTTCATTTCACGTTCCATTCCATTCCATTCCACAATCCATTCCACATTCCATTCTACTACAGTCCACATTACATTCCATTCTATTCCCTTACATTCCTCATTCCATTTCACATTCCATTGCATTCCATTCCATGTTCCATTCCACATTCCATTCCACGTTCCACTGCATATTTCATTCCGTTTCATTCTACATTCCATTCCATTCCATTCCAATTCCATTCCACATTCCATTCCATATTCCATTCTATTCCATTCCATATTCCTTTCCATTCCATTGCACGTTCCATTGCATTCCATTCCACATTCCATTCCATTGCATTCCATATTCAATTCCATTCAATTCCACATTCCGTTCCAATCAATTCCAATGCATTCCTTTCCGTTCCACATTCCATTAAACTGCATTACACATTCCTTTCCACATTCCATTCCATTCCATTCCAAATTCCACACCATTCAATTCCACATTCCAGTGCATTCCATTCCACTGCATTCCACATTCCATTCCTTTCCATTCCACTTTCCATTCCATTCCATTCCACATTCCACTCCATTCCATTCCACTTTCCATTCCATTCACCTTCCATTCCTTTCCATTTCATTCACATTCCATTCCTTTCCATTCCAGATTCAATTCCACTCCATTCCACATTAAATTCCACTCCATTCCATACACCTTCCATTCTTTTCCATTTCATTTGCATTCCATTCCTTTCCATTCCACATTCAATTCCATTCCATTCCACATTAAATTCCATTCCATTCCACATTCCTTTCCATTCCACATTCCATTGTATTCCATTTATTTCCATTCCACATTCCATTCCACACCATTCCATTCCATTCAGTTTCACATTCCATTAGCTTCCAATCCATTCCACAGTCCATTCCATTCCATTTCACATTCCATTCCAATTCGTTGCATTTCACAGTGCATTCCATTCCATTCCATTGGGTTCCACTTTCCATTCTGTATTCCATTCCATTCCAAATTCCATTCCACTTTCCATTCCATTCTATTCCACATTGCATTGCATTCAATTCCACATTCCATTGCATTCAATTCCACATTCCATTGCATTCAATTCCACATTCCATTGCGTTCCATTCCACAATCCGTTCCATTCCATTACTCATTCCATTCTATAGCATTCCATTCCACTTTCCATTCCAAATTCCACTCCACATTCCATTATATTCCATTCCATTCCACATTCCATTCCATTCAATTCCATTCCGTGTTCCTTTCAACTTTCCATTCCACATTCCATTGCATTCCATTCGACATCCCATTCGAATCCATTACACGTTCCATTCCATTCCACATTCTATTTCACATTCCATTCCATTCCATTCGACTTTCCGTTCCACATTCAATTATATTCCATTCCACACTCCATTCCATACCATTCCACATTCCCTTCTATTTCCATTTCACTTTCCATTGCATTACATTCCACATTCCATTGCATTCCATTCCACATTCTATTCCGTTTAATTCCATTATATTCCACTTTCCACTACACTATCCTTTGCATTCCGATACACGTTCCATTCCATTCCATTCCAATTTGCATTCCATTCCATTCCACTTTCCATTCCATTCCATTGCACACTGCATTCTATTCCATTCCATTCCACACGCCATTCCCATCCATTCAACATTGCATACTACGTTTCATTAAATTCCATTCCACTTTCCGTTCTACATTCCATTGCACATTCCATTGTTTACCGTCCCATTCCCCTCCACGTTCCATTCCACCTTCCATTCCCCATTCATTTCCATTCCATTCCGTATTCCATTCCATTTCATTCCATTCCTTTGCATTCCGTCTTCCTTTCTTTTTCATTGCATTCCACATTCCTTTCCAATCCATTCCATTTTCCATTCCATTCCTTTCCACAGTCCGTTCCACATTCCATTCCATTCCACTTTCGTTTTCACATTCCATTCCACTTTCGATTTCACATTCCATTCAATTCCATTAGATTCCATTCCGTTGCATTCCACATTACATTCCCTTCCATTCCATTAAATATTCCACTCCATTCCACTGCATATTCCATTCCATTCCATTCCACATTTCATTCCATTCCATTCCACGATCCATTCCATATTCCATTCCATTCCTTTACACATTCCATTCCAATTCATACCACATTCCTTTCAACATTCCTTTCCATTCCAATCCATTCCATTCCATTCCACCTTCCATTCCACATTCCGTTCCACATTGCATTCCCCATTCCATTCCATTCCTCTCCATTCCATTTCATTCCACGTTCCATTCCACATTTCATTCCACATTCCATTCCACATTCCATTCCATTCCATTCCACTTTCCATTCCACTTTCCATTCCACATTCCATTCCATTCCATTCCATTCCATTCCATTGCACATTCTGTTCCATTCCACATTCCATTCCATTAATTTCCCCATTCCATTGCATTCCTCTCCATTCCATTTCATTCCACGTTCCATTCCACATTTCATTCCACATTCCATTCCACATTCCATTCCGTTCCATTCCACTTTCCATTCCACATTCCATTCCACATTCCATTCCTTTACATTCCATTACATTCCATTCCATTGCACATTCTGTTCCATTCCACATTCCATTCCATTAATTTCCACATTCCATTCCATTCCTTTCCACATTCCATTCCATTGCATTCCATTCCTTTCCATTCTATTGCACCTTGCATTCCTGTTTCCGTTCCACTTTCCATTCCACATTCCTTTCCATTCCAATCCATTCCACATTCCATTCCACATTCCAACCCATTCTATTCCAAATTACTTTCCATTCCATTTTACACTCTATTCCACATTCCAATCCACTACATTCCAAATTCCTTTCCACATTCCACTTCATACCATTCCACAGTCCTTTCCTTTCTATTCCACTTTCCATTCCACATTCCATTCCATTACACATTCCATTCCATTTTCCATTCCATTACATGGCATTCAACTTTCCATTCCATTCCATTCCAAATTACACTCCATTCAATTCCACATTCCATTCCACATAAAATTGCATTCTATTCCACGTTGCATTACACAGTCCTTTCCTCATTCCTTTCCATTCCATTTCATTCCACATTCAATTCCATTCTATTCTATTTCAATCCATTTTCTATTGCATTCCATTCCACATTCCATTCTATTCTATTTCAATCCATTTTCTATTGCATTCCATTCCACATTACATTCTGTTCGCTTTCAATTCCATTCCATTCCTCATTCCATTGCATTCCATTCCATTCCATTCCACATAACATTCCCTTCCATTCCACATTCCATTCCCTTCCATTCCACATTCCATTCCATTCCACATTCCATTCCATTCCATTCCATATACCATTCCACTTTCCATTCAATTCCATTCCATTCCACATTTCGTTTCATTCCATTCCACTTTACATTGCATTCCATTCATATTCCATTCCACATTCCATTCCATTCCACATTCCATTCCATTCCACATTCCATTCCATTCTATTCTACATTCCATTCCACATTCCATTCCATTCCACGTTCCTTTCCCTTGCATTCTATATTCCATTCCATTCCATTTCATTCCACATTCGATTCCATTCAATTCCATATTCCATCCCATTCCATTCCATATTCCTTTCCATTGCATTCCACATTCCTTTCCATTCCATTCCGCATTCCATTCCATTCCATTCCAGATTCCATTCCATTCCATTTCACATTCCATTCCAATCCATTTCACGTTCCATTCCATTCCATTCCATTCCACATTCCATTCCGTTCCATTCCACAATCCATTCTATTCCATTCCATTCCAATCCACATTCCATTCCACATACCATTGCACCTTCCATTCCATTGCATTTCACATTCCATTAAATTCCATTCCATTTCACCTTCCATTACATTCCTTTCCATTCCACTTTCCATTCCATTTCATTCCATTAAAGCTTCTATTCCAGATTCCATTCCGAAACATTCCAAATCCCATTCCACTTTCAATTCCATTTTATTCAACCTTCCATTCCACATTCCATTCCATTCTATTCCACATTCCATTCCATTCCATTCCATATTCCATTCCATTCCATTCGATATTCCATTCCATTCCACGTTCCACTCCACATTCCATTCCACATTGCATTCCCTTCCATTCCATTACCCATTCCATTACACGTTCCATTCCAGATTCAATTCCCCATTCCATTCCATTTTATTTAATTCTTTTCCACATTGCATTCCTTATTCCATTCCATTCCTGTCCATTAAATTTCCTTTCAGTCCACATTCCATTCCATTCCACATTCCATTCCATTCTATTCCACATTGCTTTCCATTCCATTCCTTTCCTTGCTATTCGAAATTCCATTCCACATTCCATTCCATTTCATTCCAGGTTCCATTCCACAATTCACTCCACATTCCACTGCATTCCATTCCATTCCATTCCACGTTCCATTCCACATTCCATACCACATTCCATTCCGTTCCATTCCATTCCATTACACGTTCCATTCCACACTTCATTCCACCTTCCATTCCGTTCCATTTCATTCCATTCCACATTCCATTCCACATTCCATTCCATTCTATTCCACTTTCCATTACACTCCATTCCATTCCATTGCATTCCTCATTCCAATTCTGTCCATTCCGTTCGAATTTCCAATCCATTAGACACTCCATTCCATTCCATTCCACATTCCTTTCCATTCCATTACAATTTCCATTACACATTCCATTCCACAACCCATTCCATTCCATTCCACTCCATTCCACATCCCATTACATTCCATTCCACGTTGCATTCCACATTCCATTCCATTCCACATTCGATTCAATTCCACGTTACTTTCCTCATTCCTCCCCACGTTCTTTTCCACGTTCCAATCCAATTTCCATTCCATTGTATTAAACATTCTATTCCAAATTCTATTCCATTCCTTTCCATTCCATTGCACATTCCATTCCATTCCACATTCCATTCCAATCCATTCCACATACCATTCCATTCCATTCTATTCCACATTCTATTCGACTTTCCGTTCCACATTCAATTCCATTGCATTCCACTTTCCAATCCACGTTCCAATCCATTCAATTCCACATTCCATTCCATTCCATTCCACTTTCCATTCCATTCCATTCCACATTCCATTCCACATTCCATTACATTCCATTCGACGTTCCATTCCACATTGCATTCCATTGCATTCCATTGGATTCCACATTCCATTCCTTTCCATTCCATTCCACTTTGCATTCCATTTCATACCACATTCTATTCCATTCCATTCGACATTCCATTCCTCATTGCACTCCATTCCATTCCATGTGCCATTCCACTTTCCTTTCAATTCCAATCCATATTCCATTCCAATGTACTCCACATTCCATTCCACATTCAATTACATTGCATTGCATTCCAATCCATTCCACATTTCATTGCACATTCTGTTCCATTCCATTTCGCATTCCATTGAACGTTCCATTTCACGTTCCATCCCACGTTTGATTCCACGTTCCATTCCACTTTCGATTCCTTTCCTTTCAACATGCCATTCCATTCCATTCCACATTCCATTCCATTCCAGGTTCCATGCCAAATTCCATTCTATTCTATTCTACATTCCATTCTATACCATTCCACATTCCATTCAACATTCCATACTATTCCATTCCATTACAAATTAGATTCCACATTCCTTTCCTGTCCATTCCACATTCCATTCCATTCCATTCTGCATTGCATGCCATTCCATTCCACATTCTATTCCACATTCCATGCCATTCCATTCCATTCCACCTTCCATTCCATTGCATTCCTCTTTCAATTCCAACTTTCCTCATTCCATTCCATTCCATTCCTTGTTCCATTCCATTCCATTCAAATTTCCATTCCATTCTCTTTCACTTTCCATTCCATTCCATTCAAAGTTCCAATTCATTCCATTCCACTTTCAATTTCACATTCGTTTTCATTGCATTCCACGTTCCATTCCATTCCATTCCTCGTTCCATTCCACATTCCATTCCATTCCATTTCACATTCCATTCCTTTCCATTCTATTCCGTATTCCATTACGTTTCATTCTGTTCCACATTGCGTTCCATTACCTTCCAATCCACATTCGATTCCGTTCCTTTCCATACTATATTCCATTCCACATTCCATTCCATTCCTTTCCACATTCCATTCCATTCCATTGCATTCCACATTCCATTCCATTGCATTCCATTCCTTTCCACATTTTATTCTTTTCCGTTCCACTTTCCATCCCATTCTGTTCCACATTCCTTTCCACTTTTCATTCAATTCCATTCCACATTCCTTTCCACTTTTCATTCCATTCCATTCCACATTTCTTTCCATTCCAGTACACATTCCGTTCCATTCCATTAAACATTTAATTCTATTTCCGTTTAACATTCCATTACCTTCCAGTACATTCCACATTCCACTCCATTCCTTTCCATTCCATTTCACGTTCCATCCCACTTTCCAGTCCATTCCATTTCACATTCCATTACATTCCATTCCACATTCCATTCCACATTCCTTTCCATTCCATTACACATTCCATTCCATTCCATTCGACATTTAATTCCATTCCAGATTCCATTCCATTCCACTCCACATTCATTCCATTCCATTAAACATTCCATTCCATTTCCACTTCACATTCCATTCCATTCCATACCATTCCACATTCCGTTCCATTCTATTCCATTCCTTTCCACATTTCATTCCATTCCATTCCATTCCACATTGTTTCCCACGTTCCAATCCATTGATTTCCTCATTCCATTCTATTCCATTCCGCATTCTATTCCATTCCATTCTATTCCATTCCGCATTCTATTCCATTCCATTCCTCATTCCATTCCATTCCATTGCATTCCACATTCCATTCCATTCCCTTCCACAATCCAGTAGATATTACATTCCTTTCCTTTCCACATTGCATTGCAGAGTCCATTTCAATCCATTCCACGCTGCATTCCACATTCCATTCCTTTCCATTGCACATTCCATTGCATTCCATTTCACATTCCATTCCACATTCCATTCTATTCCATTCCGATTTCCATTCCACATTCCATTCCACATTCCATTCCATTCCACTCCGCATTCAATTCCACGTTCCACTCCACGTTCCATTCCAAGTTCCATTCCACGTTCCGTTCCATGTTCTATTCCAATCCATTCCACATTCCATTCCATTCCATTCCACATTCCATTCCTTTCCATTCCACATTCCGTTCCACATTCCTTTCCGTTTCATTTCACGTTCCATTCCACATTCCATTCCATTCCATTCCATATTCCTTTCTAATAAATTCTGCATTCCATTCAATTCCATTCCACATTCCATTTCTCATTCCATTCCATTCCATTGCACAATCCTTTCCATTCCATTCCGCATTACATTCCACATTCCATTCCAGATACCATTCCAATCCATTCCACATTCCATTCCATTGCAGTTCACTTTCCTTCCATTCCATTCAACATTCCATTCCACATTCCATTCTTTTCTATTCCACATTCCGTTCCATTCCATATTCCATTCCATTCCGTTGCAATCCACATTCATTCCATTCCATTAAACATTCCATTCCATTTCCACTTCACATTCCATTCCATTCCATACCATTCCACATTCCGTTCCATTCTATTCCATTCCTTTCCACATTTCATTCCATTCCATTCCATTCCACATTGTTTCCCACGTTCCAATCCATTGATTTCCTCATTCCATTCTATTCCATTCCGCATTCTATTCCATTCCATTCTATTCCATTCCGCATTCTATTCCATTCCATTCCTCATTCCATTCCATTCCATTGCATTCCACATTCCATTCCATTCCCTTCCACAATCCAGTAGATATTACATTCCTTTCCTTTCCACATTGCATTGCAGAGTCCATTTCAATCCATTCCACGCTGCATTCCACATTCCATTCCTTTCCATTGCACATTCCATTGCATTCCATTTCACATTCCATTCCACATTCCATTCTATTCCATTCCGATTTCCATTCCACATTCCATTCCACATTCCATTCCATTCCACTCCGCATTCAATTCCACGTTCCACTCCACGTTCCATTCCAAGTTCCATTCCACGTTCCATTCCATGTTCTATTCCAATCCATTCCACATTCCATTCCATTCCATTTCACATTCCATTCCTTTCCATTCCACATTCCGTTCCACATTCCTTTCCGTTTCATTTCACGTTCCATTCCACATTCCATTCCATTCCATTCCATATTCCTTTCTAATAAATTCTGCATTCCATTCAATTCCATTCCACATTCCATTTCTCATTCCATTCCATTCCATTGCACAATCCTTTCCATTCCATTCCACATTACATTCCACATTCCATTCCACATACCATTCCAATCCATTCCACATTCCATTCCATTGCAGTTCACTTTCCTTCCATTCCATTCAACATTCCATTCCACATTCCATTCTTTTCTATTCCACATTCCGTTCCATTCCATATTCCATTCCATTCCGTTGCAATCCACATTCATTCCATTCCACGTTCCATTCCAAATTCCATTCCATTCCATTCCACATTCTGTTAAATTCCATTCCACAGTACATTCTATTCCATTCAGTTCCTGTCCGCATTCCATTCCATTCCACATTCCTTTCCACCTTCCATTCCATTGCATTCCAGATTCCATTCCATTCTCTTCCACATTACTTTCCATTCCATTCTACAATCCATTCCACTTTCTTTTCCTCATTGCTGTCCACGTTCCATTCCACATTCCATTCCAAGTTCCATTCCACGTTCCATTCCACATTCCATTCCATTCCATTCCATGTTCCATTACAGATTCCATTCCATTCCATTCCACTTTCCATTCCACATTTCACGTTCCATTCCATTTCATTCCACATTCCAGTCCACATTACATTCTGTTCCATTCCACATTCCTTTACACATTTCATTCCATTCCATCACACTTTCCATTCCACGTTCCATTCCATTCCATTCCACATTCCATTCCCAATGGCTTTCCGCGTTCCATTCCACCTTCCCTTAGACGTTCCATTCCACATTCCATTCCACATTTCTTTCCATTCCATTTCATGTAACATTCCACGTTCCATTCCATTCCATTCCACATTCAATTCCACTTTCCATTCCATTCCATTCCACATTCATTACCATTCCATTGCAAATTCCATTCCTTTCCATTTCACATTCCATTGCATTCCATTGCATACCGTATTCCATTCTATTCCATTCCACAATCCATTCATTTCAATTTCATTCCATTCCATATTCCATTCCACATTCCGTTCCACATTACATTACATTCCTTTTCACATTCCTTTCCGTTCCACTCAATTCCACAGTCCATTCCATTGCATTCCATATTGCATTCCACATTCCATACCAAATTCCAATCCACATTCCATTGTATTCCTTTCCACAATCCATTCCATTGCATTCCACATTCCATTCCTTTCGTTTTCACATTCCATTCCATTCCACAGTCCATTCCATTGCATTCCACATTCCATTCCACATTCCATTCCGAATTCCATTCAACATTCCTTTCCATTCCTTTCCACATTCCATTCCATTCCATTGCCTTCCAGATTCCCTTCCATTTCTTTCCACTCTACATTCCCTTCCACATTCTATTGCATTCAATTCCACATTCCATTCCCCATTCCACTCCATTCCATTCCACATTCCATACCATTCCACTCCTCCTTCCATTCCATTACATTACACCTTCCATTCCATTCCATTGAACATTCCATTCCAAATCTTTCCATTGCATGCCACATTCCATTCCAATCCATTCAATTCCATATTCGTTTCCATTCCATTCCACATTCCATTCCATCCCATTCCACATTCCATTCCATCCCATTAAACTTTCCATTCCACTTTCCATTACATTGCATTGCACATTCCATTCCCATTCCATTCCATTCCATTCCACATTCCATTCTAAGCAATCCACATTCCATTCAACATACCATTCCATTCCGTTCCACATTCCATTCCACATTCCGTTGCATTGCATTCCACATTCCATTTCATTGCATTCCACATTCCATTCTTTCCATTCGACATTCAATTCCACTTTCCATTTCTTTCCATTCCACATTCCATTCCACCTTCCATTCCATTTCATTCCACGTTCCATTCCACATTCCATTCCATTAATTTCCGCATTCCTTTCCATTCCATTCCAAATTCCATTCCATTCCATTCCACAATGCTTTACATTGCATGCCACATTCCATTCCAAATTGCATTACATTCCTTTCCACATTCCATTCCATTACAGTTCACATTCCATTCCATTCCTTTTCACATTCCATTCCACATTCCATTCCATTCCATTCCACGTTTCATAACATTCCATATTCCATTCCATTCCATACGATTCCACATTCAATTCCAATCCACGTTCCATTACACATTCCATTCTATTCCATTCCACATTCCAGTCCATTCCACATTCCATTCCATTCCGTTCCACAATCCTTTACATTCCATTCCACATTCCATTCCAAATTCCATTACATTCCTTTCCACATTCCATTCCATTGCAGTTCACATTCCATTCCATTCCATTCCACTTTCCATTCCATTCCATTCCATATTCCATTACGTTGCATTCTTTTCCAATTTCCCTTCCATTGCCTTGCAATCCACATTCCATTCTGTTCCTTTCTATTCCAGGATTTATTCCACATTGCATTCCACATTCCATTCCATTCCATTCCACATTCCATTCCATTCCACTCCATTCCATTCCAGATTCCATTCCCCGTCCCTTTCGACGTTCCATTCCACATTCCATTCCATTCCATTCCACATTCCATTCCATTCCATTCCACATTCCATTCCACTTTCCATTCCTTTCCATTCCGCCTTGCTTTCCACATTCCATTCCATTCAATTACACATTTCATTCAACGTTCCATTCCATTCCATTTCACATTGCATTCCACATTACATTCCATTCCGTTTCATATACCATTCCATATTCCATTCTATTCCATTCCACATTGAATTCCACGTTTCATTACATTCCATTCCACTTTCCATTCAATTCCATTTCAAATTCCTTTCGATTCCATTGCATTCCTCTCTACATTCCATTGCATTCCATTCCACATTCCATTCAATTCCATTGCACGTTCCATTCCACATTCCATTCCATTCCATTCCATTCCATTCCACGTTCCGTTGCACATTCCATTCCATTCCATTCCAGAGTGCATTCCAAATTCGTTTCCATTCCATTCCACATTCCATTCCGTTCAATGTTCCACTCCACGTTCCATTCTATCTTCCATTCCACGTTCCGTTCCACATTCTATTCCAATCCATTCCACATTCCATTCCTTTCCATTCCACATTACATTCCTTTCCATTCCACATTCCATTCCACATTCCATTGCATTTCATTTCACTTTCAATTTGACATTCCATTCCATTCCATTGCACATTGCATTCCATTCCATTCCAAAAATCATTCCATTGCATTCCACATTCCTTTCCATTCCATTCCAAATTCCATTCCATTGCCGTTCACATTCCATTCGATTCCATTCCACATTTCATTCCACATTCCATTCCATTCCATTCTACATTCAATTCCATACCATATTCCATTCGGTGCCATTCCTTTCCACATTCCATTTCATTCCACGTTCCATTCAAAATTCCATTCCATTCCATTCCACTTTCCATTCCATTCCATTCCACAGTCCATTCCATTCTATTCAATTCCAGTCCGCTTTCCATTCCATTCCATTCCATTCCATTCCATTCCACATTCAATTCCATTCCATTCCACTTTCCGTTCCATATTATATTCCATTCCATTCCACATTACATTACATTCCTTTCCATTCCACTTTCCATTCCCATCCATTCCACATTCCTTTCCACATTCCATCCCGTTGCATTCCAGATGTCATTCCATTCCATTCCACATTCCATTGCATTCCATTCTATATTGCAATCGACAGTCCTTTCCACATTTCTCTCCACGTTCCATTCCATTTTCCTTTCCAAGTTCCATTCCACTTTCCATTCCATTCCATTCCACATTCCATTACACATTCCTATCCATTCCATTCCACATACCATTCCACGGTCCATTCCATTCCATTCCACATTCCATTCCATTCCACTCCAGATTCCATTCCATTCCATTCCACATTCTATTCCATTCCGTTCTACATTCCATTGCAATTATTTCCATTGCATGCCACTTTCCATTGCATTCCATTCCATTCCATATTCCATTCCATTCCCTTCCACATTCCATTCCATTCCATTCCACATTCCATTCCATTCCGTTCTATTCCACATTCCATTCCATTACATTCCACTTTCCATTCCATTCTATTCCACGTTCCATTACTCATTCCATTACACATTCCTTTCCATTCCATTCCAAGTGGCATTCCATTCCATTCCACTTTCCGTTGCACATACAATTCTATTCTTTTCCGCATTTCATTCCATATTCCATTCCATTCCATTCCACACGTCATTCCATTCCATTCTCTTTCATTCCACATTCCATTGCATTCAATTCAACATTGCATTCAATTCCATTCAGTTCCGTTCAACATTCTATTCCATTCCGTTCAAATTCCTTTTGATTCCATTCCACGTTCCTTTACATTCCATTCAATTCCATGCCGATCCGTTCCACATTACATTCCATTCCATTCCACATTGCATTCCATTCCATTCCATTCCACCTTGGATTCCATTCCATTCCATTCCACATTCCATTAAATTTTCCATTCCATTCCATTCCACATTCCTTTCCATTCCATTCCATTCCACATTCCCTTCCATTCCATTCCATTCCAGATCCATTCCACGTTCTAGTCCACTTTCCATTCCACGTTCCTTTCCACACTCCATTCCTTTCCATTCCACATTCCATTCCATTCTAGTCCACATTCCATTCCACATTCCTTTCCATTCCATTCCACATTCCAATCCACTTATAATTCCACATTCCATTCCATTCCATTCTGCATTCCATTCCATTCCATTCCACATTCCATTCTGCATTCCATTCCATTCCATTCCACATTGCATTCCATTCCATTCTAACTTGGATTCCATTCCATTCCATTCCACATTGCATTAAACTTTCCATTCCATTTCATTCCACATTCCCTTCCATTCCATTACTTTCCACATTCCATTCCACGTTCTAGTCCACTTTCCATTCCACGTTCCGTTCCACACTCCATTCCATTCCATTCCACATTCCATTCCATTCTATTCCACATTCCATTCCACTTTCCTTTCCATTCCATTCCACATTCCATTCCACGTAAAATTCCACATTCCATTCCATTCTATTCCACATTCCATTCTGCATTCCATTCCATTCCATTCCACATTGCATTCTGCCATCCATTCCATTCCAGTCCCCATTCCGTTACACATTCTGTTTCATCAAATTTCGCATTCCATTCCACGTTCCATTACATTGCATTCCACATTCCATTTCCATTCCATTCCATTCCACATTCCATTCCAAGCATTCCACATTCCATTCCATTCCGTTCCAACATTCCATTACACATTCCAATCCATTCCGTTCCACATTCGATTTGATTACATTCCACGTTCCATTCCACTTTGCTTTCCTTTCCATGCCATCAACATTCCAATCCATTTCATTCTATATTCCATTCCACAGTCCATTCCACATTCCTCTCCATTCCACTCCACGTTGCATTGCAGTCCATTGCACCCTGCATTCCTTTGCATTCCACATTCCATTCCATTCCATTGCACATTCCATTCCATTCCATTCCACAATCCATTCCAATCTACATTCCATCCCATTCCATTCCGTTCCATTACACACTGCATTCCACTGCATTCCATTCCACTTTCCATTCAAAATTCCATTCCATTGCACATTCCATTCCATTCCATTCTTCGTTCCATTCCACATACCATTCCACATTCCATTCCATTCTATTCCACGTTCCATTCCACATTCCATTCCCTTCCTTGCCACATTCCATTGCGCATTCCTTTCCACTTTACATTCCATTCCATTTCTTTACACATTCCATTCCATTCCATTCCTCGTTCCATTCCACTTTACATTACACATTCCATTCCTTTCCTTTTCATTCCATTCCATTCCATTCCATTCCATTCCACATTCTATTCCATTCCATTTTGATGCCTTCCACATTACCTTCCATTCCATTACACTTTCCATTCCCTTCCATTCCACTTTCTGTTCCACATTCCATTCCCAGTTGCATTCCACTGCATTCCACCTTCCATTGCATTCCACATTCCATTCCATTCCATCCACCTTTCATTCCATTCCACGTTTTGTTCCATTCCATTCCATGCTCCATTCCATTCCATTCCACGTTCCATTCCACATTCCCCTCTACTTTCCATTCCATGTTCCATTCCACATTCCATTCCATTCCATTCCACTTACCAGTCCTCATTCCATCCCACATTCCATTTTATTCTGTTCCACATTTCTTTCCACATTCCAATCCACATTCAATTGCATTTCATTCCACATTCCATTGCATTACTTTCCACATTCCATTCCATTCTATTCCATTCTATTCCTCATTCCATTACACATTCCTTTCCATTGCATTCCAAGTTCCATTCCATTCCATTCCATGTTCCATTACACATACCGTTCCATCCCTTTCAACATTCCAATCCATATTGCATTCGTTTCCATTCCACATATCACTGCATTTCATTCCCTTGAATTCCATATTCATTTCCATTACATTCCTCATTCCATTCCATTCAATTCACGTCCATTTGAAATTCCATTCCATTCCATTCCACATTTAATTGCATTCCATTCCATTCCATTCCACATTCCATTCCATTCCTTTCCACATTCCTTTCCCTTCCATTGCATATTCCATTACATTCCTTTCCACATTCCATTCTGTTCCATTGTACATTCAATTCCAGTCCATTCCATTCCATTCAACATTGGATTTCATTGATTCCATTTCACATTCCATTCAACATTCCATTCCATTACATTCTAAGTTCCATTCCATTACATTCCTCGTTGCATTCCACATAACATTCCACTTGCCATTCCACATTCCATTACATTCCAATCCGCATTCCATTCCACATTACATTCCGTTTCATTCCACATTCCATTCCGCATCCCATTCTATTCCATATCGCATTCCATTACACATTCCATTCCATCACATTCAACGTTCCATTCCACATTCCTTTACATTCCGTTCCACATTCCATTCCACTTTCCATTCTATTCCATTCCACATTCTATTCCATTCCGCGTTCCATTACAGGTTCCATTGCACGTACCATTACACGTTCCATTGCATTCCATTCCAGATTCCATTCCCTTCCTTTCCTCATTCGATTCCACACACCATTTCGTTCCATTCCACATTCCATTCCACATTCCGTTCCAGATTCCATTCCTTTCCATTCCATTGTATTCCATATTCCATTCCGTTCCACATTCCATTCCACATTCCATTCCAGATTCCATTCCACATTCGATTACATTCCATTCCACATTCCATACTACATTCCATTACACATTCCATTCCCTTCCCTTCCACATTACATAACATTCCAATTTTCATTACATATTCCATTCCACTTTCCATTCCAATCCATTTCACATTCCATTGCACATTCCATTCAATTCCATTCGACATTCCATTCCATTCCCCATTCCATTCAACATTCCATTCCTCATTCCCTTCCATTCCATTCCACATTCCTTTCAATTCCATATTCCACTCCACATTCCATTTCCCATTCCATTCCTTTCCATTCTATTCCATTCCACCTTCCATTCCATTTCATTGCATTTTCCATTCCACATTACATTCCACATTCCATTGCATTCCATTTCATTCCATTCCATTCCATTCCTTTCCATTCCACATTCCATTCCATTCCATTCAATTCCACATTAACTTCCATTCCATTCAACTTTCCATTCCCTTCCACTCCACATTCCGTTCCACCTTCCATTCCACGTTGCATTCCACTTTCCATTCCACTTTAAATTCCATATTCCTTTCCATTCCATTCCACATTCCATTTCACTTTCCATTCCATTGCATTCCTCATTCCATTCCATTCCATTACACATTCCATTTCATTCTATTCCTTTCCATATTCCATTCCATTACTTTCCAGATTCCATTCCAATCCATTCCATATTACATTCCATTCCACATTCAATTCCATTCCGCATTATATTCCATTCAATTCCACATTCCATTTGTTTCCATCCAATTCCACTATCCATTCCATTCCATTCGTCCTTCCATTCCATTCCATTCCATTCCATTCCACATTCCGTTCCACATTCCATTCCACATTTCATTGTATTCCTTTCCACATTCCATTCCATTCTAATCCACATTCCATTCCATTCTGTTTCACATACCATTTAATTCCATTGCATTCCCTTCCATTCCACGTTTCTTTCCATTCCATTCCAGATTTCATTCCATGTTCCATTCCACGTTTTATTCCACTTTCCATTCCACGTTGCATTCCACGTCCCTTTCCACCTTCCATTCAAAGTTCTATTCCACTTTCCATTCCTCATTCCATTCCACATTCCATTCCACATTCCATTAAATTCCATTCCACATTCCTTTCCTTTCCATTACACAATCAATTCCATTCATTCCACACTTCATTCCATTCCATTCTACATTCTATTACCTTCCATTCCACATTCCATTCTATTCCACTTTCAATTCCATTCCATTCCATTCCACATTTCATTCCATTAGCTTCCACATTGCATGCCATTCCTTTCCAAATTACTTTCCATTCCACATTGAATTCCATTCCTTTCCATTCCACATTGCATTAGATTCCGTTCCATTCCTCTCCACTTTCCAATCCAATCCATTCCACATTCCGTTCCATTCCATTGCCTTCCATTCCACATTCTTTCCATATTCCATTCCACATTGCATTCCATTCCATTCCACATTCCTTTCCATTCTAATCCACATTCCTATCCATTCCATTTCACATTCCATTCCATTCCATTCCATTCCGCATTCCAACACATTCCATTTCACATTCCATTCCACGTTCCATTCCACTTTCCGTTCCACATTCCATTCCACGTTCATTTCCACGTTCCATTCAACTTTCCATTCCACATTCCATTACTCATTCCATTCCACATTCAATTCCACATTCCATTCGATTCCATTCCACATTCCATTACTTTACATTCCTCATTCCGTTCCACATTCCATTGCACGTTCCATTACTCGTTCCATTGCACGTTCCCCTCCACGTTCCATTCCATGTTCCATCCCACTTTCCAAGAAACGTTCCATTCCATTCCAATCCAAGTTCCATTCCACATTCCATTCCACTCTATTTCACCTTCCATTCCACACTCCATTCAACTCAACATTCCATTCCACTTTCCATTCCATGTTCCAATGCATTACATTCCACGTTCCTTTCCAAATTACTTTCCATTCCATTACACATTCCATTACACTTTCTATTCCTTTCTTTTGCACATTCCATTGTCATCCATTCCACATTCCGTTCCACATTCCATTCCACGTTCCATTCCACGTTCCACTTCACTTTCCATTGCACGTTCTATTCCTCGTTCAGTTCCATATTCCATTCAATTCCCTTCCACTTTCCATTCCACATTCCGCTTCATTCCATTCCACGTTCCATTCCACATTCCATTCCATTTCATTCCACATTCCATTCCACTCCATTCCAAATTCCATTCCACATTCCATTACATTCCATTCCATTCCACATTCCATTTCATTCCATTTCATTCCTCATTCCATTCCTTTCCATCCTATTTCATTCCACCTTCCATTCTACATTCCATTCCTCATTCCTTTCAATTCCTTTCCCCTTTCAATTCCATTCCATTCAACATTCCATTCCATTCCATTCCAACTTCCATTCCATTCAATTAAAGATTACATCCCATTCCATTCAGCTTTCCATTCCATACGATTCCAGTCCATTTCACATTCCATTCTTTTCTATTCCCTTCCACATTCCATTCTATTCCACATTTCATTCCATTCCATTCCATTCCACATTCCATTCCCTTCCATTCCGCATTCCATTCCATTCCATTCCATTCTACATTCCATTCCCTTCCATTCCACATTCCATTCCATTACATTACATTCCACATTCCATTCCATTCTGTTCCACGTTCCCTTCCTCATTCCATTACAGATACCCTTCCATTCCATTCCATTTTGTTCCACGTTCCCTTCCTCATTCCATTACAGATACCCTTCCATTCCATTCCACGTTCCATTCCATTCCATTCTGCATTCCATTCAGCATACCGTTGCATTCCCTTCAACATTACACTACGTATTCCATTACTTTCCAATCCACATATCATTCCTTTACTTTCTCTTCCATTACACATTGCATTCCATTCCATTCCACATTCCGTTCCAATCCATTCCATTCCAAATTGCATTCCATTACATTCCAAATTCCATTCCATTCCATTCCACGTTCCATTCCACATTCCATTCCATTCTATTTCACCTTCCATTCCACACTCCATTCAACTCAACATTCCATTCCACTTTCCATTCCACGTTCCAATGCATTACATTCCACGTTCCTTTCCAAATTACTTTCCATTCCATTACACATTCCATTACACTTTCTATTCCTTTCTTTTGCACATTCCATTGTCATCCATTCCACATTCCGTTCCACATTCCATTCCACGTTCCATTCCACGTTCCACTTCACTTTCCATTGCACGTTCTATTCCTCGTTCAGTTCCATATTCCATTCAATTCCCTTCCACTTTCCATTCCACATTCCGCTTCATTCCATTCCACGTTCCATTCCACATTCCATTCCATTTCATTCCACATTCCATTCCACTCCATTCCAAATTCCATTCCATATTCCATTACATTCCATTCCATTCCACATTCCATTTCATTCCTCATTCCATTCCTTTCCATTCTATTTCATTCCACCTTCCATTCTACATTCCATTCCTCATTCCTTTCCATTCCTTTCCACTTTCAATTCCATTCCATTCAACATTCCATTCCATTCCATTCCAACTTCCATTCCATTCAATTAAAGATTACATCCCATTCCATTCAGCTTTCCATTCCATACGATTCCAGTCCATTTCACATTCCATTCTTTTCTATTCCCTTCCACATTCCGTTCTATTCCACATTTCATTCCATTCCATTCCACATTCCATTCCCTTCCATTCCACATTCCATTCCATTCCATTCCATTCTACATTCCATTCCCTTCCATTCCACATTCCATTCCATTACATTACATTCCACATTCCATTCCATTCTGTTCCACGTTCCCTTCCTCATTCCATTACAGATACCCTTCCATTCCATTCCACGTTCCATTCCATTCCATTCCGCATTCCATTCAGCATACCGTTGCATTCCCTTCAACATTACACTACGTATTCCATTACTTTGCAATCCACATATCATTCCTTTACTTTCTCTTCCATTACACATTGCATTCCATTCCATTCCACATTCCGTTCCAATCCATTCCATTCCAAATTGCATTCCATTACATTCCAAATTACATTCCATTCCATTTGACATCACATTACATTCCATTCCACTTTCCATTACATTCCACATTCCATTCAATTCCATTCCATCCCATTCCATTTCATTCCGTTCCACATTGCATTCTATTCCATTCCATTCCACATTCTCTTCAACATTTCATTTCATTCCATTCCACATTCCATTCCATTCCATTCCACGGTCCTTTCCACATGCCATTCCACATTCTATTCCATTCCATTCCACATTCCATTCCACATTCCATTCCATTCCACATTCCATTCCGCATTTCATTCCATTCCCTCCCACATTCCATTAAACATTGCATTCTATCCCATTCCACATTCCAGTTAACTTTCCATTCCATTCCATTCCACATTCCATTCCACATTCCATTACACATTGCATTCTATCCCATTCCACATTCCAATCAACTTTCCATTCCATTCCCTTCCCCATTCCATTCCACATTCCATTACAATCCATTCAACTTTCCTATCCATTGCATTCCACATTCCTTTCAACTTTCCATTCCATTCCATTCCAAAATCCATTCCACATTCCATTTCATTCCATTCCACCTTCCATTTCATTCCATTCCACATTCTATCCCACATTCCATTCCATTCCATCCTCATTCCATTCCATTCCATTCCATATTCCATTCCTTTCCATTGCACATTACATTCCACATTCCATTCCATTTCATTCCACTTCCATTCCATTCCATTCCACATTCAATTCCTTTCCATTCCACGTTCCATTCCATTCCAAATTTCATTCCATTCCATTCCCCTTTCCATTCCACATTCCACTCCATTCCATTCCATTCCATTCCTTTCCATTCCAAATTCCTTTCCATTCCATTCCATTGTGTATTCAATTCCATTCCATTCCATTTCATTCCGCATTCCATTCCACATTCCATTCCATAACACTCCACATTCCATTCCATTCCTTTCCATTCAACATTCCATTCCATTCCATTCCACTTTCCATTCCTTTCAATTCCACATTCCATTCCGCATTCTATTCCATTCCATTCCACATTATTTCCATTCCATGCCACATTCCATTTCATTCCCCTATATATTCCATTCCATTCCATTCCATTTCACTTTCCTTTTCACATTCCACTCCATTCCATTCTGCATTCCATTCCACATTCCATTCCTTTCCATTCCACATTCTATTCCATTCCATTCCATATTCCTTTATATTTCAGTCGACTTTCCATTTCAAATTCCATTGCATTCCAGTCCACATTCCATTCCACATTCCTTTCCATTTGATTCCACATTCCACTTCATTCCATTCCACATTCAATTCCATTCCACATTCCATTCCACATTCCATTCCATTCCATTCCACATACTCTTAAATTCCTTTCCTCATTCCATTCCATTCCATTCCACTTTCCATTCCATTCCATTCCACATTCCATTCCACATTCAATTACATTCCATTGCAGATAACATTCCAAATTCCTTTACATTCCATTGCAGATTCCATTCCAAATTCCATTCTATATTTTATGTGAAATGGAATAGAATGTAAAGTGGATTGGAATGTGGAATGGAATGAAATGGAATGCAGTGTGGAATATAACAGAATGTAATGGAAAGTGTAATGCATTGGAATTCAATGTGGAATGGAATGCAATGGAATGTGAAATGGAATGGAATTGAACGTGGAATGGAATGTGGAATCTAATGGAATCGAAAGTCGAATGGAATGGAATGGAATGGAGTGTGGAATGGAAATGGAATGTGGAACAGAATGTGGAATGCAATGCAATGGAATGCGGAATGGAATGGAATGGGATTTCGAATGGAATATAGAATGGAATGGAGTGGAATGTGGAATGGAATGTGGAATGGAAAGGAATGGAAAATGGAATGGATAGGAAAGGAACGTGGAAGGGAATGGAGTGGAAATTGGAATGGAATGGAATGAAATGGAATGGTGTGGAATGGAAAGTGGAATGGAATGGAATGTGAATGGAATGAAAATGAATGTGGAATGGAATTTGTAAGGGAATGGAATGCAATGGAATGGAATGTGAAATGGAATGCATTTGTATGGCGAATAGCATGTAGAATTGAATGGAATGTAATGGAATGTGGAATGGAAACGAATGGAACGCTTAATGCAATGGCATGGAATATGGATTGGAATGGAATGTAATGTAGAATGGAATGGAATAGAATTGAATGTGGAATGCATTGTGAAATGTAATGTAGTGTGAAGGAATGGAATGTGGAATGTGTTGGAATGGAATATGGAATGGAAAGTAATGGAATGTGGAATGGGATGTGTAATGGAAAGGATTGGAATGTAGAATGGAAAGCAATGGAATGTGGAATAGAATTTGGGATGTAATGTAATGGAATGGGTAATGGAATAGAATGGAAGGTGGAATGGATTGTGTAATGGAATGGAATGGAATTTGGAATGGAATAAATGGAAAATGGAATGTGAAGTGGAATGGGAAGTGGAATTGACCGTGGAATGGAAAGTGGAATGGAAGGTGAAATGAAATGTGTAATGTGGACTGGATACGAATGGAATGTGAAATGGAATGTGGAATGGAATGGAATGTGGAATGGAATGGAATAGAATGCGGAAAGTAACTTGGAAGGGAATGGAATGGAATGGAATGGAATTTGGAAAGGAACGGAATGGAATGTGGAATGGAATGGAATGGAATTTGGAATTCAATGGAATGGAATGTGGAATGGTATGTGGAAATGAATGGAGTGTAATGGAATGTGGAATGGAAAGCAAAATGGAACGAGGATTGGAAAGAGGAACGGAACATGGAATGTAACGTATGAACGAATGGAATGGAATTGATTGTGGAATGGAATGGAAAGGAATGTGGAAGGAAATGGAATGGAATGTAGAATGCAAAGAAATGGAATGGAATATGGCCTGGAAATGAATGGAATGGAATGGAATGTGGAACTTAATGGAATGGAAAGTGGAAAAGATTGTGGAATGGCATGGAAAGGAAAGTGGAAAGGAATTTAATGGAAAGTGGTATGGAATGTGGGATGGCATGGAAAGGAATGTGGAATGGAATAGAATGGAATGTGGAGTGGAATGGTATGGAATGCTGAATGGAATGGAATCGAATGTGGAATGGAATGGAATGGAATATGGAATGGAAAGTGGAATGGAAAGTTGAATGGAATGGAATGGAATTTGGAACGGAATGGAATGTGGAATGGAATGTGGAATGGAATGCAATGAAATGTGGAAAGGAATGTGGAATGGAATGTAAAGGAATGTGGAATGGAATGGAATGGGATATGGAATGGAATGCAATGGAATTTGGAATGGAATCAAATGTGGAACGGAATGGAATGGGATATGGAATGGAATGCAATGGAATTTGGAATGGAATCAAATGTGGAACGGAATGGAATGGAATGGAATGGGATATGGAATGGAATGCAATGGAATTTGGAATGGAATCAAATGTGGAACGGAATGGAATGGAATGGAATGTGGAACGGAATGGAATGGAATGGAATGTGTAATGGAATGGAACGGAATGGAGTGTGGACTGGAATGAAAAGGAATGGAAAGTGGAATGGAATGGAATGCAATGTGGAATGTAACGTGGAATGGAATGGAAAAGAACATGGATTGGAATGCAATGGAAGTTGGAATGTAATGGAATGGAACTTGGAATGGAATGGAAATGATTGGAATTTGGAATGGAGTGGAATGCAATGTGGAATGGAATGGAATGCAATGGATTGTGGAATGCAATGCCATGGAAAGTCGAAATGAACACAGAATGGAACGTGGAATGGAGCGTGCAATGGAACGTGGAATGGAACGTGGAATGGAATGGAATGGAACGTGGAATGGAATGGAATGGGTTGTGGAATGGAATGGAACGTGGAATGGAATGGAATGGGTTGTGGAATGGAATGGAAAGCAATGTTGAATGCAATGGAACGGAATATGGAATGCAATGCAATGAAATGGAATGTGGACTGGAGTGGAATGGAATGGAATGGAATGTGGAATGGAATGAAAAGGTATGTGCAATGAAATGGAATGCAATGGAATATGGAATGGAAAGGAATGGAATGGCATGTGGAATGGCATGTGCAAAGGAATGGAATGGAATGTGCAATGGAATGTGGAATGGAACGTGGAATGGAATGGAATGGAACGTGCAATGAAGTAGAATGGAATGGAATGGAACGTGGAATGGAATGGAATGTGGATTGGAAGGGAATGGAAAGTGGAATTGAAGGGAGGGCAATGTCGAATGGAATGTGGAATGAATGGAATGGAATATGGAATAGAATGGAATGGAATGGAATGGGAAATGGAATGGAATTGAATGTGGAATTGAATAGAATGCAATGTGGAAGGGAATGTGGAATGGAATGTGAAATAGAATGGAAAGAGGAATGGAATGTAATGCAACGTAAAATGGAATGGAATGGATTGTGGAATGGAATGGAGTGGAATGTGCAATGGAAAGGAATGGAATGGAATGTGGAGTGGAATGGAATGGAATGCAATATAGAGTGGAATTGAATTTATTGGAATGTGGAATTGAACGTAATAGAACGTGGAATGGAATGGAATGGAATGCGGAAAGCAACGAGGAAGGCAATGGAATTCAAAGTGGAAAGGAATGTGGAATGGAATGGAATTTAATGTGGAATGGAACATGGAATTGACCGTGGAATAGAATGTGGAATGGAATGGAATGGAATGTGGAATGGAATGTGCAATGGAAAGGAATGGAATGTGCAAGGGAAAGGAATGGAATTGAAGGGAATGTGGAATGGAATGGAATGTGGAAGGGAATGTGGAATGGAAAGAAATGGAATGAGGAATGCAATGTGGAAAGCAATGGAATGCAAACAGGAATGGAAACTGGAATGGAACATGGAATGGAAGTGGAATGGTATATGGAATGGAATGTGGAATGGAATATGGAATGGAATACAATGGAATGTGGTCTGGAATGTAATGAAGTGGACAGCGGAATGGATTGGAATGGAATGTGGAATGGAATATGGATTGGAATGTGGAATGGAAAGCTGAGTGGAATGGAGTGGACAGTGAAATGGAAAGAAATGGAATGCAATGTGGAATCGAAAATGTAAAGGAAGGGTATGGAATGTGGAATGGAGAGTGGAATGGAATGCAATGGAACGTGGAATGGAATCTGGAATGGAATGTGGAATGGAATGGATAGGACTGTGAAATGGAATGGAATGCAATGTGGAATGGAATGGAATGGAATGTGAAAAGGAATGGATTGGAATGTGAAATGGAATGGAAAGGAATGTAGAATTGAAAGGATTGGAATGTGCAAAGGAACGGGATAGAATGAGGAACGTAAATTGTAATGGAAAGTGTAATGGAATGGACTGGAACGTGTAGTGGAAAGTGGAATGGAACATGGAATGGAATGTGGAATGGAAAGTGGAATGGAACATGGAATGGAATGGAATGGAATGTGGAATGCAATGGGAAGAATGGTAGAATGAAATGGAATGCAATATGGAATGGAATGGAATGAAATGGAATGTGGAATGGAATGGAATGTAATGTGGAATGCAATGTGGAATGGAATGGAATGGAATGTGGAATGCAATGTGGAATGGAATGAAATAGAATGTGGAATGGAATGGAATGGAATATGGAATGGAACGTGCAGTGGAATGTGGAATGGAATGTGGAACAGAATGGAATGCAACGTGGAATGGAATGTGGAATGGATATGGAATGGAACGTGGAATGGATTCTGGAAGGCAATGTGGAATGCAATGTAATGGATGGTAGAATGGAATATGAAATGGAAAGTGGAAAGGAACGTGGAATGGGACATGGAATGGAATGTGCAATGGAAAGTGGAATGGAATGTGGAAAGGAATGGAATGGAATGCAGCAAAGAATGGAATGGTATGTGGAATGGAATGTGGAATGGAATGGAATTGAAGTTGGAATGGAATGTGAAATGGAAAGGAAAGCAACGTGGAATGGAATTGAATGCAATGTGGAAAGGAATGCAATGGGATGTGGAATGGAAAGGAACATAATGTGGAATCGAATGTGGAATGGAGTGGAATGGAATGTGGAATACAATGTGGAATGGAAAGGAATGGAATGGAATGGAATGTGAAATGGAATGGAATTTGGAATGGAATGGATTGGAATGCAGAATAGAATTGAATGGAAAGTGGAATGGAATGGAATAGATTGTGGAATGGAATGGAATGGAATGTGGAATGGAAAGGAGTGGAATGGAATGTGGAGTGGAATGGAATGGAATGCAATATAGAGTGGAATTGAATGGACTGGAATGTGGAATGGAACGTAATGGAACGTAGAATGGAATGGAGTGGAATGCGGAATGCAACGTGGAACGCAATGGAATGCAAAGTGGAAAGGAATGTGGAATGGAATGGAAACTAACTTGCAATGGAACATGGAATGGACCGTGGAATGGAATGTGGAATGGAATGCAATTGAATGTGGAATGGAATGTGCAATGGGAAGGAATGGAATGGGCAATGGGAAGGAATGGAATTGAAGGGAATGTGGAATGGAATGGAATGGAATGTGGAATGGAAAGAAATGGAATGAGGAATGCAATGTGGAGTGCAATGCAATGAAAACTGGAAAGGAAATTGTAATGGAACATGGAATGGAAGTGGGATGGTATAAGGAATCGAATGTGGAATGGAATATGGAATGGAATAGAATGGAATGTGGTCTGTAATGTAATGAAGTGGACGGTGGAATGAATTGGAATGGAATGTGGAATGGAATATGGATTGCAATGTGGAATGCAATGCTGAGTGGAATGGAGTTGACAGTGAAATGGAAAGGAATGGAATGGAATGTGGAATCGAAGGTGTAAAGGAAGGGAATGGAATGTGGAATGGAATGCAATGGAACGTGGAATGGAATCTGGAATGGAATGGATTGGATTGTGAAATGGAATGGAATGAAATGTGGAATGGAGTGGAATGTAATGTGAAAAGGAATGGAATGGAATGTGAAATGGAACGGAGTGGAATGTGGAATGGAAAGGACCGGAATGTGGAAAGGAATGGGATAGAATGAGGAACGTAAAGTGGAATGGAATGTGGAATGGAACGTGGAATGAAAGGTGGAATGGAACGTGGAATGGAATGCACTGGAACATGTAGTGGAAAATGGAATGGAAAGTGGAATGGAATATGGAATGGAAAGTGGAATGGAATGTGGAATGCAACGGAATGCAACGTGGAATGCATTGGGAAAAATGGTGGAAAGAAATGGAATGGAATGTGCAATGGAATGGAATGAAATGGAATGTGGAATGGAATGTAATGGAATGTGGAATGCAATGTGGAATGCAATGAAATGGAATGTGGAATGCAATGTGGAATGGAATGAAATGGAATGTGGAATGGAATGTGGAATGGAATGGAATGGAATGGAATCTGGAATGCAACGTGGAGTGGATTGTGGAATGGAATGTGGATAGAATGGAATGCAATGTGGAAAGGAATGTGGAATTGAATGTGGAATAGAATAGAATGCAACGTGGAAAGGAATGTGGAATTGAATGGAATGGAACGTGGAATGGAATTTGGAATGCAGTGTGGAATGGAATGCAGTGATGGTGAAATGGAATGTGAAATGGAACGTGGAAAGGCAAGTGGAATGGAACTTGGGATGGAATGTGCAAATGAAAGTGGAATGAAATGTGGAATGGAATGGAATGGAATGTCGCATTGAATGGAATGGAATGCGGAATAGAATGTGGAATGCAATGGAATTGAAGTTGGAATGGAATGTGAAATGGAAAGGAAAGCAACATGGAATGGATTGGAATGCAATGTGGAAAGGAATGCAATGGGATGTGGAACGGAAAGGAACATAAAGTGGAACCGAATGTGTAATGGAATGGAATGGAATGTGGAATAGAATGTGGAATGGAATGGAATTTGGAATGGAAAGGAATGGAATGGAATGGAATGGAATGTGAAATGGAATGGAATGTGCAATGGAATGGAATGGAATCCAAACGAATGGAATGGAAGGTGGAACGCAATGTGGAATGCAATGGAATAGAAAGTGGAATGGAATCTGGAATGGAATGTGTAATGGAATGGATTGGAATACGGAATGGAATGGAATGGAATGGAATAGAATTTGGAATGGAATGTACAATGGAATGTGGGATGGAATGTGGAATGGAATGCGGAATTTAATGAATGGAATATGGAATGTAATGGAGTGGAATGTGGAATGGAAAGGAATGGAATGGAATGTGGAATGGAATGAAATGGAATGTGGTCTGGAATGGAATAGAATGGAATGGAATGTGGAATGAAATGTGGAAAGGAATGTGGAGTGGAATGAAGTGGATTGTGGAGTAGAATGTGGAATGCAAGGTGGAATGGAACGGAGTGGAATGTGGAAAGGAATGGAATGGATTGGAATATGGAATGGAATGGCATGGAATGTGGAATGGAATGTGGAATGAAATGAAATGGAATGTGGAACGGAATGTGAAATGGAATGGGAAGGAATGTGGAATGGAATGGAATGGAAGGCGGAATGGAATGTGGAATCGAATGTGGAATGGTACGTGGAACTGTATGGAAGAGAACATGGAATGGAATGGAATGGAATGTGGAAAGCAACGTCGAATGGGATGGAATGGAATGTGGAATGGGAGGGGGAGAGGAATGTGGAGTGGAAAGTGGAATGGAATGGAATGTGGAACGGAATGTGTAATGGAACGTGGAATGGAATGGAATGTAGAATGGATTGTGGAATGGAATGTGGAATACTATGTGGAATACAATTTAATGGAATGTGGAATGGAATGTGAAATGAGATGGAATGGAATGTGGAATGGAATGGAATGGAGAGTGGAATGGAAAGTGGAATGGAATGGAATGTAATGTGGAATGGAACGGAATGGAATGGAATGTGGAATGGAATAGAATCGGGAATTGAATGGGATGGAATTTGGAATGGCTTGGAATGGAATATCGAATGGAATGGAATGGAACGTGGAATGGAATGTGGAATGCAATGGAATGCAATAAGGAATGGAATGTGGAATGAAATGTGGCATGGAATGGAGTGGAATGGAATCGAATGTGGAATAGAACGTGGATTGGAACCTGGAATGGAACTTGGAATGTTACGTGGAATGAAATGTCAAATGGAACATGGAACGGAATGTCTAATGGAACGTGGAATGGAATGTGCAATGGAATGTGCAATGGAATGGAATGGAATGAAATGCAATGTGGAATGGTATGTGGAATGGAAAAGAATGGAAAGTGGAATGGAATTGAATTGAATGGAACTTGGAATGGAATGGAATGCAATGTGGAATGGAATTGAATGGAATGTGGAATGGAAGTGAATGGAATGGAACATGGAATGGATTGGAACGTGAAGTGGAATGGAATGGAATGGAATTGGACGTACAATGGAAAGGAAGGTGCAGTGGAATGAAATGTGGAATGGAATGGATTGGAAAGTAGAATGGAATGGAATGGAAGGTGGAATTGAATGTATGGAACAGGGAATGGAATGGAATGCAAGGTGGAATGGAATGGAAAAGAACGTGGAATGGAATTGAATGTCATGGGGAATGGAATGGAATGGAATGTGGAATGGAACGGATTGGAATGGAATGTGGATTGGAATAGAATCTGGAATGGAATGGAATGTCAACTGGAGTGGAAAGTGGAATGGATTTTAATGAAACGTGGAATGGATTGGAATGGAATGGAAAGTGGAATGGAACGTGGAATGGAAAGGAAATAATGTGGTATGGAACATGGAATGGAATGCAATGGAAGGTGGAATGGAACGTGGAATGGAACGCGGAACGGAAATCGGAATGGAATGTGGAATGTGGAATGGAATAGAATGGATGTGGAATGGAATGGAAAGGAATGTGTAATGGAATGGAATGGAAAGTGGAATGGAATGGAATCGAATGAATTTGGAATGGAATAGAATGTTACATGGAAAGGAATGCAGAATGGAAAGCAATGGAATGTAGATTGGAAAGGAATCCCATGTGGAATGGAATGGAAAGGAATGTAGAATAGAATGGAATGGAATGTGGAATGCAACGTATAATGGAATGGAATAGAATGAAATGGAATTGAACGTGGAATGGAATGGAATGGAATGGAATGTGGAATAGAATGTGGAATGGAATGGAATGGAAGGAGGAATGGAATGTTGAATGGAATGAAATGGAATTTGGAAAGTAAAGTGGAATGGAACGTGGAATGTAATGGCATGGAAGGTGCAATGGCATGGAATGGAATCTGGAAAGGAAAGTGGAATGGAAAGAAATGGAAAGTAGAATAGAATGGAATGGAATGTGGAATAGAATGGAATGGAATGTGAAACGGAATAAAATGGAATGTGGCTTGGAATGGCCTGGAATGTGGAATGGAATGGAATGGAATGTGAAATAGAATGTGGAATGAAATGCACTCTCAAATGGAATGGAATGGAATGTGGAATTGAATGGCATATGAAATATAATGGAATGGAAAGTGAAATGCAATGGGATGCAATGTGGAATGGAATGGAATGGAATGTGGAATGGAATGTAGAATGGAATGGAATGGAATATGGAATGCTATGGAATGGAAAGTGGAATGGAATGGAATGGAAGATTGAATAGAATGTGGAAAGGAATGGAATGGAATTGAATGTGGAATGGAAGGGAATGGAATGTGGAATAGAATGAAATGAAATGTGGAATGTGGAATGGAATGGAATGTGGAATGGAATGGAATGGAATGGATTGGAATGGAATGTGGAAAGGAATGGAATGGAATGTGGAATGGAATGGAATGGAACGTGTAAAGAAATGTGGAATGAAATGGAAACTTATGGAATGGAATGTGGAATTAAATGGAATGGAATGTGGAAATAAATGGAATAGAATGGAATGTGAAATGGAAATAGAATGGAATGTAGAATGGAATGCAACGGAATGTTGAATTGAATGGAATGGAATGTGGAATGGAATGGAATATGGAATGGAATGGAATGGAATGTGGATTGGAATGTGGAATGGAGTGGAATGGAATGTGGAATGCAATGGAACGTAATGTGTAATAAAGTGGAATGGAATGGAATGTGAAATGGAATGGAATGGAATGGAATGGAAGTTGGAATTCAATGGAATGGAAGGTGGAATGGAATGTGGAATGGAATGGAATCGAATGTGTAATGGAATTGAATGGAATGTTGAAAGGAATGGAATGGAATGGAATGGGAATATAACGGAATGGAATGTTGAATGGATTGTGGAAAGGAATATGGAATGGAATGTGGAATGGAATGCAATCGAACTGAAAGGATTGTGGAATGGAATGGAATGGAATTTGGAATGCAGTGGAATTGAATGGTATTTCAGATGTAATGGAAAGGAAAGTGGAATGGGATGCAATGGAATGTGTAATGGAATGGAATGGAACGTGTAATGGAATGGAAAGGAACGTGGAGTGCAATGTTGAATGGTATGGAATGGAATGTGGAATGAAATGGAATGGAATGTGCAATGCAATGTGGAATGGAAAGGAATGTTGAGTGGAATGTGGAAAGGAATGGAATGGAACCTGGAATGCAATGGAAAGTAATGGAATGTGGAATGGAATGGAATGGAACGAAATTTCGAATGGAATGGAATGGAATGGAATGTGAAATGGAATGGAATGGAATGCGGACTGGAATGGAATGGAATGGTATGTTCATTGGAATGAAACGGAATGTGGAATGGAATGGAATGTGGAATGGAATGTGGAATGGAATGGAATGGAATGTGGAACGGTCTGGAATGGAAAGTAGAATGGAATGGAACAGAATATGGAATGGAATGGAATGGAATGGAATGGGAAAATAAAGGAATGGAATGTGCAATGGAATGTGGAAAGCAATATGGAATGGAATGTGCAATGCAATGCAATCGAACAGAAAGGATTGTGGAATGCAATGGAATGCAATGTGGAATGGAATGGAATGGAATGGAATGTGAAATGCAATGGTATGGAATGGAGTGGAAGGTGGAAAGGAATGGAATGGAATGCAGAATGGAATGTGGAATGGAATGTGGAATGGAATGGAAAGCAATGTGGAATGGAATTGAAAGGAGTATGGAAAGGAATGGAATGGAATGGGAAAATAACGGAATGGAATGTGGAATGGAACGTGGAAGGCAATATGGAATGGAATGTGGAATGGAATCCAATGGAATAGGAAGGATTGTGGAATGGAATGTAATGGAATTTGGAATGCAACGGAATTGAAAGGAATGTGAAATGGAATTGAAAAGAATGTGGAATGGAATGGAATGGAATGGAATGGAATGTGTGACGGAATGGAATGGAATGTGTAATGGAATGGAATGGAATGGAATGTGTGACGGAATGGAATGGAATGTGTAATGGAATGCAATGGAATGTGTAATGGAATGGAAAGGAATGTGGAAAGCAATGTGGAATAGTATGGAATTTAATGTGGAACGGAGTGGAATGGAATGTGCAATGCAATGTGGAATGGAAAGGAATGGGGAGTGGAATGTGGAAGGGAATTGAATGGAATCTGTAATGCAATGTAATGGAATGGAATGTGGAATGGAATGGAATGTAATGGGACGAAATGTGGAATGGAATGGAATGGGATGGAATGGAATGTGGAATGGAAGGGAATGGAATGTGGAAAGAAATGGATTAGAATTTGGAATGCAAAGTGGAATGGAATGGAATGGAATGTGGAATGGAATGTGGAATGGAATGGAATGGAATGGAACGCAATGTGTAATGGAAAGGAGTGGAATGGAATGTGAAATGGAGATAGAATGGAATGTTTAATGGAATGGCATGGAATGTGGAATGAAATGAAATGGAATGTGGAATGGAATGTGGAATGGAATGGAATGGAAAGTGAAATGGAATGGAATGGAAAGTGGGATGGAATCTGAAATGGAATGTAATGGAATAGAGTTTAATGTGGAATGGAATGGAATGGAAAGGAATGTGAAATGAAATAGAATCAAATGTTTAATGGAATGGAATCGAATGTGGAATGGAATGTAATGGAACGTGGAAAGGTATTTGGAATGGAATGAGATGGGATGTGGAATGGAATAGAATGGAAGGTGGAGTGGAATGGAATGGAATTTGGAAAGCAAAGGAATGGAATGGAATGGAATGTGGAATGGAATGGAATATGGAATGGAATGGAATGGAATGGAACGAAATGTGGAATGGAACGGAAAGGAATGGAATGTGAAATGGAAATAGAATGGAATGCTTAATGGAATGGAACAGAAAGTGCAAAGTAATGGAAATGAATGTGGAACAGAATGTGGAATGGAATGGAATGGAATGTGGAATGGAATGGAATGGAAAGTGGAATGGAATGGAATGGAATGTATCATGGAATTTAATGGAATGGAATTGAATGTGGAATGCAATGGAATTGAATGGAATGGAAAGAGGAATACAATGGAATGGAATGTGGAATGGAATGGAATGGAATGTGGAATGGAATGGAATTGAATGTTGTATGTAATGGAATGGAACGTGAAATGGAACGTGGAATGGAAAGTAATGGAATGTGGAATGGATTGTGGAATGGAACGTGGAATGGAACGGAATGGAATGGAATGGAATGTGGAAAGGATTGAAATGGAATGGAACGGAATGTGGAATAGAATGGAAAATAATTGAATATGGAATAGAATGGCATGGAATGGAATGTGGAATGAAATGTGGAATGGAATCGAACGGAATGTGGAATGGAATGGAATGGAATATGGAATGGAATGGAATGGAATGGAATAGAATATAATGTGGAAAGGAAGGGAATGGAATGTGGAATGGAAAGGAATGGAATTGGAGGTGGAATGGAATGGAATGGAATTTGGAATGAAATGGAATCTAATGTGGAACGGAATGGGGAATGGAATGGAATGGGATGTGGATTGGAATGTGGAATGGAAAGTAATGGAATCTGGAAAGGAATGGAATGGAATGTGGAATGGAATAGAATGGAAATTGGAATGGAATGGAATGTGAAATGGAATGAAATGGAATGTGAATGTGATGTGGAATGGAAAGTGGAATGGAATGGAATGGAATAGAATGTAGAATGGAACAGAATGGAATGTGGAATGGAATAGATTGGAAAGGAATGTGAAGTGGAATGGAATGGACTCATGAATGGAATCGGTAATGGAAGGTGGAATGGAATTTAAGGAATGTGGATGTAATGGAATGGAATCTGGAATGGAATGGAAGGGAATGTGAAATGGAATGGAATGGAAAGTGGAATGGAATGGAATGGAATGTGGAATGGGATGTGGAATGGAATGGAATGGAATGTGGAATGGGACGGAATAGAATGTGGAATGGAATGTGGAAGGCAAAGAATTGGAATTGAATGGAATGTGGAATTGAAAGGAATGGAATTTGGAATGGTATTTAATGGAATGGAATGGAATGTGCAATGGAATGTGGAATGGAATGTGGAAAGGAATGCGGAATGGAATGTGGAATGGAATGGAATGGAATGTGGAGTGGAATGAGGAATGTAACGTGGAAAGGAATGTAATGGAAAGTGAAATGGAAAGTGGAATGGAATGTGGAATGGAACGTGGAATGGAATGGAATTGAATACAACGTGGAGTTTAATGGAACGTGCAATGGAGTGGAAAGCAGCGTGGAATGGATTGTAGAATGGAATGGAATGAAATGTGGAATGGAATGGAATGGAAGGTGGATAGGAATGTGTAATTCAATGGGGAATTGAACGTGGAATGGAATGGAATGCAATGGCATGGAATATGGAATGGAATGTGGAATGGAATGGAATGGAATGGAATGGAATGTGGAACGCAATGGAATGGAATTGTATATGGAAAGCAACGGAATGGAATGTGGAAAGGAATGGATTGGAAAGTGGAAAGGAATTTGGAATAGAAAGGAATGGAATGTGGAATGGAATGGAGTGGAATGTGGAATGGAATGGTATGCAATGGATTGGATTGTGGAATGGAACGGAATGTGGAATGGAATGGAATGGAGTGGAATGTAGACTAGAACGGAATTGGAATGGAATGGATGGAAAGTGGAATGGAATGGAATAAAATGTGGAAAGTAATGGAATGTGGAATGGAATGGAATGGAATGTGGAAAGGAAAGGACTGGAATGTGGAAAGGAATGGAATGGAATTTCGAATGGACCGGAATGTAACGTGGAATGGAACGTGGAATGGAATGTGTAATGGAATAGAACGGAATGTGGAATGGAATGGAATGGAGGGTGGAATGGAAAGTTAAATGCAATGCAATCAAATGTGGAATGGAATGGAATGGAATCGAACATGGAATGGAATGGAAGGGGATGTAGAATGTAATGGAATGGGATGTGGAATGGAATGTTGAATGGAATGGAATGGCATGTGGAATTGAATGTGGATTGAAATGGAATAGAATTGAATGGAATCTGGAATATAATGGAATGCAATGTGGAAGGGAATGGAATGGAAACTGGAATGGAATAGAATGAAATGGAATCAAATGTGGAATGCAATTCAATGGAATGTGGAATGGAATGTTATGGAATGTGGAATGGAATGTGGTATGGAATGAGATGAAATGCTGAATGAAATGGAATGCAATGGAATGTGAAATGGATTTTAATGCAATGTGGAATGGCATGGAATGGGATGTGGAATGGATTGGAATGTAATGGAAAGAAATGTGGAGTGGAATTGAGTGTTGAATGGATTTCAATGTGGAATGTGTTGGAATGGAATGTGGAGTGTAATGGAATGGAAAGAGTAATGGAATGGAAAGTCATGTGGAATGGATCGTGGAATGTAATGGTTTGGAACGTGGAATGTAACGTGGAATGAAAAGTGGAATGGAACGTGGAGTGGAATGGAGTGTGGAATGGAAGGTGGAATGGAATGGAATGGAATGTGGAATGGAACGTGGAATGTAATGTAATGGAATGTTTAATGGAACGTGGAATGGAACGTGGAATGGAACGTGGAGTAGAATATTGAATGGAACGAGTAATGGAATGTGGAATGGAATGTGGAAAGGAAAGTGGAATGGAAGGGAATGGAATGTGGAATGGAATGGAATGGAATGTGGAATGGAATGTGGAATGGAATGGAATATTGTATGGAAGGCAATGGAATGTGGTATGGTAGGGAATGGAATGTGTACTAGAATGGAATAGAATGTGGAATTGAATGTGGAATGAACTGAGGAATGGAAAGTGGAATGGAAAGTTGACTGAAACGTGGACAGGAAAGTGGAATGGAATGTGGAATGGAAAATGGAATGGAACGTGGAATGGAACGTGGAATGGAACGTGGAATGCAATGTGGAATGGAATGGAATGAAATGCGGAATGGGATTCAATGGAATGGAATGGAATGGAATGGAATGTGAAATGGAGTGGAAAGGAATGTGGATTAGAATGGAATGGAAAGTGGAATGGAATGGAATGGAATTTGGAATGGAATGTGGAAAGGAAAGGAGTGGAATGTGGAATGGAATGGAATGGAAAGTTGAATGCAATGTAGTATGAATGGAATGGAATGTGAAATGGAAGGGAATGGAAAGTGGAATGGAATGGAACGGAATGTGAAATAGAATGGAATGGAATTTGGAATGGAATAGAATGCAGTGTGGGATGGAATGGAATGGAATGCGGAATGGAATGCAAAGGAATGTGGAATGGAATGGAATTGAATGTGGAATGGAGTGGAATGTGGAATGGAATGTGGAATGGAATGGAATGGAAGGTGGAATGGAATGGAAGGGAATGAAATGTGGAATGGAATGGAACGGAATCTGTAATGGAAAGTGGAATGCAATGGAATGGAAAGGAATTGAATGTGGAATGGAATGAAATTTAATGTGGAATGGCATGAAATTCAATGTGGAATGGAACGTGGAATGGAACGTGGAATGGAATGTGGAATGGAATGAAATGAAATCTGGAATGGAAGGGAATGCAATGGAATGGAATGATATGCGAAAAGGAATGGAATGGAATGTGGATTGGAATGTAATGGAATGTGGAATGGAATACAATGAAATGTGGACAGGAATGTGAAATGGAATGTGGAATGGAACGGATTGTGGAATGGATTGCAATGGAAAGTGGAATTGAATGGAATCCAAAGGAATGTGGAATGGAATGGGGAATGGAATTGAATGTGGAATGGAATAAAATGTGGAATGGAAAGGAATTGAATCTGCAAAGGAATGGAATGGAATGTGGAATGGAATGGAATGGAATGGAAAGTGGAATGGAACGGAATGGAATGTGCAACTCAATGGAATGGAATGTGGAATGGAATGGAATGGCATGTGGAACGGAACGTGGAATGGAACGTGGAATGTAATGTGGAATGGAATGTGGAATGTAATGTGGAATGGAAGGCTATGGAAAGTGAAATGGAATGGAAGGTAAGTGCAATGGAACGTAATGGAATGGAATGGAATGTGGAATGGAATGGAATGGAATGTGGAATGGAATGGAATGAAATGAAATTCAATGGATTGGAATGTGGAATGTAATCAGGAATGGAACATGCAATTGAATGGAATGGACTGTGGAATGGAATGCAATGGAATGGAATGGAATGCGGAATGGTATGTGGAATGTAATGTGGAATGGAATGGAATGTGGAATGGAACGGAAGGAAACGAGGAATGGAATGTGGAATGGAATGTGGAATGGAATGGAATATGGAATGGGTTTGAATGCAATGTGGAATGAAAGGTGGAATGGAATGTGCAATGTAATGGAATGGAATGTGGAATGGAATCTGGAAAGCAAAGTGGAATGTAATGTAATGTGGAATGGAAGGGAATGGAATGTAGAAAGGAATGTGGAATGGAATGGAATGGAACGTGGAATGGAATCTGGAATGGAATGTGGAATGCAATGTGGAATGAAATGGAATGTTGAATGGAATTTAATGGAATGTGGAATGAAATGTGGAATGGAATGTGGAATGAAATGGAATGAGGGATGGAATGCAATGGAATGGAATGTGGAATGGAATGGAATGTTGAATGGGATGGAATGGAATATGTAATGGAATGTGGAATGGAATGGAAAGGAATGCAGAGTGGAATGTGGAATGGAATGGAATGGAATGTTGAATGGTAAGAGGAATGGAACGTGGAATGGAATGCAATGGAATGTGGAATGGAATGGAATGGAAAGTTGAATGGAATGTGGAATGGAATGGAATGGAATGCAAGTGGAGTGGAATGGAATGCAAAGTGGAAAGGAGTGGAATGGAATTGAATGGATTGTGGAATTTATTGGAATGGAATGTGAAATGGAACGTGGAATGGAATGGAATGGAACATGGAATGGAATGGAATGGAATGGAAAATGGAAGGGAATGCAACATGGAATGGAATGGAACGGAACCTGGAATGCAATGGAATGGAATGTGGAATGTAATGGAATTGAAATTGCAATTCAACGGAATTGAATGTGGGATGGAATGGAATGGAATGTGGAATGGAAAGGAATGGAATGAGAAATGGAATGGAATGGAAAGTGAAACGCAATTTGGAATGAAAGAGAATGCAGTGCGGGATGGAATGGAATGGAATATGGAATGGAAAGCAATGGAATGCGGAATGGAATTTAATTGAATGTGGAATTGAATGGAATGTGGAATGGAATGTGGAATGGAATGGAATGGAAGGTGGAATGGAATGGAAGGGAATGGAATGTGGAATGGAATGTATCGGAATCTGTAATGGAAAGTGGAATGCAATGGGCTGGAATGGAATGGAATGTGGAATAGAATACAATGTGGAATGGAATGGAATGGAATGTGGAATGGCATGAAATGCAACGTGGAATGGACTGGAATGGAATGCGGAATGGAATGTGTAAAGGAATGGAATGGAATGTGGTATGGAATGTGGAAAGGATTGGAATGGAATGGTTAACAGTATTGAATGGAATGTGTAATGTAATTGAATGGTATTTGGGAAGGAATGTGGAATTCAACGTAGAATGGAATGTGCAATTGAATAGAATCTGGAATGGTATTTGAATGGAATGGAATACTATGTAGAATGGAACATTTAATGCAATGTCGAATGGAATGTGGAATGGAATGGAATGGAACTTGGAATGGAATGGAAAGGAATGGAATGTGGAATGGAATGGAATGGAACGTGGAATGGAATGGAATGGAACGTGGAATGGAATTGAATGGAATGTGCAATGGAATGGAATATAATGTGGAATGGAATCTGGAATGGAAAGGAATGGAAAGTGGAATGGAATATGAAATGGAATAGAGTGTAATGGAATGGAATGTGTAATGGAATATAGTGGAATGGAATGGAAAGTTGAATGGAGTTTGGAAAGGAAAGGAATGTGGAATGGAAAATGGAATGGAGTGGAATATGGAATGGAATGTGGAATGGAATGTGGAATGGAACGTGGAATGCTATGTGGAATGGAATGAGGAATGGAACGTGGACAGGAATGGAATGGGATTTGGAATGGAATGCAATGGAATGTAGAATGAAAAGGAATGGAATGAGGAATGGAAAGGAATTGAATGGAGTGGAATGTGGAATGGAATGTAATGGAATGACTAATGAAACTTAGAATGGAATGAAATGGAACGCCGGATTGAATGGAATGGACTGTGGAATAGAACGTGGATTGGAATGGAATGGAATGTGGAATTTAACGTGGAATGGAATGTGGAATGGAACGTGTAATGTGTTGGAATGTCGAAAGAAATGGGAAATGGAACTTGGAATGAAATGGAATGGAATGTGGAATGGAATGGGGAATGGAAACACGAATGGATCACGGAATGGAATGGAATGTGGAATTCAATTGAATGGAATATGCAATGGATTGTAATTCAATGTGGAATGGAATGGAATGGAATGGAATGTGGAACGAAATGTAGAATGGAATGGATTGGAATGTGGAATGGAATGTGGAATGGAATGTTTAATGGAACGTGGAATGGTATGTGGAATGGAATGTGGAATGGAACGTGGAAAGGAATGGAATGTGGAAAGGAAAGTTTAATGGAATTGAATGCAATGCTATGTGGAATTGAATGGAATAGAATGTGGAATGGAATGGACTGGAATCTCGAATAGAAAATAGTAGAATGGAATGTAAAATAGAATGTAATGGAATGTGAAATGGAAAATGGAATGGAATGTAATGGAAAGTAGAATGGAATGTGGAATGGAATGGAATGGAATGTGAAATGGAATGGAATGGAATGGAAAGGAATGTGGAATGGAAAGTGGAATGGAGTGGAATTGAATGTGGAATGCAATGTGGAAAGGAATGGAATGGAAAGAAGAATGGAGTGCGGAATGGAATGTTTAATGGAATGCGGAATGGAATGCGGAATGCAATGGAATGGAATGTGGTATGGAATGGAATGGAATGTGGAACGGAATGGGAAATGGAATGGAATGGAATTTTGAATGCAATGCGGAATGGAATGCAAAGGAAAGTGGAATGGAAAGTGTAATGGAATGGAATGGAAAGTATAATAGAATGCAGAATGGAATGGAAAGGAATGTTGAACGGAATGCGGAACGGAACGGAATGGAATGTGGAATGGAATGGCGAATGGAATGGGATGTAACTTGGAATGGAATGGAATGGAATGTGGAATGGAATGTGAAATTGAAAGGAATGGAATTCCTAATGGAAAGTGGAAAGAAATGGAACAGATAGTGGAATGAAATGGAACAGATTGTGGAATGGAATGGAATGGAATGTGGAATTCAACGTGGAATGGAATGGATTGGAATATGAAATGGAACCTGGAATGGAATATGGAATAGAATGTTTAATGGAACATGGAATGGAATGGAAAGTGGAATGGAATGGAATGGAACGGAATATGGAATGGAAAGTGCAATGCAAAGTGGAATGAAACGTGGAATGTAGTGGAAAGTGGAATGGATTGTGGAATGTAACTTGGAATGGAATAGAATGTGCAATGGATTGTGCAATGTAATTTGGAATGGAAAGTGGAATGGAATGGAATGGAAGGTGGAAAGGAATGTGGAATGGGATAAAAGGAATGTGGAATGGAATGGATAGCAATGTGGAATGGAATGTGGTATGCAATGTGGAATGGAATGCAATGGAATGTGGAATGGAATGTGGAAAAAATGGAATGGAATGTGGAATGGAATGTGGTATGCAATGTGGAATGGAATGCAATGGAATGTGGAATGGAATGTGGAAAAAATGGAATGGAATGTGGAATGGAATGTGGAATGAAATGGAATTGAATGTGAAATGGAATGGAATGGAATCTTGAATTCAACGTTAAGTGGAATGGAATGGAATGTGAAATGGAACGTGGAATGGATTGTGGAATGGAACTTGTAGTGGAATGGAAAGTGGAATGGAATGTGGAATGGAACATGGAATGGAATGTATTGTGGAATGGAATGGAATGGAATGTGGAATGGAACGTGCAATGCAAAATGGAATGGAACGTGTAATGGAGTGGAATGTGGAATGGATCGTGGAATGGATCTTGGAAAGGAATTGAATGTTGAATGGATTGTGGAATGTAATTTGGACTGCAAGGTGAAATGGAATGGAATGGAATATGGAATGGAATGTGGAATGAGCTGGAATGAAATGTGGAATGGAATGGACTAGAATGTGGAATGGAAAGTGAAATCGAATGGAATGGGATGTGGAATAGAACATGGAATGTAATGTGGAAAGGAACGTGGAATGGAATGGAATGTGGAATGGAAACTGGAAGGCATCGTCGAATGAAATGGAATTTGGAAAGGATTGTAGAATGGAAAGTGGTATGGAATGTGGAATGGAAAGGAATGGAATGTGGAATGGAATGTGGAATGGAACGTGGAGTGGAATGGAATGGAATGTAATAGAATGTGGAATGGAAATTGGAATGGAATGGAATTGAATGCGGGGTGGAATGGAAAGCAATGTGGAATGGAGTGTGGAATGGAATGTGAAATGTAATGGAGTGCAATGTCGAATGGGATGGAATGCAATGGAATGGAATGTGGAATGGAATGGAAAGGGAAGTGAATTGGAATACTATGGAACGTGGAATGGAAAGGAATGCAGTGGAAATTGGAATGGAATGGAATGGAATGGAATGTGGAATGGAATGTAGAATGGAATGTGGAATGGAATGTTGAAAGTAATCTGCAAAGGAATGTGGAATGCAATGCAATGAAACTGGAATGGAACGTGGAATGGATGGTGGAATGGAACGTGGAATGGAAGATGGAATGGAATGTGGAATGGAATGGTATGGAATGTTAAACGGAACATGGAATGGAATGGAATGGAACGTGGAATGGAATGGAATGGATAGTGGAATGGAATCTAATGGAATGTAGAATGGAATGGAGTGGAATGTAGTATGGAATGGAAAGGAAATTGCAATGGAAAGTGGAATGGAATGGAATGGAATGTGGAAAGGAATGAAAGGGAATGCGGAATGGAATGAATTGGAATGTGGAATTGAAAGTGGAATGGAGTGGAATGGAATGTGGAATGGAATGGAATGGAGTGGAATGTGGAATGCAGTGGAATGGAATGTGGAATGGAAGGTAGAATGGAAACTGGAATGCAATGCTGAATGCAACGTGGAATGGAATGGAATGGAATGTGGAATGTAGTGGAATAGAAAGTTAATTGGAATGGAATGGAATGGAACGTGAAATGCAATGAAATGTGGAATGGAATTCAATTCAGTTTTGGAATGGAATGGAAAGGAATGTGGAATGGAATGGAAAGGAAAGTGGAATGGAAAGTGGAATGGAATGGAATGGAATGTGGAATGGAATGGAATGGATTGCGGAATGGAATGGAATGTATTGGAATGTGAAATGGAATGGAATGGAAACGAATGCAATGGAATGTGGAATAGAATGTAATGGAAAGTGGAATGGAATGTAATGGAAAGTGGAATGGAATGTAATGGAAAGTGCAATGGAATGGAAAGAAAAGTAGAAGGTAACGCAATGGAAAGTGGAATGAAAGGGAATGGAACGTGGAATGGGATGGAATGGAATGGAAGGTGGAATGGAATGAAATGGAAAGGAATGGAATGTGGAATGGAATGTGGACTGGAAAAAAATAGAATGTGGAATGGAATGGAATGTGAATTGGAATGTGGACTGGAAAAGAATGGAATCTGTAATAGAATGGAATGGAACGGAATGGAAAGTGGAATGGAATATTTAATGGAATGTGGAATGGAATGTTTAATGGAATGTGGAATGGAATGTGGAATGGGAAGTAATGGCTTCTGCAATGGAATCGAATGGAATATGGAATGGTATCAGGACTGGAAAGGAGTGGAATGTGGAATGGTATGGAATGGTATGTGGAATGGAATGGAATATGGAATGGAAAGTGGAATAAAATGGAATGGAAAGTTTCATGGAATGAGGAATGGAATGTGGATTGGGAAGGAATGGAATTTGGAAAGGAGTGGAATGGAATGTGGAATGGAATGGAATGGAATGTGAAATGGAATGTGGAATGTAATGGAATGGATTGTGGAATGAAATGAAATGAAATGTGGAATGGAATGGGGAGTTGAAAGGAATGGAATTTAGAATGCAGTGCAATGGAATGTGGATTGCAGTGGAATGAAATGTGGAGTGGAATGTCGAATGGAATGGAATGGAATGGAATATTGAGTGGAATGGAATCGAATAGAATGCCAAAAGGAAAGGAATAGAATGTGGAATGGAATGTGGAATGGAATGCAACGGAATGTGGAATGGAATATGGAAAGGAATGGAACTGAATGTGGAATGGAATGGAACGGAATGTGGAATGGAATGGAATGGAATGTGGAATGGAATGTATAATGGAAAGGAATGCAATGTGGAATGGAAAGGAAAGGAATGTCGAATGGAATGTGTAATGGAATGGAATGGAATGTGGTTTGCAATGGAATGCAATGGAATGTGAAATGGAACGTGGAATGGAAAGTGGAATGGAAAGTCGAATGGAATGTGTAATGGGACTTGGAATGGAATGGAATGTGTAATGGAATGTGGAATGGAATGGAAAGGAATGTAGAATGGAATGTGGCATGGAATGCACCAGAAAGTGGAGTGGATCGTGGAATCAATTCTGGAATATAACGTGGAACATAAACGAATGTGGAATGGAATGGAAAGGAATGTGGAATGGAATGGAATGGAATGGAATGGAATATGGAATGGAAAGGAATGTAATGTGGATTCGAATGGAAAGGAATATGGAATGGAATGGAATGGAAAGGAATGTGGAAATTAATGTAATGGAATGTGGAATGAAAAGGAATGCAATGTGGATTGTAATGGAAAGAAATGTAATGTGGCCTGGAATGGAAAGTGGAATGGAATGGAATGCAATGTGGAAAGGAATGTGGAATGGAAAGGAATGAAATGTGGAATGGAATGGATTGGAATGTGGAATGGAATGTGGACTGGAAAGGAAAGGAATATTGAATGGAATGGAATGGATTTAAAAAGAATGTGGAATGGAATGTGGAATGGAACGTGGAAGGGGAAGGAATGGATTGTTTAATGTAATGGACTGGAATGTGGAACGGAATGTGGACTGGAAAGGAATGGAATGTGGAATGGAATGGAAACAAATGTAGAATGCAATGGAATGGAAAGTGGAATGGAACTTTAAATGAAATGGAAAGGAATGTGAAATGGAATGTGGAATGGGAAGGAATGGAAAGTAGAATGGAATGGAATGGAATGGAATTGAATGGAATGGACTGTGGAATGGAATGGAATAGAATGTGGAATGGCATGGAATGGAATGTGGAATGGAAAGTTGAATTTAATGGAATGGAATGGAATGTGGAATGGAATGGAATGGAATGGAATACGGAAAGGAATGGAATGTGGAATACAATTGAAAGTAACGCATAATGGAATGTTGAATAGAATGAAAGGAAAAGTGGAATGGTATGGAATCGAAAGTGGAATGGAACGAGGAAAGGAATGGAATGGAATGTGGAATGGAATTTGGAATGGAATGTGGAATGGAATGAAATGGAATGTGGAAAAGAATTTGGAATGAAACGGAATGGAAAGTGGAATGGAAAGGAATGGAAAGTGGAATGGAATGGAGTGGAGTGGAATGTGGAATGGAATGGAATGGAATGTGAAATGCATTGTAAAACGGATTGTAGAAGGGAATGTGGAATGGAACGGAATTGAATGTGGAATGCATTGTAAAATGGAATTTGAAATGGACCGTCGAATGGAATGTGGAATGGAATGGATAGAAATTTGGAATATAATAGATTAGAATGTGGACTCGAATGGAATTGATTGGATCGTGAAATGGAATGGAACAGAATTCAGAAAGGAATTCAATCTTATTTGGAATGGAAAGGAATGGAATGAGTTCTGGAATGGAAAGGAATGTGGAATGGAAAGTGGAATGGAATGGAATAAAATGTGGAATGGAATGGAATGGATTACGGTATGGAATGGAATGGAATGGGATTTAGAATTTGATACAATGGAAATGAATGGAATGGAATGTTGAATGGAAGGCAATGGAAGGTGGAATGGAATGGAATGGAATGAAATGTGGAACAGAATGGAATGGAATGTGGAATGGAATGGAATGGAATTGAATGTAGAATGGAATGCAATGTGGAATGGAATGGAATGGAATGGAACGTGTAATGGAACACAGAATGGAATGTGCAATGGAATGGAATGGAATGCGGAATGAATGAGGAATGGAATGTGAAGGAATGTGGAATCTAAAGTGGAATGGAATAGAATGGAATGTGGAATGGAATGGAATGGAATTGAATGTAGAATGGAATGCATTGTGGAATGGAATGGAATGGAACGTGTAATGGAACGCACAATGGAATGTGGAATGGAATGGAATGTGGAATGAATGAGGAATGGAATGTGAAGGAATGTGGAATCTAATGTGGAATGGAATGGAATGGAAGGTGGAATGGAACGTGGAACGGGATGTGGAATGGAATATGGAATGGAATGGAATGGATTGGAATGTGGAATGCAATGGAATGGAGTGGAATGTGGAATGTCATGTAATGGTATCCGGAATAGAATGTGGAATGGAAAATGGAATGAAGTGGAATGTGGATTGGAATGTGGAATGGAATGGAGTGGAATGTGGAATCGAATGCAATGGAATGTGGAATGTAATGTCTAAGGGAATGGAATGGAATGTGGAATGGAATGGAATGTGGAATGGAATGGACTGGAATGTAGAATGGAATGCGGAATGGAATGGAATGGAATGTGGAATGGAATGTGGTATGGAATGGAATGGAAAGTGGAAGGACAGGAATGGATTGTGGAATGGAATGGAATAGAATGGAATGGATTGTGGAATATAATGGAATGGAATGGAATGGAATATGTAATGGAATGGAATGGAATAGAATGAATGTGGAATGGAATGGAATGGAAAGGAATGTGGAATGCAATGGATTGGAATGCTATGGAATGGTATGGAAAGGAATGGACTTCAATTAAATGGAATGGAAGGGAATGCGGAATGGTACATGGAATTGATTGGAAAGGAATGTTGAATGGATTGGAAAGGAAAAGAATGTGGACTGGAATGGAATGTAATGTGGAATGCAATGTGGAATGTAATGGAATGGAATGTGGAAAGGAATGGAATGGAATGTGGAATGGAATGGAATGGGAAAAGGTATGGAATAGAATGTAGAATGCATTGTGAAATGGAGTGGAATGGAATGTGGAATGGAAAGGAATGGTATATGAAATGTAAAGTGGAATGGAATGGAAAGTGAAATGGAATGAAATGGAATGGAATGGAATGTGGTTTGCAATGGAAAGGGATGTGAAATGGAATGGAATGGATGGAGGAATGGAATGCAATGGAGTGGAAAGTGGAACGGAATGGAATGTAACATGGAATGGAATGTAGAATGGAATGTGGAATGGAATGTGGAAAGCAAGATGGAATAGAATGGAATGGAATGTGGAATTTAATGGAATGGATTCTGGACTGGAATTTAATCGAATGGAATGGACAGTGAAATAGAATGGAATGGAATGTATCCGGGAATTCAATGGAACTTGGAATGGAATGGAATAGAATGAGGAATGGAATGGAACGTAATGTGTAATGGAAAGTGGAATGGCATGGAATGGCATGGAATGTGGAATGGAATGGAATAAAGTGGATTGAGGAATGGATTGGAATGCAATGTGGACTGGAATATATGATGGAATGTGGAATGGAATGCGGAATATAATGGAATGGAATGTGGAATGGAATGGAATGGAATGGAATGGAATGTGGAATGGAATGGAATGGAATGCGGAATGAAATGTGCAATGGAATAGAAAGGAATGTGAAAGGGAATGCAGTGGAAGGTGGATTGGAATGGAATGATGTGGATGGTGGAATGGATTGGAATGGAATATTGACTGGAATATGGAATGGAATGTGGAATGGAATTCGAAATGTAATGGAGTGGAATGTGGAATGGGATGCAACGGAATGGAATGGAAGGTGGAATGGAATGGAATGGGAAGTGAAATGGAATACTATGGAAGGTGGAATGGAATGGAATGGAGTGGAAATTGGAATGGAATGGAATGGAATGTGGAATGGAATGTACAATTTAACGTGGAATGGAATGTGGAATGGAATGTGGAATGGAATGTGGAATGCAATGCGAAATGGAATGTGGAATGGAATGGAATGGAATGTGGAATGTAGTGGAATAGAAAGTGAACTGGAATGGAATGGAATGGAATGGAATGGAACCTGAAATACAATGGAATGTGGAATGTAATTCAATGCAACTTTGGAATAGAATGGAAAGGATTGTGGAATAGAACCGAAAGGAAAGTGGAATGGAAAGTAGAATGGAACGGAATGGAATGTGGAATGGAATGGAATGGATTACGGTATGGAATGGAATTGAATGGAATGGAATGTGGAATGGAATGGAATGGAAATGAATGGAATGGAATGTGGAATGGAAAGTAATGGGAAAAAAATGAAATGAAAAGGAAAGTGAAATTGAATGGAAAGCAAAGTACAATGTAACGCAATGGAAAGTGGAATGCAATGGAATGGAACGTGGAATGGGAAGGAATGTAACGGAATGTGGAATGGAATGAAATGGAAAGGAATGCAATGTGGAATGGAATGTGGAATGGAAATGAGTGGAACGTGGAATGGAATGTGGTATGGAATGGAATGGAATGTAGAATGCAAGGGAATGGAATGTGAAATGGAATGGAATGGAATGTGCAATGGAATGGAATGGAATGGACTATGGAAAGAATGTAATGGAATGGAATGGATTGGAATGGAATGTGGAATGGAATGGAATGCAATGTATAATGCAAGGAGAAATGGAATGGAATGGAGTGGAAGGTGAAATGGAATTAAACGGAGTGAAATGTGAAATGGAATGGAATGGAATGGAAAGTGAAATGGAATGGAATGGAATGTGGAATGGAACGTGAAATGAAATGTGGAATGAAATGGAATGGAACGTTGAGTGGAAAGTGGAATGGAACGTGGAATGGAAAATGGAATGCAATAGACTGCAATGTGGAATGGAATCTAATGGAAGGTGGAATGGTGTGGAATGGAAGGCGGAATGTAATGGAAAGGAATGTGGAAATGAATGGGATGGAAATTGGAATGGAATGTGCAATGTAATGGAATGGAAAGTGGAATGAAATGTGGAATGGAATGGAATGGAATGTGGAATGGAATGTGGAATGGAAAGGAATGGAATGCCAAAAGGAATGGAACGGATTATGGAAAGGAATGGAATGTGAAAATGTATGGAATGGAATGTGGAAAAGAATGAAATGGAATGTGGAATGCAATGGAATGGAATGTGGAATGGAATGTGGAATTGAATGGAACGGAACGTGGAATGGATCGTGAATTCCAACGTGGAAAGGAGAGTGGAAAGGAACGTGGAATGTAACGTGGAATGGACTGTGTAATGGAATGGTTAATTCAATGGAATGCAATAGAATGGAATGTGGAATAGAATGGAATCGAATGTGGAATGGAATGGAATGCAATTTGTAATGGAATGTGGAAGGGAACGGAATGCATTGTGAAACGGAATGGAATGGAATGTTGAATGCATTGTGAAATGGAATGGAATGGAATGTGGAATGGAACAGAATGATATATGAAATGTAAAGTGGAATGGAATGGAATGTGAAATGGAATGGAATGGAATGGAATGGAATGTGGATTGGAATGGAATGCAATGTGAAATGGAATGGAATGGAGTGGAAAGTGGAATGGAATGGAATGGAATATGGAATGGAATGCAGAATGGAATGTGGAATGGAATGTGGAATGCAATGTGGAATGGAGTGGAATGGAATGTGGATTCTAATGGAAGGGATTCTGGGCTGGAATTTAATGGAATGGAATGGAATGTGAAACGGAATGGAATGGAATGCGGACTGGAATGGAATGGAATGTGGAATGGAATGGAATGGAATGTGGAATGGAACGTGAAATGGAACGTGGAATGGAATGGAATGGAACGTTGAGGGGAAACTGAAATGGAAGGTGGAATTCAACGTGGAATGCAATGGAATGCAATGTAGAATGGAATGGAATGTAAGGTGGAATGGAGTGGAATGGAATGTGGAATGTAATGGAATGGAACGTGGAAATCAAAGGTGTGGAATTTGGAAAGGGATGTGGAATGTAGTGGAATGGAAAGTGGAATGGAATGTGGAATGGAATGGATTGGAATGTGGAATGGAATGTGGAATGGAAAGGAATGGTACGTGGAATGAAATGTGGAATGGAATGTGGAAATTAAAGTGAATTGGAATTTGCAATGGGATGGAAAGGAATGTAGAATAGAATGGAATGTAGTGTTGAATGGAATGGAATGCAGAGCAATGTAAAATGGCATAGAATGGAATGTTTATTGGAATGTGGAATGCAATGTTTAATGCAATGAATTGGAATGTGGCGTGGAATGTGGGACGGAATGTGGAATGGAATAGAGTGGAATGTGGCGTTGAATCGAAATGAGTGGAAAATGGAATGGAGTGGAATGTGGAATGGAATGGAATGTATAATGGAATGTGGAGTGGAATTAAATAGAATGTGGAATGGAATGTGGAGTGGAATGGAATGGAATATGGTATAGAATGTGGAATTGAATGTGGAATGGAACGTGGAATGGAATGGAATGGAACGTGGAATGGAAAGAAAGGGAACGTAGAATGCAATGCAACAGAATGTGGAATGGAATGGAATGGAATCAAATGGAAATTGAAATGGCATGGAATTGAATGTTGTATGGAATGGAATGGAATGGACTGTGGAAAGGAATGTAATGCAATGGAATGGACTGGAATGGAATGTGGAATGGAATGGAATGGAATGTGGAATGGAAGTTGAAATGGAATGGAATGGAGTGGAATGTCAAATGGAATTTAATGGAGTGAAATGTGAAATGCAATGGAATGGAATGGAAGGCGGACAGGAATGGAATGTAATGTGGAATGGAACGTGAACTGGAACGTGAAATGGAACGTGGAATGGAATGGAATGGAACGTTCAGTGGAAAGTGGAATGACACGTGGAATAGAATGTGGAATGCAATGGAATGCAATGTGGAATGGAATGGAATGGAATGGAATGGAAAGTGGAATGGAGTGGAATGGAATGTGGAATGGAATGGAATGGAATGTGGAAATGAATGGTACGGAATTTGGAATGGAATGTGGAATGTAGTGGAATGGAAAGTGGAATGGAATGTGGAATGGAATGGAATGGAATGTGGAATGGAAACGAATGAAATGTGAAAACGAATGGAATGGAATGTGGAATGGAATGGAATGTGAAAATGTCTGGAATGGAATGTGGAAAAGAATGGAATGCAATGTGGAATGCAACGAAATGGAATGTGGAATGGAATGTGGAATGGAATGTTGAATGTAATGATTAATGGAATGTGGAATGGAATGGAATGGAATGTGGAATGGGATGTGGAATGGACTGTGGAGTGGCAAGGAAGTAATGTGGAATGGAAACTGGAAAGGAAACTGGAACGGAGTGGAATAGAATATGGAAAGTGACGTTTAATGGAATGGAATGTAACTTGGAATGGTATGTGGAATGGAACGGGTAATGCAACGTGGAATAGAAAGTGGAATGGAATGGAAAGGAATGTGGAATGGAATGGAAAGTAATATGGAATGAAATGTGGAATCCAATGTGGAATGGAATGTGGAATGGAAAGGAATGAATTGTGGAATGGAATGTAATATGTAATGAAATGTGGAATCGAATGTGGAATGCAATGTGGAATGGAAAGGAATGGATTGTGGAATGGAATGTAGAGTGGAGAGTGGAATTGAATGTGGAATGGAACGGAATGGAAAGTGAAGTGGAATTTGTAATGGAATTGTGGAATGGAACGTGAAATTCAATCGAAAGGAATGAGGAGCAGAAAGTGGAATAGAATGGAATGGAAAATGAAATGGAACGTAGAATGGAAAGTGGAACGGAATGGAATGGAATGTTTAATGGTATCTGGAGTGGAAAGTGGAAAGGATTGCAATGTGGAAAGGAATGGAATGGAATGTGGAATGGAATGGAATGGAAAGCGGAAAGGCATGGTAAGGAATGTGTAATGGAATGTGTAATGGAATGCGGAATGGAATGGAAAGGAATGTGGAATGGAATGAAGAATAGAATGTGTAATGGAACGTGGAATGGAAAGCAATGCAACGCGCAATGGAACGTGGAAAGGAAAGTGGAATGGAATATGGAATGGAGTGTGCAATGTATTGTGCGAATGGAAAGTAGAATGTAAAGGAATGGAACGTGTAATGGAACAAGGAATTGAATGGATGGAACGTGGAGTGGAACATGGAATGCAATGTGGAATGTAATGTGGAATAGAACGTGGAATGGAATGTAATGGAATGTGGAATGGAACGTGAAATGTTATGGAATGGAATGTAGAATAGAATGTGGAATGGAACCTAATGGAACGTGGAATGCATCATGGAATAGAACGTGGAATGGAATGTAGAATTGAAGGGAATGGAATGAGGAATGAAAGGGAATGGAATGTGGAATGGAATGTAATGGAATGGAATGTGGAAACGAATGGAATGTAATGTGGAATGGAGAGAATGGAATTTGGAATGGAATAGAATGGTATGGAATGTAGATTGGAATGGAATGGAATGGAATGAAATGTGGAATGGAAAGGAATTTAGTGTGGAATGCAAAGGAATGGAATGTGGATTGGAAAGGAATAGAACGTGGAATTGAATGGAATGGAACGGAGTGGAATGTGAAATGGAATGTGGAAGTGAATGTGAAATGGAATGTGGAAAGGAATGTGGAATGGAGTAAAATGGAACGTGGAAAAGAATGGAATGGAATGTGGAGTAGAATGGAATGGAAGTTGGAATGGAAAGAGGAATAGAACTTTGAATGCAACGTCAAATGGAATGTGGAAGTAATGTAGAATGAAACGGAATGGAATGTGGAATGGAATTTAATGGAATGCAGAATGGAATGTGGAATGGAAAGGAATGCAACGTGAAACGGAATGTGGAATGGAATCGACTGTGTAGTGGAATGTAATTTAATGGTATGGAATATGGATTGGAATGGAATGAAATGTGCAGTGGAATCTGGAATGGAATGGAATGGAACGTGCAATGGAACATGGAATTGAACGCGGAATGGAACGCGGAATGGAAAGTTGAATGGAACGTGGAATGAAATGTTGAATGGAATGTAATGGAAAGTGGAATGGAAGGGAAAGTAATGTGTAATGGAATGTGGAAAGGAATAGAATGAAATGTACTGGAATAAGGAATGGAATGCGATGGAATGTGTAATGGAAAGGAATGGAATGTGGAATGGAATGGAATACTATGGAATGTGGAATGGAACAGAATGAAATGGAATGGAATAGAATGCGGAATATAATGGGATGAAACATGGATTGGAATGTGAAATGGAATGTGGAATGGAATGTGGAATGCAAGGTGGAATGGAATGTGGAATTTAATGGAATGGAATGGGGAATGGAATGTGGAATGGAATGGGGAATGGAATGAGGAATGGAATGGAATGAAATGTGGAATCGGATGGAAAGGAAAGTTGAAAGGAATGTGGAATGGAATGGAATGGAACGCGGAATGGATTGTGAAATGGAATGTGGAATGCAATGGAATAGAATGTGGAATGGAATGTTCAATGGAATGGAATGGAATGTGGAATGGAATGTGTACTGGAATGTGGAATGGAATGTGGAATGGAACGTGGAATGGAACGTGGATCGGAATGGAATGGAACGTGGAATGGAACGTAGAATGGAATGCGGAATGGAATGGAATGGAATGTATAATGGATCGTGGAGTGGAATGGAATGGAATGTTGAATGGAATGAAATCAAATGTGGAATGGAATCTGGAACGGAATGGAATGGAATTTGGAATGGAATGTTGAATTTCATGTGGAATGTATTGTGGAATGGAACATGGAATGGAAAGTGCAATGGAACGTGGAATTGAACGTGGAATAGAATGTGGAATGGAATAGAATGGAATGTGGAATGGAAAGGAATGGACTGGAATGTGGAAAGGAATTGAATGGAAAGTGGAATGGAATTTAGAATGGAATGGAATGGAACGGAATGGAATGTGGAATTGAAGATGGAATGGAATGGAATGGAATGTGGAATAGAATGTGGAAAGGAATGTTGAAAGGAGTAGAGTGGAATGTGGAATGGAAGGTGGAATTGAATGGAATGGAATGTGGATTGGAATGGAATGAAACGTGGAATGGAAAGTGGAATGGAAGATGGAATGGAACATGGAATGGAACGTTAAATGGAAGGTGGAATGGAATTGAATTGATTGTGGAATGTAATGGAGGGCAAAGTGGAATGGAACGTGGAATGTAAAGTGGAATGGAAGTGGAATGTAACGTGGTATGGAATGTAATGGAATGTGGAATGGAATGGAATGGAACATGGAATGGAATGGAATGTAACGTGGAATGGAATGGAATACAATGTGGAATGGAAAAGAATGGAATGTGGAATGCAATGGAATGGTAAGGAATGTTGAATGGAATGGAATGGAAAGGAAAGGAATGTGCAATGGAATGGAATGGAATGTGGAATGGGATAGAATGGAGTGTGGAAAGGAATGTGGAACAGAATGTGGAATGGAATGGAATGGAATCTGTAATGGAATGTGGAACGGAATGCAATGGAATCTAATGTAATGTAATGGAATGTGGAATGGATCGTGGAATGGAAGTTGGAATGGAATGGGATGGATTGTGGAATGGAACGGAATGGAACATGGAATGGAAAGGAATGGAATGTGTAATGGAAAGGAAAGTAATGTGGAATGCAATGGAATGGTATGGAATGTGGAATGGAATGCAGTGGAATAGAATGAAATGTATTGCAATATGGAATGGAATTTGGAATGGAAAGTAATGCAATGGAATGTGGAATGAAATTGAACGTCGAATGGAATGTGGAATGGAACGTGGAATGGAATGTGGAATGGAACGTGGAATGGAATGTGGAATGGAACGTAGAATGGAATTTGAAATGGAATTTGGAATGGAACGTGGAATGGAATGGGAACGAACGTGGAGTGGAATGTGGAATGGAACGTGGAATGGAAACTGGAATGAAATGGAATGGAATGTGGAATGCAACGTGGAATAGAAGGAGGAATGGAATGGAATGGATTGTGGAATGGAATATGCAAAGGAATGGAATGGAATGTGGAATGGAATGTGGAATAGAATGTGGAATAGAATGGAATGGAATGTGGAATGGAGTGTGGAATTGAATGTGGAATGGAAGAGAATGGAATGTGGAATGCAACGTGGAATGGAATGTGAAATGGAGAGTGGAATGCAATGGGTAGTGGAACGGAATGCAAAGAGATATGGAATGGGGAATGGAATGTGTAATTGAATGCCAAATGTAATGCAATGGAATGTGGAATTGAAAGTGTAATAGATTGGCATGGAATGGAGCGGGGAATGGAATGCGGGAAGGAAAGTGGAATGGATTGTGTAATGGAATGTGGAATGGATTGTGGAATGGAATTTAAAGAACGTGCAAAGGAATATGGAATGGAATGTGGAATGCAATGTGGAATGCAATGTGGAATGGAAAGTGGAATGGAACGCAAAGGAATGTGGAATGGAATGTGGAATGGAACGTGGAGCAGCATGAAATGGAACGTAGAATGGAATGAAATGGAACGTGGAACGGAACGTGGAATGGAACGTGGAATGGAATGGAATGGAACTTTGAAAGGAAAGTGGAATGGAACACGTAATGGAATGGAAAGGTACGTGGATTGGAATGGACTGGAATGTGGAATGGAATGTGCAGTGGAATGGAATGGAATGTGGAATGGAATGTGGAATAGAATGAAGAATAGAATAGATTGGAATGTGGAATGGAAAGTGGATTGGAAAGGAAAAGAATGTGGAATGCAATGGGGTGGAATGTGGAATGGAATGTGGAAAGGAATGTGGAATGGAATGGAATATAATGTGGAATGGATGTTGGATGAAATGGAAACGAATGTGGAATGGAATGTGGAATGGTATGTGGAATGGAATGGAATGGAATGTGGAATGGAATGGAAAGGAATTTGAAATGGAATGTCGAGTAGAATGCGAAATGGAAGTTAGAATGAAATGTGGAATGGAACAGAATGGAACACGGAATGGCATGGAATGAAAAGTGGAATGGAACGTGGAATGGAACATGGAATGGAATGTCGGATGGAAAGGAATGGAATGTGGAATGGAATGGAATGGAATGGAATGTGGTATGGAATGCGGAATGGAAGGGAAAGGAATGTGAAATGGAATGTGGAATTGAATGGAAAGGAATGTGCAGAGGAATATGGAATGGAAAGTGAAAAAGAATGTGGAATGGAACGCAAAGCAATATGGAAGGGAATGTGTAATGGAATGGAATGTGGAAAATAATGTGCAATGGAATGCAATAGAATGTGGAATGGAATGTGGAATGGAATGGAATGGAACGTGGAAAGGAAAGTGGAATAGAACCTCTAATGGTATGGAATGGTACGTGGATTGGTATGGATTGGAATGTGGAATGGAATGTGGAATGGAATGTGGAATGGAATGGATTCGAATGTGGAATGGAATGTGAAATGGAATGCGGACTGGAAGGTGGAATGGAATGGATTGAAATGTGCAGTGGAATGTGGAATGGAATACAATGGATTGTGGAATAGACCATGGAACGGAACGTGGAATGGAACGTGGAATGGAACGTGGAATGAAATGTGGAATGGTAAGGAATGGGATATGGAATGCAAAGTTGAAAGGAAAGCAATGAAACAAGGAATGGGATCTGGAATGGAATGGAAAGGAATGTTTAATGGAATGGAGTGGAACGTGGAAAAGAATGTGGAATGGAATGTGGAAGGGAATGTGGAATGGAATAGAATGGAACGTGGAGTGGAATGGAATGGAATGTGGAATGGAACGGAATGGAATGGAATGGAATGGGATGCGGAATTGAATGGAATGGAATGTTGAATGCAACGGAATGTAATGGAATGTAGAATTAAATGGAATGGAATGTAGAAAGTTATGGAATAGTATGTGGAATGGTATGGAATACATTGTGGAATAGAATGTGGAATGGAATGTGAAATGGAATGTGGAAAGCAGTTCAGTGGAATGTGGAATGTAATAGAATGGAATGTGGAATGGAATATGGAAAGTAACTCAGTGGAAAGTGGAATGTAATAGAATGGAATGTGGAATAGAATGGAATGGAATGGAATGTGGAATAGAATGGAAGGTAATGGAAAGGAATGCGGAATGGAATGGAAAGGAATGCAGAATGGAATGGAACGGAATGTGGAATGCAACGGAATGGAATGAAATGTGGAATTAAATGGAATGGAGTGTCGAATGGAATGGAATAGAATGTGCAAAGGAATGGAATGGAACGTTGGTTAGAATGTGGAATGGCATGTGTAATGGAATGTGGAACGTAATGGAATGCAATGTGGAATATAATGGAATGGAATGTGGAATGGAGTGTAATGGAATGGAATGTGGAGTAGAACGGAATGCAAAGGAATGAAATGTGGAATGGAATGGAATAGAATGTAGAATGCAGTCTTGATTGGAATGTGGAATGGAATGTGCAATGAAATGTGGAATGGAAAGGAATGTAATGTGGAATGCAATATGGAATGGAATGTGGAATGAAAAGTGGAATAGAATGGAATGGAAAGTGGATAGGAACATGGAATTGAGTGAAATGTGGAACGGAATGGAATGGAATGTGGAATGGAATGTGAAATGGAATGTGGAAAGGATACTTGAATGGAATGTTGAATGGAATGGAAAGGAATGTGGAATGAAATGTGGAATGGAATCTGGAATGGAATGCGGAATGGAATGTCGAAATGAACATGAAATGCAATGAAATGGAATGTGAAATGGAATGTGGAATAGAATGTGAAATGGAAAGTGGAATGGAATTGAATGAAATGTGGAATACAATTTTGAAAGTAATGTGTAATAGAATGGAATGTAGAATGGAATGGATTGGAATGTGGAAAGGAATTTTGAATTGAATGAAAAGGAATGTGGATTGGAATGAAGAATGCAAAATGGAATAGAATGGAATGGAATGGAATGTGAAAAGGAATGTGGAATGGAATGTGAAATGGAACGTGGAATGGAATGAAATGGAACTTGGAATGGAACGTGAAAAGGAATATGAAATCGAATGGAATGGAATGTAGAATGCTATGTGGAAAGAAAAGGAATGGAATGTGGAATGGAATGTGCAATGGAATGGAATGGAATGTTCAAAGGAATATGAAATCGAATGGAATGGAATGTAGAATGCTATGTGGAAAGAAAAGGAATGGAATGTGGAATGGAATGTGCAATGGAATGGAATGGAATGTTCAAAGGAATGTAGAAAGGAATGTGTAAGGGAATGCAATCGTTGTGTCAAATGGAATATGGAAAGAAATGTCGAATGGAATGGAATGGAACTTGGAATGTAACAGAATGGAACATGGAATGGAAAGTGGAATGGAATGAGGAAAGGAAATTGGAATGGAATGGAATGAAATGTGGAAAGTAATGTTGAATGGAATGTGGAATGCAATGGAATGGAATGGAATGGAATGGAATTGAAAGGAATTGTGGAATGGAACCTTTAATGGAACGTGGAATGGAATGGAATGGAATGTGGAATGGAACGTGGAATGGTACATGGAATGGAACATGGAATGGAATGAGGAATGGAATGGAAAGGAATGCGGAATGGAATGTGGAATGGAATGTGAAATGAAATGTGGAATTGAATGGAATGGAATGTGGAACAGAATGTGGAATTGAATGGAATGGAACGTGGAATGGAACATGGAATGGAATGGAATGAAACGTGGATTGGAACGTGGGAAGGAACGTGGAATGGAATGGAGAATGGAATGTGGAATGGAATGGGAAATGGAATGGAATGGAATGTTGAATGGAACGTGGAAAGGAATGTGAAATAGAATGGAATGGAATGTGGAATGGAATGTGGAATGGAATGTGGAGGAATGCAATGAGGAATGGAATGTGGAATGGAATCTGAAATTGCTTGGAATGGAATGTGGAATGGAACGAGGAAAGGAATGTGGAATGGAATGGAATGGAATGTGGAATGGAATGTAGTGGGTTGTGAAATGCAATGTGGAAAGGAATTTAATGGAATGTGGAATGGAATGAGGAATGGAATGTGGAAAGGGATGTGGAATGGAACGGAATGGAATGTGCAATGGAATGTGGAATGCAGTCTGGATTGGAATGTGAAATGGAACGGAATGGAATGTGGAATGGAATGTGGAATGGAGAGAATGGAACGTGGGTTGGAATGTGGAGTGGAATGGAATGGAAATTGGAATGCAATGTGGAATGGAATGGAATGGAATGTGCAATGGAATGTTGAGCGGAATGTGGAATGGAATGTGGAATGGAAAGAAATGGAATGTGGAATGTAATGTGGAATGTAATGTGGATTGGAAAGGAATGTAATGTGAAATGTAATGTGGAATGGAATGTGGAATGGAAAATGGAATGGAATACAGTGCAATGTGGAACGGAACATGGTATGGAATGGAATGGAACGTAGAATGATCATTGAATGGAAAGTGGAACGGAATGAAATGTGGAATTGACGTAATGGAATGTGGAATGGAATGTGACATGGAACGAGGAATTGAAGGTTGAATGGAATGGAAAGGAATGTGGAATAGAAAGTGGAATGGAATGTGGAAGGGAACATGGAATGCAATGCAATGGAATGTGGAATGGAATGTGGAATAGAATGAGGAATGGAATGTGGAATGGAATGCAATGCAATGTGTAATGGAATGTGGAATAGAATGTGAAATGGAATGTGCAGTGGAATGGAATAGATTGGAATGTGGAATGGAATGTTTAATGGAATGCAATGGAATGTGGCATGGAACGGAGTGGAATGTGGAATGCAATGTGGAATGTAATTTGGAATGAAACGGAATGGAAAGTGGATTGCAATGTCAAATAGAATGTGGAATGGAATCTGTAATGGAAAGGAATTGAATGTGGAATGGAAAGGAATTGAATGTGGAATGGAATGTGGAATGGAACGAGCAATGGAATGGAATGCATTGTGGAATGGAAAGGAATGGAATAGTATGGAATATGGAATGGAGTGGAATGGAATGTTGAATGGACGGTGGAAAGGAACGTGGAACGGAACGTGGAATGGAATGCAATGGAACAAGGAATGGAATGTGGAATGGAATGGAATGGTATGTGGAATGTGGAATGTGGAATGTGGAATGTTATGTGGAATGGAATGGAATGGTATGTGGAATGTGGAATGTGGAATGTGGAATGATATGTGGAATGGAATGGAATGTGGAGTGGCATGTGAATTGGAATGCAATGGAATGTGGAATGGAAAGGGGAAAGAAATGCAATGGAATTAGAATGGAGTGTGGAATTGAATGTGTAATGCAATTTGGAATGGACTGTGCAATGGAGTGTCGAATGGAATGTGGAAAGGAATGTGGAATGGAATGGAATGGACTTTGGAATGGATTGTGGAATGGAATGGAATGCAATATGGAATGGAATGTGGAAAGGAATGTTTATTGGAAAGTGGAAAGGAATGGAGTGGAATGTGGAATGGAATGTGAAATGGAATGTGGAAAGGAATGGAATATAATGTGGAATGTAATGTGGAATGGAATGTGGAAGGGAAATTGGAATGGAATGGAATGAAATGTGGAATGGAACATGGAATGGAATATGGAATGGAACGTGGAATGTGATGTTCAATGGAATTTGGAATGGAAAGTTGAATAGAAAGGAATGGAACGTGGAATTGAACGTCGAAAGGAATGGAAAGGAATGTGGAATGGAAGGTAGTATGGAACGTGTAAAGGAATGTGGAAAGGTACGTGAAATCGAATGTGGAATGGAAGTTAGTATGGAACGTGTAAAGGAATGTGGAAAGGTACGTGAAATCGAATGTGGAATGGAATGTGGAAGGGAATGTGGAGTGGAATGGAATGGATTTTGGAACTGAATGTGGAATATAATGGAATGGAATGTGGAATGGAATGAGCAATGGGACGTGGAATGGACTAGAATGGAATGTGAAATGGATCTCAGAATGGTATGGAACAGAACGCGCAATGGAATATGGAATGGAACGTGCCATGGAAAGCGGAATGTAGTGTGGAATGGAATTTGGAAAGCAATGTGCAATGGAATGTGTAATGGAAAGTGGAATGGAATGGAATGGAAAGTGGAATGGAATGGAATGTAACGTGGAATGGAACCTGGAAAGGAATGTAATGCCACGTGAAATGGAATGTGGAATGGAATGTGGAATGGAACATGGAATGCAATGGAATGGAACAATGAACGGAATGGGATGGAATGTGAAATGGAACGGAATGGAATCTGGAATGCAATGGAATGAAATCTGGAATGAAATATGGAGTGGAATGGAATGGAATGTGGAATGGAATGTGGAATGGAATGTGAAATGGAATGTGGAATGGAATGTGGAATAAAACCTGAAACGGAACGTGGAATGGAATGGAATGGAATTTGTAATGGAACGTGGAATGGAATGTTGAATGGACAGGAACGGAATGTGAAATGGAAAGTGGAATGGAATGTGGAATGGAATACAATGGAAGGTGGACTGAAACGAAATGTTATGTGGAACGCATTGTGGAATGGAATGTGGAAAGGAATGTCAAATGGAACGGTTTGGAATGTGCAATGGAATGTGTAATGTAGTGCCAAATGGAATGTGGAATGGATCGGAATGGAATGTTGAATTGCACGTGGAATGTAACGTGTTTTGGAATGTGGAATGGAATGTGGAAAGGAAAGGAAAGGTATGAGGAATTCAATGTGAAAGGGAATTTGGAAGAGAATGGAATGGAATCTGGAAAAGAATGGAATGGAGTGCGGAATGGAATCTGGAATGGAATGTGGAATGGAATGCGTAAAGGAATGTGGAATGGAACAGAATGTAATGTGGAATGGAATCTGGAAAAGAATGGAATGGAGTGCGGAATGGAATCTGGAATGGAATGTGGAATGGAATGCGTAAAGGAATGTGGAATGGAACAGAATGTAATGTGGAATTGAATGTGGAATGGAGTGTGGAATGGAATGTGGAATGGAAAGGAAAGGAATGTGGAATGGAATGTGGAATGGATTGGAATGGAATGAGGAATGGAAGGTGGAATGGAATGTGGAATGGAATGTGGAATGCAATGTGGAATGGAGTATGGAATGGAATGTGGAATGGAGTGTGGAATGCAAAGTGGAATGGAACGGAATGGAGTGTGCAATGGAATGTGGAATGTAACTAAATGGCATGGGAAATGGAAGGTGGAAGGGAGGGTGGAATGGAATGTGGAGTGGAATGGAAAGGGAAGTGGAATGGAATGTGGAACGCATTGTGGAATGGAAAGTGGAATGGGACGGAAAGGAATGTGGAATGGAAAGTGGAATGGAGTGTGGAAAGAAATGTGGAATGGAAAGTAATGAAATGTGGAATGGAATGTGGAAAGAAATGTGGAATGGAATGGAATAGATTGTGGAAAGGAATGGAATTGAATGGTAAGGAGTGTGGATTGGAAAGGAATGGAATGTGGAATGAAACCTGGAGAGGAACGTGGAATGGAACGTGGAATGGGAAGTGGAATGAAAGGTGGAATTGAATGGAATGGAAAGTGTAATGGAATGTCAGATGGAATGGAATGGAAAGTGTAATGGAATGTGGATTGGAATGGAATAGAATGTTCAATGGAATGTGGAAAGGAACATGGAATAGAATGTGGAATGCAATGTGGAATGGAATGTGAAATGTAATTGAATGGAATATGGAATGGAATGGAATGGAATGTGGAATAGAATGAAATGGAATGGAACGTGGAATAGAATGGAATGGATTCGAATGGAATGCGGAGTGGAATTGCATGGAATGTGGAATGCAATGTAATGGAATGGAATGTGAAATTGAATGAAATGGAATGTGGAAAGAAATGCAATGGGATGTGGAATGGAATAGAATGGATCATGGAATGAAATGTGGAATGGAATAGAATGGAACATGGAACGGAATGTGGAATGGAAATTGGAATGGAATGTGGAATGGAATGGAATGGAATGTGGAATGGAATGGAATGGAATGTGGAAAGGAACGGAAAGGAATGTGGAATGGAATGTGGAATGGAATGTGGAATGAATGTGGAATGGAACGGAATGGAATGTGGAAAGAACGTGGAATGGAAAGGAATGCAATGTGAAATGGAATGTGGAATAGAATGGAATGGAACGTGGAATGGAACGTGGAAAGGAAATTTGAATGGAATGGAACGAAATGTGAAAGGAATGTTCAATGGAATGTGGAATGGAATGGAATGGAATGGACTGGAATGGAAAGGGGAATGGAATGAGGAATGGAATGTTTAATGGAACATGGAATGGAATGTAATGGAACGTGGAATGGAACGTGTAATGGTAGGTGGGATGGAACGTGGAATGGAATGAGGACAGGAATGGAAAGGAATGTGGAATGGAATGTGAAACGCAATGTGGAATTGAATGGAATGGAATGTGGAACAGAACGTGGAATTGAATGGAATGGAACATGGAATGGAACATGGATTGGAATGGAATGAAACGTGGAACGGAACGTGGGATGGAATGAGGAATGGAATGTGGAATGCAATGGGACATGGAATGGAAAGGAATGTGGAATGGAAAGTGGAAAGGAATGTGGAATAGAATGGAATGGAATGTGGAATGGAATGTAGTGGGTTGTGGATTGCAATTTGGAATGGAATTCAATGGAATGTGGAATGGAATGAGGAATGGAATGTGGAAAGGAATGTGGAATGTAACGGAATGGAATGTGCAATGGAATGTGGAATGGATTGCGGAATGGAATGGAATGGAATTGGAATGTGATGTGGAATTGAATGTGGAATGGACGGAATGTAATGTGGATTGGAATGTGGAATGGAATGTAGCATGGAACGTGAAATGAAAATGAATTGACTGTGGAACTGAACGTGGAGTGAAGTGGAATGGGACGTGGAATGGAAAGTGAATGGAAAAGAATGGAACGGTAAATGGAAAGTGGAATGGAATGTGGAAAGGAACGGAATGGAATGTGGAATTGAATGTGTAATGGAATGTTCAATGGAATGTGGAATGGAATGGAACTGAATGTGGAATGGAATGGAATGGAATGTGGAATGGAATGGAATAGAAAGTGGAATGCAATATCGAATGCAATGTGGAATGGAATAGAATGCAACGTAGAATGTAATGGAATGCAATATGGAATTGCAGGGAATAATATGGAATGTGGAATGGAATGGAATGGAACGGGGAATGGAATGTGGAATGGAATCTGGAATGGAAAGTGGAATGGAAAGGAATTTAAAGCAAAGTGGAATGGAATGTGGAATGCAATTAAATGGAATGTGGAATTGAATGGGATAGAATGTGGAACGGACTGGAATGGAAAGGAATGCAATGTGGATTAGAATGGAATGGAATGTGGAATGAAATGTGAAATTGAATGTATAATGGAATGTGGAATGGAATGAAATGGATCATGGAATGGAATGAAAGTGAACGTGGAATGGAAAGGAATGGGAAGTGGAATGGAATGTGGAACGGAACGTGGAATGGAATGTGCAATGGAATCCTTAATGGATCGCGGAATGGAATGGAATGGAACGTGTAATGGAATGTGAATTGGAATGTGGAATATAACATGGAATGGAGCACGGAATGTAATGGAATGCAACGTGGAATTGAACTTGGAGAGGAACATGGACAGGAACGTGGAATGTAACGTGGAATGGAAAGGAATGGAATGTGGTTTGGAATGGAATGGAAAGTGGAATAGAATGGAATGCAATGGAATATGTAATAGAATGTGGAATGCAATGGAATGGAAAGTGGAATGGAATGCAATGGAACGTGGAATGGAATGGAATGGAATGTGGAACCGAATGGAACATAGAATGGAAAGCTATGGAATGTGGAATGGAATGGAATGGAATGTTTAATGGAATAGAATGGAATGGAATGGAAAGTGAAATGGAATGAGAAAGGAATGTGAAATGGAATGTGGAATGGAATGTCGAATGGAAAGTGGAATGGAATGGAATGAAATGGAACTTGGAATGAAATGGAATGGATCCTGGACTGCAATGTGGAATGCATCGTGTAAGGGAACGTGTAATGTAATGAAACGTAGAATGGAATGGAATGGAATGTGGAATGGAATGTGAAATGGAATGTGGAATGGAATGCTGAATGGATTGTGGAATATAATGGAATGGAATGGAATATGGAATGGAAGGAATTTGAATGTGGAATGGAACGTGGAAAGGAATGTGGAATGGAACGTGGAATGGAACGTGGAATGGAACGTGGAATGTAATGGAATGGAAGATGGAATGGAATGTGGAATGGAATGGAATTGAACTTGGAATGGAATGTGGGATGGAATGGAATGGAATGTGGAATGGAATGTAGAATTGAATGTGGAATGGAAAGTGGAATGGATTGGAATGGAATGTGGTATGGAATGGAATAGAATCTGGAATGGAATGTGCAATGGAATGTGGAACAGAATCTGGAATGGCAAGTGGAATTGAACGTCGAATGGAATGGAATGGAACGTGTAATGGAATGTAAAATGGAACGGAATGGAATGAGGAATGGAATGTGGAATGGAATGCAGAATATAATGGAATCAAATGTGAAATGCATTGTGGAATAGAATGGAATGGAATGTGGAAAGGAATGTGGAATGGAATGTTGAATGGAATGATTAATGGAATGTGGAATGGAATGGAATGGAATGTGGAATGGATTGTGGAATGGAATGTGCAATGGAATGTGGAATGGAACGCAAGTAATGTTTAATGGAATGTGGAATGGAATGTGGAAGGAAACTAGAACGGAATGGAATGGAATGTGGAATAGAACGTGGAATGGAAAAGAATGGTAAGTGGAAAGGAACGTGGAATGGAACGGGGAATGCAAGGTAGAATGGAACGTGGAATGGAATGGAATGGAATGTGTAATGGAATGGAATGCAATGTGGAATGATATGTGGAACGGAATGTGGAACGGAATGTGTATTGGAACGGAATGGAATGTGGAGTATAATGTGGAGTAGAGAGTGGAATCGAAAGTGGAATGGAACGGATTTGAAAGTGGAATGGGATATGTAATGGAATTGTGGAATGGAACATGAAATGGAAAGGAATGGAATGCGGAGCGGAACGTGGAATGGAATATAATGGAAGATGGAATGGATCATGGAATGGAACGTGGAATGGAATGGAATGGAACGTGGAATGGAATGTAGAATGGAATGTGGAAAGAATTGGAATGTGGAAAAGAATGGAATGGAATGTGGAATGGAATGGAATGGAATGGAATGTGGAATGGAATGGAACTGAATGTGGAATGGAATGGAAAGGAATGTGTAAAGGAATGTGGAATGGAATGGGAAATGTAAGCTGGAAAGAAATCTGGAATGGGAAAAAATGGAACATAGAATGGATTGAATGGAACGTGGAATGGAACGTGGAATGGAACGTGGAATGGAATTTAGGATGGAATGGAACAGAATGTGGAATGGAATGGAATGTGGAAAGGAATATGGAATGGATTATGGAATGGAATGGAATGGAATGTGTAATTTAATGGGGAATGGAATGCAGTGGAATGAGGAATGGAATGTGGAATGGAATGTTGAATGGAACGGAATGGATTGTGGAAAGCAACGTGGCATGTATAGTGGAATGCAATGGATTGGAATGTGGAAAGGAATTTGGAATGGAATGGAACATGGAATGGAGAGTTTCGTGGAACGTGCTTTGGAACGTGGGATGGAATGTGGAATGGAATGGAATGGAATTGAATGTGGAATGGAATGGGATGGAATGTGTAATGGAATGTGAAATTGAATCTGAAATGGAATGTTGAATGGAATGCAATGGAATGTGGAATGGAAAGTGGAAGGGAACATGGAATGGAGTGGAATGGAATTTGGAATACAATGTGGAATAGAATGTGGAAAGGAATGTGGAATTGAATGGAATGGAATCGAATGTGAAAAGGAATCTGGAAGATTCTATGGAATGGGATGTGTAAAGGAATTGAATGGAAAGAGGATTGGAATGGATTTTAATATGGAAAGGAATGTGGCAGGTAATGCAATGGAATGTGGAAAGGAACGGAATGGAATGGCCAGTAGGATGTGGAATGGAATGTAGAAAGGAATGGAACGGAATGTGGAATGGAATGTGGAATGGAGTGTGGAATGGAACATGGAATGGAACGGAATGGATTGTGGAATGCAATGTGGAATGGAATGGAATGCAATGTGGAATGGAACGTGGAATGGAATCTGGAATGCAATGTGGAATGGCAAGTGGAATGGATTGGAATGGAACGTTAAATGGCATGGAATGTAAAGCGGAATGGAACGTGGAATGGAATGGAATGGGACATGGAATGCAACGTGGAACGGAACGTCAAACGGAATGGAATGGAACGTGGAATGGAATTTGGAATGAAATGTGGAAAATTTGTAATGTGGAAGGAAATGGAATGGAATGTGGAATGGAAGGGAATGAAAAGTGAAATGGAATGTGGATTGGAATATGGAACGGAATGGAATGGAACGTGGAATAGAATGGAATGGAACGTGGAATGAAATGTGGAATGGAACGTGGAATGAAATGTGGAATGGAACATGGAATGGAAAGTCGGTTGGAATGGAATGCAACGTTGAATGAAATGGAATGGAATGTGGAATGGAATGTGGAATGGAATCGAAAGGAAAGTGGAATGGAATGTGGAATGGAATGTGGAATGGAATGTGGAATGGAATGTGCAGTGGAATGGAAAGGAATGTTGAATGGACGGTGGTATGGAGTCTATTGAAATGTGGAATGGAATGTGGAATGGAATGTTGAATGGAATGTGGAAGAGAATGTAATGGAATGGAATTTATTGTGGAATGGAATGTAGAATGGAATGTGGAATGGAAAATGTAATGGAACGGAATGGAATGTGGAATGCAATGTGGAATGAAATGTGGAATGGGACATGAAATGCAATGGAATGGAATGTGGAATGGAACTTGTAATGGTATGGAATAGAACACGCAATGGAATGTGGAATGGAACGTGGAAAGGAACATGGAATGGAATGTGGAATGGAACACTGAAGGGAATGTGAAATGGAATGAAGAATGAAAGGTTGAATGGTACTTGGAAGGGAATGTGTAATGGAATGTTGAATGCAACGTGGAATGGAATGGAATGGAAGGTGGAATGGAACGTGCAACAGAATGGAATGCAATGTGGAATGGAATGGGGAATGGAATGTGGAATGGAACGTGGAATGGAATGGAATGAAAAGTGGAATGCAATGGGATGGAATATGGAATGGAGTGGAATGGAATGTGGAATGGAATGGAATGGAATGTGGAATGGAATGGAATGGAATGTGGAATGGAATGGAATGGAATATGTAATGGAATGGAATGCAATGTGGAATGATATGTGGAACGGAATGTGGAACGGAATGTGTATTGGAACGGAATGGAATGTGGAGTATAATGTGGAGTAGAGAGTGGAATCGAAAGTGGAATGGAACGGATTTGAAAGTGGAATGGAATATGTAATGGAATTGTGGAATGGAACATGAAATGGAAAGGCATGGAATGCGGAGCGGAACGTGGAATGGAATATAATGGAAGATGGAATGGATCGTGGAATGGAACGAGGAATGGAATGGAATGGAACGTGGAATGGAATGTAGAATGGAATGTGGAAAGAATTGGAATGTGGAAAAGAATGGAATGGAATGTGGAATGGAATGGAATGGAATGGAATGTGGAATGGAATGGAACTGAATGTGGAATGGAATGGAAAGGAATGTGTAAAGGAATGTGGAATGGAATGGGAAATGTAAGCTGGAAAGAAATCTGGAATGGGAAAAAATGGAACATAGAATGGATTGAATGGAACGTGGAATGGAACGTGGAATGGAACGTGGAATGGAATTTAGGATGGAATGGAACAGAATGTGGAATGGAATGGAATGTGGAATGGAATGTGGAATGGAATATGGAATGGGTTATGGAATGGAATGGAATGGAATGTGGAATTTAATGGGGAATGGAATGCAGTGGAATGAGGAATGGAATGTGGAATGCAATGTTGAATGGAACGGAATGGATTGTGGAAAGCAACGTGGCATGTATAGTGGAATGCAATGGATTGGAATGTGGAAAGGAATATGGAATGGAATGGAACATGGAATGGAGAGTTTAGTGGAACGTGCTTTGGAACGTGGGATGGAATGTGGAATGGAATGGAATGGAATTGAATGTGGAATGGAATGGGATGGAATGTGTAATGGAATGTGAAATTGAATCTGAAATGGAATGTTGAATGGAATGCAATGGAATGTGGAATGGAAAGTGGAAGGGAACATGGAATGGAGTGGAATGGAATTTGGAATACAATGTGGAATAGAATGTGGAAAGGAATGTGGAATTGAATGGAATGGAATCGAATGTGAAAAGGAATCTGGAAGATTCTATGGAATGGGATGTGTAAAGGAATTGAATGGAAAGAGGATTGGAATGGATTTTAATATGGAAAGGAATGTGGCAGGTAATGCAATGGAATGTGGAAAGGAACGGAATGGAATGGCCAGTAGGATGTGGAATGGAATGTAGAAAGGAATGGAACGGAATGTGGAATGGAATGTGGAATGGAGTGTGGAATGGAACATGGAATGGAACGGAATGGATAGTGGAATGCAATGTGGAATGGAATGGAATGCAATGTGGAATGGAACGTGGAATGGAATCTGGAATGCAATGTGGAATGGCAAGTGGAATGGATTGGAATGGAACGTTAAATGGCATGGAATGTAAAGCGGAATGGAACATAGAATGGAATGGAATGGGACATGGAATGCAACGTGGAACGGAACGTCAAACGGAATGGAATGGAACGTGGAATGGAATTTGGAATGAAATGTGGAAAATTTGTAATGTGGAAGGAAATGGAATGGAATGTGGAATGGAAGGGAATGAAAAGTGAAATGGAATGTGGATTGGAATATGGAACGGAATGGAATGGAACGTGGAATAGAATGGAATGGAACGTGGAATGAAATGTGGAATGGAACATGGAATGGAAAGTCGGTTGGAATGGAATGCAACGTTGAATGAAATGGAATGGAATGTGGAATGGAATGTGGAATGGAATTGAAAGGAAAGTGGAATGGAATGTGGAATGGAATGTGGAATGGAATGTGGAATGGAATGTGCAGTGGAATGGAAAGGAATGTTGAATGGACGGTGGTATGGAGTCTATTGAAATGTGGAATGGAATGTGGAATGGAATGTTGAATGGAATGTGGAAGAGAAAGTAATGGAATGGAATTTATTGTGGAATGGAATGTAGAATGGAATGTGGAATGGAAAATGTAATGGAACGGAATGGAATGTGGAATGCAATGTGGAATGAAATGTGGAATGAATGGGACATGAAATGCAATGGAATGGAATGTGGAATGGAACTTGTAATGGTATGGAATAGAACGCGCAATGGAATGTGGAATGGAACGTGGAAAGGAACATGGAATGGAATGTGGAATGGAACACTGAAGGGAATGTGCAATGGAATGAGGAATGAAAGGTTGAATGGTACTTGGAAGAGAATGTGTAATGGAATGTTGAATGCAACGTGGAATGGAATGGAATGGAAGTTGGAATGGAACGTGCAACTGAATGGAATGCAATGTGGAATGGAATGGGGAATGGAATGTGGAATGGAACGTGGAATGGAATGGAATGAAAAGTGGAATGCAATGGGATGGAATATGTAATGGAGTGGAATGGAATGTGGAATGGAATGGAATGGAATGTGGAATGGAATGGAATGGAATGTGTAATGGAATGGAAGGGAACGTGGAATAGAATGTGGAATGGAATGTGGAAAATAATGGAATGGAATGTGGAATGGAATGGCATGGAATGTGGAATAGAAGGGAATGGAATGGAATGCAGAATGGAATGGAATGGAATGTGCAATGGAATGGAATGGAATGTGCAATGAAATGGAATGGAATGGAATGAGGAACAGAATGGAATGGAATGTGGAATGGAATTGAATAGAATGTGGAATGGAATGTGGAATGTAATTGAATGGAATGTGGAATGGAACATGGAATGGAACGTCGGTTGGAATGGAATGCAAGCTTGAATGGAATGGAATGGAATGTGCAATTTAATGGAATGGAATGGAAAGGAATGTGCAATTGAATGGAACGGAATGAGGAATGAAATTGATTGGAATTTGGAATGCAATGGAATGGAACTTGGAATGGAATGTGGAATGCATTGTGCAATGGATTGTGGAATGGAATGGAATGAAGTGTGTAATGGAATGGAATGGAATGTGTAATGGAATGGAATGGAATGGAAAGGAAAGAGAAATAGAATGTGGAATGGAATGAGAATTGGAATGTGGAATGGAATGTGGAACGGAATGTAAATGAACATTGAATGGAATGGAATGGAAAGTGGAAGGTAATGGAATGGAACGTGGAATGGACGGTGGAATGAACATGGAATGGAAAGTGCAATGGAATGTGGAATGGAATATGGAATGCAAAGTAATGTAATGTGGTATGAAATGTGAAATGGAATGGAATGGAATGTGGAAAAGAACGTGGAATTTAATGCAATGGAATGAGAACGGAATGTGGAATGGAAAGGAATATGGTGTGGAATGGATTGGAACGTAGCATGGAATGTGGAATGGAATGCGGAATGGTACGGAATGGAATGTGGTATGTAATGGATTGGAATGTGGAATGGAATGTGGAATGGAATGAGGAATGGAATGTGGAATGGAATGTGGAATGAAACGTGGAATGGAACGTGGAATTGAATGGAATGGAACATGGAATAAAATGTGGAATGGAATGGAAGGGAATGTGCAATGAAATGTGGAGTGTAATAGAAAGGAATGTGGAACGAAATGGAATGGAATATGGAAGGGAATGTGGAATGGAAGGGAATGGAATGTGGAATGGAATGTGCAATGGAAAGTGGAATGGAAAGTTCAATGGAATGGAATGGAATGTGGAATCAAACATGGAACGAAATCGAATGGAGAGTGGAATGGAAAGTGGAATGGAATGTGGAACGGATTGTTGAATGGAATGGAATGGAATGTGGAATGGAATGTGGAACAGAGTGTGGAAAGGAGTGGAATGGAATGTGGAATGTAATTCAATGGAATGTGGAATAAAGTGGAATGGAATGTGGAAAAGAATGGAATGGAATGAAATGTGGAATAGAATGGAATGCAATGGAATGGAATACGGAATGTAATGGAATGGAATGTGGAAAGCAATATAATGGAATGGAATGTGAAATTGAATGGAATGGAATGTGGAATGGACAGGAATGGAATGTGGAATTGAATGGAATGGAACGTAAAAGGTAATGTGGCATGATATTTGGGATGGAATGGAATGGAATGGAATGTGGAATGGAAAGTAATGGATTGTGGAATAGAATGGAATGGAATGGAATGCAATGGATTGTGGAATAGAATGGAATGCAGTGGAATGAGAAATGGAAAGTGGAATGGAATGTGGAATGTAATGGAATGGAATGCTGAATGGAACAGAATGCAATGTGAAACGGAATGCAATGTGGAATGCAATGGAATGGAATGTGGATTGGAATGGAATGGAACGTGTAAGGGAATGGAATGGAATGGAATGGAAAGTGAATTGGAATTTGGAATGGAAAGTGAAATGGAATTTGGAATGGAATGCAGAATGGAACGTGAAATGGAGTGGAAGTGAACATAGAATTGAACGTGAAATGGAATGTAATGAGTCATCGAATGGAAAGTGGAATGGAAAGTGGAATGTAATAGAATGCAACGTGAAATTGAATGTGGAATTGAACGTGGAAAGGAATGGAATGGAATGTGGAATGGAATGGAATAGGGAATTGAAAGGAATGGAATGTGAAATGGAATGTGGAATGGGATGTGAAATGGAAACAGGAATTGAATGTGGAATGGAATGGATGTAACGTGGAATGAAATGGAATGGAACGAGGAATGGAAAGTGGAATGGAACGTGGACAGCAACGTGGAATTGAAGGTGGAATGGAATGAAATGCAATGTGGAATGGAGAGGAATGCAATGTGGAATCATATGTGGAATGGAATGGAATGGAATATGGAACGGAATGAGAAATGCAATGTGGAATGGAATGGAATGGAATGTGGAATGGAACGGAATGCAGCGTGGAATTGAATGGAATGGAAGGGAATTCGAAATGGAATGTGGAATGGAACGTGAAATGGCATGAAATGGAATGTAGAATGGAATAGAATGGAACGTGGAATGGAATGGAATGGAACATGGAATGGAAGGTGGAATGGAACGTGGAATGGAGTGTGGAATGGACTGTGGAATGGAAAGGAATGCAATGTGGAATGGAATGTGGAATGGAATTTAAAGGAAAGTTCAAAGGAATATGGAAGAGAATGTGGAAGGGAATGTGGAATGGAACGCAATAGAATGTGGAATTGAATGTGAAATGGAAAGTGGAAAGGAATGGAATGGAAAGTGGAATGGAACGTGGAATGGAAAGTGGAATGTGGAATGAAATGTGGAATGCAATGGAAAGGAATGTGGAATGGAATGTGGAATGGAAAGCAATGGAATGTGGAATGGAATGTGGAATTGAATATGGAATTGAACGGAATGGAATGTGGAATGGGAAGTGGAATGAAATGCGGAATGGAACCTGGAATGTAATGGAATGGAAAGTGTAATGGAATATGGAATGGAATGTAATAGAAAGTGGAATGGAAAGGAATGGAATGTGGAATGGAATGGAATAGAATGTGGAATGGAATGTCGAATGGAATGTGGAATCGAAAGTGGAATGGAATGTGGAATTGAATGGAATGGAATGTGGAATGGGATGAAATGGAATGTGGAAAGGATTCTGGAATGGAATGCAATGGAATGTGGAATGGAACTGAATGGTATGTGGAATGGAATGTGGAAAGGAGTGTGGAAGGGAATGTGGAACGGAAGAGAATGGAATGTGCAATGGAATGTGGAATCAAAAGTGGAATGGAATGGAATGGATTGTGGAATGGAATGGTATGGAATGTGGAATCAAAGGAATGGAATGTGGAATGGAACATAGAATGGAACGTGGAATGGAATGTGTAATGCAACGCGGAATAGAATGGAATGGAAAATGGAATGGAATGTGGGAAGGAATGTAATAGACTGTGGAATGGAATGTGGAATGCAATGGAATGGAATGAGGTAGGCAATGTGGAATGGAATGTGGAATGGAATGGAAGGAATGCGGAATGGAATGTGAAATGGAATGGAATTGAATGTCAAATGGAATGAGGTAAGGAATCTGAAATGGAAAGTGGAATGGAATGTGGAATGTATCATGGAATGGAAGGTGGAATAGAATGAAATGCAACGTGCAACGGAATGCGGAATGGAATTGAATGGAATGCGGAATAGAATGTTTAATGGAATGCGGAATGGAATGGAGTGGAATGTGGAATGTAATGTGGAATGGAATGCGGAATGGAACGGAATGGAATGTAGAATGGCGTGGGGAATGAAATGAAATGGAATGTGGAATGGAATGGAATGGAATGTGGAATGGAATGTTGAATGGAAAGGAATGTAATATGGAATGGAATTTGGAAACGAATGTGGAATGGGATGCAATGGAATGTGGAATGGAACGTGGATTGGAACGGATTGGAAAGTGGAATTGAACGTGGATTATAAACTGGAACGGAATGGAAAGGAATGTGGAATGTAATGGAATGGGATGTTGAATGTAATATAATGGAATATGGAACAGAATGGAGTGGAATGGAATGTAGAATGGAATGTGGAATGGAATGTGGAATGGAATGGAACAGAATGTGGAATGGAATGGAATGGAGTGGAATGTGGATTGGAATGTGGAAAGGAATGGAATTGTATGTAGAATGAAATGGAATGGAATGTGGAATGGAATGTACAACTGAATGAGGAATGGAACGTGTAATGGAACGTGGAATGGTATGGAATGGAGTGTGGAATGGAGGGTGGAATGGAATAGATTGGAATGTTTAAAAGGAATGGAATGGAATGTGGACTGGAATGCGGACTGCAATGGAATGCAGTCTGGAATGTAATGGAATGGAATGTGGAATGTAATTTTTAATGGAATGTGGCATGAAATATGGAGTGGAACGTGGAATGGAAAGTGGAATGGAATGGAATGGATCGTGGAATGGAACATGGAACGGAACGTGGAATGGAAGGTGGAATGGAGCGTGGAATGGAATCGAAAGGAACGTGGAATGGAATGTGGAACGGAATGTGGAATGGAATGGAATGGAATGTGTAATGAAATAGATTGGAATGTGGAATGGAATGTGGAATGGAACAGACTAGAAAGTCGAATGGAATGTGGAATGAAATGAAACGGAATGTGGAATGGAATGGAATGGAATGTGTAATGGAATGGAATGGAATGGAATGTTTAATGGAATGGAATGTGGAACGAAATGTGGAACGTAATGGAATGGAATGTGCAATGGAATGAGGAATGAAAAGTGGAGTGGCACGTGGAATGGAACGGAGTGCAATGTGGAATCGAATGTGGAATGGATTGTGAAATGGAACATGGAAGGAATGCAGTGTGGAATGGAACGTAGATTGGAATGGAATGGAACGTGGAATAGAACGTGGAATGGAATGTGGAATGGAAAGTGGAATGGAATGGAATGGAATGTGGAATGGACAGTGTAATGGAATGGAATGGAACGTGGAATGGATTGTGGAATGGAACATGGAATGGAATGTGGAATGCAAGGTGGAATGGAATGTGCAATGGAATGTGAAATGGAACTTAGAAAGGAATGGAATGGAAAGTGAAATGGTACGTGGAATGGAATGGAAAGGAACGTGCAATGCAATGTGGAATGTAATGTGAAATGGAACGTGGAATTGAATGGAATGGAATATGGAATGGAATGTAGAATGGAATGTGGGATTTAATGCGGAAGAGAATGTGGAATGGAATTGAATGGAATGGAATGGAATGTTGATTGGAATGTGGAAATGAATGTGGAATGGAATGTGGAATGGAACGGAATTAAATGTGGAATGGAATGTGGAATGGAATGTAGAATGGAACGTGGAATGCAATGGAATGGAAAGTGAAATGGGATGGACTGGAATGTGGAATGGAACCTGGAATGGAATGTGGAAGGGAATTTGGAATGGAACATGGAATGGAATGTGGAATGGAATGGAATGCAATGTGTAACGGAATGGAATGGAATGTGGAATGGAGTGTGGAATGGAATGTGAACGGAATGGAATGGAATTTGGAATGGAGAGCAATGGAATGTTGATTGGAAGGTGGAAGGGAATATGCAATGTAAAGAGGAATGGAAAGGAATGGAATGCGGAATGGAATGCAGTGGAATGTGGAATGGAATGGAATGGAATGTGGAATGTAATTTGGAATGGAATGCAAAGGAATGTGGAATAGAATGTGTAATGGAATGGAATGGAATGCGAAATGGAATGGAATGCAATGCGAAATGGAACGTGGAATGGAAAGTTGAATGGAACGTGGAATGGAACTTGGAATGGAATGTGGAATGGAATGGAAAAGAATGAGAGTGGAATGGATTGTAATGTGGAATATAATGTGGTATGGAATGGAATGGAATGTTGAATGGAATAGAATAGAATGGTAAGGAATGTGGAAAGGAATGGAAAGGAATGTGGAATGGAACGTGGAGTGGAATGGAATGGAACGTGGAATGGAATGCGTAATGGAATGAGGAAAGGAACGTTGAATGGAACGTGGAATGGAATGGAATGGAATGTGGAATGGAATGTGGAATGGGAAGTGGAATAGAATGTGGAATATAATTTGGAATGGAAAGGAATGGAATGTGGAATGGAAAGGAATGGAATGTGGAATGGAATGCGATGGAATTTGGAATGGAATGTGGAATAGAATGGAATGGAAGGCGGAATAGAATGTCAAATGGAATGGATAGGAATCCGGAAAGGAATGCAATGGAATGGCATGGAATGTGGAATGGAACGTGGAGTGGAAACTGGAATGGAATGTGGAATGGAACGTGGAATGGAATGGAATGGAATGTCCAATGGAATATGGAATGGAATGTGGAATACAACGTGGAATGGAATTTGGAAATGAACGTGTAAGGGATGGCAGAATTGATGGAATGGAACGTCCAATGGAATGTGGAGTATAATGGAATGGAATGTGGAATGGAATGGAACGGAATGTGGAATGGAAAGGAATTGAACGAGGAATGGAACATGGAATGGAACGTGGAATTGAACGTGGAATGGAATGGAATGGAATGGAATGTGGGATAGAATGGAACGGAATGAGGAATGGAATGGAATGGAGTGGAATGTGGAATGGAATGGAATGGAATGGAATGCGATATGCAATGGAATGTAATGTGGAATGGAATGGAATGGAATGGAATGGAAAGGAATGGAAAAAGGCATGGAATGGAATCAAATCTAAAGAAATTTGGAATAGAATGGTACGGAATGTGGAATGGAATGGAATGTAATGTGGAATGGTATGTGGAATAGAATGTGGAATGGAAAGTGCAAAGGAAAGTGGAATGTAATTTAATGGAATGCGGAATGGAAAGTGGAATTGAATCAAATGGAACGTGGAATGGAAAGGAGAATGCAGTGGAGTGGAATGTGGAATTGAACGTGGAATGGAACATGGAATGGAAAGGGAAATGGAATGTGGAATTGAAGGTGGAATGGAATGGAATGGAAAGTGGAATTGGATGTGAAATGTATTGTAAAGGAATGGAATGGATAGTGGAATGGAATTTGGAATGGACTGTGGAATGGAACGTGGAATGCAACGGAATGGAATGTGGAATGGAATGTGGAATGGAATGTGCAAATCAAAGTGGAATGGAATGGAATGGATTGTAGAATGGAACGTGGAATTTAATGGAATGGAATGTGGAATGGAGCTTGAAATGGAACGTGGAATGGAGCTTGGAATGGAACGTGGAATGGAACGAGCAATGTAACGAGGAATGTAATGTGGAATGGAATGTGGAATGGAACGGAAAGGAATGGGGAATGTAATGTGCAATGGAATGTGGAATGGAATGTGGAATATAATGGAATGGAACATGGAATGGAACATGGAATGGAACGGAATGGAACATGGAATGGAACAAGGAAAGGAAGGTGGAATGGAAAGGGCAATGGAATGTGGAAAGGAACGTGGAATGTAATGCAATGGAAAGTGGAATGGAACTTGGATTGGATTGGAATGGATTGTGGAAAGGAATCTGGTATGGTGTGTGTAATGGAACCTGGAATGGAACGTGGAATTGAACGTTGAATGGAACGGAATGGAATGTGGAATGGAATGGAATGGAATGGGATGTGGAATAAAATGTGGAATGGAATGTGTAATGGAATGGAATGGAATGTGGAATGAATGGAATGGAATGTGGAATGGGATATGAAATGGAAGGAATGCAATGTGGAATGGAAAGTCGAATGGAACGGAATGCAATGTGGAATGGTATGGAATGTGCAATGGAATGGAAGGGAATGTGGAATGGAATGTAATGGAATGTGGAATGGAATGTGGAATGGAGCGTGGAATGGAAGGGAATGGAACGTAGAATGGAATGTGGAATGAAATGTGGAATGGAAAGAAATGGAATTTGGAATAGAATGTGGATTGGAATAGAATGAAATCCGGAATGGAATGGAATGGAATGGTGTGGAATATGGAATGGAATGGAATGGAACGTGGAATGGAACATGAAATGGAATGTGGAATGGAAAGGAATGGAATGGAATATGGAAAGGAATGGAATGGAATGTGTAATGGAATGTGTAATGGAAAGTGGAATGGAATGGAATGGAAAGGAATTGAAAGGAATGTGGAATGAAATGCAATGGAATGTGGAATGGAAAGGAATGGAATGCGGAATGGAATGGAATTTTATGGAATGTGAAATGGAACGTAATGTAATGGAATGGAAAGTGGAATGGAAAGTAATGGAATGCAATGGAATGTCAAAAGGAATACAATGGAATGGAAGGGAATGCGGAAATGAGTCGATTGGGAAGGGGAATGTAACGGAATGTAATGTGGAGTGCAATGGAATGGAATGGAATGGAAGGTGGAATGGAATATGAAATGAAATGAGGAATGGAACGTGGAATGGAGTGAAATGGATCTCAGAATGGAGTGGAATGGAACGTGGAATGGAATGTAATGGAACGTTGAAAGGAACGTGGAATCGAACATGGAAAGGAAAGTGGAATGGATAGTATAACGGAATGTAATGGAATGTGGAATTGAATGTAATGGAATGTGGAAAGGAATGGAATGAAATGTGAAATGGAAAGGAATGGATTATGGAATGTAACGTGGAATGGATTGAAATGGAAAGTGGAATGGAATGCCTAATGGAAAGTGGAATGCAACGTGGAATGGAATGGAATGGAATGGAACTTGGGATGGTATGTGGAAAGGAATGTGGAATGCAATGGAATAGAAGGTGGAATGGAATGGAATGGATGGTGGAATGGAATGTAAAGTAATGGAATGGAAAGTGGAAAGGAATGCAAAGAAAGGGAAAGGAATGTGGAATGGAAAGTGGAATGGAATGGAATGGAGTTGAATGGAATGGAATTGAATGTGTAATGGAATGTAGAATGGAATCTGGAATGGAATGTGGAATGGAAGGGAATGGAATGGAAAGGAATGTGTATTGGAATGGAAAGCAATGTGTAGTGGAATGGAATGGAATGTGGAATTGAATGGAATATAAAGGAATGGAATGTGGAATGGAAAGTGGAATTGAATGCAATGGAATAGAAAAGAATATTGGATGGAAATTGGAATGCAATGGAATGGAATGTGGAATGGAATGCAATGTAATGTGGAATGCATTGGAATGTAATGGAATGTGGATTTCAATGGAAGGAAATCTAATGGAATGGGCAATGGAATGGAATGAAGAATGGAATGGAATGTGGAATCGAAGGGAATGCAATTTAATGAAATGTGGAATGGAATGGAAAGGGATATGGAATGGAATGTGGAATGGAATGGAATGGAATGTGAAATGGAAGGTGGAAAGTAATAAAATGGAAGGTGGAATGGATTGGAAGGTTATGTGTAATAGAATGAGGAATGGAATGGAATAGAAAGGAATGGAATGTGGAATGTAATGGAATGCAATATGGAATGGAACGTGGAATGGAATGGAATGTGGAATGGCATGTGGAATGGAATGTGGAAAGTAATGGAATGTTAAATGAAATGGATTAGAATGTGGAATGGAATTGAATGGAATGTGTGATGGAATGAATGGAATGTGGAATGGAATGTGGAACGGAATGGAATGGAATGTGGAACGGAATGGAATGGAATGTGGAACGGAATGGAATGGAATGTGGAACGGAATGGAATGGAATGAGGAAGGGAATGGAATGTAATGTAATGTGGACTGGAATTGAATGGAATGCAATGGAATGTGGAATCTAATGGAATGGAATGTGGAATGGAATTTAGAATGGAATGTGGAATGGAGTGGAATGTGGAAAGGAATTGAATGGAGTGTAGAACGTAATGGACAGGAATGTGGAATGGATTGGATTTGAATCTGGAATAGAATGGAATGGAATGGACTGTGAACAGGAATTTAATGTAATGGGAAGGAATGTGGAATGGAATGTGGAATGGATTGTGGAATAGAATGGAAAGGAATGTTGAATGAATTTGATTGAAATGTGGAATGGAATGGAATGGAATGTGGAGTGGATGGGAATGGAATGGAATGTGGACTGGATGGGAATGTAATGGAATATGGATTGCAATGGAAATAAATGGAGTGGAATGTGGAATTGAATGGAATGGAATGTGGAATGGAATGGAATGGAATGGAATTTAAAATGGAATGGAAAGAAATGTGGAATGGAAGGGAATGCAATGTAATGGAAAGTGGAATGGAAGGCAATGGAATATATTTGAATGTGGAAAGGAATGGAATGGAATATGGAATGGAATGTGGAATGAAATGGAATGGAATTTGGAATGGAATATGGAAAGTAATGGAATGGATAGTGAAATGGAACGGATTGAAATGTGTAAAGGAATGAGGAATGGAATGGAATAGAATGGAATGGAATGTGGAATGTCGAATGGAATGTGGAATGTGCAATGGAATGAAATGTGGAATGGAATGTGGAAAGGAAGTGAATGCAATATGGAATGGAAAGTGGAATGGAATGCAATGGAATGATGAATGGAATGTCGAATGGAAGGTGAAATGTCATGGAACGGAATGTGGAATGGAATATGGAATGGACTGGAATGCAATGTGGAAGGGAAGGGAATGGAATGTGGAACGGAGTGGAATGGAATGGGATGCGGAATGAAATGGAATGGAATGAAATGAAATGTGGAATGCAATGTGGAATGGAATGGAATGAAATGGAATGTGGAATGGAATGGAATGGAATGCAACACGGAGTGGAATTTGGAATGGAAATTGGAATGGCATGTGGTATGGAATGGAATGTGGAATGGAAACGAATGGAATGTAAGGAAAGTGGAATGGAAGGGAGTGGAATGTAGAATGGAAGGGAACGGAATGTGGAATGGAATGGAATTTAACATGGAATGAAATGGAATGCAATGGAATGTGGAATGGAACGGAATGGAATACGGAATGGAATATGGAATGGATTTTAATGCAATCGAAGTTGGAATGGAATGGAAAGGAATGTTGGATGGAAGGGAATGAAATGAAATGTGGACTAGAATGGAATGGAATGTGGAAAGAATGGGAATGGAATTGACTGGTATGTGGAATGGAAGAGAATTGAATGGGGAATGGATTGTGGAATGGAATGGAATGGAATGTGGAATGGAAGGCATTGGAATGTGGAATGGAATGGAATGGAATGTGGAACGGAATGGAATTTAATGTGGAATGGAATGGAATGTGGAATTGAATTTAATTGAATGTGGAATGGAATATGAAATAGTTTGGAGTGGAATGGAAGGTGGAGTGGAATGGAAGTTGGAATGGAATGGAAATTAATGTGTAATGGAATGGAATGGAATTAAATGTGGAAAAGAATGGAATGGAATGTGGAATGGAAGGGAATGGATTGGAATTCAATGTTGAATGGAATGGAATGGAATGTGGAATGGAATGTGGAATGGATCTCGGAATGGAATGGATTGGAAGACAATGGAATGTCGAATGGAATGTGCAATGGTAGGTGGAATGGAATGTCTTGGAACTAAACGTAATGTGGAATGGAATGTGGAATGGAAGGTGAAAAGAAATAGAATGGAATGGAATGGAATACCGAAAGCAATGTATAATGGAATGTGGAAGAGAATTGAATTTAACGTGGAATGGAATGTGGAGTGGATTGGAATGGAATGTGGAATGGAATAGAATGGAAAGTGGAACGGAACGTGGAATGGAATGTAATGGAATGAGGAATGGAATGTGTAATGGAATGGAATGGAATGTGGCATGAAACGGAATGGAATGGAATGGAATGTTGAATGGAATGGAATGGAATGGAATGGAATGTGGAATGGAATGGATTGGAATGTGGAATGGAATGTGGAATTGAGTGGAATGGAATGTGGAAAGGAATGGAATGAAGTGTAGAATGCAATGGACAGGAATATGGAATGGAATGGAAAGGAATGTGGACTGGAGTGGAATGTAATGCAATGGAATGGGTAATGGAATTTGGAATGGAACATGGAATGGAATGTGGAATGGAATGTGGAATGGAATGGAATGTTTAATGAAATGGAAAGTAATGTGGAATGGAATAGAATGGAATGTGGAATGGATGGGAATGTAATGGAATGTGGATTGAAATGGAAAGAAATGTAATGGAATGTGGAATTGAATGGAATGGAATGTGGAATGGAAGGGAATGCAATATAATGGAATGTGGAATGGAAGGGAATGGAGTGTCTTGGAATGTGGAAGGGAATGGAATGGAATATGGAATGGAATGTATAAAGGAATGGAATGGAATTTGGAATGGAACGTGGAAAGTAATGGAATGGATAGTGTAATGGAACGGATTATAAAGTGTAATGGAATGAGAAATGCAATGGAATAGAATGGAGTGGAATGTGAAATGTGGAATGGAACGAAATGGGGAATGGAATGTGGAATGGAATTGAATGCAATAGGGAATGGTGTGGAGAGGAATGTGGAATAGAATGTGCAATGTACTGGAATGGAATGTGGAATGGAGTGTGGAATCTAATGGACAGGAATGTTGAATGGAAAGGAATGGAATCTGGAATAGAATTGAATGTGGACTGCAGGAGAACGGAATCGAATGGAATGTGGAATGGAATGGAATGGAATGTGGAATGGAATGGAATGGAATGTGTAATGGAATGTGGATTGGAATGTGGAATGGAATCTGGAAGGAAATGTGGAATGGAATGGGATGGAATGGAATGGAATGGAATGGAAAGTGGAAGGTAATGGAATGGAATGTGGAATTGAATTGAATTGAATGAGTGGAATGGTATGGAATGTGGAATGGGATGTGGAATGGAATGGAAAGAATGTGGAATGGAAAGTGGAATGGAATGGAATGGGATGCGTAATGGAATGTGGAATGCAATATAGTGTGGACAGGAACGGAATGGAATGGAACGGAATGTGGAATGGAATGCAATGGAATGTGGATTGGAATGGAATTGAAGGGAATGGAATGTGGAATCTGGAATGGAATGGAATCTACCATGGAATGTGGAAAGTGGAATGGAATGGAATGTGGAATTGAATGTGGAATGGAATTGAGTGCAATGTGGAGTGGTATGGAGTGGAATGTGGAATGGAATGTGGAATGTAGTGGAATGGAATGTAGAATGGAGTGTGGAATGTAATGCACAGGAATGTGGAAAGGAATGGAAAGGAATCTGGAACGGAATGGAATGGAACAGAATGTGTCCTGGAATGGAATGGAGTGGAATGGAATGTGGAATGGAATGTAGTGGAATGTGGAATGGAATGGAATGGAATTTGAAATTGAATGGAATTTAATGGAATAGAATGGAAAGTGGAATGGAATGTTGAATGGAATGGAATGGGATATGGAATGGAATGTGGAATGGAATACAATGGAATGCAATGTGGAAGGGAATTTGGTATGGAATCTGGAATGGAATGTGAAATGGAATGGAATGGAATGGATTTGAATGTGAAATGGAACGGAATTGAATGTGGAATGGAATGGAATGGAATGTGGAATGGATTGCAGTGAGGAATGGAATGGAATGGAATGGAATGGAATGTGAAATGGAATGTGGAAAGGAATGGAATGGAATGGAAGGGAATGGAATGGAATGGAATGTGGAAGTGAATATGGAATGGAATCTGGAATGAAATGAGGAAATGAATGGAATGGAATTGAATTTAATGTGGAATGGATTGGAATGGAACTTGTAATGGAATGGAATTTTAAGTGGAATGGAATGGAATGGAAAGAAATGTGGAATGGAATGGAATGGAATGGAATGGAACGGAATGGAAAGTGTAATTTAATGTGTAGTGGAATGGAATTGAATGGGATGTAATGTAGAATGGAATGGAATTGAATGGAATAGAATTTGGAATGCAATGTGGATGGAATGCAATGTGTAATGGAATGAGAAATGCATTGGAATGGAGTGGAATGTAATGGAATGTGGAATGGAATAGAATAGAATGGAATGGAATGTGGATTGGAAAGTGGAATGGAATAGAATGGAATGTGGTACGGATCATACGGAATGTGAAATGGATTGGAATGTAATTGAATGTAGATTGCAATGGAATGGAATCGAAAGGAATGTGGGAAGGAATCGAATGTGGAATACAATAAATGTAATGGAATGCAAAATAGAATGGAATAGCATGTGAAATGGAAGGGAATGTATTCGAATGAAAGTGGAATGAAATGGAATGGAACAAGGAGTTGAATGTGGAATGGAATGGAAAGGAAAGTGGAAAGGATCTTGGAAAGTAATGGAATGGAACGTGAAATGGAGTGGAAAGTAATGTCTGAAGGAAAGAGGAATGGAATGGTTTGGAATGTGGAATGGAATGAGGAATGGAATGGAATGGAATGTGGAATGGAATGTGGAAATGAATGGAATGTGGAATGGAAAGTTGAATACAATGTAATGTGGAATGGAATGTGGAATGGAATGGAAAGGAAAGTGAAATGGTATGGAGTGGAATGTGGAATGGAATGTGGAATGTAGTAGAATGGAATGGGGAATGGAATGGAATGGGAGGTGGAATGGAATTGAATGTGGAACAGAATGGAAGGGAAGGTGGAATGGAATCGGGAATGAAATGTGGAAAGGAACGGAATGGAATTGAATGTGGAATGGACTGGAATGGAATGTATAATGGAATGGAATGGAATGTGGAATGGAATGGAATGGATGGTGGAATGGAATGTAAAGTAATGGAATGGAAAGTGGAGAGGAATGCAAAGAAAGGGAAAGGAATGTGGAATGGAAAGTGGAATGGAATGGAATGGAGTTGAATGGAATGGAATTGAATGTGTAATGGAATGTAGAATGGAATCTGGAATGGAATGTGGAATGGAAGGGAATGGAATGGAAAGGAATGTGTATTGGAATGGAAAGCAATGTGTAATGGAATGGAATGGAATGGAATGTGGAATTGAATGGAATATAAAGGAATGGAATGTGGAATGGAAAGTGGAAATGAATGCAATGGAATAGAAAAGAATATTGGATGTAAATTGGAATGCAATGGAATGGAATGTGGAATGGAATGCAATGTAATGTGGAATGCATTGGAATGTAATGGAATGTGGATTTCAATGGAAGGAAATCTAATGGAATGGGCAATGGAATGGAATGAAGAATGGAATGGAATGTGGAATCGAAGGGAATGCAATTTAATGAAATGTGGAATGGAATGGAAAGGGATATGGAATGGAATGTGGAATGGAATGGAATGGAATGTGAAATGGAAGGTGGAAAGTAATAAAATGGAAGGTGGAATGGATTGGAAGGTTATGTGTAATAGAATGAGGAGTGGAATGGAATAGAAAGGAATGGAATGCGGAATGTAATGGAATGCAATATGGAATGGAACGTGGAATGGAATGGAATGTGGAATGGCATCTGGAAAGGAATGTGGAAAGTAATGGAATGTTCAATGAAATGAATTAGAATGTGGAATGGAATTGAATGGAATGTGTGATGGAATGAATGGAATGTGGAATGGAATGTGGAACGGAATGGAATGGAATGTGGAACGGAATGGAATGGAATGTGGAACGGAACAGAATGGAATGAGGAAGGGAATGGAATGTAATGTAATGTGGACTGGAATGGAATGGAATGGAATGGAATGTGGAATGTAATGGAATGGAATGTGGAATGGAATTTAGAATGGAATGTGGAATGGAGTGGAATGTGGAAAGGAATTGAATGGAGTGTAGAACGTAATGGACAGGAATGTGGAATGGATTGGATTTGAATCTGGAATAGAATGGAATGGAATGGACTGTGAACAGGAATTTAATGTAATGGGAAGGAATGTGGAATGGAATGTGGAATGGATTGTGGAATAGAATGGAAAGGAATGTTGAATGAATTTGATTGAAATGTGGAATGGAATGGAATGGAATGTGGAGTGGATGGGAATGGAATGGAATGTGGACTGGATGGGAATGTAATGGAATATGGATTGCAATGGAAATAAATGGAGTGGAATGTGGAATTGAATGGAATGGAATGTGGAATGGAATGGAATGGAATGGAATTTAAAATGGAATGGAAAGAAATGTGGAATGGAAGGGAATGCAATGTAATGGAAAGTGGAATGGAAGGCAATGGAATATATTTGAATGTGGAAAGGAATGGAATGGAATATGGAATGGAATGTGGAATGAAATGGAATGGAATTTGGAATGGAATATGGAAAGTAATGGAATGGATAGTGAAATGGAACGGATTGAAATGTGTAAAGGAATGAGGAATGGAATGGAATAGAATGGAATGGAATGTGGAATGTCGAATGGAATGTGGAATGTGCAATGGAATGAAATGTGGAATGGAATGTGGAAAGGAAGTGAATGCAATATGGAATGGAAAGTGGAATGGAATGCAATGGAATGTTGAATGGAATGTCGAATGGAAGGTGAAATGTCATGGAACGGAATGTGGAATGGAATGTGGAATGGACTGGAATGCAATGTGGAAGGGAAGGGAATGGAATGGAATATGGAACGGAGTGGAACGGAATGGGATGCGGAATGAAATGGAATGGAATGAAATGAAATGTGGAATGCAATGTGGAATGGAATGGTATGAAATGGAATGTGGAATGGAATGGAATGGAATGCAACACGGAGTGGAATTTGGAATGGAAATTGGAATGGCATGTGGTATGGAATGGAATGTGGAATGGAAACGAATGGAATGTAAGGAAAGTGGAATGGAATGGAATGGAAGGGAGTGGAATGTAGAATGGAAGGGAACGGAATGTGGAATGGAATGGAATTTAACATGGAATGAAATGGAATGCAATGGAATGTGGAATGGAATGGAATGGAATGCGGAATGGAATATGGAATGGATTTTAATGCAATCGAAGTTGGAATGGAATGGAAAGGAATGTTGGATGGAAGGGAATGAAATGAAATGTGGACTACAATGGAATGGAATGTGGAAAGAATGGGAATGGAATTGAATGGAATGTGGAATGGAAGAGAATTGAATGGGGAATGGATTGTGGAATGGAATGGAATGGAATGTGGAATGGAAGGCAATGGAATGTGGAATGGAATGGAATGGAATGTGGAACGGAATGGAATGGAATGTGGAATGGAATGGAATGTGGAATTGAATTTAATTGAATGTGGAATGGAATATGAAATAGTTTGGAGTGGAATGGAAGGTGGAATGGAATGGAAATTAATGTGGAATGGAATGGAATGGAATTAAATGTGGAAAAGAATGGAATGGAATGTGGAATGGAAGGGAATGGATTGGAATTCAATGTTGAATGGAATGGAATGGAATGTGGAATGGAATGTGGAATGGATCTCGGAATGGAATGGATTGGAAGACAATGGAATGTCGAATGGAATGTGCAATGGTAGGTGGAATAGAATGTCTTGGAACTAAACGTAATGTGGAATGGAATGTGGAATGGAAGGTGGAATGAAATAGAATGGAATGGAATGGAATACCGAAAGCAATGTATAATGGAACGTGGAAGAGAATTGAATTTAACGTGCAATGGAATGTGGATTGGATTGGAATGGAATGTGGAATGGAATAGAATGGAAAGTGGAATGGAACGTGGAATGGAATGTAATGGAATGAGGAATGGAATGTGTAATGGAATGGAATGGAATGTGGCATGAAACGGAATGGAATGGAATGGAATGTGGAATGGAATAAAATAGAATGGAATGTGGAATGGAAAGAGGAATGGAATGTGGAAAGCATTGGAATGGAAAGGAATGGAATGTCCAATGGTACGGAATAGAATGGAATGGAATGCGGAATATAATGGAATGTAATGTGAAATGGAATGGCAGGGAATGTGGGAAGGAATGTGGAATGGAATGGAATGCAATGGATTGGAATGGAAAGTGGAATGGAATGTAGAATGGAACGTGTAATGGAAGAGAATAGAATGAGGAATGGAATGTGGAATGTAATGCAATGGAATGTTGAATGGAATGTGCAATGGAAGGTGCAATGGCATGGAATGCAATGTGGAATGGAATGTGGAATGGACTGGAATGCAATGTGGAAGTGAAAGGAATGGAATATGGAATGGAATGCAACGGAATGGGAAGTGGAATGAAATGGAATGGAAAGGAATGGAGTGTTGAATGCAACGTGGAATTGAATGGAATAAAATGGAATGTGGAATGGAATGGAATGGAATGCAATATAGAATGGAATTTGGAATTGAACTTGGAATGGAATGTGGTATGGAATGGAATCTGGAATGCAAACGCATGGAATGGAGTGGAAAGTGGAATGGAATGGAATGGAAGGGAATGGAATGTGGAATGGAATGTGGAATGGAAAGGAATGTGAAGTGGAAATAGAATGGAATGTGAAATGGAAATATAATGCAACGTGGAATGGAGTGGAATTGAGTGTGGAACGGAATGGAATGGAATGTCAAATGGAAAGTGGAAGGGAATGGAATGTGTAATGGAATGGAATGGAATGTGGAATGGAATGGAATGGAATGTGGAATGGAATGGAATGGAATGTCGAACGTAATGGACAGGAATGGAATTTGGAATGCAATGGATTGGAATGGAAAGGTATGGAATGGAATGGAATGTGGAATGGAACGGAATGAAACATGGAATGGAATGTGGAAATGAATGAAATGGTATGTGGAAAGGAACGTGGAATTGAATGGAATGGAACGTGGAATCGAAGGGAACGGAACCTGGAATGGAATGGAATGTGAGGTGTTATGGTATGAGGAATGGAATGGAATAGAATGGAAAGGAATTTGGAATGTAATGGAATGTAACATGGAATGGGAAGTGGAATGGAATGGAATGAGAAGTGGAATGGAATGGAATGGAATGTGGAATGGGAAGTGGAAAAGAATGGAATGGAATGTGGAATGGAAAGGAATGGAATGTGGAATGGAAATTGGAGTGGAATATGGAAAGGAATGGAGCGGAGTGCGTAAAGGAATATGGAATGGAATGTGGAATGGAATGGAATAGAATGGAATGTGGAATGGAATGTGGAATGGAATGGAACGGAATGTGGAATGGAATGCAATGGAATGTGAAATCAAATGTGAAATGGAAAGTGGAATGGAATGGAATGGAAAGTTGAACGGAAGGAGGAATGGAGCGTGGAATAGAATGGAATGGAATGGTATGTGGAATGGAATATGGAATAGAATGGAATGGAATGGTATGTGGAATGGAATGGAATGGAATGGAATGTGGAATGGAATGGAATGGAACGCAATGCGGAATGGAATGGAAGGGAAAGCGGAAAGGAATGGAATGGAATAGAATGGAATGTGGAATGCAATGTATAATGCAATGGAACAGAAAGTGGAATGGAACGTGGAGTGGAATGTGGAATGGAATGTGGAAATGAATCTGGAATGGAATGGAATGTGGAATGGAATGGAATGGAATGTGGAATGGAACGTTGAATGGAATGGAATGGGATGCGGAATGGAGTGGAATGAAATGGAATGTGGATTGAAATAGAGTGGAATGGAATGGATTGTGGAATGGAATGTAGAATGAAATGAGATGGAAAGCAATGTGGAATGGAATGTTGAACGGAAACTAAAATGCAATTTGCAGTAGAATGGAGTGGAATGGAATGGAATGGACTGGAATATGGAAAGGAATGGGATGGAATGTGGAAAGGAATGAAATATGCAATGGAATGGAAGGGAATGGAATGGAAAGGAATGGAATGGAATGTGGAATGGAATGGAATGGAATGAGTTGTGGAATGGAATGGAAGGGAATGAAATATTATGTGCAATGGAATCTGGAACGGAATGTGGAATGGAATGCAAAGTGGAATGGAATGGAATGGAATGGAATGGAAAGTAATGTGGAATGGAATGGAATGAATTGTGGAATGGAATGAAGAATGGAACTTGGAATGGAAAGTGGAATGTAATGGAATGGAAAGTGGAATGGAATGCAATGGAACGTGGAATGGTATGGAATGGAAAGTGGAATGGAATGGAACGTGTAATGGAGTGAATTGGGAAATGAAATGGAAAGCGGAATTGAATGGTATGGAATGTGGAATGGAATGTGGAAAGGCATGGAATGGAATGTGGGATGGAATATGGAATGGAATGTGGAATGGAAAGTGGAACGGAATGGAATGTGGAATGGAAGGAGGAATGGAACGTGGAAGGGAACCTGGTATGGAATGTAATGGAACGTGGAATGGAATGGAAAGTGGAATGGAATGGAATGGAAAGTGAAATGGAATGGAATGGAACGTTGAATGGAATGGATAGTTGAATGGAGTGGAATGGAACGTTAAATGGAATTTGGAATGCAATGGAATGGAATGTGAAAAGTAATGGAATCGAATGTGGAATGGAAGGTGGAATGGTATGTGGAATGGAATGTGGAATGGAATGGAAAGGAATGTGGAATTGAATGTGGAATGGAATGGAATGTGGAATGGAAGAGAATGGTAAGTTGAAAGAAATGGAATGGAATGGAATGGGGAATGGAATGGAATGGAATATTGAAAAGAATGTAATTGAATGAAAAGTGTAATGGAAAGAAATGGAATGTGGAATAGAATGTAATGGAATGTGGAATGGAATGGAATGGAATTTGGAAAGGAATGTGATAGAATGTGGAATGGAATGCGGAATGGAATGGAATGGAATGTGGAAAGGAACCTGGAAAGTAATGGAATGGAATGTGGAAAGGAAATTGTAATGCAATGGAATTGAAACTGTAATGGAAGGGAATGGAATGGAATGTGGACTGGAATCGAATGGAATGGAACGGAATGTGGAATGGAATGGAATGTGGAATGGAATGGATTTGAATGGAATGTGGAAAGGAATGGAAAGGAATGGAATGTGGAAAGGAATGGCATGGAATGGAAATGAATGTGGAATGAAACCGAATGAAATTGAATGCGGAACGGAATGGAATGGAAACAAATGGAATGTCGAACCGAATGGAAGGGAATGTGTAATTGACAGTGGAATGGAAAGGAATTTAATGTGGAAAGGAATGGAAAGGTTTGGAATTGTCTGGAATGGAGTGTGGAATTGAATGGAATGGAATGTGGAAAGGAACGGAATGGAATGTGGAATGGAATGGAATGGAATGTGGAATGGAATGGAATGAAATATGGAATGGAATAGAAAGGAATGTGGAATGGAATGTGGAAAGGAATGTGGAATGGAATGGAATGCAAAGTAGAATGAAATGGAATGAAATACGGAATGGAACGTTTAATGGAATGTGGAATGGAATGTGGATTGGAATGGAATGGAATGAAATATGGAAAGGAATGGAATGGAAAGTGGAATGAAATGGAATGAAATTTGGAAAGGGAACTTGAATAGAAGTGAGAAAGGAATGTGGAATGGAACGTGGAATGGAAGGTGGAAAGAAAAGTGGAATGGAACGTGGAATGGATGGTAGAATGGACTGAAATGGAACATGGATTGGAACGTTGAAAGAAACGTGGAATGGAAAGTGGAAAGGAATGGAATGCAATGTGGAATGGAATGGAATTGAATGTGGAATGAAATGGAAAAGAATGTGAAATGGAATGGAATGGAATATCCTATGGAATGTGGAATGGAATGGAATGGAATTTGGAACGGAATGTCAAATGTAATTGAATGGAATTTGCAATGCAATGTGGAACGGAATGGGATGGAATTTGAAATGGAATGTGGAATGGAATGGAATGGAATGTGGAACAGAATAGAAAGGAATGTGGAATGGAATGGATTAGAATGTAGAATGGAGGAATGGAATGGAATGGAATGTGGAATTGAATGAATGGGAATGGAAAGTGGAATGGAATGTTCAACGGAATGGTAGGCAATATGGAATTGAATGTGGAATGGAATGGAATGCAATGTGGAATGGAAGTGAATGGAATGGAATGGAATCGAATTGAATGTGTGCTGGAAACTGCAAAGGAATGGAATGGAACGAAATGTGGAATCGAAAGGAAAGAAATGTAGAATCGAATGTGGAACGGAATGGAATGGAGAGTGGAATGGAATGGAATGTGGAAAGGAATGGAATGGAATTGAAAGCGTAATGCAATGGAATGGAATGGAATGGAATGTGGAATGGAATGGAATCGAATGTGGAATGGAATGGAATTTGGCATGGAAAGGAATGGAATGTGAAATGGAATGGAATGGAACATGGAATGGAACGGAAGTGAATGGAAAGTTGAATGGAATGGAATGGAATATTGAATGCATTGTGGAATTGAATGGATCGGAATGTGGAATGGAACGTGGAATGTATTGGAATGGAACGTGGAATGGAATGGAATGGAATGTGAAATGGAATGAGGAATGGAATGAAACAGAATGGAATTGCATGTGTAATTGAATGGAATGGAATGTGAAAAGGAATGTGGAACGCAATGAAATAGAATGGAATTGCATGTGTAATTTAATTGAATGGAACTTCGAATGTAATGCAATGTATTGTGATATGGAATGAGGAATGCAAAGGAATAGAATGGAACGGAATGTGGTTTGTAATGGAATGGAATGGATAGGAAAGTGGAATGGAATGTGGAACGCCATGGAATGGAAAGTGAAATGGAATGGAATGGAATGAGGAATGGAATGAGGAAAGGAACATGGAATGCAATGGAATGGAACATGGAATGGAATGTGAAATGAAACGTGGAGTGGAACGAGTAAAGGAAAGTGGAATGGAAAGTGGAATGGAATGTGGAATGGAAAGTGGAGAGGAATGGAAAGGAATCGATTGTGGAATGGAATGGAATGGATTCTGGAATGGAATGGAATGGAATGTAGAATCAAATGAAATGGAATGTGGAATCGAATGGTTTGGAACGGAAAGGAATTGAATGTGGAATGTAATGGTGTTCAATGTGGAATGGAATCTGCAAAGGAATTTGGAATTTAATGGAATGGACTCTGAAATGGAATGGAAAGGAATGGAATGTGTAGTGGAATGGAATTGATTGTGGAATGGAAATGTATGGAATGGAATGTGGAATGGAATGCAATGGAATGGAATGGAATGTGCAATTCAATGCAATGGAATGAGGAAAGGAATGGATTGGAATGTGGAATGCAATGGAATGGAATTTGGAATGGAATGTGGAATGGAATGTGGAATGGATTGTGCAATTGAATGGAATGGAATGTGGAATAGAATGGAGTGGTATGGAATGTGGAATGGAATATGGAAAGGAATGTGGAATGGAATGGCATGGAATGTGGAATGAAACGGAATGGAATGTGTAATGGAATGGAATGGAATGGAATTTAAAGCGAAATAGAATGTTGAGCGGAATGAGAAATGTAATGTGGAATGGAAAGTGGAACGGAATGAAAACAAACGTCAAATGGAATGGAATGGAACGTGGAATAGAATGGAATGGAACGTGGAATGGAAGGTGGAATGGAACATGGAATGGAAAGTGGAATGGCATGTGGAATGGAATGTGGAATGCAGTGGAATGTAAAGTAGTATGAAATGTGAAACGGAATGGAACGGAATGTGGAATGGAATGTAGAATGTAATGTATTGGAATGAGAACGGAATGTGGAATGGAACGGAATGGAACGTGGGATTGAATGTGGTATGGAATAGATTCGAATGTGCAATGGAATGTGGAATGGAATGCGGAATGGTAAGGAATGGAATGTGGAATGGAATGTGGAATGAAACGTGGAATGGAACGTGGATTTGAATGGAATGGAACTTGGAATAGAATGTGGAATGGAATGGAACGTAATGTGGAATGAAATGTGGAGTGTAAAAGAAACGAAAGTGGAACGGAATGCAATGGAATATGGAATGGAATGTGGAATGGAACGGAATGGAATGCGGAATGGAATGTGCAATGGAATGTGGAATGGAAAGTTTAATGGAATGTGGAATCGAACATGGAATGAAATCGAATGGAACGTAGAATGGGAAGTGGAATGGAATGTGGAATGGAATGTGGAATGGAAAGGAACGGAATGTGGAATGGAATGTGGAACGGAGTGCGGAATGGAATGGAATGGAATGTGGAATGGAATGTGGCAGGCAATTTAATGGAATGTGGAATGGAAAGTGGATTGCAATGTAGAATGGGTTCTGGAATGGAACATGGAACAGAACAGAATAGATTGTGGAATGGAATGTGTAAAGGAGTGTGGAATAGAACCTGGAATGGAATGCAATGTAATATGGAATGGAAAGTTGAATGGAATGGAATGGAAAGTGGAATGGAACGTGGAATTGAATTGAATGGAAAGTGGAATGGTGTGTAGAATGGAACTTGTAATGGAGTGGAACGGAATGTGGAATGGAAAGTGGATTGAAATGTAGAATTGGTTGTGCAATGGAATGTGGAATAGAACGGAATAGAATGTGGAATGGAAGGTGGAATGGACTGTGTAATAGAACCTGGAATGGAATACAATGTAATATGGAATGGAACATGGAATGGAATGGAATGGAAAATGGTATGGAACGGGGAATGGAATGGAATGGAATGTGGAATGTAAAGTGGAATTGAATGGAATGGAAAGGAATGGAATGTGGAAAGGAATGGAATGGAATGTGGAATGGAATGTGGAATGGAATGTGCAATGGAATGGAATGAAACGTGGAATGAAATGTGGATTGGAATGGAATGGATTGTGAAATGGAATGGAATGGAATGTTGAAAGGAATTTAACGGACATTGGAATGGAAATTGTAATAGAATGTGGAATGGAATGTGGAATGGAAAGGAATGGAAAGGAATGTGGAATGGCAAGTGAATTGGAATGCAATGGATTGTGGAATAGAATGTGTAAAGAAACGCAATGGAATGAGAATGGAACGTGGAATAGAATTTGGAATGGAATGTGGAATGGACTGTGGAATGGAATGTGGAATGGAATGTGGAATGTAATGGAATGTGGAATGGAATGTGGAATGTAATGGAATGTGGAATGGAATGTGGAATGGAATACGGAATGGAATGGAATTGGATGTGGAATGAAATGTGGAATGGAACATGTAATGAAATGGAATGGAATGTGGAAAGGAATAGAATGGAAAGTGGAATGGATCTGCACTAGAAAGGAATGCAATGTGGAATGGAATGGAATAGAATGTGGAATGAAATGTGGAATGCAATGGAGTGGAATGTGGAATGGAATGTGGAATGGAATGTGAAATGGAATGTGGAATGGAACGAAATGGAATGTGGAATGAAATGTGGAATTGAATATGGAACGGAACGGAATGGAATGTGGAATGCGAAGTGGAATGGAATGCGGAATGGAACCTGTAATGTAATGGGATGGAACGTGTAATTGAATATGGAATGGAATGGAATAGAAAGTGGAATGGAAAGGAATGGAATGTGGAATGGAATGGAAAGGAATGTGGAATGGAAGGTTGAATAGAATGTGGAATGAAATTTGGAATTGAATGGAATGGAATGTGGAATAGAATGTATTGGAATGTGGAAAGGAATCTGGAATGGAATGCAATGGAATCTGGAATAGAACAGAATGGAATGTGGAATGGAATGTGGAATGGAATGGAATGGTATGTGGAATGGAACAGAATGGAATGTGCAATGGAATGTGAAATCAAAAGTGGAATGTAATGGAACGGATTGTGGAATGAAATCGTATGTAAAGGTATGGAATGTGGAATGGAGTGGAATGGAATATGGAATGGAATGGGGAAACGGAAGTGTAATGGAATGCAATGGAATGTGAATGTAATGTGGATTGGAATGTAAAGGAAAGAGGAATTGAATGTGGATTGTAAACTGGAATGGAATGGAATGGAATGTGGAATGGAATGGAATGGAATGTGGAATGGAATGTAAAACTGAATGAGGAATTGAATGGAATGGAATGGAATGTGGAATGGAATGTGGAATGGAATGGAATGGAATGTGGTGTGGAATGTGGAATGGAACGTGGAATGTAAAGGATTGTTGAATGCAATGGAATAGAATGGAAAGGAAGGGAATGGATTGGAATATGGAATGGAATGCGGAATGGAATGTAATGTGGAATGGAATGGAATGGAAAGTGGAATGGAATGTGGAATGGAAAGTGGCATGGAATTCAATGGAATGGAATGTGAAATGGAATGGAATGGAATGTGTAGTTCAATGGAACGGAATAGAATGTGGAATGGAATGCAATGGAATGTGGAATGGAATGTAAAAGTTATTGGAATGGAATGTGGAACGCAATGTAACGGAATGTGGAATGGAATGGAATGGAATGTGGAATGGAAAGGAATTGAATGTGGGTGGAATGGAATGGAATGTGGAATCAATTGAAACGAATGGAATCGAAGACGGAATGGAATGCAAGGGAATGTGGAATGGAATGTTGAACGGAATAGAATAGAATGTGGAATGGAAGTGGAATGCAACATGGAATGGAATGTTGAATGAAATGTGGAATGGAAAGAAAAGGTATGTGGAAAGAAATGTGGAATGGAATGTAATGGAATGTGGAAAGGAAATAAATGGAATGTGGAATGTAATGTGGAATGCAATGGAATGGAATGTGGAGTGGAATGTGGAATGGAACTTGGAATGGAACGTTTAACATAATGTAACGTGTTATGGAATGGAATGGAATGGAATAGAATGTGGAATGGAATTGAATTTTATGATATGGAATGTGGAATGGAATGGAATGGAATCGAATGTGGAATGGAATGTGGAATGCAATGGAATGGAATGTGGAATTCAATAGAACGGAATGAAATGTGAAATGGAATGGAATGCAATGGCACGCAAAACAAAGTGGAATGGAATGGAATGCAATGTGGAATGGAATATGGAATTGAATGTGAAGGAATATGGAAAGGAATGTGATGCAATGTGGATTGAAATGTGGAATAGAATGGAATGGAATATGGAATGGAATGTGGAACAGAATGGAATGGATTGGGGAATGCAAAGGAATGGAATGTGGAATGGAATATGGAATGTAATGGAATGGAATGTTAAATGGAAAGGAATGCAATGGTATGGAAAGTGGAATGGAATGCAATGGAACTTGGAATGGAATGTGGAATTGATTGGAATGGAAAATGGAACGGAACGTGGAATTGAACGTGTAATGGAAAGTGCAATTTAAGGTGGAATGGAAAGCCTAATGGAATGAGTAAAGGAATGGAATGGAATATGGAAAGGAAGGGAATGGAATGCGGAATGGAAAGTGGAAAGGAAAGTGCAAAGGAATGGACTGGAACATAGAAAGAAATGCAATGGAACATGGAATGGAATGGAATTGACGGCTGAATGGAATGGAATGGAATGTGGGCACTAATGGAATAGAATGGAGCGGAATGTGGAATGGAATGCAATGGAATGGAATGTGGAATGGAATGCGGAATGGAATGGAATGGGTTGTGGAATAGAATGGAATGGGGAATGGAGTGGAATGGAATGGTATGGAATGAGGAATGGAACAGAATGGAATGGAATGGAATGTGGAATGCTATGGAATGGAATGTGGAATGGAATGTGGAATGGAATGGAATGGAACTTGTAATGGAACATGGAATGGATCGTGTAAAGGAACGTGCATTGGAACGTGGAACGGAAAGTGGAATGGAATGAGTAATGGAATGGAATGGAACGTGGAATGGAAGGGAATGGAATGCCGAATGGATTGTGGAATAGAATGTGGACTGGAAAGTGGTATGGAATGGAATGGAAAGTGGAATTGAGTGGACTGGAAGCTGGAATGGAATGGAAAGGAATGGAATGGAATGTGGAATGAAAGGGATGAAATGAGGAATGGAATGTGGATAGGAATATGGAATGGAATATGGAACGGAATAGAATGGAATGTGGAAAGGAACAGAATGGAACTTGGAATGGAATGGAATGGAATGTGGAATGGAATGGAATAGAAAGCAATGTGGAAAGGAAAGGAATGGAATATGGAATTGATTGAATGGAATGTGGTGTTGAATGGAATGGAGTGAAATGTGGAATGGAATTGAATGGAATGTGGAATTGAAAGGAATTCAATGTTTAATTGAATAAAATGTATCGTGGAATATAATGTGGAATGGAAGGGAATGGAATGTGGAATGGAAGGGAATGGAATGTGGAATGGAACGTGGAATGGAATGGAATGGAATGGAATGAGGAATGGAATGGAATGGAATGGAATGGAATGTGGAATGGAATGGAATATGGAATGGAATGGAATGGAATCGAATGTGGAATGGAATGGAATGGAATGGAATCGAATGTGGAATGGAATGGAATCGAATGTTGAATGGAATGTAATGGAATGGAATGTGGAATGGAATGTGGAATTGAATTGAATGGAATTTGGAATGGCATTGAATGGAATACGGAATGGAATGCAATGGAATGTGAAATGTAATGGAACGTGAAGTGGAATAGAATTGAATGTCTAATGTGAAATGGAATGTGGAATTCAATGTGAAATGTAATGTGGAATGGAATGTGGAATGGCATGTGAAATGGAAAGTGGAATGGATTGTGGAATGGAATGAAATGAAACGTGGAATGGAATGGAATGGAATGTGGGATTGAATGCTACGGAACGTGGAATGGAATGGAATGGATTGTAGAAAGGAATGGAATGGAATGTGGAATGGAATGTGGAATGAAATGTGGAATGGAATGTGGAATGGAATGGAATGGAATGTGGAATGGAATGGAATGGAATGTGGAATGGAATGGAATGGAATGGTATGGAATGTGAAATGGAATAGTATGGAATTTGAAATGGAATGAAATGGAATGTGGAATGGAATGTGGAATGGAAAAGAATGGAACGTGGAATGGAACACAGAATGGAACGTGGAATGGAACGTGCAAAGGAAAGTGGAAGGGAATGTGGAATGGAATTAGTTATAGAATGGAAAGGAAAGTGGAACGGAAGGGAATGGAATTCGCAATGGAATGTGGAATGGAATGTGGAATGGAAAGTAGAAAGGAATTTAATGGAATGTGGAATGGAATGGAAAGAATCGTGGAAGGGAATGGAATGGACTGTGGAATGTAAGGGACTGGAATGCGGAATGGAATGTGGGATGGAATATTTATTGGAAAGTGGAACGGAATGGAAAGGAACGTGGAATGGAATGGAATAGAAATTGGAATGGAATGGAATGGAATGTGGAATGGAATGGATTGTGGAATGGAAAGGAATGTATCGTGGAATAGATTGTGGAATAGAATGTGGAATGGAATGTGTAATGGAATGTGGAATGCAATGTGAAATGGAATGGAATGGAATGTGGAATGCAATGGAGTGCAATGTGGAATGGAATGTGGAATAGAAGGCAAAGGAATGTGGAATCGAATGTGGAATGGAATGGAAACATAAGTGAAAAGGAATGTGGAATGGAATGGAATGTGGAATGGAATGTGGAATGGAAAGTGGAAAGGAATGTGGAATAGAATGGAATGGAATGAAATGGAATGGAATATGGAATGGAATGGAATGGAATATGGAATGGAATGGAATGCAATGTGGAATGGAAAGGAATGTGGAATGGAATGGAATGGAATGGAATGGAATAGAAAGGAATGGAATGTGGAATGCAATGTTGAATGGAATCTGGAGTGAAATGTGGCACGGAATGGAATGGAATTGAATGGAAATTTGAACGGAATGGAAAGGAAAGGGGAACGCAATGTGGAATGGAATGGAATGGAATGGATTGTGGAATGCAATGGAATGGAATGGAAAGGAACGGAATGTGGAATGGAATGTGGAATGGAATGTGCAATGGAAAGAAATGTGGAATGAAATATGTAATGGAATGGAATGGAATAGAATGGAAAGTTAAACGGAATCTGTAATGGAATGTGCAATGGAATGTGGAATGGAATGGAATGGAAACTGAAATAGAATTTGGAATGGAATATGCAGTGGAATGTGGAATGGAATGGAATGTGGAATGGAAAGTGGAAAGGAATGGAACGGAATGTGGAATGGAATGGAATTTAATGTGGTATGCAACGTGGAGTGGAATGGAATGGAATGCAATTGAATGTGGAATGGAACATGGAAAGGAATGTATTGGAATGTGGAATGGAATGTGCAGTGTAATGGAATGGAATGGAATGGGGAATGGAATGTGCAGTGTAATGGAATGGAATGGAATGTTTAATGGAATGGACTGGAATGTGGAATGGAATGGAATGGAATGTGGAATGGAACGTGGAATGGAATGTAATGGAATAAAATGGAATGTGGCATCGAATGTGGAAAGGAAATTGGAAAGGAATGGAATGAAATGGAATGGGTTGTATAATATGTTTTGGAATGGAACAAGAAATATAATTAAATGGAATGTGGAATGGGATGGAAAGTGGAATGGAAAGGAATGGAACGTGGAATGGAATGGAATGGAAATTGAAAAGAAATGGAACGTGGAATGGACTGGAATCGAACATAGAATGGAATGTGGAATGGAATAAAATGGAATGGAATGGAAAGTGGGATGGAGTGGAACAGAATGGAATACAAAGTGGGATGGAATGGAACGTGGAATGGAAGGTGGAATGGAATGGAATGGAATGTGGAACAGAAAATAATGGAATGCAGAATGGAATGGAATGCAGAATGGAATGTGAAATGGAATGGAATGCAATGTGGAATGAAATGGAAAGGAATGTGGAATGCAACGTGGAATGGAATGGAATAGAATGGAATGGAATGGAATGTGGAATGGAACGTGGAATGGAATGGAATTTGTAATGGAACATGGAATGGAACGAGGAATGGTATGGAATGCAATGTGAAATGGAATATGGAATGGAACGTGGAATGGAATGAAATGGAATGTGGAATGAAAGGTGGAATGGATTGGAATAGAATGTGGAATGGAATGGAATGGAATGTGGAAAGGAATGGAATGGAATGGAATGTGGAATGGAATGGACTGAAATGTAACGGAATGGAATGTGGAATGGAATGGAATGCAATGTGGAATGGATTGGAATAGAATGTGGAATGGTATGTGGAATAGAATGGAATGGAATGTGGAATGGAATGGAACGGAATGGAATGTGGAATGGAATGGAATTGAATGTGGAATGGAATGGAACGGAATGGAATTTGGAATGGAACAGAATGTAATGTTAAATGAAATGGAATGCAATGCGGAATGGAATGTTGTACGGCATCTGGAACGGAATGCGGAATGGAATGGAATGGAATGGAATGTGGAATGGAGTGGAATGTGGAATGGAATGGAATGGAATGTGGAATGGAATGGCATGAGGAAGGGAATGGAATGGAATGTGGAATGGAATAGAATGGAATGCAATGAGGTATGGAAATTGGAATGCTACGTGGAATGGAAAGGAATGGAATAGAATGTGGAATGGAATGGAATGGATGGTGGAATGGAATGGAATGTAAAGGAATGGAACGTGGAATGGAATGCAATGAAAGGGAAAGGAATGTGGAATGGAAAGTGGAATGAAATGGAATGGAATTGAATGAAATGGAATGGAATTGAATGAAATGGAATGGAATGTGAAATGGAATGTAGATTAGAATATGGAATGGAATGTGGAATGGAAGGGAATGGAATGAAAAGGAATGTGTAATGGAAGGGAAAGGAATGTGTAATGTAATGGAATGGAATGTGGAATTGATTGCAATGTAATGGAATGGAATGTGGAATGGAAAGTGGAATGGAATGCAATGGAATGGAAGAGAATGTGGGATGGAAATTGGAATGCAATGGAATGGAATGTGGAATGGAAGGCAATGGAATGTGGAATGCACTGGAATGTAATGGAATGTGGATTGCAATGGAATGAAATCGAATGGAATGCTCAATGGAATGGAAGGAGGAATGGAATGTAATGGAATGGAATGTGGAATCGAAGGCAATGGAATTTATTGAAATGTGGAATGGAATGGAAAGGGATATGGAATGGAATGAGGAATGGAATGGAATGGAATGTGAAATGGACGGTGGAAAGCAAAGGAATGGAAGGTGGAATGGAGTGGAATGTTATCTGTAATGGAATGAAGAATGCAATGGAATAGAAAGGAATGGAATGTGGAATGCAATGGAATGGAATACGGAATGGAACGTGGAATATAAGGGAAGGTGGACTGAAATGCGAAAGGAATGGAATGGAATGTGGAATAGAATGTGGAATGGAATGGAATTTAATGGAATGGAGTTTGTAATGGAAAGGAAAGGAAAGTGCAATGGAATGCAATGGAAGGTGGAATGGAATGTGGAATGGAATGGAATGGAATGAGCAATGGAATGTGGAATTAAATGTAATGGAAAGCATAATGGAATGGAAAGGAATGAGGAATGGAAAGGATAGGAATGTGGAATGGAATGTGGAATGGAATGGAATGGAATGGAATGAGTAATGGAATGTGGACTGAAATGGAATGGAGAGCGGAATGGAATGGAAAGGAATGTGGAATGGATTGGAATGGATCGTGGAATGGAACGTGGAATGGAACGTGGAAGGGACGAGTAATGGAACATGGAATGGAAAGTGGAATGCAACGTGGAATGGAATGGAATTGAATGTGGAATGTAATGTGGATTGGAATGGAATGGAATGGAATGTGGAATAGAATGGAAATCAATGTGGAGTGGTAAATGGAATGGCATGGAATGGAAAGTGCAATGCAATTGGAATGGAGTGGAATGGAATGTGGAATGGAAACGAATGGAATGTGGAATGGAATGGAATGGAATGGAATGGAATGTGGAATGGAATGTGGAATGGAATGGAATGGAACGTGGAATGGAATGGAATAGAATGGAATGTGGAATGGGCTGGAATAGAATGTGGAATGGAATGGAATGGAATGTGGAATGCGATGGAACAGAATGGAATGTGGAATAGAATGGAAAGGAATATCGAATGGAATGTGGAATGAAATGGAATGGAATGTGGAATGGAATGGAATGGAATATGGAATAGAAAGTGGAATGGAATGGAATGGAATGTGGAATAGAACATGGAATGGAATGTGGAATGGAATATGGAATGAGTGGGAATGTGGAATGGAATGTGTAATGGAATGTTTTGGAATGTGTAATGGAATGTGTAATGGAATGTGGAATGGAACGTGGAATGGAACTTGGAATGGAACGTTGAATAGAATGGAATGGTACATGGAATGCAACTTGGAACGGAAAGTGGAATTGAATGGAATGGAATGTTGAATGGAACGTGGAATGGAATGTGGAATTTAATGGAATGGAATTTGGAATGGAAAGGAATGGAATGCGGACTGGAATGGAATGGAATGGAATGCAATGTGGACTGGAATGGAATAGAATGGAATGTGGAAGAATGGAATCGAGCTTGGAATGGAATGTGGAATGAAAGGGAATAGAATATGTAATGGAAGGGAATGGAAAGTGGAATGGAATTGAATGTGGATTGGAAAGGAGTGGAACATGGAAAGGAAAATGGAATGCAATTTGGAATGGAACGTGGAATGAAACGTGGAATGGAATGGAATGGAATGTGCAATGGAAAGTGTAATGGAATTTGGAATGGAGTGGCATGGAAGGTGGAATGTAATGGAATTTAATGATGACTGGAATGGAAAGGAATGAAATTTGGAATGGAATAGAATTGAAGGTAAAGTGGACTTGAATGGAATGGAAACAAATGGAATGTGGAATTGAATGGAATGGAATATGGAATGGAATGTGGAATGGAATGGAATGGAATGTGGAAAGGAATGGAATGGAATCTGGAATGGAATGGAATGGAATGGAATGAGGAATGGAATGGAATGGAATGTGGAATGGAATGGGATGGAAGGGAATGGAAATGAATGTGGAATGGAATGGAATGGATTGTGGAATTGGATGGAATGGAAAGTGGAATTGAATGGAATGGAATGAGGAATGGAATGGAATGGAATGGAATGTTGAATGGACTGGAATGGAATGTAGTGGAATGGAATGTGGAATAGAAAGGAATGGAATGGAATGAAGTGCACATGGACTTGATGCGTGGAACGTGGCCATTCCAGTGGAATGGAATGTGGAATTCCACATATCTCATTCCATTCCACATTCCATTCCATTTGGTGGCCATTCCATTCCGTTCCGTTAATTCCACATTCCTTTCCGTGGAATTAAGTAATTCCTTTAATTCCACATTCCATTCCGTGCTTACCACGATCCATTCCATTCCATTCCACATTCCTTGGCATTCCATTCCAGATTCCATACCACATAACATTCCATTCCCTCCCATTCCACATTTCATTCCATTACATTTCACTTTCCATTCCATTCCATTCCAGTCCATTCCACATTACATTCCACATTCCTTTCCATTCCATTACGCATTCCCTTCCACATTCCATTAAATTCCATTCCACGTTCCATTCCACATTCCATTCCAATTCATTCCACGTTCCATTCCACATTCCATTCCATTTCATTCCACATTTCATAACATTGCATTCCACATTCCATTCCATATGCCACTCCATTTCATTCCAGATTCCTTTCCACGATCCATTTCGTTCCATTCCACATTCCTTTGCGCATTCCATTCCATTCCATTCCAAATACTATTCCACTTTCCTTTCCATTCCATTTCACTTTCCATTCCATTCCATATTCCATTCCGTTACATTCCATAGCACATTCCTTTCTACGTTCCATTCAACATGCCATTCCATGCCATTCCACATTCCATTCCATTACATTCCGTAGTCCACTCCATTCCATTCCATTGAAATCCACATTCCATTCCATTCCATTCCATCTTCCACGGCATTCCATTCCACATTGCATTCCACATTCCATTCCAGGTTCCATTCCAAGTTCCATTCCACGATCCATTCAATTCCATTCCACATTCCATTCCACATTTCCTTCCACATTCCATTCCACATTCGATTCTTTGCCATTCCACATTGCACTTCATTCCATTCCATTCCACATTCCATTCCATTCCATTCGACATTAAATTCCATTAAATTCCATTACACATTGCACTCCACATTCCATTCCACATTCCATTCCACATTCCTTTCCAAGTTCCATTCCTTTCCATTCCATATTGCATTCCACATTACAGTCCATTCCATTCCACATTCCATTCCTTATTGCATTCCGTTGCTTTCCTCATTCCATTCCAAATTCTATTCCGTTGCTTTCCACTTTCCATTCCATAGAATTCCACATTCCTTTCCATTCCATTCCATTCCATTCCATTCCATATTCCATTCCATCCCATTCCACCTTCCATTCCTTTCCAATCCACATTGCATTCCATTCCATTCCCCGTTCCATTCCACGTTCCATTCCACTTTCCACTGCACGTTTCATTCCATTCGATTCCACGTTCCATTCCACTTTCCATTCCACATTCTATTCTATTCCATTACACATTCCATTCCGTTCCATTCCATTTCACATTCCATTCCATTTCATTCCATTTCACATTACATTCCATTTCATTCCTTTCCACCTTCCATTCCATTCTATTCCACATTCCATTCCATTCCACTACACATTCCATTCCACATTCCATTGCATTCCTTTCCATTCCACATTTCATTCCACATTCCATTCCATTCCACTACACATTCCATTCCACATTCCATTGCATTCCATTCCATTCCACATTTCATTCCACATTGCATTCCATTCCATTCTATGTTCCATTACTTTCCATTCCACATTCCATTCCACATTCCAATAAACATTCCATTCCGTATCACTCCACATTCCATTATACGTTTCATTCCATTCCATTCCTCTTTCCGTTCCTTTCTATTGCACAGTCCACTCCATTCCATTCCACATTCCATTCCATATTCCACTCGATTCCATTCCACATTCCATTTCGCATTCCATTCCACATTCCATTCCTTTCCATTCCACATTCCACTTTCCATTCCATTCCATTCCATTCCACATAGAATTCCAATCCATTCCACATTCCATTGCATTCCTTTCCACATTCCATTCCATTCCATTCCATATTCGATTCCACATTCCATTCCATTCCATGCGACCTTCCATTCCGCATTCCATTCCATTCCTTTCCACATCCATTCCACTCCATTCCATTGCAGTTTCCATTCCATTCCATTCGACATTCAATTGCATTCCATTTCACTTTCCACTCCAGTCCAATGCAAATACCATTCCATTCCTACCCATTCCATTCCATTACCTATTCTGTTACATTCCATTCCACATTTCATTCCATTCCATTCCATTGTACATTGCATTCCATTCCATTCCATTCCACATTCCATTCATTTCCATTCCACATTTCATTCCATTCCATTCCATTGTACATTGCATTCCATTCCATTCCATTCCACATTCCATTCATTTCCATTCCACATTTCATTCCATTCCATTCCACATTCAATTCCATTGCATTTCACATCCCATTCCATTCCATTTCACAGCCCGTTCCATTCCATTCCATTCGATTTCACATAACTTTCCATTCCTTTCCACATTCCATTCCACATTCCATTCTATCCATTCCACATTCCATTCCACATTCTATTCCATTCCTTTCCACATTCCATTCCACATTCCATTCTATCCATTCCACATTCCATTCCACATTCTATTCCATTCCTTTCACCATTCCATTCCACATTCCATTCCATTCCATTCCACATTCCATTCCATTCCATTCCACATTCCATCCCATGCCAATCTATTCCATTACATTCTTTGCACATTCCATTCCACTGCATTCCATTCCACAATCCATTCAGTTGCTTTCCATTCCATATTCCATTCTATTCCATTGCACATTCCATTCCTTTCCATTCCACATTCCATTCTGTTCCATTCCGCATTCCATTCCAAATTCCTATCCATTCCATACCACATTGTATTCCTTTCCTTTCCATTCAATTCCTTATTTCTTTGGATTCCATTTCACTTTCCTTTACATTCCATTGCAAACACCATTCCATTCCATTCCATTCCACATTCCATTCCATTCCATTCCTCATTCCATTGCATTCCATGGCAATTTCAATTTCATTCCATTCCTTTCCATTCCACATTCCTTTGCATTTCATTCCACATTCCATTCCATTTTATTCCACGTTCCATTCCTTTCCATTCTATGATCCATTCCACATTCAATTCCACATTCCATTCCACTTTCCATCCATTCCATTCCAAATTCCATTCCATTCCATTCCATATTCCATTACACATTCCATTTCATTCCAGGCCACTTTTTATTCCACATTCCATTCCATTCCACATTCCTCTCCATAACATTCCATTAAACATTCCACTCCATTCCATTCCACATTCCATTCCGCATTCCACTCTACATTCCACTTCATTCCATTTCATATTCCATTCCACATTCCCTTCCACATTCCATTCCACATTACACTCCATGCCATTCCACATTGCACTTCATTGCATTCCACTCCACATTCCATTCCAGTCCATTCCACATTAAATTTCATTCCATTCCTATCCACATTCCATTCCACATACCTTTCCACATTCCATTCGACATTCCTTTCCACGTTCCATTCCTTTCCATTCCATATTGCATTCCACATTACATTCCAATCCATTCCACATTCCATTCCACATTACATTACTTTCCTTTCCACATTCCATTCTATTCCATTCCATTCCATTTCATTCCACATTCCATTCCACTCCATTCCACGTTACATTCCATTAAATTCCACATTGCATTCCATTGCATTCCACCTTACATTCCACGTTACATTCCACTTTCCACTCCATGTTCCATTACATTTGATTCCACGTTAGATTGCACGTTCCATTCCGCATTCTATTCCATTCAATTCTACATTCCATTCCACTCCATTCCATTTCACATTCCATTCCATTTCACATTCCATTCCACATTCCATTCCATTCCACATTCCATTTCATTCCTTTCCACTTTCCATTCCATTTCACTACCATCCATTACTTTCGTTTCCAAACCCCATTCCATTCCATTCAACATTCCATTCCATTCCACTACACATTCCATTCCACGTTCCATTCCATTCCATTCCACATTTCATTCCGCATTCCATTCCATGTTTCATTCCCTTCCATGCCACATTCCATTCCACTTTGCATTCCACGTTCCATTCCATATTCCATTCCACATTCCATTCCATTCCATTCCATTCCGTTCCACATTCCTTTCCCCATTCCCTTCCACTTTCCATTCCACATTCCATTCCATTGCATTCCACTTTGCACTTCATTCCATTCCATTCAACATTCCATTCCGTTCCATTCCACATTAAATTCCATTGCTTTCCATTCCTCTTTCCACTCCACATTCCATTCCACATTCCATTCCATTCCACTCCACATTCCATTCCTTTGCATTTCACATTCCATTCCATTCAATTCCACATTCCATTTCACATTCCATTCTATTCCATTCCAATTCCATTCCAGGCCACATTCCATTCCGTTCCATTACATTCCACGTTGCATTTCATTCCATTCCACATTCCATTCCTTTCCATTCCACATTCCATTCCATTCCATTCCACATTCCATTCCATTCCATTCTATTACACATTCCATTCCATTCCATTCCATCTCCCATTCCATTCCATTGCACTCCATTCCACATTCCATTCCTTTCCATTCCACATTCCATTCCATTCCATTCCACATTACCTTCCGATCCATTGCATTCTACATTCCATTACGTTCTGCGTTACATTCCACAATCCATTCCACGTTCCATTCCACATTCCAGTCCATTCCATGCCACTTTCCATTCTACATTCCATTCCATTCCATTCCACATTCCATTCAACATTCCATTACACATTCCATTTCATTCCACGTCCCATTCGATATTCCCTTAGATTTTCCATTACACATTCCAATCCATTCCATTCCACGTTCCATTACACTTTCCATTGCATTCGATTCCACTTTCCATTCCATTGCATTCGATTCCACTTTCCATTCCTTTTGATTCCACACTGCATACCACTTTCCATTGCATTCCATTCCAAACCACATTCCATTCCATTCCACTCCACATTCCATTCCGCATTCCTTTCCATTCCATTCCACATTGCATTTCATTTCATTCCACATTCCATTCCATTCCATTCCACATTCCATTCCACATTTGTTTACACATTCCATTCCACTTTCCATTCCACATTTCTTCACACATTCCATTCCACTTTCCATTCCACATTCCATTCCACATTCTGTTCCATTCCATTCCACAATCCGTTCCATTCCATTCCACATTCCATTCCATATTATTTCCCTTTCCATTCCGCATTCCCTTCAATTCCACATTCCATTCCTTTCCGTTCCAGATTCAGTACCACATTCCATTCCATTCTCTTCCATTCCACATTCCATTCCTTTCCATTTCACATTCCATTCCATTCAATTCCATTGCATTCCACATTACATTCCACATTGCTTTCCATTACGTTAGGCATTCCCATCCACATTCCATTTCATTCCATTCCACGTTCCATTCCACATTCCATTCCATTTCATTCCACATTCCATAACATTGCATTCAACATTGCATTCCACATTCCAATTACATTCCATTGCACATTCCTTTCCATGATCCATTTGGTTCAATTCCACATTCCTTTGCACATTCCATTTCATTCCATTCCACATTCTATTCCACATTCCATTTTATTCCATTTCACTTTCCATTTCCATCCATATTCCATTCCATTACATTCCATAGCACATTCCATTCCATTTCACGTTTCATTCCACATTCCATTCCATACAATTCCACACTCCGTTCCATTACATTCCATAGTCCATTCCATTACATTTTATTCAAGTCCACATTCCATTCCATTCCATTCCGTTGCATTCCACATTACCTTCCATTCCATTACACTTTCCATTCCATTCTATTCCACATTGCGTTCCACATTCCATTCAACGTTCCATTCCACTCCATTCGATTTTCCATTCCATTCCACGTTCCATTCCATTCCATTCCATGTTCCTTTCCTTTCCATTCCAAATTCCATTCCATTCCACGTTCCATTCCATTCCATTCCATTCCACATTCCCTTCCATTCCATTCTGCATTCCATTCCATTCCATTCCATTCCTCTTTCCATTCCACATTCCTTTCCCGATTCCATCCCATTCCATTCCACATTCCATTAAATTCCAATCCACATTCCATTCCATTCCATTTCATATTCCCTTCCGTTACATTCCAGATTCCATTCCATTACATTCCACATTCCATTCAATTCCATTGCATTTCATTCCTCTTTCCATTACATATTCCATTCCATTCCATTCAACATTCCATTGCACATTCGTTTCCATTCCTTTCCACATCCACTTCCCTTCAATTCCATTATCCATTGCATTCCATTCCCTTCCACATTGGATTGCAAACCATTCCAAATTCCATTCCACAGTCCATTCCATTCCATTCCACATTCCAGTCAATTCCATTCCACATTCCTGTCCACGTTCCATTCCACATTACATTCCGTTCCTTTCCACATTAAATTCCATTCCATTCCACATTCCCTTACTTCCGAATCCACATTCCAATCCATTCCTTTCTGCATTCCGTTATATTCCACATTCCATTCCGTTCTGAAACATTCCATTCCACATTCCAATTCATTCCATTCCACATTCCGTTCCATTCTATATTCCATTCCATTGCATTCCACATTCCGTTCGGTAACAATTCCAATTCATTCCATTCCATTCCATTTCATTCCATTACAAATTCCAATGCTTTCACTACCACATTCCTTTCCAGTTTCCCTTCCATTCCATTCCACATTCTATTCCATTCAATTCCACATTCCATTCCATTCCATTCCATTCCATATTCCATTCCATTCCACTTTCCATTCAATTCCATTCCATTACATATTCCAAACCATTGCATTCCAGATTCCATTCCATATTCCATTCCATTCCATTCCATTCCATTCCATTCCACTTTCCATTCCACATTGCATTCCACTTTCCATTCCATTCCATTCCACATTTCCTTCCATTCCATTCCTCATTCCATTCCACATTCTGTTCCGGATTGCTTTCCACATTCCATTCCATTCCAATCCACATTCCATTCCATTTCATTCCACAATAATTTCCACCTTCCTTTCCATTCCATTCCACGTTCCATTCCTTTCCACTTTGCATTGAAGTCCATTCCACGTTCCATTCCATGATGCACAATAAGCTCCATTCCACATTCCATTCCATTCCATTCCACACTCCATTCAACATTCCATTACATTCCATTCCACATTCCATTCACCATTACATTACATTCCAATTCACTTTCCATTCACATCCATTACACATTCCATTACATTTCGATCCACATTTCATTCCATTCCGCAATGGACATTAGAGTCAATTCCTTTCAACATTCCATTCCATACCATTCCACATTCCATTCCATTCCATTCCAAATTCCATTCCATTCCACATTCCTCATTCCATTCTATTGCATTCCACATTCCATTGCATTCCACATTTCACATTCCATTCCATTCCACATTCCATTCCATTCAATTCCACATTCCATTCCAAATTCCATTCCATTCCATTACTTTCCATATTCCATTACATTCCATTCTATTCCACATTCCCTTCTATTCCTCATTCCATTCTATTCCATTCCATTCCACATTCCATTCCAATCCATTCCATTCCATTCCACTATCCATGCCAAAATCCATTTGACATTCCAATCCATTCCATTCCATTCCACATTCCATTCCATTCCATTCCTCATTCCTTTCCATTAAATATCATTGCATTCCACATTAAATCCCAATTTGGAATAGAGTGGAATGGAATGTGGAACTGAATGTGGAATGGAATGTGGAATCCAATGGAATGGAATGTGGAATGTATCGGAATATACTATGGAATGGAATGGAATGTGGAATGGTTTCAAATCGAATGTGCAATGGAACGTGGAATGGAATGGAATGGAACGTGAAATGAAATGGAATGTAATGTGCAATGGAATCAGTAACGGAATGGTATAGAATGGAATGGATTGTGGCATGCAATGGGATGGAATGTGGAATAGAATGAGGAACGGAATTGAATGTGGAATGGAATCTGGAATGGAATGGAATGGAATATGGAATGTAATAGAATGGAACGTGGAATGGAATGTGGAACCGAATGTGGAATGAAATGTAATGGAATGTTTAATGGAATGATGAATGAAACGTGCAATTGAAAGGAATGGAACGTCGAATGCTCTATGGAATGGAAAGTGGAATGTAATGGAATGCAATGGAATGTGGACTGGAATGGAATGGAATTGAATGGAATGGGGAGTTCAATGGAATGGCATGCATTGTAAAAGGGAAGGGAATGGAATGTGGAATGGAAAGGAATGGAATGGAAATTAATGTGGAAAGGAAAGGTGTTGAATATGGAATGGAATGCGGAATGGAATGGAATGGATGGTGTAATGGAACGTGGAAAATAATGGAATGAAAAAGGTAATGGAATGGAATTAAACTTGTAATGGAAAGAGGAATAGAAGGGAATAGAATGGAATGGAAACTGGAATGAAAAGGAATGGCATGTGGAATGGAATGTGAAAACGAATGGAATGTGGAACGGAATGTGGAATGGAATAGAATGGAATGTGAAATGGAGTTGAGTGGAATTTGGAATCGAATGTGGACTGTAGTGCAATGGAATTTGGAATGTAGAATGGAAGGGAATGGAAACTAAGTGGAATGGAATGGAAAGGAATCTGCAAAGGAATGGAATGGAATGGAATTTGGAATGGAATGTGGAATGGGATGGTAGTGAATGGAATGTGGAATGGAATGGAATGGAATGTGGAATGTAAGGGAAAGTAAATTGGAATGGAATGGAATGGAATTCAATGAGAAATGGAATAGCATGGAATGCAGAGTGGAATGGAATGCAATGTGGAATGGAATGGAATGGAATAGAATGTGAATTGGAATGGAGTGGAATATGGAATGGAATGGAATGGAATAAAAAGTGAAATGAAATGGAACGGAACGTGAAATGGAAAGGAATGGAATGGAATTTGGAATTGAATGGAATAGAATACAGTGGAATGGAATGTGGAATGGAATGGAATGTGTAATGGAATAGAATGTGGAATGGAATGTGGAATGGAATGGAATGGAATGTGGAATGGAATGTGCAATGGAATGGAAAGGAATGTCGAATGGAATGTGGAATGGAATGCGGAATGGAAAGTGGAATGGAATGGACAGTGAAATGGAAAGCAATGGATTGTGGAAGAGAATGGAAAGGGTGGTTTAAAGGAATGTGGAATGGAACAGAATGAAATGTGGAATTGAATGAAGAATTGAATGGAATGGAATGTGGAAAGGAATGGAATGGAATGTGGAATGGAATGGAATGGAACGTGGAAAGGAATGGAATGTAATGGAATGTGGATTGGAAAGGAAGGGAATGGAATGTGGCAAGGATTGGAATGGAATGTGGATTGGAAGGGAATGGAAAGTGGAAGGGCATGGAATGGAATGTGGAATGGAATTGAATGGAATGGAATGTGAAATGGAAAGGAATGGAAAGTGGAATGGAATTGAATGGAATCTGGAATGGAATGCAATGGAATGTGGAATGGAAGGGAATGGAAAGTGTAATAGAATTGAATGGAATGGAATGGAATGTTGAAAGGAATGGAATGGAATGTGGAATGGAATGGAATGGAATGGAATGGAACGTGGCATATAATGGAATGAAATGTGGAATGGAATGGAAAGGAATGGAGTGAAATGTGGAATGGAATAGAATGGAACGTGGAATGGAATGTCGAATGGCATGGAATGTGGAATGGAATGCAATGGAATGTGGAATGGAATGGAATGGAATGGAATGGAATGTGGAATGGAATGGAATGGAATGTGGAATGGAATGTCAAACCGAATGGAATGGAAAGTGGAATGGAATGGGGTGGAATGTGGAATGCAATGTGGAATGGAATGGAATGGAATGTGAAATGGAATGGATTGGAAAGACGAATGGAATGAGGAACGGATTGTGGAATGCAATGGATTGGAACATGGAAAGGAATGAGGAAAGGAAATTGGAATGGAATGGAAAGGAAAGTGGAAAGGAATGTGGAATGTAACGTGTAATGAAATTTGGAAAGGAACGTGGAATGGAATTGAATATAACGTGGAATGGAAAGTAATGTGTAAGGGAATGGAAAGGAATGTGGAATGGAATGGAATGGAAAGTGGAAAGGAATGGAACTTTTAACAGAGTGGAATGGAACTTGGAATGGCGTGTGGAATGCAAAGGAATGGAATGGAATGTGGAACAGAATGGAATGGAATGTATTGGAATGTGAAATAGAATGGAATGGAATGGAATGGAATGTGGAATGGTATGAGAATAGAATGGAAAGAAATGTGGAATGCAAGGGAATGATGGAATGGAATGGAATGGAATTTGAAATGTAATGGAATGGAATGGAATGTGGAATGGAATGGAATGCAATGGAATGTGGAATGGAATGTGGAATGGAAGAGAAAGGAATGTGAAATGGAAAGGAATGGAATGTGGAATGGAATGGAATGGAATGTGGAATGGAATGCAATGTGGAAGGGAATGGAATTGAATGGAATGGAAGGGACGGTGGAATGGAATGGAATGGAAACTGAAATGGAATTGACTGGAATGTGGAATGGAATGTGGAATGGAATGTAATGGAATGTGGAATGGAATGGAATGTAGAATGGAATGTGATTGAATATGGAATGGAACGTGGATTGGAATGGAACGGAATGTGGAATGGATTGGAATGCAATGGAATGTGGATTGCAATGGAATGGAATCGAACATAATGCAGTATGGAATGTGGAATTGAAGGGAATGGAATGGAATGGAATATGAAATGTAATGGAATGTAATGAGGAATGGAATGTGGAATGGAATCTGGAATGGAATGCGGAATGGAATAGCATGGAATGGAATGTTATATGTAATGTGGGATGGAATGTTTAATGGAAAGAAATGTGGAATGGAATGGAATGTGGAATGGAACAAGGAAAGGAATGTGGAATGAAACGTGGAATGGAACGTGGAATGGAATGGAATGGAATGTGGAATGATACGTGAAATGGAAAGTGGAATGCAATGGAATGTGGAATGCTACGTGAAATTGAAAGTGGAATGGAATGGAATGGAATGTGGAAAGGAATGGAATGTGGATTGCAATGGAATGGAATCGAAAGGAATGTGCAATGGAATGGAATGGAATGTGGAATGGAATGCAATGGAATGGAATGTAGAATTGAATGCTATGGAATGTGGATTGTAATGGAATGTTGAATGGAATGTGGAATGAAATTGAATGTGGAATGAAATGGAATGTGGAATAGAATAGAATGTGGAATGGAAAGGAATGGAATGAGGAATGGAATGGAATATAAGGTGGAATGGAATGGAATTGAATGGAATGTTTAATAGAATGGAATGGAATATGGATTGGAAGAGAATGGAATGCATTGGAATGTGGAATGGAATGGAATGGAATGTGGAATGGAAGTGAATGGAAAGGAATGGAATGAGGAATGGAGGGGAATGGAATAAAGAAAGGGATGTGGAATGGAATGGAAACGAATGTGGAATGGAATGTGGAATGGAATGGAATGGAACGTGGAATGGAATGGAATGGAACATGGAATGGAATGGAATGGAATGTGAAATGGAATGAGGAATGGAATGGAAAAGAATGGATGGGAATATAGAATTGAACGCAATGGAACGTGGAATGGAATGGAATATAATGTAATATGAAATCGAATGAGGAATGGAATGGAATAGAATGGAATGGAATGTTGTTTGTAATGAAATGGAATATGGAATGGAATGTGGATTGGAATGGAATGGAACGTGGAAAGGAAAGTGGAACAGAATACAATGGAATGTGGAATGAAATGGAATGGAACGTGGGATGGAATGTGCAATGGTATGTGGAATGGAATGTGGAATGGAATGAGCAATGGAACATGGAATGGAATGGAATGGAAAATGGAATGGAACGTGGAAAGAAACGTGGAGTTGAACATATAATGGAAAGTGGAATGGAACGTGGCATGGAATGGAACGTGCAATGGAATGTGGAAGGGAACGTGGAGTGGAATGGAGTGGAATGAAATTTGTAATGGAATGGAAAGGATTCTGGAATGGAAAGGAATTTAATGTAGAAGCGAATGAAGTGAAATGTGGAATGGAATGGTTTGGAATGGAATGGAATGGAATGCGGAATTGAATGGAGTGGAACGTGGAATGGAATGTGGAATAGAATGTGGAATGGAATGGAATGGACTCTGGAATGGAATGGAAAGCAATGGAATGTGAAATGGAATGGAATGGATTGTGGAATTTAATGGTACGGAACAGAATGTGGAATGGAATGGAATGTAATGGAATGGAATGCAATGTGGAATGGAATGCAATGTAATGGAATGGTAAGGAATGTGGAATGAAATGTGGAATGGAATGTGGAATCAAAAGGCATGGAAAGTGGAATGGAATGGAAGGTGGAAAGGAATGGAATCGAATGTGCAATGGAATGGAATGCAATGTGAAATGGAACGTTGAATGGAATGGAACGTGGAATGGAATCGAATGTAATGTGAAATGGAATCAGTAATGGAATGGAATAGAACGGAATGGAATGTGGAATGTAACGGGATGAAATGTGGAATAGAATGAGGAATGGAATGGAATGGAATGTGGAATGGAATGTGGAATGGAATGTGGAACGGAATGTGGAATGGAATGGAATGGAATGTGGAATGGAATGGAATGGAATGTGGAATGGAATGGAATGGAATGGTATGGAATGTGAAATGGAATGGTATGGAATTTGAAATGGAATGAAATGGAATGTGGAATGGAATGTGGAATGGAAAAGAATGGAACGTGGAATGGAACACAGAATGGAACGTGGAATGGAACGTGCAATGGAAAGTGGAAGGGAATGTGGAATGGAATTAGTTATAGAATGGAAAGGAAAGTGGAACGGAAGGGAATGGAATTCGCAATGGAATGTGGAATGGAATGTGGAATGGAAAGTAGAAAGGAATTTAATGGAATGTGGAATAGAATGGAAAGAATCGTGGAAGGGAATGGAATGGACTGTGGAATGTAAGGGACTGGAATGCGGAATGGAATGTGGGATGGAATATGTATTGGAAAGTGGAACGGAATGGAAAGGAATGTGGAATGGAATGGAATAGAAATTGGAATGGAATGGAATGGAATGTGGAATGGAATGGATTGTGGAATGGAAGGGAATGTATCGTGGAATAGATTGTGGAATAGAATGTGGAATGGAATGTGTAATGGAATGTGGAATGCAATGTGAAATGGAATGGAATGGAATGTGGAATGCAATGGAGTGCAATGTGGAATGGAATGTGGAATAGAAGGCAAAGGAATGTGGAATCGAATGTGGAATGGAATGGAAACATAAGTGAAAAGGAATGTGGAATGGAATGGAATGTGGAATGGAATGTGGAATGGAAAGTGGAAAGGAATGTGGAATAGAATGGAATGGAATGGAATGGAATGGAATATGGAATGGAATGGAATGGAATATGGAATGGAATGGAATGCAATGTGGAATGGAAAGGAATGTGGAATGGAATGGAATGGAATGGAATGGAATAGAAAGGAATGGAATGTGGAATGCAATGTTGAATGGAATCTGGAGTGAAATGTGGCACGGAATGGAATGGAATTGAATGGAAATTTGAACGGAATGGAATGGAAAGTGGAACGCAATGTGGAATGGAATGGAATGGAATGGATTGTGGAATGCAATGGAATGGAATGGAAAGGAACGGAATGTGGAATGGAATGTGGAATGGAATGTGCAATGGAAAGAAATGTGGAATGAAATATGTAATGTAATGGAATGGAATAGAATGGAAAGTTAAACGGAATCTGTAACGGAATGTGCAATGGAATGTGGAATGGAATGGAATGGAAACTGAAATAGAATTTGGAATGGAATATGCAGTGGAATGTGGAATGGAATGGAATGTGGAATGGAAAGTGGAAAGGAATGGAATGGAATGTGGAATGGAATGGAATTTAATGTGGTATGCAACGTGGAGTGGAATGGAATGGAATGCAATTGAATGTGGAATGGAACATGGAAAGGAATGTATTGGAATGTGGAATGGAAGGTGCAGTGTAATGGAATGGAATGGAATGGGGAATGGAATGTGCAGTGTAATGGAATGGAATAGAATGGGAAATGGAATGGAATGGAATGTGAAATGTAATGGAAAGGAATGTGAAATCGAATGGAATGGAATGTGAAATGGAATGGAATGGAATGTGGAATATAATGGAATAGGTGGTTTAAAGAATGTGGAATGGAATAGAAAGAAATGTGGAATTGAATGAAGAATGGAATGGAATGGAATATGGAAAGGAATAGAATGGAATGTGTAATGGAATACAATCGACTGTGGAATGGAAAGGAAGGGAATGGAATGTGGAAGCGAATGGAATGTGGAATGGAATGGAAGGGAATGGAATGTGGAATAGATAGGAAAGGAATGGGGAATGGAAGGGAATGGAAAGTTTAAGGGAGTGGAATTGAATGTGGAATGGAATGGAATGGTATGGAATGTGGAATGGAATGGAATGGAATGGAATTTGCCATGGAAGGGATGGAAGGTGGAATGGAATGGAATGGAATCTGGAATTGAATGCAACGTAATGTGGAATTTAAGGGAATGGATAGTGTAATTTAATTGAATGGTATGGAGTAGAATGTGGAATGGAATGGAAAGGAATGTGGAATTGAATGCAAGGGAATGTGGAAAGAAAAGGAAGGGAAAGTGGAATGGAATGAAATGGAATGGAATGGAATGTGGAATGGAATGGAATGGAAAGTGGAATGGAATGGAATGGACTGGAATGTGGAATGGAATGGGGAATGGAATAGGATGAAACATGGAATTTAATGTCAAATGCAATGGAATGGAATGTGGAAAGGAATGCAAGGGAATGTGGAATGGAATGGAATGGAATGCAAGTGAATGTGGAATGGAATGGAATGGAAAGAGGAATGGAATGGAATGGAATGGAACGTGTAATGGAATGGAATCTAATGGAATATGGAGCTGAATGGAATGCAATGTGGAATGGAATGGAATGGAATGTGGAATGGAATATGGAATGGAATGGAATGGAAGGTGGAATCAAATGGAGTGGAATGTGGAATGGAATGTGGAATGGAATGCGGAATTTAATGGAATTGAAAGTGAAATAGAATGCAAAGGATCGTGGAATGGATTGAGGAATGGACTGTGGAATGGAATGGAGTGGATCGTGGAAAGGAACGAGGAAAGGAACGTGGAATTGAATGGAATGGAAAGTGGAATGGAATGTGGAATGGAACGTGTAATGAAACTTGGAAAGGAACATGGAATGGAATTGAATGTAACTTGGAATGGAATGGAATGTGTATGGGATTGGAAAGGAACGTGGAATGGAATGGAATGGAAATTGGAATGGAATGGAACTTTTAATGGAGTGGAATGGAACCTGGAATGGAGTGTGGAATGCAAAGGAATGGAATGGAATGTGGAACAGAATGGAATGGAATGGATTGGAATGTGGAATAGAATGGAATGGAATGGAAAGGAATATGGAATGTTATGAGAATAGAATGGAGTGATATGTGCAATGGAAGGCAATGATGGAATGGAATGGAATAGAATGTGAAATATAATGGAATGGAATGGAATGTGGAATGGAATGGAATGTGGAATGGAATGGAATGCAATGGAATGTGGAATGGAATGTGGAATGGAATGGAATGCAATGGAATGAGGAATGGAATGTGGAATGAAAGGGAATGGAATGTGGAGTGGAATGGAATAGAATGTGGTACGGAAAGGAATGGAATATAAAGTGAAATGGAATGGAAGGGAATGTGGAATGGATAGAATGGAATGTGGAATGAAATGGAATGGAATGTGGAATGGAATATGCAACGGAATGGAATGGAATGTGGATTTGAATTTGGAATGGATTGCAGTTTGAAATGGAATGGAATGGAATGTGGAATGGATTGGAATTGAATGCAATGTGAAATGGAATGGAATGGAATTTATAAAGGAATGGATTGGAATGTGGAAGGGAAAGGGATGGAATATAATTCGAAATGGAATGGAATGGAATGTGAAATGTGTTGGAATGGAATGTGGAATGCAATGGAATAGAAATTGGAAAGGAAATTGTAATGGAATGGAAGGGAATGGAATATGGAATGGAATGGAGTGGAATGTGGAATGGAAGGGAAGGGAATATGGAAGGGAATGGAATGGAGTGTGGAATGGAATGTGGAATGGAATGTGGAATGGAATGGAATGGAATGTGGGGAGGAATGGAATGGAATGGAATGTGGAATGCAATGGAATGGAAATGAATGTTGAATGGAATGTAGTATGGAATGGAATGGAATGTGGAATGGAATGGAATATAATGGAATGTGGAATGGAAGTGAAGGGAATGTGGAATAGAATGGAATCCAATGTGGAATGGAATGGAATTGAATGTGGAATGATGTGGAATTGAATTTGGAATGCAGTGGAATGGAATTTGGAATTCAATGGAATGGAATGTGGAATGGAATGGAATGGAATGTGGAATGGAATGAAATGGAATTTGGAATAGAATGTGGTTGAATGGAATGTAATGTGGAATGGAATGGTATGGAATGTGGAATGGAATTGAATGGAAATTGGAACAGAATGGAATGGAACTTGGAATGGAAAGCAATGGAACATGAAATGGAAGACGGAATGGAACGTGGAATGGAACGAGGAATGGAATGTAGAATGGAATGGTATGGAAAGTGGAATGGAATGAGGAATGCAATGTGGAATGGAACGGAGTGGAAAGTGGAATAGAATGACGAAAGGAAAGTGGATTGGAATGGAACGGAAGGTGGAATGGATTGGAATGTGGAAGGTAATAAAATGGAAGGTGGAATGGGTTGGAATGTGGAAGGGAATAAAATGAAAGGTGGAATGGAATGGAATGCAAAGTGGAAAGGAATGGAAAGTTTAATGGAGTGGAATGAAACTTGGAAAGAAATTTGGAATGTAATGGAATGGAATCGAATGTGGAAAAGAAAGAATGTAATGGAATGTGGAAGAGAATAGAATAGAATAAGATGGAATGTGGAATGGAATTTAATGGAATGGAATATGGAATGGAACGTGGAATGGAATGGAATGGAATGTGAAACGGAATGGAATGTGGAAAGTGGAATAGAATGTAATGTGAAATGGAATGGAATATGGAATGCAATGGAAAGCAATGGAATGTGGAATGGAATGGAATGGAATGTGGAATGCAAAGTTGAATGGATTGGAATGCGGAATGGAATGTGGAATGGAATGGTATGGAATCTAATGGAATTTGGAATAGAATGGAAAGGAATGTGGAATGGAATAGAATGGAATGCAATGTGAAATGGAATGTAACGGAATTTGGAATGGAAAGGAATGGAATGGAATGTGAAATGGAATGGAATGGAATGTGAAATGGAAAGGAATGGAATGTGGAAAGGAATGTGGAATGGAATGGATTGTTGAATGGACTATGGAATTGAATGGAAACTGGAATGCATTGGAAAGGAATGGAATGTACAATGGAATGGAATGGAGTGTGGAATGGAATGTGGAATGGAATGTGGAATGGAATGGAATGGAATCTAATGGAATTTGAAATTGAATGGAAAGTAATGTGGAATGGAATGGAATGTAATCTGGAATGGAATGTTGAATGCCATGCAGTGGAATAGGGAATGGAATCTGGAAAGGAATGGAATGGAATATGGCAGAGAATGTGGAATGGAAAGCTGTGGAGCATGTAATAGAATGTGGAGTGGATTGTGGAATGGACTGTAAAATGCAATGTGAAATGGAAAGGAATGGAATGTGGAATGGAATGTGCAGTGGAAAGGAAAGAAATGCAACGTGGAATGGCACAGAATGGAATTTGGAATGCAATGTGGAATGGAATGTGGAATGGAATGAGATGGAATGTGAAGTGGAATGTGGAATGGAATGTGGAATGGAATGGAGAGGAATGTGGAATGAAATGAAATGGAGTGGAATGTGTAATGGAATGTGGAATGGAATGGAGAGGAATGTGGAATGGAATGAAATAGAGTGCAATGTGGAACGGAATGGAAGTGAATGTGGAATGGAATGTGGAATGGAATGAAATGGAATGTGGGTGGAATGTGCATTGGAATGGGATGGAAAGTGGAATGGAATGGAAAGGAGTGTTTTATGGAATGGACAGGAAAGTGGAATGGAATGTGGAATAGAATGTGGAATGCAACGTGGAAAATAATGGAATGGAACGTGAAATGCAATGGAATGGAATGGGCAATGGAATTCAATGGAATGTGGAAAGTAATGGAAGGGAATGAAATGGGAATTGAAATAGAATTTAATGGAATTTCGAATGAAATGGGATGGAATGGAATGTGGAATGTAACGAAATAGAAAGTGGAATGGAATGTGGAAAGGAATGAATTGGAATGTTGAACGGAATGTGGAATGGAAGGCACTGGAATGGAATGTGGAATGGAATGGAATGGAATGGAATGTGGAATGGAATGCAATGGAAAGGAATGGAATGTGGAAAGAAATGAAATTGAATGGAATGGAATGTGTAATGTAATGAAAGGAAATGTGGAAAGGAATGGAATGTATTTGAATGTGGAATGGTATGGAATGGAAAGCAGAACTGAATGGAATGTAATGCGGAAAAGAAGGCAATTGAATGTGGAATGGAATGGAATTTAATTTTTAATGGAATATGGAATAGAATATGTAATAGAAAGTGGAAAGTAAAGGAATGCAATGTTGAATGGAATGTACAATGGAATGGATTGGAAGGTGGAATGGAACGTGGAATGGAATGGAAAGTGGAATGGAATGGATTGGAATGCGAAATGGAATGGAGTGGAATGTGGAATGGAACGTGAAATGGAATAGAATGTGGAATTGAATTCAATGGAATTTGAAATGGAAAGGAATGGAATATGGAATGGAATGGAAAGAAATGTGGAATGGAAAGACGAATAGAATGGAATGGAATGTGGAATGGAATGCAATGGATGGCGGAATGGAATGGAATGGAATGGATTGTTGAATGGAATTCAATGGAAACGAATAGAAAGTAATGTGGAATGGAATGCAATGGAATGTGGAATGAAATGGAATGGAATGTGGAATGCAATTGAATGGAAAGGAATTAAATGTGGAATGGAATGTGGAATGGAATGTAAAGGAAAGGAAAGGAATGGAATGTGGAATGTAAGGCAATGGACAGTAGAATGGAATGGAATGGAACATGGAATGGTATGGAATGGAATGGAAAGTGGAATGGAATGGAATGGAATGGAAAGTGGAAAGGAAAGGAATGGAATGGAATGGAATGGAATGGATTGTGGAATGGAATGGAATGGAATGTGGAATCGAATGTGAAAATGAATGGAATGGAATGGAATGTCAAATGGAAAAGAATGGAATGGAATGTGGAAGGAAATGGAATGGAATGGAATGGAATGTGAAATGGATTGGAATGGAATTAATGTGGATTTGAATGGAGAGGAACGTAAAATGAAATGGAATGTAATGAAATGGAATGAGAAATAGAATGGAATACAATGTGGAATGCAATGTGGAATGGAACGTGGAACGGAATAGAATGGAACGTTGAGTGGAAAGCGGAATGGAACTTGGAATGGAACGTGGAATGCAATGGAATACAATGTGGAATGGAATGGAATGGGATGTGGAATGGAATGGAATGGAATGGAATGGATTTGAAGGGAACGCAGAATTGAATGTGTAATTGAATGGAAAGGAATGTGGAATGGAATGGAATGGAATGGAATGTGGAATGGAATGGAATATGGAATGGAATTGAATTGAATGAGGAATGGAACGTGGAATTGAATGGAACGAAACGTGGAATGGAATTGAATGGAATGTGGAACGGAAGAGAATGGCATGTAGAATGAAATGTGGAATGGAAAGTGGAATGGAATTGAATGGAATGTGGAATGGAATGTGGAATGGAATGTGGAAAGGAATGTGGAATTGAAAGGAATTCAACGTGGAATGTAATGTAGAATGGAATGTGGAATGGAATGTGGAATGGAAAATGGAATGGAATGTAATGGAATGTCGAATGCAATGGAATGGAATATGGAACGGAAAGGAATGGAGTGCAATGTGGAATGGCATGGAATGGAATGTGAAATGGAATATGGAATGGGAGGTGGAATGGAATGAAGTGGAATGTGGAATGGAATGTGGAATGGAATGAAAAATTGAATGGAGTGGAATGTGGAATGGAATGGAATGGAATGGAATGTGGAAAGGAATTTAGAATGGAATGGATATTAATGGAATAAAAAGGAATTTGGAATGGAACATAATGGAAAATAATGGAATAAACAATGGAATAAAATGGAATGTGGAAAGGAATGGAATTGAATGCATTGTGGAATGCAATGAAATGGAATGGAATGCGGAGAGGAATGGAAGGGAATGCGGAAAGCAATGCAACTGTATGTGGAATGGAATAGAATGGAATGGGGAACGGAATGGGAAATGAAATTGAATGGAATGCGAAACGAAATGTGTAATGGAAAGAAATGGTAATTGGAATGGAATGCGGAATTGTATGTGGAACCGAATGTTGAAAGGAATGGAATGAAATTTGGAATAGAATTTAGAATGGAATGCGCAATGGAATGGAAAGAAATGTGGAATGGAATGTGGAATGAAATGGAATAGAATGTGGAAAGGAATGGAATGGAATGTGAAATGGAATGGAGTGGAATGTGGAATGGAATTCAATAGAATGTGGAAAGGAATGGAATGGAATGTAGAATGGAATGTGAAATGGAATATGCAAAGGAATTGAATGGAATGTGGAATGGAATGGAGTGGAATGTAGAATGGAAAGTGAAATGGAATGGCATGGAACGTTGCATGAAAAGAGGTATGGAATACAATGGAATGTGAAATGCAATGGAATGGATTGTAGAACGGACGGGAAAGGAATGGAATGGAATATGGAATGGAATGGAATAGAATGGCAAGTGCAGTGGAATGGAATGCAATGGAATGTGGAATGCAATGGAATGCAATGCAATGGAATGGAATGGAATGTCGAATAAAATGGAAAGAAATGGAATGTTATGGAATAGAAGGGAATGTGGAATTGAATGTGGAATGGAATGGAAAGGAAAGTGCAATGGAATGAAATGGAATGGAATGTGGAATGGAATGGAATGGAATGTGGAATGGAATGTGAAATGGAATGGAATGGAATGTGAAAAAGAATGGAATGGAATGGAATGTGAAAAAGAATGGAATGGAATGCGGGATGGAACGCAATGGAAAGTGAAAAGTAATGGAATGGAATGTGGAATTTAATGGAATGGAATGTGGAATGGAGTGGAATGTGGAATGCAATGTGGAATGGAACGTGGAATGAAAAAGAATGGAACTTGGAATGGATCGTGGAATGGAACGTGGAATGGAACGTGGAATGGAATGCAATGGAATGGAATGTGGAATGGAATGGAAAGCATTGGGGAATAGAATGGAATGGAATGGAATTTGAAATGGAATGAAATGGAATGTGGAATGGAATAAAATGAAATGTGGAATGGAATGGAAAGAAGTGAAATGTGGAATTGAATGTGGAATGGAATGGATTGAACTGTGGAATTGAATGGAGTGGAATGTGGAATGGAATGGAATGGAATGTGGAATGGAATGTGGAGTGGAATGGAATGGAATGGAAGGTGGCATGGAATGTGGAATGGAATGTAATGGAATGTGGACTGGACTGGAATGGAATGTGGAATGGTATTCAATGGAATTTGGGTAGCAAGGAGGAATGGAAAGTGGAGTGGAGTGGAACGGAATGTGTCATTGATTGCAGAATGGAAAGGAATGGAATGGAATGTGGAATGGAATGGAATGGAAATGAATGGAATTGAAAGTGCAATGGAATGCAATGCAATGAGGAATGGAATGGAATGGAATGGAATGTGGAATGGAATGGAATGGAAAGGAATGGAAAGTGAATTGGAATGGATGGGAATGTGGAATGGAAAGTGGAAAGGAATGCAATGTGGAATTGAAAGGAATGCATTGTGGAATGGAAAGGAATGGAATGTGGAATGGAACGTGGAATGGAATGGAATGGAATGTGGAGTTGACTGGGAGAGTTTGTGGAATGGAATGGAATGGAATGGAATGGAATGTGGACAGGAATGAAATGGAATGGAAAGTGGAATGGAAGGTGGAATGGTATGTGGAATGGAATGGAATGTAATGTAATGTGGAATGGAATGTGAAATGGAATGGAATGGAATGGAATGTGGAGAGAAATGTGGAAAAGAATGGAATGGAATGTGGAATAGAACGTGGAAAGGATCGTGGAATGGAACGTGGAAGGAACGTCCAATGGAATGTGGAATGGAACGTGGAAGGAACGTCCAATGGAACGTGGAATGGAACGTTGAATGGAATGCAATGGAACGTGGAGTGGAAAGTGGAATGGAACTTGGAGTGGAAACTGGAATGGAACGTGGCATGGAACGAAATCGAATGGAATGCAATGTGGAAAGGAATGGAATAGAAGGTGGAATGGAATGGAATTGAATGTGGAATGGAATGGAATGGAATATGGAATGTAATGTAATGTAATGTGGAATGGAATTGAATGGAATTTGGAAAGGAATGTGGAAAGTAATGGAATTCAAAGTGGAATACAATGTGGAATGGAAAGGAATGGAACATGGAATGGAATGTGCAATGGAATGAGGAGTGGAATGGAATGCAATGTGGAATGGAAAGGAATGGAATGAAATGGAAATTGAAATGGAATTGAATGGAACGTGGAATGGAAGGAAAGGGAATGTCGAATGGAATGGAATGTAGTGGAATGTGGAACGGAACGGAATGGAATGCGGAATGGAATGTGGAATGGAATGTGGAATGGAATGTGGAAAGGAATGAAGTGGAATGTGGAATGGTATGGAATGGAGAGTAGTGTGGAAATGAATGGAATGAAATGTGGAATGGAATGTCTAATGGAATGGAGTGTGGAATGGAATTTGGAATGGAATGGAATGGGAAGTGGAATGGAATGTAGAATGGAATGGAATGGAAAGTGGAATGGAATGTGGAATGGAATGGAATGGAATGTGAAATGGAATGGAAAGCAATGAGGAATGGAATGGAATAGAGTGGAATGTGGAATGGAAAGGAATGGAATGTGGAATGGAATGGAATGGAGTGTGTAATGCAATGGAATGTAGCGGAATGTGGAATGGAATGGAATGGAATGAGGAATGGATTGTGGAATGGAATATGGAAGGGAATGAAGTGGAATGTGGAATGGAATGTGGAATGGAATGGAGTGGAGTGTGGAATGGGATGGAATGGATTGAGGAATGGAAAGGAATGAAATTTGGAATGGAATGGAACGTGAAATGGAATGGAATAGAAAGTGGAATACAGTGGAATGGAAAGAAACGTGAAATGGAATGGAATAGAAAGTGGAATACAGTGGAATGTAATGAGGAACGGAATGTAATGAAACGTGGAATGGAACGTAGAATGGAACAGAATCAACGTGGAATGGAATCGAATGGAATGCGGAATGGAATGAAATGGAATGTAGAATTGAACGTAATGGAATGTGGAATGGAATGTGGAATGCAATGGGATGTGGAATGGAAAGTAGAATGGAAAGGAGTAGAACGTGAAATGGAATGGAATGGAAAGTGGAATGGAATCCAATGGAAAGTGGAAAGGAATGGAATGGAATGGAACGGAATGTTGAATGGAATAGAATGGAATGTGGAACAGAAAGTGGAATGGAATGGAATGGAATGTGGAATGGAATGGAGTGGAATGTGGAATGGAATGGAGTGGAATGTGGAATGGAATTTGAAATGGAATGGAATGGAATGTTGAATGGAATGAAATGGAATGCGAAATGGAATGGAGTAGAATGTGTATTGGAAACGGGAATGGAATGGAATGGAATATGGAATGGAATGGAATGGAATTCAATTTGGAATGCAATGGAATGGAGTGGAAGGTGGAATGGAATGGAATGGAATGTGGAATGGAATGTAGAATGAAATGTGGAATGCAAAGAGGAAAGAAATTTGGAATAGAAAGTAATGGAATGTGGAATGTAGTGGAATTGAATGTGAATTGGAATGGTATGGAAAGGAATGGAACATGAAATGGAATGGAATGTGTTGGAATTCAATGGAATTTGGAATGCAATGGAATGGAATGGAAAGGAATGTAGAATGCAAAGTGGAATAGAATGGAATTGAAAGTGGAATGGAATTTAAAGGATTGCAGAATGGATTGGAATGGAATGGAAATTGCAATGGAATGGAAGAGAAACGAATGGAATGGAATGTGGAATGGAATGCAATGGATGTGGAATGGAAAGGAATGGAAAACGGAATGGAATGGAATGGAATGTGGAATGGAATGGAATGGAAAGGAATGGACTGTGGAACGAAATGTGTAAAGGAAAGTAATCGAACGTGCAATGGAATGTGGAATGGAATTTGGAATGCAATGGAATGGAACCTGGAATGCAAAGAATGGAATGTGGAATGGAGCGGAATGGAATATGGAATGGAATGGAATGTGAAATAGAATTTAATGGAATGGAATGTGGAAAGGAATGCAATGTAATGGAAAGCAATGGAATTGAATGGAATGTGGAAAGGAATGGAATGGAAAGGAATGCAATGTGGAATGCAAACGAATGGAACATGGAATGGAAAGTGGAATGAAACGTGGAATGGAGTGAAATGGAATGAAGAATGCAAGGGAATGCAATGTGGAATGGAATCGAATGGAATATGGAATGGAATGGAATGGCATGTGGATTGGAATGGAAAGGAATGGAATGTAGAAAGGAAAGTAATGGAATGGAATGGAATGGAATGGAATGTGAAATGAAATTAAATACAATGTGGAATGGAAAATGAAATGGATTGGAATGGAATGGAAATTGTAATGGAAGGCAATTGAATGGAATATGGAATACTTTGGAATAGAATGTGGAATGTAACGTGGAATGGAACCTGGAATGGAATGGAATGGAACGTGGATAGGAAAGTGGAATGGAACATGGAATGGAAAGTGGAAAGGAATGGAATGCAATGTGAAATGGAATGGAATGGAAGGTAGAATGGAATGGAATGGAATGTGGAATGGAATGGAATGGAATGTGAAATGGAATGGAATGGAATGTGGAATGGAATGGAATGTGGAAGAAAATGGAATGCCATATGGAATGGAATGGAATGGAATGTGGAATGGAAAGACATGGAACGAGGAATGGAATATGCAATGGATAGTATAATGGAATGGAATGGAAGGTGGAATAGAATGGAATGTGGAATGGAATGCAATGGAATATGAAATAGAATGGAATGCAGTCTGGAATGGAATGTGGAATGGAATGGAATGGAATGAAATGTGGAATGGAATGGAATGGAACGTGGAATGGAATGTAATGGAATGTGGAATGCAATGGAATGTGCAATGAAATGTGGAATAAAATGGAATGGAATGTGGAATGGAATTGAATGGAATGCGGAATGGAATGTGGAATGGAATGGAATGGAATGTGGAATGGATTTGAAATTTAACGTGGAATGGGGTGGATTGGAATGTGGTATGGAATGGAATGGAATATGGAATGGAATATGGAATGGTATGAGGAATGGAATGTGTAATGGAATGTGGAATGGAGCGGAATGGAATGTGGAATGGAAAGTGTAGTGGAAATTGGAATGGAACATGGAATGGAATGTGGAATATAATGTGGAATGGAATGGAATGGAATGTGGAATGGAATGGAATGGAATATGGAATGGAATGGAATAGAAAGTGGAATGGAATGTGGAATGGAATGTGGAATGGAATGTGGAATGGAGTGGAATGGAATGTGGAAAGGAAGGTGGAATGGAATGGAATGGAATGTGGAATGAAACGTGGAATGGAATGGAATGTGGAATGGAATGTGGAATGCAACAGAATGGAATGTAGTGGAATGTGGAATGGAATGTAATGGAGTGTGGAATGGAATGGAACAGAACGTGGAATGGAATGGAATGGAAAGGAATTTGGAATGGAATGAAATGGAATGTGAAACGGAAGGTGGAACGGAATGAAATGGAATGTGGAATGGAATGAAATGGAATGTGGAATGGAATGGAGTGGAATGTTGAATGGAATAGAATGGAATGGAATGTGGAGTGGAATGTGGAATGGAACAGAATGGAATGCAGTGCAATGTGGAATGGAATGTAATGGAGTGTGGAATGGAATGGAACGGAACGTGGAATGGAATGGAATGGAAAGGAATGAGGAATGGAATGAAATGGAATGTGAAATGGAAGGTGGAACGGAATGAAATGGAATGTGGAATGGAATGAAATGGAATGTGGAATGGAATGGAGTGGAATGTTGAATGGAATAGAATGGAATGGAATGTGGAATGGAATGTGGAATGGAATGTGGAACGGAATGTGGAAAGGAACGTGGAATGAAAGGGAATGGAACGAGGAATGGAACGTGGAATGGAATGCAATGAAATGGAATATGGAATGGAATGGAATGGAATGGAACGGAATGAAATGGAATGGAAAAGGAATTTGTAATGGAGTGGAATGGAATGTGGAATGGAATGAAAAGAAGTGAAATATGGAATGGAATGTGGAATGCAATGGATTGGAAAGTGGAATTGAATGGAGTGGAATGTGGAATGGTATGGAATGGAATGTGGAGCGAAATGTGTAATGGAATGGAATGGAATGTGGTATGGAATGTGAAAATTAATGTAATGGAATGTGGACTGCAATGGAATGGAATGTGGAATGGTATTCAATGAAATTTGGGAAGGAATGTGGAAAGGAAATTGGAATGGAGTGGAACTGAAAGTGTCATGGCAAGGAATGGATTGCAGAATGGAAAGGAATGGAATGGAATGTGGAATGGAAAGGAATGGAAGGGAAAGTGAAATGGAATGGAATGGAACGTGGAATGGAATTTAATGGAATGTGGAATAGAATGCAACAGAATGTAGAATGGAATGTGGCATGGAAAGAGGAATGGAATTGAATGGAATGTGTAATTGAATGAAATGGAATGTAGATTGGAGTGTGGAATGGAATGCAATGGAATCTGGAATGGATTGTGGTATGCAATGGAATGGAGAGTGGAATGGAATGGAATGGCTTGTGGAATGGAATGGAAATGAATGGAATGGACTATGCAATGGAATAGAATGGAATGGAATGTAGAAAGGAATGAAATGGAATGTGGAATGCAAAGGATTATAAAGGAATCGAATGGATTGGAATCAAATGGAATGGAAGGGAATGCGGAATGGAATGGGGAATGGAATGGAAAGGAATGTTGAATGGAATGGAATGGAAAGAAAGATGGAATGGAATGGAATTGTATGTGGAATGGAGTGGAATGGAATGTGAAATGGAATAGATTGGAGTATGGAATGGAATGTGGAAGGGAAAGGGATGGAATGTGAAAAGGAATGGAACGGAATGTGGAATGGAATGGAATGGAATGTGAAAAGGAAAGAATGAAATGTGGAAAAGAATGGAATGGAATGTGGAATGGAATGGAATGGAAAGTGGAATGAAATGTCCAAAGGAATGGACGGAAAGAGGATTGGAACGTGGAATGGGTCGTGGAATGGAATATGGAATGGAAAGTGAAAATGAATGTAGAATGGAAAGTGGAATGGACCCTGGAATGGAATGTGGAATGGAATGGAAAGGAATCGAATGAAATGTGGAATGGAATGGAATGGAGTGTGGAATGGAAAGTGAAATGGAATGGAAAGGAATGTGGAATGGAATGCGGAATCGAAAGGAATGGAATGTGGAATGGAATGTGGAATGGAATGTGGAATGGAATGGAGTGGAATGGAAAGTTGAATGAAATGTGGAATGGAATGTAATGGAATGCGGAATGGAATGGAATCCTATGTTGAATCGAATGGAATGGAGTGCAATGTGGAATGCAAAGGAATGGAATGTGCAAGGGAATGCGGAATGGAATGGCATGGAATGGAATGTGGAATGGAATGAAGTGGAATGTGAAGTGGAATCTGGAATAGAATGAGGAATGGAATGGAGTGGAATGTGCAATGGATTGGAATGTGGAATAGAATCGAATGGAATGTGGAATGGAATGTGGAATGGAATGGAATGGAATATGGAATAGAAAGTGGAATCTATGGAATGGAATCTGGAATCAAATGTCGAATGGAAATGAATGGAATGTGGAATGGAATGGAATGTGGAATGGCATGCAATGGAATGTGGAATGGAATGTCGAATGGAGTGTAGAACGGAATGGTATGGAATGTAGAATGTAATGGAATGCAGTGCAATGTGGAATGGCATGGAATGCAATGTGGAATGGAATGTCATGAAATGGAATGTGAAATGTGATGAAGTGGAATGCGGAGTGGAATGTGGAATGGAATGTGGAATGGAATTGAGTGGAATGTGGAATGGAATGTGGAAAGGAATGGAATGGAATGTGGAATGGAAGGGAAAGGAACTTGAACTGGAATGAAAAGGAATGGAATGGAAAATGAAATGGAATGGAATGGAATGGAATGGAAAGTGGAATGGAACGTGGAAAGGGTTGTGGAATGGAACGTGGAATGTAAAGTGGAAATGAATGTAGAATGGAAAGTGTAATGGACTCTGGAATAGATTGTGGAATGGAATGGAATCGAATGAAATGTGGAATGGCATGGAATGGAAGGTGAAATGGAAAGTGAAATGAAATGGAATGGGATGTGGAATGGAATGGAAAGGAATGTGGAATGGAATGTGGAATGTAAAGGAATGGAATGTGAAATGGAATGAATTGGAATGTGGAAGGCATTTTGAAATGGAATGGAAAGGAATGTGGAATGGAATGGAATGGAATGTGCAGTGAAATGTGGAATGGAATGGAATGAAATGTGAAATGGAATGGAATGGAATGGAATGAGATGTGAAATGGAATGGAATGGAAAGTTGAATAGAATGGAATGCATAGGAAAGTGGAATGGAATGGAATGCAATGTGGAATGGAAAGCAGAATGGAATGTTGAATGGAATGTGGAAAGGAATGTGGAATGGAATGGAATGGAAAGAGGAATGTAATGGAATGGAATGTGGACTGGAATGGATTGGAATGGGATGGAAAGAAAAATGGAATGGAATGGAATGTGGAATTGGATTCAATGGAATTTGAAATGGAATGGAATGAGGAATGGAATGGGGAATGGAATCTGGAATGGAATGGAATGGAATGCAATGAGGAATGGAATGTGGAATGGAATGGAATGTGGAATTGAATGGAAACGAATGTGGAATGGAATGGAATGGAATGTGTAATGGAATGTGGATAGGAATGTGGAATGGAATGGAATGTGGAATGGAATGGAAAGGAATGTGGAATGGAATGGAATGCAATGTGGAATGGAATGGAATGGAAAGGAATTTGGAATGGAATGGAGTGGAATGAAATGGAATGGAACCCGGAATAGAATGGAATGGAATGTGGAATACAATAGAATGTAAAGTGGAATGGAATGTGGAATGGAACGGAATTGGATGTGGAATGGAAAGTGGAATGGAACGCGGAAAGTAATGAAACAGAACATGGAATTGAATGCAATGTAAGGTGTTAAGGAATGAGGAATGGAATGGAATATAATGGAAAGGAATTGGGAATATAGTGGATTGGAATGTGGAATGGGAAGTGGAATGGAATGGAATGGAATATGGAAAGGAATGTGGAACAGAATGGAATAGAATGTGGAATGGAATTGAATGGAATGTGGAAAGGAATGGAATGGAACGTGGAATGGAATGTGGAATGGAAGGGAATGGAATGTGGAATGGAATAAGGAATGGAAAGTGGAATGGAGTGGAAAGGAAAGTGTAATGGAATGTGCAATGGAATGGAAAGGAATTTGGAATGGAATGTGGAATGGAATGGAATGGAAGGTAGAATGGAATGAAATGGAATGTGGAATGGAATGGAATGGAAGGTGGAATGGAATGAAATGGAATGCGGAATAGAATGTGGAATGGAATGTGGAATGGACTGAAATGGAACATGGAATGCGATGAGGACTGCAACATGGAATGGAATGCAAAGGAACGTGGAATGGAACAAGGAATGGAACGTGGAATTGAACGTGGAATGGAACAAAATGGAACGTGGAAAGGAACGTGGAGTGGTACGTGGAATGGAACGTGGAATGGACCGGAATGGAATGTGGAATGGAATGAGGATTGGTATGTGGAATGCAATGGAGAGGAACGTGGAATGGAATGAGGAAAGGAACGTGGTATGGAATAGAATGGAAGGTGTAATGCAATGTGGAATGGAATGGAATGGAATGTGGAATGGAATGTGGAATGGTATAGAATGGAATGTTTAATGGAATAGAATGAAACGCAGAATGGAATGGAATGGAAAGTGGAATGAAATGCAATGAAATCGAATGTGGAATGGAATGGAATAGAATGGAATGGAATGGAATGTGGAATGGAATGCAATGGAATGGAATGTGGAATGCAAGGGAATGGAACAGAATAGAATGGAATGTGGAATGGAATTGAATGGAATGGAACAGAATGGAATGTGGAATGGAACGCTATGGGAAATAAAGGAATTTGGAATGGAATGGAAAGTGGAATCAAATGGAATGCATTATGGAATGGAATGGAAAGAAATGTGGAATTAAATGTGGAATGGAATGTAATGGAATATGGAAAGGAATGTGCAATGGAATGCAATGTGGAATGGAATGGAATGTGGAATGAAATGGAATGAATTGTGGAATGGAATGGAAAGTAATGTGGGATTTAATGAGGAATGGAATGTAATGGAATATGGAAAGGAATGTGCAATGGAATGGAATGTGGATTGGAATGGAATGCAATGTGGAAGGGAATGGAATGTGGAATGGAATCGGATGCAATGTGGAATGGAGTGGAATGGAATGGAATGTGGAATGGAATGGAATGGCATGTGAAATGGAAATAGAATGGAATGTGCAATGGAAATAGAATGGAATGTGGAATGGAATGGAATGGAATATGTAATGGAATTGAATGGCAATTGAAATGAAAATAGAAATGAATGTGGAATGGAATGGAATGGAATGTGTAATGGAATGGAATGGAATGTGGAATGCAACGTGGAATGGAATGGATTGAAATGTGGAATGGAATATGGAATGGAATGCAATGGAAAGTGTAATGTAATGGTATAGGATGTCGAATTGAATGGAGTGGAATCGAATGTGGAATGCAATGAAATTAAATGGAATGGAATGGAATGTGGAAGGGAATGGAATGGATCGTGGAATGGAAAGTGGAATGGAACTTGGAATGGAATGGAAAGTAACGGAATGAAATGTGGAATGGAATGTCGAATGCAAAGTGGAATGGAATGGCTTGGAACGTAATACAATGTGGAATGGAATATGGAATGGAATGCAATGGACAGTGTAATGTAATGGTATAGGATGTCGAATTGAATGGAGTGGAATCGAATGTGGAATGCAATGAAATTAAATGGAATGGAATGGAATGTAGAATGGAATGCAATTGATCGTGGAATGGAAAGTGGAATGGAACTTGGAATGGAATGGAAAGTAATGGAATGAAATGTGGAATGGAATGTCGAATGCAAAGTGGAATGGAATGGCTTGGAATGGAATACAATGTGGAATGGAATGTGGAATGGAAGCTGGAATGGAAAGGAATGGAATGGAATGGAATGTGGAACACAATGTGGAATGGAACGTGTAATGGAACGGAATTGAAAGTGGAATGGAATGCGGAATGGATTGGAATGGAATGTGGAATGGAATAGAATGGAAAGTGGAATGGAACGTGGAATGGAATGGAATGGAATGTGGAAAGGAATATGGAATGGAATGGAATGGCATGTGGAATGGAATGGAATGGAATATGGAATGGAAAGGAATAGAATGTGGAATGCAAAGTTGAAAGGAATGGAATGGAACGTGGAATGGAATGGAATGATATGTTTAATACAATGTGGAATGGAATGAACTGTAATGGAATGTGGAAGGCAATGGAATGCAATGGAATGGAATGTGTAATGGAATGTTGAATGGAATGGAATGGAATATGGAATGGTATGGAATTGAAAGAGGAATGGAATTTGGAATGGAATCGAATGGAATTTGGCATGAAATAGAATGGAATATGGAATACAATGCAATGGAATGGAAACGAATGTGGAATGCAATAGGAAGCAATGCGGAATGGAATGGAAAGAAAAGTGGAAAGGAATGCAATGAAATGTGGAATGGAATTGAATGGAAACTGAAATGTAAATAGAATTTAAAGTGGAATGGTATGGAATTTAATGTGGAATGGAATGGAATTGAATATGGAATGGTACGTGGAATGGAACGGTATGGAATGTGAAATATAATATGGAATGGAATGGAATGTGGAATGGAATGGATTGGAAAGTGGAATGGAATGGAAAGGAATGCACTGCAGATTGCAATGTGGAAGGGAATTTGGAATGGAAGGTGGAATGGAATGGAATGGAATGGAATGTGGAATGGAATGGAATGGAATGTGGAATGGAATGGAATGGAATGTGGAATGGAATGGAATGGAATGTGGAAGGGAATGGTATGGAATGGAAGTTTGAATGGAAACAAATTGAATGGAATTGAAAGTGGAACGGAATGGAACTTGGAATGGAATTGAATGGACTGTGGAATGGAATGGAAAGGACTGAAATGTGAAATGGAATGGAATGGACTGTGGTATGGAAAGGAAAGGAATGGAATGTGAAACGGAATGGAATGCAATGTTGGAAAGAATTGTATGGAATGGAATGTGGAATGGAAACGAATGGAATGGAATGGAAAGTGGAATGGAATGGAATGTGGAATGGAATGGAATGGAATGTGGAAAGGAATGGAATGAAATGTGGAATGGAATGGAATAGACTGTGGAATGGAACGGAATGGAAAGCGAATGGAATGGAATGTGGAAAGGAATGGAGAGGAATGAGGAATGGAATGGAATGGAAAGTGAAATGCAATGGACTGGAATGGAATGGTATGTGGAATGGAATGGAATGGAAAGGAATGGAATGGAATGTGGAATGTAATGGAGTGGAATGAAGAATGGAATGCAATGGAGTGGAATGGGGAATGGAATGGAATGGAATATGGAATGCAAAGGAAAGGAAAGGAATACTATGTGGAATGGAATATAGAATTGAATGTGGAATAGAATGGAATGAAATATGAAATGTAACGGAATGGAATGTGGAATGGAATGGAATGGAAAGCGAACGGAAAGGAATGTGGAATGGAATGGAGCGGAATGAGGAATGGAACGGAATGGAATGTGGAATGTAATGGAATGGAATGGAATCGTACGTGGAATGGAATGTGGAATGGAAAGACACGGAATCGAAAGTGGAATGGAATGAAATGGAAAGTGGAATGGAATGGAATGGAATGTGGAATGCAATGCAATGGAGTGGAATCGAACGTGGAATGGAATGGAATGGAATTTGGAATGGAATGGAATGCGGAATGGAATGGAATGTGGAATGGAATGGAATGCAATGGAATGCAATGTTGAATGGAAGGTGGAATGGAATGGAATGTGAATGGAATGGAACGCAATATGGAATGAAATAGAATGGAATGTGGAATGGAATGGAATGGAATGTAGAATGGAATGGAATGTGGAATGGAATGGAATGGAATGTGGAATGGAATGGAATGGAATGTGGAATGGAATGGAAAGGCTTGTGAAATGGAAACAGAATGGAACGTGAAATTCAAATAGAATGGGATACGTAATGGAGTGGAAAGGAATGTGGAATGGAATAGAATGGAATGTGGAATGGAACGTGGAATGAAATGGATTGGAATGTGGAATGGAATGTGGAATGGAATTGAACGGAATGTTGAAGGGAATGGAATGGAATGTCGAATGGAATGGAGTGAAGTGGAATGTGGAATGCAATGGAAAGGAATGGAATAGAATGTGGAATGGAATGGAATGGAAAGTGCAATGCAATTTGGAATGGAATGGAATGGAATGTGGAATGGAATGTGGAATGGAACGTGGAACGGAATGGAATGGAACAGAAATGAATGTGGAATGGAATGTGGAATGTAACGTGGAATGGAATGGAATGTGGAATGGAATGGAAAGGAAAGTGGAACGGAAGCAAATGGGATATAATGTGGAATGGAATTCGGAATGGAACGTGGAATGGAATGGAATGGAAAGTGGAATGGAATGGAATGGAATGTGGAATGGAAGGTGGAATGGAACGTGGAATGGAATAGAATGGAATGGAAGGGAATGCGGAATGGAATGTGGACTGGAATGTGGAATGAAATCGAGTGAAAAGGAATGGAATATGGAATGGGACGTGGAATGGAATGGAATGGAATGCAATGTGGACTGCAATAGAATGCAATGGAATGGAATGTGGAAAGGAATGGAATGGAATGTGGAATGGAATGCGGAATGGAATGGGCAATGAAAAGTGGAATGTAATGGAATGGAATATGTAATAGAATGTGGAATGGAATGTGGAATGGAATGGAATGGAATGTGGAATGGAATGTGGAATGGAACCTGGAATGGAATGGAATAGAATAGAATGGAAGGTGGAATGGAACGTGGAATGAAATGGAATGGAATGGAACGGAATGTGGAATGGAATTTGGAATGGTACATGGAATGGAATGGAAAGTGGAAAGGAATGGAATGGATTGTGGATTGGAATGGAATGGAATGTGGAATCGAATGAAAAGGAATGTGGAATGGAAAGGAGTGGAAAGCAATGGAATGGAAAGTGGAATGGAACGTATAATGGAATTGAATGGAATGTTGAATGGAATGTGGAATGCAATGGAATGGAATGTGAAATGGCACGTTGAATGGAATGGAATAGAATGTGGAATGCAATGCACAAAGGAATGCAATGGAAAGTTGAATAGAATGGAATGGAATGTGGAATTATATAGAGTGAAATGGAATGTGGAATGGAATGGAATGTGAAATCGAATGAAATGGAATCTGAAATGGAAAGGAATGGAATGGAGTGGAATGGAATGTGGAATAGAACGTGCAATGGGATGGAATGGAATGTGGAAGGCAAAGTGGAATGGAATGGAACGGCATGTGGAATGGAATGTGGAATGGAAAGTGGAGTGGAACGAGGAATGAAATGGAATTGAATGGAATGTGGAGAGGATTGTGGAATGGAATGTTGAATGGAGTGTGGAATGGAATGGGGAATGGAATGGAATGGAATGACGAATGGAACATGGAATGGAATGCAATGGAACGTGGAATGGAACGTGGAATGGAAAGTGGAAGGGAACTTTTAATGGAACGTGGAATGGAATGCAATGGAACGTGGAATGGAACGTGGAATGGAATATGGAATGGAACGTGGAATGGAACATATAATGGAACATGGAATGGAACGTGGAATGGAACGTGGAAAGGAAAGGAATGGAATGTGGAATGAAATGATGAATGGAATGGCATGGAATGAGGAATGGAATGGAATGGAATGTGGAATGCAATGGAATGGAAAGTGGAATGGAATGGAATGGAATGTGGAATGGAATGGAGTGGAATGGAATGGAATGGAGTGGAATGGAATGGAATGGAATGGAATTTAATGTGGAATGGAGTGGAATAGAATGTGGAGTTGAATGGAATTCAATGTGGTATGCAATATGGAATTGATTGCAATGGAATGGAAGGAGAAATGGAAAGAAAAGGAATGTGAAATGGGATGTAAGGGAATGAAATGTGGAATAGAATGGAATGGAATGTGGAATGGAAGGGAATGAAGTGCAAAGGAGTTTGGAATGGAATCGAATGGAATGTGGAATTGAAGAGAATGGAATGGAATGTAATGTGAAATGGAATGGAATGGAATATGGAATCTAATGTGGAATGTAATGGAATGGTATGTGGAATGGAATGTGGAATGGAATGGAATGGAAAGTGGAAAGGAATGGAATGGAATGTGTAATAGAGTGAGGAATGGAATGGTATAGAATGGAATGGAATGCGGAATGGAATGTGTAATGGAATGGAATGGAATGGAATGGAATGTTGAGTGGATTTTGGAATGGAACGTGGAATGGAAAGGAATGGAATGTGGAATAGAATGTGGGATAGAATGGAATTGAATTCAATGTAATTGAATGTGGAATGGAATGGAATGGAATGTGAAATGAATTGGAATCGAATGTGGAATGGAATGTTGAATGCAATCTGTAATGGAATTTAATGGAACGTGGAATGGAAAGTGGAATGCAATGTGTAATTTGAAGTGGAATGGATCGTGGAATTGAACGGAATTGAACGTGGAATGCAATGGAATGGAACGTGGAATGGAATGGAATGGATCGTAGAATGCAATGGAATGGAAAGTGGAATGTAAAAGAAAGTGGAATGGCGTGGAATGGATCGTGGAATGGAATGTGGAATGGATTGGAATGGAATGTGGAATGGAAAGCGGAGTGGATCGTTTAATGCAATGGAATGGCACATGGAATAGAACGTGTAATGGAAAGTGGAATGGAACGTGGAATGTATCGTGGAATGGAATGGAATGGAAGGTGGACTGGAATGGAACGTGGAATGGACAGAAATGGAACGTGGAATGGAACGGAATGGAACTTGAAATTCAAAATTATGGAAAGAGGAATGGAGTGGGATGGAAGGTGGAATGGAAAGTGGAATGGAATGGAACAGAATGGAATGCAAAGTGGAATGGAATGGAACATGGAATGGAATGGAATTGAATGTGGAAAGGAATATGGAATGTAATGGAATGGAACGTGGAATGGAATGTGGAATGGAATGGAATGTGAAATGGAAATAGAATTTAATGTGAAATGGAAATAGAATTTAATATGAAATGAAAATAGAATGGAATGTGGAATGGAAAGGAATGGAATGTGGAATGGAATGGAATGAAATGTGGAATGGAAAGTGCAATGGAATGGGATGAAATGTGGAATGGAATGTGGAATGGAACGTGGAATGGAAAGGATTGGAAGAGAAAGCAATGTGGAATGGAATGTGGAATGGAACGAGGAATGGAATGGAATGGAATGTGGAGTGCATTGTGGAATGGAAAGTGGAATGGAATGCAATGGAATGTGGAGCGGAATGTGGAATAGAATGTAATGGATTCGAAAGAAATGTAATGTGAAATGGAATGGAATGGAATGCGGAATGGAACAAAATGTGGAATGGAATGGAATGCAATGTGGAATGGAATGGAATGTGGAATGGAATGCAATGGAATGTGGAATAGAATGTGGAATGGAATTGAATGGAATGTGGAATGGAATAAGGTGTTTAACGTGGAATAAAATGGAAAGGAACGTGGAATGGAAAGTAGAATGAATCGTGCAATGGAATGGAATGAAAAGTGGAACGGAACGGAACGCGGAATGGACTGGAATGGAACTTGGAATGGAATGTGGTATGGAAAGGAATGGAATGTGGAACGGAATGAGGAATGGAACGTTTAATGGAATGGAATGGAACATGGAATGGAACGTGGAATGGAATGGAATGGAAAGTGGAATGGAATGCAATGGAACGTGGAATGGAATGTGATGAAATGTGGAATGGAATGTGGAATGGAACGTGGCATGGAAAGGATTGGAACAGAATGAAATGTGGAATGGAATGTGGAATGGAACGAGGAATGGAATAGAATGGAATGTGGAGTGCATTGTGGAATGGAAAGTGGAATGGAATGCAATGGAATGTGGAGTGGAATGTGGAATAGAATGGAATGGATTCGAATGAAATGTAATGTGAAATGGAATGGAATGGAATGCAATGTGGAATGGAATGGAATGTGGAATGGAATGCAATGCAATGTGGAATAGAATGTGGAATGGAATTGAATGGAACGTGGAATGGAATAAGGTGTTTAACGTGGAATAAAATGGAAAGGAACGTGTAATGGAAAGTAGAATGAATCGTGCAATGGAATGGAATGAAAAGTGGAACAGACCGGAACGCGGAATGGACTGGAATGGAACTTGGAATGGAACGTGGTATGGAAAGGAATGGAATGTGGAACGGAATGAGGAATGGAAAGTTTAATGGAATGGATTGGAACATGAAATGGAACGTGGAATCGATCGTGGAATGGAATGGAATGGAACATGGAACGGAATGGAACGTGGAATGGAACGGAATGGAACGTGGAATGGAATGGAATGGAACGTGGAACGGAATGCAATGGAACGTGGAATGGAATAGTATGGAAAGTGGAATGGACTGGTATGGAACGTGAAATGGAATGTGGAATGGAATGGAACGGAATGTAATGCAAAGTGAAATGGAATGGAACGTGGAATGGAATGGAATTGAATATGGAATGGAAAGAGGAAAGTAATGTAACAGAATGTGGAAAGGAACGGAAAGTGAAATGGAAATAGAATGGAATATGAAATGGAAATAGAATGGAATGTGGAATGGAATGGAATGGAAGGTGGAATGGAATGGAATGGAATGTGGATTGGAAAGTGGAATGGATTGGAATGGAATATGGAATGGAATGTGGAATGGAATGAAATGGAATGTGGATTGGACAGTGGAATGGATTGGAATGGAATATGGAATGGAATGTGTAATGGAATGGAATAGAACGTGGAAAGGAATGGAATGGAATTTCAAATGGAATGGACTGAAATGCAATGTGAAATGCAATGCAATGGAATGGAGTGGAATGGAGTGTGGAATGGAATGGAATGGAATGTGGAAAGGAATGAGGGATGGAAAGTGGAATGGAACGGAATGGAACAGAATGGGATGTGGAATGGAAAGTGGAATAGAAAGTGGAATGGAATGGAATGGAATGGAATGGAATGGAATGGAATGTGGAATGGAATGTGGAATGGAATGTGAAATGGAATGGAATGGAATGGAAGGGAATGGAATGTGGAGTGGATTGTGGAATGGAACATGGAATGGAATGGAATGGAAGGTGGAATGTAATGTGGAATAGAATGGAATACAATGGAATGGACTGTGGAATGTAATGGAATGAAATGTGGAATAGAATGCAATGTGGAATGGAATGGAATTGAATGGAATGGAATGGAAAGGAATGCGAAAGTCAATGTGGAATGGAAAGGAATGGAATGTGGAATGGAATGGGGAAAGGAATCTGCAATGCAATGTGGAATGGAATGCAATAGAATGCAATGTGGAATGGAATGTGGAATGGAATGTGGAATGGAATGGAATGTGGAATTGAATGGAGTGCAATGGAATGCAATGTGGAAACGAATGGAATAGAATGTGGAATGGAATGGAATGGAAAGAGGAATGGAATCTAATGGAATCCAGAATGGAATGGATAGGAGTTTGGAATGGAATGGAAAGGAATGGAAAGTAAGGCGGAAGGCAATGGAATGGAATGGAATGGAATGTGGAATATAAAGGAATGGAATATGGAATATGGAATGGAATGGAATGGAATGGAATGTGGAATGGAACGGAAAGTGAAATGGAAATAGAATAGAATGTGAAATAGAAATAGAATGGAATGTGGAATGGAATGGAATGGAAGGTGGAATAGAATGGAATGGAATGTGAATTTGTAAGTGGAATGGATTGGAATGGAATATGGAATGGAATGTGTAATGGAATGGAATAGAACGTGGAATGGAATGGCATGGAATTTCGAATGGAATGGACTGAAATGGAATGTGGAATGCAATGGAATATAAATGAGGGGAAGGTAATGTGGAATGGAACGGAATGGAAAGTGGAAAGAAATGTGGAATTGAAATTGGAATGGAATGGAATGGAACGGATTTGAATGTGGAAAGGAAATTGGTATGGAACTTGTAATGGTATGGAATGGAATGGAATGGAATGTGGAATGGAATGTGGAATGCATCGTGAAATGGAATGGAATGGAACAGAATGGAAGGCAATGGAATGTGGAGTGGATTGTGGAATGGAACATGCAATGGAATGGAATGGAATGTGGAATGCAATGGAATGGAATGTGGAATAGAATGGAATGTGGAATGGAATGGAATTGAATGGAATGGAAAGGAATGCGAAATGCAATGTGGAATGGAATGGAATGGAATGGAAGGGAATGTGGAATGGAATGGGGAATGGAATCTGGAATGGAATGTGGAATGGAATGGAATGGAATGCAATGTGGAATACAATGTGGAATGGAAAATGGAATGGAAAAGAATGGAATGGAACGTGGAAAGGAATGGAGTGGAATTCAATGGAATATGGAATGGAATGGAATGGAATGTGGAATGGAATGGAATGGAATGAGGAATGGAATCTAATGGAATCTGGAATGGAATGGATAGTAATTTGTAATGGAATGGAATGGAATGGAAACGAAGTTGGAATGCAATGGAATGGAATGGAATGGAATGTGGAATGGAATGGAATGGAATATGGAATATGGAATGGAATGGATTGTGGAAAGTAATAGAGTGGAATGTGGAATGGAAGGGAAGGGAATGAAATGGAATGGAATGGAATGTGGAATGGAATGCAATGGAATGGAAAGTCGAATGGAATGGAATGGAATGTGGAATGAAAGGGAATGGAATGTGGAATGGAATGGATTGTATTGTGCAATGGAAAGAAATGGAATGGAATGTGGAATGGAATGGAATAGAATGGATTGTGGAATGGAATGGAATGGAATGTGTACTAGAAGGTGGAATGGAACGGAATGTGAATGGAATGGAATGCAATGTGGAATGGAATAGAAAGTAATGTGGAATGGAATGGAATGGAATGTGGAATGGAATGGAACGGAATGGAATATGGAATGGAATGGAATGGAATGTTTAATGGCATTGAATGGAATGTGGAATGGAAAGGAAAGTGGAATGGAATGGAATAGAACGTGCAACGGAATGGAATGGGATACGTAAATGAATTGAATGCAACGTGGAATGGAATGGAATGGAATGTGCAATGGAATGTAGAATGCAATGGATTGAAATGTGGAATGGAATGGAATGGAATGTGGAATGGAACGTGGAATGGAATGATATGGAAAGTGGAATGGAAGGTAATGGAAGGTGGAATGGAATGGAATGCAACGTGAAATGGAATGGAGTTGAATGGAATGTGGAATGGAATGGAATGGAATGCAATGTGGAATGGAATGGAATGTGGAATGGAATGCCTTGGAATGTGGCATGGAATGGAATGTAATGAAGAATGACATGGAATGGAATGTGGAAAGGAATGGAATGTGGAACGCAATGGAAAGGAAAGTGGAATGGAATGTGTTGTGGAATAAAATGGAATGTGGAATGGAATGTGTAATGGAATTTAATGGAATACAAGGTGTAATGGAATGGAACGGAATGCAGAATGGAATAGAATGGAATGTGGAAAGAAATCGAATGGAATGGAATGTGGAATTGAATGTTGAATGGAATGGAATGGAACGTGGTATGGAATGTGGAATGGAATGAAATGTGGAATGAAATGTGGACTGGAAAGGAATGTGGAATTCACTGTGGAAATAACGGAATGGTATGTGGAACGGAATTTGGAATAGAATGGAATGGATTGGAGTGTTGCATGGAATGGAATTTAAAACGGATTGGCATGTAATGGAATGGGGAATGGAATGGAATGTGGAAAAGAATAGAATGCGGAATCGAAAGGAATGCGGAATCGAATGAAATGGAATGTGGAATGGAATGGAATGCGAAATGGAATGGAATGGATTATGGAAAGGAATGGAATGGAACGTGGAATGGGATTGAATGGAAGTTGGAATGGAATGTGAAATGGAATGGAGTGGAATGTGGAACGGAATGGAATGCAACGTGGAATGGAATGGAATTGAAAGCGGAATGAAATTGAATGGAGTTGAATGTGGAATGGAATGGAATGTAGAGTGGAATGGAATGGAATGGAATGTGTAATGGAGTGTAAGGAACGTGGAATGGAATGGAATTGGAATGGAATGCGGAATGGAATGGAAAGTCGAATGAAATGGAATGCAATATGGAATCGAAAGAATGGAATGTGGATTGGAATGGAATGTAATGTTTAAGGGCTTGGAATGGAAAGCGCAATGGAAAGGAAAGTGGAATGGAATGGAATGGAACTTGTAGTGGAATATAATGCGATAGAGAATTGAATGGAATGGAAAGTAGAATGAAATGTGGAATGGAATGGAGTGGAATGGAATGTGGAATGGAAAGGAAAGGAATGTGGAATGGAACGTGGAATGGAATGGAATGGAAAGTGGAATGGATTGGAATGGAACGTGGAATGGAATGGAATGGAATGAAATATGGAATGGAATGGAAATTGGAATGGAATGGAACGTGGAATGGAATGGAATGGAATGAAATATGGAATGGAATGGAAAGTGGAATGGAATGTGGAATTGAATGGAATGGAATGTGGCATGGAATGGAATGGAATGCTGTGTGGCCTGTAAGGGAATGTGGAATGGAATGGAATGTGGAATGGAATAGAAAAGAATGTGGAATGGAATGTGGGATGTAATAGAATGGAATGTGGAATGCAATGTGTAATGGAATGGAATGCAATGTGGAATGGAATGGATTGGAATACGGAATGGAATTGAATGGAGTGTGGAATGGAATCAAATGGAATGGAATATGGAAAGGAATGTGTAATGGAAAGTGGAATAGAAAGTGGAATGGAATACAATGGAATGTGGAATGGAATATGTAATGGAAAGGAAAGGTATGTGGAATGGAGTGGAATCGATTGTGGAATAGAATGGATTGGAAAATGGAATGGAACGTGTAAAGGAACATGGCCTGGAACGTGGGATGGGACGTGGAAGGCAATAGAATTGATCGTGGACTAGAATGTAATGGAAAGTGGAATGGAATGGAATGAAATGAAACGTGGAAAGGAATGGAAATGAATGTGGAATGGAATAGAATGGAATGTGGAATGGAACGTGGAATGGCATGGAATGCAAAGTGGAATGGAATGGAATGCAACGTGAAATGGAATGTGTAGTGGAGTGGACTGGAATGTCGAATGGATTTGAATGGAATTTGGAATGGAATGGAATGGAATTGAATGGAATGTGGAATGGAATGGAACGGAATGTTGAATGGAATGCGGAATAGAATGGAATGGAATGGAATGGAATGTGAAATAGAATGGCCTGGAATGTGGAATGGGATGTGGAATGCAGTGGAATGGAATAAGGAATGGAATGGAATGGAATGGAACCTGGAATGAAAAGTCAAAAGGAATGGAATGGAATGTGGAATGGAATGGAATGGAAAGTAGATTGGAAAGTGGAAATGAAAGAGGCATTGAATGTGGAATGGAATGTGGACTAGAAAGGAATGGAACTTGGGAAGAAATGGAATGCAACGTGGAATGGAATGGAAAGAAATGTGGATTGGAATAGATTTTTATGTGCTTTGGAATGGAATGGAATGTGGAATGGAAAGGAATGGAATGGAATGTGGTCTGGAATGGAATGGAATGGAATGGAATGTGGATTGGAATTGAATGGAATGTGGAATGCAATTTGGAAGGGCATGGAATGGAATGGAATGGAATGAGGAATGGAAAGTGAATTGGAATGGAATGGAATGAGAAATGGATTGGAATGCAATGTGGAATGGAATGGAATTTGGAATGGAACGGAATGGAATGTGCATTGGAATGGAATGGAATGGATTGTGGAATGTAATGGAATGGAAAGTGGAATACAATGGAATGAAAGGTAGAATGGAACAGAAAGGAACGTTAAATGGAATGGAACTGAACGTGGAATGGAATGGAAAGGAAGGTAGAATGGAATGCAAAGGAATGGAATGTGGAATGGAATGGTACGGAAAGTGGCATGGAATGGATTGTAATAAGGAATGGCATGATTGTAATGTGGAATGGAATGGAATGTGGAGTGGAACGGAATGGAATGTGGCATGGAATGGAATGGAATGCTGAGTGGCATGGAATAGAATGTGGAATAGAATGGAATGTGGAATGGAATAGACAGGAATGTGGAATGGAATGTGCAATGTAATAGAATGGAATGTGCAATGCAATGTGTAATGGAATGGAATGCAATGTGGTATGGAATGGATTGTAATACGGAATGGAATTGAATGGAATGTGGAATGGAATCGAATGGAATGGAATATGAAAACGAATATGTAATGGAATGTGGAAGAGAAAGTGGAATGGAATACACTGGAATGTGGAATGGAATATGAAATGGAATGCAATGGAATACGGAATGGAATGGAATGGAATGCGGAATGCAATGGAATGGAATGTGGAATGGTATCGAATGGAATGGAATGTGGAATGGAATTTGGAAAGGAATGTGGAATGAAATAGAATGGAACGTGGCAACTGATGTCGAGTGGAATGAAACGTGTAATGCAATGTGGAATGGAATGGAATGTGGAATTGAATGTGGAATGGAATTGAATGCTATGTGGAATAGAATTTGGAATGAAATGGACTGCAATGTTAGGTGTAATGGAATGGAATGAAAACTGGAATGGAATGTGCAATGGAATGGAAAGGAATATGGAACTGAATGGAATGGAATGTAGAATGGAAAGGAATGAAATGTGGTATGGAACGTGGAATTGCATGGAATGGAATGGAATGGAATGTGGAATGGAATGGAATGGAATGCGGAATGGAATGGAATGGAATGTGGAATGGAATCAAATAGCATGGAATGTGGAATAAAATTTGGAATGGAAAGTGGAATGGAATGGAATGGAATGTGGAATGGAATGGAATGGAATGGAATGAGGAATAGAAAGTGAATTGGAATTGAATGGAATGAGGAATGGATTGGAAAGGAATGTGGAATGGAATGGAATGTGGAATGGAATGGAATGGAATGTGCAATGGAATGGAATGGAATGGAATGTGCAATGGAATGGAATGGAATGGAATGGAACGTGGAATGTATTGGAATGGAAAGTGGAACACAATGGAATGCAAGGTGGAATGGAACAAAATGGAACATTAAATGGAATGGAACTGTACGTGGAATGGAATGGAAAGGAAGGTGGAATGGAATGGACTGGAATGGAAAGTGAAATGGAATGAAACGGAAAGTGGCATGGAATGGAATGTGATGCGGAATGGCACAGATTGGAATGTGGAATAGAATGGAACATGGAATGGAATGGAATGGAATGTGGAATGGAATTTGTAATGGAACGTGGAATGGAATGTAATGGAAAGGAAAGTGCAATGAAATGAAATGGATTGTAGAATGGAAAGGAATGGAATGTGGAATCGAATGAAATGGAATTTTGAATGGAAAGGAATGGAATGGAATGGAATGTGGGATCGAATGGAAAGGAATGTCCAATGAAATAGAAAGTGGAATAGAATGGAATGGAATGTCGAATGGAATGGACTGAAATGGAATGTGGGATGTCATGGAATGGAACGGAGTGGAGTGGAATGTGGACCGGGGTGGAATGGAAAGTGGAATGGAATGAAAAGGAATGTGGAATGGAAGGTGGAATGGAATGTGGAATGGAATGGAATGTGAAATGGAAATAGAATGCAACGTGAAATTGAAATAGAATGGAAGGTGGAATGAAATGGAATGGAATGTGGAACGAAATGGAATAGAATGTGAAATGGAAGGTTGAATGGAGTGGAATAGAATGTGGTATGGAATGTGTAATGGAATGTGGAATGGAATGGAATGCAACGTCGAATAGAATGGACTGGAATGGAATGTGGAATGCAATGGACTATAATGGAATGAAATGGAATGTGGACTGGAATGGAATGCAATGTGGAATGGAATGGAATGGAATGTGGACTGGAACGTGGAATAGAATGGAATGGAATGGAAAGTCGAATATAATGGACTGGAATGGAATGTGGAATGCAGTGGAATGGAATGGAATGAAATGGAATGTGGATTGGAATGGAATGGAATGTGGAATGGAATGGAATGGAATGTGGAATGGAACGTGGAATGGAATGGAATGGAAAGTGCAATGGAATGTGGAATAGAACGTCGAATGGAATGGAATGGAACGGAATGGAATGTGGAATGGAATGGAATGGAATGTTGAATGGAATGGAATGGAATATGGAATGGAATCTAATGGAATGTGGAATGGAATGGAATGGAAAGTGGAATAGAATCTAATGTAATGTGGAATGGATTGAAATGGAATAAGGAATGGAATGGAATGGAATGGAATGGAAGGTAGAATGCAATGGAATGGAATTTAATGTGGAATGGAATGGAATGGAATATGGAATGGAATGGAATGAAATGTAGAATGGAATGGAATGTGGAATGGAATGGAATGGAATGTCGGGTGGAATGGAATGGAATGAGGAATGCAATGGAATGGAATGTGGAATGGAATGGAATGGAACGTGGAATGGAATGTGGAATGAAATGAGAAATGGAATGGAATGAAACGTGTAATGGAATAATTAATGGAACGTGGAATGTAGTGGAATGGAACGTGTAATGGAAAGTGGAATGCAATGGAATGGATTGTGGAATGGAATGTAAAATGGAATGTGGAAGAGAAAGGATTGGAGTGAGAAATGAGACGTGGAATGGAACATGGAACGCAATGGAATGGAATGGAATGTGAAATGCAATAGAATGGAATGGCATGGAATGGAATGTGGATTGGAATTTGGAATGGAATGGAATGGAAAGGGGAATGGCATGTGGAATGCAACGTTGAATGGAACGGAATGAGCAATGGAATGTGGAATGGAAAGTGGAATGGAATGGAATCGAATCTGGAATGTAATGTGGAATGGATGGGTATGTCATTTGGAATCGGATGGAATGGAATAAGGAATGCAATGCAATGGAACGGAATGGAATGTGGAATGGAATGGAATGCAATGTGAAATGGAATTGAATGGAATGTGGAATGGAATGCAGTGGAATGTGGAATGGAGTTGAATGGAAAGTGAAATGGAAATAGAATTTAATATGGAAAGCTATGGAATTTAATATGGTACAGAATTGAATTGTATTTGGAATGGAACGTGGAATGTAATGGAATGGAATGTGAAATAGAATGTGGAATGGAAAGGAATGAGGTATGGATTGGAGTGGAATGTGTAATGGAAGGGAATGAAATGCAATATGAAATGCAATGAAATGGAATGGAATGGTATGTGGAATGGAATGGAAAGTGGAATGGAATGTGGAATGGAACGTGGAATGGCATGTTTAATGGAATGGAAAGGAATTTGGAATGGAATGTGGAATGAAACGTGTAACGGAATGGAATGGAATGGAATGGAATGGAATGGAATGTGGAATGGAATTTGGAATAGAACGTGGGATGCAATGGAATGGAATGGAATGTGGAATTAATGCAATGGAATGTGGAAAGGAATGGTATGCAATGGAATGCGGAATGGAAACGAATGGAATGGATTGGAAAGTGGAATATAAAGGAAAGTGGAATGGAATGGAATGGACTGTGGAATGGAATGGAAAGGAATGGAACGTGAAATGGAATGGAACGGAATGTGGAATGGAATGGAATTGACTGTGGAAAGGAATGGAAAATAATAGAATGGGGAATGGAATGGAATGGAATGTGTAAAGGAATCGTATTGAATGGAATGGGGAATGGAATTGAATGGAATGTGTAAAGGAATCGTATTGAATGGAATGTGGAATGGAAACGAAAGGAATGGAATGGAAAGTGGAATGGAATGGAATGTGGAATGGAATGGAATGTAGAATGGAATGGAATGGAATGGAAAGCGAATGGAATGGAATGTGGAATTGAATTTAGTGGAATGTGGAATGGAATGGAATGCAATGTGGAATGCAATGGAATGGAATATGGAATGGAATATGGAAAGGATGGAATAGAATGTGGATTGGAATGCAATGGAATGCAATGTGGAATGGAATGCAATGGAATGCAATGGAATGTGTAATGGAATGGAATGGATTGAAACGGAATGTGGAAAGGAACGGAACGGAATGGAATTGAATTTGGAATGGAATGGATGGGGAATGGAATGTAATGCATTGTGGAAGGGAAGGTGGAATGGAATGGAATGTGGAACGGAATGGAATGCAATGAGGAATGGAATAGAATGGAAAGTGGAATGGAATGTGTAATGGAATGGAATGGAATATGGAATGGAATGGAATGGAACGGAATGTTGAATGCAATGGAATGGAATGGAAAGTGGATAGGAATGGAAAGGCATGTAAAACGGAAACAGAATGGAATGTGAAACGGAAATTGAGTGGCATAAGGAATGGAATGTGGAATGGAATGGAATGGAATGTGGAATGGAACGTGGAATGAATTGGAGTGGAATGTGGAATGGAATGTGGAATGGAATGGAATGGAATGTCGAATGGAATGGAATGGAATGTCAAATGGAATGGTGTGGAATGGAATGTGGAATGCAATGTAATGGAATGGAATATATTGGAATGTGGACTGGAATGTGGAATGGAATGGAATGAGATCTGGAGTGGAATCTGGAATGGAATGGAAGAGAATGTGGAACGGAATGTGGAATGGAAAGTGGAATGGAATGGAATGGAATAGAATGGAATGTGGAATGGAATGTGGAATGGAATGGAATGGAAACTGCAATGAAAAGGAAAGGAATGTGGAATGGAATGGTATGGAATGGAATGGAATGTGGAGTGCAATGGAATGGAATGGAATAGAATGTTGAATGGAATGGAATGGAATGTGGAATGGAATGCAATGAAATGTAGAATGGTATGTGGAATGGAATGGAAAGGAATGTAGAATGGAATGTGGAATGGAACTTGGAATGGAATGGATTGGAACAGAATGGAATGAGGAATGGAATGTGGAATGGAACGTGCAGTGAAATGGAATGGAATGGAAAGGAATGCGGAATGGAATGTGGAATGGAAAGCGGAATGGAATGGAAAGGAATGCAAAGTGGAATGGAATGGAATGGATTGCGGAATGGAATTGAATGAAATGTGGAATCGAAAGAAATGGAATGTGGAATGGAAAGGAATGGAATAGAAAGAAAATGGAATCGAATGCAATTGAATGTGGAATGGAATGGAATGTGGAATGGAACAGAATGGATTCTCGAATGGAATGGACTGAACTGGAAGGTGGAATGAAATGCAATGGAATGGAATGGAATGGAATGTGGAATGAAATGGAATGGAATTTGGAATGGAATGGAATGGAATTTGGAATGGAATGGAATGGAATGTGGAATGGATGATGGAATGGAATGGGGAATGGAACGTGGAACAGAATGGAATGGAATGGGGAATGAAATGTGGAATGGAATGAAAAGTAAAATAGAAATAGAATGGAATGTGAAATGGAAATAGAAAGAAATGTGGAATGGAATTGAATTGAATGTGAAATGGAATGGAATGTGAAATGGAATGTTGAATGGAATGGAATGGAATGTGGAATGCACTGTGGAATGGAATGGAATGGAATGTCGAATGCAATGGACTTGAATGGAATGTGGAATGCAATAGAATGGAAAGGAAAGGAATGGAATGTGGAATGCAATGGAATGGAATGTTGAATGGAAAGTGGAATGGAATGGAATGGAATAAGGAAGGTAATGTGGAATTGAACGTGGAAAGGAATGGCATGGAATGGAATGAAATGTGGAGTGGATTGTGGAAAGGAAAGTGGAATGGAAAGGAATGGAATGTGGAATGGAATGTGGAATAGAATGGAATGGAATCGAATGGAATGGAATGTGGAATGGAATGGAATGGAATGTGTAATGGAATTGAATGTGGAATTGAATGGAACGGAATTCGGAATGGAATGTGGAATGGAATGTGGAAACGAATAGCATGGAATGTGCAATGGAATAAGGAATGGAACATGGAATGGAATGGAATGGAACGTGGAATGGATAGTGTAATGCAACGTGAAATGGAAAGTGGAATCCATCGTGGAATGGAATGGAATGGAACGTGGAATCTAATGGAATGGAAAGTGGAATGTAATGGAACGTGGAATGGAGTGGAATGGAACGTGGAATGGAAAGTGGAATGGAATGGAATGCAATATGGAAAGGAATGAGGAATGGAACGTTTAATGGAATGGAATGGAACATGTAAGAGAACGTGGAATGTACCGTGGAATGGAACGTGGAGTGGATCGTGGAATGGAATGGAATGGAACGTGGAATGCAATAGAATGGAACACGGAAAGGAATGGAATGGAATGTGGAACGGAACTGTATGGAAAGTGGAACGGATCGTGGAATGGAATGTGGAATGGAATGGAATGTCGAATATAATGTACTGGAATGGAATGTGGAATGGAACGTAGAATTGAATGGAATGGAAAGTGCAATGGAATGTGGAATAGAACGTGGAATGGAATGGAATGGAATGGAATGGAATGTGGAATGAAATGGAATGGAATGTGGAATGGAATGGAATGGAATGAGGAATGGAATCTAATGGAATGTGGAATGAAATGGAATGGAAAGTGGAATAGAATCGAATGGAATGTGGAATGGGTTGAAATGGAATTTGGAATGGAATGTAATGGAATGGAATGGAAGGTAGAATGCAATGGAATGGAATGCAAAGTGGAATGGAATGGAATGGAATACGGAATGGAATGGAATGAAATGTAGAATGGAATGGAATGTGGAATGGAATGGAATGGAATGTGGGGTGGAATGGAATGGAATGAGTAATGCAATGGAATGGAATGTGGAATGGAATGGAATGGAACCTGGAATGGAATATGGAATGAAATGAGAAAGGGAAAGGAATGAAACGTGTAATGGAATAATTAATGGAACGTGGAATGTAGTGGAATGGAACGTGTAATGGAATGTGGAATGCAATGGAATGGAATGTGAAATGGAATGGAATGGAATGTAGAATGGAATGGAATGGAATGTGGAATGGAATTTGGAATCGAATGTGGAATGGAATGGAATGGAACGTGGAATGGAATGAGGAATTGCAACTAGAATGGAATGCAATGGAACGTGGAATGGAACATGGAATGGAACGTAGATTGGAACATGGAATGGAACGTGGAATGGAATGGAATGGAACGTGGAATGGTATGAGGAATGGAATGTGGAATGGAATGGAGAGGAACGTGGAATAGAATGAGGAAAGGAACGTGGAATGTACTGGAAAGGAACTTGGAATGGAACGTGGAATGGAATGTGGAATGGAATGTAACGGAATGCAATGCAAACTGGAATGGAATGGAAAGTGGAATGCAATGCAATTGAATGTGGAATGGAATGTGGAATGGAATGGAATGGAATGTGGAATATATTGGAAAGTGAAATGGTAATAGAATGGAATATGAAATGGAAATAGAATGGAATGTGGAATGGAATGGAATGGAAAGTGGAATGGAACGTGGAATGGAATGGAATGTAATATGAAATTGATTGTGTAATGGAATGGAATGGAAAGTGGAATGGAATGGAATGGAATGTCGAATGGAATGGACTGACATGGAATGTGGAATGGAATGGAATGGAACGCAATCTAATGTGGAATGGAATGTGGAATGGAAAATGTAATGGAATGGATTGGAAAGGAATGGAAGGTGGAATGGAATGTGGAATAGAATGGAATAGAATGTGGCGTGGATTGTGCAATGCATCGTAGAATGGAATGGAATGGAATGTGGAATGAAAGGTGTAATAGAATGGAATTGAATGGAATGGAATAGAATGTGGAATGGAAAATGGAATCTAATGTGAAATTGAAATATAATGAAATGTGGAATGGAATGGAAAGGAACGTGGAATGGAATGGAATGGAATGTGGTATGGAATTGAATCGCAATTGAAATGGAAATAGAATGGAATGTGGAACGGAATGTGTAATGGAAAGGAATGGAATGTGGAATGCAACGTGGAATGGAATGGATTGGAATGTGGAATGGAAAATGGAATGGAATGGAATGGAAAGTGCAACGGAATGTTATGGAATGTCGAATGCAATGTAGTGGAATAGATGTGAAATGCAATGGAATTGATAGGAATGGAAGGGAATAGAATGTGGAATGTAACGGAATGGAATGTGGAATGGAATGGAATGGAATGTGGAATGGAAAGTAACGGAATCGAATATGAAACTCAATGGAATGCAATGGAATTGAATGGAATGGGGAATGGAATGTGGAATACAAAGTGGATTGGAAAGGAATGTGCAATGGAATGTGGAATGGAAAGGGGAGTTGAATGGATACGAATGTGGAATACAATATGGAATGGATGGGAATGGCATGTGGAATCGAAAGGAATGGAATATAGAGTGCTATGCAATGGAATGGAAAGGAATGTGGAATGGAATGGAATGCAAAGCGGAATGGAATGGAATGGAATGTTGAATGTAATGCAAAGTAATGTGGAATGGAATTGAATGGAAAGTTAAATGGAAATTGAAATTAATGTGGAATGTTATGGAATTTAATGTGGAATGGAATAGAATGGAATGTAAAATAGAATCTGGAACGGAAAGGAATGTGGAATGGAATGGAACGGAATGGAATGGAATGTGGAATGGAATGGAACGGAATGGAATGGAATGGAATGGAATGTGGATTGGAATTGAATTTAATGGAATGTAGAAAGGAATATAACGGAATAGAATGGAATGGAATGGAATGTGGAATGGAATGGAATGCAATGTGGAATGGAATGTGGAATGGAATGGAATGGAATGGAATGTGGCATGGAATGGAATGGAATGTGGAATGGAATTGTATGGAATGGAATGTGGAATGGAATGTAATGGAATTGAATGGAAAGGAATGGAATGTGGAATGGAATGGAACGTGGAATGGAATGTGGAATGGAATGGAATGGAATGTGAAATGGAATGGAATGGAATGGAGAGGAAAGTGGAACGGAATGGAATGGAATGTGGAATGGAATGCAGAATGGAATGTGGAATGGAACGTGGAATGAAACGTGGTATGGAATTGAATGGAATGTGGAAAGTAATACAATGGAATGTGGACTGGAATGGAATGGAATGGGATCGAACGGAAAACGGAATGGAATGGAATGTCGAATGAAATTCAATGGAATTTGGAAACGGAAAGGAATGGAATGTGGAATGGAATGGAAATAAATGTGGAATGGAAAGTGGAATGGAATTCAAAGAAACCGAATGTGAAATGGAATGGAATGGATTGCGGAATGGAATGTAAAGGAATGGAAAGTGGAATGGAATAGAATAGAAAAGAATGGAATGGAATGTGGAGTGGAAAGCAATGGAATGTGGAATGGAATGGAATGGAAAATGGAATGAAATAGAATAGAATGGAATGTGCAATTGAATGGAATTTAAGAGAATGGAATGTGGAATAGAATGGATGGGAATGTAGAGTGGAATGTGGAATGGAATGGAATAGAATGTGGAATGGAATTGAATGGAATATCAAATGGAATGGAATGGAATGGTATGTGGAAAGGAATGCAATGAAATGAGTGGAATGGAATGGAAAGTGGAATGGAAAGGAATGCAATGTGGAATAGAATGTGGAATGCAATGGAGTGGGATGTGGAATGGAAAGGAATGGAATGTGGAATGGTATGTGGAATGGAATGGAATGTGGAATGGTATGTGGAATGGAATGGAATGGAATGTGCAAAGGATTGTAATGGAATAGAATGGAATGCAATGGAATGTGCAATGGAATGGATTACAATGTGTAGTGCAATGTGGATTGAATGGAATGGAATGTGGAATGCAATGGAATGGAATGTGGAAAGGAATGTGGAATGGAATGTGGAATGTTATGCGGAATGGAATGGAATGGAACGTGGAATGGAATCGAAAGGAATGTGGAGTGGAATGTGGAATGGACTGGAATAGAGTGCAATGTGGAATGGCATGGAATGGAATGCGGAATGGAATGGCATGGAATGGATTGTGGAATGGAATGAAGTGCAATGTGGAGTGGAATGTGGAATGGAATGAGGAATGGAATGCAGTGGAATCTGGAATGGAGTGGAATGTGGAATCGAATGGAATGGAATGTGGAATGCAATGTGGAAAGGAATAGAATGGAATAGGTAATGGAAAGTGAAATCAATGCAATGGAATGTGGAATCGAATGTCGATGGGAATGGAATGGAATGTCGAATGGAATGGAATGCAATGTCGAATGGAATGTGGAATGGAATGGAATGTGTAATGGAAGGTGGAATGGAACAGAATGTGAAATGGAAAGGAACGGAATGGAATATGGAATGGAATGGAAGGGAATGTGGAATGGAATGTGGAACGGAATGAAATAAAAGGAGGAATGGAACGTGGAACGGAACGTGGAAAGGAACGTGGAATGGAACGTGGAATGGAATGGAATAGAATGTGAAATGGAATGGAATGGAACGTTGAATGGAATGGAATGGAATGTGGAATGGAATGGAATGCAACGTGGAATGGAATGGAATGCAATGTGGAAAGGAATGTGTAATGGAATGGAATGGAATGTGGAATGGAATGGAATGGAATGTGGAATGGAATGTTGAATGGAATGGTTTGGAAAGTGGAACAGAATGTGGAATGGAATGTGGAATGGAACATGGAATGGAATGTGGAATGGAATGTTGAATGGAATGGTTTGGAAAGTGGAACAGAATGTGGAATGGAATGTGGAATGGAACATGGAATGGAATGGAATGGAATGTGGAATGCAATGGAATGGAAGGTTTAATGCAATGTTGAATGGAATGTAATGGATCGTGGAATGGAACGTGGAATGGAACGTGGAAAGGAAAGTGGAATGGAATGTGGAATAAAATGGAGTGGAATGTGAAATTGCATGGAAAGGATAGTGGGATGTTATGGAATGGAATGATTAATGGAAAGTTGAATGGAATGGAATGCAAGGTGGAATGGAATGTGGACTGGAATGGAATGGAATGTGGAATGGAATCTGCAATGGAATGTGACATGGAAAGGAATGGATAGTGTAATCAAATGTTTAATGGAATGAAGTGTGGAATGGAATGTGTAATGGAATGGAATGGAATGAAATGCAATGAGGAATGGAATTGAATGGAATGTACTGTGGAATGCAGTGGAATGTAAAGGGGAACGGAATGGAATGGAATGTGGAATGGTATGGAATGAAATTTGGACTGGAAAAGAATGGAATGCAATGGAATGTGAAATGGAATGGAATGGAATGTGGAATTGAATGGAATGGAATGGGGAATGGAATTGAATGCAATGTTGTATGGAATGGAATGGAATATGCAATGGAATGGAATGGATTGTGGAAAGGAATGGAATGGAATGGAATGTGGAATGGAACGTGGAATGGAATGGAATGGTATGGAATGGAATGTGGAGTGGAATGGAATGCAATGTGGAATGGAATGGAATGGAATGTGGAATGGAATGTGGAATGGAATTTGGAATGGAATGGAATGTGAAATGGTATTGAATGGAATGTACAATGGAATGTGGAATGGAATAGACGGAAATGTGGAATTGAATGTGTAATGGAACTCTTTGGAATGTGTAATTGAATGTGGAAAGGAATGTGGAGTTGAATGGAATGGAATGGAATGGAATATGAAATAGAATGAAATGGAATGTGAAATGGAATTGAACGGAACGTGGAATGAAAGGTGGAATGGAATGGAATGAAATGTGGAGTGAAATGTGGAATGGAATGGAATGGAACGTAGAAAGGAACGTGGAATTGAACGTGGAATGCAAATACGCAAAAGAATGGAATGGAATGTGGAATGGAATGGAATGGAATGGAATGGAATGTGGAATGGAATGGAATGAAATGAGGAATGGAATTGAATGGAATGGAATATAATGGAATTTGAAATGGAATGGAATGGAATGTGGAATGGAAGGGAATGAAGTGGATGGTGGAATGCAATTGAATGGAGTAGGGAGTGGAATGTGGAATGGAACGTGAAATGGAATGGAGTGGAATGTGGAATGGAATGGAATGGAAAGGAATGTGGGATTGAATGTGGAATATAGCATGGAATGAAATGGAATCGAATGGAATGAATAAGGGAATGGTATGGAATGTGAAATGGTATGGAATGTAAAATGGAATGGAAAGTGAAATAGAATGAAATTTGAAATGGAATAGAGTGGAAAGTGGAATGGAATGGAATGGAATTGAATGTGGAATGGAATGGAATGGAATGGAAAGTGGAATGTGTGGAATGTGTGGAATGAAATGTGGAATGGAAGGAAGTGGATTGTGGAAAGGAATGGAATGGAATGGAATGTGGAAAGGAATGGAATGGAAACGAATGAAATGGAATGTGGAATGGAATGGAATGGGTTGTGAATGCCATGTAATGGAATGTGTGATGGAATGGAACGGAATGTGGAATGCAATGGAATGGAAAGGAATGTGGAATGGAATGGAATGGAAAGGAATGGAATGTGAAACGAATGTATGGGAATGTGGAATGGAATGTTGAACGGAAAGGAATGGAATGTGGAATGGAATTGAGTGGAATATGGAATGGAATGGAATGGAATGGAATGGAAAGTTGAATGGAATGGAGTGGAATGGAATCGAATTTGGAAAGGATTGTAAAGGAATGGAATGGAATGGAAGGGAATGTGGAAGGGAATATGAAATGGAATGGATTGGAATGAGGAATGGAATGTGAAATGGAATGGAATGGAACGTGGAATGAAAGGTGGAATGGAATGGAATGAAATGTGGAGTGAAATGTGGAATGGAATGGAATGGAACGTGGAAAGGAACGTGGAATTGAACGTGGAATGCAAATATGCAACGGAATGGAGTGGAATGTGGAATGGAATGGAATGGAATGGAATGTGGAATGGAATGGAATGGAATGGAATGTGGAATGGAATGGAATGGAATGGAATGTGGAATGGAATGGAATGGAATGTGGAATGGAATGGAATGAAATGAGGAATGGAATTGAATGGAATGGAATATAATGGAATTTGAAATGGAATGGAATGGAATGTGGAATGGAAGGGAATGAAGTGGATAGTGGAATGGAATTGAATGGAGTAGGGAGTGGAATGTGGAATGGAACGTGAAATGGAATGGAGTGGAATGTGGAATGGAATGGAATGGAAAGGAATGTGGGATTGAATGTGGAATATAGCGTGGAATGAAATGGAATCGAATGGAATGAATAAGGGAATGGTATGGAATGTGAAATGGTATGGAATGTGAAATGCAATGGAAAGTGAAATAGAATGAAATTTGAAATGGAATAGAGTGGAATGTGTAATGGAATGGAATGGAATTGAATGTGGAATGGAATGGAATGGAATGGAAAGTGGAATGTGTGGAATGTGTGGAATGAAATGTGGAATGGAAGGAAGTGGATTGTGGAAAGGAATGGAATGGAATGGAATGTGGAAAGGAATGGAATGGAAACGAATGAAATGGAATGTGGAATGGAATGGAATGGGTTGTGAATGCCATGTAATGGAATGTGTGATGGAATGGAACGGAATGTGGAATGGAATGGAATGGAAAGGAATGTGGAATGGAATGGAATGGAAAGGAATGGAATGGGAAACGAATGTATGGGATTGTGGAATGGAATGTGGAATGGAAAGGAATGGAATGTCGAATGGAATTGAGTGGAATATGGAATGGAATGGAATGGAATGGAAAGTTGAATGGAATGGAGTGCAATGGAATCTAATTTGGAAAGGATTGTAAAGGAATGGAATGGAATGGAATGGAATGTATAATGGAATATGTAATGGAATGGATTGAAATGAGGAATGGAATGTGAAATGGAATGGAATGGAATAAAATCAGAAATGGAATGGAATGGAATGGAAAGTGGAATGGAATGGAATGGAATGTGGAATGGAATGTGGAATGCAATGGAATGTGAAATGGAGTGGAATGGAATGGAACGGAATGTGAAATGGAATGGAATGAGATGTTAAATGGTATGGAATGGGATTTGAAATGGAATGGAATGGGATTTGAAGTAGAATAGAATGGAATGTGGAATGCAATGGAATGGGATGTGGAATGGAATGGAATATGGAATGCAATGGATTGCAATGGAATGTGGAATGGAATGGAATGCAATGGAATGGAAAGTGGAATGGAATGTGCAATGGAATGGAATGGAATGTGGAATGGAATGTAATATAATGTGAAATGGGATGGAACAGAATATGGAATGGAATTGAATGGAATATGAAATGGAATGGAATGGAAAGTACTATGGAATGGAATGGAGTGGAATGGATGTATAAAGGAATGGAATGCAATGTGGAATGCAATGTGGAATGAAATGGAGTCGAATGTGGAATGGAAGGTGAAATGGAATGGAATGGAATGTGGAATGGAATGCAATGGTGTGGAATATGGAATGGAATGGAATGGAATGTGGAATGGAATGTGGAATGTAATGGAATGGAAGTTGGAATGGAAAGTGGAATGGAACGTGGAAAGGAACGTGGAATGGAACGTGGAATGGAATGGAATGGAATGTGAAATGGAATCAAAAGGAAAGTGGAATGGAATAGAATGAAATGTGGAATGGAATGTGGAATGGAATAGAATGCAACGTGGAATGGAACGGAATGCAATGTGGAAATGAATGTGGAATGGAATGGAATGTGGAATGGAATGTGGAATGGAATGTGGAATGGAATGCAACGGAATGTGGAATGGAATGTGGAATGGAATGGAATGGAAAGTGGAATAAAACGTGGAATGGAATGTGGAATGGAAAGTGGAATGGAATGGAATGGACTATGGAATGCAATGGAATGGAATGTTTCATGAAATGTGGAATGGAATGGAATAGATCGCGGAATCGAATGTGGAATGTAATGTGGAATGGAATGTAATGGAAGGTGGAATGGAACGTGGAATGGAAGGTGTAAACTAATGTGGAATGGAATGCGGAATGGAATGGAATGGAACGTTGAATAGAATGTGGATGGAATGTGGAAGGGAATGGAATGGAATATGGAATGGTAGGTAGAACGGAACGTGGAACGGAGAGTGGAACAGAAAGTGGAATTGAATGTGGAATAGAAAGGAGTGGAATGTGAAATGGAATGGAAAGGAACGTGGAATGGAATGGAATGGAATGGAATGTGGAATGGAATGTGAAATGGAATGGAATGCAATTTGGAATGGAATGGAATGGAATGTGGAATGGAATCTGGAACGGAATGTGAATTGGAAAACAATGGAAAGTGTAATCGAATGTGGAATGGAATGGAATGTGGAATGGAATGGAATGGAATGCAATGTGGAATGGAATGGAATGTGGAATGCAATGCAATGGAATGTGGAATGGAATGGAATGGAAAGTGGAATGGAATGGAATGGTATCTGGACTGGAATGGAAAGGAATATGAAATGGAATGGAATGGAATGTGGAATGGAATGGAATGTGGAATGGAATCGAATTGAATTTGGACTGGAATGGAATGGAATATGTAGTGGAATGTAATGGAATGTGGAATGGAATGGAATGGAATGTGGAATGCAATGGAATGGAATGTGGAATGGAGTGGAATGGAGTGTGGAATGCAGTGGAATGGAGTGTGGAATGGAATGGAATGGAATATGGAATGGAATGAAGAATGAAATGGAATGGAATGTGGACTGGATTGGAATGGAATGGAATGGAATGTGGAATGGAATGGAATGGAATGTGGACTGGAATGGAATGGAATGGAATGTGAAATGGATTGGAATGGAATGTGAAATGGAATTGAATGGAATGTGGAATGGAATGGAATGGAATGGAATGTAGAATGGAATGTGGAATTGATTGGAATGGAATGTGGAATGTAATGTGGAATGGAATGGAAAGGAATGTGTAATGGAATGTGGAATGGAATGGAATGGTATGGAATGGAATGTGGAGTGGAATGGAATGGAATTTGCAATGGAATGGAATGGAATGTGGAATGGTAAGTGGAATGGAATTTGGAATGGAATGGAATGGAATTTGGAATGAAATGTGGAATGGAATGGAATGTGAAATGGAAGGAAATGGAATGTGGAAAGGAATGTGGAATGGAATAGAAGGAAATGTGGAATGGAAAGTGGAATGGAATGTGAAATGGAACGAAATGGAATGTGGAATGGAATGGAATGAAATGTGGAAGGGAATGTGAAATGGAATGGAATGGAATGTGGAATGGAATGGAATGGAATGTGTACTGGAATGCAGTGGAATGGAATGGAATGTGAAATGGAATGGAATGGAATGTGCAATGGAATTGAATGGACTGTGGAATGGAATGGAATGGAATGTAGAATGGAATATGGAATGGAATGGTATTTAATGTGAAATGTAATGTGGAATGGAATGGAATGGAAAGTGGAATGGAATGGGTTGGATTGTGGAGTGGAATGGAATGGAATGGAATGTGGAATTGAATATAATGTGTAATGGAATGGTATGGAATGTGGAATGGAATGGAATGGATTGGAGTGGAGTGGAATGGAATGGAGTGGGGTGTACTGGAGTGAAGTTGAGTGGATTGGAGTAAAGTGGAAAGAAACGGATTAGAATGACGTACATTGGAATGGAGTGGAGTGGTTTTGAGGTGACTGCAGTGGATTGGATCTAAAAGGAACGAAAAGAGTTGGAAAGTAGTGGAGTGGAGATTTTTGTGGTGTCATGGAAGGGATTTGATGGAATGTCGATGAGTGTATTAGTGAGGAGTGGAATTGAGTGGAGTGGAATGGAGTGGAGAGGAGAGGAATGTCATGCAATGGAGTAGAATGCAATGGAAAGGAGTGGAGTGGAAAGGAATAGAATGGACTGTAGTGCAGTGGAGTGTAATGGGGTGGATTGGACTGGAATGGAGTGTAATGGAATGGATTGAAGTGGAATGAAGTGGAGTGGAATGGAAGGGAATGGAATTGAATGGAGAGGAGTGGCGTGGAATGGAGGGGAAAGGAGTGGAGTGAAATGGAATCGAGTGGAGTGGAATGGAATGGAGTGGAATGGAATCGAATGTAATGGAATGGATTGAAGATGAATGGAGTGGAGTCGAGTAGAATGGAGTGGAGTGGAGTAGAATGGAATGGAATGGAGTGGACTGGAACTGATTTGAGTGCAGTGGAGAGAAATGGAGTTGAATGGAGAGAAATGGAATGTAGTGGAATGGATTTGACAGGAGTAGAATGGAGAAGAGTGGAATGGAATGGAATGTAGTGGAATGGATTGGAATGGGATGGAGTGGAATGGAGTGGAGTGGAGTGGAAATTATTGGAATGTAATGGAGTGGAGTGGAAAGGAATGGAATGGAATGGAGTGGATTTGTGTGGAGTCAACTGGAATGGAACGGAATGGAATGAAGGGGAATGGAACAGAATGGAGTTGAGTGGAAAGGAATGGCACGGAATGGAGTGGAGTGGAGTGAAGTGGAGTGGAGTAGATTGGAAAGGAGTGTTGCAGACCAGAATGTAGTGGAATGGAATCTAATGCAGAGGAATGGAGTGGAATGGAATGGAATGGAGTGGAATGGAATAGAATGGAATGGACTGGAGTAGAGTGGAATGGAGTGGAATGGAGTGGAATGAAACTGAGTAGAGTGTAATGGAATGGAATGAAAGGGAATGGAGTGCAGTGGATTGGATTGGAGTGGCGTGCAGAGAAATGGCAACAAACTGAATGGAGCAGAATGAAATTGAAAGGATTGGAGTGGAGTGGATTGGAACAGAATGGAATGGAGTCGAGTGGAATAGAATGGAATGGAATGCATTGGAATGGAGTGGAATATAATTGAGTGGAGTTAAGTGGAATGGAGTGGAATGTACGGGAATGGTGTGGAATGGAATTGAATTAAGTGAAATGGAATAGAATGGAATGGAGTGGAATGGAATGCAATGGAGTAGACAGGAGTGGAATCTAATGGAGTGAAATGGTATGGAGTGGGGTGTAATGGAGTGGAGTTGAGTGGATTGGAGTAAAGTGGAAGGTAACAGAGTAGAATGGAGTAGAATGGAATGGAGTGGAGTGGATTTGTGTGGAGTGCAGTGGATTGGAGGGAAATGGAATGAAATGGATTGGAATGGAGTGAAGTGGAGATTGGTGGGGTGACATGGAATGGATTTGTTGGAACGGAGTGAGAGTAATAGAGTGGAGTGGAATGGAGTGGAGTGGAAAGGAATGCCATGGAATAAAGTAGAATGAAATGGCATGGAGTTGAGTGGAAAGGAATAGAATGGAGTGGAGTACAGTGGAGTGGAGTGGACTGGAAAGGAGTGCAATGGAATGGATTGGAGAGGAATGGAGTAGAGTGGAATGGAATGGAATGGAGTTGAGTGCAGAGGAGTGGCGTGCAATGGAGTGCAATAGAGTGGAGTGGAATATAGTGGATTGGAATGGAATGCAGTGGAATGGAATCGAATGTAATGGAATGCAGTGGAGTTGAATGGAGTGGAGTCGAGTAGAATGGAGTGCAGTGGCATAGAATGGAATGGAATGGAGTGGACTGGAGTTGAATTGAGTGGAGTGGAGAGGAATGGAGTTGAATGGAAAGAAATGGATTCTAGTGGAATGGATTTGACTGGAGTAGAATGGAGAAGAGTGGAATGGAATGGAATGGAGTGGAATGGAATGGAGTGGAATGGAGTGGATTGGAGTGGAAAGAATTGGAATGGAATGGAGTTAAGTGGAAATGAATGGAATGGAATGGAGTGGATTTGAGTGGAGTGAAGTGGAATGGAAGCGAATGGAATGAATGGGAATTGAATAGAATGGAGTGGAGTGAAATGGAATGGCAGCAAATGGTGTGGAGTGGAGTGGAGTGGAGTGGAGTGGAGTAGAGTGGAAAGGAGTGTTGCAGACTGGAATGTAGCGGAATGGAATCTAATGCAGAAGAATGGAGTGGAATGGAATGGAATGTAAGGGACTGGAGTGAAGTGGAATGGAATAGAGTGGAGTGGAACGAAACTGAGTGTAGTGGAAGGGAATGGAATGAAAGGGAATAGAGTACAGTAGAATGGTTTGAAGTGGTGTGGAGAGGAATGGCCTCGAACTGAATGGAGCAGAATGAAATGGAATGCATAGGAGTGGAGTGGATAGTGACGGAAGGGAAAGGAGATGAGTGGAATAGTGTGGAATGGAATGCAATGGAATATAATTAAGTGGAGTTAAGTGGAATGAAGTGGAAGGTACGGGAACGGTGTGGAATGGAATTGAATGAAGTGAAATGGAATGGAATGGAATGGAGTGGAATGGAATAGAATGGAGTGGACTGGAGTGGAACCTAATAGAGTAGAATGGAATGGAGTGGGGTGTAATGGAGTGGATTTGAGTGGATTGGAGTAAAGTGGAAAGAAACGGAGTAGAATGGAGTAGAATGGCATGGAGTGGAGCGGATTTGCGTGGAGTGCCGTGGATTGGAGCGAAATGGAATTTAATGGATTGGAATGGAGTGGAGTGGAGATTGGTGGAGTGTCATGGAACGGATTTGATGGAATGGAGTTGATAGTAATAGAGTGGAGTGGAATGGAGTGTAGTGGAATGGAGTGGAGTGTAAAGGAACGTCATGGAATGGAGTAGAATGCAATGGAATGGAGTGGAGTGGAAAGGAATAGAATGGAGTGGAGTGCAGTGGAGTGCAGTGGAGTGGACTGGAACGGAATGGAGTTGAGTGGAGAGGAGTGTCGTGGAATGGAGTGAAATGGAGTGGAGTGGAATGGAATGGAGTGGAGTGAAATGGAATGGAGTCGAATGGAGTGGACTGGAATTGAATTGAGAGGAGTGGAGAGGAATGGAGTTGAATGGAAAGAAATGGAATATAGTGGAATAGATTTGACTGGAGTAGAATGGAAAGAGTGGAATGTAGTGGAATGGAATGGAATAGGATGGAGTAGAATGGAGTGGAGAGGAGTGGAAAAGATTGGAATGGAATGCAGTTGATTGGAAAGGAATAGAATGGAATGGAGTGGATTTGAGTGGAGAGAAGTGGAATGGAACGGAATGGAATGAAGGGGATTGTAATAGAATGGAGTGGAGTGGAATGGAATGGCATGGAAAGGAGTGGAGTCGAGTGGAGTGGAGTGGAGTAGAGTGGAAAGGAGTATTGCGGATTGGAATGTAGTGGAATGGAATCTAATGCAGAGGAATGGAGTGGAATGGAATAGAATGGAGTGGAATGGAATAGAATAGAATGGAATGGACTGGAGTGGAGTGGAATGGACTGGAGTGGAGTGGAATGAAACTGAGTGGAGTGTAATGGAATGGAATGAAAGGGAATGGAGTGCAGTGGAATTGATTGGAGTGGCGTGGAGAGGAATGGCATCGAACTGAATGGAGCAGAATGAAATGGAATGGATTGGAGTGGAGTGGCTAGGAATGGAATGGATTGGAGTGGAGTGGCTAGGAATGGAATGGAATGGAGTCGAGTGGAATAGAGTGGATAGGAAAGCAGTGGAATAGAGTGAAATATAATTGAGTGGAGTTAAGTGGAATGGTGTGGAATGTACGGGAACGGTGTGGAATGGAATTGAATGAAGTGAAATGGAATGGAATGGAGTGGAATGTAATGGAATGGATTGGACTGAAGCTGAATCTAATGGAATGGAATGGAATGGAGTGGGGTGTAATGGAGTGGACTTGAGTGGATTGGAGTAAAGTAGAAAGAAGCGGAGTAGAATGGAGTAGAATGGAAAGGAGTGGGGTGGATTTGAGTGGAGTGCAGTGGATTGGAGCGAAATGGAATGAAAAGAATTGGAATGGAGTGGAGTGGAGATTGGTGGGGTGTCATATAATGGATTTGATGGAATAGAGTTGAGTGTAATAGTGAGGAGTGGAATGGAGTGGAGTGGAATGTAGTGGAGTGGAAAGGAATATCATGGAATGGAGTGGAATGCAATGGAAAGGAGTGGAGTGGAAAGGAATAGAATGTTGTAGAGTGCAGAGAAGTGGAGTGGAGTGGATTGGACTGGAATGGAGTGCAATGGAATAGATTGGAGTGGAATGAAGTGAAGTGGAAAGGAATGGAAGGGAATAGAGTGGAGAGAAGTGGCGTGGAATGGAGTGAAATGGAGTGGAGTGGAATGGAGTGGAGTGGAGTGGAGTGGAATGGAGTGGAATGGAGTCGAATGAAATGGAATGGATTGGAGTTGAATGGAGTGGAGTCGAGTAGAATAGAATGGAATGGGATGGAGTGGATTGGAGTTGAATTGAGTGGAGTGGAGAGGAATGGAGTTGAAAGGAGACAAATGGAATGTAGTGGAATGGATTTGACTGCAGTAGAATGGAGAAGAGTGGAAGAGAATGTAATGTGGTGGAATGGATTGGAATGGGATGGAGTGGAATGGAGTGGAGTGGAGTGGAAAGGATTGGAATGGAGTGGAGTTGAGTGGAAAGGAATGGAATGGAATGGAGTGGATTTGAGTGGAGTTAAATGGAATGGAATGGAATGGAATGAAGGGGAATGGAATAGGATGGAGTGGAGTGGAATGGAATGGCAAGGAATGGAGTGGAGTGGAGTGGAGTGGAGTAGAGTGGAAAGGAGTGTTGTGGACTGGAATGTAGTGGAATGGAATCTAATGCAGAGAAATGGAGTGGAATGGAATAGAATGGATTGGAAGGGTGTAGAGTGGAGTGTAATGGAGTGGAGTGGAGTGGAATGACACTGAGTGGAGTGTAATGGAATGGAATGAAAGGGAATGGAGTTCAGTGGAAAGGATTGGAGTGGCGTGCAGAGGAAAGGCATCGAGCTGAAAGAGCAGAATGAAATTGAATGGATTGGAGTGGAGTTGATTGGAACAGAATGGAATGGAGTCGAGTGGAATAGAGTGGAATGGAATGCACTGGAATGGAGTGGAATATAATTGAGTGGAGTTAAGTGGAATGGAGTGGAATGTGCGGGAATGGTGTGGAATAGAATTGAATTAAGTGAAATGGAATGGAATGAAATGGAGTGGAATGGAATGGAATGGAATGGACTGCAGTGGAATCTAATGGAGTGGAATGGTATGGAGTGGGGTGTAATGGAGTGGAGATGAGTGGATTGGAGTAAAGTGGAAGGAAACAGAGTGGAACGGAGTGGAATGGAATGGAGTCGAGTGGATTTGTGTGGAGTGCAGTGGATTGGAGCGAAAGGCAATGAAATGGATTGGAATGGAGTGGAGTGGATATTGGTGGCATGCCATGGAATGGATTTGATGGAACGGAGTTTAGTGTAATAGAGTGGAGTGGAAAGGAGTGGAGTGGAATGGAGTGGAGTGGAAAGGAATGTCCTCGAATGGAGTAGAATGAAACGGAATGGAGTTGAGTGGAAAGGAATAGAGTGGAGTGGAGTACAGTGGAGTGGAGTGAACTGGAATGCAGTGCAATGGAATGGATTGGAAAGGAACGGAGTGGAGTGGAATGGAATAGAATGGAGGTGAGTGGAGAGGAGTGGCGTGGAATGGCATGCAATGGAGTGGAATGGAATGGAGTGGAGTGGAATGGAATGCAGTGGAATGGAATCAAATGTAATGGAATGGAGTGGAGTTGAATAGAGTGAGGTGGAGTAGAATGGAGTGGAGTGGAATAAAATGGAATGGAATGGAGTGGACTGGAGTTGAATTGAGTGGAGTGGAGAGGAATGGAGTTGAATGGAAAGAAATGGATTGTAGTGGAATGGATTTGACTGGAGTAGAATGGAGAAGAGTGGAATGGAATGGTATGGAGTGGAATGGAATGGAGTGGAATGGAGTGGAGTGGAGTGTAAAGGATTGGAATGGAATGGAGTTGAGTGGAAAGGAATTGAATGGAATGAAGTGGATTTGAGTGGAGTGAAGTGGAATGTAATGGAATGGAATGAAGGCCAATGGAATAGAATGGAGTGGAGTGGAATGGATTGGCATGGAATGGAGTGGAGTGTCGTGGAGTGGAGCGGAGTAGAGTAGGGTGGAAAGGAGTGTTGCGGACTTGAATGTAGTGGAATGGAAACTAATGCAGAGGAATGGAGTGGAATGGAATAGAATGGAATAGAATGGACTGGAGTGTAGTGGAATGGAGAGGAGTGGAGTGGAATGAAATTGAGTGGAGTGGAATGCAATGGAATGAAAGGGAATGGAGTGCAGTGGAATGGATTGCAGTGTGGTGGAGAGGAATGGCATCGAACTGAATGGAGCAGAATGAAATGGAATGGGCTGGAGTGGAGTGGATTGGAACGGAATGGAATTCAGTCGAGTGGAATAGAGTGGAATGGAATGCAGTGGAATGGAGTGGAATATAACTGAATGGAGTTAATTGGAATGGAGTGGAATCTACGGGAACGGTGTGGAATGGAATTGAATGAAGTGGAACGAAGTGGAACGAAATTTAGTGTAATGGAATGGAATGGAGTGGACTGGAGTGGAATCTAATGGAGTTGAATGGAATGGAGTGGAGTGTAACGGAGTGTAGTTGAGTGGATTTGAGTAAAGTGGAAAGAAACGGAGTAGAATGGAGTAGAATGGAAAGGAGTGGAGTGGTTTTGAGTGGAGTGCAGTGGATTGGAGCGAAATGGAATGAAACGGATTGGAATGGAGTGCAGTGGAGATTGGTGGGGTGTCATGGAATGGATTTCATGGAATGGAGTTGAGTGTAATAGAGTGGAGTGGAATGGAGTGGAGTGTAAAGCAATGTCATGGAATGGAGTAGAATGCAATGGAATGGAGTGGAGTGGAAAGGAATAGAATGGAGTGGAGTGCAGTGGAGTGGAGTGGAGTGGAGTGGACTGGAATGGAGTGCAATGGAATGGATTGCAGTGGAATGGATTGGAGTGGAATGGAATGGAATGGAGTTTAGTGGAGAGGAGTGGAGCTGAAAGGAGAGAAATGGAGTGGAGTGGAATGGAACGGATTGGCATGGAATGGAATGGATTGGAATGGAATCAAATGTTAAGGAATGGAGTGCAGTTGAATGGAGAGGAGTCGAGTAAAATTGAGTGGAGTGGAATAGAATGGAATGGAATGGAGTAGACTGGAGTTGAATGGAGTGGAGTGGAGAGGAATGGAGTTGAATGGAAAAGAATGGAAAGTAGTGGAATGGATTTGACTGTAGTAGAATGGAAAAGAGTGGAATGATATGGAATGGAGAGGAATGGATTGGAATGGAATGGAGTGGAATGGAGTGGAGTGGAGTGGAAAGGATTGGAATGGAATGGAGTTGAGTGGAAAGGAATTGAATGGAATGGAGTGGATTTGAGTGGAGTGAATTGGAATGGAACGGAATGGAATGAAGGGGAATGGGAAATAATCGACTGGAGTGGAATGGAATGGCATGGAATGTAGTGGAGTGTCGTGGAGTGAAGGGGAGTAGAGTTGAAAGGAGTGTTGCGGAGTAGAATGTAGTGGAATGCAATCTAATGCAGAGGAATGGAGGGGAATGGAACAGAATGGAATGGAATGGACTGGAGTGGCGTGGAATGGAATGGAATGAAAGGGAATAGAGTGCAGTGGAATGGATTGGAGTGGCGTGGAGAGGAATGGCATCGAACTGAATAGAGCAGAATGAAATGGAACGGATCAGAGTGGAGTGGATTTTAACAGAATGGAGTGGAGTCCATTGGAACAGACTGGAAAGGAACGCAGTGGAATGGAGTGGAATATAATTGAGTGGAATTAAGTGGAATGGAGTGGAATGTACGGGAATGGAGTGGAATGTAATTGAATGAAGTGAAATGGAATGGAATGGAATGGAGTGGAATGGAATGGGATGGAGTGAACTGGAGTGGAATCTAATGGAGTGGAATGGAATATAGTGGGTTGTAATGGAGTGGAGTTGAGTGCATTGGAGTAAAGTGGAAAGAAACGGAGTAGAATGGAGTAGAATGGAATGGAGTGGAGTGGATTTGAGTGGAGTGCAGTGGATTGGAGCGAAATGGAATGAAATGGATTGGAATGGAGTGGAGTGGAGATTGGTGGGGTGTCATGGAATGGATTTGATGGAATAGAGTTGAGTGTAATAGAGTGGAGTGGAATGGAGTGGAGTGGAGTGGAGTGGAGTGGAAAGGAATGTCATGGAATGGACTAGAATGCAATGGAATGGACTGGAGTGGAAAGGAATAGAATGGAGTGGAGTGCAGTGGAGTGGAGTGGACAGGAAAGGAGTGCAATGGAATAGACTGGAGTGGAATGGAGAGGAGTGGAATGGAATGGAGTGTAGTGGAATGGAATGGAGTGGAATGAAATCGAATATAATGGAATAGAGTGGATTTGAATGTAGTGGAGTCGAGTAGAACGGAGTGGAGTAAAATAGAATGGAATGGAATGGAGTGGAATGCAGTTGAATTGAGTGGATTGGATAGGAATGGAGTTGAATGGAAAGAAATGGAATGTAGTGGAATGGATTTGACTGGAGTAGAATGGTGAAGAGTGGAATGGAATACAGTGGAATGGAGTGGAGTGGAGTGGAAAGGATTGGAATGGAATGGAGTAGAGTGGAAAGGAATGGAATGGAATGGAATGGATTTGAGTGCAGTGAAGTGGAATAGAATCGAATGGAATGAAGGGGAATGGAATAGGATGGAGTGGAGTGGAATGGAATGGCAAGGAATGGAGTGGAGTGGAGTGGAGTGGAGTAGAGTGGAAAGGAGTGTTGTGGACTGGAATGTAGTGGAATGGAATCTAATGCAGAGAAATGGAATGGAATGGAATAGAATGGATTGGAAGGGAGTAGAGTGGAGTGGAATGGAGTGGAGTGGAGTGGAATGACACTGAGTGGAGTGTAATGGAATGGAATGAAAGGGAATGGAGTGCAGTGGAATGGATTGGAGTGGCGTGGAGAGGAATGGCATCGAACTGAATGGAGCAGAATGAAATGGAATGGATTGGAGTGGAGTGGATTGGAACGGAATGGAATGGAGTCGAGTGGAATAGAATGGAATTGAATGTAGTGGAATGGAGAGGAATATAATTGAGTGGAGTTCAGTGGGATGGAGTGGAATGTACGGGAATGGTGTGGAATGGAATTGAATGAAGTGAAATGGAATGGAATGGAATGGAGTGGAATGGAATGGAATGGAGTGGACTGGAGTGGAATCTAGTGAAGTGGAACGGTATGGAGTGGGGTGTAATGGAGTGGAGTTGAGTGGATTGGAGTAAAGTGGAAAGAAAAGGAGTAGAATGGAGTAGAATGGAATAGAGTGGAGTGGATTTGAGTGGAGTGCAGTGGATTGGAGCAAAATGGAATGAAATGGATTGGAATGGAGTGGAGTGGAGATTGGACTGGTATCATGGAATGGACTTGATGGAATGAAGTTGACTGTAATAGAGTGGAGTGGAATGGAGTGGTGCGGAATGGAGTGGAGTGGAAAGCAATGTCATGGAAAGGAGTAGAATGCAATGGAATGGAGTGGAGTGGAAAGGAATGGAATGGAGTGGAGTGAAGTGGAGTAGAGTGGAGTGGAGTGGACTGGAATGGAGTGCAATGGAATGGATTGGAGTGGAATGGATTGGAGTGGAATGGAATGGAATGAAGCTGAGTGGAGAGGAGTGGCGTGGAATGAAGTGAAATGGCGTGGAGTGGAACGGAATGGTTTGGAGTGGAATGGAAAGGAGGGGAATGGAGTCGAATGTAATGGAATGGAGTGGAGTTGAATGTAGTGGAGTCGATTAGAATGGAGTGGAGTGGAATAGAATGGAATGGAATGGAGTGGATTGGAGTTGAATTGAGTGGAGTGGAGAGGAATGGAGTTGAATGGAAAGAAATGGAATGTAGTGGAATGGATTTGACCGGAGTAGAATGGAGAAGAGTGGAATGGAATGGAATGGAGTCGAATGGAATGGAATGGAATGGAGTGGAATGGAGTGGAGTTGAGTGGAAAGGATTGGAATGGAATAGAGTTGAGTGGAAAGGAATGGAATGGAATGGAGTGGAGTTGAGTGTAGAAAGTTGAATGGAAGGGAATGGAATGAAGGGGAATGGAATAGAATGTAGTGGAGTGGAATGGAATGGTATGGAATGTAGTGCAGTGGAGTGGAGTGGAGTGGAGTAGAGTGGAAAGGAGTGTTGCAGACTGTAACATAGTGGATTGGAATCCAATGCAGAGGAATGGAGTGGAGTGGAATAGAATGGAATAGAATGGAATGGACTGGAGTGGAATAGGGTGGAGTGGAGTGGAATGAAACTGAGTGGCGTGGAATGGAAAGGGATGAAAGGGAATGGAGTGCAATGGCATGGATAGAAGTGGCATGGAGAGGAATGGCATCGAACTAAATGGAGCAGAATGAAATGTAATGGGTTGGAGTGGAGTGGTTTGGAAGGGAATGGAATGTAGTCGAGTGGAATAGAGTGGAATGCAATGCAGTGGAATGGAGTTGAATATAATTGAGTGAAGTTAAGTGGAATGGAGTGGAAAGTACGGGAACGGTGTGGAATGGAATTGAATGAAGTGAAATGGAATGGAATGGAATGGAGTGGAATCTAATGGAGTGTAATAGAATGGAATGGGGTGTAATGGAGTGGAGTTGGGTGGATTGGAGTAAAGTGGAAAGAAACGGAGTAGAATGGAGTAGAATGGAATGGAGTGGAGTGGATATGAGTGGAGTGCAGTGGATTGGAGAGAAATGGAATGAAATGGATTGGAATGGAGAGGAGTGGAGATTGATGGGTTGTCATGGAATGGATTTGATGGAGTGGAGTTGAGTGTAATAGAGTGGAGTGGAATGGAGTGGAGTGGAATGGAGAGGAGTGGAAAGGAATGTCATGGAATGGAGTAGAACACAATGGAGTGGAGTGGAGTGGAAAGGAATAGAATGGAGTGGAGTGCAGTGGAGTGGAGTTGAGTGGAGGGAACAGGAATGATGTGCAATGGAATGGATTGGAGGGGAATGGAGTGGAGTGGAATGGAATGGAATGGAGGTGAGTGGAGAGGAGTGGAGTGGAATAGAGTGAAAAGGATTAGAGTGTAATGGAATGCAGTGGAGTGGAATGGAATGGAGTGGAATGGATTCGAATTTAATGGAATGGAGTGGAGTTGAATGGAGTGGAGTCGAGTAGACTGGAGTGGAGTGGAATAGAATGGAATGGAGTGGACTGGAGTTGAATTGAGTGGAGTGGAGAGGTATGGAGTTGAATGGATAGAAATGGAATGTATTGGAGTGGAGAGGTATGGAGTTGAATGGATAGAAATGGAATGTATTGGAGTGGATTTGACTGAAGTAGAATGAAGAAGAGTGGAACTGAATGGAATGGAGTGGAATGGAATGGAATGGAATGGAGTGGAGTGGAGTGGAGTGGAAAGGATTGGAATGGAATGGAGTCGAGTGGAAAGGAATGTAATGGAATGGAGTGGATTTGAGTGGAATGAAGTGAAATGGAACGGAATGGAATGAAAGGGAATGGAATAGAATGGAGTGGAGTGGAATGAAATGGCATGGAATGGAGTGGAGTGTAGCGGAGTGGAGTGGAGTACAGTGGAAAGCTGTGTTGCGGACTGGAATGTAGTGGAATGGAATCTAATGCAGAGGAATGGATTGGAATGGAGTAGAATGGAATGGAATGGACTGGAGTGGAGTGGAATGGATTGGAGTGGAGTGGAATGAAACTGAGTGGAGTGGAACGAAACTGAGTGGAGTGGAACGGAATGGATTGAAAGGGAATGGAGTGCAGTGGAATGGATTGGAGTTGCGTGGAGAGGGATAGCATCGGACTGAATGGAGCAGAATGAAATGGAATGGATTGGATTGCAGTTATTGGAATGGAATGGAATGGAGTCGAGTGGAACAGAGTGGAATGGAATGCAGTGGAATGGAGTGGAATATAATTGAGTGGAGTTAAGTGGAATGGAATGGAATGTACGGCAATGGTGTGGAATGGAATTCAATGAAGTGAAATGGAATGGAATGGAATGGAGTGGAATGGAATGGAATGGAGTGGACTGGAGTGGAATCTAATGGAGTGGAATGGAATGGAGTGGGGTGTAATGGAGTGGAGTAGAGTGGATTGGAGTAAAGTGGAAAGAAAAGGAGTAGAATGGAGTAGAATGGAATGGAGTGGAGTGGATTTGACTGGTGTGCAGTGGATTGGAGCGAAATGGAATGGAACGGATTGGAATGGAGTGGAGTGGAGATTCGTGGGGTGTCATGGAATGGATTTGATGGAATGGAGTTGAGTGTAATAGACCGGAGGGGAATGGAGTGGAGTGGAATGGAAAGCAATGTCATGGAATGGAGTAGAATGCAATGGAATGGAGTGGAGTGGAAGAATAGAATGGAGTGCAGTGCAGTGGAGTGGAGTGGAGTGGACTGGAATGGAGTGCAATGGAATGGATTGGATTGGAATAGAGTGGAGTGGAATGGAATGGAGTGGAGTGGAGTGGAGTGGACTGGAATGGAGTGCAATGGAATGGATTGGATTGGAATAGAGTGGAGTGGAATGGAATGGAGTGCAATTTAGTGGAGTGGAGTGGAATGGAATGGAGTGGAGAGGAATGGAGTGGAATGGAATGGAGTGGAGAGGAATGGAGTAGAATGGAATGGAGTGTAATGCGTAGAAGTGGAGTGGATGGCAGTAGAGTGCAGTTGAATGGAATGGAATGGAGTGGAGTGGAATGGAATGGAATCGAGTGGAATGGAGTGGAGTGGAGTGGAGTGGAATGGAGTGCAGTGGACTGGAGTGAAGTGCACTGGACTGTAGTGGAGTGCAGTGGAATGCAATGCAGTTTAATGGAATTAAAGGGAATGGAATTGAGTTGAGTGGAATGGGTGGAATGGATTGAAATGGAGTGCAATGGATTGGAATGGAATCGAATGGAATGGAGCAGAGTGGAGTGGTGTTGAAGGGAATGGAATGGAGTGGAGTGGAATGGAGTGGCATGTAGTGGAGTAGAGTGGAATGGAGTTGAATGGAAGGCAATGGAAAGGAGTGGAGTGCAATGGAGTCAAGTGGAATATAATAGAGTGGAATGGAATGGAATTGAGTGGAATGGAATGGAATGGGATGGAGTGCAATGGAATGGAATGAAATGGAGTGGCTTGGAGTGGAGTGGAGTGTAATGGAATGGCATGTAGTGGAGAGGAATGGAGTGAAGTGGAATGCAGATGAGTGGAGTACATTGGAGTGGAATGCAGATAAGTGGACTACATTGGAGTGGAAAGGAATGGAGTGGAATGGTGTGGAATGGAGTGGAGTGGAATGCAGTGGAATGATATGAAATGGGATAGAATATAGGAGAGTGGAATGGTATGAAATGGAATGGAATGTAGGAGAGTGGAATGGAATAGGGTGGAAAGGATTGTGATTAAGTGGAGTGGAGTGGAATAGAATATAGCGGAGTGGAGTGCAATGGAATGGAGAGGATTGGAGTGGACTGAAGTGGAATGGAATGGAATGCATTGGGGAGGAATGGAGTGGAATGGAATGGATTGGAATGAAGTGGAGTGGGGTGGAGTGGAGTGCATTTGAATGAAAAGGAATGAAATGCAGTTGAGTGGAATGAAATGCAGTGGAATGGAATGGAATGGAGTGGAAGAAATGGAGCGGAATGGAAAGGAATGTAATGGAATGGAGTGGAGTGGAGTGGAATTGAGGGGAGTGGATTGTAATGGAGTGGAGGGGAATGGAATGGAATTGAACAGAGTGGAGTGGAATGGAATGGAGTGGAGTGGAGTGGAATGGAGAGGAGTGGAATGAAATGGAACGTAATAGATTGGGATGGAGTGGAATGGAGTGGAGTATTGAGGAATGGAGTGTAAAGGAATGGAGTGGAATAGAATGGAGTGGAGTGGCGTGGAGTGGAATGACGTGGAGTGGAGTGCAGTGGAGTAGAAAGGAGGGTAGTGGATTGGAGTGCAGTGAAGTGGAACGAAATGGAATGTAATGGAAAGGGATGGAGTGGAATGGAGAGGAGTGGTGAGGAAAGGAGTGTAATGGAATGGAAGAAACCGGAGTGTAGTGGAATGGAATGGAATGGAGTGTAAAGGACTGAAATGGAGTCGAATGGAGTGGGGTGGACTGTAATGGGGTGGAATGGAATGGAATGGAGTGTAATGGAATGGAGTGAAGTGGAGTGCAGTGTAGTGCAAAGGCCTGGAATGGAGTAGAGTGGAAAGGAATGGAGTGAAATGAAATGAAATGGATTGGAATGGAACGGAATGGCATGGAATGGAGTGGATTGGAGTGGAATGGATTGCATTGCAGTGAAAAGGAATGTAATGGAATGGAAAGAAATTTAATGGAATGTAGTGGAGTGGGGTGTATTGGAATGGAATTGATTGGAATGTAGTGGAGTGGAGTGGAATGCAATGGAGTGGAGCAGAATCGATTGGAATAGACTGGAGTGGTGTGCAGTGGAACGGAATGTTATGGACTAGAGTGGAGTGGAGTGGACTGGAATGGAGGGGAAGAGAGTGCAAGGGAGTGAAATGGAATGGAGGGGAAGATAGTGCAAGGGAGTGAAATGGAGTGGAGTGGAATGGAGTGGAAGTGAGTGGAAGGGAGGGAAATGGAGTGGAGTGGAATGCAGTGGAATAGAGTACAAAGGAGTGAAATGGAGTGGAGTGGAATGGAGTGGAATTGACTGAAATATAACGGAAAGGAAGGGAATGGAGTGGAATGGGGTGGAATGAATTGGAATGGAGTGGAGTGGAGTGTAATGCAATGTAGTTTAATGGAGTTGAAAGGAGGGGAGAGGAATAGAGTTTAGTGAAGTGGAATGGAATGGAATGGAGTGGAGTGGAATGGAATGGAATGGTATGGATTGGAATGGAGTGGAGTGAAGTAGAGTGTAGTGCAGTGGAATGAAGGGGAATGGAATGGAGTGGAGTGGAAGGGAATGGAGTGGAGTGGAGTGGAATGGAATGTCATGGAGTAGAGTGGAATGGAGTGGAGTGGAGAGGAATGGAGTGGAATGGAAAGGAGTGGAATGGAGTGGAATGGAGTAGAATGGATTGGAGTGAAGTGGAATGGAGTGTAGTGGAGTGGAGTGGAATGTAGTGGAATGGAGTGTAAGGAAATGGAGTGGAGTGGAGTGTTAAGGAATGCAATGCAATTGTATGGAATGGAATGGAGTGGAATGGAAAGGTGTGGAGTGGAATGGAGTGCAATGGAATGGAGTGGATTGGAGTGGAGTGGAATGGAAATGATTGGCCTGGAAAGGTGTGGAGTGGAATGGAATGGAATGGAGTGGATTGGAATGGAGTGGAATGGAGTGGAATTGAAGGGAATGGAATGGGGTGGAATTAAATGGAATGGAGTGCAGTGGAGTGGAATTGATTGGAATGGAATGAGGTGGAACTAAATGCAATGGAGTGCAGTGGAGTGGAGTGGACAGGAATGGAGTGTAGTGTAATGGATTGGAATGGAAAGGAGTGAAGTGCAGTGCAATGGAATGCAATGCAGAGAGATGCAGTGCAGTGGACTGGAATGGAGTGGAAGGGAGTGGAATGTACTGGAGTGGAATGGAGTGGAATGGAATGGAACGGAATATAGTATTGTGGAATGGAATGGAGTGGAATGGAGTGGAGTGTTGTGGAGAGGAGTGGAATAGAGTGGAGTGGAATGTTATGTTTTGGAGTGGAGTGTAATGGAATCGAATGGAGTAGAATGGAAGGGAATGGAATGGAGTGGAATGAAATGGAGTTGAGTGGAATGCAGTGTAAATGAATGGATTGGAGTGAAGTGGAGTGGAATGGAAAGTAATTGATTGGAGTGAAATGGTGTGAAATGGAATGGAGTGGAATGAATTTTAGTGGAGTTGAGTGGAGTGTAGATCTGTTCAATGGAATCGAATGGAAAGGAGTGGAGTGGAATCGAATGGAGTGGAGTGGAATGGCATGAAATGGAGTGGAGAACAGCAGAGTGGATTGAAGAAGAGTGGGGTGGAGTGGAGTGGAATGGAGTGGACTGGAATGGAATGGAATGAAATGGAATAGAGTGGAGTGGAATGCAGCGGAGTGTTGTTGAATGGAGTTGAATGGAATGGAATTGAATGGAATGGAGGGGAGTGGATTGGAGCTTAGTGGAGTGGAGTATGTGGAATGGATTGCAATGGAGAAGAATGGAATGAAATAGAATGCAGAGGAGTGGAGTGGAATTGAGTGGTTTGGACTGGATGTAGTCGAGTGGAAAGGAATGGAATGGAATATAGTAGAGTGGAAAGGAGTGGAGTGGAATGAAGAGGAGTGGAGTGCATTGGAGTGGAATGGAATGGAATGTAGTGGAGTGGAGTGCAGTGCAAGCAAAAGGAATGGAATGGAATGGATTGGAGTGGAAAGGATTGGAGTGGAGTTGAATGGAAAGGAATGGAATGGAGAGGAATGGAATGGAGTGGAATGGAGTGCTGTGGAGAGGAATGGAATGGACTAGACTGGAATGGCGTTTAATGGAATAGAGTGGAGTGGATTGGAATGTAATGCAATGGAATGAAATGGAGTGGAATGGAGTGGAATTGAATGGAGTGAAATAGACGGGAATGGAGTGGAATGGAGTGGAGAGGACTGGAATAGAGTAGAATGGACTAGAATTGAGTGGAATGGAATGGCATGAAATGGAGTGCAGTGGAGTGAAACGGCCTGGAATGGAGTAGAATGGAATGGAATGGAATGGAATGAAATGTAATGGATTGGAATGGAATGGAATGGCATGGAATGGAGTGGAGTGGAGTGGAATGGAATGGACCGGATTTCAGTGGAAAGAAGTTGAATTGAATGAAATGTAATGGAAAGGAATTAAATGGAATGGAGTGGAGTTGAATGTATTGGAGTGGAATTGATTGGAATGTAGTGCAGCAGAGTGGAATACAATGGAGTGGAGCGGAACGGATTGAAATCGATTGGAGTGGCATGCAGTGGAATGGAATGTTATGGAGCGGAGGGGAGTGGAGTGGACAGGAATTGAGTGAAATAGACTGGAATGGAGTGAAATTGAATGGAGTTGAATGGAGTAGAATGGATTGAAATGGAATGGAATGGAGTGGAGTGGAGTGGAATGCTGTGGAATGGATTGGAATGGAGTGGAGTGGAGTGTTATAGAATGGAGTTGAATGGTATTGAAAGGAGTGGAGAGGAATAGAGTATAGTGAAGTGGAATGGAATGGGATGGAGTGGAGTGGAAGGGAGTGTAACGGCATGGATTGGAATGTAGTGGAGTGAAGTTGAGTGGATTTCATTGGAAAGAAGAGGAATGAAAGGGAGTGAAGTGGAATGGGATAGAGTGGATTGGAGTGGAATGGAATGGCACGGAGTGGAGTGGAGTGAATTGGAGAGGAGTGGAATGGATTGGAATGGAATATAGTGGAATGGAAAGGAGTGGAGTGGAGTGGAGTAGACTGGAGTGGAATGGAATAGAGTGGAGTGGAATGGCATGGAATGGAATGGAGTACAGTGAATTGCAGTGAAATGGAGTTCAGAGTAGAGTGGATTGGAATGAAGTGGAATGGAGTGGAATCGAGTGGAATGCAGTGGAGTGGAATGGAGTGGAATGGAATGGAAAGGAGCGGAGTGAACTGGAATGAAGTGGAGTGGAGTGGAGTGGAATGGAGTGGAGTGCAGTGTAATGAAAAGGAGTGGAGTGGAGTGGAATGGAGTGGAATGGAAAGGAGTGGAGTGGAATGGAGTACAATGGAGCGGAATGGAGTGGAATGCAGCGTAATGGAATGGATTGGAGTGGAGTGGAGTGGAATGAAGTGGAATGGCCGTGAATGGAAAGGAATGTAGTGGAATGCAATGGAAAGGAGTGGAGTGGAATCGAGTGGAAAGGAATGGAGTAGAGTGTAATGGAATTGACTGGAGTGGACTGGAGTGGGGTTTAAAGAAGTGGACTGGAGTGGAATGGAATGTAGTGGAGTGGAGTGGAATGGAATGTACCATAGTGGAAAGGAATGGAATGAAATGGAGTGGAAGGGAATGGAGTGCAGTGGAGTGGGGTGCAGTGGAATTGAATCGAGTGTAGTGGAATGGAGTGTAGGGGAATGGAGTAGAGTGTAGTGGAAAGGAATGTGGTGGAATAAAATGCAATGGAATTGAATAGAGTTCCGTGGATTGGAATGAGTGGAATGGATTGGAATGGAGTGTAGTGGATAGGAATTGAATGGAATGAAATGAAGCAGAGTGGAGAGGAATGGAGTGGAGTGGAATGGAGTGGAGTGGAGTGAAATGGAATGGAATGGAGTGGAGTGGAATGAACTCGAATGCATAGGAGTGGAATGGTGTGGAATTGAGTGGATGGAGTGGAGTGAAATGGAATGGAATGGAGTGGAGTGGAATGAACTCGAATGCATAGGAGTGGAATGGTGTGGAATTGAGTGGATGTAGTGGAGTGTAATGGACAGGAATGGAATGGAATTGAGTGGACTGGAATGGAATGGATTGGAGTGGAATGGAATGTGTTGGAGAGGAGTGGAGTGGAGTGGAATGGACTAGAAATGGAATGGAGTGGAATGGTCAGGAATTGAGTGGATAGATTGCATTGTAGTAGGATTGAATAGAATGGAATTGAGTGGAATGGAATGGAATGGAACCGAATGGAACGGAATGTAACGGAATGGAATGGAATGGAATGGAATTGAGTGGAGTGGAGTGGAATGCAATGGAATTGAGTGGAGTGGTGTGGAAAGCAATGGAATGGATTGAAGTGGAATGGACTGGAATGAAATGGAGTGGAAAGGTGTGGAGTTGCGGGGATGGAGTGGAGTGGAGTGGAATGGAATGGAATCGGAATTGAGATGAGTTTAATGGCATGGAGTGGAGTGGAATGGAAAGTCGTGGAATGGAATGGAATAGAGTGAAATGTAATGAAATGTAACGTAATGGAGTGGAGTGGAGTGGATTAGAATGGAGTAAAGTGCAATGTAGTGGAGTGGAATGGAATGGATTGGAATGGTGTAGATTGGAGAAGTATTTAGTGGAGTGGAGTGGAGTGGAGTTGAATGGAATGGAATAGAATGGAGTGGGATGGAATGGAATGGAATTGAAACTAATAGAATGGAATGCAGTGTAGTAGCGTGTAATGGAGTGGAGTTGAGTCGAATGGAGTGGAGTGGAATAGAATGGAATGGAGTGGAATGGAATTTAGTGGAGTGGAGTGCAATGCAGTGGAGTGGAGAGCAATGCAGTGGAGTGGAGAGCAATGCAGTGGAGTGGAGAGCAATGGACTGGAAAGAAAGGGAATGTAGTGGAATAGAGTGGAGTGGAATGGAGTGCAATGGAGTGCAGTGGGGTTGTATGGAATGGAGTGGAGTGGATTCGAATGGATTGGAATGGAGTGGAATGGAATGGAAAGGAATGGAGTGGAAAGAATGGAGAGGAGTGGAATGGAGAGCAATAGAGTGCAGTGGAGTGGAGTGGAATTGAATGGAATGAAGTGGAGTAGAGTGGAAAGGAGTGGAGTGGAATGGAATTGAGAGGAGTGAAATATAATGCAGTGGAATGGAATTCATTGTAATGGAATGGATTGGAGTAGAGTTTAATGGAATGGAGTGGAGTGGAGTCGACTCGATTTGAATGGAGTGGAATGCAATGAAATGGAATGGAGTGGAAAAATGGAGTTGAGTGGAATTGAGTGCAATGGAGTGGAGTGGTGTGGAGTGGAATTGAGTTGTAAGAAGTGGAGTTGAGTGGAAAGGAGTGAAGGGGAATGGAATGGAGTGGAGTGAAATATAATGAAGTGGAATGGAATTGAATGTCATGGAATGGAGTGGAGTGGAGTGGAATGGAGTGGAGTGAAGTGGAATGGAATGCAATGGAATAAAATGGAGTGGAATGGAGTGAAGTGGACTGGAATGGAGTTCAATGGAATAAAATGGCATGGAATGGAATGGAGTGGAGTAGGGTGGACTGGAATGCAGAGGAATGGAGTAGAATGGAGGGGAGTGTAATGGAATAGAGTGGAGTGGACTGTTATGGAATGGAGTGGAGTGGAGTTTAATGGAAAGGAATGTAGTGCATTGGAGTGGAGTGCAATGGAGTTGAATGGAGTGGAGTAGAGAAGAGTGGAGTTGAATGGAGTGGAATAGAATGGTGTGGAGTTGAATGGAATGCAATTGAATGGAATTGAGCGGAGTGGAATGCAATGGAGTGGAGTGGAATGGAGTGGAGTGGATGAAGTGGAGTGCAGTGGAATGCAATGGAATGGAATGGAATGTAGTGGACTGGAATGGAAGTGGTCTGGAATGAATTGGAATGGAACGGAGAGGACTGAAGTGGAATCCAAAGGATTGAAAAGTACTGGACTGCAGTGGACTGTAACGGAGAGGAATGGAGTGGAATAGAGTGGAGTGGATTGGAGTGGAATGGAATGGAATGGAATGGATTGGAGGGGAGTGGAATGGAGTGAAATGGAGTGAAGTGGAGAGCATGAAGTGGAGTGCAGTGGAATGCAATGGAATGGAATGGAGTGGAGTGGAATGGAAAGTAGTGGAGTGGAATGGAATGTATTGGAGTGGAGTGGAGGGGAATGGAGTGGGGTGGACTGGAATGGAGTGGAGTGGAATGGAATGGAGTGGAATTGAATGGAATATAATGCAATGGAGTGGAGTGATGTGGAGTGGAAATGACTGGAGTGGAGTGGAAAGGAATGGGGGAGAGTGAGAGGGAGTGGAATGGAATGGAGTGGAGTGAAGTGGAGTGTAATAGAATTGAATGGAGTGGAGTGCAATGGAGTGGAATGGAAAAGAGTGGAAAGAAGCGGAATGAAGTGGAATCAAAAGGAATGGAGTGGCAGGGACTGGAATGGAATGGAGAGGAATGGAATGTCATGGAATTTAGTGGATTGGAGTTCAAAGGCATGAAAGGGACTGGAGTTGAATGGAATGGAGTGGAGTTAAATTGAATGGATTGGAATGGAATGGAAGGGCGTGGAATGGAGTGGAGTGGAGTGAAATGGAACGGAGTGGGGTGAAAGAAGTGGAATCGAATAGAATGGAATGGAATAGAGTGGAAAGGAAAGAACTGTAGTGGAGTGGAATAGCGTGGAGAGGAATGGCATGCAATGTACTGATGTGGAGTGGAGTGGAATGGAGTGGAGTAGAGTTGGAATGGAGTTGAATGGAATGGAATGGAATGGGGTGGGGTGGAGTGGAATGAAGTGGAGAGGAATGGATTATAGTGGAATGGAATGGAATGGAGTGCAATGGAATGTAAAGGAATGGAATGGAGGGGATGGCAGTGTAATAGATTGGAGTGGAGTAGAATGGAGTAGAGTGGAATGGAATGGAAAGGAATGGAACGGAGTGGAGTAGAATGGAGGGCAGTGGAATAGAGTAGAGTGCAGTGGAGTGGAAAGGAATGGTGTGGAGTGGTATGGAGTGGAGTGGATTGGAATGGAATGGATTGGATTGGAATACAGTGGACAGAAGTGGAGTGGAATGGAGTGGAGTGGAAAGGAGTGGAGTGGAGTGTAAAGGAGAGGAATGCAATGGAGTTGAATGGAATGGAGTGTCATGGAGTGGAGTGGAGTGGAATGAAATGGAGTAGACTGGAATGGAGTGAAATGGAATGGAATTGGATTGAATTGAGCGGAGTTGAATGCAATGGAGTGTAGTGGATTTGAGTGGAGTGGATGAAGTGGACTGCAGTGCACTGAAATAGAATGGAATGGAATGGAGTGGAGTGGAATGGAAGTGATGTGGAATGGAATGGAATGTAGTGGAGTGCAGTGGAATGCAACGGATTGAAAAGGACAGGACTGCAGTGGACTCTAATGGAGTGAAATGGATTGGAATGGAGTGGAGTGGATTGGAGTGGAATAGAATGGAATGGAATGGAGTGGAGGGCAGTGGAATGGAGTGAAATGGAATGAAGTTGAGTGGATTAAGGGGAATGCAGTGGAATGGAAAGTGATGGAATGCAGTGGGGTGGAATGGAATGGATTGGAGTGGAATGGAATGTAGTGTAATGGAGTGGAGTGGACTGGAATAGAGGGGAGTGGAAATGAATAGAGTGGAATTGAATGGAATGGAATGGAGTGGAATGGAGTGGAAAGGACTGGAAAGCAGTGTAATAGAATGGAATGGAGTGGAGCAGAATGGAATGAAATGCAGTAGAATGAAATGGAATGACAAGGAATGGAGTGAAGTGAAGAGGAATAGAGTGGAATTGAGTGAAATGGAATAGCGTGTAGAGCAGAGGAGTGGAATGTAATGGAACGGAATAGAATGGATTGGAGTGGAATAGAGTGGAATGAAGAGGAGTGCAGTGGAGTGGAAGGCAACGGAGTGGTGTATAATGGATAGGAATGGAATGGAGAGGAACTGAGTGGAGTAGAGTGGAGTGCAAACGAATGGAATGGATTGCAGTGGAATGGAAAGGAATGGAATAGATTGGAATGCAATGACATGGAATGGATTGCAGTGGAGTGGAGCAGAATGGAGTGTAGTGGAATGTTGTGCAGCGAACTGGAATGGACTGGAATGGAATGGAATGGAGTGGAACGGAATGGAATGGAATGGAATGAAATGGAGTGGAGGGGAACGGAGTGGAGTTTAGTAATATGGAATGGAGTGGAATGGAATGGACACAAATGGAATGGAATGGAGTGGTGTGGACTGGAATGGAGTGGATTGGAATGGAATGGAGTTTAATGGAATGGAATGCAATGGAATGGAGTGGAGTGGAGTGGAGTGGAATGGAGTGGAGTAGAGGTGGAATGGAGTTGAATGGAATGGAATGGAATGTGAAGGAATGGAATGGAGTAGAGTGGAATGGAATGGAATGCAGTAGAGTGGAATGGAATGGAATGGAGTGGAATGGAATGAAATGGAGTGGAGGGGAATGGAATAGATAGGGGTGGAGTAGAATGGAATGCAATGGAGTGGAATGGAATGGAAAGGAATGGAAGGGATTGGAGCAGAATGGAGTTCAGTGTAATGGAGTAGAATGGAATGGAGTATAATTGAATGGAATATAATGGAATGGTGTGGAGTGGTATGGAGTGGAATGGAGTGGAATGGAGTGGAGTGGAGTGGAATGGAATGGAATGAAATGTTATGGAGTGGAATGGAGTGGAGTGTAGTGGAATGGAGTGGAATGTAATCTAGTGGAAAGGAAGGGAGTGAAGTGGAGTGGAATGGAGTGGAGTGGAATGAAATTGAAAGAATTGGGTTGGAACGGAGTGGAATGGAACGGAATGATATGGAATGGAGTGCAAAGGATTCCAATGGAGAGGAATGGAATGGAATGGAGTGGAGTGGCGTGCAATGGAGTAGAATGGAATGGAGTGGAATGGAATGGAGTGGTGTGGAGTGGATGGAAATGGAATGGAGGGAACTGGAATGAAATGGAGTGGGGTGGAATGGAAAGCACTGTATTGGAGTGGAGTGGACTGGAGTTGAGTGTAGTGGAATGGTGCAGAAAGGACTGGAGTGGAGTGTAGAAGAGTGCAATGGAATTCAATGGATGGGAGTGGAGTGGAACGGAAAGGAATGGCCTGGAGTGGAGTTCAGTGGAGTGGAATGGAATAGAATGGATTGGAGTGGAATTGAGGGGATAGGAATGGAGTTGCAAGGAGTGTAATGGAGTGGAGTTCAGTGGATTGCAATGGAATGAACAGGAATGGAGAGTACTGTAGTATAGTGCAGAGGAATGGAATGGAATGGAATGGAGTGGACTGGAAAGGCATGGAGTGTAGTGGAATGGAATAGAATGGAATGGAGTTGAGTGAAGTAGAGTGGAGTGGAGTGGAATGGAGTGGAATGGACTGGAACAGAGTGTAGTGGAGGGGAATCGACTGGAATGGAGTGGAATGGAAAGAAATGTAGTGTAATGGAATCGAATGAAGTGGAGTGGACTGGAATGACAAGGAATGGAGTAGAGTGGAATGGAATGGAGTGGAGTGGAGAGGAAAAGAGTGGAATGGAATGGAATGGAAAGGAGTTGACAGGAGTGGAATGTAGTGGAATAGATTGGAATGCAGTGGAATTGATTGTAATGGAATGGAATGAAATGAATCAGAGAGGAGTGTAATGGAATTGACTGGAATGGATCAGAGAGGAGTGGAATGGATTGGAATGGACTGGAGTGGAATGCAGTGGGTGGAGTAGTTTGGAGTGGAATGGAATGGAGTGGAATGGAATGGAGGGTGTTGGCGTGGAGTAGAGTGGAGTGGAATGGAATGGAGTTGAATGGAATGGAGAGGAGTGGAATGGAATGGAAAGGAATGGAGTGGAATGGAATGGAATGGAATTGCATGGAATGAAATAGATTAGAGCAGAATGCAGTGCAATGGAATGAAGTGGAATGGAGTGGACTGCAGTGGAATGGAATGGAATGGAATGGAGTGGAGTGGAGTGGAGTGGAGTGGAGTGGAACGGAGTGAAATGGAGTGCAATGGAGTGGAGTGGAATGGAATAGAGTGGGGTGGAACGGAATGGAATTTAGCAGCAAGGAATGGAGTCAAGTGGAGTGGAATGGAGTGTAATGGAACGCAGTGGATTAGAGAGGAGGGGAGAGGAATGGAATGGAATTTAGCGGCATGGAATGGAGTCAAGTGGAGTGGAATGGAATGTAGTGGATTAGAGAAGAGGGGAGTGGAGTGGAATGGTGCGGAATGGACTGGACTGGACTGGAGAGGAATGGAATGGAGTGGAGTGGAGTGGAAAGGAGTCGAATATACTCGACTGGAGTGGAGTGGAGTGGAATAGAATGGAATGGAGTGCAGTGGAATGGAGTCGAAAAAAATGGAGTGAAGTGGAGTGCAACGGAATGGAGTGGAATGGAGTGGAGTGGAGTGTAGTGCAGTGGAATGGAATGGAATGGACTGAAATGGAATGGAGTGGTGTGGGATAGAATGGAATCGAATGAAGTTGAGGGAAGTAGACGGGAATATACTAGAGAGCAATGGAGTTGAATAGACTGGAAAGGAGTGGAGTGGAGTTGAATGGACTGGAATGGAGGGGAATGGAATGGAATGGAGGGGAATGGAATGAAAAGGAGTGCAGTGAAGTGAAAGCCATGGATTGGAATGGAGTGGAGTTGAGTGGAATGAGTGAAATGGATATGAATGCAGTGGAGTGGAGTGGAATGGAATTGAATGGAGCAAAGTGGACTGGAATGGATAACAGTGAAATGTATTGGAGCGGAGTGGATTGGAGTGGACTGGAATGTAGTGCAATGGGTTGGAGAGGGGTTTAGTGGAGTAGAGTTGATTGGAACGGCATGGAGTGGAAGGGAATGGAATGGAGTGGAATGGAAGGGAATGGAGTGGAATGGAGTGGAATGGAGAGAATTGACAGGAGTGAAATGGAGTGGAATTGAATGGAACGGAATGGAGTAGAATGGAATGGACCGGAGTGGAGTGGAGTGGAGCGGAATGTTATGGAGTGGACGGGAAAGGAATGGAGTGAATTGAGGTGCAATGGAGAGACATGGAATGGTATGGAGTGGAGTGCAACGGAATGGAGTGTAGTGGAATGGAGTCCAATGGAATGCAGTGGAATTGAGTGGAGTGGAATGGAGTGGAATGGAATGGTATGGAATTGACTGGAATGGAATGGAGTGGAGTGGAATGGAGTGAAATGGAATGGAGTGGAGTGGAGTGGTGTGGAGTGGAATTGAATAGATTGGAGTGGAATGGAGTGGAATGGTAAGGAGTGGAATGGAGTGGAATGGTAAGGAGTGGAATGTAGTGGAGTGCAGTGGAGTGGAGTGGAATGCAGTGGAATGGAATGCAATGCAGTGGACATGAATTGAATGGAATGGAGAGGAATCAACTTGAATGGAGTGGAGTGGAGTGGAATGCAATGGAATGGAGTGGAACGAACTTGAATGGAGTGGAGTGGAGTGCAAAGCAATGGAATGGAATGGAGCAGAGTGGAGTGGAATAGAGTGTACTGGAATGGAGAGCACAAAGGTGGAATGGAGGGGAAAGGAGTCGAATGGAATGGTGTGGATTGGAATGGAATGGAATGGAATGGAATGGACTTGCATTTAATGGAGTGGAATAGAGGGGAATGGAGTGCAATGGAGTGGAGTGGAGTGGAATGCAGTGGAATGGACTGCAAAGAATAGGAATGGAATGGAATGGAATGGAATGGAATGGAGAATAGTGAAGTGAAGTGGAGTGGAATGGATTGGAATGGAGTGGAGTGGAGTGCAATGGAGTCTAGGGGGATGGAGTGGAGTGGAGTGGATAGGAATGGAATGGAGTGGAGTAGAGTGGAATGGAGTCGAGAATGGTGGAGTGGAGTGGTGTGGATAGGAATGGAATTGAGTGGAATGGAGTGCAGTGGAGTGGAATGGAGTGGAGTGGAGAGGAATGAATTGGAATAGAATGGTATGGAATGTACTTGAGTGGAGTGGAATGGAATAGAATGGAAAGAAGTGTAGTGGAATGGAGTGGTGTGGACTAGAATGGATTGGAGTGAAATGGAATAGAGTGGATTGGAATGGAATGGAGTGGATTGGAGGGGAATGGAGTGGAGTGGAGTGGAATGGAGTGGTGTGGATTGGAAAGGAAAGAATGTAGTGGAGTGGAGTGGAATGGAGTGGAGTTGAATGGAGTTGAATGGAAAGATATGGAGAGGAGTGGAGTGGAATAGAGTGGAGTGGAATGGAGAAGAGTGGAATGGGGTAAAGTGGAATGGAATGGAATGCAGAGGAAGAGAATGTAATGGAATGAATGGAAAGGAGTGGAGTGGAGTGGAATGGAGTGCATTGGAATGGAGTATAGAGGAGTCGAAAGGGATGGAATGGAATGGAGTGGACTGGAAAGCAGTGGAGTGGAGTGCAGTGAAGAGCAATGGAACGTGTTGAGGTGGAGTGGAGTGGAGTGGATTGGAATGCAAAGGAATGGCATGGAATGGAGTGGATTGTAATGGAGTGGAGTGGAAAGGAGTAGAGTGGAATGGAATGGAATGCAGTGGAATGAAATGGGAAGGAGAGGTATGGAATGGAATGGAGTGCAGTAGAAATGAGAGGAAAGGATTCCAGTGGAGTAGAGTGGAGTGGAGTGGAATGGAATGGAATGGAATGCAGAGGAATGGAACGGAATGGACTGGAGTGGAAAGCAATGGCTTGGAAAGGAGTGGAGTGGAGTGGAGAGGAGTGGAGAGAAATGAAAAGTAATAGAATGGAATGGAGTGGAGTGGAATGTAGTGGAATATTATTGAGTGGATTGGATTGGAATGGAATGGAGTGGGTTGGAGTGGAATGGATTGGAGTGGAGTGGAGTGGACTGGAATAGAATGGAATGGAATGGAATAGAGTGGAATGGAATTAAATGGAATGGAGTGGAATGGAATGGAATGGAATGGAATAGACTGGAGTGGAGTGGAATGAAATGGAGTTTAGTGCTCGGAATGGAATGGAATGGATTGGTATGTAATGGAATGGATTGGAGTGCAGTGGACTAGAATGGAGTGAAGTGGAATGGAATGCAGTAGAGTGGAGTGGAATGGAGTGGAGTGGAGATGAATGGAGTGGAGTGGAATGCAATGGAATGGAATGGAATGGAGTGGAGTGGAATTGAGTGGAATAGAGTGGAATGGAGTTGAATGGAAAGGAATGGAATGGAATGGAGTGCAGTGGAGTGCAGTTAAGTGGAATGGAGTAGAGCAGAATGGATAAAAATGGAGTGCAATGGAATGGAATCTAATGGAATGAAAAGGAGTGGAGAGGAATGGAGTGAAAAGGAATGGAGAGGAATAGAGTGGAGTGGTATGGAGTGGGGTGGAGTGGAATAGAGTGGAGTGGAGTGGAATTGAATGGAATGGAGTGAGATAGAATGGAGAGGATTGGAGTGGAATGGAATGGAAAGTAATGTAGTGGGATGGAATGGAGTGTAGTGGAGGGGAGTTGAGTGGAGTGGAGAGGAATGGAGAGGAAAGGAAAGGAAATGAGTGCAAAGGAGTGCAATGGAGTGGAAGGGAACATAATTTAATGAAATAGAATAGAATGGAGTGGAACTGAATCGAATGGAGTGGAATGGAGTGGAGTGGAGAGCAGTTGCGTGGAATGGAATGGAGTTGAGTCAAATGGAGTGGAATGGAATGAAATGGAGTGGATTAAAGTGGAGTGGAATGGTATGGAATGGAGTGGAGTGGAATGGAATGGTATGGAATGGAGTGTAATTGACTGGAGTGGAGTGGATTGGACTGAAGTGGAATTTACCTGACTGGAGTGGATTGGATGAGAGTTGAGTGGAATGAAATGGAATGCTGTGGAATACAATGGAAAGTCGTGAAATGGAATTCAGTGTCACAGAATGGAGTGGAGTGGAGTGATGTGGAGTAGAACGGAGTGTAGTGGAATGGAATAGATTGGAATCAATGGAAAGTGGTGGAATGGAATGGATTGGAATTCAGTGGAGTGGATTGGAATACAATGAAATGGAGTGGAGTGGAATGGAGTGGAGTGGAGTGGAATGGAGAGCAGTGAAAAGGAGTGTAATTGACTGGAATGGAGTGTAGTGGATCACAGTGTAATGGAATGGAATGGAGTTGAGTAGAGTGGACTGAAAGGGAGGTGAAGGGAGTGGAATGGCATGGAATAGATTGGAGTGGAATGGAGTGGAACGGATTGGAATGGAATGGAGTGGAATGAAATTGAGCGGAGTGGAGTGAAGTGGAGTGCAATGGAATAGATTGGAGTGCAATGGACTGGAGTGGAAAGGAATGGAGTGGAATGCAGTGGAGTGGAATAGAGTGGAGCCGAGTCGAATGGCATAGAATAGAGTCGAGTGGACTGCGTTGGGATGGAATGGAATGCAGTGGAGTGGAGTGGAAAGGAGTAGAGTGGAATAGAATGGAATAGAGGGGAATGGAGTGGATTGGAAAGGCGTAGAATGGAATGGAGTGCAATGGAGTTGAATGGAGTGGAGTCGAGTGAAATGGCTGGCAATGGGAGGAAACGAAATGGTATGGAGAGGAATGGAATAGAATGGAATGGAACGGAGGGGAATGTAGTAGAATGGAGTGTATTGGAATGTAGTGGAGGGCAGTGGGAGGGAAAGGAATGGAATGGAGTGTGGTGGAGTGGAATAGAATGGAATGGAATGGAGTTGAATGGAGTGGAGTACAGTAGAATGGAGTGGAGTGTGCAGGAATGGAGTGGAGTGGAATTGCTAGGAGGGGAGTGGAGTGGTAAGTAATGGAATGTATTGGAGCTTGGTGGAAGGGAGTGGAGTGGGGAGGAATGGTGTGGAAAGGAATGCAGTGGAATTGAATGGAGTGGAATGGAGTTGAATGGAGTGGAGTGGAATAGAGTGGAATGGAGCGGAATGGACTGTAATGGAGTGGGAATTGAATGGAATGGAGTGCAGTCGAGTGGACTGGAATGGAATGGAATTGAATGGAATACAGTGGAGTGGAGAGGAATGGAGTGGAGTGGAGAGGAATGAAGCAGAATGGAATGGAAAGGACTGGAATGTAGTGGAGTGGAATGGAATGGAATGGAGCAGAATGGAATGCAATTAACTGGAATGGAATGGAGTGGAGTCCTGTAGAGTGGAGTGGAGTGGAACGGAGTGGAGTAGAGCGGAATGAAGTGGACTGGAATGGAGAAGATTGGAATGGAATGGAGTGGAGTGGAATGGAAGAGAGTGGAGTGGAGTGGAATGGAAGAGAGTGGAGGGGAGTGCAATGGGGTGGAGTTGTGCTGAATGGAGTGGAGTGTAGTGCAATGGAGTTCAATGGAATGAAATGGAATGGAGTGGAGTGGAATGGACTGGAGTAGAATGGAGTAGAAGGAAATGTAATGGAATGGAATGGAGTGGAATGGAATGGAATGGAGTGGGGTGGAGTGGAATAGAGTGGAGTGGAGGGTCATGGATTGGAGTGGAGTTGAATTGAATGGAGAAGAGTTGAGTGGAATGGGGTGGGGTGGTGTGGTATAGAGTGGAGTGGAATGGAATGAAAAGGCATGGAGTGGAGTGGAGTGGAATGGAGTGGAGAGTAGTGGAATGGAGTTGAATAGAATAGAATGGAATGGAGTGGAGTGGAGTGGACTGGAGTAGAATGCAGTAGAGGGGAATGAAATGGAATGGAATGGAGTGGAATGGAATGGAAAGGAATGGAAGAGTGGAGTGGGGTGTAATGGAGTGGAGTGGAGTGGAGTGGAATACAGTGGAGTGCAGTGGAATGGAGTGGAATGGGTCAGAGTGGAGTTGAGCGGAGTTGAATGAAATTGAGGGGAGTGGAGTGCAGTGGAGTGCAGTGGAGAGGAGAGGAATGGAATGGAGAGCAATGGAATGGGGTGGAGTGGAATGGAATTGAGAAGAGTGGAATGGAGTGGAATGGAATGTTGAGGAGTGGAGTGGAGTGGAGTGGAATGTAAGGGAGTTGATTCGACTGGAGTGGAGTGGAGTGGAGTGGAACAGAGGGGAAATGGATAGAATTGAATGAAATTGATTGGAATGGAGTGGTAGGGAACATGAATGAAATGGAATAGAATGGAGTAGAATGGAATGGAATGGAGTGGAATGGAATGGAATGGAGTCGAGTGGAGTGGAATGGAATGGATTGGAGTGAAATGGAATGGAATGGAATGGAATGAAATTTACTGGAGTGGAGAGGAGTGGAGTGGAGTGGAGTGGAATTATTTACTAGAGTGGAGTGGAGTGGAGTGGAATGGAATGGAATGGAATGCATGGAATAGCATGGAATGTTGTGGAATTAAATGCAATGTCATGGAATTGAGTAGAGTAGAGTGGTGTGGAATGGAGTGGAGTAGAAAGGGGTGTAGTGGAATGGAAAGGATTAGAATGAAATTGGGAGTGGTGGAATAGAATGGATTGGAATTCAATAGGGTGGATTGGAATGGAATGGAATGAAGAGGAGTGAAATGGAGTGGAGTGGAGTGGAATAGACAGCAGTGGAGCGGAATGGAATTGAATGGAATGGAGAAGAGTGGATTGCAGTGGAATGGAAATGAATGGATTTGAGTAGAGTGGACTGTAATGGAGGTGAGTGGAGTGGAATGGAGTTGAATGGAGTGAAGTCGAATGGAGTGGAATTTATTGGAATGGAATGGAGTGGAATGAAATGGAGTGCAGTGGAGTGAAGTGGAGTGGAATGGAATGGATTGGACTGGGAGGGATTCGAATGGAATGGAGAAGAGTGGAGTGGAGTGTAAAGGAATGGAATGGATTAGAGTGTAGAGCAGTGGAATGGAATGGAATTGTGTGGAGTGCAAAGAAATGGTATGGAATGGAATGAAGTGGAGTGGAGTGGAATGTAGTGGAGTGGAATGGAGTGCATTGGGGAGGAATGGAGTGGAATTCAGTGGAGTGGAATGTAGTTGAGCGGAGTGCAATGGAATAGAATGGAATGGAGTGGCTTGCAGTGGTATGGAATGGAATGGAGTGGAGTGGAGTAGACTGGAATGGAGAGGAATAGAGTGGAATGGAGTGCAGTTGAATGGAGTGGAATGGAATTGAATGGAATGAAGTTCAGTGAAATTCAATGGACTGGAGTGTAGTGGAGTGAAGGGGAGTGGAATGGAGTAGAGAGGGCTGGAAAGGAATGGAGTGTAGTGGAGTAGAATGGAGGGGACTGTTCTGGCATGGAGTGGAATGGAATGGAATGGAATGGATTGGAGTCGAATGGAGTGGAATAGAATGGAGTGGAATGGAGTTGAATGGCGTGGAGTGCAGTGAAGTGGAGGGCAATGGGAGGGAATGGATTGCAATGGAGTGGAGTGGAATGGAATGAAATGGAATGGACTGGAATGGAGTGGAATGGAGTGGAATGGAGTGGAGTGGAGTGAAGTGTAAGGAAGAGGAAAGAAGTAGAGTGGAATGGAGTGCGGTGGAAAGGAATGGAGTGAAATGGAGTTTAGTGGAGTGGAGTGTAGAGGAATGGAGTGCAGTGGACTGGAAAGGAGTGGAGAGGAATGGAATGGAGTGGAATGGAGTGGAATGGAATGGAGTGGATGGAATGGAATGGAGTGAAGCTGAATGGAATGGATTGTAATGGATGGGAGAGGAGTTGAATGGAGTGAAGTGGAGAGGAATGGAGTTGAATGGAGTGGAATGGAATGGAGTGGATGGGAGTGTAATGGAGTGGAATGGATTAGGGTAGAATGGAATGGAATGGAATGAAATTTAATGGATTGGAGTGGAGTGTCATGGAGTGGACTGAAGTGGACTGAAGTGGAGTGGAGTGCAATGGAATGCAATGGAATGGAATGGAGGGGAATGTAATGGAATAGAATGGAAAGGAGTGGATTTGAGTGTAGTGAAGTGGAATGAAATGGAATGGAATGCAGTGGAACGGAATTGAATGGAGTGGAGTGAAATGGAATGGCATGGAATGGAGTGGAGTGCGGTGGAGTTGAGTGGAATAGAGGGTAGAGGACTGGAAGGGAGTAGGATGCAACCAAATGCAGTGGAATGGAATGGAATGGAATGGAAAGGAATGGAATGGAATGGAATGAAATGAAGTGGAATAGAGTGAATTGGAATGGAATGGAATGGAGTGGAGTGCAATGGAATGGAATGAAATAGAATGGAGAGGGTGGAGTTGAGTTGAGTGGAATGGAGCATAGTGGACTGGAATAGAGTGGGATGGAATCAAAAGCAGTGGAATGGAAAGGGTTGGAATGGAATGGAATGGAATGAAATGGAGGGTAGTGAAGAGGAATGGAGTGAAGAGGAATGGAATGGAATGGAGTGGAGAGGAATGGAATGAAATGAAATGGAATGGTATGCAGTGCAATGGAGTAGAACGGAATGCAGTGGAGGGGAGTGGAGTGGAATGGAATGGAATGGATTGGAGTGTGATGGAATGGAGTGTAGTGGGGAGGAACGGTGAGGAATGGAAAGTAGTGGAATGGAATGGAGTGGAATGGAGTTGAATGGAGTGGAGTGGAATAGAGTGGAATGGAGTGGAATGGACTTTAATGGAGTACAACAGAATGCAATGGAGTGTAGTGGAGTGGAGTGGAATGGAATTGAATTGAATGGAATAGAGTGGAGTGGAGTGGAATGGAGTGGAGAAGAATGGAGTGGAATGGAGTGGAGTGTAGGGAAGTGGAATAGAATGGAATAGAGTCGAATGGAATGGAATGAATAGGAATGGAACGGAATGAGTAGGAATGGAATGCATTGCAGTACTGTCGAGAGAAGTAGAATAGAATGGAATGGAGTGGAGTGGAATGGTGAGCAATGGAATCGCGTGGAATGGAGTGGAATGCAGAGGTGTCGAATTGAGTGGAGTGGAGTGGAGTGGAACGGAATGGAATGGACTGGAGTGGAGTGGAATGGAGTGGAGGGGAGTGGATTGGAGAGGAATGGAATGGAGTGGAGTGGAATGGAGTGGAATGGAATGGCTTGGAATAGAATGGAATGAAGTAGAGTTCACTAGAGTGCAGTGGAATAGAATGGAATTGAATTGAATGGAGTGGAGTGGTACGTAACGGAGAGTAGTGGAATAGGATGGAAAGGAAGGGAGTTGAGTGGAATGGAGTGGAGTGGAGTGGAGTAGAATGGATTGGAGTCGATTGGAATGGAGAGGAGTGGAATGGAATGGAGTGGACTGGAATGGAGTGGAATGGGGTGGAGTGGTGTGGAATGGATTGGACTGGAATGGAATGAAAATGTATGGAGTGGATTTTATTGGAAAGGAGTGGTGTATAGTGGAATGGAATTTAATGGAATGGAATAGAAAGGAGTAGATTGGAATCGACTGGAGTAAAAAGGGGTAGAGGGCAAAGAAATGAAATGGAATGGAGTGGAATGGAATGGAATGGAATGGAATGGAATGGAATGGAGTGGATTTGAATGGACAGGAGTGGAATGGGATACAGTGGAGTGTAGTGGAATGGAGTGGAATTGGGTGGAGAGCAGTGGTGTGCAGTTGAATTTAATGGAGTGGAGAGGAGTGCAGTGGAGTGCACTACAATTCTAGATGAATAGAATGGAGTGGAATGGAATGGGTTGGAGCGGAATCGAATTTAGTAGAGTGGATTGGAGTGGAATGGAATGGAGAGGAGTGGAGTGTGGTCCAGTGGAATTGAATGGAATTGATTGGAGTGGAGTGGACAGGAGTGGAGTGGGGTTCAGTGGAGTGGTATTAAGTGGGGTGCACTGGAATGGAATGGAGTGGAAAGGAATGGAGTGGAATGGAATGGAGTGGAGTGGAGTGGAAAGGAGTGCAGTGGAGTAGAATGAAGTGGGGTGGAGTGGAATGGAATGGATGGAATGGAATGGATTGGATTGCAATGGAGAGGAGTGGAATGGAGTGGAGTGGAGCGCAGTTTAGATAAATGGAATGGAGTGGAGTAGATTGGAATGGTGTGGATTGGAATGAAACAGAATGGATTGGAATGCAATGGAGTGGAAAAAGTGGAGTGGAATGGAATATAGAAAAATGGAATGGAGTAGAATGGAATGGAATGGAGTGGAGTGAAGTGGAGGGTAAAGGAGTAGAGTGAATGGAGTGGAGGGGAAGTGAGTAGAGTGGAGTGGAGTGGAGTGTAATGGACTGGAATGGAGTGGACTTGAATGTAGTGGGATCAAATGCAGTGGAATGGTGGGGAATGGAATGTAATGGAGTGTAGTGGAGTGGATTGGAGTGGAAGGGAATGGAAAGGAACGGAATGGAATTGAATGGAGTGCAATGGAGTGGAATGGACTGGAATGGAATGAAATGTATTGGAGTGTAAGGGAATGGAAAGGAACGGACTGGAATTGAATGGAGTGCAATGGAGTGGAATGGACTGGAATGGAGTGAAATGTATTGGAGTGGAGGGGAATGGTATGGAGTGGAATGGAATGGAATGGAAGGAAGTGGAGTTGAATGGAGTAGAGCGGAGTGGAATGGAATGGAATGGATTGGAGTGGAAGTGTGTGGAAAGGAGTGGAATGGAGTGGAATGGAATGGAGAGGAGGTGAATGGCATGGAATGGACTGGAGTGGAGAGGAGTGGAATGGAGTGGTAGGGAATGGTTTGTAATGGAATGGAATGGAGTGGAGTGCAGTGGAACGGAATGGAATGGAGTGGACTTTAGTAGACTGGAATGGAGAGGAATGGAGTGGAATGGAGTAGAGTGGAGTGGAGTGCAATGGAGTGGAATGGAATGGAATGGAATGGAGTAGAGTGGAATGGACTAGAGTGGAGTGGAGTGGAGTAGATTGGAGTGGAATGGAATGTAGTGGAGTAGAGTGGAATGGAGTGGAATGGAGTGGAATTTACTGGAATGGAGTGGAATGGAATGGAATGGAATGCAGTGGAGTGGAAAGGAGTGGAGTGCAATGGAGTGGAATGGAGTGGACTGGAGTGCAGAGGAGTGCAGTGGAAGGCAATGGAACGGAATGGAGTGGAGTGGAGTGGAACGGAGTGGAATGCAATGTACTGGAGTGAAATGGAATGGAATGGAGTGAAGTGGAGTGGAATGGAGTGGAGTGAAATCAACTAGAGTGGGATGGAATGGAGTGGTGAGAAGTTGAATGGAATGCTGTAGAGAGGAATGGAGATGTATGGAATGCAATGGAATGGAATGGAGTTGATTGGAGTAGACTGCAATGTAGTAGAGTGGAATGGAATGGAAGGGAGTGGAGTGGAATGGATTGGAGTGGAATGGAGTGGAATGGAGTGGAGTGGAGTGGAGTGAAACGGAATAGAATGGAGAGGAGTGGAATGGAATGGGATGGGATTGAGTGGATTTGAGTGCACTGGAGTGGAATGAAATGGAATGGAGCGGAATGCAGTGGAATGGAATACAGTGGAATGGAATGGCATGGAATGGAGTAGGATGTAGTGGATTCAAGTGTAGTTGAGAGGAATGCAGTGTAGTGCACAGGAATGGCGTGGATTGGAATCTAATGCAGTGGAATGGAATGGAATGGAATGGAGTGGAATAGAATGGAATGGAGTGAAGTAGAATGGATTGGAATGGAGTGCACTGGAAAGGAGTGGAGTGGAATGGAATGGAATTTAATGGAATGTAATGGAATGGAGTGCAGTGGAACGGACTGGAGTGGAATGGAGTGGAATGGAATGGAGTGGAGAGGAGCGGAGTGGATTAGAGTGGAATGAAATGGATTGGAGTGGAATGGAATGGTATGCACTGGAATGAAGAGGAATAGAATGGAATGGAATGGAATGGAATGGAGTGGATTTGAGTGTAGTGGAGAGGAATGGATTGGAATGGAATGGAATGGCGAGGAATGGAATGGAAAGGAACGCAGTGGAATGGAATGGAAGGGATTGGAATGGAATGGAGTGGAATGGAATGGAATGCACTGGATTCGAGATCAATGGAATGGAGTGGAGAGGAGTTAAGTGGAATTGAATTCAATGTGACGCAGTGTAATGGAATGGAATGGAGTTGAGTTGAGTGGAGTGGAGTGAAGTGGAGTGGAATGGAGTGGATTGAACTTGAATGGATTGGACTAAATGGAATGGAATGGAATGGAATGGAATGGCATGGAATTTAGTGGAGTGAGTTGGAATGGAATGGAATGCAAGGAATTCAGTGGATTGGAATGGAATGGAATGGAATTGAATGCAGTACAATGGAGTGCAATGCAGTGGATTGGAGTGGAATAGAGTGTACTGGTGTGAAATGGAGTGGAAGGGAAAAGAATGGAGTGTTGTGTAATGGATTGGAGAGTAAAGAAATGCAATACAGTGGACTGGAATGGAGTGGATTGCAGTGGAATGTAGTGGAATGGAATGGAGTGGAATGGAATGTGGTGGATTGGAGTGGAGTGGATTGGAGTTCAGTGGAGTGGAATGGTGTGGAATTAACAAGAGTGGAGTGTGGAGGAGTGGAGTGAAATCGAATGGAGTGGAGTGGAGTGGAATGGAGTGGATTGGAACGAATTGGAGAGGAGTGAAATTGAATGGAATGGAGTGGAGTGGAACGGAGTGGACAGGAATGGAATGGAATGAAGTGGAGTTGATTGAAGTGCGATGGAATGGAGTAGAATGCGGTGGAGTGGTGTGGAATGGAATGGAGTGGAATGGAATGAAAAGGAATTTAGTGGATTGTGGTAGAATGAAGTGGAGTGTTGAGGAATGCAGTTGAATGGAATGGAAAAGAATTGAGTGGAGTGGAATTGGATGAAGAAGAATGGAGTAGAGGGAAATGCAATGGAATGGAATGAACTGGAGTGGAATGGAATGGAATTGAATGGAATGGAGTGGAGGGGAATCCAGTGGAGTAGAGTGGAATAGAGTGGAGTGCAGTGCAATGGAGTGGAATAGGGTGGAGTGGAGTGGAGTAGAGTTGAAAGGAATGGAGTGGAGAGGAGTGCAGTGGAGTGCAGTGGAATGGAGGGGAATGGAACGGAGTGGAATGGAATATGGTGGAGTGGAAAGGAATACAGTACAGTGGAATGGAGTGGAGGAGAATGGAGAGGAGTGGCGTGCAGTCGATTGGAATGGAATGGAGTTGATTCGAGTGGCGTGGACAGGAGTGTACAGTGGTGGAGTGGAGTGGTATGAACTGTAGTGTACTGGAATGGAGGGGAGTGTAATGGAATGGATTGGAATGGAATGGAATGGAATGGAATGGAGTGGATGGACTGGAGTGGAAGGGAGTATAGTGGAATGGAATGGAATGGAAAGGAAATGAATGGAGTGGAATGGAATGGAATGGATTGGAGTGGAGTGGATGTAGTGGAATTGAATAGAGTAGAATGGAATGGAATGGAGTGGAATGGAGTGGAATGGAATGGAATGGAATGGAATGTATTGGAAGGGAATTGAGTGGAGTGGAGTGGAAATGAGTGCAGGGGAGTGGAATGAAGTGGAGTGGAGTGGAATGACATGGATGGAATGGAATAGAGTGTATTGCAACGGAGGGGAGAGGAATGGACTGGAGTGAATCACAGTGGAGACAAATGAAATGGAGTGGAGTAGATTGGAATGGTGAGGTTTGGAATGAAACGGAATGGAATGGAATGCAATGGAATGGAAAGAGTGGAGTGGAATGGAGTGTGGAGGTAAAGTGAGTAGAGTGGAGTGGAGTGTAATGGACTGGAATGGAATTGACCTGAATGTAGTGGAATCAAATGCAGTGGAATGGTGGGGAATAGAGTGTAATGGAGTCGAAGGGAGTGGAATGGACTGGAATGGAGTGGAATGCAATGGAAAAGATGGAATGGAATTGAATGTAAAGGAATGGGGTGGAATGGAATGGAATGGACTGGAATGGAATGGAAAGGAATGGAGTGGAGTTGAATGGAATGGAATGGAATGGAGTTGAGTGAAGAAGATTGGAGTGGAATGGAGTGGAGTCTACTGGAAGGGAGTGGAGTGGAGTGGAATGGAATATAATGGACTGGAATAGAATGGAGAGGAATGCAATGGAATGGAATGGAATGGAATGGAATGGAATGGAATGGAATGGAATGGAATGCAATGGAATGGAATGGAATGGAATGGAATGGAATGCAATGGAATGGAATGGAATGCAATGGAATGGAATGGAATGGAATGGAATGGAATGCAATGGAATGGAACGGAATGGAATGGAATGGAATGCAATGCAATGGAATGGAATGGACTGGAATGTACTGGAATTGAATGGAGTGTAATGGAATGTCATGGAGAGGAATGGATTGGAATGGCATGGAATGGAGTGGAGTGGAATGGAAGGGAGTGGAGTTGATTGGAAAGGAGTGGAATGGAATGGAATGGATGGGATTTGACTGTAGTGGAATGTAGTGGAACGGATTGGAATGCACTGGAGTAGATTGCAATGGAATGGAATGGAATATATAGGAGTGGAATGGAATTGAGTGGATTGGCGGGGAGTGGAATGTAGTAGAGTGGAGTGGATGGAGAGGAATGCAATGGAGTGGAATGGAACGAAGGGGGGTGGAGAGGAGTAGAGTGGAATGGAATGTATTGTAGAGGAATGGAATTGAGTGGAGTGTAGTGGAATGAAATGGAATAGAGTGGAAAGTAATGGAATGAAAATGAGAGGAATGGAATAGAGTGGAATTTAATGCAGTGCAATGGAATGGAGTCGAACGCAGTGGAGTGCAGTGGAATGGAATGGAATGGAATGGAGTGGAGTGTATTGGAGTGGACTGGAATGGAGTGGAATGGAGTGGCATGGAGTGGACTGGAATGGAGTAGACAGGAATGTAGTGGAACCGAGTGGAGTGGAGTGGAGAGAAATGCAATCGTGTTGATTGGAATGGAACAGATTTGAGTGGAGTGGAACATAACAGAATGGACTGGACTGGAATGGAATGGAATGGAGTGGAATGGAATGAAATATAGTGGAATGGAATGGAATGGAGTGGAGTTGGATGTAGTGAAATGGAGTGGAGTTCAGTGGAGTGGAATGGAATGGAATTGAATTTCGTGGAGTGGAATGGAGTGGAATGCAATGAAGTGGAATGGAGTATTGTGCAGTGCAGTGGCTTGCAGTGGAATGAAATGCAATGGAGTTGAGTGCAATGGAATGGAGTGGAATGGAATGGAGTTCAGCGGAGAGCAGTGGAGTGGAGTGGAATGGAGTTGAGTGGACTGGAATAGAGTGGAGTGCAATGTAATGGAGTGGAAAGGAATGGAGTGGAATGGAGTGGAGTGTAATGGATTGGAGTGGGATGAAGCAGAGTGGAATTGAAGGGAATGGAGGGGAATGGTATGGAATGGAATGGAATGGAGTAGAGTGGACGGTAATGGAGTGGAATGGAGTGGAGTGGAGTGGAGAGGAATGGAGTGGAATGGATTGAAATGGAGTGGAGTGGAACGTATTGGAGTGTATTGGAACGGAGTAGAGTGGACTGGAATGGAACAGAATTGAGTGGAATGGAATGGAGTTCAGAGGAATGGAGAAAAGTGGAATGGATTGGAATAGAGTTTAGAGGAGTGGAGTGGACTGGAATGGAGCGGAGTGGAGTAGAATACATGGAAAGAAATGAAATGGAATGCAATGCAGTGGTGTGGAATGGAACAGAGTGGAGTAGAATGGAAAGGAATGGAATGTAGTGGAATGAATTGGAGTGGATTAGAGTGGAATGGAACGGAGTAGACTAGTATGGAGTGCAATGGAATGGAGTGGATTGGAGTGTAATAGAATGGATTAGAGTGGAGTGGAATGGAATGGTTTGGAATGGAGGGGAACGGAGTGGAATGGAGGGGAACGAAGTGGAATGGAGTGGAATGGACTGGAGGGGAGTGGAAAGGAATGGAATGGAATGGAATTGACTACAGTGGAGTGGAGTGCACAGGAATGGAGTGGAATGGAATGGAAGGGAATGGAGTGGACTGCAATGGAATGGCATGGAATGGAGTGTAGTGAAGAGGAATGGAATGGAGTGGAGTGGGAAGGAGTGGAATAGAATGGAATTGAATGGAGTGAAGTGGAGTGGTATTCAGTGGATTAAAGTGGAATGGAGTGGAATGGATTGGAGTTGAAGGGAGGGGAGATGAATGGAATTGAATGGAGTGGAGTGCAGTGGAATCGAATGGAACAGAATGGAGAGGTGTGGAATGGAGTGGAGTTCGGCGGAATGGGGAGGAATTGAAAGGAGAGAGATGAAATGGAGTGGAATGGAATGGAGTGGAATGGAGTGGAGTGGAAAGTAATGGAGTAGAGTGGAAACGAGTGGAATGGAATGGAGTGGAGTGCAGTGGAGTGTCATGGAATGGAATGGAGTGGAATGGAATGGAGGAGAATTGAATGGAGTGGAAAGGACGGGAATGGAGTGGAATGGAGTGGAGTGGAATGCAGTGGAATGGACTGGAATGGAGTGGAATGGAATGGAATGGAATAGAATGGAGTGGATTGGAATGGACTGGAATGTAGAGGAATGGAATGGAATGCATTGGAGTTGAATGGAATGGAAAAGAATGTAATGTAATTGCACAGAAGGGAGTGGACTAGAGTGGAAAGGAATGGAGTGGAGTTGAAAGGACTGGAATGAAATGTAATTCAGTGGAGTGGAGTGGAATTGAGTGGAATGAATTGGAATGGAGTGGAGTGGAATGGAATGCAATGGAATGGAATGGAGTGGAACGCAGTGGAATGGAGTGCAGTGGAATGGAGTGGAATTGAATGGAGTGGAATAGAGGGGAAAACTGTCGAGTGGAATGGAGTGCAGTAGAGTGGAATGCAATGGGATGGAGTGGAAAGAAATGGAGTGGAGTCGAGTGGAGTAGAGTGGAGTGGATTGCAATGGAGTGGAATGGAGCAGAGTGTAGTGGAATAGAGTGGAATGGAGTTGGGTGGAAAGGAGTGGAGAGGAATGGATTTGAGTGAAATGGAATGGAGTACAATGGAATAGAGAGGGATGGAGTGGAGAAAACTGGAGGGCAATGGGATCTTGTGGAATGGAGTGGACTGGAGTGGAATGGAATGGAAGGGAATGGAATGGAATGGAATGGAGTGCAGTGGAGTGGAATGGAGTGGAATGCATTTAAATTGAGTGGATTGGAATGCAACGGAATGGAATGGAGTGCAGTGGAGTGGAAAGGAGTGGAGTGGAGTGGAATGGAGTGGAGTGAAGTGGAATGCACAGCAGTGGGGTGGAATGGAGTGGAATGGAAAAGAAAGGAGTGGAATGGAATGGAGTGGAGTGGAGGGGAGTGGAATAGAATGGCAGGGAGTGTACTAGAATGGATTCGAGTGGAGTGGAAGGAGTCGAAGGGAATGGAGTGGAATAGAATGCAGTGCATTGGTGAGCAGCGGATTGGGGTGGACTGGAATAGTGTGGAATTCACTGGAGTGGAGAGGATAGCAGTGGAATGGAATGGAATGGAGTGGAGTGGAGTGGAATGGACTGTACTGTAGTTGAGTGGATGGAATGAAGTCATATGGAGTGGAGAGGAATGGAGTGGAAATGAATGGAGTGAAGTAGAGTATTGCAAAGGAATGGAGTGGAATGGAGTGGGGCGGAGTACAGTGCATTGGAATGGAATGGAGTGGAGTGGACAGAAACGGAATGGAGTAGAGTGGAATGGAATGGAATGGAACGGAATGGAGTGAACAGGAATGGAATGGAGTGGAGTGGAAAGAAATGGAATGGAATGGAATGCAGTTGTGTGAAGTAGATTCGATTGGAGTGCAGTGGAATGGTGTGGACTGGACGGGAAAGGAGTGGAGTGGATTGGAATGGACTGGAATGGAAAGGAATGGAATGGAGTGGAATGGAATAGAATGGGGTCGAGTGGAGTGGAATGGCACTGAATGGAGTGGAGTGGAGGGCATTGAAATGGAATTGAATGGAGTGTAGTGTAGTGGAGTGGACTGGATTGGAGTGGAATGGAGTGTAATGGTGTGGAATGGAGTGGAATGGAATGGAGTGGAATGGAGTGGAATTGAATAGAATGGGATGGAGTGAAGTGGAATGGAATGGAGTGGAGTGGAATGGAATTGAGTGCAGTGTAGTGGAATGGAATGGAATGGAGAGGAAAGGATTGGAATGGAATGGAGTGGAATGGAATCGAATGGAATGAAGTGGAATGGATTGGAGTTGCACGGAATGGAGCGCAATGTAACAGAGTTTAGTTGAGTGGGTTGGAATGGAAATGAATGGAGTGCAGTGGAATTGAGTGGAATAGAATGGATTGGAGTGCAGTGGAGTGGAATGCAGTGGAATGAATTGCAGTCGAGTGGAGTGGAATGGAATGGAGTGGAGTGGAACGAAATGGAGTTGAGAGGAGTGGAGTGGAGTTGTGTGGATTGGTGTGGAGTGGACTGGAATCGAGTGGATTGGAATGCAATTGATTGGAGTGGAGTGGAGATGAATGGTGTGTAGTGGAATAGAATGAAATGGAATGGAATGGAATGGAATGGAATGGAGTAGAGTGGAATGGAGTGGAGTGTAATGAACGACAGTGCAATGGAATGGAATGGAGCAGAGTGGAATGGAGTGGAGTGGAATGGAATGGAGTGGATTGGAGTAGGAAGAAGAGAAATGGAATAAAATGGAATGGAGTGAAGTGGAGTGGAAAGGAGTGGAGTGGAGTGGAATGGAGTTGAAAGGATTTGAGAGGTGCGGAAGGACATTAATGGAATGGAGTGGAGTGCAGTGGAGAGCACCAGAATGGAAAGGAATGGAAACGAGTGGAGTGGAATGGAGTGGAATTCAGCGGAATGGAGAAGAGGGGAATAGGGTGGAATGGAAAGGAGTGGAGTGGAGTGCAGTGGAATGGAATGGAGTAGAGTGGAAATGAGTGGATTGGAATGGAGTGGAGTGGAGTGGAAGGTAATGAAATGGAATGGAGTGTAATTGAATGGAGTGGAAAAGAATGGAGGGGAATGGACGGGAATGGGGTGGTATGGAGTAGAGTGGAGTGGAATGCCGTGGTATGGACTAGAATGGAGGGGAATGGAATGGAACGCAATGAATTGGGGTGGAGTTGAAAGGACAGGAATGGAGTAGAATGGAATGGAATGGCGTGGAGTTGAACACAGTGGAAAGGATTGTAATGGAGCAGAGTGGAGTGGAATGGAATGGAATGGAATGGAGCAGAGTGGAATGGAAAAGATTGTAGAGGAATGGATGGGAGTAGAGTGGAATGGAGTGGAAATGTTTCGAGTGGAGTGGAGTGGAGTAGAGTCGAATGGAAAGGAATGGAGGGGAATGGAATCTCGTGTAGTTGCGTGGAGAAGAGTGGAGTGGAATGGACTGGAGTGGAATGGAGAGGAGAATGGAGTGGAATGGAATGAGGTGGAATGGAGAGGACTGGAGTGCAATAGAGTGGAATGTAATGGGGTGGAATTCAGTGGAATGGAGTGAACTGGAGTGGAATGGAATGAAGTACAATGGAATGGAGAGGGGTGGAGGGGAGTAGTCTGGGAAGGAATGGAATGGTGTGGAATTTAATCTAGTGAAGTTGGGTGGAATGGAATGGAATGGAGTGGAATTGAATGGAGTGGAATGGAATGGAACAGAGTGCAGTGAAGTGGAATGGAGTGGAATCCATTGTTATTGAGTGGATTGGAATGCAAAGGAATGGAATGGAGTGCACAGGATTGGAATGGAGTGGAGTGGAGTGGAATGGACTTGAGTGGTGTGGAATAGAGTGGAACGGAATGAAACAGAATGGAGTGGAGTGGAGTGTAATGGAGTGGACTGGAGTGGAATGGAGTGGAGTGGAGTGGATTGGAATGCAATGGAATGGAATGGAGCGAAATATAATGAAACAAAATGGAATGGAGTGGATTTGAGTGTAGTGGAATGGAATGGAATGTAATGGAATGCAGTGGAATGGAATGGAATGGAGTGGAGTGAAATGGAATGGTACAGAATGGAGAGGAGTGCAGTGAAGTTGAATGGAATGGAGTGTAGTAGACTGGAATGGAGTGGGAAGGAATCTAATGCGGAGGAATGGAATGGAATGCAATGGAACGGAATGGAATGAAATGTAGTGTAACGAAGTGGAATGGAGTAGAGTGGAGTGGAATGGAATGGAGTATAGTGCAATGGAATGGAATGAAATGAAATGGAGTGCAGTGTAATGCACTAGAGTTTAATGGAGTGTAGGTGAGTGGAGTGGAATGGAATGGAATGTATTGGAGTGTGGTGGAATGGAGTGGAGTGGGGAGGAATTGTGTGGAATGGAAAGTAGTGGAATGCAATTTAGTGTAATGAAGTTAAATGGAGTGGAGTGGAATAGAGTGGAATGGAGAGCAACGGACTGTAAAGGAGTGGAATAGAATGGAATGGAGGGTAGTGGAGTTGAGTGGAATGCAATGGAATTGAATGGAATAGAGTCGAGTGGAGTGGAATGCCATTAATTGGAGAGGAATGCAGTGGAATGGAGTGGAATGGACATGAGTGGAGTGGAGTGGAATGGAATGTAATGGACTCCAATGGAATGGAATGAATAGGAATGGAATGGAGTGGAGTACTGTGGAGTAGAGTGGAATGGAATGGAATGGAGTGGAGCGGAATGGTGTTCAATGGAATGCAGTGGAATGCAGTGGAATGGAGAGGTGTGGAGAAGACTGGAGTTGAGTGGAACGGAGTGGAGTGGACCGGAGTGGAGTGGAATGGAGTGGAGTGGAGTGAAATGGAGTGGAGTGGAGTGGAAAGAAGTGTAATGGATTGGAATAGAGTTTAGAGGAGTGGAATGGACTGGAATGGAGTGCAGTGGAGTGGTGTGGAAAGCAATGAAATGGAATGGAGTGAATTGGAGTGGAATGGAACGGAGTGGAGTGGAATGGAGTTGAATGGATTTGAGTGGTGTTGATGGACATTAAGGCAATGGAGTGGAGTGCAGTAGAGAGCACTGGAATGGAATGGAAAGGAAACGACTGGAGTGGAATGGAGTGGAATGGAGTGGAATTGAGCGGAATGCAGAGGAATGGAATAGCGTGGAATGAAAAGGAGTGGAGAGGAGTAGAGTGCAGTGGAATGGAATGGAGTAGAATGGAATTGAGTGGATTGGAATGGAGTTGAGTGGAGTGGAGGGTAATGGAATGGAAAGGAGTAGAATGGAATTGAGTGGATTGGAATGGAGTGGAGTGGAGTGGAATGTAATGGAATGGAATGGAGTGGAATTGAATGGAGTGGAACGGAATGGAGTTGATTGGGCCGGAATAGAGTGTAATTGAGTGGAGTGGAGTGGAATGCAGTGGAAAGGACTGGAATAGAGTGGAATGGATTGTAACGCAATGAAGTGGAGTTGAAAGGATAGGAATGGAGTGGAATGGAACGGAATCGAGTGTAGTTGAATAGAGTGGAATGGATTGGAATGGAGTGGAGTGGAGTGGAATGGAATGGAATGGAATGGAGCGGAGTGCAATGGAATAGAGTGGAGTGGAATGGAGAGGAGTAGAGTGGTATGGAGTGGAAAGCAGTCGAGTGGAATGGAATGGAGATGAGTGAAATGGAATGGAATGTACTGGGATGGAATGTAGTGGAGTCGCATGGAGTAGAGTAGATTGGAATGGACTGGAGTGGATTGGAGAGTAGTAGAATGGAGTGGAATGGAATGGAGTGCAATGGAGCGGAGTTGAGTGGAATAGAGTGGAATGGAGTGGGGTGGGGTGGAACGGAATGGAGTAAAATGGAATGGAGAGGGGTGGAGTGGAACAGAATGGAGTGGAAGGGAATGTAGTGAAGTGGAGTGGAATAGAATGGAATGGAGTAGAATTGAATGAAGTTGAATGGAAAGGAATGGAGTGCAGTGCAGTGGAATGTAGTGGAAAGCATTGGAATTGAGCAGATTGGAATGCAACGGAATGGAATGGGATGCAGTGGAGTGGAATGGAGTGGAGTGGAGTGGAATGGACTTGAATGGTGTGGAATGGAATGGAATGGGAAGAAACTGAATGGAGTGGAGTGAAGTGTAATGGAGTGGACTGGAGTGGAATGTAGTGGACTGGAATGGAAGGCAATGGAATGGAATGGAGCAGAATGTAATGGAATAGAATGGAATGGAGTGGATTTGAGTGTAGTGTAGTGGAATAGAATGGAATGGAATGCAGTGGAATGGAATGGAATGGAGTGGAGGGGAATGGAATGACATGCAATGGAGTGGAGAGGAGTGGAGTTGAGTGGAATGGAGTGTAGTGGACTGGAATGGAGTGGGAAGGAATCTAATGCAGTGTAATAGAATGGAAAGGAATGGAATGGAACGGAATGGATTGAAATGGAGTGTAATAAAGTGGAATAAAGTGGAGTGGGGTGGAATGTAATGGAGTGGAGTAGAATGGAATGGAATGAAATGGAATGGAGTGCAGTGCAATCGAATAGAGTGGAATGGAGTGGAGGGGAGTGGAGTGGAATGGAATGGAATGGATTGGATTGTGGAGGAATGGAGTGGAGTGGGGAGGAATGCTGTGGAATGGAAAGTATTGGAATGGAATGGAGTGTAATGGAGTTGAATGGAGTGGAGTGGAATAGAGTGGAATGGAGAGGAATGGACTGGATTGGAGTGCACTAGAATGGAACGGAGTGTACTGGAGTTGAGTGGAATGGAATGGAATTAAATGGAATAGAGTCCAGTGTAGTGGAATGGAGTGGAGAGGAGAGGAATGCAGAGGAATGGAGTGGAATGGACTGGAGTGCAGTGTACTGGAATGGAATGGAATGTAGATGAATAGAATGGAATGAATATGAATGCAATAGAATGGAGTACTGTGGAGTAGTGTTGAATGGAATAAAGTGGAGTGGAATGGTCTGCAAAGGAACGGAGTGGCATGGATTGGAACAGAGGGTTGTGGAGTGGAGTGGAGTACAGTGGAGTGAAACGGAGTGGAGTTGACTGGAGCGGAGTGGAATGGAGTGGAGTGGAGTGGAATGTAGTGGAGTGGAATGGAAAGAAGTGGAATGGACTGGAATCGATTTTAGAGGAGTGGAGTGGACTGGAATGGAACGGAGGGGACTGGAGTGGAAAGAAATTAAATGGAATGGAATGGAGTGGTGTGATATCGAGTGGAGTCGATTAGAATGGAAAGGAAAGGGATGCAGTGGAATGAACTGGAGTGGAGTAGAGTGGAGAAGAGTGGAATGGAACATAGTAAAATGTAGTGCAATGGAATAGAGTGGAGTGGAGTGTAATGGAATGGAACATAGTGGAGTGAAATGGAATGGAGTGGAATGGAGTGGAATGCAGTGGAATGGAGTGGAGCAGAGAGGAATGGAGTGGAATGAACTGGAGTGGTGTGCAAGGAATGGAATGGAATGGGATGGAATGAAATTGACTGCAGTGGAGTGGAAAGCACATGAATGGAGTGGAATAGAAAGGAAGGGAGTAGAGTTGAATGCAACGGAATGGAGTGGAATGGAATGGAATGGCATGGAATGGAGTGAGGTGTTGTGGAAAAGAATGGAGTGGAGTGGAAAGGAGTGGAATGGAATGGAATGGAATGAAATGCAGTGAAGTGGAGTTCTATTGAGTGGAGTGGAGTGTAATGGAGTGCAATGGATTGGAGTGGAGTGGAGGGGAGATGAAAGGAATGGAATGGAGTGGAGTGGAGTGCAGTGGAATCGATTGGAATGGAACAGAGTTGTGTGGAAAGTAGTGGAGTACAGTGGAATGCAGAGGAATGGAATGGAGTGGAATGGAATGGAGTTGAATGGAGTGGAGTGCAGTAGAAAGTAATGGAGGAGAGTGGAATTGAATGGAATGGAATTCAGTGAAGTGCAGTGGAGTGCAATTGAATGCAAGGGAGAGGGATGGAATGGATTGGAATGGACGGAAATGGAGTGGAAAGGAGTGGAGTGAGGTGGAATGCAGTGGAGTGGACTGGAATGGAGAGGATTGGAATGGCATGGAATGGAATGGAGTGGATTGGTATGGGCTTGAATGGAGTGGAAAGGAATGGAATGGTGTGGAGTTGAATGGAATGGAGAGGAAGGGAACGTAATGGCATGGAAGCAAGTGGAGTGGAGTGGAAAGGAATGGAGTGGAGTGGTAAGGACTGGAATAAAATGGAATGCAGTGGATTGGATGGAATGGAGTGGAATGTATTGGCATGGAGTGGAGTGGAATGCAATGCAATGGACTGGAGTGGAGTGAAGTGGAATAGAGTGGAGTGGAATGGAGAGGAGTAGAGTGGAATGTAGTGGAAAGCTGTCGAGGGTAATGGTCTGGAGTAGAGTGGAATGGAGTGAAATGGAGTGGAGTGAAGTGGAGTAGAGTGGAGTGGAATGGAATGGAGTGGAATTGAGCAGAGTGTAGTGGAATGCAGTTGAATGGAGTGGGGTGGAATGGAGTGGAGAGGGATGGATTGGGGTGGAATGGAATGGAGTATAGTGGAATGGAGAGTGGTGGAGTGGAGTAGACTGCAGTGGAATGGAATGGTTTGGAATGGAATGGAGTGGAGTGGAGTGGAATGGAATGGAATGGAGTGGAGTAGACTGGAGTGGAATGGAATGGTTTGGAATGGAATAGAGTGGAGTGGAATGGAATGGAGTGGAGTAGACTGGAGTGGAATGCAATGGTTTGGAATGGAATGGAGTGGACTAGAGTGGAATGGAATGGAATGGAATGGAATGGAATGGAATAGAATGGAATGGAATGAAATGGAATGGAATAGAATGGAATGGAATGAAATGGAATGGAATGGAATAGAATGGAATGGAATGGAATAGAATGGAATGGAATGAAATGGAATGGAACGGAATGGAATAGAATGGAATGGAATGAAATGAAATGGAATGGAATGGGATGGAATAGAATGGAGTGCAGTGGAGTGGAGTGGATTGGAGTGGAATGGATTGGAATTCAGTGGAGTGGAATGCAACGGAATGGAATGGAGTGCAGTGGAAGCGAATGGAGTGGAGTGAAGTGGAATGGACTGGAATGCTGTGGAATGAGTGGAATGGAAAAGAATGCAGTGGAGTGGAATGCAGTAGAGTGGAGGGGAGTGGAATGGAATGACATGTAGTGGACTGAAATGGGGTCGAGTGGAGTGCAAGGAGTCGATTTGAAAGGAGTGGTATAGAATGCAGTTCATTGTGACGAGTGGAGTGGAGTGGACTACAATGGTGTGGAATGGACTGGAGTGGAGAGGAGATTAGTGGAATGGAATGGAATGGAGTGTAGTGGTGTGGAATGGAGTGGAATGGAGTAGAATGGACGGCCCTGTAGTGGAGTGGATGGAATGGAATGGAATGGATTGGAGTGGAGGAGTTCAAAGGAATGAAGTGGAATGGAGTGGGGTGTAGTAGAGTGCAGTGGAATGGAATGGAATGGAATGGAATGGAGTGGTGTGGACTGAAATGGAATGGAATGGAATGGAGTGGTGTGGACTGAAATGGAATGGAATGGAGCGGTGTGGACTGAAATAAAATGGAGTGGAGTGGAATGGAATGAAATGGAAGGGAGTTGAGTGAAGTGGAATCGAGGGGAGTGGAGTGGAATGGTGGGGACTATACAAGAAAGGAGTAGAGTGGAGTGGAATGCACTGGAATGGAAGGGAATGGAATGGAATGGACTGGAATGGAAAGGAACAAGGTGGAGTGGAGTGGAATAACATGGAATGGCATGGAATGGAATGGAGTGGAATGGAGTGGAATGGATTGGAATGCAGTGGATTGGAATGGCGTGGAATGGACTAGAGTGGAATGGAGTGGAGTGGAGTTGATTTTAGTGGAATGGAATGGAGTGCAATGGAATGGAGAGGAGGGTAGTGGAGTAGAGTAGAGTGGAATGGAATGGAGTGGAATAGAAAGGAGTGGTGTGGAGTGGAATTGAACGGAATGGAGAGGAATGGATAGGATTGGAAATGACTGTAATGGAAAGGAGTGGAGTGGAATGGAGTGCAATCGAATGGAATAGAGTGGAGAGAAGGGCAGTGAAATGGAATGAAATGGAGTGGAGTGGAGTGGACAGGATTGGAGTGGAATGGAGTGGAATGGAGTGCAAAGGAATGGAGTGGAATGTAAAGGAGAGGAATGGAGTGCAAATGAATAGAAAGGAATGGAGTAGAATGGAATGGAATGGAGGGGAGTGGACTGGAGTGGAACGGGGTGGAGTGGAATATAATGGAGTGAAGTGGAAAGGAAGTGAGTGGCGTGTTGTGGAATGGAATGGAATGGAATGGAGTGGAAAGGAATGGAATAGGATGGAGTGGAATGGAACGGAATAGAATGAAGTGGAATGGATTGGGGTGGACTGGAATGGAGTGCAATGGAATGGAGTTGAATAGAGTGGGTTGGAAGGCAAATGAATGGAGTGGAGCGGAGTTGAGTGGAATAGAACGGAGTGGAGTGGAGTGCAGTGGAGTGCAGTGGAATGGAATGCAAGGGAATGGAATGGAGTGGAGTCGAATGGAATGGAGTTGTGAGGAGAGGAGTGGAGTGGAGTGGAATGGAGTGGAGTGGACTATAATGGAGTGGATTGGAATGCAATGCAGTGGAGTGGAGTGGATTGTAATGGAGTGTAGTGGAATGGAATGGAGTGGAATGGAATGGAATGTAATATAATGGACAGGAGTGGAATGGAGTGGAGTGGCATGAAGAAGAGTGCAATGGAACGGAATGCAGCAGAGTGGAATGGAATGGAATGGAATGGAGTGGAGCAGAATGGAGTGGAATGCATTGGAGTGCAGTGGAAAGGAGTGGAATGGAATGAAATGGAATGGAGGGAAATGGAGTGGAATGGAGTGGAGTGGAGTGTAGTGGAATTGGGTGGAATGCATTTGAGTGGTGTGGATGGACATTAATGGAATGGAGTACAGTGGATTTGAGAGGAGTAGAGTGGAATGGAATGGAAACGAGTGGAGTGGAATGGAGTGGAATGGAGCGGAATGGAGAGAAATGGAATGGACTGGAAAGGAAAGGATGGGAGTGGAGTGGAATGCAGTGGAGTGCAGTGGAATGGAATGGACTAGAGTGGAATTGAGTGGATTGGAATGGAATGTAGTGGAGTGAAGGATAATGGAATGGAATAGAGAGTAATGGAATGGAGTGTAACGGAATGGAATGGAATAGATGGGAATGGAGTGGAATAGAGTGAAGTGGAGTGGGATGGAGTTGAGTGGAGTGCAATGCCGTGGAGTGGACTGGAACGTAGTGGAATGGAATAGAAAGCAATGAACTGGAGTGGAGTGGAAAGGACTGGAATCTACTGGTATGTAATCGAATGGAGGGGAGAGGAATAGAGTGGAGTGGATTGGAATGCAGTGGAGTGGAGTGGAATGTAATGGAATGGAATGGAGCAGAGTGTAATGGAATAGAGTTGAGTCGAATGGATAAGAATAGAGTGGAATGGAGTGGAAAGGAGTCGAGTGGAGTGGAGTGGAGTGCAGGAGAGTGGAATACAATGGAATAGAGTGGAATGCAATGGAGTGGAGTCGAGTGGAGTAGAGTGGAGTTGAATGGAGTCGAGAGGATTTTAGAGGAGTAGAATGGAGTGGAATGGAACAGAGTGGAATGGGGCGGAATTGAGTGGAATAGAGTGGAATGGAGTAGGGTGGAATGGAGCAGAGAGGAGTGAACTGGAGTGGAATGGAATGGAGTACAATGGAATGGAGATAGGTGGAATATAGTAGAGTGGAGAGGAATAGAATGCAGTGGAATGTAATGTAGAGGAGTGGAGTGGAATGGAATGGAGTGGAATTGAAAGGAATGGAATGGAATGGAGTGCAGTGGAGTGGAATGGAGTGGAATGCATTGGAATTGAGTGGATTGGAATGCAACGGAATGGAAAGGAGTGCAGTGGACTTGAATGAAGTCGATTGGAGTGGAATTGACTTAAGTGGTGTGGAAAGGAGTGAAATGGAAAACAATGGAGTAGAGAGGAATGGAATGCAGTGGAGTGGAAAAGAATGGAATGGAGTGGAATGGAATGGAGTCGAGTGGAGTAGAACGGAGTGGAATGGAATGGAGTGGAATGGAATGCCGTGTACTGTAGAGGATTGGAATGGAGTTGAGAGGAATGATGTGGAATGGAGTGGAGTGCAGTGGAGAGGAGTGGAATGGAATGTATTGGTGTGGAGTAGAGTGGAATGGAGCAGAATCAACTAGAATGGAGTGGAGTGGAGTGGAGTGGAATGGAATGGAATGGAGTGGAGTCGAATGGAGTGGATATGAATGGAGTGGAGTTGAATGGAGTGAAATGGAATTGAGTGTAATGGAGTGGACTGGAATGTAGTATAGTGGAAAGGAATGGAATAGAATGGAATGGAATGGAATGGAGTGGATTGGAATGGTATGAAGTGGACCGGAATGAAATGGAATGGAGTTGAGTGGAGTGTAGTGGAATGGAGTGGAGTGGAATCTCATACAATGGAATGGAGCAGAGTGGAGTGGTATGTAGTGGAATGGATTGGGATGCAGTGGAGTGGAGAGGAATGGAATGGAATGGAGCGGAGTGGAGTGGAATGGAGTGGGAAGGACTAGAGTGGAATGTAGTGGAATGGAGTGGATTGGAGTGGAATGGAGTGGGAAGGACTAGGGTGGAACGTAGTGGAATGGAGTGGATTGGAGTGGAATGGAATGGATTGCAATGGAATGGAGAGGGGTAGATTGGAGTATAGTGGAGTGGAATGGAATGGCATGGAATAGCATGGAGTGGGGTGGAGTGGAAGGGAATGGAAATGAGTGTAAGGAATGCAGTGCAGTGGAAGGAGTGCAACAGAATGGAGTGGAGTGGAGTGCTGTGAAATGGAATGGTATGGAGTGGAGCGTAGTGGAGTGGACTGGAATAGAGTGGAATGGAGTGGAACGTAATGGAGTGGAATGGAGTGGAATTGAATGAAATGGAATGGAGTAGAGTGGAATGGAGTGGAGTGGAGTGGAGTGGATTACAGTGGAGTGGAATGTCATGGAGTGGAGTGGAATGTCATGGAGTGGAGTGGAATGAAATTGAGTGGAGTGAAGTGTAATGGAATGGAATGGAGTGGAAAGGAATGCAATGGAATGGAGTGGAATGGAATGAAATTGAATAGAGTGGAATAGAGTGGAGTGGAGTGGAGTGGACTCGAGTTCAATGGAATGGAGTGGAATGGAGTGCGTTGGAATGGAAATTAATTTAGTGGAGTGGAATGGAGGGGAATGGAAGGGAGTGGAACAGAGTGGATTTACATTGGAGTTCAGTGGAGTGCAGTGGAGTGGAATGTAGTAGAGTGGAATGTAATGGAGTGGACTGGAATGGAATGGAATGCAGTAGAGTGGAATGAAGTAGAGTGGAATGGAATGGAATGGAGTGGAATGGAATGTAATGGAATGGAGTGGAGTGGAATGGAGTGGAGTGGAGTGGAATGGATTGGAGTGGATTGATATGGACTGGAAAGGAGTGAAATGGAATGGAGTGGAATGGAATGGAATGGGATAGAATGGATTGGAATGGGGTGGAATTAAAGAGAATTCAATGGAATTGATCGGATTGGAATGGAAGGGAATGGAGTGGAGTGCAGCGGAGTGGAATGGAGTGGAGTGGAGTGGAATGGATTGGAGTGATGTGAGATGGCATGGAATGGAAAATATTGGCGGGGAGTGGAATGGAGTTGAGTGGAGTGGAATGTAATGGAAAGGAGTGGACTCTAATTGAGTGGAGTGGAGTGGAATGTATTGGAATGGAATGGAGTGAAATGGAGTGCAGAGACAGGAGTGGAGTGGAGAGGAGTGGAGTGGAAAGGTGTGGAATGGATTGGAGTGCAGTGTAAAGGAGTGGAATGGAATGGAGTGGAGCAGAGTGGAATGGAGTGGAGTGAACTAGACTGGAGTGGAGTGGAGTATAATGGAATGGAATGGAGTGGAGTGGAATGGAGTGGAAAGGAAAGGAGAGGAGTGGAGTGGAGTGCAATGGAACTAAGTGGAATGGAGTGGACTGGACGGTAGTGCAGTGTAATGGAATGGAATGGAATGCAATGGAATGGAATGGAATGGAGCGGATTGGAAGGGAATGGAGTTGAGCGGAATAGAATGAGCTCAGTGGAGTGAAGTGGAGTGTAGTAGAATGGAGTGGAGTGTACAGGAAAGGAGTTAAGTGGAGTGGAATGGAACGGAATGGAATGGAGTGGAATGTAATGGAATGGAATGGAATGGAGTGGAATGGAACGGAATGGAGTGGAGTGGAATGGCATGCGATGGAATGGAGTGGAGTGGAGTCGAAAGGATTGGAATGGATTGGAATGCAATGGAGTGGAGTGGAATGGAATAGAATGGAGTGGAGTGGAGTGGAGTGGAGTGGAAAGGAATGTAATGTAATGGAATAGAGAGCGGTAGAGTTGAGTAGAGTGGAGTGGAATGGAATGGAGTGGAATGGCATGGAGTGGAGTGGACTGGAAAGAATGGAATGGAGTGGAAAAGAAAGGAATGGAAATGAATTTAATGGAATGGAGTGGAATGGAATGGAGTGCAATAGAATGGAGTGGAGTGGAGTGGAGTGCACTGAAATGGAATGGTATGGAGTGGAGAGTGGTGGAGTGGACTAGAATAGGGTGGAATGGAGTTCAATGCAGTGGAATGGAATGGAGTACAATGAAGTGGAATGGAATGGAGTGAAATGGAGTGGAATTGAATGGATTGGAATGGAGTAGAGTGGAATTGAATAGAGTGGAGTGGAGTGGAGTGGAATGTAATGGAGTGGAGTGGAATTTAAATGAGTGGAGTGTAGTGGAATGCAATGGAATGTAGTGGAAAGGAATGCAATGGAATGGAGCCGAATGGAATGGAGTGGAATGGAATGGAATGGAAAGAAGTCGAACGGAGTGAATTGGAATGGAGTGGATTGGAGTGGGTTGGAATGAAAAAGAATGAAGTGGAGTGGAATGGAAGGGAGTGGAACCGATCTGATTGGAGTGCATATGAGTGGAGTGCAGTGGAATGGAATGCAATGGAGTGGAGTGGAATGGAATGAAGTGGATTGGAATGGATTGGAGTTGAGTGGAGTGGAGTGGAGTGTAATGGAGTGGAGCGGACTGGATTGGAGTTCAGTGGAATAAATTGTTTTGAGTGCAGTGGAGTGGAGTGGAGTGGAATGGAATGGAGTGGAATGAAATTGAATGGAATGGAACAGAGTGGAATGAATTAGAGTGGAATGGAATAGAATGTAGTGGAATGGAATGAAATGGGATGGAGTGGAGTGGAATTGAGTGGACGGGAGTGGAATGGATTGGAGTGGAGTGTAACGGACTGGAATGGAGTTGAATGCAATGGAGTGGAAAAGAATGGATTCGAATGGAAAGGAATGGATTGGAATGGAATGCAATGGAATGGAATGGAATAGAATAGAATGTAGTGGAGTGGGGGGGAATGGCGAGGAATGCATTGGAATTATTCAGATTGGAATGGAATGGAATGGAATGGAATGGAGTGCAGTGGAGTGGAATAGATTGGAGTGGAGTGGAATGGAGTGGAGAGGTGTGGAATGGAATGGAATGGAAAATACTGGCAGGGGGTGGAATGGCGTGGAGTGTAGTGGAGTGGAATGGAATGGAGAGGACTGGAATTGAGTGGAGCAGAGTTGAATGGAGTGGAAAGAACAGGACTGGAGTGGAGTGCAGTGGAGTGGAATGGAATGGAGTGGAGTGGAAAGGATTGGAAAGCAATGGAGTGGAGTGAAATGGAACTGAGTAGAACGGAGTGGAGGAATATAGTGCAATGGAAAAGAATGGGATGCAGTGGAACATAATGGAATGGAATGCAATGGAGTGGAATTATATGGAATTGAGTGGAATGGAGTGGAATGACATGCAATGGAATGGAGTGGAGTGGAGTTGAATAGAATGGAATGGATTGGAATGCAGTGGAGTGGAGTGTAATGGAATGGAATGGGGAGGAGTGGATGGGAGTGGAATTGAATGAAAAGCAATCGATTGGAGAGGGTTAGAGTTGAGTGGAAAGGAATGGAGTGAAATGGCATGGACTGGAGTGGAGTGGAAGGGTATCGAATGCAGTGGAAAAGAAGGGAATGGAGATGAGTGTAATGGAATGGAGTGGAGTGGAAAGGAGTGCAATAGAGTGGACTGGAGTGGAGTTCAGTGAAATGGAATGGTATGGAGTGGAGGGAAGTGGAGTGGAGTGGAATGGGGTGGAATGGAGTGGGGTGGAGTGGAATGGAATGGAGTGGAAAGGAACGGAATTCAATGGAATGGAATGGAGTAGAGTGGAATGGAACGGAGTTGGGTGGAGTGTGGAATAGAATGGAGGGGAATGGAATTGAGTGGAGTGTAGTGGAATGGAATCGAATGGAGTGGAAAGGAATGCAATGGAAAAGAGTGGAATGGAATGAAATGGAATTGAATGGAATGGAATGGAGTGGAGTGAAATGGAGTGGAAAGGAAGGGAATGGAATGGAGTGGATTGGAGTGGAGTGGAGTGGAGTGGAGTGGAGTGAAAAGGAATGGAATATATTAGAATGGAGTGGAATGGGGTGGAATGGAGTGGAGTGGAATGGAATGGATGTGATTGGAATGGATTGGGACGGAATGGACAGTAGTGCAGCAGAATGTAATGGAATGGAGGGTACTGGAGTGCAGTGGACGGGAATGAAGTGGAAGGGAGTTAAATGGAGTGTAATGGAGTGGTATGGAATGGAATGAATTGGAGTGGAGTGGAGTGGAGAACAAAGGAGTGAAGGGGAGTGGGATGGAATGGAATGGAGTAGAGTGCAATGGAATGGAGTGAGGTGGACAGGAGTGGAGTTGAGAGGAGTGGAAATGAGTGTAGTGGATTGGAACGGTATTGAATGCAGTGGAGTGGATTGCAATGGAATGGAATGGAGTGAAAATAAATGGAATGGAAAGTATTGGAATGGAATGGAGAGGAGTGGAATGGAGTGCAATAGAATGGAGGGGAGTGTAGTGGAGAGGAATGGAATGGAATGGATTAGAGTGGAATGGAGTGGAATGGAATGGAGTGGAATGGAGTGGAGTGGACTGGAATGGGGTGGAGTGCAATGGAATAGACTGGAATGGACAGGAATGGAATGGAATGGAATGGATTGGAGTGAAATGGAGTAGAGTGGAACGGAATGGAATGGAGTAGAATGGAATGGAATGGAGTGGAAAGGAATGGAATGGAATGGAATGGACTGGAGTGGAATGGAGTGGAATGGATTGGAATGGTATGGAGTGGAGTGGAATGGAATGGAACGCAGCAGAGTGGAGTGTAATGGAACAGAGTGGAATGGAATGGAATTCAGCGGATTGTAATGGAATAGAATGGAATGGTGCGGAGTGGAGTAGAATGCAGTGGAGTGGAATGGAATGGAGTAGACTCGAATGGAGTGGAGTGGAATGGAATGCAGTAGAATGGAAAGGAATGCAATGGAGTGGAGTGGAATCGAGTGGAGTGAAATGGAGTAGAGTCAAATGGAATGGATTTCAATGGAATGGAATGGAAAAGGGTGAAGTGGAATGGAATGAAGAAGAGTGCAGTGGAGTGCAATGGAGTGGAGGCGAATGGAATGGAATGGAATGGAGCAGAGTGGAGTGGAATGCAGTTGAGTGGAATGCAGTGGATTGGAGTGAAATGGAATTTAATGGAGGAGAGTGGAATAGAATGGAATGGAGCGGAGAGAATTGGAGTGGACTGGAGTGGATGGAGAGGTGTGCAGTGGAATGGAATTGAATTGAATGCACTTAAGTGGAATGGAATGGAGTGGAGTGGAATGAAATGTGTTGGAGTAGAGTGCAGTGACATGGAATGGATTAGAATGGAATTGAGTGGAGTGGAATGGAATGGAGTGGAATAGAATTAAATTGAATGAAGTGGATTGGAGTGGAATGCAGTGGAGTGGAACTGACTGCAGTGCAGTGGAATGGAGTTGAATGGAATGGAGTGGAAATAAATGGAACGGAGTGTAGTGGAGTGGAGTTCAGTGGAGTGGAATGAAATGGCGTGGAATTGATTAGAATTGAATGGAGGGGAGTGCAGTGGAATGGAATGGAGTGGAGTGGTGTGGACTGGAATAGAGTGGAATGGACTGGAATACAGTGGAATGGACTGGAATGGAGTGGAACTGAGTGTAGTGGAATGGAGTGCAGTTGAATGGAATGGAATTGAATGGAATGGAGTGGACAGGAGTGGAATGGAGTGGAATTTAGTTGTATGGAGTGGAATGGAGTGGAGTGCAGTGTAATGGAATTGAATGGAATAATATGGAGCCTAATGGAACGAAGTGGAATGAAATGGAATTAATCGGAGTGCAGTGCAGTGGAGAGGAATGTAGTGGAGTGGACTGGAATGCAGTGGAGTGGAAGGAATTGATTGGAATGTAATGGAATGTAACGGAATGGTGTGGAGTGTAGTGGAATGGTTTAGAGTGGAGTGGATTGGATTACAGTGGAATGGAGTGGAATGGTGTGAAGTGGAAAGGAATGCAATGTACTGGAGCAAAGTGGAGTGGAATGGAATGGAATGCAATGGAGTGGAATGGAGTGAAATATAATGGAGTCAAATGGAGTGGAATGGAGGGTATGGAGTGCAGTGCAGTGGAATGGAATGGAATAGAATTGAGTGGAGAGGAATGGAATGGACTGGAATGGCAGGGAATGGAGTGGAGTGGAGTGGAATGGAATGGAGAGGAGTAGAAAGGATTGGAATGCAATTGCATGAAATGAAATGGAACGGAATGGAATGGAGTGGAGTGGAGTGGAATGGAATGGAGTGGAGTGGAGTGGAATGGAGTGGAGTGGAGTGGAATGGAGTGGAGTGGAATGGAATGTAATGAAAAGGAATGGATTTGAGGGGAGTGTAATGGAGTATAGTGGACTGGAATGGATTGGAGTGGAGTGAAATGAAATGAAGTGGAGTGGAATGATGTGGAATGAAATGAAGTTGAATTAAATGGAATGAAGTGGAGGGGAGTGGAGTGGAATGAAATTGAATGGAATATAATGGAATGGAGTGGAGGGGAGTGGAATGGAGTGGAGGGGAATTGAGTTAAGTGAAATGGAGTAGAGCGGAATGGAAAGGAATGGAGTGCAATGGAATGGAATGGAATGGAGTGGAGTGGATTGGAAAGGAGTGGAATGGATTGGAATGGAGTTGGATGGAGTGGAATGGAAGGGAATGGAGCAGAGTGCAGTGGAATGGAGTAGAGTGGAATGGAATGGAATGGAGTCGTGTGGAATGGAATGAAATGGAATGGAGCAGAGTGGAGTGGAATGGAGTGGAGTGGAATGCAGTGCAGTGGTGTGAAATGGAAAGTATTGGATTAGAGTGCAGTGGGATGGAATGTATTGGAGTGGTGTGTCGTGGTGTGGATTAGAGTGGACTGGAATGGAGTGGAGTGAAAAGGAATGGAATGGAACAGAAAAGAATGTAATGGATGGGAGTGGAGTGGAGTGCAATTGAGTGGAGTGGAGTTTCAAGGATTGTAATGGAATGGAATGAAGTGTAGTGGAATGGATTGGAATCGAATGCAGTCGAGTGCAGTGGAATGGAATGGTATGGAGTCGAGTGTAATGGAGTGGACCAGAATGCAGTGGAAAGGACTGGAATGGAGTGGAATAGACTGCAGTGAAATGGATTGGAATGGAATGGAATGCAATGGGGAGGAGTGAAGTGGAATGGAGTGAAATGGATTCGAACGCAGTGGAGTGGAGTGGAGTGGAGAGGAATGCAGTGGAATGGAATGGAGGGCAGTGGAGTGGAATAGAATATAGTGTAGTGGAGTAGAGTTTAGTGGAATGGGGTGGAGTGGACTGGAGTGGAGTTGAGTGAATGGATTAGAGTGCAATGGAAGGGAATGGAATGGTGTGGAGTGGACGGGAATAGAATGGAGTGGAAGGAATGGAGTGGAGTGAAATTTAATGGAATTGAATGGAATGGATTGGAGTGGAGTGGAGTGGAGTGGATTGGAGTGGAATGGAGTGGAGTGAAGTGGAATGGAATGGAATGGGGTGGAGTGGAGTAGAAAGGATTGGAGTGGAGTGGAACAGACTTGAATGGATTAGAATGGAATGGAGATTAGTGGAATGGAATGCAGTGGAATGCAGTAGAGTGGAATGGAATGGAATACAGTTGAATGGAGAGGAATGGACTGGAGTGGAGTGCAATGTAGTGGATTGGAGTGGAATGGAATGGAATGGAATGCAATGGAAGCTGAGATTGTGCCACTGTTCTCCAGGTTGCCTGACAGTGGGAGATATTCTTGAATGATAGGAATGGAATGGAAGGCAGGGAAATGAATGGAATGGAATGGAATGGAATGGAATGGAATGGAGTGGAGTGGAGTGGAATGGAATGGAGTGGACTGGAGTGGAATGGAGTGGAGAAGAGTGGAATGGAGTGGAAAGGAATGGAATAGATTGGAAAGGGGTGGAGTGGAGTGGAATGGACTGGAATGCAGTGGAGTGGTGAGGAATGGAGATTAGTGGAATGGAATGGAATGAAATGGAATGTAGTGGAGTGGAATGCAGTGGAAAGGAGAGGAGTGGAGTTGAATGGAGTCAAATGGAGTGGAATGGAGTGGAATGGAGTGGAGTGGAGTGGACTGTAATCGAGTGGAATGGAATGGAGTGGATTGGAATGGAGTGGAATGGAGTTGAGTGGAGTGGATTAGAGTGGAGTGGAATGGAATGGAATGGAATAGAATGGAATGGAATGGAATGGAATGGAATCAAATGGAGTTGAATGGAATGGAGTTCAGTGGAGTGGAAAGGAGTGTGTTGGAGTGGAGTGGAATCGAGTGGAATGGAGTGAAAAGGAATGGAATGCAGTGGAATGGAATTGAAAGTAGAGAAGTGTAATGGAAGGGACTGGAGTGGATTGGATTTTGGGTGGAATGGAATGTAATGTAATGGAATAGATTGGAGAGGAGTGGAGTGTAGTGGAGTGGAGTGTAATGGAGTGTATTAGAGTGGAACGGAATGGAATGGAATGGATCAGAGTGAAGTGCAATGGAGTGGAGTGGAGTGGAGCGGGTTGGAGTGGAATGGAATGGAATGGAAATCAATGGAGTGGATTCGAACGGATTGGAGTGGAGTGGAATGGAATGTGAAGTCTTGGAGTGGAAAGGAATGGAGTGGAGTGGAGTTCAGTGCATTGGAATCGAGTGGGATGGAAAGGAGTGGAGTAGAGAGTAATGGATGGAAAGGGAATGGATTGGAATCGAATGGACTGGAATGGAGTGGATTGAAATTGAATAGAATGGAATGGAGTGGAGTGGGGTGGAATGGAGTGGAGTGAAGTGGAATGAAATTCAGTGGAGGGGAATGGAGTGCAATGGAATGGAGTGATGTGGAGTGACATGGAATGGAATGAAGCTGAGTGGACTGGATTGGAATGGAATGGAGAGGAATGAATTCGAATGGAGTGGAACTGAGGGGAGTGGAGTGGAGTGAAATTCTGTGGAATGGACTGGAATGGAGTGTACTGGAATGGAATGGATTGGAATGGAATTAAATGGAATATAATGGAGTGGACTGGAGTCGAATGGAGTGGAGGCGAGTGCAATAGAGTGGAATGGAATGGAAAGGAATGGACTGGCGTGAAGTAGAGTGGAATGGAATGGACTGGATTGGATTGGATTGGAGTGGCGTGGAGTTGAGGGGCATGGAATGGAATGCAGTAGAATAGAATGGAATGGAGTGGAACGGAATGGAATGAAATGGAATAGAGTGAAGTGGAGTGGAACATATTGGAGTGGAGTGTAATGGAGTGGAGTAGATTGGAACGGAATGGAATGAAATGGATCCAAGGTGAGTGCAATGGAGTGGAGTGGAGCCGAGTGGAGAGGAATTGAATGGATTGGAATAGAGTGAAGTGGATTGGAGTGGAATGGAATGGAATGGAATGGAATGGAACGGTGTTGAGTGGAATGGAGTGGAGTGGAGTGGAATGGAATAGATTGGAATGGAATGGAGTGGAGTGGACTGGAATACATTGGAGTGGAGTGGAGCAGAACGGCATGGAGTGGAGTCAAATGGAGTGGAATGGAATCGAGTGGACTGCATTAGAGTGGTGTTGAATGGAGTGGAATGGAGTGGAGTGGAATGGAATGGATAGTAGTGGGGTTTAATGGAGTGGAATAGAGTGGGATGGAGAGGAGTGCAGTGGAGTGGAAAGGAATGGAGTGGATTCAAATTGAATAAAATGGAATGTAGTGGAGTGGAGTGGAATAGAGTGGAGTGGAATGGAAAGAAATGGAATGGCATGGAGTGGAGTGGAACGGCGTGGCGTGGAGAGGCATGAAGTGGAGTGGAGTGGAGTTGAGTGGAATGGAATGGAACGGAATGGAATGGAGTGGAGTGGAATGGAGTAGAGTGGAGTGGAATTGAGTAGAGAGGAATGTAGTGGAATGGAAAGGAGTAATATAGATTGGAATGGAATGTTATGGAGTGGACTGGAATGGATTGGAGTGGCGTGGAATGCAGTTGAGTGGAATGGAGTGGAGTTTAGTGGAGTTGAGTGGAATGAAATGGAGTGGAGTGTAATGGAGTGGAATGGAATGGAATAAAATGGAATGGAGTGGAATGGAATGGAAGAGGAAATTGTGCCACTGCACTCCTGGTTTTCTGACAGTGTGTGACATTCTCGAAAGAAAGGAATGGAATAGAGTGCAGAGGAATGGACTGGAATGGAATGGAGTGGACTGGAATGGAAAGGAGTGGACTGGATAGGACTGGACGGCAGTGAATTGGAGTGGAGAGGAATGTGGAGGAAAGGAATGGGATGGAATGAAATGGAATGAAGCAGTGTGGTGTGGAGTGGAGTTTATTGCAGTGGAATGCAGCAGAATGGAATGGGATGGAGTGGAATGGAGTGTAGTGGAGAGGTGTGGAATGGAGTGGAATGGAATCGGAAGTAATGGAATGTAACAGAGCGGAGAAGAACGGAGTGCAGTGGAGCTGAGAAGAAGGGAACTTAAAGAACGGAATGGAACGGAATGGGAGCTAATTGTGCCACTGCATGCCAGGCTGGGTGACTGAGTGAGATACTCTAGAAAGAAACGAATGTAATGGAATGCAGTGGAATGGAATAGAGCGGAATGGAGTGGAGTGGATTGGGTTGAAGTGGAATGGAGTGGAATGGAGAGGAATGGAATGGGATGGAACGCAATTAAATGAACTGGAGTAGATTGGGGTACAGGGGAGTGCAGTGGAATGGAGTGGAGTGAAACGGAATGCAGTGAAACAGAGTGGAGTGGAATGCAATGGAGTGAAGAGGAGTGGAATGAAGTGGAATGGAATGGGATGTAATGGAATGTAGTGGAGTGGAATGGAATGGATGGAATGGAATGGTATGGAATGGAATGGAATGGAAGCGGAGATTGTGCCACTGTGCTCCTGGCTGGGTTACAGTGTGAGATATTCTCAAAAGAAAGGAATGGAATGGAATGCGGTGGAATGGACTGGAATGGAATGGAGTGGACTGGAGTGGGGTGAAGTGGAGTGTAGAGGAATGTAGAGGAATGGAATGGGATGGAATGGAATGGGATGGAATGGAATGGAATGAAGTGGTGTGGAGTGGTTTGGAGTGTATTGCAGTGGAATTGAGTAGAATGGAATGGGATGGAGTGGAATGGAGTGTAGTGGCGAGGTGTGCATTGGAGAGGAATGGAATCGGAAATAATGGAATGGACTGGAGTGGAGTGGAACGGAATGTAACGGAGCAGAGCGGAGCACAGTGGAGCTGAGCAGAAGGGAACATAATGGAAGGGAACAGAATGGAATGGGAGCTGATTGTGCCACTGCGTGCCAGGCGGGGTGACAGAGTGAGATACTCTCGAAGGAAAGGAATGTAATGGAATGCAGTGGAATGCAACAGAATGGAATGGAGTGGAGTGGAGTGGGTTGACGTGGAGTGGAGTGGAATGGAGAGGAATGGAATGGGATGGAATGGAATGAAATGAAGGGGAGTGGAGTGGGACACAGGGGAGTGCAGTGGAATGGAGCGGATTGAAATGGGATGGAGTGAAATAGAGTGGAATGGAGTGCAATGGAGTGAAGAGGAGTGGAATTAAGTGGAAAGGAATCAGATGTATTTTAATGTAGTGGAGTGGAGTGGAGTGGAACAGAGTGGAATGGAATGGAACATAATTGAATGGAATGGAAAGGAAATGAATGGAATGGAATAGAATGCAATGGAATAGAAAGGAATGCAATGGAAAGTTGACTTGTAATGTGAGATGAGTTCCTGCCGCTGCAGTCCCGCCTGGGTGACACAGTGATATCCTGTTGAAAGAAAGTAATGGAATGCAATGGAGTGAAATTGAGTTGAATGGAAAGGAGTGGAGAGGAGTGGAGTGGAGTCGAGTGGAATGGAGTGGTGTGGAATGCAGTTGAATGCAATGGGATGGAGTGGAATGGAATTGAGTGTACTGTAGTGGAGTGGATTGAAATAGAATGCAATAAAATCGGATGGAATGGAATGCAATTTAATGGTGAAAATAACTGTGAGCTGAGATCGTGCCACTGAACTTCAGGTTGGTGACACAGTGAGATCCTGTGGAAAGAAAGGAAGGGAATGATATGGAGTGGAAAGGAATAGAGTGGAGTGGAATGGAGAGAAGTGGAATGGAGTGGAGTGGAGTGGAGTGGAGTGGAATGGACTGGAGTGGAATGGAATGGAATGGAATAAAGAAATATGTGCTGAGATATTGTCACAGCACTGCAGCCTGTGTGACAGAGGGAGATCCTGTCGAAAAAAATGAGTGGAATTGATGGGATTGGAATGGACTGGAATGGAATGGATTGGAGTGGAGTGGAATGGGGTGGAATGGAATGGAGTGGAGAGGAGTGAATTGAATGGAGTGGAGTGGAGTCGAATGGTGTAGAAAGGAATGGAGTGGAATGAAGCTGAATGGAGTAGAATGGAGTGGAGTGGAGTGGAGTGGAGTGGAATGGACTAAATTGGAGTAGAGTGGAATGGAGTGGAATCGAATGGAGTGGAGTGGAGTGGAATGGAGTGGAATGGACGGGAATGGAGAGGAGTGGAATGGAGTGGAGTGGAATGGGGTTTAGTGGAATAGAGTGGAATGAAGTGGAATGGAGTGGAGTGGAATGGAAAGGAATGGATTCGATTGGAATGGAATAGAACGGAGTGGAGCGGAATGGAATGAAGTGGAGTGGAGTGGAGTGGAATCAAGTGGAATGGAATGAAATGCAGTGGAATGGAATGGAGTAGAAGGTACTGAAGTGGAATGGAATGGAGTGGAGTGGATTGGAATGGAATGGAATCCAATGGAGAGTAGTGGAATGGAGTGGAGTGGAATGGAGTAGAGTGGAATTGAGTGGAGTGGAATGCAGTGGCATGGAATGAGGTGGAATGAAATGGAATGGAGTGGAGTGGAACATAATTTAATGAAACGGAGTGGAGTTGAGTGGAGTGGAGTGGAGGGGAGGGAAGTAGATTGGAACGGAGTGTAGTGGACAGGAATAGAGTGGAATGCAATGGAATGGAATGGAATGGAGTTTGGTGTAGTGGAGTGGATTGGAGTGGAGTGGAATGGAATGGAGTGGAGTGGAATGGAGTAGAGTGGAGCGGATTGAAATGCAGTGGAATGGATTGGAGTGGAGTGGAATGGAATGGAGTGGAGTGGAATGGAGTAGAGTGCAGTGGATTGGAAGGCAGTGGCGTGGAGTGGAGAGCAATGGAGTGGAGAGGAACAGAATGGGATGAAATTTAGTGAAGTGTAATGGAGTGGAGTGGAGTGGAACGTAGTAGAATTTGACGGAGTGGATTGGAATGGAGTGGATTGGAGTGGAGGGGAGTGGAGTGGAATTCAATGGAGTGGAATGGAGTGGAGTGGAATGGAGTGGAATGGAATGGAATGGAGTGGAGTGGAATGGAGTGGACTGGAATGGAGTGGAATGAAATGGAATGGAATGGAATGGAATGGAATCAAATGGAGTGGAGTGCAATGGAGATGAGTGGAGAGGAATGGAGTGGAGTGGAATAAAACGGAATGGAATGGAGAGGAGTGGAGTGGAATGGAGTAGTATGAAGTGGAGGAGAGTGATGTGGAGAGGAGCGGAATGGAATGGAATTGAATAGAGTGGAATGGAATGGAGGGGACTGGATTGAAATGGAATGGAATGCAATAGAAAAGAATGGAATGGATTTGGGTGGAGTGGAGTGGAGTGGAATGGAATGGATTGGAGTGGAATGTAGTGGAGTGGAGTGGATTGGAACGGAGTGGAGTGGAGAGGAGTGGAATGGAATGGAGAGGAACAGAATGGGTTGCCATTTAGTGAAATAGAATGGAGTGGAGTGGAGGGGAAAATAGTGTAATTGAATGGACTGGAATGGAATGGAGTGGATTGAAGTGGAGTGGGATGGAGTGGAATTCAATGGAATGGAATAGACTGGACAGGAATGGAGTGGAATGGAGTGGAATGGAACGGAATGGGATGGAGTGGAATGGAGTCGAATGGAATGGAGTGGAATGAAATGGAATGGAATGAAATGCAATGGAGTGAAGTGGAATGGACAGGAGTGGAGAGGAATGAAAGTGGAGTGGAGAGGAATGAAAGGAGTGGAGAGGAGTGGAATGGAGTGGAATGAAACGGAATGGAATGGAGAGGAATGGAGTGAAATGGAGTACAATGGAATGGGGGGAGGAAGTGGAGTGGAGTGAAATGGAATGGAATGGAATGGAATGGATTGGAATGGAGGGGAGTGGAGTGAAATGGAGTGGAATGGAATAGAATGGAATGAAGTGGAGTGCAGTGGAGTGTAATGGAGTGGAATGCAATGCAATGGAATGTCGTGAATTGGAGTGGAATGGAGAGGAATGGAATGGAGTGCTCTTGAATGGAATGGAAGGGAATTTAGTGGAATGGAATGGAGTGCAGTGGAGTGGAATGGAGTAGGGTGTAGTGGAATGGAGTGGAATGGAGTGGAATCGAAAGAAATGGAATGGAATGTAGTGGAGTGAAGTGGAAAGGAGTGCAGAGTAGTGGAATACAGTCGAATGTAATGGAGTGGAGTGGAGTGGTGTGGAACGCAATGGAATGGAGTGGCCTGGAATGGAATGGAATGGAGTCGAGTGGAATGGAATGCATTGGATAGCACAGGAATGGAATAGAATGGAGTGGAGTGGAGATGAGTGGAGTGCATTGGAATGTAGTGGAGTGGAGTGGAAAGCAATGGAATGGAGTGGAGTAGAAAGGAATGAAATGTAGTGGAATGGAGTGGAATGGAATGGAGTGGAATGGAATGCAGGGGATTGGAGTGGAAAGGAGTGGAATGGAATGAAGTGGAATGGAATGGAGTGGAATGCAATGGAGTGGAGTAGAGTGGAAAGGAGTGGAATGGAATGCAATGAATTGGAGTGGAATGGAATGAATTGGAGTGGAATGGAGTGGAGTGGAGTGGAGTGGTGTGGAACGCAATGGAATGGAGTGGCCTGGAATGGAATGGAATGGAGTCGAGTGGAATGGAATGCATTGGATAGCACAGGAATGGAATAGAATGGAGTGGAGTGGAGATGAGTGGAGTGCATTGGAATGTAGTGGAGTGGAGTGGAAAGCAATGGAATGGAGTGGAGTAGAAAGGAATGAAATGTAGTGGAATGGAGTGGAATGGAATGGAGTGGAATGGAATGCAGGGGATTGGAGTGGAAAGGAGTGGAATGGAATGAAGTGGAATGGAATGGAGTGGAATGCAATGGAGTGGAGTAGAGTGGAAAGGAGTGGAATGGAATGCAATGAATTGGAGTGGAATGGAATGAATTGGAGTGGAATGGAGTGGAATGGCGTGGAATGGAGTGGAGTGGAATGGAATAGAATAGAGTGGAGTGGAGTGGAATGTAATGGAGTGGAATGGCGTGGAATGGAGTGGAGAGGCTTGGAGTGGAGTGGAATGGAGTGGAGTGGAGTGGGGTGGAGTGGAAAAGAACGGAGTGAAATGGAATGGAATAGAATGGAATGGAATGGAATGGAATGGAGTGGAATGGAATGCAAGCTGAGATTGTGCCAATGCACATCAGGCTGAGTGACAGAGTGAGATACTCTCGAAAGAAAGCAATGGAATGGAATGCAGTGTAATGGAAAAGAATGGAATTTAGTGGATTGGAGTGGAGTGGAGTGGAGTGAAGTGGACTGGAGAGGAATGGAGAGGAATGCAACGGCATGAAGAGGAGTGGAGTGGGGTGGAGTGGAGTGCAGAAGAATGGAGTGGAATGGAATGGGATGCGGTGAAATGGAGTGGAGTGGTGTGCAGTGGAATGGCATGAAGTGGAATGGAGTGGAATGGAATGGGATGTAAGGGAACGTCGTGTTGTGGATTGGAGTGGAACTGAAAGTAAGAGAACATAACGGAGCGAAGCGGAATGGAATGGAACGGAATAGAATGGAATGGAATGGAACGCAACCAGAGTTGAGATTGTGCAAGTGCGCTCCAGGCTGGGTGACAGAGTGAGATACTCTTGAAAGAAAAGAATGTAATGGAATGCAGTGGAATGGTATGGACTGGAATGGAGTGGAGTGGGGTGAAATGGATTGAAGTGGATTGTAGTGGAGTGAAGTGGAGTGGAGTGGAATGGAGAGGAATAGAATGGGATGGAATGGAATGGAATGAAGTGGAGTGGAGTTGGGTGAAGTGGAGTGCAGTGGAATGTAGACGAATGGAATGGGAGGGAGTGGAATCGAGTGCAGTGGAGTGCAGTGGAGTGGATAGGAGTCGAATGGAGTGGAAAGGAATCAGTTGTAATGGAATGTAGTTGAGTGGAAAAGAGTGGAGTGGAACGGTGTGGAATGGAATGGAATTGAATGGAAAGGAATGTAATGGAATGGAACGGAATGGAATGGAACGGAATGGAATGGAGTGGAATGGAATGGAATGGAACGGAATGGAGTGGAACGGAATGGAATGGAATGGAATGTAGAGGAACGGAATGGAATGGAATGGAATGGAATTTAATGGAAAGCTAAGGAATGCAATGGAATAGAATGCAATGCAGTGAAAAGTTGACATATAATGTGAGCTGAAATTGTGCCACTGTTCTCCAGCCTGAGGGACGCAGTGATATCCTGTCAAAAGAAAGTAATAGAACACATTGGAGTGAAATGGAATGTAATGGGTTGCAGTGGCGTGGAGTGAAGTGGAGTGGAGTGGAATAGAGTTGAATGGAACGGGATGGAGTGGAATAAAATGGAGTGGAGTGGAGTGCAATAGAATGGAATGGAATGGGTTGGAATGGAATGCAATGGAATGGTGAAAAGAAATGTGAGCTGAGATTGTGACAATGCACTCCAGCATTTGTCACAGAGTGATATCCTTTCGAAAAAAAGGAATGGAATGGAATGGAATGGAGAGGAATGGAGTTGAGTGCAGTGGAGTGGAGTGGAATGGAATGGAATGGAATGCATTGAAAGGGAAAGGATTGGAGTGGAATGGAGTGGAAAGGATTGGAATGGAGTGGAGTGGAGTGGTGTCGAGTGGAATTGAGAGGACTGAAGTGGATTGGAGTGGAATGAAATGGAGTGAAGTGGTGAGGAGTGGAAAGGAAGGGAATGGAATGGAGTGGATTGGAATGGAATGGAGTGGAGTGGAGTGAAATGGACAGGGGCGGAATGGAATGGAATGGAATGGAATTAAGAAATGTGAGCTGAGATTGCACCACTGAACTTCAGTCTTTCTGACAGAGTGAGGTCCTGTGGAAAGAAATGAACGGAATGGAACGCAGTGGAATGCAATGAAATGGAGTGGATTGGAGTGGTGTGGAGTGGAATGGAGAGTAGTGGAATGGATTGGAGTGGAATGAGGTGAAATGCAATGGAGTATTGTGGAATAGAGTGGAGTGGAAAGGAGCGGCATGGAATGAGATGAAAGGGAATGGTATGTCATGGAATGGAGTGGACTTAAGTGGAGTGGAGTGGACGGTAATGGAGTGGAGTGGAGTGGAATGGAATGGAATGGAACAGTATGGAATGGAGAGGAGTGGAATGGAGGGGGGTGGAGTGGAACGGAATGGAGTGGAAAGGAATGGAGTGTAGTTGAGTGGAGTCAAGGGGAGTAGAGTGGAGTGGAATGGAGTGGAATAGAATGGAGCGGATTGAAGTGGAATGCAATGTAATGGAGTAGACAGGAATGCAGAGGAATGGAGTGGAATGGAGTGGAATGGAGTGGAGTGGAATGGAGTGGAATCGAATGGATTGGAATGGAATGGAGTGGAATGGGGTGGAGTGTAATGGAGTGGAATCGAATGGACTGGAATGGAATGGAATGGAATGGAATGGAGTCGACTGGAATGGAATGAAGTGGAAAGCACAGGAATGGAATGAAATGGAGTCGAGTGGAGAGGAGTGGAGTGGAGAGGAGTGGAGTGGATTGGAATGGAGTGGAGTGGAGTGGAATGGAGTGGAATGGAATGGAATGAAGTGGAATGCAATGGAATGGAACAGAGTGGAGTGGAATGGAGTGGAATGGAATGGAATGAAGTGGAATGCAATGGAATGGAACAGAGTGGAGTGGAGTTCAGTGGAAGGGAGAAGAGTCGAATGGAGTGGAATGGAATAGAATGGAATGGAGTGGAGTGGAATGGAATGGAATGGAGTGAAGGGGAGTGGAGTGGAAAGTAGTGGAATGGAGTGGAGTGGAGTGGAATGGAATGGAATGGAATCAGGTGGAACAGGTTGGAATAGAATGGAAGGGAATGGAGTGGAAAGAAAGGGGTGTAATGGATTGGAGTGTAATGGACTGGAATGCAGTGGAGTAGAGTGGAGTGGAATGGGTTAGAATGGATTGGAATGGATTAGGATGGAGGGGAATTGAATTGAAAGGAATGCAGTAGAATGCAACGGAATGGAATGGAGTGGAGTGGAGTGGAATGGAGGGGAGTGGAGTGGAATGGAGTGCTGTGGAGTGGAATGGAGTGGAATGGAATGGAATGGAAAGGAATGGAGTGGAGTGGAGTGTAATGGAGTTGAGTGGAGTGGAGTGGAATGGGGTTGAGTGGAGTGGAATGGACTGGAATGGAATGGAATGGAATGGAAAAGAATGGAGTGGAGTGGAGAGGAACAGAGTGGAATGGAATGGAATGGAGTGGAATTGAGTGGAGTTGAATGGAGTCTAGTGGAGTGGAATGGAGTGGAGTGGAATGGAATGGAATGGAATGGAATGGAATAGAATGGAATGGAATGGAAAGGAATGGAATGGAAGGGAGTGGCATGGAGTTGAGTAGAGTAGAGAGGAATGGAATGGAGTGGAAAGGACTGGAGTGGATTGGAGTGAAGTGGAGTGAAGTGGTGTGGGTTGGAGTGGATTGGATTGTAGAGGAGTGGGGTGGAGTGAACTGGAGTGGAGTGGAATGGAATGGAATGGAGTGGAATGGAGTGGAATGCAGTGGAGTAGAGTGGAGTGGAGTGGAATGAAGTGGAATGGAATGAGTGGAGTGGAATGGAATGGAATGGAGTGGAATGCAGTGGAGTGGATTGGAGTGGAGTAGAGTGGAATGGAGTGGAGTGGAATGAAGTGGAGTGTAATGTTGTTGAATGGAAAGGAGTGGAACTGAATAGAATGGAAAGGAGTGGAACTGAATAGAATGGAGAGGAGTGGAATGGAATGGAATGGCGTGGGGTTTAGTGGAGTGGAGTAGAGTTGAGTGGAGAGGAATGGAGAGGAATGGAGTGGAAAAGACGGAAATGGAGTGGAATGGAATGGAATGGAGTGGAATGGAATGGAATCCAATGGATTGTAGTGGGGTGGAATAGAGTGGAGTGAAGTGGAATAGAGTATAACGGAATGGAAGGTAATGGAATGCAGTGGATTGGAGTGGAGTGGAGCAGAGCGGAACGGAATGGAACGGAATGGAAGACAATGGATTGGAATGTGAGCTGAGTTTTTGCCACTGCGCTCCAGGCTGTGTGACAGAGTGAGATACTTTCGAAAGACTGGAATGCCATGAAGGCAGTGGAAAGGAATGGATTGAAATGAAGTGGAATGGAGTAGATTGGAATGGAGTCAAGTGGAGTAGAGTGTAATGGAGAGGAATGGAATGGGATGGAATGGAATGGAATGAAGTGGAGTGGAATGGGGTTGAATGGAGTGCAGTGGAATGGAGCGGAACAGAATTGGATGGAGTGGAATGGAGTGGAGTGGAGTGGAGTACAGTTGAGTGGAGAGGAGTGAAATGGACTGGAATGGAATAGGGTGTAATGGAATGTAGTGGAGTGGAATGGTGCGGAATGGAATGGAATTGAATTGAATGGAATGGAATGGAATGGAGAGGAATGCAATGGAATGCCACAGAATGCAGTGTAATAGAATGCAATACAATGGATTGACGTATAATGTGAGCTCATATTGTGCCACTGCACTCCAGCCTGGGTGACACAGTAAAATTCTCTCGAAAGAAAGGAAAGGAATGCAATGGAGTGAAATGCAATGGAATGGAATGGAATGGCGTGGAGTGGAGTGGAATTGATCATAGTGGAATGGAGTTGAATGGAAAGGGATGGAGCGGAATGGAACGGAGTGTATTGGAGTGGAGTGAAATAGAATGGAATGGAGTGGGATGGAATGGAATGCGATGGAGTGGAATGCAATGGAATGGGGAAAAGAAATGTGAGCTAAGATTGTGCCACTGCACTGCAGCCTTTACGACAGAGTGAGATCCTGTGGAAAGAAAGGAATGGAATAGAATGGAGTGGAATGGAACAAAATGGAGTGGAGTGGAGTGAAATAGAATGGAGTGGAATGGAATGGAGTGGAGTGGAAAGGAATGGAGTGGAATGGATTATAGTGGAGTGGAATGGAGTGGAATAGAATGGAGTGGAATGGAATGGACTGGAGTGGAATAGAGTGGAGTGGAATGGAGAGAATTGGAGTGGAGTGTAATGGAATGGAGTGGAATGGAATATATTGGAATGGAATGGATTGGAATGGAATGGAATGGAATGAAGAAATGTGTGCTGATATTCTGCCACTGCACACCGGACTGGGTGTCAGAGTAAGTTCCTGTCAAAGAAAGGAATGGAATGGAATGAGATGGAATGGATTGAATGGAGAGGAGTGGAGTGTGGTGGAGTGTGAATGAGTGGAATGGAATGGGATGGAATGGAAAGGTGTGGAGTGGACTGAATGGAGTGGAGTGGAATGGATTGGACTGGAGTAGAGTGGATTGGAGTGGTGTGGAATGGAATGGAATGAAGTGGTGTGGAATGGAATGGAATGGAATGGAAAGGAATGGAGTGGAATGGAGTGGAATGGAATGGAATGGAATGGAATGGAATGGAATGGAATGGAATGGAATGGTGAAATGATATGTGAGCTGAGATTGTGCCACTGCACTCCTGGCTGGTTGACCAAGTGAGATACTCTCAAAAGAAAGAAATGGAGTGGAATGCAGTTGAATAGAATGGAATGGAATCGAATGGAATGGAGTGGACTGGAGTGGAGTGAAGTGGACTGGAGTGGAATGGACTGGAACGGAATGGGTTGTATTGCAATGGAATGAAGTGGAATGGAGTGGGTTGGAGTGAAGTTCAGTGGAATGGACAGGAATGGAGTGGGATGGAGTGAAATGCAGTGGAGTGGAGTGGAGAGGATTAGAATGGATTGTAATGGAGTGGAATGGAATCGGATGTAATGGGATGTAATGGAATGTAGTGGAGGGGAGTGGAGTGGAGTGGGACGGAGTGGAATGCAACGGAACGGAACAGAACAGGACTGAACGCAACAGAACGTGACGGAACGGAACAGAACAGAACGGAATGGAGAAATGTGCACTGAGATTGTGCCACTGCGCTACAGCCTGTGTGACAGAGGGATATCCTGTCGAAAGAAAGGAGTGGAATGGAATAGAATGGAATTAAATGGAATGGAATGGACTGGAGTGCAGTGGAATGATATTGAGTGGCATGGAATGGAATGGAATGGAATGCAATGGAGCGGATTGTAGCAGTGCAGAAAGGAATGCAATGGAATGGAAAGAAATGGAATGGAATGTTACCTGAATTTGTGCCACTGCCCTCCAGGCTGGGTGACAGAGTGAGATACTCTCAAAAGAAAGGAATGGAAGGGAATGCAGTGGAATGGAGTGGACTGGAGTGGAGTTTAGTGGAGTGAAGTGGAATGTAATGGAAAGGAGTGGAATGGAATGCAGTGGAGTTTAGGGGAATGGAGTGGGCTGGAGTGGAATGCAGTGGAGTAGAGCGGAATTGAATGGAATGGAATGGAGTGGAGTGGAATGGAGTGGAGTAGAGTGGAGTGGAATGGAGTGGAATGGGTTGAAGTGTAGTGGAGTGGAGTGGAGTGGAATGGAATGAAATGGAATGGACTGGAGTGGAATGGAGTGGAGTGGATTGGAGTGGAATGGAATGGAATGGCAAGGAATGGAATGGAACGGAGTTGAGTGGAATGGAGTGGAATTGAGTGGAATGAAGTGGAATGGAATGGAATGGAATGGAATGGAATGGAATGGAGTAGAGTGGAGTGGAGAGCAGTGGAGTGGAATGGAATGTAATGGAATGGAATGGAATGGAATTGAAAGGAAGCTGAGTTTGTGCCTCTGCATTCCAGGCTGGGTGACAGAGAGAGATACCCTAGAAAGAAAGGAATGCAATGGAATGCAGTGGAATGGAATGGAAAGGAATGGAGTGGACTGGACTGGGGAGGAGTGGACTGAAGTGGAGTGGAGTGGAATGGAGACGAATGGAATGGGATGGAATGGAATGGTATGAAGTGGAATAGAGAAGAGTGGTGTGGAAAGAGGTGGAATGGAGCAGAATGGAATGGAATGGAGTGAAATGAAGTGGAGTGGAGTACAAGGGAGTGGAGAGGAGTGGAATGGATTGGAATGGAGCCGGATATAATGGAATGCAGGTGAGTGGAGTGGAACGGAATGGAATGAAACAGAGTGGAGCAGAGCGAAGTGGAGTGGAGTGGAATGGAACGGAACAGAAGGGAGCGGGAGCTGAGTTTGTGCCCCTGCACTCCAGGATGAGAGACAGAGTGAGATACACTCGAAAGAAAGAAATGGAGTGGAATGCAGTGGAATACAATGCAATGGAATGCATTGGAGTGGAGTGGAATGGAATGAAGGGGAGTGCAGTTGAACGGAGAGGAATGGAATGGGACAGAATGGAATGAATTGACGTGGAGTGTAGTGGGGTGGAGTGGAGTGCACTGGAATGGGATGGAGTGGAATGGAGTGGAGTTAAATAGAATGGAAGGGAATGGGATGGAATGGAATGCAATGGAATGATGAAAAGAAATGTGAGCTGAGTTAGTGTCACTGTACTCCAGCCTTTGTGACAGTGAGATTCTGTGTAGATAAAGGAATGGAATGGCATGGAATGGAATGGAATGGAATGGAATGGAATGGAATGGGGTGGAGTGGGGTGGAGTGGAATGTAGTGGGATGGAGTGGAATGGAGTGGGGTGGAGTGGAATGGTGTGGGGTGGAGTGGAATGGAGTGGAGTGGAGTGGAGTGGAATGGAGTGGAGTGGAGTGGAGGGGAGTGGAGTGGAGTGGAGTGGAATGTAAGGGAATGGAATGGAGTGGAGTGGAGTGGAGTATATTGGAATGGAATGGACTGGAATGGAATGGAATGGAACGAAGAAAAGTGTGCTGGGATTGTGGTAATGCACTACAGCCTGTGTGACAGAGGCAGATACATTCGAAAGAGAGTAGCAGAATGGAAGGGATTGGAATGTAATGGAATGGAATGGATTGGAGTGCAGTGGAGTGGTATTGAGTGGAGTGGAGTGGAGTGCAGTGGAATGGAATGGAATGGAATGGAATGGAATGGAAAGGTGGAGTGAAATGTGAGCTGAACTGTGCCTATGAGCACCACCCTGGGTGACAGAGTGAGATCCTGTCAAAAGAAAGGAATAGAATGGAATGGAGTGGAATGGAATGGAATGGAGTAGAGTGGAGTGGAGTGGAGTAGAGTGGAGTGGAGTGGAGTGGAAAGGACTGGAAAGGAATGGAATGGAATGAAAGAAGTGGAGTGGACTGCAATGTAATGGAGTGGAGTGGAGAGGAGTGAAGTAGAGTGGAGAGGAGAGGAATGGAGTGGAATGGAATCGGATGTTATGGAATTTAGTGGAGTGGAGTGGAATGGAATGGAACAAAACAGAATTGAATGGAAAGGAATGGAGAAAAGTGTGCTGAGATAGTCCCACTGCGCTACAGCCTGTGTGACAGAGGGAGATACTGTTGACAGAAAGGAGTGGAATGGAAGTGATTGGAATGGAATGGAATGTATTGGAGTGGAGCAGAGCAGAATTGAGGGGAGAGGAGTAAATTGCAGTGGAATGAAATGGAAAGGAATCTAATGGAATGGAAAGGAATGGTATGTTGAAATGAAATGTGAGCTGAGATTGTGCCACTGCGCAACACCCTGGGTGACAGAGTGATATCCTGTCAAAAGAAAGGAATGGAATGGAAAGGAAAGTATGTTGAAATTAAATGTGAGCTGAGATTGTGCCACTGCACAACACCCTGGGTGACAGAGTGATATCCTGTCAAAAGAAAGGAATGGAATGGAAAGGAGTGGAATGGAATGGAATGGAGTTGAGTGGAGTGGAGTGGAGTGAAGTGGAAAGGAGTGGAATGGAATGGATTGGAATGGAAAGCAGTGGGGTGGACTGGAATGGATTGGAGTCGAGTGGAGTGGAATGGTTTGGAGTGGAGTGGAGTGGATTGGATTGGAGTGCAGTGGAGTGGAATAGAGTGGAATAGAATGGAATGGAATGATGAAATAAAATGTGAGCAGTGATTGTGCCGCTGAGTTCCAGGCTGAGTGACAGAGTGAGATACTATTGAAAGAAAGGAATAGAATGGAAAGCAGTGGAATAGAATAGAATAGAATGGAATGGAATGGTGTGGACTGGAGAGGAGTGGAGTGGAGTGAAGTGGAGTGGAGTGGAATGGAGAGGAATGGAAGGGGATGGAATGGAATGGAATGAAGTGGAGTGGAGTGGGATGAAGAGGGGTCCAGTGGAATGGAGCAGAATGGAATGGGTTGGAGTGGAATGGACTGGAGTGAAATGCAGTGGAGTGGAGAGGAGTGGAATGGAATGGAATTGAATGGAATGGAATCGGATGTAAAAGAATGTTGTGGAATGGAGTCGAGTGGAATGGAATGGAATGGAATCGGATGTAACATAATGTTGTGAAATGGAGTCTAGTGGAATGGAATGCAACGGAGAGGAGTGGAGTAAGAGCAAAACGGAATGGAGTGGAATGCAGCAGAACGGAGTGGTATGGAACGGAATGGAACAAATGAAATTGGAGCTGAGATTGGGCTACTGCATTCCAGGCTGGGTATCAGAGTGAGATACTATCGAAAGAAAGGAATGAATGGAATGCACTGAAATGGAATGGAGTGGAGTGGAGTAGACTGGAGCGGAGTGAAGTGGAGTGGAGTGGAATGGTGAGGAACGGAAAGAGATGGAATGGAATTGAATGAAGTGGAGTGGAGTGGGGTGGAGTAGAGTGCAGAGTAATGAAGAGGAATGGAACGGGATGGTGTAGAATGGACTGAAGTGGATTGCAGTGGAGTGCAGAGGAGAGGAATGGAGTGGAGTGGAACCGGATGTAATGGAATGTAGTGGAGTGGAGTGGAGTGAAGTGGAACAGACTGGAATGGAATAGAATTGAATGGAATTCAATGGAATGGAATGGAATGCAATGGAATGCAATAGAAAAGAATGTAATCCAATGCAAAGATGACATGCAATGTGAGCTGAGATTGTGCCACTGCACTCCAGCCTAGGTAACATAGTGATACCCTGTCGAAAGAAAGGAAGGGAATGCAATGGATTGAAATGAAATGGAATGGAATGGAATGGAGTGGAGTGAAGTAGACTGGAGTGGAGTGGAGTAGAGTGGAGTGGAATGGAGTCGAATGGAAAGGGATGGAGTGGAATGGAAAGGAATGGAGTGGAGTGGAGTGAAATAGAATGGAATGGAAAGGTGTGGAATTGAATGCAATGGAATGGTGAAAAGAAATCTGAGGTGTGTTTGTGCTACAGCATTCCAGACTTCGTGACAGAGTGAGATCCTGTGGAAAGAAAGGAATGGAATGGAACGGAGTGGAATGGAATGCAATGGAATAGAGGCGAGTGGAGTGGAGTGGAATGGAGTGGAGTGGAACTGAATGGAGTGGAATGGTGTGCAGTGGAGTGGATTAGAGTAGAATTGTGTGGAATGGAATGGAGTGCAATGGAATGCACTGGAGTGGAATAGAGTGAATTGGAATGGAATGGAGGGGAATGGAGTGGATTGGAATGGAAAGGATTGGAATGGAATGGAATGGAATAGAATGGAATGGAATGAAATGAAGAAATGTGTGCTGAGATTGTGACACTGCCCTACAGCCTGTGTGACAGACCAAGATCCTGTCATAAGAAAGAAGTGGAATGGAATGGAAAGGAATACAATGGAACAGAAAGGATTGGACTTTAGCAGAGTGGAATTGAGTGGAATGGAATGGAATGGAGCAAATTGGAGCGGAACAGAAGGGAATGGGGAATGGAATGGAATGGAATGGAATGAAGTGGACTGGAGTGGCGTTTAGAGGAGTGAAGTGGAGTGAAGTGTAATGGAGAGAAACGGAATGGGAAGGAATGGAATGTAATGAACTGGAGTGGAGTAGGTTGTAGTGGAGTGGAGTGGAATGGAGAGGAGTGGAATGGAGTGGAGTGGATTGTAGTGGAGAGGAGAGGAGTGGAATGGAGTGGAATGCAATTGGATGTAATGGAATGTAGAGGAGGGGAGTGGAGTGCAGTGGAACAGAGTGGAATGGAATGGAATTGAATGGCAGGGAATGGAAAGGAACAGAATGGAATGGAATTCAATGGAATGCAATGGAATAGAATGCAATGCAATGGAAAGTTGACATTGAATGTGAGCTGAGATTGTGCCACTGCACACTAGACTGGGTGACACAGTGATATCCTGTCGAAAGAAATGAATGGATTGCAATGAAATTATATGGAATGGAAGGCAATGGGAAGGAGTGGCGTGGTGTCGAGGGCAGTGAAATAACATGGAATGGAATGTGATGGGATGGAATGGAATATAATGGAATGGAGAAAAGAAATGTGAGCTGAGATTGTGCCACTGCAATCCAGCTTTTGTTACAGAGTGAGATCCTGTGGAAAAAAAGCAATGGAATGGAATGAAGTGGAATGGAATGGGGTTGAGTGTAGTGGAGTGGAGTGGAATGGAGTGGAAAGGAATTGAGTGGAATGGAATGGAGAGGAGTATAATGAGGTGGAGTGAAGTGGAATGGAGTGGAGTGGAGTGGAGTTGAAAGGACTGGAGTGGAATGGAATAAAATAGAACGGATTGGAATGAAGAAATTTGTGCTGAGATTTTGCCACTGCTCTATAGCCTGAGTCACAGAGGGAGATCCGGTCGAAAGAAAGGTGTGGAATGGAAGGGATTGGAATGGAATGGAATAGAATTTATTGGAGTGGAGGGGAGGGGAATTGAGTGGAGAGGAATGAAGTGGAATGGAATGGAAAGAAACGGAAAGGTGAAATGAAATGTGAGCTGAGATTGTGCCACTCAACAACAGCCTGGGTGACAGAGTGTGATCCTGTCAAAAGAAAGTAATGGAATGGAATGGAGTGGAATGCAACGGAATGGAGTGGAGGGTACTGTAGTGGAGTGGAAAGGAGTGGAATGGAATGGGGTGGAATGGAAAGGAGTGGAGTGAACTGGAGTGGAATGGAGTGGAGTGGAGTGGAATGGGATGGAATAGAACGGAAAGAAGGGGAGTGGATGGGGGCAGAGTGAGTGCAGTTGAATGAAGGGCAATAGAATGGGATAGAGTGGAATGGAGTGGAGTGGATTGCAGTGGAGTCGCGAGGAGTGGAATGGAGTGGAATAGAAAGGATGTAACGGGATGTAGTGGAGTGGAGTGGAACGGAATGGAATGGAATGGAATAGAATTGAATGGAATGGAATGGAATAGAATGGAATGCAATGGAATGAAAAGAATGCAATGGAATAGAATGCAATGGAATGTATAGTTGACATGTAATCTGAGCTGAGATTGTGACACTGCACTCCAGGAAAGGTGACGCAGTGATAACCTGTAGTAAGAAATGACTGGAAAGCAATAGAGTGAAATGGAATGGAATGAAATGGAATGTACTGGAATGGAGTATAGTGCAGCGGAGTGGAGTGGAGTGGATTGGAGTGCAAAGGAATAGAGTGGAGTGGAATTGAGTGGAGTGTGCTGGAGTGGAGTGGAGTGCAGTGCAATGGATTGGAGTGGAATGGAATGGAGTGGAATGGAAAGGAATGTAATGGAGTGAATGGAGTGGAATGGAATGGAGTGGAATGGAAGGGAATGGAGCGGAGTGAATGTAATGGAATGTAATGGAGTGGGGTGAAGTGGAGTGCAGTGGAGTGTAGTTGACTGGAGTGGAGAAGAATGGAAGGAAATGGAGTGGAAAGAAATGGAAAGGAGTGGAATGGAATGGAATGGAATGGAAAGGAATGAAATGGTGGGTAGTGGAGTGGAATGGAGTGGAGAGTAGAATGGAGTTGAACGGAGTGGAATGGAATGGAATGCAATGGAATTGAGCGTAGTGGACTGGAAAGCAGTGGACTGGAGTGGAATGGAATGGACTGGAGTGGAGTGGAGCGGAGTGGAGTGGAGTGGAATTGACAGGAATGCAGTGGAGTGGAATGGCGTGGAGCAGAATGAACTGGAGTGGAATGGAGTGGAGTGGAATGGAGTGGCATGGAATGGAGTGGAATGGAATGGAAACGAGTGGATTGGAATGGAATGGAAAGGAATCAAGTGGCGTGGAGTGTATTGGAGTGGCGTGGAGAGGAATGGCATGTAATGGAATAGAGTGGAATGGAATGGAGTGGATTGGAAAGGAGTGGAGTAGGGTGAAGTGGAGTGGAGAGGAATGGAGTGGAGTGGAATGGAGTGAAATGGAGTGGAATGGAGTGGAGTGGAATGGAGTGAAATGGAGTGGAATGGAGTGGAGTGGAATGGAGTGAAATGGAGTGGAATGGAGTGGAGTGGAATAGAGAGAAATGGAGTGGAATGGAATGGAGTGCAATGGATTGGAGTGGAGTGCAGGGAAATGGAATGGAGTGGATTGGAATGGAATGGAATGATCTGGAGTGGAATGGAGTGGAGAGGGGTAGAGTGGAGGGGAGTGGAATGGAGTGGAGTGGAATTGAGTGAAGTGAAATTGAGTGGAATGGAATGGAGTGGAGTGGAATGGAATGGAGTGGAATGCAGTGGGTTGGAGTGAGTTGGAGTGGAGTGTAGTTAGTGGAGTGAAGTGGAGTGGAAAGGAGGGGAATGGAATGAAATGGAATGGAATGGAATGAAATGGAATGGAGGGGAGTGGAGTGGAATGGAGTGTAGTAGAATGGAATGGAGAGGACTGGAGAGGAATGGAATGGAATGCAATGGAATGAAGTGGAGTGGAACGGAGTGGAGTGGAATGGAGTGGAGTGGAGTGGAATGGAATGCAGTGGAGTGGAGTGGAGTGGAATGGGATGGAATGCAGTGGAGTGGAATGGCGTGGAGTGGAATGAAGTGGAGTGGAATGGAGTGGAATGGAATGGACTGGCATGGAATAGAGGGGAATTGAATGCAATGGAGTGGATTGGAAAGGAATGGAAAGGAGGGGAGTGGAGTGGAGTAGACTGGTGTGGAGTGGAGTGGAATGGAGCTGAATGTACTTCAATGGAGTACAATGGAATGGAATGGAGTGGAATGGAATGGAATGATATGGGGTGGATTGGAGTGGAATATAGTGGAGTGGAGTGGAATGGAATGGAAGAGAATGGAATGGAGTAGAGTGTAATGGAATGGAGTGGAGTGAAGTGGAGTGGAATGGAATGGCATGGATTAGAGTGGAATGGAGTGGAGTGGATTAGAATGGAATGGAATGGAATGGATTGGAGTAAAATGGAATGGAATGGAATGGAATGGAGGGGAGTGGAGGGGGGTGGAGTGGAAAGGAATTGAGTGAAGTGGAATGGAGTTGAAGGGAATGTCGTGGTGTGGGATGGAGAGGAAGTGAATGGAGTGAAGCGGAGTGGAATGGAGTGGAAGGTAACGGAGAGGAATGGAGTCGAATGGTTTGGAATGGAGTGGAGTGGATTGGAGTGGAATGGTGTCGAATGGACTGGAATGGAGTGGAGTGGAATGGAATGGAGTGGAATGGAATTGAATCGAATGGAATGGAGTGGAGTGGAGTGGAATGGAGTAGAGTGGAGTGGAATGGAATGGAGTGGAGTGTAGTGGAGTGGAATGGGGACGAATGGAATGGGACGGAGTGGAATGCAACGGAGTTGAGTGGAGTATCGTGGAGTGAAATAGAATGGAAAGGAATGGGATGGAATGGAATGCAATGGAATGCTGAAAGGAAATGTGAGCTTTTATTGTTCCACTGCACTCCAGCCTTTGTGTCGGAATGAAATCCTGTGGAAACAAAGGAAAGGAATGGAATGGAATGGAACGGAATGGAATGGAAAGGAATGGAATGGAATACAATGGAGTGTAGTGGTATGGAGAGGAGTGTAGTGTAGCGGAGTATAATGGATTAGAGTGTAATGGAGTGGAGTGTCGTGTAGTAGAGTGGAATGGAGTGGAATGGAATGGAGTGGAAAGGAATGGAGTGGAGTGGAATGGAACGGAGTGGATTGGAGTGGAATGGAATCGAATGGAATGAAATGGAATGGAATGGAATGAAGAAATATGGGCAGTGATTTTGCCACTGCGCTGGAGCCTGTGTGACAGGGGGGATCCTGTCGATAAAACAGAGTGGAATGGAAGGGATTGGAATGGAATGGAATGGAATGTATTGGAGTGGAATTGAGTGGAGTGGAATGCAGTGGAATGGAATGGAATGGAATGGAATGGAATGGTGAAATGAAATGTGAGCTGAGATTGTGCCACTACACTCCAGGCTGGGTGACAGAGTGAGATACTCTCGAAAGAAAGAAATAGAATAGAAAGAATTGGAATGGAGTGGATTGCAGTGGACTGAAGTAGACTGGAGTGGAATGGAGTGGACTGAAGTAGACTGGAGTGGAATGGAGAGGAATGGAATGGAATCAGACGTAAAGGATTGGAATGATGAGGAGTGGAGTGGGGAGGAGTGGAGTGCAGTGGAACGGAGCGGAATGTAATGGGATGGAGTGGAGTGGAGTGCAGTGGAGTGGAGTGGAGTGCAGTGCAGTGGAGCAGAGAGGAGTGGAATGGAGTGGAATGGAATTGGATTTAAAGGAATGTACTGGAGCAGAGTGGAGTGGAGTGGAAAGGAGTGGAATGGAATGGAATTGAATGCAATGGAAATGAAAGGAATGGAATGGAATGCAATGGAATTCAATGCAATAGAATGCTGTTCAATAGAAAGTTGACATGTAATGTGAGCTGAGATTGTCCCTAAGCACTCCAGCCTGTTTGACAGTGATATCATGTCGAAAGAAAGGAATGGAATGCAATGGAGTGAAATGGAATGGAATGGAATAGAGTGGAGTGGAGTAGAATGGAGCGGAATGGAGAGGAATAGAGTGGAATGGAATGGGACGCAGTGGAATGGAATGGAGTGGAGTGGAGTGGAGTGGAATGAAATAGAATGAAATGGAATGGGATGGAATGGAATGCAATGGAATGAAGAACAGAAATGTGAGCTGAGATTGTGTCACTGCACTCCAGCCTTAATGACAGAGTGAGATTCTGAGGAAACAAAGGAATGGATTTGAAAGGAGTGGAATGGAATGGAATGTAGTGCAGTGGAGTGGAGTGGAATGGAGTGGAGTGGAGTGGAATGGAATGGAATGGAATGGAAGGGAATGGAATGGAATGGAGTGGAGTGGAGTGGAATAGAGAGGAGTGCACTGGAATGAGGTGGAGTGTAGTGGAAGGGAAGAGAATGCAATGGAATGTAGTGGAGTGGAATGGAGTGGAAGGGAATAGAATGGAATGGAATTCAGTGGAGTGGAATTGAGTGGATTAGAATGGAGAGGAGTGGAATGAATTGAAGTGGAATGGATTGGCTTGGAATGGAAAGGAATGGAATGGAGTGGAGGGGAGTGGAGGTGAGTGGAGTGGCATGGAATAGAATGGAGTGGCACGGAATGGAATGGAGTCAAATGGAATCCAGTGGATTGGAATGAACTGTTGTGGAGTGGAATGGAGTGGAGTGGAATGGATTGGAATGGAGTGTAGTGGAGTGGAATGGAGTGGAGTGGAGTGGAACGGAGAGGAGTAGAGTGGAATGGAAAGGAATGCAATGGAACGAAGTGGTGTGGATTGGATTGCAGTGAAATGGAGTACAGTGGAATCTAATGGAGTGGAGTGGAGTCGAGTGGAATGGAATGGAATAGAATGGAATGGAATGGCATGGAATGGAGTGGAGTAGAGTGGAGTGGAATGGAAGGGAGTTGAGTGGAATGGAGTGGAAAGGAATGGAGTGGAGTGGATTGGATTGGAATGGACTGGAACGGAGACGAATGGAATGAAGTGGAACGGAATTGACTGCAATGGAATTGAATGGAATGGAATGGAGAGGAGTGGAGTGGAATGGAGTGGAAATGAATGGAATGGAGTGGAATGGAAGGGAATGGAGATAAGTGGATTTGAATTGACTGAAGTGGATTGGAGTGGAGTGGAGTGGAGTGGCATGGAATGCAATGCAGTGGAATGGAATGCAATGGAGTGGAATGGAATGGAATAAAATGGAATGGAGTGGAGTGGAGAGGAATGGAGTGGAGTGGAGTGTAATGGAGGGGAGTAAAGAAGAACAGAATGGAATGGAATGGAAAGGAGGAAAGTGCAATTCTATGGAGTGGAGCGGACATGAATGGAATGGAGTGGAGTTGAGTGATGTGGAGTCGAGCGGAAAGGAATGGAATGGAATGCAGTGGAGTGGAATGGTGTGGAGTGGAGAGGAATGTAATGGAATGTAATGGAGTGGAATGAAATGGAGTGGACTGGAATGCAATGGAATGGAGTGGAGTGGAATGGAGTGGAAGGGAATAGAATGGAATGGAATTCAGTGGAGTGGAATTGAGTGGATTAGAATGGAGAGGAGTGGAATGAATTGAAGTGGAATGGATTGGCTTGGAATGGAAAGGAATGGAATGGAGTGGAGGGGAGTGGAGGTGAGTGGAGTGGCATGGAATAGAATGGAGTGGCACGGAATGGAATGGAGTCAAATGGAATCCAGTGGATTGGAATGAACTGTTGTGGAGTGGAATGGAGTGGAGTGGAATGGATTGGAATGGAGTGTAGTGGAGTGGAATGGAGTGGAGTGGAGTGGAATGGAGAGGAGTAGAGTGGAATGGAAAGGAATGCAATGGAACGAAGTGGTGTGGATTGGATTGCAGTGAAATGGAGTACAGTGGAATCTAATGGAGTGGAGTGGAGTCGAGTGGAATGGAATGGAATAGAATGGAATGGAATGGCATGGAATGGAGTGGAGTAGAGTGGAGTGGAATGGAAGGGAGTTGAGTGGAATGGAGTGGAAAGGAATGGAGTGGAGTGGATTGGATTGGAATGGACTGGAACGGAGACGAATGGAACGAAGTGGAACGGAATTGACTGCAATGGAATTGAATGGAATGGAATGGAGAGGAGTGGAGTGGAATGGAGTGGAAATGAATGGAATGGAGTGGAATGGAAGGGAATGGAGATAAGTGGATTTGAATTGACTGAAGTGGATTGGAGTGGAGTGGAGTGGAGTGGCATGGAATGCAATGCAGTGGAATGGAATGCAATGGAGTGGAATGGAATGGAATAAAATGGAATGGAGTGGAGTGGAGAGGAATGGAGTGGAGTGGAGTGTAATGGAGGGGAGTAAAGAAGAACAGAATGGAATGGAATGGAAAGGAGGAAAGTGCAATTCTATGGAGTGGAGCGGACATGAATGGAATGGAGTGGAGTTGAGTGATGTGGAGTCGAGCGGAAAGGAATGGAATGGAATGCAGTGGAGTGGAATGGTGTGGAGTGGAGAGGAATGTAATGGAATGTAATGGAGTGGAATGAAATGGAGTGGACTGGAATGCAGTGGAATGGAGTGGAGTGGAATGGAGTGGGTTAGAGAGGAGTGGAGTGGAGTGGAATGGAAGGGAACGGAAAGGAATGGAGTGGAATGGAATGGAATGGAGTGGATTGAAATTGAATGGAATGGAATGGAGTGCAGTGGAGTGGAAGGGAGTGGAATAAAATGGAGTAAAGTGCAGTGGAATGGAGTGGAGTGGAGGGGAGTGGAATAAAATGGAGTACAGTGCAGCGGAATGGAGTGGACTGGGGTGGAGTGGATTGGAGTGGAGTAGATTGAAATGGAATGGAAAGGAATGGAGTGGAGTGGAATGGTGTGGAGTGGGGTGGAAAGGAATGGAACAGAATGGAATAGAGAGGAATGGAATGGCATGTAGTGTAGTGGAGTGAAGTGGAAACGAATGGAATTGAATGGAATGGAATGGAGTGGAGTGGAGTGGAGTAGAATGGAGTGGAGTGGAGTGGAATGCAGTGAAGTAGACTGTAGAGTAATGGAGTGTAGTGGAATGGAATGGAATGGAATGGAATGGAAGCTGAGATTGTGCTACTGTGCTCCAGGCTATGTGACAGAGTGAGATACTAATGAAAAAAAGGAATGGAATGGAATAGAATGGAGTGGACTGCATTGGAACGGAGTGGAATGAAGTGGAGTGGCGTGGAATGGAGAGAACTGGAATGGGATGGAACAGAATGGCATGGATTGAAGTGGAGCAGAGTGAGGTGGAGTGGAATACAGTGCAATGGAGATGAATGCAATGGGATGGCGTGAAATGGAGTGGAGTGGAATGCAGTGGAGTGTAGAGTGTAAAGGAGAGGAATGCAATTGGATGTAACGGAATGTAGTGGAGTGGAGTGGAGTGGAGTGGAGTGGAAAGGAATGAAATGGAACAGAGCAGAGCCGGGCGAGCTGAATGGAGTAGAACGGAAAGGAATGGAATGGAATGGAATGGGAGCTGAGATTGTGCCACTGTGCTCCAGGCTGAGAGACAGAGTGAGATACTCTCGAAAGAAAGGAAAATAATGCAATGGAGTAAAATGGAATAGAATGGAGTAGAGTGGATTGGAGTGAAGTGGAATAGAACGGAATGGAATGCAATGGAATGCAGTGGATTGGAGTGAAGTGGACTGGAGTGGAATGGAGAGAAATGGAATGGGATGGAATGGAATGGAATGAACCGGAGTTGATTGAGGTAGAGAGGATTCCAGTGGAATGGAGCGGAATGGAAGAGAACGAGTGGAATGGAGAGGAGAGGACTGCAGCAGAGTGGAGAGGAGTGGAATGGAGTGGAATGGATTCTGACGTAATGGAATGTAGTGGAGTGGAGTAGAGTTGAGTGGAACAGAGGGGAATAGTACAGAATTGAAAGAAATGGAATGGAACGGAGTGGAATGGAATGGAATTGAAAGGAATGGAGTGGAGTGGAGTGGAAGTGAGTAGAATGGAGTGGAGTGGAGTGGAAGGGAGTAGAATGGAATGGAGTGGAGTGGAGTGGAATGGAATGGAATGGAGTGGAGTGGAATGATATGGAGTGGAATGGAATGGAGTGGGATGGAGTGGAATGGAGTGGAATGGGGTGGAATTCAATGGAGAAGACTGGAGTGGAAACGAATTGTACGGAGTGGAGTAAAATTCAATGGAATCGAATGGAGTCGAGTGGAGTGGAGTGGAATGGAGTGGAGTGGACTGGAATGGAGTGGAATGGAGTTGAATGGAAAGAAATGTAATGGCATGGAATGGAGTGGAATGGAGTGGAATGGCGTGAAATACATTGGAGTCTAGTTAAACGTAATGGAATGGATTGGAGAGGGAAAGATTGGAGTGGAGTGGAGTGGAATAGAATGGAGTATAGTGGAATGCAGTGAAAACGAATGGAGTGGAATGGAATGGAAAGGAGTGGAATTCAATGGAACGGAATGGCATGGATTGGAAACGGAGTGGAGTGGAGTAGAATGAATTGGAAAGGAATGCAATGGAGTGGAGTGGAGTGGTTTGGAAAGGAATGGCATGGAATGGAGTGGAGTGGAATGGACGGGAATGGAATGGAGTGGAATGAAGTGGAGTGGAGAGGATTGGAATGGAGTGGAACGGTCTGAAAGGAGTGGAATGGAATGGAATGGAATGGAATGGAGTAGATTGGAATGAAGTGGAAAGGCATGGAATGGAGAAAATTAGAGTAGAATGGAGTGGAGTGGCGTGGAATGGAAGGGAGTGGAGTGGCGTTGACAAGAGTGGATTGGAATGTAGTGGATGGAGTAGAGTGGAAGGGAGTGGAATTATATGGAATGGAATGGATTGGATTGGAGTGAAAGAGAGTTGAGTGGAGTTGAATGTAGAGGAATTGAAAGAAGTGGAAAGGAGTGGAGTGGAGTGGATTAGAGTGGATTGGAATGGAATAGAGTGGAGTGGAAAGGTGTGGAAATGAATGGAAGGGAAGGGAAAGGAAAGGAACTGAATGGAATGGAATGTAGTGGGGTGGAGAGGAGTGGAGTGGACTGGAGTGGAGTGGAATCGAATGGAGTGGAATCGAATGTATTGGAGTGGAATGTATTGGAGTGGAGGGTAATGGACAGGAATTGAGTGGAGTGGAGTGGAGTGAAATAGATCGGAATGGCATGGAATTGAATGGAATGGAGTGGATTGGAATTGAGTGGAGTGGAGTCGATTGGAGTGGTGAGGAATGGAATGGAGCAGCATGGAGTGGAGCACAGTGGAATTCAATGGAGTGGATTGGAAAGATGAGGAGTGGACTGACGATGAGTGAAGTGGAATGGAATGGAGTGGAGTAGAGTGGAGTGGAGAGCAGAGGAGTCACATGGAATGGAATGGAATGGAATGCAATGGAAGGTGAGATTGTGCCACTGCTCTCCAGGGTGAGTGACAGAGTGTGATACTCTCGAAAGAAAAGAATGGAATGGAATGCAGTGGAATGGAATGGAATGCAATGCAGGGCATTGGACTGGAGTGGAGTGAAGTGAAGTGGATTGGAATGGAATTGAGAGGAATGGAATGGGACGGAATGGAATGGAATGAAGTGGACTGGAGTGGGGTGGATTTGAGTGCAATGGAATGCAGCAGAATGGAATCGGATGGAGTGGAATGGAGTAGAGTGGAGTGCAGTGGAGTGGAAAGGAGTGCAATGGAGTGGAATGGAATCAGAAGTAATGGAATGCAGTGGAGTAGAGTGGAGTAGAGTGGAAGGGAACTGAACAGGAAGGAGGAAAGCGGAGTGGAATGGAACGGAACGGGAGGTGAGATGGCGCCACTGCACTCCAGGCTGTGTGACTGAGTGAGATATTCTCTAAATAAAGGAATGGAATGGAATGCAGTAGAACGGAATGGAAAGGAATGGAGTGGAGTGGAGTGGAATGCAGTGAAGAGGAATGGAGTGAAATGGAGAGGAAAGGAATGGGATGGAAGGGAAATGAATGAATTGTAATGGAGTGCGGTGGAATGCATTGCAGTGGAACGGAGCAGAGTGGAATGGAAAGGAGTGGAATGGAGTGGAGTGGAGTGCACTGGAGAGGAGAGGATTGGAATGGACTGGAATGGAATTGGATGTAATGGAACGTAGAGGTGTGGAGTGGAACGGAGTGGACAAGAGTGGAATGGAATGTAATGGAATGGAAAGGAATGGAGTGGAATGGAATGGAATGGAATGGAATGGAATGGAATGAAATGGAGTGGAGTGGAGTGAAATGGAGTGGAGTGGAGTGGAGTGGAATATGATAGAATGGAGAGGAGGGGAATGGAGCAGAATGAAATGGAGTGCAGTGGAATGGAGTGGAGTGGAATGGAATCAAAAGGAGTGGAATGGAACGGAGTGCAACAGACTGGAATGGAGTGGACTGTAGTGGAATTTAGTGGAACGGGCTGGAATGGAGTGGAATGGAATGGATTTGAGAGGAATGGAATGGAATGGAGTGGAATGGAATGGTGTGGAATGGAATGGAATAGAGTGGAATGAAATGGAGTGGAGTGGAGTGGAATGGATTGAAGTGGAATGGAATGGGTTGGAGTGTAAAGGAATGGAGTGGAGGGGATTAGAGTGAAGTGGAATGAAATGGATTTGAGTAGAGTGAAGTTTTGGTGAGTGGCATGGAAGGGATTGGAATAGAATGGAAAGGAGTGGAGTGGAATGGAATGGAATGGAATTCTATGGAATTCAATGGAATGGAATGAAATGGAGTAGAGTGGAGAGGAATGTATTGGAGTGGAGTGGAATGGAGTGGAGTGGAGACGAGTGGAAAGGAATGGAGTGGATGGAAAGGAGTGGAGTGGAGTCGAATGATATGGAGTGGTGTGGAGTGGAGTGGAATAGAGTGGAAAGGAATACAGTGGAATGGAGTGTTGTGGAGAAGAGTGGAATGGAGTGAAATGGAGTGGAATGGAGTGGAGTGGAGTGGAGTGGAATGGAGTGGAATGGAGTGGAGTGGAGTGGAGTGGAATGGAGTGGAAAGGAGTGTAGTGGAGTGAAGTGGAGAGAAGTGGAATAGGGTGGATTGGAGTTTACAGGAGGGGATTGGAATGGATTGGCGTGGAATGGAATTGAAAGAAATGGAATGGTGTGGAGTGGAGTGGAGAGGAGAGGAATGGAATTTAATGAAATGGAATGGAGTGAAGTGGAGACGAATGGAAAGGAGTGGAAGGGAGTGGAGAGGAGTGAAATGGAGTGGAGTTCAGTGGAGTGGTGAGGATAGGAGTGGAGTGGAGTGGGGTTGAGTGGAGAGAAATTAAGTGGGGTGTAGTGGAATTTACTGGTGTCAAAAATAATGGAAAGGAGTGGAATGGAATTGAGTAGAGTGGAATGGAACAGAGTGGAGTGGATTGGAATGGAATGGAATGGAGTGGTAGTGCAGTGCAGTAAAGAGGAATGGAGTGGTGTGCAATGGAGTGTAGTGGAGTGGAATGGAGTGGATTGTATTGGATCGGAGTGCAGAGGACTGGCACGGAATGGGATGGAATGGATTGAAGAGGAGTGGAATGAGAGGACTGGAGGGGAATGGTGTGGAAATGAAAGAAACGGAATGGAGTGGAGTGGAGTGAAATGGAACAGAGTGGAGTGGAATGGTGTGGAATGGAATGGACTGGAAAGGAGTGGAATAGAATGGAATGGAAAGTAGTGGAATGGAGAGGAGTGGAGAGGGGTGCAGTGGAGAGGATTGTTGTGTTGTGGAGAGGGGTTGAGTGGAGAGAAGTGGAGTGGGGTGTAGTGGAGTTTACAGAAGTGGAAGGTAATGGAATGGAATGGAATGGAATGGAATAGAGTGGAATGAAAAGGAGTGGAGTGAAGTGGAATGGAATGGAGTTCAGTGGAGTGGAGTAAAGAGGAACGGAGTGGAGTGGAATAGAGTGTAGTGGAGTGGAATGGAGTGGAGTGGAATGGAGTGGAGTGTATTGGAGTGGAGTGCAGAGGTGTGGCATGGAAAGGTATGGAATGGATTGTAGTGGAGTGGAAAGGAGAGCAGTGGAGTGTAATGGCGTGGAATGGAAAGCAGTGGAGTGGAATGCAGTGAAGTCGAATGGAATGGCATGGAGTGGAATGATGTGGAATGGAATGGCATGGAGTGGAATGATGCGGAATGGAATGTAGTGGAGTGGAGTGGAATGGAATGGAATGGAATGCAGTGGAATGGAGAGGAGTGGAGTGGAGTGGAGGGGAATGGAGTGGAATGGAGTGAAATGCAATAGAGTGTAGTGGAGGGGAATGTAGTGGAGTGGAGTGGAGTGGTGTGGAGTGGAGTGGAATGTAATGGAATGGAATGGAATGCAGTGGAGGGGAATGGAGTGGATGGGAATGGAGTGAAGTGGACTGGAGCACAGTGGAGTGGAGTGAAATAGAATGGAGTGGAGGAGAGTGGTGTGGAATGTACTGGAGGGGAGTGAAAAGGAGTGGAGCGAAGTCGAGTGCAGTGGAAAGGATTGGAGAGCATTGGAGGGGAGTGATGTGGAATGGAATGGAATGGAGTGGAGTGGAATGCAGAGGAGTGGCATGGAATGGTATGGAATGGAATGGATTGGAGTGGAATGGAGGGAGTAGAATGGACTGCATTGCAATGGACTGGAGTGGAATAGAGTGCCATGAAATTGAATTGAATGGAATGGATTGGAATGAAGTGGAGTAGAATGAAATGGTATGGAATGGAGTGGAGTGGAGTGGGGTTTATTGGATAGAAGTTAAGTGGCGTGGAGTGGATTTTACTGGAGTGGAAAGTAAAGGAATGGAGTGGTATAGAGTGGAATGGAATGCAGTTGAGTGGAGTAGAATGGAACGGAGTGGACTGGAGTGGAATAAAGAGGAATGGAGTGGAGTGGAATGGACTGGAGTGGAATGGAATAGAATGGAAAGAAGTGTCGTTGAGTACAGAGGACTGGAATGGAGTGGAATGGAGTGGAGAATAATGGAGTTGAGTGGAATGGAATGGAATGGAATGGAATGGAATGAAGTAGAGTGGAATGGAAGGGAGTTGAGTTCAATGGAGTGGAGTGGAGTGGGGTGGACTTGAGTGCAGTGGAATGGAGCTGAATGGAATGGGATGGAGTGGAATGGAGTGGAATGGAATGGAATGGAGTGGAGTGGAGAGCAGTGCAATGGAATGTAATGACATGGATTGGAGTGGAACGGAATGGAGTGGAGTGGAGTGAAATACACTTGAATGGAGTAAGATGGAATTGAATGCAATGGAATGTTGAAAAGAAATGTGAACTGAGATGGTGACACTGCAATCCAGCATTTGTGACAGAGTGAGATCCTGTGGACAGAAAGGAAATGAGTGGATTGGAGTTGATGGAATGGAGTGGAGTGGAATGAAAAGGAACAGAATGGAGAGGAGAGGTGTGGAGTGCAGTGGAGTGGAGTAGGGTTGAGTGGAGAAAAGTTAAGCATGGTGGAGTGGAGTTCACAGGAGTTGAAAGTAATGGAATGGAATGGAAAAGAGTGGAAAGGAATGTAGTGGAGGGGAGTGGTATGGAATGGATTGAACTGGAGTGGAGAAAAGAGGAATGGAGTGGAGAGGAATGGAGTGTATTGGAGTGGAATGGAGTGCAATGTATTCGAGTGGCGTGCAGAGGAGTGGCATGGAATGGAATTGAATGGATTGTAGTGGATTGGAATGGAGTGTAGTGGAATGGAATGGGATGGAATGGAATGGAGTGGAGTGGAATGGAATAGAATGGAATGGAGTGGAATGGAGTGGAGACAAATGGAGTGTAGTAAAATGGAATGGAACGGAATGGAATGGAATGGAGCAGACTGGAATGGAAGGGAGTGCAGTGGAGTGGGGTGGAGTGGAGTGCAAAGGAATGGACCTGAAATTAATGCGATGGAGTGGAAAGCATTAGAATGGAATGGAATGAGGTGGAATGCAGTGAAATGGAATAGAATGAAGTGGAGTGGAGTGGAATGGAGTGTGGTGGAGTGGAATGGAGTAGAATGAAATGGAACGGAATGCAATGGAGTGGAATGGAATGGAATGCAATGGAATAGAATGGAATGGAATGGAATGCAATGGAATGGAATGGAATGGAATGCAATGGAATGGAATGGAATTGAATGCAATGGAATGGAATGGAATGGAATGGAATGGAATGGAATGGAATGGAGTACACTGGAATGGAGAAGAGTGGAATGGAGTAGAGAGGAATGGAATGGAGAGGAGTGGAATGGAATGGAATGGAATGAATGGAGTGGAATGGAATGGAATGGAATGGAATCGAATCGAATCGAATCGAATGGCGTGGAATGGAGTGGAGAGGAGTGGAATGGAACGGAATGAAACGGAATGGAATGTAGTGGAGAGGAGTGGAATGGAGTGGGGTGTAGTGGAATGAAGTGGAGCGTAGTGGAATGCAGTGGAGGGGAATGGAATGGAATATAGTGGAATAGAGAGGAGTGGAGTGGAGTGGAATGGAGTGGAGTGGAGTGAAATGCAATGGAGTCTAGTGGAGGGGAAATGAGTGGAGTGGAGTGGAGTGGTGTGAAGTGGGGTGGAGTGGAATGTAATGCAATGGAATGGAATGGAGGTGAAAGGAGTGGAGTGGAATGGAGCAGAGTGGAGTGGAGTAGAATAGAATTGAGTGGAGGAGAGTGGTGTGGAATGTACTGGAGTGGAGAGAAAAGGAGTGGAGTGAAGTCGAGTGGAGCGGAAAGGATTGGAGTGCAGTGGAGTGGAGTGAAGTGGAATGGAAAGGAATGGAGTGGAGTGGAATGCAGAGGAGTGGCATGGAATGCTATGGAATGGAAATAATTGAAGTGGAATGGAGGGAGTAGAATGGACTGCCGTGCAATGGACTGGAGTGGAATAGAGTGGCATGGAATTGAATGGAATGGAATGGAGTGGAGTGGAATGAAATAGAATGGAATGGAGTGGGGTGGAGTGGAATGGAGCGGAGTGGCGTTGAGTAGATAGAAGTTAAGTGGGGTGGAGTGGATATTTGTGGTGTCGAAAGTAAAGGAATGGAGTGGAAAGGAATGGAATAGAGTGGAATGGAATGGAGTGGACTGGAGTGGAATAAAGAGGAATGGAGTGGAGTGGAATGAATTGGAGTGGAATGCAATAGAATGGAACGGAGTGGACTTGAGTGCAGAGGACTGGAAAGGAGTGAAATGGAGTGGAGAGGAATGGAGTGGAGTGGAATGGAATGGAATGGAATAGAGTTGGAATGTAAGGGAGTGGAGTTCAGTGGAGTGGAATGGAGTGGGGTGGACATGAATGCAGTGCAATGGAGCTGAATGGAATGGGATGGAGTGGTACGGAGTGGAATGGAATGGAGTGGGATGGAGTGGAGTGCAGTGTAATAGAATTGAATGACATGGATTGGAGTGGAACGGAATGGAATGGAGTGGAGTGGAGTGAAATATAATGGAATGGATTCAGATGGAATTGAATGCAATGGAATGCTGTAAAGAAATGTGAACTGAGATGGTGACACTGCAATCCAGCATTTGTGACAGAGTGAGATCCTGTGGACAGAAAGGAAATGAATGGAATTGAATTGATGGAATGGAATGGAATGGAGTGGGGTGGAATGTAATGGAATGGAATGGAGTGGAGAGGAGTGGAGTGGAGTAGGGTTGAGTGGAGAGAAGTTAAGTGTGGTGGAGTAGAGTTTACAGTAGTCAAAAGTAATGGAATGGAGTGGAATGGAATAGAACAGAGTGGAAAGGAATGTAGTGGAGTGGAGTGCTATGGAATGGATTGGACTGGAGTGGAGTAAAGAGGAATGGAGTGGAGAGGAATGGAGTGTATTGGAGTGGAACGCAGTGGATTGTATTGGAGTGGCGTGCAGAGGAGTGGCATGGAATGGAATTGAATGGATTGTGGTGGAGTGGAATGGAGTGGATTTGAATGGAATGGGATGGAATGGAATGGAATGCAGTGGAATGGAATAGAATGGAATGGAGTGGAGTGGAGTGGAGAAGACTGGAATGGAGTGGAATGGAGTGCAGTGGATTGGAGACAAATGGAGTGGAGTAAAATGGAATGGAATGGAATGGAATGTAGTAGAGTGGAATGGAAGGGAGTAGAGTGGAGTGGAGTGGGGTGGAGTGAAGTGCACAGGAATGGAGCTGAATGTGAAGCGATGGAGTGGAAAGGAGAGGAATGGAATGGAATGGAGTGGAATGCAGTGGAATGGAATGGAATGAAGTGTAGTGGAGTGGAATGGAGTGTGGTGGAGTGTAATGGAGTAGAATGGAATGGAATGGAATGGAATGGAATGGAATGGAGGGCAGTGGAATGGAAAGGAGTGGAAAGGAGTAGAGAGGAATGGAATGGAATGGACTGGAATGGAATGGAATGGAGTGGAGAGGAGAGGAATGGAATGGAATGGAATGGAATGCAATGGAATGGAGAGGAGAGGAGTGGAATGGAGTGTAGTGTAGTGGAATGTAGTGGAGTGTAGTGGAATGTAGTGGAGTGGAGAGGAATGGAATGGAAAGGAATAGAATGTAGTGGATTGGAGAGGAGGGGAGTGGACTGCAGTGGAATGGAGTGGAGTGGAGTGAAATGCAATGGAGTGTAGTGGAGGGGAATGTAGTGGAGTGGAGTGGTGTGGATTTGCTGGAGTGGGATGTAATGGAATGGAATGGAATGGAGGGGAATGGAGTGGAGTGGAACGGACAGAGTGGAGTGGAGTGGAATAGAATGGAGTGGAGGAGAGTGGAGTGGAATGTACTGGAGTGGAGTGAAAAGGAGTGGAGTGAAGTCGAGTGGAGTGGAAAAGATTGGAGTGCAGTGGAGTGGAGTGAAGTGGAATGGAATGGAATGGAGTGGAGTGGAATGAAGAGGTGTGGCATGGAATGGTATGGAATGTAATGGATTGGAGGGGAATGGAGGGAGTAGAATGGAATGGAATGGAATGGAATGGAAAGAAATGGAATGGAATGGAATGGAATGGAATGAAATGGAATGGAACGGAATGGAATGGAGTGCAGTGGAATGGAGAGGAGTGGAATGGAGTGCAGTGGAATGGAGAGGAGTGGAATGGAGTAGATAGGAAAGGAATGGAATGGAGTGGAATGGAATGGAATGGAATGGAATGCAATGCAATGGAGAGGAGTGGAATGGAATGGAATGGAATGGAAAGGAAGGGAGAGGAGTGGAATGCAGTGGAGTGCAGTGGAATTTAGTGGAGTGTAGTGGAATGTAGTGGAGTGGAGTGAAATGAAATGGAATGGAATGGAATGCAGTGGATTGGTGTGGAGTGGAGTGGATTGGAGTGGAGTGGAGTGGAGAGGAGTAGAGTGGAGTGAAGTGCAATAAAATGGAATGAATGGTATGGAGTGAAGTGGAGTGGAATGGAACAGAGAGGAATGGAATCGAGTGGAATGGAATGGAGTGGAGTGGTGTGGAATGAAATGGACTGGAGTGGAGTAAAATGGAATGGAGTACAGTGGAATGAAGTGGAATGCAATGGAGTGTAGTAGAATGGAGTGGAAAGGGATGGAGCGGAATACAAGGGAATGGAGTGGAATGGAGTGGAGTGGAGTGGAATGGCATGGAATGGACTTGAATGGAGTGGAATTGAATGGAATGGAATGGAGTGGAGTGGAGTGGGAGGTAGTGGAATGTAGTGAGGGAAACGAGTGGCATGTAATGGAATGGCATTTAATGGAGTGGGGTTGAGTGGAATGCAGTGGAGTGTATTGGAGTGGAGTGCAGAGGGGCTGCATGGAATGGAATGGATTGTAGTGGAGTGGAATGGATTGCAGTGGAGTGTAATGGCGTGGAATGGAACGGAATGGAGTGGAATGGAGTGGAGTGGAGTGGAATGGCGTGGAGTGCAATGGAATGGCATGGAGTGGAATGTTGTGGATTGGAATGGAGTGGAGTGGAATGGAATGGAATGGAATATAGTGGAATGGAGAGGATGGAGTGGAGTGGAGTGGAATGTAGTGGAGTGGAGTGAAATGCAGTGGAGTGTAGTGGGGGTGAATGTAGTGAAGTGGAGTGTTGTGGAGTGGGTTGGAGTGGAATGGAATGGAATTGAATGGAATGGAGAGGAGGGGTATGCAGTGGAGTGGACTGGAGAAGAGTGGAGTGGAGTGGAATAGAATGGAGTGGTGGAGAGTGGTGTGGAATGTACTGGAGTGGAGTGAAAAGGAGTGGAGTGAAGTCGAGTGGAGTGAAGTGGAATGGAATGGAATGGAGTGGAGTGGAATGTAAAGGAGTGGCATGGAATGGTATGGAATGGAAGGGATTGGAGTGGAATAGAGGGAGTAGAATGGACTGCTGTGTAATGGACTGGAGTGGAATAGAGTAGCGTGGAATTGAATGGAATGGAATGGAATGGAATGGAATGAAATGGAGTGGAGTGGAATGAGATGGAATGGAATGGTGTGAAGTGGAATGGAGTGGAGTGTGGTTGAGGGGAGATAATTTAAGTGGGGTGGAGTGGATTTTACTGGAGTCGAAAGTAAAGGAAACGAGTGGAATGTAATGGAACAGAGTAGAATGGAATGGAGTGGAGTGGAAAGGAACGGAGTGGACTGGAGTGGAGTAAAGAGGAATGGAGTGGAGTGGAATGGAATAGAAGGGAATGGAGGGGAGTCGAGTGGAGAGGAATGGAATGGAGTGGAATGGAGTGGAGAGGAATGGAGTGGAGTGGAATGGAATGGAATGGAATGGAATGGAACGGAATGGAATGGAACGGAATGGAATGGAATGGAATGGAATGGAATGGAGTAGAGTGGAATGTAAGGGAGTGGAGTTCAGTGGAGTGGACTGGAGTGGGGTGGACTAGAGTGACGTGGAATGGAGAAGAATGGAATGGGATGGAGTGGAATGGAGTGCAAAGGAATGGAATGGAGTGGAGTTCAGTGTAATGGAATGCAATGACATGGATTGGAGTGGAAGGGAAAGGAATGGAGTGGAGTGGAGTGAAATATATTGGAATTGAATAAGATGGAATTGAATGCAATGGAATGCTGAAAAGAAGTGTGAGCTGAGATGGTGACACTGCATTCCAGCATTTGTGACAGAGTGAGATCCAGAGGACAGAAGGGAAATGAATGGAATGGAATTGATGGAATGGAATGGAATGGAGTGGAGTGGAAAGAAATGGAATGTAATGGAGTGGAGAGGAGTGGAGTGGAGTGGAGTAGTATTGAGTGGAGAGAAGTTAAGTGTGGTGGAGAAGAGTTTACTGAGTCGAAAGTAATGGAATGGAGTGGAATGGAATGGAAAAGAGTAGAGAGGACTGTAGTGGAGTGGAGTGGTATGGAATGCATTGGACTGGAGTGGAGTAAAGAGGAAAGGAGTGGAGAGGAATGGAGTGTATTGGAGCGGAATGGAGTGGAGTGTATTCGAGTGGCATGCAGAGGAGTGGCATGGAATGGAATTGAATGGATTATAGTGGAGTGGAATGGAGTAGAGTGGAATGGAATGGGATGGAAAGGAATGGAGTGGAGTGTAGAGGACTGGAATGGAGTGGAATGGAGTGGAGACAAATGGAGTGGAGTATAACGGAATGGAATGGAATGGAGTAGAGTGGAATGGAATGAAGTGCAGTGGAATGGAGTGGGGTGGAGTGGAGTGCAGAGAAAAGGAGCTGAATGTAATCCGATGGAGTGGAAAGGAGTGGAATGGAATGGAGTAGAGTGGAATGGAATGAAGTGCAGTGGAATGGAGTGGGGTGGAGTGGAGTGCAGAGAAAAGGAGCTGAATGTAATCCGATGGAGTGGAAAGGAGTGGAATGGAATGGAATGGAGTGGAATGCAGTGGAATGGAATGGAATGAAGTGGAGTGGAGTGGAAAGGAGTCTGGTGGAGTGGAATGGAGTAGATTGGAATGGAATGGAATGGAGTGCAGTGGAATGGAGAGGAGTGGAATGGAGTAGAGAGGAATGGAATGGAATGGAGTGGAATGGAATGGAATGGAGTGGAATGGAATGGAATGGAATGGAATGGAATGGAATGGAATGGAATGGAATGGAATGGAATGGAATGAAACGGAATGGAATGGAACGGAATGGAGTGGAGAGGAGTGGAATGGAATGGAATGGAATGGAATGGATTGGAGTAGCATGGAATGGATTGGAGTGGAGATCAGTGGAATGGAGTGGAGTGCAGTGGAATGCGGTGGAGTGGATTGAAATGGAATGGAATGGAATGGAATGGAGTCGAGTGGTATGGAGTGGAATGGATTGGTGTGGAGTGGACTGGAGAGGAGTAGAGTGCAGTGGAGAGCAATAAAATGGAATGAATGGTATGGAGTGGAGTGGAATGGAGTGGAGTGGAAAGGAGAAGAATGGATTGGAGTGGAATGGAATGGAGTGGAGTGGAGTGGACTGAAGTTGAGTGGAGTGGAGTGAAATGAAATGGAGTAGAGTGGAATGAAGTGGAATGCAATGGAGTGGGATGGAGTGGTGTGCAATAAAAGGGAATGGAGTGGAATGGGGTAGAGTGGAGTGGAATGGCGTGGAATGGACTGGAATAGAGTGGTATTGAATGGAATGGAATGGAGTGGAGTGGAGTGGGAAGTACAGGAATGTAGTGAGGGAAATGAGTGGAGTGGAATGGAATGGCATTGAATGGTGTGGGCATGAGTGGAATGGAGTGGAATGCATAGGAAAGGAAAGGTATAGAATGGAATGGAATGGAGTGGAATGCATAGGAAAGGAAAAGTATAGAATGGAATGGAATGGAATGGAGTGGCAAGGAGCGGAATGGAGTGGAAAGGATTGGAATGGAGTGGAATGGAATGGAATGGAACGTACTGGAGTGGACTGAAATGGAATGGAACGGAGTGGAATGGAGTGGAATGGATTTAGTGGAATCGAGTGGAATGAAATGTAATGGAGTGGAGTGGAGTGGACTGGAATAGAGTGAAATGGAGTTGAATGGACAGGAATATAGTGGAGTGGAATGGAGTGTAATAGAATGGAATGGAATTGAGTAGAGAAGAATGGAAGGGAGTGGAGTGCAATGGAAGGGAGTGGAGTGGATTGGAATGGTGTGGAGTGGAGTGGAATGGAATGGAGTGGATTGGAGTGGAATGGAATGGAATAGAGTGGAATGCAATGGTAAGGAGTGGAATGGAATGGAGTGGATTGCAGTGGAGTGGACTAGAATGGAGTGAAATGGAGTGGAATGGAGTGGAATGCAGTGGAGTGGAATGGAGTGGAATTGAATGGAATGGAATGTAGTAGAGTGGAGTAGAAGGGAGTAGAGTGGAGTGCAGTGGAGTGGGGTGGAGTGGAGTCCATTGGAATGGAGCAGAATGGAAGGGGACGGAGTGGAATGGAGTGGAATGGAATGGAATGTAGTCGAAGGGAGTGGAATGGCATGGAATGGAGTGCAATGGAAAGTAATGGAGTTTAGTGGAGTGGAATTGATTGTGGTGGGGTTGATTGGTGTTGAATGGAATGGAAAGGAATGGAAATCAGTGGACTGGAATGGAGTGGACTGGCATGGAGTACAGAGAAATGCAATGGAATGGAGTGGAATTGAATGGAATAGATTGGAGTGGAAAGGAGTGGAATGGAGTGGATTGGATTGGAATGGGGTGGAGATGAGTGGAATGGAATGTAGTGGAGTGGTATGGAGTGGAGTGGAATGCAGTGGAGTGGATTGAAGTGGAGTGGAATGAAATGGAATGGAATGGAATGGAGTGGAGTGGAATGGATTGGAGTGGAGTGGGATGGAGTGGAGTCCAGTGGAATGGAACAGAATGAAAGGGGACGGAGTGGAATGTAGTGGAATGGAATGGAGTGTAGTCGAAGGGAGTGGAATGGCATGGAATGGAGTGGAATGGAGTGGAGTGGAATGGAATGGAGTGGAGTTTAGTGTAGTGGAATTGAGTGTGGTGGGGTTGATTGGTGTTGAATGGAATGGAAAGGAATGGAATTCAGTGGACTGGAATGGAGTGGACTGGCATGGAGCACAGAGAAATGGAATGGAATGGATGGGAATTGAGTGGAATTGATTGGAGTGGAGAGGAGTGGAGTGGAGTGGATTGGATTGGAATGGGGTGGAGTGGAGTGGAATGCAATGAAGTGGAGTGGTATGTAGTGCAGTGGAATGCAGTGGAGTGGAGTGAAGTGGAGTGGAATGAAATGGAATGGAATGGAATATAGTGGAGTGGAAAGCAGTGGAGTGGAGGGGAATGGAGAGGAATGGAATGAAATGTAGCGGAGTGTAGTTGAGTTTCATGGAGTGGCATGTAATGGATTGGAATGGAATGGAGTGGAGTTGAAAGGAGTGGAGTGGAATGGAGTGGAGTGGAATGGAATGGAATGGGATGGAGTGCAGTGGATGTTAGTGGAATGGAGTGGATTGGATTTTAGTGGAATGGAGTGGAGTGGAGAGGAATGTAGTGGAGTGGAGTGGAATGGAGTGTATTGGAGTGGAGAGGAGTGGAATAGAATGGAGTGGAAAGGAATGGAAAGGAGTGGATTTGAGTGGAATGGTATGGAATTTAGTGGAGTGGAGTGGAATGAACTGGAATGGAAAGGAGTGCAATGGAGTGGAGTGGAGTAAAATGGAATGAAGTGGAGTGGAATAGTGTGGAAAGGAATGGACTGGAAAGGAGTGGAATGGAATGGAATGGAATGTAGTGGAATGGAGAGGAGTGGAGAATAGTGGAGTGGAGTGCAATGGAGGTGAGTGGAGTGGAATGGAGTGGAGTGAAGTGGAATGCACTGGAGTGTAGTGGAGTGAAATGGGGTGGAATGGAGTGGAGTGGAGTGGATTGGAGTGAAATGGAAAGGAATGAAACGGAATGGAATGGATTGGAGTGGGTTTGAGTGGAGAGGAGTGGAGTGGGGTGGAGTGGACTGGAATAGAATGGAGTGGAGAAGAGTGTTGTGGAGTAGAGTGGAGTGGAGTGGAATGGAGTGGAGTGGTGTTGAGTGGAGTGGAAAGGAGTGGAATGGAGTGAAGTGGAATGGAAAAGAATTGAGTCTACTGGAGAGCAGAGGAATGGCGTGGAATGGTATGCATTGGAATGGACTGGAGTGGAATGAAATGGAATGGAATGGAGTGGAGTGGAGTGGAATGCAGTGGAGTGGCGGGGACTTGAATGAAATGGAATGCAATGGAATGGAATGGAAAGAAATGGAATAGAATGGAATGAAATGGAATGGAATGGATAGGAGTGGAGTGGAATGGAGTGGAGTGGAGTGGAAAGGAATGGAATGGAATGGGATGGAATGGAGTGGAATGGAATGGAATGGAGGGGAGTGTAGTGTACTAGAATGGAATGGAGTAGAGTCGACTGGAGTGGAGTGGAGTGGAATGGAATGGAATGAAATGGAGTGGGGGGGAATGGAGTGGAGTGGGGTGGAATGGAATGAATGGAATAGAGCGGAAAGGAATGGAGTGAAATGCAATGGAATGAAGTGGAATAGCTTGGAATGTAGTGGATTGGAATGGAATGGAATTGAATGGAATCGAATGAAGTGTAATGGAGTGGAGTGGAATGGAGAGGAATAGAATGGGATGGAATAGAATGGAATGAAGTGGAGTGGAGTGGGGAGGGGTGGAGTGGAATGGAGCGGAATGGAATGGGATGGAGTGTAATGGATTGGAGTGGAGTGCTGTGGAGAGAAGAGGAGTGGAATGGGGTGGAATTTAATAGGATGTAATGGAATGTGGTGGACTGGATTGGAGTGGAGTGGAATGGAGTGGAATCCAATGGAATTGAATGGAAAGGAATGGAATGGAATGGAATGGATTGGCATGGAATGGAATGGAATGGAATGGATGGGAGTGCAGTGGAGTGGAATGGAGTGGAATGGCGTGGAATGGAGTGGAGTGGAATGAAATGGAATGGAATTTAGTGGACCAGAGTGGAATGGAGTGGAGTGGAGTGCAGTGTAATGGAACAGAATGAAATGGATTGGAGTGGAACGGAATGGAATGGAGTGGTGTGGAGTGAAATATAATGTAAAGGAATGGGATGGAATGGAATGAAATCGAATGCTGAAAAGAAATGTGAGCTGAGATGGTGGCAGTGCAAACCAGCATTTGAGACAGGGTGAGATCCTGTGGAAAGAAAGGAATTGAATGGAATGGAATGGAGTCGAATGGAATGGAATGGAGGGGATTGGAGTGAAGTTGAGTGGAATTTATCTGTGTGTAACGGAATGGACTGGAGTGGAGTTGGGTGGAGTGAAATGGAGTGGAGTGGAATGGAGTGGAATGTAATGGAATGCAGTGCAATTGAACGGAATGGAATGGAATGGAATGGAGTGGAGTGGAGGGGAATGGAGAGGAATGGAATGGAGTGGAATGGAATGGAGTAGAGTGAAGTGGAGTGGAGTGGATTGGAATAGAATGGAGTAGAGTGGAATGGAGTGGAATGCAATGGAGTGTAGTGGAATTGGCATGTAATGGAAGGAAATGCAGTGGAGTGGAGTGGTATGGAGTGGAATGGAATGGAGTGGAACACAGGGGAATGGAGTGGAATGCAGGGGTGTGGAGTGGAATGGAGTAGAATGGAATGCAATGGAGTGTAATGGAATGGAAGGGAATGGGGAGGAGTGGAGTGGGGTGTACTGGAATGTAGTGGAATGGAATGGAATGGAGTGGAATGGAATGGAATGGAGTGGAATGGAATGGAATGGCATGGAATGGAGTGTAGAGAAGTTGAATGGAGTGGACTGGAGTGGAAAGGAGATGAATAGAATGTAAAGGAATGGAATGGAGTGGAGAGGATTGGAATGGAGTGGAATGGATTCGAATGGAGTGGAGTGGAGAGGAATGGAATAGAATGGAATGGAATGGAGTAGGGTGGAACGAAATGTAATGGAATGGAGTGGAGTGGAGAGCAATGGAGTGGATTGGAGAGGAATGGAATGGAATGTAGTGGAGTGGAACGGAGTGGAGTGGAGTGGAAGGGCGTGGAATGGAATGGTGTGGAATGGAATGGACTGTAGTGGAGTCGAATGGAATTCATTGGAATGGAATGGACTGGAATGGAATGGAGTGGAGGGGAGTGCAGTGGAATGGAAAGGAATAGAATGGAGTGGAGTGGAGTGGACTGGAATGGAGTGAAATGGAGTGGAATGGAAAAGAATAGAGGGGAGTGGATCAGAATGTAATATAACGGAATGGAAGGGAGTAGAGTGGAATGGAAGGGAGTGGAGTAGAATGTAGTGTAGAGGAGTGGAATGGAGTGAGGTGGAGTTGAGTGGAGTGGAAAGAAGTGGAGTGGAGTGGAGTGAAGTGGAATGGAATGGAATGAAGTGTAGCAGAGTGCAGAGGAATGGCATGGAATGGTGTGTAATGGAATGGACTGGAGTGGAATGGAGGGAATAGAATGGAGTGCCTTGCAGTTGTCTGGAGTGGAATAGAGTGGCATGGAATTGAGTGGAATGAAATGGAATACAATGGAGTGGAATGAAATGGAATGAAATGGAGGGGAATGGAGTGGAATGCAGTGGAGTGGAGTGGACTGGAATGGAGTGGAATGCAATGGAATGAAAAGGAATGGAATGGATAGGTGTGGAGTGGAGTGGAGTGGAGTAGAATGGACTGGAATGCAATACAATGGAATGGAATGAAATGGAATGGAATGGATAGGAGTGGAGTGGAGTGGAGTGGAATGGAGTGTAGTGGAATGGAATGGAATGGAATGGAATGGATTGGAATGGAATGGAGTGGAGAGTAGCGGAATGGAACAGAATGGAGTGCAGTGAATTGTAGTGGAGGGGATTGGAGTGGAACGGAATGGAATGGAACGGAGTGGAGTGGAGTGGGGTGGAATGGTGTGGAATGGAATAGAGTGGAAAGGAATGGAGTGAAATGGAATGGAATGGAATGAAGTGGAATGGCGTGGAATGTAGTGGATTGGAATGGAATGGAATTGAATGGAATGGAATGAAGTGGAATGGAGTGGAGTGGAATGGAGAGGAATGCAGTGGAAAAGAGTGGAATGGAGTGGAGTGGAGTGGATTGGAATGGAATGGAGTGGAGTGGAGTGGAAAGGAATGGATTGGAATGGTGTGGAACGGAATGGAAACGAATGGAATTGAAGCAGAGTTTGTGCCATTGTGCTCCAGGCTGTGTGATAGAGTGAGATACTCTCAAAAGATAGGAATTGAATGGAATGGAGTGGATTGGAGTGGAGTGGAGTAGAGTGAAGTGTAGCGGAGTGGAATGGAGAGGAATGGAATGGGATGGAATGCAATGGTATTAAATGGAGTGGAGTGGAGTGGAGTACAGTGCACTGGAATGGAGAGGAATGTAACGGGATGTAGTGGAATGGAGTGGAGTGGAGTGCAGTGGATTAGAGAGGAGTGTAATGGAGTGGAAAGGAATAGGATGTAATGGAATGTAGTGGAGTGGAGTGGAACGGAATGTAACGGAAAGGAGCAGAGAGGAGCAGAGGGCAACGGAACGGAACGGAATGGAAAGGAACAGAATGGAAAGGAACAGGAGCAGAGATTGTGCCACTGCACTCCAGGATGGGTGACAGAGTGTTATACTCTCGAAAGAAAGGAAAGGAGTGCATTGAAGTTGAATGGAATGGAATGGAGTGGAGAGGAATGGAGTGAAGTGGAGTGGAGTGGAATGGGGAACAATAGAATGGGATGCAATAGAATGGAATGAAGTGGAGTGGAGTGGGATGCAGTGGAGTGGAGTGCTATGGAGCAGAATGGAATGGGATGGAGTGTAATGGATTGGAGTGGAGTGCTGTGGAGAGGAGAGGAGTGGAATGGAGTGGAATTTAATCGGATGTAATGGAATGTGGTGGAGTGGATTGGAATAGAGTGGAACGGAGTGGAATGGAATGGAGTGTAAAGAAAGGGAATGGAATGGATTGGCATGGAATGGAATGGAATGGAATGGAATGGAATGGAATGGAATGGACGGGAGTGCAGTGGAGTGGAATGGAGTGGAATGGAGTGGAATAGAGTGGAGTGGAATGGAATGGAATGGAATGGAGTTTAGTGGAAGAGAGTGGAATGGATTGGAGTGGAATGGAATGGAGTGGAGTGCAGTGTAATGGAATGGAATGAAATGGACTGGAGTGGAACGGAATGGAATGGAGTGGAGTGGAGTGAAATATAATGGAAAGGAATGGGATGGAATGGAATGCAATGGAATGCTGTAAAGAAATGTGAGCTGAGATGGTGGCGCTGCAACCCAGCATTTGAGACAGAGTGAGATCCTGTGGAAAGGAAGGAATTGAATGGAATGGAATGGAGTGGAGTGGAGTGAAGTTGAGTGGAATTTAGTTATGTGGAATGGAACGGACTCGAGTGGAGTTGAGTGGAGTGAAATGGAGTGGAGTGGAATGGAGTGGAAAGGAATGGAATGCATTGCAATAGAACAGATTGGAAAGTAATGGAATGGAGAGGAATGGAATGGAGTGGCGTGGACGTGAATGGAGAGGAATGGAATGGAGTGGAGTAGAGGGGAGGGGAGTGGAGTTGAATGGAATGGAGTAGTGTGGAATGGAGCAGAATGCAATGGGGTGTAGGAGAATAGGAGTGTAATGGAAGGGAATGCAGTGGGGTGGAATGGAGTGGAATTAAATGGAGTGCAACACAGGGGAATGGAGTGGAATGGAGGGGAGTGGAGTGGATTGGAGTAGAATCGAATGGAATGGAGTGAAATGGAGTGGAATGGAATAGGGAGGAGTGGAGTGGGCTGTACTGGAATGTAGTGTAATGGAATGAAATTGAGTGGAATGGAATGGAATGGCATGGAATGGAGCATAGTGCAGTTGAAGGGAGTGGAGTGGAGTGGAAAGGCAATGAATAGAATGTAAAGGAATGGAATGGAGTAGAGAGAATTGGAATGGAGTGGAATGGATTCCAATGGAGTGGAGTGGACAGAAATGGAATAGAATGGAATGGAATGGAGTAGGGTGGAATGAAAAGAAATGGAATGGAATGGAGTGGAGTGGAATGGAGTGCATTGGAGTGGATTGGAATGGAATGTAGTAGAGTGGAACTGAGTGGAGTGGAGTGGAAGGGAGTGGAATGGAATGGCGTGGAATGGAATGGAGAGAGTGGACTGTAGTGGAGTGGAATGGAATTTGTTGGAGTGGAATGGAATGCAATGGAATGGAATGGAGGGGAGTGCAGTGGAATAGACAGGAATAGAATGGAGTGGAGTGGATTGGAAAGTAATATAACAGAATGGAAGGGGGTAGAGTGCAATGGAAGGGAGTGGAGTGGAATGGAGTGGAGTGGATTGGAATGGAGTGGAGTAGAGTGGAGGGGAATGGAGTGGAGCATATTGGAGTGGAATGGAGTGGAGTGGAGTGAAATGGAATGGAGTGGAATGGAATGGAGTGGAATGGAATGGAATGGAATGGAATGGAATGGAACGGAGAAGAGTGGTGTGGAATGGAGTGTATTGGATTGGTGGAGAGTGGAATAGAATGGAATGGAGTGGCATGGAATGGAGAGGAGTGGACTCCTGATTAAAGGAATGGAATGGAGTGCAGTAGAATGGAGTGGAATAGAGTAGAGTGGAATGGAAGGGAAAGGAGTAGAATGGAATGGAATGACATGGATGGATTGGAAGGGAGTGAAGTGGAATGGATTGGAGTGGAGCAGAATGGGGTGGAATGGAATGGTGTGGAGTGGAGGGCAATCGAGTGGAGTGGAATGAAATTTAACGGAATGGAAAAGAGTAGAGTGGAATGGAGTGGAGTGGAGTGGAATGGAGAGGAATGGAAAGGATTTGAAAGGAGTGGAGTGGAGTGGAGAGGAGAGGAAAGGAGAGGAATGGAATGGAATGGAATGGAGTGGAATGGAGTGGAATGGAGTGGAGTGGATTGCAATGGAATGGAATAGAGTGGAGTGGAGTGGAATAGAGTGCACTGGAATGCAGTCCACTAGAGTGGAATAGAATGGAATGGGGTGGAGTGCAATGGAGCGGAGTGGAGAGGAATCGAGTGGAATGGAATGGAGTGGAGTGCAATGGAGCGCAGTGGAGTGCAGTGGAGTGGAGTGGAATGGAATGGAGTAGAGTTGAATGGATTGGAAGAGAATGGAGTGGATTGGAGTGCATTGGCATGGAATGGAAAGGAGTGGAGTGGAGTGGAGACATCAGGAATGGAGTGGAAAGAAGGAGAATGAAGTGTAGTGGATTGGAATGGAAAGAAATGGAGTAGAATGGAATAGAGTAGAAAGGAAAGAAGTGGAGTGCAATGGAGTGGAATGGAATGGTGTGGAATGGAATGGAAATTAGTTTAGTTGAGTGGAATAGAAGGGATTGGGAATGAATGGAGTCGAGTGGAATGGAGTGGAGTGGAGTGGAGTCGGGTGGAATGGAAGGGAGTGGAATGGAATAGAGTGGTGTGGAAAAGAATGGAACTTCATGGTATGGAATGGAGTGGAATGGAATGCAATGGAATAAAATGTAGTTGAGTGGAGTGGAATGGAATGGAATGGAATGGAGTGGAGTGGACTGGAATGGAAAGGAATGGAGTGGAGTGGAATGGAATGGAGTGGAGTGGAATGGCATGGAGAGGAATGGAGTGGAGTGGAATGGATTGGAATGGAATTCAGTGGAATGGAATGGAATGGAGTGGAGTGGAATGGAATGGCAGGGAATGGAGTGGAATGGAGTGGAGTGGAGAGGAATTGAGTGGAATTTAATGGAGAGGAGTGGAATTGAATGGAATGTATTGCAGTGGAGAGCAATGGGGTGGAATGGAGGGGAATGGAGTGCACAGGAATGGAATGGAATGGAATGGAATGGATTGGAATGGAATGGAATGGAATGGAATGGAGAGGAGTGGAAAGGAGTGGAGTGCAGTGGAGTGCAATGGAATTGAGTGGAGGGGAGTGGAGTGGAATTGAATGGAATAGATTGATATGAAATGGAATGGAGTAGAATGGAGTGGAATGGAGTGGAATTGTGTAGAATGGAGTGGAATGGATTGGAGTGGAATGGAATGGATTGAAGTGGAGTGGAGTGAAACGATATGGAACGGAGGGTAGTGGAAATGAGTGGAATTGGATGTAGTGGGATGGAGTGGAATGGAGTGGAGTGGAGTGGCGTGGAATTGAGTGGAATAATCTGGAATGGAGTGGAATGGAATGGAATGGAGTGGAATGGAATGAAATGGAAGAGAGTGGACTGGAATGGAATGGGGTTGAATGAAATGGAATGGAATGGAGTGGATTGGAATGGAGTGGAGTGGAGTCGATTGGAGTGAAGTGGAATGAAGTGGTGTGGAGTGGAGAGAATTTTAGTGGAGTGGCATTGAATGGATTGGAATGGAATGGAGTGGAGTGGAATGGCATGGAGTGGAATGGAAAGGAGTGCAGTGGACAGAAGTGGAGTGGAATGGAATGGAGTGGAGAGGAGTGCAGTGGAGTAGAATGGAATGGATTCGAGTGGAGTGGAGTGGAATAGAATGGAATTTAGTGGAATGCTTTGGAATGGAGGAGAGTGGAATCGAGTGGAGTGGAGAAGAATGAAGTGGAATGGAATGGATTGGAATGGAATGAAATGGAGTGGAATGGAATGGAATGGAATGGAGTGGAGTGGAGTGGAGACTAGTGAAGTGGCATGAAATGGTTTGGAGTGGAATGATCTGGAATGAATTAGCATTGAACGAAATGGAGAGGAAAGGAATGGAATGGAATGGAGTGGAATGGAATGGAATTGAGTGCAGTGGAATGGAATGGATTGGAATTGAATGGAGTGGGGTGGAATAGAGTGGAGTGGAGTGGATTGGAGTGAATTGGAATGAAATCGAGTGGAGTTGAGTGGAGATTAATGGAGTAGCCAGAAATGGATTGGAATGGAATGGAGTGGAATGGAATGGAGTGGAGTGGACTGGAATGGAGTGCACTGGAATGGAATGGAATTGAGCGAAATTGAGTGGAGTGGAGTGGAGTGTACCAGAATTAAATTGAATGGAATGGAATGGAGTGGAGTTTAGTGGAGTGGAGTGGAGTGGAATGGAATGGAGTTTAGTGGAGTGGAGGGGAGTGGAATGGAGTGGAATGGAATGTAATGGTGTGGAATGGAATGGAATGGAATCTGAGATTCTGCCACTGCTCTCCAGGCTGTGTGACAGAGTGAGATACCCTCAAAAGATAGGACTGAAATGGAATGCATTGGAATGGAATGCAATGGAATGGAATGGAATGGAATGGAATGGAGTGTACGCGAGTCGAATGGAGTGAAGTGGATTCGAGTGGAATGGAGAGGAGTGGAAATGGATGGAATGGATTGGAATGAAGCGGAGTGGAGAGGGGTAGAGTGGAGTGCAGTGCAATGGAGTGGAATGGAATGGGACGGAGTGAAATAGAGTAGAGTGGTGTGCCGTGGAGTAGAGAGGAGTGGAATGGAGTGGCCTGGAACAGGATGTAATGGAATGAAGTGGAATGGAGTAGAGCAGAGTGGAATGGAAAGTAATTGAATGGAGGGGAATGGATTGGAGTGGAATGGAATAGAATGGAATGGACCAGTGTTGAATGGAGTGGAATGGAATGGAGTGGAATGTAATGGAGTGGAAAGCAGTGAAGTGCAGTGGAATGGCACGGAAAGGCATAGAGTGGGATGGAATAAAATGGAGTACAGTGAAATGGAATTGAATTGTATAGAGTGGAGTGGAGTTGAGTGGAAAAGAATGGAGTGTAGAGGAGTGGAGTGGACTGCAATGGAATGGAATCGAATTGAGTGAAATTGAGTGGGGTGGAGTGGAGAGGAGTGTAATGGAATTAAATTGAATGGAATGGAATGGAGTGGAGTTTAGTGGAGTGGAGTGGCGTGGAGTGGAAAGGAGTTTAGTGGAGTGGAGTGGAATGGAATGGAGTGGAATGGAATGTAATAGCATGGAATGGAATGGAGTGGAATCTGAGACTCTGCCACTGCTCTCCAGGCTGTGTGACAGAGTGAGATACTCTCAAAAGAAAGGACTGAAATGGAATGGAATGGAATGGAATGGAATGGAATGGAATGGAGTGTACTCGAGTCGGATGGAGTGAAGTGGAGTGGAGTGGAATGCAGAGGAATGGAATTGGATGGAATGGATTGGAATGAAGTGGAGTGGAGAGGGGTTGAGTGGAGTGCAGTGCAATGCAGTGGAATGGAATGGGACGGAGTGCAATGGAGTAGAGTGGTGTGCCGTTGAGTAGAGAGGAGTGGAATGGAGTGGCCTGAAACAGGATGTAATGGAATGAAGTGGAGTGGAGTGGAGCAGAGTAGAATGGAATGTAATTGAATGGAGTGGAATGGATTGGAGTGGAATGGAATAGAATGGAATGGAGCAGTGTTGAACAGAGTGGAATGGAATGGAGTGGAAAGCAGTGAAGTGCAGTGGAATGGAATGGAATGGCATAGAGTGGAACGGAATAAAATGGAGTACAGTGGAATGGAATTTAATTGTATAGAGTGCAGTGGAGTTGAGTGGAATGGAATGGAGTGTAGAGGAGTGGAGTGCAGTGCAATAGAATGGAATTGAATTGAATGGAATGGAGTAGAATTTTGTGGAATGGAGTGGAATGGAGTGGAGTGGAGTGGAGTGGAATGGAGTGGAGTGGATTGGAATGGCGTGGATTGGAGTGGAAAGGAATGAAATAGAATGTAGTGTAATGGAATGGAATGGAATGTTATGGAACCTGAGAGTGTGCCACTGCACTCCAGGCTGTGTGACATAGTGATATTCTCTTGAAAGAAAGAATGGAATGGAATGCAGTGGAATGGAATGGAATGCAGTGTACTGGAGATGAGTGGAGTGGAGTGAACTGCAGTGGAGTGGAAAGGACTCGAATGAAATGGGACATAAAGGAATGGAATGAACTGGAGTGGAGTGGGGTGTAGTGGAGTGTCGTGGAATTGAGCAAAATGGAATGGAACGGAGTGAAATGGAGTGGAGTGGAGTGCAGTGGAGTGGAGAGCAGTGCAATGGTTTGTACTGAAATCGGATATAATGGAATGGGGTGGACTGGAGTGGAGTGGAAGGGAGTGGAGGGGAGTGGTATGGAATGGAATGGAATGCAGTGGAATAGAATGGGCAGGAGTGGAATGGATTGGAGCGGAAAGGACTAAAGTGGAGTAGAGTGGAATGGAATGTAATGGATGGAATAGAGTGCAGTGGAAGGGAGTGGAGTGGAGTGGATTGGAATGGAATGGGATGGAAAGGAGTGGAGTGGAGTGGAATGGAATGGACTGGAATGGAATGGAGTGGAATGGAATGGAGTGGAGTGGAGTGCAGTTTAGTGGAATGGATTTCAATGGAGTGGAATGGAGTAGAATGGAGTGGAATGAAATGGAATATAACGGAATAGAATGAAGTGGAATGTTGTGTAGTGGAATGGAATTGAGGGCAGTGGAGTGGAGTGAAATGGAGCGGACCTGAGTGGAATGGAGTGCAGTGGAGTAGAATAGAATGGAGTGGAATGAAATGGAATGGAAAGGAGAGGAATGGAAAGAACGGCATGGAATGCAGTGGACTGGAGTGGAATGGAGTGGAGTGGAGTGGAAAGGAGGAGATTGGAGTGGAGTGGAATGGAGTGGAATGGAATGGAAAGGAATGGAGTGGAATGGAAAGGAATTGATATGAGTGGAGTGCAGTGGAGTCGAGTTGAGTGGAGTGGAATGAAGTGGAGTGGAGTGGATTGGAATTCAGTGGAATGGAATGGAACAGAGGGGAATGGAATGGAATGGAATGGAGTGGATTCGGGTAGAAAGGAGTGGAGTGGAAGGGAATGGAGTGTAGTGGAATGGAATGGAATGGAATGGCTTTTAAGGGAGTGGAGTGGAATGGAGTGCAGTGGAGTGTAGAGGCGTGAAAAAGAAAGGAATGGATTGTACTGGAATAGTTTAGAGTGGAGTGGAAAGGAATAGAATGGAAAGGAATGAAGTGGAATCCAGTGCAGTGGAATGGAGTAGAGTGGAATGGAAAGGAATGGAATGGAATGTAGTTCAGTGGAGTACAATGGAGTGGATTGGAGAGGAATAGTTTGAAATGGAAAGGAATGGAATGCAATGCAATGGAATGGAGTTGAGTGGAGAGGAATGGAATAGAATGTAGTTGAGTGGAGTGGAGTTGAGTGGAATAGAATGGAATGGAGTGGAAAGGAAAGGAGTGGACTCCAATGGAGTGGAATGGAGTGGAATGGAGTGGCATGAAAAAGAGTGGAATGGAATGGAATGGAATGGAATGAAACGGAATGGATGGAAGTGGAATGAAATGGAATAGAATGGAATTGAGTGGACTGGATAGGTGTGCAGTGGAGCGAAGAGGAATGGAGTAGAGATGAGTGGAATGAAATGGAGTGGTGTGGAGTGTAAGGGAATGGAATGCAGTGGAATAGAATGAATGGAGTGCAATGGAATGGAATGGAGTGGAATGGAACTCAATGGAATGGAATGGAGTGGAATGGAATGGAATGGAGAGCATTGGAAAGCAATAGAGTGGAGTGGAATGGAGTGGAGTAGACCAAATTGGAATGAAGTGAAATGAAATCGTGTGTATTGGAGTTCAGTGGGGTTTAGAGGAATTGCATGGAAGGGATTGGAACAGAATGGAGTATAGAGGAATGGACTGGAGTGGAATGGAGTGGAATGGAATGGAATGGAGTGCAATGGAATGGAATGTAATAAAAAGAAGTTGAGTGGAGTGAAAGCCGTGAAGTGGAGTGAAATGGAGGGCAGGGGAATGGAATGGAGTGCAGTGGATGGAGTGGAGTGGACTGCAGTGGAGTGGAATGGAATGCAGCAGAATGGAATGGAATAGAATGGAATGGAATGGAGTGGACTTCAATGGAATGGAATGGAATATAATGGAATGGAGATGAGTGGAATGGAGTGGACTGGATTGGAATGCAGTGGAATGGAATGGAATGTAGTAGAGTGGAATGGAATGGAGTGGAGTTGGGACAAGTGGAGTGAGGTGGAGTGGAATAGGATGGAGTGGAGTTGAATGCAATGGAGTGGAGTGGAATGGAATGGAATTGATTGCAGTGGAGTGGAAAGGAAAGGTATGGAGGGGAATGGAATGGATAGGAGTGGAATGGAGTGGAGTGGAATGGAATGCAGTGGAGTGGAGTGGAGTGGAATAGACTGTTACGGAGTGGACTGGAATTTAATGGACTGGAATGGAATGCAGTGGAATGGAGTGGAATCGACTGGGGTGGAGTGGAATGGAGTGGAGTGGAGTACAATGGAATGGAATGGAGTGTAGTAGAGGGGAATGGAATGGAGTGGAGTGGAGCGGAGTTGAATGGATTGGAGGGAATGGAGTGGAGTGGAATGGAGTGGAATGAAGGGGATTGGAGTGTAATGGAGTGGAGTGGAGTGCAATGTAGTGGAATGGAGTGAAATGGAGTGGAACGGAATGGAATGGACTGGAATGGAGTGCAATGGAGTGGAAAGGAGCAGAATGGAATGGAGTGGAATGTAGGGGAATGGAGTGGAATGGCGGGGAGTGGAATGTAATGGATGGAGTGGAGTGGAGTGGATTGTAACGGAATGAAGAGGAGTGGAATGGAGTGGAATGGAATTAGGGGAATGGTGTGGAATGGAATGGAGTAGAATGGAGTGGAATGGACGTGAGTGGAATGGAGTTGAATGTAATGGAGTGGAATGCAATGGAGTGGAATGGATGGAATGGGATGGAATGGAATGGAATGGAACGGAGTGGAGTGGAGTCGAGTGAAGAGGAGTGGATTGGAGAAGAGCGGAATGCAGTGGAGTGGAGAGAATGGAAAGGAATGGAGTGGAATGGAATGGAATAGAATTGATTGGAATTTAATACAGTTGAGTGGAATGGAGTGGAATGGAGTGGAATTGAGTGGCATGGAGTGGAATGAAATGGAATGGAGTGGAGTGGAAATGAGTAAAATGGAATGGATTGGAATGGAGTGAAATGGAGTGGAGTGGAGTGGAGTGGAGTGGAAAGGAGTGGAGTGGTGTTGAGTGGACTAGAGTGACGTGGAATGCAGAGGAGTGGGGTGCAATGGAGTGGAGTGGAATGGAGTGGAATTGAATGGAGTGGTATGGAATGCCATGGAATGGAATGCAACGGAGTGGAATGAATTGCAGTGGAATTGAATGGACCGGAATGGAGTGGTATGGAATGGAAAGGAGTGGAATGTAGTGGAGTGGAGTGGAAAGGAGTGGAATGCAATGGAGTGGAGTGGAATGGAGTAGAAAGGAATGGAGTGGAATGGAATGGAGTGGAGTGGAGTTGAGTGAAATAGAATGAAATGGAATGGGATGGAATGAAATTCAATGGAATGGTGAAAAGTAATGTGAAGTTAGATTGTAATACTTCACCCTACTCTTTCTGACAGAGTGAGATCCTGTGGAAAGAAAGGAATGGAATGAAATGAAGTGGAATGGAATGGAGTGGAGTGCAGCAGAATGGAGAGGAGTAGATTGGTCTGGAGTTGAGTGGAATAGAGTGGAGCAGAGTGGAATATGGTAGAGTGCAACGGAGTGGAGTGGAGTGGAATGTAGTGGAGTGGAATCGGATGTAATGGAATGTAGTGCAGTGGAGTGGAGTGGAATGGATTGAAATGGAATGGAATGGAATGGAATGGAATGGAATGGAATGGAATGGAATGGAATGGAATGCAATTCAATGCAATGGAATGCAATGGAATATAATGCAATGCAATGGAAATTTGACAAGTAATCTCAGCTGAGATATCGCCACTACACTACAGCCTGGGTGACACAGTGATATCCTTTGGAAAGAAAGGAATGGAATGCTATGGAGAAAATTGGAATGGAATGGAATGGAGTGGAGTGGAATGGAGTAGAATGGAATGGAATGGATTGGAGGGTAGTGGAATGGAGTGGAGTGGAGTGGACTGGATTGGCGTGGAATGGAATGGAACTGAATGGAATGGAATAGAATGGAGTGTAGTGGAATGGAGTTTAGTGTAGTAGAATGGAGTGTATGTAATGGATGTAATGGAACGGAATGGAATTTAGTGGAGAGTAGTGGAATCGAATGGAATGGAAAGCAGTAAACTGGAATGGAGTGGAATGGAATGGAGTGGAATGGAGTGGAATGGAGTGAAGAGGAATGGAGTGGAATGCAATGGAATGGAGTTCAAAGGAATGAAATGGAGTGGAAAGGAATGGAATGGAGTAGAGTGGAAAGGAATGGAGTGGAATGGAATGGACTAGAGTGTAATGGTGTGAAGTGGTGTGAATTGGAGTGAAGTGAAATGAAATTGATTGGAGTGGATTGGAGTGGAGTTTAGAGGAGTGGCATGGAATGGGTTGGAATAGAATGAAGTGGAGAGGAATAGCGTGGAGTGGAATGCAGTGGAGTGGAATGGAATGGAAAGAAAAGGAGAGAAATGCAATGGAATGGTGGGAAGTTGAAAGGAAATAAATAGAGTGCAGGGGAGTGGAGTGATATGGAATGGAATGGAATGGAATGGAATGGAAAAATGTTTGCTTCGATTGTGCCACTGTAGAATATGCTGTGTGACAGAGGGAGATCCTGTCTAAAGAAAGGGGTGGAATGGAAGGGATTGGAATGGAATGAAATGGAATGGATTTTAGTGGAGTGGAGTGGAATTGAGTAGACTGAGGTGCAGTGCAGTGGAATGTAATGGAAAGGAATGGAATGGAAATGTGAAATGAAATGTGAGCTGAGATTGTGCCACTGTACACCAGCCTGAGTGACAGAGTGAGATCCTCTCAAAAGAAAGTAATTGAATGGACTGTACTGGAATGCAAAGGAATGGAGTGGAGTAGAGTGCCATGGAGTGGAAAGGAGTGGAATGGAATGAGATAGAATGGAGAGGAGTGGAGACGACTGGAATGGAATGGAGTGGAGTGGAGTGGAATGGAGTGGAGTAGAGTGGAATGGATTGGAATGGAGTCGAGTGGAGTTCAGTGGAATGCAATGGAATGGAAAAAAAATGGAATGGAATGGAATGGAATGGTGAAATGAAATGTGAGCTGAGATTGTGCTTCTCTGCTGCACACTGGGTGACAGAGTGAGACACTCCTGAAAGAAAGGATTGGAATGGAATGCAGTGGAATTTAATGAAATGGAATGGAGTGGAGTGGACTGGAGTGGAGTAGAGTTGATTGGAGTAAGTGGAGTGGAATGGAAAGGAGTGGAAGGAATGCAGAGGAATTGAAAGCAGTAGAGTGGACTGGAATGGACTGAAGAGGAGTAGAGTGGAAAGAATCGGAATGGCATGGAGTTAAGTGGAGTGGAGTGCAGTGGAATGGAATGTAGTGGAGTGGGGTGAAATTGAATGGAGTGGAGTGGAATGTAATGGAATGGAATGGAATTGCATGGAGTGTAGTGGAATGGAGTTGAGTGGATTGGAAAGGAATGGAATGGAGTAGAGTGGAGTGAACTGGAGTGGAGTGGAAAGGAATGGAATGGAATGGATTGGATTGGAATGGAATGGAACAGAGTGGATTGGAGTGGAATGGAGTGGAGTGGAGTGCAGTGGAGTGGAGTGAAATGGAATGGAGTGGAGTGGATTGGATTCGAGTGGAGTGGAATGGGATGGAATAGAGTTGAGTGGAATGGATTGGATTGGATTGGTCTGGATTGGAATGGAATTCAGTGGAATGGAATGCAATGGAGTGGAGTGGAGTGACATGGAATGGAGTTAAGTTAAATGGAATTGAATGGAATGGAGTGAAGGGGAATGGAATGGAAAGTAATGGACTGGAGTTGAATCAGGTGAAGTGGAATGGAGTGGAATGGAATGGACTGAAATGGAATCTAGTGGAGTGGAGTGGAGTGAAATGGAATGGAATGGAATGGAACGGAATGGAGTGGAATACAGTGGAATGGATTGGAAAGGAATGGAGTGGAGTGGAATGGAATGGAATGGAATCAAAGGTAATGGAGTGGAATGCAGTGGAATGGAGTGGAGTGCAGTTGAGTAGAGTGGAATGGAGTGGAATGTAGTGGAATGGGGTGAAATGGAATGGAGAGGAATGGAATGGAACGGAGTGGAATTCAATGTAATGGACTGTATTGGAAAGGAATGGAGAGGAGTGGAATGGAGTGGAATGGAATGGAGTGGACTGGACCGGTATGGAATGGAATGGAATGGACAGGAGTGGAATGGAGTGGAGTGGAGTGGAATGGAGTGGAATGGAATGGAGTGGAGTTTATCAGAATTTAGTGGAATGGAGTGGAATGGAGTGGGATGGAGTGGAGTGGAATGGAAAGAAATGGACTTGAATGGAGAGGAGTGTGTGGAATGGAGTGGATGGGAGTAGAAAGGATTCTAGTGAAGTGGAATGGAACGCCATGGAATAGAATGGATTCGAGTGGAATGGAGTGGCGAGGAGTGGAGTTCAATGGAATGGAGTGCAGTGGAGTGCAGTGGAGTGGTATAGAATAGAACATAATGGAATTGAGTGGATTTGAGTGGAATGGAGTAGAGTAGAGTGGAGTGGAGTGGAATGGAATGGAGATGAGTGGAATGGAATGGAATAGAATGGAGTGGGCTAAAATGGAGTGGAGTGGAGTGGAATGGAATGGATTTAAGTGGAATGGATTGGAATGGAATGGAGTGAAGGGGAGTGGAAAGGAAAGGAATGGAGTGGAGATGAATGGAGTGGACTGCAATGCTGTGGAATGTAAAGGAGTGGAATGGAATGGAGTGAAAAGAGGTGGAGAGGAGTGGAATGGAGTGCGTGAAAAGGAATGGAATGGAATGGAGTGGAGTGGAATGGAATTGAATGCAATGGAATGGTATGGTGTGGAATGGAATGGAATGCAGTGGAATGAAGTGGAATGGAATACAGTGGAGTGGAGTGGAGTGGAGTTGACTATAGCGGAGTGGAATGAAGTGCAGTGGGGTGAAATGGAATGCAGTGGAGTGTGGTGGAATGGAATGCAATGGAGTGGAATTGAATGGAATGGAATGGATTGCAAGGCAATGGAGATGAGTTAATGGAGTGGAAAAGAATGGAGTCGAGTGTACTGGATTGGAATGGAATGGAATGGAGTGGAGTGGAATGGACTGGAGTGCAGTGGAGTGTAGTGGAACGGAATGGAATGGAGTGGAATGGAATGGACTGGAGTGGAATGGAATGGAATGGACTGGAATGCAGTGGAGTGGCGTCTAATAGTGTGGGTTGGAATGTAATGCTGTTGAGTGGAATGGAATTCAATGGAACAGAATGGAGTGGAGTGGGGTGGAATGTAATGGAGTGTAGTGGAATGGGGTGGAGTGCAGTGGAATGGAATGCAATGGAATGGAAAGGAGTGGAGGAGAACGGAGTGGAGGGAAGTGGAGTTGAATGGAATGGAGTGGAGTGTAGTCAATTGGTGTGGAGTGGAATGGGATGGAATGGAATGGAGTGGATTGGAGTGGAAAGTAGTGGGGTGGAGTAGAGTGGAGTGGAATGGAATGGAGTGGAGAAGAATGGAGTGGAGTGGAGTGGAATCGAATGGAATGGAGTTGAGTGGAATGTAGTGCAGTGGAATGGATAGGAGTGGAATGGAATTCAGTGGAATTCAATGGAGTGGAGTGTACTGGAGTGGAGTGGAGTGAAGTGGACTGGAATGGAATGGATTTAAGTGGAATGGAGTTAAATGGAATGGAGTGAAGGGGAGTCGAATAGAATGGAATGGAATGCAGTGGAGTGGAATGAATTGGGGTGGAGTGGGGTGGAGTGGGGTGGAATGGAGTGGAGTGGAGTGGAATTCAATGGAATGGAGTGGATTGGAGCGGTTTGGAAAGAAGTGGAGTGGAGTGGAATGCAGTGGAATGGAATTGAGTGGAGCTGAGTGGAGTGGAGCTGAGTGGAGTGGAGCTGAGTGGAGTGGAATGAAGTGCAATGGAATACAATGAAATGGAGTGGAATTGAAAGGGATGGAATGGAATGGAATGGAATGGAATGAAATAGAATGGACTGGAATATAATGGAATGAAGAAATGTGTGCTGAGATTGTGCCACTGCGGAACAGCCTGTGTGACAGAGGGAGATCCTGTCGAAGGAAAGTCGTGGAATTGAAGGGATAGGAATGGAATGGAATAGAATGGATTGGAATGGAGTGGAGTGGAATTGAGTGGAGTGGAGTGGAGTGCAGTGGAACGTAATGGGAATAAATGGAATGGAAATGTGAAATGAAATGTGTGGTGAGATTGTGCCACTGCACACCAGTCTGGGTGACAGAGTGAGATACTGTCAAAAGAAAGGAATAGAATGGAATGGACTGGAATGGAATGAACTGCATTGGAGTGGAGTGGAGTGGAAAGGAGTGGAATGGAATGGGATGGAATGGAAATGAGCTGAGTGAACTTGAATGGACTGGAGTGGAGTGGATTGGAATGGACTGGAGTGGAGTGCTGTGGAATGGAATGGAATGGAATGGTGAAATGAAATTTGAGCTGAGATTGTGCCACTGCACTCCAGCCTGGGTGAGAGAGTGAGAAACTATCAAAAGAAAGGAATGGAACGGAATGCAGAGGAATTTAATGGCATGGAGTGAACTGAAGTGAACTGGAGAGGAGTGGATGTAGTGGAGTGGAGTGGAAAGCAATGGGATGGAATGGAAAGGGGTACAGTGGACTGGAATGGAGTGGAGTGCATTGGAGTGGAATGGATTGGAATGGAGTAGAGTGCAGTGCAATGGAATCGAATGGAATGGAATGCAATGGAATGGAATGGAATGGAATGGAATGATGAGATGAAATGTGAGCTAAGATTGTGCCACTGTGACCCAGGCTGGGTGACAGAGTGAGATAATCTCAAAAGAAAGGAAAGGAATGGAATGCGGTGGAATGGAATGGAATGGCATAGAATGGAATGGCGTGACTTGGAGTGCAGTCGAGTGAAGTGGAGTGGGGTGGAATGGAATGGAATGGAATAGAATGGAATGGCATGACTTGGAGTGCAGTCGAGTGAAGTGGAGTGGACTGGAATGGAGAGGAATGGAATGGAGTGGAATGTAATGAAATGAAGTGGAGTGAAGTGGAGTAAAGTGGAGTGCAGTGCAAAGGAATGGAGAGGAATGGAATGTCATGGAGAGGAATGGAGTGGAGTGGAGTGGAGTGGAAAGGAGTGGAATGGAATTGGATTGAATGGAAAGGAGCTGAGTGGACTGGAATGGACTGGAGTGGAGTGGGTTAGAATGGACTGGACTGGAATGCAGTGGAATGGAATTGAATGGAATGGTGAAATGAAATGTGAGCTGAGATTGTGCCACTGCGCTCCAGCCTGGGTGACAGAGTGAGAAACTATCAAAAGAAAGGAATGGAATGGAATGCAGAGGAATTTAATGGAATGGAGTGGAGTGAACTGAAGTGAACTGGAGTGGAGTGGAGTTAGTGGAGTGGAGTGGAAAGGAATGGGATGGAATGGAAAGGAGTAGAGTGGACTGGAATGGAGTGGAGTGCATTGGAGTGGAATGGATTGGAAAAGAGTAGAGTGCAGTGTAATGGAATCGAATGGAATGGAATGCAATGGAATGGAATGGAATGGAATGGTGAAATGAAATGTGAGCGAAGATTGTGCCAGTAAAACCCAGGCTGGGTGACAGAGTGAGATACTCTGAAAAGAGAGGAATGGAAAGGAATGCAGTGGAATGGATTGCAATGGAATAGAATGGAATAGCATGAGGTGGAGTGCAGTCGAGTGAGGTGGAGTGGACTGGAATGGAGAGGAATGGAATGGAGTGGAATGTAATGGAATGAAGTGGAGTGGAGTGGGGTGGAGTGGAGTGCATTGGAATGGAGAGGAATGGAATGTCATGGAGAGGAATGGAGTGGAGTGCAGTGGAGAGGAACAGATTGGAACGGAATGGAATGAAACGGAACAGAATAGAGAAATGTATGCTGAGATTGTGCCACTGCACTACAGCCTGTCTGAAAGAGGGATATCCTGTCGAAAGAAAGGAGAGGAATGGAATGGAATGAAATGGAATGGAGCGGATTGAAGCAGAGCGGAATGGAATGGAACGGAATGGAACGGAACGGAATGTGAGCTGAGATTTTGCCACTGTGCTCCAGGCTGGGTGACAGAGAGAGACACTCTCGAAAAAAAGGAAAGGAATGGAATGCAGTGGAATTGAAACGGAATGGTGTGGAGTGGAGTGGAGTGGAGTGAAGTGGAGTGTATTAGAATGGAGAGGAATGGAATGGTAAGAAATGAAATGGAATGAAGCGGAGTGGAGTGGGGTGGAGTGGAGTGCAGTGGAATGGAGGGGAATGGAATGGGATGGAGTAGAGTGGAGTGCAGTGCAGTGAAGTGGAGAGGAGTGGAATGGAGTGGAATGGAATCGGGTGTAATGGAATGTAGTGGAAAGGACTGGAGTCCAGTGGAACTGAGTGGAACGGAATGGAATTGAATGGCATAGAATTGAATGTGATGGAGTGGAATGGAATAGAGAGGAGTAGAGAGGAGTTGAGTGAAATAGAATGGAATGGAATGGGTTGGAATGAAAAGCAAAGGAATGATGAAAAGGAGTGTGAGATGAGATTGTACCACTGCACTCCAGACTTTCTGACAGAATGAGATCCTGTGGAAACAAAGAAACGGAATGGAATGTAGTGGAGTAGAATGGAGTGGAGTGGAGTGGAATAGAGAGGAGTACAGTGGACTGGAGTGGAGTGGAGAGGAGTGGAAGGGAGTGGAGTGGAATGGAGTGGTAAGGAATAGAGTGCAGTGGAGTGGAATGTAGTGGACTGGAATCGGATGTAATTTAATGTTGTGGAGTGGAGTGGAGTGGAGTGGAACAGATTTGATTGGAATGGAATGGAATGGAACTGAGGGGAGTGGAGAGGAGTGAACGGATTGGAATGGAATGTAAAGAAATGGAATGGAACGGACTGAAATGCAATGGAATGCAATGGACTACAATGGAATAGAATGCAATGCAATGGAAAGTTGACATGAAGTGAGCTGAGATTGCACCAGTGAACTACAGCCTGGGAGACACAGTAATATCCCATCGAAAGAAAGTAATGGAAAGCAATGGAGTGAACCGGAATGGAATGGAATAGAATGCAGTGTAGTGGAGTAGAGTGGAGTGGAATGGAGTGGTGTGGAATGGAATGGATTGGAGTTGAAAGAAACGGAATGGAATGGAATGAAATGGATTGGAGTGGAGTGGAGTAGATGGAGGGAAGTGGAGTTGAGTGGAATGGAAAGTAAAGGAGTGGAATGGAAAGGAATGGAGTGGAATAGAGTGGAATGGAATGGAATGGAATGCAGTGGAGTGGAGTGGAGTGGAGTGGAATGGAGTGGTGTGGAGTGGAATGGAGTGGTGTGGAATGGAATGGACTGGAGTTGAAAGGAACAGAATGGAATGGAATGGACTACATTGGGGTGGAGTGGAGTGGAGGGAAGTGGAGTGCAGTGGAAATTAGTGGAATGAAATGGAATGGAGTGGAATGGAGTGGAATAGAATGGAATGGAGTGGAATGGATTGGAATGGAATGGAGTGGAGTGGAGTGGAATGGGGTGGAGTGGAGTGAAATGGAGTGGTGTCGAGTGGAATGCAATGGAATGGAATGGAATGGAGAGGAATAGAATAACTGAAGTGGAGTGGAATGGAATGGAGTGAAGTGGAGTTGAGTGGAATGGAATGGAATGGAATGGAATTCAATGGAACGGAATGGAATGGAATGGGATGGAGTGGAATGGAATGGAGTGGAATGCAACGGAGGGGAGTGGAATGGAGTAGAGTGGGGTGGAATGGAGTGGAGTGGAGTGGAGTGGAATGGAATGAAATGGAATTGAGTGGAAAGGAGTGGAGTGGAGTGGAATGGCGAGGAGTGGAGTGGAGTGGAATGGAGTGGAGTGGAAAGGATTGGAGTGGAGTGGAGTGGAGTTGAGTGGAGTGGAGTGGATTTAATTGAGTGGAGTGGATTGGAGTCTAGTGGAATGGAGTGCAGTGGAGTGGAGTTTAATGGAGTGGAGTGGAGGTTAATGGAGTGGAGTGGAATGGAGTGTAGTGGAATGGATTGGAATGGAGTGTAGTGGAGTGGACTCGAGTGGAGTGGAATGGAATGGACTGGAATGGAAAGGAGTGGAATATAATGGAGCTGAATGGAAAGAAATGGAGTGGAACGGAATGGAATGGAGTGGAAATGACTGGAGTGGAGTGGAGTAGAGTGGAGTGGAATGGAGTGGAGTGGTATGAAATGGAGTGGAGTGAATCAGAGTGGAAAGGAGGGTCATGGAAAGGAATTGAATGGAAAGGAATGGAATGAAATGGAACGGAATGCAATGGAATGCAATGGAATAGAATGAGATGCAATGGAAAGTTGACACATAATGTGAGCTGAGATTGTGCCACTGCACTACAGCCTGGGTGACACAGTGATATCCTGTCGAAAGAAAGAAGGGGAATGTAAGTTAATGAAATGGAATGGACTGGAATAGAAAGAAGTGGTCTGGAGCGGAGTGAAGTGGAGTGGAGTGGACTGGAATGGATTCCAATGGAATGCGAGTGGAATGGAATGGAGTGGAGTGGAGTGAAGTGTAATAGAAAGCATGGAATGGGATGGAATGGAATGCAATTGAGTGGTGAAAAGAAATGTGAGCTGAGATTCAGCCAATGTACTCCAGCCTTTGTGACAGAGTGAGATCCTATGGAAAGAAAGGAATGGAATGGAAAGGAGTGGAGTGAAGTGGAGAATGGAGTTGAGTCGTGTGGAATTGAATGGAGTGGAGTGGAGTGGAGGGGAGTGGAGTGGAATGGAGTGGAATGGAATGGAGTGGAATGGAGAGCAATGGAGTGGAGTGGAGTGGATTGAAGTATAGTGGAGTGGAATGGAATGGAATTGAACGGAATGGAATAGAGATTAATGTGGAATAGAGTGCATTGGAGTGGAATGGATTTGGAGTGGAATGGAATGGAGTGAAGTGGAGTTGAATGGAATTCAGTGGAAAGGAATGGAAAGGAATGGAATGCAATGGAATTCAGCGGAATGGAATGGAATGGAATGGAATGGAATGGAATGGAATGCAATGCAATGGAATGGAATGGAATGGAATGGAATGGAAGCTAAGATTGTGCCACAGCTCTCCATGCTGTGTGACTGAGTGAGATTTTCTTGAAAAAAAAGAATGGAACGGAATGCAGTGGAATGGAATGGAATGGAATGGAATGCAATGCAATGGAATGGAATGGAAGCTAAGATTGTGCCACAGCTCTCCATGCTGTGTGACTGAGTGAGATTTTCTTGAAAAAAAAGAATGGAATGGAATGTAGTGGAATGGAATGGAATGGAAGGGAATGCAATGCAATGGAATGGAATGGAAGCTAAGATTGTGCCACAGCTCTCCATGCTGTGTGACTGAGTTAGATTTTCTTGAAAGAAAAGGAATGGAATGGAATGCAGTGGAATGGAATGGAATGGAGTGTACTGGAGTGCAGTGCAGTGAAGTGCAGTGGAATGTGGAATGGACTCAAAGGCAGAGGAATGGAATGGGACGTAGTTGGATGGATTGAAGTGGAGTGGAATGGGCTGGAGTGTAGTACACTGGAAAGGAGTGGAATGGGATGGATTTGAATACAGTGGAGTGGAGTGCAGTGGAGTGGAGAGGAGTGGAATGGAGTGTATTGGAATCAGATGTAATGGAATGTACTGGAGTGGAGTGGAGTAGAATGGAATGGAGTGGAGAGGAGTGTAGCGGAGCAGAACGGAATGGAACAGAATGGAACAGCAGCTGAGATTGTGAAACCACACTCCAGACTGGTTGACAGAGTGAGATACTCTCGAAAGAAAGGACTGCAATGGAATGCAGTGGAATGGAATGGAAAGGAATGGATTGGAGTGGAGTGCAGTAGAGTGAAGTGGAGTGGAATGGAAAGGAATGGAGTGGAGTGGAGTGGAATGGAGGGGAGAGGAATGGAGTGTAGTGGAATGGAGTGGAATGGAATTTAGTGGAGTGGATTGGAATGGAGTGTAAAGGAATGGAGTTAAGTGAAATGCAGTGGAATGCAATGGAATGAATGGGTGTGGAAAGGAATGTAATGGACTGGAATTGAAAGTAATGTACTGGAATGGATTTGAATGGAGTGGAATGGTAAGGAATGAAATGGAGTGCAGAGGAGTGCAATGGAGTGAAATGGAATGGAATGGAGTGGAAGGGAATGGAATGGAACGGAGTAGAGTGGAATGGAATGGAGTGGAATGGAATTGAATGGAATGGAATGGAATGGAATGGAAGGGAGTGGGGTGGAGTGGAGTTTAGTGGAGTGAAGTGCAATGGAGTGGAATGGGGTGAAATGGACTGGAGTAGAGTGAAGTGGAATAGAATGGAATGGAGTGGAATGGAATGGAAACGAATGGATTGGAAGGAAATGGAGAAGTGTGGAATGGAGTGTAATGGAATGGAGCAGAGAGGACTGCATTGGAATAGATGGAATGGAGTGGAGTAAAACGAAGTGGATTGGAGTGGAGTGGAATGAAATGGAATGGAGTAGAAAGGAATGGAAGGGAGTGGAATGGAGTGGAATGGAATAGAGTGAAGTTTAGTGGAGTGGAATGGAGTGGGGTGGAGTGGAAAGGAATTGAATAGAATGGAGTGGAATGGAGTGGAGAGGAATGGAATGGAGTGGAGTTGAGAGAATTGGAAGGCAATGGAATAGAGTGAATTAGAGTGGAATGCCATGTATTGGAATGGAGTGGAGTACAGTGGAATGGAGTAGAGAGGAACGCAGGGGAATGGAAAGGAATGGAATGGAATGCAGTGTAGTGTAGGGGAATGGATTGGAATGGCATGCAGTTGAGGGCAGTGGAATGGAACGTAAAGGAGGGGTGTGCAGTGGACTGGACTGGAATGGAGTAGAATGGAGTGGAATGGAGTTTAGTGGAATGGAGTGGAATGGAATGGAATGGAGTGGACTGGAATGGAATGGATTCGCATGGAATGGAGTGGAGTGCAGTAGAATGGAATGGAATGGAGTGGAGTGGAATGGACAGGAATTAAGTGGAATGGAATGGAATGGACGGCAATAAAATGGAATGGATTCGCAGAGAGTGGAATGACATGGAATGGAGTGGAGAGGTGCGCATTGGAGGGGAGTGGAGAGGAAAGGTGTGGAAAAGAATGGAATGGAATGGAATGCGGTTCAGTGGAGGGGAATGGACTGGAGTGGAGTATAGTGGAATGGAATGGCGTGGAGTGGAATGGAGTGGACTGGAGGGTAAGGGATTGGACTGGAGAGGAGTGGAGTGGAATGCAGTCGAACGCACTAGAATAGAGTGGAATGGAGTGGAATGGAATGGATTGGAATGGAATGGAATGGAAAGGAATGGAATGGAATGGAATGGAATGGAATGGAATGGAATGGAATGGAATGGAAAGGAATGGAATGGATCGGAATGGAATGGAATGGAATTGAATGGAATGGAAAGGAACGGAACAGAACGGAATGGAACGGAATGGAATGGAATGGAATGGAAAGGAATGGAATGGAATTGACTGGAATGATATGGAATGGATTGGAATGGAATGCAATGGCATGGAATGGGGTGTAGTGGAGTGGAGGGGAGTGAAGTGGAGTGTAAATGAGTGGAATGGAATAGAGTGGAGTGGAGTGGAATATTGAGAAATTGACAGAAATGGAGTGGAGTCTAGAGGAATGGAATGGAAAGGAATGAAATGGAATGGAATGGAATGGAATGGAATGGAATGGAATGGTGTGGGGTGGACTGCAATGGAGTGGAATGGAATGGAGTGGAATGGAATGGAATGGAGTGGAGTGGAATGGAGTGGAGTGGAGAGCAATGAAGTGGAATGGAATGTACTGCATTTAAATGGAATGGAGTGGAACGGAATGTATTGGAGTGTAATGGATTGGAATGGAATGAAGTGGAGTGCAGTGGAATGGAAAAGAATGGAGTGGAGTGGATTGGAGGGGACTGGAATGGAGTGTAATGGAGTGGAGTGGAATGGACAGGAGTGGAGTGGAATGGAGTGGAATGAAATAGAATGGAATGGATTTGAGTGGAGTGGAGTGGAGTGCAATGGATTGCAATGTAGTGGAGTGGAGTGGAATGGAATAGAATTGCATAGAGTGAAGTGGAGTGGAATGGAGTGGAGTGGAATGGTTTGCAGTGAAGTGGAATGGAATGGAATGGAGTTGAGTGGAAAGCAGTGGAATGGAGAAAATGGAGTGAAATGGAATGGAGTGGAATGGAGAGGAGTGGAGTGGAGTGAGGTATAGTGGAGTGGAATGTAATGGAGTGGAGTGGAAAGGATTGGAATGGAATGCAGTGGTGTGCAGTGCAGTGGAATGGAATGCAGTGGAATTGAGTGGAATTCAGTGGAATGGAGTGGAGTAGAATGGAATGGAATGGAGTAGAGTGGAATGGAATGGAGTGGAGTGGGTTGGAGTGAAGTGGAGTGGAATGGAGTTTAGTACAGCAGAATGGAATGGAGTGGAGTGGAGTGGAATGGAATGGAATATATTGGAATGGAATGGAATTGAGTGGGGTGGAATGGAAAGCAAAGTAGTGGAATGGAGTGAAATGTAGTAGAGTGGAATATAGTGGAAAGAAAGGAATGGAGTGGAGTGGAGTGAAGGGGACTAGAATCGAGTGTAATGGAGTGGAATTGAATAGAGAGGATTGGAATGGAGTGGAGTGGAATTGAGTAGAGTGGAATGGAATGGAATGGCCTGGAAAGGAATTGACAGGAATGGAATGGAGTGGAGTGGAATGGAATGGAGTACAAAGGATTGGAATGGAGAGATGTGGAGTGGAGTGGAGTGGAACGGAATGCAGTGGTGTGGAATGAAATGGAATGGAATGCAGTAGAGGGAAATGTAGTGGAATGGAATGGAACGGAGTAGATCAGATTGGAATGGAGTACAGTAGAATGGAATGGAATGGAGTGGAGTGGAATGGAATGGAATGGAATGGAGCAGAGTAGAGTCGAATGGATTGGAGTGGAATTCAGTGTAGTGGAGTGAAATGGAATGGAATGGAGTGGAGTGGAATTGAATGGAGTGGAACGGAGTGGAGTGGAGTGGATGGAGCGGAGTGCAATGGAATGGAATTGAGTGGAGTGGAATTGAATAGAGTGGAGTGGAATGGAATGTAGTGGACTGGAGATGAGTGGAATGGAATGGAGTGGAGTTCAATGGAATGGAATGGAGTGGAGTGGAATTGAATAGAGTGGAGTGGAATGGAATGTAGTGGACTGGAGATGAGTGGAATGGAATGGAGTGGAGTGGATTGGAACAGAGTTGACTGGACTCTAATGCAGTGGAATGGAATGGAATGGAATGGAATGGAGTGGAGGGGAATGGGGTGGAGTGGAGTGGAGTCGAATTCAGTTGAATGGAAAGGAATGGAATGGAGTGGAGTGGAATGGAGTGGAGTGGAATGGAGTACAGTGCATTGGAAGGGAATGGAGTGGAATGGAACTGAATGAAATGGATTTAAATGGAGTGGAGTGGATTGGAAAGGAGTGGAGTGGAGTGGAATGGAGTGGAGTGGAGTGGAATGGAGTGGAATGGAGTGGACTGGAGTGGAATGGTATTGACTGGAATGGAATGTAGTGGAGTGGAATGGAGTGAAGTGCAGTGTAGTGCAGTGGAGTGGAATGGAGAAGAGTGGAATGGTGTGAAGTGGAATGGTGTGGAGTGGAGTGCAGGGGCGTGGTATGGAATGGAGTGTAGCAGAGTGGAGTGGAAAGAAATGGACTGGAATGGAATGGGGTGGAGTGGAATGGAGTGTACTAGAGTGGAATGGAGTGGACTGGAATGGAACGGGGAGGAATGCAATAGAGAGCATTGGAATGGAGTCGAGTGAAGAAGAGTGGAATGGAATGGAATGGAGTGGAGTGAGGTGGAGAGGAGTGGAAAGGAATGGAATTGAGTGGAGTGCAGTGGAGTGGAATGGAGTTGAAAGGAACGGAGTGGAAATAAACGGAACAGAGTGGAGTGGAGTGGAGTTCAATTCAATGGAGTGGAGTGGAGTGGAGTTCTATTCAATGGAGTGGAGTGGAGTGGAGTGGAGTGGAGTGGAATGGAGTGGAGTGCAATGGAATGGAAAGGAATGGAGTGGAGTGGAGTGCACTGGAAAGGAATATATTGGAGTGGAGTGGAGTGGAATGGAGTGGAGTGGATTGGAATGGAATGGAGTGAAGTGAAGTGGAATTTAATGCAATGGAGTGGAGTAGAGTGGAATGCAATGGAGTGGTGTGGAGTGGAGTGTAATGGAATGGAATGGAATTGAGCGGAGTGTAGTGGAATGGAGTGGGGTGGAGTGGAATGGAATGGAGTGGAGTGGTTTGGAAGGGACTGGAGTGGATTGGGAGGGAATGGACTGTAATGGAGTGGAGTGGTGTCAAATGGAATGGAACGTAGCTGAATGGCATGGAGTGGAGTGGAGTGGAATGGAGTGGAATGGTTTGGAATGGAATTGAGTGTGGAGTGCAGTGGAATGGAATCAGATAGAGTGCAGTGGAGTGTACCGGAGTGGAATGGAGTTTACTGGAGTGGAATGGAGTGGAGTGGAATGGAATGGAGTGGATTGGAATGGAATGGAATGGGGTGTTGAGTAGAATGGAGCTGAATGGATTGGAATCGCTTGGAGTGGAGTGAAATGGAACGGAATGGAATGGAATCGAATGGAGTGGACTCCAATTGAGTGGAGTCGAGTGGAGTGTTGTGGAGTGGAATTGAGTGGAAATGATTGGAGTAGAATGGAATGGAGTGGAGTGGAGTTGAGTAGAGTGGAGTGGAATGGAATGGAGTGGATTGGAACAGATTGAAATAAAATGGAGTTCAGTGGAATGTAGTGGAAGGGAATATAAGGGAGTGGAGGGGAGTGAAGTGGACTGGAATGGAGTGGAAGGGAGATGAATGCAGTGGAATGGAGTGGAGTGGAATGGAGTGGAAAGGAGTGCAATGGAGGAGAGTGAAGTGGATTGAAGTGGAATGGAAAGAATGCAGTGCAGTGAACATCAGTGAACTGGAATGGAGTGGAGTGGACTGGAATGGAGTGGAGCGGAATGGAGTGGAATGGAACGGAGTATAATGTAATGGAATGTAATGGAGTAGAGTGGAATGCAATGGAATGGGGAGGAGTGGAGTGGAGTGGACTGGAAAGGAATGGATTGGAGTGGAACGGAATGGAGTGGAAAGGAATGGAATGGAATGGAAAGAAATTCCGTGGAATGGAGTGGAATCAAAGGAGTGGAGTGGATTGAAATGCAATGGAATATAGTGGAGTGGAATGCAATGGAGGGCAGTGGATTGGAGTGGCCTGCAGTGGAGTGGAATGGAGTGGAATGGAGTGGAGTGGAATGGAATGGAATGGAATGGAATGGAGTAGAGTTGAGTGGAATGGAGTGGGGTGGAGTGGAGTGGAGTGGAATGGACTGGAGTTGAGTAAAACGGAATGGAGTGGAATGGAAAGAAACGCAATGGAATCAATGGAAAGGAATGGAGTTGAATGGAATGGATTGGAGAGGAATGGAGTGCAATGGAATGGAGAGGAATGGATTGAGGGGGAATGGAATGGAATGGATTGGAGTGGAATGGATTGGAATAGAATTGAATGGAATGGAGTAGCGTTGAATGGAATGCAGTGGGTTGGAGTGGAGTTGAGTGGAGTGGATTGGAAAAGATTGGAGTGGAGAGAAATGAAATGGAGTGGAGTGGAGAGGAATAAAATGGAATGGAGTGGAGTGGAATGGAGTGCAATGGAATGGAGTCGAGTGGAGTGAAGCAGAGTGGAATGGAAAAGAGTGGAGTGGAATGTAGTGGAATTTAATGGAGTGGAATGGAGTGGAATGGAGTGGAATAGAGTGGAATGGAGTGGAGTGGAATTGAGTGGAATGGAATGAAATGAAATGGAATGGAGCGGAGTGGGGTGGAATGGAGTGGAAAGGACTGGAGTGGAATGGAGGGGAATGCAGTGGAATTGAGTGGAGTGGAGTGGAAAGGAGTGGAATGGACTTGAATGGAGTAATTCCACTCCACTCCATTTCCCTTCAGTTCACTCCTTTACATTCCATTCCAGTCCACTCCACTCCATTCCATTCCACTCCACTCCATTCCAGTCCACTCCACTCCATTCCACTCCAATACACTCCACTACCTTCCATTCCACTCCACTCCATCCATGGCTCTCCACTCTATTCCTCTCTATTTCATTCCACTCCATTCCACACCACTCAACTGCATTCCACTCCCCTCCTCTCCATTGCATTCCATTCCATTCCACTCCATTGCATTCCATTCCATTCCACTCTACTCCATTCCACTCCACTTCACTCCATTCCAATAGACTCCATTCCACTCCGCTCCACTCCACTACATTCCTTTGCATTCCGCTCCATTCAATTCCACTCCACTCCATTCCATTCAATTCCATTCCATTGCACTCCACTCCACTCCACTCCATTCCACTCCATACCACCCCATTCCACTCCACTCTATTCTACTCCATTCAAGTCCATTCCATTCTACTCCAGTACAATCAACTCACCTCCCCTCCATTCTATTCCATTCCATTACTCTCTACTCCACTCCCTTTGAATCCATTCCACTCCTCTCCACTCCATTCCATTCCATTCCACTCCCCTTCAATGCACTCCATTCAAGTCAATTCCACTCTATTCCAGTCCAATCAACTCCACTCCACTCCATTCCATTCCATTGCACTCCACTCCAATCGATTCCAATCCATTCCACTGCTCTCCATTCCATTCCTCTCCACTCCACTCCATTCAACTGCATTCCATTTAATTCCATTCCATTCGATTCCACTCCATTCCAGTCCACTAAACTCCATTTCACTCCATGCCACTCCATTGCTCTCTACTCAACTCCATTCCATTCCACTCCACTCCACTAAATTCCATTCCACACCATTCAAACACTCCACTCTATTCCATCCCATTCCACTCCACCCAGTCCACTCAAGTCCATTCCAGTACACTCCTCTCCATTCCTCTCCACTCCACTGCATTCCATTCCACTCCAATCCATTCCATTCCATTCCATTACACTGCACTGCCCTCCGTCCACTGTACTACACTCCATTCCACTCCATTGCATTCCACTCCATTTCACTCAAGGCCTCTACATTCCATTCCATTTCATTCCATTCCACTCCACTCCATTCAAACGCATTCCACTGCATTCCACTCCACTCCTCTAATTCCATTCCATTCCATTCCATACCACTATAATCCAATCCATTCCACTCCACTCCATTCCTTTACATTCCACTCCATTCCACTCCACTCCATTCCTTTCCATTCCATTGCTCTCTATTCCATTCCACTCCAATCCATTCCATTACACTCCATTCCATTCCATTACACTACATTCCATTCCATTCCACCCCATTCCATTCCATTCCACTCCACTCCACTCCATTCCACTCCACTCCACTTCATTCCCTTCCACTCCACTCCTTTCTATTCAAATCCACTCCACTCCTTTCAATTCCATTCCATTCAGTCCCATTCCACTCCACTCCATTCCACTTAATTCCACTATATTCCATTCCACTCCATTCCACTCCACTCCACTCCATTCCACTCCACTCCATTCAATTCCATTCCATTCCATTCCACTTCATTCAATTGCACTCCACTCCACTCCTTTCCAGTCAACTCTACTCCAGTAAACTCCACACCACTCCACTCCACTACATTACTTTCTACTCCACTCCATTCAATTCCACTCCACACCCTTTCATTCTATTACTTTCCGCTGCCCTCCACTCCATCCACTCCATTCCACTTCATTCCTCCCTACTCCGTGCCTTTCCATTCCTCAACACTCCACTCCATTCCACTCCACTCAATTCCACTCCACTCCATTCCACTCCACTCCACTCCACTGTATTCCATTCCATTCCATTCCACTACACTACACTCAATTCCAGTCCATTCCACTCCATTCCACTCCACTCCACTACATTCCATTCTGTTCCTTTCCATTCCAATCCTTTCCACTCCACTCCATTCCACTCCAATATGCTCCATTTCATTCCATTGCATTCCTTCCCACTCCATTCCATTCCAATCCACTCAAATACGCTCCATTTCATTCCATTCCATTCCATCCCACTCTATTCCTTTCCATTCCACTCCACTCCACTTCATTCAATTCCCTACCATTCCATTCCACTCGATTCCATTCCATTCCTCTCTCCTCCATTCCATTCCAATCCACTCCATTCCATTACACTCCACTCTGTTCCACTCCAGTTCATTACATTCCTTTCCATTCCACTCCATTACTTTCCACTCCACTCTATTCCAATCCATTCCATTTCACTGCACTCCAGACCTTTCCACTCCACACCACTCCATTCCACTCCATTCCATTCCACTCCCTTCCATTCCATTTAGCACCACTCCACTCCACTCCATTCCATTATAATCCATTCCACTTCAATCCATTCCATTCTACTACCTTCCATTCCTTTCCATTCCACTCCATTCCATTCCATTCCACTCCACTCCAATCCTCTCCAATCCACTCCTCTCCACTCCATTCCACCCGACTCCATTCCACTCCACTCCGCTCCATTCCATTCCTTTCCATTCCACTCCACTACATTCAATTCCTTTCCATTCCACTTTACTGAACTCCACTCCACACCATTACAATCCATTCCACTTAATTCCACTCCAGTCCATTTTATTCCATTCCACTTTACTCCATTCCTTTCCACACCACTCCACTCCACTCCACACCAGTTCATTTAATTCCATTTAATTCCATTCTACTCCTTTCCAATCGACTGCACTCCATTCCCCTCCACTGCATTCCACTACACTGCACTCCATTAAATTCCATTCCATTCCACTCTATTCCTTTCCACTCTACTCCATTCTAGTCCGATTCACTCCATACCAGTCCATTCCACTCCAATCCAGTACATTACATTCCACTCCTTTCCATTCCATTCCACTCCACTTCATTCCATTCCATTCCATTCCACTGCAATTTACTCCATCCACTCCACTCCACTCAACTCCATTCCAGTCCACTCCACTCCATTCCATTCCACTTCAATCCATTCCATTCCATTCCATTAAACTGTACTCCATTCCACTCCACTCAAATCTATTCCCTTCCACTTCACTCCATTGCATTCCACCCCTATCCACTCCATTCCAAAATATTCCACTCCATTGCTCTCCACTCCACTCCATTCCATTCCATTCTTTTCCATTTCATTCCACTCCATTCCATTCCTTTCCACTCTACTCCATTCCATTCAAGTACACTCCATTCCATTCCATTCCACTTTGCTAAACTGCACTCCATTCCACTCCATTGCATTCCATTCCATTCCATTCCATTACAATCTTTTCCACTCCACTCCACTCCATTCCACTGCACACCACTTCACTCCACTCCTTTCCAGTCAACTCCACGCCATTCCACACCACTCCACTCCACTCCACTACATTCCATTTCACTCCACTCCATTCCATTCCAGTCCACTCCAATCCATTCCTTTCCTTTCCACAGCACGACCCCTCCATCCACTAAACTCCACTCCATTCCACTCCACCCCATTCCATTCCATTCCACTCTACTCCACTACATTTCACTCCACTCAGTTCCACTATACTCCGCTCCATTCCTTTCGATTCTATTCTGCTCCACCCAGTTCCATTACATTCAACCCCACTCTGCTCCATTCCACTCCTCTCCAATCCCCTTCACTCCACTCAGTTCCATTCCACTCTGCTCCATTCCACTCCCCTCCATTCTCCACCACTCCACTCAATTCCATTCCATTCCATTCCACTCCATTCCATTCCACTCCATGCCATTCCACTCCAATCCATTCCAGTCCATTCCATTCCACTCCACTCCACTCCACACAACCCCTTTCCACTCCATTCCATTCCACACCACCCCATTCCACTCCAATCCATTCCATTCCACACCGCTCCAATCCATTCCACTCCACTCCATTCCACTACACTAAACTCCATTCCACTCCATTCCACTCCACTCCATTCCACCTCACTTCGCTACATTCTAGTCCACTCCATTAATTCCAATCCACTCCACTCCATTCCATTCCAGTCCACTCCACTCCGTTCCATTCCATTCCATGCCACTGCACTCCACACCATCCACTCCACTCCAGTACATTCCAATCCATTTCTTTCCACTCCATTCCACTCCATTCCATTCCAATCCACTCCACTCCATTGCAAACCATTCCAGTGCATTCCACTCCACTCCTCTACTTTCCATTCCATTTCACTGCATTCCATTCCGTACCACTCTACTCCAAACCATTCCACTCCACTCCGTTCTGTTCCATCAACTCCATTGCACTCCACTCCATTCCATTCCATTCCATTGCACTCCATTCCATGCTACTCAACTCGATTCCATTCCACTCCACTAAATTATATTAAACTACATCCCATTCCATTTCTTTCCACTCCGTTCCATTCCGTTCCACTGCACTCCACACCATTCAATTCCACTCCACTCCATTCCTATCCACTCCACTCCTATCCCCTCCAACCCACCCCACTCCACTCCACTCCACTCCAATCCTCTCCATTCCATTCCATTCCAATCCACTACACTCCATTCCATTTAATTCCACTGCATTCCATTCCACTCCATTCCAATCCACCCCACTCCATTCCACTCCACTCCATTCCACTCCTCTCCACTCCATTTCATTCTACTCCATTCCACTCCATTCAATTCCACTCCACTTCACTGCATTCCAGTCCAATCCACTTAATTCCACTCCACTCAACTCCACTCCACTACATAACATTCTACTAAACTCCACTCAATTCCACTCCACTACACTCCATTCTATTCAATTCCGCTGCACTCCACACCATCCACTCCAGTTCACTCCATTCCACTCCATTCCTTTCCAGTCCATTCCACTACACTCCATTCCATTCCATTCCCCTACACTCCATTCCATTGCACTCCACTCCATTCCACTCCAGTCCACTCCATTCCATTCCATTCCATTCCACTCCGTTCCAATCCATTCCACTCCATTCCACTCCACTCCACTAAATTCCATTCCGTTGCATTCCATTCCAATCCTTTCCACTCCACTCTACTCCATTCTGCTCCACTCTGCTCCATTCCATTCCATTCCATTACACTCCACTCCATTCCATTCCATTCCAATCCTTTCTACTCCACTCCACTCCATTCCACTCCATTCCACTCCACTCAACTCCATTCCAGTCTGATCCACTTCATTCCATTCCACTCCACTGCACTCTACTACGTTCCATTCCACTCCACTCCATTCCATTCCACTCCACTCCATTCCATTTCATTCCACTTCATCCCACTCCAACAACTACACTCCACTCTATTGCACCCCATTCCATTCCACTGCACTCCACTCGTCACCATTCCATTCCATTCCTCTCTTCTCCATTCCACTCCACTCCATTCTTCTCCACTCCATTCCATTCCTTTCCATTCCACTACATTTCATTCCACTAAACTACATTCCATTCCACTACATTCCATTGCACTCCACTCCATTCCATTCCACTCCCCTCCATTCCATTCCATTCCATTCCACTGCACTCCCCTCCACTATACTCCACTCCACCCCATTCCATTGCACTGCATTCCACTCCACTCCTTTACATTCCACTACATTCCATTCGGTTCCATTCCACTCCCTTCCATTACATTATAATCCACTCTACTCCATTCCATTTCAATCCACTCCTCTCATTTCCCCGTCTCTTCATTCTACTCCTCTCAACCAAACTCCATTCCATTCCACTCTACTCTTTTCCATTCCTTTCCATTCCGCTCCTTTCAAATCCACTCCACTCCATTCCATTCCACTCTTTTCCATTCCACTCCACTCCATTCAATTCCACTCGAGTCCACTCCATTTCACTCCACTCTATTCGATTCCAATCCATTAAAGTTCACTTCATTCCATTCCGTTTAATTACACACCTTTCCATTCCACTCCATTCCACTTCACTCCTCTCCATTCCAGTCAACTCCACACCATTCCACTCCACTCCACTCCAATGTATTCCATTCCACACCACTGCATTCCATTCCACTCCACTCCAATCCATTCCATTCCATTCCACTACACTCCACTCTATCCACTCCACTCCACTCCACTCCATTTCACTCCATTCTATTCCACTCCATTCCACTCCACTCCATTCCATTTCATTCCACTCCACTCCATTCCATTCCACTCCATTCCATTCCACTCCAATAAATTCCAATCCATTCCATTCCACTACACACCACTCCACTCCACTCCACACCACTCGATTCCACTGCATTCCATTCCATTCCACTCCGGTCTACTCCATTACACTCCACTCCATTCCATTACACTAAAGTCCATTCCATTCCATTCCGTTCCACTCCTTTCTACTCCACTCCACTCCATTCTAGTCCATCCCACTAAATGCCACTCCACTCCACTCCATTCCATTCCATTCCATTCCATTCCACAACACTCTGCTCCAACCACTCCACTCCACTCCATTCCACTCTATTCTATTCCACTGCAATCTGCTCCATTCCATTCTACTACACTCCACTCCATTCCAAACCATTCCACTGCATTCCACTCCACTCCTCTACATTCCATTCCATTCCATTCCATTTCACTCCATTCCACTCCATACCACTCTGCTCCACTCCATTCCACTCCATACCACTCTGCTCCACTCCATTCCACTCCAGTCCTCTCCATTGCATTCCATTCCATTCCACTCCATTCCATTCCATTCCATTCCTCTCTACTCAATTCCACTCCACTCCATTCCATTCCACTCCTTTGCACTCCATTCCATTCCACTCAACTCCATTCCATTCCACTCCAATAAGTTCCATTACACTACATTTCATTCCATTCCATTCCCCTCCATTCCATTCCATTACACTCCACCCCTTTCCTTTCCACCCCGTCCCATTCCTTTCCACTCCACTCCTCTCCACTCCAATCCACCACAAACCATTCCAGTTTAATCCTCTCCATTTCATTCCATTCTGATCCAATCCACTCCCGTCCAATGCATTTAATGCCACTCCATTACTTTCCACTCCATTCCACTAACCTCCACTCCATTCCACGATTCTCCATTCCATTCCACTCCACACCATTCCATTCTATTCCATTCCACTCCATTCAATTCCATTGCACTTCAATCCATTCCATTGCACTCCACTTCATTACACTCCACTCCACTCTACTACATAACATTCTACTCCAATCCATTCAATTCCACTCGACTCCATTCCATTCTATTACATTCCGCAGCACTCCACTCCATCCACTCCAGTCCTCTCTGTTCCATTCCATTCCTTTCCACTCCATTCCACTCCACTCCATTCCATTCCACTACACTCCTCTCCATTCCGCTCCACTCCATTCGAGTCCAATCCACTCCACTCCACTCCGCTTCACTCCAATCCACCCCACTGCAATCCACTCCAATCCGTTCCATTCCATTCCATTCCATACTACTCCACTCCACTCCATTACATTACATTCCACTCCAATCCAATTCACTCCACTCCATTCCATTCCACTGCACTCCACTCCATTCCATTCCAATCCATTCCATTCCACTCAATTCCATTCCACTCCACTCCACTCCACTCCACTGCAATCCATTCAATTCAACTCCGTTCCATTCCACTCCATTCAACACCAATCCATTCCTCTACAATCCATTGTACTCCACTCCTTTCCATTCCACTCCACTCCACTGAATTCCATTCCAATTAATTCCACTTCATTCCATTCCACTACATTCCACTCCACTCCAATCCATTCCACTCCACTCCATTCCATTCTGTCCCACTCAAGTCCACTCCAATCCACTCCTCTCCATTCCACTCCACTCCACTCCATTCCTGTCCATTCCATTCCATTTCTCTCCATTCCACTCCAATCCAATCCAATCCAGTCCACTCCACTCCATTCCACTCCACTCCACTGCACACCGCTATATTATATTCCACTCCAAGCCATTCCATTCCACTCCACTCCATTCCATTCCATTCCTCTGCACTCCACTCCATACACTCCATTACCCTCTATTCCACGTCACTCCATTCCGCTCTATTCCTTTCCACTCCCTTCCAATCCACTCCATTCCATTCCATTACACTACACTCCACTTCATTCCACTCCACTGCATTCCTGTCCACTTTAGTCGATTTTATGCCATTCCATTCCATCCCTCTTCACTCCGTTCCAATCCATGCCACTCCATTCCACTAACCTCCACTCCATTCCATTCCATTCATTTCCAGTCCTTTCCACTACACTCCTCTCCATTCCACTCCATTACACTCCTTTACATTACATTCCTTTCCATTCCACTTCATTTCATTCCACTCCACTCCATTTCAGTCCACTAAATCCACTCCACTCCATTCCAGTCTGCTCCACTCAATTCGACTCCATTCCAGTCCGCTCCACTCAATTCCACTCCATTCCACTTTACTACATTCCATTTCACCCCACTCCTTTAATTCCACTGCACTCCATTCCATTCCATTCCACTTCTCTCCATTCCATCCACTCCAGTCCACTCCATTCCACTCCGTTCCATTCCACTCCCTTCCATTCCACTCCACTCCTCTCCTCCCAATTCCATTCCATTCCATTCCACTCCACTCCACTCCACTGCATTCCACTTCACTCCATTCCACTCCACTCCAATCAATTCCATTCAGTTACATTACACTCCTCTCCATTCCATTCAATTCCACTCTACTCTATTGCATTCCACTTCACTCCATTCCATTCCCTTTCATTCCTATCCACTCTGTTCCAGTCCATTCCTATCCATTCCTCTCCATTCCACTGCACTCCATCCCATTCCTTTCCATTCCATTCAAATCTACCCAATTCCAATCCATTCCTCTCCGTTCCAGTCCACTCCACCCCATTCCATTCCATTCCATTCCAATCCACTCCATTCCACTACACTCCATTCCATTCCTTTCCATTATACTCCATTCCATTCCAATGCAATCCATTCCAGTCCACTCCACTCCACTCCACTCAACTCCATTCCATTCCACACCATTCCATTCCGTTCCACTCCACTCCATTCCATTCCAATCCACTACATTCCATTCCGTTAATATCCATCGCACCCCAATCCACTCTACTCCACTCCACTCCATTCCATTGCAGAACATTTGACTCCACTCCATTCCATTCCACTATATTCCGTTCCATTCCACTCCACTCCATTCCATTCCTGTCCACTCTACTGCATTCCATTCCACTCCAATCCACTCCTTTCCAGTCCACTCCACTCCACCCCATTCAATAACATTCGAGTCTACTCCATCTCATTCCATTCCATTCCACTACATTCCATTCCATTCCATTCCAGTTCGTTGCATTGTTTTAAACTCCACAACACTGCATTCCATTCCAATCCACTCCTCTCATTTCCACTTCTCTACGTTCCATTCTTCTCCACCAACTCCATTCCTTTCCACTCTACTCCGTTCCAATCCATTCCTTTCCACTCCATTCCACTTCACTGCATTCCACTCCATTCCACTCTACTTCTTTCCATTCCACTCGATTCCAATCCATTCCACTCCGCTCCGTTACATTCCACTCCACTCCTCTCCACTCGTCTCCATTCCATTTAATCCACGCTATTAAATTCCACTCCATTCCATTCCACTCCACTTCATTCTTCTCCACTCCATTCCATTCCATTCCACTCCATTCCATTCCACTCCACTCCATTCAAGTCCACTCCACTCCACTCCATTGCACTCCACTACACTCCGATACATTCCACTGTAGTCCAATCCACTCCCCTCCACTCCTTTCCATTCCACTATATTCCACGCCAATCCATTCCACACCACTCCAAGTCATTCCACTCCACTCCACTCCTTTCCATTCCATTCCACTCCACTGCACTCCACTCTACTCCATTCCATTTAACTCTACTCAATTCCTTTCCACTCAGTTCCACTCTGCTCCACTCCATTCTACTCTACTCCATTGCATTCCTTTCCTGTCCACTCCACTCCATTCCATTCCACTCCATTCCACTCCATGCCAGTCCACCCCACTCCACTCCACTCCATTCCATTCCATTGCACTGCAATCCACTCCACTCCGCTCTATTTCATTGCACTCCCTTCCACTCTACTCCATTCTATTCCATTCCACTCCACTCCAATCCATTCTATTCCTTCCTATCCATTCCACTCCTCTCTACTCCACTGCACTCAACTCCATTCCATTCCACTCCATTCCATTCCACTCCATTCCATTCCACTACACTACACTCCATTGCACTCCACTATATTCCACTCGATTCCACTCCACTCCTCTCCAAACCTTTCCATTCCATTCCACTCCTTTCCAATGCACTACCCTCCATTCCACTCCCTTCCACTCCATTCCATAACATTACACTCCTCTCCTTTCCATTAGATACCATTCCTCTCCATTCCATTACACTCTATTCCAGTCCATTCCTCTCTGCTCCACTCCTTTCCAGTCCACCCTAATCCATTCCAATCCACTACTCTCCACTTCGTTGAACTCCATTCTGTTCCCTTTCATTCCACTCCACTCCCTTCCATTCCATTCCACTCCTTCTATTGCGCTCAACTCCACTCCACTCCACTGCAGTCCACTCCAATCCAATCTATTCCTTTCCACTCCATTCAACTCAACTCCTGTTCACTCCGATCCAATCAATTCCTTTTTTCTCCATTCCACTCCACTCAAGTCCATTCCATTCCACTCCACTCCACTCAAGTCCATTCCACTCCTTTCCCCTCCACTCCACTCCATTCCATTCCACTCCACTCCACTCCTGTCCATTCCACTCCATTCCCCTTCACATCACTCCATCGATTCCACTCCACTTCACTCCACTCCAGTCCATTCCACTCCGTTCCACTCTACTCTACTCCTCTCCACTCCACTTCACTCCATTGAAATCCACGCCAGTCCACTCCACTCCTTTCCATTCAACTGCACTCCATTCCATTCCACTCCATTCCATTCCATTGCACTCCACTCCACTCCAATCCACTCCATTTCATTAAGCTCCCCTCCATTCTTTTCCTTTCCACTAAATTCCACACCACATCACTCCACTGCACTCCACTACACTCCTTTCTACTCCACTCCACCCCACTCTGTTCCATTCCACTCTCCTCCATCCCACTCCCTTCCAGTGCACTCCATTCCACTCCACTCCTTTCCTCTCCATCCTTTTCCATTCCATTCCATTTCTTTACAGTCCTCTCCACTCCACTTCATTCCATTCCATTCCAGTCCCCTGCACTCCAATCCACTCCGTTCCACTCCAATCAATCCATTCCTTTCCATTCCGTTACATTCCACTGTGCTACATTCCACTCCACTCCACTCCATTCCACTTCACTCCAGTCCATTCCATTCCATTCCATTCCTTTCCATTCCATTCTTTTCCTCACCACTCCGTTCCTGTCCACTCCATTCCAGTCTTCTCCATTCCATTCCATTACATTCAACTCTTTTCCACTCCACTCCACTCCGTTCCACTCCACTCCACTACACTCGATTCCATTGCACTCCATTCCATTCCACAACACTCCATTACATTCCTTTCCACTACATCCCATTCAATTCCAATCCACTCCATTCCATTCCATTCCCCTCCATTCCACTCCATTCTATTCCACTCCATGCCACTCTATTCCATTCCAGTCCAATCCAATCCACTCCATTCTACTACATTCCAATCCTCTCCATTCCATTCCACTCCACTCCATTCCAGTCCAATCCAATCCACTCCATTCTACTAAATTCCAATCCTCTCCATTCCACTCCGCTCCACTCCATTCCACTCCACTCCACTCCACTCCATTCCATTCAATTTCATTCCACTCCACTCCACTCCACTCCATTCCATTAATCTCCACTGAACTCCACTCCACTCCATTCCATTAATCTCCACTGAACTCCACTCCACTCCGTGCTACTCTACTCCATTCCAATCCACTCCATTCCATTCTACTACACTACACTCAAATCCATTCCACTTGCCTGCAATCCGTTCCACTGCACTCCAATCCATTCTATTCCATTCCATTCCATTCCAATCCACTCCATTCCATTAAAATCCACGCTACTCCATTCTACTCCAATCCATTACCTCCAATGACCTACACTACACTCCGTTCCACTCTAATCTATTTCAATCAACTCCAATCCATTCCACTCCACTCCACACCATTTCTCTCCACTCGAATCCATTCCATTCCATTTCACTCCATTCCATTTCATTTCACACCACTCCATTTCATACCACACCATTCCATTCCTTTCCATTCCAGTCCATTCCATTCCACTCCACCCCATTCCTGTCCACTCCACTCCATTCCACTTCACTCCACTCCACTCAATTACATTGCACTCCATTCCATTTCATTTCACACCACTCCATTTCATACCACACCATTCCATTCCTTTCCATTCCAGTCCATTCCATTCCACTCCACCCCATTCCTGTCCAGTCCACTCCATTCCACTTCACTCCACTCCACTCAATTCCATTGCACTCCATTCCACTCTACTCCATTCCATTCCACTCCATTCCATTCCATTCCACTGCACTCCATGCCATTTCACTCCACTTCATTCCATTCCACTCCACTTTACTCCACTCCAATCCACTCCACGCCATTCCAGTCCACACTAATCCAGTCAATTGCACTCCACTCCATTCCACTCCACTCCATTTCATTCCATTCCACTCCACCCCATTCCACTCCACTCCATTCCACTCTTTTCCATTCCACTGCCCTCCCTTCCACTCCTCTCCATTCGACTCCAATCTGCTCCATTCCATTCCATTGCATTCCAGTGCACTCCACTTCATTCCAATCCATTCCTCACAATTCCACTCCACTCCACTCTATTCCATTTCATTCCACTCTTCTTTTCCACTCCAGTCAACTCCATTCCACTCTACTCCACTCCATTCCATGCCATTCCATTCCATTCCACTCCATTCTATTGAATTCCATTCCATTCCATTCCATTCCGTTGAATTCCAGTTCTTTCCACTCCACTCCACTCCACTCCATTCAATTCCATTCCACTCCATTCCAGTACATTCCAATCTATTCCACTCCACTCCACTCCATTCCACTCCATTCCCCTCCATTCCACTCCTTTCCATTCCTCTCCATTCCACTCCACTCCATTCCATTCCACTGCACTGCATTCCATTCCATTCTTCACCATTCTACTTCATTCCTTTCCATTACATTGCACTCCATTCCTCTCCATTCCAATCCATTTCACTCCGTTCCACCATACTCCAGTCCATTCCATACCATTCCATTCCATTCCACTCTTTTCCGCTCCAATCCACTCTATTCCACTCCACTCTCCTCCATTCTGTACCATTCCATTCCATTCCACTCTATTCTATTCCACTCCCTTCCATTCCATTCCTCTCCTATACATTCCATTCCAGTTCTTTCCACTCCACGCCATTTCATTCCATTCCATTATATTCCATTCCATTCCTCTCCTAATCATTCCATTCCAGTTCATTCCACTCCACTCCACTTCGTTCCATTCCATTCCATTCCATTACATTCCTCTCCATTCCAATCCATTCCACTCCATTCTGACCCACTCTACTCTTCCACTCCAATACCCTCCATTCCTCTCCATTCACTTCCACTCCATTTCATTCCATTCTACTCTACTCCATTCCACTGAATTCCATTTCATTCCACTCCATTCCACTCCACTCCACTGCAATCCACTGTACTCCTCTCCACTCCAATCCATTCCATACCATTCAATTCCTTTCAACTCCATTTCATTCCATTCCACGCCACTATATTCCAAACCACTCCACTCCACTCCACTCCGTTCCATTCTATTCCACTCCATTCCATTCCATTCCTTTATTTCCACAGGATCTCAATCTGTAACAAAGCTGGATTGCAGTGGCACAATCTCATCTCAAATTTCTTTTCACCTCCCCATTGCATTCCATTCCATCCCTTTCCATTCAATACTATTTCACTCCACTTCACTGCACTCCACTCCATTCCATTCCTCTCTATCCCATCCATTCGACTCTTTTCCCATCCACTCCACTGCACTCCACTCCACTCCATTCCGTTCCATTCCATTTTATTTCACTCCATTGCATCCCACTCCTTTCCTTCAACAGGATATCACTGTGTCACTGAGGCTGGAGTGCAGTGGCAAAATCTCAGCTCACGTTACATGTCACTTTCCATTGCATTGAATTCAATTCCATTGCATTCCTTTGCATTCCATTCCATTCCATTTCATTCATTTGCATTCAACTGCAGTCCGCTCTTTTACACTCCACTCTACTCCACTACATTCCATTATATCCAATTCCATTCCACTCCATTACACTCTTCTCTACTCCATTGCACTCCACTCCATTCCACTTCATTCCTTTCCATTCCCCTCCATTCCATTGCAGTTCAAACCACTCCTCTCCACTCCACTTCATTTCATTCCATTCCATCTGATTCCATTCCTCTTCATTCCAAACCACTCCATTTGACTCCACTCCACTATAGTCCACTCCAATCCATTCCACTCCAATACGTTGCCTTCCATTCGTTTCTTTCGACATTATCTCACTCTGTCACTCAGCCTGGAGCACATTGGCACAATCTCAGCTTCCACTCCATTCCATTCGAACCCACTGCACTCCACTCCACTGCACTCAACGCCACTCCACTCCACTCCAATCCATTCGAATCCAATTCACTCCACTCCATTCCACTTCACTGACTCCACTCCTCTCCACATCAATCCAATAAACTTCACTCTACATCATTGGAATGAAGTGGAGGGGAATAGAATGTAGTGGATTGGATTGGGATGGAGTGTAGTAGAGTGGAATGGAAAGGAATGGAGTGGAATGGAGTGGAGTGGAGTGGAGTGGAGTGGAATAGAATACAGTGGAGTGGAATGGATTCTAATTGAAAGGAGTGGAGTGCAGTGGAAGGGAATGGAATGGAGTGGAATGGAGTGGAGTGGACTGAAATACAGTGGAATGGACTGGAATGGGGTTGAAGGGATTGGAGTGGAATGGAGTGGAATGGATTGAATTGGTGTGGAATGGAGTGGAATGGAATGAAATGGAATGGAGTGCAGTGGACTGGAATGGATTAGAGTGGAATGAAATGGAGTGGAGTGGAATGAAGGGGAGTGGAATGGAGTGGAATGGAGTGCAGTGGAGTGGAATGGAGTGGAGTGGAATGCAGTGCAGTGAGATGTAATCGAATGGAATGGGATGGAGTGGAATGGAATGGAGTGGAGTGGAGTGGAATTCAGTGGAGAGGAATGGAATGGAATGAAATGGAGTGGAGTAGAGTGGACTTGACTGGAGTGGAATGGATTCGAATGAATTCGGATGGAGTGGAATGGAATGGAATGGAGTGGAGTGGAGTGAAATAGTATGGCATGGAAATTGATGGAATGGAATGCAATGGAAAGGTGAAAAGAAATGTAAGCTGACATTGTGCCACTGCACTCCAGCCTTTGTGACAGAGTGAGACACTATGGAAAGAAAGGAATTGAATGGAATAGAATAGAGTGGAACGGAATGGTGTGTAGTGGAGTGGATTCAAGTAGACTGGAGTAGAATGGAGTGGATTTGAATGGAATGGAATGGAATGGAGTGGATTGGAGTGAAGTGAAGTGGAATAGATTGGAATGGAATGGAGTAGAATCTAACGGAATGGAATGGAGTGGAGTGTAGTGGAATAGAGTGGAATGTAATGGATTGGAGTGGACTGGAGTTGAATGGAGTGGAGTAGAGGGGAATGTAATGGAATTGAATCGAATGGAGTAGCGTGGAATGAAGTGGAGTAGAGTAGGGAGGAGTAGAGAGGAATGATATGGAATGGAATGGATTGCAGTGGAGTAGAATGGAGTGGAGTGGAGTGGAATGGAAAGGAGTGGAATGGAGAGGAGTGGAGTGGAATTCAGTGGAGTGGAGTGGACAGGAATGGATTGGAATGGAATGAAATGGAGTGAAATGGAATGGAATGGACTGGAGTGGATTGGGGTGGAATGGAGTGGAGTGGAGTGAAATGCAGTGGAGTAGAATGGAATGCAATGAAATGTTATGGAGTGCAGTGGAATGGAGTGGAGTGGAATGGAATGGAATGGAATGGAATGGGATGGAGTGGAGTGGAGTGGAGTGGAGTGGAATGGAATGGATAGGAATGAATGGAGAGGAGTGGAGTGGAATGGAATGCAGTGGAGTAGAGTGGAGTGGGGTGGAATGCAATGGAATGGAATGGAAAGAGGTGGAATGGAATGGAGTGGAATGGAATGAAATGGTATGGAAAGAAGTGGAGTAGAATGGAATGGATTGGAGTGGAATGGAATGGAGTGGAATGGAGTGGCAGATAATGTAGTGGAATTTAATGGAATGGAGTGGAGTGGAATGGAATAGACTGAATTGGAGTGGAGGGTTGTTGTGCGGAGAGGAATAGAATGGAATGGAATGGAATGGAATGTAGTGGAGTGGAGTGGAGTGGAATGGAGTGGATTGAACTAGAATGGAGTTGAATGGAATGGAATCGGGTGGAATGGATTGGAATGGAGTGGAGTGGAGTGGAATGGAGGGGAGTGGAGGGGAGTGGAGTGGAATGGAGAGGAGTGGAGTGGAATAGAATGGAATGGAATGGAGTTGAGAGGAATAGAGTGGAGTGGAGTGGAGTGGACAGTAGTGGAGTGGAGTGGATTGGAGTCGATTGGAGTGGAGTGGAATGGAATGGAATGGAATGGAACACAATGGAGTGCAATGGATTGGAGTGGACTGGGATAGAATGGAGTGGAATGGAATGGAGCATAATGTACTGGAGTGGAGTACAGTGGAAAGAAGTTTAGTTGAGTGGCATGGCATGGAATTATATGGAACAGCGTGGAGTGGAAGTAGTGGAGTGGAATTGGCTGGAGTTTGATGGAGTGTAGGGCAGTGAAATGGGGTTGAGGGGAGTGGAATGGAATGGAATGGAGTGCAGTGGTATGGGATGGAGTGGATTGGGGTGGAGTGGAGTGGAATGGAATGAAGTGGAGTGGATTGGAGTGGAGTGCAATGGAGTGGAATGGAATGGAAAGGAATGGAATGGAGTGGAATGGAGTGGAATGGATTTTACTGGAGAGGAGTGGGGTAGAGTGCAGTGGAATGGAATGGAATTGAACGGAATGGAATGAATTAGAATATTGAGGAGTGGAGTGGAGTGGAGTGTAGCGGAGTGGAGTTGAATGAAGTTGACTGGAGAGGAATGGAGCGGAGTGGAGAGGAATGGAATGCAGTGAAATATAATGGAAACGTATGGACAGAATGGAGTAGAATTCAGTGGAGTGGAGTGGAATGGAGTGGAGTGGAATAGAGTGGCAAAGAATGGAGTGGAATGGATTGGAATGGAGTGGAGTGGAATGGATTGGAGTGGAGTTGAGTGGAATGAAATGAAGTGGAATGGAGTGGAAAGGAATGGAATGGAATGGAATGGAATGGAGAGGAATGGAATGGAATGGAATGGAATGGAATGGAATGGAGCGGAATAGAGTGGAGTGGAGTGGAGTGGAATGTAGTGGAATGTAATGGGGTGTAGTGGGGTGGAATAGAATGGAATGATGGAATGGAGTGGAGTGGAATGGATTGGAATGGAATGGAGTGGAGTGGAGTGAAATGGAATGGAATGGAGTTGTGTGAAATGTAGTGGAATAGAATGGGGTGGAATGGAGTGTAATGGAGTATGGTGGAGTGCAGTGGAGTGGACTGGAGTCGAATGGAACGGAATGGAATAGAACCTGAGATTGTGCCACTGCCCTCCAGGATGAATAACTGAGTGAGATACTGTCGAAAGAAAGGAATGGAATGGAATTCACTGGAATGGAATGACATGGAATGGATTGGAGTGGAGTGGACTGCAGTGGAGTGGAGTGAAGTGGAGTGGAGTGGAATGGAGAGGAATGGAAGGGGATGGAATGGAATGGAATGAAGTGGAGTGGAGTGGAGTGCAGTGGAATGGATCAGAAAGGAATGTGATGGAGTGGAGTGGAGTAGATTGGAGCGCAGTGGAGTGGAGAGGAGTGGAATTCAGTGGAATGGATTCAGATGGCATGGAATGTAGTGCACTAGAGTTACATGGAGTGGAAAGAGTGTAATGGAATTCAATGGAATGGAATGGAATGGAATGGAATGGTATTGAATGGAAAGCCATGGAATGCAGTGGAATAGATTTCAGTGCAATGGAAAGTGATATGTAATGTGAGCTGAGATTGTGCCACTGCACTCCAGCCTGGATGACAGTGATAACATGTAGAAAGAAAGGAATGGAATGCAATGGAGTGAAATGGAATGGAATGGAGTGGAGTGGAGTACAGTGGAGTGGATTGGAATGGAGCCAAAAGGAATGGGATGGAGTGGAATGAATGGAGTGGAGTGCAGTGGAGGGGAGTGAAATGGCATTGAATGGAATGGGATGGAATGGAATGCAATGGAACAGTGAAAAGAAATGTGAGCTGAGATTGTGCCACTGCACTCCATCTTTTGTGACAGGGTGATATCCTGTGAAAAAAAGGAATGGAATGAAATGGAGTGGAATGGAATGGAGAGGAGTGGAGAAGAGTAGAGTGGTGTGGAATGAAGTGGTGTCGAAGGGAATGTATTGGAATTGAAACGAATGGTGTGGAATGGATTGTAGAGGAGTGAAGAGGAGGGGAGTGAAGTGGAGTGGAGTGGAATGGAATGGAATGCAGAGGAATGGAGTGGAATGCAATTGAATGGAGTGGAGTGGAGTGGAATGAAGTAGGGTGGAGTGCAATGGAGTCTAATGGAGTGGAATGGAGTGGAGTGGAGTGGAATGGAGTGGAGTGGAATGGAGTAGAGTGGAATGAAATGGAATGGGGTGGAATGGAACGGAATGAAGTGGAGAGGAGACAAGTGCAATGGAGTGGGGTGGAGTGTAATGGAGTGCAGTCGAGTGGAATGGAATGGAATGGAATGGAGCAGAATGGAGTCCAGTGCAATGCAGTGGAGTGGAGTGGAATGGAATGGAGTAGAATGGAGTGGAGTGGAAAGGAAAGGAATGGAATGAAGTGGATTGGAGAGGATTGTGGTGGTGTAGAGTGGAATGGAATGGATTAGAGTGGCATGGAATGGAATGGAATGAAGTGAAATGGAGTGGGGTGGAGTGGATTGCTGTGGAATTGATTGGAATGGAATGGGATGGAGTGGAATGGAGTGGATTGGTGTGCAGTGGAGTGGAGAGGAGTGAAATTCAGTGGAATGGAATAGGATGGCATGGAATGTAGTGGACTGGAGTTACGTGGAGTGGAAAGGAGTGTTTTGGAAATGAAAGGAATTCAGTGGAATGGAATGGATTGGAATGGAAAGCAATGGAATGCAATGGAATGGAATTCAATGCATTGGAAAGTGACATGTAATGTGAGCTGTGATTGTGCCACTGCACTCCAGCCTGGATGACACAGTGATATCCTGTAGAAAGAAAGGAATGGAATGCAAGAGAGTGAAATGGAATGGAATGGAATACAGTGCAGTGGAGTGGAGTGGATTGGAATGGAGCCGAATGGAAGGGGATGGAGTGGAATAGAATGGGGTGGAGTGTAGTCGACCGGAGTGAAATAGTATTGAATGGAATGGGATGGAATAGAATGAAATGCAACGGTGAAAAGAAATGTGAGATGAGATTGTGCCACTGCACTCCATCTTTTGTGATAGAGTGAGATCCTCTCGAAAAAAAAGAATGGAAAGGAATGGAGTGGAATTCAAAGGAGAGGAGTGGAGTGGAGTGGAGTGCAGTGGTATGGAATGGAGTGGTGTGTAAGGGCATGTATTGGAGTTGAAACGAATGGAATGGAATGAATTGGTGAGGAGTGAAGTGGAGAGGAGTGAAGTGGAGTGTAATGGAGTGGAGTGGAGTGGAATGGAATGGAATGGAGAGGAATGGAGTGGAATGCAATTGAATTGAGTGGAGTGGAGTGGAATGGAGTAGGGCGGAGTGGAATGGAGTCGAATGGAGTGGAAGGGAATGGAGTTGACTGGAATGGATTGGAGATGAATGGAGTAGAGTGGAACAGAATGGAATGAAGTGGAATGGAATGGAATAGAGTGGAGAGAAGAGCAGTGCAATGGAGTGGAGTCGAGTGGAATGGAATGGAACGGAATGAAATGGAGTCGAGTGGAATGGAGTGGAGTGGAATGGAGTGGATTGGAGTGGAGTGAAGTGGAATGGAAAGGAGTGGAGTGGAGTGGAATATAGTGGAATGGAATGAAGAGGACTGGATAGGATAGGGGTAGAGTGGAGTGGAATGGAATGGATTAGAGTGGCAAGTAGTGGAATGGAAATGAATGGAGTGGAATGGATTGGAATGGAATGGAGTAGTATGGAGGGGAATGGAGTTGAATAGAGAGGAGTGGAGTGGAATGCAGTGGCATAGACTGGAATGGAGTGGAATGGAATGCAGTATAATGGAACGGTATGCAATGGAATGGAATGGAATGGAATGGAACGGAATGGAATGGAGTGGAGTGGAGAGGAGTGGAGTGGAATTGACTGGAATGGAGAAGAACGGAATGGAATTGAGTGGAATGGAATGCAATGGCATGGAATGGAGTGGAGTGGAATGGAATGGAGTGGAGTGGTGTGGAAGAGAGCGGAATGGAATGGATTGGAGTGGATTGGAGAGGAATGGAGTGGAAAGAATTAGAATGGAGTGGAGTGGAGTGGAATGGAATGGAATGGAGTTCAGTGGACTGGAATGGAGTGGAGTGGAATGGAGTCAAGTGGAGTGGAATGCAATGGAATGGAGTGGAATGGAGTCAGTGGAAGGGAGTGAACTGTAGAGGAATGGAGTGGAATAGAATGGATAGGAATGGAATGGAGTGGAATAGAATGAACAGGAATGGAATGGAGTGGAGTAGAGTGGAGTGGAATGGAAGGGAATAGAGTGGAACGGAGTGTAGTGGAATTGAGGGGAATGCAACGCAGTGTACTGGAAGGCAATTGAGTGGAATGGAGTGGAGTGGAGTGCAATAGTGTGTAATGGACGGGAATAGAGTGGAGTGGAATGGAATGAATGGAATGGAATGGAATAGAATGGAGTGAAGTGATATGGACTGGAAAGGAGAGAATTGAATGGAATGGAGTGGAATGGATTGGAATGGAATGGAATTGAATGGAATGGAATGCCATTGAATGGAGTTGAGTGGAGTGGAAAGGAGTGGAGTGGAGTGGAAAGAAGTGGAATGGAATGGAATGGAATGGAATGAAATGGAACGGAATGGAGAGGGGTGGAGAGGAATGGAGTGGAATGCATTGGAATGGAGTGGAGTGCAGTGGAATGGAAAGGAATCGAATGGAGTGGAGTGGAGGGGAGTGGAGTGGAGTGAAGGGGAATGGAATGGAATGGAATGCAGTGGAATGGAGTGGAGAGGAATAGAGTGGAGTGGAAAAGAATGGAGTGGAATTGAGTAGCGTGGAGTGAAGTGGAGAGCAGTGGCGTGGAGTGGAATGGAATGGAATGGAATGGAATGCAGTGGAATGGAATGGAATGTAGTGGAGTGGAATGGAACTGCATGGAATGGAGTGGATATGGAGTGGAGTGGAGAGGAATGGAGTGTATTGGACAGGAAGGTAGTGGAATGGAAAGGAATGGAGTGGAATCAAATGAAATGGAGTGGAATGCAATTGAGTGGAATGGAGTGGAGTGGAATGGAGTGGAATGTACTGGAGTGGAGTGAAGTGGGGTGGAATGGAATGGAATGAACGGAACGGAATGGAATGGAAGGGAGGCAAAAGGAGTGGAGTGGAGTAGAATTGACTGGAATGGAGTGGTGCAAAATGGAATGGAGTGGAGTGGAGTTGATTGGAATGGAATGGAAATGAGTGTAGTGGAATTGAGTCCAATGGAATGGAGTAGGATGGAGTGACGTGGAGTGGAATACAGTGGAATGGACTGGAATGGAGTGGAATGGAATGGAATGGAGTGGAGTGGAATGGAATGGAATGGAGGGGAATGGAATGGAATTGACTGGAGTGGAGTGGAACGGCATGGAGTGGAGTGGAATGGAGTGGAATGGAGCAAAGTAGAATGAAATGGAGTGGAGTGCGGTGGAGTTTCATGGAGTGGCATGGAGTGGTTTGGAATAAAATAGATTGGAGTGGAATGCGGTGGAGTGGAATGTAGTGGAATGGAATGACATGGAATGGAGTGGAATGCAATGGGATGGACTGGAGATGTATGGAGTGGAATGGTGTGTAGTGGAAAAGAAAGGAATGGAATGGAATGGAGTAGAGTGGAATTGAGGGAAGTGGAGACGAGTGGATAGGAATGCAAAGGAATGGAGTGGAGTAGAGTGGAATGGAGTGGATTCGAGTGGAGTGGAGGGGAATGGAATGGAATGGAATGGAATGGAATGGAATGGAGTGGAGTGGAGTGGAGATGAATGGAATGGGGTGGAGTGGAATGGAAAGGAGTGGGGTGGAGTGGAGTAACGTGGATCTGAATGGAGTGGAATGGAATAGGATGGAATGGAGTGGAGTGGAGTGGAGGGGAGTGGAATGGAATGGAATGGAGTGGAATGGAATGGAATGGAGTGGAATGGAATGGAATGGAATGGAGTGGAATGGAATGGAATGGAATGGAATGGAATGGAATGAACTGGAGTGGAGTGCAGTGGAGTGGAGTGGGGTGGAGTGGTGTAGAGTGGAGTGAAGTGGATTGGAATGCAATTGGAATGAATGCAATGAAGTGGACTGGAGTACAGTGGAGTGGAAAGGTGTGGAGTGGAGTGGAGTGGAGTGGACTGGAATTGGAATGAATGGAATGGAGTGGACTGGAGTGCAGTGTAGTGGAATGGAGTGGAGTGGAGTTGAATGGAGTGGAATGGAATGGAATGGAATTCAATAGAATGGAAAGGAAAGGAACGGAATGCAATGTAATGGAATGGTGAAATGAAATGTGAGCTGAGATTCTGCCTCTGTATTCAAGCTTGGGTGACATCGTGAGATCCTCTCGAAAGAAAGGAATGGAATTGTATGGTATGGAATAGAGTGGAGTGGAGTGGAGTGGAGTGGAGTGGAATGGAATTTAGAGGAATCTGATGCAATGGAATGGAATGGAGTGGAGTGGAATAGAGTGGAATGGAATGCAATGCAATGTGATCGAGTGCAATGGAATGAAGTGGAGTGGAATGTAGTATAACAGAATGGAATGGAATGGAGGGGAGCAGAGTGGAATGGAGTGGAATCGAGTGGTGTGGAGTGTAGTGGAATAGATTGCAATATAATCGGATGGAATGGAATTGATTAGAGTAGAGTGGAGTAGAGTGGAGTGGAATGGAATGGAGTGGAATGGAGTTGAGTGGAGAGGAATGCAATGGAATGGGATGGAAAGGAATGGAAAGAAACGGAATGGAATGGTGTAATGAAGTGTGAGTTGAGATTGTGTCACTGCAATCCAGCCTGCGTGACAGCGTGAGATCCTGTGGAAAGAAAGGAATGGAATGGTGTGGTGTACAATTTAATGGAATGAAATGGAATGGAGTGGAGTGGAGTGGAGTGGAGTGGAGGTGAAAAGAATAGTGTGGAATGGGATGGGGTGGAGTAGAATGCAGTAGAATGAAGTGGATTGGAGTAGAATGGAATGAAATAGAATGGAATGGAGTTGAATGAATTGGATTGGAGTGGAGTGGAGTGGTGTGGATTAGAGTGGAGTGTAATGGAGTGTAATGGAGTGGAATGCAGTGGAAAGTAGTGGAATGCAATGAAATGGAATGGAATGCAATGGAATGGAGTGGAATGGAATGGAATGGAATGGAACGGAATGGAATGGTGAAATGAAATATCAGCTCAGATTGTGCAACTGCACTCCAGCCTGGGTGACCGATGGAGATCCTGTTGAAAGAAAGGAATGGAATGAAATGCAATAGAATGAAATGAAATGGATTGGAATGGAATGGATTGGAGTAGACGGTATTGGAGTTGAGTGTACTAGAATGGATTGGAATGGAAGGGAATGGAATGCAATGGAAAGGAGTGCAGTGGAGTGGATTAGAGTGGAATAGATTCGAGTGGAAAGGAATGGCATGGAATCGGATGGAATGGAGTCTAGTGAAGTGGAGTGCAGTTGATTGAAGTGGATTGGTGTGTAATGGGGTGTAGCGTAATGGAGTTCACTGAAGTGGAGTGGAGTGGAGTGGCTTGGAGCGGACTGGACTGGAATGGAATGGAATGGAAGTGAAAGGAACAGTATGGAACAGAATGGAATGGAATGGAATGGAATGGAATAGTGAAATGAAAAGTTAGCTGACATAGTGCCACTGAACTGCAGAATGGATGACAAAGTGAAATCCTGTCGAAAAAAAGGAGTGGAATGGAATGGAGTGGAATGGAATGGAACGGAGTGCAGTGGTGTGGAGTAGAATGGAATGGAGTGGAATGGAGTGGAATGGAATTGGATGGAATGGCATGGAGTGGAGAGGAGTGGATTGGAGTGGACTGGAATGGACAGCAGTGGACTGGAATGAAATGGAATGGAACTGATTGGAATGGACTGGAATGGTACGGAATGGAGTGGAGAGGAGTAGAATGGAATGCAATAGAATGGAATCGAATGGAATGCAATGCAATGGAATGCAATGCAATGGAATGCAATGCAATGGAATGCAACGCAATGGAATGGAATGGAATGCAATGGAATGGAATGCAATGCAATGGAAGGGAATGGAATGGATTGCCATGGATGGAATTGTGAAATATAATGAGAGCTGAGATTCTGCCACCGCATTCCAGCCCGGGTGACACAGTGAGATCCTGCTGAAGGAAAGGAATGGAATGGAATGGAGTGGAATTGAAAGGAAAGGAATGGAATGGAGTGGATTAGAGTGGAGTGGTTTCGAATGGAGAGGAATGGAACGGGATAGAATGGAATGGAGTGAGTGTTGTGGAGTAGAGTGGAGTGAAGTGTAATGGAGTGGAATGGAACGGGATGGAATACCGTGGAGTGGAGTGGCGTAGACTGGAGTGAAGTGTAATGGAGTGGAATGGAATGGGATGGAATGCCATGGAGTGGAGTGGAGTAGAGTGGACTGGAATGGACAGCAGTGGAATGGAATGAAATGGAATGGAATTGATTGGAATGGACTGGAATGGTATGCAGTGGAGGGGAGTGGAGTGGAATGGAATGCAAAGGAATGGAATGGAATGGAATGCACTGGAATGGAATTCAATGGAATGGAATGGAATGGAATGCATTGGAATGGAATGCAATGCAATGGAATCGAATGGAATGGATTGCCAGGGAATGGAATGGTGAAATAAAAATGAGAGCTGAGATTCTGCCACTGCATTCCAGCCTGGGTGACAGAGTGAGATCCTGTGGAAAGAAAGGAATGGAATGGAATGGGGTGGAATTGAAAGGAATGGAATGGAATGGAGTGGCTTGGAGTGGAGTGCAGTGGAATGGAGTTGAATGAAATGGGATAGAATGGGATTGAGTGGAGTGGAGTGGAGTGGATAAGTGTGTAGTGGAATGGGATTGAATGGAACGGAACGAGTGGAGTGGATTAGATTGGATTAGAGTGGAATGGAGTGGAGTGGAGTGGAATGGAATGGAATGGAAAAACTGCAATGAAATGCAATGGAATGGCGAAATGAAATGTGAGTTGAGATTGTGCCACTGCACTCCAGCCTCGGTGACAGAATGAGATGCTGTCGAAAGAAAGGAATGGAATGAAATGCAGTGGAATGGAATGGGATGGAATGGACTGGAATGGAAGGGATTGGACTGGAGTGGAGTGGAGGGGAGTGGAGTGGAGTGGAATGGAATAGAATTAAATGGAATTTAATGGGGTGGAGTTGAGTGGAAGGGAATGGTGTGGAATGGAATGGAATGGATAGGAGTGGGGTGGAATGGAATGGAAAGGATTGTTGAAATGAAATGAGAGCTGAGATTGTGCCACTGTACTCCAGCCTGCGTGACATTGTGAGATCCTCTCCAAAGAAATGAATAGAGTAGAATGGAGTGGAGTGGAGTCCCATGGAGTGGATTGGAATACAGTGGAATGGAGTGGAATGGAATCGGATGGAAAGGACTGAAGTGGAGCCAAGCGGAGTGAAGTGGAGTTGAGCGGAATGGAATGGGATGGAATGGAGTGGAGTGGAATGGAGTGGAGTGGAGTGGAATGGAATGGAATGGAGTGGAATGCAAGGGAATGGAGTGGAGTATAGTGGAGTGGAATGGACAAGATTGGAGTGGATTGTAGTGGAATGTATTGGAATGTGATAAGACTTAATGGAATGGAGTGGAGTAGAGTGGACTGCAGTGGAATTTCGTGGAGTGGACTGGAGTGCAATGCAGTGGAATGGAATGGGATGGAATGTAATGGAATGTAATGTAATGGAATGCAATGAAATGAAATGGTGAAATGAAATATGAGCTGAGATTGTGCCACTACACTCCAGCCAGGGTGACAGAGTGAGATCCTGTCAAAAGAAAGGAGTGGGATGGAATGGAGAGGAATGAAATGGAATGGCATTGAATGGAGTGGATTAGAGTGTAGTGGAGTGGCGTCGAGTGGTGTGGAGTGGAGTGGAGAAAAATGGAGTGGAATGGAGTGGAATGGAATGGGATGGAATGGAATGGAATGTAGTGAAGTGGAGTGGAATGGAATGAGATGGAAAGGAATGGAAGAGACAGGAGTAGAGTGGAGAGGAATGGAATGGAATGGAGTGGAGTGGACTGGATTTGAGTCAAGTGGGGTGGACTGGAGTGCAGTGCAATGGAGAGGAATGGAATGGGATGGAATGGAATGGAGTGGTCTGGAGTGGAGTGGAGTGGAATGAAGTGGAATGTGAAGGAATCGAATGCAATGCAATGGATTGGAGAACAGTTGAACAGAGAGGAATGGAATGTGGTGTAGTGGAGTGCAATGTAGTGGAGTGGAGTGGTGTAGAGAGGAGTGGAGTGGTGTAGAGAGGAGTGGAGTGGAATGGAATGTAGTGGAATGAAATGCGATGGAGTGGAGTGGAGAGGTGTGGAGTGGAATGGAATGGAATGGAGAGGAGGGGAGTGGCATGGAGTGGAAGGCAGTGGAATGGAATGGGATGGAGGGAAGTGGAGTAAGCTGGACTGGAGTGGAGTGAAATGGAATGTAAAGGATTGGAGTGGAATGGAATGGACTGGAATGAAATGGAATGGCATGGAATGCAATGGACTGGAATGGAATAGAATGTGATGGAATGCAATGCTGAAATGAAAAGTCAGTTGAGAGTGTGTCACTGCACTGCAACCTGGGTGACAGAGTGGGATCCTGTCGAAAGAAAGGAATGGAAATGAATGGAGTGGAATGGAAATGAATGGAATGAAATGGAGTGGAGTGAAGTGGAGGGAAGTGGAGTTGAATGGAGTGGAGTGGAATAGAAATTAATGGAATGGAGTGGTATGGAATGGAATATAATAAAATGGTGAAATGAAATGTTAGCTGAGGTTGTGCCACGGCACTCCAGTCTGGGTGACAAATTGAGATCCTGTTGAAAGAAATGAATGGAATAGAATTGAGCGGAAAGGAATGGAAGGGAATGGAGTGGAATGGATTGGAGAGGATTGAAGAGGTGTATATTTGATTGGAGTCGAGTGGAGTGGTGTGGAGTGGAATAGAGTGGAATGGATTAGAATGGAGTGGAGTGGATTGGAGGGGAGTGAAGGGGAGTGAAGGGGAGTGGAATGGAGTGGAGTGGAGTGAAGTGGAACGGACTGTAATGGAATGTAGTGGTGAAATGAAATGTGAGCTTAGATTTTGCCACTGTACTATAGCCTGGGAGACAGAGTGAAATCCTGTCGAAATAAAAGAATGGAATATAATGGAATGGAATGGAATGGAATGGAATGGAATGGAATGAAATGGCATGGGGAGGAGTGGATTGGAGTGAAATGGAGTGGAATGGAATGGGATGGAATGGAACGGAGTGGAGTGGAGTGGAGTAGAGTGTAAAGTAATGGAATGGAATGGAATGGAATGGAATGGAAAGGAATGAAATCGAATGGAATGGAATGGAAAGGAATGGAATGGAATGGAATGGAATTGAATGGAATGGAATGGAATGGAGTGGAATGAAATGGTGAAATCAAAAGTGAACTTGGATGGTGCCACTGTTCTCCAGCCTAGGTGACAGAGTGAGATCCTTTTGAAAGAAAGGAACGGAATGGAATTAAGTGGAATGGAATGGAAGGCAATGGAGTGGAGGGGAGTGGAGTAGAGTGGAGTGGAGTGGAACGAAAGGGGATGGGAAGGAAAGGAGTGGAGTTGAGTGGAGTGGACTGCAATGGAATAGAATCAAGAGGAGAGGAGTGGAATGGAATGGAATGGAATGGAGTGGAATGGAGTGGAATGCAGTGAAATGGAGTAGAGGGGAGTGGAGTGGAGTCGAATGGAGTGGAGTGGAATGGAATGGAATGGAATGGAATGGAGTGGAGTGGAATGGAATGGAATGGAATGGAGTGGAGTGGAATGGAATGGAATGGAACGGAGTGGAGTGGAACGGAATGGAATGGAATGGAATGGAGTGGAATGGAATGGAATGGAATGGAAAGGTGAAATAAAATGTGACCCGAGATGGTATCAATCCCCTTCAGCATGGGTGACCAAGAGATATCCCATCGAAAGAAAGGAATGGAATGGAATGGAATGGAATGGAATGGAATGGAATGGAATGGAGTGGAATGGAATGGAATGGAGTGGAAAGTAATGGAATGGAATGTAGTGGAAAGTAAAGGAATGGAATAGAATAGAGTGTAGTGGAGTGGTGTGGAGTGCAATGGAATGGAAAGGAATTGGATGGAGTGGAATGGAATGGAGTGGAGTGGGGTGGAGTTAAAGGAGTGGAATGGAACAGGATGGAATGGAATGGGGTGGAGTCTAATTGGATGGAGTGGAATGGAATGGAGTGTAGTGGAGTGGGGTGCAGTGGAATGGTATGGAATGGAGTGGACTGGAGTAAAGTTGAGAGGATTGAAGGGGAATCGAATGGAATGGAATGGAGAGGAATGCAATGGAGCACAATGAAAATGAATAGAATGGAAATGAATGGAATGGTGAAATAAAATGCGAGCTGAGATTGTGCCACTACACTCCAGTCTGAGTGACACAGTGAGATCCTGTCGAAAGAAAGGAATGGAATGTTGTGAACTGGAATGGAATGGAACGCAATAGATGGATTGGAGTAGAGTGGAGGGGACTGGAATGCAGAGGAGTGGAGTGGAAAGGAGTGGAATGGAATGTGTTGGAATGTGATGTAATGCAGTGCAGTGGAATGGAGTGTGGTGAAGAGTGGAGTGAAGTGGAGTGGACAGAAGTTCAGTGGACAGGAATGAAGTTGAATGGAATGGGATACAATGGATTGTAAAGGAGTTGAGTGGAGTGGAGTGAAGTGGAGTGGAGTGTAAAGGAGTGGGAAGGAATGGGATGGAGTGGAGTGGAGGGGACTGTCATGAAGTGGAATGGAGTGGAATTGAATGAAATATAATGGAATGCGTTGGAGGGGAGTGCTGTGGACTTGAGTAGATTGGAGTGGAATGAACAGTAATGGAGCGGAATTGAATGAAATGGAAGGTAATGGAATGTTGAAATGCAGTGTCAACTGAGATTGTGCCACTGCACTCCAGCCTGTGTGACAGAGTGAGATCCTGTTGAAAGAAAGGAATGGAATGGAATAGAGTGCACTGGAATGGAATGAAATGGAATGGAATGGAATGGAATGGAATGGAATGGAATGGAATGGAATGGAATGGAGTGGAGTAGAGTACAGTGGAGTGAACTGCAGTGGAGTGGAGTGGAGTGGAATGGAATGGAAAGGAATGGGATGGAGTGGAATGAAATGGAGTGGAGTGGAGTGGAATGGAATGGAAGGGAATGGGATGGAGTGGAATGAAATGGAGTGGAGTGGAGTGGAATGGAGTGGAATGGAGTGGACTGTAGTGGAGGGGAGTGGAGTAGAGTGGAGTGCCGTGGATTGTAATATAATGTAATGGATTGGAATGGAATGCTGAAGTGAAATGTGAGCTTAGATTGTGCAACTGCACTGCAGCCTGGGTGACAAAGAGAGATCCTGTCGAAAGGAAGGAACGGAATGGAATGGAGAGGAATGGAATGGAAGACAGTAGAGTGGAGTGGAGTGGGGTCTAGTGGTGTGGAGTACAGTGGAGTGAAATGGAATGTAATGGAACGGAATGGAGTGGAGTGGAATGATGTGGAATGGAATGGAATGGACTGTAATGGTATGGAATGCAATACAAAGGAATAGTATGAAATGGAATGGAATGTTGCAATGAAATGTCTGCTGAGATTGTGCCACTACACTCCAGCCGGCGTGACAGAGTGAGATACTGTTTAAAGAAAAGAATGGAATCCAGTTGATTGGAAAGGAATGGTTTGGAATGGAATGGAGTGGAGTGTAGTGGTGTGGAGTGGAATGGAGTGGTATGGAATGGAATGTTATGGAATGGAGTGGAGTGGAGTAGATTTTTGTGGAGCAGAGTCGAGTTGATTGCAGTGGAATGGAGTGGAATGGAATGAGATGGAATCGAATGGTGAAATAAAATGTGAGCTGAGATTGTGCCAATGCAGTCCAGCAAGGGCGACAGAGATACTGTAGAAAGAAGGGAATGGAATGGATTGGAGTGTATTGGAATAGAATGGAATGGAATGGAGTGGAGTGCAGTGGAATGGAGTGGAGTGGACTGGAAAGGAGTGGAATGGATTGGAATGGAGTGGAATGAAATTAACTGAAGTGGATTGGGGTGGAGTGGAGTGGACTGGAGTGGAGTGGAATAGAATGGAATGGAATGAAACGGAGTGGAGTGAAGGGGAGAGTAGTGGAATGGATTGGAATGGAGTGGAATGAAATTAACTGAAGTGGATTGGGGTGGAGTGGAGTGGACTGGAGTGGAGTGGAATAGAATGGAATGGAATGAAACGGAGTGGAGTGAAGGGGAGAGTAGGGGAATGGAGTGGAATGGAAAGGAATGGAATGCAATGGAATGGAATTGTGAAATGAAATGTGAGCTGAGATACTGCCACTGAACTCCAGCCTGGGAGACAAGGTGATATCCTGTTGAAAGAAAGGAATGGAATGGAATGAAGTGGAATGGAATGGAATGGAGAGGAAAGGAATTGAATGGAATCTTATGGAGTGGAGTGGAGTGGAGTTGAGTGGAATGGAGTGCAATTGAGTGGAATGGACTGGATTGGAACTGAATGGGATGGAATGGAATGGAGTTAAGTAGAGTGGAGTGGAGTGTAATGGAGTGGAAAGGAACAGAATGGAATGGAATGGAATGGAGTGGAGTGGAGTGGAATGGAAGGGGAAGGAATGGAATGGAGTGTAGTGGAGTGGAGTGGAATGGTTTGGAATGGAATGGAATGGAATGGTAGTATGGAATGTAATGGATTGGAATGTAGTGGAGTGGAGCGGAATGGAATGGGATTGAATGGAATGGAATGCAATGGAAAAGAATGGTATGAAATGGAAAGGAATGGTGAAATGAAATGTCAACTTAGATTGTACCACTGCACTGCAGGCTTCGTGACAGAGTGAGATACTGATGAAAGAAAGGAATGGAATTGAATGGATTGGAAATCAATGGAGTGGATTGGAGTGGTGTGAAGAGGAATGGAAAGGGATGGAGTGGAAAGGACCGGAGTGGAATTGAATGGGATGAAATGAAATGGAATTAAGTGGAGTGGAGTGGAGTGTAAAGGAGTGTAACGGAATCGAATAGAATTGAATGGAGTGGAGTGGAGTGAAATGGAGAAGAATGGAATGGGATGGTATGGAATGGAATGGAGTGGAGTGGAGAGGAGTGTAATCGTGTGGAATGGAATGGAATGGAATGGAATGGAATGGAATGGAATGGAATGGAAAGGAATGGAATGGAACGGAGTGGAGTAGAGTGGTGTGGAGTGGAATGGAGGGGAATGAAATGGGATATTATGGAATGAAATGGAGTGGAGTAGACCTCTGTGTATCAAAGTCAAGTGGAGTACAGTGGAATGTAGTGGAATGGAATGAGATGGAATGGAATGGTGAAATGAAATATGAGCTGAGATTGTGCCACTGCAGTCCAGCATGGTCGACAGATTGAGATATTTTCTAAAGAGAGGAATTGAAAGGAATGGAGTTGAATGAAATGGAACGGAATGTTGTGGAGGGGATAGGAGTGAACTAGAAAGGAGTGGAAAGGAAAGGGATGGAGTGGAATGAAATTAACTGAAGTGGAGTGGAGAGGAGTGTAGTGGACTAGAGTGGAGTTGAATAAAATGGAAGGGAATGGAATGGAGAGGAGTGGAGTGGACTGGAGTGGAATGGAGTAGAATGGAATGGAATGCAATGCAATGGAATTCACTGCAATGGAATGCCATGGAATGCAATGGAATGGAATTGTGAATTGAAATGTGAGCTGAGATTGTCCCACTGCACCCCAGTTTGGGTGACACAGTGAGATCCTGTTGAAAGAAAGGAATGGAATGGAATGAAGTGTAATGGAATGGATTGGAGAGAAACAGAATGGAATGGAATCTTATGAAGTGGAGTGGAGTGTAATGGAGTGTAATTGAGTGGAATGGACTGGAGTGGAATGGAATGCGATGGAATGGAATGGAATTAAGTGGAGTGGAGTGGACTGTAAAGGAGTGGAAAGCAACGGAATGGAATGGAATGGAATGGAGTGGAATTTAGTAGAATGGAGAGGAATGGAATGGGATGGAATGGAATGGAGTGGAGTAGTGTGGAGTGAAGTGGAATGGAATGGGATGGAATGGAATTGACTGAAGTGGAGTGGAGTGGAGTGGAATGCAATGGAATGGAATGGAATGGAGTGGGGTGGAGTGGAGTCTAGTGGAGTTAAGTGTAGTGGAGTGGAATGGAGTGTAATGGAATAGAATGGAATGGAATGGAAATGAATGGAATGGAATTGAAATTAATGATAAAATGAAATGTGAGCTGAGATTGAGCCACTGAACTCCAGACTGGGTGTCACAGCAAGATTCTTTCAAAAGAAAGAAACTGAATGGAATGGAGTGGAATGGCATGGAATGGAATGGAATGGAGTGGAGTGGATTGGAGTGGAATGGAGTCGAGTGGATTGGAAAGGAGTGGAATGCAATGAAATGGATTGGAATGCAGTGGAGTGGAATGGAGTGGAGACGAGTGGAGTCGAATGGAGTTGAATGGAATGGGACTGAATGGAATGGAGGGGAGTGGAGAGGAGTTGAGTGGAGTGGAATGGAATAGAATGGTGAAATGAAATGTGAGGAGAATTTGTGCCACAGCACTCCAGCCTGGGTGACAGAGTGAGATCCTATTGAAATAAAGGAATGGAATGGAATGGAATGGAATGGAATTGAGTAGAATGGAGTGGGGTGGAGGGGAGTGGAGTGGAGTGGCATGGAATGGAATGGAATGGAATGGAATGGAATTGAATGGAGTGGAATGGAATGGAGTGGAGTGGAGTGGATTTGGATGGAATGGAACGGAATGGAATGGAATTGAGTGGAATGGAAAGGAATGGAACAGAGTGGATTGCACAGGAGTGGAGTGGAAAGGAGTGGAGTGGAATGGAATGGAGTGGAATGGACCGGAATGGAATGGAATGGAATGGAATGTTGAAATGAAATTTGAGCTGACACTGTGCCACTGCATTCCAGCATGGGTTAGAGGGAGATCATGTCGAAAGAAAAAAATGCAATGCTATGGAGTGGAATAGAATGGAATTGAATGGATTGGAGTATAGTGGAGTGGAGCGGAGAGCAGTGGAATGCAGTGGAGTGGAGAGGAGTGGAGGGGAATGGAGTGGAAGGGAATGGGACGGAATGGAATGGAATGGAATGGAATAGCGAAATAAAATGTGAGCTGAGACTGTGCCAATGCACTCTAGCCTGGTTGTCAGAGTGATATCCCCTCAATAGAAAAGAATGGGTGGAATTTAGTGGAATGGAATGGAATGGAATTCAGTGGATTGGAGTGGAGAGTAGTGGGGTGCAGTGGAATGGAATGGAATGGAAAGGAGTGGAGTTGCGTAGAATGGAGTGGAGAGAAGCGGAATGGAGTGGAGTGGATTGAAGTGGAGTGGAGTGGAGTGGAATGGGATGGACCGGAATGGAATGGAATGGAATGGTGAGATGAAGTGTGAGCTGAGATTCTGCCACTGCACCCCAGAATGAGTGACTGAGTGAGATACTGTTGAAAGAAAGTAATGGAATGGAAGGAAGGGAAATTGAATGGAATAGAATGACATGGAGTTTAGTGGAGTGGAGTTGTGTGCAGTGGACTGGCGTGGAGTAGAATGGAGTTTAAGGGAATTGGATAGAATTGAATGGAAGAGAGTGGAGTGGAATGGAGTGGAGTGGAGTGGAATGGATTGGAATGGAATGGCATAGATTGGGATAAAGTGGAGGGAATTGGACTGAATAGGAGTGCAGGGGAGCTGTGTGGACTGGACTTGCGTGGAGTAGATTGGAGTGGAATGGAAACGTATAGAATGGAATGGAGAGGAGTGGAGTGGACTGGAGTGGAGTGGAGTGGACTGGAATGGAATGGAGTGGAGTGGAGTGGATTGTTGTGGAATTGAATGGAATGCAATGCAATGGTGAAGTGAAATGTGAGGTGATATTGTTCCACTGCCCTCCAGCCTGGGTGACAGAGTGAGATCCTGTGTAAAGAAAGGAATGGAATGGAATGGAATGGAATGGAATGGCTTGAAGTGGAATGGAGTGGAGTGCAGTGGACAGGAGTGGAGTGGAATGGGGTGGAGGGGAATGGAGTGGAACAGAATGGAATGGAGTGGAGTGGAGTGTAGCAGAGAGAAGTGGGGTGACGTGAAGTGAAATGTAGTGGAATGGAATGGGATGGAATGGAATGGAGTGGAGTGGAAGGAGTGGAATGGGGTGAAGTGTAGTGGAATGCAATGGGATGGAATTGAATGGAGTGGAGTGGAAGGAGTGTAGTGGGGTGAAGTAGAGAGGAATGGAATGGGATGGAATTAAATAGAGTGGAGTGGAGTGGACTGCAGTGGCACAGAAAGGGATATAAAGGATTGGAATGGAGTGGAGTTGAATGGAATGGAAAGGGACGGAATGGAATGGATTGGAGTGGAGGGGATTGGAGTGGAGTGGAATGGAGTGTAGTGGAATGGAATGGACTGGAGTGGATTGGAGTTGAGAGGAGTAGGGTGGCGTGGAATGGAATGAAATGAAATTTGATGGAATGGAATGGAGTGCAGTGGAGTAGGGGAGAGTTGAGTTTAGTGGAGTGGATTCTAATGGAAAGGAATGAAATTGAATCTGGTGGAGTGCAATGGCATAGATGGAGTGGAGTCAAATGGAATGGAATGGAGTACAATGCAATGGAATGGAATGGAATGCAATGCAATGGAAAGGAATGGTGAAACGAAATGTGAGCTGAGATTCTGCCACTGCACTCCAGCCTGGGAGACATATTGAGATACTTTTGAAAGAAAGGAATGGAGGGGGGAGGAGCCAAGATGGCCGAATAGGAACAGCTCTGGTCTACAGCTACCAGCGCAAGCGACACAGAAGATGGGTGATTTCTGCATTTCCATCTGAGGTACCGTGTTCATCTCACTAGGGATTGCCAGACAGTGGGTGCAGGTCAGTGGGTGAGCGCACCATGCGCCAGCCGAAGCAGGGGCGAGGCATTGCCCCACTCGGGAAGCGCAAGGGGTCAGGGAGTTCCCCTTCCAGGGTGACAGACGGCACCTGGAAAATCGGGCCACTCCCACCCGAATACTGTGCTTTTCCGACGTGCTTAGGAAACGGTGCCCCAGGAGAGTATAGCCCGCGCCTGGCTCAGAGGGTCCTACGCCCACGGAGTCTCGCTGATTGCTAGCACAGCTGTCTGAGATCAAACAGCAAGTCTGCAGCGAGGCTGGGGGAGGGGCGCCCGCCATTGCCCAGGCTCGCTTAGGTAAACAAAGCAGCCTGGAAGCTTGAACTGGGTGGAGCCCACCACAGCTAAAGGAGGCCTGCCTGTCTCTGTAGGCTCCACCTCTGGGGGCAGGACACAAACAAAAAGACAGCAGTAACCTCTGCAGACTTAAATGTCCCTGTCTGACAGCTGTGAGGAGAGCAGTGGTTCTCCCAGCACACACCTGGAGATCTGAGAACGGGCTGACTGCCTCCTCAAGTGGGTCCCTGACCCCTGACCCCCGAGCAGCCTAACTGGGAGGCACCCCCCAGCAGGGGCAGACTGACACCTCACACGGCCGGCCAGGTACTCCAACAGACCTGCAGCTGAGGGTTCTGTCTGTTAGAAGGAAAACTAACAGAAAGGACATCCACACCAAAAACCCATCTGTACATCACCATCATCAAAGACCAAAAATAGATAAAACCACAAAGATGGGGAAAAAACAGAGCAGAAAAACTGGAAACTCTAAAAACCAGAGTACCTCTCCTCCTCCAAAGGAACGCAGTTCCTCACCAGCAACGGAACAAAGCTGGACGGAGAATGACTTTGACGAGCTGAGAGAAGAAGGCTTCAGACGATCAAATTACTCCGAGCTACGGGAGGATATTCAAACCAAAGGCAAAGAAGTTGAAAACTTTGAAAAAAATTTAGAAGAATGTATAACTAGAATAACCAATACAGAGAAGTGCTTAAAGGAGCTGATGGAGCTGAAAACCAAGGCTCGAGAACTACGTGAAGAATGCAGAAGCCTCAGGAGCCGATGCGATCAAATGGAAGAAAGGGTATCAGCCCTGGAAGATGAAATGAATGAAATGAAGCGAGAAGGGAAGTTTAGAGAAAAAAGAATAAAAAGAAACGAGCAAAGCCTCCAAGAAATGTGGGACTATGTGAAAAGACCAAATCTATGTCTGATTGGTGTACCTGAAAGTGACGGGGAGAATGGAACCAGGTTGGAAAACACTCTGCAGGATATTATCCAGGAGAACTTCCCCAATCTAGCAAGGCAGGCCAACATTCAGATTCAGGAAATACAGAGAACGCCACAAAGATACTCCTCGAGAAGAGCAACTCCAAGACACATAATTGTCAGATTCACCAAAGTTGAAATGAAGGAAAAAATGTTAAGGGCAGCCAGAGAGAAAGGTCGGGTTACCATCAAAGGGAAGCCCATCAGACTAACAGCGGATCTCTCGGCAGAAACCCTACAAGCCAGAAGAGAGTGGGGGCCAATATTCAACATTCTTAAAGAAAAGAATTTTCAACCCAGAATTTCATATCCTGCCAAACTGAGCTTCATAAGTGAAGGAGAAATAAAATACTTTACAGACAAGCAAATACTGAGCGATTTTGTCACCACCAGGCCTGCCCTAAAAGAGCTCCTGAAGGAAGGGCTAAACATGGAAAGGCACAACCGGTAGCAGCCACTGCAAAATCATACCGAAATGTAAAGACCATCGAGACTAGGAAGAGACTGCATCAACTAACGAGGAAAATATCCAGCTAACATCATAATGACAGGATCAAATTCACACATAATCATATTAACTTTAAATGTAAATGGACTAAATGCTCCAATTAAAAGACACAGACTGGCAAATTGGATAAAGACTCAAGACCCATCAGTGTGCTCTATTCAGGAAACCCATCTCACGTGCAGAGACACACATAGGCTCAAAATAAAAGAATGGAGGAAGATCTACCAAGCAAATGGAAAACAAAAAAAAGGCAGGGGTTGTAATCCTGGTCTCTGATAAAACAGACTTTAAACCAACAAAGATCAAAAGAGACAAAGAAGGCCATTACATAATGGTAAAGGGAATAATTCAACAAGAAGGGCTAACTATCCTAAATATAAATGCAGCCAATACAGGAGCACCCAGATTCATAAAGCAAGTCCTGAGTTACCTACAAAGAGACTTAGACTCCCACACATTAATAATGGGAGAATTTAATACCCCACTGTCAACATTAGACAGATCAACGAGACAGAAACTCAACAAGGACACCCAGGAATTGAATACATCTCTGCACCAAGCGAACCTAATAGACATCTACAGAACTCTCCACCACAAATTAACAGAATATACATTTTTTTCAGCACCACACCACACCTATTACAAAATTAACCACATACTTGGAAGTAAAGCTCTCCTCAATAAATGTAAAAGAACAGAAATTATAACAAACTATCTCTCAGATAACAGTGCAATCAAGCTAGAACTCAGGATTAAGAATCTCACTCAAAACTGCTCAATTACGTGGAAATTGAACCACCTGCTCCTGAATGACTACTGGGTATATAACGAAATAAAGGCAGAAATAAAGATGTTCTTTGAAACCAACGAGAACCAAGACACAACATACCAGAATCTCTTGATACATTCAAAGCAGTGTATAGAGGGAAATTTATGGCACTAAATGCCCACAAGAGAAAGCAGGAAAGATCCAAAATTGACACCCTAACATCACAATTAAAAGAACTAGAAAAGCAAGAGCAAACACATTCAAAAGCTAGCAGAAGGCAAGAAATAACTATAATCAGAGCAGAACTGAAGGAAATAGAGACACAAAAAATCCTTCGAAAAATAAATGAATCCAGAAGCTGGTTTTTTGAAAGGATCAACAAAATTGATAGACCACTAGCAAGATTAATAAAGAAAAAGAGAGAGAAGAATCAAATGGATGCAATAAAAAATGATAAAGGGGATATCACCACCAATCCCACAGAAATACAAACTACAATCAGAGAATATTACAAACACCTCTACGCAAATAAACTAGAAAATCTAGAAGAAATGGATAAATTCCTCGACACATACACCCTCCCAAGACTAAACCAGGAAGAAGCTGAATCTCTGAATAGACCAATAACAGCAGCTGAAATTGTGGCAATAATCAATAGCTTAGCAACCAAAAAGGGTCCAGGACAAGATGGGTTCACAGCCGAATTCTACCAGAGGTACAAGGAGGAGCTGGTACCATACCTTCTGAAACTATTCCAATCAACAGAAAAAGAGGGAATCCTCCCTAACTCATTTTATGAGGCCAGCATCATCCTGATAACAAAGCCAGGCAGAGACACAACCAAAAAAGAGAATTTTAGACCAATAACCTTTATGAACATTGATGCAAAAATCCTCAATAAAATACTGGCAAACAGAATCCAGCAGCACATCAAACAGCTTATCTACCAGCATCAAGTGGGCTTCATCCCTGGGATGCAAGCCTTGTTCAATATATGCAAGTCAATAAATGTAATCCAGCCTATAAACAGAACCAAGACAAAAACCACATGATTATCTCAAAAGATGCAGAAAAGGCCTTTGACATAATTCAACAACCCTTCATGCTAAAACCTCTCAATAAATTAGGTATTGATTGGACATATCTCAAAATAATAAGAGCTCTCTATGACAAACCCACAGCCAATATCATACTGAATGGGCAAAAACTGGAAGCATTCCCTTTGAAAACTGGCACAAGACAGGGATGCCCTCTCTCACCACTTCTATTCAACATAGTGTTGGAAGTTCTGGGGAGGGCAATTAGGCAGGAGAAGGAAATAAATGGTATTCAATTAGGAAAAGAGGAAGTCAAATTGTCCCTGTTTGCAGATGACATGATTGTATATCTTGAAAACCCCATTGTCTCAGCCCAAAATCTCCTTAAGCTGATAAGGAACTTCAGAAAAGTCTCAGGATACAAAATCAATGTACAAAAATCACAAGCATTCTTATATACCAATAACAGACAAACAGAGAGTAAAATAATGAGTGAACTCCCATTCACAATTGCTTCAAAGACAATAAAATACCTAGGAATCCAACTTACAAGGGATGTGAAGGACCTCTTCAAGGAGAACTACAAACCACTGCTCAAGGAAATAAAAGGGGATACAAACAAATAGAAGAACATTCTATGCTCATGGATAGGAAGAATCAATATCGTGAAAATGGCCATACTGCCCAAGGTAATTTACAGATTCAATGCCATCCCCATCAAGCTACCAATGACTTTCTTCACAGAATTGGAAAAAACTACTTTAAAGTTGATATGGAACCAAAAAGCAGTCCACGTCGCCAAGTCAATCCTAAGCCAAAAGAACAAAGCTGGAGGCATCACACTACCTGAATTCAAACTATACTACAAGGCTACAGTAACCAAAACAGCATGGTACTGGTACCAAAACAGAGATATAGATCAATGGAACAGAACAGAGCCATCAGAAATAATGCCACATATCTACAACTATCTGATCTTTGACAAACCTGACAAAAACAAGAAATGGGGAAAGGATTCCCTGTTTAATAAATGGTGCTGGGAATACTGGCTAGCCATATGGAGAAAACTGAAACTGGATCCCTTCCTTACACCTTATAGAAAAATCAATTCAAGATGGATTAAAGACTTAAACGTTAGACCTAAAACCATAAAAACCCTAGAAGAAAACCTAGGCATTACCATTCAGGACATAGGCATGGGCAAGGACTTCATCTCTAAAACAACAAAAGCAATGGCAACAAAAGCCAAAATTGACAAATGGGATCTAATTAAACTAAAGAGCTTCTGTACAGCAAAGGAAACTACCATCAGAGTGAATAGGCAACCTACAAAATGGGAGAAAATTTTCGCAACCTACTTATCTGACAAAGGGCTAATATCCAGAATCTACAATGAACTCCAACAAATTTACAAGAAAAAAACAAACAAACCCATCAAAAAGTGGGCGAGGGACATGAAGAGACACTTCTCAAAAGAAGACATTTATGCAGCCAAAAACACATGAAAAAATGCTCACCATCACTGGCCATCAGAGAAATGCAAATCAAAACCACAATGAGATACCATCTCACACCAGTTAGAATGGCAATCATTAAAAAGTCAGGAAACAACAGGTGCTGGAGAGGATGTGGAGAAATAGGAACACTTTTACACTGTTGGTGGGAATGTAAACTTGTTCAACCCTTGTGGAAGTCAGTGTGGCGATTCCTCAGGGATCTAGAACTAGAAATTCCATTCGACCTAGCCACCCCATCACTGGGTATATACCCAAAGGACTATAAATCATGCTGCTATAAAGACACATGCACACGTATGTTTATTGTGGCATTATTCACAACAGCAAAGACTTGGAACCAACCCAAATGTCCAACAATGATAGACTGGATTAAGAAAATGTGGCACATATACACCATGGACTACTAGGCAGCCATAAAAAATGATGAGTTCATATCCTTTGTAAGGACATGGATGAAATTGGAAATCATCATTCTCAGTAAACTATCGCAAGAACAAAAAACCAAACACCGCATATTCTCACTCATAGGTGGGAATTGAACAATGAGAACACATGGACACAGGAAGGGTAACATCACACTTCGGGGACAGTTGTGGGATGGGGGGAGGGGTGAGGGATAGCATTTGGAGATACACCTAATGCTAGATGACGAGTTAGTAGGTGCAGTGCACCAGCATGGCACATGTATACTTAAGTAACTTATCTGCACATTGCACACATGTACCATAAAACCTAAAGTATAATAATAATAGTAATTAAAAAAAAGAAAATGTCACACATATACACCATGGAATACTACGCAGCCATGAAAAGTGATGAGTTTATGTCCTTTGTGGGGACATGGATGAAATTGGAAATCATTATTCTCAATCAGCTATCACAAGAACAAAAAACCAAACACCACATATTCACACTTATAGGTGGGAATTTTAAATGAGAACACATGGACACAGGAAGGGAAACATCACACTCTGGGGACTGTTGTGGGGTCTGGGGAGGGGGGAAGGATATCATTGGGAGATACACCTAATGCTAGAAGAAGAGTTATTGGATGCAGCACACCAGCATGGCACATGTATACATATGTAACTAAACTGCCCATTGTGCACATGTACCCTAAAACTTAATGTATCATAATAATAAATAAAAAACGAGAAGTTTCTGAGAATGCTTCTGTCTAGTTTTTATGTGAAGATATTTCCATTTCCAGCATAGGCCTCAAAGGGCTGCAAATATCCACTTGCTGATTCTACAAACATAGTGTTTCAAAACTGCCCTATCGAAAGGAAGGTTCAACTCTGTGAGTTGAATGCACTCATCAAAAAGAATTTTCTGAGAATGCTTCTGTCTAGGTTTTATGTGAACATATTTCTTTTTCCAGCATAGGCCTCAAAGCACACCAAATATGCAATTGCAGATTCTACAAAAAGTGTTTCAAAACTGCTCTATCAAAAGGAAGGTTCAACTCTGTGGGTTGAGTGCACACATCACAAATAAGTTTCTGAGAAAGCTTCTGTCTGGTTTTTATGTGAAGATATTTCCTTTTCCAGCATAGGCCTCAAAGGGCTCCAAATATACATTTTCTGATACTTCAAAAAGAATGTTTCAAAACTGCTCTATAAAAAGGAGGTTTAACTCTGTGAGTTGAATGCAGATATCGCAAACAAGTTACTGAGAATGCTTCTGTCTGCTTTTTATGTGAAGATATTTCCTTTTCCTGTACAGGCCTCAAAGCGCTCCAAATATACAGTGGCAGATTCTACAGAAAGAGTGATTCAAAACTGCTCTATCAAAAGGAAGGTCCAACTCTTTGAGTTGAATGTACACATCACAAAGAAGTTCCTGAGAATGCTTTTGTCTAGTTTTTATGTGAAGATATTTCCTTTTACAGAATAGCCTTCTAAGCGATCCAAATATCCACCAGCAGATTATACAGAAAGAGTGTTTCAAAACTGCTCTATCAAAAGGAAGGTTCAACTTTGTGAGGTGGATGCACACATCACAAATAAGTTTCTCAGAATTCTTCTGTCTAGTTTTTATGTGAAAATATTTCCTTTTCCAGGATGGGCTTCAAAACTCCAAAAAAATCCACCAGCAGATTGTACAAACAGAACGATTCAAAACTGCGCTATCAAAACAAAGGTTCAACTCTGTCGGTTAAATGCACACATTGCAAAAAAGTTTCTGAGAATGGTTCTGTTTAGTATTTATGTGAAGATTCTTCCTTTCCCAGCATAGGCATCAAAGCACTCTAAATATCCACTGGCAAATTCTACAAAAAGAGTGTTTCAAAACTGTACTATCAAAAAGAAGGTTCAACTCTGTGAGTTGAATGCACACATCACAAAGAAGTTTCTTAGAATGCTACTGTATAGTTTTTATGTGAAGATATTTCCTTATCTAGCATAGGCGTCTAGGCCTTCCAAATACACACTTGCAGATTCTACAAAGAGAGTGTTTCAAAACTGCTGTATCAAAAGGAAGATTGAAGTCTGTGCGCTGAATGCCCACATAACAAAGAACTTTCTGAGAATGCTTCTGTCTATTTTTTATGTGAAGGTAATTCCTTTTCCAGCCTAGGTCTCAAATCGCTGCAAATATCCCCTGGCAGTTTCTACAAAAAGAGTGATTCTAAACTGTCGTCTCAAAAGGAAGATTCAACTCTGTGCGTTAAATGCACACATCACAAAGAAGTTTCTGATTATGCTTCTGTCCAGTTTTTATGTGAAGATATTTCCTTTTCCAGCATAGGCCACAAAGCGCTCCAAATATCCACTTGCAGATTGTGAAAAAAGAGTGTTTCGAAACTGCTCTATCAAAAGGAAGATTCAACTCTTTTATTTTGAATGTACATATCACAAAGAAGTTTCTAAGAATGCTTCTATCTAATTTTTATATTAAGATATTTCGTTTTCCATCCTAGGCCTCAAAGCGCTCCAAATGTCCACTTGCAGATTCTACAATAAGAGTGTTTCAAAACTGCTCTATCAAAACGAAGGTTAACCTCTGTGAATTGAGTGCACACTTCACAGAGAAGTTTCTGTGATTGTTTCTTTCTAGTTTTTATGTGAAGGTATTTATTTTTCCAGCCTGGGCCAGAAAACGGTCCAAATATCCACTTCCAGATCCCACAAAAAGTGTGTTTCAAAACTGCTCTATCAAAAGGAAGGTTCAATTCTGTGAGTTGAATGCACACATCACAAAGAAGTTTCTGAGAATACTTCTGTCTAATTTTTATGTGAAGGTATTTCCTTTTCCAACATAGGCCTCAAAACTCCCCAAATATCCACTGGTAGATTCTTCAAAAATAGTGTTTCAAAACTGCTCAATAAAAAGGAATTTTCAACTCAGTGAGTTGAATGCAAACATCACAAAGAAGTTTCTGAGAATGCTTCTGTCTACTTTTTATGTGAATATATTTCTTTTTCCAGCATAGTCCTCAAAGCGTTCCAAATATCCACTGGCAGATGCTTCAAAAAGAGAGTTTCAAAACTCTTCTATCAAAAAGAAGGTTCAACTCTGTAAGTTGATTGCACATATCATAAAGTAGTTTCTGAGAATCCTTATGTCTAGTTTTTATGTGAAGATATTTCCTTTTCCAGCTAGGTCTCAAAGCGCTCCAAATATCCACTTACAGATTCTACAAAAAGAGTGTTTCAAAACTGCTCTCTATCAAGAGGAAAGTTCAACTCTGTCAGTTGAATGCACACATCACAAAGAAGTTTCTGAAAATGCTTCTGTCTGGTTTTGATTTGAAGATATTTCCTTTTCCAGCATAGGCCTCAAAGCGCCCCAAATATCTACTTGCAGATTCTACAAAAAGTGTGTTTCTAAACTGCTCTTTCGAAAATAAGGTTCAACTCTGTGAGGTGAAATCACACATCACAAAGAAGTTTCTGAGATTGCTTCTATCTAGTTTTTATGTAAAGATATTTTCTTTTCCAGGATTGGCCTCAAATCACTCCAAATGTCCACTTGCAGATTGTGCGAAAACAGTGTTTAAAAACTGCTCTGTGAAAAGGAAGGTTCAACTCTTTGATTTGAATGTACACATCACAAAGAAGTTTCTGAGAATGCTTCTGTCTAATTTTCATGTGCAGATATTTCCATTTGTAGCAGAAGCCTCAAAGCACTCCAAATGCCCACATTCAGATCCTTCAAAAAGAGTGTTTTTAAACAGTTCTATCAAAGGGAATATTCAACTCTTTGGATTGAAAGTAGACATCACAAAGAAGTTTCTGAGAATGCTTCTTTCTAATTTTTAGGTGAAGATATTTCCTTTTCCAGTATAGGCCTCAAAGCGCTCCAAATATCCACTTGCAGATTCAACAAAAAGAGTGTTTCAAAACTGCTCTATGAAAAGGAAGGTTGAACTCTGTGAGTTGGATGCACACATCATAAAGAAGTTTCTGAGAATGCTTCTGTCTAGTTTTTCTGTGAAGTTATTTCCTCTTCCAGCATTGGCCTTAATGCACTCCAAATATCCTTTTGCAGATTCTACAAAAAGAGTGTTTCAAAACTCCTCTATGAAAAGGATGGTTCAACAATGTGAGTTGAATTCACATACCACAAACAAATTTCTCAGAATAATTCCAATTTTTCTGTGAAGATATTTCCTTTTTACAGCAGAGGCCTCAAATCGCTCCAAATAGCCACTTGCCGATTCTACAAACAGTGTGTTTCAAAACTGCTCTATCAAAACGAAGATTCAACTCTGTGATTTGAGTGCACACATCACAAAGAAGTTTCTGAGAATGCTGCTTTCTAGTTTTTACGTGAAGATATACCCTTTTCCAACATAGGCATCAAAGTGGTCCAAATATCCACTTCCAGATTCTACCAAAAGAGTGTTTCAAAACTGCTCTATTAAAAAGAACGTTCAACTGTGTGAGTTAAATGCAGACATCACTAAGAAGTTTCTGAGAATGCTTCCATCTAATTTTTATGTGAAGATATTTCGTTTTCAAGCATAGGCTTCAAAGCGCTCCAAATATACACGGGCAGATTATTCAAAAAGAGTGTTTCAAAATTGCTCTACCAAAATTAAGGTTCAACTTTTTTGTGTTTCAAAATTTTTATGTGAAGACATTTCCTTTTCCAGCCTATGAATCAATGCGTTCCAAATATCCACTTGCAGATTCTACAAAAAGATTTTTCAAAACTGCTCTATCAAAAGGAAGTTTCAACTCTGTGAGTTGAATGCACACATCACAAAGTAGTTTCTTAAAATGCTTCTCTGTTGTTTTTATTTGAACATATTTCCTTTTCCAGCCTATGTCTCAAAGCGCTGCAAATATCCACTGGCATATTCCACAAAAGAATGTTTCAATCCTGTTCTATCAAAGGGAATGTTCAAATCTGTGAGTTGAAGGCACACATCGTGTAGAAGTTTCTGAGAATGCTTCTGTCTAGTTTTTATGTGAAGATATTTCCTTTTCCAGCATAGACCTCAAAGCGCTCCAAATATCCACTTGCAGATTCCACGAAAAGATTTTTTCAAAACTGCTCTATCAAAAGGAAGCTTCATCCCTGTGAGTTGAATGCACACATCACAAAGAAGTTTCAGAGCATAGTTGTGTCTAATTTTTATGTGAAGATGTTTTCTTTTCCAGCATAGTCCTCAAAGGGCTCCAAATATCCGCTTGAAGATTCTATAAAAAGAGTGTTTCAAAACTGCTCTATCAAAAGAAAGGTTCAACTTTGTGAGATGAATGCGCACATCACAAAGAAGTTTCTTAGAATTCTTCTGTCTCGTTTTTATGTGAAGATATTTCCTTTTCAAGAAGTGGCCTCAAAGAGTTCCAAATATCCACTTGCAGGTTCTACAAAGAGAGAGTTTCAAAACTGCTTTATCAAAAGATAGGTTCAATTGTGTGAGTTGAATTCACACATCACATAGAAGTTTCTCAGAATGCTTCTGTTTAGTTTTTCTGTGAACATATTTCCTTTTTCACCGTAGGCAGCAAAGACCTCCATATATCCACTTGCAGATTCTACAAAAAGAGGCTTTCAAAACTGTTCTATCAAAAGATAGGATGAAATCTGTGAGAAGAATGCACACATCCCAAAGAAGTTTCTCAGAATGTTTCTGTGTAGTTTTAATGTGAAGATTTTTTTCCTCAATAGGCCTCAAAGAGCTTCAATTATCCACTTTCGTATTCTACAAAATATGTATTTACAAACTGCTCTGTCAAAAGAGAAGTTCAACTCTGTGAGTTAAATGCACACATCACAAAGAAGTTTCTAAGAATACTTCTGTGTATGTTTTATGTGAAGATATTACTTTTTCCATTCTAGGCCTCAAAGGACTCCAAATATCCAATTGCAGATTCTACGAAAAGAGTGTTTCAAAACTGCTCAATCACATGAAATGTTCAACTAGGTGAAATGAATGCACACATCACAAAGAAGTTTCTCAGAATGCTTCTTTGTAGTTTTTACATGAAGATATTTCCTTTTACTCCATCGGCCACAAAGGACTCCACCTAACCACTTGCCGATCCTACAGAAAGAGAGTTCAAAACTGCTCTAACAAAACATTGGTTCAACTCTGTGAGGTGAATGCCTACATCACAAAGAATTTTCTCTGAATACTTCTGTGTAGTTTTTAGGTGAAGATATTTCCTTTTCCACAATAGGCTGCAAAGGCCTACAAATATCCACTTGCAGATTCTTCAAATAGACAGTTTCAAAATTGCTCTCTCAAAAGATAAGTTTAACTCTGTGAGTTGAATGCACATTTCAAAAAGTAGTTTCTCAGAGTGCTTCTGTGTATTTTTTATGTGAAGATATTTCCTTTTCCACCTTAAGTTACAAAGCGCTCCAAATATCCACTTGCTGATTCTCCAGGAGAGTTTCAACACTCCTCTGTCAAAGTATATGTTGAATTCTTTGAGATGAATGCACACGTTGCAAAGTAGTTTCTCAGAATGCTTCTGTGCAGTTTTTATGTGAAGATATTTAGTTTTCCACAATTGGCCTCCTATGGTTCCTAATATCAACTTGCAGATTCTACTAAAAGAGTTGTTTCCAAACTTCTCAATCAAAAGAAATTTCAACTCTGTGAGATGAATGCATATATCACAAAGAAGTTACCCGGAATGCTTCTGAATAGTTTTTATGTGAAGATATTTCCTTTTCCAACATAGGCCTCAAAGCGTTCCAAATATCAACTTGCAGATTCTATGCAAAGAGTGTTTGAAAACTGCTCAATCAGAAGAAAAATTAAATTCTGTGAGATGAATGCACGCATCACAAAAAAGTTTCTTAGAATGTTTCTGTGTAGTTTTTAAGGGATTATATTTCTTTTTCCACCATCGGCCACAAAGGACTCCAAATACCTCTTGCAGATTCTACCAAAAGGGAGTTTCAAACTGCTCAGTCAAAAAGTAGGTTCAGTTCTGGAGTTGAATGCACACATCACAAAGAAGTTTCTCAGAATGCTTCCATATAGTTTTTATGTGAAGATATTTCCTTTTCCACCATAGGTCTCAAAGCCCTCCAAATATCCACTTGCAGATTCTACAAAAGAGTGTTTCTCAACAGATGCTGGAGAAGATGTGGAGAAATAGGAACACTTTTACACTGTTGGTGAGAGAGTAAACTAGTTCAACCATTTTGGAAGTCAGTACGTCGATTCTTCAGTTATCTAGAACTAGGAATACTATTTGACCCAGTCATTTCATTACTGGGTATATACCCAAAGAACTATAAATCATGCTGCTATAAAGACACATGCACACGTATATTTATTGCTGCACTATTCACAATAGCAAAGACTTGGAACCAACCCAAATGTCCAACAATGATAGACTGGATTAAGAAAATGTGGCATATATACACCATGGAATAACTGTGCAGCCATAAAAAAAGATGAGTTCATGTCCTTTGTAGGGATACGGTTGAAATTGGAAATCATCATTCTCTGTAAACTATCGCAAGGATAGAAAACCAAACAACGCATGTTCTCACTCATAGATGGGAACTGAAAAATGAGAACACATGCACACAGGAAGGGTAACATCACACTCTGGGGAATGTTGTGGGGTGGTGCGAGGCGAGAGGGATAGCATTAGGAGATATTCCTAATGCTAAATGACGAGTTAACGGGGGCAGCACACCAGCATGGCACATTTATACTTATGCAACTAACCTGCACATTGTGCATAGGTACCGTAAAACTTAAAGTATAATAACAATAAAAATAATAATAATAAATAAAAAAGAGAGATAGAAAAAAAAAGAGCATGTCAAAACTTCTCAATTAAAAGAAAGGTTCAAGTCTGTGAGATGAATGCACACATTACAATGTAGTTTCTCACAGTGCTTCTTTGTACTTTTTATGTGAAGATATTTCCTTTTCCACCATACGTTGCAAAGGGCTCCAAATATCCACCTGCAGATTCTACAAAAAGAGAGTTTCAAAACTCTCAATCAAAATATTTCTTCAACTCTGCGAGATGAATCCACACATCACAAAGAAGTTTCTCAGAATGCTTCAGTGTAGTTTTTATGTGAAGGTATTTCCTTTTCTACCATAGGACGCAAAGGCCTCCAAATATCCACTTGCAGATTCTACAAAAAGACAGTTTCAAAACTGCTCTCTCAAAAGATATGTTGAAATATGTGTGTTGAATGCACACATCAGAAAGTTGTTTCTCAGAGTGCTTCTGTGTAGTTTTTATGTGAAGATATTCCCTTTTCCACCAGAGGTTGCAAAGGGCTCCAAATATCCACTTGCAGATTCTACAAAAAGAGAGTTTCAAAACTGCTCTATCAAAAGATAAGTTCAACTCTATGAGATGAATGCTCACATCACAAAGAAGTTTCTCAGAATCTTTCTTTGTGTTTTTTATGTGAACATATTTCCTTTTTCACCATGGGCAGCAAAGGGCTCCAAATATTCACTTGCAGATTCTACAAAAAGAGGATTTCAAAACTGCTCTACCAAAAGATAGGTTCAACTCTGTGACATGAATGCACACATCACAAAGAAGTTTTTCAGAATGCTTCTGTGTAGTTTTTATATGAAGATAGTTCATTTTTCACCGTAGGCCTCAAAGCACTCCAAATATCCACTTGCAGATTCTACAAAAAGATAGTTTCAAAAGTACTCTCTCAGAAGATAGGTTCAACTCTGTGAGTTGAATGCACACATCACAATGTAGTTTCTCAGAGTGCTTCTGTGTAGTTTTTATGTGAAGATATTTCCTTTTCCACCATAGTTTGCAAAGGGCTCCAAATATCCACTTGCAGATTCTAGAAAAAGAGAGTTTCAAAAGTCCTCTGTCAAAATATATGTTCAACTCTTTGAGATGAATACACACATCATAAAGAAAAGAAGTTTCTCAGAATGCTTCTTTGTAGTGTTTATGTGATTTCCTTTTCCACCATAGGGCACACAGGGCTCCAAATATCTACTTGCAGATTCTACTAAAAGAGAACTTCAAAACTGCTTTATCAAAAGATAGGATGGATTCTGTTAGATGAATGCACACATCACAAAGTGATTTCTCAGAATGCTTCTGTGTAGTTTTTATGTGAAGATATTTCCCTTTCCACCATCGCCACAAAGCGCTCCAAATATCCTCTTGCAGATTCTACAAAAGGTGAGTTTCAAAACTGCTGAATCAAAATAAAGGTTCAACTCTGTCAGATGAATGCACACAAAATAAAGGAGTTTCTGACAATGCTTCTTTGTAGATTCTTTGTGAATATATTCCCTTTTCCAGAATAGGCCTCAAAGTGTGGCAAATATCCACTTGCAGATTCTACCAAAACAGTTTTTCAATACTGCTCAATCCAATGAAAGATTCAACCACGTGAGATGAGTGCACACATCACAAACAAATTTCTCAGAATGCTTCTGTGTAGTTTTTATGTGAAGATATTTCCTTTTATACCATAGGCTGCAAAGGTCTCCAAATATCCACTTGCGGATTATACAAAAAGAGAGATTCAAAACTTCTGTGTCAAAAGATAGGTTCAGCTCTGTGAGATGAATGCACACATCACAAACTAGTTTCTCAGAATTATTCTGGGCAGTTATTATGTGAAGAGATTTCCTTTTCCACAATAGACCTCAAAGTGCTCCAAATATCATCTTGCAGATTCTACAAAAACAGTTTCAAAACTGCTCAATCAAAGGAAAGTTTCAACTATGTGAGTTGAATGCACACATCACAAAGAAGTTCCTCAGAATGCTTCTGTGTAGTTTTTATGTGAAGATATTTCCTTTTCCACAATAGGCCTCCAAGAGCTCCAAATACCCACTTGCAGATTCTACTAAAAGAGTTTTTCCAAACTACTCAATCAAAAGAAAAGTTCAACTGTGTCAGATGAGTGCACTGAAACAAAGAAGTTTCTGAGAATGCTTTTTTTAATTTCTATGTGAAGATAATTCCTTTTCCAAAATAGGCCTCAAAGCACTCCAAATATCCACTTGCAGATTGTACAAAAAGATTGTTTCAAAACTGCTCAATCAAATGAAAGGTTCAACTCGGAGAGGTGAGTGCATACATCACAATGAAATTTCTTAGAATGCTTCTGTGTAGTTTTTATGTGAAGATATTTCCTTTTCCACCATAGGCCTCAAAGCAGTCCAAATATCCAACTGCAGGTTCTACAAAAAGAGTGTTTCAAAACTGCTCAATCAAAAAAAAGTTCAACTCTGAGAGATGAATGCACACATTATAAAGAAGTTTCTCAGACTGCTTCTGTGTAGTTTTTATGTGAAGATATTTCCTTTTCCAAAATAGGCCTCCAAGGACTCCTAATATCCACTTGCAGATACCACTAAAAGACTTTTTTCAAACTGCTCAATCAAAAGTGAGGTTCAACTCTATGAGATGGATGCACACATCACAAAGGAGTTTCTCTGAATCCTTCTGTGTAGTTTTTATGGGTAGATATTGCCTTTTCCACCATTGGCCCTAAATGGCTCCAAATAACCACTTGCAGTTTCTACAAAAACAGACTTTCAAAACTGCTCTATCAAAAGATAAGTTCAACTCTGTGAGTTGAATGCACTCATCACAAAGAAGTTTCTCAGGATGCTTCTCTGTAGATTTTATGTGAAGATATTCCCTTTTCCACCATAGGCCACAAAGCACTCCAAATATCCACTTGCAGATTCTACAAAAAGAGTGTTTCAAAACTGCTCTTTCAAAAGATAGCTTCAACTCGGTGAGATGAATACACATATCACAAAGAAGTTTCTCCTAATGCTTCCGTGTAGTTTTTATGTGAAGATATTTCCTTTTCCAGCATAGGCCGCAAAACCCTCCAAATATTCACTTGCAGATACTACAAAAAGTTTGTTTCAAAACCGCTCAATCAGAACAAAGGTTCAACTCTGATAGATGAATGCACACATCATAAAGAAGTTTTCCAAATGCTTCTGTGTAGTTTTTATGTGCAGATATTTCCTTTTCCTCTGTAGGCCTCAACGTGCTCCAAATATCCACTAGCAGATTCTACAAAAAGAGATTTTCAAAACTGCTCAATCAAAACAAAGGTCCAACTCTGTGAGATGAATACCCACATCACAAAGTAGTCTCTCAGAATGCTTCTGTGTAGTTCTTATGTGAAGATATTTCCTTTTCCACAAAAGGCCTCCAAGGTTTCCAAACATCCACTTGCATATTCTACTAAAAGAATGTTTCCAAACTGCTCAATCAAAAGAAAGGTTCAACTCTGTGAGATGAACGCAATCAAAACAAAGAAGTTTCTAAGAATGCTTCTTTGTAGTTTTTATGTGAAGATATTTCCTTTTCCACAATGGGCCTCAAAGCACTCCAAATACCCGCTTGCGGATTCGACAAAAAGAGTGTTTCCAAACTGCTCAATCAAATGAAATATTCTACTCTGTGAGATAAATGCACACATCACAAAGAAGGTTCTCAGAATGCTTCTGTGCAGTTTTGAAGGAAGAAATTTCCTTTTCCGTCATCAGCAACAAAGGGCACAAAATATCCACTTGCAGATCCTACAAAAAGAGAATTTCGAAACTGCTCTATCAAAAGATAGGTAAAACTCTGCGTGTTGAATGTACACATCATAAAGAAGTTCCTCTGAATGCTTCTGTGTAGTTTTTATGTGAACATATTTCCTTTTCAACCATAAGCCTCAAGGCACTCCAAATATCCACTTGCAGACTCTACAAAAAGAGTGTTTCCAAACTACTCAATCAAAAGAAAGGTTCAAATCTGTGAGATGAATGCACAAAAAACAAATAAGTTTCTGAGAATCCTTCTGTGTAGTTATTATGTGAAGATATTTCCTTTTCCACAATAGTCATGAAAGTGCTCAAATATCAACTTGCAGATTCGACAAGAAGAGTGTTGCAAATCTGCTCAATCAAATGAAAGTTTCAACTCTGTGAGATGAATGCACACATAACAAAGTAGTTTCTGAGAATGCTTCTGTGTGGTTTTCATGGGAAGATATTTCCTCTTTCACCATTGGCCACAAAGGGCTCCAAATAACCACTTGCGGATTCTACAAAAAAGTGTCTGAAAACCTCTATCAAAAGACAGGTTTAAGTCTGCGAGTTCAATGCACACATCACAAAGAAGTTTCTCAGAATGCTTCTGTGTAGTTTTTATGTGAAGATATTTCCTTTTTCGCCATAGGCCTAAAGTGCTCCAAATATCCATTTTCAGAATCTGCAAAAAGAGGGTTTCAAAACTGATCAATCAAAAGAAAGTTTCAAATCGTGAGATAAATGCACGCAAAACAAAGAATTGTCTGAGAATGCTTCAGTGTAGTTTTTATAAGGAGATATTTCCTTTTCCACAATAGGCCTCAAAGGGCTCCAAATATCCACGTGCAGATTCTACAAAAAGAGTGTTTCAAAACTGCTCAATCAAATGAAAGGTTCAACTATGTTAGATGAATTCACGCATCACAAGGTGTTTCTCAGAGTGCTTCTGTGTAGTTTTTATGACAAGATATTTCATTTTCCACCATTGGCCTCAAAGAGCTCCAAATATCCACCTGCAGATTCTACAAAAAGAGTGTTTCAAAACTTCCCAATCAAAAGAAAGGTTCAACTCTGTGAGATGAATACTCACATCACAAAGAAGTTTCTCAGAATAATTCTGTGTAGTTTTTATGAGAAGATATTTCCTTTTCCACAATAGGCCTCCAATGGTTTCAAATATCCATTTGCAGATTCTACTAAAAGAGTGTTTCCAAACTGTTCAAAGAAAAGAAAGTTTCAACTGAGTGAGACGAATGCACACATCACCAAGAAGTTTCTGAGAATGATTCTGTGTAGATTTTTTGTGAAGATACTTCCTTTTCCACAATAGGCCTCAAAGCAATCCAAATATCCACTTGTAGATACTACAAAGGAGTGTTTCAAAACTGCTAAATCAAACGAAATGTTCAACTCTCTGAGATGAATGGAAACATCAGAAAGTAGTTTCTCAGAATGCTTCTGTGTAGTTTTTATGGGAAGATTATTCGTTTTCCACCATCGGCCACAAAGGGCTCCAAAGAACCACTTGCAGATCCTACAAAAAGAGATTTACAAAACTGCTCTATCAAAAGAAAGCTACAGCTCTGTGAGATGAATGCACACATCACAAAGAAGCTTCTGTGAGTGTTTCTGTCTAGTTTTTATGTGAAGATATTTCCTTTTCCTCAAAAGGACTCAAAGCGCTCAAAATATCCCTTGCAGATTGTAACAAAAGAGTGTTTCAAAACTGCTCAATCAAATGAAAGGTTCAACTTGGCGAAATGAATGCACACATCACAAAGTAGTTTCTAAGAATGATTCTGTGTAGTTTTTATGGGAAGATATTTCCTTTTCCACCATCGGCCATAAAGGGCTTGAAATAAACACATGCAGATTCTACAAAAAGAGAGTTTCAAAACTGCTCTATCAAAACATAGGTTCAACTCTGCGAGTTGAATGCACACATCACAAAGAGGTTTCTCAGAATGCTTCCATGTAGTTTTTATGTGAAGATATTTGCTTTTCCATCATAGGCCTCAAAACGCTCCAAATATCCACTTACAGTTTCTAAGAAAAGAGAGTTTCAAAACTGCTTAATCAAAAGAAAGTACAACTCTGTGAAATGAATGCACACATCACAAAGATGTTTCTCAGAATGCTTCTGTGTAGTTTTTATGTGAAGATATTTCCTTTTCCATAACAGTCCTGAAAGTGCTCCAAATATCCATTGCAGATTCCACAAAAAGAGTGTTTCAAAACTCCTCTAGCAAAAGGAAGGTTCAACTCCGTGAGATGAATGCAAATGTCACAAAGAAGTTTGTTAGAATGCTTCTGTGTAGTTTTTATGTGAAGACATTTCCTTTTCGACCATAGGCAGAAAAGGGCTTCAAATATCATCTTGCAGATTCCACAAAAAGAGTATTTCAAAACTGCTCTATCAAAAGATAGGTTCAACTCTGTGTGTTGAATGTGCACATCACAAAGAAGTTTTTCAGAATGCTTCTGTGTAGTTTTTATATGAAAGTATTTCCTTTTCCACAATAGGCCTCCAAAGGCTCCAAATATCCACTTGCAAATTCTACTAAAGGAGTGTTTACAAACTGCTCAACCAAAAGAAAGGTTCCACTTTGTGAGATGAATGCACACATCACAAAGAAGTTTCTCAGAATGCTTCTGTGTAGTTTTTCCTTTTCTATAATAGGCACCCAAGGACACCAAATATCCACTTGCAGATTCTACTAAATGAGTGTTTCCAAACTGCTCAATCAAGAGAAAGGTTCATCTCTGTGAGATGAATGTTCACATCACTAAGGAGTTTCTCAGAACGCTTCTGTGTACTTTTTATGTGAAGATATTTCCTTTTCCACCATAGGCGTCAAAGGTCTCCAAATATCTATTTGCACATTCTACAAAAACAAAGTTTCAAAACTGATCTATCAAATAAATTTTGATATCATCAAAATTTATTTTGATGGTTCAAATCATTGAGATGAATGCACACATCACAAGGAATTTTCTCATAATGATTCTGTGTAGTTTTTCTATGAATAAATTCCCCTTTCCAAAATGGGCCTGAAAGCACTACAAATGTACACTTGCAGATTCTACAAAAAGTGTGTTTCAAAACTGCTCAATGAAAAGAAAAGTTCTACTCTGTCAGATGAATGCACACATCACAAAGCAGTTTGTCAGAATGTTTCTCTATAGTTTTTATTTTAAGAAATTTCCTTTTCCACCATTGGCCTCAAAGCCTTCTAAATGTATAATTGCAGTTTCTAGAAAAAGAGTGGTTCAAAGCTGCTCAATCAAAAGAAATGTTCAAATCTGTGAGATAAATGCACACATTACAAAGAAGTTCCAGAATCCTTCTGTCTAGTTATTTTGTGAAGGTATTTCATTTTCCACCATATGCCTCAAAGTGATCCAAATATCCACTTGTAAATTCTACATAAAGAGTGCTTCAAAACTGCTCAATCGAAAGTAATGTTCAACTCTGTGAGATGAATGCACAAATCACGAAGAAGTTTGTCAGAATGTTTCCGTCTAGTTTTTATGTGAAGATATTTCCTTTTCCAGCATAGACTTCAAAGCGCTCCAATTGTCCACTTGCAGATTCTGTAAAAGGAGTGTTTCCAAACTGTTCAATCAAAGAAAGATTCCACTCTGTCATTTGAATTCACACATTGCAAAGAAGTTTCTCAGAATGCTTCTATCTACTATTTATGTGAAGATATTTCCTTTCCCACCATAGGCCTTAAAGCGCTCCAAATGTCCACTTGCAGATTCTACAAAGAGAGTGTTTCCAAACTTCTCAATCAAAAGAAAGGTTCAACTCTGTGAGATGATTGAACACATCACAAAGTATTTTCTCAGAATGATTCCGTCTAGTTTTTATGTGAAGATATTTCCTTTTCCACCATAGGCCTCAAAGTGCTCCAAATGTACAATTGTGGATTCTTCAAAAAGGGTGTTTCAAAATTGTTCATTGAAAAGAAATGTTCAACTCTGTGAGATGAATGCACACATCACAGAGTGGTTTGTCAGAATGTTTCTGTATAGTTTTTATGAGAAGATAATTCCTTTTCCACCATAGTCCTCGAAGCACTCTAAATGTCTAATTGCAGAATCTACAAAAAGTGAGTTTCAAAGCTGCTAAATAAAAAGAAATTTTCAACTCTGCGAGATGAATGCAAACATCACAAATAAGTTTCTCACAATGCTTCTGTCTAGTTATTATGTGAAGATATTTCATTTTCCACCATAGGCTTCAAAGCGCTCCAAATGTCCACTTGCAAATTCTACAAAAAGAGTGTTTCAAAACTGCTCAATTGCAAGTAAGGTTCAACTCTGGGAGATGAATGCACACATCACAAAGAAGTTTGTCAGAATGCTTCTGCCTAGTTTTTATGAGAAGATATTTCCTTTCCCACGACAGGCTGCAAAGCACTCAAAATATCCACTTTCAGATAGTACAAAAAGGATGTTTCAAAACTGCTCAATCAAAAATAGAGTTCATCTTAGTGAGATGAATTCATATATCACAAACAATTTTCACAGAATGATTCTGTGTAGTTTCTATGTGAAGATATTTCCTTTTACAACTTAGGCCACAAAGCTCTGCAAATGTCCACTTGCAGATTCTACAAAAAGAGTGTTTCAAAACTGCTCAATCAAAAGAAAATTTCAACTCTGTGAGATGAGTGCACACACCAAAAGAATTTTCTCAGAATGATTCTGTCTAGTTTTTATGTGAAGATACTTCCTTTTCCACCATAGGCCATAAAACGCTCCAAATGTCCTATTGCAGATTCTACAAAAAGAGTGTTTCAACCCTGCTAAATCAACAGAAAGTTTCGACTCTGTGAGATGAATGCACACATCACAAAGGAGTTTCTCAGAATTCTTCTGTCTAGTACTTAAGTGAAGATATCTCCTTTTCCACCATGAGCCTCAAAGCGCTCCTAATGTCCACTTGCAGATTCTACAAAAAGAGATTTTCCAGACTACACAATCAAAAGAAAGGTTCAACTCTGTGTGATGAATGCACACATCACAAAGAAGTTTCTCAGAATGCTTCTGTCTAGTTCTTAAGTGAAGTTATTTCCTTTTACACCACAGTCTTCAAAGCCCTCCAAATGTCCACTTGCAGATTCTACAAAAAGAGAGTTTCCAAACTATTCAGTCAAAAGAAATGTTCATCTCTGTTAGACCAATGTGCACATCAAGAACAAATTTGTCAGAATGCTTCTGTCTTGTTTTTATGTGAAGATATTTCCTTTGCCACCATAGGCCTCAAAGCACTCCAAATGTCCAAATGCAGGTAGTACAAAAACAGTGGTTCAAAAGTGCCCCATCAAATGTAAGATTCAACTCTGTGAGATGAATGCACATATCACAAAGGAGTTTCTCAGAATGCTTTTGTCTACTTTTTATGTAAAGATATTTCCTTTTCCACCAGAGGCCTCAAAGTGCTCCAAATGTACACTTGCAGATTCTACAAAAAGAGTGTTTCCAAACTGCTAATCAAAAGAAAGTTTCAACTCAGTTAGATGAATGAACACATCACAAAGAATTTTCTAAGAATGATTCTGTCTAATTTTTATGTGAAGATATTTCCTTTTCCACTATAAGCCTCAAAGCGCTCCAAATGTACAACTGCAGATACTTCAAAAATGGTGTTTCAAAATTGATCATTGAAAAGAAAGGTTCAACTCTGTAGATGAATTCAAACATCACAGAGTAGTTTATCAGAATGTTTCTGTATAGTTTTTAGAGAAGATAATTCCTTTTCCATCATAGTCCTCGAATCACTCCAAATGTCCAATTGCAGATTCTACAAAAAGTGTGTTTCAAAGCTGCTCAATAAAAAGAAACTTTCAACTCTGTGAGATGAAATCACACAGGACAAAGAATTGCCTCAGAATGGTTCTATGTAGTTTTTATGGGAAGATAATTCATTTTCCACCATCGGCCACAAAGGGCTCCAAATAACCACTTGCAGATTGTACTAAAAAGGTGTTTCAAAACTGGACGATCAAAAGAAAGTTTCGACTCCGTTAGATGAATGCACACATCACAAATAAGTTTCTGAGAATGCTTCGGTGTAGTTTTTGTGAAGGTATCTCCTCTTCCACAATAGGCCTCAAAGCGCTCAAAATATAAACTTGCAGATTCTGTAAAAAGAGTATTTCAAAACAGCTCAATGAAATGAAATGCTCAACTCTGTGAGATGAATGAACACATCACAGATAATTTTCTCAGAATGATTCTGTCTAGTTTTTATGTGAAGATATTTCCTTTTCCACCATAGGCCTCAAAGTGCTCCAGATGTCCACTTGCAGATTCAACAAAAAGAGGGTTCCAAAACTACTCAATCGAAAGTGAGGTTCAACTCTGTGAGATTAATGCACACATCACAAAGAAGTTTGTCAGAATGCTTCTGTCTAGTTTTTATGTGAAGATATTTCCATTTCCACCATAGGCCACAAAGCGCTCCAAATGTCCAGTTGCAGATTCTACAAAAACATTGTTTCAAAACAGCTCAATCAAAACAAAGTTTCAACTCTGTGAGATGAATGCACACATCACAAAAAGTTTCTCAGAATATTTCTGTCTAGTTTTTAAGTGAAGATATTTCCTTTTCCACCATGGGCCTCAAAGCACTCCAAAAGTCCACTTCCAGATTCTACAAAAAGAGGGTTTCCAAACTACTCAATCAAAAGAAAGCTGAAACTCTGTGAGATGAATGCACACATCACAAAATAATTTGTAAGAATGCTTCTGTCTAGTTTTTATGTGTAGATATTTCCTTTCTCACCATAGCAATCAAGGCACTCTCAATGTTCACTTGCAGATAGTAAACAAAGGGAGCTTCAAAACTGCTTAATCAACAGTAAGGTTCAACTCTGTGAGATGAATGCACATATCACAAAGAGGTTTGTCAGAATGCTTCTGTCTATTTATTATGTGAAGATATTTCTTTTTACACAATAGGCCTCAAAGCCCTCCATATATTCACTTGCATATACTACAAAAAGTGTGTTTCACCTCAATTGAAAGTAATTTTCAACACTGTGAGATGAATGCATTCTTCACAAAGAAGTTTGTGAGAAGGCTTCTGTCTAGTTTTTATGTGAAGCTATTTCCTTTTCCACCATAGGCCTCAAAGCGCTACAAATGTCCACTTGCAGATTCTACAAAAACAGTGTTTGCAAGCTGCTAAATCAAAACAAAGTTTCATCTCAGTGAGATGAATGCACACATCACAAAGAAGTTTCTCAAAATGCTTCTGTATACTTATTTTGTGAAGATATTTCGTTTTCCACCGTAGAACACAAAGCACTGGAAATGTCCACTTGCAGATATTACAAAAAGAGTGCTTCAAAACTGCTCAACCAAAAATAGGTTCAACTCTGTGAGACGAATGCACACGTCACAAAGAAGTTTCTCAGAATCCTTCTGTCTAGTTTTTATGTGAAGATATTTCCTTGTCCAAAATAGGCCTCAAAGCACTCCAAATGTCAACTTGCAGTTTCTACAAAAAGAGTGTTTCAAAACTCCTCAATGAAAAGAAATCTTCAGCTCTCCGTGATGAATGCACACATCACAAAGCAGTTTGTCAGAATGTTTCTGTACAGTTTTTATGTTAAGATACTTGCTTTTCCACCATAGGCCTCAAAGAGCTCCAAATGTACACTTGCAGATTCTACAAAAAGAGTGTTTCAAAGCTGCTCAATCAAAAGAAATGTTCAACTCTGTGAGAAAAATGCACGCATAACAAAGAAGTTTCCAGAATCTTTCTGTCTAGTTATTATGTGAAGATATTTCCTTTTTCACAATAGGCCTCAAAGCGCTCCAATTGTCAACTTGCAGATTCTACAGAAAGAGTGTTTCCAAACTGCTCAACCAAAGAAAAGTTCAACTCTCTCAGATGAATGAACACATCACAAAGAAGTTTCGCAGAATGCTTCTATCTAGTTTTTATGTGAAGATATTTCCTTTTCCACCATAGGCCTCAAAGCGTTCCAAATGTCCCCTTGCAGATTCTACAAAAAGAGTGTTTCAAAACTGCTCAATCAAAAGAAATGTTCAACTCTGTGAGATGAATGAACACATCACAGAGAATTTTCTCGGAATGATTCTGTCTAGTTTTTATGTGAAGATATTTCCTTTTCCACCATAGGCCTTGAAGCACTCCAAATATCCATTTGCAGATTCTACAAAACGTGTGTTTCAAAGCTGTTCAATCAAAAGAAATTTTCAACTCTGTGAGATGAATGCACACATCACAAATAAGTTTCCCAGAATCATTCTGTCTAGTTATTATGTGAAGATATTTCCTTTTCCACCATAGGCCACAAAGCACTCCAAAAGTCCCCTTGCAAATTCTACAAAAAGTTTATTTCAAAACTGCTCAATCAAAAGAAAGGTTCAACCCTGTAAGACGAATGCACACCTCACAAAGAAGTTTATCAGAATGCTTCTGTCTAGTTCTTAAGTGAAGATATCTCCTTTTCCACGATAGACCTCAAAGCGTTGCAAATGTCCACTTGCAGTTTCTACAAAAAGAGACTTTCCTAACTGCTCAGTCAAAAGAAAGTTTCAACTCTTTGAGATGAATGCACACATCACAGAGAATTTTGTAAGAATACTTCTGTCTAGTTTTCCTTTGAAGATATTTCTTTTACTGCCATAGGGCTCAAAGCACTCCAAATGTGCACTTTCAGAGAGTACAAAAAGGGTGTTTCCAAACTGCTCAATCAAAATAAGTTTCAACTCTCTGAGACGAATGGGCATATCACAAAGAAATTTGTCAGGACGCTTCTGTATAGTTTTTATGTGAAGATTTTTCCTTTTCCACCATAGGCCACAAAGCCTTCAAAATGTCCACTTGCAGATAGTATAAAAAGGTTGTTTGAAAACTGCTCAATCAGAAGTAAGATTCAACTCTGTCAGATGAATGCATGTATCACAAAGTAGTTTGTCAGAATGCTTCTGACTTGTTTTTATATGAAGATATTTCGTTTTCTACCATTGGCGTCAAAGCACTCTAAATGTCCATATGCAGATTCTACAAAAGGAGGGTTTCCAAACTGCTCAATCAAAAGAAAGTTCAACTCTGTGAGACGAATGGAAACATCAGAAAGAAGTTTCTCAAAAAATTTCTGTCTAGTTTTTATGTGGAAATATTTCATTTTCTACCACAGGCCTCAAAGCTTTCCAAATGTCCGTTTGCAGATTCTACAAAAAGAGATTTTCAAAGCTGCTCAATATAAGAAAGTTTCAACTCTGTGAGATGAAAGCACAAATCACCAATAAGTTTCTCAGAATGCTTCTGTTTAACTATTATGTGAAGGTATTTTGATTTCCACCTTAGGCCTCAAAGCATTCCAAATGTCCACTTGCAGATTCTACAAAAAGAGAGTTTCAAAACTGCTAAATCAAAAGTAAGCATCAACTCTGTGAGATGAATAAACATATCAAAAAGAAGTTTGTCAGAAAGCTTCTGTCTAGTTTTTATGTGAATATATTTCCTCTTCCACCATTGGCTGCAAAGCGCTCCAAATGTCCACTTGCCGATTCTTCAAAAAGAGTGTTTCAAAACTGCTTAGAGAAAGGAAAGGTTCAACTCTGTGAGATGAATGCAGAAATCACAAAGAATTTTCTCAGAAAGCTTCTGTCTAATTTTTATGTGTACATATTTCCTTTTCCACCATAGGCTTCAAAGCCCTCCAAATGCACACTTCCAGTTTCTACAAAAAGAGTGTTTCAAAACCGCTCAATCAAAAGAAAGTTTCAACTCCTTGAGATGAATGCACACATCACAGAGAATTTTCTCAGAATGATTCTGTCCAGTTTTTATGTGAAGATATTTCCTTTTCCACAGTAGGCCTCAAAGTGCTCCGAACGTCCACTTGCAGATTCTACAAAAAGAGTGTTTCAAAACTGTTCAGTCGAAAGTAAGGTTGAACTCTATGAGATGAATGCACATTTCACAGAGAATTCTGTCAGAATGCTTCTGTCTAGTTTTTATGTGAAGATATTTCCTTTTCCACCATAGGCCGCAAAGTGCTCTGAATGTCCACATGCAGATTCTTCAAAAAGAATGTTTCTAAACTGCTCAATCAAAAGAAAAGTTCTGCTCTGTGAGACGAATGCACACATCGCAAAGAATTTTCTCAGAATGATTCTGTCTGGTTTTTAAATGAAGATATTTCCTTTTCCACCATAGGCCTCAAATCACTCCAAATTTCCAATTGCAGATAGTACAAAAAGGGTGTTTCAAAACTACTCAATCAAAAGTAATTTTAAACTCTGTGAGGTGAATGCACGTATCACAAAGAGGCTTGTCAGAATGCTTCTTTCTAGTTTTTATTTGAAGATATTTCCTTTTCCACCATAGGCCTCAAAGCACTCCAAATGTCCACGTGCAGATTATACAAAAAGAGTGTTCCAAAGCTGCTCAATCCAAAGAAAGTTTCAACTCTGTGAGACGAATGCATACATCACAAAGAATTTTCTCAGAATGATTCTGCCTAATTTGTATGTGAAGATATTTCGTCTTCTACCATAGGCTTCAAAGCGCTCCAAATGTACACATGCACATTCTAGAAAAAGTGTATTTCAAAACTGCTCAGTGAAAAGAAAGGTTCAAATCTGTGAGATTAATGCACATATCACAAAGAAGTTTCTCAGAAAGTTTCTGTATAGTTTTTTTTTTGTGAAGATATTTCTATTTGCTCCATAGGCCTTAAGCGATCCAAATGTCCACTTTCAGATTCTACAAAAAGAGTGTTTCAAAGCTGCTCAATCAAAAGAAAGGTTCAACTCAGTGAGATGAATGGACACATCACAAAGAAGTTTCTCAGAATGCTTCTGTCTAGTTCTTAAGTGAAGATATTTCCTTTTCCACCATGGGCCTCAAAGCGCTCCATATGCCCACTTGCAGATTCTACACAAAGAGTGTTTAAAACTGATCAATCAAAAGAAAGGTTCAGCTATGTGAGATGAATGCACACATCACAAAGAATTTTCTCAGAATGATTCTGTCTAGTTTTTATGTGAAGAAATTTCCTTTTACACCTTAGGCCTTAAACGTGCTAAATGTGCACTTGCAGATTCTACAAAAGGGTGATTCGAAACTGCTCAATCAAAAGAAATGTTCAAATCTGTGAGATGAACACACACATCAAGAAGAAGTTTCTCTGAATGCTTCCTTCTACTTCTTAAGTGGAGATATTTCTTTATCCACCATATGCCTCAAAGCACTCCAAATATCCACTTTCAGATTCTACAAAAAGTGTGTTTCCAAACGCCTCAATCTCAAAAGAGTTTCAACTCTGTGAGTTGAATGCACACATCACAAAGAAGTTCCACAGAATGCTTCTATCTAGTTTCATGTGAAGATATTTCCTTTTCCACCATAGACTTCAAAGTACTCCAAATGTCCACTTGCAGATTCCACAAAAAGAGAGTTTCTAAAATGCTCATTGAAAATGAGGTTCAACTCTGGGAGATGAATGCACACAACACAAAGAAGTTTCTCAGAATGCTTTTGTGTAGCTATGATGTGAAGATATTTCATTTTCCACCATAGGCCTCAAAGTGATCCAATTGATCACCTGCAGATTCTACAAAAAGTGTCTTTCAAAGCTGCTCAATCAAAAGAAAGTTTCAACTCTGTGAGATGAATGCATGCATCACAAAGAAGTTTCTGAGAATGCTTCTGTCTAGTTTTTCTGTGAAGATATTTCCTTTTCCAGCATAGGCCTCAAAGCGCTCCAAATATCCACTTGCCGATACTACAAAAGAGTGTTTCAAAATTGCTCTATTAAAAGGAACGTTCAGCTCTGTGAGGTGAATGTGCACATCACAAAGAAGTTTCTGAGAATGCTTCTGTCTAGTTTTTATGTGAAGATTTTTCCTTTTCCGCCATTGGACTCAAAGCGCTCCAAATATCCATTTGCAGATTCTACAAAAAGAGTGTTTCAGAACTGCTCTATCAAAAGAAAGGTTCAATTCTGTGAGATGAATGCACACATCACAAAGAAGTTTCTCTGAATGCTTCTGTCTAGTAGTTAAATGTAAATATTTCCTTTTCCACCATAGACCTCAAAGCGCTCCAATTGTCCACTTGCAGATTCTACAAAAAGAGTGTTTCAGAGTTGCTCCATCAAAAGAAAGGTTCAATTCTGTGAGATGAATGCACACATCACAAACAGGTTTTTCAGAATGCTTCTGTCTATCTATTATGTGAAGATATTTCGAGTTCCACCGTAGGCTTCAATGCGCTCCAAATTTCCAATTGCAGATTCTACAAAAAGAGAGTTGCAAAACTGCTCAATCGAAATTAAGGTTCAATTCTGTGAGATGAATTCACACATCAAAAAGAAGATTCACAGAATGCTTCTGTCTAGTTTTATGTGAAGATATTTCCTTTCCCACCATAGGCCTCAAAGCGCTCCAAATGTCCACTTGCAGATTTTAAAAAGAGAGTGTTTCAAAACTGCTCAATCAAGAGAAAGGTACAACTCTGTGACATGAATGCACACATCACAAAGGATTTTCTCAGAGTGATTCTGTCTAATTTTCAGGTGAAGATATTTCCTTTTTGGTCATAGGCCTCAAAGTGCTACAAAAGTACACTTGAAGATTCTACAAAAAGACTTTTTCTAAAATGCTCAATGAAAATAAAGTTCAGCTATGGGAGATGAATGCACATATCACAAATAAGTTTCTCAGAATGCATTTGTCTGTCTATTATATGACGATATTTCTTTTTCCACCATAGGCCTTAAAGTGCTGCAATTGTCCACCTGCAGATTCTACAAAAAGTGTGTTTCAAAGCTGATCAATCGAAAGTAAGGTTCAACTTTGTGAGATGAATGCACACATCACAAAGAAGTTTGTCAGAATGCTTCTGTCTAGTTTTTATGTGAAGATATTTCCATTTCCACCATAGGCCGCAAAGCGTCCAAATGTCCACTTGCAGATTCTACAAAAAGAGTGTTTCAAAACTGCTCAATGAAAAGAAAGGTTCAACTCTGTGAGATGAATGCACACATCACAAAGAAGTTTGTCAGAAAGTTTCTGTATAGTTTTTAGGTGAAGATATTTCCATTTCCACAATAGGCCTCGCAGTGCTTCAAATGTCCACTTGCAGATTTTACAACAAGAGTGTTTCAAAGCTGCTCTATCAAAAGAAAGTTTCAACTCTGTGAGATGAATGCACACATCACAAAGAAGTTTCTCAGAATACTTCTACCTAGTTATTGTGTGAAGATTTTTCGTTTTCCACCATAGATCTCAAAACGCTCCAGTTGTCCACTTGCAGATTCTACAAAAAGAGTCTTTCAAAGCTTCCCAATCGAAACAAAGGTTCAACTCTGTGAGATGAAAGGACACATCACAAAGAACTTTGTCAGAATGCTTCTGTCTAGCTTTTATTTGAAGATATTTCCTTTTCCACCGTTGGCCTCAAATCGCTCCAAATGTCCAATTGCAGATTCTACAAAAAGAGTCGTTCAAAGCTGGTCAATCAAAAGAAAGTTTCATTTGTGTGAGATGAATGCACACATTTCAAAGAAGTATGTCTGAATTATTTTTTTTAGTTTTATGTGAAGATATTTCCTTTTCCACCATAGGCTCCAAAGTGCTCTAAATGTCCACTTTCAGATTCTACAAAAAGAGTGTTTCAAAGCTACTCAATCAAAAGAAAGGTTCAATGCTGTGAGGTGAATGCCCACATCAGAATGAAGTTTGTCAGAATGCTTCTGTCTATTTTTTATGTGAAGATATTTCCTTTTCCAATATAGGCCTCAGAGCTCTCCAAACGTCCACTTGCAGATTCTACAAAAAGAGTATTTCAAAACTGCTCAAGGAAAAGTAAGGTTCAACTCTGTGAGATGAATGCACACATCACAAAGTAGTTTGTCAGAATTCTTCTGTCTAGCTTTTATGTGAAGATATTTCCTTTTTCACCATAGGCCTCAATGCACTCCAAATGTCCAATTGCAGATTCTACAAAAAGAGCGCTTCAAAGCTGCTCAGTCAAAAGAAAGGTTCAACTCCATAAGACGAATGCACACATTACAAAGAAGTTTATCAGAAGGTTTCTGTCTAGTTTTTATGTGCAAATATTTCCTTTACCACCATAGGCCGCAAAGCGCTCCTATTGTCCACTTGCAGATTCTTCAAAAAGAGTGTTTCAAAGCTGCTCAATCAAAAGACAGTTTCAACTCTGTGTGATGAATGCACTCAAAACAAAGAAGTTTGTCAGAATGCTTCTGTCTAGTTTTTATGTGAAGATATTTTCTTTTCCAACATAGGGATCAAAGCGCTCCAAATGTCCACTTTCAGATTCTATAAAAAGTGTGTTTCAAAACTGCTCAATCTAAAGAAAGGATCAACTCTGTGAAATGAATACACACATCACAAAGAAGGTTTTCAAAATGCTTCTGTCTAGTTTTTATGCGAAGATATTTCCTTTTCCGCCATAGGCCTCAAAGTGCTCCAAATATCCACTTGCAGATTCTACAAAAAGAGTGTTTCACAACTGCTCTATCAATCGGAAGGTTCAAATCTTTGAGTTGAATGCACACGTCACAAATAAGTTTCTCAGAATACTTCTGTTCAGTTTTTATGTGAATATATTTCCTTTTCCAATATAGGCCTCAAAGCGCTCCATATGTCCACTTGCAGATACTACAAAAAGAGTGTTTCAAAACTGCTCTATCAAAAGGAAAGTTCAACTCTGTGAGTTGAATGCACACAACACAAAGAGGTTTGTCAGAATTGTTCTGTCTAGTTTTTATGTGGAGGTATTTCCTTTTCGACCATAGAACTCAAAGTACTCTAAATGTCCAATAGCAGATTCTACAAAAAAGAGGGGTTCAAAGCTACTCAATCAAAATAAAGTTTCAAGTGTGTGAGATGAATGCACACATTTCAGGCAAGTTTGTCGAGTGCTTCTGTCTAGTTTTATGTGAAGATATTTCCTTTTCCACCATTGGCCCCAAAGCGCTCTAAATGTCCACTTGCAGATTCTACATAAAGAGTGTTTCAAAGCTGCTCAATCAAAAGAAAGGTTCAACTCTGTGAGGTGAATGTGAACATCACAATGAAGTTTTTCAGAATTCTTCTGTCTAGTTTTTATGTGAAGATATTTCCTTTTCCACCATAGGCCACAAAGTGCTCCAGTTGTCCACTTGCAGATTCTACAAAAAGTGTTTGAAAGCTCATCAATCAAAGAAAGATTGACATAGGAAGGGGAACATCACACTCTGGGGACTGTTGTTGGGTGGGGGGAGAGGGGAGGGATAGCATTGGGAGATAAAACTAATGCTTGATGACGAGTAAGTGGGTGCAGCACACCAGCATGGCACATGTATACATATGTAACTAACCTGCACATTGTGCACTTGTACCATAAAACCTAAAGTATAATAACAATAAATAAAAAAATAAATAAATAATAAAAAGAAAAAAAAAGAAAGGTTCAACTCTTTGTGAGATGAATGCACACATCACAAAGAAGTTTCTCTTAATGCTTCCCTGTAGTTATTACATGAACTTACTTCACTATGCAACATAAGCCCCAAAGCCCTCCAAATGTGCACATGCAGACTCTACAAAAAGAGAGTTTCAAAATTGCTCAATTGAATGTAAGGTTCAGCTCTGTGAGTTGAATGCACACATCACAATGAAGTTTGTCAGAAGCCTTCTGTCTAGTTTTTATGTGAAGATATTTACTTTTCCACCAAAGGCCTCAAAGCGCTCCACATGTCCACTTGCACATTCCACAAAAAGAGAGTTTCAAAGCTGCTCAATCAAAAGAAAGGTTCAACTTTGTAAAATGAATGCACACATCAGAAAGACATTTGTCAGAAGGTTTCTGTCTAGTTTTTATGTGAACATATTTCCTTTTCCACCATAGGCCACAAAGAGCTCCAATTGTCCACTTGCAGATTCTACAAAAAGATTGTTTCAAAACTGGTCAGTGAAAAGTAAGGTTCAACTCTGTGAGATAAATGTACACATCAAAAAGAAGTTTGTCAGAATGCTTCCGTCTGTTTTTTATGTGAAGATATTTCCTTTTCCACCTTAGGCCTCAATGCACTCCAAATATCCACTTGCAGAGTCTACTAAAAGAGTGTTGCAAAGCTCATCAAACAAAGAAAGGTTCAAATCTTTCTGAGAAGAATGCACATATCACAAAGAAGTTTCTCATAATGCTTCTCTCTAGTTATTATATGAAGTTATTTCATTATCCACCATAAACCTCAAAGCTCTGCAAATGTCCTTTTGCAGATTATACAGAAAGAGGGTTTCAAAACTGGTCCATTGAAAGTAACGTTCAATTCTGTAAGATGAATGCGCACAACACAAAGATGTTTCCCTGAATGCTTCTATCCAGTTTTATGTGAGGATATTTCCTTTTTCACAAAAGACCTCAAAGCTCTCCAAATATCCACTTGCAGATTCTACAAAAAAAGTGTTTCAAAACTGCTCAATGAAAAGTAAGGATTCCACTCTGTGAGATGAATGGACACATCAAAAAGAAGTTTGTCACAATGCTTCTGTCTGGTTTTTATGTGAAGATATTTCCTTTTCCACCATAGGCCTCAAAGCGCTCCAAATATCCACTTCCAGATTCTACAAAAAGAGTGTTTCAAAGCTCATCAATAAAAGAAAGTTTCAACTCTTTGTGAGATGAATGCACACATCACAAAAAGTTTCTCATAATGCTTCTCTATAGTTATTATATGAAGTTATTTCATTCTCCACCAAAAGCCTCAAAGCACTGCAAATGTCCAGTTGCAGATTCTACAAAAAAGACTGATTCAAAACAGCTCAATCTAAAGAAAAGTTCAACTCTGTGAGCTGATCCCACACATCACAAAGAAGTTTCTCTGAATGCTTCAGTCTAGTTATTATATGAAGATACTTTGTTTTCCACCGTAGGCCTCAAAGCGCTCCAAATGTCCAATTGCAGATTCCACAAAAAGAGGGTTTCAAAACTGCTCAATGAGAAGTAAGGTTCAACTCTGTGAGATGAATGTACACATCACAAATAAGTTTGCCAGAATGCTTCTGTCCATTTTTTTGTGAACATATATCCTTTTCCACCATATGCCTCAAAGCGCTCCAAATGTCCACTTGCAGATTCTGCAAAAGGAGTTCAATCAAAAAAGTTTCAATGCTGTGAGATGAATGTACACTTCACAAAGATTTTTCTCAGAATGCTTCTGTCTGGCTATTATTTGAAGTTTTTTTGATAATCATAGGCTTCAAAGCACTCCAAATGTCCACTTACAGAATCTACAAAAAGAGTGTTTCAAAACTGCTTAATGAAAAGTAAGGTTCAACTCTGTGAGATGAATGCACGCATCAAAAATAATTTTCTCACAATGCTTCTGTCTAGTTATTTTGTGAAGATATTTCTTTATCCACAATAGGCCTCAAGGGACTCCAAATGTCCACTTGCAGATTCTACAAAAAACTGTTTCAAAAAGGCTCAATGAAAATTAATTTTTAACACTGTGAGATGAAGGCACACATCACATAGAAATTTTTCCGAATCCTTCTGTCTAGTTGTTATGTGAAGATATTTCCTTTTCCACCTTAGGCCTAAATGCGCTCCAAATGTCCATTGCAGAATCTACAATGAGTGTTTCAAAACTACTCAACGAAAAGTAACGTTCAATTTGGTGAGATAACTGCACACATCACCAAAAAGTTTGTCAGAATGCTTCTTTCTAGTTTTTATGTAAAGATATTTCCTTTTCCACCATAGGCCCCAAAGCACTCCAAATGTCCACTTGCAGATTATACAAAAAGAGTGTTTCAAAGCAGCTAAATCTAAAGAAAGGTTCAACTCTGTGAGATGAATGAACACATCACAAAAAGTTTCTCACAATTCTTCTGCCTAGTTCTTATGTGAAGATACTTCCTGTTCCACCATAGGTCTCAAAACACTCCGAATGTCCACTTGCAGGTAGTACCAAAATGGTGATTGAAAACGGCTCAATCAAAAGTAAGGTCCAACTCCGTGAGATGAATGCCCATAACACAAAGAACTTTGTCAGAATGCTTCTATCTAGTTTTTATATGAAGATATTTAACTTTCCACCATTGGCCTCAAAGCTCTCCAAATGTCCCCTTGCAGATACTACGAAAAGAGGGTTTCAATCTGCTCAATGTAAGGTAACGTTCAACTCTGTGAGATGAATGCACACATCACAAAGAAGTTTGTCAGAATGCTTCTGTCTAGTTTTTAAGAGAAGATATTCCTTTTTCCACCATAGGCCCGAAAGCGCTCCAAATGTCCACATGCAGATTCCACAAAAAGAGTGCTTCAAATATGCTCAAACAAAAGGAAGGTTCAACTCTGTGAGATGAATGCACACATAACAAAGAAGGTGGTCAGAATGCTTCTGTCTAGTTTTTATGTGAAGATATTTCCTTTTTCACCATAGGCCTCAAATGCTCAAAATGTCCACTTGCAGATTCTAAAAAAGAAAGTTTCAAAGCTGCTCAATCAAAAGAAACGTTCAAGTCTGTAAGATGAATGCACACATCACCAAGAAGTTTCTCAGAAAGTTTATGTCTAGTTTTTATATGAAGATATTTCCTTTTCCACCCTATGCCACAAAGCGCTCCATTTGTCCACTTGCAGATGCTTTTTTTTTATTATTATACTTTAAATTTTATGGTACATGCGTGCAATGTGCAGGTAAGTTACATATGTATACGTGTGCCATGCTGGTGTGCTGCACCCACTAAGTCGTCATCTAGCATTAGGTATATCTCCCAATGTTATCCCTCCCTCCCCCTCCCACCCCACAACAGTCCCCGAAGTGTGATGTTCCCCTTCCTGTGTCCATGTGTTCTCATTGTTCAATTCCCACCTATGAGTGAGAATATGCGGTGTTTGGTTTTTTGTTCTTGCAATAGTTTACTGAGAATGATGATTTCCAATTTCATCCATGTCTCTACAAAGTACATGAACTCATCATTTTTTATGGCTGCATAGTATTCCATGGTGTATATGTGCCACATTTTCTTAATCCAGTCTATCATTGTTGGACATTTGGGTTGCTTCCAAGTCTTTGCTATTGTGAATAATGCCGCTATAAACATACTTGTGCATGTGTCTTTATAGCAGCATGATTTATAGTCCTTTGGGTATATACTCAGTAATGCGATGGCTGGGTCGAATGGAATTTCTAGTTCTAGATTCCTGAGGAATCGCCACACTGACTTCCACAATGGTTGAACTAGTTTACAGTCCCACCAACAGTGTAAAAGTGTTCACATCCTCTCCAGCACCTGTTGTTTCCTGACTTTTTAATGATTGCCATTCTAACTGGTGTCAGATGGTATCTCATTGTGGTTTTGATTTCCATTTCTCTGATGGCCAGTGATGGTGAGCATTTTCTCATGTGTTTTTAGGCTGCATAAATGTCTTCTTTTGAGAAGTGTCTATTCATGTCCTTCACCCACTTTTTGATGGGGTTGTTTGTTTTTTTCTTGTAAATTTGTTGGAGTTCATTGTACATTCTGGATATTAGCCCTTTGTCAGATGAGTAGGTTGCGAAAATTTTCTCCCATTTTGTAGGTTGCCTGTTCACTCTGATGGTAGTTTCCTTTGCTGTGCAGAAGCTCTTTAGTTTAATTAGATCCCATTTGTCAATTTTGGCTTTTGTTGCCATTGCTTTTGGTGTTTTAGACATGAAGTCCTTGCCCATGCCTATATCCTGAATGGTAATGCCTAGGTTTTCTTCTAGGATTTTTATGATTTTAGGTCTAACATTTAAGTCTTTAATCCATCTTGAATTGATTTATGTATAAGGTGTAAGGAAGGTATCCAGTTTCAGCTTTCTACATATGGCTAGCCAGTTTTCCCAGCACCATTCATTAAATGGGGAATGCTTTCCCCATTTCTTGTTTTTGTCAGGTTTGTCAAAGATCAGATAGTTGTAGATATGTGGCATTATTTCTGATGGCTCTGTTCTGTTCCATTGATCTATATCTCTGTTTTGGTACCAGTACCTTGCTGTTTTGGTTACTGTAGCTTTGTAGTATAGTTTGAAGTCAGGTAGTGTCTTCACAGAATTGGAAAAAAAGTACTTTAAAGTTCATATGGAACCAAAAAAGAGCCCGCATCACCAAGTCAATCCTAAGCCAAAAGAACAAAGCTGGAGGCATCATTTAGCATTTTTGAAACACTCTTTTTGTAGAATCTGCAAGTGGACATTTGGGGCGCTTTGAGTACTATGATGGAAAAGGAAATATCTTCACATGAAAACTAGGCAGAAGCACTCTGAGAAACTTCTTTCTGATGTTTACATTTATCTCACAGAGTTGAGCCTTCGTTATGATTGAGCAGCTTGGAAGCACTCTTTATGTAAGATCCACAAGTGAACATTTGGTGTGCTTTGAGTCGTATGGTGGAAAACGTAATATCTTCACATAAAAACTAGACAGAAACATTCTGACCAACTTTTTTCTGATGTGTGCATTCATCCCACAGAAGTGAACATTTGTTTTGATTGAGCAGCTTTGAAATCCTCTTTTTGTACAATATGCATGTAGACATTCGGAGCGCTTACAGGCCGATGGTAGAGAAGGAAATATCTTCATATAATTACCAGACAGAATCACTCTGAGAAACTTCTTTTTGATGTGTGCATTCATCTCTCAGAGTTGAATCTTACTTTTCATTGAGTAGTTTTGAAACAATCTTTTTGTAGATTCTGCAAGTGGACATTTGGAGCCGATTTAGGCCTATGGTGGAAAAGGAAATATTTTCACATAAAAATTAGATAGAAGCATTCCAGAAAACTTCTAAGTGATGCATGCATTCATCTCACAGAGTTGAAATTTACTTTTCATTGAGCTGATTTGAAACAAACTTTTTGTAGTATCTGCAAGGGGACATTTGAAGCGCTTTGAGGCCTCTGGTGGAAAAGGAAATATCTTCACAAAAAAAATAGACAGAAGCATTCTGACAAACTTCTTTGTGATTTGTGAATTCATCTCAGAGAGTTGAACATCTGTTTTGATTGAGCAGCTTTGAAACCCTCTTTTTGTAGAATCTGCAAGTTGACATTTGGAACGCTTTGAGGCCTATGGCAGAAAAGGAAATATCTTCCCATAAAAACTAGACAGAAGCATTCTCACAAATTTCTGTGTGATGTGTGCACTCATCTCACAGAGTTGAACCTTTCTTTTGATTGAGCTGTTTGGAAACACTCTTTTTGTAGAATCTGCAAGTGGACATTTGGAGCGCTTTTAGGCGTGTGGTGGAAAAGGAAATATCTTCACGTACAAACTAGATAGGAACATTCTGACAACCTTCTTTGTGATATGTGCATTCATCTCACAGAGTTGAACCTTAATATTGATTGAGCAGTTTGGAAGCACCCTTTTTGTAATATACGCAAGTGGACTTTTGGAGTGCTTTGAGGCCTTCGGTGGAAAAGGAAATATCTTCGTTTAGGAACTAGACAGAAGCAATCTGAGAACCTTCTTAGTGATATGTGCATTCAGATCACACAGATGAAACTTACTTTTCATTCAGCAGTATTGAAACACTGTTTTTGTAGAATCCGCAAGTGGACATTTGGAGTGCTTTGAGGCCTACGGTTGAAAAGGATATTCTTCACATAAAAATTAGACAGAAGCATTCTGACAAACATCTTTTAGATGTGTGCATTCATCTCACAAAGTTGAAACTTACTTTTCATTGAGCAGTTTTGAAACATTCTTTTTGTAGAATCTGCAAGTGGAGATTTGGAGTGCTTTGAGGCCACTGGTGGAAAAGGAAATATCTTCACATAAAAACTGGACAGAAGCATTCTGAGAAACTTCTTTGTGATGTGTGATTTCATCTCACAGAGTTGAACCTTCCTTTTGATTGAGGAGTTTGGAAGCACTCTTTATGTAGTATCTGCAAGTGGGCATTTTGAGTGCTTTATGGCCTATGGTGGAAAAGGAAATATTTTCACATAACAACTAGACAGAAACTTTCTGACAAGGTTTTTGCAACGTGTTCATTCACCTGAAAGAGTTGAACCTTTCTATTGATTGAGCAGCTTTGTGACATTCTTTTTGTAGAATCTGCAATTGAACATTTGGAGCGCTTTGAGGCCTATGGTGAAAAAGGAAATACCTTCACATAAAAATTAAACAGAAGCATTCTGACAAACATCTTTGTGATGTGTGCATTCATCTCAAAGAGTTGAACCTTTCTTTTGATTGGTCAGTTTTGAAACACTCTTTTTATAGAATCTGCAAGTGGAGATTTGGAGTGCTTTGAGGCCTATGGTGGAAAAGGAAATATCTTCACATAAAAACTGGACAGAATCATTCTGAGAAACTTCTTTGTGATGTGTGCACTTATCTCAAAGAGTTGAACCTTCCTTTTGATTGAGGAGTTTGGAAGCCCTCTTTATATATAATCGGCAAGTGGACATTTGGACCTCTTTGAGGCCTATGGTGGAAAAGGAAATATCTTCACATAAATACTAGACAGAAGCATTCTGACAAACTTCTTTGTGATGTGTGTATTCACCTCACAGAGGTGAACCTTACTTTTGATTGAGCAGCTTTAAAACACTCTGTTTGTAGTATCTGCAAGTGGACATTTGGAGTGCTTTGAGGCCTTTGGTGGAAATGGAATTATCTTCACATAAAAACTAGACAGAAGCATCCTTAAAAAATTTTATGTGACGTGTGGATTCATTGCATAGAATCGAAGCTTACTTTTCTTTGATCAGTTTTGAAAACCACTTTTTGCAGTATCTGTAAGGGGACATTTGAGTGCTTTGAGGCCTATGGTGGAAAAGAAAATACCTTCACAAAAAAACTGGACAGAAGCATTCTGATGAACTACTTTGTAATGTGTGCATTCATCTGAGAGAGATGAACCTTTCTTTTGATTGAGCAGCTTTGAAATACTCTTTTTGTACAATCTGCAAGTGAACATGGAGCACTTTAAGGCCTTTGGTGGAAAACGAAATATCTTCACATAAGAACTAGCCAGAATGTTTGAAATGAATGCACACATCACAAAGAAGTTTGTCAGAATGCTTCTGTCTCATTTTTATGTGAAGATATTTCCTTTTCCACCGTAGGCCTCAAAGCGCTAAAAATATCCACTTGCAGATTCTACAAAACGAGTGTTTCCAAACTGCTCAATGAATAGTAAGGTTCAACTGTGTGAGGTGAATGCACACATCACAAAGTAGTTTTTCAGAATGCTTCTCTCTAGTTTTCATGTGAAGATATTACCTTTTCCAACATAGGCCTCTAGTGCTCCAAATATCCACTTGCACATTCTTCAAAAAGAGTGTTTCAAAACTGCTCAATCGAAGGTAAGGTTCAACTCTATGCAATGAATGCACCCATCACAAAGAAATTAGTCAGAATGCTTCTGTGTAGTTCTTAAGTGAAGATATTTCCTTTTCCACCAATGGCCTCAAGGCACTCCAAAAGTTCACTTGAGGATATTACAAGAAGAGTGCTTCAAAACTGCCCGATCAAAAGTAAGGTTCACCTATCTGAAATGAATGCACTTATCACAAGGAAGGCTGTCAGAATGCTTCTGTCTAGTTTTTATGTGAAGATATTTCCTTTTCCACCAAACACCTAAAATCGCTCCAAATATCCACTTGCAGATACTTCAAAAAGAGTGTTTCCAAACTGTTCAATCAAAAGAAAGGTTCAACTCTGTGAGATGAATGCACACATCACAAAAAAGTTTGTCAGAATGATTCTGTCTCGTTTTTATGTGAATATATTACCTTTTCCGCCGTAGGCCTCAAAACACTCCAAATGTCCTCTTGCAGATTCTACAAAAAGAGTTTTTCAAAGTTGCTCAATGAAAAGAACAGTTCAAATCTGTGAGATGAATGCACACATCACAAACAAGTTTTTCAGAATGCTTCTGTCTAGTTAGTATATGAAGATATTTCGTTATCCACCATAGGCCTCAAAATGCTCCAAAAGTCCACTTACAGATACTTCAAAAACAGTGTTTCAAAACTGCTCAATTAAAAACAAAGTTCAATTCTGTGAGATGAATGCACCCAACACAAAGAAGTTTGTCAGATGCTTCTGTCTATTTTTTATGTGAAGATATTTCGTTTTTCACCAAAGGTATCAGAGCGCTCCAAATGTCCATTTGCAAATTCTGCAAAAAGAGGGTTTCAATGCTGCTGAATCAAAAGAAAGTTTGAACTCTGTAAGATGAATGCACAAATCACAAAGAAGTTTGTCAGAAGTTTCTGTCAAGTTTTTATGTGAAGATATTTCCTTTTCGACCTAAGCCCCAAAGCTCTCCAATTGTCCACTTGCAGATTCCACAAAAAGAGCGTTTCAAAACTGTTCAATGAAAAGTAAAGTTCAACTCTGTGAGATAAATGTGCACATCACAAAGAAGTTTCTCATAATTCTTCTGTCTACTTATTGTATGAAGATATTTCTTTATCCACCATAGGCCTCAGAGCGCTCCAAATGTCCACTTGCAGATTCTACAAAAAGAGTATTTCAAAAGTGCTCAATAGAAAGTAAGGTTCAACTCTGTGAGATTAATGCACACATCACAAAGAAAGTCCTCAGAATGCTTCTGTCTAGATCTTATGTGAAGATATTTCCTTTTGCACCATAGACCTCAAAGCAAACCTAATATCCACTTGCAGATAGTACAGAAAGGTTGTTTCAAAGGTGCTCAATCAAAAGTAAGGTTCAAATCTGTGAGATGAATGCACATATCACAAAGAAGTTTGTCAGAATTCTTCTGTCTAGTTTTTATGTCAAGGTACTTCCTTTTCCACCATCGGCCTCAAAGCACTCTAAATGTCCACTTGCAGATTCTATAAAAAGAGTGTTTCAAAACTACTCAATGGAAAGTAAGTTTCAAATCTGTGAGATGAATGCACACATCACAAAGAAGTTTGTCAGAATGCTGCTGTCTATTTTTTATGTGAAGATATCAACTTTTCCTCCGTGGGCCTCAAAGCCCTCCCAATGTCCATTTGCAGATTCTGCAAAAAGAGCGTGTCAAAACTGTTCAACTGAAAGTAAGTTTCAACTCGGTGAGACTAATGAACACATGACAAGCAAATTTGTCAGAATACTTCTGTCTAGTTTTTAAGTGAAGATATTACCTTTTCTACCATAGGCCTCAAAGAACTCCAAATATCCACTTTTGGAGAGTACAAACAGAGTGTTTCAGAACTGCTCAGTAAAAAGTAAGGTTCAACTCCATGAGATGAACACACATATCACAGGGAAGGTTGTCAGAATTCTTCTGCATGGTTTTTAGGTGAAGATATTTCCTTTCACACAATAGGCCTCAAAGCACTCCAATTGTCCAATTTCAGGTTGCATAAAAAGAGAGTTTCAAAACTCCGCAACACAACAAAGTTACAACTCTGTGAGATGAATGCACCCATCATGTAGAAGTTTGTCAGAATGCTTCTGTCTACTTTTTATGTGAAGATATTTTCTTTTCCACCATAGGCCTCAAAGCACTCCAAATCTCCACTTGCAGATTCTATAAAAAGAGTGTTTCAAAACTGACCAATCAAAAGAAAGGTTCAACTCTTTGAGATGAATGCACACATCACAAAGAAGTTTGTCAGAATGCTTCTGTCTAGTTTTTCAGTGAAGATAAGGCCTTTTCCACTATAGGCCTCAAAGCACTACAAATGTCCACTTGCAGATTGTACAAAAAGTGTGTTTCAAAGCTGCTCAAACAAAAGAAAGGTTCAACTCTGTGAGATGAATGCACACATCACAAAGAAGTTTGTCAGAATGCTTCTTTGTAGTTTTTATGTGAAGATATGTCCTTTCCCATCATAGGCCTCAAAGGTCTCCAAATGTCCACTTGCAGATTCTACAAAAAGAAAGGTTCTACTGCTCAACCAAAAGAAAGGTTCAACTCTGTGAGATGAATGCTCTCATCAGAAAGAAGTTTGTCAGAATGCTTCTCTCCAGTTTTTATGTGACGATATTTCCGTTTCCACCATTGGCCTCGGAGAGTTCCAATTATCCACTTGCAGATTCTACAAAAAGAGTGTTTCAAAACTGCTCATTGAAAAGTAAGGTTCAACTCTGTGAGACGAATGCACACATCATAAAGAAGTTTGTCACAATGCTTCTGTCTTGTTTTTATGTGAACATATTTCATTTTCCACCATAGGCGTCAAAGCACTCCAAATATTCACTTGCTGATTCCACAAAAAGAGTGTTTCAAAGCTGCTGAATCAAAAGAAAAATTCAACTCAGTATGAGATGAACTCACACAACACAAAGAAGTTTCTCATTATGCTTCTGTCTAGTTATTATAGGAAGATATTTCATTCTCCACCATAATCCTCAAAGCACTCCAAATGTCCACCTGCAGATTCTACAAAAATAGAGTTTCAAAACTGCTCAATCAAAAGAAAGGTGCAACACTCTAAGATGGATGAACACATCACAAAGAAGTTTTCCAGAAGACTTCTGTCTAGTTTTTATGTGAAGATGTTTCCTTTTCCACTGTAGGCCTCTAAGTGCTCCAATTGTCCACTTGCAGATTCTACAAAAAGAGGGTTTCAAAACTGTTCAAAAAAAGGAAGGCTCAACCCTGTGAGATGAATGCACACATCACAAAGAGTTTTGTCAGAATGCTTCTATCTGGTTTTAATGTGAAGATATTTCCTTTTCCACCATAGGCTTCAAATCACTCCAAAGGTCCACTTGCAGAATCTACAAAAAGAGTGTTTCAAAGCTGGTCAATCAAAAGAAAGGTTCTACTCAGTATGAGATGAATGCACACATCACAAAGAAGTTTCTCATAATGCTTCTGTCTAGTTATTATATGAAGATATTTGGTTACACACTATAGGCCTCAAAGCGCTCCAAATGTCCACTTGCAGATTCTACAAAAAGAGTGTTCCAAAACTGCTCAATCGAAAGTAAGGTTCAACACAGTGAGATGAATGGACACACTACAAAGAAGTTTTTCAGTATGCTTCTGTCTAGTTTTTATGGGAAGATATTTCCTTTTCCACCATAGGCCTCAAAGCGCTCCAAATGCCCACTTGCAGATTCTACAAAGAGACTTTTTCAAACCTCCTCAACCCGGGGGGTAGGAGCCAAGATGGCCGAATAAGAACAGCTCCGGTCTACAGCTCCCAGCGTGAGCAACGCAGATTTCTGCATTTCCATCTGAGGTACCAGGTTCATCTCACTAGGGAGTGCCAGACAGTGGGCGCAGGTCAGTGGGTGCACACACCGTGCGAGAGCTGAAGAAGGGTGAGGCATTGCCTCACTCGGGAAGCGCAAGGGGTCAGGGAGTTCTCTTTCCTAGTCAAAGAAAGGGGTGACTGACAGCACCTGGAAAATCGGGTCACTCCCACCCAAATAATGCGCTTTTCCGACGAGCTTAAAAGACAGTGTACCAGGAGATTAATATCCCGCACCTGGCTCAGAGGGTCCTACGCCCACAGAGTCTCGCTGATTGCTAGCACAGCAGTCTCAGATCAAACTGCAAGGTGGCAGTGAGGCTTGGGAAGGGGTGCTCGCCATTACCCAGGCTTGCTTAGGGAAACAAGGCAGCCGGGAAGCTCTGAGTGGATGGAGCCCACCACAGCTCAAGGAGGCCTGCCTGCCTCTGTAGGCTCCACTTCTGGGGGCAGGGCACAGACAAACAGAAAGACAGCAGTAACATCTGCAGGCTTAAATGTCCCTGTCTGACAGCTTTGAGGAGAGCAGTGGTTCTCCCAGCACGCAGCTGGAGATCTGAGAACGGGCAGACTGCCTCCACAAGGGGGTCCCTGACCCCTGACCCCCGAGCAGCCTATCTGGGAGGCACCCCCCAGCAGGGGCAGACTGACACCTCACACGGCCGGCCGGGTATGCCAACATACTTGCATCTGAGGGTCCTGTCTGTTAGAAGGAAAACTAACAGACAGAAAGGACATCCACACCAAAATCCCATCTGTACATCACCATCATCAAAGACCAAAAGCAGATAAAACCACACAGATGGGGAAAAAACAGAGCAGAAAAACTGGAAACTCTAAAAAGCAGAGTACCTCTCCTCCTCCAAAGGAACACAGTTCCTCACCAGCAACGGAACAAAGCTGGATGGAGAATGACTTTGACAACCTGGGAGAAGAAGGCTTCAGACGATCAAATTATTCCAAGCTACGGGAAGATATTCAAACCAAAGGCAAAGAAGATGAAAACTTTGAAAAAAATTTAGAAGAATGTATAACTAGAATAACCAATACAGAGAAGTGCTTAAAGGAGCTGAAGGAGCTGAAAAGCAAGGCTCAAGAACTACGTGAAGAATGCAGAAGCCTCAAGAGCCAATGCGATCAAATGGAAGAAAGGGTATCAACAATGGAAGATGAAATGAATGAAATCAAGTGAGAAGGGAGGTTTAGAGAAAAAAGAATAAAAAGAAATGAGCAATGCCTCCAAGAAATGTGGGACTATTTGAAAAGACCAAATATACATCTGATTGGTGTACTTGAAAGTAACGGGGAAAATGGAACCAAGCTGGAAAACACTCTGCAGGATACTATCCAGGAGAACTTCCCAAATCTAGCAAGGCAGGCCAACATTCAGATTCAGGAAATAGAGAGAACACCACAAAGATACTCCTCGAGAAGAGCAACTCTAAGATGCATAATTGTCAGATTCACTAAAGTTGAAATGAAGGAAAAAATGTTAAGGGCAGCCAGAGAGAAAGGTCGGGTTACCATCAAAGGGAAGCCCATCAGACTAACAGTGGATGTCTCGGCACAAACTCTACAAGCCAGAAGAGAGTGTGGGCCAATATTCAACATTTTTAAAGAAAAGACTTTTCAACCCAGAATTTCATATCCAGCCAAACTAAGCTTCATAAGTGAAGGAGAAATAAAATACTTTACAGACACGCAAATGCTGAGAGATTTTGTGAACACCAGGCCTGCCATAAAAGAGCTCCTGAAGGAAGCACTAAACGTGGAAGTCACAACCAGTACCAGCCACTGAAAAATCATGCCAAAATGTAAAGACCATCGAGACTACGAAGAGACTGCATCAACTAACGAGCAAAATAGCCAGCTAACATCATAATGACAGGATCAAATTCACACATAACAATATTAACTGTAAATATAAATGGACTAAATTCTCCAATTAAAAGACACAGACTGGCAAATTGGATAAAGAGTCAAGACCAATCAGTGTGCTGTATTCAGGAAAACCATCTCACGTGCAGAGACACACATAGGCTCAAAATAAAAGGATGGAGGAAGATCTACCAAGCAAATGGAAAACAAAAAAAAGCAGGGGTTGCAATCCTAGTCTCTGATAAAACAGACTTTAAACCAACAAAGATCAAAAGAGACAAAGAAGGCCATTACATAATGGAAAAGGAATCAATTCAACAAGAATTGTTGAATTCTTGGGTGCATATCCTAAATTTATATGCACCCAATACAGGAGCACCCAGATTCATAAAGCAATGCCTGAGTGACCTACAAAGAGACTTAGACTCCCACACATTAATAATGGGAGACTTTAACACCCCACTGTCAACATTAGACAGATCAACGAGACAGAAAGTCCAAAAGAATACCCAGGAATTTAACTCAGCTCTGCACCAAGCGGACCTAATAGACATCTACAGAACTCCACCAAAAATCAACAGAATATACATTTTTTTCAGCACCACACCACATCTATTACAAAATTGACCACATACTTGGAAGTAAAGCTCTCCTCAGCAAATGTAAAAGAACAGAAATTATAACAAACTATCTCTCAGATCACAGTGCAATCAAGCTAGAACTCAAGATTCAGAATCTCACTCAAAACTGCTCATCTACATGGAAACTGAACAAACTGCTCCTGAATGAGTACTGAGTACATAAGGAAATGAAGGCACAAATAAAGATATTCTTTGAAACCAACGAGAACAAAGATAAAACATGCCAGAATCTCTGGGATGCATTCAAAGCAGTGTGTAGAGGGAAATTTATAGCACTAAATGCCAACAAGAGAAAGCAGGAAAGATCGAAAATTGACACCCTAACATCACCATAAAAAGAACTAGAGAAACAACAGCAAACACATTCAAAAGCTAGCAGAAGGCAAGAAATAACTAAAATCAGAGCAGAACTGAAGGAAATAAAGACACAAAAAAACCCTTCAAAAAACAATGAATCCAGGAGCTGGTTTTTTGAAAGGATCAACAAAATTGATAGACCGCTAGCAAGATTAATAAAGAAAAAAAGAGAGAAGAATCAAATAGATGCAATAAAAAATGATAAAGGGGATACACCACTAATCCCACAGAAATACAAACTACCATCAGAGAATACTACAAACACCTCATGCAAATAAACTAGAAAATCTAGAAGAAATGGATAAATTCCTCTACACATACACTTTCCCAAGACCAAACCAGGAAGAAGTTGAATCTCTGAATAGACCAATAACAGGAGCTGAAATTGTGGCAATAATCAATAGCTTACCAACCAAAAAAATGTCCAGGACCAGATGGATTCACAGCCGAATTCTACCAGAGGTATAAGGAGGAGCTGGTATCATTCCTTCTGAAACTATTCCAATCAATAGAAAAAGAGGGAATCCTCCCTAACTCTTTTTATGAGGCCAGCATCATCCTGATACCAAAGCCTGAGAGAGACACAACCAAAAAGAATTTTAGAACAATATCCTTGATGAACACTGATGCAAAATCATTAACAAAATACTGGCAAACAAAATCCAGCAGCACATCAAAAAGCTTATCCACCATGATCGAGTGGGCTTCATCCCTGGGATTCAAGGCTGGTTCAATCTATGTAAATCAATAAATGTAATCCAGCATATAAACAGAACCAAAGACAAAAAACACATGATTATCTCAACAGATGCAGAAAAGTCCTTTGACAAAAATCAACAACCATTCATGCTAAAATCTCTCAATAAATTAGGTATTGATGGGACGTATCTCAAAATAATAAGAGCTATCTATGACAAACCCACAGCCAATATCATACTGAACGGGGAAAAACTGGAAGCATTCCTTTTGAAAACTGGCACAAGACAGGGATACCCTCTCTCAACACTCCTATTCAACATAGGGTTGGAAGTTCTGGCCAGGGAAATTAGGCAGAAGAAGCAAACAATGGGTATTCCATTAGGAAAAGAGGATGTCAAATTGTCCCTGTTTGCAGATGACATGATTATATATCTAGAAAACCCCATCATCTCAGCCCAAAATCTCCTTAAGCTGATAAGGAACTTCAGCAAAGTCTCAGGATACAAAATCAATGTACGAAAATCACAAGCATTCTTATACAAAAATAACAGACAAACAGAGAGCCAAATCATGAGTGAACTCCCATTCACAATTGCTTCAAAGAAAATAAAATACCTAGGAATCCAATTTACAAGGGATGTGAAGGACCTCTTCAAGGAGAACTACAAACCACTGCTCAAGAAAATAAAAGAGGATACAAACAAATGGAAGAACATTCCATGCTCACGGGTAGGAAGCATCGATATTGTGAAAATGACCATACTGACCAAGGTAATTTATAGATTCATTGCCGTCCCCGTCAAGCTACCAATGACTTTCTTCACAGAACTGAAAAAATATACTTTAAAGTTCATATGGAACCAAAAAAGAGCCTGCATCACCAAGTCAATCCTAAGCCAAAGAACAAAGCTGGAGGCATCACACTACCTGACTTCAAACTATACTACAAGGCTACAGTAACCAAAACAGCATGGTACTTGTACCAAAACGGAGATATAGATCAATGGAACAGAACAGAGCCCTCAGAAATAATGCCACATATCTACAACTATCTGATCTTTGACAAACCTGACAAAAACAAGCAATGGAGAAAGGATTTCCTATTTAATAAATGGTGCTGGGAAAACTGGCTAGCCATATGTAGAAAGCTGAAACTGGATCCCTTCCTTACACCTTATAGAAAAATCAATTCAAGATGGATTAAAGACTTAAACTTTAGACATGAAACCATAAAAACCCTAGAAGAAAACCTAGGCATTACCATTCAGGACATAGTCATGGACAAGGACTTCATGTCTTAAACACCAAAAGCAATGGCAACAAAAGCCAAAATTGATAAATGGGATCTAATTAAACTAAACAGCTTCTGTACAGCAAAAGAAACTACCATCAGAGTGAACAGGCAATATACAAAATGGGAGAACATTTTTGCAACCTACTCATCTGACAAAGGGCTAATATCCAGAATCTACAATGAACTCCAACAAATTTACAAGAAAAAAACAAACAAACCCATCAAAAAGTGGGCGAAGGACATGAATAGACACTTCTCAAAAGAAGACATTTATGCAGCCAAAAAACACATGAAAAAATGCTCACCATCACTGGCCATCAGAGAAATGCAAATCAAAACCACAATGAGATACCATCTCACACCAGTTAGAATTTCAATCATTAAAAAGTCAGGAAACAACAGGTGCTGGAGAGGATGTGGAGAAATAGGAACACTTTTACACTGTTGGTGGGACTGTAAAGTAGTTCAACCATTGTGGAAGTCAGTGTGGCGATTCCTCAGGGATCTAGAACTAGAAATTCCATTCGACCCAAACATCGCATTACTGAGTATATACCCAAAGGACTATAAATCACGCTGCCATAAATACACATGCACACGTATGTTTATTGCGGCATTACTCATAATAGCAAAGACTTGGAACCAACCCAGATGTCCAACAATGATAGACTGGATTAAGAAAATGTGGCACATATACACCATGGAATACTATGCAGCCATAAAAAATGATGAGTTCATGTCCTTTGTAGGGACATGGATGAAATTGGAAATCATCATTCTCAGTAAACTATCACAAGAACACAAAACCGAACACCGCATATTCTCACTCATAGGTGGGAATTGAACAATGGGAACACATGGACACAGGAAGGGGAACATCACACTCTGGGGACAGTTGTGGACTGGGTGGAGGGGAGAGGGACAGCATTGGGAGATATACCTAATGCTAGATGACGAGTTAGTGGGTGCAGCGCACCAGCATGGCACATGTATACATATGTAACTAACCTGCACATTGCACACATGTACCCTAAAACCTAAAGTATAATAATAATTTTTAAAATGTCAGAAACACTTACAATGTATTCTTTCTGATGCCTGCTTCCTGGAGGCTTCATCTGCATGAAAAAACTTTGGTCTTCAAACCTTTTATCATAACTCAGACATTCCTTTCTATTGATCATAACTCTTTTAACCAATTACCAATCAGAAATTTTTTTATTCTACCTATAAATCTGGGAGCCCCCACCTGCACTCTGCTTCAAGTTTTCCCCCTTTCTGGACTGAACCAATGTATATCTTAAATGTATTTGATTGATATCTCCTGTCTCCCCAAAATGTATAAAACTAAGCTGCACTCAACCACCTTGGGTCCATGTTCTCAGGGCCTCATGAGTGAGGGCTGTGTCATGGGCCATGGTCACTCTTATTTGGCTCAGAATAAATCTCTTTTTAATAATAATTTTCAATTTAATAATTTTTAATAATAAACATTTTACAGAAAAAAAAACCCTGCTCAACCAAAAGAATGGCTCAACTCTGTGAGAAGAATGCAGACAACACAAAGAAGTTTCTCATACTGTTTCTTTCTTGTTATTAGACAAAGATATTCCGGTATCCATCATAATCCTCAAAGCGCTCCAATTGTTGACTTGCAGATTCTACAAAAAGGGTGTTTCAAAACTGCTCAATCAAAAGAAAGGTTCAACTCTGAAAGATGAATGCGCGCATCACAAGGAAGTTTTTCAGAAGGCTTCTCTCTAGTTTTAATGTGAAGATATTTTCTATTCCAACAAATGCCTCAAAGTGTTGCAAATGTACACTTGCAGATTCTACAAAAGGGCGTTTCAAAACTGCTCAATGAAAAGAAAGTTCAACTCTGTGAGATGAATGCACACATCACAAAGAAGTTTTTCAGAATGGTTTTCTATAGTTTTTAAGTGAAGATGTGTCCTTTTCCACCATAGGTGTCAAAGCGCTACAAATGTCCAATTGCATATTCTACAAAAAGAGTGTTTCAATACTGCTCAATCTAAGGAAGTTTCACCTCCATGGGATGAATGCACATATCAAAAGGAAGTTTCTCAGGATGCTTCTGTCTAGCTACTATGTGAAGTTATTTCATGTTCCAAAATAGGCCTCAATGGGCTCAAATGTCAAATTGCAGATTCTACAAAAAGAGTGTGTCAAAACTGCTCAATCAATAAAAAGGTTCAACTCCGTGAGATGAATGCACACATCACAAAGGAGTTTCTCAGAATGCTTCTGTCCACTTTTTACGTGAAGATATTTCTTTTTCTACTAGAGGCAGTATAGCACTCCAAATATCCACTTGCAGATACTACAAAAAGAGTGTTTCCAAACTGCTCAATCAAAAGAAAGTTTCGAGTCCGTGAGATGAGTGCACACATAACAAAGAAGTTTCTCAGAATGCTTCTGTCTAGTTTTTATGCGAAGATATTTCCTTTTACACCATAGACCTCAAAGCGCCCAAAATGACCGGTTGAAGATTCTACACAAAGAGTTTGTCAAAATTTCTCAATGAAAAGAAAGTTTCACCTGTATAAGATGAATGAACATATCACAAAGAATTTTCTCAGAATGATTCTGTCTAGTTTTTATGCGAAGATATATCCTTTTCCACCATAGGCGTCAAAGCACTCCAAATGTACAATTTCAGATTCTACAAAAAGAGTGTTTCAAAACTGCTCAATCAAAAGAAAGTTTCAACTCCATGAGATGAATGCACACCTCACAGAGAAGTTTGTCAGAATGCATCTGTCTAGTTTTTATGTGAAGATATTTACTTTTCCACCATAGGCCGGATAGCGATCCTAATGTCCACTTGAATATTCTACAAAAATATCGTTTCAAAGCTGCTCAATCAAAAGAAGGGTTCATCTCTGTGAAATGAATGCACACATCACAAAGTATTTTCTCAGAATGATTCTGTCTAGCTTTTATTTGAAGATATTTCCTATTCCAACATAGGCCTCAAAGAGCCCCAAATGTACACGTGCAGATTCTGCAAAAGGGTGTTTCAAAACTGTTCAATGAAAAGAAAGTTCAACTCTGTGAGATGAATGCACATATCGCAAAGAAGTTTGTCAGAATGTTTTTCTATAGTATTTATGTGAAGATGTGTCCTTTTCCACCATAGGCGTCAAAGCGCTCCAAATGTCCAATTGCAGATTCTACAAAAAGAGTGTTTCAATACTGCTCAATCAAAAGAAAGTTTCACAAGGTGAGTTGAATGCATACATCTAAAGGAAGTTTCTCAGAATTCTTCTGTATGGCTAGTATGTGAAAGTATTTCGTGTTCCACCATAAGCCTCAAAGCGCTCCTAATGTCCAATTGCAGATTCTACAAATAGAAAGTTTCAAAACTGCTCAATAAAAAGAAAGGTTTAACTCTGTGAGATTAATGCACACATCACAAAGGCGTTTCTCAGAATCCTTCTGTCTAGTTTTTATGTGAAGATATTTCCTTTTCTACTAGAGGCAGTATACCACTCCAAATATCCACTTGCAGATTTTACAAAAAGAATGTTTCCAAACTGCCCAATCAAAAGAACGTTTCGAGTCTGTGAGGTGAATGCACACATCACAAAGAAGATTCTCAGAATGCTTCTGTCTAGTTTTTATGTGAAGATATTTCCTTTTTCACCATTGACAACAACGAACCCAAAATGACTAGTTGCAGATTCTACAAAAAGAGAGTGTCAAAACTGCTCAATGAAAAGGAAGTTTCAACTCTATAAGACGAATGCACATATCACAACGAGTTTTCTCAGAATGATTCTGTCTAGTTTTTATGTGAAGATATTTCCTTTTCCATCATAGGCCCCAAAGTGCTCCAAATGTCCACTTGCATATTTTACAAAAAGAGTGCTTCAAAGCTGCTAAATCAAAAGAAAGACTCAACTCAGTGTGAGATGAATGCACACATCACAAAGAAGTTTCTCGTAATGCTTCTGTCTAGTTATTATATGAAGATATTTCGTTATCCACCACAGGCTTCAAAGCGATCTAAATATCCACTTCCGCATTCTACAAAAAGAGTGTTTCAAAACTGCTCAATCAAAAGAAAGTTTCAACTCTGTAAGATGAATGCACACTTCACAAATAAATTTTTCAGCAGGCTTCTGTCTAGTTTTTATGTGAAGATATTTCCTTTTCCATCATAGGCCTCAAAGCCCTCCAATGTCCACTTGCAGATTCTACAAAAAGAGTGTTTCAACACTGTTCAATGAAAAGTAAATTTCAAATCTGTTAGATGAATGCACACGTCACAAAGTATGTGCATTTGTCAGAAGGCTTATGTCTATTTTTTATTTGAAGATATTTCCTTCTACACCATAGACCTCAAAAGCACTCCAAATGTCCACTAGCAGATTCTACAAAAAGAGTGTTTCAAACTGCTCAATCGAAAGTCAGGTTCAACACTGTGAGATGAATGCACACATCACAAGCAAATTTGTCAGAATGCATCTGTCTAGTTCTTAAGTGAAGATATTTCCTTTTCCACCATAGTCCTCAAAGCACTTCAATTGTCCACTTGCAGATCCTACAAAAAGAGTGTTTCAAAACTGCTCAACCAAAAGAAATGTTAAACTTTGTAAGATGAATGCACACATCACAAAGAAATTTTTCAGAAGGCTTCTGTCTAGTTTTTATGTGAAAAATTTCCTTTTCCACCTTAGGCCTCAAAATGCAAAAAATTACCCACTTGCAGATTCTACAAAAAGAGTGTTTCAAAACTGCTTAATGAAAACAAAGGTTCAACTCTCTGGGATGAACGCACGCATCACAAAGAAGTTCTTCGGAATGCTTCTGTCTGGTTTTTGTGTGAAGATATTCCCTTTTCCACCATAGGCCTCAAAGCCCTCCAAATATCCACTTGCAGATTCTGCTAAGGGAGTTTCCAAACTATTCAATCAAAAGAATGATTCAACTCAGTGACATGAATACTCACATCACAAAGACATTCTTCAGAATGCTTCTGTCCACTTTTTATGTGAAGATATTTCCTTTTCTACCATAGACCTCAAACACTCCAACTGTCCACGTGCAGATAGTACAAAAAGGATGTTTCAAAACTGCACCATCCAAAGTAAGGTTCAACTCTGTGAGACGAATGCACGTATCACAAAGAAGTTTTTCAGAATGCTTCTACCTAGTTTATATGGGAAAATATTTGCGTTTCCAGCAGAGGTCCCAAAGCGCTCCAAATGTCCACTTGCACATTCTACAAAAAGCTTGTTTCCAAACTCTCAATCAAAAGGAAGATTTCTCAGAATGCTTCTGTCCAGTTTTTATGTGAAGATATTTCCTTTTCTACTGTAGTCAGTATAGCACTCCAAATATCCACTTGCAGATCCTACAAAAAGAGTTTTTTCAAACTCCTCAATCAAAAGAAAAGTTGGAGTCTGTGAGATGAATGCACACATCACAAAGAAGTTTCTCAGAATGCTTCTGTCTAGTTTTTATGAGACGATATTTCCTTTTCCACCATAGGCCTCAAAGCACTCCAAATGACCATTTGCAGATTCTACAAAAAGAGTGTGTCAAAACTGCTCAATGAAAAGAAAGGTTCAACTCTATAAGATGAATGCACACATCATAAAGAAGTTTGTCAGAATGCTTCTGTCTCATTTGTATGTGAAGATATTTCCTTTTCCACCACAGACCTCAAAGCACTCCAAATGTCCAATTGCAGATTCTACAAATAGAGTGTTTCAAAACTGCTCAATGAAAAGTAAGGTTCAACTCTATGAGATGAAAGCACACATCACAAAGAAGTTTGTCAGAATGCTTCTGCCTAGTTTTTATGTGAAGATATTTCCTTTTCTAGCATTGGTCTCAAGCGCTCCAAATGTCCACTTGCAGGTTCTACCAAAAGAGTGTTTCAAACCTGCTCAATCAAAACAAATCTTCAACTCTGTGAGATGAATGTGCACATCACAAAGAAGTTCCTCAGAATGCTTCTATTAATTATGTAAAGATATTTCATTTTCCAACATAGGCTTCAAAGCCCTCCAGATGTCCACCTGCAGGTTCTACAAAAAGATTGTTTCAAAACTTCTCAATTGCAAGTAAGTTTCAACTCTGTGAGACGAATGCACACATCACAAAGAAGTTTGTCAGACATCCTCTGTCTAGTTTTTATGTGAAGATATTGGCTTTTCCACCTTAGATTGCACAGCGTTCCAAATATCCAATTGCAGATTCCACAAAAAGAGTGTTTCAAAACAGCTCAATCAAAAGAAATGTTCAATTCTGCCTTCAATTCTTTATGTATCCAGTAGTCATTCAGGAGGAAGTTGTTGAATTTCCATGTAGTTGAGCGGTTTTGAATGAGTTGCTTAAACCTGAGATCTAGTTTGATTGCATTGTGGTCTGAGAGAGAGTTTGTCATAAATTCTGTTCTTTTACATTTGCAGAAGAGAGCTTTACTTCCAACTATGTGGTCAGTTTTGGAATAGGTGTGGTTTGGTGCTGAAAAGATTGCATATTCTGTTAATTTGGGGTGTAGAGTTCTGTCGATGTCTATCAGGTTCATTTGGTGCAGAGCTGAGTACAATTCCTGGGTATCCTTGTTAAATTTCTGTCTCATTGATCTGTCTAATGTTGACAGTGGGGTGTTAAAATCTCCCATTATTATTGTGTGGGAGTCTAAGTGGTCTGTTGAAATGAATTGTGAGCTGAGATTGTTGCACTGTAATCCAATCTCGGTGTCAGAGTGAGATCCTGTCAAAAGAAAGGAATGGAATGGAATGGAGTGGAATGGAATACAGTGGAATGGAATGGAGTGGAGTGGAGTGGACTGGACTGGAGTGGAGTGGAGAGGAGTGGAGAGGAATGGAGTGGATTAGAATGGTATGGAGGGGAATGGAATGGAGTGGAATGGAATGGAATCGAGTCTAGTGGATTGGTGTTTAATGGAGTGCAATGGAATGGGTTGGAATGGAATTGAGTGGTGTGCTGTGGAATGGAGTGGAATGGAATGGAATGGCATGGAATGGAATTGATTGGAGTGGAGTGGTGTGGAATAGAGTGGAGTTTAGTGGAATGGGAAGGAATGGAATGGAATGGAATGGAAAGGAATGGAATGGAATGGAATGGAAAGGAATGGAATGGAAACGAATGGAATGCAATTAAATGCAATTGAATAGAATAGTGAAATGAAATGTGCACTGAGATTAAGCCACTGCACTGCAGCCAGGTTGACAGAGCGAGACCGTGTCAAAAGAAAGGAATGCAATGGAAGGGAGATTAAAGAATGGAATGGAATGGAGTGGAGTGGAGAGGAATGCAGTGGAATGGAATGGGGTGGAATGGAATGGAATGGGGTGCAGGGGAGTGGAGTGGAGTGGAATGCAGAGGAGTGAAATGGAATACAGAGGAGTGGAATGGAATGGGATGGAATGGGATGGAGTGGAGTGGAGTGGTGTTGAGTGCAACGGAATAGAATGAAGTGCAGAGAAGTAGAGTGGAATAGACTGGAGTGGAGTGGAATGGAATGGATTGGAATGGAATGAAACGGTGAAATGAAATGGTAGCTGAGATCATGCCAATGCACTCCAGCCTGGGTGACAGAATGAGATCCTGTCGAAAGAAAGGAATGGAATGGAATGGAGTGGAATGAAATGGAGTGGAAAGGCATGGAGTGGAGTGGAGTGGAATGGAGTGGAATAGAATGGTGAAATGAAATATGAGATGAGATTGTGCTACTGTACTCCAACCTGTGTGACAGGGTGAGATCCAGTAGAAAGAAGGGAATGGAATGGAATGAAGTCGAATGGAATGAAATGGAATTGAATGGAATGGAATGGAATGGAGAAATGAAATATGAGCTGAGATTCTACCACTGCACTCCATTCTGGGTGACAGAGTGAGATCCTGTTGAAAGAAAGAAATGTAATATAATGGAGTGTATTGGAATGCAATGTAATGGAATGGAGTGCAGTGAAGAGCAATGGAGTGGATTGGAGTGGAGTGGAGTGAAATGGAGTGGAATGGAATTTGATGTAATGAAGTGGAATGGAGTGGAGTGGAGTGGAGTGGAGTGCAATGCAGTGGAATGGAATGGTATAGACTGGAGAGGAGTGGAGTGGAGTGAAGTGGAGTGAAGTGGAGTGGAATGGAATGGAACAGAGTGGAGGGGAGTGAAGTGGAGTGGAAAGAAATGGAATAGAATGGAACGGAATGGTAAAATGAAATGTGAGCTGAGATTCTGCCACTGCACTCCAGCCTGTGTGACAGAGTGAGATCCTGTCGAAAGAAAAGAATGGAATGGAATGGGGTGGAATGGAATGGATTGGAATAGAATGGAGTGGAGTGCAGTGGAGTAGAGTGGATTGGAATGGAGGGGAGTGGAATGGAATGGGATGGAATGAAGTGGAATGGACTAGAATGGAGTGGAGTGGAATGGAGTGGAATGGAGTGGAATGGAATGGGATGGAATGGAATGGAGTGGAGTTGGTGGGAGTGGAGTGGAGTAGAATGAAGTGGAATGGAATGGAATGGAATGGAGGGGAGAGGAGTGGATTGGAGTGTTGTGGAGTGGAATGGAACGGGACGGAATGGAATGGAATGGAATGGAGGGGAGAGGAGTGGATTGGAGTGTTGTGGAGTGGAATGGAATGGGACGGAATGGAATGGCATGGAGTGGAGTGGACTGGAGTGGAGTGGAATGGAGTGGAATGGAATGGGATGGAATAGACTGGAGTGGAGTGGAGTGGAGTTGAGTGGAATGTAATGGAATGGAATGAAATGGAATTCAATGGAAAGGAATGGAATGGAATGGAATGGTGAAATGAAATGTGAACTGGGTTTGTGCCACTGCACTCCAGCCTGGGATACAGAGGGAGATCCTGTCAAAAGCAAGGAATTGAATGGAATGGTGTGGAATGGAATGGCAAGGAACTGAATGGAATGGAATGGAATGGAGTGGAGTGGAGTGGAGTTGAGTGCAGTGGAGTTTAGTGGAATGGAATGGAATGGAATGGAATGTAACGGAGTGGAGTGGAGTGGGGTGGAGTGGAGTGGTGTGGAGTGGAGTGGAATGTAGTGGAATGGAATGGGATGGATTGTAATGGAATAGACTGCAGTGGAGTGGAGTGGAAAGGACTGGAATTGACGAGAGTCGAATGGAGAGGATTGGAGTGGAGTTGAATGGAGTGGAGTGGAGTGGAATGGAATAGAATGGAATGGAATAGAATGGAACGGAATGGAAGGCAATGGAAGGGAATGGTGAAACGAAATATGAGCTGAGATTCGGCCACTGCAATCCAGCCTGGGTGACAGAGTGAGATTCTGTCAAAAGAAAGGAATGGAATGGAATGGAGTGTAATAGAATGGAATGGAAAGGAATGGAGTTGAATGGAGTGGAGTGGAGTGGAGTGGAATGTAACGGAATGGAATGCGATGGAATGGAATGCAGTGGAGATGAGTGGTGGTGAGTGGAATGGAATGGAATGGAATGGAATGGAGTGGAGTGGAATGGATGGAAAGGAGTGGAGTGGAGTGGAGTGGAATAGAGTGGAGTGGAGTGGAGTGGAATGCAATGCAATGCAATGGAATGGAATGGAGTGCAGTTTGATGCAATGGAGTGGAATGGTGAAATTAAATGTGAGTTGAGATTTTGCCACTGCACTCCAGCCTGCGTGACAAAGTGAAATCCTCTCAAAAAACAGGAATGGAATGGAATGGAGTGTAATGGATTGGAATGGAATTGAACGGAGTAGAATGGAGTTGAGTGGAGTGCAGTGGACTCGAGTGGAGTGGAGTGCAGTGGAGTGGAATGGAGAGGAATGGAATGGGATGGAGTGGAATGGAATGAAGTGGAGTGAAGTGGAATGGAGTGGAATGGAATGGGATGGAATTGAATGGAGTGGAGTGGAGTAGATTGGAATGTAGTGGAAAGGAATGGAATGGAATGGAATGGTGTAGAACGGAGTGGACTAAAATGGAGTGGATTGGAATGCAATGGAATGGAATGAAAAGCAATGCAATGGAATCTAATGGTGAAATTAAATGTGAGATGAGATTGTGCCACTGCACTCCAGCTGGTGTCACAGAGTGATATCCTGTTGAAAGATAGGAATGGAATGGAATGGAATGGAATGAAATGGAGTGGAAAGGAGTGGAGTGGATTGGAGTGCAGTTTAGTGAAATGGAGTGGAAAGGCGGGGAATGGAATGGGATGGAATGGAATGGAGTGGAGGGGAGTGGAGTGGAATCGAGTGGAACGGAATGGGATTGAGTGGAATGGAGTGGAGTGGAGTGCAATGGATTGGAATGAAATATAATGCAATGGAATGGAATGGATTGCCATGGAGTGGAGTGGAATGGAATGGAATGGAAGGGAATGGAATAGAATGGAGTGGAATGGAATGGAATGGATTGGAATGGTGAAATGAAATGTGAGCTGAGATTGTTGTACTACATTGCAGCCTGGGTGACAGAGTGAGATCCTGTCGAAAGAAAGGAATCAAAGGGAATGGAGTGGAATGGAATGGAATGGAATGGAATTCAGTGAAGTGGAGTGGAGGGGAGTGGAATGAGTGCAGTGGATTGGAATGGAGTGGAATGGAATGGGATGAAATGGAATGGAATGGAGTGGATTGGGGTCGATTGGAGTGGAATGGAATGGAAAGGTATGGAGTGGAGTGGAGTGGACTCGAGTTGAGTGGTATGGAATGGAATGTAGTGGAGTGGAGTGGAGTTGAGTGAAGTGGAGTGGGTTGGAATGCAATGAAATAGAATGGAATGGATTGGAATGGTGAAATGAAATGTGAGCTGAGATTGTGCCACTGTACTCGAGACTTTGTGACAGAGTGAGATCCTGTCAAAAGAAAAGAATGGAATGGAATGGAGTTGAATGGAAAGGAATGGAATGGAATGGAATGGAAAGGAGTGGAATGGAGTGGACTGGAGTGGAGTTGAGTGGAGTGGAATGGAGTAGAATGGAATTGGATTGAATCTAGTGGACTGCAATGTAGTGTAGTGGGGTGGAGTGGACTGGAATGGTGTGGAATGGAATGGAATGGAATGGAGTGGAGTGGAGTGGAATGGAATGGAATGGAATGGATTTGAATGGAATGGAGTGATGAAATGAAATGTGAGATGAGATTGTGCCACTGCACTCCAGCCTGGTTGACTGAGTGATATCTTGTTGAAAGAAAGGAATGGAATGGAATGGAGCGGAATGAAATGGAATATAGTGGAGTGGAGTGGAGTGGAGTGAAGTGGAGTGGAGTGGAGTGGAGTGGAGTAGAGTGGAATGGAGTGGAATGGGATGGGACGGATTGGAATGGAATGAAGTGGAGTGGAGTAGTGTGGAGTGGAATGGAGTGGAATTGAATGGGATGGAATGGGATAGAGTGGATTGTACTGGAGTGGAGTGGATTGGAATTGACGGGAATAGAATGGAAAGGAATGGAATGGAATGTAGTTGAGTGAAGTTTAGCGGAGTGGAGTGGAGTGGAGTCGAATGTTATGGAATGGAATGGAACGGAATGCAACAGAATGTTGAAATGAAATGTGAGCTGAGATTGTTCCACTACACCCCACCCTGGGTGACTCAGTGAGATCCTGTCGAAAGAAGAAATGGAATAGAATGGAGTTGAATGCAATGGAATGCAATGGAATGGAGTAGAGTGAAGTGGATTGGAGTGGAATAGAGTGGAATGAAATTAGATGGAAAGGAACGGTGTGGAAGGGAGTGGAGTGGAGTGCAATGGACTGGAAAGGAATGGGATGTAATGGAGTGGAGTGGACTGGAATGGAATTGAGTGGAGTGGAATGGAATGGAATGGAAAAAGAGTGGAATAGAGTGGAGTGGAGTGTGGTGCAGTGGAATGGAATGGAATGGAATGGAATGCAATGAAATGAAATGGTGAATTGAAATGTGAGCTGAGATTGTGCCACTGCACTCCAGCCTGTGTGAAACAGTGAGATCCTGTTGAAAGAAAGGAATGGAATGGAATGGAGTGGAATGGAATGGAATGGAATGGAATGTAGTGAAATGGCGTGGATTGCAGTGTAGTGGATTGGAGTGGAGTGCTGTGAAGTGGACTGGAATGAGTTGGAATGGATTGTGATGGATGGGAATGGAATGGAGTGGAGTCGAGTGGAGTAGGGTGGATTAGAGTAGAATGGAATGGGATGGAATGCAATGGTGTTGAATGGAATGGAGTTAAGGGAAACGGAATGGAATGGAGTGGAGTGGATTGGAGTGGAGTGGATTAGAGTGGAAAGGAATGTAATGGGATGGAATGGAATGGAATGGAAGGAATCCTTAAATGAAACGTGAGCTGTGACTGTTCCGCTGCACTCCACGCTGCGTGAAAGAGTGAGATCCTTTCGAAAGAAAGGAATGGAAAGTAATGGAGTGAAATGGAATGGATTGGGATGGAATGGAGTGGAGTGCAGTGGAGTAAAGTAGTGTGTAATGGAGTGTAATTGAATGGTGAAATGAAATGTGAGCTGAGATTGCGCCACTGCACTCCAGCCTGTGTGACAGAGTGAGATCTTGTCAAAATAAAGGAATGGAACGGAGTGTAACAGAATGGAATGGAATGGAATGGAATGGAATGGAATGGAATGGAATGTAGTTGAGAGAAGTTTAGCCGAGTGGAGTGGAATGGAGTCCAATGTTATGGAATGGAATGGAATGGAATGCAACAGAATGTTGAAATGAAACGTGAGCTGAGATTGTTCCACTGCACTCCAGCCTGGGTGATTGAGTGAGATCCTGTCGAAAGAAGGGAATGGAATGGAATGGAGTTGAATGCAATGTAATGGAATGAAATGGAGTGGAGTGAAGTGGAGTGGAGTGGAGTGGAGTGGAACAGAGTGGAATGGAATGGGATGGAATGGAATGGTGTGTAGGGGAGTGGAGTGGAGTGGAGTGCAATAGAGTGGAATGAAATGGGATGAAATGGAGTGGAGTGGAGAAGAGTTGAGTGGAGTGGAATGGAATGGAATGGAAAGGAGTGTAATAGAGTGGAGTGGAGTGGGGTGGAGTGGAATGGAATGGAAAGGAATGAAATGGAATGGAATGCAATGCAATGAAATGGAATGGTGAATTGAAATGTGAGCTGAGATTATGCCACTGCACTCCAGCCTTGGTGAAAGAGCGAGATCCTGTCGAAAGAAAGGAATGGAATGGAATGGAGTGGAATGGAATGGAGTGGAGTGGAGTGGAGTTGAATGGAGGGGATTACAGTGTAGTGGATTGGAGTGGAGTGCTGTGGAGTGGACTGGAATGAAGTGGAATGGATTGTGATGGATTGGAATGGAAGGGAGTGGAGTAGAGTGGTGTAGGGTGGATTAGATTGGAATGGAATGGGATGGAATGCAATGGTGTTGAATGGAAGGGAGTGAAGGGAAAAGGAATGGAATGCAGCGGAGTGGATTGGAATGGAGTGGAGTAGAGTGGAAAGGAATGGAATGGGATGGAATGGATGGAGTGGAAAGGAAAGCTTAAAAGAAACGTGAGCTGTGATTGTGCCGTTGCACTCCACGCTGCGTGAAACAGTGAGATCCTTTCGAAAGAAAGGAATGGAAAGTAATGGAGTGGAATGGAATGCAGTGGAGTGGAGTGGTGTGTAATGGAGTGTAATTGAATGGTGAAATGAAATGTGAGCTGAGATTGTGCCACTGCACTCCAGCATGTGTGACAAATTGAGATCCTGTCAAAATAAAGGAATGGAATGGAATGTAACAGAATGGAATGTAATGGAAAGAAATGGAATGGAATGGAATGGAATGGAATGGAATGGAAAGAAATGGAATGGAATGGAATGGAATGGAATGGAATAGAATGGAATGGAATGGAATGGAATGGTATGGGATGGAATAGAATGGAATTCAGTGGAGGGCAGTGGAGTGGAATGGAATGGAATGGAATGGAATGGAATGGAATGGAAGGGAGTGCAATGCAATGGAATGGAATGGTGAAGTAAAATGTGTGCTGAGATTGTGCCAGTGCACTCCAGCCTGGGTGATAGGGTGACATTCTGTAAAAAGAAAGGAATGGAATGGAAGCGAGTGGAATGGAATGGAATGGAAAAGAGTGGAGTGGAGTAGAGTGGAGTGGCGTGGAGTGGAATGGAGTGGAAAGGAATGGGATGGAATGGAATCGAGAGCAGTGGAGTGGAGTGGAGTGGAGTGGAATGGAGTGGAATGGAATGGGATGGAATGAAATGAAATGGAATGGAGTGTAGAGGAGTGGAGTGGAGTGGAGTAGAATGGATTGGAATGGAATGGAATAGAGTGGAATGGGGTAGATTGGTTGGGAATTGAGTGGAGTGGAATGGAGTGCAATGGAGTGGAGAGGAGTGGAGTGGAATGGAATGGAATTTAATGGAATCGAATTTAATGAAAAGTAAGTTTCAACTCTGTGGGATGAATGCACACATCACAAAGAAGTTTCTCAGAATGCTTCTGTCTAGTTGTTTTGTGAATATAATTCCTTTTCCACCATAGGCATCAAATCACTCCAAATGCCCACTTGCAGATAGGACAAAAAGAGTTTTCCAAAACTGCTCAATCAAAATTAAGGATCAAATCTGTGAGATGAATGCACATATCACAAAGGTTGTCAGAGTGCTTCTATTTCTATGTGAAGATATTTCCTTTTCCACCAAAGGCCCCAAAACGGAACAAATGTCCACTTGCAGCTTCCACAAAAAGAATGTTTCAAAGCTTCTCAATCAAAGGAAATGTTCATCTCTGTGAGACGAATGCACACATCACAAAGAAGGTTGTCAGAATGCCTCTGTCTAGTTTTTATGTGAAGATATTTCCTTTTCCACCATAGGCCTCAAAGCACTAAAAATGTCCACTTGCAGATTCTAAAAAAGAGTGTTTCAAGACTGCTCAAACAACAGAAAGGTTCGACTCTGTGAGGCGAATGCACACATCACAAAGAAGTTTTTCAAAATGCTTCCTATAGTTTTTATGTGAAGATATTTCACTTTCTACCATAGGCCTCACAGCGCTTCAAATGTCCAATTGCAGATTCTACAAAAAGAGTGTTTCAAGTTGCTCAATCAAAAGAAATGTTCAGCTCTGTGAGATAAATGCACGCATCACAAAGAAGTTTGTCAGAATGCTTCTGTCTAGTATTTATATAAATATATTTCCTTTTCCAACATAGGTCTCAAAGCGATCCAAATGTCCACTTGCAGAATCTACAAAAAGAGGGTTTCAAAACTAATCAATGAAAAATAAGGTTCAAATCTGTGAGATGAATGTACACATCACAAAGAAGTTTGTCAGAATGCTTCTGTCTAGTTTTTATGTAAAGATATTTCCTTTTCCACCTTAGACCTCAAAGAGTTCCAAATGTCCACTTGCGGATTCTACAAAAAGAGTGTTTGAAGGCTGCTCAATCAAAAGAAAGGTTGAACTCTGTGAGAAGAATGAACACATCACAAAGAATATTGGCAAAATGCTTCTGTCTACTTTTTATGTGAAGATATTTCCTTTTCCATAGTAGGCCTCAAAGCTCTCCAAAAGACCACTTGCAGATTCAACAAAAAGAGTGTTTCAAAACAGTTCAATGAAAAGTAAGCTTCAACTCTGTGAGATGAATGCACACATCACAAAGAAGTGTGTCCGAATGCTTCTGTCTAGTTATTATTTGAAGATACTTCCTTTTCCACCATACGCCTAAATGTGCTCCGAATGTCCACTTTCAGATTCTTCAAAAAGCGTGTTTCAAAGCTTCTCAATCAAAAGAAAGATTCAACTACGTGAGATGAATGCACCCATCACAAAGAAGTTTCTCAGAATGCTTCTGTCTAGTTATTATATGAAGATATTTCGTTACACACCACAGGCCTCAAGGCGCCCCAAATGTCTACCTGCAGATTCTATAAAAAGAGCGTTTCAAAACTGCTCAAAGACAAGTGAGGTTCAACTCTGTGAGTTGAATGCACATATCCTAAAGAAGTTTGTCTGAATGCTTTTGTACAGTTCTAATGTGAAGATATGTCCTTTACCACCACAGGCCTCCAAGAGCTCCAAATGTCCACTTGCAGATTCTACAAAAAGAGTGTTTCCAAACTGCTCTATGAGTAGTAACGTTCAACTCTGAGAGATGAATGCACACATCACATAGAAGATTGTCAGAATGTTTCTGTCTAGTTTTTATGTGGAGATATTTCCTTTTCCACCATACGACTCACAGTGCTCCAAATGTAAAGAGTTTTTCCAAACTGCTCAATCAAAAGGAAGCTTCAACTCTGTGAGATGAATGCATACATCACAAAGAAGCTTCTCAGTATGCTTCTGTCCAGTTTTTATGTGAACATACTACCTTTTACACCATAGGCCTCTAAGCGCTCCAAATGTCCTCTTGCAGATTCTACACAAAGAGTGTTTCAAAACTATTCAAACACAAAAAATGTTCATCTCTGGGAGATGAATGGACTCATCACAAAGAATTTTCTCAAAATTATTCTGTCCAGTTTTTAGGTGAAGATATTTCCTTTTCCACCATCGGCCTCAAAGCACTCCATATGGACAATTGCAGATTCTAGAAAAAGAGTGGATCAAAACTGCTCAATGAAAAGAAAGTTTCAACTCCATGAGATGAATGCACACATCACAAAGAAGTTCGTCAGAAGTTTTCTGTATACTTTTTATGTGAAAACATTTCCTTTTCCACCATAGGCCTCATAGCGCTCCAAATGTCCACTTGGAGATTCTACAAAAAGAGTGTTTCAAACCTGCTCATTCAAAATAAAGTTTAAAATCTATGAGATGAATGCACACATCACAAAGAAGTTTCTCAGAATGCTTGTGGCTAGTTATTATGTGAAGATATTTCATTTTCCACCATAGGCCTCAAAGCGCTCCTGATCTCGGATTGCAGATTCTACAAAAGAGTGTTTCCAACCTACACAATCGAAACAAAGGTCAAATCTGTGAGATGAACGCACACATCACAAAAAGTTTCCCAGAATGCTTCTGTCTAGTTCTTGATTGAAGATATTTCCTCTTCCACCATAGGACTCAAAGCACTCCAAATATCCACTTGCAGATCCTACAAAAAGAGTGTTTAAAACTGCTCAATCAAAAGAAAGTTTCAACTCTGTGAGATGAATGCACCCATCACAAAGAAGTTTCTCAGATTGCTTCTGTCTGGGTTTATGTGAACATATTTCCTTTTCCACCATAGGCCTCAAAGCACTCCAAATGTCGACTTGTAGACAGTACAAAAAGGGTGATTCAAAACTGCTCAATGAAAAGTAAGGTTCAGCTCTGTGAGATGAATGCACATATCACATAGAAGTTTGTCTGAATACTTCTGTCTAGTTTTTATGTGAAGATATTTCTTTTTCCAACATTGGCCTCAAAGCATTCCGAATGTCCACTTCCAGATTCTACAAAAAGAGGGTTTCCATACTACTCAATCAAAAGAAAGTTCAAATCTGTGAGATGAATGCAGATATCACAAAAATATTTGTCAGAATGCTTTCATTTACTTTTTATGTGAAGATATTTCCTTTTCCACCACAAGCCTCAAAGCCCTACAAATGTCCACTTGCAGATAGTAAAAAAAGGATGTTTCAAAGCTGCTCAATCAAAAGTAAGGTTCAACTCTGTGAGATGAATGCAAATATCAAACAGAAGTTTGTCAGAATGCTTCTGTCTAGTTTTTAAGATTCAATTCTGTGTGAAGAATGCACAAATCACCAAGAACATTGTCAGAATGCTTCTGTCTAGTTTTTATGGAAGATATTTCGTTTTCCACCCAAGGCCAAAAAGTGCTCCAAATGTCCACTTGCAGATGCTACAAAAAGGGTGTTTCCAAACTGCTCAGTCAAAAGAGAGGTTCAAATCTGTGAGATGAATGCACACATCACAAATAAGTTACTCAGAATGTTTCTGTCTAGTTCTTAAGTGAAGATACTTCCTTTTCCTCCATAGGCCTCGAAGTGCTCCAAATATCCACTTGCAGATTCTACAAAAAGAGAGTTTCCAAACTACTCAATCAAAAGAAAGGTTCAACTAAGTGAGATGCAGGCACACATCACAAATAAATTTGTCAGAATGCTTCTGTCTGTTTTTTATGTGGAGATATTTTCTTTTCCACCGTAGGCCTCAAAGTAATCCAAATGTCCACTTTCAGATAGTAAAAAAAAGGTGTTTCAAAACGAGACAGAAACATTCTGACAAAATCCTTTGTGATATGTGCCTTCATCTCACAGAGTTGAACATTTCTTTTGATTGAGCAGTTTTAAAATACTTTTTTTGTAGAATCTACAAGTGTATATTTGGAGCGCCTTGAGTCCTATGGTGGAAAAGGAAATATCTTCACATAAAAACTAGACAGAAGCATTCTGACAAACTACCTTGTGATGTGTGCATTCATCTCACAGAATTGAACCTCACTATCTATTGAGCAGTTTTGAAACAATCTGTTTGTAGAATCTGCAAGTGGACATTTGGAGCGCTTTGAGACCTATGGTGGAAAAGGAAATATCTTCACATAAAAACTAGAAAGGAGCATTCTGACAAATTACTATGTGATGTGTGCATTCATTTCACTTAGTTGAACCTTTCTTTTGATTGAGTAGTTTGGAAACTCTCTTTTTGTAGAATCTGCCAGTGGACAATTGGAGTGCTTTGAGGACAATAGAGGAAAAGAAAATATCTTCACTTAGGAACTAGATAGAAACATTCTGATTACCTTCTTTGTGATGTGTGCATTCATCACACAGAGTTGAACCTTTCTTTTGCTTGAGCAGTTTTAAAACACCCTTTTTGTAGTATCTGCAAGTGTTCATTTGGAGCGCATTGAGGCCAATGGTGGAAAAGGAAATATATTCACATAAAAACTAGACAGAATTATTCAGAGAAAATAATTTGTGATGTGTGCATTCATCTCACATACATGAAACTTTCTTTTGATTGAGCAGTTTTGAAACACTCTTTTTGTATAATCTGCAAGTGGACATTTTGAGCGCTTTGAGGCCTAAGGTGGAAAAGGAATTATCTTCACATAAAAACTAGACACCAGCATTTTGACAAATTTCTTGTGATGTGAGCATTCATCTCACAGAGTTGAGGCCTTCCTTTGATTGAGTAGTTTGAAAACTCTCTTTTTGTAGAATCTGCAAGTGGTTATTTGGAGCTTTTTGACACCTATGGTGGAAAAGGAAATATCTTCCCTTAAGAACTAGACAGCAGCATCCTGAGAAACTTATTTGTAAAGTGTGCATTCATCTCGCAAACTTGAGCATTTCTTTTAATTAAGAAGTTTTGAAACACACTTTCTGAAGAATCTGCAAGTGGACATGTGGAGCGCTTGAGACATATGTTGGAATATGAAATATCTTCACATTAAAACTAGACAGAAGCCTTCTGAAAAACTTCTTAGTGATGTGTGCATTCATCTTTCAGAGTTGAACCTTTTTTTTTTTTTGATTGAGGAGTTTTGAAACACCCTTTTTGTAGAATCTGCAATTCAACAGTTGGAGCGCTTTGAGGATTATGATAGATAATGAAATATCTTCATATAATGACCAGACAGAAACATTATGAGAAACTACTTTGTGTTGTCTGCATTCTTCTCACAGAGTTGAACCATTCCTTCAGTTTAGCAGGTTTGAAAAACACTTTTTGTAGAATCTTCAAGTGGGCATTTGGAGCGCTTTGAGGCCTATGACGGAAAAGGAAATAGCTTCACATAAAAACAAGACAGAAGCATACTGAAAAACTTCTTTGTGATGTGTGCATTCATCTCACAGTGTTGAACCTTACTTTCGATTGAGCAGTTTTGAAACACTGTTTCTGTAGAATCTGCAAGTGGATATTTGGAGAGCTTTGAGACCTATAGTGTGTAATGAAATATCTTCATAAAATAACTAGACAGAAGCATTGTGAGAAACTTCTTTGAGGTGTGTGCATTCATCTCACACTGAGATCAACCTTTCTTTTGATTGAGCAGCTTTGAAACACTCTTTTTGTAGAATCTGCAAGTGGACATTTGGAGTGATTTGGAGCCTATGGTTGAAAAGGAAATGTCTTCACATAAAAAAAAGACAGAAGCATTCTGACAAACTTGTTTGTGATGTGTGCATTCATCTCACAGGGTTGAACCTTACTTTTTTTGAGAAGTTTTGAAACCCTCTTTTTGTAAAATCTGCAAGGGGAAAATTGGAGCTCTTGGAGGCCTAAGGTGGAAAAGGAAATATCTTCACATAAATACTACACAGAAGCCTTCTGAAAAACTTCTTTGTGATGTGTGCATTCATCTCACAGAGTTGAATCTTTCTTTTGACGGTGCAGCTTTGAAACATTCTTTTTCTAGAATCTGCAAGTGGACATTTGGATGGCTTGGAGGTCTATGATGGAAAAGGAAATATCTTCTCATAAAAACTAGACAGAAGCATTCTGAAAAACTTCTTTGTGATATGTGCGTTCATGTCACAGAGTTGAACCTTACTTTTCATTGAGCAGTTTGGAAACACTCTTTTTGTAGTATCTGCAAGTGGACATTTGGAGCCCTTTGACGCCTACAGGGGAAAAAGAAATATCTTCACATAAAAACTAGACAGAAGCATTCTAACAACCTCCTTTTTGATGTGTGCATTCATCTCACAGAGTTGAACCTTATTTTTGATATATCAGATTTGAAACACCCTTTTTGTACTATCTGCAAGTGTACATTTGGAGTGCTTTGAGGTCTATGGTGGACAAGGAAATATCTTCACGTAAGAACTAGTCAGAAGCATTCTGAGAAGTTAATTTGTGATGTGTGCATTCATCTCACACAGTTGAACCTGAATTTTGATTGAGCAGTTTTGAAACACTCTTCTTGTAGAATCTGCAAGTGGACATTTGGAGCTCTTTGAGGCTGTGGTAGATAACCAAACATCTTCATATAATAACTAGACAGAAGCATTATGAAAAACTTCCTTGTGATGTGAGCATTCATCTCACAGTGAGTTGAACCTTTCTTTGGATTGAGCAGCTTTGAAACAGTCTTTTTGTAGAATCAGCAAGGGGACATTTGAAGAGCTTTGAGGCCTATGGTGGAAAAGGTAATATCTTCACATAAAACTAGACAGAAGCATTCTGAGAAACTTCTTTGTGACGTGTGCATTCATCTCACAGATTTGAACTTATCTTTTGATTGAGAGCATTTGAAACACTCTTTTTGTAGAATCTGCAAGTGGACATTTGGAGCACTTTGAGGCCTATGGTGGAAAAGGAAATATATTCACATAAAACCAAGACAGAAGCATTCTGACAAACTTTTTTGTGATGTTTGCATTCATCTTACAGAGTTCAACCTTTCTTTTGATTGAGCAACTTCGAAACACTTTTTGTAGAATCTGCAAGTGGACATTTGAAGCTCTTTGAGGCCTAGGGTGGAAAAGGAAATATCTTCATATAAAAACAGAGAGAAGCATTCTGATAAACTTCTTTGTGATGTCTGCATTCATCTCAGAGAGTTGAACCTTACTTTTCATTGAGCAGTTTTGAATCACCCTTTTTGTACTATCTGCAAGTGGATATTTGCAGTGCTTTGAGGCCTGGGGTGGAAAAGGAAATATCTTCACATAAGAAATAGGCAGAAGCATTGTGATAAATTTCTTTATGATGTGTGCATTCATCTCACAGAGTTGAATTTTTCTTTTGATTGAGCTGTTTTGAAACCATCTTTTTGAAGAATCTGCAAGTGCACATTTGGAGCGCATTGGGGCTGAAGATGGAAAAGGAAATATCTTCACCTAAAAACTAGACAGAAGCATTCTGACAAACTGCTTTTTGATGTGTGCATTCATCTCACAGCGGTGAACTTTACTTTTCATTGAGTAGGTTTGAAATACTCTTTTTGTAGAATCTGCAAGTGGCATTTTGAGCGCATTTAAGCCTATGGTGGAAAAGGAAATGTCTTCACATAAAAACTAGACCGATGCCTTTGGAAAAACTTCTAGGTCATGTGTGCCTTCATCTCACAGTGTTGTAATTTAATTTTCATTGAGCCGTTCTGAAACACGTTTTTGTAGATTCTGCAAGTGGACATTTGGAGCGCTTTGAGGCCTATTGTGGATAAAGAAATATCTTCACATAATAACTAGAGAGAAGAATTCTGAGAAAATTCTTTGGATTCGTCCATTCATCTCACAGATTTCAACCTTTTCACTAAGCAGTTTTGAAACACTCTTTTTGTAGATTCTGCAGGTGGACATTTGGAGGGCTTTGAAGCCTATGATTATCGAAATATCTTCAAATAATAACTAGACAAAAGCATTCTGAGAAAAATGTTTGTGATGAGTGCATTCATCTCACAGAATTGAACGTTTTTTTGATTGAGCAGCTTTGAAACACTCTTTTTGCAGAATCTGCAAGTGGACATTTGGAGTGCTTTGTGGTCTATGGTGGAAAAGGAAATATCTTAACAAAAAAACTGGACAGAAGCATCCTGAAAAACTTCTTTGTGATGTGTGCATTCATCTCACAAAGTTGAACCTTACTTTTCATTGAGCAGTTTTGATACGCTCTTTTTGTAGAATCTGCAAGTGGACATTTGCAGCGCTTTGAGGCCTATGGTGGATAACGAAATATATTCATATAACTACTAGACAGAAGCATTCAGACAAACTTCTTTGGATGTGTGAATTCAGCTCATAGAGTTGAACCTTTCTTTCGATTGAGCAGTTTTGAAACACCCCTCTTTTTGTAGAATCTGCAAGTGGACGTTTGGAGAGCTCTTAGGCCTATGGTGGAAAAGGAAATACCTTCACATAAAACTAGACAGAAGCATTCTGACAAACTTCTTTGAAATGTGTGCATTCATCTCACAAAAGTGAAACTTTCTTTTGATTGAGCAGCTTTGAACTCCTCTTTTTGTAGAATCCGCAATTAGACATTTGGAGTGCTTTGAGGTCTATGATGGAAAAGGAGATATCTTCACATAAAGACTAGATAGAAGCATTCTGAGAAATTTCTTTGTGATGTGTGCATTCATCTCACAGAGTTGAAACTTTCTTTTGATTAGCAGTTTGAGACACTCTTTTTGTAGAATGTGCAAGTGGACATTTGGAGCACTTTGAGGCATATCGTGGAAAAAGAAATATCTTCACATAAAAATGAGACAGAAGCATCTTGAAAAACTTCTTTCTGATGTGTGCATTCATTTCACAGAGTTGAACATTTCCTTTGATTCAGCAGTTTTGAAACACTCTTTTTGTAAAATCTCCATGTGGACACTTGGAGCTCTTTGGGGCCTATGGTGGAAAAGGAAATATCTTCACATAAAAATTTGATAGATGCATTCAGAGAAACTTCTTTGTGATCTGCGTATTTATCTCACAGAGTTGAAACTTACTTTCAATTGAGAAGTTTTGAAACACGCTTTTTGTAGATTCTGCAACTGGAAATTTGGAGCGCTTTGAGGCTTATTGTGGATAACGAAATAACGTCATATAATAACTAGAGAGAAGCAATATGAGAAACTTCTTTGTGATGTGTGCATTCATCTCACAAAGAGTTGAGCCGTTCTTTGATTTATGAACTTCAAAACACTATTTTTGTAGAATCTGCAAGTGGATATTTGGAGTGCTTTGAGGCCTATGGTGGAAAAGGAAATATCTTCACATAAAAACCAGACGGAAGTATTGTGACAAACTTCTTTTTGATGTGTGAATTCATCTCACAGAGTTGAACCTTGCTTTTCACCGAGCAATTTTGAAACAATCTTTTTGTAGAATCTGCAAGTGAGCAATTGGAGCGCTTTGTGGCCAATGGTGGAAAAGGCAATATCTTCACATAAAAACTACACAGAAACCTTCTGACAAACTTCTTTGTGATGTGGGTATTCATTTTACAGAATCAAACCTTTCTCTTCATTGAGCAGTTTTGAAACACTCTTTTTGACGGATCTGCAAGGGGACATTTGGAGCGCTTTGAGGCCTGGGGTGAAAAAGGAAATATCTTCACGTTAAAACTAGACAGAAGCATTCTGACCAAGTCCTTTGTGATATGTGCATTCATCTGACAGAGTTGAACCTTTCTTTTTATTTAGCAGTGTTGAAAAACTCCTTTTGTAGAATCTGCAAGAGGATATTTGCAGAGCTCTGAGGCCTATGGTGGAAAAGGAAATATCTTCACATAAAAACTAGACAGAAGCATTCTGACAAATTTCATTGTGATGTGCACATTCACCTCACAGAGTTGAACTTTTCTTTTGAAAAAGCAGCCTTGAAACACACTTTTCCTAGAATCTGCAAGTGGACATTTAGAGCGCTTTTGTGCCTATGGTGGAAAATGAAATATCTTCACATAAAACTAGACAGAAGCATTCTGACAAACTTCTTTGAAATGTGTGTATTCATCTCACACACGTGAAACTTTCTTTTGATTGAGCAGCTTTGAACCCCTCTTTTTTGTAGAATCTGCAGTTGGACATTTGGAGGGCTTTGTGGCCCATGATTGAAAGGGAAATATCTTCACATAAAAACTAGACCAAAGCAATCTGACAAACTTCTTTATGATGCGTGCATTCATCTCACAGAGGTAAACTTTTCTTTTCATTGATCAGTTTTGAAACATTCTTTTTGTACAATCTGCAAGGGGACATTTGCATCGCTTTGACGCCTATGTTGGAAAGGAAATATCTTCACATAAAAACTAGACATAAGCATTCTGACAAACTTCCTTGTGATGTGTGCATTCATCTCACAGATTTGAAACATACTTTTCATTGATCTGTTTGAAACACTCTTTTGTAGTATCTGCAGTTGGATATTTGGAGCACTTTGAGGCCCATGGTGGAAAAGGAAATATCTTAACATAAAAACGAGACAGAAGCATTTTCAACAACTTCTTTGTGATGTATGCATTCTTCTCACAGACTTGAAAATTTCTTTTGATTGAGCAGTTTTGAAACACTCTTTTTGTAAAATCTCCATGTGGACTTTTGGAGCTCTTTGAGGACTATGTTGGAAAACAGGAAGAAAAACATAAAGAAGGAGAGAAGGGAAGAAAGGAAGGAAGAAACACATCAAGGAGAAAAAGAAAGAAAATAGAGACAAATATACTCGTTTATTTATAAATAGAAATACAACAATTTTTATACATAAGCATGAATGTATTTATTATCTACAATCATTTCTTTATGTAGCAATATGTATTTATTTATATTTAATAAATATATAGAAGCATATTTCTATACATTTATTTTAAATAAGTATACTTGTATATAATAAATATGACTTTTTCATATATAAATACACTTCTATGTAAATGTAAACATTTATAGATATATATAAATGTATAAAAATATTTACATTTCTAAATAAAAGTAAATAAATAGAAACGAAACAAAAAACACAATAAACTAAGTAAATAGACAGGGCACCGTTGCTCACGCCTGTCATCTCAGCACTTTGAGAGGCCCAGGTGGGCGCATCTCCTGGGGTCGGGAGTCGGAGAGCAGCCCGGACAACGTGGTAAAACCCCATCTCTAATAAAAACACAAAAATCAGCCAGGCATGGAGGTGCATCACTGTCATCCCAGCTACTCAGGAGGCTGAGGCAGGAGAATCGCTTGAACCCGGGAGGTGGAGGATGTGGTGAGCCAAGATCACGCCATCACACTCCAGCCTGGGAAACAAGAGTGAAACTCTCAAAAAGATGAAAGAGAGAGAGAAAAAGAAAGAGAGAGAAAGCAAAAGAAAGAAAAAAGAGAAAGATCAAAGAATAAAGAGAAAGAAAGAAACAAACAAGAAAGAAAGAAAAAGAAAGAGAGAGGCTGGGCGCGGTGGCTCATGCCTGTCATCCCAGCACTTTGGGAGGCCAAGGCAGGCGGATCACCTGAGGTTGGGAGATGGAGACCAGCCTGACCAACATGGGGAAACCCCGTCTATACAAAAAATAAATAATCAGCCGGGCATGGTGGCACATGCCTGTAATCCCACCTGCTAGGGAGGCTGAGGCAGGAGAATCGCTTGAACCTGGGAGGCGGAGGTTGCGGTGAGCCGAGATCGCGCCATCACCCTCTGGCCCAGGCAACAAGGGTGAAACTCTGTCTCAAAAAAAAAAAAGAAAAAGAGAGAATGAAGAAAGAAAGGAAGAAAAAGAAAGAAAGAAAAGGCAAGGCAAGGCGAGGCAAAGCGAGGCAAATCTACCCGCTTTCACTACATCTGGGGAGAATCAGGAAAGTCCCCACCAACGACAAGGCCTGAAGGGGAGCCGCCATCTGTAAAACCCGAGCAGAAGAGTCCACGCGGGTTAAAGACACGAAGAAACACAAGGAAACCACCGACCAAGGAGAAGGACCATCTGGCCCAGCCAGGGTCTGTCTCCTGAGGTCGTCTGGGCAACCAGGGACCGGGACGGAGGGAGGGCGGGACTCCGAACCTCCGTCTCGAAAAATAAATCCCGCTCATAAAATAAAATTCCGTTAAAAAAAGAAAGTACGCATCGTTCCTAACGTGTCTGGTGCCTCGAAAGGCGAGAGGGGTCTGTGTACGTCACTGTGGGGTGGTTCTCTTTTTTTTTGTTGTTTTTTCCCGGAAACTCACTTTTTAAGTATTTTCTTTCATGTCAGTTTTATTTTCCTTTTTTTTGAGACGGAGTCTCGCTCTGTCGCCCAGGCTGGGGTGCGGTGGCGCGATCTCGGCTCACCGCAACCTCCGCCTCCCAGGTTCAAGCGATTCCCCTGCCTCAGCTCGGCCTCCCGAGTAGCTGGGATTACAGACAGTACAGCACCGCGCCCGGCTAATTTTGTGTATTGTGAGGAGAGATGGGGTTTCGCCATACTGGCCCTGCTGGTCTGACCGCCTCGTGATCCACCGGCCTTGGCCGCCCAAAGTGCTGGCGATGACAGGCTTGAGCCACCGCGCGGGGCCTATTTGTTTGCTTTATTTTATTTTCTTTGTTTATTTTCATTTATGTGTTTATTTATTTGATTTTATTTTTCTGAGACGGAGTTTCGCTCTTGTTGCTCAGACTGGGGTGCGACGGCGCGATCTCGGCTCACCGCCACCTCCGCTTCCCGGGTTCAAGCGATTCTCCTGCCTCAGCCTTCCTAGCAGCTGGGATTATAGGCATGCGCTACCACACCCGGCTAATTTTGTATTTTCAATTGAGACGGGATTTCCCCATGTTGGTCAGGCTTGTCTCCGACTCCCGACTTCAGGTGATGCGTCCACCTCGGCCTCCCAAAGTGATGGGATGACAGGCATGAGCCACTGCGCCCGGCCTGTTGTATTGTATTGTATTGTATTGCGTTGTATTGTATTGTGTTGCGTTGTGTTGTGTTGTGTTGTGTTGTGTTGCGTTGCATTGTATTGTATTGGAATGCATTGTATTGACTTATTTTATTTCGTTAGTTATTTCTGTGTTATTTTATTTATTTATCTGTTTGCTTGTTTTTGCCTGATCAAAGGTCAATCAGACCCAGTCGTCAAAGTGGCGACTTCCTAGGCAACGAGGGAGGGAGGAACTTGGAGGTGGGGGCGGGGGCGGTGGAGAAGACACAGTTGCCCCAGGCTGTGCGCAGGCGGCCTGGTGCTTCCTTCCTCTGTGAGGCCTCCGTTTTCAGAGTAACAGTGGCCGCTAGGTGATGCCCGACGTCTGCCAATGAGACTGTCAGCCCGGAATGAATTGGGATCCCCTTGGGGGGGGCGGGGAAGGATGGAGGCGATTCCCCACAACTAATCGACCAGGGCCCCTGGGGTGACACAGCCTAAGTCCCCACCCATCGGATCATCTGGAACTTCCGTCCAGAGACGAGAGACCGACTGGGAATTCTCTCAGTCAAGGTCCAAACCGAAAAGAATCACCGGCACAGACACCAGGACTCAGGCAATTTTTAAAAGACTGGTTTCTGTGGTTTGGGTGAATCCGTCTATTTCTGTATCACAAAATTACCTATTTCGAACGTTACGATTTTTCTCCTCCTTACGTGTCCCGTCCTGTGATACACAGACCAGGGGACTCCTCGGCTCACAGTCCATGAGGCCAGAAGATGACGTCCCAAATTTCTATTTAGAATGAATTTAAGCAGGCCAGCCACTCTGCCGTGAAACTATCGGGAAGACCAGTGGGGGGGGGGCATCTGGGAGCGGTAGGCTCGCCCCTGTCATCCCTGCACTCTTGGGAGGCCGAGGGCAGGTGGATCCTTCGATCCAAGCCTTGGCAACATGGTGAGACCTCGTCTCAAACAAAAATACAAAAACTAACTGGTTCCATAACCTGGACTCAAAGTTAATAAATAGATAAATAGGCCGGGGGCGGTGGCTCAGGCCTGTCATCCCAGCACTTTGGGAGGCCGAGGCGGACGGATCACGGGGTCAGGAGATCGAGACCATCCTGGCTACCACAGTGAATACCCATCTCTACTCAAAATACAAAAAATTAGCCAGGTACGGTGGCGGGCGCCTGTAGTCCCAGCTACTCGGGAGGCTGAGGCAGGAGAATGGCGTGAACCCGGGAGGCAGAGCTTGCAGTGAGCCGAGATCGCGCCGCTGCCCTCCAGCCTGGGCAACAGAGCAACAGTCTGTCTCAAAAATAAATAAATAAATAAATAAATAAATGAATAAAGAATAGCAAATAAATAAATACATTAAAATTGAAAACTAAAAAAAATAATAATAATAAAAAAAATGTAGCCGGCCGGGCGCGATGGCTCACGCCTGCCATCCCAGCACTTTGGGAGGCCGAGGTGGGGAGATCACCTGGGGTCGCCAGTTCGAGACCAGCCTGACCCACATGGAGAAATGCCGTCTCTACTAACAACACAAAATCAGCCGGGTGTGGTGGCCCATGCCTGTAATCCCAGCTACTCTCAGGAGGCTGAGGCAGGAGAATCGCTTGAACACGGCAGGTGGAGGTTGCGGTGAGCCGAGATGGTGCCACTGCACTCCAGCGTGGGCACCAAGAGTGCAACTCCGTCCCAAGGAAAAAAAAATGAAGTGCTGTATTCTGTTATTTCTCCTTCCTGCCCTGAGAAGAACATAATACAACTGTTGCCTGCCAGCCTGCCTGCCTGCCTCCCTGCCTGCCTGCCTGTGACAGGGCCTCACTCTGTCTTTCGCCCAGACTGGAGCGCAGGGACACCCTTATGGCTCGCTCACTGCAGCCTCAACCTCCCCAGGGTTAGGCGATTCCTCAAGGGATCCTACGGCCTCGGCCTCCCAAAGCGTCGGGGTTACAGGCGTGAGCCACCAGCACCCGGCCTGAGTTAATACGTCTGGTCTCACTACGTCCTCACCACACACCCATGAAGAACTCAAGTCAAGAGAGAGTCGGCAAGAGACTCTCAGCGTTCTCTCCTGAAAGCACGAGTGTCCCGAGCTCCTGTGGTTTCAGGTGGCCGCGCGTAGAGGAGAGATCGCCAATGTTTCCAGAGAGGTGCGAGCCACAGTCATTCGAGGGCATCCGAGCACGAGATGGTGTTTCTGACAGCGACTTATAAGGGCCAGGAAGGGCCAGAATCTGCCGAGGCCCGTGTTCCAGGGTGGGGCCGATGGAACCCAAGGTAGAGGGAGTCAGCGGTCCGCACGGAGAGAGCTCCAGCCCTAGGCCCCACTGTGCAGACCGAATCAGAAGGAAGAGAGTCCTTCGTCCTACATGCCACATCCCTCACATCCCCCCCACTGAACTTGGGAGCGGATCCGTGTTCCAAACACGAGGTGACTCTCGGTTTGCAATGGATCACAAGGGGCCGGGCTTTCCAGAGTCGGCAGGATAGAGAAGTCATTCTGGCTCGGCCTCCCCCATCCCCCGGGAACGGTCCCGCTGGTGACTTTAAACGAGCCGGGGCTGGCCTGGCCGGGCCATAGCCGCTACGGGGGTGGGGTGGCGGTGGGGTGCGGGCGGTGTGGGGTGGGGGGATGCCTGAGGCACTGCAGAAAGTGGGCCTGAGCCTCGAGGATGACGGTGCTGCAGGAACCCGTCCAGGCTGCTCTATGGCAAGCACTAAACCGCTACGCTTACCGAGATGCGGTTTTCCTCGCAGAACGCCTTTATGCAGAAGTACACTCAGAAGAAGCCTTGTTTTCACTGGTGACCTGTCCTTACCCCTCAGGAAAGGCCTATAAAGCGTATAGACTCTGGAAAGGACACAGTGGTACTGCACCGCCATGCAAATACCGGCTTGCAAAATGTTGCGTGGATCTCAGCAAGCTTGCAGAAGGGGAACACATCTTATCGGGTGGAGTGTTTCCTAAGCAGAAAAGCCATGACGATATTTTTACTGAGTCTGGTGATTCAGCTCGCTTTACTCTCTCATTGCCGGGACACGCATATCGCAAGACAGATCGGCTTGCCAAAGGATCAGAATGTGACCAACAGGGCCTTAGTTGAAATCCTTTCCTCTGGTATCCCTTTGAATCATTATGTGAAGTAGGTGAAAAAGCAAGATCCTGACCAAACACTTCAATTCACATCTTTACAGAACTTTCGCAACTGTCTGTCCAAGTGTTGCCCCACACAAGTACCTCGTCCTAGCTTATGTCACAGACAGCCTGAGACCGTTCTTACGGAAACACCCCAAGACACCATTGAATTAAACAGATTGAGTTTAGAATCTTCCAATTCAAAGTACTCCTTGAATACAGATTCCCCAGTGTCTTCTATGGATTCAGCTGTCATTTCACCTGATACTGTCCCACTGGGAACGGGAACTTCCATATGATCTAAACAGGTGCAAAATGAACCAAACACCGATCGAAGTTTATTAGGAGGGCCAGCAGCTGTTGGTCCATTAACCCCAAGTGTTGGGACTCTGCCAGTAGAAACCCCGAGTCCCGGAGATGGATCCTATTTACAAAACTACACCGCTTTGAGACACCTTCTGTAATTGACGTGCCACCCACCGGAGCCCCTTCAAAAAAGTCTGTTGCCAGAATCGGCCAAACCGGAACACAGTCTGTCTTCTCGCAGAGGGGAATCCGCCGAAAGGTAACTCCAATTCTTGCAAAAACACAAAGTTCTGGTCCACAAACGAGTGGAACGCCTCAGGTGTTGAGCCCCACTATGGCGTCTCCCCCAAATGCACGGCCTCGAAGAAATTCGCGACTCTTGATTAGTGACAGCTCCACAACCAAGGAGAATAGGAAAAAATTTAAAATGAAGTTTCCACCTGAAATCCCAAGCAGAAAAACAAAAAGTAGAACTAATAAAGGAGGTACACCACAACCTAACCTAAACGATAGCCTGGAAATGACAAAACTGGACTCTTCCATCGTTTCAGAAGAGAAAAGAGCCGCAATCACACCTCAGATTCAGGCTTTTCATCTACAAAAAGCAGCAGCAGAAGGCTTGACGAGCCTTCTTCGTGAAAGGGGGAAAGTTTATTTAGCTTTGTGTTCTTACCACCGCAAAGAAGCTATCCATATTTTGAGCCATCTACCTTCTCACCACTAGAATACCGGTTGGGTACTGCGCCATATTGGAAGGGCCCGTTTTCAACTTTCAGAGTCCATGCGACCTGAAAGAATATTCTCAGAGGTTAGAAGGAGGGAGAATTATAGAGTGGAAGGCATGGAGATCTACTCTACAACACTTTGGCATCCTCCAAAAGATGTTGCTCTTTCAGTTCTGTCGAAAGACTTCACAGACATGGATAAAAGTTCTCCAGCCAGAGGCCTGGTGTGCTGCAGGGACCCGTTGCAATCTGCAACGGGAACAGGATATTGCCATTAAATTCTTCCAGAGAACTATCGAAGTGGATCCAAATGATGCTTACGCCTATACCGTCTTAGGGCGTGAGTGTGTCTTCACTGAAGAATTGGACAAAGCCTTAGCTTGATTTCGAAATGCTATCAGAGTCAGTCCTAGACATTGCAATGCATGGTAAGTGGTCAGGAAGCATAAAGACAACAATACCGGTTGGGTACTGCGCCAAATTGGAAGGGCCCGTTTTAAACTTTCAGAGTCCATGCGACCTGAAAGAATATTCTCAGAGGTTAGAAGGAGGGAGAATTATAGAGTCGAAGGCATGGAGATCTACACTACAACACTTTGGCATCCTCCAAAAGATGTTGCTCTTTCAGTTCTGTCAAAAGACTTCACAGACGTGGATAAAAGTTCTCCAGCCAGAGGCCTGGTGTGCTGCAGGGACCCGTTGCAGTCTGCAACGGGAACAGGATATTGCCATTAAATTCTTCCAGAGAACTATCGAGGTGGATCCAAATGATGCTTACGCCTATACCGTCTTAGGGCGTGAGTGTGTCTTCACTGAAGAATTGGACAAAGCCTTAGCTTGATTTCGAAATGCTCTCAGAGTCAGTCCTAGACATTGCAATGCATGGTGAGTGGTCAGGAAGCGTAAAGACAAAGTCTTACGGATGGTGCCGGTACTCGCTAATTTTTCTTGTTAGATAGCTCTTTATTGTCATGAATTTGGTGACGAATACCTAGGGATGGTACACGCTGGTCAATAACTTCTAACTAAGATGTTTTCTTATGAAATGTATGTCTTGAACAAACTCTTAAATGAACTCATGATAATAGAATACCAGATCCTTATACTCAACAGTTTCTGTCCTCTACCAGACTTTTGCAGATACCGTAGTTGTCTTTAGGGTGTGTGTGTGTGTGTGTGTGTGTGTGTGTGTGTGTGTGTGTGTGTGTGTGTGTGTTTCTTTAGTTTTGTTACTTGATTTGTTACTTTTTGTTCGAGCACCGCAGCGGTGATGGGGACAAAAAGGGCTTGGGAGATTGGAAAGGAATAGCATCATTCACTTATTGGATAATAGAAAAAAATATGGAAACGATTCACTAGCTGCTGCTTTGTGACAGTGTTCCAGTCTATGGCGTTACTATGAAGAACTGAGCGTCCCCTTCTTTTATTCAGCGGTCTCTCTGTTTCACTGTTTTGTGCTTGTGTGTCAGTAGACACACAGGAAATGTCTACCTGGGTCGTATGGTGATCAACTGAATAAGATATGAAAAAGCGTGGTCCTACTTCCGCCTCAACACCATACTGACTGTTGACATTTATTGTATTTTTCTGGGCTGACTTAATAGTTAAAACCTCAAGAGAAGGCCGGGCGCGGTGGCTCACGCCTGTCATCCCGGCACTCTGGGAGGCCGAGGCGGGCGGGTCACAAGGTCAAGGGATCGAGACCATCCCGGCCAACATGGTGAAACCCCGCCTCTATTAAAAGTAGAAAAATTAGCTGGGCGTGGTGGTGGGCGCCTGTGGTCCCAGCTACTCGGGAGGCTGAGGTGGGAGAATCTCTTGAACCCGGAGAGGTGGAGGTTGCAGTGAGCCGAGATCACGCCATTGCGCTCCACGCTGGGCGACAGAGCGAGACGCCCCCTCAAGAAAAGAAAATAAAAAAAATAAATAAATACATAAATGAATATCAAGAGAAAGTATAATTCTGAAGTCATAAGCCTGTGGTCGTTTTCTTGTCAGATACGGTTATCTTTGGGGTGGGTTAATTGTTACAGCAGTGGAGGTTTTTCATTTGATTTGCTTCTGAATCTGAAGCATTAGATTACTAAAACATTTTTTGATTTGTGACTATGTTGTTTAGTGGGTGATATCTCATTCTGCTGTAGTAGTTACATCTCCTGAAAGATGGCCAAAAACATAATAGTGCTAGCTATCGCTGACCAATGTAACAATCAACTTGCCGATACTGCCTTCTCTTCCGACGGCCGTGTTCTCCGTGACATTTTAAGAACTCAGTTCTTCATGAGACTTGTGTTGTTTTTTGATTTTTTCCCAAGTCTGGTTGATCCTTGTGTCGTTTGCTTTTTAAATGTGTATCGTCCGTTCAGCTATTTCGCAGGAGTCGCATTCTTAAAAAAACTTAACCGTATCAAAAATTGTGTTTAAAGGAGGATTATTCAGATCGGCAAGCTTTTACTAGGAAGAGTTTAAATGCTGACATATTTAGGTAGCTCTCAATACTGAGCCACTTTATTCTAACTACAAAATAGATAGCCGTTCTTTTGTTTTCACTTTGACTATCACTAGCACGGTGTTTAATACCTTTTCTTCATCTCTAACACAA